>NC_090929.1:39292883-42001189 GCF_040938575.1 Ambystoma mexicanum | reverse complement strand
GCTTATCCTCTTTGACTCCTCTTGTGCCCTGCAGTTGCTTCTTGTAGTGGCATCCTTGATCCTGAGCCAAGTAAATACCTTTTGTTCTTGCAGGAATCTGTATTCCAGCATCTGTCAGCTCTGCAGCCTTGGCCTCTCTCCTCGTGGTGTCTCGCTTTCTATTATACAATGCCGATATCCATTTTCCCAACATGGCTGCTTTACTCGCGTTACATTCCCGACTTTATCAGGCTTCTATGTTACCGTATCTACGTTGCGTTTCTGCGTATATACATCTACTGCATCTCTTGTTACTTATCTTCTTAGTATATATAGTTTTCTTCATCTTCGCATATGTTTTCTTTGTCACATCTTCATTCTGTAGGTATCCAGACGTCAGGTTTAGTGCGCCCATATATCTTCCCTTCTTCATGACGTCACTTCACACCTGTCAGACTTCACTTATAGTCCTTTGTCCAGTGGTGTCTACAGGCTCATGTCTACTGCATCAGTTCGAGGATACATTTCATACGGTTGTCTCAGTGCATAACGTCTTTCATTACTTCGATGTGATATTGGGATGATACCAGGTGTCATGCACACTGTTCTCTTGCTGTTCTTCCAATATGATGGAGGTGAGGGGGTGGGCTCTTTAGATGACATGTACATCTTCCTCTTTACATTGTGTTGCTAGAACTGTCTGTTGTGATGATAATAATAGATATTTTTATGCAACCTTGACTGGACAGTCCCTTTAATCATTGGGTAATAATTGTATTTTTGCTGTGTTGCAACTAACCAATGATCCACAACATTGCAGGGATAAGCCTGCCGTTCCATCCACGTTACCAAAACTGGACAAGGCGGGTTATAATTTGCTTGTGTTTCCAATCTGTTCAGATCCCTTCTGGTGTACTAGAGGTGTGGGGCTGATTGGTGGTTTAGAAACAGATATTCACCACTGGTGCCCCGGAAGCTGATTCACCACAGGGAGATGCCTGGAAAGTTCAAAAACGAAGGTGGAAGAAATGAGAAAAAAGTTTTAAAAACAGCAGGAAGGAGTGGAAAAGAAAGACCAGAGAGAGTGCAAGAAAACGAACAGATGCAGGCGCTGTGTTCAAGACCGAGCAAATTGTGATATTTGACAAGAACCAAAGAAAAACTGTTTAGAGTTTGAGCAGTGAGGAAGACAGCTCTGGGGTATGATATGATATGGCATTTGTAAAGCGCCTATACACAAGTGTTTCAAGGCGCGACGAGGCGGGGGGAACAAGGGGAGACAGACAGCGATCCTACTAGGGCAGGTGCCATTCAGATCGCGCAAGTGCAAGGGTAGAGGGGAAGGGAAAAGTGCAGGGGGGAAGCTAGAGGGAAAAGTGCAGTACAGGGTTATAGCATACATGATAAATTACAAGGGCCAGCTGGTGGGAAGTGCGAGGTAAGTGCAGACAAGTGCTGGGAAGGGGGGCTATAGGGATACAGAGACAGTCCAGCAGTGCTGGGGTTGCCAGGGAGGCAGTGCAGGGGAGAGTGGCTGGGCCAAGGACCGAGAACGGTGAGTGGCCCAGTTGCAGATTCAGTGCAGTTTCAGTCATTTTAGCAGGGGAGAGGGGGAGAGAAGGCGGAGGCAAAGAGGTAGGTTTTGAGGTGCTTCCGGAACCAGAGATGGTTCTCCTCAAGTGAGTCGGATACCAGCAGTGAAGAGTGAAGAGGATCAAGGGCATGTGGTAGCATGGAGGGGGTGCAGGGGCGGGGTCGGCAAAGGAAGGGGAAGGGCCTCTGAAGACAACATTCTGTAGGCACTCAGCAGGAAAAAGCGAGCACAGGAAGGCGAGGAAAACAATAGCATGGTACATAGAACCCACGGTTAAGAAAATAATCTGGAAAAAACTGTTCATCGACATTCCTTCTCTACTAGAGTATGAGGAAATGGGTTTTTATGTCACAATAAAGGACAAGAAAGAGTTAGAAAAGGATAGGACCAGAAGTAATACAGTAGAGAAAAACGTACAGGACTGGGTAGCCGCTGCTCTTCACATCCTATCAAGCATTATACTGGAAACATTCCCAGAGGAGGGTACAGCCCTGACAGCTTGCCACCATAGGACACTTAAAATAAAAAATGCATTTCTAGGGAGGCTTGGTTACATTATGACAGGGAGTTCAGAAAGGAAATGCAGACGTTCTCAGATGTGGGTTGTGATGAAGAAGACTCAGACCTATATATGTCCCACGCACTACAGAATAATAGTCCACACAACACGCGTTCCAGCTCGGGCTACAGGGATGGGTATCAGCGTCACCACAATACCAAAAACACAGAGGGGGAAAAGCACATAACAACTTCTCTCTGGCTTCATCACCTGTAAACATAGCGAGATTGACAGAATAGCTGCGCCATTCTCCTGATTCGGAATCAGGAACATTCGTGGAGGAAGGTTTCAGGATACCTTTCACCACTTACTCCAAAAAACTTCAAATTAGCCATAACACACCCAGAAATTGTGAGGCAAAAAATAAGAAAAGAACTAGGTTTGTGCAGAGTTTATTTATTTTATTTATTTATTTGAACATTTATAAAGTGCGCTTAGCCCATAGGCATCGAGGCGCTATTGCTTAAGGGATTGGTTACAGGTTTGTTACGTTTATGCTTATATGTTCACACATATGCATTCCATATTCATACATAAGAAATTGGTTACACATCAGATATCATGGCTGGAGACTAGGTATGCATAGAGTTAGTCTTAACAGCAGTGGGGGTGTCTGCCAAGAGGCTGGGTACTGTGGGCTGGGGGTCTGTTGTGTAGAGTCTAACTTAAATAGTAGGGTTTTAAGGTTTTTTCTAAATGACCAGAGGGATATGTCATTTCTTAGTTGTGTTGGGAGAGAGTTCAACCATCTGGCAGATATTAACAGAAAACTTGAGCCCCCTGCTTTCTGTCTTCTGTATCTTGGTGTGACAATCAGGTTAGTGAATGCAGACCGTGTAGGTCTGTTGGGTTGGGTTTTGTTGATCAGATTACTAAAATAAGCTGGTGCCTTGTTAGTGAGACATGTATGGGTGAGCATGAGGATTTTGAATTTGATTCTATGGTGGACTAGGAGCCAGTGAATGTTCCTCCTAGCAGTCGAGATATGTTCGTTGCTGGGAATATTCAGTGTAACTCGGTAGGCATTATTTGGCACTACTTGTAGTTTGCTAATATTTCTGATACTAGTTCCAGCAAATAGTGAATTGCAGTAATCAATCCTGGAGAGTATCAAAGCTCTGGCCAGAGTGATGGAGTTGTCTGACGAAAGGAAAGGTCTACTGGCTCTTATCAATTTAGATGTATAGGGGGGGGGGGGAGACTATGGCGTTTACCTGTCTAAGGTGAGGGAAGAATCGATGTAGACCCCGAGAGTTTTTATTTCGTTAGCTACCGTGATAGTGTTCCCATCGATGATGAATGATTTATATCTTGTGGAAGATTGTGCAGCTTGGATTTGTTTCCAATTAGGATTAGCTCCGTCTTGTCGTAGTTGAGATACAATTCGTTGAGAGCCATCCATGCTTGGATCTCGAGGTAGATTTTGTTTAGCTTTTTGGTGTCGGTATCGTAACATCCAGTGATCGGTATAGGTATTTGCGTATTGTGCACATAGTTTGTATACAAGATACCCATTTTGTCGAGCTTATTGACGAGGAGCTTAGTGAATGCATTGTAATGGGTGGCTGACACACAGGAGCCTTGTGGCACGTCGCAGGACACCAGTACCGGAGGGGCTCCTGAAGTGTCGGAGAAAACCCTCATAGTCTGGTAAGAGAGGAGAGAAAGGATTCAATCCATTTAACAGCTTCAGGGGAAAAATGGGCAGCTGTTTCAAGGTGTTGGCATAAGATATCATGACTGACCAGATAAAAGGCTGCAGAGAGGACTAGTAGGAGAAGGATGCAGAGGTCGCCTTTATCCATGTATTGGTCCATTTGCATTTTTAGATCTAGGAGGGCTGTTTCTGTGCCAGACCGGGTCTGAAGCCTGATTGTCTCAGGCCATGAGTTTATTGACTTCCAAGAATTTTTGGATCTTCAGATAGGCTGCACGATCAAGGATTTTCAGTAAGAATGGCACTGAGGTGATGGGACAGAAATTGGTAGGAATCTTAGGGTCTAAAGTGTTTTTTTTAATAAAGGTAAGACACAGGCTGCTTTTAGGTCATTCGGTACTGTGTTGGTGGCAAATGAACTATTGATAAGGCTAGTTATAAAGAGTGCTAGTCTTTGTAAGGTTCCTTTGATGAAGGTATGGTTGGCATGGTGGGCTTAAGGTTGAGTTTAGATTTTTTTTTACCATTTTCTGTTGAAGTTGCGAGAATCTGTCAGCCAGGGCACTTTGAATATTGGAACACCATTTTTCATCTTTAATGGTGTAGCCCGTGGTGGGTGAAAATGTGCAGCTTTCATTTATATATCCTTCCGACTCAGGTCGGAACGTGCTGATCTTACTGATCTTGTTCACCGCCGTGCCCGGGCTGTACATTCGCTCCGCGTCGCAATAGCTAATACGATGCGGGTGCTCTGGCGCTCCAGCTCTGCCTCCCCAAAGGAGGGGGCCGGAGCGACTCGGCGGCTCTTGCTTCGGAAGAAGCTCTGAGGGCCCCGCAGACGCCAAGAACGCACCCCCGGTGTGCCGGAGGTGCAGCAAAGGGTGGAAGCGTTGCGGGCCCCCTTTTAATGACTAATGAAGTATTATTCTGTAATCTTTTGGGTCGCGTCCTAACTACGCTCGCAGTCTGCCCACTTATAAAAGGTATGAATCCTCACTTATTTTGCTACTATGCGCTTCGTGCCTAGCATATAAACATTGCTATAGATGTCCACACGATAATTATGTCCTATATACCCTTTATCTACCACCTAAACATGCTGTAAAGGGGAGATGAGTAGAAAATGTACTTATCTGCATGAAGAGCATGTAAAAGAGAGGAGGAGCTCAGGGACAGGATGTGGTCATAGCTGAGCAAGGATGGAGATGAACTACAGGGACTATGGGGATTGTAGTTCAGGAAGAAAAAAGTCACCGTGGGACATTTTTACAGTTTTGTATTGGTTCTTATTGAAACTGCTGAGGAGTAGTAATAAAAGAAGTTGAAGCATTATGCTCGCATCCTAGTCTTTAATAGAATTAATACTCCCTGCGCAGAAAGCAGGGGTAATCTTTATTGTTTTCAGCTGATCTCTTAGATGTGTGCATGATTTGGAGCTCAGGGGTAAACCAGGAGTTGATGTGGGGAATAGATTTGGCTTTTTTTATTTTCAAGTGACTACCTTATCAATGGCTGCAAGCAGATCCTTGTTGTACTGACGGATCGTCGTTATCTGAGTAGGCCTGGTCTAATAGAGGCGTTAGAAGTGGTAGCATGGTGTCACAGTTAATATTTGCCATGCTTCTGGGTGGTACCATAGGTACAGCTGGGGGAGTTTTCACAGTTTTGTTAATGAGGGTAGTAGAGAAGATTATAGTATTGTGATCTGACCAAGGCGTAGGGGTGTTAGAGAGGATGTTGGTGACACAATTAGTACAAAACCAGAACTGGAGGTCACACGGATAAGTACAATTATTCTAAAAGATAGTTGACTCCTGGTGGGTGGAAGGGGAGGTAGAAGGCACAGTCAGGTGAACAGTAAAATTCAGATATTTTATTGGTTATACAAAAATCACAATCGAGTAAAATAATTTAATCCACACAATAACATTTTCAAATGTATATAAATACATATTTTTATCAAAAGAGTTCTAGAAAAGATCTAAAAAACTGCCTGATGAGGCACTGCTAAATATAATGCAGTAGGCCACTGTATGTCTAGAACAGTGGATAGAAGTCAGTGCAAAGGGATAATCAAAAAGGGCTAAGTGCCCCAATTAGTGTCAGCTAACCAGTCTAAGGTACGCCCTTTTTCATGGGTAGGGGTGCAGATTCTGTGAGTGAACCGTTGGGCTTTCATGGAGTTGGCCAGGAGGCCTGCATGTGTATCCAGCGGGTCACCCCGATCTAAGTTGAAATCACCCATGATGATAGCTTTAGAGTGAGGTTTCATATTGTGGGCCAAGAGCAACATAATGTCATCTTCGAATGTGGAGGTCAGGCCTGGGGGTCTGTAAACAATGTGTAGGGTAATGGTACAATTGTGTGTGAGGGACATTTTTAGTGTAATGACTTCACAGGAGGTGAAAGGGGGTTCAGTGTGGAGTCTAATATTCAAGGTTTTCTTGGCTAATAGGGCTACTTGGCCTTCTTTTGCTGATGTTCTGTCCTTCCTTTAGATGGAGTAACCCTCTGTGATGGCGAGGGATAGGAGGGGGCCTGAGGATGTGTGACCGCCATGAGGTCTGGATCATTAGATGTGATAATGTCTACGATATTCCAGGCATGTGCAGTGATGGATCTGGCATTGATTAGCACACCTTTTAGATGTAAGGTCTCAATAGATTTGGCTCTGATCTTGGTAGGTGCAATTGTATTGGAGAGGCAGTTGGTTCTGTCGTCTGGCATGTGTGACTTTGCTTGAGTAGGGATGGAATGAGGAGGGGTGGGTCCCTTCGTCTGAGAACTGTTGGTTGGGTGAGGTGCTAATTCAGCAACTGGGTTATTGAGAGTCATGGGTCTTTTTGGGTAGTGGTTGACAGGCTTCTGTGTCTTGTTCTGCCGTTGGGTGTGGCATTGGAAGGAACAAGAAGGTAGTCTAAGGCTTCTGGCAAGTCCAATGATAGAGCATGAGCGTAGTAATGGTGGCAGAGTACGCGAAAGATGTAGAAAGGATTTCTGTGCGGGGTGGGCTGGTGCCTGGCGGCTATGAAGGGGTGGGCGTGTGTCTGGGCAGTCCATGCGGATAGTTGATATGTTCTTGTGAGATCGTCCGGCGGGAGTGAGACTGGTGAGTGGCCATTAAATGTCAGGTCTAGAATCCCCTTGTCATGGGAGGGTGGTGAGTTATTAGACGGGGGTGGGAGCAGGGAAGGGTGCAATTTGGTTGAGAAATGGGGTGGGACATGGGATAGGGTGGTAGCAGACGCAGCATAGGCGGGCAAGGCCCTTCCCTAGCTGGATGTATGAGCCTGCAGTGCAGGGCAAACCCTTAGGGGTAGTTTCCATAGTGGTTCTAGTGTGTGAGAGTTTCTCCAAACAGCATTCAGAAAGTATCTGCAATTGCAGTACAGGTACGGTCAACATACGTAAGTGACCTGTCATAGTAGTAGCAGTATAGGTTGCGACGGTGAGAATGTTGCTGAGTTCGTAGGGTGATGTCGAGCTGTATGTGCTAGTGACAAAGGGTGGGAGCGGATATTCAAGTAGCATACAATATACAGTCACGCCAAATGCCCTGGAGACATGGGCTGAATGTTGCTATTCAGCTAACATACAGAATACAGTCACGCTAAATGCCCTGGAGACATGGGAAATGCCCTGGAGACATGGGATGAATGTTGCTATTCAGCTAACATGCAGAATACAGTCACGCTAAATGCCCTGGAGACATGGGCTGAATGTTGCTATTCAGCTAATAAGTTGAAGGTCCATTGAACTGAATCCCTTTTTCAAACTTCATATGCTCTCCCCTGGGGCTGTTGCCCAAAAAGCAAGAGGGGGAATTCAGGCTAATTCATCGCCTGTCCTACCCGCAGGATAGTCAATGATGGCATCTCACACATAGAGGCTGCAGTGTCATGCAGCAGCCTGCAGGGTGCAGTAGACCTAGTGAAGATAGCGGATGGCCAAGGCAGAGATACAGTCTGCTTTCAGGCCACTTCCCCTTCACAGGATGCCTTTTCCCTGCCTGTGTTTCCATTTCCACAAGCTTTACTATTTGGGTAAAGGCCTCCCATTGGGAATGCGCCATTTCATGTGCTTACTTTGAGAAAGTCAGCTGACTGTTGCAATGGGTCCTAGAGAAAGCTGTGCCAGAAGCATTGGTAGCACACTGCTTGGATGATTTCCTGTTTACAGGCCCAGAAGGATCCAATGTGTGTGGCTTAGCACTAGACACACTTAAGGAAATGACAGCTGAGCTAGGCATCCCTCTGGCGGCGGAGAAACCATTAGGGCCTTCTAGGGTTTTCCTTTCCTGGGAATAGAGATTGACTCAGTGAAAAGGAAATGTCGGATGCCCTACGAGAAAGTTAGGGATCCACTGGACAGGACTGAAGCATTACAAGGTAAGGACAAAACTACACTGAAATAATTGCAATCACTGACAGGGAAACTCAATTTCCCCCAAGGAAGGGTGTTTCCTAGGCGTCTGGAACTCAAAATAATGGGGGGGGCGATAAAGAAACACCGTCATATAAGGCTGGGATATATGGTTCGGTCATATGGCACACACCTTTAAATGAAGAGAACAAAAGATGCACTAGTCACAGACGCTGCAGGCGCTAATGGTTTTGGAACTATATTTGGCAACAAATGGTGCGCAGGACAGTGGTTAATAGGTTACAGTGCTTGCTCTATATATAATAATAGTTTCTATCATTTATATAGTGCACATCACATGCTGAACTGCCCCTTAGCTTCAACATTGCTCATGGCACCATCATTTGCGAGCCATGGTGCCCTCCTAACGCAATGTTTCAATGCGAAGGGGGCTTGACTGGGCCTTGACCGCGTGAGGGGTCTGCCAGTCCGATTCTACTATCAGCACTCACATTATTCTAGGGGCAGTGGCCATGGAGTCTCCATCTGCTGCACAGTTTGTGAGTGGGGTGGTGAGGGAGGGGAAACTCTTTTTAGGCCTGAGGACTACCTGCCCAATCATGAGACTTGCTTCCTTCTACACATGGCTAACGTTGTTCAATACTTTTCTGGCACATTCTGAATACAAACGTGTGACCTTTAGTTTGCACACAGAATGCTGCAGCAGGTGCATAAACCAACTGAGGTGTCTTACCAATTATGTTCGGTGTATATATTCTGTGGATTTACCTTCTTTGGGACAGATGAAATATATCTTGATATATGAGAAATGGAATTTTGTGACGAAAGAGCAGTGAAATCAAAAAGTAAGTAATTCAATGGAAAGTAATTGGTTTTTGTTATCATCCAACTTCTTCCATTTGGGGTGCTTCTTTGCACTGCAACAGTGATGAATACAGGGCTTTGAATTAATCAGGACCATAGTCATTGCTCTGGGCAGAATTCCATGCCATTTATTTTAGCCCAGCTTCCCCATTCCAGCAGGGGAGCAGCCATTTGTAAACCAGTCTTGACCCTGCCTCCAAAGTGCAGCATGTGAAGTTGCCCAAAGCAATGCTAGTGGGTCTTTTTATTTCTTGTGGAAAGCAGACTGTCATTAAAAAATCAAGGCCTAATGAGTCTGTCGCACACAGACACATGTTTGTAATCTCAATTCCTGTGATGTCACTGTGACAAATCAACTTCCGGGGAACCAATGGTCCAGGAATGAATACCGGTTTCTAAACCATCAATCAGCCCCACACCTCTAGTACACCAGAAGGGATCCAAACAGATTGGAAACACAAGCAAATTATAAATCTCCTTGTCCAATTTTGGTAACGTGGACGGACAGCAGGCTTATCTCCGCAAGGTTGTGGATCGTTGGTCAGTTGCAACACAGCAAAAATACAATTACTACTCCATGATAAAAGGGACTGTCCAGTCAAGGTTGTATACACATATCTACTTTATTATTATTACAACATACAGTTCTAGCACACTACAAAATACAGCCCACCCTGTAAAGGAACACAGAGGACAAACAGTTTCACAAAGGAAAGAGATGCACTCTGGATACTAACAGGAGGATAGTTGGTGATCAGTTTTACTGTTCACGGTTATTCAGTTCCAGTACCAAGGGAGCAAGGGGTTGTAAATGTCACTAGGGGTCTTTGGAGAAGGACCAGAGGGACAGAACCACAATGTACCTGATGCTTGACATGATCGTGATGTTCGACAGCGTCAAGTCCATTCCAGGATGCTTTGCAGCTCCTGCGACAGAGTTCAAGATGGGAGACAGCTGCAGGTATCAGGCGGCAGGCAGTTCGGCAAGCGAGGCTGGATGGACGGCTGCAGGATGGCCTACACAGTGGCTCAGGGTCAGGAATTGTTGTCTCTGTGCTGGTTGGCGGATCTGGAACGATGGTTGAGGTTTCTCAGACAGCTTTAGTGACTGTAGCGTGATAACAGTCAGTGGTGCAGGCGGTTGTAGTTCGAGGGCTCGATCGCCTCGAAAATGTCCTTAAAAGATGGATGCTGGTTGATGCTTGTTGTGTGCACTCCTCCTAGCTTCTTCGCAAGGCTTGTGTCATCCTTTAAGGTGGATGGCCCAAAGTTGAGGAGAGTGTTTGCAGGCAACGGCCTTGTCCTTTGTTCAGAGACTCTCTGGCACTTCCCACATAGGAAGCTTGCTGGCAGAACCTAGCAGGGCATGCTGTGTGTTGGCTGGGTACCGGTTCTGGAGCTGCTGGATGGGTCCTCTGAGGTTGGTATCTCCCTCTGTTCCCTGGGAGATGTTTAGGGGAGGGATCTTGTTTTCCTCTAGGAAAACCTGGCCTTCCTTCACTGGCGGATGCTGTAAGGCAGACTGTACCTTCACCCAGGGAAATTAGTCCTTCTTCCTACTCCTTTTAAAGTCATCAGATGATCTGCCAAAAGAGGGGCTCAACTCTCTTTTAAAGCCAATGGTGCAGGTTAAGCCTACCTTAAGGTGTTAAACGGGATATCATATTGTACCTCCTTTATTGTATATATTGTCCTAAGCCCAGTCGCTCTGCGAAGAAATCCGCGTTGCAAGGTTCTGACCTTAGATCGATTTAGCCACCATTTTAGGTCCATCCGCCATTTTGATTTCCATTTCAAAGTCACTCTGTGTTCTAAAATGGTGGACAGTGTTTCTCGCTTGTAATCTAGCCGTCCTGACCTTCGCACAAAAGTTAATGTCTAAACTGCCCGTAGGCCAAATGTTAGGGTTGTGTAATGAGACCTTGTCCTACGTTTGACCTGTAGATTGAGGATTACCTGCGCCAACAAGTCCGAACCGCGGACATACATCAAATACAATGTTGTTTAAATACTAAACATGAACACTTGTTGAACTACATTGTATAGGACGTATACTAAGGCTTAATGTTAAATCCAAAGATACACTGTTGCCATTGTGACTTGTTGTTGTACAAACTGGAAATAATCCACGTGCATATAGTTGGATAAACTAGAGGTGAACTCGGCACGAACCCTAGACCGAGAATTATTAACCTGCAGAGGGGCTGGACATTACGATTGGAAAATGTTTAAAAGATGTAAATGATTAGACGTCCAGTACCTCTGACTTCTCACACCGCAAGGGCTGGTATTGGCTGTGATGTCCTGAGGGCCAGATAGCTATCTGATACTTTGTTTCTTTGTAAAACTGTACAGTTATTTGAATAAAGATCTGTGAATCTTTATAAGCCTGTGTTTGGTGTATTTGCTTTGGGGTACTCAGCCTCGATATTTTTCTTTGCTTTTACAGGCGGCGCCCGAATGGGGACCCTCAAGATTGATGCCAGCTCGTTGAAGGTTGACGCGGCTATCGAACTGGGATCGGACAGTGTAAAAGGGGGCCCCTTTCTTGGATGAGACGCGACGCCTCAGCAGCTCTGCACAACCCGATCCCTGGACGGTGAGCACGCGGTTCGAGTTAGCATCTTGATGAGGGTCCATATATTGAGGCGGGCAGATTTGCCAAAATCACCAACCACGTGGGACCTTAGTTAGAACTTTGTAATCTGATCGGACCTCCTCAGAATTTTATCAGGTGAATCGTGCCCCGATTCTTAAGTATCCTGATAATTTGTTTTGGCGTATTGCACTCACGAGTACAATATTGACCAGGTAACACCAGTATTCTGATATGCCTGGGAAATTGTCTGCCTGCTTCAGGGCGTTATTCCACAGTGACAGACAATCTTTGGAATTTGGCTGACCGGCGCCAATGGAGGGGTCGCCGGTGTGTACTATGTACTGTAAGCACGGCATTGGTAGCATAGTATTTAATGATATTTGGCACAGACAAACTAGACATGCTTCTGAACTTCAGTGGCCAATCAATGGTAGTTTTGAAATTCCTCGTATTGAACACTTAGAATCCATATTATTGAAGAAAAAGGCTAGACCTGCAGCATTCGATGTATTACAGAATTGGAAGAAAGAAGCTTTGCAACAACTTAAGAGTAAAGAAAAGCATGCACGCCATCATATGACGAACGCCGAAAAAGCGTTGTTATATGACCAGAATAAACAGTCTGAGTCAGTTAGGAATATGGATAGGGCTTTTTCAATTGATATCCAGAAAATGTATCCTTCCAAAGACTTTCATGAATCTAATGAATGTATTGACAAACTTCTAAATGAACGAAGGCCTGGTGTCACTATGCCACCTCCGTATGTTCCTCTTCCTGCTGTTTGTCCTCCTCTCGTTCCTCCTGCTCCTCCAATTGTTCCTCTTAATGTTCCTCTTCTTCCGACAGTTGTTCCTCCTCTTGTCATTGCTCCTCCACCTGCTCCTCCACCTTTGCCAGCTGTTACGGGTCCGGTGGGCTTGCCTGCCGCGCCAGTGATAGTACCTTTGTTTCAAGATGTTCAAAAATTGCCTACCCTCCCTCTTCCAAGTGGTTCTATACCGCTTGTAGTAGATCGGGGAGCGGGATCGAGGGTTGTAAATCGTAATACTGGGTCTTCATAGAAAAAGCGTGAATTAACTGCGTGGGCTAAACATCGCATGGAGGGGGATGAACAAGCTGATGTTTTTGCCACACTTTGTAATTTAGACAATTTTCCTGAGAAAAACGTTTTTATTGAAGGATCAGGAATTCATTTATGTGTAATGTGGAACAGACTAAATGATATAGAGATCCCACAAGGGTTAAGGGATCTGAATACTTTAGCATTCTCTAGAGATACTGCGGAGAAAGTACAAGAGCATGTCGAGAGGGTTTTTGAGTATAGAAAGGAGTTGGAAAGGTTGAAGAATGAAGATGAAGATGGTGATAGTTTGGACACTATGTTAGTGCAGAAATGGTTCTTTCCTTGTCGTAAATCGATAAATGAGGAAACACGAATTTGTACGAAAGATGCGATTAGGTGGATCTCAGACACGTCGATAACTCCCGTTGAAGTATATGACATGTATAGTCAGTATACACCAGAAATGCAGAGGAAAGTGATACAGGTAATGGTAGAGTACCTGCAGGATGAATGCGTAAAAAGAAAGATTTGTTGTCCCGCAGAGTTATTGAGTATTTATAAGAGGGCTTTTTCGTTTGACACTTCTTCAGCTGCTTTAGCGCTCGATTTAGCTCTGTTGCTTAGTAAGCGTTCGAAGTTGCCTATTTCTCAGTTGCCTATGAGTGTCACGGCTCGCTCCCTTCGCTCCCGTTACCGCCACTTGGGGGCATGTTTTGGGGTTTCTTCCCTACTGGACATTTCCTCCGAACCTTATGCTACAGTGTCCTGATGAATTGGGAGCGCTAAAACCTTATTTCCCAAATTACTTCCCTTCCGGATCCATTCCAGGTTTTTGGCAGCCAGCATGCTACTGCTACTTTAATCAAATGACTATGCTTCCCAGAATGCCTGGCTCACTGCCTCACCTCCTCCCTTGCAGGACAAGGCTGGGTGGAGGATAGGCAACACCTGTGGCTGCAGGTGCAGCAGGCGACACGCCTGAGGGGTGTGCTCGTTAAGCAGCTTTAAAAGCCTCAGTTTGCTTCAGTCCAGCGCTGGTCATTGTTGCAGCGTTCCTGTCGTGACTGGTCCCTTGTTCCTGGTTCCTAGTTTTTGTGCCCAGTTTCTAGTTAGTGTTTCTTGTTCCTTGTCCTGGAATTCGTATTTGTATGCCTAATTGATTTCTGCCTTTTGGAAATCCCTGTCTCCCTTTCTCTGTCTGCAGGCAGCTTTTCTCTGAGCTTTCCTTTTGCTGTAGCCCAATTGCCTGTGTTCACCGTTTCCTAGAAATTGTCCTTTGCTACTGAAAGACTTGTTGCATTAATCTTTCCTTTACAGGTTTAGTTTCCTGCCTTTTCACTTTAGATGAGTGGGAAGGATTCCCTTTTGATATCGTTTTCACTGCTCCTGATCCTTGCTTTCTATTGGGATCCATGCCATGTTTTCCTTTACACTTTTACATTTATTTCCTATTTTATTATTAGGTGTGGGAAGCTGTTGTAACTAGCTCCTGTGTGATTATCTTTTGTTTTCCACACTGTACTATTCCTTCTTGCCTCTTGACTTGGGCTTAGGTATTTAGTCATCCTCACTCTTTGCCTTTACTGCCTTCTGGGTTCTTGTTTGATTTACAGGGTTGTGGGTTAGTACTGACTTTTGAGTGGTCTTTCCGGTCCTCGTGAATACGGACATCCGAGTGGTCTTTCCGGTCTTCGTGAGTACTGGCATTCATGTGGTCATTCCGGTCCTTGTGAGTACTGTTTCCAAATTCTTTATTCAGTACCGTCTAGAGTGTCAGTTTACAGATTCTGTCCCTGCTTGCCCTCTACGTGGGCTTAGCGCTGTCAGTATCTGTAATAGCATATTGGGTAAGGAGTTTGCCGACTTTCCTTTCAGTCATAAGGAGGTTCTAAGTGCTTACCCTACATTCCTTTTCATATAGTGGTATACACGAGTCTTGGGTATTGAATGCACGTTGTTAGATTCAAGGTTGCTTACTGTGTATTTTGTGCACATTTCCCCTGCCAAATCCATCGCCTTCTTCCTTTCCTAACAGAATGACCAGCCATTGTTCCCGTTTGAACATGGCCATATTACGAAGGAAAGGCAGCAAGGCCTCTAACAAGCTTATACAGAAAGCTTCCCTTACTATTACCCGTGAAAATCGTATCTCTGCTCCTGACTTAAATGAACTCCTAGACACAAATAGGTATTTACGTGCAAAGTATTTTAAACACTGGGTGGCCCATCCTACATTGCCTGATCCTAGCTCTGTCTTTAATTTTGATCCAGAGTCTATGTCCGCACAAGCCTTAGCAGTGGAAAACATCACACTGCTAGAATTTATACACACAAGTACCTCTGTTATTGAACCCCATGACTCCGGTTGTGCTTTACCTCAGATTGAACAGTTTCATGATTCAAGCATGAAGAATGGAGGGGTTCCTTGCATATCTTCTGTTTTCTGCCCTCAGTCTACAGCTTACTCCTCTGCACAGGTTCTTACTGTGGTCTCTAATGCCAAGGGGTCTGATGCCAATAGTCTGCTTAAAAGAAACACAGACCACGTCGGTAAGAGAGAGTATAGATCACAAGACCTGCAAGCAGTAGATGACAATATACAATCAGTGCACTTCCAGATGGCTAGGGCAGGATCCAGCCCTGATGCCACCATGCCTTCCCCTGTGCCTACTGATAGGGATGTACAGTTAATGCGGGACATGCTAAAAGCAGAACTTGAGGAGTTAAAACAAGAATACATTTCCTTAAAAGAGGAGAATAAGATGTTACAGTCTTTTCTGAATACACCTCCAACTTTATCCGTTGATGAAGTGAATACTGTTCAGTCCCTGAGTGCGGAGACTTTTGTAAATCATGATACTTGTCAATATGTAAGATCTATTGGGAGTGAAAGTCTTTTTTCAAGCACAGCGCTTATTCAGGGCACAGGTTCTGACAACTGTCCTACCGTTTGTCAGGAATTGCTGTTAGCTGAAGATTCACAAGCCACTCCTTTACCTGAGGCTTCCTGTGTAGCAGTTTGTCATAACTCTGAGCTTGAACACATACATGCTTCTGATTTCCAAACACAATCCACAATGGTGGCATACACAGAATCAGTCACAACTGTAGGCTTAGGTTCTGCCCTTGATCTAGTTGCTGAGACTGAAGTAGACATTCAAGCTGATGTGGAAAACGATGCTACCTCTGTGTTCGCTCTTCCTTCTGCCAATTTTGGTCACTACGAGCAGTCAAAGACAGTGCAGAATTCATGTTTTGATGGACTCATTCCACAGATTACTGAACCAAAAACCCGGCAGGCGATCCCTGAACTGTTGATTGTTAATCAGCCACTTTCAGAAGCTAAGACAGAGGAATGGTCAATTGACGAAATCCTGATTAACAGAGACTTTACTATGGTGATTCCTCTGGTTGATTTTGACTTCTACAAAGGAAGAGACTCTGTGTCATCCACTAAGGAGAGGGACGGCAGGGGTACAGCTCAGACTTTGGTTTCTGGTGCCAAGGGGTCAACTGCCTTAAAGGGGCTTTCCATTCCTGAACCACAAGTGTGTCTGTCGACTTCTGGGACTTCAGACTGTCCTCCTACTACCATTGACTCTTCAATAATCCTGTCCACAGCTCTGCAGTCATCGTTGGCACACGTATCTTCGATCAATAAAAAAGTGCTATGTCTGCCAGTCACCCAAGAGCCTTCACCATGTACGCAGTCAGAGCCAAAGACCTTGACAAGTTTGTCTTCAGCTAACAAGACGGCTCCAGCTTGCATGCCCTCAGCCTCAGAATTACCTCTGGCATGTCTGTCTTCGGCTACAGTGACTCATCCAGCAGATTATCCTTCAGCCATGGAGCCTCCGGTAGTACATTCTAAGTGCATGTCTTCGGTCCCAGAGCCTACTGCTTGTTTGGCTTCAGTTCATGAGAGACCTGTATCCTGCTCAGCCTCGCTGCCAATATCGGAGGGGTACCTGTCTACACTGTCAGATCCTGCTGCATATTCTTCTGCTCCAGAGATTCCTCCTGAATCCCAACCATTTACTGATGAACGTCCATCTTGCCCTTCTTATGCTTCAGGGGGATCACCAGAATGTCTGCCTTGTACACAAAACAATTCTCCCAACTACTTGACTGTAGCATCAGCGCCTCCCGAATATGCAACATCTGAGCCTGAGACTTCTGCCAGCTCTCTCTTCAAAAACATCAAGCCGGCTCACGACTCGGGAGGGCCTTACATGCGAGGCCGCTGGACTTGCCTGGAGTATTACGAGAGAGAAACGGATGCCATCCGCCACGGCCCAGTCACCGAACGAGTAGCCGACCAGGATAGCGGGCTGGACGGTCCGCGTTTGGAGTCCGGTTTGGATCAACCGCTTGACAACCCTTTTGTTGCCGGATCCCAATTGAGCCTGAGGGAAGGGACGGGCACGGCCTTCCAGCTGCAGCGCCAGTTGGGTGCTAGTAGCCAAAGGAGGGGAATGTCTGCTGCAGTTCAAGATGTGCCTGTTTTTTCTCCCGCTGCTAGTATGCCTGATGTTCCGAGTACTGTGTCTAACACTCCTATCAGTATGCCAAACGTTCCTGCGGTTGTATCCCACGTGCAACAAGGTGGCTACTTGACTGGCTACATGACTGTCAACGGGAGTGCCAGCCTCGTACAACCCATTGGATCTCCAGACCTCCAAGGCATGGAACTTATGCAGGCGAATCTTTGTCACTTTCAACCACAAACCTTTACCCAGATGGATGACAGAGTATCCGAACCTCTACCTCAGCCGCCACCTTCCTCTTCCGAACATAAACATTTCCTGAAACCTGCTGTTTCCTCACCTCCTGTGTGTCCACTCTCGGCAGTGAGGCTAACAGAACTTCTACCGTTGTCTAAGGCATGTAGCACCAGCCTGCCTCTCTCCTCAAAGATGTATGCATATCCTCTTCCAGTGACTAAGCTTCCTGGACCTTCCAACTCTGCTTCAGGTCCTGCAAGTCCTTCATGCCTTTCTTCGACCCATGAGTCTCTTCCTCACCGAAAACTCGCCTATGGCTCTTATAGACTGCGGCCTGATTCTATTCATTCCAGTCCTTCTGCTTCTGCCCGTGGGTCATCGTTTCCGTCAGTGCCACTTCTGAAGACAAAGCGCTCCTGTCATAGAAAAAAGATGTTTTGTGTGAGTGACGGCCGCCTGGAGTCGGCCGTGGGAGGGGGTATAGTGTCACGGCTCGCTCCCTTCGCTCCCGTTCCCGCCACTTGGGGGCATGTTTTGGGGTTTCTTCCCTACTGGACATTTCCTCCGAACCTTATGCTACAGTGTCCTGATGAATTGGGAGCGCTAAAACCTTATTTCCCAAATTACTTCCCTTCCGGATCCATTCCAGGTTTTTGGCAGCCAGCATGCTACTGCTACTTTAATCAAATGACTATGCTTCCCAGAATGCCTGGCTCACTGCCTCACCTCCTCCCTTGCAGGACAAGGCTGGGTGGAGGATAGGCAACACCTGTGGCTGCAGGTGCAGCAGGCGACACGCCTGAGGGGTGTGCTCGTTAAGCAGCTTTAAAAGCCTCAGTTTGCTTCAGTCCAGCGCTGGTCATTGTTGCAGCGTTCCTGTCGTGACTGGTCCCTTGTTCCTGGTTCCTAGTTTTTGTGCCCAGTTTCTAGTTAGTGTTTCTTGTTCCTTGTCCTGGAATTCGTATTTGTATGCCTAATTGATTTCTGCCTTTTGGAAATCCCTGTCTCCCTTTCTCTGTCTGCAGGCAGCTTTTCTCTGAGCTTTCCTTTTGCTGTAGCCCAATTGCCTGTGTTCACCGTTTCCTAGAAATTGTCCTTTGCTACTGAAAGACTTGTTGCATTAATCTTTCCTTTACAGGTTTAGTTTCCTGCCTTTTCACTTTAGATGAGTGGGAAGGATTCCCTTTTGATATCGTTTTCACTGCTCCTGATCCTTGCTTTCTATTGGGATCCATGCCATGTTTTCCTTTACACTTTTACATTTATTTCCTATTTTATTATTAGGTGTGGGAAGCTGTTGTAACTAGCTCCTGTGTGATTATCTTTTGTTTTCCACACTGTACTATTCCTTCTTGCCTCTTGACTTGGGCTTAGGTATTTAGTCATCCTCACTCTTTGCCTTTACTGCCTTCTGGGTTCTTGTTTGATTTACAGGGTTGTGGGTTAGTACTGACTTTTGAGTGGTCTTTCCGGTCCTCGTGAATACGGACATCCGAGTGGTCTTTCCGGTCTTCGTGAGTACTGGCATTCATGTGGTCATTCCGGTCCTTGTGAGTACTGTTTCCAAATTCTTTATTCAGTACCGTCTAGAGTGTCAGTTTACAGATTCTGTCCCTGCTTGCCCTCTACGTGGGCTTAGCGCTGTCAGTATCTGTAATAGCATATTGGGTAAGGAGTTTGCCGACTTTCCTTTCAGTCATAAGGAGGTTCTAAGTGCTTACCCTACATTCCTTTTCATATAGTGGTATACACGAGTCTTGGGTATTGAATGCACGTTGTTAGATTCAAGGTTGCTTACTGTGTATTTTGTGCACATTTCCCCTGCCAAATCCATCGCCTTCTTCCTTTCCTAACAATGAGAGAGGTTCCTCCGACATTTGTCCCAAAAGTTGAGATTCCCGCTAATCCTGCTACGGGTGCAGTTTTTCAAGATATTCCTGCACATTATGTGTCGTAGTTCGTTCACGCCCCGTTCTCGACACAGGAAGTGAACACCATTAAACAACTATTCCCGATATTAGGAAGAATCCGACAGGGTTCCAGGGTCGGACTGGGACAAGAAATAGGCCCGGACGTCCGAAAAAAAGTGGCCCACCCCTCACCTGAAAAAAGTGGCCCACCCCTCGCCTCAAAAAAGTGGCCCACCCATCGCCTCAAAAAAGTGGCCCTCAAACCATAATCCCTGAATCGCATCAATTCACGACTTTACAGAAAATGCTATGCTAAAAGAGAGAGAGGCGGAAAGTTCACAATCATCGAAATGGTTACACACCCCAGTCATCTGTGCAGAGGGCTATCGAGGCACACAATCTCACAGACTGCGTGTGGACACTCACACAACCGAACACAAGGGCACCTGGGGCAGCAACAGACCTCGCCCCCTGTCAGCGTACCTTCACTCCCCTAGCACCGAGTCAGGGCCTTCATGTTCCCTTGCAATCTATGCAAAGCTTCCTGCATAGCCAGCCCCGCATGCGCACATTAAGGGATTTCACTGTTGACACCCTGATTGGAGAGTGCCACGTTCACGCAACTCTTCATGCAGACCCTACTCCCTGAACTCGCATAGCTGCCAAGTTGCCCACATACATGTCTGACTCCTCGAGCCAGTCCTGTTTCTGTTCCCCACTGCATGCTGGGACTTGTAGGCTATTCCTTACAATGGGAAAAAACAAACTACAAGTTCCAGCATGCAATTGGAAATACAGAGTAGGACTAGGCAGGGGTGCATCTACACTAACATTTTGTCGGGAGAGCTGGGGCTAACCTTTCAAACGTTGGGAGGGGCGCTAACATCACAGAATGTGTGGGGGCCGGGGGGGACACTTCCTTGTGTGGGGGAAGCTAACTTCTTTACACATTCAAAAGAGACTATTCTAGTGCACTCGCAACATTACAAGCAATTAACTCTCCCCTTCATATCTGAAACCACACACACCTAATAACTGCAGTGAGAATGAGCGGTCTGAACCCCCTAATCTTCCGATCCCTCCACTGACATGCAAGTACTAACTCCCCGACCCACCCCCCCACCAATCCCGATTTCAATTTTCTACAAACGTATGTATAAGAACGCAAGTACTAACAGTGAAACGTGTTACATTAGTAATTGCCGGGCTTGTGTTAATTGTGCAGCCGAGGGCACTATTTATTTTCTGTGTCCTGTCCTGCCCTGCCATGACTCTGGGTCAGCCAGGCCACGCCAAATAGGCCATAAGAAATAGTCGGTCACATTTTGGAAATCCTCATGACTATTCCCTCTGATCACAAACACGTAATGGAGGACTACTCTGTGCGCACCAGCGTTACTTATTAACACTGCATGATTGGCGTATTGGAAATCACACCAGCCAGTAAAAAAAAAAAAAAAAAAAAAAAGAAATGTGTAACTTACGTCCGCCGACTGCGGGCCCAGGCGTGGGCTTCAGCAACCGGCCGCAGGCCCAGTGCCTCATCCATGATTTCGGTCCAGCAGCCACGGGCTGAATGGCCGTCGGGTCAATCAGGCTCTGTCACCTCCCCACCCAAATCTAATCCCCGGAGTTTCCCCATTGCCCTCCTCCCTCTCCAAGCCCTGGGCGCCCCCCGCCCGGCCCTGCTCGCTGTTAATTGAATCGTGTCGGCGGCCCATTGATGGCTCAGCTCCGGCTGCAGGCGATTTCAAGCCGCAGAAGTGATCACTGAGGCCGGATCTGAGGGGAAATCGATGGCAGCCACAGCCCGAGGATTAACTGCGAAACCGGGGGAGATGGGGCGGGGGGAAGCAGAGCAGAGAGGTGGGGGGAAGTGGACGGATGAAACAGACAAGGGAAGAGGGGAACTAGACAGAGAGAACGCAGCCGCTCAGCCCTCTCAGCACCAGGAAGACTTCAGGAACTCACATGACCGGCCCAGCCCCCAACAACCTGCCATTGCAAATGCAATGAATCACAACAAAAGGAGCGGCTCCTGGCCCAGGAGCCGCTCCCCTTGCCGTGACCCACTGCATTTGCAACAACTGGCGCCACACTGTCGGCGGATCGGCCCAGAGCCCAGGGCACCACCAGGCCAGTGCATTCACCAAAGAAAGGCAACACTCGCGTGTTACCTCTCTTTAATGAATGCAGACGCTGTGCGCCGTGCAAGCCAGCCAGCACACCGGCCCACACACAGCAAACCGGCCCCCAGGGCCTCGGAACGTATCGGCCACGGGCCGATTGGCCGACGGGCCAGTCCAGCCCTGCAGGGTTCTACAAAGAAATAGTCTGTCTTGCAGTCGTCAGTATTCACCTTAAGTGATATTGATTTGTTATTTCCCGTACTCCTGCCTGTTGATTTATGGAAGTAGATTAGGACTGTAGATGATGTACCAGGGTTAGGAGATTCATGGGATACTATGGCTAGATTCGATAGAGAAAGGCCAGCTGGTGAGAGACCACCACAGGTAATACTAACTTTGCCTGATAGAATAGTCACAAAGTTGAAAACTATAATTCCTGAAAGAAGGATTATTTGGGACAAGCTTACGGCCTGTGTCCAAGGAAAATCCGAGGGTGCTACTGAGTTCTTTAACCGGTTCGAACAAGTATTTTCAGATTACAGTGGGCAAGACTTAAGTACAGAGTCTGGGAAAACGACTATTCGTGGATAAATTTGTGCGTGGATTTCTGCCCGACATCCGGTCACAAATTATGTCTTCCGAGAGCGCTTGGCAAGCGAAGTTTCAGTCAGAAGTACTGCACATGGCTCAGTACTATGAAAATCGTGTCAATAATGAAAAAGAAAGAGTTGAAAAGAGAAAAGAGAAAAGAGAAAAGGTGACAAAAGTATTATTGCAGCAGATTGTTAGAGACCCTAGAGGGGGTAATTCGCAATTTAGGGGTCAGTGTGTTCCACAGGGAAATGCGCCATTGGGTCCTGTAAACATAAACCAGTGTGCTTATTGTAGACAAGAGGGTCATTGGCGTGCACAATGCCTGAGTCTCCAGCAGAGGTCGAATAACGCATTTGGGAATATGGGTAGGTGATCCAGAGGCCGCCCAGGGGCAGTGGGTCCTGGTAGAAGTCAGTTTTCACATGATTCACAGCAACCTTTTTCGCAGGACAATCAGGCACCAAGTGTGGACAATAGAAACATTTTTGATCATCCTTCTGTCGCTTACCTCTTTGAAGAACTTCCTTTCAACAACATTCTGTTCCGCTAGGATTGCCCAAAGCAGGGTTTGGAACCAACGCCTATTCCCATTACTCAGAAAGGTCCCTACGTTGAAATGATAGTGGGAAATAGGAAACATCTATTCTTGATAGATACAGGGGCACAGAACGTCCATTGATCATTTGCGGGTTCCAAACGTTTTACCGTCAGGGCAAATCAATGTTTCTGTAGGGTTTTCTGGCACACCAGTCGTCTGTCCGGTTTCTTCGCCGGTAACTATTTCTTTGGGTCCATTTACGGACCACTGTCCATTCCTTTTGACCACGAATTGTGGAGAGAATTTGTTGGGGTTGAATCTGTTGAAAGAATTAAATGCGGTAATTCATTGTTCTTCTGATGGAGTGGGTTTGACGATTTCACCACAGCAACTTTCTGTCTCCCAATTCTTAACCAGACCTTTGCCGCCGGAATTAAGTAATGTTCCGGAGTGTTTGTGGGTAATTGACGACAATGATGTCAGTGTTTTGCAAATTGAGCCCGTTAAGATTATTCTGAAACATGGAGTAAAGTTGCCATGTATTCCCCAGTATAAGATCTCGGTCGATGGTGAGCAAGCTTTGAAATGCATTGTCTCCGATTTTGTGCATCGAGGGGTGATTGAGGAAATTGCAGGTAGTTTGTGCAATAGTCCGATTTTGCCCGTGTACAAAAAAGGCGATAATGCAATTCCCTTCCATTTTATTATTCATCTACATGCCATTAATAAAATCATTGCTCCACAATTTCCCATTGTGCGTGATGTGACAACAATATTAACCATGATTCCGGCTTCAGCTACTCACTTTAGTGTGGTGGATCTAAAGAACGCCTTCTTTAGTATCCCTATACATAAGGACAGTAGATACTTTTTCGCGTTCACCTTAGGGGGACGTTCGTTTACCTTTACCCATGCACCACAAGGTTACACGGAAAGTCCTAGCATCTATAGTAGGGCTTTGAAAGAGCAGCTTGACACACTTGAGTTTTGACGAAGAAGGGCATTTCTTCGCCATTGCCGTGGAACTTGGAACACCAGCGAGCATTTGATCTGCTCAAGAGTGCATTGTGCTCGGCACCAGTTTTGGGCACACCAAACTATGAAAAGGCCTTTGTGTTGTATGTGCATGAATGTGATGGATGTGCTTTGGCTGTATTAACGCAGGAACATAGAGGGAAGATTAGGCCGTGCAGCTACTTTTCTTCCACCCTTGATCCTGTTGCATGCACTTTGCCAAGATGTTTGAGAGCTGTCACTGCTTCTGCTGCATCCGTAAAACAGAGCGAGGGAATGGTCCTAGGCCATGCTTTAAGCCTGATGGTAGCTCACTCTGTAGATGTTGTATTAAACAGAACACAAACGCAACACCTCACCTCCGCATGATTAACCAGATACAAATTGATCTTGTTTGCACCACACATCCAAATCAAGAGGTGTGTGTCCTTAATCCGGCTGAACTTTTACCTTTCCCGCAAGGTACTGCTTGCAGTGACGAAGAGTCACATGACTGCCTTTGCACTACAGAACAAAAGACTATAGGCAGAATCGATCTAAGAGACATTCCTTTGAACAATCCACAAGAGGAGCTGTTTTGTGATGGCTCCTGTTTCAAACTCCCGGATGGTACATCCACAGCTGCTTATCCAATCACCACATTGAGCACGGTCGTGGAGACCAAAAGAATCACGCATAACTCCGCGCAGCCCGCAGAGATTATAGCATTGACCCGAGCTTGTGAACTTTCCGAAGGGTGTATCGTAAATATATATACTGACAGTCAGTATGCCTTTGGGGTGGTTCACAACTTCGGTAGACTTTGGGCAGAACAAGGTTTCTTGACCTCACATGGCATTAAAATCCAGCATGGCTCCGTGATAGTACGGTTACTCTCAGCGCTTGCACTCCCTACTCATCTAGCGATTATGAAATGCGCAGCACATCAGAAGATCGTAGATAATATAGGAAAAGGGAATGCTTTCGCTGACCAGATAGCCAAACAGACTGCCACTGAACTCTCTTCAGAAATGTATACTTCAAGGGAAGCCACAAATGCCTGTACTTTGGATGAGGGTATCGAATCCATAATGAACATTCAAGCCGATGCCACATTAGAGGAATCTAAGGAGTGAGCTGAGGGTTTGGCGAAATTGGATGATGACGGGTGTTGGGTGGACAAGGTTGCAGGGAAACGCCTTACAGATCGTGTTATTGTCCATGAGGACAACCCCTCAAACTAAGACTGGGCTCTCTCCCTTTGAGGTGGTCATGGGTAGGCTAGCTAACATTTGGAATGTTCCAAAGCCCCGTTCTTTATGAGATGTCGAAAATGTATTTCTTTCTATGGCCAGTTAACAAGAAATCTGTATTTGATTCATCACTAGGTGCGAGAGGCTTTACCTGTCAGATACGAGGTCCCCGGTCACAGCATACAGCCAGGAGACTGGGTCCTCACAAAAGCATTTGAGCGATCTTCTTGCCTAGTACCTCGTTGGAGGGGCCCTCACCAGGTTCTCTTGGTCACACAGACGGTGGTGCGGGTAGCAGGCAAGAAGCACTGGATCCACTCATCCCACATCAAGAGAATTCCATACCCTTTGCCACACGCTACAGAAGACACAGAAGCCCTCACCAGTACTGCAACCAACGATCACAAAGCAGTAAACAGCATCTAGAGTGCGTCGGAGACTCTCCCTGAGCCCGTGGGGCCCGGGGAAACAGCCATTTCACCTCCACACTCTCCAACAGTTCCGTCTTTAAAATTTGTTCCGGATCTTTCATCAGATCCTGCTTTGGATTTGTCGCTTCCAACGGGAAGTGACGACACGTTGTTCACAGATCACTCAGTACCAGGAGTCACAAGGTACGATCTGCATCCGAGGAAATAGACCTACTGCACAGTTCGGCTGTGCTATCAAAGAAAATCATCAAAGGGCTTGCCTTTTTGGCCCGATCATTTGTATACAAGGGAATTATGTTGGCTAGGGTTTGTGAAAGGACTAAGAAGACGCTCGGCATGGAGGTCGGCAGCAAATAAACTTTGGTGCAAATTGTTTGAAGAACACAATGCCTGCAACCCCTCCCGCTCGTACGGAACAGATAAGAGACTGTGTGACCAGCCACGAAAAAGAACGATCGAATGTGTGGGCCCCCGAAAACGCATTGTTGTTTAGGAATAATGTTAACTGGTTTTAAAATAGTCATTGCCTTGGGATTCTGGTATCTGGAAGAAGTACATCCGCTTGAAAATGTATTACCCACTGAAAATGTACCCACTGTTTCTACTCCTTTCGTGCATCTGCACACTCTATCTCCTAGAGACTCTCAGCACAGACAGAGTTACCACAACAACACTCTATTACTCATTATGAATGCTACACATGCCATTTTTAATAGGTCCAACTGTTGGGTTTGTTCGCATTTACCGCAACACGGGGATAAGGGGCTGGGTTGGTATATTCATCCTTTACCTTTGACAAATGCTTGCTATGCTTCTATTAGAGCACTATTCTTTGGCCGATGGAACGATAGCATATCAGGGAATTTTGATGGAACTAACCTGAATGATTTTGAGAAACGTGTTCTAATGCCCCTGGGATGCTCACTCTTTGCATATAGGAGCAAGCCTAATGTTGCTTCTATTAGGCCTTCTGACCGACTGTCCCGTCCTTTTCAATCATTGATCTCTTTCAAGATGGCTCCTATAGGCAATAGGGATGCCACGCCTCCTTCTTACACTGTCAACCACAGCCCCGATTCAGTTCTGCACACAGAGGAATGGTACTCAGTCAATGGGTGATTTTAAGGGTTGCGCCAACGTTGTGAATTTGACTAGTGAGGACAGACCTTTGTATGTAGGCGAACCTGTTTACTTTGTTTGCGGTAATGTAGCATTTCCATGGTTACCCAGGGATTGGCAGGGAACTTGTTATTTAGGGATCCTGTTACCCGGGGTATTCATCGCTAGCACTGTAGAAGTTTCAAAGGCTCGTCCACGGCGGGACGAGAATGGGGATACTTCAGCACAAATTCTGGGCGATGTAGCTAAATCTGTTGTGCCATTTTGAGGACAAATATTGAACTCAGAAGATATCAGGAGACTAGCAAGAGTACTGGAGAGGACCATCAACCGGACCACTGACATACTCTTTAATATGATGTTGGAACAAAAAGCAATAAGGTTAGTGGCACTTCAAAACCGGATGGCATTAGATGTCATTCTGGCTGAACGTGGTGGGGTATGTAAATTAGTGGGGTCCGCTTGCTGTGTTTTCGTGCCAGATTCCTCCCCAACTATCTTTCGGGCGATTCGAAACCTGTATGTTCTCAGTTCAGAAGTGTATGTTCCCGAGGGAAACTGGGATCTTAGTGCTTGGTTCTGGGACCTCCTATGATCTTGGGGATGGAAGCTACTTTCGGCCTTGCTGATTATTTTAGGAATCCTGGTGTTTTCCTGCTGTTGTATACATTGGGCCTCATTACACGGTAGGCGGTAAGGGTTTACCGGTACCGGTAAGGGCACCGGTACCGGTAAACCATTACCGCCTTACTACGAGGTCCCTTTGCGGGACCCGACCTTAACGGCTGGTGTAGATCAGCCGTTAAAGTTGGGACCCGCAAAGGGACCTTGGTGCTAATTATGGTACCGCAATATGCGGTACCGTAATTAGCCCCTTCCCCATTCCCATTGAGCCCTATGGGGCAAAAATGGGAATGGGGAAGGGCCATGGAGAAAGGGGGAATTACCGCCCCGCTAACCTTGGAATGGGGTGGTAATTCCCCTTTCCTTCATGGTGGTACCGGTATGGTACCGGCGGCAACCATGGTGCTAATAGCACCATGGTTTACCGCATTCCGTGTAATGAGGCCCAATGTCTTCCTGGTATGTGTTCGATGGTAGGAGGATGTTGTGCACAAGCAATGGGTACATTAGGGCACAAGGTATATGCCCCAGAGAAAATATGCAATTAATTCGTGCTGAAGGAAATCTCAGTGTCTGACCTCATGGCAATTGATATTTCCGATAGTGATTCAGGATGTATGGACATTGAGACGTGGAGTTACTCATAAAGTGACTCGAAGTAGTTTAGCACTTGGCTTAGGCCAAAAGGAGGGTTTGTTAAACGGGATATCATATTGTACCTCCTTTATTGTATATATTGGCCTAAGCCCAGTCGCTCTGCGAAGAAATCCGCGTTGCAAGTTTCCAACCTTAGATCGACTTAGCCGCCATTTTAGGTCCATCTGTCATTTTGATTTCCATTTCAAAGTCACTCTGTGTTCTAAAATGGTGGACAGCGTTTCTCGCTTGTAACCTAGCCGTCCTGACCTTTTCACAAAAGTTAATGGGGGTCATTACGACCCTGGCGTTAAGGGTTTAACGGTGCTGTAAAAGGTGTCGGCGCCGTTAAACCCTTAACGCCTGATTACGAGGTCCCTTTGCGGCTCCCGACCTTAACGGCTGGTCTGGACCAGCCGTTAAAGTAGGGACCCGCAAAGGGACTTCCGAGGTAATTACGGTACCGCAATTTGCGGTACCGTAATTACCGCCTTCCCCAGTCCCATTGAGCCCTATGGGGCAAAAATGGGAATGGGGAAGGGCCAATGGTAATGGGGAATTACCGCCCCGCCAACCTTGGAATGGAGCGGTATTTCCCCATTTACCATTAGCGGACTTGTTACAATACCGGCAGCAACCATGGTGCTAATAGCGCGATTGGTTACGGCCGGTGTTGTAATGAGGGCCAATGTCTAAACTGCCCATTGGCCAAATGTTAGGGTCATGTAATGAGACCTTGTCCTACGTTTGACCTGTAGATCGAGGATTACCCGCGCCAACAAGTCCGATCCACGGACATACATCAAATACAATGTTGTTTAAATACTAAACATGAACACTTGTTGAACTACATTGTATAGGGCGTATACTAAGGATTAATGTTAAATCCAAAGATACACTGTTGCCATTGTGACTTGTTGTTGTACAAACTGGAAATAATCCATGTGCATATAGTTGGATAAACTAGAGGTGAACTCGGCACGAACCCTAGACCGAGAATTATTAACCTGCAGAGGGGCTGGACATTACGATTGGAAAATGTATAAAAGATATAAATGTTTAGACGTCCAGTACCTCTCACTTCTCACACCGAAAGGGCTGGTATTCGCTGTGATGTACTGAGGGCCAGATAGATATTTGATACTTTGTTTCTTTGTAAAACTGTACAGTTATTTGAATAAAGATCTGTGAATCTTTATAAGCCCGTGTTTGGTGTATTTCCTTTGGGGTACTCAGCCCCGATATTTTTCTTTGCTTTTACAAAGGAACCCATCCTGGGTCCACACCAACAATCTTCTGTTATGCGTGAGGTCAAAACCAGAGTGCTTTGCAAAAGGAAAGGTAGGGGGTGACCACATGTACTACTAAGTCCCACCCATCTTCCTGTCTGTTGTGGATCAAAATGTCGCTCTGGTTAATTGAGCTTTCTGTGACTCCTGATCAAAGCGCCTTGATGTCTATGGGCTGCAGTGTGCTCTACAAATGTAAAAAAATAAAAATAAAATAAAAGTGCAGGTCTCCCTTGAGGTTTTTGGTGAGAGACTTTCTGTCTCCATCAAATCACATACTTCTTTCCTCTGAAATGGGGGTTCCCTACAGGGGTTGCTTACTGTATGTCCCAGTCATGATATTCAAAGCCCTTCATACAGAGGGGTGGGAGCTACCTTCAAGTGGACACATTGCATATCAAAGAGGTGTTAGTTTCCTGTCCATTGTGTTAGTTCTGTGACCAGGCCTCTTCGCAGGTCTGTTTTCATTTAACTCTCATCAGTATGTGCTGCCACCACACAGAACTTAGACAATAGAATAGAACGGATCCATGGAGCCTTTGATATTTAATTAGGCTGGCCATGGCCGGAGGAAGGTGTTTCCTTCCCCCTTCCTGAGATGCTTAGATGTATCCATGGCTGTCACATTCCAGCTAAATGTGACAGGGAGGACTGCACCTGTAGGCTGTGTCCCCCAGAGTAGACATGACTACGTGTTTGCTGTGCTGTGGGCAGAGGAAATGTGTGCGGATTAGCCCCACATATTTTCTGAGGTTGATCTCCCATCATTCATTTTCATTACAACAACTTCATAAAAGCCCAGGTGAGCGCACACTCCCCGTGCAAATGGTCGAATTCCTCACAGTCACTTCCCATGACATCACCTTGGCCAAAGGTTTGCCATAAATGTCATCCTTCCCTGGTAAATTTAAAAGTTGCCACCCCTCACCATAATCCCTGGCAACCCAAGTGGTGCTGTGGTCTCAGTGGGCAGTCAGAATGGAGGTCCAGTGCAATTGGCTACAAATTGAGGGGCCTGCATTTTTCAGAGCAAAACCTGACATAGCATAATTGAGCCACATGTTACACTATATAGTATAACAAGGCATACAAGTTGGAGAAGGAATGTTTTGTATGGAAATAAACAAATCAACACAAACGTTTTGATGTTTCTTAAGTCAAAATCCTTGTTGGCAGTTCTTATAGGATGGCCTGAGGTCCAAATGGCAACAATAACCACCCCTAAATAATTCTACCTTTCACCCTAACTGACAACACTCTAGCGACACAGTTCCAGCACTGAAACAACACAGGTTAACACAATGGCATGAAAATTACACGAACACACAACATACACAAACACATGTCTCCAGCCTCTCATTAAACACACACTCTGCTAGTCAACACAGACAACACCAGAATGTACACTATCGACTTTGGGCACATATTAGCAGCCACTGTTCCAGACAGTTCGCAAAATATCTAAAACTTACACACCACTGAGAGCCCTACATTTTCAGATCCCATCAAAATTGCAAGAAAGCAAATTGCCATGTTCGTACACTTGCCCCCCAGACCTTCTGCCCTTTTAGATATTGAGCCCCACGATACCAAGAAAATGGAAAAAGATGTGCTATACAAGACCAAACAACACCCCATAATAGTGCATAGTAAATTGTGTAGGCCATTTTCTGATGGTGCAGAGGTGCGTCCGGCCCAGGGCGGTGCAGTGACTGGCAATAGCAGGGGAGGAAATGAAAGATGACTCTCCTGCAGTCAGACAACACCATTGGAACATCTGGGGCGCCGACTGGAGCAGTACCGGGGCTACAACAATGCAATTCTAGATGGCAGTGTAGGGGGCCACCAGCAGAGCAGCACACGGGGACATGATTTTGTTCCCAAAATATAACATATGCCCCACTGTAAGGGAGGCAGAATTAATTCTAGGTACCCTCCATGTTTAAAGATAATGCACAGCAAGATTACATTCTTTTTCTAGGCTCACACACTTCTGTTTAGCGCACAAGCTTGCATTTTAACATACTCAGAGACTTTATCACATAACTTCTGAGCGCTAGTTGGGGGCAGGTATTCAGCTTTCAAGAACTGGAATAATTCTACGTTATAGACCTCACTTGCTAAGTGCACAAATCATATATTAAAGCAGCCTGGCAATATATATTATATACACACACTAGCTGGGTACCCGGCGCTGCACGCGTCCTGATCGAGTGGCGTCTCATGTGCCCTGGAGGATGTTGCTCTTGTCCTCTTGTCGGCAAGTCTTGCTTCAGTTTGCTCTGGTGTCTCATGTGCCCTGGAGGATGCTGCTCTTGTCCTCATGTCAGCAAGTCTTGCTTCAGTTTGCTCTGGTGCCTCTTGTGCCCTGGAGGATGTTGCTCTTGTCCTCATGTCAGCAAGTCTTGCTTCAGTTTGCTCTGGTGTCTTATGCCCTGGAGGATGTTGCTCTTGTCCTCTTGTCGGCAAGTCTTGCTTCAGTTTGCTCTGGTGTCTCATGTGCCCTGGAGGATGTTGCTCTTGTCCTCATGTCAGCAAGTCTTGCTTCAGTTTGCTCTGGTGTCTTGTACCCTGGAGGATGTTGCTCTTGTCCTATTGTCGGCAAGTCATGCTTCAGTTTGCTATGGTGTCTCATGTACCCTGGAGGATGTTGCTCTTGTCCTATTGTCGGTAAGTCTTGCTTCAGTTTGCTCTGGTGCCTCTTGTGCCCTGGAGGATGTTGCTTTTGTCCTCCTGTCGGCAAGCCTTGCTTCAGTTTGCTCTGGCGTCTCATGTGCCCTGCAGGATGTTGCTCTTGTCCTCTAGTCAGCAAGTCTTGCTTCGGTTTGCTCTGGTGTCTCTTGTGCCCTGGAGGATGTTGCTCTTGTCCTCATGTCAGCAAGTCTTGCTTCAGTTTGCTCTGATGTCTTGTGCCCTGGAGGATGTTGCTCTTGTCCTCATGTCGACAAGTCTTGCTTCAGTTTGCTCTGGTCTCTCATGTGCCCTGGAGGATGTTGCTCTTGTCCTCATGTCAGCAAGTCTTGCTTCAGTTTGCTCTGGTGTCTCTTGTGCCCTGGAGGATGTTGCTCTTGTCCTCATGTCAGCAAGTCTTGCTTCAGTTTGCTCTGGTGTCTCTTGTGCCCTGGAGGATGTTGCTCTTGTCCTCATGTCAGCAAGTCTTGCTTCAATTTGCTCTGGTGTCTCATGCGCCCTGGAGGATGTTGCTCTTGTCCTCTGGTCGGCAAGTCATACTGCTGTTTGTTGTTCTGTTTCAGAAACTCTTGATATTGTTATTTGCTTTGCATCAGATGGAGCTTTTCCAAGAAGAGATGTTCGTTTTTTGTGCAGCATGTTTCAGTCACTCAAAATGTCAACGAAAGATTGATTGATTGTGCTTTCTTATCGTTAATGAACTTAAGTAAACTGTAACCTTGCCATTTCCCATACATGGAGTGGGTGATCATTTAAAAAAAAATGTATTCCCTTTAAAAATGCTTTAATAAACTCTTTCGAACTGTATACAGTTGTAATGGATTTCAAAGGAATAACCAACACATCAGACATTTTGCTTCAGACACTTTTCCAAATTTTGCCTCCTTCTAGTATCAACTGTAGTGAATCGGGGTGAACATAAGTAAACAAGGGTGTCCACGGAGTGAATGTTTTGCATCCAAACATAGACTACAATCTTGCCTTGGACACATGAGGAATCCATGCACACTTTGGTAGATGTGGGTGCAACGGCGTGGATTTGTTTAGCCGGACCAACATATACACACACACATACATACATTCAGCTTTAAATATAAATATAAACACTTAAAATTTTAAAGGAAAAGGGCACCATTATAGCTTTACTTCACAGCTGGAACGGAGGACCGCAGATCCCAGGATTTAGGTAATGTGAGCGTGAAACCCCTCCATTTTCCCCCAGTGCCCTGCCATCATTTAAACACATAATAAAAGATTGTGTGAGAAGGTCTCCTGCATATGGTAATGGCTTGCCATACTTCCAGGATGTTGTTAGGCAGGATTTTATGAAAATGTGAATATCTGCAGAAAAGCGTAAAATACAGCCTTTGTTGCCTGCCAAACTAGGCAGCAGAGGTAAACTGAGCTTTAAGAATTCAGTTTTCTCGGTGTCTTGGAAGAAGAAACTCATTTGGGAGGTAACTGGAGCTGTGTGGGGGCTTTCAGCTGTAAATGTCCCATGTAGTACCAATTGCTTAAAAAGCTCTGCTTATCACAAAGATGGCTCAACCAAGTGATTGCCAGGCCCTTGTTATGGTGATTTCCAGGCCCTTGTTAGGATGATTTCCAGACCAGCCCTTGTTAGGGTGATCTTTGTTAGGGTGATTTCCAGGCCCTTGTCAGGGTGATTTCCGGGCCCTTGTCAGGGTGGTTTCCTGGCCCTGGTTAAGGTGGTTTCCTGGCCCTTGCTAGGGTGATTTCCAGGCATTTGTCATGGTGATGTCTGGGCCCTTGTCAGGGTGGTTTCCAGGCCCTTGTCGGGGTGGTTTCCAGGCCCTGGTTAGGGTGGTTTCCAGGCCCTGGTTAGGGTGATGTCCGGGCCCTTGTCAGGGTGATTTCCAGGCCCTTGTCGGGGTGATTTCCAGGCCCTTGTCGGGGTGATTTCCAGGCCCTTGTCGGGGTGACTTCCAGGCCCTTGTCGGGGTGGTTTCCAGGCCCTTGTCGGGGTGGTTTCCAGGCCCTTGTCGCGGTGGTTTCCAGGCCCTTGTTAGGGTGATTTCCAGGCCCTTGTCAGGGTGATATCCAGGCCCTTGTCAGGGTGATATCCAGGCCCTTGTTGGGGTGGTTTCCGGGCGATTATCAGGGTGATTTCCGGGCCCTTGTCGGGGTGGTTTCCAGGCCTTGGTCAGGGTGGTTTCCAGGCCCTTGCTAGGGTGGTTTCCAGGGCCTTGATAGAGTGATTTCCATGCCCTTGTCACAGTGATTTCCAGGCCCTTGATAGAGTGATTTCCAGGCCATTGTCACAGTGATTTCCGGGCCCTTGTTAGGGTGATTTCTGGGCCCTTGTTAGGGTGATTTCCGGGCCTTTGTCAGGGTGATTTCCGGGCCTTTGTCAGGGTGATTTCCGGGCCCTTGTCGGGTTGATTTCCATGCCCTTGTCGGGTTGGTTTCCGGGCCCTTGTCAGGGTGATTTCCAGGCCCTTGCCAGGGTGATTTCCGGGCCCTTGTCGGGGTGGTTTCCGGGCCCTTGTCGGAGTGGTTTCCATGCCCTTATCAGGGTGATTTCCAGGCCCTTGTTAGGGTGATTTCCAGGCTCTTGTCAGGGTGGTTTCCGGGCCCTTGTCAGGGTGATTTCCAAGCCCTTGTTAAGGTGATTTCCAGGCCCTGGTTAGGGTGGTTTCCGGGCATTTGTCATGGTGATGTCCGGGCCCTTGTTAGGGTGGTTTCAGGGTCCTTGTCAGGGTGGTTTCCAGGCCCTTGTTAGGGTGATTCCAGGCCCTTGTTAGGGTGATTCCCAGGCCCTTGTCAGGGTGATTTCCAGGCCCTTGTCAGGGTGATTTCCAGGCCCTTGTTTGGGTGGTTTCCGGGCCCTTGTTGGGGTGGTTTCCGGGCCCTTGTTGGGGTGGTTTCCGGGCCCTTGTTGGGGTGGTTTCCGGGCCCTTGTTGGGGTGGTTTCCGGGCCCTTGTCGGAGTGGTTTCCATGACCTTATCAGGGTGATTTCCAGGCCCTTGTTAGGGCGATTTCCAGGCCCTTGTCAGGGTGATTTCCGGGCTCTTGTCAGGGTGGTTTCCGGGCCCTTGTCAGGGTGATTTCCAAGCCCTTGTTAGGGTGATTTCCAGGCCCTTGTCAGGGTGGTTTCAGGGCCCTTGTCAGGGTGGTTTCCGGGCCCTTGTCAGGGTGGTTTCCGGGCCCTTGTCAGGGTGGTTTCCAGGCCCTGGTTAGAGTGGTTTCCAGGCCCTTGCTAGGGTGATTTCCAGGCATTTGTCATGTGATGTCCGGGCCCTTGTTAGGGTGGTTTCAGGGCCCTTGTCAGGGTGGTTTCCAGGCCCTTGTCAGGGTGGTTTCCGGGCCCTTGTCAGGGTGGTTTCCAGGCCCTTGTCAGGGTGATGTCCGGGCCCTTGTCAGGGTGATGTCCAGACCCTTGTTGGGGTGATTTCCGGGCCCTTGTCAGGGTGATTCCCAGGCTCTTGTCAGGGAGGTTTCCGGGCCCTTGTCAGGGTGATTTCCAAGCCCTTGTTAGGGTGATTTCCGGGCCCTTGTCAGGGTGGTTTCCGGGCCCTTGTCAGGGTGGTTTCCGGGCCCTTGTCAGGGTGGTTTCCAGGCCCTGGTTAGGGTGGTTTCCTGGCCCTTGCTAGGGTGATTTCCAGGCATTTGTCATGGTGATGTCCGGGCCCTTGTTAGGGTGGTTTCAGGGCCCTTGTCAGGGTGGTTTCCAGGCCCTTGTCGGGGTGGTTTCCAGGCCCTGGTTAGGGTGATGTCCGGGCCCTTGTTAGGGGGATTTCCAGGCCCTTGTCAGGGTGATTTCCAGGCCCTTGTTGGGGTGGTTTCCGGGCCCTTGTCAGGGTGATTTCCAGGCCCTTGTTGGGGTGGTTTCCAGGCCCTTGTTAGGGTGGTTTCCGGGCCCTTGTTAGGGTGATTTCCAGGCCCTTGTCAGGGTGATATCCAGGCCCTTGTTGGGGTGGTTTCCGGGCCATTGTCAGGGTGATTTCCGGGCCCTTGTCGGGATGGGTTCCAGGCCCTGGTTAGGGTGGTTTCCGGGCCCTTGCTAGGGTGATTTCCGGGCATTTGTCATGGTGATGTCCAGGCCCTTGTTAGGGTGCTGGCCACAGCAGTGTGTGTCATGGACACCGTTTACCATCGCATCCGGACCTCCTGGGGTCCCACGTGCGATGGCCAGGAATTTCGGGGGAAGGGCTGACGCCCAAAAAAGTTCTGTTGCTCGCCTGGCTACAGGATATCCCCTCGCGCTGCTCTTTGGGGAAGAGGCCCGGCCCCTGACCCTCTCCGTCACCACTCACCACCAGACCCCCTGCCGGCTCCTAGACAGTGTCCCGGAGCAAGAGGGCCGGTGCGGGGGCCTCACACACTGGTCGGGGGAGTGGGGGGCGCGAGGGGGATTTAGTGAGATGCTAGAGGGTGGTGCAGGGCAGTGTAGAGGTGCATTGTGAGAGCTCGGTGGATGCCTCTGCAGTGGTACCGCAATCCATGGCAGCCCGGGATAGAGGCTTATCCAGCATAGAGCAGTGCAGGGCAGGCCCAGGATAGAGGCCCATCCAGCATAGAGCAGTGCATGACAGCCCAGGATAGAGGCCCAACCAGCGCAGAGCTCTGCAGGGCAGGCCCAGGATAGAGGCCCATCCAGCATAGACCAGTGCAGGGCAGGCCTAGGATAGAGGCCCATCCAGCATAGAACAGTGCAGGACGGCCCAGGATAGAGGCCCATCCAGCATAGAGCACTGCAGGGCAGGCCCGGGATAGAGGTCCATCCACCATAGAGCGGTGCAGGGCCGCCCATGATAGAGGCCCATCCAGCATAGAGCAGTGCAGGGCAGGCCCAGGATAGAGGCCCATCCAGCAGAGAGCAGTGCATGACAGCCCAGGATAGAGGCCCATCCAGCGCAGAGCACTGCAGGGCAGGCCCAGGAAAGAGGCCCATCCAGCGTAGACCAGTGCAGGGCAGGCCCAGGATAGAGGCCCATCCAGCGTAGACCAGTGCAGGGCAGGCCCAGGATAGAGGCCCATCCAGAATAGAACAGTGCAGGACGGCCCAGGATAGAGGCCCATCCAGCATACTGCACTGCAGGGCAGGCCCGGGATAGAGGCCCATCCACCATAGAGCGGTGCAGGGCGGCCCATGATAGAGGCCCATCCAGCATAGAGCAGTGCAGGGCAGGCCCAGGATAGAGGCCCATCCAGCATAGAGCAGTGCAGGGTGGCCCAGGATAGAGGCCCGTCCAGCATAGAGCAGTGTAGGGCGGCCCAGGATAGAGGCCCATCCAGACTAGAGCAATGCAGGGCGACCCACGATAGAGGCCATCCAGCATAGAGCAGTGCATGGCAGCCCAGGATAGAGGCCCATCCAGCATAGAGCAGTGCATGACAGCCCAGGATAGAGGCCCATCCAGCATAAAGCAGTGCATGACAGCCCAGGATAGAGGCCCATCCAGCGTAGAGCGGTGCAGGGCAGCCCAGGATAGAGGCCCATCCAGCGCAGAGCACTGCAGGGCAGACCCAGGATAGAGGCCCATCCAGCATAGACCAGTGCAGGGCAGGCCCAGGATAGAGGCCCATCCAGCATAGAACAGCGCAGGACGGCCCAGGATAGAGGCCCATCCAGCATACAGCACTGCAGGGCAGGCCCGGGATAGAGGCCCATCCAGCATAGAGTGGTGCAGGGCGGCCCATGATAGAGGCCCATCCAGCATAGAGCAGTGCAGGGTAGGCCCAGGATAGAGGCCCATCCAGCATAGAGCAGTGCAGTGTGGCCCAGGATAGAGGCCCATCCAGCATAGAGCAGTGCAGGGCGGCCCAGGATAGAGGCCCATCCAGCGCAGAGCACTGCAGGGCAGGCCCAGGATAGAGGCCCATCCAGCATAGACCAGTGCAGGGCAGGCCCAGGATAGAGGCCCATCCAGCATAGACCAGTGCAGGGCAGGCCCAGGATAGAGGCCCATCCAGCATAGAACAGTGCAGGACGGCCCAGGATAGAGGCCCATCCAGCATACAGCACTGCAGGGCAGCCCAGGATAGAGGCCCATCCAGCGCAGAGCACTGCAGGGCAGGCCCAGGATAGAAGCCCATCCAGCATAGACCAGTGCAGGGCAGGCCCAGGATAGAGGCCCATCCAGCATAGACCAGTGCAGGGCAGGCCCAGGATAGAGGCCCATCCAGCATAGAACAGTGCAGGACGGCCCAGGATAGAGGCCCATCCAGCATACAGCACTGCAGGGCAGGCCCGGGATAGTGGCCCATCCAGCATAGAGTGGTGCAGGGCGGCCCATGATAGAGGCCCATCCAGCATAGAGCAGTGCAGCGCAGGCCCAGGATAGAGGCCCATCCAGCATAGAGCAGTGCAGGGTGGCCCAGGATAGAGGCCCATCCAGCATAGAGCAGTGCAGGGTGGCCCGGGATAGAGGCCCATCCAGCATAGAGCAGTGCAGAGCGGCCCAGGATAGAGGCCCATCCAGACTAGAGCAATGCAGGGCGACCCACGATAGAGGCCATCCAGCATAGAGCAGTGCATGGCAGCCCAAGATAGAGGCCCATCCAGCATAGAGCAGTGCAGGGCGGCCCAGGATAGAGGCCCATCCAGCATAGAGCAGTGCAGGGTGGCCCAGGATAGAGGCCCATTCAGCATAGAGCAGTGCATGACAGCCCAGGATAGAGGCCCATCCAGCATAAAGCAGTGCAGGGCTAGAGGCCCATCCAGCATAGAGCAGGGCATGACAGCCCAGGACAGAGGCCCATCCAGCATAGAGCACTGCATGGAGGTCCAGGATAGAGGTCCATCCAGCATAGAGCGCTGCATGACGGCCCAGGATAGAGGCCCATCCAGCATGGAGCAGGGCGGCCCAGGATAGAGGCCCATCCAGCATGGAGCAGTGCAGGGTGGCCCAGGATAGAGGCCCATCCAGCATAGAGCAGTGCATGACAGCCCAGGATAGAGGCCCATCCAGCGCAGAGCACTGCAGGGCAGGCCCAGGATAGAGGCCCATCCAGCGTAGACCAGTGCAGGGCAGGCCCAGGATAGAGGCCCATCCAGCATAGAACAGTGCAGGACGGCCCAGGATAGAGGCCCATCCAGCATACTGCACTGCAGGGCAGGCCCGGGATAGAGGCCCATCCACCATAGAGCGGTGCAGGGCGGCCCATGATAGAGGCCCATCCAGCATAGAGCAGTGCAGGGTGGCCCAGGATAGAGGCCCGTCCAGCATAGAGCAGTGTAGGGCGGCCCAGGATAGAGGCCCATCCAGACTAGAGCAATGCAGGGCAACCCACGATAGAGGCCATCCAGCATAGAGCAGTGCATGGCAGCCCAGGATAGAGGCCCATCCAGCATAAAGCAGTGCATGACAGCCCAGGATAGAGGCCCATCCAGCGTAGAGCAGTGCAGGGCAGCCCAGGATAGAGGCCCATCCAGCGCAGAGCACTGCAGGGCAGACCCAGGATAGAGGCCCATCCAGCATAGACCAGTGCAGGGCAGGCCCAGGATAGAGGCCCATCCAGCATAGAACAGTGCAGGACGGCCCAAGATAGAGGCCCATCCAGCATACAGCACTGCAGGGCAGGACCGGGATAGAGGCCCATCCAGCATAGAGCGGTGCAGGGCGGCCCATGATAGTGGCCCATCCAGCATAGAGCAGTGCAGGGTAGCCCAGGATAGAGGCCCATCCAGCATAGAGCAGTGCAGTGTGGCCCAGGATAGAGGCCCATCCAGCATAGAGCAGTGCAGGGCGGCCCAGGATAGAGGCCCATCCAGACTAGAGCAATGCAGGGCGACCCAGGATAGAGGCCCATCCAGCTTAGAGCAGTGCAGTGTGGCCCAGGATAGAGGCCCATCCAGCATAGAGCAGTGCAGGGCGGCCCAGGATAGAGGCCCATCCAGACTAGAGCAATGCAGGGCGACCCACGATAGAGGCCATCCAGCATAGAGCAGTGCAGGGCAGCCCAGGATAGAGGCCCATCCAGCGCAGAGCACTGCAGGGCAGGCCCAGGATAGAGGCCCATCCAGCATAGACCAGTGCAGGGCAGGCCCAGGATAGAGGCCCATCCAGCATAGACCAGTGCAGGGCAGGCCCAGGATAGAGGCCCATCCAGCATAGAACAGTGCAGGACGGCCCAGGATAGAGGCCCATCCAGCATACAGCACTGCAGGGCAGGCCCGGGATAGTGGCCCATCCAGCATAGAGTGGTGCAGGGCGGCCCATGATAGAGGCCCATCCAGCATAGAGCAGTGCAGGGTGGCCCAGGATAGAGGCCCATCCAGCATAGAGCAGTGCAGAGCGGCCCAGGATAGAGGGCCATCCAGCATAGATCAGTGCAGGGTGGCCCGGGATAGAGGCCCATCCAGCATAGAGCAGTGCAGAGCGGCCCAGGATAGAGGCCCATCTAGACTAGAGCAATGCAGGGCGACCCACGATAGAGGCCATCCAGCATAGAGCAGTGCATGGCAGCCCAAAATAGAGGCCCATCCAGCATAGAGCAGTGCAGAGCGGCCCAGGATAGAGGCCCATCCAGCATAGAGCAGTGCAGGGTGGCCCAGGATAGAGGCCCATTCAGCATAGAGCAGTGCATGACAGCCCAGGATAGAGGCCCATCCAGCATAAAGCAGTGCAGGGCTAGAGGCCCATCCAGCATAGAGCAGGGCATGACAGCCCAGGACAGAGGCCCATCCAGCATAGAGCACTGCATGGAGGTCCAGGATAGAGGTCCATCCAGCATAGAGCAGTGCAGGGCTAGAGGCCCATCCAGTAAAGAGCAGTGCATGATAGCCCAGGATAGAGGCCCATCCAGCATAGAGCAGTTCAGGGCAGCCCAGGATAGAGGCCCACCCAGCATAGGGCAGTGCATGGCAGCCCAGGATAGAGGCCCATCCAGCATAGAGCAGTGCAGGGCTCGAGGCTCATCCAGGATAGAGCAGTGCATGATAGCCCAACATAGAGGCCCATCCAGCATAGGGCAGTGCATGGCAGCCCAGGATAGAGGCCCATCCAGCATAAAGCAGTGCAGGGCTAGAGGCCCATCCAGCATAGAGCAGTGCATGACAGCCCAGGATAGAGGCCCATCCAGCATAGAGCAGTGCATGGCGGTCCAGGATATAGGGCCATGCAGCATAGAGCACTGCATGGTGGCCCAGGATAGAGGCCCATCCAGCACAGAGCAGTGCAGGGCTAGAGGCCCATCCAGCATAGAGCAGTGCAGGGCTAGAGGCCCATCCAGTATAGAGCAGTGCATGATAGCCCAGGATAGAGGCCCATCCAGCATAGAGCAGTTCAGGGCAGCCCAGGATAGAGGCCCACCCAGCATAGGGCAGTGCATGGCAGCCCAGGATAGAGGCCCATCCAGCATAGAGCAGTGCAGGGCTCGAGGCTCATCCAGGATAGAGCAGTGCATGATAGCCCAAAATAGAGGCCCATCCAGCATAGGGCAGTGCATTGCAGCCCAGGATAGAGGCCCATCCGGCATAAAGCAGTGCAGGGATAGAGGCCCATCCAGCATAGAGCAGTGCATGACAGCCCAGGATAGAGGCCCATCCAGCATAGAGCAGTGCATGGCGGTCCAGGATATAGGGCCATGCAGCATAGAGCACTGCATGGTGGCCCAGGATAGAGGCCCATCCAGCACAGAGCAGTGCAGGGCTAGAGGCCCATCCAGCATAGAGCAGTGCAGGACTAGAGGCCCATTCAGTATAGAGCAGTGCATGATAGCCCAGGATAGAGGCCCATCCAGCATAGAGCAGTTCAGGGCAGCCCAGGATAGAGGCCCACCCAGCATAGGGCAGTGCATGGCAGACCAGGATAGAGGCCCATCCAGCATAGAGCAGTGCAGGGCTCGAGGCTCATCCAGGATAGAGCAGTGCATGATAGCCCAAAATAGAGGCCCATCCAGCATAGGGCAGTGCATGGCAGCCCAGGATAGAGGCCCATCCAGCATAGAGCAGTGCATGACGGCCCAGGATAGAGGGCCATCCAAAATAGAGCAGGGCGGGCCACGGTAGAGGCCCATCCAGCATACCATAGAGCAGTGAATGGCGGCCTAGTATAGAGGCCCATCCAGCATAGAGCAACAAATTGAGAGTTGCATCCATCCATTGTGTATCCTTTGTGCATCTCACGCCCCATCCCAATTCAAGGTATACTTAACTTAACTCCTGCTCCTAGATAAGCAAACCTAGTGAGTCCTAGAAAAGCAAACCTAGTGAGTCCTAGATGAGCAAACCTAGTGAGTCCTAGATGAGCAAACCTAGTGAGTCCTAGATGAGCAAACCTAGTGAGTCCTAGATGAGCAAACCTAGTGAGTCCTAGATGAGCAAACCTAGTGAGTCCTAGATAAGCAAACCTAGTGAGTCCCAGATAAGCAAGCCTAGTGAGTCCCAGATAAGCAAACCTAGTGTGTCCTAGATAAGCAAACCTAGTGAGTCCTAGATGAGCAAACCTAGTGAGTCCTACATGAGCAAACCTAGTGAGTCCTAGATAAGCAAACCTAGTGAGTCCTAGATAAGCAAACCTAGTGAGTCCCTCTTCTACATGCACTCACTCACCACCAATACCTGCCCCACTAACTTTCTCTCACCGATCATTTCCCTAGGTGCATACACTACCCTAACTTCACAAATCCCACTGACTACGTCTCACGCTACAAATAACGAATTTCATCATACAGCTCACTCAGATTACCTCAAACCCAGCCCAGTAACCAGTATTCCCTGCCTACTAGAGGCTAGAAATGTCAGACTTCGCTCACGTCTCAGTAAAATCTACGAACCTCTTGCCAGATCGCTGCCGGCAAACAATAGAACCACCCACTACACTACCCATAAGACTAATAATACCTCAACTAATAACAGCAACCTTATCACTCAGATCACACATACCTCCAACAATCAAGACCCATCTCCTTCACCCTCCACTGTGACATCAGCTGCCACTCCACTTAATGCAGCTTTACTTAATGCCAGGTCTCTAGTGGCACATGCCACTGACATCGCCAACCTAATACTGGCTAACAACCTTGACTTCCTAGCCATTACGGAGAGCTGGCTGCATGATGCAGCTGTACCTCTGCTCTCCCTGGCTGTCCCGGATAACTACACCATAATCAGACAAGATAGCGAAAATGCACGAGGTGGTGGAATTGCCATCATGTCTAAATCCAGCCTCTCAATGAGACTAGTCACTACCCAAAACACACTCTCCTGTGAAACCCTCACAGCAAAACTACCTCTCACTAACTCCCAGACACTGACCATTCACCTCATCTATAGGCCCCCCGGCCCTATTGGAACATTTGAAGAGGACATTCATACTCTTTGCTCTAACAATCTTAAAACCACATCTCAACTGCTGGTCCTGGGAGATTTCAACCTGAGTTTCAACGACCCATCAGACAAGCATTCCACTGCCATTGCTAAGACCTTATCTGAACTAGGCCTAGTCCAAAAAAATCAGCGAGCCCACCCACACCAAAGGGAAAACCCTCCACTGGGTGGCGGAACACAACTGCACGGCGAATATCACTTCCATTACTTCCTATCCCTGGCCAGACCATTTTCTCCTGTTCTTCTCACTTCTCACCACCAGACCAATCATGTCAGCCACACCCATTGCTCCTCCTTGTCTAACAAGAAACAAAAAAAACATAACAAGGGACAAAGTGATCCCGGCCATCCTTCCTACCCTCAACAAGCTAGCAGACAACCTTGACCCTGGAACACTCGTCAACAAGTATAACAATATTATGCTAACCACTCTAGATACCATTGCACCCCTCAAACTCAGACCGAGCAAACCTAAAGCACATCTGAACAAATGGTTCACGCCCCAACTCAAAGACCTTAGACTGCTAAAAAGGAGCTATGAAAACACATGGAGACTTCTCCCTTCCACAACCAACAAAACTAAACTCACCGAAATCTCCTCTAAATACAAAAAAGAAATCGTCATTGCTAAACACAATTCCTACAATAAATGCATTTTTAGTGCCAACTCTAGCACTAAAGAACTATTTTCCATCCTTAAGGAACTTGAATCCCCCATCATCACCCCTGAAATCTGTAGCAAGGACAAAACATGGTGCTCTGACATACAAGAGGCCCTCTCTAACAAAGTGACCACTCTTCAAAATAAAATAGCAACAAAAAAAACAATCCCTTAACCTCTCACCTAACCACAGTACTCCGAATGGCCTCCCAAAGGTAATAACGCCAAACTCAACCCCCGATTCAATTTCACCAAAATCTTGAGGCTGAGAAAGTTATTCTCTCACTCAAGCCGTCGAACTGCCAGGGAGACCTCTGCCCTCCCAGCTCATAAAAGACGCTGCAAGAAATCTTGCCCCCTTCATAGCCAAACTTATTAAGGGCTCATTCACATCCGGCACTGTCCCATCCAACCTCAAACAATCATGGGTGCTCCCACTACTGAAAAAACAATCGCTAGATCCTCTCATTCCTACCAATTACCGCCCCATCACAACTGTGCCCTTCCTGCTCAAGATCCTTGATAAAGTCGCTTATCTCCGAATCCCAAAGTATCTGGAATCTCACAAACTGCTAGGTGCTCGCCAATCGGGCTTCCGCCCCCAACACAGAACTGAGACTGCCCTCATTGATTTAAAGGCTCAGGTCGACGAATTGAGAGACAAAGGGAAAACAGCTCTCCTCCTACTTCTCAACCTCTCAGCTGCATTCGACCATGTGGATCACAAGGTCCTATGCAGACACCTGGACTCAGCTGCCAACTTCTCAAGGGAGGCCATACTATGGATTGAGTCCTTTTTAAGCGAAAGAACCATGAGGGTCTTCTCACCCTCAGCGGCAGCAGACCCGATTCCCACCACATGCAGTGTCCCCCAAGGTTCCTGTGTCTCCCCCACTCTATACAACATATTTACTAAGTCCCTCTTTGATGATCTGGACCTTCTTGGTATCACCTAAACTAATTATGCAGATGATACCCAGATTCTCCTCCCACTTTCCGGGAATTATCAGGAGGACTTGGCCTTGGTGAATAGGGTGTATCTCATCATCCAGGCATGGATGGCTACTCATGGTCTATGCCTGAATGATGACAAAACGGAGCTTATCATCCTAGGAACACACACCAACCTGAAAAACTAGGACAGGATTACTCATCCTTCATCATTGATGGTAACCTCATCAAGGTGGCCAAGGAGGTAAAAACACTTGGTTTTTACCTCGACTCCACCCTTTCTCTAGCCAAACAAGTAAACGCTTTGGCTTCTGCCACTGCCTACACATGTAAATTAATTAGATTTGCCAAACCCTTCCTCTCGGACAACAATTGCATTACCTTGGCAAGAGCCTTGATCCTATCTCATCTAGACTACTGCAATGCACTCTACATTGGGGCCAACAAAGCTACTATCCAAAAGATGCAAATCTTTCAAAACAATGCCCTAAGAGCAGCTCTTGGCGTGCCCAAAAGGCACACATCTCTGCATTAAGGCGTCAAAACAACTAACTCTCTACCCTTAACAAGATTCAACTAAAACAGCCTCCCTTACACACAAGGCTCTGAACACTGCTGCCCCCAGCTACCTCACCAACAGATTCCAAAGAAGATCCTCCACGAGACCCTCAAGACTTATCAATACCAACTGCATCACCATCCCCAGATTTAGGCTTGTCAAGGTGGGTGGGAATAGCTTCCACGTCAAAGCTGCCCAATTATGGAACTCCCTACCACACCACATTAGAGAAGACCAATCTTACCCTAAGTTCCGACAAAGCTACATCAACTGGCTCAAGTCGAATGACATCTAACCGCCCCCGCCACCTATCCCTAGTCTGGATCCTACTCCAGCACCACCTGCCGCCACTTCCACCTGTGTATGCGCTGACATGTATCACACCTATTCACTGGTACTTGCGCCATGTAAGATACTGTAACTACCTTGTATATATTGTACATCTTTCATTGTGTAATCGCCACTTATACTGTTATGCCAAATATGTAACCTGTCAAACAAGCTTTGCATTTTCTATAATTGCTGCGCCCTGTTACCCTTGGGTCTGGTGCGCATTACAAATGAATAAACAAACAAACAGGGCATGCCAGGATAGAGGCCCATCCAGCATCGAGCACTGCATGGTAGCCCAGGATAGAGGCCCATCCAGCATAGAACAGTGCAGGGCGGCCCAGGATAGAGGCCCATCCAGCATAGAGCACTGCATGGTGGCCCAGGATAGAGGCCCATCCAGCATAGACCAGTGCAGGGCGGCCCAGGATAGAGGCCCATCCAGCATAGAGCACTGTATGGTGGCCCAGGATAGAGGCCCATCCAGCATAGAACAGTGCAGGGCGGCCCAAGATAGAGGCCCTTCCAGCATAGAGCACTGCATGGTGGCCCAGGATAGAGGCCCATCCAACATAGAGCACTGCATGGTGGCCCAGGATAGAGGCCCATCCAGCATAGAACAGTGCAGGGCGGCCAAGGGTAGAGGCCCATTCAGCATAGAGCACTGCATGGTGGCACAGGATAGAGGCCCATCCAGCATAGAGCAGTGCATGGCGGCCCAGTATAGCGGCCCGTCCAGCATAGAGCAGTGCATGGGAGCCCAGGATAGAGGAGAGGCCCATCCAACATAGAACAGTGCAGGGCGGCCCAGGATAGAGGCCCGTCCAGCATAGAGAAGTGCAGCCTGGCCCAGGATAGAGGCCCATCCAGCTTAGAGCAGCGCATGGGAGCCCAGGGTAGAGGCCCATCGAGCATAGAGCAGTTCAGGGCGGCCCAGGATAGAGGTCCATCCAACATAGAGCACTGCATGGTGGCCCAGGATAGAGGCCCATCCAGCATAGAACAGTGCAGGGCGGCCCAGGGTAAAGGCCCATTCAGCATAGAGCACTGCATGGTGGCCCAGGATAGAGGCCCATCCAGCATAGAGCAGTGCATGGCGGCCCAGTATAGCGGCCCATCCAGCATAGAGCAGTGCATGGGAGCCCAGGCTATAGGCCCATCCAACATAAAACAGTGCAGGGCGGCCCAGGATAGAGGCCCGTCCAGCATAGAGAAGTGCAGCCTTGCCCAGAATAGAGGCCCATCCAGCATAGAGCAGCGCATGGGAGCCCAGGGTAGAGGCCCATCCAGCATAGAGCAGTTCAGGGCGGCCCGGGATAGAGGCCCATCCAACATAGAGCAGTGCAGGGCGGCCCAGGATAGAGACCCATCCAGCATAGAGCAGTCCATGGCAGCCCAGAATAGAGGCCCATCCAGCATAGAGCAGTGCAGGGCGGCCCAGGATAGAGGCCCATCCAACATAGAGCAGTGCAGGGCGGCCCATGATAGAGGCCCATCCAGCATAGAGCAGTGCAGGGCGGCCCAGGATAGAGGCCCATCCAGCATAGAGCAGGAGAGAGCCATGCATGGCAGTGCAGGATAGAGGCCCAGTCTAGGAAAGAACGATGCATGGCAGTGCAGGATAGAAGTCCAGTACAGGAGAGAGCAGTGTAGGGCAGTGCAGGATAGAAGTCCAGTCCTGGAGAGAACAGTGTATAGCAGTATATGATAGCGGCCCCGTCCAGGAGAGAGCAGTGCATGGCAGTGCAGGATAGTGGTCCAGTCCAGGAAAGAGCAGTGCATTAGAGAGGTCCAGTCCAGGAGAGAGCAGGGCATGGCAGCACAGGATAGAGGTCCAGTCCAGGAGAGAAAAGTGTACGGCAGTGCAGGAAAGAGGTCCAGTCCAGGAAAGAGCAGTAACTGGCAGTTCAGAGGTCCAGTCCATGAGAGAGTACTTCAGGATAGAGGCCAGTCCTGGAGAGAACAGTGCATGGCAGTGCAGGATAGAGGTCCAGTCCAGGAGAGAACAGTGCATGGCAGGATAGAGGTACTGTGCCGGACCGAGCAGGTCTTTGTCCATCGCCACGCCCCCTCCCACACACAATACACCCCCCCCCCCCAACTAATACACCAGCTCTTTAAGGGAACATTCAGTGCAGTGACTGAAGTGCAAGTGTAGGGGAAGGCTCCTAATCACCTTAAGCCAAAGCAGGCCCACCACCTAAGAAGCGAGGGCACGTAGAGCATGTTTATTGTACAATCATCCTGGCAGCAGCTAGATGGCTCTGTAGAGTCAAACAAACCTGGGTCTCCCTGAACCACACATGTTCACACATTATATACATCTCAGCAACAGCTAAAACTTTCCAATATATTTTATTACAATCCACCCACCACAAGTGATTGGTTAAAATCTATATAAAGAAATCCCATCTTTCTCCAATTCCCCCATTCTCATCGGTAGCCGTTCTCTTCAAACATAATTCATTACAAGTCCCAAGTGGTCTAAAACCTCTTAATCCTAAATGTAATTTGCACATGGTTTGCTCTGATAGGTCAAACGACATGGGAGAGAGCAGAATAAACAGGTTCCCTTTGAACAGTCGATAACCATCTCACCCCCCCCCCCCTGCTTATTGGCATCATCAGAACGTTCAAATTTATATGACTACCAATTCAGCATGCATGGCATATGCTGAAAACAATCTTAAAACACAGAGAGTATCGGTTAACACTGGCCTCAGGCGTCCATCACTCCACGTTGATTGTTGGTGAAAGCAAACAGCCGGAACTCTGAGAAACCTTTTCCCCATCCTACCACATAGGATACTAAAACACTTAACCCCCCCCACCCACTTTTCCGACACAAACACTTTTGCACACCACAAAAGACAACGGACTAACACCAGAGCCATTTACCTGACATGTCCCAACACAAGGGTCAGGCAAAGTCAGGCAATTGACCAGAATCACACACACCTGACAGCCCTTTCCCTTCCCCACAGGGATACAATGTGGAGTTCGAGAGCACATAACGAGCAAGGCCGATCGCACGACGAGACAGCTATCCAAACACAGCAGTTCAAGAGGAGGAAAAAGGTGTCGAGAATCGAGAGGGTTACAAGGAGTAAAGCAACCTTGCCCTTTCCGACCCACACCCACAAAGCCTCCGCACAAGGAAACGTAAGACCGCAAACAATAGCCAGCATGAGTTGCACCAGATTGTGACGGTACACAGAGCATATCTATGCTGATAAGAAGGACAGAGAGAGACGCCTTCTACTGTGGTAGCGTCCTTGACTCCAGATACAAGAAAAGCCAAGAAGTTCATCACATCTGGTGAGTTAAGGGGAGAGCTGATGGGAAACCGAACTGTGTTGAACGAAAGTTGCAAAGTGGCAAATTAAGGGAATTTCAAAGAACTGTTAACATTAAGAGGAAAACGAGCTTCAGAGGGGTCAGGCACCACATGGGTGTTCACTCGAGAGAGTCTGGTTGACCCTGCGTTTGTTGAAACTACCGACACCAGAAGGCCATAGGAGAGCCGCAAGGAAAAGGTCAAAGTAGTCATACAGGGGTCTAGCAAAATCCTCTGTACAGTTAAAAGTCTTTGGCCGATAAACGATTAGAAACCAAGGGATAGTGTCATTGGCAAGCGTGAACCCGAAGGAGGGATGCCGATGGAAAGGGGCAAACTCTAAAGTCCCGATGAACATTGTGTTGACACAAGTGAACCCGGCAGATGAAGGTCCACAGAAAGCTGTTTAAAAAGATATTAAGATTTGTGAATATATATGCATACAAGGCACAGTGAACCCGGCGGAGGGAGGCAAACATTTGAGAAGGTTCTGAGCCCGGAAGAGGGAGATCCAGTGGTGAGAAGCCATCACCCCAACAACACATGAATGCAACCGAGAAATCATTTTGAATACAAACCAGAGTGAGCCGGAAGGAAGGGAGGTGGATATTCGAGAGGGATCTGAGCCTGAAGAGGGGGACCCAGGGGTGAAGAATCATCACCTTAAGCGCAATCAGAAAGTAACTTTTGTTTTGTTATTTTGAACCTATCAGGCCATCGGAAGCAAGAAAGTTAACCACTGAAGGTCCTGATATTGCTAAGAACTGTTTGTGGATCTGAGCCTGGAAGAGGGGGGTCCAATGGTGAAAAGTCATCACTCAACGTGCATACGGACAGGAACTTTTTGTTTGTTATTTTGACCACCTCAGGTCCTCGGAGCCAAGAGAAGTTTTGTAGAAAAGAGACTTAATCACTGAAGGTCCTGATAGCTGAAACTGTAACTGTTGTCTCATGCTGAGAAATCTCGAGCGTGTGCTATGCTCAGGAGTCCCGCCTTGTCCCGTGCTCAAAACGTGGGGAAGGGAGACCCCCAGATACCACATCCTGACTTATCATTTGTGAGCACTTCTTTCTTTCTTGTGAACACTATCCTACACTATTTTGGTAACTTAGCAGTAAGGATTGACAATAGGTTTTTCTTAGTATAGGCCCTTTTATTTGACAAGACACCACTAGGACTGCCTTATTATTATTTGATAGCCGTAGCTTGCTCCCATCTTAGAATTAGGTTTAGATTAGGCATTTTTCTCACTCATTTATACAGTTTAATAAACACCCTTGAACTTTGATCACTTGTGTCTGTCTTTACTGTTGCCACCATGAGTTCATTACAGCCCCCTTCTGCAAACTCCCTTGCACTTAAAAGAGATTACATCTGCCTATGCAATACTACCAGGTCATAAAATCCCTGGTATGTTTGTTAGCTGAGCTGACCATCTGTTAAGGTCGTAGTTAATCATTTACCCTTCCTCTGGCCTCTGAAACTCTGCAAAACCCGTTTCTCCAAGTCACTTAAAATTCATTTCACGAAACTTTGCCTGCTGAGTTTAATCCATTTATAAAAAAGGACACTACATGTAGAGATATAATTCCCAGTGTATGCATATCAGTGTGCATGCATGTTTAATAACGGTCATGTTTTCTTCATAGTGGGTTCTTTATGACCAGTGCCCTTTTTTGCATGCACATTATGAAACTCTGTACCGCCAAGTCTCTAGGCCAGAGGTTGCCAAACAGTCGATTGTGAGCGACCAGTAGCTCGCCTGGGTCTTTGAAGTCACTCACGCTCAACTTTCAGGAGGGAAAAAAAATGATGCAAGGAAGTGCTCTGGCCAATCACAGGCCTGCAAATCTCTATAGCATATAGATTGCACCCTGTGATTGGCCAGAGCAAGTTCCTTGCTGGAAGCTGTGCTCCCATTGGCCAGTAGCACACCCTTTGTGCTAGTGAGCATACGCGCTATGAGTATACAAGCTTTAGTGCTAAGGTAAGTGAGGTCGGGTCAGGGGAAGTCGATTGCGCATTTATTTTTTATTTCTCTGCCGAGCCACTGCGGCCCCTCCTCCTTTCATGTGCGTACCTCTGTGGGTGTTGTCGGAGGAGGGGCGGGCAGCTCGGCAGAAAGGAACCCAGGGTGAAACGGAGGCATGCAGCTATTATGCTTAAAGGAATAGTGCCATCAAATATTTTATTGGCTCAAAAGATGGGCCATCATCAAAAATATATATAAAAAACATCCATTAAGAAATTTACTATGTAAACTTTTGAGCAAATGAAGCTCAAAGTCACAGATTTAAAGCACTAGGAGGCATTCATTTTGTGAAATGGATGAGCCTCCCATGTTTGTGTTAATCTCTACCCTTGCGGCACAAATGAAGCAAAAGCCAGCCAGCTGTAATACACAAAAGCTACCAGCAGGTGGCCTTTGCTTCATCATTGCCGGAGAGCAGAGATTAACAGAAGCTGCTGCTGGTAAGTGCTTTAAATGTCCTTTTTTAAAAGCACTGCAAAATAAATGCTGCGGTTTTCTTTCTAACTTAGAAAGAAAACCGCAGCATTTATAATGTTGTATTTATGTTTGCTGTGGCTTCCTAGGTCGGGGGAGCCCAGGAGGCTCAAAGCTGAAGCCACAGCAAACCTAAATACAACGTTGTTGTATTTAAACATGCTGCGGTTTTCTTTCTACGTTTCCCAGAGCCAGAGAAACGTAGAAAGAAAACCGCAACATTTACAAATCTGACTGCGGCGGCTTTCACTTTGAGTCTCCTGGACTCCCCCGAGTCGGGGGAGATCAGGAGTCTCGAAGCTAAAGCCACCGCAGTCAGAAATACAACGTTGTTGTATTTATAATTTCCACACTTTTGCTTTTTGGCTTTCACTTTATGTTTTCTGTGCTTCCCTGGGCTTGTGGAGCACCGAAAACGAAAAATGAAAGTGAAGGCAGCCTCCCAAGTTCATGTACAGCTCTGCTATGGCTGCAGTAAGCAAAAGCTCCCAGTTGGGGGCTTTTGCTGCTTGTTTAGTGCTGCCAGGGCAGATCTTAACATGGGCTAAGGAGGCTGCCTCAAATGGCAAAATGGATGCTCCCATGTGAACTCTTTGAGCCTCATTTGCTCAAAAGTTTACATAGGAACTTTCATTAAAATTATATTTAATGCATGTTTTTCATTATTGCCCATCTGTTGGGATAATAATATTTTGAGCGCACTATTCCTTTAATGTCTCCGCTTCAACCTGGGATCATTTGCAGTCGGATAAGCTACTTTTAGATGACAGGGTTCTGGCGAGTAAGCCCTCTCGGGACTTTCTCGCCAGAGCCCTGCCGTTTCTAAGAGTAGCTTATATGACTAAAATGAGCCTAGGGCAAAGCGGAGACATTCAGCATGAGAGCTGGATGCCTCTGGTTCGCTTTGTGCCCATTATTTGCCTCCGGAGCTACATTTGCAAACGGCGGGGCTCTGGCAGCAAGCTCTGCTCCTTTCCGAAGTGTGAAAAGCTGAGACGGTGTCCATGTGAAAGACTGTCATATGGACACCGTTTCAGCTTCTCACACTTAGGAAATAAGCAGGGCATACAATTGTATGGCCCAGCCCGACCCTGGCAGCAGGGCTTACTCCCAGAGCCCTGCTGTTTGTAAATTGAGCTCCTGTAACTGAAAATTAGCCCCAGTCGAAACGGAGGCCTTTGGCTATGTCTCCGCTTAGTCATGGGCTAATTTTCAGTTACAAAAGCAAAATTTAGAAACAGCAGGGCTCTGGGAGTAAGCCCTGCTGCCAGGGTCGGGCTGGGCCACACAATTCTCTCAGAGCATAAATGCAAAAAGGGGCCCACAGTTGCAAATGGCTATTCATTGCTTTTGTGACACTGAATAGTAACCAATGGGAGTATTTTGAAAAAGTGTGATGCAAATTATGTATTTTTAAGAATATTTATTCAGCAGCACTGGTCAAAACTACGAGCCACGGTGGTAATGAACTCATCAAACTGGCCCAGATTGGCCAATAAAGCGTCCCACTTTGATCCCAAAAAACTCTTGGAGATGCCCCCACAAATAAATGGATGTAGTTTGCAGGGCATCAGAAAAAGGTAGCTCTGCCCACAGTGTAGCCATACATTGCTGCATTCAGGCACATCAAGGGGTGACACGTACACATTATAGTGCTGGAAATCATAACCATTGAAACAACATTGTGTGTGGGGCGGGGGGTACTACAAAGAAGTGCAGGAACAAGGAGAGAAGGGATACACTGGGCTAAGAGGTGGTGTACGGGCAGGGCACATGGTGGACGGAGTCGCCCGTACTATTTTAAGAAGGGGAGACTGAATCCCCCTTGGGTTAGCAGAAGGCGTGGGGGTGGTGTCCTATTTGCAGTGCCTTAAGTGGCACTGGAAAATGACACAGGGATCATCAAGGGGCGTGACCCAACAGCAGGGGTGTCGCCTGCCGGCTCATTAGGCCACGCCCCCTTGACGAGCCCTTGGCTTCATGGGCTACAGGCATCCCTGCCAGGCAGCCTTTTGTAGAGATCAGCACCCTCTCCGCACTGGGCGAGAGGATGCTGATCTCTGCAATTATTCAGCTAAAGGCTTGCCTGGCAGGGCACAGCGCCTCACCTTCTCAGCCTTAACGGTGGCACTGCCCCTTGTCAGGCATTTCAGGAGGGGCAGAAGCACCATTAAGGCTGAAAAGGTGAGGCCGCTGGAAGTCAAGGCCTTTTTTCCTAAAGCCTGAAACTCCAGTGTATGAGCGGGAGCTTCAGGCTTTAGAAAAAAAGCCTCTGCTTCCAGCGGCCTAACCCTTCTTCCATAATGGTGGCGCCGGCCCACCAGCATCTCTTGCTTGAAGGGATAACCCAAAGGTGCGGCACCACCATTATGGATTAAAGGCATTTTTTCCTGAAGCCTGAAGCTGTCACACATGAGCGAGCGCTTCAGGCTTTAAAGCCTTGTCCTCTAACAGCCGCAGCTGCCAGGGGAGATTAGTGAGCTCCGGCAGGCCCTTGCCTCAGAACGGGATTTCTGAGCCTGCCGCGGCTCGGCCCTGGCCCACTTAAAGCCCTGCCTATTAGAGTATTAGCCTGGGGTGTTTTCAACCTATCTCTGCTTGTTATGTGCACAACTGCATGTCAAAGGCAACATCCCAACGGTGGAAAATTAACTGCTTAATACTAACCTGCATTCAAGAACACAATGAATTCGCTGTTCAGAGCCGTCTATTCCATTTCAATTTCAATTTTTGTGAAATGAATTGTAATATTGTTATCTTTTTATGTCGATTGATTAATGCGTGTTGTTCTTGCTTCTGATATGTTAATCGTTTTTTTAAACTATGTAAACATAAATAAATAAAATAATGTCAATGATAACTGTAAGTGGCGTTAGGTGAGAAAAGTGGGCGCCCGCTTTTCAGCATTCCCAGGTTTATTGGAATTCAGCCTTCGAGCCACAGGAGTTACAGGAATATAGTGTGCACCTATTTTCTTGAGGGAGGCACCAGGCTTCCTCGTCTAAGGGTCCTGTCACTTTAATTATGCTTTGCTGGCCATAGGCAGACCTCAAGTTGTTCACTTAACTGTGAGCCCTGGAATCTCCCACGAGAGCACCTTGAGAAAGGGGAGGGGGACAAATAGCATCAATGCGATCTACTTGCTCCTTTACATAAGCTCAATGAGCATTCTGGCCACATGAGAACACACATTTGTTTTATACATGACATGTCTGTGGCAGTGATTCCAGCCTGCTACGCCTCTGTGCACATTCTTAACTCTGGCCTTTCTGCACATTTCACTTAATATACCCTGCCATAGAGCGATGGCAGACTATGCGACATATATACACATTTGCGGAGAGTTAACCTTTACAGCCAGGTACTGGCTGTCCTGCCTTAGGTGGCAGAAGGCTTCTCTGCACACATAGAAGCTGATGTTGTACTGGGCCGTAACATTAATGGAAGGTGTAAAAGCCTTGCGTAAGACATTAACGTCACAACCCATTTTCAGTCATGTGTATGGTGGAGAGGAGAGGCATGGATTTGCATGCTGGCGCAAATGCTGGAGATCCCTATGGGATCCGCTTTATGCTGGGGCACAGGGATCCATTGTACACGCTGTCTGCCATGCTCGCATGCCAGGCAGCATTTATTTGTTATTTTGAACACTGCTTACCATGGACACGTGGTAAGCAGTGTTCACAATGAAAATTAAACTTTGCCCAACTTGTCAGCATGTCCAGTAGCCCTTAATTGAAATTGTGAGCGCTGCTTGCTATGCGGCACTCACAATGCAAAGTAAATGCTGCCTGGCTTGTGAGCATTCCATGCAGCGTTTACCCACTTTGCATGGTGGGATGTAAAAGTGCAGGGCAAAAGGCAACGTACACTCGTTTATACCTCCGTTTGCCCTGCACTTTTGCACTCTGCCTTGCAAATGACCAAAATTTGGTGGCGTGGAGCCGCCTTCGTGTGTGGGAACACGTAACAGCACCTCACCACCAAATTATGCATTTTAAGAACATGATTTCCGTGTTGTTAACTCTACCCCCACACACAGCACCCTTCCCACACTCACAGGCTCTTGATTAAAAAAGCAGGCAGCTGCGCATGGGGGGCAGAGAGGAGGGCCCCCAACCCACTTTAAGCTCCGCCAATGGCCAAGTCCACCAACATTTACTGAAAGGGTGCCAGTGCAGCCTATCCTTGCCGTGACTGCAAGTGCAATGACGTCACTAGGTGTGCCTTTGTGCAATCCCCGCAGATGTTTTTGAAAACTTGTGCCACGAGGACGGGCTTCTCCCTGCATTAGAAAGTGCAAAGGAGCAAACACGACACTGGGGAGCAGGGGAGTTGCTAGGTCTGGAAAAGACCCGGGGCTAAGCTGATGTCGGAACTGTTGGGACTGGGGGCTAGCTAGTCTTTTGGCTGTAGCTCCTGAGATTCTATCCGGGGCTATAGCCCCCTTAGCCCCCCCCCCCCTAGCAACGCCCCTGCTGGGGAGATGTTTACACTCGCGATATTGTCACAGGGAGGTGATCTCCTGCACGGACGAGAACGTGGTAGAAATCTCGGATGTGTTTCGAAGGAAGCACTTTTTTTTCGCAGTTTGGGTTCAAGCAAATTCAGCAGGAAACATTGTAATGGGTTTAAAATGTGGTTTACAGATTGCGCCAAGTGGCGCAATGTTAATGTTTGTGAAACTGCCATCATGTGTGCTTTAGGAAAAAAGCAATGACCATGTTTTTGGTTAGGACCGGGAGGAGGTGGCGCTCCTGGTGCCGAGGGGCATAACAGATTTCAGAACTCCTGACAGAGCGCTTGACTATAGCGCCCCGCGTGGGCTCGGCGCTACATAAACGCACCCAACATCACTCAGCGAGACCCTTCTGCCACCCCCCGCCCCTCCTCGAGCTCAGTGAACCTCCCTGCCCTTGAAGCATCCTCCACAACAGACTCGAATCCGGTTTGAGTTTTTTGTTTGTGCTGTCCATATTACTCCCCCCCCACTTTCCAGGAATAATAACTGGTTCCCCCGTACTAAGGTCGTTCAGACATACCCCCCATTAAGGATTATCAGAGCTTCCATACCCCTAGTCTCGTTCAGGGGAGCCCCTCAGGGCCAGGGTCGGACTGGGACAAGAAATAGGCCCGGACAACCAAAAAAAAGTGGCCCACCCCTCGCCTCAAAAAAGTGGCCCACCCCGCGCCTCAAAAAAAGTGACCCTCAAACCATCATCCGTGAATCGCGTCAATTCATGACTTTACAGAAAATGCTACTTATGGAGGGTTCAAGTGTCTGTTACATTACAACACATAAAATAACATAACTTTGCATAAAGTTCTGTGACACGGTCCACAGCTCCGAGCAGGAGTAGCATGAACACGACCTTTCACCCCTTGACAAAACAGGAAGTGGCATCAAATAGCATTGCTCCTAAGTACACTACGAAAAATATGGTTATGATTTCACTAATGTGACATACATTTCATACAAGAATGGATCACCATATGTACCATTAATATCTATGTGTAGGATCCATATTGTCAAATTACTGTGAATGCAAGCAGACGTCCAAGGCCAAATGATAATATGTTATTGTATAGCACTTACGCTTAAGCTCTTTTTTTATAGAACAAAACCTGCATACAATATCACCCAACCTGTGTTGGTACTCAAGTATCGACCTCAGAAGGATGAAAGGCTGAGATGGTTCGAACCTGCAACCTGCAGATCAGACACACATCGCAGCAGCGAGCACTCAACCCACTGAGCTATCATATCGGCTGGAGTAAAATGAGCAATTATTCTGTAGTGTGAATACCATTAAACTGGTAACTGAGATTTAACAGCAGACCAGTTTAGCTCATCAACACCCTCATGTAACACCAATTACATCCAGCCGGAATCAAGGCCTTTCTTTGGACAAAATCCGTTTTTTATTTTACATGCCAGAAAGAAACCCCCCCTTCCCAGCGAACCCCCCCATGACTGTGTTTGCATGCACACCCACCAGTAAAACTGAACCCCAAACACACTGGATCCAAAGAAGCACCCACCGCAACGGTGCCTGCATAATGCAAACACGTGATGCTATGGTCAAATATTTGTACACTGTACACAAGCTTTTAGGCACAAGGATTTTGTCAAGTGACTGAGGACAAAGAGATGGAATATCTTGGATGATCGTAACAGAGACAACGGCAGAAAAAACATGCTAGTACTGCAACTTTTGAAAAGCAAAATACATAGTCACTCACGGTTACGGAGGGAGATCCCGCCTACCGTACCATTGGGACCGCTTAGGGGTCTTCCCCATGGGGTCCCACTGTCCTCATAATGAATGAGGAGAGCTTGTACTGTGCCGTAAAAAGTACAACAGCACAGCCATGGGAATTGCTGATAATGAGGAAAAGTAAACCAACAGTCCCAGCGTACAAAGGGAAAATCCAAAGTGAGGCGCACGCGCGCGCCCACACACACACATGCGCAGGCACGCAAAACTTCTATACAGTCCAGAGACAAGTTCTTATCATTGTTAAAAAAAAAAAAACAGACCTGTCGGTTTTACCAATGCCTGTTACATGTATTACTATGTACATGTCTCAGAAGCAATGCATGCTCCATGCCAGAGAAGGGACGTCTTTTACCACCTGTAGAACATCCTTGCCAGCACACTTTTGCCCCCATACTTTTGTATGCCATTCTCCCAAGATAAAACTAACGCCCCCCACCACAACAGCTGCCTGCCATCCTGTGTAACATGTGTATGCCAGCCCTTTTTTTTACAAGGTTTTCCCAAATGGACATGTCACCCGTTTAAGACATAACATCACAATCCATAATGTGCTCATGGCATGGGATGAAACTTCGATGCACTATCAGGCCCCCATATAGCCACGTGGCCATTTCCTCTAAAACCGTAACGGGCATTTAAACGTAAAAAGACGCTGCGTCAACTGTGGGGCGTCCAGAGCTGTACATGGGTTCGCTCACTGTGTGCGCAGTGACATTTCCGTCATTGAAGAATCTGGTGCATTGTGGGAACTGTAGTTTTGCTTGGTAGCAATTTAAGCTATGGGAAACACGGCGTCATACTGGCATGCCGCCAAATGATCACACTGCACACCCCTCTCTTCCCAATGACCCCTGCGGCTTGCGCCCCGAGATGCTGGCATAGGTTGGCGGGGAGGCGGGGTGGGTGGTGTAACCCTCTTTTGTATCGGCCCTTGTCTCTGGCAATCCCACACAGAGTCTCTTTGCGCGGCAGCCGTGTGATCTTGGCCAACATACGCATATTCGGCGCTGCTTGAGTCTATATTAGTGCATTCCTTAGGATTGTAAAGGTTACTTTAATTCATTTTCATAAATGCACAAATATGCATTGTCTTGCCCTAAAATGACCCACGTTGCAATCAATAACTTGCTCTGCGCGGCTTGCCTTTAGATGACCCCATCTCAGTTTTAAATGATTGTAGGAACTCCCCTTTTAATCTGGAACTCCACACCAGTAATGTTGGCATGCACACAACCCTTTATTTGAGCAGCACCCGTGCATTCATGGGGGCGCTCCATACCTTTCTTGCCCGGCTTCCCTTCAGTGGGCTTTGGGGTGGCTGTTGCCATCAGCACTGTCTCCTCCACGTCCTTCCCACCAGCGACAAAGGGCAGGTCCGTGCCATTGGTTCTATCGGTGCCGGCAGCAGGGGGCACGGTGCCCCCTGCCTGGGGCGAGCAGAGTCTGTTACAAATCACTGGGAGGGAGCAGGCTGGGCTGAGGCAGCCCCGCCCGTCCCTCCCAGTGTTTTGTAGCACTTACTGCTGCTGGCGCCAGGGTGTCGCGGGCCGAGGCAGTTAGCCGCCGGCCCGCCGCATTTATCAAAGAAAGGTAATACTTCAGTGTTACCTTTCTCTGCATCTGCGGCGGGCCGGCGGCGGAGGCGGGCGTGGGGCTGCAATTGCAAAGGATCTGTAAGTTACTTACTTACAGATCCTTTGCAACTTGCATCCGCCTGGCGAGGCCGAGGCCCTGGCCTGGGGGCTGGTTCCTGAAGTGTGAAGCCCACGCCTTGGCTGAAACCGGCCCATGTGGGCTTCAGGAACCGGCCCCCAGGTCTCCGGCCATGATTTTGCATCGGCCACGGGCCGATTGGCCGACGACCCAATCCGACGCTGCTCAGGGCCCGTCACCGTGACAAAGTACTTCAGCGCCGACCTCCAAACCGGAGCAGACACGGAAGAGGCTGGGACTAGAGGCTGGCGCCGCCGCGGCCATTAAACCCCAGAATCATGCAGTGGGAGGGGAGGGGGCGTGAGGGGAACAGGGGAGAAGAGAACAGGCCTGCCGAAGAGAAGGGCCCGAAACTCAAGCCGCTGCGAACTCGGGAGAAGTTCCTGCTCTCTTCTGAACAAACTCTTCCCCACCGGTGGCCCCCCCAGCCATGGCCCCTACAGAGATGCCAAAAGGATCAATTCCAATCTGTGGGTGCTTTTCCAGTCCGGGTCTTTCTAAACTACAAGTCCCAGAATGCAAAGGAAAAAAGGCCTGGAGAAGCGCCTACAGACTGAAATGGATCATACTGGTAACCACGCCCCTATCCCTGGCTCTACTCCTCCAAAACAGTAAAAACCCAGGGGGTGCACACGCATGGCGACCGCCAGACAAGGGCCTGATTATTCCACCTGGGTTTTGGGGGAGTGGGAGGCCACCCCACATGCCTGAAGGTGCTGTGGGCCCCTTTTAAAATGATGTCTGGTTCCCCTTTTACTTCAGCTGGGAAACCCCATTGCCATGTCAGCAGAACCATTCATTGATGTGCTGTAGGAAAAGGTTAATGGGACAATGGTATGTGTCTGTTTCGGCTCACAAGCAGCTGCAATGTGTGTAACCGTGTATTCCCAGCCACTTATCTGGTCACACAATCAATGTCACACCTGGGAGGGATGATTAGAAAATAATGTTTTGTTTCTTGTACCGCAGAACATTTTGGACATATGGTGACATGAATTATGCAGATCATTTACAGCTGGTGAATAGGAGGCGTAAACAATTCTCAAGACTGTATGGGAGCCAGAGATCCCAAATTAACCACAGGGGTTCAGGGGATCCCCCCCCCCCCCCAGAGCGTGTTTAAAATAACGGATTACAATGGTGCATTTTACAGCACATTTTCTGTGAAAAAGTGGGAAAATAGCCACATAGTTTGCAATCGGTTTGATCGGGTAACTCATGAAAATAAATCCTATGGATGCAAGTAACCAACAGTGAAGAGGAACATTGTACCGTGCATTCTTATGACAACTTCACGTATAATAATGTAAGCTCGTATTCTGCCAGTGTAGAAAAACATGTTCATGCTGGCTGTGCCCATACACGGAATTGTAATTGTTTACTTTTATAGTGCTTATAAACAGGTGGCGTGCTTCAAAGTGCTTTAAGGCGGGAAGGGAACAAGGAAATACAGTAATCATTCCTTAGCCTGGAAGTTTCTGAAGGATCTAACAGAATGATCTAGCATACCATGCCATTTCTCCAAGTGTAAGCGCATAGGAGCGGGGCCAAAAAAAGGGGGGTGACAGGACAGACATCTAGTCCTAGTATATTTAAGTCATGCATGCGTACAGACGGAGGTGCAAGGAAGTGAGGATTGGGGGAGACAAGCGCGTCCAGTCCAGCAGGGCCCTGGGTGAAGTGCAGAGAGGTTGCCCCGCTCATGGAGCGTAAGCTGAAAGTGCAATAATGCTGAAACATAGTGCAGTGACCCGGTGGCAAGTGCAAAAGACTGGCGGGGGGAGCCTGGCACCTGTACGGCTCGGGAGGTGAACCAGGCAACCAGTCTGCAAAAACTGAACAGAGTTAGGGAGGAGAAGGAGGGTGGGGAGAAAAGAAAGGAGGTTAACAGTGGAGAGGGAGAGAGAAGGAGGAAGAGAAAAGGAAGGTCTTGAGGAGTTTCCGGAACTTAAGGTGCTCTGGCTCAAGACGGAGAGAGCCAGGGAGGCTGTTCCAGAGGGAGACACCTGCAGCGGATAAGGATCTCCCCCATATTTCTGTTTGTGAAAGCAGCGCACCCGCCAAGAGTTGGAGGAGGACGAGCGGAGGGCTCTAGAGGAAGAGTATTTAGGAAGGGAGAGTTGTAGATAGTGCGGGCCTCGGCCCCAGAACGACTTGTGGATGAGGGAGAGGTTCTTGAACTCGATCCTTGCAGCCATGGGGAGCCTATGGAGGGATTTCAGCACCAGAGAGATGGGGTCTCTGGGCTTGAGGCCAAGGATAAGTCTTGCGGTTCTGGTCTGGAGGAGTTGAAGTAGGAAGATTGAGAAAAAGACTGTTGCAATAGTCCAGCCTAGAGAGAACCAGGACTCTGGAAACGGTGAGCTTCTGGGGGAAGGTGAGAAAAGGTAGAATACCCCTGAGGAGGTGGAGCTGGTAGTGAGACTTTTTGGAGATGTCTGAGATGTGAGAAGAGAAGGAGAGAGTGGAGTCGAAGAGGACTCCTAGATTTTTTTGCCTCATTGGTAGGTGAGGGCGCAGGGCCAAGGGAGGCCGGCCAGAGTGAAAGTGGTAAAGCGGGAGCAGGCATTCCATTGAGGACGATCTCTGTCTTACTGGTGTTGATGCAGGGATCGTTAGCAGCACAGCGATCCTGGATTGCAGATAGACGATCCGGGATAAGCAAGGAGGAGCTGGAGGAGGCTGAGGGTAGCCTGAAAGCGAGCTGCGTGTCATCCACATAACACCAAACATTAGAGGTAAAGGTAGAGATCATGGGGGCCATGTAGATATTGAAAAACCAGGGGGATAGGTTAGATACCTGGGGGACACCCCAAGTAGAGAAAGTGATAGAGGAGAGAAAGTACCCAAGTTCCAACTGGGAGGGCCGGTCAGATATAATGGAGGCGAGCCCCGCCAGGGCTTGATCTGTGATGCCGAGGGTATCATAGAGACTGGAGACCACGATGTTGTGGTTTACCCTATCAAAAGCAGAATAGCGGTCGAGAAGAATGAGGACAGAGGGAGGGTTAGATTCAAGATTTGAGAGCAGGTCTTCACAGATGTTAAGAAGAGCAGTTTCTGTGCCTCTGGATGTGTCACATCTCCCTATGCCCGTTGGTCTTAGTAGTGCCGGGGTCGCCGGCACTACGTTAATGCACGTGTAGTTCTTCCCTGTGGTCCGGGTGATATTGATTCCTCCAAGATGGCGGCAGTTTTGCGCCACATGTGTTCTGTGCCTACTACTGTTCCTGCATGCAAGGTGTCTCCACCTCGCGGAGGTCGTGTGACTGTATATCAACATTCAACTCCAGCATCCAAATGCGTCGCTACTCTCCTCCTTGGCGCTTGTACGTTCGTTACTAGGAGAAACATTGTTCCAATCTTTCTACCTGCCTGCTAACTTTCTTTATCTCATTAGGTGCTCCCGGTCTCCTCCGTCTCTCCCTCGCGGCTCTCTCACCTGGTCCACACCCGGTTCAGTCCGCAGTAAATCCCTGCCTACTTCCTGGCAAGGTTCGCTAAACCGCAGCTACTCTCTGCAGGATACGTCTCTGTACGGTGGGATTATTACTCCACAGAAACTTGTCAGCCTCTCACAATTTAGCGCTAATCTTCTAATCCTCTCTTTAGCATCGACATCTGAACCCGCGTGCACTTTGAAAGAAGCGCCTGCTCTGCGGGATCGAGCAACACTCCTCCATAACCCCCCAGAGGTGTGCGCAAGGGATAGGGATCCGGGCAAGCGGTCAGCAACGTGGGTACTTCATATATATTTCTTACCTCCATAGAATTCTCGCACCCGTCTGGGATACTTCCTCCTTTCTCCACCCGCGGCCATTATTACGCCCTTCCCTATTGCCTCTACTGCTGCTTCTGCTACTGAAAGATACCAGTTGCATTGGTGTCAGGTATACCCTATGATATCTTTCTTTCTTTATCCCATTCTCAGCCTGTACTATTACTTACCTCTTCCCTTTATCACCCCAGAAGAGACGCCGGTCCTTGCCTTAGAAAGTCTCCAGACCAGAAGCTGAAGAATCCAGTCCCAGCTACAACATCGCTCCCAATTCCAGCCACAGGGTTTTCTACCCCAAGGGTTTCCCTGGGGATTTTGTCTCCCTCCGTTCCTGTTACCTCAGGCGGAGAGTGGTAAGTTTCTCAGGGGGGTGTTCCCACACACCCAGGGATTGCCTGCTGATCAGGTTAGTGATTTCTGTGATCAAAGGTCCGTCACTGTATAGATTGTTACAGATAGCGACGCCCAATAACAGATCACAGAGATCATGGAACAGCAGATGCAACAGCTGATGTCTGCTATGCAATCCCTGTCGCATGAGGTTCAAAACCTTAAACAGGAAAACGCGCACTTGTGACAGCAGGTTTCTCATTCCAACCCCAAATTGCCACCTTCCTCTTTGCCCACAGGTAAATACGACGGTAGTCCTAACAAGCTGAAAGAATTCTTAGACAGCTGCACAGAACAGTTTACCTTTAAGGCCAAATATTTTCCCACTGATAAAGAAAAAGTGGGATTCCTTGTCTCCCATCTCACCGGAGCCGCATTAGCTTGGGAAACCTCATTAGTGACATCAGGGAATGCCATTCTTGATTCCTACCCCGCCTTCGTGAATGCTCTTAAGGCCATGTTCAATAGACAGGAGATTTCCATCTCTTCACAAGAGAGACTACTCGACCTCCGGCAAGGAAATCAAGATCTGATGGCCTATGTTACCAGGTTCAAGCAACTATTCTCAGAGACTGAATGGCCCAATGGTGCCCTGTTAACTCTGTTCCACAGGGGTTTGACTGAGGATCTAAAGGACAAATTATCCAGGATACCCAGGCCTGCCAATCTTGCAGCTATGATCACTTTAGCCTTGCAGATCGATTACCGCCTTCAAGAGCGGCAAACAGAACACAAAAAAGGGACTAGTTCAGAGATACCATGTCAGGTCACTAGAACTGAAGCTCCAGAAGAACCTATGCAACTCGGGACAGCAAGGGGACCGCTGTCCGCAGAAGAGAGAGAACGTAGGCGCACAGGAGGGCTGTGCATGTACTGCAGATCCTCAAAGCATATTGTCAGAGAATGCCCAGTGGCTCCCCACGACGATGGGAAAGTAAGAAATCAGGAAACTCCCGCACCCAACCATGAGGGGAACCACGGCTCGGGTGGTGCATGAAAGTTCCCATAACTCCCTGATTCTCTTCCAGAATGCTGGACATAAGGACAACTCTATGGTTATAATCCTTCTTCAGTTATCAACCGAAGACTACGAAGTCTGTGACGTCCCTGAGCTCATTGATTGTGGAGCAGCAGGAAATTTCATTGATGATCAATGGGCAAGGAATAAGGGAACAAGGAGAGTAACCAAGACCATCTCAGTTCCCATTCAAGGAGTAAATGGAAGTCCGTTAATCTCAGGTCCAATCAAGGAGCAAACTCTGCCGCTCACTTGTCGAATTTCATCTCATCAAGAGACCTTGTGTTTTGATTTAATTAAGACGGCTCATTTTCCTGTCATTTTGGGGTTACCCTGGTTATGGGTCCATAACCCTTACATCAACTGGACGGCTGGAACCCTGTTTTTGGGGTCAGAGTATTGTGTGGCCCACTGTCTGTCACATAACTCAGTCAGTGTCCATTCCACTCCAGCTGTACAGCCGACCGACTGTATCACCTTGGTAAGCAATGTCTCCCAGATCCCAGCGTGTCATAGACAATTTGCTCAGGTCTTTGCCAACTCTCAATATTCTTCTCTTCCACCTCATCACAGATACGATTGCCATACTGAACTTCAGCCTGATCAGCCTATACCTTTCGGACGCATGTATATGCTGTCACAAAAAGAAAATGCGGTTCTCAGAGAATACTTGCATATGCATTTGCAGAACAGGCTCATAGCTGAGTGCACATCTCCAGCTGGTGCCTCCTTATTTTTCATCCCAAAAAAGAACTCGGATGAACTACGCCCATGCATAGACTATCGAGGTTTCGATAAGATCACTATCCCAGATAAATACCCAATGCCCAATGCCTCTTATTCCAGATATTCTTGAGGCAGTAGCGGGTGCCACGATTTACACCAAACTGGATCTCCGAGGAGCCTATCACCTAATTCGGATCGCCCCATGAGATGAATGGAAGACAGCATTCCGGACCCCGTTTGTTAGGGGCCCGCTTCCTGTCACTGGGGCGGGCCTCAGCCGGAGTCGGGAACACCCGACGCAGATGTAGGGGCTGCAGGCATGCAGCGAACTGGGACCAGGGATCACCCTGATCAGCCCGGATCACCGGGCAGTTCCTTTCTGCTAGGGGCACCCAGCATGTGGCGGCCTCGGCCAGGGGGCACCCTGGCTGAGCTGACCCACACAGGCCACGATCACGTGGCAGAGGCCTCACTCAACAACTGCACGCAGACACAAGTTGCCACTTCCTGGGGCTCTGCTGCACTCCCTTGTGTGTGCCAGCAGAGAGACGTCATGACGATGTCATGACACTCTCTCGCATTAGAAACACTAGACCCACACATAACACTGTTCGGCCACTTTGAATACGATGTGATGCCATTCAGTCTTTCTAATGCGCCAGCAGTGTTTCAGCGCTTCATGGACTATTTATTTGCTGATGTGCTATTACACTTTATAGTCATCTATCTTGATGACATCCTGATTTATTCCTCTGACAAGACCCAACACATCCATCATGTCAACCTAGTTTTGGAACGACTTCAAGCCAACCAACTGTATTGTAAATCAGAGAAATGCAAGTTCCATCGCTCCCAGGTTACTTTTTTGGGATTTGTCCTGTCACCTAAGGGAATATCCATGGATCCCCAAAAGGTGGCGGCCATGGTAAAATGGCCACCCCCCTCCAACAGGAAGGAGATCCAAAGGTTCTTAGGTTTCTCCAACTTCTATCGTAAATGTATTCCCCGTTTCTAAGAGATAGTGCTCCTTTTTACCAGATTACTGAAAAAAGTGAACCCTTTGTATGGAACACCCAAGCCCAAGAGTCTTTTGCACTGCTTAAAACCCTCTTCAATAATGCACCTATCCTGATCACTCCAGATCAATCAAAACGTTTCATTTTGGAGACTGATGCCTCTCATTATGCCCTTGGTTCGGTCTTACTTCATGAATCCCAGGACGGAACAGAATCACCCGTCGCCTACCTCTCCAAAACTTTTATCCCTGCCGAGATAAACTACTCCGTACTCGAAAAAGAATTACTGACCATCAAACGATCCTTTGAGGAATGGAGACATCTACTCCTAGGTTCTCATCATCTTATCGAAGTACGCACGGACCATCAGAATCTTAAAGTGTTGCAGTATGCTGAAACGATAAACAGTCGTCTAGCCCACTGGGCTCACTTCTTTTCTCCATATCACATTCTGTTCACTTTTCTCCCTGGGTGACAAAACCTCAGAGCTGATGCATTGTCACGAAAAGATCACCCTGCAATCAAATTTAAGCCCAACCGGATTTTCCCAAAGGCCATATTCCTACATGTTGTAACAGACTTTCTGCATCGGATCAAAGAAGCCACTCTAGACAACCAGGAGTATTGTCGGTAGTTGATGCTTACTCATCGACTGACAAAGGAAAAGGGTTTTATTTCAAGGACAACAGAGTATTGGTCACTTCCGCAGAACTTCAAAAAGAAGTCCTTTACATGTGCCATGATTCCCGAGCCGCAGGGCATCGCAGTGCACACATTACTCTGGACCTGATACAGAGACAATTCTGGTGGCCGTCTTTGCTTATGGATATCTGGGATTATGTGGAAGTGTGTTCCGTTTGTCTCCAATCCAAGTCCTCTCACCAATATACTTTGGGTCTACTCTCTTGGATGCCTGTTCCCACCAAACCCTGGGAGATAATATCAACCGACTTGATAGTTGAACTATCCCCATCTCAGGGTCATACAGCTGTCCTGGTCACCATATACTACTTCACAAAGCTGGCTCATTTTTCTGCTCTACCGGGTATCCCTTCTGCTTCCCAGATGGCCCGCATCTTTATATTCAATGCCTTCTCCTGTCACGGGATCCCAGAAAAGATTATTTCTGACAGGGGATCGCAATACACTTATCAATTTTGGGCGAAAGCTCTGTTCTCTCCTCCATATTCAAAGAGCTCTAAGCTCGGGCTTCCATCCGCCGACTAATGGACAGACTGAGCGCCTTAACCAGACCCTAGAGGGATATCTCCGTTGTTTTGTTTGTACAGCACAGGATGATTGGGTGGAATTGCTGCCCCTGGTGGAGTTCGCCTATAATAACGCCACCCACTCTGCTCTACGCACTAGCCCTTTTCATTGCACCTATGGATTCCTTTCATCATTTCTACCCACGGTTCACCCGTCTTCTTCCCGTTTCCTTGGTGTGGATGCCCTGATCTCGGACATCCATCGTGGTCAATGTTTGGCTAGGACAGCCTTACTGGATGCCCAAGAGCATATCAAGCGTTGTGCTGACAGGAGACGAAGAGCCGCACCTGCTCTTGCTGTGGGGGACACTGTGTGGCTTTCCTCTTAATACCTGCCCAGACACCTGGTTCCCTCTAAACTGTCCCCGAGGTTTTTTGGTCCATTTCGTATTTCCCATCTGGTAGGAGACGCAGCTGTACGACTCCGACTTCCCCAGTCTTGGTCACGTATACATCCTGTTTTTCACCTCTCCCAAATCAAGGTGGATGTTGCGGATCGCTTCTCAAGGGCTTCTGTTCTGCACCCCCATCTGTGAAAACATCCATTGGTTCTGAGTTTGAGGTTTCGAGGATTTGCGATTCCCGCTATTTCAGGGGCCGTTTGCAATTCCTGGTGGATTGGAAAGGTTATACTCTGGCTGACCGGTCATGGGAACCTGCTTCTGGGGTTAACGCTCCTCACCTGATTCCCCAGTTCTATCGGCTCCATCCAGGCAAGCCTGGGTGTCCGCCTCTGAGAGGGGGGCATACTGTCCCATCTCCCTATGCCCGTTGGTCTTGGTGGCAACGGGGTACCCTGCAATACATTAATGCTTATGTAGTTCTTCCCTGTGGTCCGGGTGATATTGATTCCTCCAAGATGGCGGCAGTTTCGCACTGCATGTGTTCTGTGCTAACTACTGTTCCTGCATGCAAGGTGTCTACGCCTCCCGGTGGTCATGTGACTGTTTATCAACACCCAACTCCAGAATCCAAATGCATCACTACTCTCCTCCTTAATGCTTCTTAAGTTCGTTACTAGGAGAAACATTGTTCCAATCGTTCTTCCTGCCTGCTAACTTTCTCTATCTCATTAGGTGCTCCCAGTCTCTTCCGTCTCTCCCTCGCGGCTCTCTCTCCTGGTCCATGCCCAGTTCAGTCCACGGGAAATCCCTGCCTACTCCCTGGCAAGGTTCGCTAAGCCGCAGCTACTCTCTCCTGCAGGATACGTCTCTGTACGGTGGGATTATTACTCCGCAGAATCTTGTCAGCCTCTCACAACTTAGAGCTAACCTTCTAATACTCTCTTTAGCACTGACATCTGAACCCGTGTGCACTTAGAAAGAAGCGTCTGCTCTGCGGGATCGAGCAACACCCTGCATAACTTCGCTGAAGTGGGTTCAAGGGATAGGGATCCAGGCAAGCAGTCAGATACGTGGGTACTTCATATATATTTCTTACCTCCATAGAATTCTCGGTTACTTCCTCCTTTCACCACCCATCGCCATTATTACGCCCTTCCCTATTGCCTCTACTGCTGCTTCTGCTACTGAAAGATACCAGTTGCATTGGTGTCAGGTATACCCTATGATATCTTTCTTTCTTTATCCCATTATCACGCTGTACTATTACTTACCTCTTCCCTTTATCACCCCAGAAGAGACACCGGTCCTCGCCTTAGAAAGTCTCCAGACCAGCAGCCGAAGAATCCAGTCCCAGCTACAACATCGCTCCCAATTCCAGTGAGAGGGTTTCACATTGCTCCCAATTCCAGCGACAGGGTTTTCTACCCCAGAGGGTTTCCCTGGGGATTTTGTCTCCCTCCGTTCCTGTTACCTCAGGCGGAGAGTTGTACGTTTCTCAGGGGGGTGTTCCCACACACCCAGGGATTGCCTGCTGATCGGGTTAGTGATTTCTGTGATCCAAGGTCCGTCACTGTATAGATTGTTACAGGATGCTCTAAAGCCAGACTGATGGTCATGGGGACAACCAACAGATTCAGTATGGAGGGTAAATTGAGTGATAGCCAGCTTCTCCAGTAGTTTTGCCAGGAAAGGGGTAATGGAGATCGGGCGATAGTTTGCCGGAACAGATGGGTCGGCGGAGGGTTTTTTGAGAAGAGAGTGCACCAGAGAGTGCTTGAGAGGAGAGAGGAAATCTCCAGTGGTGAAAGAGAGGTTACAGAGGTCAGCCAAGGCTGGAGCGAGAGTGTCAATATTGTCCGTGATGGTTTTGGAGGGGCAGGGGTCCACCTGTTTGCAAGAGGCTTTCATAGACCGGACTTGTCTAGAGACCTCATCCGGTGTGACAGGGGAGAGGGAGGAGAGATGAGGGGCAGGGGTGGGATCGGCTAAGGGGCCCAAGAGATGTTGGTGCAGGAGGGGGGCAGAAGAGAGAGGACAGGATATCCTGTGTTTTGGTGGAGAAATGTGCGGCCAGGGTGGAGCAAAGGGAATGGGTGGGTGCCGTGGAGGATGCAGCTGCAGTAGGGTCCACCAATTCCTTGCAGACTTTGAAAAGTTCAGCCGTGTTGTTAGATGCCACGGAGATGCAGGCTTGAAAATGGACTCTTTACCTGGAGTGGATGCAGACTCTATATTGCCTTTGAAGAAGGCGGCAGGCCAGGTTGTCAGAGGGAGTGCCTGAGGATCCCCATTCCCGTTCGGCTGCTCTGCATTTGTGTTTAAGGGCAACCAGATCGGAGTCGTACCAAGAGTTGCACTTTTTGGCAGGCTTCAGTCAGACCCTCATGACAGGGTCAAGAATATCAAGAGTGTTAGAGATGGAAAGGTGACATTTAGAGTGGGCTGTATCAGGGTGGGAGTCAGCCACAGGAGTAGAAGTAGGAGAGCAGGTGGAGGCAAAGGCAGCCACTGACACACTTTTCATGGGTCGGATGACCTTGAAGGCAGGAGGTGGTGCAGGGTGTGCCATTTCTAAAGTAGAAGAGAGCTTCAAGTGAGTAGAGAGAAGAGAATGATCAGCCCACGAGAGAGAGCAGCTGCATGCCTCTGCAGGAAGTCCCGCCCCCTACCTCCTGTATGTTGGAAGCCTGAGATTGTGCCATGCTTGACACCAGCATTTGTGACCATACCACGGCGCATATTCGAAAGAAGGTACTCACTGAGAAAACCACACCAAATGTATCCCCGAATAGATGACAATCTGAGGGAGGAACTCCCCAAAGGAATATGAAAAAAACAAAAGAGGAGCTGGTGACGTCACAAGAGACAAATGTGACGGCCTAAGAAGACTGGCTGAAGACGATGCATGGGCCCTATAGAAACTAATGACGAAGTAAAGAGTCGAGTAAACTTACATATGCAAAAAGAAGATTGCACATGTGTGACGCACTACAGAAAACGCAAGCCGTTCAATAACTGTACAGACGCAGCAATGCTAGTAGACTAAGTGATCTTAGAAGCTGGCTATATGTAGTATATAGACTGCATGCGAAGCTGCCACTGTATAGAAGCTGGACATCGGTGTCATGAATTTAGTAAGCTTGAACCCATAGAAAGGAAAGGCCGAGAACTATATCACAGCAAGAATTACCTCAGATCGTGGATACGATTGGCACAGCAGTTTGTTCTGGTGTCAAGGTGAAAGCAGCCAAGGCCAGTTATCTATTCTCAATGGCTGTGAATGTGAGAAGCTGAATCATCCCTTGTTAAGGTGCAAAGAAAGAATACCATGTGTGTCAAGTTTTATTTATTTAAGACATTTAAATGCTGAATAATGGTCCAAATCATGGTCTCCTGTCTCGCGAGCCAAGGATGGAAATAGAGTTGAGCTTGGAGTTCTGGAACAGCTATAGTGCGTGCTCACACTCCCTTATATTCTCACGAACAAAAATACTTTGCAAGGCCAAGTTCCTGGACAACCTTCCTGGCAGAAGGCATGGGTAATGAGAGACGTTGGGCTAATTGGGTGGGGAGGCAAAGTCAAGTCCACCTCCTGGCACCTGGGTCTGAGCTCACGTCCTGCTAAGTGAGCCGAATGTTCTAGACATGCCACGAGCGTGCCAACCAATTGTAGAGGGCCATATAACAAAGGGCATTATAGTTTGAGAGCCAATGATATATTGTGTACTTAATAGTGTTGAAGATCACTTTGTCTCAGAAGGACAGCTCAGGGGCAACATGCTCGCCTTGGAAGCAAGACGACACAGAGCAACACAGGTTCGATCTCCGGTTCTGCACATAGAAACCCCTGGGTATTAAGCGCGTTATAAATAACCTATCATATGACATGTTTTAGAGGTAGCTATAAGTAGTCCAACTGACAGAAGACATCCAATCATAATCCCACCCCTCATAAAAGGTATACTTAGGTGTTCCCATCCCAACTCTTCATAGGTTTTTCTCATTTGCCACGTAGTGTGACGGATTTTTAGTATAGAAATGTGTTTTTATGTGAAATTTAGGAGAGTCCGAGTGAACGTCCATTGATGTCCATTGTAACTCCTTGTTTTAGACAATTGATAGTAAAACAGCAAAACCTTGCCATCGTCCCGAGTTGGTTCGATTATTTGGTGTCAGAGTTATTCTGCATCCCATCCATTGCATGCACGTTACCCAAAGGGCTCTAAGCTCAGTAGTGAGAGGAATAGAGAGTGGGATGTCTGTGGAGATGAGGGCATCCAAGGTCTGGCCAGCAGTGTGCGTTGGACCAGAGGGTAGAATGGAAAGACAAAGGCAGTCACACAGGTTGTGGAAAGGTCCTGAAGAGTCAGGAGAGTCAAGATGGATGTTAATATCCCCCAGCAGGAGGCGTTGGGAAGAGGAGGATAGGAGAGAAGAGGCCAGGTCAGCCCATTCCGAGAGGAAGAGGGTGAACTGGCCCGGCATCCGATAGAAGGTGGCCAGAGTAAGAGAGGCGACAGGCGAAAGAGAGAGCCTGCAGACCAGGCATTCAAAGGAGGAGTAGACCATAGTGGGAATAATGGAAACAGTGATCCATTCAGGAAATATCAGGGCAACTTCACCTCCTGGCCTGTTGTGCCTGGGCACGGAGAAGATCATGTATCTTTCATGGAGGAGTGTGTCAAAACTCTTGACAGAGCTGTCGTTAAACCATTTCTCAGTAAGAGCAAGAACATCAAGGCCCAGGAGTTCAAGGAGGTGGCAGATGTCAGAGGAGTGCTTTACAGCAGAGCAAGAGTTTAATGTGGCAACAAGGAGCAGGTTGCCCTTTTGAAGGATTTACGTGGGGTGTGCAGGGGACAGAGGTCCCCCCGCAAGCGGCAAGGGTGCCTGAGACATAGAGGTAGGCGGAGGCAAGGATGACAAGCGTGTTAGTGAGGAGGGTGCAGGCAAGGGAGCCAGGATAGTGGAAGATGGCAAGGGAGCCATTGTGGGATGGGCTGCAGGAGGCACGGGAGCTCCAGTTGTAGTGGCAGTGGATGGCCAGGGCAGAAGGGTTAAAGAGGTTGACAAGGTTGCCAGTGTAGTGTGAGTGTGCAAGGGATCCTGTACAGTTGAAAGTGACAAGGCGGCGTTGTGAAGGAGGTGGTGAGTTTGGTAGGTGGCAAGGTAGCCATGGTGGACATAAATGGCAAGGGAGCCTGGGCGGTCGTAAAGGCAGGTGGCAGGGGAGCCTGTGAGTATGAAAGAGGAGAGTTCACAAGGCGAGGAAGGAGCTTATCAAAAAGTAAGAGGTTGGGTTGAGGCACTTGTACCAGGATGGTACCATTCCGATAGATATTTATGAAGGCCCTGGAGGTGGAAGAGGAGGCAAGGAGGGCCTCCCAGCGGCTGTCACCATTTATGTGTGAAGAAAAGTAAGGAGAAAGCATAGTGGCCATATGGAGAGTCCATAGGTCGGTAGAGGGAACGACAAAGAGGATGTCAGTGAGAGTCTCTCTGGCAGAAGTACTGACGTAGGTATCAGTGATAGGAAGGCCTCGATTGGAGGCCAGTATGTCCTTCTTGAGTTTCTTCCGGCCAGACTTAGTGGGAGATGAAAGATAAGAGATGGAGAAGCAGTCAGAGAAAATGGGGGTGATAGAAAGCACCATAGAGGGTCACAGCGTGTGTTACACTTAACCAGGGGCAGAGCAGTTGGAGTACATGAGAGGAGGAGGCAAGGAGGGAGCACATGCACAGGGAGACAAACAGGATAGGGAGAAAACAATGAGAAATTAAGAGGGTGAGGACAGATTGCAGTTCAGAACAGAGGGCAGAGGGGATAACCGGTCAGCCCATTCCCATGAAACGCAGGCTGTGAGCACACCTAAATTCGATTTTTAAACTAGCAGCAAAAACAATGTGTTATGGCCTGATGGTTGGAAGAAGAGGTGCCTTCTGAGATAGAAAAGAGAGATTGTCAGGAGTGGCACAGGCACAGAGTCAGGAGGATGTTGCAGGCAGTAGGTCAACAGTCCACACTTATGTGATAGCCGAGGGGGGGTCCCATAGCCCAAGGATGCCTGGCTGAGGTACCCAGCCTCCAAATACATAACTGATTGTTGGAGAGGAGTAGGGGGGCCCGCAATGCCCTGACAGGAACAGACAGGGCCTTAGATGAGGGCCTTTGATTGGATGGGCCGCCTCCCGGTGAAGCAGATTGGCTCAAGAAAGAGAGGGCAGCCAATGGTAGAGGAACAGGCTGAGGACAGAAGAAATGCCCTAGGCCTAAATGGGGCCGGCCATCTTGCACCTATGCAAGGCGTTCCCTAGATAAAGGAAAAAATGACCAAATATCATGCTGAGAGGGTGAGAGACACTGCTGCTAAAATGTTTATGCCATGGCCAAAAGAGGGCACTAACTCAAAGGATGTATTCCAGCATATGTGCACATACCTACATGCCATACACCCGGTTAAGAAACGCCAAAGCAGGCTAGGCATACTTGAATTGTGGAAAGCTTTTGAAGAAGAGATAGAGGTTCCTAAGAAGGAATGGATGCTTAATGTCCATGAGGATGGGCGCACACTGCCCACACCGCTGCTGTCTCCTCCCTCTGAGGAGTGCGCTCGTGTGCAGCCCACAGCTCTGCCTCTGTCGCTCAAGGTAATCATTTGCACACAACCCATAGCACCACCTCCTTCAGAGGAGAGCGTCTTCACCCCGATTATCACAGGATTATGCCCATTACAAGAGGCAGCAGCGCACTACAGCAATACCAGATATAAAGCCCCTCATGATGACAGTGACGATAGTAGGAAGAGGGCAAAAGTAGTGAACAGGAAGGTGCCATTATTGCCAATGGATAGTTGAGCACGACATAGCTTAGAGGTACAGCTAAGCGATGAGGAGGAGAATAGAATGCTACACAGCCCAGAACAACAACTAAAAGCAGCTATGAAGGAACTCCAGAGAGTAAGGGGCATGACGACAGGTGAAGGGGATAAATCAAGGATGATAAGCATACTGACAAGTAGTGGAGAGAAAATGATTGCACAAGAAAAGTGGGTAGGAGGTGTGAGAAACCAAGATGTGTCTCAGCTGCTAGTCCCTGGGGATCTCTCTCTCAGGTGGCCAGGACACAGCCATCACCTTTGGCTCCAGACCCTGGGGGTGGACCATTGTGGGAGGATCACTTGGGTGAGGGGTGTTCGGGGAGTCGGGGTGAGACAGCCTATGATAAGACGCAGTATCCCCCCTTTTCTGCACACATAACACATCCTATTACATAGGATTTTCCGACGTCCCAACTCCCCCCACCGCCCTTTCCACACAAACACTGGGCCAAGGAAGAGGGCGACTGAGAGTAATAATGCTAACTCTTATACATCACATTGGACATGTCCCACTAATTGGGTCAGGCAAAGTCAGGCACTTGACTCTAAGTGCATACATCTGATGCCAATTAGCTCTCATCACACGGATAAAAGGTGGAACATAGAGAAACACTCTGAGCAATGTGGAACATGAGTACGCACAGAACTTCTGGGGCAGCTGAAATTGTATAAAGATTCCTGGCAGGGGAGTATACCAGTTGATCTGCAAAGAGAAGTACTGGCAGGCGAGTACACCAGGCAGCTGAAATTGTATAAAGATTCCTGGCAGGGTAGTATACCAGGTAATTTGCAAAGTTACAAGAACTGCTACAGAAAGACTGTTGCAGAACATTTTGCGTGAACCAGAACTTTGCGAGTCTAGTGAAGATGCAAAGGAACTGTTAGCTAAAAGAGACAGGTTTGCCATCCTTTTTAAGAATCCAGGGGAAGAGAATCACCCTCTGGGTCCAAGGGTTTTTACCTTGGAGAACACTTTTGTTGAAGTCACTGTTATAATTTCGGTTTTGAACACTTTTTGCCAGCATCAAGTTAAAGACATTTCCTTGCACCCTTTTGTTATTTGGTTATAGTGTGAGGACAGGATGTTTTGGAAACAAGGACGGCTTTTCAGTTACTGACATCCTGACACAGACAGATCTTTCGTTTTAGTTTCTAGGTGGGGAAGTTCCTCTTTAGAATAGGGCTAGAGAGGCATTTTTCCAACCCATTTGTATTTAATAAAAATGTCTTTCGGAAAGAATATAAGAACCTTGTGTCTACCTTTCATTTCTGGCCCCTCACACTAGCCAAGTAATAAAACATATCATGCTTGGTTTATCATAGATGCCCAGTAAAGAAACTTTATGCCACAGTAAGAAAGAGCTAGACTGGTGGCCCACAAAATGCCAGTTTAGCCAAGCAAACATGCTTGCTTTATCATAGATGCCCAGTAAAAACCTTAATGCCACAGTACGAAGTGGCCTGAGATACAAACTATCAAATGGAAACCAAGTTTCCCCTTGGCAGGTCAAGCCAGCCCAGGAGCATTTCCTCAGCTGCAACAGGCAGCTTCGGGAGGGCCACTGCAGCTACTCCATGATGGGCAAGGCACAGGAGGGTGGACACCCCCTAACCCATTATGTATGACCCACCCCTGTTTGAATCACATGCATATGATTTGTAATGACCCACTACTGGCATCAATAGGCACAACCTATATATGCCACTAATGGTCACTTTAAACCACATGCATCAAGCTGCAGACACAGCCTATCCATGCATGAAGCTGTTGCCACAACCTTTCTATGCCAGGAATGTCAGTAATGGTCGCTTCAAATCCCAAGCATGATGCTGCAGCCAAAACCTATCTATGCCAGTAATGGTCACTTCAAATCACATGCATCAGGCTGCAACCACACCCTATCTATGGCAGTAATGGTCACTTCAAATCACATGCACGAAGCTGAAGCCACAACCTATTTATGTCAGTAACTGATACTTTAAATCACATATATAAATATGCTGCCACAACCTATCTATGCCAGCAACAGTCACTTTAAATCACATGCATCAGGCTGCAACCACACCCTACCTATGCCAGTAATGGTAACTTTAAAGCACACGCATTAGGCTGCTGCCAAGACCTATCTATGCCAGTAATGGTCACTTCAAATCACATGCACGAGGCTGAAGCCACAAACTATCTATGCCAGTAATGGTTACTTCAAATTCCATGCATGACGCTGCAGCCACAACCTATCTATGCCAGTAATGGTCACTTCAAATCACACACATGAGGCTGCTGCCAAAACCTATCTATGCCAGTAATGGTTACTTCAAATTCCATGCATGACGTTGCAGCCACAACCTATCTATGCCAGTAAGCGTCACTTTAAATGACATGCATGAGGCTGCAGCCCCAACCTATCTATGCCATTAATGGTCACTTTAAATCATGTGCATCAAGCTGCTGCCACACCCTATCTATGCCAGTAACGGCCACTCCAAATCCCATGGATGACGCTGCAGCCACAACCTATCTATGCCAGCAACGGTTGTTTTAAATCCCATGCATGAGGCTGCAACCTCAACCTATCTATGCTTGTAGTGGTCACTTCAAATCACATGAAAGAGGGTGCAGCCACAACCTATATATGCCAGTAATGGTCACTTCAAATCCCATGCATGATGCTGCAGCCACAATCTATCTATGCCAGTAACGGTGACTTTAAATCACATGCATGAAGCTGTTGCCACAAACTATCTATGACAGTAATGGGCACTTTAAATCACTTGCATGAAGCTGCAGCCACAACCTATCTATGTGTTAGAACTCTGAAGGATTCCTGGTTGGAGTTCTGCTCCGGCAGTTGAACCCGTTGTGTTGCCGACGAGTTCTTTCTGCCAATGTACCCCTCAGGGATGCAAACACAATCGCCTGAGGAGTTAATTGACCCAAAGATGGGTGCATGCCACAGGATACCGCTGACCTGCAAAGGAAGGTCAAGATTAATACCAACGTATGCACATGAACAACTGACGGGACAAAACCAAGGAAAAGTACCTTTAGGTAGCAGGTAATGTTCCAGTATTAAGATCTATGTTCCTGAGATAAGTAACAGGCGTATCCTATGAAAATGCACAACAGGATAATAATCGGGTTGAATTAACCAAGAAAATTAGCAGTGTGACAAAACAAGACAAGCAAGACAACACCTTACCATACGTCCAAGAGTGGGTACTGCTGGGTGAAGAAGGTTTGGGAAGAATGGAGAGGGAAGGACCTATCTTCTGTTACACCGTCCTTGTACCAATGAGGTGAAGAAATGAACCCCCTAACACCCGCCGGCACGAGGACACCTAGCAGAGTTCCCAGGAAGCAGTCCAAGTTCCAGCGAAGAAATGATCCTCCTAACACCCGCCGGCACGAGGATGCCTAGAAGAGTTCCCAGAAAGCAGTCCAAGTTCCAGCGAAGAAATGGTCCTCCTAACACCCGCCGGCACCAGGATACCTAGCAAAGTTCCCAGGAAGCAGTCCAAGTTCCAGCGAAGAAATTAACCTTCTAACACCGGCCGGCACGAGGACGCCTAGCAGAGTTCCCAGAAGCAGTCCAAGTTCCAGCGAAGAAATGAACCTCCTAACACCTGCCAGTACGAGGACGCCTAATAGTTTCCTGAAAGCAATCCAGGCACACGCGGTGGAAAGAGTCACAAGGTAAGTTTGTGCGGGGACGGTTATAGATGAGTGCAAGAACCGCACGCTGAGCAAGTAGAAAGGTCAAGAGTTCCGGGTCGATATCCGTGCAGGCAGAGAGAGGTACAGAATTAGCAGGCGTAGTGGGTCAAAAAGTGTTCCAAGGTCAGAAACTGGATATTGTGAACAGACAGACAAGGAGCACGACAAGAGGAATCTGTGGAGCGTAGCCGAGTAGGTAATCAAGAAAGTAGTTCCAAACAAGGTAGCAATGGCCGTAGAAAACAAATTCAGAAGCAGGAATAGAAGGAGGGGTGGGGCATAAGTAGGAAACATTAGTCACGTGACAGGATGAACCAAGGCTTAATGTGAAAAGACACGTGACTGAACGCAGAAGGACCGCGTCTCCATGGTAACTTCCAAAGCAGTTTACCTGCTAAACTGCGGATTCTCATGGAGTGAGGTGGACGTGGCGCAATAGAATGAGAGTGTAAACGAGAGGGGAAGCCATGGATAGGGAACCTAGCCCATAAATGAGCCTTAATTTTCCGTGAGTGTCGGGACTGAGGCGGTTTCCTGACACTATGCCAGTAATGGTCACTTTAAATCCCATGCATGAAGCTGCTGCCACAACCTACCTATGCCAGTAACTGCCGCTTCAAATCACATGCATGAGGCTGTAGCCACAACCTATCTATGCCAGTAATGGTCACTTTAAATCCCATGCATGAAGCTGCTGCCACAACCTACCTATGCCAGTAACTGCCGCTTCAAATCACATGCATGAGGCTGTAGCCACAACCTATCTATGCCAGTAATGGTCACTTCAAATCACATGCATGAAGCTGCAGCCACAATCTATCTATGCCAGTAATGGTCACTTCAAATCACATGCATGAAGCTGCAGCCACAACCTATCTATGCCAGTAATGGTCACTTCAAATCACATGCATGAAGCTGCAGCCACAATCTATCTATGCCAGTAAAGGTAACTTCAAATCCCATGCATGAAGCTGCAGCCACAACCTATCTATGCCAGTAATGGTCACTTCAAATCCCATGCATGAAGCTGCAGCCACAACCTATCTATGCCACTAATGGTCACTTCAAATCACATGCATGAAGCTGCAGCCACAATCTATCTATGCCAGTAATGATCACTTTAAATCACATGCATGAAGGATGAAGTGCTTCATGCATATGATTTACAGTGACCATCACTGGCATAGATAGGTTGTGGCAGCAGATTCATGCATGTGATTTGAAGTGACCATTAATGCCACAGATAGGAAAGCTATATATGCCAGTAATGGTTACGTTAAATCCCATGCATGAGGATGCTGGCCACAACATATTAATAGCAGCAGTCTCTGCAAGGGATTTAAAGTGACCAACCATATATATGGCTGGTCACTTTAAATCCCTTGCAGAGATACTACAAACCCATGCACACACACATGGCCAGACACACAGTGATACCAATATACACATGCATACATACATACATGCACACTCACTCACTCAACTAGTCCTGCACACACATACAATGCATTTTATTCAGACACACATGCATACATTCAAACAAAAACATACATACATTTCAAATTGAAATGTATGCATGTCTATGTTCAAATACATACATACATACAAATACATACATTCAAATAAATACATAAACAAAAATCATAAATACATATACAATTCACTTACCTTAGTCAGGTCTTCTTCTGGTTGGGGCAGGTAGGGACACGACAGGCAGCAGGTGCATGCAGCGAAGGCACGTGCACCTGGTAGAATCCCCGGGAAACCCTGTGAGTGGCACACTGCACCACACCGGACGGCGCACCACTCACAGAGTTCTTTTAATAACCGCACTGGCTAGCGCTCACTAGCCAGCCATCACTGATATTAAATAAATGAAAAACAGACTTGTGAGTGGCACGCCATCCTGTGTGGTGCAGCGCACCACTCACAGGGTGTTATTTTAAAAATCAGGACTGGTGCTAATTTAAAACGCCAGCCCTGCACGGCCTCTCCACTCCCCCTGGTTCTGCCACTGCACCAGGCATTACGTGCTAACTGTGAACATTTAGATGGCGATGGGGCTGCTATTTCTGAAATGATTGCTGTCATTACCTCCTCGTTCCTCTTCCCCAACCCAATACTTACCTCTGAGGCCCCACCTCCACTCCAGGAACCCCTTTTCACTTTCTTTTCTTCAGAGGTATAATATTCCCACATACCCACAAGCCCCAGTTAAAAAATGTCCTGTCTGCTGACCAGGAATCATGCTTTAAGGTGCAGGGCACCAGAGAGCACCGTTGGCTGGCCCCCTGGAAGGTCCCTTGGTGGGGCGACGGGCCCTCTCCAGTGGGGCGCACTCCTGGTTCTCCTGGGGCAAGGCTCAGGTTGAGGGCCAATGGCTCTTTTTTCCCTCTTGGTTCCCCTGTGGGGCGAGGGGGCTCGATGGAAGGTGCGGCTTAGCTGTGCCCTGGACCTTCGGGCCTGGGGCTTCCATGCGAGTGCTGCATGGCTCACTTTTTCTCCGACAGCCGGGCGACTGGTTGGACGTTCACAGTGCCGCCCCATCTGAGGGTGGGGCTCTGGTTGGCACCAGCTGGTGGCAGCCTTGTTTGCCATGACTCTCTGCGATGCCTGTACGTCTCCTGGTGGCTGGGTGGCTGACGGGGGTTGCTTGGTTCTGCCCCGTCCGTGGGGACGGCTCTGTTTGGCATGGTTGGCGCCAGCCTGCTTTGGCTTTGGTTGCCATGGCTCCCTGTGACGTGATCCTGCGCAGGCAAATGAGGTTTGGGATTGAGACCTTCTTGGTTTTACACTCAAATTAGGTGCCACTGGCCGGGTCGCGTTTGTACTGTTTCCGCCCTTCGCAGCTGGTCTCCTCGCCTTGGTGGTTCCTGTCACTATGGGGAAACATTCAGCGCAGAGGCATGTCCATCTTCGGGAGTGGAAGACTGAGGGTTCCTAGAAGGTGGCAGCTCTGAGACTTCCTTTCAAAGGAGCTAAACTGTTTGGTGATACCTTGGAGGAGAAGGTTCACAAGGTGTTCCGTGCTCACAAGCATGCAGACGAATTATGGAGGAAACCCTTCTCTGCACCCAGGAAACCTCCTCTTTCAAGTCTGGATCTTCCTTTTGAGGAACTAGTTCCAGGTACTTCTGGAAGCGGCAGGGTGGCCGTGTCCCCCCTCACACTGCTCTCCTTTCGGGGCAGGTACAGAAACCCTGAAAGTTCCTGCAGGCCGGTGGGTGATCGCCTCGGAGTATTTTTTCTGTGTGGGCCCGGTGGTCCTCGGAGGCCTGGGCTCACCGCAACGTCCGAGGCGGTTATCAGGGGGATTTTGTGTCCAATGCAGTGCAAGGCATGATGGTCAGAACTCCTACTCCATGCACTCGACCCAAGAGAACGTCAATGTTTACTGCACTGGGGGATTTGGTGCAGAAGAATGCTATTGTGCCGGTTCCTCGGGCCCAATGGGTGCTTCGGTTTTAGTCCAGGGTCTTTCTGGTCCCAAAGCCCTTTGGGAAGCACCGGCTCACACTGGATCTCAAGGTCTTTATTTATTTATTTTGGCATTTGTATGAGCGTGCATAGCCCATGGGGATCTAGGAGCTCGTTACAGATATGGTAAGTAGGATATCTCTGATCATATAGTCTTAATTAGTTGAACAGGTGTGTCTTTAGTTGTTTCCAGAAATTACGGAAGGTGCGATAGGATGGTTCAGATCGCAGGTGTGGGGGTAAATTGTTCCAAAGGTTGGCTGCCACGAATGGGAGGCTCGAGCCCCTGGCTTATTTGCATCTGAATCTTGGTCCGACCAGACAGTGGCTCTGCGCGGATCCCAGGGGTCTGGATGACGTGTGGGTAGTGAATGTCTGGACGAGGTAGGCAGGCACATTATTTGAAAGACATCTGTGGTTGATAGAAAGGATTTTGAAGGTTATCCTTTCTTTGACAGGGAGCCAGGATTTCAAGATGGAGACTCTGCAGAAATTATTCCATCTTGTCCAGAAGAGGGACTGGTTGGTGTCCGTGGATCTCCAGGATGCGTTTTACCATGTGGCACATCTCCCTTTCCAGAGACAGTTCTTCTAATTCACTGCGGGGGTCTGGCATTTTCAATTCCAGGTTCTTACCTTTGGGTTGTGCTCAGCCTCGAGAGTTTTCACCAAGTTGGTTGCTCTCCTGATGGCACACCTTCACCTGCAGGGGGTTCAGCTATTCCTCTATCTGTACGACTGGCTGGTCAAGACGGATCTACGGGGGATGGTCCTGACACATCTTTGTGTGGTATACCGGGCTCTGCAGGATTGTGGGTTACTGATCAACTGGCGGAAGTCTCACTTGGCACTCTCCCGGGATCTGGTTTTCATTGGGGCCCAGTGTTGCACCCGGGTAAGATGAGACTTCTTGCCCCTGGAGAGGGTGCAGTGGCTTCAGTTAGTTCTCTCAAGGGTTCTCCGGCGGCAGTGGGTCTTTTACTTACTCTACAGGGACACATGGCCTCCTGTGTTTTTCCTGTCTCATTGGCCCGTCTCGATCGGCGTCTCCTGGTCTAATATCTCCTGGATCGCTGGCTCCCTGCTACTCAGGCTGCGAGGCCTGGGTCCTGGTATCCCCAGGTCTGGCAAAGGAGCTGCTGTGGTGGTTGAGTGTCCAAAATCTCTGGAGGGGGGTTGACCTGGTACGCCCCATGAAGACCACTCTTTCTACAGATGCTTGCGGTCGGTGGTGAGGGCCATCCTGGGGTCCTGGACGATTCAGGGGTTGTGGGCCCTGGAGGGGCATCTCCGTTCTTCCAACTGGAAGGAGTTGTGTGCCATTTATCGGGCCCTGTTAGCTTTCAGCAGTTCCCTGGTGGGCCAGACCTTGGTGGTCAGGACAGACAACACAACTGCCTTGGCTTATGTGAACCGTGTGGGGTTCTCGGGGTCTTGGTCCCGTAATGCATTGACCTCTCAGGCAGCTGCCTGGGGTGAGAGGCATCTGATCTCTCTGGAAGCCACTTGGACAACGTGTGGGTGGATCATCTCAGCAGGTGATTTCCCTACTCCCAGGACTTGGTCCTGTCGGACAGGGTCTTTTCAGAGATCTGTTGCAGGTGCGGGTGCTCGAGTCCGGAACTCTTGTCTCCCCATCCTCAGAGAAGGTCCCCCTCTTCTGCTCCAGGTCCCCGGCGCTTGGTACATGGGGGTGGATGCCCTGAATCTGGACTCGCCGCAGCATCTTTTGCATGCCTTCGCTCCTCTTCTCATTCTCCCCCAGGTGGTTCAGCGGATCAGGGGGTGCAGGGCTACAGTCCTCCTGGTGGATCCCTTCTCCTCTGGACCTCCAGTGTTAGGAACCGTGGTTGATTCCAGGGTGTTCTTGCCCTCTACAAGCAAGTGTGGGGGTCGATGTCCGGATGATTCAATGGTCAGTCTGAAAATTGTGAGGTCTCGGTTGACAGTTCTGGGGTTTTTGGACCCAGTGGTTGACTCTATTCCTCGTGGCAGGCGGCTGTGTACCTTGAAAACCTATGAGTGTTGTATCTCATTACGGCCGCTGGTCATGGTGGCGCCATGGCCACTTTCGATACGCTGGTGCGTTATGGTATTCCAACATGGCTGCCGGGAAATGCCGGTCCTGTACGGCAAGATGGGGAAGGACTCTGCCCATCTGTGATCATGTGACGATTTATATTCCACCGGTTCCTGTGTCCCGGCACGTCGCTACCCTTGTACTAGACGCTCTGTAAGTTTTGCTTCCTAGGGAAACTAAGCTTCCTGTCATTCATGTTCCTTCTATGCTAACCTCTCTCGCTCCTGTTACAGATCAGCCAACTCTGCGGTTATGTCTGCTCCTGGTTCTCTTACTTACCCCCTGTTCCGTCATGTCTCCCCATACCGCGTCTCCAACACGGAAGTCAGACTTAAGCTTTCCTTCATCCTTGACTCGCAGGGACGTACTTTCAAGGTAGGGATAATTCACAGGATTCGCATCCGTATCAGTCTTGACAGTACAGAAGAACTAACCCTTCAGGTATTCCGCAAAAGGAGCTTCACCCCTTCCGCCGACAACCACGCAGTCGGTGCGGAAACACCAATCTTCTGCGACACGCATAGCCCAGTAAGCCATACTTACCCTTTTCCTTAATTTCCGACAGAAGGTAACATCAATTCTGCATTTGGAAGGGTTCAGTCCAGCAATCTCCAGTCCGTGGGGCCAAAGATCGAAGAGCTGCCACAACATTCGCTCTCAAATCCGGCACAGTGTTTTTTCACCCAGAGTGTTTCCCTGGGGATTTTGCTCCTCTCCGATTCCTGTCTGAATCATGCAGAGGGTCGTAAAGTTCACAGGGGCATTTCCTATCATCAAGGAATTACAATCTGCTCAGGTTAGTGGCTAACTGCACATTTATAACCTTACACGTTATAATGAGAGGCACTGGGGGCATTTTCTGGCTTGGTGTCGGTGGTCCGGGTTTCCCCCTTACATGTGGGCTTCCTTCTGTGCTTCAGTTCCTCCAGGGCTTCGACAAGGGGCTTGCGGCATCCACTCTTTGCGCCCAGTGGGCTTCCATTAGGATCCATAAGCAGGAGTTTGAGGGCAGGATGGAAGGGGGTGCATTGGTGGGGAGGTTCCTTAAGGGTCTGTTCTTTTAAGGGTGTTCCTCCTTGGGACCTGCCCCATGTCTTGATGTTTCTCCAGGGTCCTCCTTTAGATCCTCTGGCAGACAGTGACATCCGGCACCTCACGCTCAAAACTGCCTTTATTTATTTATTTGATTTATTTTGGATTTGTAGAGCGCACTACAGCCCACAGGCATCGAGGCGCTTTAAAGGACACTTAAGAAGGCTTGCGGGTTACAATAAGCGGCCCAAGAATAGTGCTTAGAGACAGTTTGTTAGGTTACAGTTGTCTCTCTGGGGACTATCCAACTGATATGAACACCCTCAATTTCATTTACTCCACCATTCAATCCTGGATGGCAGACAATTGACTCTGTCTAAACAGGGAAAAAACCGAACTTCTGCTAGTCAGGTCTCCATCCGCACTGGGCAAACTTGACAAGAAGTATCACTCTTTCACCATTGACAACATCCACATCACAGTTTCTCAAACAATTAAGACATTGGGCGTGTACCTTGAACCAAGCCTTACCATGGACAGGTCAATGCTATTGCTTCCTCTGCAGCGTATCACTCTAAATTGATCAATGCTGTTAGGCCATTCTTGTCCAAACAGAACTGTATCACCATAGCCAGAGCCATCATTGCCTCCAGACTAGACTACTGCAATGCCCTCTTTATTGGAACTTCCCAAAGAAACCTGGCTAAACCCTAGATAGCCCAAAATAATGCCTTAAGGTCCGCAACAGGAATCTCACGCAGGGAGCACATTTCAGGGTTCAGGAGGCAGGTACAATGGCTACCCATCAAGGAAAGGGTTGTCTTTAAAACACTGGCCCTAACACATAAATGTCTTCACGGTCTGGCCCCTATGTACCTAGCGCAGAGGATCACCAAACAGCATCCAGACCTTTGAGGTCCGCCTATGCCAACTGTATCACGGGCCCTCACGCGCGCAGAGTGCGGGCGGGAGGCGCTAGCCTTCTTGAGTGCTATCACTTCGGCTCGTAGTTTGGGGAGGTGGGGGCTTTGTTGTGTCGCCCTCCTTTTCTGCTGGTGCTGTCGGATGCCGCTTGCTCTGTGACCCTGAGTTTCTTCCTAAGGTGGTTTCGAGGTTTCAAATGTCTCAGGACATGGTTCTCCCAGCATTTTTTCAGAATCCTGAGGGTCCTTTGGGGCAGGGGTTTTGTCTGTGGGCATGGGCTGATTGTTTGAGGGAAATAAAGTGGTGTTGCAGCACTTCTGTCTCTCGGTGTCTCATTGGGACCTCTCCCTATTGTCTATGCTTTTTTAAATTTGATTTTTTATTAGAATGTGCATTTTAGTTTTAAAAAATTAACTTTGTACACATTACATACAAATTCATTTTTCTGTTCAGTTTACAACACAAGTTTCAAACAAGTTTACAAGATGAACAAATCCATAATTTACAACAAATTATATAGTATAAATTCATTACCTAAAAATACACAGAGACAAAACAATAAGTCCAAATAATTCTAATCACATGAGTCGACATCACTTCAGTTTGAGGCCAGTAAACGCTGTAATTCATTTTGAATTAATGAAATGAATCCATAGAGTTTGATCATAAAGGGGTTATTAGGATTGGTCATACACTTTTGCCATAGAGATTCCCTTGCCAAACAAGTCACACCAACATTATTTACGTCCATTTAAACAAACTCTGCACAAGACAGCGCGAGTAAACGCCCAATGTTGAATACGTTCTAAGGTATGAAACTGGTTCAATCTAAACCTCATGTACATGTCTCGGATCTCGTCACATGGAAAGCAAAGAATATATCTTAATCTGGGCGTGCGCTTATGGGCATGTCTCGCATATTCTGTATAAAGTCGATAAGTACCATTGTCGTCCACTGTTAAGCGCCAATCGTAATTATACAGTTTCCTTTTAGAGTAGGCCTGGCGTTGCCAGAGATCATCCCTGGTTATACCAATTTTTTACAGAATATCTTCCATCCTTTCTTGATACTTAATCAACGAGCTAGGGTTGGCAGTGTTAATCATTTGGGCAAATTCTGAATATAAAGAATTCAGGGGAGGATTTAGCACCTTAGAGTAGGAATTAAGCTGTCTCCATTGAAAACGGGCCGCCAGACTAGATAGCCCCAGCTCAGACCGAATACAAGAGTAAGGAATGGAGTTAGCTAAGCCCAATACCTGTTTCCATATCACACCCTGTAGACAATTCAGGTGCGATTTAATGTCAAGAAGCAAAGGTCCAGACCATACAGTAGCACTGCTTCCACCTTATACAAATAGAACTGCAACAGTGGAGCAAGGGAGAACTTACAAAATTTCTTACGAATGATCTTCAATTGAGAAGTTAAAGGGCGTGCCTTAGCTCGGATCAAAGTTTGCCAGTTGACGATTGAGAGACAATCAGAAACATTGTAGCCCAGATATTTCAGAGCAGATACACTTTCAATTATATCTCCATTTAAATTCCAAGTATAATGGACAGGCTTCTCTTTTCCAGTAAAGACCAGGATCTTAGATTTGGTAGCATTTGCACTAAGATTGTTGGTAACGGCATAAGAGGCAAATGCTTGAAGCTTGTTTTGGAGGCCAAAAGGGGTTTTGTCAAAAAGCAAAATATTGTCTGCATAGGCAAGCCAATCAACCTTCAAATGACCAATTTTGATGGGAAAGCTAACAATTTGCGGCCAGATGTTTTGTTTATCAGCCAAGTACAAGTTAAAGAGAGTAGCTGCAAGGTTGCATCCTTGTTTTACTCCTGTGTAGGTGAAAATTTCCGGAGTGAGCGAACCCTGCTGGTTTATTCTCACATGATAACAGGTGTTAGAATGTAGAAGAGCGATTGTTTGAACAATAAACCTGGGAAACCCTAAAACTGCCATTTTGTTCCAAAGGATGTTGCGGATAGTACTGTCAAATGCAGAGCTGAGATCTAAGAAAGCCATATAGACTGGGCCATTAAAAGTCTTCTTCACATTTGCCAGTACATGAGCCAAGACTGTGGCGGTAAGGGCAGTGCCCATATATTTTCCAAAACCAGTTTGATAAATGGATAGAAGATGCTTTTCCTGAATCAATAGTTCCATCATGTTAAGTATGAGAATGGTGAATACTTTGTACGCAGAGTCCATAGGCGCAATCGGGTGATAATTGCACAGCACTATGGGATTGCCCTTCTTAAAAATCGGGATAATCAACGAGGTAAGCCACGAGCTAGGAATACAACCTGAAAACAGAATATTTTCTAATTTAAGTTGAAGTATTCTAGCCCAAAACAATGGATCAGCCTTGAGAACACAGGCAGGAATCCCATCTGGTTCAGGTGCCCTAGGATATTTCAAGTGGTTGATTGCAGAAACTATCTTGTCAATTGGCCAAATAGTGAAGGGAAAAGATTGCAACTTAATACTTTCAAATCCATATGACTGAAATTTGGATGGCAACGCATAGGAGGATGCAATACATTGACACCACTTCTCTGAAGATATAGAGGAATCCATACATTTAGACGCAGGATTAAGTATCTCATTAAACATACGCCAGATGTTTCTGGTATCATGCTTACATAATCGTATGATCACTGCTTGATTCAAGGCTAAGTGGGTCTGATGGCGAGCAATCTTGGTGGCATTTCTATAACGCATCAAATGTTTTTTTTAGGAGAGTAAAAGCCTGAACTGGAAGAGCACGACCTTTTAGGAGTCTTAGATCACGATTCTTCGCCCTCTTAAGTATGGCAATGCATACAGAATATGGGTGAGGATGATCTGTGAGAGCAGTCGCTCTACTGGGGGTGAGGTAATCCAATTCCTCTCGGATAATAAAAGAATTGTATGCTTCTAACCAAGTGATGTAAGTCGAAGAACATTTTTGATTAGATTTATAGCGTATAGATAAACGTAAGGCATTATTCAAAAGGACACACAAACTTCTATTCCACTTAATAGAGTGCGCAGGGCGCCGTATTTCCAACAGGGCAAGTTCAGGCAAAGACTCACAATAACTAGTGCGAGATAGACTTTAGGGGGCGATAGAGATGACACAATGATCACTAATCCCTATGTCAGTGATAGCACAGCTTAAACCAGCCTTCAGAATATTAGAGGTGACACAAAAGAAATCAATAGTAGAAAAGGCGTTCATCCTGTGCCAGGTGTACCCAATGGCATCCGTAAACCCAGACCCCAAGAGGCAAAATATTGCAACCATCTCTGACCTCTAGGGTCATTGGAATGTGACTTACAAAAACGGACGTTAGGAAAACAGCTTACATTAAAATCACCTCCTACTATCAAAGTACAATAAGAATTAGAAATACAGATAGTTTCAAAAATGTTATCAAGAACATTCATAATAGCATCCTGATTGGTAGAATGGTAAGTTGCATAGATGCAGACCACCAACAAAGACTCAAATAGAGAGTCAGGAAAAACAACTTCCAACGCTAAGACAGAGGAGGAACAATGTAATAAAGTGGAAGAAAAGTTCAAGGAGTTATTTACCATAATAGCCAACCCCCCACTCTGCCGGCCTACACCCAGGGTTGCAGCGGCACAATATACCGTATAACCATCAACAAATAATGCCCTTGTGAGCATAGTTTCCTGAAGTCGGATGATCGATGGCGCGTCAAAGATGTTAAGAGGTATTAGAGCTGCATTCAAATTCTTCTAACCACACCCATTCCAGCTATGAATACTTGGATCATTCAAGCTAGGATTCAGGTTTTGGAGGATGCCCTTCTAGTATGGATTTCACTAGAGTGCCAATCCAAGACCAATCTTTGATGTTTGCAGCAATGGAAGACAACTGTGCAATCATCTCAGGTGGACTGGCTACCCCTAATGTATTACCAGAAACCTGCAATGGAATGGACGATGGTAAAGGAGCTTGATACTCCAGAAATGCATAAGCTTGGTCAGTGTTTTCACATAGAATCATCTGAATACCCAAGGTCTCAAGATCATTCCTGTAGTCCCAGATTTGTCTCAGAACAATTAAAGAGTTGTATTGGGCAATCATCCTTAAGTTATTTTCAGGAAAAACTTGACCCACTCAATGCCATCAGAGTGCAAACTTCGCAGCATTGGAATCCTATTAAAAGTTTTAAATATGAAGGAACGATTAAGACACCCCTTTCCATTTAATTCTGAATTACTAAGCCAGCCGAAAATAGGTGAGGTGTGTTCGCCCTGCATCGTCTTTTTCAGGAGACTGGTCTATTTGAGAGACAGTTATCGCCTCACAAAGGTCCCTTGGACATGGCTCAGAACATACAGGCCCAGGCCGCTCCTGATCCTCTTCCAGAGCAACTCCTTCTTTAGACAAAATGGATTGGGGTAATTTGGGAGCATTCACTTTCAAAAGAGGAGATTTATCCACCGGCACCTCAGGCTTGACAGCAGTCTCAGCAGAACCAGTCTTACCAAGAATTAATGGGTAGAATGATGACAGCTGTGACTGCTTACCAGATCTGGCTTCATCAGCCTCCAATTTATTTAAGCCCTTACAGGAATCCCGATTAGATTGAGAATCAACGGGTGGAGGGAGAGCCTTTTTTGCCCTTGCTACAACTCTTTTAGGTGCAGGTTGGATAGATTGGTTGGTGGTCAAGGAACCCTTAGCCAAATACACCACTGATTCATCAGAATGAATATCTACTACTTCAAGTGCAGATTTACTTTCAGCGTTTAATCCAGCTACGTCAAGACTGGGATCCTCTAAGGGCTATATCACTGGAATGCTCCATGGTGGCCACTAAAGATGATCATTCAGTCGCAGGATCCAGTATCTTTTTAGATTGTTGTAGGGCTTGTTTAATGCTAGCTTTCTTTTTAGCCGATTTATTCAGTGCTCTAGTGTCCAGGCGCCGTTGCTTACGTGAAAGAAACACCCCAGCTGAATACTCTTCAGGAGATCCCTCTGTCATCTGACTGGAAGTTTGACAGGAAGATTCCAGGATAGGATCAACTACCATTACAGCCTGCTGTTCCTTTATGATATTGGTAAGGACAGTTGGGGTATGTGGCATCTCAAAAAGGGAGACATCCTCATCTCCTTCGGATTTTAAACTTATATGAGTGGCCAATCGGCCAACTACAGAGGCGAGATGCAACAACATAGACTCCAATTTCCCCAAACCAGTACATTTCTCAGATGAGGCTTCACTCGAGGCCAATGTGGCCTCCTCGTGGTTCACTAACTCAGATGATCCAGGCGGCAGAAGAGAATGAGCATACGAGCGCCGTCCTATTACTGCTATATTCCCTGACAAATGTGTTTGAGCAGTTTTAGATGCACAGCTTGAATCAACAGTTTGAACATACATGTTTGTAGAAGTAGTTGCCGATTTACCCTCCCCAACACCTTTATCGGCCACTTTCTTGTTCATTAGGGAACCCAAGAGGAGGCACTCCATTTTATTAAGCTTTGAAAGTGTTTCAATATTTACATTTTGCTGAGCTCTGAGTTGAGCATGTGTCAAGTCATGGCCCTTGTCTAGAAGGTTTAATAATCGAGACATTACCGGTAATTGCTGATCATTATAATCAAGCTCTTGGGCGACAGAGGAGGCGACCATAGAATTAATGTGGACAGCCTCTTAAGAGCCAGGCAAAAGACCTGCTGGGTCTTTTGGGCTAGAGCAGATATTAGGCATGTGAACAGGTTCATCATTGTAAGTGGCAGACAGGATTTCAACTGTTTGAGGAAGGGCCATATCCCTGGAATGTGGGACAGAAGCCAAGACATCCTCCATAAAGGGTCTTTGCTTAAAGTGGCTCTTACTATGGTGTAAGTGAACCTTATCAATGATGCCAGATTTTCCAGAGGCCAGAGTAGAAGGACCAAGTGACAGCCTGGTACGTCTACCAAGCTCATCCAAAACAACTGGTGCCATCATAGTAAAGTCCAAAACATCTGCACCCGCAAAAGGTATATTGCCAGAGCATGTCTTGGCATCATTGTCAGGTTCATGCATACTCAAAAAACTGTGCTGCACTGAGTAATTACGATCCTGCGCATCTCTTAAAGGAATAAGCACAGAGGTAATTGGTGCCAAAGTGTGTAGAGAGCCAGACTAAATCATCCCAAGGCAGGCAAATTCACATCACACTGATTCATAGAACCTGTATCAGTAATATCAGGCAATAGAGGCATCTGCAGAAGACCATCACTTGTATTGGAAATATCTGGCCCAGGTTTACCAGGGATCACAGTGCCAGATGAAGAAACAGAATTAGGCTTGACACCTACTAACATGTTCTGTGAAAGTTTACCACTGCGGGGCCATGCAGACATCTTGTCAAGCCTCTCACCAACACACACAAGCAGAGTGGGTCTTAACCAGAATGCACATATGCAGTAAATGGAAGCGCGGCAGCGACAGTCACAATTTACAGTAATCAAAAAATGTCAATATAGGTAGATGGTATAAACAAAAGCTTAATGGAACGCCACACTCCTCACTCGCACACTCAAACAGCACTTGCAGGCACTTCTGGGGTGCGCCTACCCGTGCCCTTAAGTGCAATGCAGTCTGTGATGAGGGGCGGGGCAGGCAGCGTTCAGCAAATGGGTGTTCCTACAAAAAGAAATGAAGTAAATTAAGCACAGGAAAGAACAGCGCCGCGGCGCAGGAGCCTCCAACAGTCCAACCAGCCAGTCAAAACACAAGTCAAAACACAAGTTCAGTAGCAGGGGTAAGACCCTATGACACGTAGATAAAGAGAATCTCCATCCTACACTGTAGCCGTAAACCATAGCTCTCAACTCACACGCTTTTGGCGGGTGTCACCCGCCTTGGAAACAGCTGACTCACCCGCCAAGCCTCCAGCATGCCCATTCGTTTCAATGGGCATCTCACCCGCCAAAACTAAAATCGGGTGTTTTCACCCGCCTTTGCAACACAAATGGTTGAGAGCTATGCCGTAAACCGTTAATCCAGGAAGACAGAGTAAACGTGTTTCAACACGGCAGGAGCATAAAACTACCTCTCGCCGATTCGCGTTGTTTTAGAAGTCCTCACAGGTCCACAAGTGCAGCTGGATGAGACAGCAAACAGCACTTGCAGTCACTTCTGGCGTGCGCCTATGCTTTGGTATGCCTCAGAGGTCAGTACTGGGACGAGGAAGAGGGACGTGGAGGTAGTGCTCGGATTACTTACCCGTAATCTTCATTACTCCTAGTCCCACTCTTCCTCGTTACAGTACTGACGACCCTCCTCTCCCTCCCTGCAGGGAGGGTCCCATGCTCCGGCTTGGAAATTGGTAACTGGGGGTTGTGTGTACATAGGAGGTATTACACCTCTGATGAAAAGAAAGTGAAAAGAGGTTTGTCGATTGGAGGCAGGCCTCAGGGGTAAGTACTGTGACGAGCAAGAGTAGGTCTAGGAGTGATGAAGATTACCAGTAAGTAAACTGAGCATTATTGATCGCTGCTGTGAGCACAGTGGAGATCCTGCGTGCAGCAAAGCGTGCAGGAAAGCAGGCGGAGCTTAGCTTTCCTCATTCCAGTCTACGCGCAAGCGTGCGGCAAGTTGCTGATATCTTCCCATTCTGTGCAGAGAGGGATCAGACTTTCAGGGAGGAGCGCGACTGCGCACGCGCGATTGTCACGTGCTTCACTGTGATTTCAACCCTGCCGCCAGAATGTGAGTGTTACTGGGATTTTATGCAGGCGGCTTTATGGCAGCCATGTGGGAGACGATGCAAGTATAATGCGGTCCCTGAAGCCCTTGGGAGGGCCTGGCACCAGCAGGCTGGGATCTGATCCTTGTCCTACGCCCACAGGGCAGGCCTGACCTAGGAAGCTGGCTTCCTTCCTAGCTGCCTTAGTAGAGTTAATTATTGCTCTAGACCCGCCTTAGCAGGAGGGCCTGGGGTGGGGGAAGGGTTCTCTGAGGAAATAAACTCACAGGTGAGGAAACAAGGTTAACACTTACAATGCTGTGAGTAAAAGCTGGCTGAAGCCTGCAGGGGGGAAAGGCCATGCTTAGAGGAGCCCCCTCCCCTGAACACTCGGAAATTCAGAGCAACTGTGTTCCCAGCTGTGGCAGCGAAGTACACGCCTTTAAGTAATTGAAATGAGAATAGGGCTGATACAGGGCAGGGGCAAGGAAACAAAAGCAGTGAAAGGGTTAAGAGGCGTGCAGTGTTTGTCACTGCCTGGCATTTCTGCTTTCTCCTTTACAGAATACTTGATCTCACCCCGGACTTGTTTGGTTTTTCTATTCACCCAAAACTTAAAAGCCAGATGGCACAGCGAGTAGAGCCTCGCTTTGATATCCAAACAGGGTAAAATCCCGACAGGGTAAAACTCAGCCTTTCATGCTTATGAGGTCAATAAATGAACAACACACACCGTCGGTTATAATAAGCAGCGCTCAGATGCCCGAGGGTTCGTAGCGCTATAAAAATGTGAATTATTATACATGCCACCTTTTTCATGGATAGGAACTACAGCGCAGGAGGCCCTTCAACGCAGGCAGTCATTTGAAAGTCTCCCATTGTGCACTTCCCTATTCAGATCTGGGCTCTTTCAGAAACTCGGTTATTTGAAGTATTTAAATTGCCAATGGCCTTGCATTTACATCTAAACAACCCACATTAATGCACCCTCTTTGGTTTGGGGTGCTAGTCACAGTATTTTAATATGTGTGACCGGGTCAGGGGCTTGACTGTGTCTAGGGGGAGTAGGGCCTACCAGTGCATAAGCCAGAGCTGATCCTACCCCAAAGATGGGGTGGTGGAGTTGGGTGGGGGGAATTCCTGAACCCCCTGAACATGCCTGGTATTCGTGTAATGTTACCAGAGTCTGTCGCACCATGACTTCCGGCCTCTTGTCTGGCCAGAGTTGTTACTTCTTACTTACAAAACTCCAGGTACCAGAATCCAGTTTGTCAGCGGCATGGAACACTCGAAAAAGAAACAGCGGTGCGGAAGACGAGTCTCGCTCCTCCGACACCATACAGACTACCGGCAAGAACACTGTGCAGTAGCACCTGGAGCGTATCAAGTGCTGGACGGGATTATCATAACAACTGATTTTGGGCCCAAATAACTGGACAGACTCAAATAATATGGCAAAGTACTACTTTATTATCAGTTCAAGGGAAATCTGGCAAGCATTACAGATAATTGCTCACACACTCTCAGATACATTTCAGTTACATAAAGACTTTATACCCCAATATATGTCAACTATGACATCATCCTATGTGGCAAATAGTAAAAACCTATCGGGCGGAGGAATTAGTTAAGGGAACATATATACCCATAGCTTATTCAGTTGTTAATAACATCATTGGCTGCCCTTTATCTGATAGGCACGCCTAGAACAACCTGCAACTACGTAAAATACAGATAGTAGCATAATGCCAGTAGCGGATTGGCTTCTGCAAGAATGTATAGTCCATCATCACATAGGCCATCCTAATTGGTTGCATCCTCTTCCAACGTTGGACATTCGGCTCATTAGCAGCACGTAAGCAAAACAAAACCCACGTTTGGAGAACAAAGTCCGACAACTGCCTTCTTGGCTAATTAGCCTATCATCTCTCATTGGTTAGGCCCTAAGCCAAGGCTTCTTCTCTGTAGTTGACCTTGCTGAGTCTTCTCTTCCTCTGAACATTTAAGGGAGTGAAGGTACATTGCTATCTTCATCTGGAGTGTTATGAATACGCCTTATTTTGTGGTCTTGAACCACATATGAGGAGACCACGATTTTGTCCATTCTGACCTTTTATTTAGTGCTATTTGATTCAATAATACTAGGTGCTATTACTCTTCTTGGCCTCTGGAGACTTGGTTGCTCCGTCTTGCATATGCTTTCTGCATCTTTAATTGTCCAATACTTTGCACTCCCAAATGTTTACTCCTTTGTTTAATCTAAGAGAAATATGTCTTACGTACATGGCTTATCCTCTTTGACGCCTTTTGATTTTTGATTTTGAGCATTTATAACGCGCCAAGGATGGACTTAACCATATAGAGGTGCAGTTGGAATCGCGTGCATATAGAATGCGACTAGAGAGAGGAGAAGTCACTGGTAACTGGATTATTACTATGTCAGCTAGAAGTCACCAGGTAACTGAATTTGTACTATTTAAACAATAAGGTTTTTAAGGCCTTCCGAAACTGGGAAAGTGTCTGACACTCCCTGACCTTATTTTATTTTTTGAAATGTATTTGTTTGTTTATCATGCGCCATAGCCCGCAGGCACCAGGGTGCACTACACAGAAAACACTTACAGTACAGCGCTGTGGTGAGGGGCCAGACACTTAGTTCCTTGCAGAGAGGTTCGGGGAGGGCGTTCCACACCATGGGTACTTTAACCACAAAGGAGATGCCTTTGCCTCCTTTTACCTCCGGAACCACAAGCAGGTTTGCTGTGCTGCAGCGGAATGCTCTAGTCGGCGCATGTTTGGTTAGCATTTGTGTGAGGGATGTAGGCGCCTGTAACGCTCACCTGGTTCCCACGGGGGCGCTGGTCTAGTCTGGATTGCTGTGGCCTCTTCTAGCGTGATGCGCAGGACCCGGAACACCGATTGGACAGGACCTCCAATTCGTGCTTGCCTGGCCCGTAGGAATATCCTTTTGCAGATGAGAAAGGGGATTAACAGTCTGCAGAATAGTGTGCTAGCTCCCCCCTTACCCCCTTCCCCTTTCGTTCCTCTCTAACTTCCTCCAAACCCCGGTTTAAGCTCACCTTATGGTTTGGAAGGATGAACTCTCCATCCTGCTTCTGGTGCAGGGGCGCGTGTTCGTCCAGTTACTTCACTGGTTTTCAGAATGGCGCTGGCAAAATCCACTTGACTTTCCTGAGCGATGCGCCGTAAGTATGAAAGTTCAAAGTTCAAGTGAGGCCCCCTTTATGTTGTCTTTCTAACCTGTGATCTGTCCTTTATTTCAGGTGCAGAATGAAGGCGATGCGTCGAGGGGTTAAACTGCCGAGGTGAGTAGTGATGAGGGCGATCCCTCTAAATGTCCTTATCATTCCCCAGAAATGTCTCTTGTCCTTTCCCCATAGGGGCCGGGCTACGGTACCTGCCAACGGGGCGGCGCCGACCCGAAATGTGGAAGAAAAGCCGGTAAGTATTATGGCTGTTAATCAGGCTTTCCTTCTGTGTTCCTTCTGCTCACCTTTTGTTTCTTCCTCTCTCCCCTAGGTGCAGAGATGTGGCGTCCGATGCTGACAGCCGCGATGGAGCCGGGAGATGTCTCGAGGACAGGTGAGTGAAGCGTGGCGCTGCAGCGAGCAACGCAATGCTTTTAAATGGAAGTCTTTCTTCAGGGATGCTGGCGAGAAGATTCCGGATGCAGGTAAGAAGTTTGAAATAGTCCTTGGTTTTCACCTTTCTCTTCTCTTCCTTCCTTGCAGGTCTTCCAGGTTCGAGGCGGGCGTGGCTGGAGTCCAGGAGCAGGAGCAGACACGGTGAGGGTTAAGCTGCAGGAAGCAGAACAACGCGAAGCATGAGCTGCTGTCTGGGCGTGGCTTAAATAGCCTCCAAAGAAGTCCAGGTATGTATCCTTCCCCAACTAGGTATGTATCCTTCCCTGGCCACGCCCGAGTGAAAAAATAGTCCCTTTCAGGTCTCAGGGAGGCCTGAAGCGTGCAGCATGGTCTGCATCAGGTAAGTGCACGAAACACCTCCCTTTATGAGCCTGGCGCCTATGGCGCCAGGACTGATGTCCAACATGAGCCTGGCGCCAAAGGCGCCAGGACTGAGTCCAAAGAGCCCCTATAAGGGGCCGCTGAGCTTTTACCCGAGGGCATGATGCCTGCTTCCGGGGGTGCTGGGCCTGGCCTGGTGCTCCGGGGGTAGGCATCATGACAGCACTCCCCCCCAAGGCCCCTCCCAAGGTCGTTCCTTCTGGAGGTTTCGGTTTGTCTGGGAAATTCCGATGGAACCTTTCTACCAGCCGAGGTGCATGTACGTGATCACTGGGTTCCCAAGACCTTTCCTGAGGCCCGTACCCTTTCCAATCAATTAGATAGAAAAGTTTTAATTTTGAGATCTTAGAATCCAAAATGTTCTTCACCTCGAATTCAGGCTCCCCATCTATCTGAATCGGTTCTGGTGGCTTTGTTAATCTGGTTCCTGGGTGCAATGGTTTCAAAAGTGACACATGAAAAACGGGGTGAATCCGCATGTTAGCTGGTAGATCGAGCTTGACTGCCACTCGGTTGATTATAGCTTTGATCGAGTAAGGGCCTAAATACCTTGGATTAAAAGTTCGAGGCCCCTTGAGTGATAGGTGTTTGGTAGCCAATCATACTTGATCCCCTATTTGGTATGGAGGCGCCTCTCTTCGATGCAGATCCGCATTCTTTTTGTATTTCCCTTTCGCATGTTGCAAATGTGCAGTTGCATCCTTGAAGGCTTGAGTAATCGTAGAATGCAAATGGTTCACTGCGGGCATTTCAAGGCTCAGAGGTGAGTCCAAGTCTGAAGTACGAGGGTGATGTCCATATAGGGTATAAAAGGGGCTCTGACCAGTTCCAGAGTGTATCGAGTTATTGTATGCATATTCTGCCACCCATAAAATGTCCTTCCAATTACCCTCCGATTGGTGCAACATACATCGTAGATATTGTTCAAGGGTCTGGTTCGTTCTCTCCGTCTGACCATCGGTCTGTGGGTGGTGGCTGGTCGAGAGTCTTACGTCGATTTGTGCCAGTTGACAACACTTTTTCCAAAAATGAGAAATAAACTGGCTTCCCCGATCGGAGACTAGTATGGACGGGAATCCATGCAAACGGATTATATTTTCGAGGAATTCTTTGGCAAGAACAAAGGCTGAAGGTAATCCTTTCAACGGAATAAAGTGGGCCATTTTGGAAAATAAATCCACCACGACCAGAATAGTATTGTAACCATTACCAGAGGGCCGGTCCGTGATAAAATCTAGTCGCAGGGTGTGCCAAGGTGCTGGTGGAATGTCTAAGGGCTGAAGAAGACCGGCGGGTCTTGTCTTTTGACCTTTGTTTTGGGCACAAACTCCACAGGACATCACGAAAGATTTAATATCCTTTCGCCAGGAAGGCCACCAGAATTGTCGTTTAACCTTTTCCTCTGTTTTGGCAATGCCAGGATGTCCTTCCAGGGTATCATGATGACGGGAAATAACCAGTTCTTGCAATTCCTTTTCTGGCAAAAATAAGCGTCCCTGGAAGTAAGGTAAGCCATCCTTGACTGAAAAGTTAGACCCCCTTTTGATCCAATCCTGCAAGGCTGAAGAGTCCAGGAATTGTTTCACTCGTGCTTGAATGTCTTCAAGGGTTTGTAAAGTGGTTATCCCCAAAATTCTTTGTTCGGGAATTATCGGCACAGGTTCTGAGTTTGTGTCTATTTCTTCCATTCCAATTCGGGATAGAGCGTCCGCCTTACCATTCTTATAGCCGGGGCGGTAGGTGATTACAAAATCGAACTCAGCAAAGAACAAAGCCCATCAGAGCTGTCGAGACGATTGAGCCTTGGCAGTTTTTAAATATTGTAAATTTCAGTGATTACGGTGATGGTATGCCGGGCGCCGAGGAGATAATACCGCCAAGCCTTGAAGGCGGACTTAATGGCTAATAGTTCCTTATAATTTATCTCCGGCGGCGAGAACTTTCTGGACCAAAATGCTACGGGGTGCAGTTGGTTGGTTTCAGGGTCTCTCTGAGACAGGACAGCTCCCATGGCTAAGCTGGACGCGTCGGTTTCGACTATATATGGGAGATCGGGACACGGGTGCTTCAAAATAGGTGCAGACGTGAACTTAGCTTTCAACTCCTGAAAGGCCTGTTCGGCTTCCTCGGTCCATTCAAAACGTTTATTTTTTCGCAAGAGTGCAGTGATGGGTTGCACCACACGTGAAAACTCCGGGATAAACCTGCGATAAAAGTTGGCAAAACCAAGCATGCTTTGGACACCTTTCACCGAACTAGGTGATGGCCATTTGAGGATGGCATCCACTTTCCGTGAATCCATTCGGACCCCTTTAGGTGTCAGGATGAATCCGAGAAACTCAACCTCGGTGGTATGGAAAACACATTTTTCCAGCTTGGCAAACAGTTTGTGCTGGCGCAGTTTCTCTAGGATGGCCCTGACATGCTTTCTGTGATCAGATTCCGAAGAGGAGTACACAAGAATGTCATCGATATACACGCCAACACAGACATCGATGAGTTCCCGAAGGACATCGTTCATGAAGAATTGGAAGGCTGCGGGCACGTTGCACAACCCGAAAGGCATCACCTGGTATTCGAATAGTCCATATTTTGTACGGAAGGCCGTTTTCCATTCGTCGCCTTCTTTTACTCGTACCAGATGATAAGCCCCCCGGAGATCTAACTTGGTGTATACGCAAGCGTCCTTCACCTGGTCAAGGAGTTCAGGGATCAGAGGCAGAGGGTAACGATTTTTAACTGTTATCTGGTTCAATGCGCGGTAATCGATACAAGTTCTAAGGTCGCCTTCTTTTTTAGGCACGAAGAACAAAGCTGAGGATGCCGGGGACTTTGACGGGCGAATGAAACCATTGGCGAGGTATTGATCTAAATATTGTCTCAAATGCAGATTCTCTGGTTCAGTAAGGGCGTAAATCCTGCTACAAGGGGGTTGTGCACCGGGCACCAGATCGATTTGGCAATCGTACGATCTGTGGGGAGGTAACGTGTTGGCCTGTTCCTTTTGGAAGACGTCCTGAAAGTCTTGGAAATCTGGAGGTAGTTGCACGGGGACAGAGGTTACTGATGCTAGATTAATCTTTGGATTTTCTGGGTAGCAGGTTTGTGCACAATCCGGGAAGGTTATTCTCTTTGCTCGCCAATCAATTCGAGGATTATGTGTCTCTAACCAAGGGATTCCGAGAATAAGCTGAAACTGTGGAGCCTTGATTACATCAAACACAACTGCCTCCCAATGGCCATCCAGACCTACAAGTGTCACCTCAGCTGTGGAATGTGTTACCGGTCCAGAGGCAATTTCGGTTCCATCTACTGTGGTGATGACATCTTTGTTGGTTTTAGGACGCAGAGGGAGGTTTATCCTAGAGACCAATTCCCGATCCACTTAGTTTCCTATAGCCCCGCTATCGATGTATGCCTTTATAGCATGCAACAGTTTAGGCTGTTCCGGATCTACGAGGACCATTGGCACAATGAAATGCGAGGTCTGAGAGTTAGTTTTCAAGCTCGGCAAGCAGACCCCTACGCTTGCCGGGCGTGGTTGTTTCCCGATACAGAGTTTCCATGGATTTTATCAGCGGCTCCTACCACCTTCTTGGGCGGCTTAACAGGGCAATCTTGTAGAAAGTGTCCAGAGGACCCACAATAAAGGCATAATTGCATCTGTTGCCTTCTTTCCTGTTCTTTTTGAGTTAGGGGTCCTTTAACACCTCCGATTTGCATAGGCTCCGAGGCATCAGCCCCCTTGGGGTTAGCGTGGGTCTTGGCCAACACCCGGGTTTCAAACTTGGACCGATCTGCTTTTCTGTTTTGCAGCCTGTGATCCAATTGGACCACTAAGTCTATATATTCAGTGCATTCTTGGGGCGGATTTACAACTTGGGCCAGGACATCTTTAAGTTCTCCGCGTAGACCTCGATAGAATAACGTGATTCTTTTATCCTCTGGCCAACCAGTTTCCACAATTAGTCTATTGAAGGTTGCAATGTAGGATAGAAGGTCTTGATTGCCCTGTCGCAGAGATAGAAGTTTGTCATCCAGAGCCTGTCCCTGGGAGTGTTGAGCAAATAACCTTTCCATGCTTGTTTGAAATCCTTGAAAATCACGAAGAATCGGGTCATCTTGAGTTACCAGTGGGACTGACCAATCGGCAGCACAGCCGCTGAGATATGACAACACAAAGGCTACCTTGGTCTGATCATTAGGGAATGCCCCAGGTCTGCATAGGAAGTGCAAACGACACTGATTCATGAATACGGCGAATCGTTTGGGGTCCCCAGCAAAGCGTTCAGGTGGGGCCAGCAGCATGTTTCCAGGTAGATTAATCTGCACTGGGTTACTGGAAACCACAGGAGCGGGGTTCCCCCCGGAACCGGGTAAAGGAGTTTGTCCAGCTTGACCTTGCAAAAGCTGTCTAGCCAGGTCATCAGCTCTATCCTTTATTACAATCACTTCCCTCCTGAGGGCACTAGTCTCTTGATGAGCGGCGTGTACTTCGGCCCGTAATTCCCCCAGTAATTGGGCCAACTGGTCAGTTTCGGAAGTTTCCATAGCGCCTGGGTGGGAATTTGTAGGAAGGCTTCGCGTTCTGTAACGCTCACCTGGTTCCCACGGGGGCGCTGGTCTAGTCTGGATTGCTGTGGCCTCTTCTAGCGTGATGCGCAGGACCCGGAACACCGATTGGACAGGACCTCCAAATCGTGCTTGCCTGGCCCGTAGGAATATCCTTCTGCAGATGAGAAAGGGGATTAACAGTCTGCAGAATAGTGTGCTAGCTCCCCCCTTTCCCCCTTCCCCCTTCGTTCCTCTCTAACTTCCTCCAAACCCTGGTTTAAGCTCACCTTATGGTTTGGAAGGATGAACTCTCCATCCTGCTTCTGGTGCAGGGGCGCGTGTTCGTCCAGTTACTTCACTGGTTTTCAGAATGGCGCTGGCAAAATCCACTTGACTTTCCTGAGCGATGCGCCGTAAGTATGAAAGTTCAAAGTTCAAGTGAGGCCCCCTTTATGTTGTCTTTCTAACCTGTGATCTGTCCTTTATTTCAGGTGCAGAATGAAGGCGATGCGTCGAGGGGTTAAACTGCCGAGGTGAGTAGTGATGAGGGCGATCCCTCTAAATGTCCTTATCATTCCCCAGAAATGTCTCTTGTCCTTTCCCCACAGGGGCCGGGGTACGGTACCTGCCAACGGGGCAGCGCCGACCCGAAATGTGGAAGAAAAGCCGGTAAGTATTATGGCTGTTAATCAGGCTTTCCTTCTGTGTTCCTTCTGCTCACCTTTTGTTTCTTCCTCTCTCCCCTAGGTGCAGAGATGTGGCGTCCGATGCTGACAGCCGCGATGGAGCCGGGAGATGTCTCGAGGACAGGTGAGTGAAGCGTGGCGCTGCAGCGAGCAACGCAATGCTTTTAAATGGAAGTCTTTCTTCAGGGATGCTGGCGAGAAGATTCCGGATGCAGGTAAGAAGTTTGAAATAGTCCTTGGTTTTCACCTTTCTCTTCTCTTCCTTCCTTGCAGGTCTTCCAGGTTCGAGGCGGGCGTGGCTGGAGTCCAGGAGCAGGAGCAGACACGGTGAGCGTTAAGCTGCAGGAAGCAGAACAACGCGAAGCATGAGCTGCTGTCTGGGCGTGGCTTAAATAGCCTCTAAAGAAGTCCCAGGTATGTATCCTTCCCCAACTAGGTATGTATCCTTCCCTGGCCACGCCCAAGTGAAAAAATAGTCCCTATGAAAAAATAGTCCCTTTCAGGTCTCAGGGAGGCCTGAAGCGTGCAGCATGGTCTGCATCAGGTAAGTGCACGAAACACCTCCCTTTATGAGCCTGGCGCCTATGGCGCCAGGACTGATGTCCAACATGAGCCTGGCGCCAAAGGCGCCAGGACTGAGTCCAAAGAGCCCCTATAAGGGGCCGCTGGGCTTTTACCCGAGGGCATGATGCCTGCTTCCGGGGGTGCTGGGCCTGGCCTGGTGCTCCGGGGGTAGGCATCATGACAGCGCCTGCCAAACAGGCATTTATGAGCTGGAGTGAGGTTATTAAACCGCATCCTCTCCGCAACTGGCAGCCAGTGGAGATCTCTCCTATCGCCAGAGATATGCTCCCTTCTGGGAATGTTACAGATTATTCTCACCGCATTATTCTGGATGATCTGGAGTCTGAAGATACTCTCCTTGCTTGCACCCCTAGGAATGCATTGCAGTAGTCCTCTGCGGTAGACTGTTCCAGAGTTCAGGGCCGAAGACTGCAAATCTTTCTCCGCTGGTAACAAATACTGACCGGGGGCTGATCAGCAACAATTGGTCCCTTGACTTAAGTGTCTTCGAAGGGTTGTTGGAAGAGATTTTATTGCTTAAATATTCCGGGGCTAGTCCCTTTAGACACATACATGCTATCTTGAATTTAATACGGTCCTCAACTGCCGGCCACTACGAAGGGGGGAGACATGATCTGTTCTCCCCAAACTGCTGATAAATCTGACTGCTGCATTCTGGGCCTTCTGGAGCCTGCATAGTTGTTTGGCCGGGATACCCATCAAAAGGCTATTATAATTGTCCAGATGGGTATTTGTCATAGCCCCAACCACTATTCAATTGGTCTTCTTCAGGAATAAATGGTATATGATGATATGATATGATATGATATGGCATTTGTAACGCGCCTATACACAAGTGTTTCAAGGCGCGACGAGGCAGGGAGGGGGGAACAAGGGGAAGACAGACAACGATCCTACTAGGCCAGGTGTCATTCAGACTGCGCAAGTGCAGGGGTAGGGGGAAGGGAAAAAGTGCAAGGGGAAGGGGGAGGGGGGAGTGCAGTACAAATAAGTAGAATAGAAATAAAATAATAAATAAATAGGGCCAGCTGGTGGCAAGTGCAAGGTAAGTGCAGACAAGTGCTGGGGGGGGGGGGCTGTAGTGATACAGAGACAGTCCCGCAGTGCAGGGGTTGCCAGGGAGGTAGTGCAAGTGAAGAGTGACTGGGCCCAGGACCGAGGTCGGTGAGAGTGGCCCAGTTGCAGAATCAGTGCAGTTTTGGTGAAGAATTTAGCAGGGTAGAGGGAGAGAGAAAGCAGAACTGAAGAGGAAGGTTTTGAGGTGCTTCCGGAACCGGAGATGGTTCTCCTCAAATTTCAGGGAGGCAGGAAGGCTGTTCCAGAGGGAGGCCCCTGCCGCGGAGAGAGATCTACCCCCAGCTCGTTGCTTCGAGAAGCGGCTGACCCTGAGGGAGTTGGAGACGGATGAGCGTAGGGCTCGGGAAGGAAGATATTTAGGAAGAGAGAGTTGAAGGTATTTAGGCCCCAGGCCCCAGTATAACCCGTCGAAGCATCCGCAGAGAGTAATAGACGGACTGGACCTTGGCCCCAACCTGTGCTTCACTACCCATGTTCTCCTGCCATATGTATCCTACGTCCTTAATCTTAGCGGCAAATTGAAGTTCCTCCCCAAGAATACATAGGGCCAAAAATTCCCTTGCGGCCAAGACCTGCTTCCCAGGTCCAAACAGGGTCAGCCCAGTTTGAACCTTGCAGTTGCTTCTTACTGTGGCATACTTTATCCTTGGACAAACAAATATTCTTTGTTCTTAAATAAATCACGTATTTCTGTGCCTGTCAGCTCTGCAGCCTTAATCTCTCTCCTTGTTTTTTTTTTACCTTTCTATTACACAAAACCGACGTCCATCTACTCATCATGGCTGCTTTACCCGTGTTATATTTTCTTTGTTTAAGCAAGCTCGATATGTCTCATCTGCCTTGCGTTTCTGCACATATACATTTACTGCATTTCTTCTCACTTATCTTCTCAGTAAATATGATTTCTTCATATCCAAATGTTCATTTACTTTGATATTTCAGTTACATCTTCATTCTTTAAGTATTCGTATATTGTTTCAGTGCGCCCTCGTCTCTTCTCTTCATGACGTCACTTTACTCCTGTCAAACTTTACTTATAGTTCTTCAATGTCCAGTGGTGTCTGCAGGCTCATGTCTATCACATCAGTTTGAGGATACATTCGATACGGTTGTCTGAACGCATAACGTCTTTCGCATCTTCGATGCTGTATTGCGACGATACCAAGTGTCATGCACAGAGCTTTCTTGCTGCTCTTCCAATATGACGGAGGTGAGGGTGTAATAATATACCAGAGAATGGGGGGAGTTACCACAAGTTAGAAAATACCACAAGATAGCAGAGTATCTGGGGCCCATTCGGAACCCCCCCGGCAATAATTGAAGACTCAGCCACGGGGCAAGTGATACTGTATCTCCAGCAATCTCAGCGTCTGAGCCTGTGTCAGCCGGTTTTGTATCGTTGTGATGCACAAACATTAACACCATCCCCAAAAATCCAAGGAGCATCCCCATTGGGTAGCTCGGGTAGTATTACCTATAGTTATGCCATTGGTTTACCATGCCAGATGGCCTCGCCTGAGACTTCCCCAAAAACGTTCTATTACTCTGTTGCAGGGTCGCACGAAGACCATTGGCCCATGCAACATTCTACACCACCCCATGATCTGAGTGTCTGAATTGGCTGGAGTGAGCCTCCTCAGGCCTGGGACCCTTTTCTGTTCACAGCGGTCTGTGTACCTTTTCAAGGTAATGAGAGAGGCTCTGTGTCCCATCGTTGCCACTGGTCTGATCACCTAGCCTGAGAGAGTGCCTGCAGGTTGCAGTTTTTGGTGGACAAGGCATGTATCAATCTTGTCTGCTTTGCTGGGAACAGCTCCTCTTCTCATCATGAGTAAATAGCCATTATTTGGCTCAGCTGGGTCACGTGGGCGAGGACCACAAAACTGAGCCTTTCTGTCTACAATTATGAGGATTGTATTCTGTCTTTCGCAGGTGGCTCACCGCCTCGGGAATCAGGACATTTCCACCCACCCTTGTTCTTGGCTGCAAACACTGTCTCTGTGCTTCGTGCTGCAGGGACTGCACTTTTCCCTCCATGTATTTGAGGCCTGTGGTTCCACATGTTATTTACTACAGTCATTCTATGGTTTCCCTATGCATTCTAATATCTTCTTAGAGATTAGACATGATAGAGCCCTATGGGTTCCTTATACGTTCTCGTAGCTCCTTATGATTAGTTGCGGTAAAAAGCGTTTGCCTGCTCGGTCCACATAGGCTTGGCTTTCTTGCATTTCTGCATTTGGCTAATGAAAAGGAAAAGCTCTTGACAGTATGTACATGTAGCCGTCCCCTATCCATAGAAGGTGTAGGCATGTTCTTCGTGTATACGTGTGTGTGTGTTGTTGGGATATTGCTTTATCATGTGAGTTAAGCATCAGTGCATAACTGTTTGACATGCATTCTTACATGCGATGCTTTACATACTGATTTATTCCTGTTCGTATCAATTGTGATGTGATGAATTCCTTTTGGGGTGTTGCTCTTTGAGGGGATTCCATGTGAAGTCAGTTGGTGCCTGCTGCTTAAGGCAGTGCCTGCTGTCACTTTGGCTCTTGCTTAATAAAGCAATTAACAGCTGTCCACGGCCTAGACCTCATTTCTTAACATTGGCGACGAGGATTATCTCAAAGACCCACCGTGAGGCCGCCTTGAAGCTCTCCGCCTTCCTGTCATCTCCGCGCCGCTTTGGCTCGGCCCTGCCTTCCCCTCCGTGTGTGTGACAGCAGGCGGATCGACAGAGGGAAGGAGGCGATTCTACAGAGAAGAGGAAGGACGCCCGATGCCGTCGAATCCCAGGCGAATTGTTTGGGGGTGTTGTCCCGGGCAATCGGGGTGCAGCGTGGCGCCCCGCGGACCGCTGCGCCGCTTCTTGGGCTCCGCGAGGAGAGCGCGAGGGCTGGGTGGAGCGTGGCAGTCCCTGAGCCGTGCTGCATGCGAGCCCCGCCCACGTGCCTTGTGGTCCCGCCCCTCGGACGACGGCGATCTGCACGTCAGTCGGAGTGCGTCACAGGAGGAGTGCCGGCCCTCCTGCCTGGCCTTTGTGACGTGCGTTGCCCGGCAACCGGTTCTTCTTTCTTCTTGGCCGCGGCGCTTCAAACTTTCCATTGTGTCTGACAGCACATCAGTGGGAACGGCAGGCTGTTGCACTGCAATGACAAAATAGAGCCTGTTTTGTCATTTTACTCAATACTGTGTGCAGTATAGACTCTGTCCTGCAAACCCTATCCACTGAGTATCAGTTGGGAGTATGTACATCCACAGAGACTGCTGACATTTGAGCCACCTTCAGTTTCGGCCCCCAGAGCAGTTTGGTCATCCTTGGTGGTGCAGAAAGGTACAGGAGAGCAGGAAGAGGGAGTTTCATCTTTGCTCAAGTCAATTTGTCAATTTTGTCACTTTCTCATTTTTACCTCAATAAGGATGGCAGCATCTATTCCGCCCCCCTTGTCCTTCTTGAATGAGCCTGGTCGGCCCGCCATCAGGTGGGACAAATGGAAAGATGCCTTCGAGAACTACTTGGTGGCTATGGGGGTCGACAGATTCTCGCCTGCACGCAAGAAGGCCCTCCTTATCCACAATTTGGGTGTGGAGGGGCGCAGAATATTTGATGGCCTTGCTGGGAACCAGGTGCTTGGAGCTGACGACATGGATGAATATGTTTTGGCTCTTGGTCGAAGAATGTCAGTTTTGAGAGGCACAGGTTTTTTCACAGAATACAAGAAAAGTCGGAGTCTGTATAATCTTACATTGCCTGCTTAAGGTCCCTGAGTTACTCCTGTGAGTTTGAACAGTTGTCTGACTCATTGATCAGAGATCAGTTAATCAGGTGCACCAACAATGTCAGAGTTCAAGAAAAACTCCTGGCCAAAGACATGAAGCTTGATGAGGCAGTGGAGCTGGCCAGGAGTATTGAACAAACGTCGCAGTACATCAAAGAATTTAGGGTGGATAAACCTCTTGTTCCATCAGTGGCTGTGTGCGCCATTGATCAAAGGAAGAAGACAAATATTTCCACGGAAAGAAAGGGAACTGGAACATGAGAAGTTCCTGCCCTCGCTGTGGGAGCTCCAGGCATGGCGCACATTTTCCATCTTGTCCTGCTAGGTTCGGTGAATGTTTCAAATGCAGAGGTAAGGGACATTTTGCCAATGTCTGCAAGGCCACTTCTGTCAACCTTGTGGAACTCAGGCGGAAGACAACAAGGAAGAAAATATTAGGAGGGGATATGACATACAGGAAGTGTCAGATGTGCAAGAATCAAACACCAAGTATGTTTTCGAAATATCAGCCATGTCTGGGGAGACGAAGGGACCAGTGGACACTTTCCTCATTGATGGGTGTGAACTCATCACGAAGGTAGACACCTTTTCCCCTTGGACTATTATATCCTGAGACACTTTAGTGGGTGTGTTGAAGAAGAGTGATGCAATAATTCGCCCCACCAGTGTCAGGGCTTGCGGTTATGGAGAGTCTGCTATAGACATTTTGGGGGAATTTCCAGCAAGAATACTTTACAAGGAAAGACGTTGTCAAGCCATTGTACTAGTAGCAAAGAAAGGTACCTCCTTGTTAGGTTGGGAGGAGCAGAGAAATTTAGGGGTGCGAGTGCAGGCCAGTGCTCCAAATCTGGTAGCTATAGCAGGAGTCGAAGATATTTGGACCAAGGAATTTCCAGAAGTGTTTTCTGAAAAATTGGGCAAACTCAAGAAATTCGAACATCATATAATACTTAAAAGTAATGCGCAGCCTGTTGTGCACAAAGTACGGCAAGTACCATTGAAAGTGAGAGATCAACTTAGGGAGGAGTTGAACAACTTGGTCAGCAAGGGGGTTATTGAACCGGTGATGGCTACGGAATGGTTGTCACCCATTGTTCTCTTAGCTAAAGCCAATGGGAAGCTGAGATTGTGTGTTGACTTGCACAGCCTAAACCAGAACATAGTTATTGAGAGACATCCACTGCCGAACATTTCTGAAACTCTTTCGACCTTGGGTGAGCCAAAGTTGTTTTCCATCATTGATCTTTCATAAGCCTATCATCAGGTTCCGCTATCCAAAGATTGCCAGCACCTCACTGCCTTCATCACCCCTGAGGGTGTATTTAAGTACAACAGCATGCCATTTGGTTTGGCCTACGCGGCGTCTGTTTTTCAGAGGGTCATGGAGGAGGTGCTCAAAGGCTTAAGAAAAGTCACCGTCTTCCAAGATGACATTCTTTTTTTGCTGAGAATGAACTTGAACATGATGAGATGTTGAGAGCCGTGTTGGTTAGACTCAAGGAAGCTGGTTTGACAGTTCAGAGGGAGAAATGCAAAATTGCTGTCAAAGAGGTGGACTATTTAGGCCACAGAATTTCATGTTTTGGAATTTCTCCCAAGAAATCTCTTGTGGACAGTATTAGATGTGCTCCCCAACCACAAGACAAGGAGCAGTTACGCTCATTCATGGGGTTGACGGAGTACTACCACAAGTTTGTTGATGGTTTTGCCACCATGTCCTTTCCTTTGAGAGAATTGTTAAAAAAGGGTACAAAGTATGTGTGGACTGAAGAGTGTCAAAATGCTTTTCTGAGGATCAAAGAATGTATTGTGAGTGCGCCCTCTTTGGGGGGGTTTGTTGCCAGAAGGAAAACTGTGTTGGCAGTGGATGCAAGTACTCTGGGCGTGGGTGCTGCTCTTTCTCAGTTTGATGCTGGCAAGGTGGAACATGTTATTGCTTTTGCTTTTCAACCTTTGAGGGGGGATGAAGAAAATTATTCTGTTGTAGAAAGGGAGGCGTTAGCAGTTTCATGGGCTGTTGCGCATTTCAAGTTCTACCTCTGGGGTCAGACTTTTATTGTGAGAACGGATCACAAACCATTAGTTCAATTGTTGGGGAGCGTGGAATGGGCCAAAGGTTCTCCTAGAATATCCAGGTGGATGGTTGATCTACTAGCATATGATATTAGGGTTGTGTATATACCCGGTAAAGACAACGTTGTGGCGGACTGCTTGTCAAGGCTACCTGTACAAGACAAGTATTCCAAGGAAGTGAGCCTTGAACATAGTCTAGGTATTTGTGAGGTTGAATATGAAGCCATAGAAAGAGATGAGTGGAAGCTTGCTGATGATGCAGATGAAGTGTTAAAACAGGTAAAAGTGTGGACCAAAACAGGATGGCCCAGGAAGGATCTCATGGAGAAGAAATATGAGTGCTACTATGGCATAAAAGAGGAATTAAGCTTGTCAGAGGATGGTCTTCAACTCAGGAAGGGAGTGAGGTTGGTTCCCCCTTGTAATATTAGATCCAGGTTAATTAACATTGCACACCAAGGTCATCTGGGTATGGGGGGCACGAAAAGACATATCAGACAATTCTTTTGGTGGCCAGGAATTGACAGTGAAGTTGAGAAGTGTGTGAGGTGTTGCAGAGAATGTGAAAAGAGTGACAAGAGTAAGGTCATCAGAGAAACTCCCATAAGACCTGTGAGTGTTCCAAGCGAGCCATGGAAAAAAGTTGCAGTAGACTTGATGGGTCCCCTGCAAGATTAAGGAGATGACTTTAAGTACCTAATTGTTCTTGTTGATTACCACTCAAAGTGGATTGAGTGGAAGGCGATAAGAGAAGCTACCACCTCTCAAATGATTACATTTTTTGAAGAGGTATTTTATAGGGAGGGATTTCCCACAGAGCTGGTATCAGACAATGGGGTTCAGTTCTGTTCTGACAGAATGGTGGACTTCTTCAGGAGGTTTGGTATCAGACATTACAGAACGGCCCTCTACCAACCTAGGGCAAATTTGGGGGAGAGGGCGAACAGGTTTATAAAAGGGGGTTACAGTTAGCTATGGCATCAGGCTTGAGATGGCAGACAGCTTTAAGGGAAATGGTGTGGAATTACTGCACGACCCCGCATACTGTTACTAGAGTTTCTCCCTTTATGTCCCTCAAAGGTAGGCAACCAGGGACGAAACTTTGTCCGGGATGGTTGGATTTGGCGAAGAGTGTTCATGTAGACAGAACTAAGGTTATGACATTAATAAGAGAGGCTCAGGATGAGTACAAGGAGAGGGCGAATTCTGAAAGGAAGTCCAAAGCCATAGTTTGGAGAGAAGGAGATATGGTTTATGTCAAAAACCCCAGAATGTCTCCTAAGTGCATTGAGAGCAAATATATTGGGTCAAAAAGAATCTCCGTAGTGAGAGGTAATGTAGCCATCATGGAGGGAGGTGAGTGCTGGTCTATGTCAAGGTTGGTGAAATGTAACAATTGCCCGGTTGAGGACTGTGAAGGTACTGAGGGTGACAATGATGATGATTTGTCATCTAGTTCAAATACAAACGAAAGTGTAAACAAAAGTGTGTTGATGAACAGAAATGTGAATGTGAATTTGGAGAGAATGAGAAGTAAACCTCTTTGGTTAAAAGATTATTATCTTGAACGATCTCAACATTGTGGGGGAGGAGATGTGTTGGGATATTGCTTTACTCATGTGAGTTAAGCATCAGTCCATAACTGTTTGACATGCATTCTTACATGCGATGCTTTACATACTGATTCATTCCTGATGTGATGAATTCCTTTTGGGGTGTTGCTCTTTGAGGGGATTCCATGTGAAGTCAGTTGGTGCCTGCTGCTTAAGGCAGTGCCTGCTGTCACTTTGGCTCTTGCTTAATAAAGCAATTAACAGCTGTCCACGGCCTGGACCTCATTTCTTAACATGTGTCTGCGTATCTTCATGCAAGAATGCAAATTTGCTTTGTGACTAATGCTGCTATGTTGTGTTGTCCCTAGTGATGTCATCATGGCTGGATCTTGTCATCAGTCAACCTGATCCATCGATGAGGCACCTGTCTCTTCGAAACCGTCAACTGCATAAGGTTCAAAGGGTCGATTAAGAAAATATCTCTTTGCATTTGTGGGATACACTGGCGCACCTGGTGATTGGCCGAACAAGGAGTTGCATCTTTCGTTTCTCATTCTTCGGGCTGACATTCCCATAGGGGACATGATGGCAATTCTAGGGTCCCCCTCTTCAAGGGGATGGGCTCCTTGAGTGGCATGTACATCTGCTTCTCTACAGCACCAAATTCCCAGGGCTGCAGGAAGGAGACACACACACAGCAGACGCTGATGACACCATGCCACAGAAGCCCTAAAAACACCTGCAAGCAAAAACAGGAGAAGGGCTAAGGGCCTGATCACAAGTTGGGCGGTATCCCAAATGGGATACCGCCCAACTTTATTAGCATCATCACCCACCCATCTGGCGGTATTACCACCGGATCACCGGTTGGGCGCTGTTAGTCCCCATTGGGTCCAATGGACCCAATGTGGAATTTAAAGCGCAATTACTGCGCAGCAATACTGCCGGCGGTAATTGCTCTGAAAATGGTTATTTTTCCGGTGTGTCACACGCCAGACTCAAGATTGGGTGGACCCTTAAATGCGGCAGTAACAACATTACCACCGCATTTAAGGGCTTCCCCCCAACTTGAGAAAAGGCCCTAAGTGTCAGTGTAAGCCGACCTCCTGGGGAAAACATAGAGATGAATTGTCCAGAGCAGTCTGGTGTTAGTTGGGACCAATGGGACAATGGGAAGGGAGAGGAGGCAGTGAAGGAGGGCGTGGGCATAGTAGACCTGTGCTCACAAGCAGAGATGAAGGTTGCTTTGGCGAGGCTGGTGCACCAAGACACCAGACAGAGGGCGGATGTTCGAGCAGAGTGCTGAACAAGTGCTGGAGATATGGACTGAGGGACCAGACAGAGGGCGGATGTTCGCGCAGAGTGCTGAAGAAGGGCTGGAGATATGGACCAAGACACCAGACAGAGGGCGGATGTTCAAGCAGAGTGCTGAAGAAGGGCTGGAGATATGGACCAAGACACCAGACAGAGTGTGGATGTTCAAGCAGAGTGCTGAAGAAGTGCTGGAGATATGGACCAAGACACCAGACAGAGGGCGGATGTTCGCGCAGAGTGCTGAAGAAGGGCTGGAGATATGGACCAAGACACCAGACAGAGGGCGGATGTTCAAGCAGAGTGCTGAAGAAGTGCTGGAGATATGGACCAAGACACCAGACAGAGGGCGGATGTTCGCGCAGAGTGCTGAAGAAGGGCTGGAGATATGGACCAAGACACCAGACAGAGTGTGGATGTTCAAGCAGAGTGCTGAAGAAGTGCTGGAGATATGGACCAAGACACCAGACAGAGGGCGGATGTTCGCGCAGAGTGCTGAAGAAGGGCTGGAGATATGGACCAAGACACCAGACAGAGGGCGGATGTTCAAGCAGAGTGCTGAAGAAGTGCTGGAGATATGGACCAAGACACCAGACAGAGGGCGGATGTTCGCGCAGAGTGCTGAAGAAGGGCTGGAGATATGGACCAAGACACCAGACAGAGTGTGGATGTTCAAGCATAGTGCTGAAGAAGTGCTGGAGATATGGACCAAGACACCAGACAGAGGGCGGATGTTCGCGCAGAGTGCTGAAGAAGGGCTGGAGATATGGACCAAGACACCAGACAGAGGGCGGATGTTCAAGCAGAGTGCTGAAGAAGTGCTGGAGATATGGACCAAGACACCAGACAGAGGGCGGATGTTCGCGCAGAGTGCTGAAGAAGGGCTGGAGATATGGACCAAGACACCAGACAGAGGGCGGATGTTCGCGCAGAGTGCTGAAGAAGGGCTGGAGATATGGACCAAGACACCAGACAGAGGGCGGATGTTCGCGCAGAGTGCTGAAGAAGGGCTGGAGATATGGACCAAGACACCAGACAGAGGGCGGATGTTCGCGCAGAGTGCTGAAGAAGGGCTGGAGATATGGACCAAGACACTGGCTCCCAGTGGCTGCGAGGATTAAGTTCAAAACCCTCTACATTGTTCACAAGGCCTTCTGGGGCCTGGGGCCGCAATGCCTTCAACTCTCTCTTCCCAAATATCTTCCTTCTCGAGCTCTTCGCTCATCCGTCTCCAACTCCCTCAGGGTCAGTCGCTTCTCCAAGCAACGAGTTGGTGGTAGATCTCTCGCCTTCCTCTGGAACAGCCTTCCTGCCTCCCTGAAACTTGAGGAGAACCATCTCCGGTTCCGAAAGCACCTCAAAACCTTCCTCTTTGCTTCTGCTTTCTCTCCCCCCTCCCTGCTGAATTCCTGGCTGAAACTGCACTGGCTACATGGCCACCCTTTGTGACCTTGGGCACAGGCCCCGCCATTTGCACACCTGCACTGCCTCCCTGGCAACCCCACACCTGGGGACTGTATTCTGTATCCCTACAGTCCCCCACCAGCACTTATGTCTTCTCTTACCTTGCACTTGCCACCATCATGCCGTTTATTTATCTTATTTATTCTACTATCCCATGTACTGCACTTTCCCCTCTCCCTTCCCCCTCGCATTTTTTCCTTTCCCCCTTCCCATGCACTTGCACGATCTGAACGACACTTAGCCTAGTAAGATCGGTGTCTGTCTTCCCTCTGTTCCCCCTCCCTTGCCTTGTCGCACCTTGAAACACTTGTGTATAGGCGCATTATAAATGCCATATCATATCATCATATCATATCATATCGAGACAAGAGAGAGAGAAGGAGATACAGAAGAGAGTAATAGGAGAGAGGGAGAGATAGCATGAAGGAGAGTGAGAGGAGAGTGAGAAAGACTGGAGAGAGAGAGAGAGAGAGAGAGAGAGAGAGAGAGAGAGAGAGAGAGAGAGCGACACAGAGACGGGAAGGGGTAATAGGAGAGAGGGAGGGAGAAGGAAGGAAAGGGAGAAAGACCAGAGAGAAAACAGAGTTATAGATTAGGAGAGAGCAGAGAGAGTAGTAGCGGGTAGAGAGGGGGGAAGGAAGAGGATAGGACGAAGAGGGAGAGAGGGAAAACAGGAGAGGATAGAGGAGGGAGTAGGAGGAGTAAGAGAGAGAGATGAGCAAACGTAGGGTGAGGTAAGAGCGAGAGGGGGCACATCTGGATCATCATATTGTCTGACAATGTCAGAATGGGACCCATAGAACCATCCTGGCAGTAGTAAAATAGATCAGGCTATTTAGGCCCTCATTTGAAGTGGAGGCTATATTAGGTAGTAGGGGTTTCCTATCACTATTCCGACCTTATGACGGGGTGGGCAGTGGGGAAGCCTGTGTTAAGGTGGAGGCAGCCCACTGGAAGTTGAGGTGTTGAACAGAGACTCCCCTTAGTCTGGCCTTCCTGAACTCCATCGCCAGCCAAGTTGTAAAATCTGACAGTAAAACACCTCAACTGACCAATCTAATCCTTGAATTCTTGAAGCCATCTGTAGGATAAGCAGTGTGTAAGAGCGGGCGTGGTGCGGTGGGGCAGGGACTATTCAGACCACAAAAAGAGGTAAAGGGATATACAACCAGAAAGCATACCCTTTAAACTGGAGGGATCAACCCTTAATCCTATGAAACACAAGGCTTGTGGTTGTTCTTGCTACCTTGCTCAGGAGAGTTCTAATCCAACGCTCTATGCATTGGCAAGAACCATTTCCGACAGACCAACTATCTTTATACAAAAATATACATATTTTATTTTCAATTTCATACATATACTAAAAACACCAGTTGGTGTATTTTTGTTTAAATCCAGTCTTCTATAGTAAGACAAGCAAAGAAACACAATCAGTGTGGTATATGCACTTTACCCCTTCAACAATTCAACAAGTTAGTTCAATTACTTGTGCGGCAAGAAAGTGTCTTGTGCTGTGCTAATGTTCACATAGGGTCATACCTCAATATACGCATCCCACTCACTCTTATTTCATTCACTCTGGTTTTCATTCATTACCAACAAATCACTCAACAGCCATACATTGTGCCCAACATGTTCCTTTCCGATCATAATGTCTTGTGTTAAATACACGGAAATTCTTCAGGGGCTAACATATGAGGTTAGTAAAACATGTACCACAATACAAAAAAGATATTGTACCAATATTCAATAATCAATAAAACCCCAAACAGGAGAAAAACATCTGTTACTACTACACGGCATTCTTTTGTAATGTCCTTCTCGGAGTTCTGATAACTTTCTTGGTCCATGGGTTAGCAAAACCCTTTGGTCATTATACCTGGAAGAAGAAGACCTCCTCCTGCAAGGAAGCAATGGAGAAAGTATAGGAATATCAGTACATATTCATATGACTCAGCTCTTAGACAGCTATTGTTGAGTAACAGGAGTCTAGGCTTAGTGTCTAACGACATCATCATCATACAGTAGAGATACATCTGTGCTTCTTACATTGGCTCCTCACCCTGACGGTGTGTGTTCTGGTATCTGGGTCCTGGCCTGCATGTTACCTGCAGCAACCTAGGTCTCTATGATACCTATTTTCTGCTTAAATCTAGTAGTGTTATACTACCACTCTCAGTCTTCCCTGTGGTGACTTGCTCTGTATATAAAGGTCACTAAATGGCAATCACATCAGTTGAAACCACTCACCATTTAGGTGTCTTGTACGGTCGCTGTGTCGTATCTTGAGGTCCTTAGGGTTGTTTATAAGGTGTTGGTTGGGGAAGAGCCCCTCTCGTCGTACACAATCGGGGTATCTCTACACAGGAATGGGAGAGACGCATTAGGTAAGCATCTACCATTTCATTTACGGTTTCCTTCTTATCCCCTGCTGAGAGTCACCCCATCAAGCGAGTTTATAAGTCGATTCCCTAGAATAAATTGAAGTTCTCTTTCTTTCCGCTTCTCTCCCCGTATTTAAATTGCTGATTCAGTTTTCATCCGTTTGTCACTGGTTCAAAGATATAACAGGACTAATGTTACTAGTCTAGCGATATAACAGGACTAATGTTACTAGTCTAGCGATATAACAGGACTAATGTTACTAGTCTAGCGATATAACAGGACTAATGTTACTAGTCTAGCGATATAACAGGACTAATGTTACTAGTCTAGCGATATAACAGGACTAATGTTACTAGTCTAGCGATATAACAGGACTAATGTTACTAGTCTAGCATTAGTTATAGGTAAATATTTGCTAGTGGTGGGCTTCGTGAAATCACCGCCCTTACCTACGTGCGGTTGCCAGATGACTTCATTTGCTATAATTTCATTTTACTTCATTCTTCTAATGAAGTGCTATGTCTGCAGAAAAGGACCCTCTGTCGTCTCGATGTCTACAACTCCACAGGTTTCAGCACACGCATGTGAAAAAAGGTCCTCACGTGCTGTGTAATCATCTGTGAGGCTGATAGCACACACAAAGAGGCAAACACATGTGGTCATTTAATAGCCCATAGCTCAATGAGCACACCAGTAAACCTATGCGGGTCCCGTTGTGTCTACGCTGCCCATATCATTTCAATAGACAAACAGGCGACTAGAAGCTCTGCGCTGTGGCTGACGCCAAACCTCTAGTTAGTCCATCGGTATGGCTTCCACAGTCATGTGTCTTTCAATTCCGTAGCGCTACCGTATCCACCTACTGCGTTCCACACAGGACGTCTCCGGCACCTTCGACTTCTGGGGTCTGGGGAGGCTTGAGTTCAGCTGCTTTATTCATGTATCTCTACACTGCGCATGCGCCGTTGTTGATCGTATATTACAGCGTTTTAAGCACTTATCTGTTGTTAACAGATCTTTCACATTCAATATAGGAAGCTCCACACTGTGCTGGCCTCAATTAGTGCATAAAAAGGTAAGATGTCACAAAGCCCGAGTGTTAGAAACATTTGGATTCACATTCGATTCGTCAGAGACATGTCCAGCGGCTGTGTTCCTCGTGTTTTAAAGTCCACGCATGTGTCTAAAGTTGGTTATGAATGATGGTTTTTCATTGGCGCTTTGTTCCTTAAGTTCGGGTTCACGCGTGTGTCTGGAGTCGGTTACACATTGTGGCTTTGTGCTCTGTCTAAGTTTGACAGGTTTCTCCTGTTCTGCAGTGTATCGTTCACAACCGGTAAGCTGTTTCTTACAAAATCACGAGCTTTTATGGTAATTAAATGGTGCTTACTAGTTGAATTATGAGCCCTCGAGCAATATTGACGAGTTGGATATCTAATGTCTGATCTGGTGGATACCTAATCTGGTTCTTATGCCCACCAATTCATTTTCTCATTAAGTCCTGTGTTCATGCTGTTAGTGAGAAAGATCAACTGTTGTTCCTTTTTGAGAAGTGTCCTCTTATCTTTATTCCCATCCATGCTTGCTTTTTGTTTGTACAGAATGGTCCAGCTCAGGTCTTCCACGGTGTGGTTGTACTCTATCCAGTGATCTACTAAGGGTGCATTCCGAGTCCTGTTCCTAATGCAGCTCCTGTGTTTGCCAATCCGGATTTTGATTTTCCTCTCTGTTTTTCCCACATATATTTTTTTGCAGGGGCACCATATTGTATAAATGACCATATTAGAGTTGCAATTTGTGAATGTTTTTTGTTGCCATAGTCTCATCAACCCAATGTCCACTGCCGTACTTTTAAAGGTGAACGGGCAAACCATACATTTGCCACAAGGTGTGTGTCCCATTAAATCTTGGAACCCCCATTGTTGAGGTGATGTTTTTTGTTTCATTGGTTTCCTGCTCACACCATTCTTTGTTATGTATTCCTTTACATTACGGCTTCTCCTGAAAGCAACTATTGGTTTTGCTATTGGCTGTTCACTTTTCTCCAGGATGTGCCAGTTCTTGTCAACCATTTTCTTGATCCCGTTCGAGAGGTGGCTGTAGGTGTTGATGAACACTATCCGTTTCAATTTGTCTTTTTGGTTCCGCTGTTCTCGATATTCCAGTAGAGCTCCTCTATGGTTGTTGTTTGCCCATTTATAGGCATCTTGAGTCACTTTTAATGGGTAGCCTCTGTCTGTAAGTTTGTCTATCATTATCTCGGCTTCCACCTGAAAATCTGTTCTCTTGGTGCTATTTCTTTTCAGTCTTAGAAGTTGGCCCAGTGGTAAATTATCCCGTACATGATGGGGGTGAAAGCTAGAGTAATGTAGCAAAGAGTTTCTGTCCGTGGGCTTGTTAAATGGCTTGATGTACAGTTTCTTGTTGTCTTGATCACTAGAGATGGTAATATCAAGAAAATCTCTGGATTTCATGCTTTGCTGGTGTGTAAAACGTAAGAACCTATTCTGTTGATTGGTCCATTCAAAGATGACATCCATTTCTTGTTCATTGCCAGTCCAGATAATCAGGATGTCATCTATATAGCGACGCCATTTTCTAATGTGACTAAAGAAAGGGTTGGTCGCATTCATGATTGTATTGATCTAAAAACCCTCCATGTAAAGGTTGGCTACACTCGGGGCCAGAGTTGCACCCATAGCCGTCCCTTGTGTCTGTTTAAAGAATTCCCCGTTGAAATGGAAGTAGCTCTCTACTAAGGCCATTTCCGCACACCAGAGGATGAAGGACACCGGAGTGGTTTTCACAATATGGTCTCTAAGCAATTTCTCCTCTAGAACCTCCAGCGAGGCTCTCTGGGGAATGCTCGTATATAAAGCCACTACGTCCAAGCCAACCAAGATCTCGGTTTGTGGATCAAAATCCATCCCTTCTATTTCCGCAATGATTTGTGTGGTGTCTAGTGCAAATAACGCCATCTTTTTTACCAATGGTTGAAGAAATTTGTCCGCAAATCGTGATAGTGGTTCCAGAACCAAGTTCACCCCTGAAACAATTGGTCTCCCAGGTGAATTAATCATAGCCTTGTGAATTTTCAGGAGGATGTAAAACTGTGGAATCTGAGGTTTATCTTTAATCAGGAAGTCAAATTCTTTCTAGCTAATCCATCCTCTTTCTTTAGCCTTTGTGACTTTTAGGGTGATCATCTTCAAAAGTCGTGATTTGGGATCTTCGGTCAGGAGTTGGTAACACGTTAGGTCCAGGAGTTGCCGATAACACTCTTCTATGTAGTCTGTATGGTTTATAATTACCGTTGCGCCTCCTTTATCGGCCTTGCGTATAACGATGGTCTGATTGTTAGATAGATTTTTTAAGGCCGCGGTTTCCTCGCGACTGGTATTCTGAAAGATACTCTTTCCTTTTGCCTGCTGTTCTAGTTGTTTTACTTCCGTAAGTACCCTTTTCTGAAACACCAATGCTTCTGGGCTCTGGGCTGCTAGCGGTACGCAGAAGGTGGACTTATTACATAGACCAGAATCTGATATCTCTTGTTCATGAGGGTTATCCCCAAAAAATTGATGTAAGTGGATTTTTCTCATGAACTGATTGAATTCCTGCCGGAACTTGAAAGAATTGTGTAAATTTGTAGGAACAAAACCCATTCCTTTCTCTAGTACCTGCATCTCTTGTTTTGTTGGTTGATAATCAGAGAGATTTACCACAAGGCTCGCATGCTTCTTGTGATCCGGGGTTCTAGGTCCCAGGATTCCGGGCCTTTCTCTAAAAACGGTTGTTGATCATTAGATCTACCCCCTTGGTTGCTGCCTCTGTTTACACTGTTGCCGCTTCTACGACCTCTAAAGTTGTTCCCCCTCCTCATGTTATGCCGGTTGGATTTGCCACAGTGCATCATGGGGTCTCCGTAGGAGCTCCCATCGCTTGAGCTGAAGGAGGTGTTCCTAAAAGACACCGGGCCTCATTACGACCCTGGCGGAGTGGGTTTACGCCAGCGTTATTCGCGGCGGACCCGTCCGCCCTACTACGAGTTCCCGTAGCGCCACGGAACGTTTTCCGCCTGGTTTTTCCGGGCGGAGAAATCCATGGCGCTACGGGACCTTGTTGTTAATTACGCCACCGTACTTTACGGTGGCGTAATTAACGCCTTCCCCACTCCCATTATACCCTATGGGGCAAAAATGGGAATGGGGAAGGGTAAAATGGGGATTGGGGATTTACCGCCCCGCCAAGGTCGGAATGGGGCGGAAAATCCGCCAACCCCCATGGCGCTATCGGCAGCTTTCCGCCGTGCTCCGCGGTGCATTTAGCACCGCGATTTCCGCCAGGGTCGTAATGAGGGCCACCTTCTTTCTTCCTTGTCCACCCTGAGCGGGGAAACCATCAGTTGCCTCTTGGGTGTAATAGTTCACCTGTGTGTAGGGGAAGGCTTTATCATGGCTGAAGTTAGTAAGATCTTTATTCATCCTTCTCACTCGTTCTCGCAGTGTGTCTTCTTTAAAGATGTTGATTTCTGCCACAAGATCGTCAAGTCTTTTTTTGTAGAGGTCGAGAGGCACTACTTTTTGTATTTCATCCTCGAGTGTTTTGAGGTCGATCAGAATTTTCTCAGTCATCTCTGTTGCGGTATCTATTATTAAGATCCACCAATCGCGACCGCACTTGTTCGCTACATAGCTCCATTGCAGTATGAACCTCGGGTTATCTAGAAAGAGCCTCGGTTCATTTCTAACTACTAGACCTTGAGGTAGTGACCCTTTCCTTAGATGTTCGAGCCTAATGGAGCCACGTAGCTCAGTTCTAATGAGTCTTTCTTTCATATTGCTTAATTCCTCCCAGTTTGTAATGTTAGTAGTGGCTTCAGAGGAGCCCCCCAACAATTAGGCTTTTTCCAGGAGTTCCGTGACATACTTATCGTCATAGCTTTTGCACTTATCCAGTGCCATTATTCCTTTGGGCTAAGTGCACGTGCGCAAGCTAAATTCTGTCACTTTCGTCGCTAAACTAGGGGAATATGAGCCCACTTTATTAGGGTGTGGATGTCTCTGTACTTTTAGATTATTATTTCACACCCTAGCTCTGTATCCTAGCCCTCTTCCAAACCGGGTTGGGGCGTATTAGCCCACTAGATTGTAATGTTTCTGAGTGATAGTAGAGCTTTTGCCGCTCTTTGCCCGGATGCTCCGGGAAAAACACACACACCGTTCAGTTTGTGTTCTTAATTGGGCAGGTTACAGTGTTCTGTACTCTACTGCGGTGGGGCAGGGCACACAAGGTCGCCACAAAGAAGACCCTCGATACCCTCTGAAAGCAGAGACGTTTTTATGGGAGGGCAAAAGGGGCACTTGCCCAGGTCCCCCACCTTGGAGTGGGCCCCCACAAGGCTGCCTGATCTAAAGTAAGATTCCATTGTTCACCAGAATTAATTAGCACACATAAGGAGATTTTATGGCATGCTGCTGAGGCGTTAAACCTATTGCTTGTCTGTTTTGACGAGTACATTATGCTTTGATCAATTAATCATGTAATGTTTTCGGTTTTCACTGTGGAATACATAGTGTGTGTGTTATTTCTATAGCATTCTTTCCTTCCTGTCGGAATTATGTTGATCATGTGCAATAGCCAAAGTTGAAATCCATATTGATAAATTGAGTGGCACAATGGTTTAGAAGTTAGCTCAGTGTGTTAAGCACTCATTGCAGAGATATGTGTTCATATGAAAGATTATGAGAGCGCATTCCAGCAAGGCTGGCTGAACCTTTCCTGTGTCTGAAGTTTATAAACCTACCTGCATATGTACTTGGTTTTGCAGCATAAGAGGTGGTAGGGGGCGTTCTAAAACCTAGGCAATCCCCTCCAAAGATGAGCATAAACTATTAGTCCAAAAGGTGAAAAAGTATCCAAATTCAACACCGTGGAACCAAAAGTATTCATGTTTGTATCCTGGCTTTGGCAGCAGACGATACAGTGATCCTGGTCAAATCATATAATATTGCTTGCATTACTGTGCTGCCTTCTGTGAGGTTTGCCTTCTTGCATGCTGGTGGCATCGTTTAGCTCATTACTTGATCTTTCTTCTTATGCAGGCCATTTTAGTGGAAGGGGTGGTAGACAGCAGAGATCGTACCAGATGTTGTAGGCCTTGGGCAAGCATATGTTGAGGTCTGCTCGTTTGACACAAAAAAGTTTTGCTTTTTGTATAAAAGTCAAATATTATTCTGCACGTTTATGAATGACAATTTCACAAGCCATTGTTTTGGAAGTATTCAAAGCTTAATAGTACAAAAGACATACCTAGATTTAATCTGTTAAATCACATCGATTGGTATGCTGGTACTTATGTACTTCCCTTGATGATGGGGAGAATGAAGCTAGAATAATTACCATTTTGCATAACACCCTTCTGTAATATTTTGGTTTTAAAAATTGTCAGGTTTTGAAATGTGATTTGTGTACTTTGCAAGTGAGTTTTATAAAATTAGATTGTTTTAGTACATGGTAAGAGCTGGAAAATAAAGTGTTCAAATGCAGGAATTGCAGAGTCGCATTAATACTACAGGCTGCATACCTTCCCGGATGCTATTGATAAAAAGTCTCCTGTTTCTATACTAGAAGAGAAGGAACATCTTAGTATTGCTAATGTTGGCCTTCAAATGCTACTTGTTTATCATTCTGGTTAGAGCAAGAATGAAGAGGGCAAGGGGACTTAAAGGGAGTAAACGTGCTTATTTTGAATGCTGCGAGACAGCTTATCAACCTATAGGTTATGATCACGGTGGGGGTGGAGGGTGCCACCAGATATTCTTGATCACTTAATTCATTTGGTTTGGTGGCGGGGGCCCCAAAGATATCCATGCCCAGGGCCCCAAAAATGCTTAACATGGCCCTGTCTTAAAGTTGCCATCTATGCCCCAGACCCGCGCATAATACACCACAAATACATAGGTGCAAAACCAGACCACACACACAATGGGGTTGTTTTCTATTGATTGCTAATTGCATGCTGGGGACCACTAATGTTTGCACTTATGTGATGTTGCATCATCTGCCAGGAGTTTTAAACACTCACAAGGCAGAGTGGAACAATACAGAGTAAAACTGGGCGTCTTCCTGTTTACTCTTTAGCTTTCCTCTTTCTCCTGTGAAAAAATAAACACTGCCTGCAAATGACACTTTGCAGGTGGTATTTTTCTACGGAACCTGCCTGGTCTGTAGCAGGCGAACATCCGAGGTCGGTTTCCATTGAAATCCATTCATTTTATGTCTGCATGAAAATGTCAAGGAGGTGTAAAATAAAACTCACTAATGGAGGTAAGAATGGCAGAGGTTCTACCTCTGCTGTGTGGCCATTGCAGCAACGTGAGCCAGCGCCTGGAATAGAAGCGTACAATCCTTTTCTCCACTGCCCAATATAAAACAGGACCGCTTCTGTGCAGCTATGCAGCATCTCACACAGGACTGCTTCTGTGCTGCCATGCAGCATCTCACACAGCACTGCTTCTGTGCTGCCATTCAGTATCTCACATAGGAATGCTTCTGTGCTGCTATGCAGCATCTCAAACATGACTGCTTCTTTGCTGCCATTCAGCATTGCTGCCATTCAGCGGCCCACACAGGACTGCTTCCGTGCTGCCATTCAGTATCTCACACAGGACTGCTTCTGTGCTGCCATGCAGGATCTCACACATTACTGCTTCTGTGCTGCCATGCAGCATTGCTGCCATTCAGCGGCCCACACAGGTCTGTTTCTGTGCTGCCATGCAGGATCTCACACAGGACTGCTTCTGTGCTGCTATGCAGCATCTCAAACATGACTGCTTCTGTGCTGCCATTCAGCATTGCTGCCATTCAACGGCCCACACAGGACTTCTTCCGTGCTGCCATTCAGTATCTCATACAGGACTGCTTCTGTGCTGCCATGCAGGATCTCACACATTACTGCTTCTGTGCTGCCATGCAGCATTGCTGCCATTCAGCGGCCCACACAGGACCGCTTCTGTGCTGCCATGCAGGATCTCACACAGGAATGCTTCTGTGCTGCCATGCAGCATTGCTGCCATTCAGCAGCTCACACAGGACTGCTTCCGTGCTGCCATGCACCATCTCACACAGGACTGCTTCTGTGCTGCAATGCAGCGGGTCACACAGGACTGCTTCTGTGCTGCCATGCAGCATCTCACATAGTACTGTTTCTATGCTGCCATGCAGCAGCCCACACAGGCCTGTTTCTGTGCTGCTATGCAGCATCTCAAACATGACTGATTCTCTTCTGCCATGCAGCATCTCACAGAGGACTGCTGCTTCTGTGCTGCCATGCAGCAGCCCACACAGGTCTGTTTCTGTGCTGCTATGCAGCATCTCACACAGGACTGCTTCTGTGCTGCCATGCAGCATTGCTGCCATTCAGCAGTTCACACAGGGCTGCTTATGTGCTGCCATACAACATCTAACACACGGCTGCTTCTGTGCTGCCATCCAGCATCTGACACAGGGCTGCTTCTGTGCTGCCATGCAGCAAATCACACAGGAATGCTTCTGTGCTGCCATGCAGCATTGCTGCCATTCAGCAGCTCACACAGGACTGCTTCCGTGCTGCCATGCACCATCTCACACAGGACTGCTTCTGTGCTGCAATGCAGCATCTCACATAGTACTGTTTCTATGCTGCCATGCAGCAGCCCACACAGGCCTGTTTCTGTGCTGCTATGCAGCATCTCAAACATGACTGATTCTCTTCTGCCATGCAGCATCTCACAGAGGACTGCTGCTTCTGTGCTGCCATGCAGCAGCCCACACAGGTCTGTTTCTGTGCTGCTATGCAGCATCTCACACAGGACTGCTTCTGTGCTGCCATGCAGCATTGCTGCCATTCAGCAGTTCACACAGGGCTGCTTATGTGCTGCCATACAACATCTAACACACGGCTGCTTCTGTGCTGCCATCCAGCATCTGACACCGGGCTGCTTCTGTGCTGCCATGCAGCAAATCACACAGGACTGCTTCTGTACTGTCATGCAGTGTCTCACACAGTGCTGCTTCTATGCTGCCATTCCGCATCTCACACAGGACTGATTCTGTGCTGCCATGCAGCATCTCACACAGTACTATTTCTATGCTGCCATGCAGCATCTCACACAGGACTGCTTATGTGTTGCCATGTAGCATCTCACAGAGGACTGCTTCTGTGTTGCCATGCAGCATCTTGCACAGGACTGCTTCTATGCTGCCATGCAGTGTCTCACACAGTGCTGCTTCTGTGCTGCCATGCAGTGTCTCACACAGGACTGCTTCTGTGCTGCCATGCAGCATCTCACACAGGACTGCTTCTATGCTGCCATGCACCGTCTCACACATGACTGCTTCTGTGCTGCCATGCAGCATCTCGCACAGGACTGTTTCTATGCTGCCATGCAGCATCTCACACAGGACTGCTTCTGTGCTGCCATGCAGCATCCCACACAGGACTGTTTCACTGCTGCCATGCAGCGTCTCACACAGGACTGCTTCTGTGCTGCCATGCAGCATTTTACACAGGACTGCTTCTGTGCTGCCATGCAGCATCTCACACAGGAGTGCTTCTGTGCTGCCATGCAGCATCTCGCACAGGACTGTTTCTATGCTGCCATGCAGCATCTCACACAGGACTGCTTCTGTGCTGCCATGCAGCATCCCACACAGGACTGTTTCACTGCTGCCATGCAGCGTCTCACACAGGACTGCTTCTATGCTGCCATGCAGCATTTCACACAGGACTGCTTCTGTGCTGCCATGCAGCATCTCACACAGGAGTGCTTCTGTGCTGCCATGCAGCCTCTCGCACAGGACTGCTTCTATGCTGCCATGCAGTGTCTCACACAGTGCTGCTTCTGTGCTGCCATGCAGCGTCTCACACAGGACTGTTTCTGTGCTGCCATGCAGCATCCCACACAGGACTGTTTCACTGCTGCCATGCAGCGTCTCACACAGGACTGCTTCTGTGCTGCCATGCAGCATCTCACACAGGTCTTTTTCTATGCACCATGCAGTGTTTCATACAGTGCTGCTTCTATGCTGCCATTCAGCGTCCCACACAGGACTGTTTCAGTGGTGCCATGCAGCATCTCAGACAGGACTGCTTCTCTGCTGCCATGGAGCATCTCAGACAGGACTGCTTCTGTGCTGCCATGCAGCATCTCGCACAGGACTGTTTCTCTGCTGCCATGCAGCGTCTCACACAGGACTGCTTCTATACTGCCATGTAGCATCCCACACAGGACTGTTTCTGTGCTGCCATGCAGCATCTCACACAGGAGTGCTTCTGTGCTGCCATGCAGCATCTCGCACAGGACTGCTTCTATGCTGCTTCTATGCTGCCATGCAGTGTCTCACACAGTGCTGCTTCTGTGCTGCCATGCAGCATCTCGCACAGGACTGTTTCTATGCTGCCATGCACCCACGATGAGTGCTGCCATGTAGCATTGCTGCCATTCAGTGGCCCACACAGGACTGCTTCTGTGCTGCCATGCAGTGGCTCACACAGGACCGTTTCTATGCGCCATGCAGTGTCTCACACAGTGCTGCTTCTATGCTGCCATTCAGCATCTCACACAGGACTGATTCTGTGCTGCCATGCAGCATCTCACACAGTAATATTTCTATGCTGCTATGCAGAGTCTCACACAGGACTGCTTCTGTGTTGCCATGCAGCATCTCACACAGGAGTGCTTCTGTGCTGCCATGCAGCATCTCGCACAGGACTGCTTCTATGCTGCCATGCAGTGTCTCACACAGTGCTGCTTCTGTGCTGCCATGCAGCATCTCACACAGGACTTCTTCTGTGCTGCCATGCAGCATCTCGCACAGGACTGCTTCTATGCTGCCATGCAGCGTCTCACACAGGACTGCTTCTGTGCTGCCATGCAGCATCCCACACAGGACTGTTTCTCTGCTGCCATCCAGCATCTCACACAAGACTGCTTATGTGCTGCCATGCAGCATCTCACACAGGACTGATTCTGTGCTGCCATGCAGCATCTCACACAGGAGTGCTTCTGTGCTGCCATGCAGCATCTCGCACAGGACTGCTTCTATGCTGCCATGCAGTGTCTCACACAGTGCTGCTTCTGTGCTGCCATGCAGCGTCTCACACAGGACTGCTTCTGTGCTGCCATGCAGCATCCCACACAGGACTGTTTCACTGCTGCCATGCAGCGTCTCACACAGGACTGCTTCTGTGCTGCCATGCAGCATCCCACACAGGAGTGCTTCTGTGCTGCCATGCAGCATCTCGCACAGGACTGCTTCTATGCTGCCATGCAGCGTCTCTCACAGTGCTGCTTCTGTGCTGCCATGCAGCATCTCACACAGGACAGCTTCTATGCTGCCATGCAGCGTCTTACACAGGACTGCTTCTGTGCTGCCATGCAGCATCTCACACAGGACTGCTTCTGTGTTGCCATGCAGCATCTCACAGAGGACTGCTTCTGTGCTGTCATGCAGCATCTCGCACAGGACTGCTTCTATGCTGCCATGTAGCATCTCACACAGGATTGTTTCACTGCTGCCATGCAGCGTCTCACACAGGACTGCTTCTGTGCTGCCATGCAGCATCCCACACAGGACTGTTTCACTGCTGCCATGCAGCGTCTCACACAGGACTGCTTCTGAGCTGCCATGCAGCATCTCATACAGGACTGCTTCTGTGCTGCCATGCAGCATCCCACACAGGAGTGCTTCTGTGCTGCCATGCAGTATCTCACACAGGACTGCTTCTATGCTGCCATGCAGCGTCTCACACAGTGCTGCTTCTGTGCTGCCATGCAGCATCTCACACAGGACTGCTTCTATGCTGCCATGCAGCGTCTCACACAGGACTGCTTCTTTGCTGCCATGCAGTGTCTCACACAGTGCTGCTTCTGTGCTGCCATGCAGCATCTCACACAGGACTGCTTCTATGCTGCCATGCAGCATCTCACACAGGAGTGCTTCTGTGTTGCCATGCAGCATCTCACAGAGGACTGATTCTGTGCTGCCATGCAGCATCTTGCACAGGACTGCTTCTATGCTGCCATGCAGTGTCTCACACAGTGCTGCTTCTGTGCTGCCATGCAGTGTCTCACACAGGACTGCTTCTGTGCTGCCATGCAGCATCTCACACAGGACTGCTTCTATGCTGCCATGCACCGTCTCACACATGACTGCTTCTGTGCTGCCATGCAGCATCTCGCACAGGACTGTTTCTATGCTGCCATGCAGCATCTCACACAGGACTGCTTCTGTGCTGCCATGCAGCATCCCACACAGGACTGTTTCACTGCTGCCATGCAGCGTCTCACACAGGACTGCTTCTGTGCTGCCATGCAGCATTTCACACAGGACTGCTTCTGTGCTGCCATGCAGCATCTCACACAGGAGTGCTTCTGTGCTGCCATGCAGCATCTCGCACAGGACTGTTTCTATGCTGCCATGCAGCATCTCACACAGGACTGCTTCTGTGCTGCCATGCAGCATCCCACACAGGACTGTTTCACTGCTGCCATGCAGCGTCTCACACAGGACTGCTTCTATGCTGCCATGCAGCATTTCACACAGGACTGCTTCTGTGCTGCCATGCAGCATCTCACACAGGAGTGCTTCTGTGCTGCCATGCAGCCTCTCGCACAGGACTGCTTCTATGCTGCCATGCAGTGTCTCACACAGTGCTGCTTCTGTGCTGCCATGCAGCGTCTCACACAGGACTGCTTCTGTGCTGCCATGCAGCATCCCACACAGGACTGTTTCACTGCTGCCATGCAGCGTCTCACATAGGACTGCTTCTGTGCTGCCATGCAGCATCTCACACAGGTCTTTTTCTATGCACCATGCAGTGTTTCACACAGTGCTGCTTCTATGCTGCCATTCAGCGTCCCACACAGGACTGTTTCAGTGGTGCCATGCAGCATCTCAGACAGGACTGCTTCTGTGCTGCCATGCAGCATCTCGCACAGGACTGTTTCTCTGCTGCCATGCAGCGTCTCACACAGGACTGCTTCTATACTGCCATGTAGCATCCCACACAGGACTGTTTCAGTGCTGCCATGTAGCATTGCTGCCATTCAGTGGCCCACACAGGACTGCTTCTGTGCTGCCATGCAGTGGCTCACACAGGACCGTTTCTATGCGCCATGCAGTGTCTCACACAAGACTGCTTATGTGCTGCCATGCAGCGTCTCACACAGGACTGATTCTGTGCTGCCATGCAGCATCTCACACAGGAGTGCTTCTGTGCTGCCATGCAGCATCTCGCACAGGACTGCTTCTATGCTGCCATGCAGTGTCTCACACAGTGCTGCTTCTGTGATGCCATGCAGCATCTCACACAGGACTGCTTCCGTGCTGCCATGCAGCATCCCACACAGGAGTGCTTCTGTGCTGCCATGCAGCATCTCGCACAGGACTGCTTCTATGCTGCCATGCAGCGTCTCTCACAGTGCTGCTTCTGTGCTGCCATGCAGCATCTCACACAGAACAGCTTCTATGCTGCCATGCAGCGTCTTACACAGGACTGCTTCTGTGCTGCCATGCAGCATCTCACACAGGACTGCTTCTGTGTTGCCATGCAGCATCTCACAGAGGACTGCTTCTGTGCTGCCATGCAGCATCTCGCACAGGACTGCTTCTATGCTGCCATGTAGCATCTCGCACAGGATTGTTTCACTGCTGCCATGCAGCGTCTCACACAGGACTGCTTCTGTGCTGCCATGCAGCATCCCACACAGGACTGTTTCACTGCTGCCATGCAGCGTCTCACACAGGACTGCTTCTGAGCTGCCATGCAGCATCTCATACAGGACTGCTTCTGTGCTGCCATGCAGCATCCCACACAGGAGTGCTTCTGTGCTGCCATGCAGTATCTCACACAGGACTGCTTCTATGCTGCCATGCAGTGTCTCACACAGTGCTGCTTCTGTGCTGCCATGCAGCATCTCACACAGGACTGCTTCTATGCTGCCATGCAGCGTCTCACACAGGACTGCTTCTTTGCTGTCATGCAGTGTCTCACACAGTGCTGCTTCTGTGCTGCCATGCAGCATCTTACACAGGACTGCTTCTATGCTGCCATGCAGCATCTCGCACAGGACTGCTTCTGTGTTGCCATGCAGCATCTCACAGAGGACTGATTCTGTGCTGCCATGCAGCATCTCGCACAGGACTGCTTCTATGCTGCCATGCAGCGTCTCACACAGAACTGCTTCTGTGCTGCCATGCAGTGTCCAACACAGGACTGTTTCAGTGCTGCCATGTAGCATCCCACACAGGACTGGTTCACTGCTGCCATGTGGAATCTTACACAGGACTGCTTCTGTGCTGCCATGCAGTGTCCCACACAGGACTGTTTCACTGCTGCCATGCAGTGTCTCACACAGGACTGCTTCAGTGCTGCCATGTAGTGTCCCACACAGGACTGATTCACTGCTGCCATGTAGCGTTTCACTTTCTCATACTGCTTTTCTATGTCAATGTTACACGTGCCTGCAATGTCTAAGCATTATTTGGGGCCATGGAGGGCCACAAGTTAGTGGGGGGTGGTAGTCAGTGATGCTGGAGCAGGATTCTGTGTGGGAGGAGGAGCTGGCGGGGCAGAAGCCAAGCGTGAGACAGAAGTGAGTAGTTGGGGCAGGAGTCAGTGGTGATATAGGGGTTCATGTAGGGCTATGAGTCAGTGGGCAGGAGCTGGCGGGTCAGAGGTCAATGGTATGATAGAAGTGAGTGGTGGTGCGGGAGTCAGTAGAGGGCAGAAATGAGTGTGTGTCCAAAGTACTTGGAGCCAACCATTTATTTTGGGACCCTATTGACGGCCCCTTCTGGGGCCATCTTGAGACATGCTTTGGTTCACTTGGGTCAGTGGTATGTTTTGTTCTGTCCTCTGGGGGTCACCACCTAATATTGGGGACCTCCACTCCCCATATTCTCTCATTCTAGAGGTGTCATGACACATTGGTCATTAAATCCTTGCTAATAATGAAGCTACTGGCCACTTCTGCGCTATAATAGTTACATTAGGAAATGTAGCAATCTATACACAAATCAGACTCGGCTGTGACATGTACTCCTTTAATACTTATCACACAAAAGGCTGCACATTTATTTTGGGATAAAAGTCTGCACACCGTATATATTTAAATTAATAAATTAATTTATTTTCAAAGAGTGTATTACAAAAAGAAAACAAATGGGATTGTTACTAAAGGGGGTTATCCCTCTCATTTCTCCCTCCGCGCTGAGAGGACAGTTCTTGCTTTCTTTGCCATCCAATCATTTAATTTAATATATAGAGTCGCCTGGGAAGGGGACAGAATTAGCTCCTAGTTCTGAAGGACCGTCCATTCAATCTGTGCTTTTACGGGAAACCCATGTCCAATTCATTAAAGAATGCACAGAATCTCTAGCACCAATGATGACTGCCTTCATTAATGCCTCTTTCAGCTCCAACAAGGTCCATGACTATACACCCATTGCTAAAATATCTTACTTTAGACCTTGAGAACCCCAACAACTACAGACGAATCACCACGGTCCCTTTCTTACAAAACATTCTGGATAAAGTGGCCTTCGCACAAATCCTGCAATTCTTAGAAGCTAACAGCATACTGGCGAAGAGGCAATCTGGTTTCCGCCCAGGCCATGGAACGGAATCCGCCCTACTTGATCTCAAGATACAACTAGGGGAAATAATGGACAATGGGAAGCCGGCACTGCTGCTGTTCTTAGATCTCTCGGCGGCTTTCGACCTGGTTGACCATGAGACATTCTGCAAACAACTTAAGAACGCTGCTTACTTCTCTACTGAAGCCACAGCTTGGATCTCATCTTTCCTTAAGGGAAGAAGTATGAGAGTGTTTTCAGAGCAGGCATGCGCCGCTCCTACCACCATCCACTGTGGTGTCCCTCAAGGGTTGTGCACCGCACCTACCCTCTACAACATATTCACCCTGCCCTTGTTCAACGACCTGGATGATAGCGGAATAGCTTAGACCAACTATGCCGATGACATGCAAGTACTCCTCCCGCTCTCTGGCTCCTATGCACAGGATGCACCAACTCTCTCCAACACATATGCAACCATCCAGGGGTGGATGGTTGTGAACGGATTGTGTCTTAATGGGGAAAAAATGATATTCGACTAGTCGGTACCAACAACACTCTCAACAAACTGGATGATCAATACAAGACTGTCTACATTGATAAAACTATCATCACAGTCCATTGGGGCTGTTGCTTCTCTGATCCCTGTGATATCTTATTTGGAGTTTGACAAGGGGCCAGCCTGTCCCCTATGCTGTTAAATATATATATGCACACTCTGTGCAGCTTACTGGTGAAGGAGGGGGTGTCGTTTACAAATTACGCAGATGACACCCAACTCATATTAGAAGTGGATGGCAGCCATCATGACGCAGACAGTGAAGTAATAGCTCGGGTTTATGAGGTAATAAATGTCTGGATGGCAGCCATCATGACGCAGACAGTGAAGTAATAGCTAGAGTTTATGAGGTAATAAATGTCTGGATGGCAGCCATCATGACGCAGACAGTGAAGTAATAGCTAGAGTTTATGAGGTAATAAATGTCTGGATGCAGACAAATTGGATGTGTCTGAATGACTCTAAAACTGAGCTGATGCTGTTTGGATCTAGTCGTCAGCTTGCCAACTTGGGGGCAGAGTATAAGTCATTTAAAATTAAGAATGCCACTATCCAGGTAGTCCAGAAAGTGAAGACCCTGGGAATGATGGTTAATGCAGTGGTAGACGCTCATGCCCAGACTAGCTATCTACAAAAAAACACGGCATATTATTTAAGGCTCATGAAAGCCATTAAGCCGTACCTTAATGAGGGTAACATGGCTACTATAGCCAGAGCCATTATATTATCAAGGCTTGATTATGGCAATGCCCTGTTGTTAGGGGCTTCCTCTAGGGATGTTTCCAGCTGTCAGGTGATTCAGAATAACGCGGTTAGGCTGGTCAGAAATCTGAAGAAAAGAGACCATGTCACTGCAGATAGAATAGCGTTACACTGGCTTAGAGTAGAGGATCGTTTAAATTTTAAAGCCCTCTGCCTGGTGCACAAATGCCTATATGGCTCTGCTCCAGAGTACCTGAAAAAGAGACTAGTGCCTCACACCCCCAGTAGAAGTCTCCGTTCCGGGGGCAAATGCCTGTTGATCGTTCCCAAGTTCAAGCTGAAATCAGGGTTGGGCAGCTCCTTCTTGGTTCAGGCGCCTAGCTTGTGGAATAGTGTTCCGGAAATACTCAGGTCCAAAACAAACCTTCTTGTTTTCAGGAAGGGTTTAAAAACATATCTCTTCAGATGATGAACTAGGATAGGATGGTTTAAGGACAACTTCATGGTTTAGCCTTGGGCTGGCCTCTTTCTGTGTTCTATGTTGTGTTTCTGTTCGTTTAAGCGCCCTGATGCCCTCGGGCTACCGGCGCTATACAAAAATGAAATACATACATACATACATACAGTGTCATCAGCAGTCCAAACATTAGGGGTATTTCTCGACTCCTCCATCTCCATGATCAAACAAGTTAGCGCCATCGCATCGTCCTCAGCACTTACCACCAAAATCATTAACGCTGTCAAACCATAACTGTCCACCAAGAATTGCCTGTCAATAGCTAGGGCGACCAGTGGGGCCAAACTGGACTATTGCAACGCCCTCTTTTTGGGCACTTCTGCAAAAAACCTCAGCAGACTACAAGTCGCGCAAAACAATGCTCTTAGAGCGGTGCTAAGTATCCCCAAAAGAGAACACTTTTCTCAGGCAAGAAGGGATGCACACTGGCTGCCTGTCAAAGAGCGAATTGTTTTCAAGACCTTGGCTATCACGCACAAGTGTATCTCCCGTGCATCCCCTGGGTACCTATCGGAAAAAATATGACCTACTTCCTCCTCCAGACCTACGCGGTCCCAACATACTAACCGCCTGTCTGTCCCCAACTTTAAAAGAGCCATAGTGGGTGGTGCCAGCTTCCAGTTCCTAGCGCCCAAAAATTGGAATGCGTTGCCCACTGCTTTCAGGAATGAAACTTCATCTGCTCTCATCCGCAAAGCGCTTAAGACCAAACTCTTCAAGTAGATGAGTACATCTGCCTCCCAACATCTGCCCTTCCGAGCATTCTCCTAGTAACAGGTTCGTTCCCCTGTTTCAAAGGAACCCTTGAGCCTTACATCCGTAAGATGTTCACTGCAACTGGTTAAGGTAGATGCGCATGTGGGTTCTTAATGCATTGGTTTGTCACTCTAATATATTTCTCCTGCTGTTTTCATTGTAAAATTAGCAACATGACCCTGTTCACTTGTAACCCATGAACAATTTGGGCAAACTGTATAATGTGAATGTACCATTCTCTGCTTTGCTCGTGTGACTAATGAATTTATCTGTAACAGCGCCACGATGCCCCAGGGCCGTTTGTGCGATATATAAATACACATAAATAAATAAATATCTAGCTCTTGCGGCAGGGACTGACTTGGGCAGGGAGAGGATTTTCCTCCAAACCATGGCTTCCAATTTGGACAAGGCTGTACCTTTGTCACGAGTTCCAAAAATTTGATGTTGGAGTATGTTTTGCTTATAAAGTTTTAAAACAGATAAAACAGAAAATCAACCTAATTTAAAATCAAATTGCCGTAATTGAACGGCCGCTGCTAAAAACACAGTTGTATACAGTGCTACTTTTCCATTTCTTGCATGAATATAATTCCCAAGGTACTTAACATGCTCAACCACTTCAAGGCTTTGGCCCTCTACTTTCCAGTTACAATTCTTCCTTTTAGACTTCTCTGTGTTCAGTATTAAACATGTTTACATATTCAAATGCAAGTCCAGATTCAAGAAATATAAACGTAAGCTTTCAAGAGACCCCTGAAAAGCAACTTGGGTCACATCGCAGATGATCATGTCATCTGCGTAATTTGGGTGATGGACCTTGGTTTGATCAATAGATGGAGGGTTGGTCCGCACCTTATCCCTGCAGAGGCCCATGTCACAGATATAGAGGCTAATTAAGAAAGGTGCAATGACACAGCCCTGACGAAGTCCACAGTTAGTACTAATTCGTCTCGTACAGCCCCCATGGCTGTTTATCCTTATCTTAATTCTGTTACCTTGGTGTAAAGATATTTATATGCTAACCAGGGCCTGGGGGCACCCATAGAACAGCATTTGTTTCCATAGTTTTGCCCAATTAACACAATCGCAGGCTTTAGGTATATCAAGGAGTGCAAGGCAGATGGATATCCCTTGTGCCCTAGAAAGCTTGCCCAGTAATGTAACCAGGAACCTGTTCAGGGCCATCCCCACGCCTTTCTTGAACCTGGACTGGTGCATATCAAGACAGCCCGATTAGCCGTCCAGCATTACAAGTCTCCCAAAAGTATATTTGCAAAAATCATGTTAGTGGAATCAAGCAGTGAGATCGGTCTATAGTTTGTTGGTAAAAGTCTGCATCCCCCTTAAAGATCGGGATCAGCACTGCCGCTTTCCAGGAGGATGATATTACTTACATTGTTAGGATATAATCAAATAAACGCAATAAAACCTTAGACCACAAATTCAGGTCGGATGCCATCAGAGTCAGGTAAGAGAGCCCTATTAAAATGGAAATGTTATCTATGTCCAGATGAAGTGCCTCCACCCACCTATGGTCATACCATATAGATATACCATGCACCGTCTATTTTGCATAAAGCTTTGTAAAATGATGTATACATGTGTCTTCAGTTAAAGGTTGAGACTGAAGAGAAGACTCAGTACCACCTGATTCAATCAAGCGCCAGAAAGAGTTGGCGTCTCTACTGCATAAGCAGTAAATCATGCTTTCCGAGTCTCTGATTTACATCAGAAATGTGTGGCCCCTTACTGCCGCACCTCACTGAGGAGGCCCAACCAAGCCGAAACATGTCTGGGGTTGCTTGTGTTTCCGTGCAGAGGGGATCTGGCCTAGCATTTCAGGCTGGGCTGCTACCATTGGTGGCAGTACCAGACTGATTTGCATATGGCTGGACCACTTTTGCAGTGCAGCAGACAGGCTAAAAAACGGTGGTGTGGAAGGTTGCCCAGAGCAGTGCCAGTGGTTCAGATTAATTCAAAAATTCAAAATCATATATATATATATATATATATATATATATATATATATATATATATATATATATATATATATGACAAAAACGTTGTTTAAGGGACGTTATGGTTAAGTTGCAATAGTAAAAACCTATGAAATTCAATGGACAAACGTTGTTACAGGGACGTTATGGTAATTCGCCAGTTATGGCAAGCTAAGCAACCATAACTTGCGCTACCATTGTGCACTTCTAAGACTAACACCCAGGACTTCAAAGATGACATCACAAATGTCATTCATGACATGACGGGTGATTTCACCTGTGTATATAGTTTTCATAAACACACTCCACAAGGGATTGTCATTGTAATGTTGGCAGAAAACATTGGAAGAACTACCATGAGATACATAGTTCTTAAAGGAATACATTGCTATAAACACCATTGCATTACAGAACTCTTTCCAGTACATGCGCCCAGTCATGTAGAAACGTAGCAATTGTCTACAGCATGCATCATACAGTTGCAATAATCAAAATCTCCAGATGTTGGATCATATTGAAATGGGCAATTTCAGCGGCACACAGTCCTTGTTGTAACGACTAAAGTAAGGAAAAGGTAGGTGTCCTACGGACACCGCAGCTGCCCGGCCTATCCACAATGACAGTGGAGGCATCTGTACGCCGCCAGCAGGCTATGCATGTCCGCATGTTGTCCACCACCTATCAATGCGTTTAGGAGCGGACGTTTGTGCATAGTGCAAGTACACGCATGTGTATCTGTTTCTCTGTGTACTGGTTTAATCGCTTCTGCGCAGCATATGCGAAGGAACGTTAATTAGGTTGGGGCGTCCACCCATGTCCTACAGGTAGATATACAGATAAACATCCCACCTGCTGTACCCTATAAATAGCCAGCATCTCCCTAAATGGTTGGTGCACGTGTGGCGCACATTTAGTCAGTAGAGAAGAGGCAACGGTGTGCATAGGACACCCATGCACATGCGCAAAATGTATTCCGTGCAAAACGCTTCCAGCGGACAGCCGTTTCAAAGGCGAACAGTGGCGACATCACCATGTGATCACACCCACGCTGCGTGTGGGCCCTTATTTCGGGGACAGGAGCCAGACCCTTGAACAGCAGCAAAGTGTAGGGTTGAGCAATGTACAGAGTGTTTTTCGAAAAGTACCCGATTACAAAAACACAACAATGTGCTGTTGCTCATGTATGTATGTTTTGGAACAATGTAGGCCTGCTTTCCGGGTGAAAGTTGTCCACAGCAACCCTACAAAAGGGCACACCCTAGAGGTGCTGTGCAATCTGTTTGCAGCTTTTCCGAACAGAGTAGCAGGCCACATAGGTTTGCCCTGTAAGTAATGGTGCACCAAATCTGCTGTGTTACAGTGCATCTGCAACTAATAGCAACCTTGTCAGTCCGGCTGAGTACACACAGTAATGGAGAAAATTATGAACGGGCCTTGCTGTGATCCACACCCGCAGCTGCGATAATCCCCATTGTCCCAATCTCATGGGTAGCTAGCGGCAAAGGGGAGTATGTGCACGTGCGTTTCCCCAAGGACGGCGAAGGGCCGTGTCCCAATGAAGCACAAACATTCCTTCTTCCCTTTCCAGTTTCCTCTTTACAGCACGCTGTCATTGCGTACTGTTAAAAAGTTACACACGCTTATACCAATGACATTGAAGAGCTCTCCATGTACCAGTTTCAGTTCTGTACAACCGTTCTCTGCGTACACACCACGCCCAGAAACGTTGTTGCGCAATCCCTGTGGCTCCACAGTACCATTTCCATGTCCGCCATCCTGAAAATCCCTGTATGTGGCTGTCGTGCTTACCAATGTGCGACAAAGAAATGCCATTTGCTTGGAAAAATTCTGCATTTCCACAACTAATGAGGTCATTGTTGCATATGAGCATCCCAGCAGCGGACAAAAAAGTACTTACCTGGCCACTCTGTGATGTCGGGCACATGTCATCTCCCACCGGCAGGCGAACCCCTACACTGGCTTTCTAGCAAACCCTGCACTTGCAGACTGTTTTCTGTATGCCTAACAGTGCATCCACCACCTGTTGTGTGCACTTATACGTGCACTTGCCACAATTGGCTCGTATTTTTACTTATTGTCATTTGTTCTTCTTCCCATGTACTGTACCTTCCCCTCCCTCCACCCATGCACCTGGGCGATCTAAGTCACATCTGGCCTAGTAGGGTCATTGTCTCCATCTCCCCTCTGTTTCCCCTCCCTTGCCTCGTTGTGCTTTGCTAGACGTGTGTCTAGGCGCATTACAAATGCCGTAGCATACAATTACACATCATATGATATCATACACACAATGCATTCACAACAGTAGGATGCCTGCCACTTACCGTGTACACTGCAAAGTTGTTTTTTGTTTTCCACAGTACCCCACTTACTGCACACATTTCAAAAAATATTGCGCACACGCAGCACAGCTTGCATGTTACTAACTGCAAACAAATACATACAGTTGATGCATACACCCAGGATGCTTGCCCCTTACCTTGCAGACTTCCACCATAGCCATCTGCACTTCTTTGTGCAAAAAGACCTTCTGACACAGTGTTTGCGTACACACCAGACCCACCAACCTTATAGAGCAGTGTCTTTCGCTCCACAGTTTCCTTTCCATGGCTCCCATCCAGAAAATGGCTGGATGTGGCACGTGGAAGCGTGAAAGTACAGCGTAATCTGCTGAGTTTTCGTGTGAGGGAGGGAGGGTGTGGTCAGTTGGGGGGTAAATTTAAAACAGGATAGGGGTTTGGGTCTGTAGTGCTGTCTCAGAAAACAAAAGGTGTTTTTTTTGCCCTGTTTTTGTTATGTACGTGCTTGCATACATTTTAAAAAAAATCTCTTTCAATGAGTTTCTGTTTGCTTCTGCGCCTGACATTTGTACGGACTGAACGTCAACGCTTCTCTTACAGTTCTACAGGATTGTCTGCAACGCTTTGTGCAGAGTGGCAAACAAAACAGCATTGCCAATGGAGGTAAAAAAATGCCATTTCCTTGGAACCACTGCAAATCCTGATTGTTAATGCTGTCATAGTCAGCGCAGAACATTCCAGCTCTACACATAAAGTCACACATGCTTCTGTTTATGAAACGCCTCCTGACATCTGGCTGTGGTCAAATTACACTGGCATGGTCCCATGCACCTCTTGGTGGTATGGAGGAGAAAATCACCTTGGCAGTAGGATAAATCTGCATCACTGCTGTCATCAACTTCTTGAGGTGACAGAGCACACATGAGCACGACATGCACCCCAAATGTAGTGCTCCATAATGCACAACCACAACATCTACACTACCGGCAGATGCCACACATGTGCAAAGGAGAACCATGGCTCTGAAACCCACTCATACACTGTCCCCCAAAAAGCCTCCACTCCTTCCAACTGAAAATTAGTATCAAAGCCTCTTTCCACGGCATACCTGTGCAGATCTTGTACAGATGTATCACCCACGATGAGCACTCTGCGTCTGTCCATCTCTGTCAACCTCACGGCATCGAGGTTTGGGGAAATATATCAACGCCCCTTCCTGTGAACCACACCCTCGACAACTGATTGGATAATCCACAGAGTTCCATTTGCAAAGGCACCATGCTCAGAAGGGCAGATTGTAGCATGTGCGCCTGCCCAGCTACAGTAAGGGCCACACCCCAGTAAAGCACAGGCACTCCTTATTCCGTTTCCACTGTTGGATATATGCAACACTCCCGCATTAGGTAGTATTCAATAGTCACACACGCATGTAGCATTCACATCCAAGACCTCTGCATCAAACACGATCATTTCTGCACTGCAGACGTACCTTTACACACTCACAGTACAGGTCTTGTTTCATGTGAAAGCATCTCCAAGTAACAGCTCTCCAAACCGATGCACGCTTTCAGCGTCCACATTCCCCCAGCGCATCACCCAGCACCACGAACTGCAGGTAGCCATAGTTTTTTTCCTCCCAGCACTCCACCAACTTCAAAGATAAAATACATCAAAGTGCAGTACAGTAGTTTGTAATGTGTGCAATGCACACTACTCAAGCACATACACTATGCAGTTGAACCCTATGCACTGGTACACACACACTTTCTCACGACAGCACTCAGTGGACACACTGCAGAACTGTTCACTCCATAAGCTCCTGCAATGCACTGGAAAATGTACCCTAATGTCCAAGGTGGTGGCATAATGTACACCATATGGTACTGGATGCATATCAGGTCGCTTGTGTTGTTCTACCACGTCTACAAGGTCCTGCAGATCCATTTTTTGAACGTCACCACCATCGAAGACATGCATACTTAAAACTGCATGTCTGCGTTATGGTGGCGTGCTATGGTGCAGGCCTAGGCTCTTCGGTGCCTGGCCTGTAGCCTTTTGCCATACACCCAACAGTGTAGTCCTTGGCCATACCTAGCACAACATAACAAAGTAATGCAGGTGAACAAGTAGCCAGGTACATGCAGGTCACCCCTAGCTACTTCTAAGCATCCACTACTTCACCACTGCACCCACAGGACACACTAGAGGAGTCATCATTTCATCAGGTCCAGGCATGTACGTAGTAATGTAGTGTAAGAATTGCAACCAATCCCCACAACTATGAAAGCAACATTTTATGCAATGATCACAAACTGCACACCGAAGGCAACATTGTGAAACCTACTTCACCGCAGGGCACATATTTGGTGGTGCAAGGTGACCACCCATTCATCGAAGGGGCTACGGGCTTAGCATACGCAACACAACGTACTGCAGTGTACATTTCAAGTTTCATGTGGTCTTCATTGTGCTCCCATTCTGCCATCACTGACCGCTAGGGCCTCACCACACACAGCACACCCTAGTACAACCCATGTTTTACTTCTCATGTCATGGTAATTCACTCCCCATCTGCAATTGCACCTGACAACTTTCACCCTGCCCACATCTTCACATACATGGCATAACACTCTACCTAGCAATACCCTCGAGAGGAACGGCAGACTCCGCTCAAGACTTGCAAAACTCTATGAACCACTAGCTAGAACCCTGGCATCCTCTAACAAACGAACAACTAAACACTGGCCCACTTCAACCACCACCAACAGCCCCCCCTCCAAGACCCAAACTACAGCTAGCCCCACCTTACCTAAGATAAACACGCCCTGCCTCAAGGGCGGCCTAATAAACTCTAGATCGCTAGTTGCACACGCTACAGAGATAGCAGACATCATCCACTCTGAACAGCTAGACCTCCTAGCAGTCACCGAATCTTGGCTTCACGCCGCAGCAGGACCCGCCCTCTCACTGGCCATACCAAATGGATATACCATATTGCGATCAGACAGAACTGATACTCGGGGTGGAGGCATTGCACTCATAACGAGAAACAATCTACCTTGCAGACTAGTACCATCCTCAGTCATCAACTCATGTGAGCTCATGACAGCCAAAATAAACATAAATAACACCCAGACTCTCACAATATACCTGGTCTATAGACCTCCAGGCCCCATTGTGACCTTTGAAGACGATATATCAAATATCATCTCGAATAATCTAAACAATTCCTCCCAAGTCCTACTACTAGGCGACTTGAATTTAGGTTATAATGACCCCAAAGACACACATGCATCCAATGTGGCTAGTATCCTAGCAGAACAAGGATTTACCCAAAGAGTGCTCACCCCCTCACACAACAAAGGCAGAACCCTGGACTGGGTAGCAGATTACAACTGCAACGCCACGATAGCCTCGATTTCCCCCCAGATTTGGACAGATCACCACCTCATAACCTTTACCCTAACTACCGCCAAACCCACCTTGGCACCCACACCTCTAGCGCCATCCATTCCTACCCGGAACAAAAAAAACATCACCTGTGACAAACTGCTACCCCTCATCCTCCCTACACTCAACGACATCCCGGAAAACCTGGACCCCGAAGCTATGGTTAAGGAATTTAACCACATCATGACCACATCTCTAGACTCTATTGCACCACTCAAACTTAGACAAAGCAAACCCAAAGCCCATCTCAATTCATGGTACACCCCATACCTAAAATCACTGCCTATACAAAAAAGAAATCATCCTAGCTAAACGCAAAACTTACAACGCTAGAATCTCCCAAGCCAACTCTAGCACGAAAGAACTCTTTGTCATCCTCAAAGAGCTAGAAGCACCAATCCCTGTGCCAGACAAACAACTGCATCAAAGACCAACTCTGGTGCTCCAACATCCCTGTGCCAGACAACTGCATCAAAGACCAACTCTGGTGCTCCAACATCCCTGTGCCAGACAACTGCATCAAAGACCAACTCTGGTGCTCCAACATCCATGTGCCAGACAACTGCATCAAAGACCAACTCTGGTGCTCCAACATCCCGGTGCCAGACAACTGCATCAAAGACCAACTCTGGTGCTCCAACATCCCAGTGCCAGACAACTGCATCAAAGACCAACTCTGGTGCTCCAACATCCCGGTGCCAGACAACTGCATCAAAGACCAACTCTGGTGCTCCAACATCCCGGTGCCAGACAACTGCATCAAAGACCAACTCTGGTGCTCCAACATCCCGGTGCCAGACAACTGCATCAAAGACCAACTCTGGTGCTCCAACATCCCTGTGCCAGACAACTGCATCAAAGACCAACTCTGGTGCTCCAACATCCCTGTGCCAGACAACTGCATCAAAGACCAACTCTGGTGCTCCAACATACAGCAAGATCTAGCCAACAAAGTCACTACCCTTCAAACTAAAATTGCCAAGAAAAAAGCCACACTCGCCGGCAACAAACCCATTAGCGTCAACCTAGAGCAACCAAGTAACTCTACCAATCACCCCAGATTCAAGTTTTCCAAAGTCACCATAAAAGAAACAGAAAATACCATACTATCCCTCAAACCCACCAACTGTCAAGGTGACCTATGCCCCGCTCAACTTCTAAAGGATGCAGCCAGAGATCTGGCCCCCTTTATCACAAAACTTATCAACTCATCCTTCTCCACCAATATCATCCCATCCAACCTCAAAGAATCATGGGTGCTTCCTCTACTAAAAACCAGTCCTTGACCCACTAGTACCCACCAATTACTGCCCGATTACTACAGTGCCCTTTCTCTTAAAGATCTTAGATAAAATGGCATACTCCCAGATACAAAAATACTTGGAAACCAACTCTCTACTAGGAACTAGGCAATCAGGCTTCCGGCCCCAACATGGGACAGAAACAGCCCTCCTAGACCTCAAGTCACAGATAGATGAACTCCGGGATGAAGGGAAATCGGCCCTCCTTCTACTCCTGGACTTATCAGCTGCCTTCGACCTGGTCGACCACACAGTCCTTTGCAGCCACCTGGACTCGGCAGCTCACTTCTCCAAAGAAGCCATAGCATGGATACAATCTTTCCTAACCAACAGGACTATGAGAGTCTTCTCTCCTGTGGCAGCAGCCACCCCCATCCCCATCACATGTGGAGTGCCCCAGGGATCTTGCGTCTCACCCACCCTCTATAATATCTTTACCAAGCCCCTTTTCGATGATCTGGACCTTCTGGGTGTCACTTACACTAACTATGCAGATGACACACAGATTCTCCTACCGCTTACCGGTGATTACGACAAGGATTTGGCCTTGGTGAACACGATATATCTCATCATCCAGGCATGGATGGCCACCCGCGGTCTATGCCTGAATGATGACAAAACAGAGATCATCATCCTGGGCACTCCCTCAACCCTCAAAAAACTCAGCCCCGAATACTCAGCATTCAACATAGACAATAATATTATTACTGTCGCCAAGGAGGTTAAAACCCTGGGTTTCTATCTGGACTCCACTCTCTCCTTCAGCAAGCAGGTCAATGCCTTGGCCTCGGCCACAGCATATACATGCAAGTTGATTAGAGCTGGCAAGGCCTTCCTGTCACAGGACAGTTGCATCACCCTAGCCAGAGCCCTCATCTTATCCAGGCTGGACTACTGCAACGCTCTTTACATAGGAGCCAATAAACAAACCATCAAAAAAATCCAACTCCTACAAAATAATGCGCTGAGAGCAGCCCTGGGAATCCCCAAGAGAGAACATATCTCTAATACCAGAAGAGCCAACAACTGGCTTTCCACTCATGATAAAATAAAACTAAAAACTGCCTCCCTCACCCACAAATGCTTGAACAATGCAGCACCCCGTTACCTATCCGACAGATTCACTTTGAAGCCTACCACAAGAATCACCAGACTCGCCAACACCAACTACCTCTGGGTCCCCAGATACAAACGTGCCAAAATCGGAGGCAGCAGCTTCGAGGTCAAGGCAGCACTCCTATGGAACTCACTACCATCCCCTCTAAGAATCGATCAAACCTATCACAAGTTCCGCCAGAGTATCACTAGTTGGCTCAAAGATGCCGACATCTAGGCATATACCTTGCTAACTTACCCCGGCACCTCTCTCTACACTGCATGCACCAACCACACCAACTACTTTGTAAAACTTTGCATGCCTTCAATGTACCTGCCTGTATGTATCGTAACCTTATTGTGCCCATATGTAACCAATCGCACCTGCACACAAATGTATTTTACATGTTGTAACCAAGCTTTGAATATCCTTATGCCTTGCGCCTGAATACCCTCGGGTCTGGAGCGCATAACAAATAATAAATTAAACTAAACTAAACATGTGCTGAACGGTATGTGAGTGGCTGTGTACATTGTCCATATTGCAACTTTCTGATGCTGATGACTTCCTTTCATAGCGCAATGTGTTCAAACACTTTCTCAAGCAAGGGTCTTACAAGGGCCTAACCATAGCAAACACACATGGTGACATGTGGCTCCCTATTGTGCAACAGGGGCAATGATGAACACCATATGCTAATGTACGCATAGCAGCTCCCTTCTGCTGTTCTACCAAGTGCACAATGTCCTCCGCAACCATTGTGTGCTACTCACCAACTGCAAAGTGACAACTGCATCGCTGCATTATGTTGTGGTGGCTGTGATGAAGGCCTAGGCTGTTGGGTGCATGGACTACGGCCTACGGCCTTTGGCCATGCACCCAACAGTCTAGGCCTTGGCCACACTTACCACAACATAACAGAGCCATGCAGGCGACCATGTAGGCATGTACCAGAAATCACCAAGGCAACGTACGCACCAGCACTTCCACCCAATCGCCGCACCATAAAGCAGGGAGGCAAGGACACGTGTTCCACTTACCGTAATGCAGAAACATATCCCTCTGTTTGGCACCGCTAACCACTTCCAATCACAAAGCATTATAAGCATGCCAACCAAACAAGACATTCTTCACAACATCGGTCCTGCTCCCAACACTCTAGTGCGTGTATTAAACCAATGGTGCATAGTGCACTGCAACACTTACTAATCTTCGCAATGCACCCTATGCAAGCACATATAAGAACCAGTTGCACTGTCACCTCTTCCAGATGTACACTATTCAGTTAGTGCACCCAGTAGACACACTGCACGACTGGTCACTGCACCATCTCCACCCATACACCGACATCTGTAGGTTGTTCTACTAATCACCACACCCATGCAACCAACATTGTGTGCACTGCAGCCAAACCACACACAATAAGCAACAATGTGGCACCTACTTTCAACAAGTGGACATACCTTTTCAACCAGTGGACATACTTTTCTGTGCTAGGGCTGCAGCCATGCATCGAAGGGGCTATGGACTTACCTCACACAGCACACCATAGTACACGCTATGTTTAAATCCTCATGTCTCGTGGAATGCACTCCTCTTCTGCAAATGTGCCTGCCACCACTTATCACAGAAAGACATCACCGCTGCAGCTCGCATGCCATAACGAAGGCTGCCTGCAATGACCATATAAGATTGTGGTCTTTTGAGGTATCCGTGCATTGGCGGAGCATGCACAGATAGCGCTGGCACACCACCATCTTCTAATGAGATATATCACATGTAGCACTTCTCACTCCTGCACCCTTTCCATCCCTTCTTCCCACCACCAGATGCCGTACACTATGTTTTTCAGGCCCTTTCGCTGCCGTATTGTCCTCCGATACAACATACTGCCGTCATGGAACACTTTTGACACACATCCCGTCACTGCACACTGCAAAGCAATTAAAGGGCCTCATCACGACTTCGGCGGTAACCCTTAAATCCGGCAGTAGCGCTATTACCGCCGGATTTAAGGGTCTGCCGAATCAGGGCTTCGGCGGATTTCGCCCCAGCTCTGAGCTGGGGGGAAATCCGCCGAAAATTTGCGCTATTACCGCCGGCGGGAAATCCGCCAGCGGTATTAGCGTGAAGATTCGGGGCATTCCGGAATGGGCTCAGTGGGGAATGGGGACTTACATTACCGCCAAACTCGTGATCCGGCGCTATTAGCGCCTGGGAGTTCGGCGGTAGGGCTAATACTGCCCGCGCTAATAGCGTTACCGTTACCGCCCAAGTCGTGATGAGGCCCAAAATGTTGACCGTGCAGCCAACAGGGAAATGGGACGCCGGAGCAGAGCCAGATATGACTAATTTTAGTGCGCACACTGTTACGTACAAGAGGTCCAGCCATGCACACAATGGCTTAAAGCCTTGCCACACACACCACAACACTATCCTCCGATACACCATTGCAGTGTTTCCCAAAACCTTTAACGCACAGCACGCTTCTCTCCAGCCAACTACCAGCCGGCGTTCGTGATGTACTGCAGGCCAATGATACTTGGGCAGCGGAGTGAACAGGGAAATGGGTCCACAGAGCGGACCCAGATATTACACATTTTTGGGGATGTACATTTCAGTTCTTTGCAACAAAAGTACTGGTCGGATTTCCACCAAACGCACAAAAGCACGCTTTCTGACCCAACCCCCTGCTCCTCCTGCAAATTTGGTAAAAATACGTCCAGCCGTTCGGCTTGTAGCCGTGCGCAAAATGTTTCCCCATTCAGTCTATGGGAAAAGAAAATGTGGTACCCCCCTATAACTTTGCCCCCCCTGCACGAAACCTCACCCAACTTGCCGAACAAATTCAGAGCCGGCCATATACCTTTTTTGCAAAGTTTGGTGACGATTCCTCCAGGGGGAGCAAAGTTATAAGCCGCCGAAAAAGTGGCCTTCCTACGAGTTTAGCAACTTAACCATAACTACAAGCCTGCTACAGCGGGCCGTGTAATGTCTAAATTCCCAGCACCCTTACAAAGAAATGGTTCCCCTACAGGCATGCGCCAATTAACTTGCCTTAGCAGTGCTCCCAGGTTAAATGGATTCACCATGTTAATTTACAGACAATTCTGCAAACCTTAGACCCAATTAGCATTCAAGCTCTGCTACAGACCTATGGTTGTACAGCCTAATATAGAAGAGCCCTCTGCGTACACAAGAAGAAGAATCGTATTACCACCAATGTAGATGGAAAGTTCCTTAACCCTGCCGCGGTTGGAAACAAGTCGGCTACACAAAGATTACACAGGCAGGGGGTCAACAAACAAACCTGCTGCAGACCCTTCTAAGGGCTTCTCTCTCTTGAAAAGACATTCATGGCAGAGAAGTGTACAGAGACAATGGTATGAGAGTGTAACCAAATGATACATTTTAGTAACCCTTCATCCAGCTCCCAAAGTTTCACACCAGAGGGCGCCTCTATATACCCCATCAAACGCTGCCGAGAAGTCTAGATAAGCCACGTAAAGGTGGATAAGCCACGTATAGGTGGATAAGCGACGTAAAGGTGGATAAGCCAAGTATAGGTGGATAAGCGACGTAAAGGTGGATAAGCCACGTATTGGTGGAGCTACTCAGCTTTAGAATCTACCACTTCAATACATTTAAAAATAAACTATTACAAATTGTGCCTGTGGCCATGCACGCATGGGAGATATGCGAGGATCCTGCTGGCTATGACGCGACTGAGCAGCAAATTAGGTGCGTAGTTTATTGCAGCAAACACAGAGCGAAGCGGGCACCCATCTCATCAGGGGAACCGCCGCTCACATTTAAACCATGCACTTCTAGAGCTCTCTCCAAGCTCTGGAACTGAAACCCACAACACAACATATCTTCCTCCTTATGGCAAGAACAAGAAAACCAAAAATAAGTGAGAAGAGGGCAGAGGGAGGAGCAGGGAAACAGAGTGAAAAAGGGTACAGAGGGACACAGTGCGTGAGCAACAATGGGGAAAGAAAGCAACAAACAGCACAACAATGGGGCAATTGAACAAAAAAAAGAACACTATTGGCAAATGCAACCAAACATTGTGATACCTGTTTACACAGAATACGCTGGCTTCCTCACACACACATTCTCTGAACATGGTGGGCATCCGCCTCACCCTCTCACTCACTCTGGCCCCTTAACCAAGACTGGTCCCTTGAGCATGACCAGCGACTCTCTGTGGTTCCACTCTCAGCAGTACCAGTGCCACCAGCACCACCAACACTGCCACCAAGCACCCCCAAATCAACGCTACTATCAGTTGCTCCTGATTCACTCTGATTCATTAAAGACAATATCGACTCCCTCGCCCCAGCCTTGGCTGATCTCTGCAATCTCTCTTTCTCCACTGGAGTTTCCCAACTTCCCTGAAACACTCCCCTGTGCACCATCTGCTAAAAAGAACCTCTGCCGACCCTTCCATTCTGGCAAACTACCGCCCTATCTCCATTGCTCCTTTCTTGGGCAAACTCCTGGAGAAACTGGCTATCTCTCATCTGACCCTCCACACTGAATCTATTGGTTGCTTTCATGACCATCAGCCTGGCTTTAGAGCACCCAGAGGCACAGAAACTGCTCTTCTGAACACCCATGAAGACCTGCTCTCATAACTTGACACTAACACCCCCTCCATCCTCCTTCTTCTTGACCTCTTCTCTGTCTTTAACACGGTTAACCACGACATCCTGATCGCAGGTCTCCGTGACAACCTGGGAATCACAGATCAAGGTCTGGCATGGTTAGCCTCCTTCCTCTCCGACTCAGAACCTTTCACTCGACTATCACTTTCTCAACCTGTGGTGTTCCCCAAGGATCTAACCTATTCCCCTGGTTCTTCAACGTCTATATTTCTGCCCTGAGATGTGTGATTGCCACTTTCCCCTCCAACTTCCAGTGCTGCGCGCCTTCTCCTCTTCGCTCATGCCTGACTGTCAGTCTGCTATTGAGTCTTGGTGTGCTGCAAACTACCTCTGCCTCAATGCCAGTAAGACTGAGATTGTTTACATTGGGACCCCTGCTCCCGCTTTCCCACTTTCGCTCTGGCCAGCCTCCCTTGGCCCTGCACCCACACCCACCTGCAAAGCAAGAAATCTTGGGGTCATCTTTGACACCACTCTCTCCTTCTCTTCTCACATTTTAGGCATCTCTAAAAATTCTAACTATCCGCTTCACCTGCTCAGAGGTACTCTACCTTGTCTCACTTTCCCCCAGAGTCTCACTGTCTCCAGAGCCCTGGTTCTCTCCAGGCTGGACTACTGCAACAGCCTCTTCCTCAACCTCCCTTCTTCTGCCCTGTGCCCTCTGCAACTCATCCAGAACAGAACCACAAGACTTATCCTTGGCCTCAAGCCCAGGGGCTGCATCTCTCAGTCGCTGAACTCCCTTCACTGGCTCCCCGTGGCTGCAAGGATCAAGTTCAAGACCCTCCGCATTATTCACAAGGCTTTCTGGGGCCTGGGACCTACCTATCTGCAACACTGCCTACCTAAATACTGTCCCTCCTGAGCCCTCTGCTCATCTACCTCCAACCTTCTGCGAGTGAGGCGGTTCTCCAAGCAGAGATTTGGAGGGAGATTCTTATCCTCAGCAGGTGCCTCCCTCTGGAATAGCCTCCGTGCCACCCTATGTCTTGAGCCGGATCTCCTTAAATTCCAGAAACTCCTCAAGACTTTCCTCTTCTCCTCGTCCTTCTCTCTCCCTCTACCCTACTAATCCAATTCTCCGTTTTTTCCCCTCCCTCCCTCCTCTTCCTTACAGCATGCTGACTGGCGTCCGGGTGTACCTCAGATCTCACTGGTCCCCGCACCCCGCCAGTCCTCTCTCGCACTTGCCTCTGGGCCCTACACCCCACCCTCACCCAATGCACTTGAGAAATTAACCCAAGAGAGTGGCTCTCTCTGCACTTGCCCCAGTCTCAACTGACCGGGTTCACTTGATCCTCCCCCTCCCTGTGACCCTCTGTGCACTTGCTCGATCATTACGCACCGTGCCTGAAGATCGTCTGTTTGTCTCCTTTGTCTTCACCCCTTAATTGCACTAAACTGCAGAATCGCCGTCAGGCCTAATTGCTATCTTCCGAAAATGTACAATGTATTTATCACGCACTTACTCTGCCTTTACAGACTATTATCGTCTCAGAATTTCAGAATTTCAGGGGCTTGGAGCGACTGTTTGTTTTTTCCCCATGTTCCCATCCCCCTTGAGCGCTCTGAAACACTTGCCAGTGTATAGGCGCTATATAAATATACACTACCATACCATACCTTACCACCCCTGAACATAGAAAAACTGCCTTTCAACCACACCTCTCCTCCTTCCACGACCACTATTCTATCCCTCACATCTGAAATCCTTTTGGGACCTAAATATTTGCTTTCCAAACACTTAAGTGCATATCTGGGGTTCTTAATCAAGACCCAATCTACAACAACCCACTCACTGTCCTTCACCTTATGACTCCCATCGAACACCCTCTTAAAATGTCTCTGTGCCTCCTCCACAACCCTCATCACTTCTTTCCGGTCCACTGCCACGGTTCAAGTCAGACCCATCCAGCCAGGACATAACTTAGTGCCAGGTGGGTGACCCTTCAAAGAGACAAACAGAGATACTTTTGTTACTGAGTGCGGTGTGGCACAGTAACACCACACAATTTGCTTTAACACCATCCTCCAATACAAACCTGAGCACATTGCCAACTGAACTCCTCCCTTCAGGGACCTGTTAACGCGCTCCACTAGACCATTGGCCAGGGGGTGATACAGAGTGGTGTGTCTATGCCCAATGGAATACTGCAACAGAAACCTTCTCATGGCCTGGGAGCAAAATTGAACACCATTATCAGTGACAAGTTTGGTGGGAAAGCCCTCCTGGAAAAATACCTCTTCAAAAAATCTGACCAACTCCACAGTTGTTGCTTCTCTCACGGCCTTCCATTAAATCCATTTGGAATGGTAATCAACCATAACAAAAATGAATTTAAAACCCTCACCTAGACCCTGAATGGGCCCCATGACATCAACTGCAACTTTCTGCCATGGCTGATCAGGGACTGGGACGTGAAGGAGCGGTGTCTCCCAGACCACCTTGCTCTTGTCACTGGCCAAACATTAGCTACAATTTCTGACTTCCATCTCAATTAAGCCATTCATCGTTGGACACCAGTAGCTTTGTCACAACAATCTCTTGGTGCCATTCGCACCCAAATGCCCTTGATGAGCAATTTCCACCAACTTTCCTCTGATACCTTTGGGGGGAATCAGTTTGATCCCTCTCCCGAGTTTACCCCCAACAATGATAACTCATCATTTACTTCAAAGAAAGGCTCCTTTCCAAACATCTCTACCACAATTCCACCACCATCCTTAGTACTTCAGTCTCGGCAACCAAGAGTTCCCACTCTCCCTCACTCAGGTTACCCTGCTCGACACTAGCAACAACCATTTCCTCTGAAGACACTCTTTGTTCCTCACTGTTGGCATCCCCCAGGGGGAGACGAGATAAGCAATCAGCAACTACATTCTTCACCCCTGGAATATAGCAAACTTGGAAAATCAAAATGTTGTAAACCTAACAACCATTTAGAGTTCCTGGGTGAGCCATTTGACCAACTACCACACAATAACATCCGAACAAGATCAACATCTGATCAGTTCACACAATAAAATGCTGACCCCACAAAAAGAATTTGAAATGGAGGATAGCCCAAAACACAGTTAACGCCTCCCTCTCTACGATGGAATAGTTTGCCTCAACACCCCTGAGTGGTATGGATACGAACACCACAACATGCTCTTCCTTAACACTATAACACTGCATCAGTGAAGCCCCCAATCCCAACAAAATGACATCCACCGTAACATAGGTCTTGCTCCCACCATCAAATTTCCCCAAAGAGGAAGCATGGGAAATCCCTTTTTTTATTTCCTCAAATGCATTCTTGCGCTCCTCTGACCAGCTGAACCTGACACCTTTTTTTGTGTAACGATCTCAGGGGCGATGAAATAATGTTAAAATTATGAACAAATTTAAGATAAAATTCTGCCATCCCCAAAAATGATCTCAATGGATCCGTGTCCGTTGGTTCTGGGGCACTGCTGATTGCCTTCACTAAGCTATGCTTGGGAGACACACCTTGCGCTGATATCTTATGGCCAAGATACTCCACATTGCGCACTCCAATCTTACACTTGCTGCGCGTTGCACAGTCAACTCGGTCTCACTCAACCTTCCCAAAACATCTCTTAGCACCCTGTCATGCTGCTTGAGGAAATCTGCATATATTAATTAAGACATCATCGTGAAAGACAACCACATTCTTGACAGCCTCCAACAGATTTTCCATGATGCACTGGAAAACAGCTGCAGCCGAAGCCAAACCGAGCGGCATCTTGCAGAGTGTGAAAGTTGCCTCAGTGGTGATGAGGGCTGTCAGATCTTGACACTCCTGTGCCAGCGGCATCTGATGGTAAGCAGCCGAAAGGTCAATAACTGTAAACACTTTTGATTCTCCAAGAACAGCCAAAACCTCAGAAATAATTTGTAAAGGGTGTTGCTCAACCAATATGTTTCTGTTTAGGTCTTTCAAGTCGACATACAGATGACGTTTGCCATTGCTCTTTGTTACTAGCACCACAGGAGACACTCAATCTGTGCCCTCCAACCTCTTGATTATTCCTTTTTGTAACAAAGAGTCGAGTTCACTATGCAGCTGATCCTTCAGGTGGTGAGGTACTGGGTGCCCCCTGTGTAATCCTGGCCTTGCATTCACCCTTACGTTGATACAGTGTTCACAATCCTTCAATCTTCCGAGATCCTCAGTGAACACCATTTGGAATTCAAGAGCCCACTTGTCTTCTATTTCTGCCACAGTTACAGGGTCACTTGAGTTGGCTTTGATGTGAATCCCCAAGCTAGCTTGCTCCTCCCATCCCAGTAACAATGACCTCTTTCTTGCTACAAAAATGTCGACAGTGCACTCTGTACCTTTATATCCAATGCATGCACGAAATTGCTGAGAAGTTCAATCTCAACTTCTACATATGCACGGGGTGGGATGTGGTGTTCCTCTAACTCTTGGACCTTCCCTGATAAAGTCCCAATGAATGCCTCCCTCGAGGTGATAGTCCATGGGGATGCACTATCTACCTTCATTGAGAGACACTTTCCATTTATGACAAAAACATCAACCGGCCCTCCTTTTCCACCGGTGACGGCCGAGATTTCAAAAACATGGCAAACATTCCCTTCAGCTAAGGTCTGCTGAGATATTTGTGCTGTCTCTTGTTATGTTATGTTACATAAATGTATTAAGCACACATACACCCGAAGGCAACTTGGCGCTAGAAGCAGAGGTACAGTTTTCTTAGAGGCAATTAGAATAGAAAAGTTTTCAGTAGCAACCAAAATCTAAAATAGTCAGCCATTACACGAAGATATGATATGATATGATATGGCATTTGTAACGCGCCTATACACAAGTGTTTCAAGGCGCGACGAGGCAGGGAGGGGGGAACAAGGGGAAGACAGACAACGATCCTACTAGGCCAGGTGTCATTCAGACCGCGCAAGTGCAGGGGTAGGGGAAGGGAAAAATGCAAGGGGAGGGGGAGGGGGGAAGTGCAGTACAAAGTAAGTAGAATAAAATAAATGAATAGGGCCAGCTGGTGGCAAGTGCAAGGTAAGTGCAGACAAGTGCTGGGAAGGGGGGGCTGTGGGGATACATAGACAGTCCCGCAGTAGTGCAGGGGTTGCCAGGGAGGCAGTGCAAGTGGAGAGTGGCAGGCCCCGGACCGAGGTCGGTGAGAGTGGCCCAGTTGCAGATTCAGTGCAGTTTCAGTGAAGAATTTAGCAGGGGAGAGGGAGAGAGAAAGCAGAAGCAAAGAGGAAGGTTTTGAGGTGCTTCCGGAACCGGAGATGGTTCTCCTCAAGTTTCAGGGAGGCAGGAAGGCTGTTTCAGAGGGAGGCCCCTGCCGCAGAGAGAGATATACCCCCAGCTCGTTGCTTCGAGAAGCGGCTGACCCTGAGGGAGTTGGAGACGGATGAGCGAAGGGCTCGGGAAGGAAGATATTTAGGAAGAGAGAGTTGAAGGTATTTAGGCCCCAGGCCCCAGAAGGCCTTGTGGACAATGCAGAGGGTTTTGAACTTAATCCTCGCAGCCATTGGGAGCCAGTGTAGAGATTTCAGTCCTGGAGAGATACGGTCCCAGGGCTTGAGGCCAAGGACAAGTCTCGCAGTTCTGTTCTGGATGAGTTGCAGAGGGCGGAGAGTGGAGGCAGGCAGATTAAGATAGAGGCTTTTACAGTAGTCCAGCTTCGAGAGAACCAGGGCTCGGGAGACAGTGAGCTTCTGGGGGAAGGAGAGGAAGGGAAGAATACCTCTGAGGAGGTGCAGCTGGTAGTGTGACTTCTTAGAGACGTCAGATATATGAAGAGAGAAGGAGAGTGTGGAGTCGAAGATGACGCCGAGGTTTTTTGCCTTGCAGGTAGGAGCAGGAAGAGGGCCAAGAGAGGCTGGCCAGAGAGCTGCAGGGAAGGAGGGAGTGGGTGTGCCGATGAGTAGAATCTCAGTCTTACTGGCATTAAGGCAGAGGTCATTGGTGGCACACCATTCCTGGATAGCAGACGACAGTCAGAGATGAGGGAAGGAGAGGAGGAGGCCGAGGGTAGCGAGAAAGGCAAGGTGTTCCAGGCCTTAGCGGCAGCCACTGAAAAGGCCTGACCGCCCATCCGAGATAGTCTAACACGGGGTACCAACACTTGGAGAGCGGACTGAGAATGGAGACATTGGGCTGGAACATAACGTGGAAACTTAACCTGTAAGTATTCCGCCCCTAATCCATGGAACGCGTGATGGACGATACACATCGACTTGAAGAGAATATGTTTCTCCACCGGAAACCAATGAAGCTGTCTCAATACAGGAGACATGTGAGATCCCAAGGAAAGCATGTAGGATGGCTCTGGCTGCAGCGTTTTGAAGAAGTTGGAGCTGGTTAGTAAGAAAGTGAGGTTGTGCCAGCTAAAGTGAGTTGCAATAATCGATGGTACTCAAAACAATTGCGGCCCACACAGGCACCTGACATTTTTCTGGAATAAATGGAAGGACTTTCCGCAAAGTACAGAGCTTAAAATGCCCACTTTTACGGACAGCAGCCACCTGTTCATCCATTGAAAGGGAAGAGGTGATTTTTACCCCCAGATTTCTCACAGAAGATGAAGGCAAAGGAAACTTGCCGAGAGATGGGGACCAGAAATCTGGTGTCCAAAACAGCAAAAGAGAGGTGGTACCAACGACCAACACCTCAGTCTTTCTATCATTCAATTTCAGCCAGTTAGTTGCCACCCATAGACCCAGCTCCTCCAGGCACCTCCTAAGCCGAGCAGCTGTATCGGTTCTAGTAAGATCCAGACGTAGCAACATTTGTGTGTCATCGGCGTAGGAATAATATCGAAACCTGTGTGATGAAATAGGATACAGAAGGAATCTAATATAAATATTAAACAATGTGGGAGAAAGAGCAAATCCCTGAGGGACTCCGCAGGAAAGCGATACAGGTTTGGATCGAAAAGGAAGAAGAGAAACAGACTGCAAATGATCGGCCAAGAAAGCCGTAAACCATCCAAGAACTTGGCCAGCCTGCCGCACCGCAGAAAGACGGGAGATCAGAGGGAGATGGTCAACTGTGTCGAAAGCAGCCGAAGGATCAAACAGAAGGACTGCTCCGACACCACCCTGATCCACCAGGCGGGCAAGGTCGTCTAGCACCGAGTTCTGGACTGATCTGTGCCTCTCCCAGGATGGTACCCGGATTGGAAGGAGTCAAAAAATCCAGAGGGTTCCAGGAAGGCAGAGAGCAAAGGGGCCACCAGCGCCTCCAGCACTTTATCAGTAAGGGCAGGAGGGAAATTGGCCGAAAGTTGGCAGGCTCCTCGGGATCCAGATGTTTTTTTTTCAACAAAGTAATCACCAAGGCGTGCTTTAAGATGATAGCAATAGCCCCCTCAGTAAACAAGGCATTAACTGCTGCAGTGATTTCATATATCATCATACCCTGAGAGATCTCTTTCAGGAAGCCCAGAGGGATGGCATCTGCCGGCGGGGCTGATGTGAGACAGCCCCAAGTACGTCTGAATCAGAAAAAATGGGAAAAGTAGACCACAACGAGTTAACGGGGGGAGGCAACTCAAGCGCCCCTGCCGTGCCCAAGTGGCAAGCCTCAATGGCAATATTGTCACGAACAATCGTGATTTTAGTTGTTCAGGACGTGTCGCCGTTGTTCAAGTAAAATGACTGCTCCTTCTCTGCACATCCAGGCGAAGTGCCCCTTGCACTTGCACTTAATGGACGGGGGAAGGCGTTGCAATGCCACAAACGAGATGGCAGGCCTCACAGGGAGTGCCGGTGCTGCAGTATGGAGGGTGCCTCTGTGTTTGGCACTCCGCCCCCCTGTTCAGAGTTTCCACTCGTCGCCTGTGCCAAGATCCTGCTGGCAATGACGCGGCTGAGCTGCAAATCAGGTACGTGATTTATTGCAGCAAACACAGAGCGCAGCAGGCACCCATCTCATCATGGGAACCGTCGCTCACATTGAAACCATGCAGTTCCACAGCGCTCTCTTAGCTCTGGAACTGGGACCCACAACATAAGAAGATAAGAGGTTTTCTCCACAAATTCCTCTAACAGTAACGTTAGCTGCGCGTGGACCATGTTTTAGACTCTGACACAACCCAACAATCCAATGTAGATCGTTCTCTTCCATTGGACCAAGGAAATGACCTGGAATATCCCTGTAGTTCTAGCACCCCTTTCTCCACCTCATTTACAGCCACCCAACAAACAACATCAACTTCCACACCGACTGGACTTACTTCCCAACTAACAACCACAGCTCCCCCAGTAGTTCCCAGCCAGGGCGGAAACCCCACAATAAAGAGTATCTTCACCCCTCCCCCGCATATGACCTCCCACAACCCATCATCTAACCCACACACAGAGCCGACAATACCCCGTACCTTTTGATGTCAAGCAAAAATCATTTCTCAGTGGAAAATTGAAACTGAATGTCATAGTCAGATCACTTTGCTATTCCCCTTCATGTGCTCTCTACCATGCAAGAATATCCCCCTACCTGCCACACATCACCCTTGTCCCCCAGACAGACAAACCAAGTACATTACAGATACAGCCTTAGTACCACTCAGACCACTCCCCTCCAGCCTACATGCACGTCCCTCAACTCTCCTCAACAATTACACCATTATCACACAGGCACAATTGGCCCCCTCAAATCACAAAAATCCCACAGCCGCCACCATAAACCATGGTTCAACAGCTCTATCAAGCAGGAAGCCAGAAACCTAGAAAGAGTCTGGCAAGAGAACCCATGCTCCCTCACCAGAATGACCTTCAGACACTGTTGCAACAAATGCAAAACAGCCATGCACAATGCCAAAGCCACCCATTACCTCTAAGACCTTCAATCCACCACCAACTGTACACAGAAACTATTCAACATTGTGAAATCCTTCTCCAAACCACCATCCAAACTTTCCGCACCCCCATTCACTGCAGTATTCAACTCCCTCATGGACTACTCTGAAATACACAACGTTAGGCAAGCCCACCTCTGATATCCCACTCCCACCCCCGCTTCCAAACATTCACACATGACACAGACACCCTCATCACTCTTACTACCAAACCAAAATCTGCACAGTTCCTGGATGATGCATGCCCACCTCAAGCTGCATCCAATTACATCATCACCCTTGATCCCCACGGATCATCAACTCCTGTCTCTCACATGGTACTATCCCCTCTCCTCTCAAAACTGGAAAAATCTCACTCCTCAGCAACAAACAAAGTCTCAATCCCACACTCCCCGCAAAATGTGTTCCCCATCACTATCCTACCATACCTCGCCAGAATCATGGAACCCTACGTCACTACCTAACTGCAACAACACATCACCACATACAACCCACTCAACCCCGTCCAATCTGGCTTTCCCCCTGGGCACAGCACGAGACCGCTACCCTTTGCATTCACAATGATCTCCAAAGCATCAGATACAAAGGACGCACAGCACTACCCGTACTCCTATAGCTCTCTGCAGCCTTCGACACCATCAACCACACCATGCTACTCAACATCTTATCCCAAAGGATGAAACTCTCAGGTAAGGTCCTCGACTGGTTCGCCTCCTTCCTCACTGATGGGAAGCACTTTTTCTTCATGCCCCCTTTTTGATCTGACCCTATCCCAGTCAAATAAAGCGTCCCACAAGTCTCCTCTGTGTCTCCACTACTCTCCAACCTACACGTTGAATCCCCTGGACAGATCCTTAGTAAACACAACGTCTGTTTACACCAAAATGTAGAGGACGTGCAGATATACTTCTAAATCTCATCCCGCTTAGAACTCCACATCCTCAAAACCTGTCTCTCAACCATTGCCACCTGGATGGCCACCCACCTCCTCAAGTTCAACCCTTCCAAAGCGGAATACCTCCTTATCTGGTCCCCTAGACACAAACCTAAAGTGGTAGAAAACCAGGACCTGTCAACGGGAGTGGACCGGGAAGCAAAAGAAGTCCTGGAAATAATTTTCAAAAGTGGCCCTATGTTACACATTTTCAGTAAGACCAACCCTTTTCCTATCTGAAAAATGTAAAATACCACACAAAAGAGGCCCAGGATGCAGAGGCCCACCGAGAAATCTCCAGAGTTCCCTATGGGTCAGTCCACCCCTGCCTGCCAACTGCATCGTTGGACTTGGTAACCTACTGTTTGTCCAGCATTACAGGGTGGACACAAATCCTTTTAGTGTCACTCTTTATTTTCATGTAAGTCAGACAAAGGCTGGCGACATTTAGTGGCCAAAGTCACCACAGGCTTGCAAAGTATTTTTTTTACAATATTCAGAGGTTTGACTGGAAATATATGTGGTGCAGAGTGCAGTCACTCTGCATTGTTCGTAGTGGCTTGACTGCTGTTTCCATAGCTGTTTGCATAGCTGAACCTGCTGAATCGGCTGTAACTCCATGGCAAGAAGGCATTGTTTAAAAAGTGAGCTGGGAGTAAAGCGCCGTTGTGAAGAGTGCGGGGCAGAGTGCAGTTACTCTGCACTGTTTGTAGTGGTTTGACTACTGTTTCCATAGCTGTTTCCATAGCTGAGTCTGCTGAATCTGCTGTCCCCTTAACACCATGGCAAGAAGGAAAAGTGTTTTAAAAGTGAGCCGGGCGCAAAGCGCCGGTGCGCAGAGTGCGGTGCAGAGTGCAGCCACTCTGCAGCCGGCCTGCTGACAGTCTCTGTAGCAATGGCAGTCGGAGGCAGCTACAGTCCAAGGAGCAACATGACACGCAGGGGCACAGCCTGCGAGGGGGTGACCGATGAGATGGAGCTCGTACCTGACGACCCCCTGGAAGCTAGCCCGACGAGAGCGGTGATTGAGCGATGCGGGCGGACATTATAACTGTTTTTGATGTTGCATTGCTGGAAGCTTTTGCAGAGATTGCTAGTGCTAATGCTCCTTTCAGGAACAACAATTGCGACAACCATAGCAACGGCTTGTGCGACTAGGCTCAAAACGAGACTTCTGATAAAATCATTGCAACATTGACCACTAAAGTACTTACAGCTGGCTCGCGGACAGCTAGAGCCTTAGCTGCTGCTACCATCAAGCCTGCCAACATTTGCCACAAACAAGCGACAAACATGACGGGAAGTGAACCATGCCTGACCACAGGCACAGGGGCCGGCATAGACTTTGGCTTGGACGCTGTTAACATCGCACGCCTGGCTATTGGTAGGGCTATTTCCCAGCTTCGGCTCCTTTCTCATGCTTTGTGAATGATCTCCTGGCAATCCTTCTGAACTGGGGGTGGAAAAAACCTTGCACCAACCTCAAATTAAAGATGGGAAAAAATGACACCCTATTTCCAGAAAGCCATCCAAAAGGGCAATGACCATTGGCAGAGTGGATTGGGTGAGGTCACTGATGCAGAGATATAAGAGGGAGCAGTGGAAGACGATTACACACATGGGAAATGTCTGTCTATGTTGGTTTGTGACACTGTTCCTCCACTACAGACGGTTAATCCTGCAACCATAGCCTGCACACCTGTTACACACCAGCACACCTGCAGCTTGCCCACAGATGAATCTGGAGAAAAGACTGACAACAGATATTGAGTGAATAACCCGTATGATACAAAGGGTTGACTCAGGTCAGCCGACTCCTTCTATGAAAGTCGGTGAGGGGATGGCAGAGAATGACAGAGGGGATGGGCTTGGAGACCCACTGGTAGAACTAGAGAAGACCCTGATAGATCTGGGAGCTGCCAGACCACCTCAGATAAAGGAGCCCTCATGGAAAGAAACCCAGCAGGAGTCTGCACTATCTTCAACACTTGATTCTGCGATCTCGGAGGCAGAAGTGGAGTTCAGAAGACCTAGACCAACTGGAAAGAGCAAAGTTTACATCCCCTTAATCCTGAGCATATAATATAATGTCTGCACTACCAATCACCCGGGTTCCCTTCCTGAATTCATATGAGAGAATTAATGACATCATGAAAGACCAATCCACTTTGGTGGCGATGGTGCAGTCCAAGATGACGTTTGTGGAAGGCTACATTACTGCTCCAAGAAGCGCGACTGACAGGGCTTCTGGTCATGCAATGGAGGTCTACGGAGAAGATCTGAACCAGCGTCAATTCACCTCCGGCATCCCTCGTATGTATCAGAGAGAAGCCCTATAGCGGAGAGAGAGATTGAAGAGTATGGGATCTTTGAAGTAATGGGCTCTCCCATAAACTATGACAGCCAGTCACAGCTGCAAATCGAGATACATTCAAACAGGGTCCTGCCACAGGAGGACTCTCAGGGACTGCCCCCGGTGCCGAAAGTCACAGGGTGTAATCCAACTCTGATAGAAAGACCCCAATCATTCTTGTCAATACCTGAAGGAAGAGAATTGCAACCAGAAGAGCCTACTGGCGAAAGGTTTGCTGAGCCTGAGAGCTATCCAATTTTTCTACAAAAGAGACAGAAAAGACCAGGAAAGAAAGTGGTGCCTAAGAAGGCAAAAATACAAACGCCCACTTATAAGGTGAAATCTAATGAGTCACAAACATTCCTGCGAAATCTGTCCAGTCCCCCACAATCACCAGATGACCCAAAGACAAGAGGGAAGAAGAGTAATGCGAGCGAAGGACACAGACAACTGGGATTACAAAACCAGAGACACCGAGCCAAGAGGACAGGACAAAGGGAGGAATTGATGAGATGGTTTTGGACACCTCAATAAACCTGTCGATCTACACAGTTGAAGATGACACACTCCAACAGACTGTTGGCTTGTGCTCGATGGAGAGCACCAGCATTTCGGAAGAGGATAAGATACCTCATGAATTGGATGACGCAAGAATGTACTCCCCAAGATTCTTGACACTGGCGGAAAAAAGACAAAAGCTTGACGACAACTTCATACAGGAAAAGAAAACTAATTCATATTGCTCTGAGATGGCTGGAAGTGGAAAACAATCGGTGATCATGAGTGAACAGAAAGGGCGTGATCTAGATACATGCATGCTTCTAGAGAGACTAGAGGACACACGGATGATCAAATCCTGCACCGATGACATGTTATGGAGCTGCTACACTGTATCCCCAAGCTTCTTCTAGAGCGACTAGAGGACACATGAGATAATCAAATCCTGTACCTATGACATGTCATGGAGCTGCTACATTGTATCCCCAAGCTTCTTCTAGAGAGACTAGAGGACACAAGGATAATCAAATCCTGTACCGATGACATGTCATGGAGCTGCTTCACTGGATCCCCAAGCTTCTTCTAGACAGTCTAGAGGACACACAGATAATCAAATCCTGCACCGATGACATGTCATGGAGCTGCTGCACTGTATCCCCAAGTTTCTTCTAGAGAGTCTAGAGGACACACGGATAATCAAATCCTGCACTGATGACATGCCATGGAGTGGCTACACTGTATCCCCAAGCTTCTTCTAGAGAGTCTAGAGGACACACGGATAATCAAATCCTGTACTGATGACATGTCATGAAGCTGCTACAGTGTATCCCCAAACTTCTTCTAGAGAGTCTAGAGGACAAACAGATAATCAAATCCTGTACCGATGACATGTCATGGAGCTGTTTCACTGTATCCCCAAGCTTCTTCTAGAGAGACTAGAGGACACACGAGATAATCAAATCCTGTACCAATGATATGTCATGGAGCGGCTATACTGTATCCCCAAGCTTCGGCCACTCTGCTACAGGAACATTAGATTGGTTGAGCCATCTTACGCCTAGAATCTAATATGGTGAAGCAGATGCTGTTTATTGTCTTTCGGGTTCAACTTAATGATTGACAACAAAGACCTTTTATCTTAGATTTGTGGAAACTAGAGGGAAAGTGAGTCCCTCAAGGCCAGCTGGATAATGGCCTAAACGCCACTCGTGACAAACATAAGAAAAGTGAGTACTCTGCAATTTATAATGAGCTTTTATTTCACAATACACGCTCCGAGAACATCTGCCAATTTCGATTATCAACCACATTTTTTATTTTGTTCTGTTCGAGCATCAAATCTTTATCATGAGGCACACAGTGTTCCTTTCGGTAAAAGAAGCGTATTCGACACACCTTGAATCGCAAGGCTTTGGCATCAGCTTCTTGCTAGACCACCGTAAAAGATTATAGGTTGCTCTTTATTGCTGGTACCACCAAAGGGCATATCGGTCCCGGGCGATCGTCCCACATCAGCGTAATCGTGATACATCCGTTAAGGTGTATCTGCCACTGCCTGTTGAAGAAACCATCACTCAGTATCTGCAAACAATGACATTCGCAGAAAGGAAGAATGTAGCTGTGTAGAAAACATAACAGAAGTATAACTCAGTGGCCGTTCTTTATTCAAATGTATCCATTTACCCTTTAATTCTGCACCGGGTGAAACCTAATAATGAAAACAAACCAAAAACAATGAAAACACAGACAAAACATTGTGGAAAATTGGAGTCTATGATGTGCTTGAAAGGTCAGTGCTGTGGAGTATGTCTAGCTCGCAATGGGATGCAGGTGCGTAAGCTGACAGAAGAATTCAAACAACTCATAGATGGCATTATAACGGAATATTAGTGACAAACTTGGGGTTTTGGTGGAACCTGGGGGAACCCAAAGGTGGACTCCATACTCACTGTGCTCAGAGAGGCACAGCTCCACCTCACTGATGAGGCACACCAAGGCTGAAACACGTGTATGGGGTTGCTTTAGGTACTCTAGTTAAGAAGGGAATTGCCATAGCATTTCAGTGCTGGACTGCCCATGTGCCCGGAACAGAGACAAATACATATAGGTTGTGTATGCTTGTCATCACAATATGCCCCAACCCACAACCCATTACAATGTAAGCAAGCAATACCGGTCAGAAAATGAAACCTTGACTCGTTCATCTATAAACTCGTCTTCAATAAAACGTACATTATATTTGGTATTTCCATTCTCTTGGCATAACGCAGAATGTCCGCTCAGATCAACGGTTTTCATAAAATGAAATGACATGTTCCTTTGTCCAGTTTTAAAATGGTAAATCTTATCATTTTTGCTGGTATTACACACCTTCCGTCCTTCAATCCATAGCAAATCCTTCCTTTCTACATCTTTTACATCCGTGAAGACCTGCTCTCCAACCTTGACTCTAACATTCCCTCTGTCCTCATCCTCCTCGATCTCTCTTCTGCTTTGGACACGGTCAACAATACCATCCTGCTCAACCGTCTCCGTGATAACCTGGGTATCACTGATCAGGCTCTGGCATGGCTGACCTCTTTCCTCTCTGATCGACCCTCCTAGGTCCAACTTGGGTCCTTCCTATCATCTATGTTCTTCTCTACCTGTGGTGTTCCCCAGGGGTCTAACCTCTCGCCCTGGCTTTTCAACCAATACCTGGCAACTCTCGCCCACTGCATTGCCATCTTCTGCTCAAATTTCCAGTGCTACGCTGACGACACTCAACTCATTTTCAGGCTGTCCTTGGCCACCTCCTCTCCTTCTTTCATCTCTGATTGCCTAACTGCCATTCAAGATTGGTGTGCCGCCAATGATCTTTGTCTGAACGCCAGCAAGACAAAGATCCTCCTCATCGGCACACCTTCACCATCCTTTCCCCTCACTCTCTGGCCGGCCTCCCTTGTCCCTCCTCCTACCCCTACCTGCGAGCTAAGAACCTCAGGGTCATCTTTGATTCCACACTTTCCTTCTCCGCCCACATCTCTGAGGTCTCTAAAAAGTCAAACTTCCTACTGCACCTCCTTAGAGGTACTCTGCCTTTCATCTCCTTCCCCCAGAAGCTCACTGTCTCCCAAGCTCTGGTTCTCTCTAGGTTGGACTATTGTAACAGCCACTTTCTAAATCTACCTGCCTCTACTCTCCGCCCTCTGCAACTAATCCAGAACAGGACTGTGAGACATGTCCTTGCCCTCAAGCCCTGGGATTGTATCTCTCCAGCTCTGAAATCTCTCCATTGGCTCCCAGTGGTGCAAGGATTAAATTCGAAACCCTCTGCATTGCCCACAAGGCTTTCTGGGGCCTGGGTCAAAAATACCTTTAGCTATCCCTCTGCAAATAACTCCTCTCCCGAGCTCTTCGCTCCTCTACCTCTAACTCCCTCGGGGTCAGTTGTTTTTCAAAGAAAGGAGCTGGGGGTAGATCTCTGTCTTCGGCTGGGGCCTCCCTCTGTAATAGCCTCCCTGCCACTCTAAAACTTGAGGAGAACCATCTCCGATTCCGGAAGCACCTCAAGACCTTCGTCTTTGCTTCTGCCTTCGTTCCCCCTCTTCCCTGCTGATCTGCTCTCTCTTGGCAGTGTGCACCTGGCTACACTCTGTCCCCTGGGCCTAGATACCTGCTCACCCTGCCACCCTCCTGGCCACCCTTGCACTGGGGACTGTATCTGTACCCATACCGTCCCCCACGGCCCCCATTTTCTTCTTTTTCTGCACTTATCAGACTTACCCAGGCTGCTGCCGTAAACACAGCACTTGCCACTTGCTGGCTGCACTACCACTGTTTATTGCCTCTATTATATATTTATTTTTATTTATTGTTATTTATCTGTGTCTCCTCTGCACCGCACTCTCCTCTCTCCCCCTTCCATTCACTTTTCCCCTTTCCCTATCCCCTGCACTTGCGCATTCTCAATGTCACTGGGCCTAGTAAGATCGGTGTTGTGTTCTACCCTGTTTCCCTCCCTTGCCTTGTCACGCTCTGAAACACTTGTGTATGAGCGCAATACAAATAAAATATCATATCATATCAAGAACGAACAACAATTGAACCTTCTTTGGAGCGCCTATGCAAAGTTTCGTTTCGGTGAAGGAAAGCCACAAATCAAAAACATACTGTACAAGACGTGTCGGTGTGAACTCGCCACATGCAAAATGAAACGCAGTGACCTTCACTCCATGGGAGCGATTAGCCTGGCTGACCAACGTGGCATTTGAAATATGTTCGAAAAACAAACAAATTGTTTGCTGGCATCCGCCAATGCTGCGCTATCGTGAATACCTTTGTACTCTTCTATATTGATAGTGATTTAGATATTTTATGACAACAGTTCAAGTTAGGGTCCTCCCCATTGTCACGTTTGCGTGTGCCTTGTTTTCGTGGAAAAATGTGCTCTGCGGATAACGTGAGACACTGACAAGTCATAAATCCAAGTGCCCTTCCATCTCCACTGAACTTCACATGCACTAACAAATGTTGGAGGAGAGGTGGTATATCCCCCCTGCACCATTCTCGTACCGGGTAAGTGATGTATAAGCTAAGGGGGGAGACCTCTCCACTCCTCCTGTACCTATTTGCATCATCCATGTTTCATATAAGTGTATTAACAATGTGCTAATGTGTATACTTTGAACTGGATTTTGTGTCCTTCCAAACACCATCTTTTTCTAGGCCACCTGGCCCTCTGGCGAAATGTTCACTCTCCCTCTCCTGCAGCGATGTGCACAGCCAGCCCCCATCACCTCTGTCAGCTCAGCGTGTCTCCTGTTCTCACAGAAATGCAGCTATTCAGACCAAGACCAAGGTCTGCTCTAACCTTAGTGCCCAATCCATCTCTGCTGACTGACTCATGCCATCCTCGCCCCCTCCCTGCCAGGCTGCGGTTCCCTGAACCCATGCCCCCTATTCCCTTTGATGGCATCTGGTACCCCTGCACCACCTCCAATTCACCTACTATATTCCTAATCTAGAGTGCTCATATATTTTGGTAACAGTAACACCTATCCCCACTGTGTTTGAAATCGTAAAACTCCAAAGGCCGGAAATCAAGGATCTTCACTTCTGATTAGGCATCCGAAGAAACTACCCCTATACCCATACCAATATAGGTCAGAATGCACCTATTTCACACCAACAGCCCCCTTTCATGCAGAGTTTTGCTTACAGTCATTAGTTCTTGCATGCCAAGTTTGCTATTTAGCTTAGTCAGATAGCTGTACTTCATCTCCGTGGAACTTTGCCCGACCTTCACCCTGCCAAGAGGAGCGCAGCTGACCCACGTGTGGCCCGCCGGATCTCCAAGACACCAGCCAATCCTGTGAAGCAAGTCCCTATATCTATAGACTGTATTCATGTCTTCCTCCAGTCCTGAGGTAACACTATGCACCTATAGGGAAATGCCAGTAGTGACGTTTCGAGAACTTATAATGTAATGTTCTTGTAATGTTCGGCAGAGCGCTCTCAGGCAGCAGAGTTCTTTGCTCCGTTTATTTGCTTATATAAAATGTGGTTCCCTTGCAATGACTCTCCTGGTCTCATTCCCTAGTGGGACACGTATTTATTCTGTCTATTTGGAGACGCGCATGCTAAGGCAACTGCAGACCCTGGAGTTTCTTTCATGCTGATATCCATCTAACCCTCCCACGCCCCGATCAGTTAAGGACCCACAAGAGCTGGCGGGAAGGGGGAAAAACACAGAGTTACACTGTATGGCATCCTACAACAGGCACTTCTTGCAAAAGAAAGTTGACAAAGAGGATACCTTTGAAAAGACAATTTGGACACTATGGCCACATGTGTTGAGCTTTACAGACACCAAGCAACTACAGACATGCATGTTATCGTTCGAGATATAAATTAATGATTCATAAACCGGATTAAATGTGCATAATTAAATACTTCTTAATACTTTTAATAGCTTTTAAAATTGAGTTTAATAGCATTCCTTTGTTCATGTACAATGTACAAACATTGTGGAACATACATCCCGCTGCTAATCATTTATACCGGGAAGTCAACTGTTCAATGAGGTCCGCTTTTGGTGGACAGGGCTTGTTTGCAATGTTTTGTGGCAATGTATGTGTCCTAGGAACAAAAAATCAGGATCGATTCCATGAGTATGCATGGCCAACACAGTCAAGGTGAGATCTTTCACAAAATCGAATTCCATTTCATGGTATATTGGCTTGGCAACCAATTGTTTGCTTTGTTTTGCAAAGGCCATTGTGTAACGAAGCATTCCAAAGTTTCCTGCAGTTCTCGATTGTTCTCTGCCTAGATTCTCGTTATGCGCTAATACGGCTAAAAATATCCTAGCTTGCATAGCGTCTATGCTGAAATGCAACCTTTTGGGTCTGTACTCTAGGCACATACTGTGGATCACCTCAAAATCTATGGTGTGACAGAATTATGTGAGTCCCTTTAGGTCTCTTGACAGAGTTTTATCAAAGACAATCTTCTCAAGAGCTTTGTGTGGAGGTGAAGATGGAACCAACCACTTCTTCTTGCGTTCCTGCTCTTCTGATAAAGGTCCATGTGCACACTGGTGAAAATGTTGGTTTTCTGTCCATGAGATAACGTTGGAAGAGTGGTGCATAAATGAGCGCCATTTTTCAAGTAGAATTTCCACAGACCCATCACAAGTTTTGGAGCTCCACCAAAGATGATTGCTGAAAGACTGAGACCACTGTAAAATATTTTCCGAACTCTTCTTTTTACCAGCGGCTGTAATGTATTCATTGACTGATTTGGCAACATGCCATACATCAAATTGATGACGAATGTTTGGAAACTGCTCTCGCATGGACTTGGCTATTGAAACATGTCTGTTGGTGGCTATGAGGTCTATTTGCATGCCCTTCATTCGAAGATGTTTGAGGGATTTTATGAAACCATGTTTCTCCATGGCCACAGAGGATTTACATTGGGACACCAGCACAAATTCTGAACTCACAGTTTTTTTAATTTCCATGTCTTCAAAGTGGTATGTGCAGTACTTTGCTGAAAATCCAGGGCTGTCACACTGTCTGTCGCCAGCTAGCCTGAACCGTTTGCCAGAGAATGTGCTTCCAATTTACATTTGTTCAATTTTCCAGGCTTCCCTAATAGCGGGTTATAAACATTCACTTTGATATTTATAGTACTGCGTTTTAGCAAGGAACTGAACTCCCACAAATTGACAGAAACTGGACAACTTACTAAAAGTCGAGCCACTGAAAAGTAAAGCTGCTGAACACAGTAGATTTCCAGCCGGCACTTTGCCCAGCATCAGTTTAGTAGACCATGAAAAGGAATCATGGAGGTGAACACAGGTGGCTTGGATTTTCAGGTTATTGCCATCTAATACACGAGTCACATTCCCCAATAGCTCCCTGCATATTTTCACCCTCACTGGATGGACACATTTCAGCATCAGTATAATTTCTCCCAGGCACTTGTTGAATAAAATGTATTTGTGCTCCTTTATTAACCAATCGTCCTGCATGAATGTGGTTTGTGATTCAACTGTGGTGGACAAATCACCCAAACTAGACAAACTATAGTCAAGATATTTGGCAAGTTTTGATCATTATGATATGATTGTTTATTTATATAGCGCCTCTACACAATGTGTTTCAAAGCGCTTCAAGGCAAGGGAGGGAACAAGGGAAAATACAACCACGTTCTTACAGGCCATGAACAGTAAGGATGTGAAATTAACTATCGTACTTGGCCTGATGACATTTCAGATAGTGCAAGAGCTAAGACATAGATAAGGAAGGGAGGGGGAGAGTGGGAAGGAAATGGAAACAGACAAGCGACTACCGTACTAGGCCTGACGACATTTCTGGTAGAGCCGGAGAAAAACAAAAGATGAGGGAGAGGAGTGCAGAAAGGGAGGGGATGAACAAAACAAGCGACTCTCATACTAGGCCTGACGACATTTCAGATAGTGCTGGAGGGGTGGTGGGGAGGAAAAACACAGTAATGGGAGGGTGGAGGAAACAGACGAGGTTGTTATCATATTAGGTCCAGGGACAATTCTGATAGAGTAAGTGTATAGAAGAAAGTAAGGAGAGGAGATAGGAAAAGGGAGAAGGCAAAGGAGCAGAGAGTAAGCAGTCAAAAAAAGGAGTGGAGAAGCAAGAGTGGAGAGCAAATACAATTGCAGAAGTCAGTAGTAACACATAATGTTGCAAGCCAGGATACAAGATGAAGATGGGAACAGCATGATTCAGGGCCACCATGAGTACAAGATGCAAAGGAAGTCCAGCATGAGAGTTGAGAAAGAGTGATGCACCGTGAATGAATGAAGTCCATAAAAGTCAATTCCAGCATTGGCCACAAGACAGTGATGGTGAAGGAAGGCACCAGGTGGGCGGGGCTTGCTAAGTGGTGAAAAAGAGCAGCAGGCAGGAAGGTACCAGGTGGGCGGGGCTTAGGCCAGGTGACCTAGATCCACTTGTACCCGCACCCCATCTGCCTAAAGTTCCCCAAGTTCCTCAGTCAATTCCGTTGAAGCTTCAGTCTCTGTTAGTTTGGCTTGTGTTATTTGCACACAAATTGGAGAAACCTTCAATGTCAAATGTTTATTGGGTGGACCTTTTTTGCGGGTGTAGATTGTGTCAAGTGGTCAGAGAGGAATTCCAAAGGATCTTCAGAATATTCAGTTTCATCTTGCCGGTCACATTGCATTCAGTTTCAGGTCATTGGTCATAAGCATCACGAGTCTGCTTATTGACTGGACCACGCTGCACCTCAAATAGAAGTTGCTCCAAGGTGAAATCTGCTTGGCAAGCAGCATCTTTGGTTTCATTTGTTTTTTGTGTCTTTATACTTCTTTCCTTCTGGGCCTCTAGGAGATTGGTTGTAAAAACATGTTTAATATAAATAACACACACAGTAGATAGCACTTTAAATAAAAAAAAACATGTTATGAAGAAAACACCAGCCCAAAACACTTCTAGAAAACAAAATTGTTTGTTAGTTACCCTTGTTTTCTTGATTTTCTGTGAAACTGTGGTCTTCTCTGTAACGATCGCCCCAGTAAGCTGGTCCACCACCTCTGATCCATGTGCCTCCTCTTCTAAATACACACCTTGTATACATTCCTTGAATAGAATATTCATTAAATAAAACAAAAGTCAAACATATTGAAATTAAAATCTTTCATCGCACACAGCGCTTACATACAAACCCTCGCAAACAGTGTATGTCATTTAGTCAAAATATACATTTCGAATTTGACCTGATTGATGGTAAGTGTACTCGATCAGAGATCACTGTGCAAAACATACTGATTGTAATGTTGCCCTCAAACATTTTGCAATGTATTCTGCATTAGGGAGGAAGTGTAACGTTAGGACTGAAATCATAAAAGTTTGAAACACTGCACGTTTACATGAATGTCACTGTCTAATAGTATCCTATGTAGGATTTACTTCCTTTCATTCAAGGGAACTGTCAGTATGCATTCCTCATACTCTGGACCAGCTCCAAAGGATGATGTAATTGTAGTCATAGTACCAGCATCACCCTGTAACACAGTACTTCATTTAGTATGGATGAAAACAGCGAAATGGGATGCAGACAATGGTACATATAAAGAGAAACCCATAAAATACACATAGGGCCTCATTATAAGTGTTGCAGTAAGGCAACAACGGTGCCGGTTGTGCTACCCCGCTGTTGTTACTTCACCGCAGCATTACGAGTTCTGCTAGCGGGGGCCGCTCTGCATGCCTGGTCAGCCCAGACATGCAGAGCCGCACCCGCGAGCAGTACCGGATGGCAGCAACAGCCCCGTTATTAACGGGACCGTTGTTAGCATCCTCCCCATTCCCATTGAGCCCTAAGGGGGCTCAAATGGGAATGGGGACGTACCCGGTCCAGGTCCCGCGAATGGGAATTACCGGGCCCGCAAAGGTCGGAATGGCCTGGTAATTCCCATTTTTCGGGACCCGGACCTGAGTTTGGGGGTAGCCATGCCGGTAAAAACGGCATGGCTACCTCCAAACTCGTAATGAGGCCCATAGTGTAAACAACCGTCAGGATACATAAATGATTTCATATTATTTTTAATTGCAAGCATAATACATTCTCGTAATTGAAAAGTGAAATAAAATTACCTGATAGGCGCTTGAAGTTGTTGACTGCGGAAAAGAAATGGATGCCAAATCTTGCTCCTTCAATTTCAGTGCATTGTCACGAAGTGGTAAAAGGGAAAATTAGATTTGCATTAGGTATGTGGGAAGATCCAACTGTCGATAATATGAACTTCTGCAAGTCTGTAGAGCTCACCATTGGTATACTGGATGTGTCGGTGGTGTCGTCACTTGCGGAGGTCTGTGCTTCCGTCAGTATGCTCTCCTAAAAAAAATAGACATGTCAAGCAACCAATTACGAAAAGATTATGCTTCTTTAGAAAGGAACTATGGCATTGTTTTCTATGGTCATAATTACTTTCTATGATGGTCCATAAACCAAGGACAGATGTGTAGTAAAATGTGGTATAGCTAAAAAGTAATACCAGCTGGTAAATATGCAAACTTTAGTAAGACACATTTACACCAAAAGCACCAATCCGTTCGTGTAATAACCTGTTCAGTACCACACCGCCTACATCTAATACATCATCCGAGACTCACCTGAGGCAGTGTGGGCATGAATAGAGTTGGAATTGCATTTGAAAGCAATTTACGAGACATTCTGAGTTGATGATTTTTTGTGTACTGCGATTGGTCGTACATATCGTCTGTAAAGTGCAAGCTGCAGATGCGGAATCGATTCGCCCTCGAGTCTCCCAAGACATCCTGGGCTCTACTTTCAAGTTCGTCCACCGGAAAACCACAATGTTGAACCCATTCTCTTATTAAATCAATATTCCTCAGGAATGTATGCATGATTGTGCCCTTACTTTTGACATGGCTCCTAGAACGGCAACCAAAAACCGTACAAGCAGGCATTCTTTAAAAATCTATAAGATCTGTATAAAAAAAGTACACATAAATACAAAAGAATTCTACAGAATGCATGAGATTGATGGAATGATATCAATGTTTTCTATGCAATGTTTGTTTTGGTCAAAGAAGCAAAACCTGTGTAGCGTAGTCGAATATACACCGGGATAACTTTCATACAGAATTGGTTGATGCGATGCATATCATAACGTTTTACTCGTCCGTTGAATGTACTTTCATGCATCAAAAGGAAACATGCTTATAGACATGGTGCGAGAAAGATGCAATTGTATAACAATTGACACTGATGGGATTTGCGATATATCGAGATCAGAACACTTTAAACAGTAGACAATGCTAAAGTCATTGAGATGAATGAACGTTACACTACTGGGTACATTTGTTCGACATAGACATTTCGAGATCCGAAAGAGATGATTATAGTGAAGTTAATAGGTGACCTGCCCTTACCTTGACTAACAATTAGATTCAGCAAGCAGGGTAGTTAGTAGCAGAAGAACAAGTAGCACGATCAAGAGTTAACTTCCAGTGCTCACAGATGTTCACAGGTAGCACGATCAAGAGTTAACTTCCAGTGCTCACAGATGTTCACAGGTAGCACGATCAAGAGTTAACTTCCAGTGCTCACAGATGTTCACAGGTAGCACGATCACGAGTTGACTTCCAGTGCTCACAGATGTTCGCAGGATAAATATCAAGGGGATTATAAAGAATTAGAAAAGTGGGTGTGTATGTGAATGAGTGACATGATTCTGGTGCGGTCTGAATCGGGGAGCCTGGAGACACTGTGTCTGGGGAGGCCATGTGTACAATGGCTGCTGTGCAGAATATACCTTTGAAGTATACATGGTGTTTAGCACCTTGGCCGTTCCCACCCTGCCAGCTCCCTTGGGAGCGCACTGCCACATGTGAGAACTGCAATTGATACTGGAGGGGGCATGGATTATTGCAGAGGGGGTGAGCGTAAAAGGGCACCATCCATTGTTGCATGTCACTCATGGACAAGTGAGCATGTCCTTGATTCACTGAAAAATTGAAACAACTATTCATAAAAGATGATTTGTATTTTATTTTGTTGCTGATGTTGATGGCACAAATGTACTACAAAGTGTATACTTCGGGTTGCAGCACAGTGTGGGAAAATGCCCTCTACTGACCGCTGTCACTGGGGAATTTGGCTCGAATGGCTCCAACGACATAGGAGGGTATTACTCGTCGAAGGCGGTATCCAAGCCTCCCATAAAGCCACAGTGTAAACAAACGATAGGCCACCAGCCTGTACCATGTGTGGAAGGTAAACATACAAACTGTATTTAAATGAACCTGATAAGTGTATAAACCTTAGTTGAAAATGCAATCTTGTATCCTACGGCATAGTTGCCAGTACAAATGCTACTTCATGGATCAATCAACGTGGGCTTTAAAGTGTAGACACATTACACAAGTGAACACCCACGCAATCCATAACGTTTGGGGCACAGAGAAATGTTGTTTCTTAGTTGTACGTGATAGACACATAAGATGACCACTATGATTTCCCCAAAGCGCGAGAGATGTATTGAATTGCCAGACTACATTCATTTGGCAGTGATGGATCAAAGTTACGACAATATAGGAGACAAACATGAAATGTTAGTGGCCTAAGGGACATCACATCTAGAGTACACTTATTCGTTGCTTGGATTGCGAGGGCGAACTGTTGCTCGAAGTTCGTGCATAAGCACCCTCATAATCCTCAACACGGACCTTGTGAGGCAGGCTGCCCTGAGGTCATTCAGCTCGGTAACGCATAGCAGTGGTATGTCTTCTTCCGAAATGTGGGCCAAGCATCCAGAGTTTTCTCTGCAGCAGCAGTTCTCCTCCTCGCTTGGCATGACCTTGCACCGATTGCAGATACCCCAGGTGGAAACGTCTTCCATGCGACTAGGCTCAGGCTCATGCTCCGGTGATTCATCCTCCCAACTGTCGTCCGATGCCCCATGGTATCCGCATCTTTCTCTTTCAACTAATTCCGCCTCAGAATATTCTGGGTCGTGCTGGTAGGGCTGTATTGTTGCCATTATAAGACAAAATTAAAATTGATAGTAATGCTAGAACTAGTATCTGTTTGCACGGGCTATGAGCAACAAAGATAGCCAAACAGAGCAGAAACGAGTCACAAGTTATACAAAAAAAGACAGTGAAACGATTGAAAAAGCAACTCTGATGTTCACTGATGAGAAGCGGTCCGTTTATAGTTATCGAGGAAAGAGGCGTCGTGCCATGTCCATGGAGTCACGTCATTAGCTGGCACACAGAGAACGTTGACATGAGACGTGCATTCCCCTTGTGAAATGGGCTGTACGCGTCCAGTGATTTTGGCTTCAGGGGCGGGGGATATGATTTAGTGCCGCGAGGGCAGTTCAATTTCGGACGATGCAACAATGGATAAGATTAGCACAAGATGGCCACACCCGATGCTTGATTTCGCATGTGTAAAAGTGAGGAAAACCATGGTACGGTGCATAGGAATTTCTTTTACGGTCGATCACAGATTGCTTTAAACCACATGCCCGAACGCTCAGGACGATAACGTTTTTTAGTGCACTATTCCTTTAACATAGCCTGCAGAGACAAAAGGGTGTGTTTTTAACAGAATCAACCATAACCCTGAAGCCAACAGAAAAAAGAGGCCTATGTTGGGCAAATCCAGAGATTTACTATTAAATGGACACACAACGCGACATCCCTGGCAAAGTGACGCGGTCAAGATGCCTGCATGAGGCTTCTTTGGACTACATATATGTGAGTAGAAACACTCTATCCCTAATGAGAAGGGCTACGTGTAGTTTACTTGCCAAGTAGTGACCACAATCTTTTGAGAATGTGTTGGGTGGGAGGGCGAGCCCCGGGCGGTGATATGTACACCATTGAAACTGAAGTATCACAGGGGAGAAGCCGGCCAAGAATGACAAAGGCCAACATTAAAAACCTTACCTTGCAACATAGTAACTGTGTAATGATATGGAACGGGAAAAACCTTACCTTGCCACATAGTAACTGTGTAATGACATGGGAGGGGAAAAACCTTACCTTGGAACATAGTAACTTTGTAATGACATGGAACGGGAAAAACCTTACTTTGCAACATAGGAACTGTGTAATGACATGGAACAAGAAACATACCAGGCAGGTGCTGGACTCTACCCCGATATTACAGAGTTTTGTGGAAATTAACAGTGGAAATAGGAGGAGAGTTTTCATCACCGACATGACTTTAATACAGAGGTGGCCGCCCACAGGAAGCAGCTCAGACAGGATCAGAGGCAATTAAAACAAGGACTTATATCAGAAACATGGCCAGCTCTGGCGAAGAGAAAAAAACAATGCAAAAACCGGCTACAGTTCTGTAAGACGGCAATGCGACAACTGAATGCTGAAACTATGCTGATGGCAATATGCAACCAGAGTGACACTCCGCAGGCAGCCCTCCAGCCGAATGTGGTAGACGAAAAGACTTGGAATTACCATTTTACAAGCCTTTTCGAAAACATATGTGGCATTTGTGGATCTAGCCCGAGGATTCGATAGCTTACACTGGCAACTTCTGTGGTCTACAATGCTCAGATGGGGATGTCCGAGAGATCGGCTGGAGGCGATGAAGGCCCTGTACTCGGGGACCGCCTTGAGAGTAAGATGGAAGTCTGCAGTGTGCCTGTCTAGGGAGATAGCTAGGTGTAAGGGCATTAAGCAGGATTGGCCCCCCGGTGCCAGATCTATGCAACCTCTTCATCTCTAAGCAGATTTTCTTTTGCAGCATGGCCAGATAGGCACAGCCGGAGTTGCCGTTTTCTTCTTCTGAAGTTCTGATTCGTGTATGTGTGTTGCCAGCTCCCCAAAACTCCCACAAGTCCACAAGTGCCTCTCCAACACAGCCCCCCCCGTACCTCTCTCAAAGAATTACCAAAGCTTACTCCTCAAGACCTACCAGGACCCCTTATACTGATCGACCAATCTTGCCCAAAGTAAAGAGATTCAAAGCCGGTGGTTCAAGTTTCCCCTATCTAGCTGCTACCTCTCTGAGGGCAGAAAAAGCCTACTGGGTCTTCCGCAAAGTGCTCAAAGCTCAGCTCTTCTCCTAACCCATTACTCCCCCTGACCCCTATTCGCACCTTGCCAGAAAGAGTAACCTAGTTACACTACTTCACTGTATGATAATGTCACTTTGTTAAGACGTACCTGTGTTAGCCTATCGTATTGTTTGACCAAGTCATGATTAGAAATTGTACCTGTAACAGCGCCTCAATGCCTCCGGGTTGTATGCAGGCTATTCAAATGAGATAAATAAATAAATAAACCACAACAGAAAGCAGGCACAAAGCTTGACTGTGACATCTCTTCTATGCCAATTAGACACGGACGTAGGCACCCCAAATATACCTGTGGAACCCCAAAAAAGGCGTACCACGTGCTGCACGTAGCTGGAGGACGACCGGTGAGACTGTTTGGCAAACACACAAAATAGCCTGACTTTGTCATGCTCAGCCCAGACACTCGCAGGAATCATTTGTGCATGAGCCTGCCACCCACTGGTGCCAAAGCAAAGGTGCCAAGTCAAGCCAGAACTAAAGCAATGGACCGCTACTCCCGGGTGATGATAGCATAGGGGCACAGGTCATGGCAGGCAGAGAGGCTCTGTCTGGCACAGGTCAGGTACATCGCAGCGGCGGCAAAACAGAGACCACGGCAGCAGGCAGATAGAAGACAGACCCCAACATCGACACAGGCGCGCATGCGTGCATGACACATACATGGTAACATATAAAGTAAAATGCAGAGCCAGGTGAAGCTGGGAGCAGCCTGAGCCAAGACAGGGGCTCTGGCCTGACTCTCATATAGAGGTGGCACCTGCCCTGGTGCCCTATAGTATGAGCCCACTCGAGTGACAAGTAAAGTTTTCTGATAATAGTTAATGGCAGTAAGATTTAGCAACGTGCCAAGCGCGCATTTGCTGCTACTTGAAGTCCTGTCACACCGTGCCACCACTTACACAACTCAGGATTGGCTGGGGGGCGGAGGGGGGGCAGGGAGCAATTTTCTGGTGGCTTGTGCCTTGGCTCGTGGGCATGGATTGGAGTGGAGCGCTGTGTTGTCATTTCACCAAAATGCCTGTCGTAGAAGAAGTGACATCACACGACCCTTGACCTCTGATGACATCATAGGAAGTGATGCCATTTGACCGCATCCCGAAGTGACATCACAGGAAGAAATGGAGCACACCCTTTCACCCCTTGGCAAAACAGGAAGTTCTTAAGTACATTACGAAAAATATGGTTACGATATCACTATAATGTTATAGACATTTCATAAAGTTACTGTGCATGCAAGCAGACGTCCAAGGTCAAACGATAATGATGTGTTATCATATAGCACGTACGCTTAAGCAGTTTATATAGAACAAACAATGTCACCCAACCTGTGTTGGTACTCATTTATCAAGCTCAGAAGGATGTAAGGCTCAGCTGAGGTGTTTAAGAACAGGCTACGTCAGTGACGCACCCCCGAAAGTGTGCCTGAAATAAACCTTTAATGAGTCTAGCAATTATTGTATAGAATTCCAGAAAGACACATTATTTGTTATTCCTATTCTTTCTTATTTAGGGTCACTGCTCAAAGTGTTACACTTGTGGAACACCCTATTTTTTTAAGAGGTCTGAACAAGAACACCAGTCACTCCAGAAACAAAGAGCCACATGGCGCGGGCCACAGCCCAGGAGCTTACATTTAAAAAAAAAGAAAAACAACATTTATTTTTTAGGGTAGCAAGGGAAACTAAGGGGTCGCGGGAGCGACCCCTGGCGACCCCCAAATGACGTCCCTGGTGGAGCAGCTGTGATGTGGTTCCAGTTTGGTGCAGATTGGCAAGTAAACACTCAGCAGGTGGCAAAGCTTTCCACCATGTGGCATTGTGCTGCCCCGCTCTGCATCCAGTTCCAATGTCAGCAGAATCATCAGTTCTTTCCCCCGACTCCAGGCTCACCAGCCCCATCACCACCATTTGAATGATGACCCCATCCCAGCTCCACCTCAGCATTGCACCACCACCACCTGAATACCCAGGCGCCATCCCGGCCTCTCCGGATCCCACCCCTCTTCTAGCTCCATGATCTGGCGATGTCCCTAACTCCCCCAGCCCTCAACAACCACATCTGGACATCCTGGCTCCAGTGGGTAGCACATCCCACACACATAACACCGCTCTGTAAGGTCCACTGCCCATCAGCTTCAAAATAGAGATCCTCGTCACAAGACAATATCATGCCCTTCGCGGACAGCCACCGGCAAACACTAGAGCCAGGGGGGGTCCCAAGCATGGACAGCCACCGGGTAGAGCAAGCGGGCGGCAATCACGAACAGCTACAGGGAAACACTTGAGCCAGGGGGTCCTAATCCTGGACAGCCCCGGGAAACACTAGTTCAAGGGGGTGGCAATCACAAACAGCCACCAGGAAACACTGGAGCCAGGGGGGTCCCAATCATGGACAGCCACTGGGAAACAGTAGAGCAAGCGGGGCGGCAATCACGAACAGCTACAGGGAAACACTTGAGCCAGGGGGGGTCCTAATCCCGGTCAGCCACTGGGAAACACTAGTTCAAGGGGGTGGCAATCACAAACAGCCACCAGGAAACACTGGAGCCAGGGGGGGTCCCAATCATGGACAGCCACTGGGAAACAGTAGAGCAAGGGGGCAGCAATCACAAACAGCACCCGGGAAACACTAGAGCCAGGGGGAGGGGGTCCCAATCACGTAAAGCCACTGTGAAACACTAGAGCAAGGGGGTGGCAATCACAAACAAATACAGGGAAACACTAGAGCCAGGGGGGGCGGAAATCACAAACAGCCACCAGGAAACACTGACGAAGGGGCAGGCCCAATCACAAACAGCCACCGGGAAACACTGAGCAAGCACCGGGGGCCCAATCACAAACAGCCACCGGGAAACACTGACCAAGGGGCAGGCCCAATCACAAACAGCCACTGCGAAACACTGAGCAAGCGCCGGGGGCCCAATCACGAAGAGTCACCAGAAAACACTAGAGCAAGGGGAAGGCGGTGGCGCTATCACAAACAGCCACCTGGAAACACTAGAACAAGGTGAGGGCAATCACGAACAGTCACTGGGGAACACTAGAGGAAGGGGGTCCCAATCACAAACAGTCACTGGGGAACACTAGAGAAAGGGGGCCCAATCACGAACAGTCACTTGGGAAAACTGGAGCAAGGGGTTGCCCAATCACGAACAGTCCTCGGGAAACACTAGAGTAAGGGGGGCTGTGAGAAACCTGAAGGTGTCTCATCGTCTAGTCCCGGAGATCTGTCATCCAGGTGGCCAGGACACGGCCATCGCTATTGGATCTAGTGCCTGGGGGTGGACCAGTGGGGGAGGATCACCTGGATGGGGGGTCTTCGGGGAGTGGAAGTGGGATGCTGACGGGTGAGAAGCGGTACCCTCTTCCTCATAATACCTTTTTCCTATCATACCCCGTACTATATTTAGAAGCTCTACCCCCCCTTTCCGACACAAACACCCTGAAAGACAACGAATTTACATCAGAGCCGTTTACCTGACTTGTCCCAACACAAAGGTCAGGCAGAGTCAGGCAATTGACAATAACTACACACACCTGACGTCCCTTTCCCTTCCCCACAGGGATAAAAGGCAGAGCACAAGAGTACACTTTGAGCAAGGACAAACGCACAAGGAAGCAGCTATTCCAGGACGGCAGTTCAAACGGAGAAGAAAGGTAGCAAGACTGGAAAGGACAATAAGGAGGGAAGTGTCCTTGCCCTTTTTTACCCAGACATGCAAAGCTTCTGTGAAAGGAATCATAAGACTGGGACTACAGGTGACGTATGCTGTAACAGATGTCAATGGTGCACAGGACCTATGGCACTGATAACCGAGGCGGGGCGACGCGCTTGCTACCGTGGTACCGTCCTTGACTCCAGAGACAAGAAATGACAAGGAGTGTGAGTCGGAGGGAGAACCGATAGTAAACCAGACGGTGTTGAACGAAGGTTGCAAACGGCAACATGACATGAACAAAGAACTTGTGTACTAATTAACTTGTAAAGCCCAGGGAAAGACCAGCTGCAGAGTGGTCCAGCGCCACCTGGGCACCCATCCGAAAGACTCTGGCTGGTCCCCTTTTCTTGTGAACATGATAGTACCAAAAGGCCATCAGAAAGGCCGGCATTGAGATTTAAGGTGGTCCTACAAGGGTTGAGCCGAAATCCCTTGTACAATCGAAAGTCTTTAACCCATTACCAAAGTTTTGACATTGTGAAACAGGTGTGTACTCCCGGCTCAGGGAAACACTGTACGAACTGAAAATGTGTGAAGCCTGATTGGGGGCTTAAGAGAAAGCCTGACTGGGGGCTTAAGAGAAAACCTGACTGGGGGCTAGAGAAAGCTAAGGGAAGTGAATCCTGCAAGGTGTTACAACTAAGTGAACTGTGTTAAACCAGAATATGTGAACCCGGCTGAGGGATGCCCGCGAATGAGATCAAAACGTAACACCCGCAAACATTGTGTCGACAAGCGTGAACCCAGCTGAGGGATATCCACAGTGAACGGTTGTTTAAAAAGACATTGAGACTCCTGAATGTTACAAGTTGCTTATATCTTGAACGAAAGGCTCTAGTGAACCCGACTGAGGGAGGCCAACGTTGCAAAAGGATCAGAGCCTGGTTGAGGGGTATCCACAGGTGAAGGGAAATCAACCGATGGGAAGATTATCGAGAGTATCTTTTGTTTTGTTGTTTTTAGCACATCACGTCCTCTGAGGCAATAGACTTGGTGTAAAAGAGACTTGGCCACAGAAGGCACTGATGTTGTGGAAACTAACTGTAAGCTCGTGCTGGAGAAGCCCAGGAGTGTGCTGTGCTCGCGAGTCCCGCCTTGTCCTGTGCTAAAACGTGGGGAAGGGAGACCCCAGTAATAACATCCTTCACCTATCATTTTGTAAATACTTCTTTCTTTTCTGGTGAACATTATACTACACTATTTTTTAATTTAGCAGTGAGGATTGGCAATCGTTTTTTTTAGTATAGGCCCTTTTTATTTCACAAGACGTCACTTGGACTGCCTTATTATTCTTTGATGGTCGTAGTTTGCTCCCATCTTAGATTTAGGTTTAGATGAGGCGCTTTTCTAACCCATTTACACAGTTTAATAAACACCCCAGAACTGTGATCACTTGTGTCCGCCTTTACTGTTGGAACCATGAGTTTCTTACAGGGCCCAATCACAAACAGTCCCTGGGAAACACTAGAGCAAGATGGGGCCCCCCAATCACGAACATCCACCAGGAAACACTACAGCAAGGAGTGGCCCAAATCATGAACAGCCACTAAGAAACACTAGAGGGAGGGGGGTCCAGGGGAGTGGCAATCACAAACAGTCACTGGGAAACGCTAGAGCAGTGGTCCTCAAACCTGGTAGGCCTGCCCCCTCCCCATCTGAGAGCAAAATATGGGCAGGTCGGCCCCCCAAAATGCCAAATGGCCAGCAAGTCCAAATGGCTATAAACTATCGCGTGCCGTTACCGCTCCCTACTCCAGTATAATTCCTGGGCTCCCCCACCTGCTCCCATCACAGTCTCTGGGCTCCTTCATCCCACTCCTACACAGTGCTTGGGCTCTCCCAAACCCGCCACAGACCCTGGGCTCTCCCCACCCTGCTCCCACCACTATCCCATGGCTCCTGTCCATCCTGCTCCCACCACAGTCCCTGAGCTACCCCCACCCCGTTCTCAACACAGTCCAGGGCCAGTAGCGGCTGGTGAATTATGTAAGTGGAGGGGCATAAATATTTCCCCCAGATATGCCATAACGACCGAGCGTAGTTAGGGAACCTAAACCATTCAAAAGGGTTTGGGGGGGTTTCCCCTTGGGATTTATTTTTCAATAATGGGTTAACATGTTGAATCTTAGAGCATTAGGGGATGGAGAGAAGAGATTTGGGGTGACTGTATCTAGCTCTTTCCTGGAGGGTGTGATAACAGATTTCAGAATCTTTTTGACTTTCTTTTGTAATTGTTTATTATTGAGGTTGAAACATGCATGCATGTTGAGGGGTAGTTGGAGTTTTACCTTTCTTCTGCTTACATAGGGCCTCATTACAAGCATGACGGTCCCGGAATTACGGTATCGGTAAGCATGCCGGTACCGTAGTTCCCGGACCACCATACTATGAGCTGTGCTTGCGGGTGCATTTCTGCCCACCAGGTTTGACCTGGCGGGCAGAGCGGCACCACGAGCACAGCACGTCGGATGCACCGGCACCATTTTGAATGGTGCTGGTGCATCTGATGTCCCCATTCCCATTCAGCCCTATGCGGCCGAATGGGGATGGGGAATCCCTTGTTGCCGGCACCAGCAAATGGGCAATTACCGGTCCGCTGAACTCGGCATGACCCGGTTCTTGCCCATTCGCGGGTGTCAGTAAAAATGCAACTCCGGCGGCAGCCGTGGCAGTTTTGCCGGCACGGCTACCGCCGGAGTTGTAATGAGGCCCATAGTCTTTGAAGTTACATAATTATGATGAGTAAATGTTAAATGTTAAATGTTAAAGGTATTTGTACCGCGCACCGTCACCAAGGGAATTGGTCCCCAGGCGCTCAGGAGGATCTGCAAAGGATAAAGGTGGGATGGGTTAGTAGGTTGAAGAAGGGAGTAGGATAGTGAGAGGAGTGGTGTGCTGTTGGCAGCTTCAACTCAGTATACACCGTGTGCTGAGCTTTGATGCGGGTATCGGATCGGAGTCAGTCCGCGTATGCTGTTGTTCCGGTTTATGTGTTGGTGCAGTGTTGTGAAGTGCGTGCGGTTTGTTGTGCGAGAGATGGTTGTGTGAGTTTTTGAGTGAGATAAGTATGCAGAGTTTGAGCTTATTGGTTAGTGGGTTACCTGACCTTTACCATTGCTAGCACTCGCAGTTCTGGGGGGTGTGGTACTTGTTGGCCCTCACATTCCCATCTAGACGCGGCACAGGCCAGTGATTAGGGCTCCATACAGGTGTGGTCATGCCAACATTCACATTTTTATCTAGACGCGGCGCGGCTAGTGTTTAGAGATCGGTCCAGGTGTGGGCAAGCTAACATTCACAACTCCATCCGAACGCCACGCGTGTTATCCTTCGATCGATCCTATCCACACACGGCGCAGGCCAACGTCTATCTAGATGCATCTGTCGGTCTGAGTTTGTTCGTCCGGTGCGTACGAGCGGGAGAGTCTAGGTCTAGGTTTCGTCTGGGTCTAGTTATGTGGTCAGTCTCCTGTGGCCTTCCTTTGCGGCTGTTTTCCATGATGTCTTATGCTCTGTCGAGTGGTTGGTTCTTTGGCTTGAGTGTTTGTCCAATTTGAGAGTGGCCGAGGTTGGAGTTATTTCCCACATTGTTTTAGTGTATGGGCATTCTGGTGCATCTCCGTAGTGGTTATGCTTTGAAGAGGCATGATTTGAGGAGTTTCCTGAATGCTAGGTGGTTTGTTGTATTCCGTATATTCTTAGGTAGGTCGTTCCAAGTTTTGGGTGCCTGGTGAGAGAAAGACGATCCTCCGAGTTTTTTCCTGTTGTAGGGTTTTGGTTCCAGGTGTATGTCTGTGCTTGATCTTAGTGTTCTTGTCGGTTGATGTAGGCGTAGTTTGGCGCTTAGGAATTCTGCCTCTTGTTTGTGTATTGCTCTTTGCGTGATGCACATGGCTTTGAACTTTATTCGCTGTTTCAGCGGTAGCCAGTGTAGTATTTTTAGCGCGGGTGTGATGTGTTCTCTTCTGGGTAGCTTGAGGAGAAGTCTGGCTGCTGTATTTTGTATGCGTTGCAGTTTTTTTAGAAGTTGTTTGGGCATGCCCAGGTATAGGCTATTGGCATAGTCTACTCTGGACATGATCAGAGCGATGATGGTAAGTGTTTTGTTGGCGAACGACAGGAACGGTAGGATCCTTTTTGCTGCTCGCAGGAGGAAGAAACATTTCTTGATTACCGAGTTTACTTGTGGCTCCAGGGTGAGGATGTTGTCCATCAGGACCCCTAGGTTTTTTACAATTGACAATTGTTCTGGTATGGTACCGAGCTCTCTTGGCCAAGGGATGTAGTTAATGTCTCCTCCCTTTTTTGAAACAATCATTATCTCTGTTTTACCTGGATTGATTTTGAGATGGTTGAGGTTCATCCAGTTGAATATGTCTCGAAGGCAATTCTCTAGTGTGGTGTTTCCTTCTCGGGTGTCTTGTATGTTGAAGATTATTTGCGTATCGTCGGCGTAGTTGTAGCATGTGAGGCCGTGTTTTTGATGAGTTTGATACATGTACATGTAGATGTTGAATAGGAGTGGGGAGAAGGATGATCCTTGTGGTACCCCGCACGTGGAGCTCTGGGTTTGGATTTACAAGGTTTCATCCATATTGTTTCTGTTCTGTTTGTTAGGAAGGATTTGATCCATAGTAGCGCAGTGTCCGTTATCCCTAGTCCTTCTAATCTCTTTATGAGGATGGCGTGGTTGACGGTGTCGAAGGCTGCACAGATCAAGGAGAATCAGGGCGGTGCTGTTGTCTGAGTCTGCGTTTGTTTTTAGGTCGTCCCATATTGAGAGGAGAGCCGGTTCTGTTCCTCTCATAGGTCTGAAGCCAACTTGTGCCTGGTCTAGTAGGCAATGCTCTTCTATGAATTCTTGGGTTGTTTGGTAGACGTGCGTTTCTAGCAGTTTGGCTATGTAGGGTATGTTGGAGATGGGTCTGTAGTTAGATGGGTCCTCCACGTTTCCTGTTGTGTCTTTAAGTAGTGGCTTGATGTAAGCCGTTTTGAAGACCTGCGGTACTTTGCCTGTTGAGATTGAGAGGTTGAGGAGGATCGTGTTTCCACATTTGGAGTGATTGTGCAAGTAGGGTTCTGGACTGTGCATATCCAGACACACATATTGGTATCTATAGGGCAATAGGGCAATGCCCGAACAAACAATGTAAAATGCTAGTCTGGGCCAGATTTTTGGGTCAAAATGGGCCACTTTTCTGGCCAATGTTGGCCACTTTGATGAGTTACTTCACTATGCAGCTAGTAGTTTTGCCCAGTCTTGCTGAATAAATATTCTTTAAATATCACAATTTGCATCACATTTTATAAAAAAAAAACCCCTGTGGGTACTATTCAAACCGTCTGTCACTAAAGGAATGAACTGCCATTTGCAACTGCGGGCCACTTTTTCATTGTTGCCCAAGACAGTTTTATGCCCCAGTCCGAGCCTGTCAGCTGCACCTGCCCATTTCCTCCATTTAATACCTCTGCACTAGAGCAAGGGGGGGCAAATCCCGAACAGTCACCGGGACAAACTAGAGCAAGGGGAGCACAATCATGAACTGTCACCGGGTAACAATAGAGCAAGGGGGGCCCAATCACAAACAGTCACTAGGAAACAATAGAGCAAGGGGGGGATCCAATCATGAACAGTCACTGGGAAACACTAGAGCAAGGGGGGGCAATCACAAACAGTCACCGGGAAACACTAGCGCAAGGGAGGGGCCCATTCACGTACTGTCACCGCGAAACAATAGAGCAAGGGGGGGCCAATCATGAACAGTCACCGGTTAACAATAGAGCAAGGGGGGGACCAATCACAACCAGTCACCGGGAAACACTAGAGCAAGGGTGGGGTCCAATCACAACCAGTCACCAGGAAACAATAGAGCAAGGGGGGGCAATCACAAACAGTCACCGGGAAACACTATAGCAAGGGGGGGCGCAATCATGAACAGTCACCGGGAAACAATAGAGCAAGGGGGGGCCCAATCACGAACAGTCACTGGGAAACACTAGAGCAAGGGGGGGGGCCCAATCACGAACACTCACCGAGAAACAATAGAGCAAGGGGGGGCCCAATCACTAACAGTCACTGGGAAACACTAGAGCAAGGGGGGGCCTAATCACAAACAGTCACCGGTAAACACTAGAGAAAGGGGGGGCCCAATCACGAATAGTCACTGGGAAACAATAGAGCAAGGGGGGCCCAATCACGAACAGTCACTGGAAAACACTAGAGCAAGGGGGGCCCAATCACGAACACTCACCGAGAAACAATAGAGCAAGGGGGGGCCCAATCACAAACAGTCACCGGGAAACACTAGAGCAAGGAGGGGGCCCAATCACAAACAGTCACTGGGAAACAATACAGCAAGGGGGGGGCAATCACGAACAGTCACCGGGAAACACTAGAGGAAGGGGGGACCCAATCACAAACAGTCACCGGGAAACACTAGAGCAAGGAGGGGGGCCCAATCACGAACAGTCACCGGGAAACAATACAGTAAGGGGGGGCCAATCACGAACACTCACCGAGAAACTATAGAGCAAGGGGGGTGGGCAATCACAAACAGTCACCGGGAAAAAACTATAGCAAGTGGGCCCCAATCACAGTCACTGGGAAACACTAGAGCAAGGGGGGGGCAATCACGAACAGTCACCGGGAAACACTAGAGGTATTTCTCCAGCGCAAACATCGAATACATCATATACGAGAAGCTCCACTGGTACTTAGTAGCGGGCATTATAAGTAAGAGTGGTCACTATTGTGCATGTTTGGCACAGCGCTACTATCTAGTAAACCAGCGCACGCTTCCAGTCAATCACTTCTAGCGACTCCCAGTTGGGGCAGCTGAGACTGTAAGATGCCATGAACCCCCCCCGTAGTTGCAAGTTTCCGGGCGCCATGACCCAGTATGTAGGATCTGTCATGACAGTGACCTCTAATGTCCTAGTGGCATGGCATGTTGTATGTGCTGGGGCTGGCACAGTGTGGATGCCCACTGCCCTGCCTGCCGTCCCAGCGTCGCTCGCACTTGCACCCTCTGAATGATACAAGGCCTAGTAAGATCCTTCTGCCCTTCCTTCCATGCGCCTAGAAACACTTGTGCACAGGCGCGTTATAAATGCCTTATCATATCATATCAATGTCCTCCTATGTGGTTGTTGTTACCCTTATACTTACCTTCTGTACTCACCTCATGTTTGGAGTATCAGCTGACTTTAAAGCGGCCTCTATACTCGAGTATGTATTCGATGCCTCGCTGTCGCCTAACAGACCCACATCATTTCAATGTGCCCAGGGTCACACACTTTGGCTAAGCGGTGAACCCTGGATGAGAGCCCATGGGATTTAGGCACTTTGTTTCTCACGAATCTTTCCAGCACTAGCTCAAGTTTGCACACATACATGTGTGATTGGCAGAACCTCCCACCCCATGTTCAAGTCTGCCATTTTCCTGACTTGCCTCTTGTTTGACCCCCAGTGCTATGCCAGACCCCACTAAATGCTGCACATGAATTCCCTGGGTCCCCCAGCTGTGAAATAAAACAACCCCCTGCCCCACGCCCTACCATTGCTCCAGTTTTGCACCTTGAGCTTTAGCGAACAGGGACAGTTTTGTTGACTGATGTGTCGTTAAATCCATTAAATTAGCTTTAACGCGCAACAGTCACAGTGTGCATCACAAGACCCTATTTTTTCAAACATAAATCGTAAACTTTTTTCTGCCAGTGGAGTTTGTTACACAAACACTAAAATACCTTCCACGTGCTCACAGGTTAAGGGAAGACGCCTTCCCTCAGGAGCAGGACGTGTTTACCTGAAACACCACGTGACCCCGCTTCCCAGCCCACCCGCAGCACGCTCTTGCCTTCTGGGGAGAGGGGCGCAAAGCAGAAGCAGCGACTACTTGTATTTGCGAAATAGAGAATGCTCACTTTCACACCCCAACAATCTCCTGCCCCAGTATAGGCCAATGGGCGTTTAACACATGGTTTCCATCATGGGATTCTTCTCCGCCAATCAGAATGTCCAGACTCAACAATTACCTCCAGAATGTATTGTATTAAATTGCAGCAGTCATTTATATAGCGCCATTTTCCATTTGCATGGCCTCAATGCAGTTTGTGGTCGGAAAGCCCTCCGGGACCGAAGTCCAGGTCTGGGAAAGTTCTAAGAGGAGGCTTGAGATGCATTTATGTGTTTGGCCTTGACTACTAACAATTCTTTTTTCTGTACAGCACTTTAATCTAAAGCGCTTTACATAGGACATATTTACGTACATTACTATGATAGTACTCATTTATAGACCTCGGAAGGATGAAAGGCTGAGCTGAAGGATGAAAGGCTGAGCTGACCTTGCTGCGATTCAAGGCTGAGCTGACCTTGCTGCGATTCGAACCTGCGACCAGCAGATCAAACACAGATCACAGCAACGAGCGATTAACCCGCAGGGCCATCTTACCAGCATAAGGACATAGGAGGGCTAGCTAGGTTCTGGTAAGCTACACAAGAGGTCAGGCATGAGGACGGGGGCTGAGAGAGGCCACAGCAGAGTGCTGCTACAGGAGACACGACATGTACCCAGCTAGAAGAACATTTTTCGTAGGTTGTCGCTGAATTCTAATGGCAGAGGTGTTGAGGCCAGTCTGGTGTTTCAGTGCGAAACGTTGTAGCCAGCTAGACTGAATTTGTCCTAGTCGTAGCTGCAAAGTGCGTGGGTGGGTAGCCATGCTCGGGGCAGGCGCCCACTGAAGTGCTGCATTTACATATACCTTAAGCTCAGTTGGAGCTTATCTTGATTTCTCTGGGTCACCCGGTCTTCTGAGGGGAGAAAAAGTCAGCTACTTTCTTAGACCTTTCTGGGCACTAAGGACAGGTTCCTCTCAATTCTACCAAGATCGATGGACTTGCTGTCCTAGAACATCTTCACAGCGGGACCACCAGGCTACCATAGAGACTAGAATAATGTGGTTCTCGAAGTGCAATAGACAGGTTACCGCTATAGTCTTACTATTTGTCTTCCAAGTTCTACAAATGGTAACCACAGGAGTCTACAAAGTGCGTTATCAAGGATACATGCATATCCCCACTGTGCGTTACAATGGCAGACCTGAGCAGTTATAAGTGCAATGGAGGGTAAACCACGTATATCATTGTCATGTTCCCCCCTTGTTCCCCTCCCCTGTCTCGTCACGCATTAAAACGCTTGTGTTTAGGCACGCTATAAATAAAATACATCATATCATATCTTCGAGCGTCAAGGGTGGGCCAAACATTATACGGCGTAAATGCTCTAAGTGTGATGCCAGGCTACCTGCAGGTCTAGGAACAATCCCTTGGCTTTCCTTACAGTTGTTGTAAGCATATAAGTGGGCTAATATCAAGACACTGTCAGGTCCAGTGCTAAGGTCCCGGAGCTGAGGCAAGCTCTCCTGACAGTTCTTTAAGCAGGGAAGGGGCAATCCTAATACATCGTCTTGGTGCAATTAACAGACTGTCCTCAATGGAATTCAGGCACCTTGGACCGGTTCTCCTTATGATCTTCAGAGAGCTGGGGGTATCACCATGAATCATCTGCGTGAGTGGACAGGCAAGCACGATAATGCTACACCATTCCTACCCCCCTTAAATCCATAGAATACATCACATTTCCTGCCCCTCAAGGTCCATCTAAGTGCAGCACATTTCCTACCCCCAAATCCATCACAGTGTGTAACATTTCCTTCCCTCAAAGTCCATCGCAGTTCGTCACATTTCCTACCCCCAAAGTCATCAAAGTGCAACACATTTCCCACCCCCAAAAATCCATCGAAGTGCTTCACATTTCCTACCCGCCAACAACAATCTAGGTGTGACATAGGCCTACCCCAAACAGTGCATCTAAGTGCGTCACATTTCCTACTCCCAAATCCATCACGGTGTGTCACATTTCCTTCCCCCATAGTTCATCTTAGTGCGTCACATTTCCTGACCCCAAATCCATCATGGTGTGTCACATTTCCTTCCCCCAAAGTCCATCTTAGTGCACCACATTTCCTACCCCCAAAAGTCCATCACGGTGTGTCACATTTCCTTCCCTCAAAGTCCATCATTGTGCGTGACATTTCCTACCCCCAAAAATCCATGTAAGCATGTCACATTTTCTACCCCCAAAAGTCTATCTAAGAGCACCACATTTCCTACCCCCAAAATCCATCACGGTGTGTCACATTTCCTTCCCCAAAGTCCATCTGAGTGCGTCACATTTCCTACCCCCAAAGTCCATTGCAGTGCGTCACATTTCCTACCTGCAAAAAAAAATCTAGGTGTGACATATTTCCTACCTCAAGCAATGCATCTAAGTGCGTCACATTTCCTACCCCCAAAAATAAATCTAATCGAACTTTTTGAGCGTTTTTTGGAAATCCGCTTAGATATTTGGCAAGATACGGGATAACAGTATGTGTCCTCTGGGTGTGCAGCGAAGGCGGGAGTAAGGACGGGACCTAATGGATATTTCATGTCCTGATTGGCTGTCCTGAACATTTTTATTGGTAACGTACGAGCTACCCTCAGACTGGCAGTTGTTGTATACTGGTTGCTTGAGCGCACCAGTTAGAGTGAAGGGGCCCTGGACCAAACTGCGATCGTGTGCAAAGAGATGTCTGGGTAGGGTGAGCGAGGCGGCTCCCAAATGCCTTTGTTGTACAACCCTCCTTCCCCCTCTAACCTCCATTTGCCAAAATCAGCTCAACAGATCAAAAAAACACACGCACGCACGCACGCACGCACACACACACACACACACACACACACCACAATCACTCTATCATTCACATGAGCACCCATCACCATACACTCACTCATAACCAGTGGTGTAAATGGAAAAAATGTTGTGGGGGATCCCACAACACAAGGGCCGGGGTGGGGGAGGAGCGGTGCCCGAGGGGGCATGGTCTAGAGGGGGCGGAGCTTGCAGTGGACATCCAGCAATGCTGGAATACTTTTAAAAATAATACGCCTGCGAAGGCAGCAGTGCCTTTTACCACCAACTTTGGCACTGGTGTGTAATGCACAATGCTTGCTACATGTACAACTGAAAGGAATCAGTTGTACATATAGCGAGCATTGTGCATTACACACCAGTGCCAAAGCCGCGGAAAAGGCAATGCTGCCATTGCGGGCGCCATTTAAAAAAAAAAAAGTTTTTCAGCGCGGTTCATGGGCTTGGGCGTCTGACTTTGGCTGGATCCCGAGATCCGGCTCCATATCTGGTGCCGGATCTCGGATCCGCCGAGAGCCGGCCCAAAGACAAGCACTGCTCATAGCACAAGCATACACGCATCCATACACATATTTAAATAAAAAATAAATGAACATAAACGTACCTTCAGCCCTGGTTCTGTTTCCTCCCCAGCGCTCCAGCTCCTGCATCATGAACAGGAATCAGGAAGAAAGAGCTTTCTGGTTCCTGCAGATGTGGGCAGGTGCCTGAGCGTGAGTGCTGAAACACACCGCTTCAGGCTGCTCTGTCGGTATGTGTGAGGAGGCGCAGGAGCTGCCCCTCGCACATACAACATGCAGTGCCCCAGCCAGCATTTCCAATGAGCTATGCAAGGCTGACGAAGCAAAACGCCCCCCGCCTTGCATGGCTCAGTGAGCATGTGGGGCTGGGGAACTGAACTTTCAAAGGGAAACAGTCTTTCCCTTTGACAGTTCAGCCAGCCCAGGAGCGCTCCCTCAGCTGGCAAAAGCAGCTGAGGGTGTGCTCAGTGTTTCCATAATGGGTGATGGAGCCACTGGGTCGACGCCCCCTCACCCATTATGGATTATCCGCCAGGCTTCAACTGGCCTATAGGGCAATAGGAATATTAAAAAATGGGGACTGCACTTGCAGACTCAAATCACTTTCAGTACATTCAAAGGTATTTGATTGATGTGACAATATTTATGGATGTGCAGGTGGTATAAAGGGGGATTGGCTCCCTGACCCCAAAATGAAGATACCACTATCTGTGTCTTTGTTGTATGATGTGTTGGTGTCTATGCTGTAGTCGGGATTCTGTTTTTGAGAACATGTCATATTGGAAGATAGTTTATTAGATTGGTGCTTGCTAATAATTATGTACAATTTTTTTTTTACATTTACAGTTATGTGAGGGTATTTCCCCTGATGATGGGATTTATGGTCCCAAAACGCGTACGATTGACTTCAACAGTATCCCTCATTTTTTAAAAAACTTTAACCACATTGTATAACCACCTCTGTGGGGCATTAGGGGATGGAGAGAAAGTATTTCAGGTGACTATATCTAGCTCTTTCCTGGAGGGTGTGATAACAGATTTCAGAATCTTTTTGACTTTCTTTTGTAATTGTTTGTTTATTATTGAGGTTGAAACATGCATGCATGTTGAGGTGTAATTGGACTTCAACCTTCCTTCTGCTTACACAGTCTTTGAAGTTATATAGTTATGATGAGTAGGATTGTGTTTCCACACCAGTAGTGAGTGTGCAAGTAGGGTTCTGGGGTGTGCATGTCCAGACACACATATTGGTATCTATAGGGCAATAGGGCAATGCCCAAAATAAAATGCAAAATGTTAGTCTGGGCCAGATTTTTGGGTCAAAACGGGCCACTTTTCTGGCCAATGTGGGCCAGTTTGATGTGTTACTTCACTATGCAGCTAGTAGTTTAGACCATTGTTGCTGAATAAACAGTCTTTAAATATCACAATTTGCATCACATTTGATCAAAAAACACCCCCGTGGGTACTATTCAAACCGTCTGTCACTAAAGGAATGAATTGCCATTTGCAACTGTGGGCCACTTTTTCATTGTTTCCCGAGACAGTTTTATGCCCCAGTCTGAGCTTGTGAGCTGCCTCTGCCCATTTCCTCAATTTAAGACTTCTGCACTAGAGCAAGGGGGGCCCAAACACGAATAGTCACTGGGAAATAATAGAGCAAGGTGGGCCCAATCACGAACAGTCAATGGGAAACACAAGAGCAAGGGGGATCCTCCAATCACAAACAGTCACCGGGAAACAATAGAGCAAGGTGTGGCCCCCCCAATCACGAACAGTCACTGGGAAACAATAGAGCAAGGGGGGGACCAATGACGAACGGTCACTGGGAAACAATATAGCAGGGGGGGCAATCACGAACAGTCACCGGGGAAGCAATAGAGCAAGGGGGAGACCAATCACGAACAGTCACTGGGAAATAATAGAGCAAGGGGGGGCCCAATCACAAACAGTCACCGGGAAACACTAGAGCAAGGGGGGGCTCAATCACAAACAGTCACTGGGAAACACTAGAGCAAGGGGGGGCTCAATCAGGAACAGTCCCCGGGAAACAATAGAGCAACGGGGGGCCCAATCATGAACAGTCACGGAAAACAATAGAGCAAGGGGGGCCCAATCACGAACAGTCAATGGGAAAGACAAGAGCAAGGGGGCCTAATCACAAAGAGTCACCGGGAAACAATAGAGCAAGGGGGGGCCCAATCACAAACAGTCACCAGGAAACAATAGAGCAAGGGGGGATCCAATCACGAACAGTCACTGGGAAACACTTAAGCAAGGGGGGGCATTCACAAACAGTCACCAGGAAACACTAGAGCCAGGGGGGGCCCAATCTCGAACAGTCACCAGGACACAATAGAGCAAGGAGGGGGCCCAATCACAAATAGTCACCGGGAAACTCTAGAGCAAGGGGGGCCCTATCACAAACAGTCACCGGGAAACAATAGAGCAAGGGGGGGGCAATCACGAATAGTCACCGGGAAACACTAGAGCAAGGGGGGCCCAATCACGAACAGTCACTGGGAAACAATCGAGCAAGGGGGGCTCAATCACGAACTGTTATCGGGAAACAATAGAGCATGGGGGGCCCAATCACGACCAGTCACCGGGAAACAATAGAGCATGGGGGGGCCTAATCATGACCAGTCACCGGGAAACACTAGAGCAAGGGGGGTCCAAACACAACCAGTCACCGGGAAACAATAGAGCAAGGGGGGGTAGGGTCAAATCACGACCAGTCAACGGGAAACAATATAGCAAGGGGGGAACCAATCACGAACAGTCACCGGGAAACTCTAGAGCAAGGGGGGCCCTATCACAAACAGTCACCGGGAAACAATAGAGCAAGGGGGTCCCAATCACGAACAGTCACCGGGAAACAATAGAGCAAGGGTGGGCCCAATCACGAACAGTCACTGGGAAACACTAGAGCAAGGGGGGGGCAATCACGAATAGTCACCTGCAAACACTAGAGCAAGGGGGGGGCAATCACGAATAGTCACCTGCAAACACTAGAGCAAGGGGGGCCCAATCACGAACAGTCACTGGGAAACAATCGAGCAAGGGGGGCACAATCACAACCAGTCACCGGGAAACAATAGAGCATGGGGGGGCCTAATCACGACCAGTCACCGGGAAACACTAGAGCAAGGGGGGCCCAAACACAACCAGTCACCGGGAAACAATAGAGCAAGGGGGGGCAGGGTCCAATCACGACCAGTCAACGGGAAACAATAGAGCAAGGGGGGAACCAATCACAAACAGTCACCGGGAGTCAATAGAGCAAGGGGGGGCCCAATCACGAACAATCACCGGGAATCAATAGAGCAAGGGGGGTCCAATCACGAACAGTAACTGGGAAACACTAGAGCAAGGGGGGGGCAATCACGAATAGTCACCTGCAAACACTAGAGCAAGGGGGGCCCAATCACGAACAGTCACTGGGAAACAATCGAGCAAGGGGGGCACAATCACAACCAGTCACCGGGAAACAATAGAGCATGGGGGGGCCTAATCACGACCAGTCACCGGGAAACACTAGAGCAAGGGGGGCCCAAACACAACCAGTCACCGGGAAACAATAGAGCAAGGGGGGGCAGGGTCCAATCACGACCAGTCAATGGGAAACAATAGAGCAAGGGGGGAACCAATCACAAACAGTCACCGGGAGTCAATAGAGCAAGGGGGGGCCCAATCACGAACAATCACCGGGAATCAATAGAGCAAGGGGGGTCCAATCACGAACAGTAACTGGGAAACACTAGAGAAAGGGGGGGCCCAATCACGAACAGTCACCGGGAAACGATAGAGCAAGGGTGGGCCCAATCACGAACAGTCACTGGGAAACACTAGAGCAAGGGGGGGCAATCACGAATAGTCACCGGGAAACACTAGAGCAAGGGGGGCCCAATCACGAACAGTCACTGGGAAACAATAGAGCAAGGGGGGCCCAATCACAAACAGTTACCTGGAAACAATAGAGCATGGGGGCCCAATCACGACCAGTCACCGGGAAACAATAGAGCATGGGGGGGCCTAATCACGACCAGTCACCGGGAAACACTAGAGCAAGGGGGGGCCTAAACACAACCAGTCACCGGGAAACAATAGAGCAAGGGGGGCAGGGTCCAATCACGACCAGTCAACGGGAAACAATAGAGCAAGGGGGGAACCAATCACAAACAGTCACCGGGAAACAATAGAGCAAGGGGGTGCCCAATCACGAACAATCACCGGGAATCAATAGAGCAAGGGGGGGTCCAATCACGAACAGTCACTGGGAAACACTAGAGCAAGGGGGGGCCCAATCACGAACAGTCACCTGAGACAATAGAGCAAGGGTGGGCCCAATCACGAACAGTCACTGGGAAACACTAGAGCAAGGGGGGGCAATCACGAATAGTCACCGGGAAACACTAGAGCAAGGGGGGCCCAATCACGAACAGTCACTGGGAAACAATAGAGCAAGGGGGGCCCAATCACAAACAGTTACCGGGAAACAATAGAGCATGGGGGCCCAATCACGACCAGTCACCGGGAAACAATAGAGCAAGGGGTGGCAGGGTCCAATCACGACCAGTCAACGGGAAACAATAGAGCAAGGGGGGAACCAATCACGAACAGTCACCGGGAAACAATAGAGCAAGGGGGGCCCAATCACAAACAGTCACCGGGAAACACTAGAGGTATTTCCCCAGCACAAACATAGAATACATCACATAGGATAAAATCCCCTGGTACTTAGTAGCGGGCATTATAAGTAAGAATGGTCACTATTTTGCATGTTTGGCTCAGCGCTACTATCTAGTAAACCAGTGTACGCTTCCAGCCAATCACTTCTAGCGACTCCCAGTTTGGACAGGTGAGACTGTGGGGATGCTATGAACCCCCCTGTAGTGTCATGTTTCTGGGCGCCATGACCCAGCATGTAGAATCTGTCATGTCAGTGACCTCTAATGTCCTAGTGGCATGGCATGTTGTATGTGCTGGGGCTGGCACCGTGTGGATGGCCACTGCCCTGTCTGTCGTCCCAGCGCCCCTCGCACCTGCACCATCTGAATGATACAAGGCCTAGTAAGATCCTTCTGCCCTCCCTTCCTTGCGCCTAGAAACACTTGTGCACAGGCGCGTTATACATGGCTTATATCATATCAATGTCCTCCTATGTGGTTGTTGTTACCCTTATACTTACCTTCTGTACTCACCTCATGTTTGGAGGTTCAGCCGAATTTAAAGCGGCCTGTATACTCGAGTATGTATTCAGTGCCTCTCTGTCGCCTAACAGACCCACATCATTTCAATGTGCCCAGGGTCACACACTTTGGCTAAGCGGTGAACCCTGGATGAGAGCCCATGGGATTTAGGCACTTTGTTTCTCACGAATCTTCCCAGCACTAGCTCAAGTTTGCACACATACATGTGTGATTGGCAGAACTTCCCACCCCATGTTCAAGTCTGCCATTTTCCTGACTTGCCTCTTGTTTGACCCCCAGTGCTATGCCAGACCCCAGACTCAATGCTGCACATGAATTCCCTGGGTCCCCCAGCTGTAAAATAAAACAACCCCCCGCTCCACGCCCCACCATTGCTCCAGTTTTGCACCCTGAGCTTTAGCGAACAGGGACAGTTTTGCTGACTCATGAAATTAGCTTTAACGCGCAACAGTCACAGTGTGGATCACAAGAACCTATTTTTTTCAAACATAAATCTGCCAGTCAGTGGAGTTTGTTACACAAGCACTAAAATGCCTTCCACGTGCTCACAAGTGAAGGGAACACGCCTTCCCCCAGGAGCAGGAGGTGTTTACCTGAAACAGCACGTGACCCCGCTTCCCAGCCCATCTCAGCACGCTCTTGCCTTCTGGAGAGAGGGGCGCAAAACAGAAGCAGCACTACTGAATGCTCACTTTCACCCCCCAAATACCTCTTGCCCCTGGATTCCATCATTGGATGCTTCTCCGCCAATCAGAATGTCCAGAATCAACAATTACCTCCAGAATGTATTGTATTATATTGTAGCAGTCATTTATATAGCGCCATTTTCCATTTGCATGGCCTCAATGCATTTTGTGGCCGGAAAGCCCTCCGGGACCGAAGTCCAGGTATGGGAAAATTCTAAGAGGAGGCTTAAGATGCATTTATGTGTTTGGCCAGGATTACTAACAATTATTTTTTTATATAGCACTTTAATCTAAAGCGCTTTAAGTAGGACATATTTACATACATTACTATGATAGTACTCATTTATCAACCTTGGAAGGATGAAAGCCTGAGTTTGCCTTGCCGCGTTTCGAACCAGCGACCTGTAGATCAAACACAGATCACAGCAACAAGCGATTAACCCGCTGAGCCATTTTACCGGCATAAGGACATAGGAGGAGGCCCATTCACAAATAGTCACCGGGAAACACTAGAGCAAGGGGGGGCCCTATCACAAACAGTCACCGGGAAATAATAGAGCAAGGGGGGCCCTATCACAAACAGTCACCGGGAAATAATAGAGCAAGGGGGGGCCTAATCACAAACAGTCACCGGGAAACAATAGAGCAAGGGGGGTCCCTATCACGAACAGTCACCGGGAAACACTAGAGCAAGGGGTGGCCCAATCACGAACAGTCACGGGAAAACAATCTAGCAAGGGTGGGCCCAATCACGAACAGTCACTGGGAAACACTAGAACAAGGGGGGGCAATTACGAATAGTCACCGGGAAACACTAGAGCAAAGGGGGGCAATCACAAACGATCACTGGGAAACACTAGAGCAAGTGGGGGCCCCAATCACGACCAGTCACTAACAACTCTTTTTTTTATATAGCGCATTAATCTAAAGCGCTTTAAGTAGGACATATTTACATACATTACTATGATAGTACTCATTTATCGACCTTGGAAGGATGAAAGCCTGAGTTTGCCTTGCCGCGTTTCGAACCTGCGACCTGCAGATCAAACACAGATCACAGCAACGAGCGATTAACCCGCTGAGCCATCTTACCAGCATAAGGACATAGGAGGGCTAGCTAGGTTCTGGTAAGCTACACAAGAGGTCAGGCATGAGGACGGGTGATGAGAGAGGCCAGAACAGAGTGCTGCTACAGAAGACACGACATGTACCCAGCTAGAACAACAGTTTTCATAGGTTGTCTCTGAATTCTAATGGCAGAGGTGTTGAGGCCAGTCTGATGTTTACTGCGAAACGTTGTAGCCAGCTAGACTGAATTTGTCATAGTCGTAGCTGCAAAGTGCGTGGGTGGATAGCTGTGCTCGCGGCAGGCGCCCACTGAAGTGGTGCGTTTACAAATACCTTAAGCTCAGTTGGAGCTTATCTTGATTTCTCTGGGTCACCCGGTCTTCTGAGGGGAGGAAAAGTCAGCTACTTTCCTAGACTTTACGGGCACTAAGGACAGGTTCCCCTCAATTCTACCAAGATCGATGGACTTGCTGTCCTAGAACATCATGGCGGGACCACCAGGCTACCATAGAGACTAGAATAATGTGGTTCTCTAAGCGCAATAGACAGGTTACTGCTATATTCTTACATGTCTTCCAAGTTCTACAAATGGTAACCAGAGGAGTTTACTAAGTGCGATATCAAGGATACATGCATATCATCACTGTGCGTTACAATGGCCGTTGAAATTGCATGAAGAAGGGGCCAATTTCACGGTGTCCTAGTCACGTGGCAAGGAGGCAGAAAGGGATGAGACTTTCACACCTACGCACAGAGCCATATCGTACCCATCCTCCTTAACTTTCTCAGACCAAGAAGCAGACTCAAGGCCAAACTACAAAGCAGTAGTTGACAAACGGCCACTGAGGTGATGAATGGTTGTAACATAAATTGGAGGGAAGCTGGGGTGCAGACTTACTCCCTGAACCTGGCCAATCCTTCTGCATGCTGCTAGCATAAGTCGAAAAGTATGCGTGGGCTAATTGCCAACCCAATCATAGTGGACCATGCAATCTAGGGTCCTATAGAGAGTAGAGCCAATGGGACGTCGTACATTTTGTGATGTTAACAATGGCCAGTTTGAAGGAAGGGCTTAGTTGCCCCACCTGATATTATTATCCAATCCCCTCTCCACGTTACCATATACAGATATAGTACCTATGTTAAAGTTAACTTCCTATAACCAATCACGTTGCATGTTAGGTTTATAAGATTACACGTCAATGATGATGAGTTTTGGTATAAATGTTGTTGTTTTTCTGAAATTAATTGGAGTTTAAGCTAAAAGGAAGATCGAGCGGTTGATGATGTTCATTGAACTCCCCGTTTTCTGTACTTGTCATTAAATGGACTCCCTTTGCCAAACTATTGAGTTGTCATTATTATTTGATGCAAGAGTATGAATCTGCATCCCCATCTATCGCGAGGGTGCTGCTACTCATCTTAAAAGGCTGTTTGGAGACCCCCAGTCTTATGGCCGGCTGGGGTCCATCCAGTTCACTTGGTAGCAGAGATTAGATGGTTAGATTAGATAAGACACCCATTGACTGTCAACATAAGTAACTTCGGATCCTCAGCAATATCACAAGTCCTTTGCCATCCGGCTGATAGAAAGAGAAGCTCCCTGTAGATAGTGGCTAGTTTAATTAAAAACCCTGCAGGTTAGGTCTGAAGGAACCTTTGCCTTCCCCCAAGAATCCCTTCCCACTTCTTCGAGCAGCCGATCAGACGAGCAGCACGGAAAGGCGGTAACGAAGGCGGTGATCCCAAGCGTCCAGAGAGGAAAAAAATGCGAAAGGTGAGTGAAAAAGACTGAATGTTTTGGCAAAAAGTTATGACCTTGAAACAAGTAAGGGACGGTAACAGAGGGAGGTGGAACAAAAATAACATCAGAGTAAGAGTATAATGTGTATATATAAGGGGAAAATATTGACTCCAGGGTTGGTCGAGCAATAGAGAGAGAGATACCGGGAGTGACTGAGGTAGACAGTATACGCCCAGTTTCCTAGGTTTTAAAGAGCACTAGAAGAAGCCTTCATTTAAAGGGATGGTCTAGTAAAAAATTTTATTTAAAAAATAGATAGGCCACATAAAAAAAAAAATACTAGCATCCTCCGTTTTAAAAATTCCTATGTAAAATTTTGAGCTATTCAAGCTCAAAATTCGAAAAAGCAAGCACAGGGGCGCAGCCATTTTGTGAAATGGAGGCCCTCCTGTGCTGGCTTTTGCTTTTGCGGCACTAATGAAGGAAAAGCCAGCCAGCTGTAGTAAACAAAGTCTACCGCTGGGTGGCTTTCCCTTCATTAGTGCCGGGACTCGGAGGACGCGGACCGGAGACCAGAGCAGGAAAGCTGCAGCTGAATCTCGGTAAGTGCTATTTATTTTTTTTACAAAAAATAAGCACTAGCTACGTTTTTTTTTCTAAGTTTTCCGAGCCGGAGGAGCCTGAGAAACTTGGAAAGAAAAACAGCAGCGTTTTCCAACACAATAACGTTGTATTTATGTTTGCGGGCGCTTCAAAAGCGACCGCAAACATAAATACAACATTTTTAAAGCTGCGGTTTTATTTCTAAGTTTTCCGGGTTCCTCCAGCCCGGAAAACCTAGAAAAAAAACGTAGCTAGTGCTTATTTTTTGTAAAAAAAATAAATAGCACTTACCGAGATTCAGCTGCAGCTTTCCTGCTCTGGTCTCCGGTCCACGTCCTCCGAGTCCCGGCACTAATGAAGGGAAAGCCACCCAGCGGTAGACTTTGTTTACTACAGCTGGCTGGATTTTCCTTCATTAGTGCCGCAAAAGCAAAAGCCAGCACAGGAGGGCCTCCATTTCACAAAATGGCTGCGCCCCTGTGCTTGCTTTTTCGAATTTTTGAGCTTGAATAGCTCAAAATTTTACATAGGAAGTTTTAAATCGGAGGATGCTAGTATTTTTTTTTTATGTGGCCTATCTATTTTTTAAATAAAAAATTTTACTGGACCATCCCTCTAAGATCCTGAATTAATAGGATGACGTAGACGACCAGATCGATTAAAGACGATCTGAAAGAAATGGGCTTGAATTCCATGTCGGAATAAAATTAGGGGCAGAATGCATCTGAGGAAGCAAATGTCATGAGATTTGTGTAGCCGGCCGGAGTCTGTCTTATCTGTTTCATGTTTTTATTTGTAAAAATAGCATGAAAATTGCACAATTGTGGTAATATGATGGTGCATTGCATGTATTGATGGCTGTAGTTGACAAAAGCAACAGTGAAATTTTTGGGAAAAACGGGATTGGAGCCTGCGACGATTGGTGCTCGTTCATATTGTTGATCTTGATTGTGAAACGTAAAGTATAACAAAGTGTTGTATAGGGGAGAAACTAAACAGGTTAAGCCATTGGCGCACATGTGCAAACAGCTGCCGAAGCATGCACCTAAGCCTAAACAGTACAGTGCAGAATGGGTTAAAGGAACCGCCCACAAAATGTTTATGCCATGGCCCCAAGGTGGCTCGCTATCTAAAACGGTCCTACAGCACATGACAACATATTTGCACGCCACGTACACTGGCAAAAAGTTAGACCAATGGCTAGCTAGTTTTGAACTTTTGAAAATTTATCAACAAGAAAAGGTGGACGAGCCACTGTTAGATTTGATACTGAATGTATGTACAGAGGGGGTTAAAGAGCCTTCTGCACCACCCGCCGTGTCGCGTCTAAAACAAAAGGCAAAGCTAGTAAAGACAATGGATTATACCCATTGAGGGAACTTAAAGCAGCCACGGGCTATAGCAACCCGTCATATGAGTCACCTACGCAAAGGAGTGACGAAAGCCCAGAGAAAGACAGAGACAGAGATAATACCTCAAAAGTCCCAAAGGACAAGGAGAGGTGCGAAAAGGAAAAAGGAGACCAAGCACAAGCAAATACATCTATAGATATGGGAAGAGAGGGAAAGAGATGGAAAGGAGATGAGGATAGGACTGATGAGATGGCATTCGCACAGAACGAATGGATGGGAGGTCAGATTTTATTGAAACTCGATGGTAAAGGCATTTGAGGATATCATACAAAGAGGAGAACAACATGACTTAGAAATAAAAGAGAAGGAAAAGGAAAAACAATTAAGAGATGAAGGGGCTAAGAAAAAGGACAGACAGAAACAAGAGCAGCTGTATCATGATGAACAGGTCAGAAAACAGGAAAAGGCAGAAGAACAGAGAACACACGATCACAAGCAGAGAACAGTTGATGATCGAGATAGAATAGAACAACAGAGAATAGAAGAAGAAGAGCAAAGGATACGGGAGAAGAGAATAAAAGGACGAAGGGATGTGGAAATGGGAAGGGCAAATGAACGAAGAGATGCGAGGAAACAAGAAGAAGATAGGGTCAGAGAGAAAGCGAGGAAGTGTAGAGAGTTTGATGATGCCATAGAATGTAAACGAAGACAGAGAGCACGGGATCTTGAATATCTGGAAAAAAGGTTCAAAAACCTGATCCAGTAGTAGGCTGGGAAGATATAGAAGAATACTCTGCTGAGTACGATTCAGTACCAGCTACATCTAGGGCAAATATCGAAGATGATTTCGACACCAGAAGCATCGGATAGACGATCGATAGAATATATGATGAGATGGGGCTAGAAGGAGTACCCCAAAGGGAAGAAGAGGATGAGCATCTGGAGAGCACTCTGTTGTACAATACTGTGGACGCCTCATGAAGTAGCAGAAATAGAGAGCTGTCATTAGATAGGCTGACTCTAACCAGAAATGCGGAGGATGGGAGAAGTTGCACGAGTTGGGCACAGACATTATTGGACACAGAAAGAGAAGAATGTGAAGAAAGAGAAGATGAGAGAAGACGTGAAAGATGCGTCTCTAGGGGAAAGGGAGTGAGATGGTCTGATTCTAGTGGCTCTACACCTAAGGCATCAGAGTCAGCCACTCAATCAGATCAGCATGAAGGAGTATCATACGGTCAGAGGGGGGTGTCTCCACCGCCCTATGTGAGCAGACTAAGGACATTCCCAGGTAGACAGTGATGCAGGTATATTACCCCTGCGGTAGACAGAAAAATGATGAGAGAGGAAAGGGAGTGTCATGTGTCACAGTTCTCTTTACTAGAAAAGGGACGAACGAGACCACAATACATACCCTGGCCTCGCATGAACAGAGAAAACCTGAAACATAAGCTCCCGATGTTGACATTGGGAGCCGGGAAATGGATACATGAGTTGGAAAAAATGACAGGAGGGAACACGTTAGCAATAGGGGATATTAAGGGTCTTTTAATAGCCATACTTGGTGATAGAGCTGATGATGTGTGGGCACGAGCAGGTTACCCTGGGGTGACTACAGTTAATACCGCGCATGACGGAGCGCCGTTTACCAATTGCAGAACCGCGGTATAGAAAGCACTTTGAGTGCTATACCCGAACACTTCTGATATGGGAGCTTTAATGACACGCAAGATGAAGGAGTCAGATGATCCTTTGCTTTACATTCAGAACTTCCATGACGTCTGGGTCCTGGAAACTCAGGAATCTTGGGGGAAATCTATACCCGTCTTTAACCATGTATTGTGTCAAGGGCTGCCAGAACAAGTACAGAGGCAGCTCAAGAAATTGTTAGGGATATTGGCAAAGCCATGGTCTGAAATACAGTTGACCATCGCACACTACTGCCGGCAGCTGCAAGAACAGAATCGCAAAAAGGATGCTGCATGAAAAGGTGAAGAGGCTAAATTGGTGCAGAAAAAAATATCAAAGTATGCCATTGAGGGGGCAATGATAATTAATACAGATGGATCAAATATGCAGCAGGCCAATAGCCAGAGACAGTTCGATCAAAACAATAACAGGCTTTACCCAAGGGGAAGAGGCCTTTGAGGAAGAGGATGACATATTAATCAGGGAGGGTTTCAGAACAATCAAGGATGTTTTCAAAATATGCAAAATGGAAACCCGGGTATGCAAATGGGCAAATAATCAGACCACTGCCAACATGTTGGGCGTGTGGTGTGACAGGGCATCTAGCACGTACGTGCAGAAGTCAAAGCATGGTGCAAAACGACCAATTCACAAGAGGAGGGATGGTGAATCAATCTGCATTCTCACAGCAGGGTGGAAATGGAGCTGCGCAGAATCACATGGTGCAGCAGCAAGCGCCGGGAGCACAGCAGAGTTTGCAACCCCAGAATGTGACAAATTCTCCACAGGGACAATCTCAACAGTCGCCAATGCAACTGTCACAAACAACAGGTACGGGACAGGTACTGAATTCAGGAATGAGAAATACCACAAGTGACGGGGGAAATCCGTTCAATCAGAATGTGACAGGATTATATATAGACTAGGAAAGCTCACCGGGAGACCTGATGTGTTCTATCCTATCAGTAACGACAAACCCTCACCAGGAACCAAGGGTAGATGTCTGTGTAGGGGATAAAGAATATTCTTTCTTAGTTGAGACAGGTGCGACACGCTCGTGCATATGTAAAGGCAGGTTTTCTTTGTCCGGCGATGCCTTAAATACTCAGGGCTTCACAGGAGCAACAAGTCGTGTTCCTTTTACAAAAGAACTTCCAGTTTCCATAGGGGAATAGGACATGAGTGTGCCCCTGCTATATTCAAGGTGATCCCCGGTGAATATATTGGGATGAGACCTAATGACAAAGTTAAACATGACAATCTCGTTCACGGAGAAGGGCATAGTATGTTCAACTCAGGAATGCATTATTTGAACGTATGCGAAACCAGAGTAGTAACGTTGTCCTCCCTCATGAGGAGACACGCTCATATTGGCCAAGGAACAAATGCTGTAAACTCACTTACAAATGCATTACTTACATATACATAGTATTCATCATCATATTACTGTCATTGACGATTAGGACTGCATTTTTCATTGGTGCACAGAGCGCTCAGGTTCCCGTGCACCCACCTAATGATGTGCGCATGCAACGGTTCATAGTCATTTTTTTGATTTTTTTTTTGTTAATATGTTTTTTATTCGAAATGGGGGGGTTCCCCCCAAACCCCCTTTTTAAAAATGTTTTTTTTGTTTTACCCATTTTTTTTATTCCCGGACCCCAAAATAAATATATAATTTAAAAAAAAAGGAATTCGACTTTTTTTTTTCGACATTATTTTTTCAAAAAAATGACTGACCACCGCATGCAACCTACAAAGGTACCCAGACCTTACATAGTCATTCCAGTTCCTAGAAAGAATGATCGAGTGACTGAACTTGAGATGGATGTGATAACTAATGACAGACCCACGAAACTTGGGGTAACAAATGAATTGCCATGCCGGCGACAGGGTCAGCAAAGTAAACCCGAGAAGGGGTTGAGGGAAGGTACACATACACAAATAATGAGCACATAAACACCTGGTCTAGTGTCAAGAAGTTCAGAATCACATTCCAGAGAATGGGGAAAGCTCGGACAAAGAACGGTGAGAAGTTCCACACCAAGAGAAGGTGAGAGACAGATGGAGAAAGCTGAACTTTTAAAGAGACAAAAGACTCTAGAGAATGAACAAACAGAGACAGCACCGACCAACATGCCTGACCCAATGATGAAGAGGTTAAGCTTCAATCCTGCAAGACGATCAAGTGCTCAGATACTGGCAGAATCAATTTGGATGATTATAAACAGAGCCAGAAAGAACCAGTGGGATAAAGAAAGAGTTAGAAGACTTTCTCCTACTCAAATAATACAGACGACAATGCATGGATCATTGATGAAGATACCTGAGAATCCTCCAGCAAGAAGAAGCTATACAGATGGATTTTAGAATGTGGTTATAGCAAACTACAGGAAGACCTTAAGAATTAGAAGGAGCACACAAGAAGACAATAATGAATTGAACAATTACTTGGACAGCACAGCACACTTGGGTAACAACATGTGGTACCAACACATGAAGGAAGTTGGGAGACGAACTTCAGAGGAAGAATGCTTTGTGTGTGCATTCCTATTTTACAACATGGGGAAGGCAACGATCTTCGTAGCTGTTGAAGTAGATGTACAGACAGCACACTGTCTGTCCCCGATAGCAATGTGTAGAATCAGAGGTCAGTTCATGGGAAGTGATGCTTCACTCAAATGGGCAACTGAAGCGACGGATCCAGATGAAGATGATTATGTACAAGACATAAAGACAAGAAACAATGGCAAAACAAAGAACTTTGTGATAAGATATGAAAAGTCTGGAGTTAAAGGAGCGGAAATCAGAAGAGAAACAAACAGAAAACTGAACGTCCAAGTGAAATTTCCAGAAGAAGCGCGAAAATGGAAGAACAGCGGTCAAATGCAAATCTGGGGAACAGTGCTTTCACCAGACGGATTGGAGAAAGGAGTCGTGATCTGCATGGATGATCATTGGATACTATAAGGAAACCATTGAAAATGCACAGAGGGTATGCAAACATTATGGCAGAGACTGGCAAGACTGCTAACATGGGTTGAAGACACAGGAGGACACCTACAGATAGTGCCATTGGAGAATTCCAAACTGTGCTTCAGAAACAATGGTACAAGAAAAATGGGAGAACATCAGAACTGTGGACAAATCTTCGATGCCACAGGAATGGCACATGGTACTGCAGTCATCATGTATCATTATTCGGTATGTGGATCCAAAGCATATATTAGTTTGCCAAAGAACTGGGGAGGTATATGCACATTGGTGAATGTCCATGTTCCAGCATTGGTGATTCCAAAAGGTGACCTGAATATTGACAGTTTCCTGAAAGCAAATGCTCACCTGAGGAAGAAGAGATCTGTGGAACTGATGAGCCGAATGAAGAGAGAGAATTACTTCTCTGCCAAATCAGAAGAAGCCTTTCATACAATCCCATACGAACACAGGCTGTTCAGCTTGACCTCATCAGTGTTCATGACAATCTTGATGCCAAGAGTTCAGGTTGGAGCAAATACTAAATGGTTGCAGTTAACCAGATGGGAATTACTGCAGACCATCAACACAATGATAAAGGGATTCAGTGCAATCAAGGAAGAATTAAGAGCGATTCGACTAATGACCCTCCAGAACAGATATGTCCTGGATATGATCACAGTTATGGATGGAGGGGTTTGTGCAAAAATCGGGGAATCATGTTGCACATTTATACCATCTCACAATGATGAAAATGGAACCTTAACAGAAGCCATAGGTATGCTGACGAAATTACAGAATCAGATGATTGATGAAGTTGACGAGGTTGATGATGACAGCTGGTTTGGATCACTAATTTCATGGGTTCCCCAATGGATGGCAGACACATTCAAGATCCTAGAAGCCCTGTTGGTGATGGTATTGCTTGGATTCTGTGTTATCCAGATAATAATCTCTCAGTGCCAGAAAACGGCAAAAAAGGCCATAGGGATGAAAATCATGATTGACGTTGATTCAGGATGGAAGCCCAATGACCTGTCTGATGAAGAAATAAGAGACTTTGTGGAGGCCAGCATTTATGCACTAGAAGGAACAAAGTTTCGGTATCCGAAAAAACAGAAAATATGTGGGAAAATTGATCTTTTGTAATCCAAGTGGAGAATGTCAACTAATGACATGGGACAAAGACGAGCACGTAAGAACAGCAGGATGTTTAAAGGGAGTGATAAAGATATGGACCCCAAAGGAAAATTTCTTCACGACATTTCATACAGTGCAAGAGCTAAGACATAGATAAAGAAGGGAGGGGGAGAGTGGGAAGGAAATGGAAACAGACAGGCGACCACCGTACTAGGCCTGAGGACATTTCTGGTAGAGCTGGAGAAAAACAAAAGGTGAGGGAGAGGGGTGCAGAAAGGGAGGGGAGGAACAAAACAAGTGACTATCATACTAGGCCTGACAACATTTCAGATAGTGCTGGAGGGGTTGTGGGGAAGAAAAAAACAGTAATGGGAGGGTGGAGGAAACAGACGAGGTTGCTATCATATTAGGTCCAGTATATATCTACAGACACGACAAAGGGACGGTTGTCAGAATGCAATACCCGAAGAAACCAAGAAGATACTAAAAGAAGACAACTGGTGACATCATGAGAAATCGAACTGACGCACATATAGAATATAAGGACCTAAGAATGCTGATAAAGAGACGAAATACCATGGATAAGTGATATCTTGAGCCTAAGTTGAAACAGTGGAGTTCAAGATGGAGAAACGTATGCCTATGCACGATGAAGACATTAAGCCAGTTTAAATGTGTACATACGCAGGAAACCGCAAGAAGCAAAGAAATCTGCTTATGCTTAATAGTAAAATAGATTTGCGGCAAGCGCCAACTATACATATTTACCTCAAAAGCACTTTATAGATGAGTGAAAGTCCACTACGCACATGAGCATAATCGAATCGAGGTTACTAAAGGTCTCAAGAGGTGAGGGCCTCAGCTAACAATTCAAGAATTAAAGACGGAGAGAAATCCTGCTTAAGGTAACCCTGCAAAGAGGCCAAGGTCGTGTCAGGCTGGAATAGACTAGCAATGCCTACGATTTAAGAAAAAAATAACAAGAGTCTTCTGTTCAGCAAGGTTGAGATAAGCCGCAGATGGTAAACGACTGACAGAAGTAAATCAAATACACGAAATTGCATGAAGAAGAGGGCGATTTCACAGTGTCCTAGTCACGTGGCAAGGCAGGCAGAAAGGGATGAGACTTTCACACCTACCGATGGAGCCATATCGTACCCATCCTCCTTACCTTTCTCAGACCAAGAAGCAGACTCAAGGCCAAACTACAAGGCAGTAATTGACAGACGGCCACCGAGGTGATGAATGGCTGTATCATTAATTGGAGGGAAGCTGGGGTGCAGACTTACTCCCTGTACCTGCCCAATTATTCTGCATGCTGCTAGCGCAAGTGGAAAAGTATGCGTGGGCTCAATGCCAACCCCATCATAGACCATGTAATCTAGGGTCCTATAGAGAGTAGAGCCAATGGCCAACTATGCCGACGGCACCCAGATACTCATCCCTATCTCTGGGGACTTTGCTCTTGACACTAAGGCTCTCAATGACATCTACTCCATCATCCAGGCCTGGATGGCGCATCATGGGCTCTGCCTTAATGATGAGAAAACGGAGTTACTTATCCTCGGCTCGCACGCCAGACTGGCCAAACTAAATTCAGAGTACAAAGCATTCACCATAGATGGTAACATCATCAACGTGTCGAATACAGCAAATACATTGGGCATCTATCTGGACACTACTCTCTCCCTAACTAGACAAACCAACGGAGTAGCTTCGGCATCGGCATATACCTGCAAACTTATCACAGCCTGCAGACCCTTCAAGAACTCAGACAACTGCATAACCCTAGCCAGAACATTAATATTGGCTAAAATAGACTACTTATAACGCCCTCTACCTGGGGACTAGCCAAAAAAACATTGACAAGCTACAAGTTGCTCAAAATAACACCATAAGGGCGGCCCTCAACATCCCCAGAAAATCTCACATCTCTGACATCAGACACAGCCTCCACTGGCTCCCTATTGGACAGTGAATCTCCCTCAAAACCTTAGCCTTAACCTACAAGGCTCAGAACAACCAGGCACCAGCTTACCTGACCAGCCGCTTTACGCAGCATGTCTCAAGCAGACCGATGAGATCAGCCTACATTAACACTCACACCATCCCGAGATTTAAGCTTCAGTCTGCTGGAGGCTCAAGTTTCCCAGTTCTCGCATCTAAACTTTGGAACACTACCCCTGCCACACTCAGAGCAGAAGCTACGTTCATCTCCTTCAAAAACAAAACCAAACTCTGGCTCCACAAGCTTGATGAGCCCACAACGCCCTCTACATAGGCAATGAACACTAATTAGTTTAACCTAACCATGTTCAGCTGCGCGCACCTTCGCATATCTTTCCTACTTCAGCTTCTGCGTCATTCCTGGTATCCTGCACTATTTTGTACCATGTCTGTTAAGCATTGCTACGCCTTTGTGTTACCATGCCTATGACTATGTCACTGTTGTAACTCACTCTGCCTGCTTGTGACCAACTTCTTGTAACCACGCACCCAGAAGCCCCAGGGAAAGGCCGCGCGCTATAAATAAATCAAATACAAATACTATGGGACGTCGTACTTTTTGTGACGTGTACAGTGGCCAGTTTGAAGGAAGGGCTTAGTTGCCCCACCTGATATTATTATCCAATCCCCTCTCCCCGTTACCATATACAGATATAGTACCTATGTTAAAGTTACCTTCCTATAACCAATCACGTTGCATGTTAGGTTTTTAAGATTACGTGTCAGTGATGATGAGTTTTTTTATATTAATACTGCTTTTTTTTTTAATTTAAGTGGAGTTTAAGCGAGAAGGAAGATCGAGCGGTTGCTGATGTTCATTGAACTCCCCGTTTTTTGTACTTGTCATTAAAACTGACTCCCTTTGCCAAACTATTGAGTTGTTATTATTATTTGATGCGAGAGTATGAATCTGCATCCCCATCTATATCGAGGGTCCTGCTGCTACTCATCTTAAAGGGCTGTTTGGAGACCCCCAGTCAGAGGGCCGGCTGGGGTCCACCCAGTTCACTACTATCTAGTAAACCAGCGCACGCTTCGTCAATCACTTCTAGCGACTCCCAGTTGGGGCAGCTGAGACTGTGAGATGCCATGACCCCTCCCCCCCCCGTAGTTGCAAGTTTCCGGGCGCCATGACCCAGCATGTAGGATTCTCATGACAGTGACCTCTAATGTCCCAGTGGCATGGCATGTTGTATGTGCTGGGGCTGGCACTGTGTGGATGCCCACTGCCCTGCCTGCCGTCCCAGCGTCCCTCGCACCTGCACCATCTGAATGACACAAGGTCTAGTAAGATCCTTCTGCCCTCCCTTCCTTGCACCTAGAAACACTTGTGCACAGGCGCGTTATAAATGACTTATATCATATCATATCAATGTCCTCCTATGTGGTTGTTGTTACCCTTATACTTACCTTCTGTACTCACCTCATGTTTGGAGGTTCAGCCGACTTTAAAGCGGCCTCTATACTCGAGTATGTATCCGGTGTTCTCTCTGTCGCCTAACAGACCCACATCATTTCAATGTGCCCAGGGTCACACACTTTGGCTAAGCGGTGAACCCTGGATGAGAGCCCATGGGATTTAGGCACTTTGTTTCTCACGAATCTTCCCAGCACTAGCTCAAGTTTGCACACATACATGTGTGATTGGCAGAATTTCCCACCCCATGTTCAAGTCTGCCATTTTCCTGACTTGCCTCTTGTTTGACCCCCAGTGCTATGCCAGACCCCAGACTCAATGCTGCACATGAATTTCCTGGGTCCCCCAGCTGTAAAATAAAACAACCCCCTGCCCCACGCCCTACCATTGCTCCAGTTTTGTACCTTGAGCTTTAGCGAACAGGGACAGTTTTGTTGACTGATGTGTCGTTAAATCCATTAAATTAGCTTTAACGCGCAACAGTCACAGTGTGCATCACAAGACCCTATTTTTTCAACATAAATCGTAAACTTGCCTTTTTTCTGCCAGTGAAGTTTGTTACACAAACACTAAAATACCTTCCACGTGCTCACAGGTTAAGGGAAGACGCCTTCCCTCAGGAGCAGGACGTGTTTACCTGAAACACCACGTGACCCCGCTTCCCAGCCCACCCGCAGCACGCTCTTGCCTTCTGGAGAGAGGGGCGCAAAGCAGAAGCAGCGACTACTTGTATTTGCGAAATAGAGAATGCTCACTTTCACACCCCAAAAATCTCCTGCCCCTGTATAGGCCAATGGGCGTTTAACACATGGTTTCCATCATGGGATTCTTCTCCGCCAATCAGAATGTCCAGACTCAACAATTTCCTCCAGAATGTATTGTATTAAATTGTAGCAGTCATTTATATAGCGCCATTTTCCATTTGCATGGCCTCAATGCAGTTTGTGGTCGGAAAGCCCTCCGGGACCGAAGTCCAGGTCTGGGAAAGTTCTAAGAGGAGGCTTAAGATGTATGTATGTATTTGGCCAGGATTAATAACAACAATTCTTTTTTCTGTACAGCTCTTTAATCTAAAGCGCTTTACATAGGACATATTTACGTACATTACTATGATAGTACTCATTTATCGACCTCGGAAGGATGAAAGGCTGAGCTGACCTTGCTGCGATTCGAACCTGCGACCAGCAGATCAAACACAGATCGCAGCAACCAGCGATTAACCCGCAGGGCCATCTTACCAGCATAAGGACATAGGGGGGCGAGCTAGGTTCTGGTAAGCTACACAAGAGGTCAGGCATGAGGACGGGTGATGAGAGAGGCCAGAACAGAGTGCTGCTACAGGAGACACGACATGTACCCAGCTAGAACAACATTTGTCGCAGGTTGTCGCTGAATTCTAATGGCAGAGTCTACAAAGTGCGATATCAAGGATACATGCATATACCCACTGTGCGTTACAATGGCCGACCTCAGCAGTTATAAGTGCAATGGAGGGTAAACCACATATATCTTCGAGCGTCATGGGCGGGCTAAACATTATACAGCGTAAACGCTCCAAGTGTGATGCCAGGCTACCCGCAGGTCTAGGAACCATCCCTTGGCTTTCCTTACAGGTATTCTAAGCGTTTAAGCGGGCTAATATCAAGACACTGTCAGGCCCTACCCCCAAATCCTTCACAGTGCGTCACATTTCCTTCCCCCAAAGACATCTAAGTGCACTGCATTTCCTACCCCCAAAAATCCATCTTAGGGCATCACATTTCCTACCCCCAAAAATCCATCTTAGTGCTCCATATTTTGTACCCCCAAATCCATCATGGTGTGTCACATTTCCTTCCCCAAAGTCCATCTTAGTGCGCCACATTTCCTACCCCCAAAAATCCATCTTAGTTCGCCACATTTCCTACCCCCCAAAAATCCATTTTAGTGCACCACATTTCCTACCCCCAAAAATCCATCTTAGTGAGTCACATTTCCTACCCCAAAAATCCATCTAATCGAACTTTTTGAGAGTTTTTGGGAAATGCGCTTAGATATTTGGCAAGATACGGGATAGCAGTACGTGTCCTCTGGGTGTGCAGCGAAGGCGGGAGTAAGGACGGGGCCTAGTGGATATTTCATGTCCTGATTGGCTGTCCTGAACATTTTGATTGGTAACGTGCGAGCTACCCTCAGACTGGCAGTTGTTGTGTACTGGTGGCTTGAGCGCACCAGTTAGAGCGAAGGGGCCCTGGACCGAGCTGCGATCGTGTGCAAAGAGAAGTCTGCGTAGAGTTAGTGGGGCGGCTCCCCGCGGGAACAGCCAGCATCCGTCTGTGGGTTTGTGTATGGGACCTGCGCAAATGCCTGAAAAGTAGCAGACACCAGTCACATTCATCTGTCACATCCAGACACCTTCACAACACTCTAAAGCAGCTCTCCTGAAAGCCCGCCATATATTTGGGAATTCTACACAAGTCAAATGGAAGAACATTTCCCAGGAAAACCTAAAATAAGCCTCTTCACAAGAGGGGCGTGGAGCATCCACAAACAAAAAGAAATTGCGCAACTTGCCCTTATTTTATGGCGCATTGCTGATCACCTTAGCGACTTACCTTGGGAGAGGCCATTATCACTTGGGACTAGGGGTGCACCAAACTTTGTCACCGAGCATTTGGACGAAATCCTGCTGAAAAATAGCTACTTAGCTGCAGCCTTCTAATTTTACTGCAATGCTGCAACAGATTGCCAAAGAAATGGAATTAAAAGTCGTCTACAATCATATGAGACTACTGTGCACGCATGTGTGCATTGGCGAGAAGGTGCAGTGAGGATGAGTGAGAGGAGAGCATGGTTTGCTCCTACGGGAAATTGCCTGTGGAGACACCTATAGCCATAGCAGGTAGTGGACACCAGGAGGACTTTGGTAGCCAGAGATATGCCAGTAAGCGTGACATGCGAGGCCTCTGAGGAACCTCATGGAGACCAGGAGGACTTGGGTCACCAGAGATATGCCAGGCAGAGTGACACGCGAGGCCTCTGAGGAACCTCATGGAGACCAGGAGGACTTGGGTCGCCAGAGATATGCCAGGCAGAGTGACACGCGAGACCTCTGAGGAACCTCATGGAGACCAGGAGGACTTGGGTCACCAGAGATATGCCAGGCAGAGTGACACGCGAGACCTCTGAGGAACCTCATGGAGACCAGGAGGACTTGGGTCACCAGAGATATGCCAGACAGAGTGACACGCGAGACCTCTGAGGAACCTCATGGAGACCAGGAGGACTTGGGTCGCCAGAGATATGCCAGGCAGAGTGACACGCGAGACCTCTGAGGAACCTCATGGAGACCAGGAGGACTTGGGTCACCAGAGATATGCCAGGCAGAGTGACATGCGAGGCCTCTGAGGAACCTCATGGAGACCAGGAGGACTTGGGTCACCAGAGATATGTCAGTAAGCGTGACATGCGAGGCCTCTGAGGAACCTCATGGAGACCAGGAGGACTTGGGTCACCAGAGATATGCCAGTAAGCGTGACATGCGAGGCCTCTGACGAACCTCATGGAGACCAGGAGGACTTGGGTCACCAGAGATATGTCAGTAAGCGTGACATGCGAGGCCTCTGAGGAACCTCATGGAGACCAGGAGGACTTGGGTCACCAGAGATATGCCAGTAAGCGTGACATGCGAGGCCTCTGACGAACCTCATGGAGACCAGGAGGACTTGGGTCACCAGAGATATGCCAGTAAGCGTGACATGCGAGGCCTCTGAGGAACCTCAAGGAGACCAGGAGGACTTGGGTCACCAGAGATATGCCAGTAAGCGTGACATGCGAGGCCTCTGACGAACCTCATGGAGACCAGGAGGACTTGGGTCACCAGAGATATGCCAGTAAGCGTGACATGCGAGGCCTCTGAGGAACCTCAAGGAGACCAGGAGGACTTGGGTCACCAGAGATATGCCAGTAAGCGTGACATGCGAGGCCTCTGAGGAACCTCATGGAGACCAGGAGGACTTGGGTCACCAGAGATATGCCAGGCAGAGTGACATGCGAGGCCTCTGTGGAACCTCATGGAGACCAAGCAGACTTGGGTCACCAGAGATATGCCAGTAAGCGTGACATGCGAGGCCTCTGAGGAACCTCATGGAGACCAGGAGGACTTGGGTCACCAGAGATATGCCAGTAAGCGTGACACGCGAGGCCTCTGAGGAACCTCATGGAGACCAGGAGGACTTGGGTCGCCAGAGATATGCCAGGCAGAGTGACACGCGAGACCTCTGAGGAACCTCATGGAGACCAGGAAGACTTGGGTCGCCAGAGACAGGCCAGGCAGAGTGACATGCAAGGCCTCTGAGGAACCTCATGGAGACCAGGAGGACATAGGTAGCCACAGATATGTGAGGCAGAGTGACATGCGAGGCCTCTGAGGAAACTCATGGAGACCAGGAGGACTTGGTAGCCAGAGATATGCCAGTAAGCGTGACATGCAAGGCCTCTGAGGAACCTCATGGAGACCATGAGGACATAGGTAGCCACAGATATGTGAGGCAGAGTGACACGCAAGGTCTCAGAGGAACCTCATGGAGACCAGGAGGACTTGGGTCGCCAGAGATGGGTCAGGCAGAGTGACATGCAAGTCCTCTGAGGAACCTCATGGAGACCATGAGGACTTTGGTAGCCAGATATATGCCAGTAAGCGTGACATGCGAGGCATCTGAGGAACCTTATGGAGACCATGAGGACATAGGTAGCCACAGATATGTGAGGCAGAGTGACACGCAAGGTCTCCGAGGAACCTCATGGAGACCAGGAGGACTTGGGTCGCCAGAGATGGGTCAGGGAGAGTGACAATCAAGGCCTCTGAGGAACCTCATGGAGACCACGAGGACTTTGGTAGCCAGAGATATGCCAGTAAGCGTGACATGCGAGGCCTCTGAGGAACCTCATGGAGACCAGGAGGACTTGGGTCGCCACAGATATGTGAGGCAGAGTGACACGCAAGGTCTCCGAGGAACCTCATGAAGACCAGGAGGACTTGGGTCGCCAGAGATGGGTCAGGCAGAGTGACATGCAAGGGCTCTGAGGAACCTCATGGAGACCATGAGGGCATAGGTAGCCACAGATATGTGACTCAGAGTGACACGCAAGGTCTCTGAGGAACCTCATGGAGACCAGAAGGACTTGGGTCACCAGAGATATGCCAGTAAGAGTGACATGCGAGACCTCTCAGGAACCTCATGGAGAGCAGGAAGACTTGGGTCGCCAGAGATAGGCCAGGCAGAGTGACATGCAAGGCCTCTGAGGAACCTCATGGAGACCAGGAGGACATAGGTAGCCACAGATATGTGAGGCAGAGTGACATGCGAGGCCTCTGAGGAACCTCATGGAGACCAGGAGGACTTTGGTAGCCAGAGATATGTCAGTAAGCGTGACATGCGAGGCCTCTGAGGAACCTCATGGAGACCAGGAGGACTTTGGTAGCCAGAGATATGCCAGTAAGCGTGACATGCGAGGCCTCTGAGGAACCTCATGGAGACCATGAGGACATAGGTAGCCACAGATATGTGAGGCAGAGTGACACGCAAGGTCTCCGAGGAACCTCATGGAGACCAGGAGGACTTGGGTCGCCAGAGATGGGTCAGGCAGAGTGACATGCAAGGCCTCTGAGGAACCTCATGGAGACCAGGAGGACATAGGTAGCCACAGATATGTGAGGCAGAGTGACATGCGAGGCCTCTGAGGAACCTCATGGAGACCAGGAGGACTTTGGTAGCCAGAGATATGTCAGTAAGCGTGACATGCGAGGCCTCTGAGGAAACTCATGGAGACCAGGAGGACTTGGGTCGCCAGAGATATGCCAGGCAGAGTGACATGCGAGACCTCTGAGGAACCTCATGGAGACCAGGAAGACTTGGGTCGCCAGAGATAGGCCAGGCAGAGTGACATGCAAGGCCTCTGAGGAACCTCATGGAGACCAGGAGGACATAGGTAGCCACAGATATGTGAGGCAGAGTGACATGCGAGGCCTCTGAGGAACCTCATGGAGACCAGGAGGACTTTGGTAGCCAGAGATATGTCAGTAAGCGTGACATGCGAGGCCTCTGAGGAAACTCATGGAGACCAGGAGGACTTGGTAGCCAGAGATATGCCAGTAAGCGTGACATGCGAGGCCTCTGAGGAACCTCATGGAGACCATGAGGACATAGGTAGCCACAGATATGTGAGGCAGAGTGACACGCAAGGTCTCCGAGGAACCTCATGGAGACCAGGAGGACTTGGGTCGCCAGAGATGGGTCAGGCAGAGTGACATGCAAGTCCTCTGAGGAACCTCATGGAGACCATGAGGACTTTGGTAGCCAGATATATGCCAGTAAGCGTGACATGCGAGGCATCTGAGGAACCTTATGGAGACCATGAGGACATAGGTAGCCACAGATATGTGAGGCAGAGTGACACGCAAGGTCTCCGAGGAATCTCATGGAGACCAGGAGGACTTGGGTCGCCAGGGTTATGCCAGTAAGCGTGACATGCGAGGCCTCTGAGGAACCTCATGGAGACCAGAAGGACTGGGGTCACCAGAGATATGCAAGTCAGCGTGACATGCGAGGCCTCTGAGGAACCTCATGGAGACCAGAAAGACTTGGGTCACCAGAGATATGCCAGTCAGCGTGACATGCGAGGCCTCTGAGGAACCCCATGGAGACCAGGAGGACTTGGGTAGCCAGAGATATGTCAGGCAGATTGACATGCAAGGCCTCATAGGAACCTCATGGAGACCAGGAGAACTTTGGTAGCCAGAGATGGGTCAGGCAGAGTGACATGCAAGTCCTCTGAGGAACCTCATGGAGACCAGGAGGACTTTGGTAGCCAGAGATATGCCAGTCAGCGTGACATGCGAGGCCTCTGAGGAACCCCATGGAGACCAGGAGGACTTGGGTAGCCAGAGATATGTCAGGCAGATTGACATGCAAGGCCTCATAGGAACCTCATGGAGACCAGGAGAACTTTGGTAGCCAGAGATGGGTCAGGCAGAGTGACATGCAAGTCCTCTGAGGAACCTCATGGAGACCAGGAGGACTTTGGTAGCCAGAGATATGTCAGTAAGCGTGACATGCGAGGCCTCTGAGGAAACTCATGGAGACCAGGAGGACTTGGTAGCCAGAGATATGCCAGTAAGCGTGACATGCGAGGCCTCTGAGGAACCCCATGGAGACCAGGAGGACTTGGGTAGCCAGAGATATGTCAGGCAGAGTGACACGCAAGGTCTCCGAGGAACCTCATGGAGACCAGGAGGACTTGGGTCGCCAGAGATGGGTCAGGCAGAGTGACATGCAAGTCCTCTGAGGAACCTCATGGAGACCATGAGGACTTTGGTAGCCAGATATATGCCAGTAAGCGTGACATGCGAGGCATCTGAGGAACCTTATGGAGACCATGAGGACATAGGTAGCCACAGATATGTGAGGCAGAGTGACACGCAAGGTCTCCGAGGAACCTCATGGAGACCAGGAGGACTTGGGTCGCCAGAGATGGGTCAGGGAGAGTGACAATCAAGGCCTCTGAGGAACCTCATGGAGACCACGAGGACTTTGGTAGCCAGAGATATGCCAGTAAGCGTGACATGCGAGGCCTCTGAGGAACCTCATGGAGACCAGGAGGACTTGGGTCGCCACAGATATGTGAGGCAGAGTGACACGCAAGGTCTCCGAGGAACCTCATGAAGACCAGGAGGACTTGGGTCGCCAGAGATGGGTCAGGCAGAGTGACATGCAAGGGCTCTGAGGAACCTCATGGAGACCATGAGGGCATAGGTAGCCACAGATATGTGACTCAGAGTGACACGCAAGGTCTCTGAGGAACCTCATGGAGACCAGAAGGACTTGGGTCACCAGAGATATGCCAGTAAGAGTGACATGTGAGGCCTCTGAGGAACCTCATGGAGACCAGGAGGACTTGGGTCACCAGAGTTATGCCAGTCAGCGTGACATGCAAGGCCTCTGAGGAACCTCATGGAGACCAGGAGGACTTGGGTCGCCAGGGTTATGCCAGTAAGCGTGACATGCGAGGCCTCTGAGGAACCTCATGGAGACCAGAAGGACTGGGGTCACCAGAGATATGCAAGTCAGCGTGACATGCAAGGCCTCTGAGGAAACTCATGGAGACCAGAAAGACTTGGGTCACAAGAGATATGCCAGTCAGCGTGACATGCGAGGCCTCTGAGGAACCCCATGGAGACCAGGAGGACTTGGGTAGCCAGAGATATGTCAGGCAGATTGACATGCAAGGCCTCATAGGAACCTCATGGAGACCAGGAGAACTTTGGTAGCCAGAGATATGCCAGTAAGCGTGACATGCGAGGCCTCTGAAGAACCTCATGGAGACCATGAGGACATAGGTAGCCACAGATATGTGAGGCAGAGTGACAGGCAAGGTCTCTGAGGAACCTCATGGAGACCATGAGGACATAGGTAGCCACAGATATGTGACTCAGAGTGACACGCAAGGTCTCTGAGGAACCTCATGGAGACCAGAAGGACTTGGGTCACCAGAGATATGCCAGTAAGAGTGACATGTGAGGCCTCTGAGGAACCTCATGGAGACCAGGAGGACTTGGGTCACCAGAGTTATGCCAGTCAGCGTGACATGCGAGGCCTCTGAGGAACCTCATGGAGACCAGGAGGACTTGGGTCGCCAGGGTTATGCCAGTAAGCGTGACATGCGAGGCCTCTGAGGAACCTCATGGAGACCAGAAGGACTGGGGTCACCAGAGATATGCAAGTCAGCGTGACATGCAAGGCCTCTGAGGAACCTCATGGAGACCAGAAAGACTTGGGTCACCAGAGATATGCCAGTCAGCGTGACATGCGAGGCCTCTGAGGAACCCCATGGAGACCAGGAGGACTTGGGTAGCCAGAGATATGTCAGGCAGATTGACATGCAAGGCCTCATAGGAACATCATGGAGACCAGGAGAACTTTGGTAGCCAGAGATATGCCAGTAAGCGTGACATGCGAGGCCTCTGAGGAACCTCATGGAGACCATGAGGACATAGGTAGCCACAGATATGTGAGGCAGAGTGACACGCAAGGTCTCCGAGGAACCTCATGGAGACCAGGAGGACTTGGGTCGCCAGAGATGGGTCAGGCAGAGTGACATGCAAGGCCTCTGAGGAACCTCATGGAGACCATGAGGACATAGGTAGCCACAGATATGTGAGGCAGAGTGACAGGCAAGGTCTCTGAGGAACCTCATGGAGACCATGAGGACATAGGTAGCCACAGATATGTGAGGCAGAGTGACACGCAAGGTCTCTGAGGAACCTCATGGAGACCAGAAGGACTTGGGTCACCAGAGATATGCCAGTCAGCGTGGCATGCGAGGACTCTGAGGAACCTCATGGAGACCAGGAGGACTTGGGTCACCAGAGATATGCCAGTCAGCGTGACATGTGAGGCCTCTGAGGAACCTCATGGAGACCAGGAGGACTTGGGTCGCCAGGGATATGCCAGTAAGCGTGACATGCAAGGCCTCTGAGGAACCTCATGGAGAACAGAAGGACTTGGGTCACCAGAGATATGCCAGTCAGCGTGACATGCGAGGCCTCTGAGGAACCTCATGGAGATCAGAAAGACTTGGGTCACCAGAGATATGCCAGTCAGCGTGACATGCGAGGCCTCTGAGGAACCTCATGGAGACCAGGAGGACTTGGGTAGCCAGAGATATGTCAGGCCTATTGACATGCAAGGCCTCTGAGGAACCTCATGGAGAACAGAAGGACTTGGGTCACCAGAGATATGCCAGTCAGCGTGACATGCGAGGCCTCTGAGGAACCTCATGGAGATCAGAAAGACTTGGGTCACCAGAGATATGCCAGTCAGTGTGACATGCGAGGCCTCTGAGGAACCTCATGGAGACCAGGAGGACTTGGGCCGCCAGGGATATGCCAGTCAGCGTGACATGCAAGGCCTCTGAGGAACCTCATGGAGACAAGGAGAACTTGGGTAGCCAGGGATATGCCAGTCAGCGTGACATGTGAGGCCTCTGAGGAACCTCATGGAGACCACTTGGATAGCCAGAGATATGTCAGGCAGAGTGACATGTAAGGCCTCTGAAGAACTTCACGGAGACCAGGAGGACTTGGGACACCAGAGATATGTCAGGCAGAGTGACACACAAGGCCTCAGAGGAACCTCATGGAGACCAGGAGGACTTAGGTAGCTAGAGATATGACAGGCAGAGTGACACATGAGGCCTCTGAGGAGCCTCATGGAGACCAGGAGGACTTGGGTCACCAGAGATATGTCAGGCAGAGTGACACACGAGGCCTCAGAGGAACCTCATGGAGACCAGGAGGACATAGATTGCCAGAGATATGTCAGGCAGAGTGACACGCGAGGCCTATGAGGAACCTCATGGAGACCAGGAGGCTGTAGGTCGCCAGAGATATGTCAGGCAGAGTGACATGCAAGGCCTCTGAAGAACTTCACGGAGACCAGGAGGACTTGGGTCACCAGAGATATGTCAGGCAGAGTGACACACAAGGCCTCAGAGGAACCTCATGGAGACCAGGAGGACTTAGGTAGCTAGAGATATGTCAGGCAGAGTGACATGCAAGGCCTCTGAGGAACCTTATGGAGACCAGGAGGACTTAGCTAGCCAGAGATATGTCAGGCAGAGTGACATACAAGTCCTCTGAGGAACCTCATGGAAACCAGGAGGACTTGGGTCACCAGAGATATGTCAGGCAGAGTGACACACGAGGCCTCCGAAGAACCTCATGGAGACCAGGAGGACGTAGGTTGCCAGAGATATGTCAGGCAGAGTGACACACGAGGCATCCGAGGAAACTCATGGAGACCAGGAGGATGTAGGTCGCCAGAGATGTGTCAGGCAGAGGGACACACAAGGCCTCTGAGGAACCTCATGGAGACTAGGAGGGCTTAGGTAGCTAGAGATATGTCAGTCCAAGTGACGTGCAAGGCCTCTGAGGAACCTCATGGAGACTAGGAGAACTTAGGTAGCTAGAGATATGTCAGGCAGACTGACACGCGAGGCCTCTGATGAACCTCATGGAGACCAGGAGGACTTAGGTAGCAAGAGATATGTCAGGCAGAGTGACACACGAGGCCTTCGAGTAACCTCATTGAGACCAGGAGGACATAGGCCGCCAGAATTATGTCAGGCAGAGTGACACGCGAGGCCTCTGAGGAACCTCATGGAGACCAGGAGGATGTTGGTCACCAGAGATGTGTCAGGCAGAGTGACACATGAGGCCTCTGAGGAACCTCATGGAGACCAGGAGGACTTGGGTAGCCAGAGATATGTCAGGCAGAGTGACACATGAGGCCTCTGAGGAACCTCATGGAGACCACTTGGATAGCCAGAGATATGTCAGGCCGAGTGACATGCAAGGCCTTTGAGGATCCTCATGGAGACCAGGAGGACTTAGGTAGCTAGAGATATGACAGGCAGAGTGACACATGAGGCCTCTGAAGAACCTCATGGAGACCAGGAGGACTTAGGTAGCCAGAGATATGTCAGGCAGAGTGACATGCGAGGCCTCTGAGGAACCTCATGGAGACCAGGAGAACTTGGGTAGCCAGGGATATGCCAGTCAGCGTGACATGTGAGGCCTCTGAGGAACCTCATGGAGACCACTTGGATAGCCAGAGATATGTCAGGCCGAGTGACATGCAAGGCCTCTGAGGATCCTCATGGAGACCAGGAGGACTTAGGTAGCTAGAGATATGACAGGCAGAGTGACACATGAGGCCTCTGAAGAACCTCATGGAGACCAGGAGGACTTAGGTAGCCAGAGATATGTCAGGCAGAGTGACATGCGAGGCCTCTGGGGAGCCTCATGGAGACCAGGAGGACTTGGGTCACCAGAGATATGTCAGGCAGAGTGACACACGAGGCCTCAGAGGAACCTCATGGAGACCAGGAGGACATAGATTGCCAGAGATATGTCAGGCAGAGTGACACGCGAGGCCTATGAGGAACCTCATGAAGACCAGGAGGATGTAGGTCGCCAGAGATATATCAGGCAGAGTGACATGCAAGGCCTCTGAAGAACTTCACAGAGACCAGGAGGACTTGGGTCACCAGAGATATGTCAGGCAGAGTGACACACAAGGCCTCAGAGGAACTCCATGGAGACCAGGAGGACTTAGGTAGCTACAGATATGTCAGGCAGAGTGACATGCAAGACCTCTGAGGAACCTTATGGAGACCAGGAGGATTTAGGTAGCCAGAGATATGTCAGGCAGAGTGACATGCAAGTCCTCTGAGGAACCTCATGGAAACCAGGAGGACTTGGGTCACCAGAGATATGTCAGGCAGAGTGACACACGAGGCCTCCGAAGAACCTCATGGAGACCAGGAGGACGTAGGTCGCCAGAGATATGTCAGGCAGAGTGACACATGACACAAGAGGCATCCGAGGAAACTCATGGAGACGAGGAGGATGTAGGTCGCCAGAGATGTGTCAGGCAGAGGGACACACGAGGCCTCTGAGGAACCTCATGGAGACTAGGAGGGCTTAGGTAACTAGAGATATGTCAGTCCAAGTGACGTGCAAGGCCTCTGAGGAACCTCATGGAGACTAGGAGAACTTAGGTAGCTAGATATATGTCAGGCAGACTGACACGCGAGGCCTCTGATGAACCTCATGGAGACCAGGAGGACTTAGGTAGCAAGAGATATGTCAGGCAGAGTGACACAGGAGGCCTTCGAGTAACCTCATTGAGACCAGGAGGACATAGGCCGCCAGAATTATGTCAGGCAGAGTGACACGCGAGGCCTCTGAGGAACCTCATGGAGACCAGGAGGATGTTGGTCACCAGAGATGTGTCAGGCAGAGTGACACATGAGGCCTCTGAGAAACCTCATGGAGACCAGGAGGACTTGGGTAGCCAGAGATATGTCAGGCAGAGTGACACATGAGGCCTCTGAGGAACCTCATGGAGACCAGGAGGACTTAGGTAGCTAGAGATATGTCAGGCAGAGTGACATGCAAGGCCTCTGAGGAACCTCATGGAGACCAAGAGGACTTGGGTTGCCAGAGATATGTCAGGCAGAGTGACACGCAAGTCCTCTGATGAACCTCATGGAGACTAGGAGAACTTAGGTAGCTAGAGATATGTCAGGCAGACTGACACGCGAGGCCTCTGATGAACCTCATGGAGACCAGGAGGACTTAGGTAGCAAGAGATATGTCAGGCAGAGTGACATACGAGGCCTTCGAGTAACCTCATTGAGACCAGGAGGACATAGGCCGCCAGAATTATGTCAGGCAGAGTGACATGCAAGGCCTCTGAGGAACCTCATGGAGACCAAGAGGACTTGGGTTGCCAGAGATATGTCAGGCAGAGTGACACGCAAGTCCTCCGATGAACCTCATGGAGACCAGGAGGACTTGGGTCACTGGAGATATGTCAGGCAGAGTGACACGCAAGGCCTCTGAGGAACCTCATGGAGACCAGGAGGACTTGGGTCGCCAGAGATATGTCAGGCAGAGTGACACGCGAGGCATCTGAGGAACCTCATGGAGACCAGTAGGACTTGGGTCCCCAGAGATATGTCAGGCAGAGTGACACAGAAGGCCTCCGAGGAACCTCATGGAGACCAGGAGGACTTGGGTAGCCAGAGATATGTCAGGGAGAGTGACATGCGAGGCCACCGACGAACCTCATGGAGACCAGGAGGACTTGGGTAGCCAGAGATATGTCAGGCAGAGTGACGCTTGAGGCCTCCGAGGAACCTCATGGAGACCAGGAGGACTTGGGTAGCCGAAGATATGTCAGGCAGAGTGACGCGCAAGGCCTCAGAGGAACCTCATGGAGACAAGGAGGACTTGGGTCACCAGAGATATGCCAGGCAGAGTGACATGCGAGGCCTCTGAGGAACCTCATGGAGACCAGGAGGACTTGGGTCACCAGAGATATGCCAGTAAGCGTGACATGCGAGGCCTCTGAGGAACCTCATGGAGACCAGGAGGACTTGGGTCACCAGAGATATGCCAGTCAGCGTGACATGCGAGGCCTCTGAGGAACCTCAAGGAGACCAGGAGGACTTGGGTCACCAGAGATATGCCAGGCAGAGTGACATGCGAGGCCTCTGAGGAACCTCATGGACACCAGGAGGACTTGGGTAGCCAGAGATATGCCAGTAAGCGTGACATGCGAGGCCTCTGAGGAACCTCATGGTGACCAGGAGGACTTGGGTCACCAGAGATATGCCAGTAAGCGTGACATGCAAGGCCTCTGAGGAACCTCATGGAGACCAGGAGGACTTGGGTCGCCAGAGATATGTCAGGCAGAGTGACACATGACACAAGAGGCATCCGAGGAAACTCATGGAGACGAGGAGGATGTAGGTCGCCAGAGATGTGTCAGGCAGAGGGACACACGAGGCCTCTGAGGAACCTCATGGAGACTAGGAGGGCTTAGGTAACTAGAGATATGTCAGTCCAAGTGACGTGCAAGGCCTCTGAGGAACCTCATGGAGACTAGGAGAACTTAGGTAGCTAGAGATATGTCAGGCAGACTGACACGCGAGGCCTCTGATGAACCTCATGGAGACCAGGAGGACTTAGGTAGCAAGAGATATGTCAGGCAGAGTGACACAGGAGGCCTTCGAGTAACCTCATTGAGACCAGGAGGACATAGGCCGCCAGAATTATGTCAGGCAGAGTGACACGCAAGGCCTCTGAGGAACCTCATGGAGACCAGGAGGATGTTGGTCACCAGAGATGTGTCAGGCAGAGTGACACATGAGGCCTCTGAGAAACCTCATGGAGACCAGGAGGACTTGGGTAGCCAGAGATATGTCAGGCAGAGTGACACATGAGGCCTCTGAGGAACCTCATGGAGACCAGGAGGACTTAGGTAGCTAGAGATATGTCAGGCAGAGTGACATGCAAGGCCTCTGAGGAACCTCATGGAGACCAAGAGGACTTGGGTTGCCAGAGATATGTCAGGCAGAGTGACACGCAAGTCCTCTGATGAACCTCATGGAGACTAGGAGAACTTAGGTAGCTAGAGATATGTCAGGCAGACTGACACGCGAGGCCTCTGATGAACCTCATGGAGACCAGGAGGACTTAGGTAGCAAGAGCTATGTCAGGCAGAGTGACATACGAGGCCTTCGAGTAACCTCATTGAGACCAGGAGGACATAGGCCGCCAGAATTATGTCAGGCAGAGTGACATGCAAGGCCTCTGAGGAACCTCATGGAGACCAAGAGGACTTGGGTTGCCAGAGATATGTCAGGCAGAGTGACACGCAAGTCCTCCGATGAACCTCATGGAGACCAGGAGGACTTGGGTCACTGGAGATATGTCAGGCAGAGTGACACGCAAGGCCTCTGAGGAACCTCATGGAGACCAGGAGGACTTGGGTCGCCAGAGATATGTCAGGCAGAGTGACACGCGAGGCATCTGAGGAACCTCATGGAGACCAGTAGGACTTGGGTCCCCAGAGATATGTCAGGCAGAGTGACACAGAAGGCCTCCGAGGAACCTCATGGAGACCAGGAGGACTTGGGTAGCCAGAGATATGTCAGGGAGAGTGACATGCGAGGCCACCGACGTACCTCATGGAGACCAGGAGGACTTGGGTAGCCAGAGATATGTCAGGCAGAGTGACGCTTGAGGCCTCCGAGGAACCTCATGGAGACCAGGAGGACTTGGGTAGCCGAAGATATGTCAGGCAGAGTGACACGCAAGGCCTCAGAGGAACCTCATGGAGACAAGGAGGACTTGGGTCACCAGAGATATGCCAGGCAGAGTGACATGCGAGGCCTCTGAGGAACCTCATGGAGACCAGGAGGACTTGGGTCACCAGAGATATGCCAGTAAGCGTGACATGCGAGGCCTCTGAGGAACCTCATGGAGACCAGGAGGACTTGGGTCACCAGAGATATGCCAGTCAGCGTGACATGCGAGGCCTCTGAGGAACCTCAAGGAGACCAGGAGGACTTGGGTCACCAGAGATATGCCAGGCAGAGTGACACGCGAGGCCTCTGAGGAACCTCATGGACACCAGGAGGACTTGGGTAGCCAGAGATATGCCAGTAAGCGTGACATGCGAGGCCTCTGTGGAACCTCATGGTGACCAGGAGGACTTGGGTCACCAGAGATATGCCAGTAAGCGTGACATGCGAGGCCTCTGAGGAACCTCATGGAGACCAGGAGGACTTGGGTCGCCAGAGATATGCCAGGCAGAGTGACATGCGAGGCCTCTGAGGAACCTCATGGAGACCAGGAAGACTTGGGTCGCCAGAGATAGGCCAGGCAGAGTGACATGCAAGGCCTCTGAGGAACCTCATGGAGACCAGGAGGACATAGGTAGCCACAGATATGTGAGGCAGAGTGACATGCGAGGCCTCTGAGGAAACTCATGGAGACCAGGAGGACTTGGTAGCCAGAGATATGCCAGTAAGCGTGACATGCGAGGCCTCTGAGGAACCTCATGGAGACCATGAGGACATAGGTAGCCACAGATATGTGAGGCAGAGTGACACGCAAGGTCTCCGAGGAACCTCATGGAGACCAGGAGGACTTGGGTCGCCAGAGATGGGTCAGGCAGAGTGACATGCAAGTCCTCTGAGGAACCTCATGGAGACCATGAGGACTTTGGTAGCCAGATATATGCCAGTAAGCATGACATGCGAGGCATCTGAGGAACCTTATGGAGACCATGAGGACATAGGTAGCCACAGATATGTGAGGCAGAGTGACACGCAAGGTCTCCGAGGAACCTCATGGAGACCAGGAGGACTTGGGTCGCCAGAGATGGGACAGGGAGAGTGACAATCAAGGCCTCTGAGGAACCTCATGGAGACCACGAGGACTTTGGTAGCCAGAGATATGCCAGTAAGCGTGACATGCGAGGCCTCTGAGGAACCTCATGGAGACCAGGAGGACTTGGGTCGCCACAGATATGTGAGGCAGAGTGACACGCAAGGTCTCCGAGGAACCTCATGAAGACCAGGATGACTTGGGTCGCCAGAGATGGGTCAGGCAGAGTGACATGCAAGTCCTCTGAGGAACCTCATGGAGACCATGAGGACTTTGGTAGCCAGATATATGCCAGTAAGCATGACATGCGAGGCCTCTGAGGAACCTCATGGAGACCAGGAGGACTTGGGTCGCCACAGATATGTGAGGCAGAGCGACATGCAAGGCCTCTGAGGAACCTCATGGAGACCATGAGGGCATAGGTAGCCACAGATATGTGACTCAGAGTGACACGCAAGGTCTCTGAGGAACCTCATGGAGACCAGAAGGACTTGGGTCACCAGAGATATGCCAGTAAGCGTGACATGTGAGGCCTCTGAGGAACCTCATGGAGACCAGGAGGACTTGGGTCACCAGAGTTATGCCAGTCAGCGTGACATGCGAGGCCTCTTAGGAACCTCATGGAGACCAGGAGGACTTGGGTCGCCAGGGTTATGCCAGTAAGCGTGACATGCGAGGCCTCTGAGGAACCTCATGGAGACCAGAAGGACTGGGGTCACCAGAGATATGCAAGTCAGCGTGACATGCAAGGCCTCTGAGGAACCTCATGGAGACCAGAAAGACTTGGGTCACCAGAGATATGCCAGTCAGCGTGACATGCGAGGCCTCTGAGGAACCCCATGGAGACCAGGAGGACTTGGGTAGCCAGAGATATGTCAGGCAGATTGACATGCAAGGCCTCATAGGAACCTCATGGAGACCAGGAGAACTTTGGTAGCCAGAGATATGCCAGTAAGCGTGACATGCGAGGCCTCTGAGGAACCTCATGGAGACCATGAGGACATAGGTTCCCACAGATATGTGAGGCAAAGTGACACGCAAGGTCTCCGAGGAACCTCATGGAGACCAGGAGGACTTGGGTCGCCAGAGATGGGTCAGGCAGAGTGACATGAAAGGCCTCTGAGGAACCTCATGGAGACCATGACGACATAGGTAGCCACAGATATGTGAGGCAGAGTGACAGGCAAGGTCTCTGAGGAACCTCATGGAGACCATGAGGACATAGGTAGCCACAGATATGTGAGGCAGAGTGACACGCAAGGTCTCTGAGGAACCTCATGGAGACCAGAAGGACTTGGGTCACCAGAGATATGCCAGTCAGCGTGGCATGCGAGGACTCTGAGGAACCTCATGGAGACCAGGAGGACTTGGGTCACCAGAGATATGCCAGTCAGCGTGACATGCGAGGCCTCTGAGGAACCTCATGGAGACCAGGAGGACTTGGGTCGCCAGGGATATGCCAGTAAGCGTGACATGCAAGGCCTCTGAGGAACCTCATGGAGAACAGAAGGACTTGGGTCACCAGAGATATGCCAGTCAGCGTGACATGCGAGGCCTCTGAGGAACCTCATGGAGACCAGAAAGACTTGGGTCACCAGAGATATGCCAGTCAGCGTGACATGCGAGGCCTCTGAGGAACCTCATGGAGACCAGGAGGACTTGGGTAGCCAGAGATATGTCAGGCAGATTGACATGCAAGGCCTCAGAGGAACCTCATGGAGACCAGGAGGACTTGGGTCACCAGAGATATGCCAGTCAGTGTGACATGCGAGGCCTCTGAGGAACCTCATGGAGACCAGGAGGACTTGGGCCGCCAGGGATATGCCAGTCAGCGTGACATGCAAGGCCTCTGAGGAACCTCATGGAGACCAGGAGAACTTGGGTAGCCAGGGATATGCCAGTCAGCGTGACATGTGAGGCCTCTGAGGAACCTCATGGAGACCACTTGGATAGCCAGAGATATGTCAGGCAGAGTGACATGTAAGGCCTCTGAAGAACTTCACGGAGACCAGGAGGACTTGGGACACCAGAGATATGTCAGGCAGAGTGACACACAAGGCCTCAGAGGAACCTCATGGAGACCAGGAGGACTTAGGTAGCTAGAGATATGACAGGCAGAGTGACACATGAGGCCTCTGAAGAACCTCATGGAGACCAGGAGGACTTAGGTAGCCAGAGATATGTCAGGCAGAGTGATATGCGAGGCCTCTGAGGAGCCTCATGGAGACCAGGAGGACTTGGGTCACCAGAGATATGTCAGGCAGAGTGACACACAAGTGTTTACAACAAAGCAAAGTCCTGGTGTATCTAAGGTTGGCCCGTATGGGGTGTGAATAAATTAAAGTTATTCATCCGGTCCCAAAACCTTTATATCTAGTATAATTCATAGATATTGCATGCAGTCAGAAATTAAAGTCATTCCTTCAAAATGAGACATAAACATTATGGAAATTGCAAATTAAAAGCTTTATATCAAAGAAACAGAAAATGATATACAAAAGTAAGGTCTAACATGTAACAGCATGTAAAAACAATGGTTTAAATGGTACATACACGAATTAGGTGTAGAATCATTAAAAAAATTGAGAATACGTAATGAAAAAAACTTTTTTAACATAAGTTAGTTAACAGTCACAGTTGGTTGACAAATGAACTCTTAACAAGTGAAAGTATGAAATTGAAGAAAATAAAATTAAATAAAGAAACAGTAATATTCATCGTAAGCTGTAACCTTATTGAGGAAAACACGTGCCCCTTGTTGTGGGGCAATTGTGAAGAAACAAATAAGTTAATTATTTTTCGTATCCCAAAATCGAAAATTATTATGTATTGGGATTGGGTCTGCCTACGCATCAGGGGGACAAAGTAAAGGAGACAATGCAAAAAAAGGGGAGAAAGCTAATTGGTAAGGTGTCCTTGTCCTTTGATTAATTGTTTCAGAAAGGAAGGGATCCTAAATGTTGCACTGTGAGGTGATGAACCTTGTGTCCCCTCTGGTTAGCACTGCGTTTCGGCGGTACAGACTCCAAAGAATAATGATCTTCGTATCTGAAAAGAATACTCCGCCTTCATCAGGGCAATAAGTAGCAGGACCCTGTAATTGTGAAAAAAAGGGGGAGAACCAGTTAGGTGGAAAAAGAGAAATAAACTCTAGTAGTGTTATGCAAAGTTCTAAGGGTAAATGAAGGGTGACAATTATATATCAAAAATCTGCATGCAAACTAGAGTGTCATGCTAGGATATGGGCAGATCAGAGGACATTAGTCTTGTCTGCCTGGGGTCTCATATTACCAAGTCTACATGTTTGTAGGGGTGAGGAGCCTTCAGATCGTGCTGATAGTACACACCCTCCCCGGAAACATAAAAAGATAGTGGTATTGGGTCCCCTTCGGAAGCGCAAATACAAGGGTCTCTGTCTGCCCTGTCGGTCCGGCGGTCCACATGTGGGGGGAAGAGAAGGAAGACAGAGAAACGAAAATAAACAGTTCGAAACTCACCACACGAGGCTGCCATCGAGTGAGAGTGAAGCCAAGGTGGCTATTTAGTATGATGCAGTATCTTTGTAGAGTCCGTGAAGATAGTTATATGTTTTGAATCACGAGGAAAGGTGTTATTGGAGAAATTCGCGATGTTCGTAGGTTCTCGTCATCGGACCGGTGAACCGGCTGAGACCTAGAATGAAAGTATGCCTGGATTAGAAACCGGGGCCCAGGGGGTGTGGAAAAACGGGAAAACCGGAAGGCATCAGATGTCATAAGTATTTTCCTACATATAGGAGCATAGAAGGCACATAACCGGTTACCTATGTAAGTATCTAGTCTCGCAAAAAAGATTTTGTAAAGAAAAGTGGCCATAGAGGAGCCATGTGGTGAAACCCACTTAGTTACCTGTATAGGGTAAACAGGAAAGGTCAAATCCAGATGGCATTCATGCTGAGTGAGGGCGAGCGAAGTCGTCCCTGAATGTCTGTCCTCACTGACATCGGCAACACAAATGCGGGCTGAAGCTATAAATTAGAGGCAAGTAATTGGTTGTCAAAGCAACCGAACTGAGCGTCAAGCCTCGACGTGGAGGGAAAAGTTCCCACAGGAAGTGGGATGTCCAATAGAGAGCGCCGATCACAGTGAGTGACGGCTGCGTCCGGCCAATGGTATGGTCAGAGGCCGGGGGAGTATCAAAGGGCGGAGCCACAGTGGGTTGTCAAATATGCTCTTATGCCAAGAAACGAGTGATTGTTGGTGTGTTCCAGTTGTCTGCAGTCCCCGCGGGTGCCCAGAAATGATTCTGTCCCGTGTTCGAGGACCAAAAATGGGGCCGGCTATTGGACGCGTGAGTGTTCATGGGTAACACCGTGTGTCCCTGTAAAATACATGGAAAATGGATGTCTGTGCCTGTAAGCCCGATTTCTGGGAAATGAAGGGAGAATGTGGGGGTGGGGGGTGGTGGGGCGGGAAGGAAGGGGAGTGCAACCAGTGCATCTCAGAAAGTGATGTGAAAGTGAAGCGGAGTTATAGTGTGGCCCACGGTGTGTGGTAGTAGGAAGAAAGAATAGAGGGGGGGAGGGGGGGTTAGTTTGTTGTATTTAGAATGGAGATTGTTCATTCAATCCGTGTTCCAAAGAATCCAATCTATAGATCCATCTTTTTTCAAGTTCCAACAGTCTGGTCTGTATGTTCTGACCTGTATTGATCCGGTCCAAAACCCACCAAAGGATGTCATCCGGTGTATGGTGGTTGGCCAGAAAGTGAGAGACTAGTGGGGAAGTAGTATTCTTACATCGGATTCTCGATCGATGTTCAGAGATGCGGGTACCCACGCTACGTGTGGTTTGTCCCACATATCGAAGCCCACACGGGCATTCGATGCAGTAAATGGCTTGATTAGTCTTGCAGTTAGTCAGATTATTCAAGACCCATTGTTTGGTGCCTATCTTGAATGTTTGTAATTTTCTAGTGAATTTACATACTGTGCATGACCCACATGGGTAGTGTCCGGTCACTTTGCGTAGATTCCACAGACCTGTACGTGGTGTGGTTTTGATAAATGATGAATGGACCACATATTCCCTGATATTTTTCGCTCTTTTGAAGGCGAATCTCGGTATGGGTTCCTCAACTAGTTGTAGCCTCACAATGGGCCAATATTTCCTAATGACTTTCTTGAGGTCAAAAGTGTTTGGCCCGTAAGTGATTACACATGTGAGTCTTTCATTCTCAGGTATGTCTTGTTCTAATCTTGGTATTAGAAGGCATTCTCTATCTGTGAACCTGGCTCTCTTGGTGGCGGTATTAATCAGCCTTTTGGGGTAGCCACGTGAGCATAGTCTAGTGCTGAGTGTTTCGGCATTAGTATAGAAATCCTCCAAATGAGTACAGTTCCTTCTGATTCTCAGGAATTGACCGTATGGAAGATTCTGTTTAATGTGATACGGGTGGTCACTCCGGTAATGCAGAAGTGTATTCCGATCAGTTGGTTTCCTGAAGAGATTACAGGCAAGTTTATTATTGAGACTCGAGATCTCAAGGTCCAGGAAATGTATCTTGGTGATGCTGTACTCCATCGTGAATTGTATGTTATTATTGCAGGCATTAAGCCATATTGAAAATTGTTGGAGTGATGTAGCATCCCCCGTCCAAATGAAAATAATGTCGTCAATGTAGCGATGCCAGTGGGAGATGTTGGCTTCCCATTGGTTGATCGAATTGTAAATGTACTGGTCCTCAAAAGTGGCCATGAATAAGATGGCTAGGCTTGGTGCAAAAGTTGCACCCATTGCCGTGCCTTTAGTCTGGAGAAAGAACTGATTATCGAAGGTGAAAAAATTCTTGTTAAGGGCAAAAGTTAATAATTCAATGATGAACTCAGGTGGCACTCGATAGGATCCTGGTTCAGCATATTCTCTGGTGAGGTGTTCATATACGCAATTAATGGCTGCGTCTTGGGGTATAGACGTGTATAGAGCTTTAATGTCCATCGTCACCAGAAATTGTTGTGAACTGGTGAAAGGTAAATTTTCGAATACCTGGATGGTGTGCATGGTATCCCTCAGGTATGATCTGGTCTTATTGCTCAAAGGCTTAAGAAAATAATCGATAAACTGCCCCAGAGGTTCCAAAATGGATCCACATCCTGAGACGATCGGTCTCCCCGGTGGGTTTAGTAAGTTTTTGTGAATTTTGGGGAGAGCATATAAACATGGTGTACGATTTGATGACGTAGTTAAAAACTTAGCTTCTTTTTCGGTTATCCAATTCCTGTCCTGGGCAAAAGAGACCATTTCAGAGATTTCAATTTTCATATCTCCAGATGGGTCTTTCTTAAGTGGGCGATAACTGATTCCATCATTAAGTAAGGTCATAATCATATTAGTGTATTGCTCGGTTGTCATAAGAACAATACCACCACCTTTGTCGGCAGGTTTGATTATCATTTCCCTGTTTTTAGATAGATCTTTTAGGGCTTTTTTCTCACCCTTAGTTGAATTATGTTGCCTTGTGTGTTTTTTCTTTTTCAACTTCCTAATATCTTTGAGGACACATTTCTCAAATGTTAGAAGGTCGTCCGGTGTTTGACTATCAGTAGGTGTAAATAGTGATTGAGGGTGTAGACCTGTATCTGGGTCTGACTCTTGTTCAATTTGGTCCTGGAAGAAAACCCGGAGTCTTAATTTTCGAAAAAACTGGCGAATCTCTATTTCTGTTTTATTCCAGTCAGTATCGTTGGTAGGCACAAAAGAAAGGCCTTTAGTTAGAAGGGAAGTCTGGCATGTAGTTAAATGAAAATTGCCCAGATTGTAAATTGGTAGTTGATTGGTGTCAAGTGTTTGGTCTATTGTCGACGCCTCCTCGGTCGTCTCCGTGTTCCTTGGTACGGTATGTTCCAAGGTGGGGGACCCCATCCTCCTCCTTGTCCTCCTCTGCCTAAAAAAAGGAAAGGTGGTGGATATGGGCCCGTATATTGTGGTGGACCAAAGTTATACGGCTGGAAGGGTGGGAAGTTCTGGTGTGGACTTCCACTTGAGGAGCCTGAGCTGCTAGAGCCCGAAAATGTGACTCGGCCTCTTCTCCCACCTGATGGAGGCTGGGATCCTCCTCCTTGCTTCCTAAGCGAATCAATATACCCTTCTGCTGTGTATGGGTAGACAATTTCAATTTTAAAGTCTTTAATATCTTTGTTCAATTTATTTGTTTTCTTGGTCAACGTGTTGGCCTTGAACTGTTCAAATTGCTTATTAATGTTGGAAAGTTGGGCTTCTATTTCAGTCAGTAAGGTATTATCCTTAAATTTAGTTACTTCTGTGTCTAGAGTTTTTTGTAAGGTAATGCTGATCCGTTGAGCAGTAGTGATGGTTAATACCATAAGATCACGACTGCATTTAGTAGCTATCTGGCTGAAACTAGTAGTGTATTCCTTGTCTTCTAGGAATAATCTGGGTTCATTCCGTACTATCAACCCATTCGGTATGATGTTGTTTTTCAAATATTCCCTAAGGAAGTGGCCATGTAGTTCCGTGCGGAAAGTTTTCTTTTTGAGTTTTAATAAATCGTCTGAGGTACTTGATGAGGTAGATGGTTGATTGGAATCTGGTGGATCAAAGAAGGAAGGACCTCGAGTCAATTCAATGGTTTCTTCCTCGGAATAACTTAAAGTTGCATTCTCGGCCATATCCGACTATCCCCCACTGGGAGCCTACGGACATAACCAGGTGACAGAGCCCATGCAAAGCTGTAGCCGATCGGGGTGGGAAGAGAGAGAGTAATTCTAGAGTAGACAGAACTAAGAAGGGAATGAAGCGATGTTTGTCTAAAGGGGAGCCTGAGTGTGGCTAATTTTGAATAATTTAATGGTATCCCAAAACCCGAAAGTAATGGGGAACTCGACCACTAAACAACCTAGGTTGTCCAAAAATCTATATACAAAAAAGCGTGCCACCATCTAGCAGCAGTGGTTTGACCCAGGAGTGACACACCAGGGGGGTCAAAAGACATATGTGTTTACAACAAAGCAAAGTCCTGGTGTATCTAAGGTTGGCCCGTATGGGGTGTGAATAAATTAAAGTTATTCATCCGGTCCCAAAACCTTTATATCTAGTACTTTTTTGTATATAGATTTTTGGACAACCTAGGTTGTTTAGTGGTCGGTCCCAAAACCTTTATATCTAGTATAATTCATAGATATTGCATGCAGTCAGAAATTAAAGTCATTCCTTCAAAATGAGACATAAACATTATGGAAATTGCAAATTAAAAGCTTTATATCAAAGAAACAGAAAATGATATACAAAAGTAAGGTCTAACATGTAACAGCATGTAAAAACAATGGTTTAAATGGTACATACACGAATTAGGTGTAGAATCATTAAAAAAATTGAGAATACGTAATGAAAAAAACTTTTTTAACATAAGTTAGTTAACAGTCACAGTTGGTTGACAAATGAACTCTTAACAAGTGAAAGTATGAAATTGAAGAAAATGAAATAAAGAAACAGTAATATTCATCGTAAGCTGTAACCTTATTGAGGAAAACACGTGCCCCTTGTTGTGGGGCAATTGTGAAGAAACAAATAAGTTAATTATTTTTCGTATCCCAAAATCGAAAATTATTATGTATTGGGATTGGGTCTGCCTACGCATCAGGGGGACAAAGTAAAGGAGACAATGCAAAAAAAGGGGAGAAAGCTAATTGGTAAGGTGTCCTTGTCCTTTGATTAATTGTTTCAGAAAGGAAGGGATCCTAAATGTTGCACTGTGAGGTGATGAACCTTGTGTCCCCTCTGGTTAGCACTGCGTTTCGGCGGTACAGACTCCAAAGAATAATGATCTTCGTATCTGAAAAGAATACTCCGCCTTCATCAGGGCAATAAGTAGCAGGACCCTGTAATTGTGAAAAAAAGGGGGAGAACCAGTTAGGTGGAAAAAGAGAAATAAACTCTAGTAGTGTTATGCAAAGTTCTAAGGGTAAATGAAGGGTGACAATTATATATCAAAAATCTGCATGCAAACTAGAGTGTCATGCTAGGATATGGGCAGATCAGAGGACATTAGTCTTGTCTGCCTGGGGTCTCATATTACCAAGTCTACATGTTTGTAGGGGTGAGGAGCCTTCAGATCGTGCTGATAGTACACACCCTCCCCGGAAACATAAAAAGATAGTGGTATTGGGTCCCCTTCGGAAGCGCAAATACAAGGGACTTAGGACTTAGGTAGCTAGAGATATGACAGGCAGAGTGACACATGAGGCCTCTGAAGAACCTTATGGAGACGAGGAGGACTTAGGTAGCCAGAGATATGTCAGGCAGAGTGACATGCAAGTCCTCTGAGGAACCTCATGGAAACCAGGAGGACTTGGGTCACCAGAGATATGTCAGGCAGAGTGACACACGAGGCCTCCGAAGAACCTCATGGAGACCAGGAGGACGTAGGCCGCCAGAGATATGTCAGGCAGAGTGACACAAGAGGCATCCGAGGAAACTCATGGAGATCAGGAGGATGTAGGTCGCCAGAGATGTGTCAGGCAGAGGGACACACGAGGCCTCTGAGGAACCTCATGGAGACTAGGAGGGCTTAGGTAACTAGAGATATGTCAGTCCAAGTGACGTGCAAGGCCTCTGAGGAACCTCATGGAGACTAGGAGAACTTAGGTAGCTAGAGATATGTCAGGCAGACTGACACGCGAGGCCTCTGATGAACCTCATGGAGACCAGGAGGACTTAGGTAGCAAGAGATATGTCAGGCAGAGTGACACAGGAGGCCTTCGAGTAACCTCATTGAGACCAGGAGGACATAGGCCGCCAGAATTATGTCAGGCAGAGTGACACGCGAGGCCTCTGAGGAACCTCATGGAGACCAGGAGGATGTTGGTCACCAGAGATGTGTCAGGCAGAGTGACACATGAGGCCTCTGAGGAACCTCATGGAGACCAGGAGGACTTGGGTAGCCAGAGATATGTCAGGCAGAGTGACACATGAGGCCTCTGAGGAACCTCATGCAGACCAGGAGGACTTAGGTAGCTAGAGATATGTCAGGCAGAGTGACATGCAAGGCCTCTGAGGAACCTCATGGAGACCAAGAGGACTTGGGTAGCTAGAGATATGTCAGGCAGACTGACACGCGAGGCCTCTGATGAACCTCATGGAGACCAGGAGGACTTAGGTAGCAAGAGATATGTCAGGCAGAGAGACACACGAGGCCTTCGAGTAACCTCATTGAGACCAGGAGGACATAGGCCGCCAGAATTATGTCAGGCAGAGTGACATGCAAGGCCTCTGAGGAACCTCATGGAGACCAAGAGGACTTGGGTTGCCAGAGATATGTCAGGCAGAGTGACACGCAAGTCCCCCGATGAACCTCATGGAGACCAGGAGGACTTGGGTCACTGGAGATATGTCAGGCAGAGTGACACGCAAGGCCTCTGAGGAACCTCATGGAGACCAGGAAGACTTGGGTCGCCAGAGATATGTCAGGCAGAGTGACACGCGAGGCATCTGAGGAACCTCATGGAGACCAGTAGGACTTGGGTCCCCAGAGATATGTCAGGCAGAGTGACACAGAAGGCCTCCGAGGAACCTCATGGAGACCAGGAGTACTTGGGTAGCCAGAGATATGTCAGGGAGAGTGACATGCGAGGCCACCGACGAACCTCATGGAGACCAGGAGGACTTGGGTAGCCAGAGATATGTCAGGCAGAGTGACGCGTGAGGCCTCCGAGGAACCTCATGGAGACCGGGAGGACTTTGGTAGCCGAAGATATGTCAGGCAGAGTGACGCGCAAGGCCTCAGAGGAACCTCATGGAGACAAGGAGGACTTGGGTCGCCAGCTATAGGTCAGGCAGAGTGACATGCGGGGCCTCTGAGGAACCTCGTGGAGACCAGGAGGACTTGCATAGCCAGAGATATGAACCTCATGGAGACCAGGAGGACTTGGGTTGCCAGAGATAGGTCAGGCAGAGTGACGCACGAGGCCTCTGAGGAACCTCATGGAGACCAGGAGGACTTAGGTAGCTAGAGATATGTCAGGCAGAGTGACATGCAAGGCCTCTGAGGAACCTCATGGAGACCAAGAGGACTTGGGTAGCTAGAGATATGTCAGGCAGACTGACACGCGAGGCCTCTGAGGAACCTCATGGAGACCAAGAGGACTTGGGTAGCTAGAGATATGTCAGGCAGACTGACACGCGAGGCCTCTGATGAACCTCATGGAGACCAGGAGGACTTAGGTAGCAAGAGATATGTCAGGCAGAGTGACACACGAGGCCTTCGAGTAACCTCATTGAGAGCAGGAGGACATAGGCCGCCAGAATTATGTCAGGCAGAGTGACATGCAAGGCCTCTGAGGAACCTCATGGAGACCAAGAGGACTTGGGTTGCCAGAGATATGTCAGGCAGAGTGACATGCGAGGCCTCTGAGGAGCCTCATGGAGACCAGTAGGACTTGGGTCCCCAGAGATATGTCAGGCAGAGTGACACAGAAGGCCTCCGAGGAACCTCATGGAGACCAGGAGTACTTGGGTAGCCAGAGATATGTCAGGGAGAGTGACATGCGAGGCCACCGACGAACCTCATGGAGACCAGGAGGACTTGGGTAGCCAGAGATATGTCAGGCAGAGTGACGCGTGAGGCCTCCGAGGAACCTCATGGAGACCGGGAGGACTTTGGTAGCCGAAGATATGTCAGGCAGAGTGACGCGCAAGGCCTCAGAGGAACCTCATGGAGACAAGGAGGACTTGGGTCGCCAGCTATAGGTCAGGCAGAGTGACATGCGGGGCCTCTGAGGAACCTCGTGGAGACCAGGAGGACTTGCATAGCCAGAGATATGAACCTCATGGAGACCAGGAGGACTTGGGTAGCCAGAGATATGTCAGGCAGAGTGACACATGAGGCCTCTGAGGAACCTCATGGAGACCAGGAGGACTTAGGCAGCTAGAGATATGTCAGGCAGAGTGACATGCAAGGCCTCTGAGGAACCTCATGGAGACCAAGAGGACTTGGGTAGCTAGAGATATGTCAGGCAGACTGACACGCGAGGCCTCTGATGAACCTCATGGAGACCAGGAGGACTTAGGTAGCAAGAGATATGTCAGGCAGAGTGACACACGAGGCCTTCGAGTAACCTCATTGAGACCAGGAGGACATAGGCCGCCAGAATTATGTCAGGCAGAGTGACATGCAAGGCCTCTGAGGAACCTCATGGAGACCAAGAGGACTTGGGTTGCCAGAGATATGTCAGGCAGAGTGACACGCAAGTCCCCCGATGAACCTCATGGAGACCAGGAGGACTTGGGTCACTGGAGATATGTCAGGCAGAGTGACACGCAAGGCCTCTGAGGAACCTCATGGAGACCAGGAGGACTTGGGTCGCCAGAGATATGTCAGGCAGAGTGACACGCGAGGCATCTGAGGAACCTCATGGAGACCAGTAGGACTTGGGTCCCCAGAGATATGTCAGGCAGAGTGACACAGAAGGCCTCCGAGGAACCTCATGGAGACCAGGAGTACTTGGGTAGCCAGAGATATGTCAGGGAGAGTGACATGCGAGGCCACCGACGAACCTCATGGAGACCAGGAGGACTTGGGTAGCCAGAGATATGTCAGGCAGAGTGACGCGTGAGGCCTCCGAGGAACCTCATGGAGACCGGGAGGACTTTGGTAGCCGAAGATATGTCAGGCAGAGTGACGCGCAAGGCCTCAGAGGAACCTCATGGAGACAAGGAGGACTTGGGTCGCCAGCTATAGGTCAGGCAGAGTGACATGCGGGGCCTCTGAGGAACCTCGTGGAGACCAGGAGGACTTGCATAGCCAGAGATATGAACCTCATGGAGACCAGGAGGACTTGGGTTGCCAGAGATAGGTCAGGCAGAGTGACGCACGAGGCCTCCAAGGAACCTCATGGAGACCAGGAGGACTTGGGTCACCAGCGTTAGGTCAGGCAGAGTGACACGCGGGGCCTCTGGGGAACCTCGTGGAGACCAGGAGGACTTGGATAGCCAGAGATATGAACCTCTGGAAACCAGGAGGACTTGGGTCGCCAGAGATAGGTCAGGCAGAGTGACACACAAGGCCTCAGAGGAACCTCATGGAGACCAGGAGGACTTGGGTCGCCAGAGATATGTCAGCCAGAGTGACACAGGAGGCCTTCAAGGAACCTCATGGAGACCAGGAGGACTTGGGTAGCCAGAGATATGTCAGGCAGAGTGACATGCGAGGCCTCCGAGGAACCTCATGGAGACCAGGAGGACTTGGGTAGCCAGGGATATGTCAGGCAGAGTGACACGCAAGTCCTCTGATGAACCTCATGGAGACTAGGAGAACTTAGGTAGCTAGAGATATGTCAGGCAGACTGACACGCGAGGCCTCTGATGAACCTCATGGAGACCAGGAGGACTTAGGTAGCAAGAGATATGTCAGGCAGAGTGACATACGAGGCCTTCGAGTAACCTCATTGAGACCAGGAGGACATAGGCCGCCAGAATTATGTCAGGCAGAGTGACATGCAAGGCCTCTGAGGAACCTCATGGAGACCAAGAGGACTTGGGTCGCCAGAGATAGGTCAGGCAGAGTGACACGCGAGGCCTCCGAGGAACCTCATGGAGACCAGGAGGACTTGGGTCGCCAGAGATAGGTCAGGTAGAGTGACACGCAAGGCCTCCGAGGAACCTCATGGAGACCAGGAGGACTTGGGTCGCCAGAGATAGGTCAGGCAGAGTGACACGCAAGGCCTCCGAGGAACCTCATGGAGACCAGGAGGACTTGGGTCGCCAGCGATAGGTCAGGCAGAGTGACACGCGGGGCCTCTGACGAACCTCATGGAGACCAGGAGGACTTGGATAGCCAGAGATATGAACCTCATGGAGACCAGGAGGACTTGGGTTGCCAGAGAAAGGTCAGACAGAGTGACGCGTGAGGCCTCCAAGGAACCTCATGGAGACCAGGAGGACTTGGGTCACCAGATATATGTCAGGCAGAGTGACACAGGAGGCCTCCGAGGAGGATCTACATCCCACTGTAATCATTTGCCTCTACCTCCACTGTATATTTTATGCAATTCCAATTTGACCATTCCTTGTACATTGTATATTATGTAATTATTTGTGATTTCAGGCCATTATTGTAACCATGTAAGCTTCGCATTTTCTTATCGCTGCGTCCTGCTACCCCAGGGTCTGGCGCGCATAAAAAGTGAATAAAACAAACAAACAAACAAACAAACAACAAACCTCATGGAGACCAGAAGGATTTGGGTAGCCAGAGATATGTCCGGCAGAGTGACACGCAAGGCCTCCGAGGAACCTCATGGAGACCAGGAGGACTTGGATAGCCAGAGATATGAACCTGATGGAGACCAGGAGGACTTGGGTCACCAGAGATAGGTAAGGCAGAGTGACACGCGAGGCCTCAGAGGAAACTCATGGAGGAAAATCTGTCCACTCCCCCTACGGAAAGTAGAAAGAATGAGAGGATCCAAATTGGGAGCACTCCCGTCCCCTGCACACTATATAATGTTGTCAATGAAGACATTCAGTGAATTTTGTTCAATTTCACAGATACGGAATGTTCAATTCTGGTAAATGATAATCTCAAATACGAAAAGGTAGACACATTTAATTCAAAAGAACAGAAATAAATATAATTCAATAAAAAGTGAATAAAACAAACAAACAAACAAACAAACAAACAAACCTCATGGAGACCAGAAGGATTTGGGTAGCCAGAGATATGTCAGGCAGAGTGATGCGCGAGGCCTCAGAGGAACCTCATGGAGACCAGGAGGACTTTGGTAGCCAGAGATATGTCAGGCAGAGTGACATGCAAGGCCTCTGAGGAACCTTATGGAGACCAGGAGGACTTGGGTCGCCAGAGATAGGTCAGGCAGAGTGACACGCAAGGCCTCCGAGGAACCTCATGGAGACCAGGAGGACTTGGATAGCCAGAGATATGAACCTCATGGAGACCAGGAGGACTTGGGTGACCAGAGATAGGTAAGGCAGATTGACATGCGAGGCCTCAGAGGAACCTCATGGAGGAAAATCTGTCCACTCCCCCTACGGAAAGTAGAAAGAATGAGAGGATCCAAATTGGGAGCCCTCCTGTCCCCTGCACACTATATAATGTTGTCAATGAAGACATTCAGTGAATTTCGTTCAATTTCACAGATACGGAATGTTCAATTCTGGTAAATGATACTCTCAAATACGAAAAGGTAGACACATTTAATTCAAAAGAACAGAAATAAATATAATTCAATGATTACAGTTGACTGTAGGTCAATTGGCATAAAATGCAAAGGAAAACAAGGAAAAATATCCACAAATTACACTGTGCTTGGCTGACGCGTTTCGAGGTAATTCTTTCTTCTTCTTGAGCCTAGTAGCACTGTGACACAGTTGAGGTAGTTAGCAGAAAAAAAAGGGGGGGGAAGAGAGAAAGTGACTATTGTGGGTATATTTTCCATAATTGTGTATAGCTAACATTACGAAACACATGTCAAGAGACATTGACCAGTAGTAGTGATTGTCTAGCAACAATACAAAGTATTGAGATGGTTATCATATGGCATGCTGTTCATTCAATAAGACGTTCATGGTAAGGACAAACATCATGCGGTTACAAGACACTGTTTCAATATAAGCGGACCCGGTGAGCACCAATTAGAGAGAACATTAGTTAGCTGGGTGGTAATAGTGGCATTAAATTAGTGCGGTATCTATAGGAATGATCACTTGACAGGAAACAACCTGTTAATAAAGGTTAAAGGATTAGAAGTGTGAGGAAGTGAAATATGTATATATATATATGTTTAAATTAGTTCTAAGGAGGCAATTAACTCATCAGGCCGTTAGTTGTATGGTGAAAAATAGGTTTAACAACTCACATGTCTCAAGAGATGGATAGTAGCGTCTATCTCTTGTCGTGAGGCGGAACAATCCTTGCATCGAAGCGAATAAAATACCAATGTATTCAACTGTGTTAGGTAAACCTAACTACATCTGTAAAGGTGAAAAAATAAAGAAAAGGATCCATTTCAACTGACGGCTATTAAGTGACTGATCGGTGTATACTAATACATAATACTGCCACGACTGGGGTTATGGAAATCAAGGGTAAAATGAAACTCACTCATGCAACAGTCCCCACGGGCACTTGAATGCAGAGGAAGCGTAGCTGAGAATTTCATGAGCAACGTGATATGCAGCTTTTGTATTTTTTTGCGAGTCTGTTGTATTCTGCGTGCTCTAAAAAGAGGGGAGTACAGGTATGAGCTATGTATTGAAAACAAAAACTGGTTGGAAAAAAGTACATCTAAATGTACTTCAAATACCTGATGCGGTCTGATGGAAACTCAGCGGCGGAAATTGTCATGTCCCTAGGAGTTCCCGTGCCCCAGATGTCACTCCTCAAAACCCCAGATCCCATACTTCCACTATGCCCCATCCGCAGGCCAGGATCTGAGACCCACCGCTGCCTTCTTCCCGTGTTCCAGGGCGGCAGCGCCAACGGCCAGCCCACCACCGCGGACGCCCGCTCCATTGGCGTATTCCGTGGCGGTTGCGGGATCGGCCTTGTTTCCTGCTTCCGCATCACATGGCCGACACCTCCCACTCACGTGTAACAACAACGCGATCACGTGATGCGGGAGCGGACCACATGACCAGAGGACAAACGTAGCGCCACTATTTAAACGCTCGGATACGAGTGTTCAGTGCTTCACAGCTGTTCTCGTGACTACTGTTTGCCGCTACGTTCATTTTTGGCTCATTTGGAATTCGACCTTTGGATTGTTTCACGGACTGTTTCTTGGATTGCCCTGTGTTCTGGCTTTTGGATATTGGAACTCTGGTTACGAATCACGGACTGCCTTTGCTCTTCCATTCTGATACTCGCCTTGGTTTTGCTTTTTCTGGACTTCTTGGTGGACTCCATCAACAGGTGGGCCCGGTGCCTTCAAGGACTTCACCTACCTCTTTGGAGGAATAATCTGCATCGAAGGCAAGACATTGGTGGGTCCTGGAATCCCTCACTAGGTTTAACTGAACCGCATCCATCAGCCATTGGTAAGACCGTTCCTTTCTTTTTGTTTGGTTTGTGATGATTGTTGTGGCAAGTTACTTAACCAGTGTTTATTTGCAGTGGCCCAGGGGTTCCCAGAAGTTTGTGGCTCCGGAAAATCATCTCCCACCTGTGGCCTCAAAGGCTGCACAGAGAGTGACATTTGTATTCTCCCTGTGCGGCACTTGTGGATGGAGGTATCCTCGTTCTACATGACAGTTAAGACATAACAGATTGTGAAGCCACCCTGTCATGTAGGCGATGGAGGGGGCCGCGGAAGAACCCTTGGCCACTATGGTTCAAGCCATAACCGTGTTACGTGCAGACATGCCGCAGCAAACACAGCCATTCACCAACGGTTAGACTACCTCCAGAGTATCAGACATCCCCTGCCTCCTGACTTGGAATTCGGAGGTACTCCTTCCACCCCATCGATAGCCCCCCTCCGGTTGATGTCCCTCAGGCTCCCACACCTATAGTACTTCCCACTCCTTCCCCTTTGGCCGCTCCAGAAAGGTATCATGGGGACCCCGGCAAGTTTAGGACATCGTTAATCAGTGCAAACTGCACTTTTTGTGTAGACCCCAGGCCTTCCTAGACTCAGCTGCAAAAGCCGCCTTTACCCTTTCACATTTGGCGGGCATAGCCGCCACTTGGGCTAATCCCCTCATGGAAAGAAACAGCCCGGTGCTTTATGATTTCGACTTATTGATCACAGAAATGGTCCGAGTGTTTGATACCTGCCATAAGGTGCAGTCCCGAGACTTGGAACTATTGGATTTGGGACAAGGTAGGGGGTCTTTGATTGAGTACATTACCAAGTTCAAGCAACTTGCAGCAGAAACTTCATGCCCGGAAAGTAAAAGGGCTGTTGTTTTTTACAGGGGTCTAAACAATGTCATGAAAGACGCACTTGCCGTAGTCCCTGCTCTACTCATGGCATACCATGACCTGGTGGATCTGGCATTACAAGTGGATGCTAGGCGTTCAGAACGCAGAGCCGAGGCCGGTTTTGCTTCTGCGTCAGTGCCATCCTCCACTTCTACTGCCTCCAGCTCCAATCAGGAACCTATGCAGATAGGGGGCATACGTAGTCCAATCACATCATCAGAGAGGGAGCGCAGGAGGGTGGAAAATGCATGCTATTACTGTGGTCTGACTGGCCATTATGTTAAGGAGTGCCCCCGCCGACCTAAATTGAAAACGCCGGGTTTTCGGAATGCTCGACCTTAGACCCGGGACTGGGTCGAGCCCTGTTCCTCTCACCCCGGACCCGATACCTGCTTTTGGCCGTATCCGGCCCATACGTTTACAGCCCAAGCTCCAACCCACACCTGAGGTCTCACACCCGGTCACGATCATCCTTGACTCCGGGGCTACGGGTAATTACATCGATATTACGCTTGCCCACACACTCAACTTGCCCCTTTTGACTAAGACCAGGTTGGAACCGGTTCAGGCGGTAGACGGCACCTTCCTGATATCCGGGCCCATTAAACAGCAGACAGCTCCCATGCTTCTTACAATTCAAGACACATACAAAGAAACCATAAGTTTCAACCTCATTGCCATGCCCCAGTTCGGCCTAATATTGGAAATCCCCTGGCTCCATGAGCATAACCCGCTGATAAACTGGAAGACGGGCTCAGTTCATTTTGAGTCCGAGTTATGTCAATGCTTCTGTCTTCCAGCAAATACCAACAATCACACTCCTGCTCAGGCCCTAGGGGCTATAGCCCATTTAACCAGAGAGGACACCACAAGTTTGCCAACTGAACACCACATGGTGGGACTGATTTCTACACTTATTCCCGCTCAATACCAGGATTTTGCAGGGTATTCGCTCATGGTTCTTCCGAAGTATTTCCTCCACACCGTCCCTATGATTGCCCTATAGACCTGATACCGGACAGTACAGTACCCACGGGTCGGATTTATTCCCTGATACCTACTGAAGAGACAGCACTCAAGGAATACATCCAAAAGTCTCTCCGGTTAGGCCATATCGTCCATCTACTTCACCTGCAGCCAGTCCAATCTTTTTCGTCCCCAAGAAGGAGGGCGACCTCCGCCCATGTGTAGATTACAGGCGACTGAATGCTATCACGGAAAAAAAATGATATCACATTCCCTTGATTACGCCACTACTTGACCGTCTCTCTCATGCTTCTGTATTCACAAAATGAGACCTTCGTGGGGCTTATAATCTAGTCTGCGTTCGTCCTGGGGACGAATGGAAGACCGCCTTTTGCACGCGATATGGGTTGTATGAGTATACGGTCATGCCGTTTGGTCTATGCAATGCCCCGGCCACATTTCAAAGATTCATGAATGATATCCTCTCCGACATTCTGGATTTATTTGTTGTCGTCTATCTAGATGACATCCTGATTTATTCCCGGACCCTGAAAGAACACATACCCCATGTTCGAGAGGTACTCTCGTGTTTACAAAAACACTCACTTTTTGCGAATCCAGAGAAGTGCCAATTCCATGCTGACACCGTGGAATTTCTCGGTTTTCATATTACGCCTGGAGGCTTAGCCATGAACTCCTCCAAAGTAAGGGCTGTATTAGACTGGCCGGCTCCAAAAAATCTGAAAGCGCTTCATTCATTCCTTGGCTTTGCAAACTTTTACCAACGGTTTATCTCCGGCTTCTCTTCTCTAGTGGCTCCCCTTCTTTGACAAGTCCTCGTGTTCCCTTTCTATGGACCGAAAAACACCAACAGGCCTTTGACTCTCTCAAGACAGCATTTACTAACGCCCCGGTTCTGCAACACCCGGACCCGGAATTGCCATTCATCGTGGAGGCTGACGCTTCCTCTTTTGCCTTGGGGTCGATATTGTCACAGGTCTGTCCTGCTACTGGTCGGCTTCACCCCGTGGCCTTTCACTCCCGCAAATTCACGGACGCAGAATCCCATTACAAGGTGACCGAAAAAGAATTGTTGGCAGTCATGGACGCCTTCCGTGTTTGGCAACACAATCTCTTGGGTGCTAAACATCAGGTCACCGTGTACACCGATCACCAAAACCTGCAGGATCTGGCTTCTCTAAAGTGCATTAACAGTAGACAGGTCAGATGGCATTTTTTTTTGCAGCATTTGACTTTGTTGTCAAACATCGCTCAGGTTCGGCTCACGGGAAGGCCGATGCTCTATCCCGATCCCCTGGGGGGTTCACTCTACCGAAATATCCCGACACTCTCCTGGACTGTGGCAAGGTGGTTTGTTTATGTACCCCGTCACCGCCTTTGTTGGAAGCCATTCGGGATTGGGTCTCCCTGCATCCCGACTAAGTATCTGAGTGGGATCTTACACTTCATGACGGGCTACCATTCATTGCTGATCGACTTTTTCTACCCACTACCGAAACCGGTAACATGGCTCTTACATGGTCTCATGATGCCCCTATACATGGACATCCTGGTCAGAAGCGTACTCTAACATTGTTGAAACGCTGGTGCTGGTGGCCCTCTATGAAGAGGGACGTAGAGTGCTATGTTAATACCTGTGGGGTGTGTGCGCATTGATAAAATTGAAGGGGTCGTCCTGTTGGTCTCCTGCTTCCATTGCCTGTTCCCCCAGACCCTGGCACACTGTTACTATGGATTTTATCACCGACCTGCCCCGGGTCCAGGGATTTGACACTTTGTGGGTGGTCATTGGTTCCTTCTCTAAGATGGCCCATTTTATCCCCTGCAAGGGCGTTCCCTCCACCCCAGCATCAGCCAGACTGTTCTTTGAAGGTTTTTTTTGTCTCTTTGGTTTACCCACAGTCATTGTCTCGGATAGGGGTCCCCAGTTCACGTCACGCTTTTGGCGTGCATTAACCAAGCTGCTTGGCATTGACGTGCGTTTCTCTTCAGCATACCACCCTGAGTCGGATGGTCAGACGGAGAGACTCAATCAGACCTTAGAACAATTCTTGCGTTGTTTGACCCTGCAGCAACAGACATCCTGGTTGAAAGTTGTCCACATGGCTGAGTCCTCCTATAATAATGCAGAACATTCTTCCACTGGGTTCTCCCCGTTCTATGTCTTGTATGGCCAACATCCCCGGGTTTTGCCTTTTCTTGACATGCCTTCCTCAGTCACCCCTGCTGCCGCCGATTGTGCTAGGGACCTGTCCTCCATCCACGCTCAGACCACGACTCATCTGCTCGAGGCTCAGGCGTCCATAAAGGCTCAGGCGGATAAGAAACGGGTGGTGGCCCCGTCCTATAGAGTGGGTAACCATGTCTGGTTGTCCACCCGACACTTGCGGCTGGCGGGATGTCATAAGATCCTCCCTCGCTTTGTGGGTCCTTATGTTATCACCCGGGTCATCAATCCTGTGGCCTTCCGGCTTGCGCTCCCGAAGTCTTGGCGGATTCACCCGGTCTTCCATGTCTCCCTCTTCAAGCCTTGCCCTGGTCCGACTCGGCTTTGGGCGCCTGTGGCTCCGGTGTCCTTATCCTCCCCTGATGTTTTTGAGGTCTCTGGGATTCTGGGTTCGCGCTTTTGTGGGGGTCGCCTTCATTATCTGGTGGACTGGTCTGGGTTTGGGCCTGAGGAGAGGTCCTGGGTTCCCGCTGAGGAGGTTTTGCGCCCCGCGCTTGGTGGCACGTTTCCATTTGGACAATCCTTCGTGCCCACGGGGCCGTGGGCCTTTGGGTGGGGGCTCGGTCACGTCCCTAGGAGTTCCTGTTGCCCCAGATGTCACTCCTCAAAGCCCCAGATCCCATACTTCCACTATGCCCCATCTGCAGGCTAGGATCTGGGACCCACCGCTGCCTTCTTCCCATGTTCCAGGGCGGCAGCGCCAACGGCCAGCCCACCACCGCGGACGCCCGCTCCATTGGCGTATTCCGTGGCGGGTGCGGGTTAGGCCTCGTTTCCTGCTTCCGCGTCACGTGGCCGACACCTCCCACTCACGTGTAACAACAACACGATCACGTGATGCGGGAGCGGACCACATGACCAAAGGACAAACGTAGCGCCACTATTTAAACGCTCGGATACGAGTGTTCAGTGCTTCACAGCTGTTCTCGTGACTACTGTTTGGCGCTACGTTGATTTTTGGCTCATTTGGAATTCGAACTTTGGATTGTTTCATGGACTGTTTCTTGGATTGCCCTGTGTTCTGGCTTTTGGATATTGGAACTCTGGTTACGAATCACGGACTGCCTTTGGTCTTCCATTCTGATACTCGCCTTGGTTTTGCTTTTTCTGGACTTCTTGGTGGACTCCATCAACAGGTGGGCCCGGTGCCTTCAAGGACTTCACCTACCTCTTTGGAGGAATAATCTTCATCGAAGGCAAGACATTGGTGGGTCCTGGAATCCCTCACTAGGTTTAACTGAACCGCATCCATCAGCCATTGGTAAGACCGTTCCTTTCTTTTTGTTTGGTTTGTGATGATTGTTGTGGCTAGTTACTTAACCGGTGTTTATTTGCAGTGGCCCAGGGGTTCCCAGAAGTTCGTGGCTCCTGATAATCATCTCCCACCTGTGGCATCAAAGGCTGAACAGAGAGTGACATTTGTAGTCTCCCTGTGCGGCACTTGTGGACGGAGTTATCCTCGTTCTACACGACAGTCAAGACATAACAGAAGTGGCACAGGACGTGCCGGTTGCTTCATGAGCGGTCGTAGATGCCATTACTTAATGGATGTATTAAGGTTCGCTGTCCTACAGAAAGAAGTCATTCCCATGCAGTGGCCCTTGAACGATATCTGTAAGGAAGCGAACGAATTTAGATGCTGGCGGGATCGCAAAGTAAGCTCTTCTAAATGGTATGTAAAGACGGAATGAATACCTGTTGCCAAGTAGCGTACGCTGTGTCTGGTACAGGTTGCACTCTGGAGAGCGTGGCGGTTGCCACGGTGATCAAGATCAGTGTATCACATGGTGTTGGCTATCATGTAGGGCTAGAAAGGTCAAAGTCTGAAAGAGTAATAGAAACTAGAGGCGTACTGAATGCAGTAAGTGACTAGAGTGGGTTCCATGTTGAAAGGGGCACTCTAAGCTAAATAACCATACCAATTCTAAACAGCAAACTAATGCTCTTGATTGGTGTGAAGCGGGTGCTCTTTCACAATGAACAGTAATTACGTATCTTAAAGTTATGTTACTGATGGAGTGTCACATGACAATGGAATCATTGAAATGCTTATTAATGTCGTAGAATGACAAAATACATTTGAGCTAGTAAATAATCACCGTATTGAAGTTTATACTTTATGTTGAAGATAAATCAAATATGAAAATCTAAAGATGATAAAAACATCCTAAATGCTCATACAGTAAGGTTAATGTAGTGATATACAATACTTGTACCGTGTCGTCATGGCGACAATATGTGATGCTGTTACTAGAGTTACACCGCTGGGTCATCGTCTAATTTGCTGGGAAGTCCTCTAATGTTGAGAACCAGGGTTCATAATGTAAAACAGAAGAACAGTATGTAAGTAATTTGAAATGGGTAAAGAGCAAACATGTTCATAAGAGTTCCAATCTCTGAGATCAACATGTAACTTCCATGTGGAATAAAGTCAAGTAGTCATCTGGTTCAGATGAAGCATCTTAGTGAGAATTCTTCATTTAGACCTTTAGGATGTAATGTATCCAAGTAGTGGATCCAATACTTCTCACGTCTTGATAAAATTGATTGGTAATCACCTCCTCTATGGGGACGTGTCATGCGCCGCCAGCATTGGGGGATATGGTCGCGGTGGAGACTGCGCCGCCATTAGCAGCCCATCGCGTCTCGCCGCGTACTGGGAGAGCGGTCTAGTTGTTCCGCGACGTCAGCCGCGGAACGCCTTATCTTCCCATCTCACCCGGAAGCCTGCGCGTTGCAACCCTTTCGCGTCAGGCTTCGGGTGAGACGCTACTGTTTTTCTCCGTGTTTTCTTCGCCTTCTTTCTCTCCCTGCTATTTTTGCCAACTCTGCCGTTGTTAATACTTCCTCTGCCCTGTACTCCTATTTTGCTAACTCTGCCGTTGTTAATACTTCCTCAGCCCTGTACTCCTGCTCCTGTACTTTCGTTTTGTCCTCAGTTGGCTTTTTCTTACCAGACTGCTTGTTTGCCTCCGTTCCATCCTGCCTTCCTATTGTTTTCCCTTCCTACACTCCGACGCTCAGTTCCCTTCTACTTCGGTTCATCTCAACCGCTCAACCTGCATTTCCGGCTTCTACCCTACTACTGGACCCGCTCACACCAGCTTGGATTGGGGGTTTTTTATGCCGTTAGGCTTTTTCCCCCACTTTGTCTGCTCCGGCAGGGAAGTCCCCACTAGACCTCTTTGTACCAGGTCAGGGTGGCTTCTTTCCGGGGTAGGCCCTATCCTCCGACAAAAAAAACAGCTTGGTGGAAGAAAAGGTTGGAACAGCCAGAGGAGACCAGCTCTACAGGTGAGGAGGTGGTTGGAGGGCTGGAGTTAGGAGAGGAAGAGGACAATTTGGAGCTTGGCGGTGACAGTTTGCAACGCCTGAAAGACAACATGGCTACCCCTGAACAGCTTCAAGAGCTGATCCAAGCAGTGCAGGGAATGAACGTAGAACTGCAGAATGTAAAAGCTGAAAATGCCGCTCTGAGACAAATGGTTACGGCTCGTGAATCTAGGGAGACGGATCTCCCCCCCATGCCCCTGTCCTCTGGAAAATATGATGGATCGCCGAAACGCCTCAAGGAATTTCTTGAATCCTGTGCCATATATTTTGCCTTCCGCCCACATACTTTTGCTAGCGCTCACACCAAGGTGGGGTTTATGATCTTGAACCTAACCGGTAATGCCTTGGCCTGGGCCTCCCCTTTGGTGACTAACAATAATCCGGTACTCCAGGACTACGGTGCCTTTGTCACCTTGTTGAAACAGACCTTCGAACAGGCCGAAATAACCCATATTGCCGCGGAAGAACTGCTAGACGTTCAACAAGGCAATAGTGATCTCAGAACCTACATCTCTTCTTTCAAACGCCTTGCTACTGAGGCTGGGTGGCCCGAACACGCGCAATTTACAATCTTTCGTCGCGGCTTAAAAGAAGAATTGAAGGATGAATTGGCTCGCATTGCACTTCCTACTTCTTTATCGGATTTGATGTCTATGGCACTTCAGATTGAATTCCGTCTCAGTGAACGCCGGGCCGAAAGACGAAAATTCCGCCTCCCGGCCAACTCACCCTCCTCTGGAACCCCTCCTCATCCATTGCCCTCAGGGTCAGGCAAAGAGGAACCCATGCAGATTGGAGCCACGAGAGCCCCATTAACTCCTGAAGAAAAAAGAAGACGGCGAGATACTGGCCTCTGTATGTATTGCGGGTCAAAGGATCATCTTCTACGAAATTGTCCAGAGGTCCCTCCTCGCAGGTCGGGAAACAACAGACCTCGGAACTGATGGGGGTCGGTTTCCGAGGTAAATCTCCTTGCCCCTATGTTACCTTAGCAGTCACTCCTCAAGAAGATACCATGGACTCTCGATTGATGGTGGTCCCTCTTCTTATACAAACTGCAACCAAAAGACTAACTACTCTCGCCCTCATAGATTGTGGCGCAGCGGGAGTGTTTATGGATACGGTTTGGGATAATCGACAAGGACTCCTGTTAGTTCAACGCGAGGATTCCCAGAAGGTGGAAGGCGTAGATGGGACCCCACTTTCCTCTGGTCCTATTACTCACACAACAGAACTTCTCACAGTGGTTATCCAACATCATACTGAAGGTTTGAAATTTGATCTCATTCGAGCAGCCCACTTCCCGGTCATACTGGGTATCCCATGGCTGAGAAGGCACAACCCCTCCATAGATTGGTACAGGAATACCATTACCTTCGAGTCTGGATTTTGTAAGGAGTCTTGTATACCTAATCGGTCACAGGAAATGGTAAAAATTCTCTCTCCCGAATCTACCGCCGCTTGCGACATTTGCTGCATCCCATCAGAATTAGAGAAGTTCCACGAAGTCTTTGTTAACAGAACCATATTGGAGCTTCCTCCGCACCGACCAGAGGACTGTGCCATAGAGCTTGCCCAAGATGCATTAGTCCCTTTTGGTCGGATGTTTCCGTTGTCTTTCACAGAGAAGGAAGCTCTACGACAGTACTTGGACGCCCACCTGGCCAATGGATTGATCCGACCTTCAAGATCTCCTGCTGGGGCCCCGTTGTTTTTCATCCCCAAGCGCGATTCTGCTGAATTGAGACCTTGCATTGACTATCGTGGCCTCAACAAGGTCACAATAAGAGACAGATATCCCATGCCTCTCATAGCTGACATCCTGGAGGCAGGGCAAGGTGCTACCATTTTTTCCAAGTTAGATCTCCGTAGTGCATACCATCTTCTCCGTATACGAGCGGGAGATGAATGGAAGACGGCATTCCGTACTCCTTTTGGGCTCTACGAGTATCGGGTTATGCCCTTTGGCTTAGTGAATGCCCCAGCTGTTTTTCAGCGCTTTATGGATCGTTTGTTTTCAGACGTCCTTTACATCTTTGCTGTTGTTTATTTGGATGATATTCTGATATTTTCCCGATCCCAACCAGAACATAACCGTCATCTCCAAAGCATATTAGAACGTCTTCGGACCAACTGCCTCAGTGTGAATCCTGAGAAGTGTGTATTCAAGACCAACGCCATTTCCTATCTGGGATTCATACTGTCTAAGGAAGGTATCTCTATGGAGCCCCGTAAGGTGTCTGCCATACAGCAATGGCCCACTCCCACCTCTCTGAAGGAAGTACAACGGTTCCTTGGATTGACAAACTTTTATAGGAAATTCATCAGTCATTTTTCCCTAATAGTATTGCCTATAACAGCTTTATTAAAGAAGGAAGCAGGTCCTTTTTTTTGGACTGATCAGGCCAGCAATGCTTTTGAGCAGTTAAAGAAGTTGTTTTGCTCTGCTCCAGTGCTTCGCCAACCAGACCAGACTAAACCATTTATAGTAGAGGGTGATGCCTCCGCCGAGGCTTTGGGGGCCGTATTACTGCAGGAACATCAGGGAATGGAACACCCAGTGGCCTACCTCTCAAAAACCTTGTCTGTCAGTCAGAAGAATTATTCAGTAATCGAGAAGGAACTGTTAGCACTCAAGACAGCTTGTGAGGAGTGGAGACACTTATTACAGGGTAGCTCATCACCCTTTATTCTACGTACAGATCATAAGAATTTGAAAGTTCTCCGGGGAATGGACTGTATCAATTCCAGACAAGCGCGATGGGCCCACTTCTTTAGTCAATATGACTTTGTCATAACATACATCCCGGGCTCCCAAAATGGGCTGGCCGACGCTCTTTCCCGGAGGAATTCCTCTGAGTTGAGTACCTCTCATCCAGCAGAGGCTCTCATTCCCCCCAACAAGATAGTGGGTGTAATAACAACCTTCTTGCAAGAATTGAGATCTGCAACCACGGAGGACATGGAAGGTCTGTTGCCTCTGAATAAGAGGCAGGAGTTGAGAAGGACAGAGGGGCTCCTCTGGTACAAACAGAGGTTGGTTGTCCCCACACAAGCCTTGCGATCGAAGGTGCTAGGTTGGTGTCACGATCATGAGACAGCCGGTCACCGAGGACAGAAGGGTACTTTGGAGCTAGTATCTCGTTCGTTCTATTGGCCCTCTATGTCTAAGGAAGTCAGGAGGTATTGTAAGGCCTGCCCAGTCTGCGCCCAAAGCAAGGGTTCAGTAAACAAACCTTTGGGATTACTAGAACAACCAGAAACACCATCGCGGCCTTGGTCCCTTATCTCAATGGATTTCATAGTAGAATTGCCGGTGTCCCAGGGTTGTACATGTCTCATGGTTACGGTAGACTCTTACACTAAGTTAGCTCATTTCTCCCCTTTGGTTGGTATACCTGCAGCTCCGAAACTAGCCGAGGTCTTTCTTAGGGACATATTTAGGCTACATGGACTCCCCGATAGGATAATATCTGACAGAGGGAGTCAGTTCACTTCTCGATTTTGGACTGCCTTGTGTCATCGCTTGAAGATTAACAGAGCTCTGTCTTCGGGGTTTCATCCCCAGACAAATGGCCAAACGGAACGGCTTAATGCCACTTTGGAACAATATCTGAGGTGTTACATCAATCACCATCAAGACAACTGGGTTTCCCTTTTGCCCACCGCAGAATATGCCTATAACAATTCTGTACACTCGGCTACCAACCTAAGCCCTTTTTTCTGCACTTACGGGCTTCATCCCCGGGGAATACTTCCCCTACTCAGTACCCCGACCAACATACCCTCAATCGAGTCCACATTAGCGGACATCTCCACGGCCCATAAGAGCGCCCTGATCAGTTTGTCCTCAGCCAGGGATAGGTATAAGTCTCAAGCCGACCGTCATCGTCAGCCCTGTCCCCTGTGGAAGGAAGGGGATTGGGTTTGGCTCTCCACTAAATACCTGCCTCGTTGGTTACATCCTACAAAATTATCCCCCCGTTATGTGTGGCCGTTTAAGATCATTAAACGGATAAATCCGGTGACCTTTAAACTTAGGCTTCCCGAGGATATGCGTCGCATTCATCCTGTCTTCCATTCTTCTCTCTTACGCTCCGTGGACTCCAATAACCCCAGTAACAGAAATTTACATCTCCCTTCGGATCCCAACCCTGTTCCTGAAGAATACGAAGTGTCCCATATTAGGGATTCCAGATTCAGAAGGGGAAGATTGGAATATCTAGTGGCTTGGAAGGGATATCCCCGTTCTGAAGATTCCTGGGAACCAGAGTCCTATGTTCATGCCCCCCTCCATACCCAGAGGTTCCATCATTTCCACCCAGGTAAGCCTGGGTGGTCCAGACATAGAAGGGGGCATACTGTCATGCGCCGCCAGCATTGGGGGATATGGTCGCGGTGGAGACTGCGCCGCCATTAGCAGCCCATCGCGTCTCGCCGCGTACTGGGAGAGCGGTCTAGTTGTTCCGCGATGTCAGCCGCGGAACGCCTTATCTTCCCATCTCACCCGGAAGCCTGCGCGTTGCAACCCTCTCGCGTCAGGCTTCGGGTGAGACGCTACTGTTTTTCTCCATGTTTTCTTCGCCTTCTTTCTCTCCCTGCTATTTTTGCCAACTCTGCCGTTGTTAATACTTTCTCTGCCCTGTACTCCTATTTTGCTAACTCTGCCGTTGTTAATACTTCCTCAGCCCTGTACTCCTGCTCCTGTACTTTCGTTTTGTCCTCAGTTGGCTTTTTCTTACCAGACTGCTTGTTTGCCTCCGTTCCATCCTGCCTTCCTATTGTTTTCCCTTCCTACACTCCGACGCTCAGTTCCCTTCTACTTCGGTTCATCTCAACCGCTCAACCTGCATTTCCGGCTTCTACCCTACTACTGGACCCGCTCACACCAGCTTGGATTGGGGGTTTTTTATGCCGTTAGGCTTTTTCCCCCACTTTGTCTGCTCCGGCAGGGAAGTCCCCACTAGACCTCTTTGTACCAGGTCAGGGTGGCTTCTTTCCGGGGTAGGCCCTATCCTCCGACAAAAAAAACAGCTTGGTGGAAGAAAAGGTTGGAACAGCCAGAGGAGACCAGCTCTACAGGTGAGGAGGTGGTTGGAGGGCTGGAGTTAGGAGAGGAAGAGGACAATTTGGAGCTTGGCGGTGACAGGACGCTTCACCACTTCCAAAATCTGGAATTTTAGTAGAGCTATAGAGTGACTGTTTTCTAAGAAATGTCTTACCAGTGGTGACTTGGTATTTTTGCATCGGATTGTTGATTTGTGCTCGGTCCACTTCTCCTTGGCGCGTCTGGTTGTCTGGCCGATGTACAGAAGTCCACACGGGCATTTAATGGAGTAGATTGCTCCTGGTGTGAGGCATGTTGCGTAATCTTTCAATTTAATTTTCTTCCCGGTCTGGGGATGGTTGATGGAGTCACCTTTGATCACGTTGTTGCAATGCGAACAAGACAGACACGGGAAGGTGCCTTTTCTTTTTGTTGTTAGAAATTGTTGTTTTTCTTTGGGCGGTCTCTCCGCCTTTACCAGTTTATCGCGTAAGTTACGGCCTCTCTTAAATGCCATCATCGGCGCTTTAGGAAACAGTTTGTGGAGAGTTAGGTCAATTTGGAGTATTCCCCAGTGTTTCCTAATTGTCTTGCTAATTTGGAAGCTCTGACGGGAGAATTTGGATATATATAAGAGTGGTGATTCCTTCTCTTTATTTTTCACAGATAATAATTGTTCCTTAGTTCTCAGGTCAGACCTTTCCTTAGCCTCACTCAATATCGAGGCAGGGTACCCTCTTGATTCAAATTTGTCAATCAGTTTGGAGCACTCCGTGTCTAGTCCTGCTGGGTCTGATATGATCCTTTTAAGTCTCAACATCTGACTGAATGGAAGACTTTTGAGCATTGCTTTTGGGTGAAAACTTGTGACGTGGAGGAGATTATTGGCATCTGTTGGTTTGTGGTAGACCGATGTGGATAGAGTGTTGTTCTTGATTTCTATATTTACATCCAGAAAATGTAGTAATGGCCTGCCTACCTCCATGGTGAATTTGATATTGTCACGTACTGAGTTAAGGTATTCCAAGAATAATAACAAATCTTTCTCTGGGCCACACCATATGCCAAAAACGTCGTCAATAAAACGCTTACACATCAGTATGCATGCAGACCACCAGGGGTGATCTGATACAAATTTCTGTTCAAAGCGATACATAAATGTATTCACATATACAGGGGCCATAGAAGACCCCATGGACGTACCTGTTGTCTGTAAGAAAAATGTATTTTGAAATCTGAAGTAACTGTTGTATAATATCAGATTGAGTAGTTCCAAAATAAGTTCTGGGTTGCCACTGGACGATGGAGAATTAAGAAGAAGCCATTCAACTGACTCAATCCCTTCCCTATGGGGAATGGAAGTATACAGGCTACAGACATCCATACTAAAAAGTATGCAGTCAGAGCCTAGGCCTTTTACCTCATTGATGCAATTTAGAAAATCGGTGGTATCCCTTAGATAAGTGGGGATTCTTTGCATCAGAGGTTGAAGGGAGTGATCAATGTAGATAGCAAGGGGATCAAAAATACTATCAGTTCTGGCTACTATTGGTCTGAGAGTTGGAGAGTCTCGATTTTTATGGATCTTTGGAAGACCATAGAAAACAGGTGTTATAGGATGTTGATTGAGAAGGAATCTGCTTGTTTTCTCGCTGATCCATTCATTTTCAAGCGCTTAGTTAATTGTTCTTTCAATGATTGCCTTAATCCTGTATACGGGATCACCATCAAGTTTGGTGTATGTAGATGGGTCGTTTAAGAGAGTCATGCATGTTCTGGTGTAGTTGTTGGTGCCCATGACTACGATGGCTCCACCTTTGTCCGCTGGTTTAATTGTGATCTTCTCATCTTTGGCCAATGCTTCAATATGATCTAGTTGGTAATTTTTTATGTTATGGGGTGTGGTCCTTTGATAATTAATTCTTTTGAGATCAGTGAGTACATTTGTCTCAAACAGATCCAAAATCAAATTCTGGGTAGGAGGATCAAAGTAACTCTTTGGGCAGAGTTCTAGCTTATCGTCAGCCAATTGTGTAAGTTCCGTGTTGCAGTCTGAATCAAAGAAAATTTTGAGACGGAGTTTCCTAAGTAATCTGTGTAAACATATCTTCTCTTGAAATAGCGATGTATTGCTAGTGGGAACAAACGACAGCCCTCGATTGAGCATGTCTAATTGTCCTCCTGTTAGAATTTTACTTGAGATATTGACCACTAGGTTCTCACTCATTTGGTTTTTTTTCTTTGATTTTTGCTTGCCACGCCTTGTTTTTCTTTTGATTTTTCTCAGAGGCCTAAAAAAGCTCCTCCTGAGGATCCCACTGTTGCTGGTTCAGTTTCTCTTGAGGGGCTCACTCCTCGTGGCTCTGCAATATCGTATTGTCAAGGTCTTCGGTTCTTGGTCTCTGAGATCCTTCAGTACCAATAGGATCCCCAATACTGCTGTTAATACTGCTAGTGTTGGAATTAGTCGGATTAGGATTATGCGGTCTCCCTCTATTCTGGTTACGGTGGTGATAATATTCCTGCCAATTATATACGATCTTGTTTAAATAATCAAAAGTGTCTCATTTGAATTTCCTTAGCTTACGTTGTTCAATATCAGCCTTATACCCTGTGAGCTTTGAATTAACCTCCTCTAGGAGATCCGACAGTTCTTGTTCCATTTTAAATTCCAGTAGTTGTGTTTTTAATGGAGTAATGTCTGTGTCAATTGTTGTCAAAGATTTTGAGAGTTCCTCAATGGTGAGTAAAAGTCAAGCGAGCACTTATTCAGGATCTGATCCCACTTCGCTATGAACGCTTTGCTTTCACTACACAGAGTTGGCCTAAATACACTCTTAATCCTCTAGGGATCCTTGATTTGAAGTATTTCACAAGTGTTGTCACATGGAGTTTCTGAGATATTTCACGTTTTATGAGTTTTTCCAATTGTGTTATTAATTTATCTGGATTTGTTTTGCTCAGTAAGGTGTTATCTGTGTCCTTTATTAAGGATAGAATCCGGGTTGCTTCTTTTGCATCGAACGCCAATGTGGTGCCGTGTTTATCTGTTAGTTCATTAATTTGTGAGAAGGACATACTAATTTGTTAGGAAAAGGGAATTTCTTTTACAGGTGCTACCGAAAGGCCACACTGGAAGGGTCCAGCGAACAAGAATCAAACAATGTTTGTGATTGTCGGTACACACTAATAGATCAAGGTCCCTAATCAATTGTTAATTATTAGAGTTTTTTAGAATCTTAAGGTGCGGGGGAGAAAAAATGGTCTTGGCACAAGACCAATGTTGCTGAAAGTAGAAGGAATGAGAGGATCCAAATTGGGAGCCCTCTTGTCCCCTGCACACTATATAATGTTGTCAATAAAGACATTCAGTGAATTGCGTTCAATTTCACAGATACGGAATGTTCAATTCTGGTAAATGATAATCTCAAATATGAAAAGGTAGAAACATTTAATTCAAAAGAACAGAAATAAATATAATTCAATGATTACAGTTGACTGTAGGTCAATTGGCATAAAATGCAAAGGAAAACAAGGAAAAATATCCCCAAATGAAACTGTGCTTGGCTGACGCGTTTCGAGGTAATTCCCTCTTCTTCTTGAGCCTAGTATTCCCTCTTCTTCTTGAACCTAGTAGCACTGTGACACAGTTGAGGTAGTCAGCAGGAAAAAAAGGGGGGGGAGAGAGAGAACGTAACTATTGTGGGTATATTCTCCATAATTGTGTATAGGCACCAGAGATAGGTAAGGCAGAGTGACACGCGAGGCCTCAGAGGAACCTCATGGAGGGAAATCTGTCCACTCCCCCTACGGGCCAGTCATTTAGATGGATGGGGTGAGTACTCTTTATGATACATAGTAGAGATTTGAAAGTCACACACGTAGACGGAAGTCAACGTTGTGGGGATATTATTAAGGTGGGCAGCGTTGCTACTTTGCTTGCAGCTAGGGTTAGGCTTTGCGAGTAGAGACCTGCATTTCAGCCCCTTCGTGGCGTTGTTCAGGCTTCCAGGGGTTCCATGGAGAGGAGCACTAGTCGAAAGGTCAGTGCACATTAGTGTTGCCCCGTTTACTGGACGAGGAGCTCATTTCTGCAGCGTTCAAGAGCACCTTAACTGGTTGCCAAAGTTCCTAGCTCTGGGTTAGCAGAACAAACAGCAGTTAATTTCCACAGATGCATCTCCCTGAGAACCCCCCACCCCCATCCCAGAAGCTTGAATACACAAAGAAGTAAAGTTAGCAGGCTGCAGAATGATGGCTTATGCCCTCGGCATTCCCAGGCGAGAAGCAGTAGTTACAAGGACAGGCTTCACCATGGAGGGGTGTTCAGAGCTTGAGAACTGCAGAGGTTGGCAACATTTTTCACTAGCAGATAAAAGGCGTTGGCGCAGGTGATTGGTCGTGATGAGGGGTGGAGTTTGCTGGCCCCACTGCATGCAGGAAGGATGCCCTCTGCTGGGTGATATTGATCTATTACGATATGGCAAATAGGCTGGCGCAGGGCATATCTGGGTAGGAGCTGAATGGGATTATATCTGATGTTCAGGAATGTGCGTTATTGTATGACTGGCATTGTAGCTTTTGTTTCCAACTACTGAACCCTTCAGCCCTTTTACTCAAGGTAACACATCGTATTATGGATTGGTCCGAGAATAACTTCACAAACTAAGCAAACAGACCGTCCCAGGAAGTTGAAAAATAACACTGTTTTATTAACAATTATCTAAAACAGGCAGTACAACGGACATCAATGGACGTCGCAAAGCACGATCTCAACAACTTTTATTAAAAAATCACATCTTTAGAACAAAAACGCGTCATCATGACGTCATGCTACGTTGCAAATTAAGAAGACCTACATGGGATCGTGGTTGGTTCAAGGGGAACATCTAAATCTACTTCTATAGAGGCTGGGACTGTGATTGGGTCTCTATAGTCAGGTGGGCCACTCATGCCCTCCCGTCATGCAAGTCATCTTCAACAATATTTAGAAACACAACACCTCATTGGCTCTTAAACTATAAGGCTCTTTGTTATACGGCCCTCTATAAGTGGTTGGCACGCTTGTACCCTTCTGGAACATTCGAGACTCTAGCAGCACGTAAGCCTGTAGGATCTCTTTGATCTAGCTCCATCAAGCAGTAACATCAAACTTTGATGTGGTAGTGTTCGTTTTAATCAGTCTGCTTGGAGCTAATGGCTTAATTACAGCTGTAAATATGCTATGGGTTGAATAAAAGATGTCTTCAAGTGTCTTCAGCAAAATGATTTATAGACTGTCACACTTAAGTTCATATAAAAAAAACCTTGACAAAGCCATATATATATTTTGCTTGTGTAAAGGTAGCAGATTGCTATTTGCCAGGCACTGCCATCATATGCCCAGGTAATCTCATCGTCCAGCTTGTTGCCATAATATGGCAAGAAAATGTTATGGTTGTGCCTGGCAAACGTCCATGCCTGTGCACACAAACCAGTTGTTGGCTTTGACAATTTGCACCTCCTCAGAGGTATTGTTCCTTGTCTAACCCCCCCAGCTCACTGTCTCCAGAGGCCTAATTCTGTAAACTGGACTACTGCAACAGCCTTTATCTCCTCCACTCTGGAACTAATCCGGAACAGGACTGCAAGACTTGTCCTTGGCCTCAAGCCCAAGGATAGTATCCCTCCAGCCTTGAAATATCTCCAGTGGCTGCAAAGATCAAGCGCAAGACCCTCTGCATCATCCACAAGTTCTGGGGCCAGGGCTGCACTACATCAAACTCTCTTCCTAAACACCTTCGCTCAGCCACCTCCAACCTTCTTAGGTTCAGACGCTTCTCCAGGCAGAGAGTGGGTGGTAGATCTCTCCCCAGCAGGTGCCACCCTCTGGAATGGCCTCCCTGACCCTCTCAAACTTGAGCCAGACCACCCAAGGTTCGGGAAGCAGCTCAAGACCTTCCTTTTCACTTCTGCTTTCTCTCACTTCTGCTAACATACCTGTGTGCTGACTAGTTGCCTGGCTATCCCTCAATCTCAATGGGCACCAGGCTCCTCCACAACTTCTAGCCCCTGCACTGCCTGCGGCCCTACCACACACTTGGGGCTGTCTCTGCAACCATACAGTCCCCCCGACTCCTTGAACTTACCCAGAGCCGTGTTGCCCTGGCTGCAGTTAGTTAGAGCAACTTGCACGATCTGATTGACACATGGCCTAGTCAGATCGTTGTTTTGTCCTCCCTCTGTCTTCCCTGTCTTGTCGCGCCTAGAAACAATTGTGTACAGGTGCGTTATGAATGACTCCTCATCATATCATATGACAGTGCATTCAATCTGCTGTCAGTAATTGAGGGTGTGGTGGGGATAAGCATCCAACGATCCACTAAAGGAGAAGGGTGGTAAAACCTAGGAATAATCAGACAACTGCCTATCCATGGAACCACAAGTCAACACAATCACTACAGTGCTTCTAGCTCCTACGACTACTCAGGGGGCTGCTCCCATACATCTCCTTTTCGCACAGAACCCTCACAAACCTATCCCTGATATGAACAAGAATTGATTACGCAAACACCCTCTACATAGGAATGCCGGAAAGACTCGTCAAGCAACTCCAACGTTTCCAAAACCCTGCAGCCAGGATTCTCTTAAGATTAAATGGAAGAGACCACATTACACCAGCTTTGAGAAGCCTTAATTGGCTACCAGTAAAAGGACGCATCAAATTCAAAGCCATCTGCATTGCCCATAAATCCCTACAGACCTTCAAATAGAGACAAATAAACATGAAAAGAGGACATTTGGAGGAACAGCATTCTCACGCTTAATTGCAAAACTATGGCACATCATGCCTGAAGAAATTGTAACCAAAGAAGACTGCATCACCTTCAGGAAACAACTAAAAACCTTGTTATTCAGCAGACCGTGACAAGCGTGAAAGGACAGCGGCAGCAAAAGACAAATCGTGGACAAAATGAAACAAACAGCTACGCACCCATTTAGCAGCCAACCACACAACTGGCCACAACACAACTGCACCGACTAATCCCTGCTGAGTAACTACACACTGGGTACAACCAACCTCTCCCTCAAATCCATAGGGTAAGTCAGCCGCCACACTTGGAGAGGAGGCAGGGTTGGCCGATGAACCGCAACCAAGTATGGCAAACTACCATTGAGCAGCAACCAAAGAAGCACTTCAGAAGCACTGTCCAATCCCCCCTTCTTGCTCCTCATTAACCAACGCCACTAGCCACACCACATACACACCGAGAACTAATCTAATCCTCACACTCAACCAACTCTTGACTTAAAGTAACCTTAGAGGAACATCCTCTTGCACATAGTCCTATAAATACATTGACACTACACAAATGCACATCAATGCAAATATAATACACTTAACAGTCATCTGCGACTCTGGAAACCCCTGTGGATAAAACTAACCAGTGTTCACGACCGCAACCCCACTCTAATCTCAAATGGCCCTCCCACCCAACACAAACACTAGCACACATCCGAGTCGTTGAGTCCTACCTATATGGTTGCAACAAGTGGGGTCTCTCAAACAAGCTCCCACACACCAGACAATGCATGCAGCCAGTTCCTCCTGGTTCGGAACTTATCCTATTCTCACTAACCCACCCCCTCTTCTTTTGCAGAGCCACGTGCGTGCCTGGAGACTGCCCTGTGGTGGTAGTAGTATGCTGTATAAATCAACATAACTCTTGTGCCGAAATGCACCAATGGGCCACTAAAGAAGGGTGCATGCACAGCTTTATAGCCCTTGTTTTTTATAAACTAAAACCAAGAACTCCAACATTGGAAGAAAAGTGTCTATAAGGCACCAGCTAACTTTTGTAACCAGTATGTGACATGCTGTCAGATTTTAACAAGGCATTTAATTACCAGAACTGCCTTCCATTGCATGCAGGAAAGACACCTTTCCTACAAATCCATTCTGCCCGGTTTTGGTTTATTCACTTCGAAGTCTATTCCCAGTATTACTATTCTGTAGTTTGTTTGGTCTGAATTTAATTGCATTCCCAGACACCCAAAAGCCTCACAGGAAATTGATGCACAGAACAAGTTTGGATCTTGTCCCCACCAAGCCTGCACTGCGCTCATTTTGCGGGATGCTTGCCTTTATTTGCCTGAAATGACCAGAACCCCATCACCCGGAGCCTAGTAGCACTTATGTTCTGAAGCTATGGCTGGGCCGGTCCTCTGCACTATGCTCTCAGATCAGATGATGTCTCTAGCACGTTCAGCTCTTGCAAGGGACTTTAAGTTATAACCCACAACCCAAACCATAAACTAGTATGGGTATACCCAACCAGTCACTGTAAACCAATACCAGGACTTCAAAAAAATGGTCCCATCCGCATTAATGCTCTAGAATGAGAAATGGACTGACTTTGTATCATCGTCAAGGTTCTACAGTCAGGTGATGAATCTGGCAAGACTACCTGCTGCAAGTGATGTTGGGCTGTCTCCTGTTATCAGCCCTGTTGGACCCTTCCTTCTCTCTCCCTCTTTCCCTCTGCCCCAGGTCTGGTTTCCAACATATAGGCGGAATAGTGGCAGGATTTCATGTAGAGGCATTTGGATGCTCCTCTACACTCCCCCCTCTGGTCGATTCATCAACCACGCCTTTATCAGCTTCCACATCTCAACATACTTTCTTGAAAAAGTGCTTCTTAGGAGTGAAAATTTGTACTACTCCTTTCAGAGATCCTGCTGATTTTACGTGCTCATCAACACTCCAGGTCAAAAGGCTGGATAGGCCATTTGAGTTACAGTAAATCCATCGTCCCACATACTTCCTGCGGTTTCTTAGATGCCGGAACTTTGTTCCCTCTGGTGCTAAAATACTGGTCTTAATGTAGTCTCTGATTTCTTCATCTGTCAATTCCTTGGATACGAACCCTGATTCAACATCAATGATGATCTTCACTCCTACTGCTTTCTTTGTTGTCTTCTTGCACTGTGCAATTATCATCCTGATTATACAGAATCCAAACCTCACCATCACAAGTATGGCTCCCAAACGCTTGAAGATGTTCGCCATCCATCGTGGAACCCATGAGAAGATGGACATGAACCAGCTATCATCTGCAATATTGTCTGTCTCGTCTTCCATTGTGTTATGTAACTTTGTCAGCAACGTTATGTCCTCCGTCAAGGTCCCATTCTCATCATCATGAGAAGGTATGAACGTGCAACATGATGGCCTGATTTTGGCACAAACACCTCCATCCATTTCTGTGATCATATCAAGGACATATCTGTTCTGGAGAGTCATCAGTCTTATGGCTCTCAATTCCTCCTTGATCGCATGGAATCCCTTGATGGTGGTGTTAATCGTCTGCAAGAGTTCCCATCTAGTAATCTGTAGTCATTTAGCATTTGCCATTGCCTGGATCCCAGGCATAAAGATAGTCGTGAATATCGAGGCAGTCTTGCTGAACAGCCTGTGCTCATATGGAAAAGCATCGAAAGCTTCTATACATTTTGCTGAAAAGTAATTCTCTCTCCTCGTTCGGTTGAGGAACTCGAGTGATCCCCTTCTCCTTAAATGGGTATCTGCCTTTGGAAATTCACCAATATTCAGGTCACTTTTCAGAATCACCAAAGCTGGAGCATGGACAAGCACTAAGGAACAAGTACCTCCCAATCCTTAGGCAACTTAATGTAAGCTCTGGGTCCACATGCCCAAAACCGATCCTTTAGAACCGCTGTTCCTTCTCCCATACCGGAAACATCAACTATGGTTTTACAACCTATGTTATCTCTCATATGTCTTCTCCCTTTTAGCCGAAAACACAATGTCACATTCGTCAGTGGGATTACAAACATTGGTCTTGATTCATCTTCTACCCATGTCAGTATCTTGGCATGTTCGGCCCATGACTTTAAACAGTCGTCATTCACCTTTTGTACTTCTCGTACATATTCTTTCTTTAAAAGATGAGCTGCACAGGACATCAATGCTCCTTCCCATCCTTTTTTGGTCCTTACTTGTCCATAGACTGGCATCTGCATTCTTTCCCAGCTTCCAGGCATCCAGGCATCCAGCCCAATTCATCTTTATCGGGACAGTCCATTCTATTCATTTCTGCTATGACTACTTCATCCTGTCCCGCCCTTTGTTATGTGAGCATCTTGCTCTTCCATGCAGGCTCCTTCTCCATCTGTGTAGTCTTGATATAATCATCCTGGAAAGGAAATTACCATTTCAATCTCCATCCCAAAGTGGCTCAATGTCTTTGAAACTGTTCTCGGGTCATGCATGCCGCAAGGTGAACGAGACATCCGGCAGCATACTCTGATACTTCTCTAGGAATTAAAGTTTGGGCAGCACTCATGGCATAAGTTACAAGAGAGCAGACATAGAAACCCTCCTTAGATGTCCTTTCACCCACCTTTTTCATGTGCTGATACCATATGTTATTACCGAAGTGTGCTGTACTATCTAACTGTGTGTTAATTCCATTATCATCTTCCTCTGCATTTCTCTTGCATCTTCCCAACATAATGGTTGCAGCCCATGGAAACAACTCCAAAGCAGCCCTGCTTTGGGCAGAAAGCACTTGAGACCAAGGCTCGTCTAAAATGGACAAGTCTGGATGAGTTCCTAAAGTTTGGAGAACCAAAGGAGCTGCCACTGTTCCTGAACCAATAAAGTAAAAGGAGTGAACCAGAAGAAACAGAAAAACGAAAATAGACACTGTACATGCATATATTATACACCAGAAGATTAATCCACACAATTTGTGCCATTCCAATATTTCTTGAGTTTGCTGATTCTCTGAAATCGTGCTATTTTCAAGTTTCCTTATCATGCCTGTATACTACCTTTAAGGAAGGAAAAAACCTTTTTAATCAAGCAATTTAGGTAAGTCAGGTAACTGCAGAATCTGTTCAATTATTGCTGTAAGCAGCCCTCCTATCTCAGGGCCATTTTTAGGATCATGCAGAAAAATAGGTATGCTAACGCTACGCCCAACAATAGCAGGATAATGTTAATGTTAAAGGACATTTGTACCGTGCACTATCACCACCGGAGTGGTCCCCTGGCGCTCTGGTGGCTCTGAAAGAGGAGGGGAGGTTGAGTTAGTGGGAGGAAGCAGGAAAAGTGCAAGAGAGCAGTGATGTGCTGTTGGCAGCCTCAGCCCGGTGGGTCTGTTGGCTGGGCCTGGGGTGTTTGCGGTCGGCAGTCGTTGTGTACTGTTGTGCGAGTCTATGTGTGTTTTTGTTTTGTTGTTGCAATGTAGTGAAGTTTGTGCGGTTTGTTGTGCTCTAGGTTTTGGTTGTGTTTGGTTTGGAGTTTGAGAGGTGTATGCAGAAGGAGAAATTGTTAGTGGAGTTGGCATCTCTAACCTGAATTGAGGCGCTAGGCTTGCATAGTCTCCCCCGATGCACCTCTGCCCTAATCTGGGTCCGTCTGGCATACAAGGTTCCTTACTCCTCTGGCCCCCACCTCTATCATGCTCTCTCATAGCCCCCCTGTCCTTCCTTCATACTCCTGTGGCCAGTGCACCTGCCAATGTGAACATCTCAGGTAGTGTGGTTATATGGTCAAAGCATATATACGAAAACAGCAAGTAAGATCCTATGGGCATCGTCGTTTGTCAAAACCATATGTTCAACCAACCAGTTGCGTTGTACGTCAAGAATCGGCGTATTTGTCAGGCTTCCAATTCCTTATTAGGTGCTGCCACTTAATCATATCCACAATATGTCAACAACCTTCTAAAGGTCATTTTCAAAGAACCCTGTGGCTCAAGAAATAGATTTGCATGCCTGCTAAAATATCTATAAGGAGTGTTCAGGGGAACTGCAGTCCAAGTGCACATTTGCACCTCTCAGTCAATCCGTTGGTTTGTTGCCCTTCTTCCTCCCCATCGATCGAGTCTGCACTTGCTGAAATTCTTCTTCTTGTCTTGCTTCTGGATCGATCGTTGGGTGTGTGTCGGCCTTTCTGCTGTAAATTTTAATGTTGTTGAGATAAATCCAGGCTCTTCTGCCTTGAATCTTTACTGCAGAAGGAGTAACATTTTCCACAATGTACGGCCTCACAAACCTAGGTTCGTGCCACTTCCTAGTGCAATTTTGAATCAGCACAATGTCTCCAACAAACAATTTTGGTGCTGGTAATAGTTCACAAATTCCGGCTGCTGAATGGTCTTCATTTGTGTCCTGAGACTGACCCCTCTTGTGCTTGAGATGATCTGAAATGACAGAGATACTAGCGGTCATACATGTCAAATATTCATTTAATTCATTTCCTAACCATTTAGCAGAGCTCTGGGCATCACTTCTGCTCCTTGGTGGAGGAGTCAACGGCATTCTCATTCATCTCCCTGTCACTACTCCGTGGGGTGTGAGGAAATGGTCCGAACCAGGCTGATTCCTTAGGGCATATAAAGCTAAGGGTAAGCAATATAGCCATCTCTTCTTCAGTGTCAATTTTAGCCTAGCGACTCTCTCCTTTAGAAGGCCGTTGAGTTTCTCACACATTCCGTTTGCTTGCGGGTGATAAGCAGAAGAAAACTTGTGTTTAATATTTAATAACAATCCTATTTGTTCAAATACTTCATTAACCTCATGTCGCCCATTATCGTATCTCAGCACTTTGTTGTAATGTGTCTTGCTAGCTGAGGGGATGACATCACTGTATATGGAATGTAGTGAGGTCAGTGTGAGTGGAGTGTTGGTTTGTTGTGATCTGAAGGGGATTCTATGCTTGGCAGTTGGAGGTATGCTGACTTGGATAGGACATGCCAATGTTTTGTTCCTGGCAATTGAACTACAATAAATCTACTTAATAACTTACCTGCTGGTCCGGGTGTTCATCAGCTTCCAAGTTATTACACTGGCGACGAGGATGGGATCCTGTTGTGGAGGGGACAGTCCAGAACCAGGAAACATTGCCCTCCATTGAATCCATGTCCAGGAAGAAGCTGTCAGCAGGTTTATGGCCCAGAGTTGTTTTGACTGGGCGGAGTACTTTTTCAGCAGGCCAGGCGGTGCTGATTTGAGTAGTCCAGGCCCGTTTATTTTCTGCAGCAGGCCGGGCCGTGCTGTCTTGAAGGTCCAGTCGGTACTCAGGTCGGGGTGCAGCGCCTGTTTGGCATAGTGTGCCCTTGCAAACTGCCTTACCCAGTGACCGGGTGGTGCTGGAGGTGTCGGCGGCAGCTATTGAGCACATTGTCCGTGTGCTGTGGTGACTTGACCCAGTGACCGGGTGGTGCTGGAGGTGTCGGCGGCAGCTATTGAGCACATTGTCCGTGTGCTGTGGTGGCCAGACCCAGTAACCGGGTGGTACTGGGTGGTGCAACTCAGCACACAGGTTGGTGTGTAGTGTGAAGGCCCATCAGCCGGGTAGTGCTTGGGCCTGGCGTGAATACCACAACAGTGGAGGCAGTGGAGGTGTGGGCCTGGCGGTACCAGAAGGTTTCGGCAGTTTGGGCTGTGCTGTAGCAGTCTCGTAACACGATTACCTGCCTCGGTTTCTACGGGACAGAGGAGCGCTCAGCAAGGAGGCGGCGCTGAGGGCTCCAGCCGTCTGGGTATCGGTTTTCCTCCTATTGCGGTTGTGGAGCGCTGCGTGATGAGGAGGTGTGTTATTGGTATAAACCCTGCATGTTGGGCTGGATGCCGGGTGGTCCAGCTAGCGGGCATCGAATGAATTTCATTTGTGTGGGGCCCCAGGAGCAGCTGGTGGCACCTGAGGCCTTGGGTGCCAGCGTGCGTCCTAGAAGGATGGGCTCCCGAACCTTTCACCCTATGAATGTGCGCAGGACTTGTGGTCGGTGTGCCGCCTAGGTGAGTTGTGATGACGTAGCGTGTCATCAGGAAGTCTTCCAGAGGGAACGTTTGGAATGCGTTCTTCAGGAGCGGCTGGAACGCGGAAGTAAACACAGCCGCGTTACGTCAAGTGCGTCTGTCCACAGAACGTTGTTGGATGAGAGGACGAGGAGCGAGCGCAACGTTGTGTTTGGTGCCAGGAGTTGTGAAACACTAACTTCAGCAGAGTCTAATGGAATTTCGGGTCTGAGTAAGTTCGAGCGTGTGTCGGGCACCTTATGCAGGACAGCCTGTCCTACGATGGTGCGGACTGTTGGCCTAGGAGAATTCCATGCATGGGTCGGCGGTCCTGGGTGCTCTAGAATAGAGTTTGCATCTGAGCTGAGGTCTTCCGCTATCTTGCAGTCAGTGGCGGTATTTGTGGGAACAGTTTCCATTTTTGAAATGTTTTAATTTGTCATATATCTAGGCCTGTATGTGTGTGTGTAGCATGGGCCCGTGTGAGGGGATGACATCACTGTATATTGAATGTAGTGAGGTCAGTGTGAGTGGAGTGTTGGTGTGTTGTGATCTGAAGGGGATTCTATGCTTGGCAGTTGGAGGTATGCTGACTTGGATAGGACATGCCAATGTTTTGTTCCTGGCAATTGAACTACAATAAATCTACTCAATAACTTACCTGCTGGTCCGGGTGTTCATCAGCTTCCAAGTTATTACACACTTCACACACTGATCTTGGAAAGACTTCATGTACTAAAAACTTTGCTGCGCAAGTTGCGTCAGGGTGTATACAAGGACCTGCTTCGATCCACCTGGAGAAGGGACACACCACCACTATCAGATACCTATATCCACTACATTCTTGCAGCATGTCAACATAATTAATATGTAAATGCTTAAACGGACCATTCGGTCGAGGAATAACTCCTCCAATTGTTTGCAGTGTATTGTCAAATGAGAAATTATATAGTGCCTCCTATCACAATAAATATATGTAAATATATGTATATTGGCCTACGCCAAGCTGCTTACAAGTTGCTTGCGAAGAAATCTGTGTTGCAAGGTCCTGACCTTAAAATCAATGTAAGCCGCCATTTTAGGTCAATCCGCCATTTTAGGTTCGCTTTGTAAAGTCACCCTGTGAGTTAAAATGGTGGACAATGTCATTCCGAAATACAACATGGCTGTCTTGACCTCTGTATGTAGCTAATATGTAACTTGCCTGCAGGCCACTTGTTGAGGTCGTGAACTGAGACCTTGTCCTTCGTTGACTTGTGTGTAAAGGATTACTCGTGCAATGAAACTAATCCGCGAGCATATGTTAAGAACAATGTATTCAAATACTGAACGTAGAACACTTGTTTAACTACATTGTATTAATGTTTGTTTGAGAAGAACTGCATGGGAAATCCCAGAATACACAGATGCCGTATTGGCTTGTTGATATATGTATTAAAAGCAAACCAGTTACATGTGGATGTGCGAAACTCGGCATGAACCCTAGATGGGTGATGTATTAGCAGAATATTAACCCGAAGTAGGGCTGGACATCGTGCTCACAAAGAGTATAAAAGACCAATGCATTTTAATGCACAGCGTCTCTCACTGAACACACTGAACCACGCTGGAGTTCGTTGTGTTGCACTGAGGGCCGATAGCTATCTGATTTTGCTCTGTTCTTCTTAACTGGATTCAGTATAAAATAAAGTACTTGGTATGTTCCTTTGTAACCCGTGTTCGGTGTATTTCCTTTTGGGGTACTCATCCTCGATATTTTGATTTTGTTTTCACAGTTGGACCCCGAATAGGGACCCTCAAGATTGATGCCGGATTGTTGAAGGTTGACGCAGGCTATCGGACCGGGATCAGACGGTGTGACAAAAAGGGGCCCCACTGCACAAGACGTGACACCTCAGTAGCACTGCACGACCCAATCCTGGACGATTAGCTTGTGGTCCGAGATGGCATCTTGACGATGGTCCACTTATCGAGGCGGGCAGACTTGCCGAAATCACCATACACAAGGTAAGATTAGTTAGGTAAGATTCTCTGAAATCCAATTGGACCTCCTTAGGTTTGTTCAGGTGAGTCGTGACCCGACTCTTAATTCAACCCTGATAATTTGAATTTTGGTGCATTGTAGCTGCAGACACAATTATTGACCAGGTAACACCAATAATTTGATATGCCTGGGAAATTGTCTACCCACTTCAGGGTGTTGTTCCGCAGCAATAGACAACCTTTGGAATTTAGCCGTCCCGCACCACAGGAGGGGTCGCCGGCATGTACTATGTACTGTAAGCATGGCATTGGAAGTATAGTATTTAATGACATTTGGCACAGACAAACCAGACATGCCTCCGAACTTCAGTGGCCAATCAATGGTAGTTTTGAAATCCCTCGTATTGAGTATTTAGAGTCAATTCTATTAAAGAAAAAGGCTACACCTGCAGCATTTGATGCTTTGCAGAATTGGAAAAAAGAAGCGTTGCAGCAACTTAAAAGTAGAGAAAAACATGCGCGCCGTCATAGGACGAACGCCGAAAAGGCATTATTGTACGACCAAGATAAACATTCTGAATCGACTAGGAATATGGACAGGGCTTTCTCACTTGGAATTCAGAAAATCTATCCTTCCAAAGACCTCCATGCTTCCAATGAATTCATAGACAAATTGTTAAATGAACGAAGGCCTGGTGCCTCTGTGCCACCTCCGTATGTTCCTCTTCCTGCTGCTTTGCCTCTTCCTCCTGCTATTCCTGCTCTACCTGCTCTACCTGCTGTTGTTCCCGTTGTTCCTGCTCCTCCTAATGTTCCCCTTCCTCCAGCTCCTCTACCTCGTCTTATCGCACCAGTTACAGTACCTCCATTGAATTTGCCTGTTCCTCTCTTCCAAGTGGTCCCTAGCCGCTTGTAGTTGATCGAGGTGCAGGGTCGAAGGTTGTCACTCGCAATACTGTACCACCAGAGAAGAAACGTGATTTGATTGCATGGGCTAAGCATTGTATGGAGAGAGATGATAAAGCTAATGTTTTCGCCACACTTTTTAATATGGATAATTTTCCTGAGTAAAATGTTTTTATTGTAGGTTTAGGGATTCATTTATGTGTAATGTGGGGAAAATTAAATAATACAGATCTCCCGCAAGGGTTAAGGGATCTAAATACTTTAGCGTTTTCTAGAGACACTGTGGAGAAAGTAAATGAGCATGTCGAGAGGTTATTTGGGTATAGAAAGGAGTTGGAAAGGTTATAGAATGAGGATGACGAGGGGGAAAGTATGTATGTGCAGAAACGGTTCCTTCCTTGTCGTAAATCGATATCTGAGGAAACACGAATTTGTACGAAGGACGCGGTTAGATGGATTTAGGATATGTCGATAACTCCAGTTGAAGTATATGACACATATAGTAAGTATACGCCAGAAATGCAGAGGAAAGTGATACAGGTAATGATAGAGTACCTACAGGATGATTGTGTAAAAAGAAAGATTAGTTGTCCCACAGAGTTATTGAGTATTTATAAGAGAGCTTTTTCACTTGACACTTCTTCGACTACTTTAGCGCTCGACTTAGCTCTGTTGCTTAGTAAGCGTTCAGAGTCCCCTACTTCTCAGTTGCCTATGAGAGAGGTTCTCCGATATTTGTCCCGAAGGTTGAGGTTGCGGCCGATGTTGCACAGGGTATAGTTGCTGTGAACATTCCCGCACATTATGTATCACAGTTTGTTCATGTCCCGTTCGCAAGACAGGAAGTGAATACTATTAGGCAATCTATTCCTGATATTAGGAAAAATCTGACAGGATTCTACAAAGAAATAGAGTCCGTCTTGCAGTCCTCAGTGTTCACCTTAGGAGATATTGATCTGTTATTTCCTGTACTCCTGCCCGTAGATTTGTGGAAACAAGTTAGAACTATAGACGATGTGCCAGGGTTGGGAGATACATGGGTGAATATAACTAGACTCGATGGAGAAAGGCCAGCTGGTGAAAGACCAGGTGATAATAACTTTTCCCGATAGAATCATTGCAAAATTGAAAACTATAATTCCAGAGAAAAGAATTATTTGGGACAAACTTACGGCTTGTGACCAAGGGAAGTCTGAGGGTGCTACCAAGTTCTTTAATCGGTTCAAACAGGTATTCTCAGATTTCAGCGGACAAGACCTAGGCACAGAGTCTGGGAAAAGGTTATTTGTGGACAAATTTGTGCGTGGATTGTTGCCTGACATCCAGTCACAAATTATGTCTTCTGAGAGCGCTTGGCAGGCGAAGTCCCAATCAGAAGTAGTGCACATGGCTCAGTACTACGAGAACCGTGTCAATAATGAAAAAGATAGAGTTGAAAAACGAAAAGGTGATTTGAAGACTAAAGTGCTATTACAGCAAATTGTTAGAGGCCCCAGAGGGGGTAGTTTTCAGATTAGAGGTCAGTATGTCCCGCAAGGGAATGTGCCCTTGGGTCCTGTGAACATTAACCAGTGCGCCTATTGTCGTCAAGAGGGTCATTGGCATGCACAATGCCCCATCCTTTCCACAAAGGTCGAATAACACATTTGGGAATATGGGTAGACGATCCAGAGGTCACCCGGGTGTAGGGGGCCCTGGTAGAGGTCAGTTTACACAGGATCCTCAGCAACCTTTTTCACAGGATAATCAGACTTCGAGTGTGGACACCAGGAACATATTTGATCATCCTTCTGCTGCATATTTATTTGAAGAGCTTCCTTTTGATGATATTCTGTTTCGTTAGGATTGCCCGAAGCAGGGTTTGGAACCTACACCTATTCCCATCAATCAGAAATGTCCCTACGTTGAAATGGTGGTGGGAAATAGGAAACATCAGTTTTTGATAGACACTGGAGCACAGAAGTGTTCCATTGATCATTTGCGGGTTCCAAACATTCCACTGTCAGGGCAAACCAATGTTTCTGTAGGGTTTTCTGGCACACCAGTTGTTTGTCCAGTTTCTTCGTCGGTACCCATTTCTTTGGGTCCCTTTACGGACCACTTGTCACGGGTGGCACTCTGTTAAGAGTGGCACAGGACACCCAGGAAGGGTTTGGGTGGTTGTGCCGAAGTAAGGTGGACAGATAAGTACACACACAGCTGAAAGTAAAGAGAACGAAAAGTAGGCAAGTGTAGCAAGGAAATAAGGTACAACAGAATGGATTCCCTTTTGGGGTGTATGCAAATATAGGAAAAGAGTATTCCACGGACCTTAGGAAAAACTCTAGCCTTCTGCACAGTTTGCTATAACAGAGGCCCACGCTGTTTGCTCATGGCTGGGAACAACAGCTGTGGGTGTCTGTAACACAGAAACTAGACAAGGGAAGGGGCAGTCTCATACCAAAAAGGCACATCATGAGGCACCAAAAACTCTTTAAGTTTGCAAGGTGAGAGTCTTGAAGGACGGAGACAGTACCAATGTTCTGAACCATTGAGGTAGAATTTGGAAAAGACAAAGTCTTTGGAGCACAAAACCCAACAGTGTGTTCATGGAGAGAGGAGCTGTGAAAGACTGCTGCAGGCTCCCTGGCAAATCTTGCTTTGAAATGCAACAGTAAGATGTTGAAAGGTGGAGCCAGAGTTACAGCAGAGTTGGTTGCTCTAGGAAGATTTTCCAAGGCATCAGAAGCAGCAATGGCAAAGTCAAGATCAGCCGCAGAATATTCAGGAGTCACAGTGGCGGGTTCTCCATGATTTGTAGGAAGTTCAGAAGCCACCGCAGCAGGGAGATCATGAAAGGCTGTAGATAGTTCCGATGCTATAGCAACTGGGAGTGTGGGTGCCGTAGAAGAACCAGCGAGCAGTGATGAACCTGAGACTGATAGAGTAGAGTCTGGTAGTTTTAGTGCTGCAGAGGCACCAGCAGGAACAACCGGAGCTGTAGTCCTAAAAGAGAAGTTGTTATCTGACTTAGCAACAGGTCTGTCCTTGCAGGCAGAGAGGAAGGGGTGCTTCTACTGCAGAAAGAGTGATGTGAGATGCTGCAACAGTAGCAGATTTAGAAATATTAGCAGGAGGAGCAGCAGAGATTCGGCTAGCAGATACAGTAACAGGTAGTATGACAGATGTGGGATCAGGATAGGGTAGGCGTTCTGAAGGCTGAAATTCAAAGTCTGGTGTGCTCAGATTGCTAGGTGGGTCTGGGGTATTGACTGATGGAAAAGCTGGATTCCAGACAGGTACTGGGTACTGTTCAGAATTTGAATCGTGGTCTGGTGTACATAAACCCTTAGAAGCAGAGTATATTTCTGATTTGATCACTTCAGAAGAGGCTGTAAGTGTGAGTAAAGGACTGTAGTCAGGGGTAAGAGCGGAACAATCCTTTGACTCAGAAGGATCTCTAATCAGAAGATTACACTTGTCTTGTGGTGTAATGGCAGTGTGAGTGATGTGGCCCACCGAAGGAGTTAATTCTTAACTGTCTGTACAACAACCTGAGTTACTGTGGCTGGAAAGTGAAAGAGCTGTGCCAGACTTTAGAAGGGATGCATATGCTAAATTTAGGTCTTCCATCTGCTTGGTATAAGTCTGTATCCTTTTCTGCGTGGCAATTCCAGGCCTTATCATGTCGATCTCTAAGGACAGAATATCGGGTGTAGGACATAGTGTCAGAAGGTCTGGAATATTGTGTCCCTTCATTAAATTTTTACTATGTAAATAAACAAAGTCATCATAGAGATCTTCGGTCTGTCTTTTAATGCGTAGGAGTTGTTCTTGAGACATGTATGTTCCATTAGCCTGATCTAAAGCTTCAGAATCAGGTGTAGCAGAAAATTCAGTTGTAGCAATAGGAAGACTGACCTTAAGGTTATGATGGTTAGTAGATACTGAGGAAGTATTAAGACGACCGATGGTCAGTATTGGTCTTTTGTGCTCAGGACCAGGTGGACTAACCTCAGGATACTTAATGCCTTGTCCTGTCAAATGAGGGTTTCCAGCAGTCCGGGGAGCTTGCCAAGCTGATCTTGAGCATATCACTCTAGCAACAGCGTACTCTGGTTTAGAGTCTCCCACAATTAGTGCAATACCCTTGGCTGTAGCAGTGTTAGATGAATTGCCCAAAGACACAGGAGTGTTTTTCACTGTTTGGGCTAACAAGATCTGTAAGAATTCATTATCTTGCTGTAGCTCTTCAACAGATAAGGACTGCGGATCATAGTCGCACATGTCATAATAGTTATACATGGAAGAAGGGTCAGCAAGCCAGTGAGTGTAGTACCGTGCTTGTAAATCTTTGTTTACTAAGGCGAGACTGTTCTTTAGACTAATGTTTTTGTTTATTGTCTTTAGGGAAACTATAGATTTTTGTAAAGGTTTCTTAACACGAAAGGAAAGCATCTTTGGTCTGTGTGTGCCTTTCCTGCCAATGGAACAAGAAATGTTTGGCTCTTGCATTCTGTCACGGATGGCACTCTGTTAAGAGTGGCACAGGACGCCCAGGAAGGGTGTGGGTGGTTGTGCCGAAGTAAGGTGGACAGATAAGTACACACACAGCTGAAAGTAAAGAGAACGAAGAGTAGGCAAGTGTAGCAAGGAAATAAGGTACAACAGAATGGATTCCCTCTTGGGGTGAATGCAGGTATAGGAAAAGAGTATTCCAGGGACCTTAGGAAAAACTCTAGCCTTCTGTACAGTTTGCTATAACAGAGGCCCACGCTGTTTGCTCATGGCTGGGAACAACAGCTGTGGGTGTCTGCAACACAGAAACTAGACAAGGGAAGGGGCAGAGGTTGCTTGCTGGAAACCAACAGACAAGCCCTGTACAAAGGGTCTACAAACGATACAAGAGAAGACAATAACAGACAAATCCAGGAATAGGGAAGTCGATGAGCAAACTAGCAGAAGAAACTGAAAGGAAAGCAGTATAACTGAATTGGACAGGGATTATGAACTGAGGGTTGAAAACGAGAAAGAGAGCAAGGGAGCAGCAGTCAGGAATCAGGGGGGCTGCAATAACTGAAGGTAATAAATGCAGGTAAACTGTTGTGGATTGCAGAGGACTGTAGGGTGCAAGGTAGAGAGCTCAGAGGAGCAGGACAGCAAGGAGCAAGCCCAAAGGAGCAGGGCTCTAAGGAAGGGAGCCCAAAGGAAAAGGGCTGTAGGCAGCCGAGTGAAACAGGCTGCAAGGCAAGGAGCCCAAAGGACAAGGGCTGAAGGCAGAGGGGTGTAGCAAGCTGCAGGACGGGGGTTCCAGAGGACAAGGGCTGTAAGCAGCGGAGAGATGCAGACTGCAAGGCAGGGAGCCCAAAAGGCTAGGGCTGTAGGCAGCAGGGTGTAGCAGGCTGCAAGGCAGGACGCCCAAAGGAGCAGGGCTGAGGCAGGGAGCTCAAAAGGCTAGGGCTGTAGGCAGCAGGGTGTAGCAGGCTGCAAGGCAGGACACCCAGAGGAGCAGGGCTGAGGCAAGGAGCCCAAAGGGCTAGGGCTGTAAGCAGCAGGGTGTAGCAGGCTGCAAGGCAGGACGCCCAGAGGTGCAGGGCTGAGGCAAGGAGGCCAAAAGGCTAGGGCTGTAGGCAGCAGGGTGTAGCAGGCTGCAAGGCAGGACGCCCAGAGGAGCAGGGCTGAGGCAGGGAGCCCAGAAGGGCCAGGGCGGAAGGTAGAAGGCAGTAGAGCGTGATCGGCTGCAAGGCTGGAGCCCGGAAGGGCCAGGGCGGAAGGTAGAAGGCAGCAGAGCGTGATCGGCTGCAATGCAGAAAGCCCGGCAGGGCACTGGAACAAAAGCAGGTGTAAGCAGGAACAGCATACAAAAATACGTAGCTCGAAGCAGAAAGGTGCTGGAAAGACTCTTAATGCAAGAGACTGAGCTCCTGCAGGCAGCAGCTTTTATACCGCCCTGCTCAGCACAGAAGCAGGATAATTGGTCGCACCTGGATCAGCACACCTGCATATAATCTGCCTCCTCCCTCTCTGTTCCTGAACTGGTGGAAGCAGAGCTGATCCCTAGGGCTTCTGGGGATTGTAGTTCCGATGATGACAAATAGGAATAGCCAGGAATAGATAGTTATAGCCAAGTGCATTGTGGTAAGTGTAGTTTGTTGGGAAAAATAGAAAAGCACCAAAGTCTCGCAAATGGGAAATAAGGTGCACGAAGTGAATAGCGGTTGATCCAAGAGTTTTCTGTAGATAAATGAATAACCATTAGCCAATAGTGATCGCCAATGTATGCACCCATGGCGCAGGCATGACACCACTGTCCATTTCTGTTGACTTCGAATTGTGGAGAGAACTTGCTGGGGTTGAATCTGTTAAAAGAATTGAATGCAGTGATTTATTGTTCTTCTGACGGAGTGCGCTTGACGATTTCACCACAACAATTTTCTGTCTCGCAATTCTTGACTAGACCTTTGCCGCCAGAATTCATTAATGTACCAGAGAGCTTATGGGCTGTTCACGACAATGATGTCGGTGTTTTACAGATTGAACCTGTTAAGATAGTTTTGAAACATGAAATTGAGCTGCCACGCATTCCACAGTACAAGATTTCAGTTGAGGGCGAGCGAGCTTTGAAATGCATTGCTTCCGATTTTGTGCATCAAGGGGTGATAGAAGAAATTTCAGGAAGTTTGTGTAATAGTCCGATTTTGCACGTGTACACGAAAGGCGATAATGTAATTCCATTCTGTTTCATAATTGATTTACGTGCCATTAATAAAGTCGTTGCTCCACAATTTCCAATTGTGCCTGATGTGACGACAATCTTAACCATGATTCGAGCTACAGCTACTTACTTTAGTGTTGTGGATCTAAAGAATGCTTTCTTTAGTATTCCTATACACAAGGATAGTAGATACTTGTTCGCGTTCACCTTAGGGGGACGCTCGTTCCCATTTACTCGTGCACCTCAAGGGTACACAGAGAGTCCAAGCATCTATAGTAGGGCTTTGAAAGAACAGCTTGATACCCTTGAATTGTCCTCTACTTGTACATTGCTTCAGTACGTTGATGACTTGCTTTTAGCTGCTGACTCTGAGAACACCTGTAAGGAGGGCACTGTGTTATTGCTTATCCATCTAGCTAAGCATGGTCACAAAGCTTCGCTTAAAAAGTTTCAATATTGTTGCCAGGAGGTCGCCTATTTAGGCTATCTCCTGTCAAAGGAGGGAAGAAGATTGACACCTGAAAGAATAAAACACATTTCTGGCATTTCTGTCCCAAATACACAGAAGGAAGTTAGAGCCTTGATAGGTATGGCTTCTTACTGTAGGTTGTGGATCCCAAATTTTTCACTAGTGATCAAACCGATGTTGGATTTGACGAAGAAGAGCATTTCTTCGCCATTGCCGTGGAACGTGGAACACCAGAAATCATTTGACTTGCTAAAGACTGCATTATGCTCTGCACCAGTTTTGGGCACACCAAACTATGAAAAGGTTGTTGTGTTGTTTGTGCATGAATGTGATGGATGTGCTTTGGCTGTATTAACGCAGGAACATGGAGGGAAGAATAGGCTGTGCGGTTACTTTTCTTCTGCCCTTGATCCTGTAGCATGCGCTTTGCCAAGATGTTTGCGAGCTGTCGCTGCTGCTGCTGCGTCTGTAAAACAGAGTGAGGGAATGGTCCTAGGCCATGATCTAACCCTTATGGTGCCTCACTCTGTAGATATTCTACTGAACCAAACTCAAACGCAACACCTCACTTCTGCACGGTTGACAAGATATGAATGGATCTTGTTTGCTCCTCACATTCAAATTAAAAGGTGTTGTGTTCTTAATCCGGCTGAACTCCTGCCTTTCCCGCAAGATACTACTTGCGGCGATGAAGAGTCACATGACTGTCTGTATACTACCGAACAAGAAACAAAGGGTAGAATTGATTTGAAAGACACTCCTTTGGATAATTAGCAAGGAGAGCTGTTTTGTGATGGCTCCTGCTTCAAACTTACGGATGGTACATCCACAGCTGCTTATGCAATCACCACATTAAGCACGGTTGTGGAAACCAAGAGAATCACGCATAACTCTGCGCAGGCCGCAGAGATTATAGCATTGACCCGAGCTTGTGAATTTTCCGAAGGGCTTGCAGTAAGCATATATACTGATAGTCAGTATGCCTTTGGGGTGGTTCACAACTTTGGGAGGCTTTGGTCAGAGAGAGGGTTCCTAACGTCACATGGCACTAAAATTCAACATGGCTCCCTAATAGTACAACTACTTTCAGCGCTTGCGCTCCCTACTCAGTTAGCAGTTATGAAATGTGAAGCACATCGAAAGATTACAGATGACATAGGGAAAGGGAATGCTTTCGCTGATCAGATAGCTAGACAAACTGCTACCGATTCCCTTACGGAGACGTATGTTTCAAGGGAGACTGTAAATGTTTATGCAATGAATGAGGGTGTTGGGTCTGTACGGGATATCCAAGCTGATGCCACGTTAGAAGAATCCAAGAGGTGGGCTGAAGGCTTGGGGAAACTTGATGAAGACGGGTGTTGGGTAGACATAGCTGAAAGGAAATGTCTACTCCCTGACACGTATATAATGATGATGGTCATCATGGCCCATGGTCCTACGCATGTATGTGCCCAGAAAATTACAAAGATGTTAGAAAAAGTTTGGGCAAATGACAACATTTCAAAAATTGCCCAGCGCTATGTCCAGGATTGTATGATTTGCCTACAACACAATGTGGGAAAGGGGACAGCAACTCCAAGGGGAAGTTTTGGGCCACCCTCTGTCCCCTTTGAAGATATCCACTTTGACTTTATTGAAATGGAACGATGTAACAACAAAAAATATGTGCTGGTGGTCATCTGTGCTTTTAGTAAATGGGTTGAAGTTTTACCCGTTAAAGATGCTACAGCCATGACTACTGCAAAAACCATGTTAAAGGAGTACTTCCTGCGGTTCGGGCTACCAAGAGTTATCTGGTCGGACAATGGTCCACATTTTGTCGCTGCTGTAATTCTGCAGATATGTGCGGCATTACAGATCGACAAACAGTTCCATTCGGCCAGACATGCTCAGAGCGCCGGACTAGTAGAAAGACACAACGGTATCATCAAGAACAAGCTCACTAAGACGTGTGCCGGCACTAAATTAAAATGGCCGGACGCCTTACCGATTGTCTTATTATCCATGCGTACAACCCCTCAAACTAAGACTGGGCTCTCTCCATTTGAGGTGGTAATGGGAGACCTGCCAATATCTGGAACCTTCCTAAATGTAATTCGTTAAGAAAAGTTGAAAATGGATTACTTTCAGATTATTGCAGCCAGTTGACTAAAAACCTGTATTTGATTCATCACCAGGTACGAGAGGCTTTACCTGTGCGATACGAGGGCCTGGGCCACAGTATACAGCCTGGAAGTTGGGTGCTTATCAAGGCATTTGAGCGCTCTTCCTGCCTTGCACCTCGCTGGCGTGGGCTGTTCCAGGTCCTGTTGGTCACCCAAACAGCGGTGCAGGTCTCTGGAAGAAAGAACTGGATCCACGCATCCCATGTCAAGAAACTTCCTCACCCAGTGCCACACATTACAGAAGAAACAGAACCCCTCGCTAATGCTGCAACCAATGATCCCAAAGCAGTAAATAGCGCCGAGAGTGTGTCGGAGAATCTTTCTGAGCCCGTGAGGCTTGGGGAAGCCGCCATTTTGTCTCCACACTCTCCAAAAGTTTTGCATCCGGAAACTGCTGTTCCAAATTTGGCATTTTCACTTGTCTCTGATACGTTGCTTCCAACGGGAAGTGACGTCACATTGTTTCCGGATCAATCAGTACCAGTAAAAGCAAGGTACAATTTGCGTCCAAGAAAATAGACTTATGGCACGGTTTTCCTGTGTATCTGATAGACTTACGGCATGGTTCGGCTGTGCATTCGAAGAAGGAAAGGATCATCGAGGGCTTGTTTTTGCCCAAATTTGAGAAAGGGGATTCTGTTGGCTGGGGTTGTGGAAGGACTAAGAAGTCGCGTAGCCGGGAAGTCGCCAGCAACGAACATTGGGGGTTTCCTTTTGAAGATTACAATGCCTGCCACCGCTACCGCTCGTATGGGACTTGTAATTGATGGGGTGATCAACCGGGACAATGGACAATATGCCTGGGCCCCGAAACCGTATTGCTGTGTTTTTATAATAATATTTGGGTTTTTAATAGTCACTGTCTTAGGATTGTGGTATCTTGAGGAAATGCATCCTTTAGAATCCTTGTTGCCCACTGAAAATGTACCTACTGTTCCTACTCCCTTTGTACATTTGCATACTCTGTCCCCTAGGGACTCTCAGCATAGACAAAGGTACCACAATAATACTCTGTTACTTATCATGAATGCTACGCATGCCATTTTTAATAAGTCTAACTGTTGGGTCTGCTCACATTTACCGCAACACAGGGATAAGGGGCTAGGTTGGTATATTCATCCTTTACCTTTGACAACTGCTTGTTATGCTTCTCTTAGAGCACTGTTCTTTGGCCGTTGGAATGATAGCATCTCAGGGAACTTTGATGGCACCAATTTAAATAGTTTTGAGAAACGTGCTTTGACTCCCCAGGGATGCTTGCTTTTCGCAAACACGAGTAAACCTAATGTTGCTTCTATTAGGCCTTCTGATAGACTGTCTCGTCCTTTCCAATCTTTGATTTCCTTTAAGATGGCTCCAATAGGCAATAAGGAGGCCATGCCTCCTTCTTACACTGTTAATCATAGCCCCGATTCAGTTTCTTTTTGCATACAGAGGAATGGAACTCGGTCAATGGGAGATTTTCTAGGTTGTGCCAACGTTGCAAATTTGACTGGGGAAAACAGACCTTTGTATGTAGGCGAACCTGTCTACTTCGTCTGCGGTAATGTAGCATTCCCTTGGTTGCCCAGGGATTGGCAGGGAACCTGTTATTTAGGGATCCTGTTACCTGGGGTGTTTATAGCTAGTACAAAAGAAGTTTCAAAGGCTCGTCAACGGCGGGACGAGAATGGTGACACCCCAGCACAAATCTTGGGAGATGTAGCAAAATCAGTTGTGCCATTTTGGGGGCATATAGCGAATTCCGAAGATATCAGAAGACTAGCAAGAGCATTGGAGAGAACCATCAACCGGACCACGGACATACTCTATAATATGACATTAGAACAGAAGGCGATAAGACTAGTAGCACTTCAAAACCGGATGGCATTAGATTTCATTCTGGCTGAACGTGGTGGAGTGTGTAAATTAGTGGGGTCCACTTGCTGTGTTTTTGTACCAGATTCCTCCCCAACCATTTTCAAGGCAATACATAATCTGCACGTCCTTAGTTCAGAAGTGCATGTTCCCGAGGGAAACTGGGATCTTAGCGCTTGGTCCTGGGACTTCTTGCGATCTTGGGATTTGAAGGTACTTTCAGTCTTGCTGATTATTTTGGGAATCCTGTTGTTTCTTTGTTGCTGTATTCAGTGTCTACCTAGTATATGTTCGATGCTAGGGGGATGTTGCGCACAAGCGATAGGTACGATAGGACATAAAGTGTATGCCCCAGATAAAACTTCCAAAGAATATGTGTTGAAAGAAATTTTAGCAAATTACCTAATGGCAATCGATATCTCCGACAGTGATTCAGGGTGCATGGACAATGATGCCTGGAGCTATTTGCAAGAAGATCAGAAGTAGTTTAGCACTTGGCATAGGCCAAAAGGAGGGTTTGTCAAATGAGAAATTATATTGTGCCTCCTATCGCAATAAATATATGTATATCGGCCTACGCCAAGCTGCTTACAAGTCGCTTGTGAAGAAATCTGTGTTGCAAGGTCCTGACCTTAAAATCAATGTAAGCCGCCATTTTAGGTCAATCTGCCATTTCCAGTTCGCTTTGTAAAGTCACCCTGTGAGTTAAAATGGTGGACGATGTCATTCCGAAATACAACATGGCTGTCTTGACCTCTGTATGTAGCTAATATGTAACTTGCCTGCAGGCCACTTGTTGAGGTCGTGAACTGAGACCTTGTCTTTCGTTGACCTGTGTGTAAAGCATTATTCGTGCAATGAAACTAACCCGCGAGCATAAGTTAAGAACAATGTATTCAAATACTGAACGTAGAACACTTGTTTAACTACATTGTATTAATGTTTGAGAAGACCTGCATGGGAAATCCCAGAATACACAGTTGCCGTATAGGCTTGTTGATATATGTATTAAAAGCAAACCATATACATTTGGATGTGCGAAACTCGGCATGAACCCTAGATCGGTGATTTATTAGCGGAATATTAACCCGAAGTAGGGCTGGACATCGTGCTCACGAAGAGTATAAAAGACCAATGCATTTTAATGTACAGCGTTTCTCACTGAACGCACTGAACCACGCTGGAGTTTGTTGTTTTGCACTGAGGGCCGATAGCTATCTGATTTTGCTCTGTTCTTCATAACTGGATTCAGTATAAAATAAAGTACTTTGTATGTTCCTTTTAAACCGTGTTCGGTATATCTCCTTTTGGGGTACTCAGCCTCGATATTTTGATTTTGTTTTCACGGTATGTCCAGCAGTAAGCTTTTGACAAACGATGCAATTTACTACACAAAATGCAACATTCTCTAACAGGTTCAGTACTAACCAGTCTTCTGCAATAGCTGCAGCGATACTCTCCCTAGTTACATGCGGCGGGTAGTGCAGCTGTTCAAGCACTACCTTTAATGATGCTACTGGAATCAACTGCTTTGCGGTACTGTCCTGCTGCCATAATGCTTCTGTGGGGGATAAAGAACACCCCCTTCCCTTCCAAAATGATTGCTCTTACTGTAGCGCACTGCCTTGAATTTCCATGAACTGGGCCCTCAGTAAATGGTTAAACCCTTCGTTCACCACCATCATTTTTACCACCTTTTCTTTAACATTTGGAGCATCAAAACTTGAAATATCTTGTACGTACACAACTTTTTTCACTTCTGCATCTGCGGCTTAGTTTCCGTGAGGGATAAAGTCAGCTTGCTTAGTATGCGCTGCACATTTAACGACCGCTATGGCTACTGGGAGTTGTAGCGCCTTAATAAGCCTATCCAATAAAGATGCGTGTTGCACTGGAGTGACGTCCGCTCAGAGCTAGCCCCTCCTTTTCCAATGCGCTAGCCCTCCATGTACAGTCGACGTCACATAGGCGGAGTGACTGTATATCGTCACTTCCTGTCCTTCGTGTTTTTCAAGCACTGCAATAAGCGCTACCAATTCTGCTGCTTGTGCTGAAAAGTGAGATGGTAGTAGTCTTGCACTTGCCACAATCTCGATTTCACTGTTTGCTCTATGCCTCACTACAGCTGCGCCAGAATGCCTTTCCCCACTTGTCTGATACATTTTTGAAGAACCATCAATAAAGGGAATCTCCCCTCCTGGCAGCGCATTTTACTTATCGCGTGCTACGCTATCGTAGAACTCCTCTTTTTTCACATGCATACATTGTTCATACAAGGCAATTATTGGCATTACTCTGTATACAATTCAAAGTGTATTCTCTCCATAGAATTAACAAATATCACATATGTACTAAAATGACTTTCTTCGTAAATCATACAAATTTACAAGCTGTAATTGATTTAGGTATTGTTAATCCTGATTAACAATCCTGGTTTGTTTGTATGGACATATGTCCCCTATGTGCTTCTACGCTTTCCGGGCTCTCTAGCCCTTCTTCTAGTATAGATATCTGGAGTGGTACTAATCTGTAAATATAAATAAAAGAAATAACTGTTTAGGTATATTACGGTATGGTTCACTTTTATATTGCTTTATTAAAAGGATCACTGGGATTTTCTGCACTAACCTTGAATAACGGGCCAATCGGGTGATGATGCCCTTCATTTTTGTGACTGTACTCAAATGCCAATTCTTTGGGTAAAAGCATTCAAATTACTATGGTATAATTATTTACAATACAATGGTCTCCAGTGTGACAAGTCGCTGATGAAAGTGCTGTGTCCCACTAGGAGGCCAACTAAATTCAGGTAAACTCTACTTGTCTTCATTCTTGAACTTGTATTGACTCACCTAGATTTCACCTAGTGCGTTGTGCGCAATCAATTTTCTGTTCCCTTGTTGCATTGGGAAGATCATTCACATGTGCAATGGTTCAGTTCAGATTACTGAAATAGTATATCTTTCATTAGACACTGTGTGTGATTATTAGATATACCATACTCATATATCACTGATTGTGAACTGAATATACAATATGTCATACATCTGAGTGGTGGGTAGCTCGTAAGTTCTTTAATTGAATAGCCGGGAAGTTTCTCCACAGAATCATAGTTGTCCTTGTAATTGTGCATTACCTTATCACAGATTGCATTCCTGTGTGTATAAGTATGCAGCAGTGTTCACCACTTTGCATCTGACAATTTGAATTGCTGGATTAGATATAATACCTTCATACACTGAAGCCCTCTGGGATGTCAATGTACCCTTACAATGCTTGCAGACTTCTCAATCGCGAACGCGGCGGGCTGCCAATGATTGTTCGCACAGAAAATGCCCTTTAATTACTGGGTGTAACATCCCACTGTAATATGCCAGAAGTTTATACCCTAACATAGTTCTCTGTGTTAGCACTGCTGTCATGAATGTCCCATCAGTAAGGGAAAATAAGAAGAATTTCTCCGTATAGTTGGGAATTCCTAAAACAGGAGATGTACAAATAGCTTTTTTAAACTTTTCAAATCCTTCCTCTTCCTTATCAGCCCATTCTATTTTTTCCTTATTCACCTGTGCTTTCTTTAAAGCCTGCAAAAGGGGTCATGTATATGAGCTGTCGTCAAATACCCATGCTCTTACATAATTGCACAATCCCAAGAATTGTTGCATCTGCTTTGTCGTTTGAAATTTTGCAGTTTTCATGATCCTTTCAGGTGTCACCTTTTTACCCTCATGTGAGATCAACTGACCTATGTAAAACACTTCTTGACAATACTGCAACTTCTTATCTACTTTGTATCCCTTGTCTGCAAGGATAGTCATTAATTGAATCAAGTCTTGTCTACACTCATCTTCTGTCAGGCTACAAATCAGAATATCATCCATGTACTGTATCGCAGTAATTTTCAAATCAATATTGCAAAGGTCCATCTGCAGAACTCTGTTAAAGATCGATGGGGACTCACAGTACCCCAGGGGCAGCCTTGTATGTTTCAGTCCAATTTGGCAAAACAAAAAGGAAGTTAAGTCTTGTGAGTCTTTGTGCAATGGAATTGAGAAAAACGCATTTTCAAGTCAATCAACATAAAATATGATTCCATTGGTATACTACATAGTATCATCGCCGGGTTTGGAACTAAAGGAAACTCGGCCTCTACAATCTGGTTAATCAGTCCCATGTCTCGTATGAATCTCCACATACCACCCTTTAATTTCTTCACAGGGTACACTGCAGTATTACACAATGACTCTGACGGTACCAGAATACCTTGCTTCATCAATGCTGCAATAGTTGCAAAAATGCCCTCATCTGCCTCTCGAGACATTGGACAATGCCTCATTGGAGGTAAAATGCTCCTGGTTTCAGCTTTATTTTGACCTCTCCAACTCCTTGTAAGAGGCCTACATCATATGGGCCTGTAGTCCATAAAACACCTGGCACTTTCTCCAAGTCTTCATCACTGCGAACATCTCACAGTCAAATTTCAAACATCCCCCAAAAGTACAATTACCATACACCTAATATGCAGACCTCCAGGTCCTCCTGGATCATTTGAAGAAGAAATCACCTCACTAGTAGCCAAGAGTTCCAAACCCGCAGCACAAATTATCATCCTTGGGGATTTCAACCATGGGTACAATGACCCTAATGACCGCACAGCTACTTCCCTAGCTAATGCACTAGCCAAGCATGGCTTCTTACAACTCAGTTCTCAACCCACTCACTCGAAAGGTAGGACTCTCAATTGGGTAGCCGCTCTTAATTGCAACATCACCCTCAAGGACTCCTCACCTCTTGTTTGGACGGACCATCATCTCCTATCGCTAGATATCAACATCAATAGCTTAGAGCCCAAAAAAACCTCAATGCACCAGCTTGCCTAACCAGGAATAAGTGTAACATTACAGCTGAAGCTTTAATACCCCTGGTAGTCCCTACTCTCAATGCACTACCGGTCTCAGCTGACCTGAACCTGTTAGTCAACACCTACAACGAGTCCATGACTAAAGCTATCGACACCATTGCCCATTAAAAATGTGCAAAGGGAAATCCTTAGCACATTTGAACTCATGGTACACACCTGAACTCAAACTACTCAGACAAAAAAAAAAGTAAACTTGAAACAATGTGGAAAACCTCACTAATATCACTGTTTTATACAAAAAGGAAATATTACGCACCAAAAAAGAAACCTTCAAATCGAGAATAAACCAGGCAGGCTCTAGCACGAGAGAACTATTCAATATTCTAAAGGAACTAGAAAACCCTAATCCGCCTATTGACACCTGCACGAAGGACAAACCCTGGTGCACTAGCATTCAGAATGCCCTTGCTAACAAAATTACTGGGCTCCAAACTAAAATAGAAAACAAACAACAACAACTTGCTAATGGCACAACTTCCAGCCCCTCCACATCACCGCCTATCGACACCAACTCAGGCTTTACATTCAATAACGTAACTTTACCTGAAGTTCAAAAAATTATAGCCTCCCTTAAACCATCTAACTGTAAAGGGTATAGTTGCCCTGCACAAATTATAAAAGACGCAGCTAGGGATCTATCCCCCTTCATCACTAAACGTATAAACTTATCATTCTCCAGCAACTCAGTCCCTAGCAATCTGAAACAATCATGGGTCCTCCCACTGTTAAAAAAACAAACACTTGACTCGTCTATACCTACTAATTATGGACCTATCACCACTGTCCCGTTCCTACTGAAAATCTTAGATAGAGTTGCCTACCTACAAATTCAAAACTATTTAGAGACAAACTAACTATTAGGAATCCGTCAATCTGGTTTTAGACCTTAACATGGCACAGAAACAGCCATTGTTGACCTCAAAAGCCAGATCGGTGAACTCAAAGATAAGGGTAGTGCTGCCATCCTTCTTCTTTTAGACCTCTCGGCAGCCTACGACTTGGTTGATCATAAAATCCTATGCAACCACCTCTCATCAGCAGCACATTTCTCCCACTCGGCTGTCATGTGGATTCAATCCTTCCTCGCCAACAGAACCATGTGAGTCTTCTCACCTATAGCGGCGGCTGACCCCATCCCCATCACTTGTGGTGTCCCAGAGGGCTCCTTCGTTTTGCCTACTTTGTATAATATATTTACAAAGCCACTATTCAATAAATTGGACCATCTGGGTGTCACCTACACCAACTATGCTGATGACACCCAGATACTCCTAACCCTGTCAAGTAACTACAGCATTGATGTCGGCCGGATCAACAAAGTCTTCTCCATCATTCAGGCATGGATGGCCTCACATGGCCTCTGCCTGAATGATGATAAGACTGAACTGCTCCTTGTCGGCTCCCCCAACAACCTCTCGAAACTTTGCCCCAACTACAACAATATTATCATTGATGGAAATATCATACCTATTGCCAAAAGTGTAAAAACTCTCTGTTTCTACCTAGATGCCAACACCAACCTCTCTAAACAAATCAAAATGACCTCCTGAGCCACTGCCTACACAGATGAGCTGATCAGGGCCTGCAGACCACTGCTGTCCTCTAATAGCTGCCTCATACTAGCTAGAGCACTTATACAGTCCAAACTGGACTACTGCAACTGATTATATCTAGGCACTAACAAATCCATAATCAACAAACTGCAGGCCCTTCAAAACAATGCACTCCGAGCTGCACTAAATATTCCCAGTAGAGACCATATTTGCACCATCTGAAAATCTTGTAAATGGCTCTCTAGACAACAAAAAATCGACCTTAAAACCATTTGTCTCACCTACAAAGCTTTAAATCACCTTGCCCCTCCTTATCTCACCAGTAAATTCACCATGAAATCTCCCACCAGAATCACCAGCTCTACCAACACCCTATGCTTGGTGGTGCCCAGATACACCCTAAAAAGAGCCGGCGGAACCAGCTTCCCGGTTCTAGCCTCCCAACTGTGGAATACACTTCCACTGGATATCAAATCCATCTCACCCTTTCAATCTTTCAGACGCCATGCTATTACCTGGATACTGAACAAAAACTAAACACTACCCATGTCCCTCCGGACATCACTTACACTTTCACCAGTATTCACTCTCTCCTACCTTTGTGCTTGATGGTTCTTTCTGTATTACTCCTGTGCACATATCATATAAAATGTATAATCACTATGATATAATCTGTATAATTATTGTACTATTCTAAATTGCATATCTTTGCACATACTGCCTAAATGTATTAATTGTATCCTGTAACCACTTCCTAAGCGCCCATTTACCCCTGGGTCAGGCGTGCTATATAAATAAAATAAACAAACAAACAAACAAAATGCCCGACCCTGCAGAATTATTGCAATGCACCGTGGAATCTCCCTTTTCTCTATTCTGATCCAATACGTAATGCTCATGAAGAACACCACTTCATCATCTGATGGATCAGCTCTAAACATGTCATCGTCAGTGACGTCAGCCAATCTGCACCCTTCCCCAATGGCAAGTACTGTTCTTCATGGTTTACCCTCGTCATCTGTGCCTTCAAGCATTGCCATTTCCCCTCGTACTATGGCTGCATCTAATTCTAAGGGGATCGTCTGCCCCCCCCCTCTTCGTCCATAGGTACCTGTGGTCTAAACAGGAATTCATTAGGTATCCTTATAGTTTTCCAACTAAACCAGTTAGCCACGTTAACAGACTGCTCACCCCGTAAAGGAAAACTGTTGGTTCTATCGGCACACCTCGCAGAACCATCTGCCCTGTAAATGCCAATATAAATTCACCGACATTCATAGTGTATCCCAGGAGTGGAGCACACTATACCTTCATCAGTAAAGGAAATCATCATGTTAAGTTTTGTTAAAAAGTCTCTTCCCAAAATATTAACTGGTGTCTGCTGTGAATACAATAATGGAGCAGACATATCACATTCTCCTCTGGAGACTGGCAATTCATCAGTAAAAGGAACTCTGCTTGTAGCTCCAGAGAATCCTTAAGCATTCATGGCATTTCCCGACATTGGGTATTTTCCCTCTCATCTACACGAACGAGTAGCCCCAGTGTCAACTAAAAATTAAAAGGAATTGCCTCCTATCATCACATCAACCCTTGGTTCCTCTTGGGGTCTGGTGTCACTGATAGTACTGAACACATCAAGTCGCCCTATGACCTGTCCTATTGGGGATAAATGCATACCCCTGTTCCTGTGAAAGGATTCCCTCCTACCACTGTGACACCCCCTATTCTAGGTGTCAATAACTGTTCTGTGTTTATGTTCTGCTGTATCTGCATGGGGGCGTACTGTGACTGCCCTTGCGGTGGCTTCAATGGTGCTTGCTGTGATCGCTGCGGTTGCTGTATTTGCTGCGCTTGTGGTGCTTGTGCCTGATATACTGTCTGATCCTGGGCTAATCCATCCCTACCCTGTGAGCTATATTTTGGAGGGTGCGCTGTCCCCCCTCTTGAGTATTGACCGTTCTGTATATACCCTTGGCTCCCACATGTGCACACAATCTGTCCTGTCATTCCACACGTCCAACATATAGGAGGGTAACGTCTAATTAGCCCTCCTTGATTAAATCCTCCTTGCACATACTGATTCTCATTCACCCACTCTGAAACCGACTTTGAGTATTCTGAAATCCACCCCTTCCTCTCTAACCCATGCCTCTACCACGGGGTGTAAACCCACTTTCTCCTTGATTCATCGTGTGCTGACTATTCGCCTGTGATGTGTCTACTGCTTGCTGTACTTCTAGCCATTCTCCGCTAGTCAATACCGCTCCCTCTATGGTGTATTTATTTTTTGAACATCAAAATGTATTGGCATTTTAGGTTATAACATTCTGCATTATATATCAACAGTCGTCTCCTTGGAGCAATTATAACAATAGCCCTCTCCCAACCCACCCCCCACCCATGGCCATGGTCGAGTACAGGTATCTAGTTCGTCTAAAGAGCTCATGGAGCACATTTCAAGGTACAATCAGAACCTTATTTCCTTGCACACTGGAGTCTTGGGCTCGACTCTGTTTCCCCTGTGACACATATCTCGTGTAGCACATCATCTATTCACTGTACAATTCCTGGTGATCCTTCATGTTTGGGGTGGTCCCCAAGTGTGATGTTGTCACTTCAGGCCAGGCGACCATACTTTTTGAAAAAGGGGAGCCACAGTTCTTCAATGTTCGATTTGGATTCATCAATAAGGTGTGTTAAGAACTCAATATCATAAATAGCCCGGACTTTAGTGACCCATTTTTATTCTCCTGGCATGCGTGGACTTTTCCACTTCTGGGCCAGACAACACCTAGCCACCACCAGCATGACCTGCAACATATGACCTTGGGTTTCCTCGTGGTCATCCCCCACATCAATTCCGAAGACGAGGAGCCAAGGGCACAGGGTCCTCCCCACTCCATCCACCCCTTTAATCCAGGAGTAGCTAATAATCAACCCCTTTAATCCAGGATAAGACCTCTCCCCAGTATGTCTGCACCACCGGGCACCTCCACCACATATGTATGTAGTCACCTTTTTCCGTTCGACACTTCCAACAGTGTGGGTCATATCCCACCCTCATCATAGCGATCCTCTGGGGAGGGTAGTGCCACCTGTGTAGTACCTTCAGAGCCTGATGTCGGAATTGGAGCGAGGCCGTTGAGCGGTTAGCTCGTCTGCACATTTTGGACCATCTTTTATCATCAATTACCCCCCCTAGGTCCTTCTCCCATTGTATCCGCGCTGGCGGAGGATCCCTTGGAGCCGACAGAAGGAGGAGTTTGTAGAGACGGGATATTATTCCCTTGGAACCCTGGGTTGAGATGAGCAGTCTCTCAAAGTCGGTCAGGTCCCTCCTGAGGGTTTCCCCCCATGAGGGTTTCGGTGAGAACTCCCTTGAGCTGGAGATAACAGAACAGAGAAAGGCTGCCCAACCCCAGGGCCTCCTCCAGTTCTTTCAGGGGTATTAAGGAGCCCCCCACCCACAGCTGGCCTGCCCTACTGAGACCGGCTTTGTACCATTGTTGAAATGTGGCTGGCTCAGCTACCTTATCTATGAACGGGGGGCCCAAATACAACTCAGTGGAGAAGGCCAGGTTGTAAGCCATCTATAGTAAGCCCTTCCCTCCACACTGACCACAAGACCCCCAGCACTGGGTGATGCAGGACACCTCTCGAGATTCGCACTCTAGGGACCCATAGCCACTTGTCTAGTGTAGAGATCCTATGTTTCTTGCCTGCCCAGAGAAATCACAGGAGGACTTGTTTTATTTCCGTTAGGAATGCCTTGGGCACCTGCACCGGGAGCATTTGGATCAAGAATAGGAACTTGGGGAAAATCACCATTTTCACCAAATTGAGACGCGCCATCCATGAGAGTCCTGATCTCGCCCATCTTTCCATATCCCTCTTGACTTCTGACCAGAGCGGGAGAAAATTATTGGGGAAAAGGTCATCAGGGCTGCATGTCACTTGAACACCCAGGTATCGAAACCCGTCCCGCTGGAGCTGGAAGGGGAGCCCTCCCACATAGTCCACTTCTGCATCTGTCAGATTTCCCCCTATGAACGCCACTGACTTCCCAAAGTTCACTTTCAACCCAGAGAGCTCTCCGTAGTGGGCTAGACTTTGTAGTACCAAAAGGACTGTCTGGGATGGTTTTGTGATATAGAGCAGTGTGTCATCGGCAAACAGGCTGACCTTGCAATGTGAGTCTCCTATCCGTACCCCATTGATTGCCTCATCTTTTCGGACCGAAATCGCCCATGGCTCCATGACCAGCGCATATATTATGGGGGATAGAGGACATCCCTGCCTTGTGCCCCTCCCCAGGTAGAATGCCTTTGATTCCATCCCGTTTACAACCACCTTAGCTGAGGGAGTGGAGTATAAAGCCGACATCCAGCCTAGCCACCTCGGTGCCATCCCCAGCGAAGAGAAGACCTCCCCCATAATGGCCCAGCTGACCCTATCGAAGGCCTTCTCGGCATCAAGAGCCAACAACAGGGCCCCCTCTTCAAGGACCACATGAAGGGTCTTACGCCTGTTGTCGGAGCCTTGTCTGTCCAGCACAAATCCCACCTGATCTGGGTGGATCAGGCGGGGGAGGCATCTCTCTAATCGGCTCGCCAGGATTCTGGCAAAGATCTTAGCATCTAGGTTCAGAAGGGAGATATTCCTGTATGAGCCACAATCAGCCTGGTCCTTGCCCGGTTTGGGTATCACAGTAATAAGGGCCTGTAAGAACGTTGGTGGGATTGAATCTTGATTTCTCATTTGGTTGAACAATTTGCCCAGTGGTTTCGCCAGAATGGATTGACACTGTTTATAAAAATCTGCCGTATACCCGTCCACTCACGGGGCTTTTCCTGCTTTTAACCTCTTAATGGCACAGTTCAGCTTTTCTTCTGATATTTCCACCTCAAGACCCTCACGCTCTGGATCGGTCAGTCGGGGTAGAGGATGTTCAGCCAGGTACGCCCGAATCCCTTCCATCGACTCGCCCCCTTGTTTGGTGTACAGTACTCTGTAGAAGTCTGTGAAGCATTCCACTATTTCCTCCCTTTTCTTACACCCCCCCTTGTCCCTAATGAGTCCCACCCTCCTTTCCGTTCTACATCCCCTCGCTCTGCTTGCCAAGAGAGTCCCCACTCTATCCCCCCGTTCATAGTATCTTTGTCGCGTGTACTTCAATTTCTTAATCACTTCCCCTATGAGGACCGTATGTAAGGCCTGCCTCTTCTCTCGCATTTCCCCCAGGAGGGCTTCCCAGTTCTCCCCATCGAGACTGAGTCTGGCCCGCAGAGCTCTCAATTCTACTCGGATCCTGTTTTCAATAAGACCCCTTTCCCGCTTGCGCCTGGAGCCCTCGGCTATCAGGAGACCCCGAAAAGTGGCTTTCGCAGCCTCCCACACCATCACCATGTCGGTATCCCCATTGTCATTTGTTTCAAAGTAGGCTATCATTTCCTTCCTTAGGAAATCCCTGAAGACCGGGTCCCTTAAGAGCATATCATTACAATGCCATCGAGAAGACCTCGGGCCACGGGCAGCGACCAGTTTGCCATCAGGAGCTCGTGATCAGACCACGTTATTGCTTCCATCCTTGGTACCTCAGCCACACCTCCACCTTCCTCCGAGATCAATAGCAGGTCAATTCTTGTGTATGTATGGTGTGGGGGGGGGGGAAATAAGGTATATCCCCGGACCTGGCCATGCTCTGTGCCATACATCCACCCAGCAATGTTCCCTTAAAAGAGTCTGCAGGGCTAAATTGTCCTTGGTGCCCCCCTTTCTCCCCGCACCCTTCGCTGACCACCAGTCCAATTAGGGGTCCATTATGAGGTTAAAATCACTGCCCAGTATCATGGCCCCCTCCGCCCATTCATCCATTACCCTGTAAATCTGGGCCAAAAACCGTATCTGGCCTGTGTTGGGTGCATATAGGGTGGCCAATGTAATCAGTTCACCCTCACAGGTGCCCTTAAACCCCATAAACCGCCCTCCAATAACCCTCTTGGTTTCAACTTCTGTGAGGTGGAGTGCTTTGCTCAGGAGAATGCCTACCCCCTCCTTCTTAGTACTCCTATGGGAGGCCCAAAAATTACACCCAATTTTCTTTCCCTTTATCATCGATTCCTTCCCTTGTTTGTAGTGGGTTTCTTGTAAGAAAAGGACCATTAACTGTTGTTTGTGATACATGTTGCTAGTCAAAGATCTCTTGTTCTGAGAGTTTAAGCCTTTAACCGTGTGCCTATCCTTCCTTCAACCATTGTTGTCCTTGATCTCATCCTCTATGTACGCCTCTGTGTTTTCCCGATACGGAGCCCATTGTGAAGCATAAGGCCATGGCTCGATCCGGCTGTTCCCATTCCACTCCTCCCCAACCGGTGCCTCCCCTTGCCCCCACCCTCCTACCCTTCCCCTTCCCCACCCCCTCCCTTGTTCCCTCCCTCCCTTCCCCCTTTTCAAGGCGTTCATCTCATCCCCCAGCACTTGTTGGGGTTAATCAACGAACCACCAGGGACTCGTCCCTTGCCCCGAGTTATTCTGTGAACGAGGTTCCCATACCAAGCTTCTTGCTGGGACCATTCCAAATCCACATGTGTCAGGGAGCCCAAATCGGGGTCTCTCAATTCTCCCCCTCTCCCTTCGCCCGCATTATTAAGATTCCAACCACGCTGTGAGCCCATTAACACCTTGGTAACCATTAAGAATCAACAACTGGCTCCTCAACCTTAGGAATAAACATGGCGCCAACATGGCATTCGCCCATAGTGCCCAGGCGCTTCGGCCCCCTGTGTCTTCGATGCCCTCGCATAGGGCTACCAAACCAAAAGCAACTTGCCCAATTCTTGGAAAACAATTTCAGAGTCACTTTAAGTGTCCCTCGGAGGCCGAGGAGGGGTGTCTAGTTTTTTTAAACTTACGGGCCCCTTTCAGCTTGGTTTTACCTCTGAACATGTCCGGGCCACTGGGACCCCGGGCGGGGTCCCGGTCATCTCCTTCCCGGACACTGAAGAGCTGGCCCGATCACTTACCAGATCCTCCGTGACCCTCTGAATGTCTTCCTCAGACACAAGATGGTGCTTCTCCCCCTTCCATTTGAATGCCAGGTAGAAGGGATGACCCCAATGGTACCTGACCCCCTTCTCCTGGAGCCATTTGTTGAGATTGCCACACTTTTTTCTCATTAACAGAGTGAGGACCGAGAGGTCCTGAAGGATGGCCACCTTGGAGTCCCCATACTGTATGCTCCTAAAACTCTTGGCCTTTTCCATGATCTTAGCCTTGTCCCTGTAGTAGTCTAGCCATGCCAACACAGAATGAGGGCCCTTGCCTCCCCCTCCGGCACGGTGAACTCTGTCCAATTTGTTCTCCTCTCCAGCATCTGCCCCCAAAACAATCTGTATGATGTCGTGCACCTTGCCTTCCAGGCCAAGAGGGCTCTAACCATCAGATTCCGCCAGGTCAAAGATGCGTAAGTCATTTCTCCTCTCCCTGTTTTCCATGTCGTCAAGCTTGAATCGTAGTTCCTCCTCGTGACTTTGTGCCTCCATGAACCTTGCCTCCATCTGGGTTTCCAGGAGTGCCATGGAGAGCTGGTTGTTTTCGACTCCCTCCATGCGATCCTCTAGCGTGGTTCCTTTCGTCGTGAGGTCTGCCAGCTTGGCTCCCATATCTGTTCTTATCCCCCGGATTTCCTCTAGGATCATCTGGATATTGTTTTGGATAGCACCCAGATCGGGGGCCAGGGTGGAAAGGCCCCCAGAGGCCATCTCGCCATCACCGGCGTGGAACTGGTATTTAGACAGGGCTTCCTTCCAACTCATGGGAGTCGTGCCAAGGTCGGATATAAGAAATTCCCTGTGTCCAGTACGTGATGGCGAGAGCGCCGCTCCCAAGCTTGTGGTTGTCTCCTCGAAGGTGCTCCAGTAGCGCCAGTGGATAGGACGCCATGTCTGTGGGTGTCAGCTCAAAGGGAGGGTTGAATCCGTGGGGAGTTACAGGGTACACCTAGGACGCCTGATTCCAGGTCCCCGCACGGGGTCCCCAATCGCTTTTTGGGTCTGACGTGACGTCCCCCCCTCCGGCAGCTTGGGGTCGGGAGGGTTCTTGAGTGAAGGTATGCAAGCCCAGTCCAAGGCGGGAAGTGGCGTCGTCCGCAGTGCGCCTTGGGGCAGGGCGGTCCCCAGTCCTCAGACCAAATAGCACTCCCTTATGGACCTGCCCGGAGAAGTTGCTTTGTCAAGTGTCGGCCTTCTTTGCCCGTGTTAGCAAGCCCCCTCCTGGTTAGTGTGTATGGAATAGTTCTGGGTTCCGTGCTAGGAGGCCCGACACTGGGGTGGGCATCTCTCAGGTTTAGCTGCTGGGAAGAGGCCTCAGTCACAGGGCCTCATCACGAGTCTGGCGGTAACCCTTAAATGCGGCGGTAGCGCTATTACCACTGCATTTAAGGGTCCACCAGATCATGGCCTTCGCGTATTTTTCCCCAGCTATCAGCTGGGGGAAATCTGCAGCAAATTTGCCGATTTTCGGTGCTATTACCGCCGGCTGGAAATTTGCCAGCAATAATAGCGCAATTTTAGCGGTGGGGGGTTTGGCGGTAGGGCTATTACCACCGGTGTTACCGCCCAACTCGTGATGAGGACCACAGAGTCTCTGAAGTGGTCCTGTTGTTTGTTAACTTTGTTTGGAAGTACCCTTAAGGAGCCCGATATCCCTTCCCCCGAGGGGCCTCTGGACGGTGTGGGTATGTGTCCCCCCTCATTCCGATTCCTCTAGGTGCTCACTGACCCCTTGCTTGGACTGTCTGCTCCACTCCCCCTGCGTGCCAGTAAAAGTCACTTACCACTGGGTTTGGGGGGTGCCCCTTAGGGGCAGGAAGTGGGGGGCTGAGGTGCAGCTCCAGGGTCAGCTGTAGTTCCAATAGGGGCATTGCACACCTCCAGGAGTCGTCTGTGTGCCCTATAGTTCAACACCTATTCCTTCAAGCTGGGCCCACTGCAGGTTGGGGGTGCACCGAGGTGTGTAGTTCCTCCCCCCCAAGTATTAGCCTCCCACAGTCTTTTATTCCGGGGCCCCATGGGTGTTGTAAGGGCCACGGGATCCCCAGTCTCTCCCCTTGCACGGATGGGGGGCCCTTCCCACTGACCTCCTCACCTGTAGTGTGGCTCTAATCGTGTTCTCCCAGCCAGCGTTGGTAAGGGCACGCTCCTGCGACGGCTCAGGCTGGGAGAACCTTGCAGGAAATGCAGGACAGACTGCTAATGTCGCGTGGCCTGTGTAACTGCCCTGCGGCCAGTGAGAAGCAGGAAAAGCGGTCTCCTGAATGGTAGAGAAGCAGCGATTCAGTGCCCCCTGGTTCTCCTCTTACCTCCGGGGGAGTAGCCGGTGCATCCTCTCTCTCCACTGCGTGTAGCACAGCCGGCAGGGAGGAGGTGCTTGCAGTGTTCGGATCGCTCTGCCAGCCTCTAGAGCCTTCTCCTGGAGTATGTAGTACACCGTGGCAGGAGGTCTCCAAATCGCTGACGTGTGGACAACGTGGCCCTCCGCAGTGGCGTTCCCGCAAACTCGGATTGGGTCACCTCGCACTCTCCCGCTGCCGCGTGCAACCTAGGGGGAGGGGTGCCTCCAAGTAGCTGAGCCGTTCCCGGGTCAGGAAGCACTGTTGAACCCTGGGATTTCGCCCCTCTGTGGATCACCGGTTCAGCCAATGATTTGATCACCTCTGGAGCATGATGGGACACTTGCACCTCGTTTTCTCCTCAGGTTTCCCGGGGCTAGAGATGGAGCGTACAGCTCAGGCTGCCATCTTGCCTGCACTCCCTGGTGGCCTCCTATGGTGTATTTTGACATTTTTTTCTAAACTAACTTGGCTACCTCAATTTTTCTAGCATCGTCCTTTTTTTATTCTTCTCTTGTAGTAACAGTTGACAGTGATCCACTATAGTCAACTGTATTTCAGGCTATGGTTTTGCTTTCATTCCCACTAATTTCTTGATCTGCCTTTGTACTGGCTCAGGCAGCCCCCAACACAAAATGTATTGAAATACTGCCAGTTTTACTCCACGGCTCGTGCGTTTCAAGAGACCAGCGTTCTTGAATGTCCTGAATGTAAGCAAGCGGATCTTCATCTTCTTTCATTTTTCATGTCATAATCGCACCCACATCTGACACATCAGGATATTGTACTCTATGGGCTCTCCAAACATCTGCCCTACAGTTATTAAATGGCGCTCCATCATGTGCCGTGTTTTGTGCCATGACACTCGAATAGCCTGCTCCTGTCCAAATGTCATCTGCTCTTTCCCCAAGAATAGCTGCTAAAAGACCCTTAATATCCCCTATTGCTAAGGTGTTTCATCAGGTCCTTTTCTCTAACTCATAAATCAATTTTCCTGCACCCGTCGTTAAGCTTTGAAGTTTACACCTTAAATTATCCTTGTCCATCTGTGGCCATGGAATATACTGTGGGCTGGGCCCCATTTTTCTTACAGGGGGCATTGCGTAAATCCTATTCCGCAATCCGCTCCCATTGTCTGTCTATCCATGGTAGAAACAATAGTTCCTGATCGCTTTCTTCCTGGCAGAGACTTTAACCGATTTTCATAAGGTGGCGATTCTCCCTTTTCGCTATTTGATCGTACGTTAGGGTGCTCTGGGCATGCTATAGGATCTGGTGTCCTATCCTTAGGTAATTCTAAATCAGACCATCTTACTCCCTCGTCTGCCTGTAAGCCTCCTCCGAGGGTGCACATACTCCTTCCCTCCCCACTGAAAGATTCTCTCTCTTCATCGGACATGTCTTGTCCCCAATTAGTATGGCTTTCTTCTCCTTCACCCTTGTCTAAAGTTAGCCCGCTTAAAGACAGGGCTCTATGCTCAAACCCGAGTGAGCTTCCCTCTTCACCTTGTGATTGGGAGATTATAGATCGATCTCCCTTTCCTCACCTCTTTATCTTAAATCCTTATTGGCCTTATCAACAACTTCCTCCTTACACTGAGTAAGAAGCATCCAATCCTCAGATGGCAGATCCTCTCTCTGTTCCTGATACATTTTCCAAATCTCTAAAATAGTTAGCCTCCTTTCTAATTTCTTTCCTGTGTACGCAGAGTGCAAGTATGTGGTCATGTGTTGCAATACCACCTTTGCCAAAGATCCCCCTTCTGGCCACGGCATGAACCTCTTATCTGCTGTGCCTTTCACCCATTACGCACTATGCTGTTTGAGCTTGGGCATGTGTTTTGCACACATGCATTAAATGAGTAACATCTTCCATTGTGACAAGTCTCAATTGACTGTCAATATTTACCAGTGCTTTATAACAAATACAAATCACTGCTCAAAACCTCCGAATTCTCAATGTCCTCAGACTAGCTTATAAGTCGGTACCGACAACATTTCTAGGGCCTCATTACGAGTTTGGGGGTAGCTATGGTGCTATTAGCGCCATGGCTGCCTCCAAAATCGGCCCGGATCCGGGTTCCTTGAATGAGGAATTACCGGGCTATTCCAACCTTGGAGGACCCGGTAATTCCTCATTCAAAAAACCCACTCCCATTCCCATTTGAGCCCCCATAGGGCTCAATGGGAATGGGGAGGGAGCTAATAACGGGCCCGTTAATAACGGGCCCGTTCTTAGCTCCCTAGTCCTTTAGCGGCTCCCGCTAAGGGACCTTGTGTAATGCGGCGGTAAGGGGTTAACAGCACCGGCATCCTTACTGGTGCCGTTAACCCCTTACCGCCGCATTTGTAATGAGGCCCTATATTTCTGACTTTTTCAACCTTTTTTACAAAATCGTCGCTCTTCGACATATCAAATCAGACAAATAAACAGACGGACAGACTAGTGGACTTTTCACATTAATCCTCAGAACTCTTTTCCTTATTCTTGCCCCTAACCATACCCTGATAGGGGTTTAAGTCGTTATCTTACAGGCATCGCCTAGTTTACTTCGACTGAAGGTTATAACAACTTCTTCTGTAATTCTCTTGAACCAGGACTCTTGGGCTTATCTCTTCATCTCTTATCTATATATGCAAAACAAATATCACTCATAACTGTTTCTTTACTATTTTCTAAATCCCCCATTACTTTTAAAACTTTACCACAATGCCATTCCCTCAATATGCCATTCCCCTTAGTCTACTCACCATTTGCTTTTTCAGCTCGAGGCCTTCGGTATAGACTCCCTCTCCAATCGACCACTTTCTCCATCCGTCCGCTCAGCGTCTGTGGAAACCAGGAGGGATTTTGTGAAAGAGGGGCCCACCTATATCGATTTTCTTGCAAGAATTTCTATATCGGCTGCTCTCCACAGGAAACCTTGTGATCTTCTGTCTAGATGGCGAAGGGCACTAGATTATACGAAGCACTAGAGTTTGCTAGGTCGATTAGTCTTTGGAACCATCCGACATGCTACCGCGTGAACCCTTCGGCCATTTTATTCAAGGTAACATGTTGTATTATGGATGGGACCGAGAATAACTTCTCAAACTATGCAAAAAGACCGACCCAGGAAGTTGGCAAATAACACTGTTTTATTAACAATTATCTAAAACAGAGAGTACAAAGGACATCAACGGACGTCACAAAGCATGAGCTCAACAACTTTTATAAAAAAGCACATCTTTATAGCAAAAACGTGTCGTTCATGACATCATCCTACATTGCAAATTAAGAAAACCTACATGGGATCGTAGTTGGCTCAAGGGGAACATCTAAATAAACTTCTATAGAGGCTGGGACTGTGATTGGGTCTCTATAGTCAGGTGGGCCACTCATGCCCTCCCTTCGTGCAAGTCATCTTCAACAATATTTAGAAATACAACATCTCATTGGCTCTTAAACTATAAGGCTCTTTGTTAGATGGCCCTCTATAATTGGTTGGCACGCTTGTACCTTTCTGGAACATTCAAGACTCTAGCAGCACGTAAGCTGGTAACCCAGGTGCTGGTGGGTGGACTCGACCTTATCTTCCCACCCAATTAGCCTACCATCTCTCATCACTCATGCCGTCTACCATTCACATTGGGCCTCGTTACACAGAAGGCGGTGAACCATGGCGCTATTAGCGCCATGGTTCATGCCGGTAAAATACCGGCACTGCCTTGGTGGAAACAGGAATTACCGCCCCATTCCAAGGTTGGCGGGGCGGTAATTCCCCCTTCCACCATTGCCCTTCCTCATTCCCATTTTTGCCCCATAGGGCTCTATGGGAATGGGGAAGGTGCTAATTACGGTACTGCAAATTGCGGTACTGTAATTAGCTCCACTGGTCCCTTTGCGGGTTGGTTTTTAACACCTGCAAAAAGCAGGCGTTTAATTCCCCAACCCGCAAAGGGACCTCGTAGTAAGGCAGTAAGGATTTACCGGTACCGGTAAAATACCGGTACCGGTAAACCCTTACCGCCTACCGTGTAATGAGGCCCATTGTCTTTGAACTTGGCCTTACAGTAGCTCCTCGTCTCTGGAAATATATGGGAGTGCAAGCACTTGCTATCTTCAGTCCGGTGCACAATACTCTTCATCTGTTTTCATCCTCAACTCATGTGATCAGAGATGGTAAATTTGCTCGTAATATAGCATTTATTAGTCTTTAATGAAGAAACTTGGCATCCCTGGTGTTCCTTCTTTGCAAATTTAATAAGGAATGCCTTGGCTTCTCACGTTGCACGCTGATGACCAATTCTTGGCTGCTTCCAGTCTTTGACATCCAGCCAGACAGCCTTTCTGATTTTGCTACGAATGTAAGCCTATTCTTTGCTGCGACACACATAGCTTCAAATCCATCTTCCTTCATGGAGACTTGCTTAATAAAATATATCATTGAATGTCCAGATCTTTATATAAATATATGTTGGCGGCACTGCCTGCAGTCTATATACTACATATAGCCAACCTTATGAATACTTTGACTACTTGCGTTACAGCGTCTGTACAGTTATTGAACGGCTTACATTTTCTTCAGTGTTCTTCACACAATCGTGCAATCTTCATTCTGCACATGAAAGTCTTCTTGATTCTTTAATTCACCATCAGATTCTACATCACCTATGCATTCTCTTCTCTGGTCATCCTTCTCAGTGCGTCACACTCATTGTTCATGACGTCACCAGCTTCTCCTTTTCACATCTTCACACTTCTTCAGGCGCTTTTCTAGGAGATCATCAGCCTTTCAGGGGTATTTCTCATGGGGTCTTCTTAACGGATACCTTGTCTCAAAGAGTCTTCGCAGTATAGGTATCATTACTGGCATTGCATGTGTCTCATTTTCCAGTTTCCAACATAGTCCTCACACCCACAGGCCACCAGAAGCCCCAAGAAGCACATCTGGCCCACAAATCACGACTATCAGTCCACCAACACTCACTGGCTCACCTGAACTGCACAATTAGCATGCCAGCAGAGTAAAAACACTGTCACAACAGTACTTTTGGAGCATGGACAGCCCACAAGCCAACAGCCACTGACAGTGCTGCGGCCAGCCACACACCACATCAGTGGCCAGGCCCAACACCCACCCAACATGGACGTCAGAGGCAGCGCTCTGCCCAGTATGTGGCATACACAGACTAACGCTGCAAAGAACAGCCTCAGGCACACCCAGAAGGACCTCCCTGAGCACCACACACCCCGATCCCTGCCTGACTCCACATCATGGCAGAAGATTCAATGTCACCACCTGGGAAGCAATACCAGAACCCAGACACTAGCATGTGGTTAGATACCACGCAAGGCACTTTCATGAAGCCGTTTGAGCCTTTTGGTCCCTGCGCAAGGCTCCGCTGGGAGCTATGGGGCCAGAAATTGGACCTGAGCCTAAAGGCACGTGACATCACAGCCGGTGTGAAGAAGAGAACATTCCTCATGCTCAACCTCAGCATGATGGCGCTGAGACTATTTAACGCACTCCCAAATAGAGGCACAGAGGACGACTGTGAGACAGCAAAGGCTGTCCTCCTCATGAGGAAATTCAAGCCCCAGATAAGTGTGGATTTTGAATGTTTCAAAATGAGCCAGGCCAGACAATGCCCACAGGAAAGCATCGATGACTTCCATGGTCTGCTGAGAGAGATGGCCATCGGCTGCGACTTTTTGGACAATGAAATTGCAGTCACACAGCAAGTCACACATGGCCTCTCCTCCAAGAAGCTCCGGAGATCCACCCTATCAAAGTGGAACCTCCCATTAGACACCATCCTGACCATGGGGCGACAACGGGAGAGAACAGACGAGCATGTGGCGGAAAGGGAACAGATGATTAGTCGCCTACCACTAGACACGCAAACACCCCGCAACAGCTTGACCACCATTAATGCTCTACGGCATAACAAACCCCAAAAAGGGCAGACAGCAAGCAAACCCAAAAGAATGCACAAAGGGGAACCTAGCTCAGCATACCGCACCACATACTACAAGTGTGGAAAAGTTAACCACTATGGGTCGGTGTGCCTAAACTCCCAGAGAACAAAAGAACACTCACACCAGAGGCGATCCCAAGACTGGAGGAATGACACGAGGTCCAAGAACGCACAAGAACGCACAAAGAATCCACAAGAACGCACAAAGAACGCACAAACATTGTGCCCAAGGCAACCTGACCACCGCCAGAGGAGACAGCCTGCCCGAGCCTGTGACAAATGAAGAGGACGGGTCCGGCAATTGAAGGAGAGGACACAGACAGCAGCAGCGGCAATGACGATCAACCAAGCAGAGAACAGTCCTCAAGCCACACAAACCGTTACCGCAGACCAAGGCATGAAAAAGCCCACATTATCTCAGCGATCAAGCTGGCCCACGGCAGACACACCAGTCATAACAGATCACATGGCAGCTGCACTGTCACTGTAGGAGACATCCCAGTGACGATGATGAGCAACAGTGAATGTCATGCCGACCACGTGTTTCAACAAGCTGGACCCCAGGCTACACCTGCTGCAAAAAACTGTGCAACTATTCGCGTATGGATGCAAAAAGCCCCACCCAGTCATGGGGTACTTCAAGACCATGCTCACAAACAATGAGAAGTGCTGCAGAACCTGTATCTATGTAGTTGATGCAGGAATCGAAATGCTACTTCGCTGCCCAACCACTGAAAGGTTAGAATTAATACTGTTCACCTTCGCAATTCACTCCAGAGAAATTGACCACCTGCTAACCAAGCACAGGAATCTATTCCAAGCCATTGGATGCCTGAAAGGGAGAACAGTAAAGCTCCACATTGACCCCACAGTTGATCCAAGGGCAGTCCGACACTGAAGGGTCCCCTTCCACATGAGGGCAGCAGTGGAGGCAGAGATGAACAAGCTTGAGGATATTCGAATAATCGAAAAGACCACTGGCCCCACACCCTGTGTATCCCACGCCCCATGGACACGACTGCAAAACCCAAGCAGCCCCAAGCGGTGCGGATATGCATAGAAATGCGCCTGCCAAATGTGGCAATTGGGGCGGAAGAGACACATAACACCAACAGTAGATGAACTGATTGTGGACCTGACAGGCACAACCGTCTTCAGCAAGCTGGACTTAAGGTCGGGGTACCACCAGATCTGTCTGGCAAAAGACTTAAGATACATCACAACGTTCTCGTCACACCTGGGGCTGAGGAGATACCATCGGCTTAATTTTGGAATTTCATCCGCAGCGGAAGTATTCCAACAGGAAATACAAAAAGTACTACAGGAACTCCTTGGGGTCACGAATGTCAGCAATGACATCCTTGTGTATGGCAAAACAGAAAAAGAGCACAACAGCCGACTGGCTGCCACTCTACAGCGACTAGAAGAGTCATGGCTAATGCTCCACGAAGAAAAATGTGAATTTGGAAGTCCACACAGAGTTTTTTTTGGGTATGTCTTCAATGAGAAAGGCGTATCCCGGGACCCCGGAAAAGTAGAAGGCATCAAGAATGCCCGACCCCCCACCAGCGCCACCGAGGTCCTCAACTTCCCAGGCATGGCAACATACTGCGGACAGTTCATCCCGACCTGGCCACCATTGACACCCCCCTGCAGGAGCTCACAAAAGCAAAGATGGCATGGGAGTGGGTAGCGACCTAAGAGCCAGCCTTCAAAAAAGATCAAGGACTCACTGTCCAGTGACGCCACCCTGGCGTTCTTCGACACATCACGAAAGATAGAACTATTAGTGGACGTCAGTCCTTTTGGCCTCGGAGCAGTCCTCATCCAGACTGGCCAAGACAGGACTGTTGTCTCCATTGCATTCGTCAGCCCAGTCCTTATCCCATGGAGAGAAACTACGAGCACATAGAAAAAGAGGCCCTTGCCATAATATATGGGGGGTGCAGAGACTTTCACGTATACATCCTGGGCCACCCTGTGACAGTGCTAACGGACCACAAACCCCTGGTACCAATATTCAAAGGGTCAGCACGACACCCCACAGCCAGGATCGAACGCTGGATGCTGTAATTACAGCAATTCGACCTTGAAGTACAATACCGAGCTCGAGCAGACAACCCCGCAGATTTCTTATCATGACACCCCGACCAGCCACTGCAATGGAATGCGTAGCGGCCAAGGAGACAGAGGAGCACGTATGCCAGATCATCGCCTGTGCCAAAACAAAGGCGACAAAGCTAAATGAAATCGCAGAAGAAACAGACAGGGGCCCCTGCCTCCAAAAGACCAAAGAAGCGATACTCACTGGGAAGTGGAAAACGTTCCTCTCAGCTGTCGCCCACCGGACACCCCAAGCTCAGGAAATGATGCAATCCCTGTTCGAAATATGACACGAGCTGTCTGTGTCTCTGGAACGCCTAATCCTCAAAGGACGCTGCATTGTATAGCCCACTAACCTTCAGGAGAGAGTGCTCCAGCTCATGCACGAGGGGCACCAGGGCATCGTAAAGACACAGGCTTTCCCCAAATCATGAGTGTGGATGCCGCAAATACAACAGAAAGTCATGAGTCTTGTCGAGGCCCGTACAGCGTATCTAGCCACCTGCAGACCAGGACTGCCAGAGCCCATGGCCTGTCCCCTAAGAAGTGAGTGTCGCTGGGACGCAGTGAGTGTAGACTTTTGCACTATCACCAACGAGGCCTACGTCCTGGTAGCAGTAGCCGAGTACACAAGATACCCGGAAGTCGAGTCGGTCAACTCCACTGACACAGCCTCTATCACAACAGCGCTGGAGAAGATGTTCGCCGTCCACGGCATATCATCGTAGATAAAGAGAGACAATGGTCTTCCATTCACAAGCAAAGAGTTCAAACGGTTTATCGACGACATGGGTATCCATCACGACCATGTCACACCATATTGGCCCCAGGCGAACTGCGACGCAGAACGATTTATGGCATCTGTCAACAAGTGTGTGAGGATCGCCAAGGACAAAAGACGACTGTGGCTACTGGAACTATACCGGTTTCTTCAATCGTATCGGCAAACTCCTCACTCAGCCACCCAGGCCAGCCCAGCAGCCCTGATGCTCGGGGCACCCATTCAAGCAGACTCCCCCTCCACCCCTTGTGGCGACCCCCACAAGTGGAGCTGGAGCAATTAGAATGGAGGAGACAAGAACAAAATGCAAGGGAAGACTACTCAAGAAGAGCGACACCGAATCACCTCCAAGTAGGAGACGCAGTACTTGTCAAGAACCACACGCCAAGGGGAAAGATGGCCCTCCCCTATGAGTCTCTCCCCTGAACCATTACCCACCGAGAAAATGGGCTAGCTACAGCCATGCAAGGATCCGAGACAGTCACCAGGAACGTGTCCCATTTCAGGCAGACGCCACCTACCCTGTGGGAAGATTTCCAACAGGACAGAACCCCTGTGAGCACCCCCTCCCTGCTGATTGAACAAACGCCACTGGTAGAGGACCAGAGAGAAATGCCAGCCCCAGAGACTCCGGCACCCAGAGACAGAGAAAGGAGTCCACCCAGATCGGCAACCCCACGTAGGGAAGACGGAGGGCGATACTCACTCTGGAGACGGCTGATACCCTCCACTGCACTCCAAGGGTACGTCATGAATATCATCTACAAACGCACGTGACCCGCAGCACACAAGACTGGCCCCCGGGTGAACACCACCAGCCATTACCATAATGTTTGAAAAGTTCAAGTGTTGATTTGTTTGTTTGTCCAAGTTGGAGACGGATGTGATGTTCATATGACATGTGACTGACAGGGTCAGGACAGATCACGTGAGGAGGAGGAAATAAAAGAGAGCGAGAAAACCTGCCAAGGAAGTCTCCGCTCTGACACCCAAGCAGAGTGTGTGTGTGTCCTTCACTTCAATTCACTGCGCAGCGCGCCCAGCCCTCAGACCCCGCCTGTCCTTCTGCTGTTCCTTATCACAGGCTTGACCCTAGAACGGTGCCAGAAACCTATTTGCAGAATGTTTTGGGGCTTTTTAATCGCCAGTGTTGCTGCCTACTGCCATTGGCCATACTCTCTGCACCCTACAGATGAGGAAAGATTCCTGTCCATATCGTGCAATGATATAATCACTCCTACACTTAAATCCAATGGGTGCAGGGATTCCCTGGCCTTCATGGAGGCAGGACTCAGAGAGGGAAAGGCTAAACAACTTCCCTCCAATCCTCCTCCTGTGGCCTGGCTTGGGAGGATAGCTCAGGGGCAATGGGCTCACCTACGACGCAACACAACGCAGGTTCGATTCCCGGGTCCGCGCTTAGAAACCTCTGGGTATTAAGGCCCTGATTCCCAGAAGCATTTCATAATGGCGCAATCCCGTAGGGAAAAGCTCTGTGAACCAGGCCCTAAGTGTGTTAGAAATAACCAATTAAAATGGCCTCAAAAAGAGGACTCAAAGCTGAGAAGGGCAGGTGGGCACTGGCATTCACAATCCATAGGTAAGGTCCTGCGGGATTCCTGGGAGAACGTGTGTGTACGATTGTACATGGTGTGGGCATGCAGGAGGCAGGGGTGGGGTGAAGTGCCTGCAGTGTCTGTGGTTTCTGTGCGTATGGGCTGCCTGGGAGGGGAGAAGGAGGGTGGCGATGAGGTGAAATGTTTGCCGTGTATGTTTTTGTGTGCGTGGTGGGGTTGGCGTACAATGTTACATAGTCTAAATAGCAAACAGGAAGGTTCTTACATGGCAAGTACATGGCAAGTACTGGCATTTTGGGGCAAAACTATCACAGTTGTGTTCTTACTTTGGCAACTTTTGGCATTTTGGGGCAAAGCCATCGCAGATGTGGTCTTACATTGGCAAGTACTGGACTTCTGGGGCAAATCGATTGCAAATGTGTGCTTACTGGGGGAAACAGTGACATTTTGGGCCAAAGCCGTTGCAGGTTTGTTCGCACAGGGTCACATGCTGGCATGTAGGGGCAAAGCCATCACAGGTGTACTATTACTGGGGCAAATATTGGTACGTTGGGGAAAAGCCATCACAGGTGTGCTCTTTGAGGGGCAAATACTGGCATTGTTGTGGCAAGCCACCCCAGGTGTGCTCTAACCGGGGCAGATACTGGCATGGTTGGTTGGGGCAAAGCCATCACATGTGTTTTCTGATAGGGGCAAATACTGGCATTGCTGGGACAAAGCCAATTCAGATGTCTCTTTACATGCCTTTCTAACACGTTATGGCCATCAGAAGTAGGGGTATACCGAAATTCAGCTTTGAATAGTATATTATAAACATACCCCACCCGAAAAAGAAAGAAAAATACTATCTATTAATGAAAAGGCATTTTTCACATGCCTCATCCCCTCTCAGTATCAGAAAGGTTTGCATTCTGCAGCACTTCAGCAGTCAGGACAATGCTAATTGATGTCATCACTCCTTTTGTGTTTCAGTGCCTTGCTGGAGCCAGAAGGCTAAAGAGGGGCGGGCCCAGAAGGAACATTTTGAAAGTAGAAGTAGACACGTCACAGTGATTGCATACATAGATACTATACTTATGGGCTAGTCTTAGTGACTTGGGCCCTACCCAACAAGCAACACCTATGAATGCATACAAATACAAACTGTGCCGTTATTGAACAGGTTATTTTTTGATAATGTATTCCTTTAAGGGTTTATACAAACATCTTTTGTAGACAACAAAGAAAATAAAGGAATAAAGAATAGAAATACTTATGTTAAAGTGTGTTTTTAATTTACTAAGTGTTTTATTGTCTACAAAACTTTAATTATTAAAAAGACAATTATTCGGCTCCCGGTGAATACTTGTCCAAGTATTCAGTATTGGTCAAATACTTAAAACTACTATACGGTACAGCACTAATCACAAGTGTTCTTACAGAGGCAAATACTGGCATTATGGGGCAAAATCATCAGAGCTGTGTTCTTACAGGGGGCAAAGCACTCTCAGGAGTGTTCTTAGAGGAGCAAACACTGGCAGTTTTGGAAAAAGCTTTCACTGGTGTGTTCTTATAGAGAAAAATGTTAGCATGTTGGAGCAAAGGCATCATGAGTGTGTTCTTACAGGGGAAACACTGGCATGCGTGTGCTTGCTCTACTGTAGATCTACAAAACATTCCAAGTCACCGCTTTCTGCATGCGTGCTTATTCCTGTGTAGAGTTACCGGTTTACTTTCATTCTGAGGGGCCCGCCAGTGGATGACGTTGGGCCGAAATAATACACAAGTTATGTCTAAAGACTCCGACTTGCTCTTCACCTACTGTAAAAACGCGACTGAATGGTGAGTAGGAGCTGCTATTAATAACTTATTTGCAACTCAAACGTGGTTTTGCAAGTTTGGGTCGAGACTAAATCCGACGGACTACTGCCAACACGAACCACAAATATTAATTAATTCATGGGACCGTTTGGTGGTTGACAGCGGTGCTCTGGCTGTGCCTCAAAGGTAGGCCGGCCTCTAGGCGCCGCTGCCAAAAGTATCACTTAACACAACCTTTTTCTACACAGAGGGTGCTGTTTAAACAAAGTACAATGCACCCTTTGTTTTAAAATCCCCGCCCTCCTGCCTTCACATCCACCGGTTTCTCCCCCTGCCCCCTATGTGCCAGGACTGTTTTATAAAATCCTGGCTCCGCCACGGAGTAGACTGCAGACCTCCAGGTACCATTGCACCACTCAGCTTGGAGTGACCCGGGCAGGGCCTGCACGTGGGCCCTTTCCCCTGCTGTTCCCTCTCTCTCTCTCTCTCTCTCTGTGTCTCTCCCTCCCTCCCCCCTCTCTCTCTCTCTCTCTCCCTCTCTCCCTCTCTCTCTCTCTCTCCCTCCCCCCCTCTCTCTCCTCCCTCTCTCTCTCTCTCTCTCTCTCTCCCTCCCTCCCCCTCTCCCTCCTCCCTCTCTCCCTCTCTCCCTCTCTCTCTCTCTCTCTCCCTCCCCCCCTCTCTCTCCTCCCTCTCTCTCTCTCTCTCTCTCTCTCTCTCTCTTTTTGATTTCGCAATATTCCACATCACGTATCACTCACATTGCTCACCGCCCCATCTTTTGATGCCCCCTTGCCCCCTCATTGTGTGTGTTCCCACAGCCTTCTCCTGTGTTCCCACTAATTCAGTTTTTAAGTCTGCACGTGAGAAAACTCCTCCTTTTTTGCTTGTTTTCAGTAGCAAGAGGCACGCACAGAGGATACACTACATATGGGGGAGGCAGGCCCTGTGCACGCTAGTACAGTTATTATATGGTTGAGCGAAAACCAGGCGGTTCATTTATCTATATTTATTTATTTATTTATTGCATTTGTTATTCGGCCAAATCTGGAGGTATCCCGGCGTAGGTTGCAGGAAGCTTACTTGTCTGGTTACAGTTAGATTACATGCACCTTATGGTTTGGTTACAATACAGTACATGCATTCCCAGTACAGGAGGGTAACGACAGGAGGTACAATCATTTCATAATTAAGGCGAAGGCATGTATATGAACAGAGCAACATAGGCATGCGACATGTTGGAGGGCGTAAGGCAGTGCGGCATGGGGGCTGTTGACTAGAGACAAGAGCATACTGTAGGCATTTGGGGGCTACAGAGAGTAATGACACAATGTACACACATATGTATAACTTCTGGGAAGGGTTGGCCGGGAGGTCAGTTGTATACGAATGTAGGGTGGGAGGGGGGTGAATACATCCTTCTCCTCTGACCTAACCCCTTTAGTCATTCCCACAGTGGAATGCTGGCTAGAAGTGGGAACGCCCATCAGTTCACATGTTGCCTGAGCCAATCCAGTCCCTAGCACCACAAAACCAAAACATCCAGTCCCTAACACCAGAAAACCAAAACATCCAGTCCCTAACACCAGAAAACCAAAACATCCAGTCCCTAGCACCACAAAACCAAAACATCCAGTCCCTATCACCAGAAAACCAAAACATCCAGTCCCTAACACCAGAAAACCAAAACATCCAGTCCCTAACACCAGAAAACCAAAACATCCAGTCCCTATCACCAGAAAACCAAAACATCCAGTCCCTAGCACCACAAAACCAAAACACCCAGTCCCTATCATCAGACACCAAAACATCCAGTCCCTATCACCAGAAAACCAAAACATCCAGTCCCTAACACCAGAAAACCAAAACATCCAGTCCCTAACACCAGAAAACCAAAACATCCAGTCCCTAACACCAGAAAACCAAAACATCCAGTCCCTATCATCAGACGCCAAAACATCCAGTCCCTATCACCAGAAAACCAAAACACCCAGTCCCTATCACCAGAAAACCAAAACACCCAGTCCCTATCATCAGACGCCAAAACATCCAGTCCCTATCACCAGAAAACCAAAACACCCAGTCCCTATCACCAGAAAACCAAAACACCCAGTCCCTATCATCAGACGCCAAAACATCCAGTCCCTATCATCAGACGCCAAAACATCCAGTCCCTATCACCAGAAAACCAAAACATCCAGTCCCTATCACCAGAAAACCAAAACACCCAGTCCCTATCATCAGACGCCAAAACATCCAGTCCCTATCACCAGAAAACCAAAACACCCAGTCCCTATCATCAGACGCCAAAACATCCAGTCCCTATCATCAGACGCCAAAACATCCAGTCCCTATCACGAGAAAACCAAAACATCCAGTCCCTATCACCAGAAAACCAAAACACCCAGTCCCTATCATCAGACGCCAAAACATCCAGTCCCTATCATCAGACGCCAAAACATCCAGTCCCTATCATCAGATGCCAAAACATCCATCCCCTATCACCAGAAAACCAAAACATCTAGTCCCTATCACCAGAAAACAAAACATCAATTCCCTATTACCAGATGCCAAAACATCAGTCCCTATCACCAGAAAACCAAAACAACTTGCCCCTATCACCAGATGCCAAAACATCCAGTCCCTATCGCCAGACTACCAAAACATCCAGTCACTACCAAAACATCCAGTCCCTATCACCAGATGCCAAAACATCCAGTCCCTAACACCAGAAAACCAAACATCCATTCCCTATCATCAGACGCCAAAACATCCAGTACCTATCACCAGAAAACCAAAACATCCATTCCCTATCATCAGACGCCAAAACAACCAGTACCTATCACCTGAAAACCAAAACATCCAGTCCCTATCACCAGAAAACCAAAACACCCATTCCCTATCATCAGACGCCAAAACATCCAGTCCCTATCACCAGAAAACCAAAACATCCATTCCCTATCATCAGATGCCAAAACATCCAGTCCCTATCACCAGAAAACCAAAACACCCAGCCCCTATCATCAGACGCCAAAACATCCAGTCCCTATCATCAGACGCCAAAACATCCAGTCCCTATCACCAGAAAACCAAAACATCCAGTCCCTATCACCAGAAAACCAAAACACCCAGTCCCTATCATCAGACGCCAAAACATCCAGTCCCTATCATCAGACGCCAAAACATCCAGTCCCTATCACCAGAAAACCAAACCATCCACCGGCTATCACCAGAAAACCAGGACAGGAGGGTAAAGACAGGAGGTACAATCATTTCATAATTAAGGCGAAGGCATGTATATGAACAGAGCAACATAGGCATGCAACATGTTGGAGGGCGTAAGGCAGTGCGGCATGGGGGCTGTTGACTAGAGACAAGAACATAATGTAGACATTTGGGAACTACAGAGAGTAATGACACAATGTACACACATATGTATAACTTCTGGGAAGGGTTGGCCGGGAGGTCAGTTGTATACGAATGTAGGGTGGGAGGGGGGTGAATACATCCTTCTCCTCTGACCTAACCCCTTTAGTCATTCCCACAGTGGAATGCTGGCTAGAAGTGGGAACGCCCATCAGTTCACATGTTGCCTGAGCCAATCCAGTCCCTAGCACCACAAAACCAAAACATCCAGTCCCTAACACCAGAAAACCAAAACATCCAGTCCCTAGCACCAGAAAACCAAAACATCCAGTCCCTATCACCAGACGCCAAAACATCCAGTCCCTATGACCAGAAAACCAAAACATCCAGTCCCTATCACCAGACGCCAAAACATCCAGTCCCTATGACCAGAAAACCAAAACATCCAGTCCCTATCACCAGACGCCAAAACATCCAGTCCCTATGACCAGAAAACCAAAACATCCATTCCCTATCACCAGACGCCAAAACATCCAGTCCCTATCACCAGAAAACCAAAACATCCAGATGCCAAAACATCCAGTCCCTATCACCAGACTTCCAAAACATCCAGTCACTACCAAATCATCCAGTCCCCATCGCCAGACTACCGTGAAATCCAGTGTGACGAATCAACTTCCGGGGCACCATGGCCAGGGATGAATATCGGTTTCTAAACCATCAATCAACCCCACACCTTTAGTACACCAGAAGGGGTCCAAACAGATTGGATACACAAGTCAGTTATAAACCTACTTGTCCAATTTTGGTAACGTGGACTTAACAGCAGGCTTATCTCTGAAAGGTTGTGGATCATTGGTTAGTTGCAGCACAGCAAAAAATAAAATTATTACCCAATGATAAAAGGGACTGTCCAGTCAAGGTTGTATACAAATATCTACTTCATTATTATCACAATAGTCAGTTCTAGCACACTACAAACTACAACCCACCCTGTAAAGGAACACAGAGGACAGACAGTTTCAAAGAAGTAAAAGGGATGCACTCTGGATACTGACAGGAGGGTAGTCGGTATGTTTCAAATCAGTGTTTAGGGTGCAAAGCAAAATTTCACATTCATCCCCATTCATTTTAAATCAGAATGACAGACATTGCATCTCATCTGTATGGGTGTTGCAAAACGAAATTTCCCCTTTGTTCCCATTTTTCTCTGACCCAAATCATAAACGCCTGCATTTCATGTTCATGTGTGTTGAAAAATGATTTCACTTTGAGTTCCTTTTCCCAACTGAGCCTTTCAAATGAAAGCCTAAACACAAAATCTCCCATTGATGCCCTTGCCTCCCAAACCAGAAGTTGTGACTGCATGTTTCAAAATTGTACCTGTTTTGCTTTAATAACCGAGTCATTGTTGTGATATTGGGTGTCACCACAGCATTGATGGCTGATATTGGCTGCTAGTTTTCTTTGTCAAACCTTAAATAAATGAATATTCCTACTATACACCGACCTGCTTCCTAGTCCTTTGATGACACAGGGTATTCGTTGGGGTTCGGTGCGAGAAGGATTGGAGGCCTCACCAAAGTGAATCTGAAATCAAAAGCTCTTTATTGTGCGGCACCTTGCTTGGAGGGGAGGGGAAGGAACTCCCTGAGTGTGACCGCCTAATAAACTGCAACACTAGTGCCTATCACCACACTACCGAAACATCCAGTCCTTATTGTCAGACTACCGAAACATCTAGACTCTATCTCCAGACTACCAAAACATTCAGTTTCTGTTGCAAGACTAATGAAATATCCAGTCCCTTTCGTCAAATATCGAAATATCCAGTCCCTATCACCAGTCTAACAAAACATCAAGTCATATCGCCAGACTATCGAAGCATCCATTCCCTATCACCAGAATGCCAAAACACCCAGTCCCTATCGCCAGACTACCAAAACACCCATCTCTATCCTTTGCCGGACTACCAAATCATCCAGTTCCTATTGCCAGACTACCAAATCACCAATTTATATCACCAGACGACCGAAACATTCAGTCCCTATCGTCAAATGACCAAAGCAGCCAATTCTTATTGCCAGACTACCAAAACATCCAGTCCCTACTTCCAAACTAGTCCCTATCATCACACTACCGAAACATCCAGTCCCTATCGTCAGACTACCGAAACATCTAGACTCTATCTCCAGACTACCAAAACATTCAGTTTCTGTTGCAAGACTAATTAAATATCCAGTCCCTTTCGTCAAATATCGAAATATCCAGTCCCTATCACCAGTCTAGCAAAACATCAAGTCATATCACCAGACTATCGAAGCATCCAGTCCCTATCACCAGAATGCCAAAACACCCAGTCCCTATCGCCAGACTACCAAATCACCAATTTATATCACCAGACCACCGAAACATTCAGTCCCTATCGTCAAATGACCAAAGCAGCCAATTCTTATTGCCAGACTACCAAAACATCCAGTCCCTACTTCCAAACTACCAAAAGATCCATTCCCTATTGCCAGACTATCGAATGATCCAGTCCCTATCACCATCCAACCGCAACATCCATTCCTATCGCCAGACAACCGGAACAGCCCGTCCCTAATGCCAGATTACCAAAACATCCAGTCCCTAGTGCCAGACCACCGAAACATCCAGCCCCTATCGCCAGACTACCGAAAAATCAAGTCCCTGTTATCAGACCACTGAAACATTGAGTCCCCATTGCCAGACTACCATATCGCCAGAGTACCAAAACATCCAGTCCCTATCGCCAGACTACAAACAAATCCAGACCCTATCACCAGACTACCAATAGATCTAGTCCCTATGGCCAGACTACCGAACACATCCAGTCCCTATCATAGACTACCAAACAATCTAGTCCCTATCACCAGACTAACGAAACATGCAGCGCCTATTGCCAGACTACTGAAAACATCCAGTCCGTATCGCCAGAAAAACATTCAGTCCCTATCACCAGACTACTAAAACATCTAGTCCCTATCATTAGACTTGTCGTGCTCCATTGATTCCGCTGGTGGTCCGAGCGACCAAGCCGACCTCACGCCTCTGAAGAAAAATAGACTTTCTTCCCGAGAGCACCGCCTGCAGGGTAGTACAACCTGTCAGGCCGAGGGCTCGGGCAAAAAGGCAGGACAAACAGCAGAGCTAAAAGGGAGAAAAACAAGGCAACTGTTACACACTGTTGTCTGGCACGTATGCCGATCCTCCACCCCCCAATTCCCCAAGCTTACCTGTGCGTGTCCCTGGATTGCTGGTATACCTACTTGTATTATGACACAAGCTGGAATCATGGATGATACTGGTAAGAGTCTCAAAAGTAATGCAGTTGGTGTTGATGGTACACAGTAATCCCTGACCCGGGGGGAACAAGGACGCAACTGAAGGAAAGATGAGGAGTCCACAGTGGCCTTATCAAAGCGCTCTTGTTGGAGAGTCAAAACCCTTGAGGATATCCCTGACCCAGGCAGAACCGGGACGCAGCTAAGGGGGGTAGCAATCACAATCCACAGGGAATCAGGAGAGCGTCCTTTACCTTACTACCTACACCATCAGAGCGTCCAAGGTAGGATCCGAACATGAGAATCAGACCACAACCTTCACTCAAGCAGCAGAGCGTCCAGTGGAGTGAGGGGCGGGCAAGCAGTAATCCAATGGTAAGTGTGTATAAGGTAAGTAACACGGTTCCCAGCTGATCGCAGAGTACCAAGAATCTAGAGCGCAGAGATTGACATGGAGTGATGTCACTCCATGAGAGCTGGGGTGAAGGAGTGAAGAGGGCAAAGCAAAGCTCCTAGACAATGAACTGGAGAAGGGAGGGAAGCCGGCAAACAGACTTGAAAAGTGGCGTGCAGAGAGAGGTCACAAGCAGTCCAAGTTTGTTTACCGTGTGAAGCACAAAAACGTCTAATGCACAGAATGTAATCCAGAAGCAGGGTCAAACGACACGCACGAGTCGAAATACCAGGAATCAAGCAGGCAGGGAAAAACAGACCAAGGAACAAAACGCTGCTACTGTAAGGAGACGGTTTAGGAACAGCGAGGTCTGAGGGGGTGTGGCCTAATTAGGAAGACTCCTCAAACGAGGCTTGGAATGCTTGAGGTAGGCGCTCGGGGCAAGGACAGAGCGCAAGGCCAGCTGGATCCCGTAGTGCCCTATCAGCGCTGGCGCTGATGACCCAAGCGCCAGGGCAAACGCCAGGTCCTGATGCCGGTTCGACGGCGTAGTAATCTCGGGGTCATGACAAGACTACCGAAACATCTAGTCCCTATCTCCAGAATACCAAAACATCCAGCCCCCTTGTGACGAATCAACTTCCAGGGCACCAGTGGTCCAGTGATGAATATCAGTTTCTAAACCACCAATCAACGTCACACCTCTAGTACACCAGAAGGGATCCCAACAGATTGGAATACAAGTAAATCATAAAACATCCATGTCCAATTTTGGTAACATGGACGGAACGGCAGGCATGTCTCCGCAAGGTTGTGGATCGTTGGTTAGTTGCAACACAGCGAAAATACAATTATTACCCAGTGATAAAAGGGACTGTCCAGTCAAGTTTGTATACAAATATCTACTGTATTATTACTACAACAGACAGTTATAGCACACTACAATTATAACCCACACTGTAAAGGAACACAGAGGACAGACACTTTCACAAAGGAAATTGGTGCACTTTGAATACTGACAGGAGGATAGTTGGTAAAGTAATCAGTCTTACTGTTCAAGGTTATTCAGTTCCAGCACCAAGGGGGCAAAGGGTTGTAACTGTCTCTAGGGGCATTTGGAGAAGGACTAGGGGGGCAGAACAACAATGTACCTGGTGCTGAAGAAGTTCTTGGTGCTCGACAGCATTGAGGCAGTTCCAGGATGCTTTGCAGCCCTTGAGACAGAGTTATGGCGGGTGACAGCTGCGGGAAACAGGCAGCAGGCAGTTCGGCAAGTGAGGCTGGACGGACATCTTCAGGCTGTCCGGCGCGGCTGCTTGGGGCTAAGAATCGTTGCCTCTGTGCTGGTTGGTGGATCTGGAATGCAGGTCGAGGCGGCTCGGACGGCTCTTGTGACTCCGGCATGACAACAATCAGCAGTGCAGCCGGATGTGGTTCAAAGGCTCAAATGCCTCGAAAATGTCCTTAAAAGATGGACGCTGGTTGATGCTTGTGTGGCACTCTCCCTAGCTTCTTCGCAAGGCTTGTGGCGTCCTTTCAAGGCGGACGGCCCAAAGCTGAGGAGAATGTCTACAGGCAATGGCCTTTTCTTTTGTTCAGAGACTCTGGCAGTTCCCACCTAGAAAGCTTGCTGGCAGAACCTAGCCGGGCATGCTGTGTGCTGGCTGGGTACTGGTTCTGGAGCTGCTTAACGAGTCTGTATCTCCCTCTGTTCCCTGGGAGAGGTTTAGAGGAGGGACCTTGCTTCCCTCTTGGAACTCCTTGCTTTCCTTCACAGGTGAAAGATGTAATGCACACACAGGTGCATTACATCAGACGCCCCACCCTATCTCTCAGAAAGAATTTCCCTCAACACCTCAAACAGACCTACCAGAGCACACCGTGCCAACCAGATGTATGTTCCCACATTCAAAAGAACTAGAGCAGGAGGGTCCAGCTTCCAATACCTAGCGCCCAAAAATTGGAATTCCCTGCCAACCTCACTAAGGAATGAAAAATCATACACCACCTTTCGAAAAAATCTAAAAACCTTCCTATTTCGTAAAAGTCTCGGAACTAACTTGCACAGTTATGCTTGCACTGTAACCTTAGCAAGTATAACTTTATTGATTACCATTGTCATCGTACAACTGCTAGCGACTGTTACATCCTATGCTATGTTTGTTCTCAAGTCTTCTGTAACAGCGCCACAATGCCTCAGGGCAGCTCTGTGCGGTTTATAAATGCAAATAAATAAATAAAATAAATAAATAAGTAAGGTAGACTGTACCTTTAGCCCGGTTCCAAATGAGTCCTTCTTCTTACTCCTTCTGAATTCATTGGATGATCTGCCAAGTGAGGGGTTCAGCCCTCTCTTAAACCCAAATGGGGCCCAGTGATTGGTGCAGGCTAAGCCTACCTTAATGAACCAATCCTGGGTCCCCACCAACAATCTTCTGTTATGGATGAGGTCAGGACCACAGTGCTCTGCAACAGGACAGACAAGGGGTGACAACATATACCTAAGTCCCACCCATCTCCCTGTCTGTTGTAAATCAAAGTGTCTCTCTGGTTAACTGACTCTTCTGTGACTCTTGATTAAAACGCAAGTCTCCCTTGAAGTTTGTGATGGGAGCAGACTTCCTGTCTCCCCCAAATTACATACTTCTCCCCTCTGAAAGTGGTCCATGAACTATGACAAGTAGCCACAGAACAGTAAGTACCAGCTTTATTCTTCAGGTAAAGAGCATGCAATCATAGCAGCTCTCTCTTCCAACCGCCACCCTCAGAACCTTCCTACGTACTCCATTCCACGTTACATACTAACATTCCATGCTATTCTTTTGTGTGCAACAAGTACAGTCCTATATATTAATCACTAGATACTACAGTATGCTCCTCAGGGACACCTGTTGTAACTGATGGCGCCAGACAGGCCATTCACTGCCTTTCATACAGAGGGGTGGGAATTAGCCTTCAAGTTGACACATTGCATACCAAAGGGGTGTTAGCCCCACCTTTCCTGTTGTCTGTCCAGCAACCAAGCCCCATCAGGCATGTCTCAATTCTCTCGTTAGTATGCACTGCCACCAGCCAGATTAGACAAAGGGAAAGCAGATCCATGGAGCCTTTGATATTTAAATTAGGCTGCTCATGGCTGGAGGAAGGTGTGTTTTCCCCCTTCTTGAAATGCTTTGATGTATCCATGGCTGTCACATTCCAGCTGAATATGACAAGGGAAGATGCCGTAGGTAGGCTGTGTCTTCCCAGAGTACACGTGACTATGCATTTTGTGCAGGAAGCAGATGAAATGGGTCTGAAATGGCAGTACACATTTCTCAGAAGCTGATCTCCCATCATTAATTTTCCTTATCAAAAAATCAAAAAAGCCCAGGTGAGCACACTCTCCCCGTGCGGATGGTCAAATTCCTCACATGCCCCGCAGCCTCAACATGTGTACCACCACCCTGCTGTGGGTCGAGTTTGTCATCAAGGTGAAAGTACCGGCTGAGACCATCTGTATTTGCATGCTGGGAGCCTGGCTTGTGCTGGATGTCCATATCTAATCCCTGTAGGGATATGGCCCAACGCAAAAGCTTAGGATTTTCCCCTTGCATGGACATTAACCATCACAGAGGCTTGTGGTCCATCTGGATCGTAAGGTGAGACCCAAATATGTAGGGTTTCAGCTTCTTTACGACCCACACAAACGCATACACCTCTTTTTCTTTGACAGCCTAGTTCCTTTCCCTTTTTGTCAACCGCCTGCTAGTGTAGGCGACAGGTTGCTCTACCCTTCAGAGTTCACAAGTCCAACAGAGGAGTGACACAGAAAGGAATAGGGCCACACGGCCCAAAGCTGGGGGAATTCTCCAGTGAGTCAGGGCGGGATGCCAGCGCTTATTGTGAAAATTTACCAGAGGAGGAAAATGTGATTGAGCAAGTTGTCCTAGATCACTCATTTGAACGTCTATGTAGTGACATAGATGGGATCATGCAATGACCCTATCGAGCACTAAATAAAGAAAGTGATACATTGAGACAACCTTCTCATGGATCTCCGAGCGAGTGGGAACATCACATAAGCACCTCAATTAGCCTAATACAAGAGCAGGCTTGTTTGACACCACCTCACAGACAAAAACAAACATTAAGTGACAACTACTTCACACCTAAAAACATGGCTATGAGAAGAGAGTCGAACATCATGCAACAAATGGACACATTGGGACCAGCTTCATTTCAGCGTTGCATTTGGTGTTGGAAGCACTCCTGCGTTTGTACGACAATATCAAAGAGGTTGTACAGGGAAACACATTAAAATGAGACACCGTAGAGCAGGGACTGAAAAGCCTGCTAACACAGAAAAAGGATTTGGGAACCAACGATGCATGTCTTCATGAAGAGGAGGAGGGGTACAAAAAGAGATGAGACGAGGAACAGTGAAACCCCGGAAACCAGAATTATCACACATACACCTAGGTTTATGGGTTGAGACAAGTACCGGATGGTGTGAACCGGACTTGGAAGAGCGAGATACAGTCACGAAATGGAGTCTGCGGATTCACCAACACCTCTTTGCGATCATGAACATGGAGAAGATGAACAGGAGGAGGTGAAGCAGGATCCCCTACCAGGTGCAGTATTGGAAACCTCAGTGCCAAACCAGGAACCAGATGGATGGGTAAAATCAAGCAGGCAGAAGAGGAGAGCGAAAACTCAAAAAAGGAAAAAGAAAATCAAGAATTTACCAGCCCCGAACACAAATAAACAAAATAACTCAAGACAGTTCGTGGATGCCCTCTCACTGGCAGGAAGGTAAACAGGTAATCTACCCAAAAAAAGTGCCAAAAACCAGCAAAAGTGCCCTAACAAATGAATTAAAAGGGCAATCTAAGAAAAAGCAGTCTACAATCACCACCTACTTGGGACGTCAAGATACTGGCACGGGAAAGACAGACACTATGGGAAATGAGAAAAATGAGTCCTTGCTGGAGGTGATACTCATGCAAGAAACCTCTCAAATAGAGCAGGGGTCAGGGGAAACCCCTGAACGTTAACCACCACTAGCCTTTACTCCGTAAAAAGCTAATGTGGACGTCCCAGAAAAGATCGACGGGATGGTTCATGGGGGAGGAGCCCTGAGGCCTCCGCATGACTTGGGAAACTAAAGTCCAATACTAAAAAGGACAAAGATACTTCCAAGGTACGGAAATGGGGTGGAAATCTGGTCTAAAGGAAAACATGAATAGAGGGAACGTAATTAGAGCGTCTCAGGCCGTCCCTCAGTTGAGAGCCCTACGATCAGATGACATTCTCAGAGTGGCCTTGCCAAAAAAAGGCCCGGAAAGATCAGTCTATTTCTTCGCCTCAAACTTGATTGCTGAAATGGTCTGAAGCAATTGTGATGCCCTCAAGACTTTGGGGTTCTGTTTGGAGGAATTATCATCTCAGGAAGAAATAGACACCTTCCTAAATCCGGCCCCACATTGGAAATGGTAGGAGGCACAATGGGTGCAACTGGGAATGGAGATAAATGGGCCTGGCTGGAAGGGGCGATCCAAATGTTCAAAAAGGTGCAACTAAGTCAGCAGCACCTTTCAAAAGTCTGACTTACGCATAACATCATGGAACATGTGCAGCTTTCAGAAATTCACAGGAAGCAGCATGGCGCCTCTTAAGTTAGCAAACGTCATCACATTACAGGCAGCCATGGCTGTGGGTAACTTTGAATTAGTGGGGTTCTCAGCGTATTGTAAGCCATCTGCATGGGGTGTAAAGGGACGACCAAAAGGTGGGGTGGCAGTGGCAGTAGACTTAGGCTGGGATTGTACACAGTGTGAGGTCGAGGTTGTCTCACCTGATTTGATGGCTACTCTACGGCCCAAGCTCCGCCTCCTGATTGTAAATGTTTATAGAAAGCAATTCACAGCACAGGGATTGGTTGGGGAGACACGGAAATGCAAGTGTAGTAGGGGCAGGAGACTTTAATGCGGCCTGTGTCTGTGGGAAGACTCAGTCACCGCAGCTAAATCATCGAGGAGGGGAGATTAGATCCATGAGTGAACAAACAGGTCAGCTTTGGAGGTCCTTTGTGGCTGACTGGGACCTTTTACCCTCTATCCCGAGAAGAAAACATTAAGGACGTTCACACATAGAAGAGAGGAAACAGGACTTCCTGGATTGATCCCATCTTCCTGTCCCCGGAACTGAGTGGGAAAAGTGACTGTGTAACCAGGGGAGAGGCCATGGGGAGCGACCACTTTCCTATAATGCTTAAGCTACATATGCGATTGGTTTATCAGTACCTTGAACTCGCCTTGGCCTTCACTACTGTAGCTGGGGGGGGAAGGGGTGCTATCAGATGGAACCTCAGGGCGTGTAGACCCCTTATGCACAAATGGAAGAATGAACTGGCTATCATGGCAGAGCTGGGAGAAAAACTAACAGCTTGGAACTACAACAGCAAGTTGTCGACCTGCATGAAGTTACTTTCAAATAAGGGGCAATTGCAGGGAAATGCCTCCCACACAAACCCATACGACATGAGAGTTCAGAAGGCCAGAGCCGCTAAGAGGCGGATCTTAGAGCATGCCTCGTAAAGACTACCTATTACCACCAGTTGTGCGAAGGAAAGAGGTAGATTTTGGCAGGGCATAAACGGGCATTGAAGCTAATCAGGAGGCACACCTCAATAAAGAGAAACCGGGAGATGGTAGGGTCACTAGTCAGAAAGGACGCAGTCAAGTTCTGGAACCTTATGGGAGGAGTTATGGGAAAAACATCCACTACAATAGGGGATTGTCACATAACAGCACAGGCTTGGGAAAAATACTTACAGGGAAAATATTCTATACCTGTAAATGAACCTGCATAGGACCCAGAAGGAGAGGGGAAACCCTTAGACAATGCATGGCCATGGAACTGGAGGACGCCTTATGTGCAATTAGTGAAGCCAAACCTTCAAGAGCTCCAGGCCCTTACAATATCCCGCCCATTATTATTAAAGAGAATCGAGAAACATGGGCTCCACCCCCCTTTGGGAACTATCTTAACATGTGTGCTCAACACATGTGGCGCCTGATACTTGCAAACAATCTTTGGTCGTTCCAATACATAAGAAGGGGAGAAGCTCAATCTGCTAAACTTCAGACCTATAGCATTGCTGGATTCATCCAGCAACAGTTTGGAACCTTGCCGTTGAGAGACCTTAAAGCCCAGATTATCAAAGACAAACTCTTGTCCGACTACCAAATAGGCTTCCGCGCAGGGATGGGTCCCCCACTAAACGCATTCACGCTGGCACGCATGAGGGCAGCAGTTAAAAAGAAAACAGTGGGTACCGCCTACATGGCTTCAATAGACATGACAAGCGCATTCGACACAGTTAGCTGAGGACGGTTGTGTCACAAGCTCTTGTTGGATGGGTCCCATCTAGGTTGGTTAAATTGTTGGCTGTGCTGCATGCAGACACAACAGTAAGAGTATGCCTGGACAGGGGTGGGGCTATGACAGTGCCGGTTAAGACCTTTGGGGGGGGTTGAGGCAGGGCTGTGTGGTGGCTCCCATACTCTATAACTTGTATAGTACGGATATGGATAGAGTGTGAGACCCGGTTAGGTTGGGCTCGATAACACTGGACTGAATCGCTTTCACGGACGACATAGTCCTGTTCTACCTCAGTGCTGCTAAAACTTGCACTGTTCCAATGTGTATTTTCGACCAAGAGAAGTCCTAAGATGAGGACATGGAGGGTAGGTGATGAGCCGCTTGAGCAGGTGACAGCTCTTACCTATCCGGGCTGTGAAGTTTTGAATTCCATCTCAAAACAAGGAAGAATACTATACTTAAACTCTAAAGATGGAAATGGCCCAAAATGTCACCCTCACAATTGCATATAAATGTAATGTGGGGGGGGTATGGGACATTATATTAGTATGGGGGGTTTACGGGGCATATCTATGTGGTGTAAAGGGGGTTTAAAAAAAGAAGAAGAAAACAAGTCTGCTTTTTCGAGTCATTGCAATTGTGTGTGGTTGCAGTGATCACATAGATCCCTAAAAATGGACCCCAGTTAATAAAAATGAAACGGGTGTATGCACAGTTATGCTTCTTTTCTTTGACCCCACTGATTCAATTCTATTTGATGCAAGTCGAACCAACAATTCTCTATGGGCTTGACATTAACCTCACTGATTTGGGGGACAGCCTTAATCCGATCCAGTGCATGCTCTGGAAAAACACTCTAAGGTTGGCAAGCTCCGTTCCAAATGGGGTGAAGTGCAAACACGCACCTCAGGGGTGTCAATCACTAACCTGAAGGAACAAATGAATGCCTTACTGACCGAAATAGGATCTTCCAGAGAGGAGCCTGCCCTAAATCCATCTAAGACAAAAAAAGGCTCTTCCAACACGATTGGGGGAAAACAGCGGATGAGTTGGCAAAATATTCCCTCTATAGGGAATATGCTAAGATAGTCTATAAACAGGAGCAAGTGTCTAAATACATACTCATCTTCTCGTACTCAAGAAGGAGAATACTGTATCTCGGTCTGTATGTGGTCGTCCTCGTCATTTACCCACTCCGGAAGGTCTTGTCTGTTCGAGTACACAGGGCTTAGCCTCTCCCCGGGGGTCTTCTTGCCAATCGCCCTGGCTTCTACCCAAGCTTGGAGGCTGGTCAGAAACTCAGGTTTATTAACCTTAGTGCTGTGGGGAAGTCCCTTCTCTTGAAATAAGACGCGCAGGACATCCTTGGTCATGCCTTTTATAGTCTCCATGTCAAGCTCCATGAGTAATACTAATACTTAGCAGTGACTACACATTGCCTCTAACAGTACTTTTATCGTTGGGTGACTAAGTTGTATGCAAGGCTCCAACCAATCCTACCGCTCGCCACCACTGTGACGAAGCAACTACCGTGGAACCAGGGGTCCAGGTATGAATATTGGTTTCTAAACCATCAATCAGCCCCACACCTCTAGTACACCAGAAGACCTCCTTGTTCAATGTTGGTAACATGGACGGAATGGAAGGCTCGTGGATCGTTGGTTAGTTGCAACACAGCGAAAATACTATTTTTACCCAATAATAAAAGGGACTGTCCAGTCATGGTTGTCTAAACATATCTACTTTATTATTACTACAACAGACAGTTTTAGCACACTACAAACTACAACCCACCCTGTAAAGGAACACAGAGGACAGACAGTTTCACGAAGGAAAGGGATGCACTCTGGATACTGACAGGAGGGTAGTTGGTAAAGTAATCAGACTTACTGTTCAAGGTTATTCAGTTCCAGCACCAAGGGAGCAAACTGTTGTAACTAGGGGCCTTCGGAGAAGGGCCAGGGGGGCAGAACCACAATGTACCTGATGCTGAAGAAGTTCCTGGTGCTCGACAGCTTTGAGGTGGTTCCAGGGCGCTTTGCAGCCCTTTAGACAGAGTTAGTGGTGGGAGACAGCTGCGGGTACGAGGCGGCAGGCAGTTTGCCAAGTGAGGCTGGATGGATGTCTGCAGGCTGTCCGGCGTGGCCGCTCGGGGCCAAGAATCGTTGTCTCTGTGCTGGTTGGCGGATCTGGAATGCTGGTTGAGGCGGTTCGGACGGATCTTGTGACTGTGGCATGACAACAGTCAGCAGTGCAGCCGGATGGCGTTCCGAGGACTCGACTGTCTTGAAAATGTCCTTAGAAAATGAACTCTTGGTGATGCTTGTGTGGCACTCCTCCTAGCTTCTTCACAGGGCTTGTATCAATCTTTTAAGGTGGATGGTCCAAAGCTCAGGAGAGTGATTGCAGGAAATGGCTTGTCCTTTGTCCAGAAACTCTCCAGTACTTCTCACCTGGGAAGCTTGCTGACAGACCCTACCAGGGTACGCTGTGTGCTGGCCGGGTACCAGTTCTGCAGCTGCTGGATGGGTCCTTTGAGTCCGGTATCCCCCTCTGTTTCCTGGGAGATGTTTAGGGGAGGGACCTTGCTTCCCTCTTGGGACCCCTGGCCTTCCTTCACTCACAGAAGATGCAAGGTAGACTGCACCTCCAGTCCGGGTCCAAAAGAGTCCTTCTTACTCCTTTCAAAGTCGTGAGATGATCTGCCAAATGAGGGCTTCAGCCCTTTCTTTTTTTTATGGTTAAAAAATATCAACCTTTACAAAATTATGTTTCCAAATAATTACACAATAACATAACCTAACAACCATCAAAAAATGAAAGCACTTTTTCATAACATACCATAGAATAAACAAATTAAAATCAGGTCTCTAAAACAATACAAGCCGCTTAGTTCATATTCTTTACTTGCTCAGATGCACAATGTATGCAACACCTATCGATGCTATACCTCATCGCTACATTTCACAATTCATGTAACAGAAGTAATTAATCTTCAATCACCTTTATAAATGCCACAAGGGCAAGAATTAGTGTTTCCCTTTCCCCAGCATTAGACGATTCCGCAAGCTTTCCATACAATCAATGTCATAAATAATATTCACAAATCTCATTAGATGTGTTCTTCGGGCATTTTTAAAATACTGACATTCCAGTACTAGGTGTTTTTTAAAGTCTCTTCATTTTCAGTACAATCTGGAAAACAGCATTTGGTTTTCAAACTACCCTCCATTGGTGGTCCCCAATGCTTAATCCTTTCCAGAGTTTGGATTTGATTCAGCTCAAATCTCATATAATACCTTCTTGCATTATTACAAGGAAATATTGATAGGTACGGACAGCATCCGTCCCGTTTCCGCAAATACTTCGCATATTCCTTGTATGTTGTGTACATTTTGAGTTCATCAATAGTAACCATCCAGTCTTGTTTGAATAATTTGTACTTTACATAACTGGGTCTCCTATGCAAATCCATTTGGTCAACTCCCAAAGAATCTAGAATTGATTTCATTCTTTTGCCAAAGGCCATTCCTGAGCTTGGACTGCAACCCCCAATCATGGTGTTCAAGTCTTGATAGAGAGAATTCAATGGAGGATTCGTGATTTTACTATAGGCGGCTAAGACGTGCCATTCGCATCTGCATCCTAAAGAAATGAGGCCACACTCATGCCGAATCATGGATTTGGGAATGGAGCTGGATAGTTGTAGTGCTGTTTTTAGCACATTACCTTGTAAGGTATCTAGTTGAGTTTTTAAGTTATACAAACATATGTCCAATGAATATAATAGGACAGGTTCCACTTTCAGCGTTAAGAATTCTAGTACTGGTTTAATAGAAAATGTACAATATTTTTGAAATATAACTTTCATTTGGCTTTTCAGTGGTCTAGCTTTAGAGTGCAGAATTTCTGTTCAAGCTTTTTGAGTTGATTCGTTACTCATACAATATCACAAAAAAGTAAATTCAACAGGCTGATTAATGATCATATCATCAATTTTCCACGCAAGTTTTTGCATTTTCGTACTTGCTTTTAATATCATGAGGTTTGTTTTCGATGCATTTAGATGCATACTCAGAAAACATTTCAGCCCTTCCATAAACCCAAATGGGCACCAGTGATTGGTGCAGGCTAGGCCTACCCTAATGAACCAATCCTAGGTCCCCACAAACAATCTTCTGCTATGCATGAGGTCAGGACCGGAGTACTCTGCAACAGGACCGACAAGGAGTGACAACATATACCTAAGTACCACCCATTTTCCTGTCTGTTGTAGATCAAAGTGTCACTCTGGTTAACTGAGTCCTCTGTGACTCTTGACTAAAGCGCAGGTCTCCCTTGAAGTTTGTGATGGGAGCAGGCTTCCTGTCCCCCCAATATCACATACTTCTCCCCTCTGAAAGGGGTCTGCTCTGCAGGGTCACCTACGGTAACTGATGTACCCAGACAGGCCATTTACTGCCTTTCATACAGAGAGGTGGGAACTAGCATCAAGCTGACACATTGCATACCAAAGGGGTGTTAGCTCCGCCTTTCTTGTTGTCTCTCCGGCAACCAAGCTCCTTCAGGCTTTTCTCAATTCTCTCGTTAGTATGCACTGCCAACAGCCGGATTAGACAAAGGGAAAGCAGATCCATGGAGCCTTTGATATTTAAGTTAAGGCTGCTTATGGCTGGAGGAAGGTGTGCCTTCATCCTTCTTGAGATGCTTTGACGTACCCGTGGCTATCACATTCCAGCTGAATATGACAGGAGAAGAAGGAACCTGTATGCTGTGTCTTCCTGGAGTACACATGACTATGCATATTGTGCAGGAAGCAGATGAAATGGGTGCGGAATGGCCGTACACATTTCTTGGAGGCTGATCTCCCATCATTCATTTTCCTAATCAAAAAAATCAAAAAAGCCCAGGCAAGTGCACTGTCCCAGTACAGATGGTCAAAATCTTAATATCCCCATAGGCAGAGTACCAAAACATCCAGTACATAGCTGCACATAGACTAAAATGGTTGCTCTAAACTGGGGCCATTGAAGACACTCTAGGACTATCTCTGGCCCTAAAGGAGAGGCTAGGAAATATTCAAGCAGAATAATATATTTCACTGGACCCCATCCCGGACCTCCACCGCACCTACTTATTTATTTATTTATTTATATTTATATAGCGCGCAAGCAGCCCAGCGGCATTGAGGCGCTGTTACTTGCAATAACTTAGTTACATGGTACAGGCATGATAGCGATTGTTGACACATTATGAATACTACAGGAAATCATACTGTTGTTACAGATATTGCATTTGGTCATATATTACAACATATATGATAAGTATTCGTGCTGATGTGTCGGGCCTTATGTGAAGAGGGTAGTTTTCAGAGCTTTGCGGAAGGTGGTGAGGAGGGCCTCACCTCGGATAGTGGGAGGTAGGGCATTCCAGTGAGTGGGTGTGAGATAAGGGAAGCTGGATCCGCCCGCTCTGACTCTTTTTACTAGTGGCACAGAGAGCATGTTGGTGTATGGTGATCTGATTGGCCTGGTAGTGGAGACGGGGTGGATCCTTTGTGAGAGGTAGGCAGGAGCAGTGAGGTGAATGCACTTGTGGGTCAGTGTCAGAGCTTTGAATATGATCCTTTCCTTTATTGGGAGCCAGTGGGCTAGTTTTCTGGCCTCAGAAATGTGTTCTCTTTTAGCAATGCCTTGGGCTGCCGAGAGAGCATTGTTCTGTATTACTTGTAATCTCTCTGAGTTTTTATTGGAGGTTCCTAGAAAGAGTACGTTGCAGTAGTCTAGCCTAGAGCCGGTGATGGCTCTGGCTATGTTGGTGCAGTTCTCTTTGGAGAGAAAGGGTCTGACTGCGTTGATAAGTTTGGCATGATATGCAGCTGCAGAGGCTATTGCGTTGATTTGTCTGTCCATGGATAGGCTGGAGTCCAGGTAGACTCCAAGGGTTTTGACAGAATCTGAGACAGGAATTTTGATGGAATCAATGGTGAAGTGACTGAATTGGGTATCTAGATTTTTTAGGGTGTCGGGAGAACCTACCAGGAGGAGTTCTGTCTTGTCAGAGTTGAGGCATAGTCCGTTGTCTGCCATCCAGGCTTGGATGGTGTTGTAAAGGTTGTTCAACACATGCTCAAGCCTCCCCCTGCCACCCCCCCCCCCCAAGCACACTGTGGCTCATCCAGTGGCAAGCCCTTCAATGTGCAGGCAGCAGCTACGGAATCAGGGTCAGGGTCTATACCCTCCACTCTCATTAACAAATGCACCTGTTCCCCGCCCCGCGCGACCTTCCTTAAACACATCTCTGTTCACTGCCCCATTCACCTACGGCCCCCCTTCTTTCTCCCACATGCCCCCTGCTCTTCATTGTCTACACACACCGCACTCACTTCCCCCTATAAACCCTCCCCCTCCCACTAATTGCCCCACACACAAATGCATGCTGATTGTGTCCACACAGCCGCACCTGCATTTCCCCCATGCCCACACCCTCACTGCATGCCAACAAGCACCCTCTTCACTGTCTCTCAGAAGCACACTGCCCCCTCATTGCCATCCACACGCCACTCGCTCTTCCACACGCACGCACGCATGCACACCTGTCTCGCTCATTGCCCCATACGCCCAGGTCTCATTGCTTCCCCCGCCTCACTGTCTCCTATAGACCCCTATGTCTGCTCATTCCCGTATGGCTCCCGTCTCCTTGGCTACCCACACGTGCGCTGGCGCTGCCCTTTCACTGCCTCACCCTCAGCCTCTCTGCACAGCGCACAGAGGCTCCCCCACATTCTCGGGAGAGTGGCTGAGCATTATCTATAGGGTATTTATTGAGTGCTGACCCAGATTTGGGGAGAAACAAGGTGCTTTACAAGACCTGGGGGAAGTACACAGTGAGAGACGCAGAGCTGCAATGGAGCGGGGGCAGGGAACCAGGGAAGGGAGCGGGGGGAGGATAGATCGCCCAGTCTCAGGTTAGGTGGAGAGTGGAGGGGGGGTGTGGAGCGAGGTGTTAGGGAGAAGCCATTCCTTGAAGAGGGGGGTCTTCAGCTCTTCCCCAGAGCATGGCATGACTGATGACTCCCCTACCGATGCCAGGCTGCCTTGACTAAAGGGTGGCGCGCGGGGAGGGGCCAAGGCCCCCAGCTGCCATATTTCATACCTATCTGCTGGCTTGAAGGGCCTGACTCATGGGGGCAGTTCCTCGGATGCAACTGCCTGATTCTGCCCTGAAAAGTGACAGCAGCTACTGCTCACCCCGGGGACACGCTCAGGGACGCAGCATAATCCAGGGCTATAAGACTAGACCTGGGACTATGTCTGACGATGGTGGAAAATGGTAAGCGTGCTCTTGGGTTTAAGAGGTACGCTACCTTTGCACTTTGCTGGCAACGCTATAGGAACAAACCCTGCTCTCGGGTAACTAACTGTTCATGTGTTGATGAATTTTCTGAAATGCAAATGCTCATTTGGCTTCTGAATTAAATGCTCTAGCGCCGATGCAATGACATTTGCATATTTCACTTTAGCATATGTTCACTACCAGTGACGTCACTTTCCATGGCATAGACCCTGAGTCTGCCCACTTTTTTAGGACTTGTGCCCTGCATGTGAGCGTTTACTGAGCCCGACCAGGGCATGCATCGGGCCAGGGCCATCTTAAGCACTTTTGGGGCCCTGGGCACGGACGTCTTTGGGGCCCCCCTCCTCCAATCCAAACAAATTAAGGGACCAAGAATAATGGTCGCACCCCACCACCCCCACCCGTTGCGCTCACAACCTATAAGTTGATATGCTGTCTCGTAACATAATAAGCACGTTTACTCCCTTTAAGTCCCCTTGCCCTCTTCATTCTTGCTCTAATCAGAATGATAAACAAGTAGCATTTGAAGGCCAACATTACCAATCTACGAATAGGTTACTGCTCTAGTGCATACAGGATAATTGTTATCAATAACACCCAGGAAGGTATGCAGCCTGTAGTATTAATGCAGGACCGTATGTAAAAGGTACATGTCACCCCTAATAGACAGAGGACTCACATTAGCTGCCTCACAGAATGCAAAAGTGCTCATGCATGGACAGAGACCGCCAATTGGAAGGAAGGAGAACGCTACACATACCGTAGCATGGATAGTGGAGGCAGATTAGAAGCTACCAGGAAGGTGTCTTTATCCAGACAGATTGAGATTAGACGTGGGATATGGTTTTCAAATATTGTCGCCATTAGATATCAAAGGAACAAATGCCTGTGGTGTGCGATATAAATATGCTCATTATTAAAGTGGAAGCAACCCTATAGCCAGTGAAATCATGAATACGTATTTTATGAAGATCATACCATGAGAAGGAAATCACTCGGAAGGGCTGACAATTTTGAAAGGTTTAGGGAATGGCAATATAAGATTAAATGAGATGCCCAGGATCACACATTGGTTAAAGCCTGAAGCTGGGATTTGTGCCAACACTGCAATTTCTGCATTTGAACACTTTCTTTTCCAGTTCTTACCATTAACTAAAACAATCCCATTTTATAAAAACGGACTTGGAATGTACACAAATCACATTACTAGACATGACCATTTTTAACAAAATATTATAGAAGGGTTCTATGCAAAATGGGAAAGGTTTTAGCTTCATTCTCTCCATCATCAAGGGAAGTATATAAGAACCAGCATACCAATCGATGTGATTTAACAAATGTAATCTGGGTTTGTCTTTTGTATTTTAAAGCTTTAAATACTTCCAAAACAATGCCTTGTGACATTTTCATTTCTAAACATAAATAAAACCTTTGACTTTTACCAAAAAGCTAACCGTTTTTTGTGTCAAACAAGCAGACCTTCAAAATATGCTTGCCTAAGGCCTGCAACATCTGGTCCATACTTTTCTGTCTACCGCCCCTTCCACTCAAATGGCCTACATAAGAAGAAAGATCAACTAATTGACTAAATGATGCCAGAAGCATGCAAGAAGGCAAACCTCACAGAAGACAGCACAGTAATGTAAGATATATTAGATGATTTGACCAGGATCACTGTATCGTCTGCTGGAAAAGCCAGGATACAAGCATGAACGCTTTTGTTCCATAGGGCCTCATTCCGAGGTTGGAGGTAAGGTACAAATCATGCCGGTAATGATTTACCGGCATGGATTTCCGCTCCATGCCATTCCGACCCTTCAGACCGTAAATTACGGCACCGTAAACAACAATGCCGTAATTTACGGTCATGGGTCGCGCACGCACACCACCATGGCGTAATCAACGGCATGGCGTAAACCGGAGCTGATCGCAAGTAAGGAGCACACGTAAATAACGGTCTCCTTAAGGCCGTAAAGTACCTTACCGGCATGGAGTACATACAGGCATCTCAGAGAAGGAGTTAAGAACACTGAGCAGTGGTTTCCACAGCCACAGGTGCACACAATCAGCACAGGTGTAGCCAATGGAGTCTGGCACAGCACAAAATGAGCATACCCACACACCACACCCTCTCCCACACCAAGATGATACCAATAGTAGTGGCACAACTGGAGCTGGAGGCCTTGCTTGCAAGGCAGTAACAACAACAACCACAGCCCCAACCACAGAGGACACACAGGAGGAGACGGAGGGTGAGACAGGCCCAGCATGCACCACCAGTGCATCCACCGTTACCACGCCGGCAGCCCCCAATCCCTCGCATCTGAGCCACCTCCTTCAACCTAACACCACATCAGATCCACACCCTGTACCGGCTTGACCATGACACCATCACCACCATAGTGGACCTGATACATGACGACATAGTGAGTTTCATAGAATAAAGCTCTGCCATCCCCCCTCCACTGAAGGTAGTGACTGTGCTCCACTTCCTTGCCACAGGCACCTACCGGCACACAGTGGGGCACATGCATGGTATATCACAACCCTTATTTACCCGGATACTGAACCAAGTGCTGGATGCCCTCCTCAAGCACACAAGGGACTACATATACCAACCACGGACTCCCCAGGATGCAAATGTTGCCTTCCATGCACTGTGAGACATCAAATGACACCTGCGCAATGATCAATGTCCACTCCGTTTTACATTATGAACAACCAGTGTATTGAATAATTGTCATGAAACGTGTACAACAAAACCTCCACCACCCTCCCCCTCCCCCCAACTCCCAAACACACCCTCACTCCCCTCCCCCTCACCCACAACAACCCCAGAATAGTGCCATAAGGCCAACATAGGCCACATGTGTGTGCCAGCATGTTCAAGGCGTGCCCCCAGAGCCAGGGGGATCCATGTTGGGCCGGCGCAATGTACGCAATGAGCGTCGGAGCGGGCTGGTCTGGGTGGAGGAGCACTGTGACGGTGTGTCCTCCCGCTGGGGCTGTCGTGTGGGAGGTGCAGCCTCCAGGGCATCCGCGATGCGTCCCAGGACCGCACACAACCTATTGCTGCTGTCAGTGACCGCCTGACGCATCTGCCTTAGCTCATCCACCCACTCCACCCTGGCCTGGCGGGTGTCCTCCATGAACACATTGATGAGGTCCGTCAGCTGATGTGCACGTGGTTCATCAATGTATGTAGGTACATTCCTGGCGGGTCTTGGGCCTACCTGCCCTGGCATGGCCACAACTGGTGGAATAGGTCCAGGATCTGCCGGAGCACTACGGCCAGGTGTTTCCTGCTCCACAGAGTCACTGCTTGATGGCAGGGGGACATTGGTGGGCTCCGGGGTGTGGACTGTGGGGTAAAAGTCCTCCTCGGTGGCACCACAGATCGATAAGGGGCTGTCCACATTCTCCTGGGTGGCCGTAGCTGCCAACTCCCCAGCAATGCTTGATTCTGCCGACCTTGGGGTGTCTAATGTGGCAGGTGCCGAGGCAGGGAGGGATTGTGGTGGTGCATCCTCCACTGGCGTTTGTGGTGCCTGGGTTGTTTTCTTATTCTGTGCTGGAATGCTCCGGGACCGGCCTCTGCACGTGGAGGTGGATGGACGGGTCGTCTGGGTATCCCCGCTGTCATGATCGGTGCCTGTGGGGGTAGAGGAGAGGGACAACATGAGTGATTGTATGATGCGCTAATTGCATAGATCGCTTCATTCACATTTCTGTAATTTGGGGTTTGTGGCCCTCTGGGCGTTGCAACAGTACTAGTACATATGAATGTGAATTGAATGTACGCATGTGTACGCATGTGTCGGAGTGACTCATCCTGCCATAGTAATGTGCAGTCTGGCTCACACACTGCCGAACCTGATGCACAATGTGCATGATGGAATGTGCAAGTTACTGCACTATGGCTGATGTGTGTTATGTACTTGCACTTGGCCGTTGATTGCGTTGCAGTTGACTCTGCATTAGTTGGATGGGGGGTGGCTACATGACAAGGTGCCTTTTATGGCCCTTGGGGGAGTCTACATCATGCAATTGCCATTGGCAGTGTTGACTTTGGACACTCACCTCCATCGGCAGACGACGTTGCCCCGCAGTCCATTTCACCGATGCCCTCTATGCATTCCGTGCCAATCATTGCGGCGCATGTCTCCTCCCATGGCTCAAGTCGCACAGGGGAACTTGGGCCCCCTCCAGTCTGCATGGCCTGACTCCTGTTGGCAGTGAGGAGTCCCCGCACCCGCACCCGCAAGTCATCCCACCGCTTGCGGCAGTCCTTGGGGGTGCAAGGGGTGGAGCCTACAGCGCTCACCCTTTGGGCGGTTTCTGCCCAGATGTTCTTTTTGCGGATAGTGGACTCCCTCCGCATGTCGGGGCTGAACACCACGTCAGCGTGTTCTGCCAGGTAGTCCACCATGACCTGGAGCTCATCAGGGCAGAATCGCTTCTTGCGGAGCCGGTCCGCAGGCTTCTTAGGTGCTTTAGGCATAGTTCCTGGGTTCCTGATGCTTTCCCCAACTTCGGATTGCTCCCAAGGGTGCTGCCTGATGAGGATGGCAATGGATTGTGTTTTTAAAGATGGCCGCCGCGCTCCTTCCCGTTCCTGTGCGATGACGTAATTTCCGGTTCCGTTGTTTTGCGGTGACCGTAATTTACGGGATCCGTATATTACGGTCCCCGTTATTTACTGTCGCTGCTGCTTCCATGGCGGTGTTGTAATGTACGTGTCGCAGCAGGCCGGTAGGGGTTTTTCGGGGGGTTTTGCGGCATGCCGCTAGGTACTTTTCCGGCATGGCGAAAAGCGCGTGTCCGCGAGGTCGGAATGGGACGCAATTAGCGGTCTGTCACCTTGCCGGAGTCGTACTTTCCACCATGCCGGAAACGACCAGTACTTACCTCCAACCTCGGAATGAGGCCCATAGTCTTAAATTTGGATACTTATTCACCTCTTGGACTAACAGTTTATGCCATTGTTGGAGGCGATTGCCTAGGTTTTACAACACCTCATCTGAACAAACCAATTTCTAGACCTTCACCATACGGATGACATGTTAGTTTTTATAGCATTGCCTATCTGGTACAGGTACATTGCTGATACCAGCAGATGTTCTGCAAAACCAAGTACATATGCAGGCAGTTTTATAAACTTCAGACATAGGAAAGGCTCAGCCAGCCTTGCTGGAATATGATATTCTAATTTTGCATATGAACACATATCCCTGCAATGGGTGCTTCACACACTGAGCTAACTTCTGAACCATTGTCGCACTCAGTTTATCAATATGCATTTCACTGTTGCCTATTGCACATGATGAACATAATTCCCACAGGAAGGAAAGAATGCTACAGGGTTGTGCCATAAGGAACACACAAACTATGTATACCACAGTCAACACAGAAAACAATACATGATGACTTAATCAAGGCAGAATGTACTTGTCAAAACAGAAAGGCAATGGGTTTAAGGACTCAGCAGCACCTCATAAAATATCCTGATGTGTGCTATTTAAGACTGGTTAACAATGTAATCTTACTTCTTCAGATCGGCTGCCTTTTTGGGGGCCCCCTCCAAGGTGGGGGCTCTAGGCAAGTGCCCCTTTTGCCCTCCCATAAAGATGTCTCTGCATCGGGCATGTACAATGTAAATGATCTGAATAGACGGTGGACATTTTCTAAGCGCTTTACTCAATGCTTCGAGAATAACTGTACTGCTTGTAGGAGGTACGTGCTTCCACTGCTTGGGAACTGGGACTTAAGCAGTCCAACCGATGGATAAGTGCTTGAGAAACGCTGAGCATGTGTGTTTAGGCAGGGCATCAAAAACTACCTTAGTTACACCCCAAACCATGAGACACACTTTTCTGAATACCAAACCATCCCACTTCTTCAAGAAGGTGGCACATTTTGGGTAATCGGGTTCCAAAATGGAATTATTTCACCCACCTACCCATCTCTATATCCACCCACTCCATCCATACATCCATCCATCCATCCATCCCTCCCTCCATCCATATATCTACTGCATCCATCCAACCACACATCCTCCCACTCCATCCAACCATACATACACCCACACTATCCATGCATCCATCCAACCATACATCAATCCACTCATACATCCATAAATCCACCAACTCCATCCACCCATCCACCAACGCCATCCAACCATACATCCACCCACTGCATCCATCCATACACACGTCCAACTGCATCCATACATCCACCTACTCCATACAACCACACATCCACCCCTCCAGCCATTCATACCTCCACTCACTCCATCCACCAATACACACATTCACCCACTCCATTCATAAATCTATCCAACCATATACCCACGCTATCCATCCATACATCCTTCCAAGCAGCAACACATCCATCCACTCCCTCCACCCATACATCCATCCACCCACTCCATCCATCCAACCACACATACATCCACTCATCCATCCATACATCCACCCACTCCATTCATCTATCCATCCATACATCCACCCACTCCATCCGCCCATACATCCACCCACTCCATCCATCCATACATACATCCACCCACTCCATCCATCCACTCCCTCCACCCATACATCCACCCACCCACTACATCCATCCATACATCCACCCAACCCATCCATACATCCTCCCACTCGATCCAGCCATCCATCCACACATCCACCTACTCCATCCATCCATCCATACATACATCCACCCACTCCATCCATTCATACATCCAACCATTCTATCCATCCATCCATCCATCCATCCACACATACACCTACTCCATCTACCCACTCCATCCATGCATACCTCCACCCACTCCATCCATCCAACTGCACATCCACCCACTCCATCCATACATACACCCACTCCAACCACCCACTCCATCCATTCATACATCCACCCACTCCATCCATCCACACATCCATCCTCTCATTCATCCATGCATCCACCCACTCCATCAATACATCCATACAAACATCCACCAAGTCTATCAATTCATACATCCATCTAACCATACATCCACCCACTCCATCCATCCAACCAACCAACCACATATCCACCCACTCCATACACCCATCCACACATCCACCCACTCCATCCATCCAACCACCCAGTCTATCCATCCATCCATCCATCCATCCCTCCATCCACACCCATCCAACCACACATCCACCACTCCATCCATACATACATCTGCCCACTCCATACATACATCCACCCATTCTATCCATCCACCCACTCCATCCATGCCTTTAGCATATTTCTGATTTTGCTGTGTCTCGATGCACTTAGCTTAGTTGCAATCATCTTCTGCCTAACCTCACCTCTCTTCTTTCCTTTTATCTAACCCCTTGCCACCTGTTAGATTGCCTGCAGTATCTTGCCCCCTGCCGCTTGATTGTCTGTCTCCCTCCACCTCCTGTTGTCCCCTCCTTGCTGCTCTCCCCCCACCCCTCACTGTATCATCCTTTGCACTTACCCTATCAGAAATGTTGCCTGACCTGTATGATAGTAACTTGCTTGTCTCCTCCTCCCCTCATAGTTTCTTCCTACCTCTCCCCCTCCAGCACTATCTGAAATGTTGTCAGGCCTAGTACAATAGTTGCTTGTTTTTGTTCTTCTCCTGCTCCTCTCCCCCCCCCCCCACCTCTTGTTAAATTCTGGCACTACCTCAGTTGTCGTCAGGCCTAGTAAGGTAGCCGCTTTTCTGTCTCATTCTCCTTCCCATCCTCTTCCCCCCTCTTTATTGTCAAAGACTCTTGCACTATCAGAAATGTCGCTAGGCCGCTAGGCCGAGCATGATAGTTATTCTCTCATTCTTAATGTATCAAGGACGTGTAAGAATGTCACTGTATTCTCCCTTGCTCCCTCCCTGCCTTGAAGCGCTTTGAAACACATTGTGTATATGCACCATATAAACAATCAATTCATTTCAATTAACACATCCGCTGAGTCCATCCATCCATCCATCCATCCATCCATCCATCCATCCATCCATCCCATCCGCCCATACATCCACCCACTCCATCCACCCATGAACCCACCCACCCACCCACCCACCCACCCACCCACCCACCCACCCACCCACCCACCCACCCACCCACCCACCCACCCACCCACCCACCCACCCATCCATCCATCCATCCATCCATCCATCCATCCATCCATCCATCCATCCATCCATCCATCCATCCATCCATCCATCCATCCATCCATCCATCCATCCATCCATCCATCCATCCATCCATCCATCCATCCATCCATCCATCCATCCATCCATCCATCCATCCATCCATCCATCCATCCATCCATCCATCCATCCATCCATCCATCCATCCATCCATCCATCCATCCATCCATCCATCCATCCATCCATCCATCCATCCATCCATCCATCCATCCATCCATCCATCCATCCATCCATCCATCCATCCATCCATCCATCCTCCCCCATTTATTTTCTCTCCTCCCTCCCTCGGGCCTCTTCCCCCTCCAGCCCCCTCCCTCACAGGACCGCGCACTTTAGGGTGTTGCAGGTGGAGTGAGGGCTTCTGGGCTCAGGCCCAGCGGGAACCGCCTGCAGGGGATTGATGGCGTTTACGCAGCTAGTCTGAGCTGAGCGTGGTGAGAAATGGCCTTTTCTGTTTAGAGAAGGAGCCGGGGTTAATCTGCTCCTGGCTGTTTACTGTGCGGTTGCAGCTGCCTGGGCCCAGCGCGGCGCTCTCTTTGGTGCAGGGCGCTAAGCGCTTTCTTGGACCCACATGAAAAAACACCGGATGCAATCGCAGGGCAGCGTGTGGGAGCACAGCTAGGTGCAGCACACCAGGCTAATGGCATCCGGCTCGAGGATGCGGGGGCTGTGGAACAACACATGACGCTAGTTTTACCACAAGATTTCCTTCAAGTGTGAGACTTCTGAGACTGGCCAAGAGGGAGAGATGCCACAAGAGTTTAGTGAGGCTCGATGAAAATCCATGGGGTCATTGAGGCTGGGAAGAAGTGAGACCCCCAACCCATCAAAGTCTGTGGGGTCATGGAGGCTGAGCAAGCGTGAGACTCCATGAATGTCTATGGGACCATTGAGGCGGAGTGGGAGTGAGACGTGAACATCTATTCAGGCAGAGCAGCAGTGACGCTCCATGGACGTCTATGGGGCCATTGAGGCAAAGCAGGAGTGAGTCTCCATAAAAGTCTATGGGGCCACTGAGGCAAAGCAGGATTGAGACTCCATAAAAGTCAATTGGCCCATTGAGGCAAAGCAGGAGTGAGACTCCATAAAAGTCTATGGGGTCATTGAGTCAGAGCAGGGGTGAGACTCCATAAATGTCTATGCGACCACTGAGGCAGATCAGGAGTGAGACTCCATGAATGCCTATGGGACCATTGAGGCGAAGTGGGAGTGAGACATGTTATGTTATGTTACTTGGCATTTATATAGCGCCTTATGTATCATTGGTATGATCTCAAAGCGCTGGTAGGTTGAACGCCCTTGGAACCATAGTTCAAGTCAGTAGAGAAAGAGTCATAAGGTGCGTGGGTGCACCGGTATGGGTGCAGCCGGTGTGGCAGTTTCATGGTAGCTGCTTCTTAGCGGTAGGTGTGGTGGTTGGGAGGTCAGGTATGTGTGTTCATTCTGGTGGGATGACACCCAGACTGATTTATGGCTGCATTAGGCCTGAGGAGGTGCTTACGCTAGCGGGTGTGCTGAGCCGGCTGTGTTTAATTAGGATGATGAGGAGTATGTGGCAGGTGTTAGTATGAGAACTGCTATACCGAATGTGTCATAGTATCGCTGTGTTCTAGTTGAGTGTTGGTTTATAGGAGAAAGTAAGCGTGGTAGTGTGATATGGTGGTTATCGGTAAGGCGCTTGAGATGGAGCACTCCATCTCTACCATCTATTCTATCTGTTTTATTTACTCTGTCCGTTCATTACACTTCGTCGGTTCACCCATTTCGTCTGTTGCATCCATCTGGTTATCAGTAAGGTGTTTGAGATCGGGCACTCCATCTGTACCATCCATTCTGTCCGTTTTATTTACTCTGTCAGTTCATTCCACTTCGGCAGACAACCATGCAAATTTAGCTGAGTGAATACTCCCTCTCTATACCTACCAGGGTAATTTTTAATACACCCTGGTAGCCTCTATGTTGTAGGAACCATTGGTATCCTACAAGGATTGTTCTAAGTTTCCCCAACAATCCAATTTGTTATTTGATGAACATGTTGTTCTTTTGTATTTGATATGTATATATGATGAATCTTATGTTTCATGTCTTGCTTGGTTTTTTTCAATTGCTTCATTTAACTTTTGTAAAAATTCTGAATAACTAAAAACTGTGCTCTTAACAAATCTATTGCCAGTACTCTCTAGACTTCTTCTTTGGTTTACCCTCAGTGACTTTTTCTGTAAGCACTATCCTTGAATTATTATGGAGATATTACCTAAATAATCGACAGAATTTAGGACTGTCCATAGCGTGAGTACCCTTTTGTCGGTTCTGTTTAAACAGTTCATTCCACTTCGCCTGTTCATCCATTTCGTCTGTTTCATCCATTTAATCTATTAGTCCTTCCATCATTCAATCCACTCAACCCATCGTCCAGATAGCCTACTCATCCATTCCGTAGACCCATTTCATCCTTCCCATCCATTTAATGCGGTCTATCCGTTTCATCCTTCCTATTCATTCAATCAGCTCTGTGTGTTCCACCCACTCCATCAGTTCCATCCACTCAATCCGTTCCATCCGCACCATCCGTTCCATCCACGCCATCCGTTCCATCCACTCGATGTGTTCCGTCCACTCCGTCTGTTCCATCCAGTCCGTCTGTTCCATCCACTTCATCTGCTCCATCCACTTCATCAGTTCCATCCACTCCATCAGTTCCATCCGCTCCACCAGTTCCATCCGCTCCATCAGCTCCATCTACCCCATCTGTTCCATCCCCTCCATCTGTTCCATCCACTCCATCTGATTCCATCCACTCCATCTGTTCTATCCACTCCATCTGTTTCATCCACTCCATCTGTTTCATCCACTCCATCTGTTCCTATCCACTCCATCATTTCCATCTACTCTGCCTGTTCCATCCACTCTACCTGTTCCATCCATTCCATCTGTTCCATCCCCTCCATTTGTTTCATCCAATCCATTAGTTCAGTCTACTGTGTCCATTTCATTCACTGCATCCGTTCCATCCACTCGATGCATTCCATCATTTCCATTCATTAAAACTACTCATCCTTTTCATCCATTCAATCTGCTCATTCGTCACATCCGTTCAGTCCGCTCATCAGTTCTATTCATTCCCTCCCTACTATCTACTCCGTTTGTTCTTTCCAGTCAGTTTGTTCCATCCACTCATCCGTTCCATCCACTCCATCCGTTCCATCCGTTCCATCCGTTCCATCCGTTCCATCCACTCCTTCCGTTCCATCCACTCCTTCTGTTCCATCCACTCCTTCAGTTGCCATCCACTCCTTGTGTTCCATCCACTCCTTGTGTTCCATCCACTCCTTGTGTTCCATCCACTCCATCTGTTCCATCCACTCCATCTGTTCCAACTAGTCCGTCCGTTCCATCCCCTCCATCGGTTCCATCCACTCCATCGGTTTTATCCACTCCATCGGTTTTATCCACTCCATCCGTTCGATCCACTCCACCCGTTCCATCCTTTCCATCCACTCCATCCATTCCATCCTTTCCATCCACTCCATCCGTTCCATCTGTTCCATCCACTCTACATGTTTCATCCATTCCGTCCGTTTTCTTTAATGCATCCGTTCCATCCACTGCATGCATTCTATCCATTTCATTCGTTCTATCCACTTCATCCGTTCCATCCACTTCATCCATTTCTTCTGTTCCCATTTGCTCCATCTGTTCCAACTTCCATTCGTCCCATCTATTCCTTTTGTTCCATCTATACCATCCGTCCTGTTCATTCCAACCAGTACGTCCACTCCGTTCCATCTGTTTTATTTGCTCCATCCACTCCGTCTGTTCCATCTATTCATCCATTCATTCTGACAAGTAGACTTAGTCCAACAAGCTCTTCTTTCCATCCGTTCAATCCGTTTCATTCATTCTATCCGTTCCATTCACTCAATCTGTTCCGTCCACTCTATCTGTTGTATCCATTGCATTAGTTCTGTCCACTCCTTTTGTTCCTTCTACTCCCTAAGCTCACTTCGTTCACCCTTTCCATCGATTTCATTCTATTATCCACTTTATCCATCCGTTCCATCCTTTCAACACTTTCGATCTACTTTTCATTTCGTCTACTTCCTCCGTTCTCTATATTTCATCCGTTCTTTGTATTTCATCTGTTCTTTATATTTCATCCGTTCCATCCACTTCATCCGTTGCACCCGCTTCACCCGTTCCATCCGCTTCATCCACTTCATCCGTTCCATCCACCACATCCATTCCATCCACTTCATCCGTTCCTATCCACTTCATCCGTTCCAATCCACTTCATCTGTTCCATCCACTTCACCCGTTCCATCCACTTCATCCGTTTCATCCATTTCATCTGTTTCATCCACTTCATCCGTTCTACTAAGTTTATCCGTTTCATCCACTTCATCCGTTTTACTAAGTTTATCCGTTTTATTTACATTGGCCGTTTTAGTTTCCTGTTTGTTCGATCGAGTCTCTATGCTGGATTGTTATCTTTGGTTCAACAACCTTGGGTTTCTGTTTATTGTGGTTGTTTATTCTGTTTGTGCTACGAGTCGATTTTTAAGGGAAGAGCCACGTTTTCAGTAATTTGCGGAAAGACATGAGGTCCTCGGTGAGTCGAATGTGGGGTGGAAGTGAGTTCCACAGAGTGAGGGCCAAGGCTGAGAATGATGATCCACCTAACCTGACTGAGTTGGTGTTTGGTATCACTAGGAGGCAGGCAGAGCTTGATCTTAGAGTGCGTGGTGGATGGTAGGGTTTCAGCTTGTCCTGAAGGTATTGAGGTCCAGTTTCATGCATTGCTCGGTGAGAGACGCATAAGGTTTTGAAGGTCACCCTTCGTCCAACCGGGAGCCAGTGGAGAGTTTTGAGAGCTGGGGAGGTGTGATCTCTTGGGCCAAGTGCTAGTAGTAGTTTGGCTGCAGCATTTTGTGCTCTTTGTAGTTTCGTCAGGTGGTATGCTTGGACTCCGAGGTAGCATAGTCCAGTCTTGACATTACAATTGATTGGACCGCGTCAAGTCTGTTGGCAGAGGAGAGGTATGGAAAAATGCGCCAAAGAATTTTGAGTTGGTAGTGGCAGGACTTAGAGACGTTATTGACTTGGTGTGAGAGGGTTAGGTGAGAGTCGAAAGTGCACCCAAGGTTTTTTACTGAAGAAGAGGTTGTCAGGGATTGCTGGTAGATGATGGCCAGGGTAGAGGGTGCGGAAGAAGTTTGGTGTTGCCACACACCATGATTTCAGTTTTGGTGGGGTTTAAGAGGAGGTGGTTTGTAGTCATCCAGTGATCAATGTCAAGTAGGCAGGCAGCGAGGTTGGGCTGGCAATTGGGTTTTGAGTTAAGGAGTTTTAGGATTAGTTAGGTGTCGTCGGTGTAGTTGTAGCACAGGATATTGTGTGAGCAGATTATCATGGGAGGATGGACATATAGAGTTTGAACAGGAGGGCTGATAGGCATGCTCCTTGTGGAACTCCGGTATTGACTGGTCGGGCGGCGGAGACAAAGGAGGAGAGGAGGGTTATTTGTTTCTTATTGTTAAGGAAGGATGCTATCCACTTGAGAGCGTTTCCACAGATTCCTAGGGAGTGGAGGCGGTCGAGGAGGATTGAGTGGTTGATTGTGTCAAAGGTGGCGGATAGGTCAAGTAGGATTAGTGCAGCGCATCCCGCAGAGTCTGCAGTGTTTTTAAGGTCATCCCAGATTGAGGTCAAGGTGGTTTTGTTTCCGTGTCGGGGTCTGAAACCTGATTGGGCGGGGTCTAGGAGATTGTTGGCTTCAACAAAGGCATTTAGTTGGGAGTAAGCGGTTCGATCGATGAGTTTAGCAAGGACCCTGGTGTTTGAGATGGGGCGGTAGTTTTTGGGGTTGAGAGGGTCGAGGTACGTTTATTTTAGGAGGGGCTTGACATGAGCAGTTTTGAATGCGCTGGGAAAAAATTCCTGAGGAGAGGTACTCGTTTATGATGGTTCTCTCAAATTCTCCTGCACAGGTAGATGCAAATATTTCTTTGAGGGTTTAGACTGGGCAGGGGTCTAGCGAGGAGTCGGGTGGTTTCCGGGCAGAGAGAAGTTTTGTAAATTGGTCAGTTGATATTGGTGTAATGAATCGAAAGTCGGGTGGGTTGCAGTTTCAGGCGGTGGGTTGGCGGGTAGGGTGGGTGGATTGTGCGGTGGGTGCAAGAGGGCCAGTTTGTTGATTAGGGAGTTTGTTCTTTCGAGAGCAGTGGTGTAGAAGTGGAGAGAGAGTGAGTCGCAGAGTGATTGAAAGGGGTTGATTGGGTGGTGGTACATGATGGTTTGGTGAATTCAGAGATGATTTTGTGGAGTTCTTTGCTGGGGTTTTCACAGTTGAGGATTCAAGAGTTGTAATGAGCTTTTTTTGCTTTCCGGATTTCATCTTTGTAGTGGCGATGGTGCCAGGCTAGGGTGGATCTGCTCAGGGTGGTTTTATCTTTCTGCCATTTGCGTTCGAGGGATTTATATAGTTGTTTTGCTGTCTTCAGTTCTGGTGTAAACCATCTTGGAAAAGGGCCATGGCGAGCGGATGATTGGCAAGTGGGCGTGAGTGGGATTAATGAGGGATTGAGCCATGTGTCAAAGGCGTCAGGGGTTAAGCGTATATTACGTGTGGCGGTCGGGGGAGGAGACTGAAAGAGCGCATCTGCTAGGTTGGGAAGGATGTTTAGTTTCTTCCAGCATTTGTGTAGATTTGGAGGTTCTGGTTCGGGTATGGGAAGGGGGGGCTGGTGAGTGAATGTTGAATGGGAGAATGAAGTGGTCGGACCAGATGATAGGGGTGGGAGGGGTTTAGATGTATCTGGTCGTGGGAGCTGAAGATGGCATCAAGGGTGTGTCCTTTACAGTGAGTTGGCCCGTTTATGTGGGTACGGAGGTTAATCGCATCTAGGTAGTCGACCAGAGATCCCGGGAGGATACCTCAGCGGCAGCGTGAGCGTCTTGGAAGCAAGACGACACGAAGCAAGAACAGGTTCGATCCCCGGGTCCGCGCTTAGAAACCTCTGGGTGTTTAAGCGCATTATAAATACGTAACTAAGACAAAAAAAAGAAAAAATTACGCAACTAAGAAAAACAAACAATTCCTGTAACAGCGCCTCGATGCCTGCGGGCTGTGTGAGCGCGTTATAAATGTAAAATAAATAAATAAAATAAATAAGAGAGTGGGTCATAGGGTTGGTGGGGATGTCTAGCCAGATATTGAAGTCTCCTAGAAGAGTGAGGGTGGGATGGTTTAATTGGATGGTGGCTATCGAATCACAGAGGTTGCTTGAGAATTGTCTGTCGTAGCCAGGAGGTCTGTAGATGATTAGGAAGCTGTGGGAGAACATTGGGGGGAGGAATAGTTTGACGAGAAGCGATTCCCCGTCAGGGATGGTTGGCTGGCTGTCGATGATTGAGGCGGAGAAGTGTGACTTGAAGGCGATTGCTACTCCTCCTCTAGAGGGTCGGTTAAGAGGGAAGAGGGAGTCCTTAGCCGAAGGGGCTGCCAGGCAGAGGGCTGCCCTGAAAAGGTCTGCAATGACCTGGTAACACGAGAGGTGGGCCAATCACGGAGAGGGAGGGCAGGACTAGCAGAACCAGGAAGCTGGAGGGAAGCGGGCCTACGCGAGGGGAAAACGGGGTTAGCAAAACACAAACATGCACAAAAAGGACGTCGGATGGGCCCCAGGAGCGGGGGTAACTCACCAGGAGCACGGCAGGGCAAATGGGCTATGGGTGAGGAGCGGGACGCCTAGGTAGAGGAAAACACGAGTGGTGGGCTAATCACGGAGGGGGAAGGCGGGACTAGCAGAACCAGGAAGCGGGGAGGGAAGCAGGTCTGCAAGAGGGGAGATTGGGGTTATGGACATCTATTGGGCCATTGAGGCAGAGCAGAAGTGAGACTCCATGAATGCCTACAGGACCATTGAGGCAGAGCAGGAGTGAGACGCCATGAATGTCTATGGTACCATTGGGGCAGAGCAGGAGTGAGACTCTGTGAATGTCTATGGGACCATTGAGGCAGAGCAGGAGTGAGACTCCATGAATGTCTATGGGACCATTGGGGCAGAGCAGGAGTGAGACTCTGTGAATGTCTATGGGACCATTGAGGCAGAGCAGCAGTGAGACTCCATAAATGTCTATGCGACCATTGAGGCAGAGCATGAGTGAGACTCCATGAATGTCTATTGGACAATTGAGGCGGAGCAGAAGTGAGACTCCATGAATGCCTACAGGACCATTGAAGCACAGCAGGAGTGAAACTCCATGAAGGCCTACAGGACCATTGAGGCAGAGCAGGAGTGAGACTCTATTAATGTCTATGGGACCATTGAGGCTGAGCAGAAGTGAGACTCCATGAACGTCTATGGGGCCATTGAGGGAGAGCAGGAGTGAGACTCCACAAAGGTCTGTGGGACTATTGAGGTGGAGCAGGAGTGAGACTCCATGAATGTATACGGGAGCATTGAAGCAGAGCAGAAGTGAGACTCCATGAATGTCTATGGGACCATTGAGGCAGAGAAGAAGTGAGACTCTGCGAAGGTCTATGGGACTATTGAGGTGGAGCAGGAGTTAGATTCCATGAAGGTCTATGGGAATATTGAGGTGGAGCAGGAGTTAGTCTCCATGGAGGTCTATGGGACCATTGAGGCTGAGCAGAAGTGAGACTCCATGAACGTCTATGGGGCCATTGAGGGAGAGCAGGAGTGAGACTCCACAAAGGTCTGTGGGACTATTGAGGTGGAGCAGGAGTGAGACTCCATGAATGTCTATGGGAGCATTGAAGCAGAGCAGAAGTGAGACTCCATGAATGTCTATGGGGCCATTGAGGCAGAGAAGAAGTGAGACTCTGCGAAGGTCTATGGGACTATTGAGGTGGAGCAGGAGTTAGATTCCATGAAGGTCTATGGGAATATTGAGGTGGAGCAGGAGTTAGACTCCATGGAGGTCTATGGGGCCACTAAGGATTAATACGTGAGAGATACTATAAGAGGCTATGGACCATTGGGGATGATCAGGAGTGAGACTCGATGGAGATTTATGGCGCATTTGAGGGTGAGCATGAGTGGAAGGCGATGGAATCTACAAAGGCTGGGCCATGAGTGATAGATATCAGAAAAGGCCATTTGGCCATTCAGGCTGGGCCAGAGTGAGACTTCATGAAAGTCTACTGGGGCCCTTGCGACTGGGCAAGAGTGAGGCCACTGAGGGTCAGCAGGAGTAAAACTTCATGAATGTCTATTGGTTTTAGATCTATTATTTAATCAAGTAGGATTCTGATAATAAACAATGATCACATAGATAGTACAACCAAAAATGAAAGGCTGAGGCTAACCTGAATTGAGGATCTTGACTACGAGGATAGTAAGAATTCCCCTAATAATGCTACTCCCCTCCTTCCTGGATAACAGAAGGAAAGGGAGGAGTGCTCTCAGGGAAACCCTCTGGGGCAGAAAACCCTGTACTGGAACAGGAATGGAACTTCGGAGGTAGAATGATCTTCAGATCCAGGAGCCGAACAGGATATGATGTCGACCTCTTTCTTCCTGGTGAATGGGAGGTTGGTAGAAGAGCTGCTCCACTCACTAAAGTAAGTGAGAAGAAAGAGAGAGAAGGTTAAAGCAGTGAGGGTAACACAGATGGAAAGCAGGATTCTACTATCTAGCCTTGTACCCAAATTGAAGGGAAAAGATCAGCAGTAGGTTGACAATGAGCAGGCTCTAGGACCCTGAGAGATTCTGCTGTCTGGTGAAAGAGAAAGGACTCTGATGATTAGGGAACAATGGGATAGATGTGGATGCGGTTATATGAGAAAGGAAGTATCCGAAAAGTAACTCACGGAAGAAACTTGACTCAGGTTGGGAAATGAACAGACTCTGTCTGAGCGGCGGATTGACGGCTGGTTGAACCCTCTCACTGTCGGAGGTAAGACAGATTATAACTGGAAACACTAACCGAACAATCAAAGGAATGAATATTGGAGTTCCTACCTAGAGTTAGCGAGCGGGTTAAGGAAGCAGTGTTTCTGTCGGGGAGAGACCCGAACGAAGTCAGAAAGGGGCAGTTCTTGAATTGCGAAGGAGCGGGAGTTGGTGAAGGATCCGGAATTCGAATCTGAATGAAGCTTAGAAAGCGTAGAAAATTGTGTATCCGTTCTGAAGCAAAAAAGAATTGGTTAGCAGATAGTTTTACATGAAAGGAGAATTTCCCTAGGTATCGTAAACTTACGAAGCGTCTGACTGAGGAGTAGCGACACATTGAGCTGCTGCTACGCGACAGCTATATGCGGTCATGTGATCTTTTTCCGCCATCCGAAATGTACGTGGAAAGGCTGCACCTACTGTTGCAGATCGGCAGGAGACTGCTACGGCCATCTTAGGGGCAGTTAACAGTAGTGATTGCAATATCTATTGTGGTGCCACAATGACCATTTTCTGTAGCAGGATGTAACAATTGGGCCTTGAGGCTGTGATAGACGTGGGATGCCTATAGAGCAATTGAGGCAAGGCCACGAGTGAGAATGCATGACAATTGATGGGGTCATTGTGGCTGGATAATTAGTGTGAAATACCATGACAGTCTATGGAGCTATTGAGGCTGGACCAGGGAATAGAACAACATGAATGTCTAGGTGCTCATTGAGGACCAGGTGTGAGAAACACCATGAATGTCTATGAGCTCATTGAGGCTGGACCAGGGGTGAGAAACATCATGAATGTCTATGTGCTTATTGAGGACCCGGGGTGAGAAACACCATGAATATCTATGAGCTCATTGAGGCTGGACCAGGGGGGAGAAACACTAAAAATGTCTAGGTGCTCATTCAGGCTGGACCATGGGTTAGAAACACCATACATGTCTATGTGCTCATTGAGGCTGGACCAGGGGTGAGAAACACCATGAATGTCTATGAGCTCATCGAGGCTGGACCAGGGGTGAGAAACACCATGAATGTCTATGTGCTTATTGAGGACCAGGGGTGAGAAACACCATGAATGTCTATGAGCTCATTGAGGCTGGACCAGGGGGGAGAAACACAATGAATATCTATGTGCTCATTGAGGACCAGGGATGAGAAATGCCATGATTGTCTATGTGCTCATTGAGGCTGGAGAAGTGGTGAGAAAAACCATGAATGTCTTTGTGCTCATTCAGGCTGGAACAGGGATGAGACACACCATGAGTGTCTATGTGCTCATTGAGGCTGGACCAGGGATGAGACACACCATGAGTGCCTATGCGATCATTGAGGCTGGGCCAGGGGTGAGAAACAGCATGAATGTCTATTTGCTCCTTGAGGCTGGACTTGGGGTGAGAAACACCATGAACGTCTGTGAGCTGATTCAGGCTTGACCAGGGGTGAGAAACAGTGTAAATGTCTATGTGCTCATTGAGGCTGGACCAGGGGTGAGAAACACCATGAATGTTTATGTGCTCATTTAGGCTGAACCAGGGATGAGAAACACCATGAATGTCTATGTGCTCATTGAGGCTGGGCCAGGGGTGAGAAACACCATGAATGACTATGTGCTCTTTGAGGCTGGACCAGGGAAGAGAAACACCTTGCAAGTCTATGTGCTCATTGAGGCTGGGCCAGGGTTGAGAAACACCATGAATGTCTATGTGGTCATTGAGGCTGGACCAGGGGCAAGAAACACTAAAAATGTCTAGGTGCTCATTCAGGCTGGAACATGGGTTAGAAACACCATACATGTCTATGTGCTCATTGAGGCTGGACCAGGGGCGAGAAACACCATGAATGGGTATGGGCTCAGTGAGGCTGGACCAGTGGTGAGAAACACCATGAATGTCTATGTGCTCATTGAGGCTGGACCAGGGTTGAGGAACACAATTAATGTGTATGTGCTCATTGAGGCTGGACCAGTGTTGAGAAGCAGTGTGAATGTCTATGTGCTTATTGAGGCTGGACCAGGGGTGAGAAACACAATGACTGTTTATGTGCTCATTGAGGCTGGACTAGGGGCGAGAAACACCATGAATATTTATGTGCTCATTGAGGCTTGACCAGGGCTGAGAAACACCATGAGTGTCTAGGCGCTCAATGAGCCTGGACCAGGGGATGAGAAACACCATGAATGTCTATTTGCTCAGTGAGGGTTGTCCTGGGGTGAGATACCTCATCAACGTCTGTGAGCTGATTCAGGCTGGACCAGGGTTGAGAAAAACCATCAATGTCTTTGTGGTCATTCAGGCTGGACCATGGGTTAGAAACACCATACATGTCTATGTGCTCATTGAGGCTGGACCAGGGGTGAGAAACACCATGAATGGGTATGGGCTCAGTGAGGCTGGACCAGTGGTGAGAAACACCATGAATGTCTATGTGCTCATTGAGGCTGGACCAGGGTTGAGGAAAACCATGAATGTGTATGTGCTCATTGAGGCTGGACCAGTGGTGAGAAACCGTGTGAATGTCTATGTGCTCTTGAGACTGGACAAGGGGTAAGAAACACCATGAATGTCTATGTGCTCACTGAGGCTGGACCAGGGGTGAGAAACACCATGAATGTTTATGTGCTCATTGCGGCTGGACCAGGGATGAGAAACACCATGAGTGTATATGTGCTCATTGAGGCTGGACCAGGGATGAGACACACCATGAGTGTATATGTGCTCATTGAGGCTGGACCAGGGATGAGACACACCATGAGTGCCTATGCGCTCATTGGGGCTAGGCCAGGGGTGAGAAACAGCATTAATGTCTATTTGCTCATTGAGGCTGGACTTGGGGTGAGAAACACCATGAACGTCTGTGAGAGGCTGGACCAGGGGTGAGAAACAGTGTGACTGTCTATGTGCTCATTGAAGCTGGACCAGGGGTGAGAAACACCATGAATGTTTATGTGCTCATTCAGGCTGGACCAGGGATGAGAAACACCATGCGTTTCTATTCTCTCATTGAGGCTGGGACGGGGTGAGAAACACAATGAATGTCTATTTGCTCATTGAGGCTGGGCTTGGGGTGAGAAACACCATGAACGAATGTGAGCTGATTCAGGCTGGACCAGGGGTGAGAAAAACCATGAATCTCTTTGTGCTCATTCAGGCTGGAACAGGGGCGAGAAACACCATGAATGTCTATGTGCTCATTGAGGCTGGACCAGGGATAAGAAACACCATGAATGTCTATGTGCTCATTGAGGCTGGGCCAGGGGTGAGAAACACCATGAATGTCTATGTACTCATTGAGGCTGGCCCAGGGGTGAGAAACAACATGAATGTCTATCTGCTCATTCAGACTGGACATGCGGTGAGAAACACCGTGAATGTCTATGTGCTCATTGAGGCTGGACCAGAGGCGAGAAATAACATGAATGTCTATGAACTCATTGAGGCTGCACCAGTGGTGAGAAAAGCCATGAATGTCTTTGTGCTCATTCAGGCTGGAACAGGGGCGAGAAACACCATGAATGCCTATGTGCTAATGGAGGCTGGATCAGGGTTATGAAACACCATGAATGTCTATGTGCTCATTGAGGCTGGGCCAGGGGTGAGAAACACCATGAATGTCTATGTTCTCATTGAGGGTGGGCCAGGGTTGAGAAACACCTTGAATGTGTATGTGGTCAGTGAGGCTGGACCAGGGGCAAGAAACACTAAAAATGTCTAGGTGCTCATTCAGGCTGGACCATGGGTTAGAAACACCATACATGTCTATGTGCTCATTGAGATTGGACAAGGGGCGAGAAACACCATGAATGTCCATCAGCCTCATTACGACCCTGGCGCTAAGTGAAAAACGATGGCGGTAAATGGTTACCGCCATCGTTTTCCGCCAGGTCCGATCATGACCCGTGACCGTTAACTACGATGCCATTAGCGGCATCGTAGTTAACGCTGGCGCTAACTGCGCCAAGGGTGCGCGCACGCGACCGGCCACACCGTACTTAACGCCATGGCGGAAAGGTACGCAAATGCCGACCCAAGCGGACATGCACCTAACGCCATCACCCAGCCCGTTAAGTACCTTACCGCCATGGTGCAAATAACGCCATCGCGAACCAACCGTAAAGGGCCATGTTAAGTGAATGCAGCTGCCACAGGTGCACAGAAACAGCACAGGTGAAGGCAATACAGACTCAGGGAAGCACAAAAAGAGCACACCCCACCCCTTCCCACACCCAGTCACACTCCACAATGATGCCAATACGACTAGGAATGTTGGGGCTGGAGGACCTGATAGCAATGCATGTGCTACAACAGCAACAACAACAACAACAACAGGCAGCACAGAGGAGACGCAGGAGGAGAAGGAGGGCAAGGCAGGCCCAGCAAGCCCCACCAGCACAGCCAGTGCCACCACGCAGGCAGCCCCCAATCCCACGCATCAGAGCCAATCCATTCAACCTCACTGCTGAGCAGATCCACACCCTGTACCGTTTGGACCGGGACACCATCACCGCCATCGTAGACATGACACACAACAACATCGTCAGCATGATAGAAAGTCCAACCGCCACCCCCCCCTACTGAAGGTAGTGTCTGTACTCCACTTCCTGGCCACAGGCACCTACCAGCACACAGTGGGGCACCTGCATGGCATTTCACAACCATTATTCTCACAAACACTCATCCAAGTGCTCGATGCCCTCCTCAAGCACACAGGCGACCACATCTCATTACCACGGACTGCCCAGGAGATTGCAAACACCAAAGTGGGTTTCCATGCACTAGCCGGCATACCCGGTTTCATTGGTGCCATCGACTGCACCCATGTGGAATTGGTGGTTCCACGTGCCATGGAGGTACCGTACCGCAACCGGAAACAGTTCCACTCAATCAACGTGCAAATGGTCTGTGACTCCAACAAGATCATCACACATTGTTGTGCCCGATTCCCCGGATCAACCCATGATTCAATGGTCCTGAGGAACTCCACAATACCACGCTACATGGAGCGACATGCAGGCCCAAGATCCTGGCTACTCGGTGAGTCCAATGTCATGGAAGTGGGGAGGTGAATGACGTACCGATGCATACTCCACCTGGCAGAAAGGGGGGGGGGATGATGCATACTCCACCTGGCAGAAAGGGGGGGGGATGATGCATACTCCACCTGGCAGAAAGGGGGGGGGGATGATGCATACTCCACCTGGCAGAAAGGGGGGGGGGGATGATGCATACTCCACCTGGCAGAAAGGGGGGGGGGATGATGCATACTCCACCTGGCAGAAAGGGGGGGGGTGATGCATACTCCACCTGGCAGAAAGGGGGGGGGATGATGCATACTCCACCTGGCAGAAAGGGGGGGGGGATGATGCATACTCCACCTGGCAGAAAGGGGGGGGATGATGCATACTCCACCTGGCTGTGAGTAACACAGAGAACGGAGACAGCGGATGGGCACTCACAATGCACACAACCCCTCTGCATACATTGGGTGATGGCATGCAAAACAAGCCATGGGAGCCATGAGAATATACTGGTTGCATTGTGTGAATCAATCAGTGCATGTAGAAGTGAGCCAAAGTAACAGTTGGATGCGAGCCATGGCGGAACATCATGTTCCTGATCAGACGTCATGACTGACACATACATTCTCGCCTACATACAGGTGATGCAGGCTATCCCCTGAAGAGGTGGCTCCTTACACCAGTCCGGAACCCGCAGAACCAGCACGAGGAGGACTTCAACCGTGCACATACACGTACTCGTGTGGTCATAGAGCAGACATTCGGACTATTGAAGGCACGGTTCCGAAGCCTCAGCAGGTCTGGTGGCGCACTCCTGTATGGCCATGAGAAGGTGGCAAAGATCGTCATGGCATGTGTCATGCTACACAATATGTGCGTCAGACGGAATGTGCCCCTGCCCCCTGACGCAGAACTGCAACCACCTGACGATGAGGATGAGGAGGGTGCAGATGGGGCGGCACCCCATGGAGGAGGCGATGCACAGGAGGGGCGTGCAATGCGCCAAAGTATCATCGACCACTGCTTCTAGCACACACGGCTGGTGTTTATCACATGGAGACTGCACTTGGGGCACTGTGTGTCTCTGGGACATGCACACTGTGGACTGTACACCAATAAAGCACACATACGCAATGAAAATGTCCACACATTACTTTTTTTGAAAGAATAAAGTGTATTGAAACTATGAAATGTCGTGTCACACCCCTCCCACCTCCCCCCTGCACACCCCAACACACCCCCTTCCACCTCCCCCCTGCACACCCCAACACACCCCCTCCCACCTCCCCCCTGCACACCCCAACACACCCCCTTCCACCTCCCCCTGCACACCCCAACACACCCCCTCCCACCTCCCCCCTGCACACCCCAACACACCCCCTCCCAACTCCCCCCTGCACACCCCAACACACACCCTCTAGGTGTCAACAGATGCCTGTGACAGTGGCCACAGGCTGTTACAAGCCCCCTCTCCCGGCCCCCGGGGCACCCCTGGCTGTGGAGCGCAGGTTACGACCGGAACGTCGCACGGGGCTGCTCTGCGCAGAACTGGCAGTGGAGGATGTCCCTGGCTGCCCCTGTGCATGCACGTCTTGTCGTGTGTGGGTGAGGCCAGTGACCGCACGACGCAAGGCCGCAAGTTCTGCACAGATGTCCCTGGACATGGCCTGCATGGCATCCCTCAGGGTGGCAGTGCTCTGCGCCACTTCCGCCCTTAGTGTCTCCGTGGCCTGTTCAATGCTAGACCTAGCCCCCACACATTCCGCGGCATGCTCATCCAGCATTGCGGACAGTTGATGCTGCCGTTGAGTGATGTCCTGGAGGGACTGCTGGCCGTGCTGGCCCATGGCCAGTGCTGGTGGAGTGATCGAGGGGCTGCTCCCCTCCTGTGGAGAGTGGACAGGGCATGGGGTGGATGGCCACTCCCCTACCTCTGTGTGCCCCTGTGTGTGACCCTAATGGGGGCTGGCGTCTGAGAAACAGGGGGAATGTAGTAGGTCAGTGGGGCTTCTGACCTCGTGCTCCGTGTCCGAGTCTGAACATGCAGCTGTTGCAGCTGTCTCCCCGATGTTGCTGCTGGCCGCTGACCCCCTGCCTCCTGTGGCAGGCAATGTCGGTGGAGGTGGAGCAGCTGCTGCTGGCCTGCTGCCAACAGGGGTGCTTGCCGGTGGGACCTCCGGTATGCCTGCAGTGGGACCTGCTTGTTGTGGGGTCTGCCTCACTGCAGCTGAGGTTGAGGGTGCAGGGCCGTTGTTGATGGCCTTCTTGGCTCTCTTTGGCGCAGGGGTGTCCTGGTCCTCTGGGTGTGAATCTGTGCCTGTGGTGGAGCAAAGGAGGGAGGGCGTTATTGATGGGTCTGCGTACTTTGGAATGAAATGTTTGACATTATTGTGGTCAGTGGATGAGGAAGATTTAAGGCAGTGCCATGCAGGTTGTCTCCTTTTGGTGTGGAATGTGGATGCAGGTATGCAGGTGCCAGCAGTGTATGCAGGGTGGTGCTCGCATGTGGCTATGGGCAGTGTTGATATGTGTTGCATTTACACTCTAGGGCAACCTTGTGCTACACATGATTGGACTGCTGTGACTATGGCATGTCTTGTTTGAGGCACCTACCTTCATCGCCTGATGTCGGAGCTCCCCTTTCCATCCCTCCGACGCCTTCAATGGATTCCATGCCAATCGTGGTTGCACAGATCTCCTCCCATGGTTGGAGTTTCAGGGGGGATTCCGACCCTCCACCGGTACCCATGGCAAGGTTGCGGTTTGCTGAGATGACGGCTCTGACCCGTATGCGTAGGTCATCCCAGCGCTTCCTGCACTGCTGTGGTGTGCGGGGTACGGTCCCCACCGCGCTGACGCGCTCAGCCACCAGGGCCCAGATGGCCTTCTTTTTCCCGATCGCTGTCCTGGTCATGTCCGGGGAGAAAACGACACCTGCGTTGTCTTGCAGGGTCTCCGCAAGCATGCAGAGTTCCTCCCGGCTGAATCTCTCCTGGCGCTGGCGGTCACATGCCTTTTTCACAGATTTAGGCATTTTCGGGTACTTGGATGGGTGGGTGGTTGGTTGGGACAGGTGTCAGGGTTGGGTCTGGTGTTGTTTGGTAGGATGGCGATGGATTGTGTTTTTCAAGATGGCCGACGGGCTGTTTCCCGTTCCGGCGCGATGACGCTATTTCCGGTTCGACTTTTTACGGCCGCCGCTAATTACGGCCGCCGCTACTTACGGTGGCCGCTACTTACGGTGGCCGCTACTTACGGTGGCGGAAGTGCACCTTGCTCGCTTAACGATGCCGGTAGGGGCCTTTTGCGCCATGGCGTTAATTGCATTACCGCCATGGCGTAATGCTCGTGCGCGATGGGTCGTAATGTGGCGCTCTTTACGCCATCGTCCCACGGCGTAAACGCTCATTACGCCATGGCGGTAATGACGGGCGATTAGCGCCAGGGTCGTAATGAGGCCCTATGTGTTCATTGAGTCTGGACCAGGGTTGAGGAACACCATGAATGTGTATGTGCTCATTGAGGCTGGACCAGTGGTGAGAAACACCATGAATGTCTATGTGTTCATTGAGTCTGGACCAGGGTTGAGGAACACCATGAATGGGTATGTGCTCATTGAGGCTGGACCAGTGGTGAGAAGCAGTGTGAATGTCTATGTGCTTATTGAGCTGGACCAGGAGTGAGAAACACAATGACTGTCTATGTGCTCATTGAGGCTGGACCAGGGGCGAGAAACACCATGAATGTGTATGTGCTCATTGAGGCTGGACCAGGGCTGAGAAACACCATGAGTGTCTAGGCGAGCAATGAGGCTGGACCAAGGTTGAGGAACACCATGAACGTCTATTTGCTCAGTGAGGGTTGTCCTGGGGCAAGAAACATCATGAACGTCTGTGAGCTGATTCAGGCTGGACCAGGGTTGAGAAAAACCATGAATGTCTTTGTGGTCATTCAGGCTGGACCATGGGTTAGAAACACCATACATGTCTATGTGCTCATGGAGGCTGGACCAGGGGCGAGAAACACCATGAATGGGTATGGGCTCAGTGAGGCTGGACCAGTGGTGAGAAACACCATGAATGTCTAGGTGCTCATTGAGGCTGGACCAAGGTTGAGGAACACCATGAATGTGTATGTGCTCATTGAGGCTGGACCAGTGGTGAGAAACAGTGTGAATATCTATGTGCTCATTGAGGCTGGACAAGGGGTGAGACACACCATGAATGTCTATGTGCTCATTGAGGCTGGACCAGGGGCGAGAAACACTAGGAAAGTTTATGTGCTCATTGAGGCTGGACCAGGGATGAGACACACCATGGGTGTCTATGTGCTCATTGAGGCTGGGCCAGGGGTGAGAAACACCATGAATGTCTATTTGCTCATTGAGGCTGGACTTGGGATGAGAAACACCATGAACGTCTGTGAGCTGAATCAGGCTGGACCAGGGGTGAGAAACAGTGTGAATTTCTATGTGCTCATTGAGGCTGGACCAGGGGTGAGAAACACCATGAATGTATATGTGCTCATTGAGGCTGGTACAGGGATGAGAAACACCATGAGTGTCTATGCGCTCATTGAGGCTGGGCCAGGGGTGAGAAACACCATGAATGTCTATTTGCTCATTGAGGCTGGACTTGGGATGAGAAACACCATGAACGTCTGTGAGCTGATTCAGGCTGGAACAGGGGTGAGAAACAGTGTGAATTTCTATGTGCTCATTGAGGCTTGACCAGGGGTGAGAAACACCATGAATGTTTTGTGCTCATTGAGGCTGGACCAGGGATGAGAAACATCATAAATGTCTATGCGCTCATTGAGGCTGGGCCAGGAGTGAGAAGCACCATGAACGTCTATTTGTTCATTGAGGCTGGACCTGGGGCGAGAAACACCATGAATGTCTCTTTGCTCTTTGAGGCTTGTCCAGGGGTGAGAAACACCATGAATGTCTATGAGCTCATTGAGGCTGGACCAGGGGAGAGAAACACAATGAATCTCTATGTGCTCATTGAGGACCAGGGGTGAGAAACACCATGATTGTCTATGTGCTCATTGAGGCTGGACCAGAGGCGAGAAATACCATGAATGTCTATGAGCTCATTGAGGCTGGACAAGTGGTGAGAAGAACCATGAATGTCTTTGTGCTCATTCAGGCTGGAACAGGGGCAAGAAACACCATGAATGTTTATGTACTCATTGAGGCTGGACCAGGGGTAAGAAACACCATGAATGTCTATGTGCTCATTGAGGCTGGGCCAGGGGTGAGAAACACCATGCAAGTCTATGTGCTCATTGAGCCTGGGCAAGGGTTGAGAAACACCAGAAATGTCTATGTGGTCATTGAGGCTGGACCAGGGGCAAGAAACACTAAAAATGTCTAGGTGCTCATTCAGGCTGGAACATGGGTTAGAAACACCATACATGTCTATGTGCTCATTGAAGCTGGACCAGGGGCGAGAAACACCATGAATGGGTATGGGCTCAGTGAGGCTGGACCAGGGGTGAGAAACACAATGACTGTTTATGTGCTCATTGAGGCTTACCAGGACTGAGAAACACCATGAGTGTATAGGCGCTCAATGAGCCTGGACCAGGGGATGAGAAACACCATGAATATCTATTCGCTCAGTGAGGGTTGTCCTGGGGCGAGAAACCTCATGAACGTCTGTGAGCTGATTCAGGCTGGACCAGGGTTGAGAAAAACCATCAATGTCTTTGTGGTCATTCAGGCTGAACCATGGGTTAGAAACACCATACATGTCTATGTGCTCATTGAGGCTGGACCAGGGGTGAGAAACACCATGAATGGGTATGGGCTCAGTGAGGCTGGACCAGTGGTGAGAAACACCATGAATGTCTATGTGCTCATTGAGGCTGGACCAGGGTTGAGGAAAACCATGAATGTGTATGTGCTCATTGAGGCTGGACCAGTGGTGAGAAACCGTGTGAATGTCTACGTGCTCATTGAGGCTGGACCAGGGATGAGAAACATCATAAGTGTCTATGCGCTCATTGAGGCTGGGCCAGGAGTGAGAAGCACCATGAACGTCTATTTGTTCATTGAGGCTGGACCTGGGGCGAGAAACACCATGAATGTCTCTTTGCTCTTTGAGGCTTGTCCAGGGGTGAGAAACACCATGAATGTCTATGGCCTCATTGAGGCTGGACCAGGGGGGAGAAACACAATGAATCTCTATGTGCTCATTGAGGACCAGGGGTGAGAAATACCATGATTGTCTATGTGTTCATTGAGGCTGGACCAGAGGCGAGAAATACCATGAATGTCTATGAGCTCATTGAGGCTGGACAAGTGGTGAGAAGAACCATGAATGTCTTTGTGCTCATTCAGGCTGGAACAGGGGTGAGAAACACCATGAATGTCTATGTGCTCATTGAGACTGGACCAGGGGTAAGAAACACCATGAATGTCTATGTGCTCATTGAGGCTGTGCCAGGGGTGAGAAACACCATGCAAGTCTATGTGCTCATTGAGGCTGGGCCAGGGTTGAGAAACACCAGGAATGTCTATGTGGTCATTGAGGCTGGACCAGGGGCAAGAAACACTAAAAATGTCTAGCTGCTCATTCAGGCTGGAACATGGGTTAGAAACACCATACATGTCTATGTGCTCATTGAAGCTGGACCAGGGGCGAGAAACACCATGAATGAGTATGGGCTCAGTGAGGCTGGACCAGGGGTGAGAAACACAATGACTGTTTATGTGCTCATTAAGGCTTACCAGGACTGAGAAACACCATGAGTGTATAGGCGCTCAATGAGCCTGGACCAGGGGATGAGAAACACCATGAATGTCTATTTGCTCAGTGAGGGTTGTCCTGGGGCGAGAAACCTCATGAACGTCTGTGAGCTGATTCAGGCTGGACCAGGGTTGAGAAAAACCATCAATGTCTTTGTGGTCATTCAGGCTGGACCATGGGTTAGAAAGACCATACATGTCTATGTGCTCATTGAGGCTGGACCAGGGGTGAGAAACACCATGAATGGGTATGGGCTCAGTGAGGTTGGACCAGGGTTGAGGAAAACCATGAATGTGTATGTGCTCATTGAGGCTGGACCAGTGGTGAGAAACCGTGTGAATGTCTACGTGCTCATTGAGACTGGACAAGGGGTAAGAAACACCATGAATGTCTATGTGCTCACTGAGGCTGGACCAGGGGTGAGAAACACCATGAATGTTTATGTGCTCTTAGAGGCTGGACCATGGATGAGACACACCATGAGTGTCTATGTGCTCATTGAGGCTGGACCAGGGATGAGACACACCATGAGTGCCTATGCGCTCATTGGGGCTGGGCCAGGGGTGAGAAACAGCATGAATGTCTATTTGCTCATTGAGGCGGACTTGGGGTGAGAAACACCATGAACGTCTGTGAGCTGATTCAGGCTGGACCAGGGGTGAGAAACAGTGTGACTGTCTATGTGCTCATTGAAGCTGGACCAGTGGTGAGAAACACCATGAATGTTTATGTGCTCATTCAGGCTGGACCAGGGATGAGAAACACCATGCGTTTCTATTCTCTCATTGAGGCTGGGCCAGGGGTGAGAAACACAATGAATGTCTATTTGCTCATTGAGGCTGGGCTTGGAGTGAGAAACACCATGAACGAATGTGAGCTGATTCAGGCTGGACCAGGGGTGAGAAAAACCATGAATCTCTTTGTGCTCATTCAGGCTGGAACAGGGGCGAGAAACACCATGAATGTCTATGTGCTCATTGAGGCTGGACCAGGGATAAGAAACACCATGAATGTCTATGTGCTCATTGAGGCTGGGCCAGGGGTGAGAAACACCATGAATGTCTATGTACTCATTGAGGCTGGCCCAGGGGTGAGAAACACAATGAATGTCTATCTGCTCATTCAGACTGGACATGGGGTGAGAAACACCGTGAATGTCTATGTGCTCATTGAGGCTGGACCAGAGGCGAGAAATAACATGAATGTCTGTGAACTCATTGAGGCTGCACCAGTGGTGAGAAAAGCCATGAATGTCTTTGTGCCCATTCAGGCTGGAACAGGGACGAGAAACACCATGAATGCCTATGTGCTAATGGAGGCTGGATCAGGGGTATGAAACACCATGAATGTCTATGTGCTCATTGAGGCTGGACCAGGGATAAGAAACACCATGAATGTCTATGTGCTCATTGAGGCTGGGCCAGGGGTGAGAAACACCATGAATGTCTATGTACTCATTGAGGCTGGCCCAGGGGTGAGAAACACAATGAATGTCTATCTGCTCATTCAGACTGGACATGGGGTGAGAAACACCGTGAATGTCTATGTGCTCATTGAGGCTGGACCAGAGTCGAGAAATAACATGAATGTCTGTGAACTCATTGAGGCTGCACCAGTGGTGAGAAAAGCCATGAATGTCTTTGTGCCCATTCAGGCTGGAACAGGGACGAGAAACACCATGAATGCCTATGTGCTAATGGAGGCTGGATCAGGGGTATGAAACACCATGAATGTCTATGTGCTCATTGAGGCTGGGCCAGGGGTGAGAAACACCATGAATGTCTATGTGCTCATTGAGGGTGGGCCAGGGTTGAGAAACACCTTGAATGTCTATGTGGTCATTGAGGCTGGACCAGGGGCAAGAAACACTAAAAATGTCTAGGTGCTCATTCAGGCTGGACCATGGTTTAGAAACACCATACATGTCTATGTGCTCATTGAGGTTGGACCAGGGGCGAGAAACATCATGAATGTCTATGTGTTCATTGAGTCAGGACCAGGGTTGAGGAACACCATGAATGTGTATGTGCTCATTGAGGCTGGACCAGTGGTGAGAAACACCATGAATGTCTATGTGTTCATTGAGTCTGGACCAGGGTTGAGGAACACCATGAATGTGTATGTGCTCATTGAGGCTGGACCAGTGGTGAGAAGCAGTGTGAATGTCTATGTGCTTATTGATCTGGACCAGGAGTGAGAAACACAATGACTGTCTATGTGCTCATTGAGGCTGGACCAGGGGCGAGAAACACCATGAATGTGTATGTGCTCATTGAGGCTGGACCAGGGCTGAGAAACACCATGAGTGTCTAGGCGAGCAATGAGGCTGGACCAGGGGATGAGAAACACCATGAACGTCTATTTGCTCAGTGAGGGTTGTCCTGGGGTGAGAAACATCATGAACGTCTGTGAGCTGATTCAGGCTGGACCAGGGTTGAGAAAAACAATGAATGTCTTTGTGGTCATTCAGGCTGGACCATGGGTTAGAAACACCATACATGTCTATGTGCTCATGGAGGCTGGACCAGGGGCGAGAAACACCATGAATGAGTATGGGCTCAGTGAGGCTGGACCAGTGGTGAGAAACACCATGAATGTCTAGGTGCTCATTGAGGCTGGACCAAGGTTGAGGAACACCATGAATGTGTATGTGCTCATTGAGGCTGGACCAGTGGTGAGAAACAGTGTGAATATCTATGTGCTCATTGAGGCTGGACAAGGGGTGAGACACACCATGAATGTCTATGTGCTCATTGAGGCTGGGCCAGGGGCGAGAAACACTAGGAAAGTTTATGTGCTCATTGGGGTTGGACCAGGGATGAGACACACCATGGGTGTCTATGCGCTCATTGAGGCTGGGCCAGGGGTGAGAAACACCATGAATGTCTATTTGCTCATTGAGGCTGGACTTGGGATGAGAAACACCATGAACGTCTGTGAGCTGAATCAGGCTGGACCAGGGGTGAGAAACGGTGTGAATTTCTATGTGCTCATTGAGGCTGGACCAGGGGTGAGAAACACCATGAATGTATATGTGCTCATTGAGGCTGGTACAGGGATGAGAAACACCATGAGTGCCTATGCGCTCATTGAGGCTGGGCCAGGGGTGAGAAACACCATGAATGTCTATTTGCTCATTGAGGCTGGACTTGGGATGAGAAACACCATGAACGTCTGTGAGCTGATTCAGGCTGGAACAGGGGTGAGAAACAGGGTGAATTTCTATGTGCTCATTGAGGCTTGACCAGGGGTGAGAAACACCATGAATGTTTATGTGCTCATTGAGGCTGGACCAGGGATGAGAAACACCATGAGTGTCTATGCGCTCATTGAGGCTGAGCCAGGGGTGAGAAACACCATGAATGTCTACTTGCTCATTGATGCTGGACATGGGGAGAGAAACACCATGAACGTCTATGAGCTAATTCCGGCAGACCAAGGGTGATAAAAACCATGAATGTCTTTATGCTCATACAGGCTGGAACAGGGGCGAGCAACACCATGAATGTCTATGTGCTCATTGAGGATGTATCAGGGGTGAGAAACACCATGAGTGTCTATTTACTACTTGAGGCTTGGCCAGGGATGAGAAACACCATTAACATCTATGGGCTCATTGAGGATGCACCAGTGGTGAGAAACACTGTGAATGTCTATGTGCTCATTGAGGCTGGACCAGGGTTGAGAAACACCATGAATGTCTATGTGCTCATTGAGGCTGGACCAGGGGTGAGAAACACCATGAATGTTTATGTGCTCATTGAGGCTGGACCAGTGCTGAGAAACACTGTGAATGTCTATGTGCTCATTGAGGCTGGACCAGGGATGAGAAACATCATAAGTGTCTATGCGCTCATTGAGGCTGGGCCACGAGTGAGAAGCACCATGAACGTCTATTTGTTCATTGAGGCTGGACCTGGGGCGAGAAACACCATTAACGTCTCTTTGCTCTTTGAGGCTTGTCCAGGGGTGAGAAACACCATGAATGTCTATGAGCTCATTGAGGCTGGACCAGGGGGGAGAAACACAATGAATCTCTATGTGCTCATTGAGGACCAGGGGTGAGAAACACCATGATTGTCTATGTGCTCATTGAGGCTGGACCAGAGGCGAGAAATACCATGAATGTCTATGAGCTCATTGAGGCTGGACAAGTGGTGAGAAGAACCATGAATGTCTTTGTGCTCATTCAGGCTAGAACAGAGGCGAGAAACACCATGAATGTCTATGTGCTCATTGAGGCTGGACCAGGGGTAAGAAACACCATGAATGTCTATGTGCTCATTGAGGCTGGGCCAGGGGTGAGAAACACCATGAATGTCTATTTGCTCATTGAGGCTGGACTTGGGATGAGAAACACCATGAACGTCTGTGAGCTGAATCAGGCTGGACCAGGGGTGAGAAACGGTGTGAAATTCTATGTGCTCATTGAGGCTGGACCAGGGGTGAGAAACACCATGAATGTATATGTGCTCATTGAGGCTGGTACAGGGATGAGAAACACCATGAGTGTCTATGCGCTGTTTGAGGCTGGGCCAGGGGTGAGAAACACCATGAATGTCTATTTGCTCATTGAGGCTGGACTTGGGATGAGAAACACCATGAATGTTTATGTGCTCATTGAGGCTGGACCAGGGATGAGAAACACCATGAGTGTCTATGCGCTCATTGAGGCTGAGCCAGGGGTGAGAAACACCATGAATGTCTATTTGCTCATTGATGCTGGACATGGGGAGAGAAACACCATGAACGTCTATGAGCTAATTCCGGCAGACCAAGGGTGATAAAAACCATGAATGTCTTTATGCTCATTCAGGCTGGAACAGGGGCGAGCAACACCATGAATGTCTATGTGCTCATTGAGGATGTACCAGGGGTGAGAAACACCATGAGTGTCTATTTACTACTTGAGGCTGGGCCAGGGGTGATAAACACCATTAACATCTATGGGCTCATTGAGGATGAACCAGTGGTGAGAAACACTGTGAATGTCTATGTGCTCATTCAGGCTGGAACAGGGGCGAGAAACACCATGAATGTCTATGTGCTCATTGAGGCTGGACCAGGGGTAAGAAACACCATGAATGTCTATGTGCTCATTGAGGCTGTGCCAGGGGTGAGAAACACCATGCAAGTCTATGTGCTCATTGAGGCTGGGCCAGGGTTGAGAAACACCAGGAATGTCTATGTGGTCATTGAGGCTGGACCAGGGGCAAGAAACACTAAAAATGTCTAGCTGCTCATTCAGGCTGGAACATGGGTTTGAAACACCATACATGTCTATGTGCTCATTGAAGCTGGACCAGGGGTGAGAAACACAATGACTGTTTATGTGCTCATTGAGGCTTACCAGGACTGAGAAACACCATGAGTGTATAGGCGCTCAATGAGCCTGGACCAGGGGATGAGAAACACCATGAATGTCTATTTGCTCAGTGAGGGTTGTCCTGGGGCGAGAAACCTCATGAACGTCTGTGAGCTGATTCAGGCTGGACCAGGGTTGAGAAAAACCATCAATGTCTTTGTGGTCATTCAGGCTGGACCATGGGTTAGAAAGACCATACATGTGTATGTGCTCATTGAGGCTGGACCAGGGGTGAGAAACACCATGAATGGGTATGGGCTCAGTGAGGTTGGACCAGTGATGAGAAACACCATGAATGTCTATGTGCTCATTGAGGCTGGACCAGGGTTGAGGAAAACCATGAATGTGTATGTGCTCATTGAGGCTGGACCAGTGGTGAGAAACCGTGTGAATGTCTACGTGCTCATTGAGACTGGACAAGGGGTAAGAAACACCATGAATGTCTATGTGCTCACTGAGGCTGGACCAGGGGTGAGAAACACCATGAATGTTTATGTGCTCATTGAGGCTGGACCAGGGATGAGACACACCATGAGTGTCTATGTGCTCATTGAGGCTGGACCAGGGATGAGACACACCATGAGTGCCTATGCGCTCATTGGGGCTGGGCCAGGGGTGAGAAACAGCATGAATGTCTATTTGCTCATTGAGGCGGACTTGGGGTGAGAAACACCATGAACGTCTGTGAGCTGATTCAGGCTGGACCAGGGTTGAGAAACAGTGTGACTGTCTATGTGCTCATTGAAGCTGAACCAGGGGTGAGAAACACCATGAATGTTTATGTGCTCATTCAGGCTGGACCAGGGATGAGAAACACCATGCGTTTCTATTCTCTCATTGAGGCTGGGCCAGGGGTGAGAAACACAATGAATGTCTATTTGCTCATTGAGGCTGGGCTTGGAGTGAGAAACACCATGAACGAATATGAGCTGATTCAGGCTGGACCAGGGGTGAGAAAAACCATGAATCTCTTTGTGCTCATTCAGGCTGGAACAGGGGCGAGAAACACCATGAATGTCTATGTGCTCATTGAGGCTGGACCAGGGATAAGAAACACCATGAATGTCTATGTGCTCATTGAGGCTGGGCCAGGGGTGAGAAACACCATGAATGTCTATGCACTCATTGAGGCTGGCCCAGGGGTGAGAAACACAATGAATGTCTATCTGCTCATTTAGACTGGACATGGGGTGAGAAACACCGTGAATGTCTATGTGCTCATTGAGGCTGGACCAGAGGCGAGAAATAACATGAATGTCTGTGAACTCATTGAGGCTGCACCAGTGGTGAGAAAAGCCATGAATGTCTTTGTGCCCATTCAGGCTGGAACAGGGACGAGAAACACCATGAATGCCTATGTGCTAATGGAGGCTGGATCAGGGGTATGAAACACCATGAATGTCTATGTGCTCATTGAGGCTGGGCCAGGGGTGAGAAACACCATGAATGTCTATGTGCTCATTGAGGGTGGGCCAGGGTTGAGAAACACCTTGAATGTCTATGTGGTCATTGAGGCTGGACCAGGGGCAAGAAACCCTAAAAATGTCTAGGTGCTCATTCAGGCTGGACCATGGTTTAGAAACACCATACATGTCTATGTGCTCATTGAGGTTGGACCAGGGGCGAGAAACATCATGAATGTCTATGTGTTCATTGAGTCAGGACCAGGGTTGAGGAACACCATGAATGTGTATGTGCTCATTGAGGCTGGACCAGTGGTGAGAAGCAGTGTGAATGTCTATGTGCTTATTGATCTGGACCAGGAGTGAGAAACACAATGACTGTCTATGTGCTCATTGAGGCTGGACCAGGGGCGAGAAACACCATGAATGTGTATGTGCTCATTGAGGCTGGACCAGGGCTGAGAAACACCATGAGTGTCTAGGCGAGCAATGAGGCTGGACCAGGGGATGAGAAACACCATGAACGTCTATTTGCTCAGTGAGGGTTGTCCTGGGGCGAGAAACATCATGAACGTCTGTGAGCTGATTCAGGCTGGACCAGGGTTGAGAAAAACAATGAATGTCTTTGTGGTCATTCAGGCTGGACCATGGGTTAGAAACACCATACATGTCTATGTGCTCATGGAGGCTGGACCAGGGGCGAGAAACACCATGAATGGGTATGGGCTCAGTGAGGCTGGACCAGTGGTGAGAAACACCATGAATGTCTAGGTGCTCATTGAGGCTGGACCAGGGTTGAGGAACACCATGAATGTGTATGTGCTCATTGAGGCTGGACCAGTGGTGAGAAACAGTGTGAATATCTATGTGCTCATTGAGGCTGGACAAGGGGTGAGACACACCACGAATGTCTATGTGCTCATTGAGGCTGGACCAGGGGCGAGAAACACTAGGAAAGTTTATGTGCTCATTGGGGCTGGACCAGGGATGAGACACACCATGGGTGTCTATGCACTCATTGAGGCTGGGCCAGGGGTGAGAAACACCATGAATGTCTATTTGCTCATTGAGGCTGGACTTGGGATGAGAAACACCATGAACGTCTGTGAGCTGAATCAGGCTGGACCAGGGGTGAGAAACGGTGTGAATTTCTATGTGCTCATTGAGGCTGGACCAGGGGTGAGAAACACCATGAATGTATATGTGCTCATTGAGGCTGGTACAGGGATGAGAAACACCATGAGTGTCTATGCGCTCATTGAGGCTGGGCCAGGGGTGAGAAACACCATGAATGTCTATTTGCTCATTGAGGCTGGACTTGGGATGAGAAACACCATGAACGTCTGTGAGCTGATTCAGGCTGGAACAGGGGTGAGAAACAGTGTGAATTTCTATGTGCTCATTGAGGCTTGACCAGGGGTGAGAAACACCATCAATGTCTATATGCTCATTGAGGCTGGACCAGGGGCGAGAAACACCATGAATGTTTATGTGCTCATTGAGGCTGGACCAGGGATGAGAAACACCATGAGTGTCTATGCGCTCATTGAGGCTGAGCCAGGGGTGAGAAACACCATGAATGTCTATTTGCTCATTGATGCTGGACATGGGGAGAGAAACACCATGAACATCTATGAGCTAATTCCGGCAGACTAAGGGTGATAAAAACCATGAATGTCTTTATGCTCATTCAGGCTGGAACAGGGGCGAGCAACACCATGAATGTCTATGTGCTCATTGAGGATGTATCAGGGGTGAGAAACACCATGAGTGTCTATTTACTACTTGAGGCTGGGCCAGGGGTGAGAAACACCATTAACATCTATGGGCTCATTGAGGATGCACCAGTGGTGAGAAACACTGTGAATGTCTATGTGCTCATTGAGGCTGGACCAGGGTTGAGAAACACCATGAATGTCTATGTGCTCATTGAGGCTGGACCAGGGGTGAGAAACACCATGAATGTTTATGTGCTCATTGAGGCTGGACCAGTGTTGAGAAACACTGTGAATGTCTATGTGCTCATTGAGGCTGGACCAGGGGTGAGAAACACCATGAATGTTTTGTGCTCATTGAGGCTGGACCTGGGATGAGAAACATCATAAGTGTCTATGCGCTCATTGAGGCTGGGCCACGAGTGAGAAGCACCATGAACGTCTATTTGTTCATTGAGGCTGGACCTGGGGCGAGAAACACCATGAACGTCTCTTTGCTCTTTGAGGCTTGTCCAGGGGTGAGAAACACCATGAATGTCTATGAGCTCATTGAGGCTGGACCAGGGGGGAGAAACACAATGAATCTCTATGTGCTCATTGAGGACCAGGGGTGAGAAACACCATGATTGTCTATGTGCTCATTGAGGCTGGACCAGAGGCGAGAAATACCATGAATGTCTATGAGCTCATTGAGGCTGGACAAGTGGTGAGAAGAACCATGAATGTCTTTGTGCTCATTCAGGCTAGAACAGGGGCGAGAAACACCATGAATGTCTATGTGCTCATTGAGGCTGGACCAGGGGTAAGAAACACCATGAATGTCTATGTGCTCATTGAGGCTGGGCCAGGGGTGAGAAACACCATGAATGTCTATTTGCTTATTGAGGCAGGACTTGGGATGAGAAACACCATGAAAGTCTGTGAGCTGAATCAGGCTGGACCAGGGGTGAGAAACGGTGTGAATTTCTATGTGCTCATTGAGGCTGGACCAGGGGTGAGAAACACCATGAATGTATATGTGCTCATTGAGGCTGGTACAGGGATGAGAAACACCATGAGTGTCTATGCTCTCATTGAGGCTGGGCCAGGGGTGAGAAACACCATGAATGTCTATTTGCTCATTGAGGCTGGACTTGGGATGAGAAACACCATGAACGTCTGTGAGCTGATTCAGGCTGGAACAGGGGTGAGAAACAGTGTGAATTTCTATGTGCTCATTGAGGCTTGACCAGGGGTGGGAAACACCATCAATGTCTATATGCTCATTGAGGCTGGACCAGGGGCGAGAAACACCATGAATGTTTATGTGCTCATTGAGGCTGGACCAGGGATGAGAAACACCATGAGTGTCTATGCGCTCATTGAGGTTGAGCCAGGGGTGAGAAACACCATGAATGTCTATTTGCTCATTGATGCTGGACATGGGGAGAGAAACACCATGAACGTCTATGAGCTAATTCCGGCAGACCAAGGGTGATAAAAACCATGAATGTCTTTATGCTCATTCAGGCTGGAACAGGGGCGAGCAACACCATGAATGTCTATGTGCTCATTGAGGATGTACCAGGGGTGAGAAACACCATGAGTGTCTATTTACTACTTGAGGCTGGGCCTCAAGAGAAACACCATTAACATCTATGGGCTCATTGAGGATGCACCAGTGGTAAGAAACACTGTGAATGTCTATGTGCTCATTGAGGCTGGACCAGGGTTGAGAAACACCATGAATGTCTATGTGCTCATTGAGGCTGGACCAGGGGTGAGAAACACCATGAATGTCTATGTGCTCATTGAGGCTGGACCAGTGTCGAGAAACACTGTGAATGTCTATGTGCTCATTGAGGCTAGACCAGGGGTGAGAAACACGATAAATGTCTATGTGCTCATTGAGGCTGGACCAGGGGTGAGAAACACCATGAATGTTTTGTGCTCATTGAGGCTGGACCAGGGATGAGAAACATCATAAGTGTCTATGCGCTCATTCAGGCTGGGCCAGGAGTGAGAAGCACCATGAACGTCTATTTGTTCATTGAGGCTGGACCTGGGGCGAGAAACACCATGAACGTCTCTTTGCTCTTTGAGGCTTGTCCAGGGGTGAAAAACACCATGAATGTCTATGAGCTCATTGAGGCTGGACCAGGATGAGACACACCATGAGTGCCTATGCGCTCATGAGGCTGGGCCAGGGGTGAGAAACAGCATGAATGTCTATTTGCTCATTGAGGCTGGACTTGGGGTGAGAAACACCATGAACGTCTGTGAGCTGATTCAGGCTGGACCAGGGGTGAGAAACTGTGTGAATATCTATGTGCTCATTGAGGCTGGACCTGGGGCGAGAAACACCATGAACGTCTCTTTGCTCTTTGAGGCTTGTCCAGGGGTGAGAAACACCATGAATATCTATGAGCTCATTGAGGCTTGACCAGGGGGGAGAAACACAATGAATCTCTATGTGCTCATTGAGGACCAGGGGTGAGAAACACCATGACTGTTTATGTGCTCATTGAGGCTTACCAGGACTGAGAAACAGCATGAGTGTATAGGCGCTCAATGAGCCTGGACCAGGGGATGAGAAACACCATGAACGTCTATTTGCTCAATGAGGGTTGTCCTGGGGCGAGAAACATCATGAACGTCTGTGAGCTGATTCAGGCTGGACCAGGGTTGAGAAAAACCATGAATGTCTTTGTGGTCATTCAGACTGGACCATGGGTTAGAAACACCATATATGTCTATGTGCTCATTGAGGCTGGACCAGGGTCGAGAAACACCATGAATGGGTATGGGCTCAGTGAGGCTGGACCAGTGGTGAGAAACAACATGAATGTCTATGTGCTCATTGATGTCGGACCAGGGTTCAGGAAAACCATGAATGTGTATGTGCTCATTGAGGCTGGACCAGTGGTGAGAAACAGTGTGAATGTCTATGTGCTCACTGAGGCTGGACAAGGGGTAAGAAACACCATGAATGTCTATGTGCTCATTGAGGCTGGACCAGGGGGGAGAAACACCATGAAGGTTTATGTGCTCATTGAGCCTGGAACAGGGATGAGACACACCATGAGTGTCTATGTGCTCATTGAGGCTGGACCAGGGATGAGACACACCATGAGTGCCTATGCGCTCATGAGGCTGGGCCAGGGGTGAGAAACAGCATGAATGTCTATTTGCTCATTGAGGCTGGACTTGGGGTGAGAAACACCATGAACGTCTGTGAGCTGATTCAGGCTGGACCAGGGGTGAGAAACTGTGTGAATGTCTATGTGCTCATTGTGGCTGGACCAGGGGTGAGAAACACCATGAATGTTTATGTGCTCATTGAGGCTGGACCAGGGATGAGAAACACTATGAGTTTTTATGCTCTCATTGAGGCTGGGCCAGGGGTGAGAAACACCATGAACGAATGTGAGCTGATTCAGGCTGGACCAGGGGTGAGAAAAACCATGAATCTCTTTGTGCTCATTCAGGCTGGAACAGGGGCGAGAAACACCATGAATGTCTATGTGCTCATTGAGGCTGGACCAGGGGTGAGAAACACCATGAATGTTTTGTGCTCATTGAGGCTGGACCTGGGATGAGAAACATCATAAGTGTCTATGCGCTCATTGAGGCTGGGCCACGAGTGAGAAGCACCATGAACGTCTATTTGTTCATTGAGGCTGGACCTGGGGCGAGAAACACCATGAACGTCTCTTTGTTCTTTGAGGCTTGTCCAGGGGTGAGAAACACCATGAATGTCTATGAGCTCATTGAGGCTGGACCAGGGGGGAGAAACACAATTAATCTCTATGTGCTCATTGAGGACCAGGGGTGGAAACACCATGATTGTCTATGTGCTCATTGAGGCTGGACCAGAGGCGAGAAATACCATGAATGTCTATGAGCTCATTGAGGCTGGACAAGTGGTGAGAAGAACCATGAATGTCTTTGTGCTCATTCAGGCTAGAACAGGGGCGAGAAACACCATGAATGTCTATGTGCTCATTGAGGCTGGACCAGGGGTAAGAAACACCATGAATGTCTATGTGCTCATTGAGGCTGTGCCAGGGGTGAGAAACACCATGAATGTCTATTTGCTCATTGAGGCTGGACTTGGGATGAGAAACACCATGAACGTCTGTGAGCTGAATCAGGCTGGACCAGGGGTGAGAAACGGTGTGAATTTCTATGTGCTCATTGAGGCTGGACCAGGGGTGAGAAACACCATGAATGTATATGTGCTCATTGAGGCTGGTACAGGGATGAGAAACACCATGAGTGTCTATGCGCTCATTGAGGCTGGGCCAGGGGTGAGAAACACCATGAATGTCTATTTGCTCATTGAGGCTGGACTTGGGATGAGAAACACCATGAACGTCTGTGAGCTGATTCAGGCTGGAACAGGGGTGAGAAACAGTGTGAATTTCTATGTGCTCATTGAGGCTTGACCAGGGGTGGGAAACACCATCAATGTCTATATGCTCATTGAGGCTGGACCAGGGGCGAGAAACACCATGAATGTTTATGTGCTCATTGAGGCTGGACCAGGGATGAGAAACACCATGAGTGTCTATGCGCTCATTGAGGCTGAGCCAGGGGTGAGAAACACCATGAATGTCTATTTGCTCATTGATGCTGGACATGGGGAGAGAAACACCATGAACGTCTATGAGCTAATTCCGGCAGACCAAGGGTGATAAAAACCATGAATGTCTTTATGCTCATTCAGGCTGGAACAGTGGCGAGCAACACCATGAATGTCTATGTGCTCATTGAGGATGTACCAGGCGTGAGAAACACCATGAGTGTCTATTTACTACTTGAGGCTTGGCCAGGGGTGAGAAACACCATTAACATCTATGGACTCATTGAGGATGCACCAGTGGTGAGAAACACTGTGAATGTCTATGTGCTCATTGAGGCTGGACAAGGGTTGAGAAACACCATGAATGTCTATGTGCTCATTGAGGCTGGACCAGGGGTGAGAAACACCATGAATGTTTATGTGCTCATTGAGGCTGGACCAGTGTTGAGAAACACTGTGAATGTCTATGTGCTCATTGAGGCTAGACCAGGGGTGAGAAACACGATAAATGTCTATGTGCTCATTGAGGCTGGACCAGGGGTGAGAAACACCATGAATGTCTATTTGCTCATTGAGGCTGGACTTGGGATGAGAAACACCATGAACGTCTGTGAGCTGAATCAGGCTGGACCAGGGGTGAGAAACGGTGTGAATTTCTATGTGCTCATTGAGGCTGGACCAGGGGTGAGAAACACCATGAATGTATATGTGCTCATTGAGGCTGGTACAGGGATGAGAAACACCATGAGTGTCTATGCGCTCATTGAGGCTGGGCCAGGGGTGAGAAACACCATGAATGTCTATTTGCTCATTGAGGCTGGACTTGGGATGAGAAACACCATGAACGTCTGTGAGCTGATTCAGGCTGGAACAGGGGTGAGAAACAGTGTGAATTTCTATGTGCTCATTGAGGCTTGACCAGGGGTGGGAAACACCATCAATGTCTATATGCTCATTGAGGCTGGACCAGGGGCGAGAAACACCATGAATGTTTATGTGCTCATTGAGGCTGGACCAGGGATGAGAAACACCATGAGTGTCTATGCGCTCATTGAGGCTGAGCCAGGGGTGAGAAACACCATGAATGTCTATTTGCTCATTGATGCTGGACATGGGGAGAGAAACACCATGAACGTCTATGAGCTAATTCCGGCAGACCAAGGGTGATAAAAACCATGAATGTCTTTATGCACATTCAGGCTGGAACAGTGGCGAGCAACACCATGAATGTCTATGTGCTCATTGAGGATGTACCAGGCGTGAGAAACACCATGAGTGTCTATTTACTACTTGAGGCTGGGCCAGGGGTGAGAAACACCATTAACATCTATGGACTCATTGAGGATGCACCAGTGGTGAGAAACACTGTGAATGTCTATGTGCTCATTGAGGCTGGACAAGGGTTGAGAAACACCATGAATGTCTATGTGCTCATTGAGGCTGGACCAGGGGTGAGAAACACCATGAATGTTTATGTGCTCATTGAGGCTGGACCAGTGTTGAGAAACACTGTGAATGTCTATGTGCTCATTGAGGCTAGACCAGGGGTGAGAAACACGATAAATGTCTATGTGCTCATTGAGGCTGGACCAGGGGTGAGAAACACCATGAATGTTTTGTGCTCATTGAGGCTGGACCAGGGATGAGAAACATCATAAGTGTCTATGCGCTCATTCAGGCTGGGCCAGGAGTGAGAAGCACCATGAACGTCTATTTGTTCATTGAGGCTGGATGTGGGGCGAGAAACACCATGAACGTCTTTTTGCTCTTTGAGGCTTGTCCAGGGGTGAAAAACACCATGAATGTCTATGAGCTCATTGAGGCTGGACCAGGGGGGAGAAACACAATGAATCTCTATGTGCTCATTGAGGACCAGGGGTGAGAAACACCATGATTGTCTATGTGCTCATTGAGGCTGGACCAGAGGCGAGAAATACCATGAATGTCTATGAGCTCATTGAGGCTGGACAAGTGGTGAGAAGAACCATGAATGTCTTTGTGCTCATTCAGGCTAGAACAGGGGCGAGAAACACCATGAATGTCTATGTGCTCATTGAGGCTGGACCAGGGGTAAGAAACACCATGAATGTCTATGTGCTCATTGAGGCTGGGCCAGGGGTGAGAAACACCATGCAAGTCTATGTGCTCATTGAGGCTGAGCCAGGGTTGAGAAACACCAGGAATGTCTATGTGGTCATTGAGGCTGGACCAGGGGCAAGAAACACTAAAAATGTCTAGGTGCTCATTCAGGCTGGAACATGGGTTAGAAACACCATACATGTCTATGTGCTCATTGAAGCTGGACCAGGGGCGAGAAATGCCATGAATGGGTATGGGCTCAGTGAGGCTGGACCAGGGGTGAGAAACACAATGACTGTTTATGTGCTCATTGAGGCTTACCAGGACTGAGAAACACCATGAGTGTATAGGCGCTCAATGAGCCTGGACCAGGGGATGAGAAACACCATGAACATCTATTTGCTCAATGAGGGTTGTCCTGGGGCGAGAAACATCATGAACGTCTGTGAGCTGATTCAGGCTGGAGCAGGGTTGAGAAAAACCATGAATGTCTTTGTGGTCATTCAGACTGGACCATGGGTTAGAAACACCATACATGTCTATGTGCTCATTGAGGCTGGACCAAGGGCCAGAAACACCATTAATGGGTATGGGCTCAGTGAGGCTGGACCAGTGGTGAGAAACAACATGAATGTCTATGTGCTCATTGATGTCGGACCAGGGTTCAGGAAAAGCATGAATGTGTATGTGCTCATTGAGGCTGGACCAGTGGTGAGAAACAGTGTGAATGTCTATGTGCTCATTGAGGCTGGACAAGGGGTAAGAAACACCATGAATGTCTAAGTGCTCATTGAGGCTGGACCAGGGGGGAGAAACACCATGAAGGTTTATGTGCTCATTGAGCCTGGAACAGGGATGAGACACACCATTAGTGTCTATGTGCTTATTGAGGCTGGACCAGGGATGAGACACACCATGAGTGCCTATGCGCTCATGAGGCTGGGCCAGGGGTGAGAAACAGCATGAATGTCTATTTGCTCATTGAGGCTGGACTTGGGGTGAGAAACACCATAAACGTCTGTGAGCTGATTCAGGCTGGACCAGGGGTGAGAAACTGTGTGAATGTCTATGTGCTCATTGAGGCTGGACCTAGGGCGAGAAACACCATGAACGTCTCTTTGCTCTTTGAGGCTTGTCCAGGGGTGAGAAACACCATGATTGTCTATGTGCTCATTGAGGCTGGACCAGAGGCGAGAAATACCATGAATGTCTATGAGCTCATTGAGGCTGGACAAGTGGTGAGAAGAACCATGAATGTCTTTGTGCTCATTCAGGCTAGAACAGGGGCGAGAAACACCATGAATGTCTATGTGCTCATTGAGGCTGGACCAGGGGTAAGAAACACCATGAATGTCTATGGCCCTCATTACGACCCTGGCGGAGTGGGTCTACGCCAGCGGTATTCGCGACGGACCCGTCCGCCCTACTACGAGTTCCCGTAGCGCCATGGAGCGCTTTCCGCCTGGTTTTTCCGGGCGGAGAAATCCATGGCGCTACGGGACCTTGTTGTTAATTACGCCACCGTATTTTACGGTGGCGTAATTAACGCCTTCCCCACTCCCATTATACCCTATGGGGCAAAAATGGGAATGGGGAAGGGTAAAATGGGGAATGGGGATTTACCGCCCTGCCAAGGTCGGAATGGGGCGGTAAATCCGCCAACCCCCATGGCGCTATCGGCAGCTTTCCGCCGTGCTCCATGGTGCATTTTGCACCACGATTTCCGCCAGGGTCGTAATGAGGGCCTATGTGCTCATTGAGGCTGGGCCAGGGGTGAGAAACACCATGCAAGTCTATGTGCTCATTGAGGCTGGGCCAGGGTTGAGAAACACCAGGAATGTCTATGTGGTCATTGAGGCTGGACCAGGTGCAAGAAACACTAAAAATGTCTAGGTGCTCATTCAGGCTGGGCCAGGGTTGAGAAACACCATGAATGTTTATGTGCTCATTGAGGCTGGACCAGGGATGAGAAACACCATGAGTTTTTATGCTCTCATTGAGGCTGGGCCAGGGGTGAGAAACACCATGAACGAATGTGAGCTGATTCAGGCTGGACCAGGGGTGAGAAAAACCATGAATCTCTTTGTGCTCATTCAGGCTGGAACAGGGGCGAGAAACACCATGAATGTCTATGTGCTCATTGAGGCTGGACCAGGGGTAAGAAACACCATGAATGTCTTTGTACTCATTGAGGCTGCCCCAGGGGTGAGAAACACCATGCATGTCTATCTGCTCATTTAGGCTGGACATGGGGTGAGAAACACCATGAATGTCTATGTGCTCATTGAGACTGGATCAGAGGTGAGAAATACCATGAATGTCTATGAACTCATTGAGGCTGGACCAGTGGTGAGAAAAACCATGAATGTCTTTGTGCCTTATTGAGGCTGGATCAGGGGTAAGAAACAACATGAATGTCTATGTGCTCATTGACGCTGGGCCAGGGTTGAGAAACACCATGAATATCTATGTGCTCAATGACGCTGAGAAAGAGTTGAGAAACACCTTGAATGTCTATGTGGTCATTGAGGCTGGACCAGGGCCAAGAAACACTAAAAATGTCTAGGTGCTCATTCAGGCTGGAACATGGGTTAGAAACACTGTACATGTCTATGTGCTCATTGAGGCTGGACCAGGGGCGAGAAACACCATGAATGGGTATGGGCTAAGTGAGGCTGGACCAGTGGTGAGAAACACAATGAATGTCTATGTGCTCATTGAGGCGGGACCAGGGTTGAGGAACACCATTAATGTGTATGTGCTCATTGAGGCTGGACCAGTGTTGAGAAGCAGTGTGAATGTCTATGTGCTTATTGAGGCTGGACCAGGGGTGAGAAACACAATGACTTTTTATGTGCTCATTGAGGCTGGACCAGGGGCGAGAAACACCATGAATGTTTATGTGCTCATTGAGGCTTACCAGGACTGAGAAACACCATGAGTGTCTAAGCGCTCAATGAGCCTGGATCAGGGGATGAGAAATATCATGAACGTCTATTTGCTCAGTGAGGGTTGTCCTGGGGCGAGAAACATCATGAACGTCTGTGAGCTGATTCAGGCTGGACCAGGGTTGAGAAAAACCATGAATGTCTTTGTGCTCATTCAGACTGGACCATGGCTTAGAAACACCATACATGTCTATGTGCTAATTGAGGCTGGACTAGGGGCGAGAAACACGATGAATGGGTATGGGCTCAGTGAGGCTGGACCAGTGGTGAGAAACACCATGAATGTCTATGTGCTCATTGAGGCTGGACCAGGGTTGAGGAAAACCATACATGTCTATGTGCTCATTGAGGCTGGACCTGGGGTAAGCAACACCATGAATGTCTATGTGCTCATTGAGGCTGGGCCAGGGGTGAGAAACACCATGCATGTATATGTACTCATTGAGGCTGCCCCAGGGGTGAGAAACACCATGAATGTCTATCTGCTCATTCAGGCTGGACACTGGGTGAGAAACACCAGAAATGTCTATGTGCTCATTGAGGCCGGACCAAAGGCGAGAAATACCATGAATGTCTATGAACTCATTGAGGCTGGACCAGTGGTGAGAAAAACCATGAATGTCTTTGTGCTATATTGAGGCTGGATCAGGGGTAAGAAACACCATGAATGTCTATGTGCTCATTGAGGCTGGGCCAGAGGTGAGAAACTCCTTGAATATCTATGTGGTCATTGAGGCTGGACCAGGGGCAAGAAGCACTAAAAATGTCTAGGTGCTCATTCAGGCTGGAACATGGTTTAGAAACACTGTTCATGTTTATGTGCTCATTGAGGCTGGACCAGGGGCGAGAAACACCATGAATAGGTATGGGCTCAGTGAGGCTGGACCAGTGGTGAGAAACACCATGAATGTCTATGTGCTCATTAAGGCTGGACCAGGGTTGAGGAAAACCATGAATGTGTATGTGCTCATTGAGGCTGGACCAGTGGTGAGAAACAGTTTGAACGTCTATGTGCTCATTGAGGCTGGACAAGGGGTAAGAAACACCATGAATGTCTATGTGCTCATTGAGGCTGGACCAGGGGGGAGAAACATCATGAATGTTTATGTGCTCATTGAGGCTGGAACAGGGATGAGACACACCATGAGTGTCTATGTGCTCATTGAGGCTGGACCAGGGATGAGACACACCATGAGTGCCTATGCGCTCATTGAGGCTGCCCCAGGGGTGAGAAACACCATGAATGTCTATCTGCTCATTCAGGCTGGACACTGGGTGAGAAACACCAGAAATGTCTATGTGCTCATTGAGGCCGGACCAAAGGCGAGAAATACCATGAATGTCTATGAACTCATTGAGGCTGGACCAGTGGTGAGAAAAACCATGAATGTCTTTGTGCTATATTGAGGCTGGATCAGGGGTAAGAAACACCATGAATGTCTATGTGCTCATTGACGCTGGGCCAGGGGTGAGAAACACCATGAATGTCTATGTGCTCATTGAGGCTGGGCCAGAGGTGAGAAACTCCTTGAATATCTATGTGGTCATTGAGGCTGGACCAGGGGCAAGAAGCACTAAAAATGTCTAGGTGCTCATTCAGGCTGGAACATGGTTTAGAAACACTGTTCATGTTTATGTGCTCATTGAGGCTGGACCAGGGGCGAGAAACACCATGAATAGGTATGGGCTCAGTGAGGCTGGACCAGTGGTGAGAAACACCATGAATGTCTATGTGCTCATTAAGGCTGGACCAGGGTTGAGGAAAACCATGAATGTGTATGTGCTCATTGAGGCTGGACAAGGGGTAAGAAACACCATGAATGTCTATGTGCTCATTGAGGCTGGACCAGGGGGGAGAAACATCATGAATGTTTATGTGCTCATTGAGGCTGGAACAGGGATGAGACACACCATGAGTGTCTATGTGCTCATTGAGGCTGGACCAGGGATGAGACACACCATGAGTGCCTATGCGCTCATTGAGGCTGGGCCTGGGATGAGAAACAGCATGAATGTCTATTTGCTCATTGAGGCTGGACTTGGGGTGAGAAACACCACGAACGTCTGTGAGCTGATTCAGGCTGGACCAGGGGTGAGAAACAGTGTGAATGTCTATGTGCTCATTGAGGCTGGCCCAGGGGTGAGAAACACCATGAATGTTTATGTGCTCATTGAGGCTGGACCAGGGATGAGAAACACCATGAGTTTGTATGCTCTCATTGAGGCTGGGCCAGGGGTGAGAAACACAATGAATGTCTATTTGCTCATTGAGGCTGGGCTTGGGGCGAGAAACACCATGAACAAATGTGAGCTGATTCAGGCTGGACCAGGGGTGAGGAAAACCATGAATCTCTTTGTGCTCATTCAGGTGGAACAGGGGCGAGAAACACCATGAATGTCTATCTGTTCATTGAGGCTGGACCAGGGGTAAGAAACACCATGAATGTCTATGTGCTCATTGAGGCTGGGCCAGGGGTGAGAAACACCATACATGTCTATGTACTCATTGAGGCTGCCCCAGGGGTGAGAACCACTGTGAATGTCTATCTGCTCATTCAGGCTGGACATGGTGTGAGAAACACCATGAATGTCTATGTGCTCATTGAGGCTGGACCAGAGGCGAGAAATACCATGAATGTCTATGAACTCATTGAGGCTGGACCAGTGGTGAGAAAAACCATGAATGTCTTTGTGCTATATTGAGGCTGGATCAGGGGTAAGAAACACCATGAATGTCTATGTGCTCATTGATGCTGGGCCAGGGGTGAGAAAAACCATGAACGTCTGTGAGCTGATTCAGGCTGGACCAGGGGTGAGAAACTGTGTGAATGTCTATGTGCTCATTGTGGCTGGGCCAGAGTTGAGAAACACCATGAATGTCTATGTGGTCATTGAGGCTGGACCAGGGGCAAGAAACATTAAAAATGTCTAGGTGCTCATTCAGGCTGGAACATGGGTCAGAAACACCCTACATGTCTATGGGCTCAGTGAGCCTGGACCAGTGGTGAGAAACACCATGAATGTCTATGTGCTCATTGAGGCTGGACCAGGGTTGAGGAACACCAATAATGTGTATGTGCTCATTGAGGCTGGACCAGTGTTGAGAAGCAGTGTGAATGTCTATGTGCTCATTGAGGCTGGACCAGGGGCGAGAAACATCATGAATGTTTATGTGCTCATTGAGGCTTGACCAGGGCTGAGAAACACCATGAGTGTCTAGGCGCTCAATGAGGCTGGACCAGGGGATGAGAAACATCATGAACGTCTATTTGCTCAGTAAGGGTTGTCCTGGGGCGAGAAACATCATGAACGTCTGTGAGCTGATTCAGGCTGGACCAGGGTTGAGAAAAACCATGAATGTCTTTGTGGTCATTCAGGCTGTACCATGGGTTAGAAACACCATACATGTCTATGTGCTCATTGAGGCTGGACCAGGGGCGAGAAACACCATGAATGGGTATGGGCTCAGTGAGGCTGGACCAGTGGTGAGAAACACCATGAATGTCTATGTGCTCATTGAGGCTGGACCAGGGTTGAGGAAAACCATGAATGTGTATGTGCTCATTGAGGCTGGACCAGCGGTGAGAAACAATGTGAAAGTCTATGTGCTCATTGAGGCTGGACAAGGGGTAAGAAACACCATGAATGTCTATGTGCTCATTGAGGCTGGACCAGGGGCGAGAAACACCATGAATGTTTATGTGTTCATTGAGGCTGAACCGGGGATGAGACACACCATGAGTGTCGATGTGCTCATTGAGGCTGGACCAGGGATGAGACACACCATGAGTGCCTATGCACTCATTGAGGCTGGGCCAGGGGTGAGAAACAGCATGAATGTCTATTTGCTCATTGAGGCTGGACTTGGGGTGAGAAACACCATGAACGTCTGTGAGCTGATTCAGGCTGGACCAGGGGTGAGAAAAACCATGAATCTCTTTGTGCTCATTCAGGCTGGAACAGGGGCGAGAAACACCATGAATGTCTATGTGCTCATTGAGGCTGGACCAGGGGTAAGAAACACCATGAATGTCTATGTGCTCATTGAGGTTAGGCCAGGGGTGAGAAACACCATGAATGTCTATGTACTCATTGAGGCTGGCCCAGGGGTGAGAAACGCCATGAATGGGCATGGGCTCAGTGAGGCTGGACCAGTGGTGAGAAACACCATGAATGTCTATGTGCTCATTGAGGCTGGACCAGGGTTGAGGAACACCAATAATGTGTATGTGCTCATTGAGGCTGGACCAGTGTTGAGAAGCAGTGTGAATGTCTATGTGCTTATTGAGGCTGGACCAGGGGTGAGAAACACAATGACTGTTTATGTGCTCATTGAGGCTGGACCAGGGGCGAGAAACATCATGAATTTTTATGTGCTCATTGAGGCTTGACCAGGGCTGAGAAACACCATGAGTGTCTAGGCGCTCAATGAGCCTGGACCAGGGGATGAGAAACATCATGAACGTCTATTTGCTCAGTAAGGGTTGTCCTGGGGCGAGAAACATCATGAACGTCTGTGAGCTGATTCAGGCTGGACCAGGGTTGAAAAAAAACATGAATGTCTTTGTGGTCATTCAGGCTGGACCATGGGTTAGAAACACCATACATGTCTATGTGCTCATTGAGGCTGGAACAGGGGCGAGAAACACCATGAATGGGTATGGGCTCAGTGAGGCTGGACCAGGGTTGAGGAAAACCATGAATGTGTATGTGCTCATTGAGGCTGGACCAGTGGTGAGAAACAATGTGAATGTCTATGTGCTCACTGAGGCTGGACAAGGGGTAAGAAACACCATGAATGTCTATGTGCTCATTGAGGCTGGACCAGGGGCGAGAAACACCATGAATGTTTATGTGCTCATTGAGGCTGATCCGGGGATGAGACACACCATGAGTGTCTATGTGCTCATTGAGGCTGGACCAGGAACGAGACACACCATGAGTGCCTATGCACTCATTGAGGCTGGGCCAGGGGTGAGAAACAGCATGAATGTCTATTTGCTCATTGAGGCTGGACTTGGGGTGAGAAACACCATGAACGTCTGTGAGCTGATTCAGGCTGGACCAGGGGTGAGAAAAACCATGAATCTCTTTGTGCTCATTCAGGCTGGAACAGGGGCGAGAAACACCATGAATGTCTATGTGCTCATTGAGGCTGGACAAGGGGTAAGAAACACCATGAATGTCTATGTGCTCATTGAGGCTGGACCAGGGGCGAGAAACACCATGAATGTTTATGTGCTCATTGAGGCTGAACCGGGGATGAGACACACCATGAGTGTCTATGTGCTCATTGAGGCTGGACCAGGGATGAGACACACCATGAGTGCCTATGCACTCATTGAGGCTGGAACAGGGGCGAGAAATACCATGAATGTCTATGTGCTCATTGAGGCTGGACAAAAGGCGAGAAATACCATGAATGTCTTTGAACTCATTGAGGCTGGACCAGTGGTGAGAAAAACCATGAATGTCTTTGTGCTCATTCAGGCTGGAACAGGGGCGAGAAACACCATGAATGTCTATGTGCTAATTGAGGCTGGATCAGGGGTAAGAAACACCATGAATGTCTATGTGCTCATTGAGGCTGAACCAGGGATGAGACACACCATGAGTGTCTATGTGCTCATTGAGGCTGGACCAGGGATGAGACACACCAATTATGCCTATGCGCTCATTGAGGCTGGACCAGGGAAGAGAAACACCATGAGTTTCTATGCTCTCATTGAGGCTGGGCCAGGGGTGAGAAACACAATGAATGTCTATTTGCTCATTGAGGCTCGGCTTGGGGCGAGAAACACCATGAACGAATATGAGCTGATTCAGGCTAGACCAGGGGTGATAAAAACCATGAATCTCTTTGTGCTCATTCAGGCTGGAACAGGGGCGAGAAACACCATGAATATCTATGTGCTCATTGAGGCTGGGCCAGGGGTGAGAAACACCATGAATGTCTATGCACTCATTGAGGCTGGCCCAGGGGTGAGAAACACCATTAATGTCTATCTGCTCATTCAGGCTGGACATGGGGTGAGAAACACCATGAATGTCTATGTGCTCATTGAGGCTGGACCAGAGGCGAGAAATACCATGAATGTCTATGAACTTATTGAGGCTGGACCAGTGGTGAGAAAAACCATGAATGTCTTTGTGCTCATTCAGGCTGGAACAGGGGCGAGAAACACCATGAATGTCTATGTGCTAATTGAGGCTGGATCAGGGGTAAGAAACACCATGAATGTCTATGTGCTCATTGAGGCTGGGCCAGGGGTGAGAAACACCATGAATGTCTATGTTCTCATTGAGGCTGGGCCAGAGTTGAGAAACACCTTGAATGTCTATGTGCTCATTGAGGTTGGACCAGGGGAGAGAAACACCATGAATGGGTATGGGCTCAGTGAGGCTGAACCAGTGGTGAGAAACACCATGAATGTCTATGTGCTCATTGAGTCTGGAGCAGGGTTGACGAACACCATGAATGGGTATGGGCTCAGTGAGGCTGGACCAGTGGTGAGAAACACCATGAATGTCTATGTGCTCATTGAGTCTGGAGCAGGGTTGAGGAAGACCATGAATGTGCATGTGCTTATTGAGGCTGGACCAGGAGTGAGAAACACAATGGGCCTCATTACGACCCAGGCGTTAAGGGTTAACGCCGTCGTTAACCCTTAACGCCTATTCTGATTTTAACGGCTGCTTTTAGCAGCCGTTAAAATCCATGGCGCTAACCTGCCATGATGCTAATTACACCACCGTAATTTACGGTGGCGTAATTAGCACCTTCCCCACTCCCATTATGCCCTATGGGGCAAAAATGGGAATGGGGAAGGGAAAATGGGAAATGGGGATTTACCGCCCCACTCACCTTGGAATGGGGCGGTAAATCCGCCATCCACCATGGTGTAAACATGGTTTACACCATGGTGGTAAAGTTGGCGCAATTAGCGCCTGGGTTGTAATGACCCCCAATGACTGTCTATGTGCTCACTGAGGCTGGACCAGGGCCGAGAAACACCATGAATGTTTATGTGCTCATTGAGGCTGGACCAGGGCTGAGAAACACCATGAGTGTCTAGGCGAGCAATGAAGCTGGACCAGGGGATGAGAAACACCATGAACGTCTATTTGCTCAGTGAGGGTTGTCCTGGGGCGAGAAACCTCATGAACGTCTGTGAGCTGATTCAGGCTGGACCAGGGTTGAGAAAAACCATGAATGTCTTTGTGGTTATTCAGGCTGGACCATGGGTTAGAAACACCAGACATGTCTATGTGCTCATGGAGGCTGGACCATGGGCGAGAAACACCATGAATGGGTATGGGCTCAGTGAGGCTGGACCAGTGGTGAGAAACACCATGAATGTCTATGTGCTCATTGAGGCTGGACCAGGGGCGAGAAACACTAGGAAAGTTTATGTGCTCATTGAGGCTGGACCAGGGATGAGGCACACCCTGGGTGTCTATGCGCTCATTGAGGCTGGGCCAGGGGTAAGAGACACCATGAATATCTATGTGCTCATTGAGGCTGGACCAGGGTTGAGGAACACCATGAATGTGTATGTGCTCATTGAGGCTGGACCAGTGGTGAGAAACAGTGTGAATATCTATGTGCTCATTGAGGTTGGACAAGGGGTGAGACACACCATGAATGTCTATGTGCTCATTGAGGCTGGACCAGGTGCGAGAAACACTAGGAAAGTTTATGTGCTCATTGAGGCTGGACCAGGGATGAGGCACACCCTGGGTGTCTATGCGCTCATTGAGGCTGGGCCAGGGGTGAGAAACAGTGTGAATATCTATGTGCTCATTGAGGCTGGACAAGGGGTGAGACACACCATGAATGTCTATGTGCTCATTGAGGCTGGACCAGGGGTGAGAAACACTAGGAATGTTTATGTGCTCATTGAGGCTGGACAAGGGATGAGAAACACCCTGGGTGTCTATGTGCTCATTGAGGCTGGGCCAGGGGTGAGAAACAGTGTGAATATCTATGTGCTCATTGAGGCTGGACAAGGGGTGAGACACACCATGAATGTCTATGTGCTCATTGAGGCTGGACCAGGGGCAAGAAACACTAGGAAAGTTTATGTGCTCATTGAGGCTGGACCAGGGATGAGACACACCCTGGGTGTCTATGCGCTCATTGAGGCTGGACCAGTGGTGAGAAACACCATGAATGTCTATGTGCTCATTGAGGCTGGACCAGGGTTGAGGAACACTATGAATGTGTATGTGCTCATTGAGGCTGGACCAGTGGTGAGAAACAGTGTGAATATCTATGTGCTCATTGAGGCTGGACAAGGGGTGAGACACACCATGAATGTCTATGTGCTCATTGAGGCTGGACCAGGGCAGAGAAACACCATGAATGTCTGTGAGCTGATTCATGCTGGACCAAGGGTGAGAAACAGTGTGAATTTCTATGTGCTCATTGAGGCTGGACCAGGGGTGAGAAACACCATGAATGTCTATATGCTCATTGAGGCTGGACCAGGGGCAAGAAACACCATGAATGTTTATGTGCTCATTGAGGCTGGACCAGGGATGAGAAACACCATGAGTGTCTATGCGCTCATTGAGGCTGAGCCAGAGGTGAGAAACACCATGAACGTCTATTTGCTCATTGATGCTGGACATGGGGTGAGAAACACCATGAACGTCTGTGACCTGATTCCGGCGGACCAAGGGTGAGAAAAACCATGAATGTCTTTATGCTCATTCAGGCTTGAACATGGGCGAGCAACACCATGAATGTCTATGTGCTCATTGAGGCTGGACCTGGGGTAATAAACACCATGAATGTCTATGTGCTCATTGAGGATGTGCCAGGGGTGAGAAACACCATGAGTGTCTATTTACTCATTGAGTCTGGGCCAGGGGTGAGAAACACCATTAATGTCTATGTGCTCATTGAGGATGAACCAGTGGTGAGAAACACTGTGAATGTCTATGTGCTCATTGAGGCTGGACCAGGGTTGAGAAACACCATGAATGTCTATGTGCTCATTGAGGCTGGACCAGGGGTGAGAAACACCATGAATGTTTATGTGCTCATTGAGGCTGGACCAGTGGTGAGAAACACTGTGAATGTCTATGTGCTCATTGAGGCTGGACCAGGGGTGAGAAACACGATAAATGTCTATGTGATCATTGAGGCTGGACCAGGGATGAGAAACACCATGAATATTTTTGTGCTCATTGAGGCTGGACCAGGGATGAGAAACATCATGAGTGTCTATGCGCTCATTGAGGCTGGGCCACTAGTGAGAAGCACCATGAACCTCTATTTGTTCATTGAGGCTGGACCAGGGATGAGAAACACCATGAATATTTTTGTGCTCATTGAGGCTTGTCCAGGGGTGAGAAACACCATGAATGTTTATGTGCTCATTGAGGCTGGACCAGGGATGAGAAACATCATGAATGTCTATGCACTCATTGAGGCTGGGCCAGCCGTGAGAAAAACCATGAACGTCTATTTGCTCATGGAGGCTGGACCTGGGGCGAGAAACACCATGAACGTCTGTGAGTGTCACGCTCACCTGGTCTCCACGGGGGCGTGCTCGTGTGCATAGGGTGATGTCTGTCCTGATGCTGCTCTGCTTGGCTGGAGATGCTAGCTTGCGTCTCCCCTTAGTCCTTGCTTCAGGAGATGTTCGCCTGCAAGTCGAAAGAAGATATTAGCTACCGAAGGGAGCTGGTCAGTGGTTTCACCTCCTTCCGATCTTTCTTTCTCTTCTTCTGGCTCACCTCGGTTTTTTAATGGGCGTGCTCTCCATCCTGCACACTCTGGCAGGGGCGCGGTTCACAGTCCTTCCTGGATCGAGTTACGTCACTGATCCGAAGGAGGTTGCTAAAGTAGAAGGCCCGGGAGTAAGCAGGTAAGTCTCTATTCCAATAACTCCTTGGAATAACTGCATTTAAGTCTTTCTGTTCAAGATAACTAATGTCTGTTATTGTTTTACAGGTGCGGCATTTGAGCAACCTTCGGATGATGGATGACACTCCTGACAATGATGCTCAGGATTCCTGCTGGTAAGTATAGCGCTGTGCTTGGCGCGCGACTGTTCGCCTCTTTAGCTTTCCTTTGCTACCTGTGACTAACCTGCTTGTCTTTTTCTGTTCAGCAGGTACGGCTCGATTCCTGGAAGAAGAATGGAAGATCTGTGTGGCGGTGTCGAGCTGCGGCGCGCTGCTGAGTGAAGAACTGCCCGATGAAGTTCCTGGAGCGGGCCGATCAGGTGAGTAGCCACCCGAGAGGGTACTTTTCGTTCTGTTCTGCAGATGCGACGGTCCGTGGGAAAGCAGGAGATGAGATCTGGATGTACTGCAGGTAAGGCCAATGCTTAAATAACTCCTGTTATTCCCTGTTCACAGGTGCCGATGGATGGAAGACTCTGGACGGGCGTGGCAGAAGGAAGCAAGAGCTGATCTGACACGGTGAGCGTTACGCTGCAGGAGTGCAGAATAACGCAAAGCGTGTTCAGATTGTTGGGTGCGGTTTAAATAGCCTTGCAAGTAGTTCCGAGAAAATAGTCCTCTTCTCCGTATACCGTCTCTCAGGTAAAGTAGTTCCAGGCCAAACCCTGAACTGAATGGCTCAGCCTCTCAGAGCCAAGTTAATGGACCATGTAGCTAACACCTCCATGAGGGTGGCGCCAGCGGCGCCAGGACTGAGTCCAGGTGAGCCTGGCTGGGGCCTGATAAGCCCCCAAGGAGGCCAAAGTCCAGGATGGCCCCACCAGTTTCAGGGTTTTGGGTGCTTGCACCATGACAGCACTCCGCCCCAAGGCCCCCCTAATGGCTGATCCACTCATTGGTCCTGGTTTGTTTGGGTGATTGCGGTGGAACCTTTTCAATAACCGTGGAGCATGTACATTCTCGCTAGGTTCCCATGATCTTTCATGCGGTCCGTACACTTTCCAGTCTATCAAGTAAAAGAGTTTTGATTTGGTGATTTTTGAGTCCAGAATCTCTTTAACCTCAAACCCGGGTTCCCGGTTCACTGTGACCGGTTTCGGTGGTTTCACAACTCGTGTTCCAGGTTGCACCGGTTTCAAAAGTGAGACGTGGAACACTGGATGAATTTTCATGTGCGGGGATAAATCCAATTTCATAGCCACTGGATTCATTATGGCCTTAATGGTATACGGACCCAAATATCTGGGATTGGAGGTACGATGCCCTTTCACAGTGATGTGCTTTGACGCCAACCAGACTTCATCCCCAACCTGATATCTTGGAGCTTCACTTCTATGCGCGTCGGCTGATTTCTTGTACCTTTCCTTAGCCTGCATTAGATGATCTGTTGCTTGTTTGAAGGCTTGGGAGATGGTAGAGTGCGAACTTTTCTCAGCTGACATTTCCAGAAGATGTGGCGGGTCAAGGTTGGAAGTTCGTGGGTGTAACCCATAGATTGTATAGAAGGGATTTTGACCTGTGCTGGAATGGAGTGAGTTGTTATAGGCATACTCAGTGATCCATAAAACATCCTTCCAGCTGCCTTCAGTTTGATGTAACATGCACCTGATATATTGCTCCAAGGTCTGGTTTGTTCTCTCTGTTTGACCATCGGTTTGGGGATGGTGACTGGTGGAAAGTCTTACGTCGATTTGAGCTAACTCGCAACACTTCTTCCAGAAGCGTGAGATAACCTGGCTGCCACGGTCTGAGATCATAATGGAAGGGAATCTGTGAATTCGGACAATCTGTTCCAGAAATTCTTTAGCCAGAATTGAAGCTGATGGTAGTCCTTTTAACGGGATGAAATGGGCCATTTTTTAAAACAAATCCACCACTACTAAAATTGTGTTGAATCCGTTACTCGGAGGAAGGTCTGTTATAAAATCAAGAGATAGTGTATGCCAAGGTGTTGGTGGAATGTCTAATGGCTGAAGCAGGCCTGGTGATTTCTTTTTTTGGGCCTTGTTTTGAGCGCAAACTGCTTGATGTCCTTACGCCATGTCGGCCACCAAAAATGTCGTTTGACCTTGGCCTCAGTTTTTGCGATTCCAGGATGACCTTATACTAATGAGTCATGGTAATGTGAGATGACTTTTTCCTGAAGTTCTCTGCTGGGTATGTGAAAAGAGGAAAATAATATGAGGCCGGGGAACCCAAAGGAAACATACCAAACACCGGTTACAAAGGAACATACAAAGTACTTTATTTTAAGGTCAAGCAATGACAAAGTCAAATGACAGGTCAGATAGCTATCGGCCCTCAGTGCAACACAACAAACTTCAACGGGGTTCGATGTATTCAGTGAGAGACTGTACATTGGGACATTCAGGCTTTTATACATTTCTCCAGCCTGTTGTCCAACCCCTTCACGGGTTAACCATTCCATGAATGTATAACAGGTCTAGGGTCCCTGCCAGGTCAACACTAATTTATTCATTAGTATGCGCATAGATCAGTTCCGTTGATACAGGTAATCCATTTACATGCAGGTCAACAGAAGGACAAGGTCTCAGTTCACGACCCTAACAAGTGGCTTGCAGGCAAGTTATACATTAGCTGTACGGAGGTCATGCCGACCAGGTTCTGTTCGGAATGGCATCGTCCACCATTTTGATGTACAGGGTGACTTTTACACAGCAAGAGAACCTAAAATGGTGGTTTGATTCAAGATGGCGGCTTACATCAATTTCTAAGGTCAAGACCTTGCCGTAGAGAGTTATTCGCGTACAGTTTTATGCGACTTGGCGTAGGCCAATATACATATAATCGTTTACAATAGGAGGCATAATTTAATATCCAGTTTGACAAACCCTCCTTTTGGCCTATGCCAAGTGCTAAGACTACTTCTGATCTCCTTGCAAGTAACTCCATATGTCATCGTCCATACACCCTGAATCGCTGTCAGAGATATCTATGGCCATCAGGTCATTCACTAAGATCTCTTTTAACACATACTCCTTGGAAGTTTTATCCGGGGCATATACTTTGGGCCTCATTACGACCCAGGCGGTAAGTTACCGCCTGGGCCGTCACTTTACCACCATGGCGTAAACTACGTTTACGCCATGTTGGTTGGCGGACTTACCGCCCCATTCCGACCTTGGCGGGGCGGTAAGTCCCCAATCCCCATTTACCCTTCCCCATTCCCATTTTTGCCCCATAGGGCATAATGGGAGTGGGGAAGGCGTTAATTACGCCACCGTAAATTACGGTGGCGTAATTAACTCCATGGTCCCTTAGCGCCATGGATTTTAACACCCGCTAAAAGCGGGTGTTAAAAGCTCCATGGCGCTAAGGGACCTCGTAATTGGCGGTAAGGGGTCGGCGCAGCTAACGCTGGCGTAAACCCCTTACCGCCAGGGTCGTAATGAGGCCCTTTGTGTCCTATCGTACCTATCGCCTGAGCACAACATCCCCCTAGCATCGAACATATACTAGGCAGACATTGGATACAACAACAAAGGAATAGCAGAACTCCCAAAATGATCAACAAAACTGAAAGTACCTTCCAACCCCAAGATCGCAAGAAATCCCAAAACCAAGCACTAAGATTCCAGTTCCCCTCGGGAACATGCACTTCTGAGCTAAGGACGTGCAGATTCTGAATTGCTTTGAAAATGGTTGGGGAGGAGTCTGGAACAAAAACACAGCAAGCAGACCCCACTAATTTACATACTCCACCACATTCAGCCAGAATGACATCTAATGCCATCCGGTTCTGGAGTGCTACTAATCTTATCGCTTTCTGCTCTAATGTCATGTTATAGAGTATATCTGTGGTCCGGTTGATGGTTCTCTCCAGTACTCTCGCTAGTCTCCTGATGTCTTCGGAATTTGCTATCTGCCTCCAAAATGGCACAACTGATTTCGCTATATCTCCCATCACTTGTGCGGGGATATCACCATTCTCGTCCCGTCGTGGACGAGCCTTTGAAACCTCCAAAGTGCTTGCTATGAATACCCCAGGTAACAGGATCCCTAAATAACAGGTTCCCTGCCAATCCCTGGGCAACCATGGAAATGCTACATTATCGCAAACGAAATAGACAGGTTCACCCACATACAAAGGTCTGTTTTCCCCAGTCAAATTCGCAACGTTGGCACAGCCTTTAAAATCTCCCATTGACCGGGTACCATTCCTCTGTATGCAGAAAGAAACTGAATCGGGGCTATGGTTAACAGAGTAAGAAGGAGGTACAGCATCCTTATTGCCTATCAGAGCCATTTTAAAGGAAACTAAAGATTGGAAAGGACGGGATAGTCTATCAGAAGGCCTAATAGAAGCAACATTGGGTTTGCTCCTATTTGCGAAAAGCGAGCATCCCAGGGGAGTCAGAACACGTTTCTCAAAATCATTCAAATTAGTTCCATCAAAGTTCCCCGAGATGCTATCATTCCATCGGCCAAAGAACAGTGCTCTGAGAGAGGCATAACAAGCAGTCGTCAGAGGTAAAGGATGAATATACCAACCTAGCGCCTTATCCCCATGTTGCGGTAAATGTGAACAGACCCAGCAATTGGTTTTGTTAAAAATGGCATGTGTTGAATTCATAATCGGCATCATAGTATTATTGTGATACTTCTGTCTATGCTGAGAGTCCCTAGGTGACAGAGTATGCAGGTGTACAAAAGGAGTAAAACAGTAGGTGCAATTTCAGTTGGCAAAAGAGGCTCTAGAGGATAAATCTCCTCGACGTACCAGAATCCTAAAGCAGTTACTATAAAAACCCCAATTATTATCATCAAAACACAGCAATATGTTTTCGGGGCCCAGGCAAATTGTTCATTGTCCAAGTTGGTCACCCCCTTATTTACAAGTCCAATACGGGCAGTAGCGGTGGCAGGCATCATAGTCTTCGGATGGAAACCCCAATATTCGTTGCTGGCGACCCCCCAGTCGCGCGGCTTCTTAGTCCGTCCCCAACCCTAGCTGTCAGAACACCCTTTCTCAAATTTGGGCAGAAAGCAAGCCCTTGATGATTCTTTCCTTCTTTTGAATGCACAGTCGAACCGTGCTGTAGATCGATTTTCTCCGTCAAAGATTATATCTGGTGGTTCCCGGTACTGTTTGATCCAGAAATAAGGTAACGTCACTCCCTGGGGGAAGCAACGTATAAGAGGCAACGGAAGTTGCAGAATTCGAAGCAATGGTTTCTGGAAATGGATTTTCCAAAGAGTGTGGAGACAAAATGGACGGTTCCCCAAGCCCCGCGGGCTCAGAGAGATTCTCCGATTCACTCACAGTGCTATTTGCTGCTTCAGGATCATCGATTGCAGCGTTAGCGAGGGGTTCTGTTTCTTCTGTAACGTGCGGCGTCGTTTGAGGAAGTTTCTTGACATGCGTCGCATGTATCCAGTTCTTCTTTCCAGCCACCCGCACTGCCGTTTGGGTGACTAACAAGACCTGGAATGGTCCCCGCCAGCAAGGCACGAGGCAAGAGGACCGTTCGTATGCTCTCACCAGGACCCAGCTTCCAGGCCGAATGTTGTGTCCTGGGCCTTCATAACGTACAGGTAAAGCTGATCGTACCTGATGATAAATGAAATACAGATTTTTAGTCAACTGGTTACAGTAGTCTGAAAGCAATACATTCTCAACATTTCTCAAAGCTTTAAGATTTCGGAAGACCCCAAATATTGGCAGGCCTCCCCATCACCACCTCAACTGGAGAGAGCCCAGTCTTAGTTTGAGGGATAGTGCGCATGGCTAGTAACACGATCGGTAAAACGTCCGGCCATTTTAGTTTGGTACCGGCACACGTCTTAGCGAGTTTGTTCTTTAGGATACCGTTATGTCTCTCCACCAACCCGGCACTTTGAGGATGTCTAGCCGAATGAAATCGCTTATCAATATGTAGTGCCGTACATATCTGTAAAATTACAGCAGCAACAAAATGTGGACCATTGTCTGACCAGATGACTCTTGGCAACCCAAACCGCGGAAAGTACTCCTTTATCATAATTTTTGCAGTGGTCATGGCTGTAGCATCTTTGACAGGGAAAGCCTCAACCCATTTACTGAAGGCGCAAATGACCACAAGGACATATTTTAAACTATTGCACCGCTTCATTTCAATAAAATCAAAATGTATCACTTCAAACGGGACAGAAGGAGGCCCAAAGCTACCCCTTGGAGTTACCGTCCCCTTCCCCACATTGTGCTGTACGCAGATCATGCAATTTTGGACATAATGCTGAGCAATTTTCGAAATCTTATTATTTACCAAGACTTTCTCTAACATTTTCGTAATCTGTTGAGCACACACATGTGTGGGACCGTGTGCCATAGTAACCATCATGACTATGTAGGCATTAGGAAGTAACCATTTCCCTTCAACTGTGTCCACCCAACACCCGTCATCATCTAATTTCACCAAGCCTTCAGCCCATTTCTTAGATTCTTCCATTGTGGCATCAACTTGGATATCCCGCACAGACCCAATATCCTCGTCCATTACATAGACATCCCTAGTTTCTCTTAGAGCATACATTTCTGTGCGAAGATCTGTGGCAGTTTGTCTGGCTATCTGATCAGTGAAAGCATTCCCTTTTCCTACATCGTCTGTGATCTTGCGATGTGCTGCGCATTTCATAATCGCTAACTGACTAGGGAACGCCGAGAGCAATTGTACTATCAGGGGGCCATGTTGAATCTTGGTCCCATGTCTCTCAACCCTCTCTCTGACCAAAGTCTCCCAAAGTTGTGAGCCACCCAAAAGCATACTGACTGTCACTATATATATTCACTGTTAGCCCTTAGGAAAGCTCACAAGTTCGGGTTAATGCTATAATCTCTGCGGCCTGCGCGTAGTTATGTGTAACTCGCTTGGTCTCTACAACCGTGCTCAATGTAGTGACTGCATAAGCAGCTGTGGATGTACCATCCGGTAGTTTGAAACAGGAGCCATCACAAAATAGCTCCCCTTGCGCATTATCCAAAGGAGCGTCCTTAAGATCAATTCTGCCCTTTGTTTCTTGTTCAGTAGTATACAGGCAGCCATGTGACTCATCATCACCGCAAACAGTATTTTGCGGGAAAGGTAGGAGTTCAGCCAGATTAAGAACACAACACCTCCTAATTTGTATGTGGGGAGCAAACAAAATTAACTCATATCTCGTCAATCGTGCGGAAGTGAGGTGTTGTGTTTGGGTTTTGTTCAATAGAACATCTACAGAGTGAGGCACCATCAGGGTTAGATCATGGCCTAGGACCATTCCCTTACTCTGTGTTACAGACGCGGCAGCAGCAGCGACAGCTCGCAAACATCTTGGCAAAGCGCATGCGACAGGATCAAGGGCGGAAGAGTAGTAACCGCATGGCCTATTCTTCCCTCCATGTTCCTGCGTTAATACAGCCAAAGCACATCCATCACATTCATGCACAAACAACACAAAGGCCTTGTTGTAATTTGGTGTACCCAAAACCGGTGCAGAGCATAATGCAGTTTTGAGAAGCTCAAATGATTGTTGATGTTGCGATTTCCATGGCAATGGCAAAGAAATGCCCTTCTTTGTCAAAGCCAACATCGGTTTTATCACTAGTGAAAAGTTCGGGATCCATTACCTACAGTAAGAAGCCGTATCTATTAAGGCTCTGACTTCTTTCTGTGTACTTGGGACAGACATGCCAGAAATGTGTTTTATTCTTTCAGGTGTCAATCTTCTTCCCTCCCTTGACAGGAGGTAGCCTAAATAGGCGACCTCCTGGCAACAATTTTGAAACTTTTTAAGCGAAGCTTTGTGGCCATGCTTAGCTAGATGGATGAGCAACAATACAGTGCCTTCTTTACAAGAGCTCTCAGAATCTGCTGCTAAAAGCAAGTCGTCAACGTACTGAAGCAGCGTACAAATAGGGGGTAATTCAAGAGTATCAAGCTGTTCTTTCAAGGCCCTACTGTAAATGCTAGGACTCTCGGTGTAACCTTGAGGTGCACGAGTAAATGTGAACGAGCGGCCCCCTAAGGTGAACGCGAACAAATATCTACTGTCCCTGTGTATAGGAATACTGAAGAAAGCATTCTTCAGGTCCACAACACTAAAGTAAGTAGCCGTAGCTGGGATCATAGTTAATATCGTCGTTACATCAGGCACAATTGGAAATTGTGGAGCGACAATTCTATTAATGGCACGCAAATTAATTATAAAACGAAACGGAATAGTATTATCGCCTTTTTTGTACATGGGTAGGATCGGACTATTGCACAAACTTCCTGTAATCTCCTCAATCACCCCACGATGCACAAAATCGGAAACAATGCTCTTCAAAGCTTGCTCACCTTCAACCGAGATCTTATACTGCGGAATACGTGGCAGCTTAATACCATGTTTCAAGACTATTTTAACAGGCTCAATCTGTAGAACACCGACATCATTATCGTCAGCTGCCCATAAACTCTCTGGGACATTACTGAATTCTGGTGGCAAAGGTCTAGTCAAGAATTGTGAAACAGAAAACTGCTGTGGTGAAATCCTCAAACGCACTCCATCAGATGAACAATGAATTACCGCATTTAATTCCTTCAACAGATTCAACCCCAACAAATTCTCTCCACAATTCGAAGTCAAAAGAAAGGGACAATGGTCTGTAAAGGGACCCAAAGAAATAGGTACCAGCGAAGAAACCGGACAAATGACTGGTGTGACAGAAAACCCTACGGAGACATTGGTTTGACCTGACAGTGGAATGTTTGGAACCCGAGAATGAACAATGGAGCACTTCTGTGCTCCAGTGTCTATCAAGAACTCATGTTTCCTATTTCCCACTACCATTTCAACGTAGGGACCTTTCTGACTAACGGGAATAGGTGTAGGTTCCAAACCCTGCGTCGGGCAATCCTAACGAAACAGAATATCATCAGAAGAAAGCTCCTCAGAGAGGTAAGCAGCAGAAGGGAGATCGAATATGTTTCTAGTATCCACACTCGAAGTCTGATTGTCCTGTGAAAAAGGTTGCTGAGGATCCTGTGAAAACTGACCTCTACCAGGGCCCCCACCCCGGGGCAACCTCTCGGTTTGTCTACCCATACTCCCAAATGTGTTATTCGACCTCTGTCGAAGGACGGGGCATTGTGCACGCCAATGACCCTCCTGGCGACAATAGGCACACTGGTTAATGTTCACAGGACCCAAAGGCACATTCCCTTGTGGAACATACTGACCTCTAATCTGCGAACTCCCCCCTCTGGGGCCTCTAACAATTTGTTGTAACAATACTTTAGTCTTTAAGTCTCCTTTCCTCTTTTCTACTCTATCTTTTTCATTATTGACACGGTTCTCGTAGTACTGAGCCATGTGCAGTACTTCTGATTGAGATTTCGCCTGCCAAGCGCTCTCGGAAGACATAATCTATGACTGGATGTCAGGCAGCAGTCCACGTACAAATTTGTCCACAAATAACCTTTTCCCAAATTCCGTGCCTAAATCCTGTCCACTGAAGTCCGAGAATACTTGTTCAAACCGATTAAAGAACTCGGTAGCACCCTCAGATTTTCCTTGGACACAGGCCGTAAGCTTGTCCCAAATAATTCTTTTTTCGGGAATTATAGTTTTTAATTTCGCAATGATTCTGTCAGGCAAAGTGAGTATCACCTGAGGCGGTCTCTCACCAGCTGGCCTTTCCCCGTCAAGCCTAGTTATATTAGACCACGTATCTCCCAACCCAGGTGCATCATCTATTGTTCTAACCTGCTTTCACAAATCTACAGGCAGGAGTACAGGGAATAACAAGTCAATATCGCCTAGGGTGAACACTGAGGACTGCAAAACGGACTCTATCTCTTTATAGAATCCTGTCGGATTTTTCCTAATGTCAGGAATAGATTGCCTAATAGTGTTCACTTCCTGTCGCGAAAACGACACGTGAACAAACTGTGATACATAATGTGTAGGAATGTCCACAGCAGCTATACATGCTGCAGCATTAGCGACAATTTCAACTTTTGGGACAAATGTCAGAGGTACCTCTCTCATAGGCAACTGAGATATTGTCACGCTCACCTGATTCCCACGGAGGCGCAGGTCTGGCTTCGAGTGCTGATGCTTCTTCAATGGTGAAGCGCAGGACTCTGAAGATGGACTCACTAGCTCGCAGGAATATTCCCCTTAGGGTCAGGAAGGATGAGCTCTCCATCCTGCTTCTGATGCAGGGGCGCGTTGAAACCCAGTTACTTCACTGGATTGAGGTTTGATGGGAGTTCAAATAAGCTTGACTATTCAGGTAAGGCGCTGTAAGAGTTCTGTAGCAAGTTCAAAAGTTCAAGCTTAATAATAATGTTCATTGCCTTATTGCAGCAAGCGCTAACGCTTATGTCTTTTTCCCCTTAGGGGCCGGGGTTCGGAATGCCGGAGATATGGCGCCAACCCGAAGTGAAACGTGCAGTTCCAGTAAATGACAGCTAAGTTCTGGATGAGCGTTTGGGTAATGTCTTTGCATTCGCTCATTCAATGTCTTTGGGCCTCATTACGACCCTGGCGGAGAACCATGGTGCAATTTGCACCATGGTCCATGGCGCAGAGCTGCCAACTCCGCCATGGGGGTTGGCGGACTTACCGCCCCATTCCGACCTTGGCGGGGCGGTAAGTCCCCAATCCCCATTTACCCTTCCCCATTCCCATTTTTGCCCCATAGGGTATAATGGGAGTGGGGAAGGCGTTAATTACGCCACCGTAAATTACGGTGGCGTAATTAACGACAAGTCCCGTAGCGCCATGGATTTTTCCGCCTGCAAAAAGCAGGCGTAAAAATCACCATGGCGCTACGGGAACTCGTAGTCGGGCGGAAAGGTACGCCATGGGTTACGCCGGCGTAAACCCCTTTCCGCCAGGGTCGTAATGAGGGCCTTTGTCTTTTTTCCCCATAGTGGCCGGGGTCCGGAATGCCAGGAAGCGGCAGGACCCGAAATGAAATGGGAATTACCCAACAGGTAAGTCTTAGAAGGAAACTGAGCTTTTCCTATTCCCTTCCTTCTCTCACCTTGTGTTCTTATCTTTTTCTTTCTAGGCTCTGGGAAGTGGCTGCGGATCTGGATGATCGCTGCTGAAGATGGAGGTGCCCAGGAAAGGTGAGTGAAATGCAGCGCTGCAGCGATCGAAGCAAAATGCTTTTAAAATGATGTCTTCCCTTTCAGGATTGTCGGTGTGATGTCTCTGTGCTGCTGCTTTAGCAGGTAAGGTCTTCTTTCTCCCCAATTCTCTCTTAGCAAGTGACCCAGGATGCTGACAGGCGTGGCTGAAGTCCAGAAGCAGGAGCTGACAAGGTGAGCGTCCAGCTGCGAGGAGCAGAACAACGCGAAGCGTGAGTTGCTGATCGGGTGTGGTTTAAATAGCTTTGGTTGAAGTTCCAGGTATGTATCCTTCCACCGATCAGGTATGTATCCTTCCCCGACCACACCCAGGGAAAGTAGTCCCACAGGTAAAGTAGTTCCATTCAGGCCTCAAGAGGGCCTGGATGTAGCAGCATGGTCTGCATCAGGTAAGTGCACATTAAAACACTTGAACACATGTCTAGCTTTATGAGCCTGGCGCCTAAGGCGCCAGGACAGGGGTCCAACATGAGCCTGGTGCCTAAGGCGCCAGGACTGTGTCCAAAGGGCCCCATCTTGGGCCCGCTGGCACTTCCCTGGGGGAAATGATGCCTGCCTCTGGGGTTGCTGGGTCGGACCTGGCTCCTTGGAGGTAGGCATCATGACAGTACCCCCCCCCAAGGCCCCTCCCAAGGTTGTTCGCTCCGGGGGTTTTGGCTTGTTCGGAAATCTCCGGTGGAACCTTTGTATTAATCGAGGTGCGTGAACATGGTTACTAGGCTCCCACGATCTCTCCTGAGGTCCATATCCCTTCCAGTCAACAAGATAGAAGAGTTTGGACTTTAACACCTTGGAGTCTAAAATGTCTTTAACTTCGAATTCTAATTCCCCTTCAAGTTGAACTGGGTCTGGAGGCTTGGACAGTCGGATCCCTGGTTGTACTGGCTTCAAAAGTGATGCATGAAAAACTGGATGAATACGCATGTTAGACGGTAAATCCAGTTTAAAGGCCACGGTATTGATTATAGCCTTGATGGGATAAGGCCCTATGAATCTGGGATTGAAGGTTCGCGGGCCCTTGAGGGGTAAATGTTTCGTTGCTAGCCATACCTGATCTCCTACTTGGTAAGGAGGAGTTTTACTTCGGTGCAAATCAGCGTTTTCTTTATACTTTTTCTTGGCTTGCTGTAAATGAATTGCAGCTTCTTTCAAGGCTCGGGTTATTGTGGAATGCAGATGATTTACTGCAGGCATTTCCAGGGTCAGAGGTGGATCTAGATCAGAGGTCCGAGGATGGTGACCATACAAAGTATAAAAAGGAGTTTGTCCGGTTCCAGAATGCACTGAATTGTTGTATGCATATTCTGCGATCCAAAGGATGTCTTTCCAATCTAACTCGGATTGGTGTAACATGCACCGAAGATATTGCTCGAGAGTCTGATTGGTTCTCTCGGTTTGTCCGTCGGTCTGGGGGTGGTGGCTGGTGGATAGCCGCACATCTATTTGTGCTAGTTGGCAACACTTCTTCCAAAAATGGGAGATAAATTGACTTCCACGATCCAAGACTAATATGGAAGGGAAACCATGTATGCGAACTATATTCTCCAGAAATTCCTTGGCCAAGGTGGAAGCTGAAGGCAAGCCTTTTAAAGGGATAAAGTGGGCCATTTTGGAGAATAGATCCACAATTACAAGGATAGTGTTGTAACCAGCACAAGGAGGCAGGTCAGTTATAAAGTCCATTGACAAGGTGTGCCATGGTGCCGGTGGAATGTCCAAGGGTTGAAGTAGGCCGGCTGGCCTTTTCTTTTGACCCTTGTTTTGGGCGCAAATTCCACAAGACAATACAAAAGACGTTATGTCTTTTCTCCAAGAAGGCCACCAGAAGTGGCGTTTGATTTTTTCCTCCGTTTTAGCGATACCAGGGTGTCCTTCCATTAATGATTCATGATGATGGGCAATAACAAGTTCTTGCAATTCTTTACTAGGCAGAAACAACCGCTCCTGGAAGTAGGGTAAGTCATCCTTAACGGTGTAATGAGGACCCTTTTGACTCCATTCCAGTAAGGCTGAAGAGTCTAGAAGTTGTTTTACTTGCGTTTGGATGTCCTCAATAGTTTGCAATGAAGTTAGGCTTAAGATTCTTTGTTCAGGTATGATTGACACAGGTTCTAAACTCGAATTGGGTTCTTCCATGCCAATCCGGGATAAGGCGTCCACTTTACCATTCTTGCAGCCAGGGCGATAGGTAATTACAAAATCAAATTCCGCAAAGAATAGAGCCCATCGGAGTTGTCGTGAAGATTGAGCTTTGGCCGTCTTTAAATACTGTAAATTTCTGTGGTCCGTAATTACGGTGATGGTGTGTCTTGCCCCAAGAAGGTAGTGACGCCAAGCCTTGAAAACAGATTTAATAGCCAGTAACTCTTTGTCGGTAATTGCGTAGTTGATTTCAGGAGGAGAAAATTTCCTGGACCAAAAGGCCACAGGGTGTAGTTGGTTAGTTTCTGGGTCTCTTTGCGACAGGACAGCTCCCATGGCCGAACTGGATGCGTCGGTTTCCACAATGTAAGGGAGATCTGGGTGCGGGTGCTTCAATATAGGTGCAGAGGTGAATTTGGTTTTCAGGTCCTGAAAGGCTTGTTCGGCCTCAAGAGTCCATTCAAAGCGTTTGTTTTTCTTTAGGAGAGCTGTGATGGGTTGGACTGTTCGGGAAAATTCCGGGATGAATCTTCGATAGAAATTGGCGAAGTCGAGCATGCTCTGAACTCCCTTCACTGAGCTAGGAGATGGCCATTTGAGGATGGCGTCCACCTTTCGCGAGTCCATTCGGACTCCTTGAGGTGTCAGGATGAATCCGAGAAACTCCACTTCTGTGGTATGAAAAACGCATTTTTCGAGCTTTGCAAATAGTCTGTGCTGGCGCAATTTCTCAAGAACTGCCCTAACATGTTTTCTGTGATCGGATTCTGAAGAAGAGTACAACGTCGTCAATATAAACAATGACACAGACGTCGATAAGTTCCCGAAGAACATCATTCATAAAGTACTGAAAGGCGGCAGGTGCATTGCACAAACCGAAGGGCATCACCTGATAATCGAAGAGCCCAAATTTGGTGCGGAATGCAGTCTTCCATTCGTCGCCTTCTTTTATACGCACCAGGTGATAAGCTCCTCGGAGATCTAACTTGGTGTACACACAAGCGTCTTTCACCTGGTCGATAAGCTCAGGGATCAGGGGCAGAGGGTAACGATTCTTAATCGTTATTTGATTTAGGGCGCAATAGTCTATACACGTTCTAAGGTCGCCCTCTTTTTTCGGCACGAAGAACAGAGCTGAGGAGACAGGAGACTTGGACGGGCGAATAAAACCATTGGCTAGGTACTGATCTAAATACTGACGCAAATGTAGGTTCTCAGGTTCCGTAAGAGCATAAATCCTACTACAAGGTAGTTGAGCATTGGGTACCAGATCAATTTGGCAATCATAAGACCGATGGGGAGGTAACGTGTTAGCCTGTTCCTTCTGAAAAACGTCTTGGAATTCTTGGTATTCTGACGGTAGCTGTACAGGGGGGGAAGTTGCTGAGGCTAGACCCATAACTGGATTTCTTGGGTAACAAGTTGGTTCACAATCAGGAAAACTTATCTTCTTTGCTCGCCAGTCAATTCTGGGATTATGTGTTTCTAACCAAGGAATTCCAAGAATTACTTGAAATTGTGGGGCCTTGATCACATCAAACACGATTGCTTCCCGATGTCCATCCTGACCCACCAGTGTCATTTCAACAGTGGAATGCGTTACAGGCCCTGAGGCTATTTCGGTTCCATCTACTGTAGTAATGACATCTTGGGTTACTTTCGGGCGGAGAGGGAGCTTAATCCTGGAAGCCAATTCACGGTCTATGTAATTTCCAATAGCTCCACTGTCGATGTATGCTTTTATAGCATGCAACAGCTGAGGCTGTTTTGGGTCCACGAGCACCATTGGCATGACAAAATGCGAGGTCAAAGAGTTTGTTTTCAAGCTCGGCAAGCAGACCCCTACGCTTGTCGGGCTAGGTCGTTTCCCGAATCAGGTGTCAATAAATCGTTATCAGTGGCTCCAACCATCTTCTTAGGTGGTTTAACCGGACAATTTCGAAGAAAGTGACCGGAAGTCCCGCAATACAGGCAAAGTTGCTTTTGCCGCCTTCTCTCTCGTTCCTTCTGCGTTAATGGTCCTTTAACACCACCGATTTGCATAGGTTCGGATACGTCGGTACTCTTGGAGTTAGCGTGGGTTTTGATCGGTACTCGGGTTTCGTACTTGAACCGATCTGCTTTTCTGTTTTGAAGTCTGTGATCAAGTTGAACCACCATGTCTATGTAGTCTGCGCAGACCTGGGGTGGATCTACTATCTGAGCTAGAACATCCTTAAGCTCTCCGTGCAGGCCTCGATGAAACAATGTGAACCTTTTGTTTTCTGGCCATCCAGTTTCCACAACCAGTCTATTAAAGGTGGCAACGTAGGACAGGAGATCCTGATTACCTTGTCGTAAGGATAGCAATTCGTTATTAAGGGCCTGTCCTTGAGAGTGTCGAGCAAACAATCTTTCCATGCTGGCCTGGAAACCCTGAAAATTCTGGAGAATGGGATCATCCTGATTTACCAATGGAATAGACCAATCGGCAGCACTGCCACTGAGGTAAGATAGTATAAAGGCTACCTTGGTCTGGTCGTTAGGGAAGGCCCCGGGTCTGCATAGAAAGTGTAGACGACATTGGTTCATAAAGACGGCATATTTCTTGGGATCCCCCGCAAAACGTTCTGGCGGGGCCAAAGGCATGTGTCCAGGTAGATTGATTTGCACCGGGTTATTCAAACCCATTGACGTGGAAGTACCTCCGGAATTAGGTAAAGGAGTGTGCCCTGCCTGGGCCTGCAATAACCTTTTGGCCAGGTCATCTGTTCTTTCCTTGGATAGGATCAGTTCTCTTTTGAGAGCGTTAGTCACCTGGCGGGCTGAGTGCACTTCTGCCCGTAATTCCCCCAAAAGCTGGGCCAGCTGATCTGTCTCGGAAGTCTCCATAGCGCCCGGGTGGGAAATTGTGGGTAGGCTTCGCGTTCTGTCACGCTCACCTGATTCCCACAGAGGCGCAGGTCTGGCTTTGAGTGCTGATGCTTCTTCAATGGTGAAGCGCAGGTCTCTGAAGATGGACTCACTGGCTCGCAGGAATATTCCTCTTAGGGTCAGGAAGGATGAGCTCTTCATCCTGCTTCTGATGCAGGGGCGCGTTGAAACCCAGTTACTTCACTGGATTGAGGTTTGATGGGAGTTCAAATAAGCTTGACTATTCAGGTAAGGCGCTGTAAGAGTTCTGTAGCAAGTTCAAAAGTTCAAGCTTAATAATAATGTTCATTGTCTTTTTGCAGCAAGCGCTAACGCTTATGTCTTTTTCCCCTTAGGGGCCGGGGTTCGGAATGCCGGAGATATGGCGCCGACCCGAAGTGAAACGTGCAGTTCCAGTAAATGACAGGTAAGTTCTGGATGAGCGTTCGGGTAATGTCTTTGCATTCGATCATTCAATGTCTTTGTCTTTTTTCCCCATAGGGGCCGGGGTCCGGAATGCCAGGAAGCGGCAGGACCCGAAATGAAATGGGAATTACCCAACAGGTAAGACTTAGAAGGAAACTGAGCCTTTCCTATTCCCTTCCTTCTCTCACCTTGTGTTCTTGTCTTTTTCTCTCTAGGCTCTGGGAAGTGGCTGCGGATCTGGATGATCGCTGCTGAAGATGGAGGTGCCCAGGAAAGGTGAGTGAAATGCAGCGCTGCAGCGATGTCTTCCCTTTCAGGATTGTCGGTGTGATGTCTCTGTGATGCTGCTTTAGCAGGTAAGGTCTTCTTTCTCTCCAATTCTCTCTTAGCAGGTGACCCAGGATGCTGACAGGCGTGGCTGAAGTCCAGAAGCAGGAGCTGACACGGTGAGCGTCCAGCTGCGAGGAGCAGAACAACGCGAAGCGTGAGTTGCTGATCGGGTGTGGTTTAAATAGCTTTGGTTGAAGTTCCAGGTATGTATCCTTCCACCGATCAGGTATGTATCCTTCCCCGACCACACCCAGGGAAAGTAGTCCCACAGGTAAAGTAGTTCCATTCAGGCCTCAAGAGGGCCTGGATGTAGCAGCATGGTCTGCATCAGGTAAGTGCACATTAAAACACTTGAACACATGTCTAGCTTTATGAGCCTGGTGCCTAAGGCGCCAGGTCAGGGGTCCAAAATGAGCCTGGCGCCTAAGGCGCCAGGACTGTGTCCAAAGGGCCCCAGCTTGGGCCCGCTGGCACTCCACTGGGGGAAATGATGCCTGCCTCTGGGGTTGCTGGGTCGGACCTGGCTCCTTGGAGGTAGGCATCATGACAGATATAGGCAACTCCGAACGCTTACTAAGCAACAGAGCTAAGTCGAGCGCTAAAGCAGTCGAAGAAGTGTCAAGTGAAAAAGCTCTCTTATAAATACCTAGTAACTCTGTGGGACAACTAACCTTCTTCCTCACACATTCATCCTGCAGGTACTCTACCATTACCTGAATCACCTTCCTCTGCATTTCTAGCGTATATTGACTATATGTGTCATATACCTCAACCGGAGTTATCGATAAATCCGAAATCCATCTAATCGCATCTTTTGTACAAATTTGTGCTTCCTCAGATGGCCATTTACGACACGGAAGAAATCGTTTCTGTACATACATACTCACTTCTTCGTCATCCTCATTCCGTAACTTCTCCAAATGTCTCCAATACTCAAACAACCTCTCGACATGCTCATGTACTTTCTCCACAGTATCTCTGGATAGTGCTAAAGTATTCAGATCCCTCAGCCCTTGTGGGAGATCCACATTATTTAATTTACCCAACATTACGCATAAATGAATCCCTAAACCATCAATAAAAACATTTTTCTCAGGAAAATTATCCATATTAGACAGTGTGGCAAAAACATTAGCTCGATCATCTCTCCCCATACAATGCTTAGCCCATGCAAACAAATCCCCCTTTTTATCTGTAGGGACAGTATTACGAGTAACAACCTTCGACCCCGCACCCCGATCAACTATAGTCGGTACGGAACCACTCGGGAGTGGAGGTGCAAGCAAATTCAATGGAGGTGTTATTACTGGTGCAATGGGAAGAGGTAGTAGAGCAGGCAGAGGAACAACAGATGGAATAATAGGAACAACAGGTTGAGCAGTCAGAGCAGGAATAACAGCAGGAAGAGGCAAAGCAACAGTAGGAGGATCATACGGAAGTGGTGCAGAGGCACCAGGCCTTCGCTCATTTAAAAATTTGTCGAGAAACTCGTCAGAAACATGAAGGTCTTTAGAAGGATAGATTTACTGAATACCGAGTGAGAAAGCCCTATCTATATTCTTAACTGACTCAGACTGTTTGTCCTGATCATATAACAACGCCTTTTCAGCGTTCGTTTTATGACGGCGCACATGTTTTTCCCTAGTCTTATGCTGCTGCAACGCTTCTTTTTTCTAATTCTGTAGAACATCAAATGCTGCAGTTCTGGCCTTTTTCTTTAACAAGACCGACTCTAAGTATTCAATACGAGGGATCTCAAAACTACCATTGATTGGCCACTGAAGTTCGGAGGCATGTCTGGTTTGTCTGTGCCAAATATAATTAAATACTACACTTCCAATGCCATGTTTACAATACATAGTAAACGCCGGTGACCCCTCCTGTGGTGCCGGGCGGCTATATTCCAAAGATTGTCGATCGCTGCGGAATAATGCCCTAAAGCAGCTAGACAATTTCCCAGGTATTTCTCAAAAACTTGGTGTTACCTGGTCAATAATTGTGTCTGCAGATACAATGCGCCAAATTCAAATTGTCAGGGTTAAATTAAGAGTCGGGTCACGATTCACCTGACCAAAACTAAGGAGGACCGTACGGTTTATCAAAGAACTTACCTAATGAATTTTGCCTTGTGTTTGGTGATTTTGCCAAATCTGCCCGCCTCAAAAGTGGACCCTCGTCAAGATGCCGTCCCAGACCGCACGGCTATCGTCCAAGGATCGGATCGTGCAGCGCTGTAGAGGTGTCGCGTCTCGTTCAGTCGGGCCCGTAGTATCACACCGTCCGAACCCTGTCCGATAGCATGCGTGAACCTTCAATGGTCCGGCATCAATCTTGAGGGTCCCTATTCCGGCGCCAACTGTGAAAAGAGGAAAATAATATGAGGCCGGGGAACCCAAAGGAAACACACCAAACACCAGTTACAAAGGAACATACAAAGTACTTTATTTTAAGGTCAAGCAATGACAAAGTCAAATGACAGGTCAGATAGCTATCGGCCCTCAGTGCAACACAACGAACTTCAACAGGGTTTGATGTATTCAGTGAGAGACTGTACATTGGGACATTCAGGATTTTATACATTTCTCCAGCCTGTTGTCCAACCCCTTCACGGGTTAACCATTCCATGAATGTATAACAGGTCTAGGGTCCCTGCCAGGTCAACTCTAATTTATTCATTAGTATGCGTATAGATCAGTTCCGTTGATACAGGTAATCCATTTACATGCAGGTCAACAGAAGGACAAGGTCTCAGTTCACGACCCTAACAAGTGGCTTGCAGGCAAGTTATACATTAGCTGTACGGAGGTCATGCCGACCAGGTTCTGTTCGGAATGGCATCGTCCACCATTTTGATGTACAGGTTGACTTTTACACAGCAAGAGAACCTAAAATGGCGGTTTGATTCAAGATGGCGGCTTACATCAATTTCTAAGGTCAAAACCTTGCCGTAGAGAGTTATTCGCGTTCAGTTTTATGCGCCGTGGCATAGGCCAATATACATATAATCGTTTAGAATAGGAGGCATAATTTAATATCCAGCTTGACAGGTAGATAGAGACGTCCTCGAAAATAGGGTAGTTGGTTTGTGACCGAGTAGTGAGGACTTTTGGTCGGCCAATCCCTTAGGGTGTTGGAATCGATGAGATGAGACATACTCTCTTGAACATCTTCTAATGTTAGAGACGTAGTAATCCCAAGAATCTTCTTACCAGGAATGATAGGCACTGGGTCGGGGTTGGCGTTTTCCTCATCTACTCCTATACGGGACAGTGCGTCTGCCTTGCCATTTCGACAGCCAGGTCGGTAGTTAATTACAAAGTCAAACTCAGCAAAAAATAATGCCCATTGGAGTTGGCAAGATGATTGGGCTTTTGCCACCTTCAGGTACTGTAAATTTCGATGATCGGTAATTACTGTGATGGTGTGTCTAGCTCCGAGGAGGTAATGTCGGCAGGCTTTGAAGGCCGCCTTGATGGCTAACAGTTCCTTGTCCGTAGTAGCATAGTTCAGCTCGGGAGCTGTACATTTCTGTGAAAGGACTGCTCCCATTGCCAGACTGGAAGCATCTGTTTCAACCATGTACGGTAGATCTGGACGAGGGTGTTTCAAGATTGGGGCTGAGATGAATCTTTGTTTTAGTTCCTGGAAGGCTTTCTCAGCTTCTTCAGACCATTGAAAATGCTTGTTTTTGCGCAACAGAGTGGTGATGGGGTGCACTAGTTGCGAGAATCCTGGAATGAAGCAACAATAGAAGTTTGCAAATCCGAGCATACTCTGAACTCCTTTAATCGAGGTTGGCGACAGCCAGTTGAGAATGGCATCCACCTTTCGTGAATCCATGCACACACCATGAAGGGTTAGGACAAATCCGAGGAACTCAACCTCAGTAACATGGAAAAAACATTTCTCCAACTTTGCAAATAGTTTGTGTTGTCGAAGTTTGTCCAACACTGCTCGGACATGTTTCACATGTTCTTGCTCTGAACGGGAGTTTACCAGAATGTCGTCGATGTATACTACGACACATACATCAATCATTTCTGGCAAAACATCGTTCATGAAATATTGGAAGCCGCTGGGGCATTGCAAAGGCCAGAAGGCATCACCTGGTATTCAAATAGCCCGTATTTGGTGCGGAAAGCGGTCTTCCATTCGTCCCCTTTACTGATCCGTACCAGGTGGTAAGCTCCACGGAGGTCTAACTTGGTGTAAATCCGGGCATATTTAACTTGATCCAATAGGTCAGGAATCAGAGACAACGGGTAACGGTTTTTAACAGTGACCTGATTCAATGTGCGGTAGTCGGTACAAGTCCTAAGGTCACCTTCCTTTTTAGGCACGAAGATTAACGGTGAAGCCACCGGGGACTTGGATGGGCGGATGAAAGCGTTAGCCAGATACTGGTCTAAATATTTTCTCAAATTCAGGTTCTCGAGTTCTGTGAGAGCATAGATTCGACCGCACAGAATCTGTGCTCCTGGTACTAGGTCGATCTGGCAGTCATACGACCTGTGAGGGGGCAGTGTGTTGGCTTGATCCGTTTGGAATACATCCTGATAGTCTTGATATACCAGAGGTAGCGAGTTGGTTGGTTTCATGATCGCTGTCGCTCCAGAGACCAAAGGTCCGTTAGTTGGATAACAAGTTTGAACACAGTCGAATGAGAAGGTCAGCCTCTTGGCACGCCAGTCTATGCAAGGATTGTTTGATTCCAACCATGGCATACCCAGAATTATCTGAAATTGTGGGGCCTTGATTATATCGAACACTATGGTTTCCCGATGACCGTCTTGGCACAAAAGAGTCATCTCAGTCGCGGAGTGTGTTATCGGACCCGAAGATATTTCAGTTCCGTCGACTGTGGTGACTAAGTCTGTTGCCTTTTTGCAAAGGGAAAGGTTCATCCTTGAAGCCAATTCTTGATCCATATAATTTCCAATGGCTCCACTGTCGATATATGCTCTGACTGCATGCATTTGAGACGGTTGCTGGTGGTTTATAAGGACCATAGGCAAAACTAGGTGCGAGGTCTGGGAGTCCTTCTTTTCGCTCGGCAAGCGGACCTCTACACCTGCCGGGCGGAGAAGTTTTCCAGCTCAGACTCTGTTTCAACCTTACCAGCGACTCATACTGCCTTTTTGGGTGGCTTCACTGGGCATTCTCTGAGGAAATGGCTGGCTGAACCACAATATAAACACAACTGTTGTTGTCTTCTCCTATCCCTTTCGGCCTTGGTTAACGGCCCTCATACTCCCCCGATTTGAATGGATTCTGACACATCGGTAGTCCTGGAGGCATTTTCCTTGGGGCGCACAAATACTCTAGAATCAATTCTAGCACAATCTGCCTTACAGTTCTGCAGTCTGTGATCTAGCTGGACTACCAAGTCTATGTACTCAGCACAGTCCCTGGGCAGGTTAACCATTTGAGCTAAAACGTCCTTTAACTCCCCTCTCAGACCACGGTAAAAAAGCATTGTTCTCTTGTCGTCCGGCCAATCAGTTTTCACAACCAGTCTGTTGAAGGTCGCGATGTATGTTAACAAATCCTGATTGCCCTGACGCAGACAAGAGCTCATTATCTAATGCCTGACCTTGACAACGCCGGGCAAACAGCTTCTCCGTATCCAATTGGAATCTTTGGAAGTCTCGCAAAATGGGATCATTCCGACTGACCAGTGGTACAGACCAGTCAGCAGCACTGCCACTAAGATATGAAAGTACAAAAGCCACTTTGGACTGGTCATTTGGAAAGGCTCCTGGCCTGCATAGAAAATGTAGACGGCACTGGTTCATAAACACTGCATACCTTTTTGGATCCCCATCGAATCGTTCTGGGGGTGCCAAGGGTACAGCTCCTGGGAGGACCACCTGAACTGGATTGCTTGATGCGGGGGGTACCGTTGACCCACCCCGGGTAGTGGCGTCTGCCGCGCCTGTGACTGGAGCAGCTGTCTGGCGAGATCTTTTGGTGCGATCCTTGGCTACAATCAGTTCTCTTCGTAAGGCATTGGTCTATGTGCTCATTCAGGCTGGACATGGGGTGAGAAGCACCATGAATGTCTATCTGCTCATTGAGGCCAGACCAGAGGCGAGAAACACCATGAATGTCTACGAGCCCATTGAGACTGGACCATTGGTGAGAAACCCCAGGAATGTCTACGCGCTCGTTGAGGCTGGACATGGGGTGAGAAACACCATTAATGTTTATGTGCTTATTGAGGCTGGACCAGTGGTGAGAAACACCATGAATGTTCACATGCTCATTCAAGACCAGGGGCGAGAAACACCATGAATGTCTATATGCTCATTGAGGCTGGACCAGGGGCAAGAAACACCATGAATGTCTATAAGCCAGGTTTTATCAGTCGGCCTTAGCGGGTCCCGCGAACAGAACTCATAATGAGGCAGTAAGGGGTTGACGGCTCCAGCACCTTTACCGGTGCTGTTAACCCCTTACCGCCTAGGTCCTAATGACCTCCCATGAATGTCTATATGCTTATTGAGCCTGTACCGGGGTGAGAAACACCATGAATGTTTCTGGTCATTGATACTGGACCATTGGTGAGAAACACCATGAATGTCTATGTGCTCATTGTTGCTGGACCATAGAAGAGAAACACCATGAATGTCTATGTGCTCATTGAGGCTGGGCCAGGGTTGAGAAACACCATGAATGTCTATGTGTTCATTGAGGCTGGACCAGGGGCAAGAAACACCATGAATGTATTTAAGTTCATTGAGGCTGGATCAGGGGTTAGAAACACCATGAATGTATATGTGCTCTTTGAGGCTGGACCAGGGGCGAGAAACACCTTGAATGTCTATTGGCTCTTTGAGGCTGGGCCAGGGGTGAGAAACACCATGAATGTCTATGTGCTCAATGAGGCTGGTCCAGGGAAGAGAAAAACCATGAATGTCTATGTGCTCATTGAGGCTGGGCCAGGGGTGAGAAACTCCATGAATGTCTATGTGCTCATTGAGGCTTGGCCAGGGGTGAGAAACACCATGAATGTCTATGTGCTCACTGAGGCTGGACCAGGGTAGAGAAACACTATGAATGTCTATGTGCTCACTAAGGCTGGACCAGGGAAGAGAAAAACCATGAATGTCTATGTGCTCTTTGAGGCTGGGCTAGGGGCGAGAAACACCATGAATGTCTATGCGCTCTTTGAGGCTGGGCCAGGGGTGAGAAACACCATGAATGTATATGTGGTCACTGAGGCTGGACCAAGGAAGAGAAAACCCATGAATGTATATGTGCTCATTGAGGCTGGGCCAGGGGTGAGAAACACCAGGAATGTCTGGGTGCTCATTCAGGCTGGACCGTGGGTTAGAAACACCATAAATGTATATGTGCTCATTGAGGCTGGGCCAGGGGTGAGAAACTCCATGAATGTCTATGTGCTCATTGAGGCTGGGCCAGGGGTGAGAAACACCATGAATTTCTATGTGCTCACTGAGGCTGGACCAGGGAAGAGAAAACCCATGAATGTTTATGTGCTCATTGAGGCTGGGCCAGGGGTGAGAAATGTAATGAATGTCTATGTGCTCATTGAGGATGGGCCAGGAGTGAGAAACACCATGAATGTCTATGTGATCATTGAGGCTGGATCAGAGGCGAGAAACACCATGAATGTCTATGAGCTTATTGAGGATGGACCAGTGTTGAGAAACCACAGGAATGTCTATGTGCTCGTTGAGGCTGGACATGGGGTGAGAAACACCATGAATGTTTATGTGCTCATTGTGGCTGGACCAGTGGTGAGAAACACCATAAATGTCTATGTGTTCACTGAGGCTGAACCAGGGTAGAGAAACACTATGAATGTCTATGTGCTCACTGATGATGGACCAGGGAAGAGAAAAACCATGAATGTCTATGTGCTCTTTGAGGCTGGGCCAGGGGTGAGAAACACCATGAGTGTCTATGTACTCACTGAGGCTGGACCAGGGAAGAGAAAACCCATGAATGTCTATGTGCTCATTGAGGCTGGGCCAGGGGTGAGAAATTTTATGAATGTCTATGTGCTCATTGAGGATGGGCCAGGGGTGAGAAACACCATGAGTGTCTATGTGCTCATTCAGGCTGGACATGGTGTGAGAAACACCATGAATGTCTATGTGCTCATTGAGGCTGGACCAGAGGCGAGAAACACCATGAATGTCTATGAGCTCATTGAGGCTGGATCAGTGGTGAGAAACCACAGGAATGTCTATGTGCTCGTTGAGGCTGGACATGGGGTGAGAAACACCATGAATGTTTATGTGCTCATTGAGGCTGGACCAGTGGTGAGAAACACCATGAATGTCTATGTGCTCATTGAGGTTGGACCAGGGGTGAGAAACACCATGAATGTCTATGTGCTCATTGAGGCTGGACCAGGGGCGAGAAACACCATGAATGTTATGTGCTCATTGAGGCTGGATCAGGGGTGAGAAACACCATGAATGGCTATGTGCTCATTGAGGCTGGGCCAGGGGCGAGAAACACCATGAATTTCTATGTGCTCATTGAGGCTGGATCAGGGGTGAGAAACACCATGAATGTCTATGTGCTCATTGAGGCTGGATCAGAGGCGAGAAACACCATGAATGTCTATGAGCTCATTGAGGCTGGACCAGTGTTGAGAACCCACAGGAATGTCTATGTGCTCGTTGAGGCTGGACATGGGGTGAGAAACACCATGAATGTTTATGTGCTCATTGAGGCTGGACCAGTGGTGCGAAACACCTTGAATGTCTATGTGCTCACTGAGGCTGGACCAGGGAAGAGAAACACTATGAATGTCTATGTGCTCACTGATGATGGACCAGGAAAGAGAAAAACCATGAATGTCTATGTGCTCTTTGAGGCCTGGGCCAGGGGGTAGAAACACCATGAATGGGTATGTGCTCAGTGAGGCTGGACCAGTGGTGAGAAACACCATGAATGTCTATGGTTTCATTGAGGCTGAACCCGGGGGCAAGAAACACCATGAATGTTCACATGCTCATTCAGGACGAGGGCCGAGAAACACCATGAATGTCCATATGCTCATTGATGCTGGACCTGGGGCAAAGAACACCATGAATGTCTATGTGCTCATTGAGGATGGACCAGGGTTGAGAAACACCATGAATGTCTATGTGCTCATTGAGGCTGGATCAGTGGCAAGAAACACCATGAATGTCTATGTGCCTCATTGAGGCTGGACCAGGGGTGAGAAACACCATGAATGTCTATGCGGTCATTGAGGCTGGACCAGGGGTGAGGACCACCATGAATGTGTATGTGCTCATTGAGGCTGGACTAGTGGTGTGAAACACTGTGAATGTCTTTGAGCTCATTGAGGCTGGACCATGGGTGAGAAACACAGTAAATGTCTATGTGCTCATTGAAGCTGGACCAGGGGTGAAAAACACCATGAATGTCTATGTGCTCACTGAGGCTGGACCAGGGAAGAGAAAAACCATGAATGTATATGTGCTCATTGAGGCTGGGCCAGGGGTGAGAAACTCCATAAATGCCTATGTGCTCATTGAGGCTGGACCAGGGGCGAGAAATACCATGAATGCCTATGTGCTCACAGAGGCTGGGCCAGGGGTGAGAAACACCATGAATGTATATGTGCTCATTGAGGCTAGACCAGTGGTGAGAAACACCATGAATGTCTATGTGCTCATTGAGGCTGGATCAGGGGTGAGAAACACCATCAATGTCTATGTGCTCATTGAAGATAGACCAGTGTTGAGAAACACCATGAATATTCATGTACTCATTCAGGACCAGGGGCAATAAACACCATGAATGGGTATGTGCTCAGTGAGGCTGGACCAGTGGTGAGAAATACCATGAATGTCTATGTGCTCATTGAGCTGGAACAGGTGTGAGAAACACCATGAATGTCTATGAGCTCATTGAGGCTGAACCAGGGGCAAGAAACATCATGAATGTTCACATGCTCATTCAGGACCAGGGACGAGAAACACCATGAATGTCTATGTGCTCATTGAGGATGGACCAGGGTTGAGAAACACAATGAATGTCTATGTGCTCATTGAGGCTGGATCAGGGGCAAGAAACACCATGAATGTCTATGTGCCTCATTGAGGATGGACCAGGGGTGAGAAACACCATAAATGTCTATGCGGTCATTGAGGCTGGACCAGGGGTGAGGAACACCATGAATGTGTATGTGCTCATTGAGGCTGGACCAGTGGTGAGAAACACCATGAATGTCTATGTGCTCATTGAGGCTGGACCAGGGGTGAGGAACAGCATGAATGTCTATGTGCTCATTGAAGCTGGACCAGGGGTGAGAAACAACATGAATGTGTATGTGCTCAATGAGGCGGGACCAGAGGTGAGAAACACCATGAATGTCTATGTGCTCATTGAGGCTGGACCAGGGATGAGGAACAACATGAGTGTCTATGCGCTCATTGAGGCTGGACCGGGGATGAGAAACACGATGAATGTCTATGCGCTCTTTGAGGCTGGGCCAGGTTTGAGAAACACCATGAATGTCTAAGTGCTCATTGAGGCTGGACCAGGGACAAGAATCACCATGAACGTCTGTGAGCTCATTCAGGCTGGACCAGGGGTAAGAAACACCACGAATGTCTATGTGCTCATTCAGGCTGGACCAGAGGTGAGAAACTCAAAAATCAACACATCAAATATGCTCCCAAACGCAGCAATTCAACTTCTTCTATCCCACTGGATACTGCATCCATCTCGGCTCATCGTAGAGACAAATCAAGATCTCCCATCAAATCTATAAATTCCCTCACTCTAAAGTTTACAATCTTGATCAACTTTAAAGTTTGATTACATTATGTCATTTTCTTAGTCATGTTACTTCATATTGTCGGGTCAATCAATTATATCAACGCTTCACTATCCTACTGACTATACAGCATACTTATTCTTTCTTAATCAATGTTGCTAATATCTCCTTGCTTCTTGCTTTTCTCTGCTATGCTTATTCCATTTCCGCACTTTGGTAACCCCTATAAATCTCTTAATTGCTTACTCTGCAACTAATTTCATCTCTATTCTTTTGCCATTTCTTATTCACATAAATCATTCTTTATTCGTCCTATACATTTTTATATGTTTTTTCTTTTATTGTCGTCTTCCCTCCCTTATGTATTCTCCCATGTACTGCCTTCTTATGGCTTTGCTCAGTTTCCTCTATTCCATTAATTGCTCAACATTTTTTAGAGTTTTCGCATGGCTGTATAGTAATGTTTACTATCTATTAATATCATATTTTATTTATGTCAGTATCTGCTTTGTTTGCTCCAATGTCAGTTAAACTTGTTACTTGGAATGTAAAGGGTTTAGGTCATCCCATTAAACGCAGTAAGATTATTTCCGAACTGACCAAACAGAAGTCAGATATTATGTGTGTTCAAGAAACCCATTTTAGCTCTGATATTGAAAATCGTAAATTTAAGGCTCTCTGGATCAGTCACACACTTTTTTCAAATGCCTTGGATAAAAAAGGTGGTGTATCTATTTTGATCAATAGAAATTTAAATTTCGCACTTATTAGAGAGGATACGATCTGGAAGGCAGGTGGATTACTGTTGAGGCAATCATTAACAATATACCTGTTACCATTGTTAATGTTTATGGCCCAAATGCACCCAATCCTATACTTTGGTCTAATTTTTTGATAAATCTCTCACAAAAATAATTCTGACAGACTTATATTTTTTGGCGACATGAACCAGATTTTTGATTTTGCTCTTGGCGTAAATCCTCTTCTACCTTTTTCAACTCTAAATCCCGTAACAGTTTCTTAAACATGTTAAAAAGCTTGAATTTAGTTGATTCCTGGTGCTTTTGCCACCCAGACTCCAAAGGTTTTACGTTTTACTCCTCGCCTCACCAATCTTTTTCCAGACTAGATTATATTTTTGTCAACTCTTCCTTACCCCCCTACATATTAAATTCTGAAATTGGCTCCATAACCATATCTGACCGTGCATCTGTTATTACTACTATTGAATGGTCTTTCTCCAGCAAACATTCTCCTAGATGGAGATTCAATTCATTTCTCCTTAAGGATAAAACCTTTATAACCAAAACTAATACTTTTATGAAATAATTTTTCATAAATAACTGCCCCGAACATACATCTATGCACAACAATTGGGATGCTTTTATAGCTTCACTTCAAGGTTTTAAAATCCAATATGTCGCTATCAAAAAAGGAAATCCGAATCTTCTTACAACACCCTATTACCATCTATAAAAAGCCTCGAACAATCCTATTATGCAAATCCAGATCATAATGTTTTGAAAGAGCTTACAATTAAACGCATTGAATTCAATAAAATCAGTACAGATAAAGCAGTTTACTGTATCCTTAGATCCAAAGTCAAAATATACAATGGATCTAACAAAGCAGGTAAAATGTTAGCTTTTTATCTTAAGAAGAAAAAAGAAAAATCTCATATAACAGATATAATTTCCCCTGAAGGTAACAGATTAACTAGCCCGGAGGACATAAATAAGGCCTTCTTGGATTTTTACTCTAATTTGTATACTTCTGATTCACCTAATAACACTGCAGATATTAACTCTTTATTTATAAGAAACAAGAATACTAATCTCTCAGATCCGATTGACTTTTCCCAGCTTGTCACACCTATTTCCCTTACCGAAATCAAACGTGCCATTATGGATCTTAAAACCAACAAAGCCCCTGGATCGGATGGTTTTACTTCTGAGTTTTATAAAAGTTTTCATTGACTCTATCGCTCCCAAACTTTTGGAATTATATTCCTACTTTATAGAAATTGGTAAAAGCCCTGGATCGTTTGGAGAATCTCTTCTTATACTCTTCCCGAAAACTGACTGACAAGACCCATTGATTATTAAAAACTATCAACATATCTCACTTATGAATTTAGACACCAAGGTATATGCAAAAATTCTCACAAAATGATTAGAAGTTTTTCTACCTAAATTCATACATCCAGATCAATCTGGCTTTATCAAAGGCTGCCTTGCTTCTTCTAATTCCATATTACTTTTTAATGCTCTTGCTCCTTCCCATAATTCTAATGAACCTGCTGCCCTTCTTGCCCTGGACGCTGAAAAGGCATTTGATCGCGTCTCCTGGTCTTTCATGTTCCATTCGTTAGCCTGACATGGCCTTCATCCTTACTTCATTAACCTATTCAAAATCCTCTACTCCTCACCTACTACCCGTATCCTTATTAATAATTCTATTTCCTCATCATTTTGAATTGAAAGAGGCACACGTCAAGGCTGTCCTCTTTCCCCCTTATTGTTTGTTCTTGCTTTGGAACCCCTTCTCCAAACTATTATAATTAATTTGGACATTAAAGGTATTTTTACAAATAATATAGAAATCAAACTTTACATAACTCTGCCTATGCTGACAATATATTAGTCTACCTTTCAGAACCTGGCTCTTCCATCCAACATCTATTATCTACAATCAATAACTATTCTAAAGTTTCTGGATATGAATTGAATCTCGATAAATCAGAAGTTATGCCCCTCACCTTTACTTGTAACACTTCTAATACCCCTCTTTTTGGTTTATAGTAGCAATCTTCTCATTTCAAATACTTAGGACTGCTTATCGCCAAACACATATACACTTCTGTCAACATACTAACCATCTAATTGAAAAAGTCACAGAAATGACCGAAAGATGGTCGCCTCTTTTTCTTTCTTGGTGGGGACGTCTTCACACTATCAAAATGATGATCAATCCTATAATTCTCTATTCATTATCCATGATTCCCACTGTTATTCACTCCTCCTTCTACAAAAAAATCAACTCTCTTCTTATCAAATTACTTTGTAATCACAAAATTCCACGTATCGCCATTAACAGACAGAGACTTTCCAAATCCTTAGGGGGAGTAACATTTCCGAATTTTCAAATGTATCATAAAGCTTTCATCTTAAAACAATTAAACATGTTGAAACACTATGAATCCAACCCTAATAACGCTCCTGTATGGTTCAATATTGAAGCTAGTCATATCACTCTGCTCTCCCTTTCCCATTTTTTAGCAAACTCTTCCTAGTCCAATATTACTGCTTTACCTTCATTACACTTCTTTAAAATCATTTGGAATAAACTTCCTGACAATTCCTTCATTAAAGTTGAGTCTGAAGACACTTTTCTTTGGTTTATTAAATCAAATCCTACCAAATCCAATGTTGCTACTACATTCAGATGATATACCTCTGGGATCAAATTTAGCAAACAACTAATTCAGAAATTAGTAGTAGTACCCTTCCCTATTCTTTGTTTACAATATAATATTCCAGATACTGAATTTCCCTTTTAGAATTCCCTTATCAAAGCAATAACCAAATCTTTACCTATCATCAACCAGAAATCCCCTTCTCCTGCTTTTAATCTTTTAATCAATAATTCTTCTATTAAAGTCGCCAAACTATACGTGTTCCTAATTGACCCACCTTCTCCAAACTTACTTAACCTTAATACTATTAGGCAATGGGAAATAAACTGGAAAATTCAACTCTAATTGGATCATTGGAACAAGATTTGGACAGTCTGCCAATCTACATCCCCAGCTGCTAACCTTACCCAACCATACTTATTCATTTTCCACCAAGCTTTCCTCTCCCCCTTACATATTGCCAAAACTGTTAAGGGTTTGTAAAACCATTGTTGGTCATGTTCTGAACCGAATGCAGATTTTCTTCATTTCATTTGAAGTGTAAATATGTTCATGCATTTTGGTTTAAAGTTTGGTTACGTATGCAAGCAATCTTTATTTTAACAGAACCATTAACTCTTGCTAATCTCATGATTGGACCTATAACTAATCCTATTATAAAGCAAATTGACTCTCCTTCGTTGTTTAACTTGTTTGTGAATATTGATTTTCAAAACATCACTTGTAATTGGAAAAATACTGCAAATCTCTCGCTCAATAACTGGTGGAATTCTATTTGTTCCATTCAGCAAATTGAACGATGTCATGCTTCTTTATTTGTTTATTCTCACAAATTTAACAACAAATGGAATAGATTCATACATTATCTCAATACTTAAGATTTGTAGATTTTGATTACTCTTTAATGTACCCCTACTCTTCCCTAATGTTTTATGTCCTGTACTTGGTGTGTACTCCCCCCCGTCTGTCTTATCATTGTTCAAGTATTATAAGTTTGACGAAACCATTACTCTCAGAATGTTTTTTTTGTATTAGTTATATATACATTTTGACATTGGAAGTCACTATATTGTTAAAAATAACTAATTCTGTTTGTATCACTTGCTTATATTTGAATATAACAATATAAATATTTAAATTAAAAGAAACTTGAATGTTAAAAAAAAATCAGTTCTATTCCATTACTAGACATTAAATCAGACATAGATTTATGAAACCATAAATATAAAATTGTGCTACAATGTGCAAATATTTAAGACACTCAGGCAAAGACAGTATTAAGACCTACGACAAAAATAAGTTAATATTAACATTATTTAAAAAATCAGTATTAAATCATAAAGAGTGATCAAACATTATAGACTTGATTCATGGACGTGTTTTATAATGGCAAAAAGCCAAAGGAAAACGTTCTGTGAATCAAGCCCTACATGTTTCACATGCAATTGTGAACATATTGCAAGGTAGAATTACTTTTTGGATTAGTATTCAGAAATCTGGCATTCAAGGAACAACCAAGCGCTCAGTGATGCACTGGCTCAGTGTTTATAATGTACAAATATACAATTCCTAAACACAACTCAATAGCTCTGCTTCATTGCTTTCTTATACAGAATAATCCTCCTTATGAATATGAAAAGAATGCAAGTATCCGTAGTATTGTGCCAATTACTTTAGTTTTAATGATATAATAATATTTTCATCCTTTAAGGAACAAAGTGTCTTTTCCACATATCTCAGAAATGTACAATTGATCCCTGGGCACGTGGTTCCCCACCCTTTTACAGTGGTTCATCAGGAGGGGGCAGTAAGTGAATATATCATTAAAACTAAAGTAATTGGCGCAATACTACAAATACTTGCATTCTTTCCCTTTTCAGTATCCAGGATAATGAGCAGCCTCAATATCAGTGGATCTGTTTTTGATGACCATTAGATCAGAATTAAGTATTGTTAAACATCAACCTTGAGTCACATGTTAGTGTCGAAACACATGTAGAGGTGAGTGGCGAAAGGCGTGAAGAGGACCAAGCAATAAATACTCTACGGAACCAAGAAAAAAAGCATCAAATGTCCCACAGAGCCCAAAGTAAAGCAACAACGGATATGAGAAATATCAAATAAAATGGAGGACACGTCAGTATCATGTCTCATCTGCTAACGGCATTGAGACTGGAAGTGCGGTCCATGGCGGGTCCACCCGAATGGGATTCTTTCCTTTGGAAATAAGTAACCTTGTGAAGCACCAATTGGCGCAATAGTTGTGCACATTTTTCCTTTTCTAGTGTAAGTATATTACATTTTAAGCATCTCTTCAATGTAGAGGCGCATGTTAGTACATTTCTGTCTTCATTCAGATATACATTCAAAACGCAAGTAGCATACATCTGTATGCCGTGTCTATGAAAGCCTGCCATGGGTGATTATTACACTCCTGACATCTGACATGTGACAATTCCTCTATATGCGTTAGTGATTTCAAGACTTAGACTCCCACGCCCCCTAATCCACTCCAATCACTTCACTGCTGTCACTTTTTGACACAGACCTTCATTTTGCTGCTGTCCAGAATGGGCACAACAAACATTAAACAATGCTCAGACTTGCCTGTAAAAGAGCCACCCTTGACTCATTGCCAGTGCCCGTGCCAGCGATTGATAAAATGACTGCCCAGTAGAGGTGCATTGGTGTAAACAAGCAAGTAGGCTGAAAAGCAAGCTTTAGTGGGCACTGGAGGCCTGCTCCCCGTGAACGGCTCTGATATTCCCACATGAGGAAAACAAGCCGGTTATCCCCCGCAGGGAGGTCGCCTGAATTGGGCTCTCTCCGGTTATCCTACGCAAGGAGGTCACCTGACTTGGGCTCTCTCTGTTTATCCCACGCAGGGAGGTCACCTGACTTGGGCTCTCTCCGGTTATCCCCCACAGGGAGGTCCCCTGACTTGCGCTCTCTTCGGTTATCCCACGCAGGGAGGTCACCTAACTTACTCTCTCTCCGGTTATTCCACGCAGGGAAGTCACCTGACTTGGGCTCTCTCCGGTTAGCCCACACAGGGAGGCCACCTGACTTGCGCTCTCTCCGGTTATCCCATGCAGGGAGGTCATCTGACTTGGGCTCTCTCTGGTTGTCCCACGCAGGGAGGTCACCTGACTTGGGCTCTCTCCGGTTATCCCACGCAGGGAGGTCACCTGTGGGTTCTCTCTGGTTATCCCACGCAGGGGGGTCACCTGACGTGCGCTCTCTCTGGTTATCCCACGCAGGGAGATCACCTGACCTGGGTTCTCTCCGGTTATCCCAAGCAGGGGGGTCACCTGACCTGGGCTCTCTCCGGTTATCCCACGCAGGAAGGTCACCTGACTTGCGCTCTCTCCAGTTATCCCATGCAGGGAGGTCACCTGTCCTGTGCTCCCTCCAGTTATCCCACGCAAGGAGGTCACCTGACCTGCGCTCCCTCCAGTTATCCCACACAAGGAGGTCACCTGACTTGCGCTCTCTCCAGTTATCCCACGCAGGGAGGTCACCTGACCTGCGCTCTCTCCAGTTATCCCGCACAGGGAGGTTGCCTGACTTGCGCTCGCTCCAGTTATCCCACGCAGAGAGGTCACCTGACCTGGGCTCTCTCTGGTTATCCCACGCAAGGAGGTCACCTGACTTGGGCTCTCTCCGGTTACCCCACGCAGGGAAGTCACCTGGCCTGCGCTCTCTCCGGTTATCACATGCAGGGAGGTCACCTGACTTGCGCTCTCTCCGGTTATCCCACGTAGGGAGGTCACCTGACCTGCGCTCTCTCCAGTTATCCCGCACAAGGAGGTTGCCTGACTTGCGCTCGCTCCAGTTATCCCACGCAGGGAGGTCACCTGACCTGGGCTGTCTCTGGTTATCCCACGCAAGGAGGTCACCTGACTTGGGCTCTCTCCGGTTATCCCACGCAGGGAAGTCACCTGGCCTGCGCTCTCTCCGGTTATCACACGCAGGGAGGTCACCTGATTTGCGCTCTCTCTGGTTATCCCACGTAGGGAGGTCACCTGACTTGCGCTCTCTCCGGTTATCCCACACAGGGAGGTCACCTGACTTGCGCTCTCTTCGGTTATCCCACGCAGGGAGGTCACCTAACTTGCTCTCTCTCCGGTTATCCCACGCAGGGAGGTCACCTGACTTGCGCTCTCTCCGCATAGCCCACATAGGGAGGTCACCTGTGGGCTCTCTCCAGTTATCCCACGCAGGGAAGTCACCTGACTTGGGCTCTCTCCGGTTAGCCCACACAGGGAGGTCACCTGACTTGGGCTCTCTCTGGTTGTCCCACGCAGGGAGGTCACCTGACTTGGGCTCTCTCTGGTTGTCCCACGCAGGGAGGCCACCTGACTTGGGCTCTCTCCGGTTATCCTACGCAGGGAGGTCACCTGTGGGCTCTCTCTGGTTATCCCACGCAGGGAGGTCACCTGACTTGTGCTCTCTCTGGTTATCCCACGCAGGGAGATCACCTGACCTGGGTTCTCTCCGGTTATCCCAAGCATGGAGGTCACCTGACCTGGGCTCTCTCCAGTTATCCCACGCAGGGAGGTCACCTGACTTGGGCTCTCTCCAGTTATCCCATGCAGGGAGGTCACCTGACCTGCGCTCCCTCCAGTTATCCCACGCAGGCAGGTCACCTGACTTGCACTCTCTCCAGTTATCCCACGCAGGGAGGTCACCTGACCTGCGCTCTCTTACAGTTATCCCACGCAGGGAGGTTGCCTGACTTGTGCTCGCTCCAGTTATCCCACGCAGGGAGGACACCTGACCTGGGCTCTCTCTGGTTATCCCACGCAAGGAGGTCACTTGACTTGGGCTCTCTCCGGTTACCCCACGCAGGGAGGTCACCTGGCCTGCGTTCTCTCTGGTTATCCCATGCAGGGAGGTCACCTGACTTGCGCTCTCTCCGGTTATTCCACGCAGGGAGGTCACCTGACTTGGTCTCTCTCCGGTTATCCCACGCAGTGAGGTCACCTGTGGGCTCTCTCCGGTTATCCCACGCAGGGAGGTCACCTGACTTGGGCTCTCTCCGGTTATCCCACGCAGGGAGGTCACCTGATTGCACTTTTTCCGGTTATCCCATGCAGGGAGGTCACCTGTGGACTTTCTCCGGTTATCCCATGCAGGGAGGTCACCTGACTTGCGCTCTCTCTGGTTATCCCACGCAGGGAGGTCACCTGATCTGGGCTCTCTCTGGTTATCCCACGCAGGGAGGTCACCTGACTTGCGCTCTCTCCGGTTATCCCACGCAGGGAGGTCAGCTGACTTGGGCTCTCTCCGGTTATCCCAAGCAGGAAGGTCACTTGTGGGCTCTCTCTGGTTGTCCCACGCAGGGAGGTCACCTGACTTGCGCTCTCTGCGGTTATCCCACACAGGAAGGTCATCTGACTTGCGCTCTCTCCAGTTATCCCGCGCAGGGAGGTCGCCTGACTTGCGCTCGCTCCAGTTATCCCACGCAGGGAGGTCACCTGACCTGGGCTCTCTCTGGTTATCCCACGCAAGGAGGTCACCTGACTTGGGCTCTCTCCGGTTATCCCACGCAGGGAAGTCACCTGGCCTGCGCTCTCTCCGGTTATCACACGCAGGGAGGACACCTGACTTGCGCTCTCTCCGCTTATCCCACGTAGGGAGGTCACCTGACTTGCGCTCTCTCCGGTTATCCCACACATGGAGGTCACCTGACTTGCGCTCTCTTCACTTATCCCACGGAGGGAGGTCACCTAACTTGCTCTCTCTCCGGTTATCCCACGCAGGGAGGTCACCTGACTTGCGCTCTCTCCGCGTAGCCCACATAGGGAGGTCACCTGTTTGCTCTCTCCGGTTATCCCACGCAGGGAAGTCACCTGACTTGGGCTCTCTCCGGTTAGCCAACACAGGGAGGTCACCTTACTAGCACTCTCTCCGGTTATCCCACGCAGGGAGGTCATCTGACTTGGGCTCTCTCTGGTTGTCCCACGCAGGGAGGTCACCTGACCTGACTTGGGCTCTCTCCAGTTTTCCCACGCAGGGAGGTCACCTGTGGGCTCTCTCTGGTTATCCCACGCAGGGAGGTCACCTGACTTGTGCTCTCTCTGGTTATCCCACGCAGGGAGATCACCTGACCTGGGTTCTCTCCAGTTATCCCAAGCAGGGAGGTCACCTGACCTGGGCTCTCTCCGGTTATCCCACGCAGGGAGGTCACCTGACTTGCGCTCTCTCCAGTTATCCCATGCAGGGAGGTCACCTGACCTGCGCTCCCTCCAGTTATCCCACGCAGGGAGGTCACCTGACCTGCGCTCCCTCCAGTTATCCCACACAAGGAGGTCGCCTGACTTGCGCTCTCACCAGTTATCCCACGCAGGGAGGTCACCTGACCTGCGCTCTCTCCAGTTATCCCACGCAGGGAGGTCGCCTGACTTGCGCTCGCTCCAGTTATCCCACGCAGGGAGGACACCTGACCTGGGCTCTCTCTGGTTATCCCACGCAGGGAGGACACCTGACCTGGGCTCTCTCTGGTTATCCCACGCAAGGAGGTCACCTGACTTGGGCTCTCTCCGGTTACCCCACGCAGGGAGGTCACCTGACTTGCGCTCTCTCTGGTTATTCCACGCAGGGAGGTCACCTGACTTGGGCTCTCTCCGGTTATCCCACCCAGTGAGGTCACCTGTGGGCTCTGTCCGGTTATCTCACGCAGGGAGGTCACCTGACTTGGGCTCTCTCTGGTTATCCCACGCAGGGAGGTCACCTGATTGCACTCTCTCCGGTTATCCCATGCAGGGAGGTCACCTGTGGACTTTCTCCGGTTATCCCACGCAGGGAGGTCACCTGACTTGCGCTCTCTCTGGTTATCCCACGCAGGGAGGTCACCTGACTTGGGCTCTCTCTGGTTATCCCACGCAGGGAGGTCACCTGACTTGCGCTCTCTCCGGTTATCCCACGCAGGGAGGTCAGCTGACTTGGGCTCTCTCCGGTTATCCCAAGCAGGGAGGTCACCTGACTTGCGCTCTCTGCGGTTATCCCCCACAGGGAGGTCATCTGACTTGGGCTATCTCCGGTTATCCCACACAGGGAGGTCAACTGACTAGCTCTCTCTCTCCGGTTATCCCACGCAGGGGGGTCACCTGTGGGCTTTCTCCAGTTATCCCACGCAGGGAGGTCACCTGACTTGCGCTCTCTCCGGTTATCCCACATGCAGGGAGGTCACCTGACTTCGGGTCGCTCCAATTATCCCATGCAGGGAGGTCACCTGACTTGCGCTCTCTCTGCTTATCCCACGCAGGGAGGTCACCTGACTTGGGTTCTCTGCGGTTATCCCACGCAGGGAGGTCACCTGACTTGGGCTCTCTCCGGTTATCCCACGCAGGGAGGTCACCTTGTAGAGGAGGTCCCAGACATGGCATGCACCCCTGCCCCCCATTACGAGGTACCAGGAGCGTACTCGCCAAGGTATGTGACGTATGAGGAGCAAATGAACCAACAAAGAGCTGCGTTGGGACTCTGTCCAGTGTACATCAGAAGAGCCGTACCTGTTGAAGCACCCATAACCAGACAACCATGGGCTGCACATTACCGTTTTAGCAGTGGAGTAACGTTGCTGAAAATGTTGGGGGGGACATGCCATCTAAAATAAAATGCCCCATTCAAATGAATGGGGACTAAATCGTGTGCCATGAAAGTTGGGGGGGACAAACACCCCCGTCCCCCCCTACAATTACGCCCACGCCTCTTAGACAACCTTACCAGCAACTGAGACGAAATGAAGAGTACTTACAGATAATCCACGAAGAAACCCAAAGAGCCTTAATGGAAGGCCAGTGGAAATAACACAAGGGCCTGGACAGACTCGTGAATGAACGAAACCGGCTATCGAAGATAGCACGTAAGTGCAAGTAACTATGAAAATAGATGTAATGGACACAGGAAAGAGACGATGTTAAAACATAAGGAAACATTGCTGTGAGTCAAGATGGAAGCAACCAACCAGTTAATGCGTGTAAATAGGCTTGAAATGCAAGAAGCTAAGAAACGATACTGCTTGCAATGTTTAGTAGAAGAATAGAGCGGCAAGCACCAACCATATATCTACCTCAATAAGGCGCATTATACAAATGCGACTCCATTTTGTAAAGCAGAACTAAATTCAGGCTGCATGGGGCCATCAAGGCCGAGATTCATATTCCAGCTAAAGCCAGATGGGAAGATCGGAATCGAAACTCAGCATGGAGCACCTCATGCCGGGGAAATCGAGGTCAACCAGAGAAGGGGAGGAGAACGTCAGTTAACAAGAATCGAAACTTCAGAGCATACCAGCCTGCCCCATGAAGGTCAAGATAAGGGAGGCCCAGGCAGGTGGCGAGGCCTTAGTAGAATTAAAACACACTAAAATCTGGAAACTGAAGCAGATTCATGGTGAATAAACACGTAACCAGCCGAGCACAAGGAGGCACTAACGTCTGATGTCACCCAGAACCCGAGGATGCCATAACTTTTCCTGATAAAAGGCTACAGTTTCGAGGCCATACCCAGCCAACTAATTGACACATAGCCCAAAGATACTGATTGATAGAAAGGAGGCAGGGTGAATCCTAGGGCATGAGGCACCTGGGTGTCCATTCTGCATGCTGCTAATTAAAAGTGGAGATTTACATCTAAGGGTGTAACCTGCCCAATCACAATAGACCAAGTTATCTAGGGTCCTATCGATAGTAGAACCAATGGGATGTCGTATCACGCATGATGTAGAGGGTTGGACATAGACGCCCCCCCTGATAAGAGTTATCCAATCTGCATGCTCTGTTACCATATACAGATATAGAACCTATACTTAAGTTACCTTTCCTGACCAATCATATTGCATGATGAGTTTTGTAGAGTTAGACGTCAATGATGACGAGTTTTATGTATAAAAGTTGCTGTTCAACTGAAGTTTGTGGAAGTCGGAGCGAGACAGGCGATCGCAAGGTTGCTGATTTCCAATTGTTTCCCTGTTTGATGTACTTGTCATTAAACGGACTTCCCTTTGCCAAACTACTGAGTCCTCCTTATTGAGTCGTGTTGGAGTAAGTGAATCCTGCACCCCCATTCCTCACATGGTGCAGCTATCTTGTTTTACAAGTACTAAAGGGTGGGCACTGGCCAATGGGCCCGTCAGTGGATATCTCGTCTTCTTTTACACTTGGTAGCGTGAGGACTGTTTCGGCCATCGATTATTGATTATTGATTATACATTTTAAGACACCCATAGACCGACGGCACGAAGTAACTCTAGGCCTTCGGCAATATCATGAGTCCTTTCGCCATTCTGGCTGAGTAGACTGAGAAGCTTCCCGTGGACAATGATAGTATAATTTTGGAAAAATCTGCAGTGGGTCTGAAGGAACCTTCCTTTCCAAGCATAACCCTTCTCATTCCCACGGGCAGCGGATCGGACGAAAGGACCGCAAGTGGCTGAAGAGGAAGGGGCGGTGATCCCGTAGCTCCAGAGAGGAAAAAATGCGATCGGTGAGTGAAACAATAAACTCGTTACTTTGGCAAATGTCTTGTAGGCACTGGGACAAGTAAGGGAAAGGTAACTGAGGGTGGCAGAGAAAAAATAAAATAGTTAGAAGTAGAGAAGACTGTACATATATAAGGGGTTAATGACTTAAGTATAAGAGAAAAACGTAAAGGTTACGGGGGGGGGCACCCAAGAGAAAAACGTAAGGTTACCGGGGGGGGCACCTGAGAGAAAAACATACGGTTACTGGGGGGGCACCCAAGAGAAAAACGTAAGGTTACCGGGGGGCACCCGAGAGAAAAACGTAAGGATTTGCCTTATTCCTACGCTTTAATATAGCGGTCAGAAGAAACGTGAACCCAGAGCCCAATAATAGGGGACGACTAGGCTACGGTGATGATTAAAGATGGCACTAATGGGGTTCGTTTAGACCCCATGGCGGGGTATTAATTAGAAGGCAGGTATATGTGTGACCAGCTGGTGTCCGTCTAGTCCAGGGGTGCACAAATGATTTTGACAGAGGGCCGAAAGTACCTTACATGAGGGCTATAGTGGGCCGAAAAGTAAATGTGGGCGGGGCGGTAGGCGGGGCGTGGCAGGAGGCTTTTTAAACCCCCAAGTTGTACTAAACGCATGGAAAAAGAATGTTTTTGAGGGGTAACGATTTTTATTTGCATTTCAAATTTACATTTTGTACTACACATTTTCCATTGTTATAATTTATTTCTATTTAGTTATTGTATCTCGCCTGTTTAATTAACTTATATATATTTTATTGACCCTAGATTGGACATGCCGTTATTTTGGACTGCTACAGTTTGCTATTTGGGTTGCCCAAGAGGAGTATGGCCTTCGTTGAGTCAGGTTTCCTCAAAAAGCCAAAGATGAACATCTCCTAACTGTGCCTGTTTTAGCTTTATTATTGGGTTCACTTTTGGAGTGCAACACTATGCCCCATGGCCCCCTCACCCCCAACCAAACACTATGCCCCAGGGCCCCCTTAGCCCCAACCAAACACTATGCCCCATGGCCCCCTCACCCCAACCAAACACTATGCCCTATGTCACTCACCCCCAACCAAACACTATGCCCCATGTCACCCTCACCCCCAACCAAACAATATGCCCCATGTCACTCACCCCCAACCAAACACCATGCCCCATGTCCCCCTCACCCCCAACCAAACATTATGCCCCATGTCCCTCACCCCCAACCAAACACTATGCCCCATGGCCCCCTTACACCCAACCAAACACAATGCCCCATGTCCCTCACCCCCAACCAAACACTATGCCCCAGGGCCCCCTTACCCCCAACCAAACACTATGCCCTATGGCCCCCTCAACCCCAACCAAACACTATGCCCCATGTCCCTCACCCCCAACCAAACACTATGCCCCATGGCCCCCTCACCCCCAACCAAACACTATGCCCCATGGCCTCCTCACCCCCAACCAAACCCCCCACCCCATGGCCCCCTCACCCCCAACCAAACACAATGCCCCATGTCCCTCACCCCTAACCAAACACTATGCCCCATGGCCCCCTCACCCCCAAACCAAACACAATGCCCTATGGCCCCCTCACCCCCAACCAAACACTATGCCCTATGGCCCCCTCACCCCCAACCAAACACTATGCCCCATGTCCCTCACCCCCAACCAAACACTATTCCCCATGGCCCCCTCACCCCCAACCAAACACTATGCCCCATGGCCTCCTCACCCCCAACCAAACCCCCCACCCCATGGCCCGCTCACCCCCAACCAAACACTATGCCCCATGTCACTCACCCCCAACCAAACACTATGCCCCAGGGTCCCCTTACCCCCAACCAAACACTATGCCCCATATCCCCCTCACCCCCAACCAAACACTATGCCCCATGGCCCCCTTACACCCAACCAAACACAATGCCCCATGTCCCTCACCCCTAACCAAACACTATGCCCCATGGCCCCCTCACCCCCAAACCAAACACAATGCCCTATGGCCCCCTCACCCCCAACCAAACACTATGCCCCATGGCCCCCTCACCCCCAACCAAACACTATGCCCCATGGCCCCCACCCCCCCCAAATCAGCACACTCTCAAACAAGCACCCATACAGACCCGAACCCCCACCCCCCAACTCAGCACACACACAAACATGCACCCATAAAGACCCGAACCCCCCCAACTCCAAACCCCCCAACTCAGCACACACTCTCAAGCATGCACCCATACAGATCCGAACCCCCCACCCCCCAACTCAGCACACACACAAACATGCACCCATACAGACCCGAACCCCCCACACACCCTCCCAACTCCAAACCCCCACCCCCCAACTCAGCACACACACTCTCAAGCATGCACTCATACAGACCCGAACCCCCCATCCCAACTCAGCACACACACAAACATGCACCCATACAGACCCGAACCCCCCAGCCCCCCAAATCAGCACACTCTCAAACAAGCACCCATACAGACCCAAACCCCCACCCCCCAACTCAGCACACACACAAACATGCACCCATAAAGACCCGAACCCCCCCAACTCCAAACCCCCCAACTCAGCACACACTCTCAAGCATGCACCCATACAGACCCGAACTCCCCACCCCCCAACTCAGCACACACACAAACATGCACCCATACAGACCCGAACCTCCACCCCCCAACTTAGCACACAAAATACATTCAAATACAAACATTCATACACATCCGACACCCCCCCACCCCCGCATCTCAACATACACACAAAATACAAATACAAACATTCATACACATCCGACACACCCCCCCACCACCGCATCTCAACATACACACAAAATACATTCAAATACAAACATTCATACACATCCGACACCCCCCCCCACCCCCGCATCTCAACATACACAAAAAATACATTCAAATACAAACATTCATACACATCCGACACACACCCCCACCCCCGCATCTCAACATACACACACAAACATAAAGCAAAACAAACCCGACACACAAACACAAACAGATCACTTACCGGAGACGTGCTGGAAGGCTGGAAGGCAGGTAAGCTGGAACGCTGGAATCGTACTACGGCTGGCGTGGTCCAAGGCTGAAATGCCTTCCGGCATCAAGCCTTATGGACCACGCCAGCCGTAGTGCTGGCCCTCCATTGGTGCAGCACACACGCATTACGTGGCTCGTAGGAGCGAAGTGGTGCGTGTGTGTGCTGAGCCAATGAGGGCCAGTGTTTTGTCCGGCCCGGAAGACAACAAAGACTTTCCTAATGGAGGGCGGCTGCGGGCCGCCCTCCATTAGGAAAGTCTTTGTGCCTCGCGGGCCGGACAAAAGAGCATGGCGGGCCGCAACTGGCCCGCGGGCCGTATGTTGTGCACCCATGGTCTAGTCTGTCAAGTGTCTGACTTATGTGTTCTGTTGCATGCTGAATGTAAGAAGAATTGTATCATTGATTGTTTGAAATGAAAGTGTGGTTTTACGCGATTCTGTAACTAAGAGGGAATTGCACATTGATTGATGTTTTTGAGTAGATTGATGATATAGAATTTTGGCGGGAAAAGATTGGATTGGAGCTTGCGTATTTGGTGCTCGCTCATATTGTTGAAAGTATTGAAATTGCATGAAAATATTGTTGGTAACCGGAATTTTAGAATGGAGGAGATTACCCCACTTGCCCACTTATGTAAGCAGTTCCCTAAACCTGCAACCAAGCTTGCAAAATACAGCACTGAGTGGGTTAAGGGCACCGGCCACAAAATGTTTATGCCGTGGCCACAGAACGGGTCCCTATCTAAAGCCGTCCTGCAACATATGATGACTTATCTACATGCCACATATACCGGCAAGAAACTAGAGAAACGCCTTGCTGTTCTGGAACTTTGGAAAATGTTCGAACAGACGAAGGAGGAAGAACCGCCCGCAGACTGGATACTAAACGTATGCATGGAGGGGGGTGAGACGCCTACCGCGCCACCAGCCCCACCTGAGCCAGTCATCGAGGGAAGTAAGACAGAGGGACTCTACCCGCTAAGAGACCTAAAGGCAACCACGGGGTACAGCAACCCCGTATATGAGTCACCTACGTACAGTAGTGTCGTAATAAAAGAGAAGGAGCAGGAAATTAATCTTGCCTCCGCAGTCCAGCGGGACAAGGAGAGACGCGATAATGATAAAGGGAAGGACCAGGCACAGAGTTGTGCATCTCTCGTTAGAGAGAGAGAGGGAAAGAAATGGAAAGGGAGTGAAAATAGAACAGATGAGATAGCATTCGCGAAATGACGAATGGATGGGAGGTCAGATATTGCTGAAGCTTGATGGAAAAGGAAGTGATGGTATAAGGCCGAGAGAGAGGTCTGATGAGGTACAGAGAAAGGAAAAGGAGAAGGAAACAAATGTTAATACCCAGTTGGAGTGGGTGGAGAGAAAACTCGACACAGCCATAGCACAATCCAAACTAATCATAGCAAAATTTAGGAAATGTTCAATTAAGCCAGCCTGGTTTTACTGGACTCAAAAGGCAATTCCGGCTATACTATACGGCTTAGAAACACTTCCAAGTACCACTGTACTTGATTTTGATAAATGGGAAGCCACATTTTGCAAACAAATTTTGCATCTACCAGGCTGTGTTCCAGATGCCTGGATTAGATATGAGCTGGGTCTAGTATCCTTCCAAGCCCTCCACAACTGCAGATTATGTTCACTATTTAGGAAATGCCTTTTATCAACCTCAGTGGAATCCACTTTGCAATCTTTAACTGCCTATATGTTTTCCACTAAGGACAAGTTCATTACAACCTGGCTGAGCAAGATTGATCACATCCTATGTAATTCCGATACTTCATTTAAACTACTGATTACTAATCCGTCTAAAAGCCAAAGTGAAGTTACATCAGGCTGATTGGATAAAGACGTATGATAAGTGCCTACAATACAAGGGTGGAGACCAGAATAAGTTCCCACCTAAAAAACTCAATCTCTTAAGATCCCCGACTCCGATATATAGATCTGCAATCATGCGCCTACGTTTCAATTTGTGGCTGACACGAGAGGTCCTAACGAAACGGCGCTTGATAATCCCAGGTGACAATATTTGTCGGTTTTGTGGTATAAATGGTGTCCCAGAGACTCTTCAACATCTCATAACCCAGTGCCCTTGTTCAATATCCCACAGACAGACACATTTTGCGAAACACTGTAAATACTTTGCAAATCTTAGTGAGGATATATGTTGGTCTATTATTCTTAGTTGTTCCAAGCCAATGATCCAATTTGCCACAGTGAATTTTTTATTAAGTCTCAAGCTAACGCCAGACCCAACTGTATAGAAAATTGTTTGATATGGATACATAACATATTCTACCATCAGCACTACCATCATATATTGCAAATGCTGGCATTGTCTGTCGGTCACATTGTAAGAAAGAACTTTTCAATGTGGAAAGAATCAATGGTTTGTAACATGTGAAGAAATAATTGCTGATTAGTTGTGAACGGTGAATGCACTTTATAAGTTGCTTACTTGTTAAGATTATTCATTTTAAACACGCTGTTTTAGTTTTTCAGTGGAATTGCCTAAGAAAAAAAAGAAAAAAAATTTGGGTTTTTTTTTCTTGGTTTTTTTTCTTTCGTACTTATTGACTTTATTGATCAAAATTGTCAATGGAATTACGAACTATTTATCGGACATTGATCGATGTGCTATTGTCATTTTAATTCTAATTGATAAATTGTACTATGTCTTATCTTGATATTGTAAGGTTGATTAAATTCAACTGATTCAATGAAAAAAAAAGAAGGAAACGAATATGAGGGATGAAAGGATAAGAAGGAAGGATATGAGGCGAGAGCAACTATATCACGAAGAGCAAGAGAGAAACAGCTTGTTCGCAAACTGAAGGCAGCCTATGACCAGTACAGACAGGATAAGCAAAAGTTGGAGGAAGTTAGAAGGGCAAAGGAACGTAGAGACGAAAGGATGAGGGAAGTAGATAAGGCTAGAGAAGAAGCGCGGAAGCGCAAAGAAATAAATGAGGAATTAGAACGTAAGCGCAGCCAGAGGGCACAAGACCTTGAGTATTTGGAGCGGGAAGTCAAAAAACCCAATCCTGTGGTAGAGTGGGAGGACATAGAAGAATTCTTTCCTGCAAATGACTCGGTACCAGGTACGAGTGGGGCAAATATTGAGGATGACTTCGATACCAGAAGCATCGGGGAAAGATTGACAAAATATACAATGAGATGGGGCTGGAACAGATATCCCATGGGGGAAGGGAAAATGAGCGCTTAGAGAGCACTCAGCTATATGACACTGAGGATGTCACTCGAAGTAGTGGGGGCAGAGGACTGTCCCTAGACAGGCTGGAGATTGGGCAGAACAAAGAAGATGCAAGGAGTTGTATAAACTGGGAAAAATCAGAATCCGACTCCGGTGGGGAGACTGATGACGAGGCACACGAAGGAGGGAGACGCGGAAAAGGCGGCTCCCAGGAAACCAAGGGGTACGATGGTCAGACGCTAGCGAGTCCGCAACTGGGACACCAAAGTCTGCCGCTCAGCCCGGCCGACAAGAAGGAATTACCCACGGTCGGAGAGGGGTGGCAGCACCAGCCTATGCAGACAGATTGAGGGCATTGCCAGGTAGAAGGCAATGCAGGAATGATACCCCAGCCATAGACAGGAGAGCTAGAGAGAAAGAGAAGGAAGACTGCGCGTCCCAAATCCCACTGTTAGAAAAGGGGGGAGCAAGACCACAATATATTCCATGGCCACACATGGACCGAGAAAACCTGAAAAACAAGCTTCCAATGCTGACATCAGGAGCCGGGAAGTGGATACATGAGTTAGAGAAAATGACAGAGGGCGTCACCTTAGCTATAGGGGACATTACGGGCCTCCTGATCGCCATACTTGCTGAAAGGGCAGACGATGTATGGATACGGGCTGGGTACCCCCGATTAACCACAATTGACACTTCCCCTGACGGAGTGCCATTTAACAATTGTAGAGCAGCAGTGTGGAAAGCGCTATGAACTCTTTACCCTGACACTTCTGATATGGGAGCTATAATGACACGAAAAATGAAAGAGTCAGAGGATCCGTTGATTTATATCCAGAATTTTCAAGACGCATGGGTGCTCGAAACACATGAGTCTTGGACGAAATCTATCCCTGTATTCTACCATATATTATGCCAGGGGTTGCCTGAACCGGTACAAAAGCAGCTCAAGAAATTAGTAGGAGTAGAAGCTAAACCCTGGGCCGTAATACAGTCGACAATTGTGCACTATTGCAGATTGTTGCAAGAGAAAAACCAGAAAAAAGAGGCAACTCGTAAGGGTGAGGAGGCAAAGCTGGTGCAAAAGAAACTCTCAAAGTATGCTCTCGAAGGAGCCATGCTGACAAACCCAGCTGAACCAAGCACGCAATCAGCAGCTAACCCATCCCAGCATAACCAGGGTAATGTGCAATTCTACCCGAGAGGTAGGGGTTTCAGAGGAAGAGGATGGCAGAGTTGCCACGGTGTGTTTCGAGGTAACCAAGGTGGATTTCAAAATGTGCAGATGGGCAGTGCAGCCACACCAGATGGACAAATGGCCCGACCACCACCGGTGTGTTGGCTATGTGGAATAACAGGACATGTGGCGGTCCATGTGTAGAAGCCAAGGCATGTGGCAAAACGGCCAAGGAATGGTGACAGGCATGGTGAACCAGCCTGCCGTCCCGCACCAGGGCGGTGCACAAAGTCACGTAGTGCAGCAGCAGGCGTCAGGCTTGAAGCAGGGTGCGCAGCAAGTGGTTCAACCCTCGAACATGGGGAACCCGCCACAATGGACATTCCCAGCAGGCACCGCAGCAAATGCCTCAGGGCACTAACGCCGGAGGGGGAGACAACCCTGGAAATGGGGGAAATCCACAGGCATACAGTGGGCCGAACTTATATATGAAATAGGACAGCTCATGGGGGACTCTGATGTGCTCTATCCTATCAGTGACACCAGACCCTAATAGGGAACCTAGGGTGAATGTCGTCATAGGGGGCAAAGAATATGACTTCTTAGTTGACACGGGTGCAACGCGCTCGTGCATACGAGAAGGCAAGTTTTCCTTGTCCGGCGAGGCCATAGATACTCAGAGTTTCACGGGAGCTCACAGTAGAGTTCCCTTTACAGACGCGCTGCCAGTCTCTGTAGGAGAGTGCGAAATGAATGTACCCTTATTGTATTCAAGACAGACCCCAGAAAACATCCTGGGTCGAGACTTGATGACAAAGTTGAATATGCCAATCTCATTTACCGAGAATGGTATAGTGTGCTCCACTCCAGGAATGCATTATTCAAACATATGCAAAATGATTAGAGCATACTCAGGATGCATAGCCATGAGAGATACACCCTTAGAACCAGAAGCATTTGCATATGGAGTGCGGGTGCTCATGGTGGGATTGCCAGGCCTCGCGGATAAAACCATGAGAACCCCTGATGAGTTCCTATTTAGACCAAGAATACCTATGCACGAAGAGGAGGGACAAGTATTTCCCTTAATGATACAATCTGCCGCAGTGCGAGGGAAAGTGGTATTGGTTGAAGGATATGATGACGAAGGGAGACAATGGTGCGCGATTATCACCATCGAAGAAGGGTACTGAGTGACCAATGTCACCGATGACGATCTGTTCGAAGAACACCATGACCTAGAAGAGACAAGGGTGGAAGTGATTCTCACCTTTTGGGTCAAAATGATCAAACGGGAAGTGCCACAAAGAATGATGTTGGCACTCACACGTCCGGAATACTTTGATGATGACATGGCCCAAGTACCCGTCACAGTATGCACTACAGGGCCTTATGACATAGGCCTCTTGAAAGGGGCAGGTGAAGTAAAAAATTAAATTGAAACCAGGAGCAATTTTACCAAGAGCTCGACAATATCCCATGTCCAGAGAAGCTGATGAAGGGATCACGAAGACGATTTCCACCATGATGGAACAGGGCATCCTAGTGACGTCAGAATCACCTTGCAACACAGTGATTTGCCCCATCAAGAAATCAAAGGGAGGGTCTTGGCGTTTGATCCAAGATTAAAGGGCATTAAACGATATTGTTGAAGCCGAGTTCCCTCTAGTCCCTCACGCATCTACAATTCTATGCAACATACCCACTGAGGCAAAACATTTCACGGTGATCGATTTGAAAAATGCTTTTTTCTCAATCCCGTTGCACCGTGATTCGCAAGACCTCACGTCGTTTACTTTCAGACAAATGTGTCTGAAAAGCACGAGATTGCCACAGGGGTATTGTGAGTCTCCGTCTGTCTTCAATAGAGTCTTGCAAATGGACCTAATCAATACTGCAGTAGACAGTGTTGTCTTGCAGTATGTAGATGACATTCTGATCTGCAGCACCACTGAAGAGCAATGCAGGCGTGACTCCGTCCAGCTACTGACTATACTGGCTGAGAAAGGATATAAGGTTGACAAGGAGAAGTTGCAATACTGTCAACAAGAGGTACTGTACATAGGCCAGCTAATCTCCCACGAGGGGAAAAAGATAACCCCAGAAAGGGCTGAAGCTATCATGAACACAGCTAAACCACTCACGATAAAACAAATGCCGAGCTTCCTAGGCCTGTGCAATTATGTCAGAGCATGGGTCTTCAATTACAGCTCGTATACCAAGCCCTTGCTTCAGGCTTTGAAGAAAGCCCAGGCAACAAAGGAAACAGTCGAATGGACTGAGACAATGGAAAAGGGGTTTGCAGAACTTAAGGGGGCGATTTGTAAGGCCCCAGTTTTAGGGATTCCAAATTATGCAGAGGAATTCTACCTGTTTTCACATACTGATGGTAATTTTATGACAGCAGTACTCGCTCAGCGAACTTCACTGGGGTATGAGCCCCTAGCGTATTACAGCGGGAGTCTGGACCCGGTTATGGGAGGCCACTTCCCATGCAAACAAAATCTCACTGCCGTCGCATTTGCCATCGAGAAGGCATCATCCATAGTGATGGGGTGCTCCATGACTTTGTATGTCGAGCACTCATTATTCGCCATACTAGAAAAACCAAAGGGAACGTTGACATCTCAGAGAGCATCCGCTTATGAGGTGATTATCTCTAACCCATCGATCAAAATAGTTTGATGTGCAAACTACGAGGAATTCTATGATGAAATCCCCAGGGTAAAAGAAAATGCCCTGGCAGGTGGTGAGATTGTGTTCATTGATGGTTCTTCGAGAATTGATCAAGAAGACGGACAAAGATATACACGTGTTGCCGTAATTAAACACATGGCAAACGGAGAATTCCAAGTACTCGTTAGTGCACTAATATCATCTCATTATTCAGCACAGGCTGCAGAATTATTGGCGTTGATACTCGCTATTGAGAATCATGCAGACCAGGAAGTAACGGTGTACAGAGACTCCGCCTATGTGACGTCCACAGTGCATGCAGGGCTGGTGTGCTGGAAAAGGAGGGGCTTCCTCCGAGTAGACGGCACGCCAGTACAGCACGCAGCCTTATTGGACAGGCTGATTAAGGCACTACAGCTCCCAGTGGGCATAGCGGTCGTGAAATGCGCTGCCCACACCAAAGGGATGGATTTCGTGTCACTTGGAAATCATGAAGCGGACACGGAAGCCAAGCATATGGCATCCAAGACTGAACCAATAGTGGACGTGGAAGTGGCACGTACCCATGAAAGGATGATGGTAGCACGAGCCACACCTGAGGCCTATAGCAGTATGGGGCAGACTCAGTTAATGGAGCTACAAGGTGAGGCACCTCAGGAGGAGAAGAATTTGTGGAAATGTCGAGGGTGCTCCTTAAGCCCCTCTGTCGGATTGTGGAGGCAGGACAGCACTGGTAAACCAGTAATGCCTGTCACCCTACTAAAAATAGCATTGGAGCAATTGCACTACCCTATACATATGACAAAAGAAAATCTTGCTGCAACGCTCGCAGAAGACTGGTTTACACTGAATTTAGCAGAGCATGTTGCATTTTTTATGATGAACTGCATTATCTACCAGCAATTCACCGCTGGGCACACATTAAAAGTAGTGAGAGGAGTTATCACCCAGCCCAATGGGCCATTCCAGCACTTGCATATCGATTATGTCGACATGATTCAAGTGTGCAATGTGTACAGGCATTTAATTGTGGTGGTGTGTCCATTCTCTAGATGGATAGAAGCAGGTCCCTGTGCACATCTAGATGCTACCTGTGATGCCAAATTTCTGGTGAGGGAGGTGTTCCCTAGATGGGGGGTGTTCGAGGTAATGAGGTCAGATAACGGGGCTCACTTTGTCAATTCAGTGTTTGAGCAGATCAGCTTGTTGCTTGGTATAAAACACAAGTTCTCGTTGGCGTATCATCCGGAGGGGAATGGCATATGTGAATGGCTCAACGGCTTGTTAAAGGAGAGGATAGCCAAGCTGAAACTCACATTAAAAAAGGGATGGCTGCACTGTCTGCCACTGGCATTGTGTGCACTTCGGAACCAACCAGGCTCTGACCATCATCTCACGCCGCACGAGATAGTCACAGGCAGAATAATGAGGACCCCTCTTACCCCCCGTGATAGAGCTAGATGTGATACCCAGCCAACAAGAGAGGTCTTGGGGACAGAGATGCAGGATTACTTGAACTGTATGACTTCCAGCATCTCTGTCATTTTAGGCCAGCTGCAGCGACGGTGAAAAGGGTGCAGCACAGTACAAAATACAACAGGAAGTGCTGAAACAGGCACTGCACAAGGTTTATGTGTGCCTCTCGTCTTCCCTGGTGATGCTGTACTTATAAGGAACTTCACAAGAAAAAGGTGGGACTAGCCAGGATTTAATGGCACTTTCATCATGGAGGACAGCACTCCGTCGGCCGTCAAGCTTCAAGGAAGGAGGGCGTGGCTCTTCCTAAATGACATTAAACCATACATAGGGGAGAACCCTCCAACTGCATCTAACCACGAAGAAACCACAGGCAACGGGGAAGAACCTCAGTACGTGCAGACAAGATCCATGGCGAGGAAAAAGGACGCATGAGCAGCAAACTAAAGGCAAGAGAACTCTTTTTTAAAATTGTGGCCTTTTAACCGAACATTTCCTAAGCTCAGAGAAGGATGATAAACAACAATAATACGCACAGTCTGTGCATCACAGTTGCAGGTTAAAGAGAAGCGCATCCAAAGCCGCAACAAAGTTGATAAACCGAACTTTTGAAATACAGACTGTGAAAAGGACATTTTATGAGAGTGTAACACAGTGTTCTGAGGCAACCAGTATCAAGACTTTGTTTAAAGAACTTATGGTATCCCCCAACAGAGACCTCAAGTGGGATGTGCTCACATACTTCCAGTTGATGGTGATATCATATCCGTCACTCACAGGGAGAGAAACCAGTGTCACAGACTTTGTTCAAGATCCTGCCAACAAGGAAGTAATCCGGCAACTACTGACCGTCATCACGGAAGCCTTCACCGAGCTGCCTGAGCACAGTGAAGAGGACACAAATGCTTCCACCACAGGTCGACATTTATGAACTCACCTTCACACTGTTCTTCCAAATAATAGAGAAGTGCCCGGCACTTGTCGGAAGGACCACGGACACACGCACTTTTATCAGAGACCCAGGGAATTTAGCACAATTGAACCAGCTGTGGGCTAAACTAAATAACCTGGTGGCAATCCACGCAACAGGAAAGTGCAGAGACTGTTCAAGTCAAAAGAAAAACTTGTGATCGGGACTCACCAAAACAGGACAAATGTCCCTGTCACCCGAGGACACCCGGCTGGCGCACAACGTCCTGTTCAGACTGGTCACAGACTATCCAGAAATGGTGGGAAGGCCTACTGATGTTGACATCATCACCTTCCTCAGAGATCCAGCCAATATCCCACACATGGGCACGCTCCTCCACGGCATCATGCTCCAGGTGGAGCTATCCAACATCCAGCGAGAATACCTAAGGAGATTCCAGTGAAACTTTCCGCCGAGGGACAGATCGAGGAGACAGAGAGACAGTGCTTTATCTTTCTGCGAGGGACAGATCGTGGAGACAGAAAGTCAGTGCTTTATCTTTCTGCCGTGGGACAGATCGTGGAGACAGAAAGTCAGTGCTTTATCTTTCTGCCGTGGGACAGATCGTGGAGACAGAAAGTCAGTGCTTTATCTTTCCGCTGTTGGACAGATTGAGAAGAGCGGAAAATGAGAACTCCACCATCATGTTATTTCTTTTTCTATTTTTTCCTATTTTTATTTTTATTTTGTATTTTTCATGTTCACTTTCATTTTTATTTTTATTTTTACATTTTATTTTTGTGTGATTTTTGGCAGTTCCATCTTTTCATTCCTTCGTATTGAACAGGTCCTAGCATGTCTTCAGGACCAAGGCAAATTCGAGGAGTAAACTGGGATTTTACCTATTGTAGATATGCATAATAAAGGCGACGTGCCAAAGATGCTAGCCTAACCTTTTCCCATAGTCTAGCAAGGGAACTGTACTCCACACCCAGTGACTACCGTCATCACCCGCAAGAGGGGGGACACTCGAGAAGCACACGTCACTTTAGTAATTCACAAACCCTTGAGCAACGAAATCAGAGTGAGGAAATGAATGAAACGCTGATAATAGACTAATGTTTGACATGGGGGCCAAGAACAGTAACTTGGTTCTACCGCCAGCAGAGGGGCGCCCCCGCTTCCCTGGAAGAAAATGCTGCCAGCTATTTTATAGATCTGTTATGTGTATTTGCATAGTAATCATCATTGTGTTTCTTTCATTGACCATCAGAACTGCATTTTTTATTGGTGCACGAAGCGCCCCAATTTCAGTGCCCCCACCTGATAATGAACGCCTGGGTCCCACGAAAGCACCCAGACCCTATATAGTTATCCCAGTTCCAAGAAAACATGATGATGAAGTAAACAAACTACAATTGAATGTAATTAAAGGTGATTTGCACACATTTAAGGTAACAAATGAAGAAGGAAATTGGAGACAGGGTCAGCACGGAATGAATGAAAATGTTGCACTGACCACTGCACGCACTCACACACTGAACGCACACACGAACAAGGGCAAGTGTCAATGGCTACTGGGCCTCATACGAAGGCAACAGAGAAAACGAGACTGCCTGCCAAACAACCAGTTCTAGAAAACAGTAGAAGTAACCAAGAAGAACCAAGGGAGAAACCAAAGAGAGAGGGCATAGCTAAATCCCTCAAAAGAACAGAAGTAGCCACAAAGGAACTCACAGAGAAAACACAAATGCTGATGGATTATTTGTTCCCATTCATAGCCAGAGCAAAGAAACTGCACGAGGAGCTGATAAATAGAACTCCAGAGACTATAACAGCAAGCACGCCAGCTCCAACACAAGGAGCAAACATCAGGCCCACGACACAGCCACGCTTTGGGGAGTCCGTGAGTAAATGGTGGCTAGAGAACATCTACAAAAAATTGCAAAAGGAAAGGAAAAGAAACGCAAAACCTTCTCCTACCACAGTGATACAGGTAATGAAACCTGCTCCCCAAACAAGCATGCCGAGAATCCGCCAGCAAGAAAGAGTCATATAGACGCATTTAGAGACGTGGTTATAGCTAACTACAAAAGGACATTGAGGATCAAGAGAAACCCACATAAAGACAACAATGAACTCAGTGATTACCTGGACAGCACAGCCCATCTCGGAAACAACATATGGTAGGAAGTAGGACGAAAACAATCAGAAGGAGAATGTTTTGTCTGTGCACTCCTACCGTACAGCGTGGGAAAATCCAAGATCTTTGTGGCAGTGGAAATTGATGTCCCTACAGCACACTGTATGTCACACGTGGCAATGTGTAACATCAGAGGACAATTTATGGGAAGAGACGCCTCACTAATATGGGCCACCGAGAAGGATTACCCAGATAAAGATGGCTACGTCCAGGACATTATAAAAAGAAACAGGGCGCATACCAGGAATCACGTGATCAGATACGAGAATCCTGATGTCAAAAGATCAGGAACACGATGGGTAATAAACCCAAGATTGAACATTCAAGGAAAAACTGCAAAAAAAGGCTCAAATCTGGAAGAACCGAGGCCAAATGCAGATATGGGGGACAGTGATCTCCCCAAATGAATGGGAAGAAGGAGTAGTAATCTGCCTAGCGTGAATGGGCCTCGGAGCCTGCAAGGAAGCAATAGAGAACTCACAGAGGTTATGAAAATCTCTATGGCCAAAGTTGGTCAAGTTGCTAACATGGGTCGAAGACAGAGGAGGACCCCTGCAAATAGTACCACTGGAAAGCCCAAAACTATGCTTCAGAAGTAATCGCACAAGGAAGATGGGAGGGAATGCAAACTGCGGATGAATCTTTGAAGCCCCAGGAATGACACAAGAAACAGCAGTTATTATGGACCATTACAGGGCGTGTGGATCCAAGGCATACGTAAGGCTGCCGAAAAACTGGGGAGGCATATGCACACTAGTGAACGTCCATGGCCCCGCACTAATGATCCCAAAAAATGACCTTAATTTGGGCAGTTTCCTGAAAGCAGATGCTCATCTAAGAAAAAGGAGATCTGTGGAACTGGTATCCAGGATAAAGAGAGAAAATTATTTTTCTACCAAATCAGAAGAGGCATTCCATGCAATCCCATACAAACACAGGCTATTCAGTCTCACCTCAACAGTATTCACAACACTACTCCTGCCCCACATCCAAGTTGGAGTGAATGCTAAATGGCTGCAGATAACCAAAAGTTATTGCAGACCATCAACACCACTATAAAAGGATTCAACGCGATCAGAGAAGAACTGAGAGCCATCAGACTGATGACCCTCCAGAACAGATATGTACTTCACATTATCACAGTGATGGATGGAGGTGTTTGCGCAAAAATCGGAAAATCGTGTTGCACATTTATACCATCGCACGATGAAGAAAATGGAACACTAACAGAAGCCATAAGTATGTTGACAAACCTAAAGAACCAGATGATTGACGAAAATGATGAAGTGGACGATAACAGCTGGTTTGGAGCCCTGTTCTCATGGGTCCCACAATGGATGGCAGATATATTCAAGATTCTGGGAGCCTCACTAGCAATGATACTGCTAGGATTTTGTGTTATCAAGATAATCATCACACAGTGCCAGAAAACTGCAAAGAAAACCATTGGGATGAAAACAATGGTTGATGTCGAACCAGGGTGAAGGCAGAGAGACCTGACTGATGAAGAAATAAGAGACTTTGTGAAGGCCAGTGAATTTGCGCCAGACGGAACTAAGTTAACATGTCCCAGGAAAAGAAGAAAGTACAAAGGAAAATGGATCTATTGCAGCCCAAATGGACAATGCCAGCTAATGACCTGGAACAAAGACGAACATGTAAAAACAGCCGTAAATTTGAAAGGAGTGATAAAAATATGGACTCCCAAGACGCACATGTTCACACCATCATGTACAAACCCTGAAGATGACGAGGAAGACATAGATGAATCAAGAAAGACGAACACGAAGGAGGACACAGAAGTGGTTGATGAACCGACCAAAAGGGGGAGTGTAGAGGAGGTCCCAGACATGGCCTGCACCGCTGCCCCCCATTACGAGGTACCAGGAGCGTACTCGCCAAGGTATGTGATGTATGAGGAGCAAATGAACCAACAAAGAGCTGCATGTGGACTCTGCCCAGTGTACATCAGAAGAGCCGTACCTGTTGAAGCACCCATAACCAGACAACCATGGGCTGCACATTATCCTCTTAGACAACCATACCAGCAACTGAGACGAAATGAAGAGTACCTACAGACGATCCACGAAGAAACTCAAAGAGCTTTAATGGAAGGCCAGTGGAAATAACACAAGGGCCTGGACAGACTCGCAAATGAACGAAACCGACTATCGAAGATAGCACGCCAGTGCAAGTAAGTATGAAAATAGATGTAATGGACACAGGAAAGAAACAATGTTAAAACGTAAGGAAACGCTGCTGTGCGTCAAGATGGAAGCAACCAACCAGTTAATGCATGTAAATAGGCTTGAAACGCAAGAAGCTAAGAAACGATACTGCTTGCAATGCTTAGTAGAGGAATAGAGCGGCAAGCGCCAACCATATATCTACCTCAATAAGGCGCATTATACAAGTGCAACTCCATTTTGTAAAGCAGAACTAAACTCAGGCTGCATGGGGCCATCAAGGCCGAGATTCATATTCCAGCTAAAGCCAGAAGGGAAGAGCGGAATCGAAACTCAGCATGGAGCAGCTCATGCCGGGGAAATCGAGGTCAACCAGAGAAGGGGAGGATATCGTCAGTTAACAAGAATTGAAACTTCAGAGCATACCAGCCTGCCCCATGAAGGTCAAGATAAGGGAGGCCCAGGCAGGTGGCGAGGCCTAAGTAGAATTAAAACACACTAAAATCTGGAAACTGAAGCAGATTCATGGTGAATAAACACGTGACCAGCCGAGCACAAGGAGGCACTAACGTCTGATGTCACCCAGAACCCGAGGATGCCATAACTTTTCCTGATAAAAGGCTACAGTTTTGAGACCATACCCTGCCAACTAATTGACACATAGCCCAAAGATACTGATTGATATAAAGGAGGCAGGGTGAATCCTAGGGCACGAGGCACCTGGGTGTCTATTCTGCATGCTGCTAATTAAAAGTGGAGAATTACGTCCAAGGGTGTAACCTGCCCAATCACAATGGACCAAGTTATCTAGGGTCCTATAGATAGTAGAACCAATGCGACGTCGTATTTGACATGACGTCTATCACGCATGATGTAGAGGGTTGGACATAGACGCTCACCCGATAAGAGTTATCCAATCCGCAGGCTCTGTTACCGTATACAGATATAGCACCTATACTTAAGTTACCTTTCCTGACCAATTATATTGCATGACGAGTTTTGTAGAGTTAGACGTCAATGATGACGAGTTTTATGTATAAACGTTGCTGTTCAACTGAAGTTCGTGGAAGTCAGAGCGAGACAGGCGATTGAGAGAATGCTGATTTCCAATTGTTTCCCTGTTTGATGTACTTGTCATTAAACAGACTTCCCTTTGCCAATCTACTGAGTCCTCCTTATTGAGTCGTGTTGGAGTAAGTGAATCCTGTACCCCCATTCCTCACATGATGCAGCCATCTTGTCATACAAGTACTAGAGGGTGGGCACTGGCCTATGGGCTCGTCAGTGGACATCTCGTCCTCTTTTACAACCTGGCTTGTGCTCTCACGCAGGGAGGTCACCTGTGGGCTTTCTCCGTTTATCCCACGCAGGGAGGTCACCTGACTTGCGCTCTCTCCGGTTATCCCACGCAGGGAGGTCACCTGACTTGGGCTCTCTCCGGTCATCCCACGCAAGGAGGTCAGCTGACTTGGGGTCTCTCCGGTTATCCCACGCAGGGAGGTCACCTGACTTGCGCTCTCTCCGGTTATCCCACGCAGGGAGGTCACCTGACTTGCGCTCTCTCTGGTTATCCCAAGCAGGGAGGACACCTGTGGGCTCTCTCAGGTTATCCAACGCAGAGAGGTCACCTGACTTGGGCTCTCTCCGGTTATCCCACGCAGGGAGGTCACCCGACTTGCGATCTCTCCGGTTATCCCACGCAGGGAGGTCACCTGACTTGCGCTCTCTCCGGTTATCCCACGCAAGGAGCTCACCTGTGGGCTCTCTCCGGTTATCCCACGCAGGGAGGTCGCCTGACTTGCACTCTCTCCGGTTATCCCACGCAGGGAGGTCACCTGTGGGCTCTCTCCGGTTATCCCACGCAGGGAGGTCACCTGACTTGCGCTCTCTCCGGTTATCCCACGCAGGGAGGTCACCTGTGGGCTCTCTCCGGTTATCCCACGCAGGGAGGTCGCCTGACTTGGGCTCTCTCCTGTTACCCCACGCAGGGAGGTCACCTGACTTGTGCTCTCTCCCGTTATCCCACGCAGGGAGGTCACTTGTGGGCTTTCTCCAGTTATTCCAACGCAGGGAGGTCACCTGACCTGGGCTCTCTGCGGACAGGGGCATTTTCATCGCATTCTTGCACCTCACAACACGCAATAATACCCCTCGGCAGGTTGCAGTACTTATTGAGTATTGCCTCAGTATAACGGGTCAGTGTTTGGTCACCTTTGGCAGACAGCTCTCTTCCTTGCCTGGAGTGCAGTTCTGCCACTGTAAGATAACTTAGTGGGTTGGGTAAATGCCGTTTTTCATTGTCTTGACTGCATTAGTACATGACAAATACCTCCTTTTTCATCTATATAAGAATTTAAGACACCCCAGATGCCCGCCCCCCCCTCCTTCAGCTTGGGAAACACTTCGCCCAACACCCCTTCTTTCCTTCCTTCCATCGCCCTTTAACTACAATAGCACTTACCTGACATGCACTTTCAGACCCCAAAGCACTTTTAGCTCTTCGGTACACTTGACTGACTCTCATTCCAGCCTTCCTCTCCCTTCATCGTTCCTCTCCCTGCCCACACCCCCCCCCCTTGGGTATCTCCTTAGCAATCCTGGAACGTACTCTCTTGTGCCTTGAACGTATATGGGCGGGCCACCACCCCTCGGGCCACTTCTTCTTACCCTGGGCCCCACCACACATATAGGCAGGGCATTTGGATTTGGCATACGTGGCCCAGCACGCATGCAGCCCCTGAGGGAGGGGGGCGGGGAAGGCACTCAGAGCTCCGGCTCCCCGGGGCGTATCAGCTAAACCTCTGCTTCCCTCAACCGTGCACCCGAAGGTTGATGTTCACCCTCTTTTTCTTCTCTCAGTCTTCCTATGGGGCAAGTCCACAGGTTCTGGTAGGGGTGGCCTGCCCATTGTCTTCAATCTGTGAAGGGTGCAGGCGTCCCCCGCAGTGAGGACACCTTGGTACAGTCAGCTGAGTAGAGTAAAAACACATTCACACTAATAAAACAACTAACAGCGAGGCAGACATTCTTCTTCTTCTTCTTAATCATCGGAGGCGTGGGCGGACCCACGCAGGCGCTTCCCCATCCTATAGGATGATGTGCACCGTACCCACTAATTATTATTTAGCTCCATTTAAACTCACAACTCCTCCCACCTCCCCGTCTGCCTCACAAAATCCAACATCACACTACTCCTCCTCCTGCCTCTCTCCCCATCACCTCCCAGCAAAGCCCTCTGCTCAGCCACACCCAGCGCAGACAACCGAACCCTCATCAATTCTCTCTCTGCAACATGTCTCTCACACCTAATCAAAAAATGTCCCACCGTTTCAGGCACCCCACACACCGCACAGTCCCTTGATTCACGCTTCCCTATTCGAAATAGACAGTCATTCCGCCCCACATGACCTATCCTCAACCGATTCAGCATCACCTCCTCCCCCCTCCTCCATCCTGAACTCCCTGCATCCACCTTCACTGACACTTTCCCACGAACACCGAACATCCACCTGCCCTTCACCCCACTCACCCACCTCTCGTGCCACTCATCTAGGACCCGTCTCACCATCACAGCCTTCACCTCATCCACACTCAAAGGCAACCTCACATCAACCGCTCCCCTCCTCATACCCTCACCCGCCGCCAGATCCACCAACTCATTTCCCAAAATGCCACTGTGACTGGGAACCCACGCCAACTCCAAATCCATACCCCCGCGCACACACCGATCAATCTTCATCCTAATGTCCAAAATCACATCCTTCCTATCACCATCCCCTGCCACAATCGCCTGCAACCCACTCAATGAATCCGAGAACACCACCACTTTCTCATACCCCAACTCACACACCCTATCAATCGCCAATGCAATCGCCACCAACTCAGCCGTACAAATAGACACATTATTCGTCAGTCGTCCTACTTTACACTCCCCAATGCTTTCTAGATAATACGCCATTCCCACTCTCCCAGACACAGGATCCTTTGAACCATCCGTAAACACCTTGTATCCTTCCTTTCCTGCCACATACTCCTGACCCAAAGCTTTGATCTCACCCCGCATACCTCTCTTCTTCGACACCACATTCGCCAACTCCAAACACACCTTTGGAGATCTCATCATCCACCTCGGCCTTCTCTCCAAATCCGTATCTGTCACAATCATCAAATCACCCACACCCCACTGCACTCCCTTCTCCCACATGTGAAACCCAAAAGTGCCCCCCTTCCTCCTCCACCGATCCCTGTAATAGTCAAACCTCCAATTATACTTCAAACATTCACGCACCGGATGAGCCACACTCTTCGCACTGCACTTCACCCACCATCTCATATTTAACGCATCCCTCCTCAACCCCAATGGCATCTCTCCCACAAGCACCTGAACCGCATTCACTGGAGAGGACCTCATCACACCCGAACACACCCTCAATGCCCTCGCCTGTACCCTATCCAACCGCAACTTCTGACTCGACGTATAACCCACTGACACCTGACACCCAAAATCCATCACACTCAAAATCAACCCCTTATACAACATTCGTAAACACTGCTGTTGCGCACCCCATTCTTTCCCAGTCACCGCCCGCAACAAATTCAGCCTGCGTTTACACTTATCCACCACACCATCCACTTGCACATTCCAATTCAAATTTCTATCCAGAATCACCCCCAAGTACTGAAACTCTTCCACGGTCTTCACCCTCACACCTTTCAAAACCAAATTCAACTCCTGCTGCACTCTTCTCCTTGAGAACACCATACTCACACTTTTATCCACAGACACCGAGAAGCCCCATTTCCCACACCACTCCTCCATGCGTACTATCGCAGCTTGCAACCGTCTCTGCACCAACAACAAACTCCGCCCTCTTACCCAAATAACACCATCATCTGCGAAGAAATCCACCTGACACCCAATTCCCGCAAAAGCCTGAATCAACCCATCCACCATCACATTAAACAGCATTGCACTAATCACACTCCCCTGCGGCGTCCCATTCTCCATCTTCCAAACCTCAGACAGCACCCCCCTCACTCTCATCTGAAAGGTCCTGTCAGCCAAAAATGCCTTGATCCACCGAAACATTCTCCCCTTCACACCCATCTCCAACAGTCTCACTAACAACCCTCCCTTCCACACCATATCATACGCCTTCTCCAAATCCAAAAAGAACGCTCCCACCAACTCTCCATCACATAATGCCTCCTCCACCCCAGTCACTAATCTCACTAATGGATCAGCCACCGACCGATTCCTCCTGAACCCACTCTGAAAGTCACTCAAACACCCATTCGACTCCAAATAAAGCCCCAATCGCTCAACCACCATCCGTTCCATAACCTTACACAGCACAACAGTCAACGCAATCGGCCTATACGACTTACACTCTGTAGGAACCTTGCCACCCTTCAAAATCGCCACTACAATCGCTCTTTTCCACAACTTCGGCAAAACTGCACTCTTCCAGATCTCATTGAACAGCGCTAATACCTCTAACTTACATTCCTCAGGCAACTTCTCCAAAAATACATACATAACTCCATCCACCCCAGGGCTAGACCACTTCCCCATCCGAATCGCTCCATCCAACTCCACCATCGAAAACGAAACCTCATTTTGCACCTCCCAAGGCCCAACATTCCCCACCACCTCTCCCGTCTCCTCCTCTACCACACCCATTCGTATCCTCACCTCTTCTGGGAAGTTCCTCGAACTGTGAACCCCCGCAAAATACTCCCCCAACAAATTCGCCTTATCCCCATCCTCACTAATCACCTCTTCTCCTTTCAACAACACAGACATACCACCCTGCAACCTCATTAATCTGGACATCCGCTTGAACTGTTTCCAAACCTCACTCACACCAGAATCACTCCCCAGGGACCCACAATAGCCCCTCCAATATCCTCGCTTTCTTTCCCTAATCACCCTCTGTGCCACCGCCTTAGCCTTCTTATATGCCACCAGATCCACCAACATTCCCGTTCTCACCGCTCTTGCTCTAGCCTTCTTTCGTGCCGCCACTGCTCTTGAACATTCCACCGACCACCAAGGAACCTCAATCTTCCCACCCTTCCCCCTCTCAATCTGTGGAATTGCTGCCAGAGACGCTGCTCTCATTCCCTGCACCAGATGCTCATTCCATTCATCCACCCCCCCCTCTCTTCCCCTTGGAACAATCAAATCCCGACACACTCCCTTATACACCTCCCAATCAGCCTTCCTAAAATTCAACCGACTCCCAGTCATATGTGACCTGGTCCCTACCTCACCCCTCACAGTCACCAAAATAGCAGAATGATCGCTCCCCATATCCCCATCCTCACGCACCTCCCAATCACATTCACCCGCAATTGCAGCAGTCACCCAGGTCAAATCCAAGCACGACAGCTTCCCAGTCCTCACATCCAACCTCATACCCGACCCATCATTCAGCAATACCAGACTCAATTCATCTGCCATGTCTTCCAACAGTTCTCCATTCGTATCTGTCCTATCACTACCCCACAACGTGTTGGCACTGTTAAAATCGCCACACAAAATATACGGTCCCACATGTCCTCTTATCACTCCAGTCAACACACCCACTTCCACCACCTCACACGGATTATAATAGTTCAGCACCAATACTTCCAATCCTCCTACCCGAATCTCCGCCCCAATCGCCTCTACTGCTCCATCCACCACAATCTCCCTTGCAATCAACCCCTTTCGAACTGCTACAGCCACACCCCCCCCCTCCCCTCCAACCTATCCTTACGAAACAACTCAAAACCTGGTATCACAAATCTCAAATCACCCTTCAACCACGTCTCCTGAATACAAACCACGGCAACATTCAATTCCTCACACAACACCGCTTTCAACTCCTGTCCATTCCTCAACAAACTCCTCGCGTTCCACTGCAAAATCCTCATGCCGGCACCCCACTCAGCTTCCGCACTTTAGCAACCTTCTTAAAGACATCTTCTTCTGATACATCTACAACATTCAAAAACCTCCTCCCAGCTTCCACCACTCATTTCGTAAGATCTGATGGACTGATAGACACATTACCCTGAACCAGATCCAGCACATTCACTATAAAGCACAAAAACTCAGTTTTCAGAACAACCATCATTTCTACACTTTTCACTTCACCCACCACTTTCTTCCTTCCCACAACCTCATCCACCACCAACTATTTCTCACTCACCTCACTCACTACCCGTACTGGTTTCACCTTTGCTACAGCCTGCGCATAAAACAAACCTTCTGCCGCCCTCACCTGTACCACTTCTTTCGCCACCCTGTAACTCTCACACCCCCTAAACGCGGAAGAATGCCCCCCCCCACAATTCACACATTTCTCCGGGGTCCCCACCTTGCATTCCTTTATATCATGATCTCCACCACACCTCCCACAGTGTCTCTTATTCCTGCATGCTCTCGCCACATGTCCAAATCGTTGACACTTATAACACCTCAATGGCATTGCCACATATACTTTCACACGATACCTCTGATAAGCCATCTCCACCACCTCCGGACACTCCGTTCTCTCAAATCTCACTGCCACAGTTGTAGACACCACATCCCCATGTGCATCCCTCCTCCCCAACCTCCACGCCTCCACCACCCTCACTCCCGCCAGTTGCTCCTCCACCTCAGACATACTCATAACCACCGGCACTCCATACAGCACCCCCTTACAAGACACTCCACTTTGATCAAACACTCTTACCGCATGTCTACCCAGACAACGCACCTCCAGAATCTTTGCTTTGCTATCAGCATCCGTCCCCTCCACCAATAACCGGCCCCCAGCCACCACTTGTACCCGGGAAACATCTCCCACTGCTTCCTTCAACCATCTAGCAATCTCTGTCGGATTCACCCCCAGAAACGTCTTGTCACGATTTTCAGGTTTCAACACTATCTTCCACACACTATCAGACTGCATCTTCTCCTCAGACATACCGCTCACTGAGGCTTCCAGCCCCTCCAAAGCGCACTTTTCTGGAGTCCCCGACCCTGAGATGTCCCGGACTAGCCCCCCTTCATCATCCCTCTGAGAGGATCTGCTGCGATGTCGTCCCTCATTTCCCCCCTTCCCCTTCTCCACAGGTGTAGATTTCGTAGATGATGTCTTCCCCCTCTTTGCCTCCTCCTCCTCCACCCCCCTTTCTTTCCAACCTTCCCTTTCCCCTTACCCATTCTTACCACCTCCTCTGAGCACTCTCACTCCTTGCATCCGTCTCCAGAGACCGCTCCTCCTCCTCGAACCCAGCACCCTCCACCCAGTCACCGCTCCGCCCTGCCTGGGTCCGCCTTCTCTGAGAGTCTCCTCTCCCCTGCAACAGAGCCAGCCCCACCGAGAGCTGCCAACTCCGACTACCCGAGTCACTGACACCTCTCAACGCCCTCAGTGTCCCTGCGTGCCAACCCCAGTTCTAACACTAGTTGCCTACTTGAGGCAGACATTCCTTTTCCAAACTTGATTAGTCAAGATTGCTACATAAAATTCTTTTGATTAGCAATCAAACTCACCTAATTAGCAATTTTGTCTGATCGTTATTTCCAATGGAACGGGAAGTTACTGGCAATCAATACAGGTTACGTCGCAGTTGCTTTGTTTCACACTAATTATAATTGTCATGTCATGGCTTGTTGCTTTTGCCACTCATTTTGAATTCTTTATGTGCTTCGCATTGTCCTCCCTTTTCAATATAAAACTACAAGTACCAGAATGCAAAGTAATGTGAAGGTAAACTCTCCTGCTGCTGCTTTAGTGACAGAAGGCCCTGCCATCCAGTGAAACGCTTTTAGTCCCTTGACACCCAGAGGCAGCTTGCTAATGTGCACCCTGTCCTTCAGCCAAACCACTTGTGTTTATGTGACCCACAAGCACTCAAGTATGGAAATGCAATGGACTGTATTCTTTTCATCAGATTGCATTTCTTTTAAAGTTTTTTTTAATGGAGTTAAACATTAAGCAGCCAACATAGCTGTGTGCAGTCATCAACCGCAGTTTGAAAACAAAGACAAACTCCAGGCCCGGCGCGACCCGACGCCTCTACCTCACAACAGGCAACCCGGTCCCCTCAGGAGCCCCTGCGCTTGAAACGGAGCAGGGGTACGGCACGCAAGCCAGGCCGAGCCGGCACGGTATCTTCCACCACTCCCTTAGGGTCTCATTCTCAGAAGCGTTTTATAATGGCAAACCCCCATTGGAAAACGCACGGTGAAGGAGTGTTTCTAAGCGCTGTTGGGGGCTGCTCCGGGTCACCGGGCAGCCCCGTGCTCGGGTCGGGTGGCACCCGACAACATACACGCTTCGGCGGCGCCCATGCCGCATACTCAGGGGTGGGGGCTCATCCCACCCGCTCCGGGACACCGGAGCTCCCCACATGGCCGGCTGGCAACCGGCTTACCGCGGCCCCGGCTCTGGGGGCACCCAGGCCGGGGTCGCCACCCTGGCCCGACTCACAGGGCCAGGGAGACACACATGGACGGCGTTGCCCGGCAGGGGCACCGTCCGGACGGCGTTGCCCGGCAGGGGCACCGTCCTGGAGCTGGGCCCCTTCCTTGGGCCCAGCACACGTGGTGGAGCGCCGCCATGGCGCTAACACAAACACACACCACGGAGTCTTGCTGGTCTCGACTGCCGAGCCGGAAGCGGCTCGGACCTTTTATTAAGATGGTCACATGGGTAACCATGTGACCATGCCACAGCACACTGGACAATACCATGGCCCCTTGCAGGGGTGCCATGCAACACTCCTCCTTTTTCATAACAACAAAACGAAAGACCCCACAATCCCCACCTAACCACAACTACTACTATTTGAGCCACTCTACTACTTTACACACCCTTTATTAACCTGGGTGAGTGGCTCTCATGTCACTAAACAGCACCACTGGGGCTACTGGCACCACATAAAGCACTCCGAGTCTATAGGTGTGCACCACACAACATTACCCACTAACCGGGCCATTTTTAAGCAAGTCCGTGTCTGCCGGCTCACAGTCTTCCGGGGAATGTTACGCATGATGTCCATCTTCCGTGTGGAGTCGCCGGAAACCAGCTCGCATCCTCACCAGCACTCGTATAGAACAGTCACAGCAAAGTCACAAAACCGGCAAAACCGCACCTGGGGAGGCCCAGGGGCCACATCAGTGAAGTCCACAAGTCTGGAGTGCCGCTGGAAGGCCGATGTCATGGCAGGATGTGTGGGCAAACGGGGTAGGGGGGCGCACAAGCACTCATAAGAGCTGCAACCCTCCCTTTGGAAATACCACATTCACCACCACCATGCCAAGGTGGTACCTGGGCCCCTTGCTTTTCTAGAGCCCTTCTTTTCCTTGCTGTTCGGGAGAGGGCACAGGGCAGTCAGCCACTCCGGTTGAGGGCGCCTTGGGCTTGCATGCCCACATGTTCATTTAGATGGTTTCCCCACCCCACTTAGCGTTGGGCACACTCCGACATAATGGACAATGACGAACATGCTGCAGGCACTACTGTTCTCATGCCCCTCCTTAATGATGCGGGGTGAGTGCTTGCAGTAATGCTGTGGGGCAGGGTAGCCGTTGTGCCCCCTATCTTTCTCGCGTGGGCTCGCATCACCGTCGTGGGCCCGGATTGATTTTGGCCCCGCCCACTCCTTTGTTCTTCTCGAGCCCGTTACGGGCCTTTGTGAAGCACTCTGCTGCATCTGAGCACAGCCGCTGGGTGGCTCCCTCTACTCGGTGGGGAGAAATGGCAGCTCGCCTACATTTTTTTTTTTTTTTCCCGGGCCCAGTTAGAAATTGGGCTCGCCTCACCTCCCCGTGCTGCGGCGAATACTGCCCACGCTCGGGCCGCCTCAGCCGTTTGGCGGCACCAGTCTGAACTCTGCCTCCCCTGCCAGCTCCCACTCGGCGGATGCCGCTTGCTTCTTGGGAGGGGGCAGCCTCTACTTGTCGTGGCCAGGGGGGTGGTGGGGCTGGGCATCCTGTCGCAGCCGACGCCGCAGATCTCTCACCCTCTCCACACGGTTGGGGAAACGGCACCATCCGCATCGCCTTCGCGGGCCCAGTTGGAGTTGGGCCCGCACCCTTTTCTTCAGCGTTGTTCGCCGCACTTCCGCGGCCCACGGATAGGGGGGGAGGGGCAGCGCCTCCTCCTTGCGGCAGCTCCCTCATCGTTGCCGACGCCGCAGGCACTCTTGCTCCCCACGGGGAGGAGAACAGCTTCCTCCCTTCGGGTGGTGGTGGGGGGCCATAATCTTCATTACGCGGCCGCCGCGGCACAACTCACTGTGCAGTGGCCGCCTGCGCAGCCACCATCCTCTCCTCTCCGTTGTCGGGGAGAGGCCTCCTCCATTGCGGGCACAGCTGGAAATGGGCCCACCTCCACATATATTTTTGGGGCACGCGGGGGGCAACATCCTCGTCGCCATTGTTGGGGGCTGCTCCGGGTCACCGGGCAGCCCCGTGCTCGGGTTGGGTGGCACCCGACAACATACACGCTTCGGCGGCGCCCATGCCGCATACTCAGGGGTGGGGGCTCATCCCACCCGCTCCGGGACACCGGAGCTCCCCACATGGCCGGCTGGCAACCGGCTTACCGCGGCCCCGGCTCTGGGGGCACCCAGGCCGGGGTCGCCACCCTGGCTCGACTCACAGGGCCAGGGAGACACACATGGACGGCGTTGCCCGGCAGGGGCACCGTCCGGACGGCGTTGCCCGGCAGGGGCACCGTCCTGGAGCTGGGCCCCTTCCTTGGGCCCAGCACACGTGGTGGAGCGCCGCCATGGCGCTAACACAAACACACACCACGGAGTCTTGCTGGTCTCGACTGCCGAGCCGGAAGCGGCTCGGACCTTTTATTAAGATGGTCACATGGGTAACCATGTGACCATGCCACAGCACACTGGACAATACCATGGCCCCTTGCAGGGGTGCCATGCAACAAGCGCTAAAGTTTTCTGTGTTCATGCGTGAAAAGGCCATGCAGATCCGTTCATTCTGGGACTTCTTGTAGTTTTCGTAAATTTTAAATGGGAGCCAAAAAACTACAAGGCCCAGAATCCATAGAGAAAAACTGGACTAGACAGCCTTCTCATACATTGCCACAGGAAACTCAGAGGTCTGTGATCCTGCCCTCAAAATAACCTAAAAGCTCAATCACAGTGAATATTTTCATATTTCATTCAGGAAAGTAAAATGTCACTGCTGTTTGCTCCAAGTTTCGATCAAACACGCAAGCATTTGGACGTGATCTTGGAAAATTAGAAACCAAAGAACGCAGGGACGTCATTTGTGGGTCGCTAGGGGTCGCAGCTGCGACCCCGAGATCTCCCTTGCTACCCCTAAAAAAAGACTGTGGTCCTTGGCCAGCGCCATGTGGCTCTTTGTTTCTGGACTGGCTGGCTTTCTTACTTAGTCCTCTTAAAAAAAACAGGGTGTTCCACAAATACTTTGAGCAGTGACCCTAAATAAGAAAGAATAGGAATAACACATAATGTGTCTTTCTGGAATTCTGTACAATAATTGCTAGACTCACTAAAGGTTTATTTCAGGCACACTTCAGGGGGTGAGTCACTGATTTAGTCTGTTCTTAAACACCTCAGCTCAGCCTTTCATCCTTCTGTGGTCGATAAATGAGTACCAACACAGGTTGGGGGATATTGTATGTATATTTGATCTATATAAAGCGCTTAAGCGTAAGTGCTATATAATAACACATCATTATCATTTGGCCTTGGACGTCTGCTTGCATGCACAGTCATTTGGTAATATGGGCCTATACACACTGATCTTAATGATACGTATGGTGATCCATTCTTGTATGAAATGTACGTCACATTACAGTGATAATGAGAGAAACGTCTGACAACCTCTGTCGATTCTGCAAGCTTGAGATCGAAACTATAGAACATCTATTGTCGGGGTGTACGGCGTTGGTTGAACGGAGGATGCAACATCTAAGTGGTTTTACCCCCGAGACCTTAAATAACCACCATTGGTGGCAATATGCAGCATCTGGACATAACGTCAAATTGACATATGGGGTAGTGAACTTTCTGGACTCCTTGAAATTACATGAAAAGGATTACCTTAAGTTTAGTCTTAACGACTAGGAAGAGTGACTAGTGTAGTGTCTTCTCTACTCCAATAGACCAAATGTAATAAAAGCACGGAGACCTGTCTGTTTACACACAGGTTTATCGAGCTGAAATTAATAAAAAAAAAAAAATTACAGTGATAACAACGTAACCATATTTTTCGTAGTGTTCTTAGGAACAATGCTATATGATGCCACTTCCTGTCTTGTCAAGGGGTGAAAGGTTGTGTTCCATCGCTTCCCGTGATGGTACTTCACGGTGGGGTTAAATGACATCACTTCCTGTGATGTCATCGGAGTTCAAGGGTCATGTGATCTCACTTCCACTACCCCTGGCATTTTGGGGAAATGACATTCCTGAAACAACGTTGTCTAAAGAAAAAACGCCAACCTTGCCTTTTTTCTGTTGAGCGCTCAGATCGATATACATTTTTGCATTGGTGGTCACAATAAAGCCCCTCGCCCTCTTACCAGTCATCCTGGTGGCCGTCGCCGCAGACACGCGCAGGCGCAGTATATTATCCGCCATCACCCACCCGATAAAACCGCGCAGTTTATTTATTTAGAGTGTTTGCGCATTTTCACATTTTAAGAAATACATGAGAAAACGCCAGCGCTGCTTTAGAAAATAGAACTGCAAACTTCCCTTTCTTCTCCATTTATTCACTAAAATTAAAACTCCAGTGACTAATACCCAGAGCAGAGATCCCATGCACCGAGCATGGGCTCTTAGAACCAAGGCCAGCGTGGTATTCAGCAGCAGTCACGCACCAAGCCCCACTGACTTCCTAAACTTTGATGTCACCTGGAGGACTATGAGACGCCAGTGGAGGATGAGTCTGGGCTCAGTTGTGCAAGCCAAGCGCGTGCAAGGCACGTGCAATGACGCTGCAGAGCCTGGCACGAGGGCCTCAGCCCCAGGAACAATGTTAACTGTTTCAGCAACACATCTTCTGAGCCCAATCAGCTGGCCATCACTGGCCTGAAAATCATGTCGCAGTTTCTGCAACACCTTCAATAAAATGAATAGCAGTTTAGTGGGTTTCCGTCGCAAGTTGCGATGCGATGCATTTTATGCCTTGTGTCTATGTGTTCATTTCTAGCCCTATAACCTCTCTTCTGCCCTGATGATAGTAATGGAACTAGACCGTGGTTACACGTAACCCTCTATCAATCCAGGCCCTACAGAACTGATCTTCTTTGACATCTCGCCCCCTCCTATCATCGCCTCTCCTCTGCTCCTCTGTCACCTGCTGCATTTCTTGGCCCCTTCCTGCTTCCCTCCACACCCGCAGCTCCCATCTCCCCCCACGCTCCCTATGACTGTTTGCCCCTGTTACATTGCTATATAGACTAGCAGTCAAGTAGGAGAGGGTGGAAGGAAGGGGAGGAGTTGAGAGAGAGAAGTTAGTATGCAGTTAGCTCTTGAATAAAGAAGACGTTATAAAACTTCTCAGGTGTCGCGTCCTTACTTTCCACGGGCCCGGGCGGCCCACCAACTGGCGACGAGGCCGTCTCCAGCAACCCAGAGCTTTCCCAACTGGCGGGTGATCCCACCTCACCAGCCAACATCTCCAGCTCCTGATCCGTGCGCAGTCCATGTGCGTCTGCGCAGTCCAGCGACCGAAAGCTCCCCTGCAACACCCCACCTCCCAGGGCGAGGTACCACGGCTGTCCGCAGTGTCGGCCGAGCAACATTCCGCTAGCAACCAACCGAGGCTCCCAAGACGACGAACGTGCACATATGCACCACCTACAGGTTGGTGCCTGGACGCTGCTCCCCCCTCTCTCCACTGACCAATGAATTGTTATTATTACAGCCTGTCTCCTCCAACAATAGCCGCTCCTCAGGAGACAGACTTGTGCACCGACCACGCCAGATCCTCAGGGAGCACGTGGAACTCCTTGCACACACGCACCGGCCAGGGAAGGTGCATACAAACGTGCCCCACGCACGACTACAGGACAGAACTACCGGGACACGGTCCCTCTTGATTTCTGCATTAACCCTTAGTTTAGTTTAGTTTAGTTTAGTTTGTTTATTTGTAAAGCGCGGCCAAACCCTCGGGTAACTGGGCGCTAAAACGCTTACGGATCAACAGTGGTTACATAGTGTTGCACATACAGAATATAAAACATTACAGTAAATGGTAACCATGGACCTAGTTACAGAGTGGTCCAGGTGATGGACAGCAGGTCGTGACGTGACCAAGTCACAATTTGAGTTGCCACTCTCATAACGTATATTTAAGGGGCTAAGACTAGAGCAGCTTACAAAGAGGTTAAATAGGGTGATGGCCACCTTGGGTAGTGCTGTAATCATTCTATTGTTGGGTGAAGAACAATTCCTTGACTTTAGCCCTAAACGACCACAATGAGGTGTCTGCTCTAATCGTCATTGGTAGTGCGTTCCATTTCTCTGCTGCCAATTCCGGGAAGCTTGCTCCCCCAGCAGTTTTCAGGTTGAACTTCGGTATGCTGAGTTGGTGAAGGTGGGGTGATCTGGTAGGTCTGATAGAGTTCTGTCTCGTGAATTTGTCTGAAAGGTACCGAGGGGCTGTTAAGTGTAGGCATTTGTGTGTGATGACTAGCGCCCGGAGTTTAATTCTATCGCGAATGGGGAGCCAGTGGGATTCCTTTCTGAACGTGGAGATGTGGGCCTTCCGAGGGAGATTGAGAGCGCCCCGGAGTGCATTGTTTTGAAGTATCTGCAGTCTGTTCAGGTTGTGATTAGTAGAGCCGAGGAAAAGAGTGTTGCAATAATCTAATTTAGATAGTATGAGGGCTTTAGCCAATGTGAGGCAGCTGTTGGTGGATAGAAATGGGGTGTCCAGTCAAAGTTTCTAATACATAGTCTCGAAATGCAATACTTTCGAAACAAAAGGATCGAAAAAAATGGAATGCTTTTTTTAAATGTATTTTTCTTTTTTTTGGGTTTCGTATAGGAAAATGTGTGTTTTTTCCCCCCAAAAACAGGGGTTTGGGGGGGAACCCCCGCCCCGCCCAAAAAAAAAAAAACATGCATTCGAATTTGTTTTTTCGATCCTTTTGTTTTCGAAAGTATTGCATTTCGAAACTTTGACTATAAACCTAGAAATGGTCTGCAGGCATTTATAAGTTTATTGGTATAGGCTGTTGCTGAGATGGTGGCGTTGATTTGCTTTTTAAGGGAGAGAGTGGAGTCAAGGTACACCCCTAGTGTTTTTACTTCCTTCAACACTTTTATGATGTTGCCATCAATAGTGAAGGAGTGGTACCTGGGGTCCAGTTTGTTGAGACGGGCCTGTGAGCCGACAATGAGCAGTTCCGTCTTGTCGTCGTTTAAGCAAAGGCTGTGGGTGGCCATCCATGCTTGTATTTCTAGGTAGATCTCGTTCAGTTTAGCAACATCCTCATCGTAGCACCCTGTGAGGGTGATGAGGACGTGGGTGTCGTCAGCATAGTTGGTGTATGTGACGCCCAAGTCATCAAGGCGGCCGAAGAGGAGCTTGGTAAAGATGTGGTAAAGTGTAGGGGAGATGCAAGAACCTTGGGGAACTCCACATTGGATTGGGACAGGGTCTGCAGCGACGCCGCCCGAGGGGCCAAAGACCCTAGTTGTTCTGTCCGATAGGAAGGACCTAATCCAATTGGTGGCATCCTGGGAGAATGCAGCAGCCGAGGAGAGGTGTTTGGTGAGAATTTGGTGGTCCACTAGGTCGAAGGCTGCAGACAAATCCAACAGGAGCAGAATGTCCAGCTTGCCCTTGTCTTTGGCTTCATCCATTTGGATTTTTAGATCCAGAAGGGCTGTTTCAGTCCCGTGCCTTGATCTAAAGCCGGATTGTCTCAGTCCTAGGTTGTTGTCTTCCAAATGTTTTTGGATTTGGAGGTATGCTACTCTGTCTAGAATTTTTAGGAGGAAGGGGACTGTAGTGATAGGCCTATAATTAGTGGGAGTGTTGCGGTCTAGGTTGGGTTTTTTGAGCAGGGGTAGGACCCAAGAATCTTTAAGGTTGTTGGGGACTGTTGTGTTTTTGAACGAGGTGTTATTCAGAGAGGTAATGAAGGGGGCAAGGTCTCTGGCTTCGTCCTTAATGACTGAAGCAGGACATAGGTCGCCAAGACAGTTAGAGGGTTTTAAGCTAGCAATTATGTATAGTATAATGTTATGACTATCCAGTATACATGTAACTTTGCCTCTTGACCTGGATCCTGCCTTGTACATACCTGCCAATTGTAATATTGCTGATGACCCTGTACTTTCCTACTTACCATGTACTTGTAACTAAGTTGAGCATATTCCTGTCTTTTTGCGCCCTGATGCCCCAGGGTCTGGCGCGCTCTATAAATAATAAACTAAACTAAACTATTACTTCGTCCTCAGTAATAGGGGAGAAGTGGAAGAGTGGGCAGTCAGGGGCAGATGGCTATGCAGGTCGCCAGGGTGGTCCTTAGGCGTGAGACTGGCTTTTTTTGGATTCTATTTTAGCCTGCAGGAGGGCTATTTTATTTGAGAGCGCTTGTTGGATATCATTGCACCAAGCTTTGTCCTTGATGCAGTCCTCAGTGGGGGGTACAGGAGATTCCAGTTCTCGTAAAATAGAGAAATGATTAAAGTCCTCCTTCCACTTGACCCACCTTTGGCCTTTGTCAACCTGCGGGGTCATGGCGAAAGGGAGTGGCATGCACAGCAGGGTCGATTTGGGCATGGGGGGTGGTAACCCCTAGTTGCTCATTGTGGCAGGTGTGGCGGTTGAGGTATAGGCGCCCTTATGCATAGATTTCTCCTGGTCACAGATGTCGTACCAGTGCACATGTAACCTGTGCATGTATCCGTGGGTGGACTGTAGGCCGACTGCTCTGGCACCCTGCCTATGCTTGTGTATCAGACAGAGCTTTACCACCCACTCTTTCCTCTTGCTCTTCGTATTAGGGAGGCTTACTGTCCTGGACCCCTTTAACGGTGAGGGAAGAGGGCAGGAGCCCTCCCTACCCCAGAAGGCCCTCCAAGCACACGATGTGCATGAAGCTGCGAAGCTCTGAATGGCCTGCTTGACCCTGTCTTGATGCTGTTCCTGACCCCCGCATGTCAGGCGCATTCCAGCACCATAACGAGGCTGAACCTTGTTCCCGGCATTATTTTTTGAAAATCTCCCGCCGGTATGCGGTCTCGCCGGCAGCCATCCACAAAGGCCACACAAAGTCCCTGTTTGCCCCTGTTCGCGTCTGGGGGCGTTAATACCCATCATTCGATCGTTCATACACTTTGCCCCTGCTCCAAAAGTGTCTGATTCCACACAGAATAGAAAGTAACCTTCATGATGATCACCGTGGACAAAAACGGTATGCCTAGACTCTAATAACGCATTAAAACATGTAATATTGTGTATTATATAAGGCTGCTAAGCTGCTTCTGCACATATACTATGTACATAGCAACATGTTTGCACTGTTTGACCGAGCACTAAGCTACCGTATTCCAGTCATATGCAAGTACCTGATGTCTTTGGGCTTGCGCTCACAAACATACTACCATAGGCCAATGCCCACCTTGATTCAGTGTCAACATAACGGTTTATGTGCTCACCCTGATTCTAGCTTACCACTATAGGCTGTTATCTTACCAATGACCACGTTTGACTGCGCGCCTATTGGAATTAGCTTACCACTATAGACTGATATCTTACCAATTACCACTATATACTGTGTACCTATTGGAATTAGCTTACCACTACAGACTGTGTGCCTATTTTGAATAAGCTAACCAATTACCACTGTAGACTGTGGGCCTATTTGAATTAGCTTACCTACAGACTGTGGGCCTCATCACGAGTCTGGCGGTAACCCTTAAATGCGGTGGTAACGCTATTACTGCTGCATTTAAGGGTCGACCAGATCATGGCCTTGGCGGATTTCCCCCCAGCTTTGAGCTGGGGGAATCCGCTGCAAATTTTCTGATTTTGGGTGATATTACCACTGGCGGGAAATCCGCCGGTGATAATAGCACAAATTTTCCCCATTGTGCCCAATGGGGAATGAGGAATTCCCGAATGGGCCCAATGGGGAATGGGCACTACCGCCCAACTTGTGATGAGGCCCTGTGTGCCTACTTTAAATTAGCTTACCAATTACCACTATAAAATGTGTGCCTATTGGAATTAGCTAACCACTATAGACTGTATGCCTATTTTCATTTAGCTTACCAATTACCACTATACTCTGTGTGCCTATCCGAACCAGCATATACCTGTTCAGTCAATCCTGATAACGTACCTCTCAACAGTATGGACTCACTGAAACATGTTGCACTCACTATGGCCACCATCCTCCCACTATTCCATAATATAGCACCCTCCAACCTCCCTCCTAACACCTGGAACAACATACTACCCACCTCTACCATAGGTACAACCACCCCCTCGCAACCACTGCTATCACCGAGAGAATAGATTGCCAAATTTGCATCCCCTCACATACCTCTTGTACCCAACCCCACATACTTGAGAAATGCCAAACTTGGTTCCTGCATAACCCCACCCAACATTCTGAATCTCGACATGGCCTGCCCCCTGCTCTCAAGAAATACCTGTCTAAGCTTGCGTATCTGTGCTAAACATACATTAGCCAGAACCACTGCATCACAATGAAGGGAAAGTAAACTCCCCCACTCGAACAAACTCAATAACCTTTATCCTAATGCACTACACACACAACCGCCTGAGCTATTAGCAGACCAGCCACCACTGCTATCAAAGTAGCCCTTATCAATGCACGCTCCTTAGTCGCTCACTCACCGGACATTTCAGATGTGATCATATCGAACAAACTAGACTTCCTTGCAGTAACTAAAACCTGGCTACACCCCGCTGCTGGACCCTCTCTCGCTATCGCTGTACCCAAAAACTACTCCATTTTCAGAACAGACAGAGCAACAGGGACAGGGGTAGGAATAGCAGTTATTGCAAAAACGAACTTAAATATCAAAGAAGTTAAAAATATAGACATATCTTCTGCTGAACTACTTTCGTTCAAACTCCCATTATCCAGTTCTCAAACAATACTCTTTCACTTGATCTACAGACCACCAGGGGCTTTTACCTCCTTTGGGGAGGACATCTCCCACTTACTAACAGCCAACACGAAACCAGGCTCACAAATCACATTACTAGGCGATTTTAACCTCGGCCTACAAGACCCTAATGATGCAAATACATCTTCAATCAACGATAATATTATACAACTAGCTTTGACACAACACATCAATAAACCCACACATACTAAAGGCAGAACATTTGACTGGCTTACCGAAGCCAACTGTAACATTTCGGTAACTGACATTACATGAGCCTGGTCAGACCACCACCTTATCACCTTCACAATTCCTAAATTCACAGAAAAAAAGGATCACACAACCCAGGTTCCGAAAACCTTAGCCAGAAACAAATGTAATATCACCATCGAGAATCTGAGACCATTGATAAAGCCCATCACTACAGAAACCTGTAGCTCCCCCAACACTAACCCCACAACACTAGTCGAACTCTACAGTAACACACTGGAACAAGCTCTGAATCTAATAGCTCCTGGCAAATTGAGAAAACCCAAACCCTTGGCGCATGTGAACAAATGGTTCTCGGCAGAACTAAAGGCACTGCGTAACCTCAAGAGAACAGCTGAATCCAGCTGGAGAAAAGCCCCATCGATCACTTCCAAGCAAAAATTCTCCTTAACAGCAGCCACATATAAAGCTGCTATTATAAATGCCAAAAAAGAGATCTTTAACACAAGAATACACAATGACGAATCTGGCACTAATAAATGCCGTGAATATGAAACTCGTGATTGAACCAAATCGGGACTATGAACGTTACATGTTCAATCAGTGTACACGGAGAGTGGAAGAGACGGTGGATGAGTTCATCACCCGCTTGAGGTTAAAAGGTATGCACTGCCAATTCCATGCATTCTCCCTGGATGAGGTGATATGCTATGTGTGATAGAGGGATGCCTATCCCCGGCCCTAAAGAAACAGCTATTGAAGAAATCACCCTCAATTGACGAAGTGAGCAAGCTGATGAAAATCTTCGAGAGAGTGGATGCGCAAGCAGTCTCCATGACAGGCACTTGCAACGCAAAGCAGGACAAAACCGAACTCGTTGCAGCGATTCAGCCAGCACCCCAGCGTCCAGGAGTCAGAGGGGCTGCACCCTACAGAAGTACCAATCAAACAGGACCCAGACCACAAAGGCAATGCTATCGCTGCAGAATGGCCTTCCCACACTCAGGGACTTGCCCTGCACTTTCACAAAGATGTGCCAACAGCGGAAAGGAGGGACACTTTCAGTCCGTCTGCAGTGAAGGCAGACCATTCCCTACCCCGAGAATGGACCCACAACCACAGAACAGAATGTATGGGAGGGCCCCCCCAGGGCCCAATTTACCAGAACAGATCTTTCCAGCCAGGACCACAGTGATATGTCAGAGCTGTGGAAGAGTACCACCCGGTGTACCACGCCCAAAACTATGAATATTATGACCAGCTTCCACAACTCAAAGGCGAATACGACAGACCCTGGAATCGTATCATGACTACAATGAACATTACCAGTTTGAACCCTCATACAGGAGAGATAACTATGTACCCTAGTGCTCTTAGGGTGCCAAGTCTTGTTTGGATAGTGGTGTACGGTGCCCCCGCCAGGGGGGGGGGACAGATCGTGGTCTGTGGTGGCAAGATAATGGGAGAAAGGGTGAGGGGTTAAGAGAAGCGGGAGTAGATATGTATTAATGTATTAAAGTTAAAGGGGGTAATTCATAGATTTCAGCGCAGAGGCAGCGCACGCGAGCAGCACAGAGAGGGTTCGTGCGCCAGCGTGCGCCAGCTGTGTGCGCTAAACAGCATTCTGGTGCACCGTGTATTCATGGAATTCCCACGGCAAAAAGAGCCCTGGCGCAGAGAACATCCCGCAGCACCAGTTACGCCCCGAAGAACGCCCCTCGCGCAGAGTGGGGAACATGTATTCCTGGGGTGCGCTGGAATTATTACACGTGGTAGGGCCTGTGCGAGCGGGGTATGTGTATTACGGGGGTTCGCGGGGAGTTTCACACGCGATTGGCCCTGTGCGAGCGGGGTACGTGTATTACTGGGGTTCGTGGGGAGTTTCACACACGGTAGGGCCTGTGCGAGCGGGGTACGTGTATTACTGGGGTTCGCGGGGCGTTGCACACGCGATTGGGCCTATGCGAGCAGGCTATGTGTATTTGGGGGGTACGCAGGGAGTTTCACACGCGGTAGGCCCTATGCGAGCGTGGTACGTGGATTTCGGGGGTGCGCGGGAAGTTTCACACGCGATTGGCCCTGTGCGAGCGGGCTACGTGTATTACTGGGGTTCGCGGGGAGTTTCACACACAATTGGGCTTGTGCGAGCAGGCTGCGTGTATTTGGGGGGTACGCGGGGAGGTTCACACGTGGTAGGCCCTGTGCGAGAGTGGTACGTGGATTTCGGGGGTGCGCGGGAAGTTTCACACACGATTGGTCCTGTGCGAGCGGGGTACGTGTATTACTGGGGTTTGCGGGGGGTTTCACTCGCGATTGAGCCTGTGCGAGCATGCTACGTGTATTTGGGGGGTACGCGGGAAGTTTCACATGCGGTAGGCTATGTGCGAGCGGGGTACGTGTATTTCGGGGGTGCGCGGGAAGTTTCACACGTGATTGGCCCTGTGCGAGCGGGGTACGTGTATTCCGGGGGTGCGCGGGAACTTTCACACGCGATTGGCCCAGTGCGAGCGGGGTACATGTATTTTGGGGGTGTGCGGGAAGTTTCACACGCAATTCCGCTGTCAGAGCGGGGTATGTGTATCCAGTGGGGTGCGTGGGGAGTCCCACACGTGAATTGGCAGTGTGGGTCCTCCCAGGTGTGCCCTCTACCCCCTCCACGGCCCCTGCAGGCAGCCCACACCACAGGGGACTACCCTGCACCTCTGGTCATGTCCCGCAGGCAGCCCATCCACCATGTTCATGCCCCCCAGCCAGGCCACATGTCACCTTGCACTAGTAATCACTCATGTCCCCCTGCATCCCCACCCCACAGCAGCGAGGGGCACCTGCCCGCAGGCCCCCACTCATGTCCCACTCATGTCCCCCTGCACCCCCACCCCCCAGCAGTGAGGGGCACCTGCCAGCAGGCCCCCATTCATGTCCCACTCATGTCCCCCTGCACCCCCACCCCACAGCAGTGAGTGACATCTGCCAGCAGGCCCCCACTCATGTCCCCCTGTACTCCCACCCCCCAGCAGTGAGGGGCACCTGCCAGCAGGCCCCCACTCATGTCCCCCTGCACCCCCACCCCCCAGCAGTGAGGGGCACCTGCCAGCAAGCCCCCATTCATGTCCCACTCATGTCCCCCTGCACCCCACCCCCACTCCCAGCAGTGAGAGGTACCTGCCAGCAGGCCCCCACTCATGTCCCCCTGCACCCCCACCCCCAGCAGTGAGGGGAACCTGCCAGCAGGCCCCCACTCATGTCCCCCTGCACCCCCACCCCCCAGCAGTGATAGGCACCTGCCAGCAGGCCCCCATTCATGTCCCACTCATGTCCCCCTGCACCCCCACCCCCCAGCAGTGAGTGGCACCTGCCAGCAGGCCCCCACCCATGTCCCCCTGCACTCCCACCCCCCAGCAGTGAGGGGCGCCTGCCAGCAGGCCCCCACTCATGTCCCCCTGCACCCCCACCCCCCAGCAGTGAGGGGCACCTGCCAGCAGGCCCCCATTCATGTCCCACTCATGTCCCCCTGCACCCCCACCCCCAGCAGTGAGGGGTACCTGCCAGCAGGCCCCCACTCATGTCCCCCTGCACCCCCACCCCCAGCAGTGAGGGGAACCTGCCAGCAGGCCCCCACTCATGTCCCCCTGCACCCCCACCCCCCAGCAGTGAGGAGCACCTGCCAGCAGACCCCCACTCAAGTCCCACTCATGTCCCCCTTCACTCCCACCCCCCAGCAGTGAGGGGCACCTGCCAGCAGACCCCAACTCATGTCCCCCTGCACCCCACCCCCCAGCAGTGAGGGGCACCTGCCAGCAGGCCCCTACTCATGCCCCCCTGCACCCCACCCCCCAGCACTGAGGGGCACCTGCCAGCAGGCCCCCACTCATGTCCCCCTGCACTCCCACCCCCCAGCAGTGAGGGGCACCTGCCAGCAGGCCCCCACTCATGTCCCCCTGCACCCCCACCCCCCAGCAGTGAGGGGCACCTGCCAGCTGGCCCCCACTCATGTCCCCCCCCACATGACATAAAGATGTTATGTTAATGTTAAAGGACATTTGTACCGTGCACTATCACCACCGAAGTGGTCCCCTGGCGCTCTGGCGGCTCTGAAAAAGGGGAGGAGAAGGGGTGGGTTAGTGGGAATAAGCTGGAAAAGTGCAAGAGAGCAGTGATGTGGTATTGGCAGCCTCAGCCCGGTGGGTCAGTTGGCTGGGCTTGGGGTGTTTATGGTCCGTAGTCGTCGTGTTCTGTTGTGCAAGTCTATGTGTGGTTTGTTTTGTTGTTGCATTGTTGTGAAGTTTATGCGGATTGCTGCGTTTTGGGCTTGTGGTTGTGTTTGGTTAGAGTTTGAGAGGTGTATGCAGAGGGATGGAATTGTTAGTTGGTTGGTTAGTTGGCATTGCTGTCCATTGCAATTATGGGATTCTATCTAGGAGCGGTACATGCTGACATTAACAATCCTGTCTAGATGCGGAGCAGACTAAGGTCAAGAATTCCATCTAAGTGTGGTACATGCTAACATTAACAATCCTGTCTAGATGCGAAGCAGACTAGAGTCAAGAATTCCATCTAAGTGTGGAATGCCATCCACACTGCTGGCACATTGCACAATCATGGCCCACTTCTACACCAAAATACCACAGCACGCCACTCCAGTCTTGAGACGCAATGATTTCCCAATCCACCCCACACTGACATGCCTATCTCAAGACACAAACCAAAAGTCAACTATGTACATCAACACATGTCCGTCACACACACACACTGGTTGGCATTGATTGTGTAAACCCACATTTTCACATGCATGAACCCAATGAGCGAATTACACACATGGAAGTAAAAAATCAAAATGTATTATGGACAAAAATAAAGCAATGAAATGAAAGCATAAAAAAATAGCAAACATGAAATGAAAAGCATGTCCAAAAGATGAGTAAATGAAAAGTATAACCAATCGAAAGAAATCCAAAAGAAAAATAGTCCAAACTCTCCCTCCACCAAAGCAAATCCAAAGGAAACGTAAAAAGAAAAATCCATTAATCCATGGTGAAATCCAAAGAAAACGTTCAAATAAATCCATTGTCCAACTATGTACAATCCATTGTCAAGGGTCCATGAGCCCAACGAAAGAAATGAAACCTACCTAAGAAACTACCTAAGAAAAAAACTATATACAAATGTGTGGGGCATAGTCCAATCACCCCAAATCAAAGGAAAACGAAAATGAAACCTAACACTAAAAACTATTTACAATGGCGGCGGGCTAATCCGACGGCTCACTTTTCGATGTCCCGGGCCAGGGCATCATCGAACTCCCGCTCAATGTCCTGGAGGCGGTCCTCTTCCATGGCCCCGAGGGTTCGCAGGGACGATGCCATGTTGGACTCCAACTCCCTGCGAATAGCCTCGAGGCACTCGGCCCGCCTCAGTGCCCTCCGCATGGAGTTCTCCGCCCTGACCATTGTGAGCCGTGCCTCTTCTGCCCGCCACCGCTCCGCACCTATGGCCTGGCCCAACCGCTGCCACACGGAAGACACTTCCAATCCTGGGTCCTCCTGCCCTCTGGCCGAGGCCTGCCCCTCCCATGTTGAAGGCCCCGAGCCATCATTGCTCCCATCTTGTTGTTGCTGCTGCTGTGCCTTTGCCAGCGCCCTGGCTCTTGCTGTCTGCACGTCCTCCTCTGGCTGGGGTGCAGTTGTCGTGGTGGCACCCTTGCTGGACGTCCGACTCCCGACTGTGGCAGGGATGTGTCCTCCACCAGCCTGGCCGCTGGGTCAGAGGCAGCTCCACAGGGTACCCAGGTGATACATGGGTGGGAAGATGGCATGGAGGACGACTGGTGCGTAGGGGGTTCAGGTGAGGAGGGGGTCACAAGAAGGTCCAGCAGACGGAGGAATCCAGCACTGGTGACCCGTCCCAGTAGGTAAACGCGGTCAAAGAGGCATCCGAGATGACGTGCAGTGTCTTCACGAAAACACTGCAGGTCACCTCGCATGCCCCGTTGACGCAACGCTATCCCAGCTAGGACAGGCTCAACCCGGTCCTGGATAGCCACGTCTGCAGGGAGAGGAAGGCCAGTTGTTGTGCGTTCATTCCCTCCCTGAAAATGGGTCTGGACATAGGCATCCCTGCTGGTCACAGGATCAGGGACAGGATTACACACAGGCACCTCCGCAGCGGCCTGTGCTGCCTCCTGTCCCTGCCCCTGCACTGCACCACTAGCACCAGTGGAATCCCCACGTCCAGACCCCGTGTGTGTCCCTTCCGCGGCCTCCTCCTCCACCAAACCCCCCACCAACCTGGATGACTCCATGCCATCTTCCTCTGTCGGACCCTGTGGGGTCTCAGCTGCCCCTTCTGCTGCGGAGGAGTCCACCTGCGACCTCTGCCTCTTGGACCTACCCTCGGCAGCTGAGGCCTGGGATGCGGCACCAGACTCCTCACTCCCCCACGAGATGACAATCTGGGAGGGGAGCCGGGCCTTGCGTCTCCGGCTGGTGGTGCGATCCCTGCCGCTTTGCTCCACAGCACCCTCTCTGCCCTCATCATCAGTTGACGCTGCAGACAGGGAGAGATAAAACACAGGCATCAGGGCACTGTACAATGGACTGATACACACATGACAGTTGTACATGAGTGGCAGTGTCAAACTTCAGACATGGCATCACACTCCCCAACACACATGTCATTTCAACTCACACACATGAGCAATTCTACAGCAATATTGCACCAGGCAGCACCATTCATTCATAAACAACAGCACGAGCAGCATGTGTACATCTCCACAAACTGTCACAGTGATGACATCCCCATCCATGTCACATCTGGCATTCTGCCTTCTACATGTCAGTGTCACATGCATCCATGTTGCATCACAGTTGCACACTTGTCAAATACACACACATGCACATGTACACAGTGCAGATACATGCAGCAGGAACCACCATCCATGTGTAACACCACAACCATGCCAAAATAAATACATAGAAATTCAAACATGTGTGCTCCCACACCTGCATTTGGCCAGCATGCTTACCAACACATACACCATCGATGTGTCTCACACATGAGAGGACTCACATGTGTCAGCCTCACGCCCCTGTACATACACATCCATACATGGCCCTACAAAAACACATGTGCAACCTGCACACTACTGGCACACCACAACACGCACAGCGTCCAAATCAGTATGCATGTACACTTACCGCTCGACTCCATACGGGTCTGCCTCTCAAGGCCCTGGACGTGGATCGCTGGGCGTATGCGTACCAGGACCCTCATTTGGTGGTCTAACAGCTGGCCCTCGGCGCCCCTTGGCATCCGCTGCCTTCAAGAGGCGCTGGGCCTTGTCGAGGGTCCTGGACCTGAAGTCCTCCCAGCGCTTCCGGGCATGTTTGATGTTGCGGACTGCCACCCGCTCCTCGTTGATGGCAGTCACAATGTCCATCCAGATCCTAGGCCATCCTTCATTGTCGGCGCGCAAACTTCCAAAGAGGGCATCATACTGCCCCAGGACTTGCTCCACCAGGACACCAACTTCCCTGGCACTGAAGCTGGTGGCCCTCTGCCTCTCTGGCTGGATGTTGCCAGTGGTGCCAGATGGTGTTGTGCCCGACATGGCAACCCCAGAGGCAAGTGTGGGTGGGTAACTGGGTCCTGGGGCTGGGCTGTGGAGCGATGGTATCCCAGTCGGCAGTCTTCAGCACCAGCAGGGGTGGTCACAGCAACTGCACCCCTGGCTGACGTGCAGGCAGCAAATAGCAGGGCACGTGGGCAGCAGGCAGTCAGGCAGCAGCAGATGGCAGGTGGGAGCGCGCTCGGAGCTCTGGGGGGCAGGAAAATGGCCTTTTGGGCAGGAGCTTGGTCTTCCGTGTTTATTCGTGTGGCCAGCTTGATACCGAGTGATTTGGCACGTGAAAAATGTGCACGTCAGTGTGTAATTCGAGGAAAGGCCCCTAGCGCGTATGCGCGTCAGTGACGTTAGGCGCGCAGGCATTTCCCACAACACGGGTGCATAGTGAATCAGCACGTGAGAAAACTGCATGTCAGCGTGCTGTTGGAGGAAAGGGCCTTAGCTCTTAAGAGCGTGACGTTTCACGTGTGGGCTGGCTTAAAAGGTACGAGTATCACGCTATTTCCTTGTACGTGCTTTTTGTGGAGAGCGAGCGGGTGTATCTTGTACTTCTTGCCGGTTCACACGCGATTACTTCACAACGTTTCCAGTTCGTACTGCCTGTTTCCTCAGACTGCGTTCTTTTCTTCTTTTGGCGAGAGTGTTGCACACACGTGTCTTTTTCCCGTTCTTTTTCAAGGCAGACGGTAAGTCGCGCATGTATTTTCCAACTGTGGTTGCCCCCGTGTGTCGCGTACCCTTTCAGAGGTCATTGTAGGCTGCGTGTAACACGCATACACTTATTTTTGTGTTTCTGGGTGCCACAGCGTAGTGCGGGTTTATTTTTCCACGCACGTGGTCTACCAGGGCTTACGTGCACTTGTGCTTTTGTTTTTGGGGTGCCTGTGCATTGCGTGACCCGTCATTTTCCCCCAGGGGTCACATACAGCCTTGCTAGAGCACTAGGGTACAAATTCCATCTAGTACCCTACCCATTTTACCCCAATTGCCCAGGACAATTGTTTACTGCAACTCCCATACGCACAACAACATCAGTGCCATGGTTGGGAGGTGACCAAGCAGTAAGGGAGGCACAGGTGGCCGACCACCAAAAGGTGGGTGTGGTGGGCACGGTAGGGGACGCGGCCAGGATTTGCAGGGTGCCCCTAGACCCCCGTGTGTGGAGGAACAATCAGGGATACCCATGCCCCTGCCTCCCATGGTTGTGGGAAACGTAGTTGACACCATCCCAGCTCAGCCCTTGTTGGACCGGCCCATTTTGGCTCCTGAACCGGCACAGGATGACTCCCAGGCTGACTTCCAGGTCAGCAAGTCTAAGCCACATGTGGCGGTGCAAGTTGCTGTCACCAGGCCACGTGGATCTGGGGCAGCATTGTCATCTGCTGCCCCAAGTAGGCAGGGTGGGGAGGCTGCAGGGGCAGCTGCAGCTCTATCCACCCCAGCTCTGAGTCTCCCAGCCGGGAGAGTGTCGGTCCAGGTCCATCAAACCGACGTTGGCCCTGCCAACATCACCCTGCAGCCAATGCCTGCACCAAGACCTATGGTCGTTGTGCATTCGCACACTTCTAGTACCCAGTCCACCTGCGCTTCTGCCCCTACTGACCAGAGCGATGTAAGCCACTCAGGATCCGCACCACCTTTGAAAAAGAAGAACAAGGGTGCTCTGGCACTACAGGCTGAGACCCCAGACATGCCTACACACTCCGGCACGTCAAGGAAGCCTAGCTTTAATGACGCCGAACTTGATGCACTTGTGGCCTATGTGTCGGCACATAGCCGCGAAATGGTGGTGACTGCAGGGTGCAAGACCACACCCGGTCAACGTAGGGCACACTGGCAGACCATCGCAGACCACATTAGTGCCCTTGGATTTGTGAGGCGCACAGCTGATGATTGCTACAAGCGGTGGAATGACCTGAAACGCAGAGCAAAGAACAAGCTGGCCCCAAATCATGCCTCTACTCTGGTGACTGGCAGTGGGTCTCCACCAGAGGACAACCAACTCACTGAACATGAGTCTGTTGCTGGAACCTTCGTCACAGAGGAACAGATCCAAGGCGTGGGAGACCTACCAGATTACGACACATTGTCCGGTGAGTGCCCATGCATGTGTGTGTAATCCATGTGTATGTTGTTTGGGTGATGGGTTCTGATTGAGTGCCAGGTGAGGGTGTGTACTCCTGAGTGGTATGGGTACCCATGTGCTTCCTCCCAAACATTCACCGGCCTTGTATTTGGGTATGACAGTATCCCTTCTGCCCACAGTAGCCAATTAGCACCACATTACTACAGTTGCCCTTGAACTGTCATCTTGCAACAACATTGTTCTGAATTTTTCAGTGTTCATTCAGGCTGATTGTTTCAATTCTCCCATTTTTGCAACACATTTTTCAAGCCCTAATGCCACATATGTGACATGCTTCTGTCATTGATTACACCCCACATTGGCCCACATGTGTTACCTTGTTATGTGAATGATTAGACCATTCAGGCTGATTGAGTATTGGCCTGCTCACATAACTTTTTGGGGCCTGTTTGAATGTGGAACATGATAGTTGTTTCCTGTCGTGCTGAAGTGACCAACCATTGATGTGTACATCTGCCTGCGATCACTGTATTATTGTACACTGGATGTGTTGCAGTGTGTGGCACATGCGTATTTTGTCACACTATTTAGCATTTTTCATCTCATCATGTCCATCTCACATGGATGGGTGACAGTACTCATTCACTGACATATGGCTGTACTTGTCAAATGTACCATTGCTATGCTACATGCCATCTGTGTGCTGGCATGTGTCATGTATGTGTATTGGACATGCCACTCACAGGCTAATGTGTGATGCTGGTGCTACCCGGCATGCAGCAAATGTGTTGCTTTTCCATCTTGGTGTCCTCAGTGTCTGCTTTTTGCCTCCCCCTCCAACTCATTGACAGTGCATGCATGGCAGGGTTATAGTCATGTGGGACATGTGTAATTCATGTACTGGATCTCTGGCTTGTCAGGCCTAAGTGTGTGCTATGGTGTTCATGCCTGTTTCCATTTGTTGTCTTTCATGTTTTTGTAGGGGATGATGCACTTGGTGCTGTTGAGGTTGAGGAGATGGTGCAGACCCAGGAGGAATCTCGGGCACGACCGGGCACCAGTGGAGGACGTGGTGTGGTGGTGGGTGAAAAGCCAATCTTACTGCAGACCATACTGTCCAGGGGTGTCTCTGGGTGCACCTCCCCAGACCTCTATTCAGGTTCATCGGATGATGAGACTTATGTGCTGTCGCAGGTGAGTGTTTCTGGCAGGGATTCTGTTCTGTCCAACCCACCTGCACCAGGGATAGAACCCTCTATGGGGATGTCAGTGTTGGTAAGTCCGCCTTTGGCGGTTACGGATGCAGGGTCACACTCCACAACATCTGATCCTGTTCCTGGGCCAGCAGATCAGAGGGGGAATGCAGTCCTGCAGCCTCAGGCAGTGCCAGCACAGCAAGGTGCAGATCGCCTTGCCCCGAACAGGTGTGGTGCACGCCGACGCTGTGGCCGTACGCCACCAGGCAATACTATATGGGAAAACTCCATGTACGGTATAGCAGCCCAACAGGGAGCATTGGTTGAAAAGATGGCTCAGGCAATGGAGAGGGTGGCCACTTCCATTCTCCCCCCTGAAAGGCAGATGGAGCAACAACAGCAGGCAACAGACTCCATTTGCCAATCACACATGGAAGACATGTTGGCGTCCAACAGGGACCGACGGGCGGCACTGGAGACTCTGCGCGAAGCCATATCTATAGAGTCACAGGGCCACAGGGAAGCCCTGAGGGTAGAACTCCATAACCTCAGGGAGACTCTGGGTGAACTTGAGGCTTCCCGAAATTTTAGGTCAGAACAGCAGCTGGAGCAGCTCACATGTTCGCTCTCAGCTGAGCGGCAGGCAACTCGGGAGGAGATCCGGGCATCACGTGAGGCCATGCGTGCAGAAATGCAGGCAACCCGTCAGGTGCTACATGGGGATCTCCGTACTATCATCCTCCAGAACGAGACCTCCACACCGCATGCTTGCTGCCATGGAGGACCATACCAGGGTTTTGCGTAGGCTGCCTCCCATAGCACCACCACCTCCTGATGCAGCGGCAGAGGGTGAAGAGAGCGACAGCAGCAGTTCTCCCACAGTAGCGTAGCCGTGCAGGCCATGAGCCCATGGAGGTATTTCTTTTTTCACGACATCCACGCAGGTGGGTGTTGTGTTGGTGTGCACCCTGTCCTCGAACCTCCTGGGTGGCCTCCCCCCCCCCCGGCCCCCACATGGGCATTTTTTTTTTTTACAGTGTGTTGCCTTGTGTGGCTCCCATGGGCATCCACTGTGTATTCCGGCTGGGCACATGCAGGCTTGTCCTGTGTTTGGGTTAGATGCTTGGGTTCTTGACACACACACCCCTCCTGCTTCCCGTTTCCATGGGCTTGCAAAGGGTGTGACCAAGTGACAGTGACTTACACAGTGACATTGGGTTCCCATGAGCTGTGTGGGCAGTCTGTAGTCATAACTGTGTGGACATCCCTAGTGGGGATTGTTTTTGTATTGAACACTGCATGGTGTATTGATATGTGCTTGTGCATCCATGTCTTCCTCCTTATTCGCAGGTACCTTCTTCATGTCTTCACAAGGCCGTCTCCTTTGCAGATGCAGTTCATGTTGTATGCAGTACACTGACACATTTGCCTGACAGCAACACTCTGCAGTTGGAAGGGGTCGATGTGCTGGCTTATTCAGGTTGTAAGACTTGCACTACTTTGAGTTTGTACTGTCATATTTTGGCAATGTTTCATGCTATGTTGATGTATTGTGTTGATGGTAAGTATTTGGTCATGTGTGCTGTTTGTTATTGATTACTGGGAGCATATTGTCCGTGGCCTGTTTCCATTTGGGACAGTGCACTTTGTGACACTTGTGTCATGTGTTGTGCATTCCTTTGTTTGCTTTCACATTGCATGACATGCCATGGTGTGTTGGGTGGCGGAGATGGGGAGGGGTTGGGTGACATGGCGCTATTTTCATGTTGTATTTTACAAGGGGGTAGTCATTCATGCAGCATGAATGTGTGTGTTTTTGTGACACAGCATTGGTTGTCTTTCGGTAGGTAGGGATGCACACAATGTAACACTTCAGGGTGACCAATCTCAGGCTGGAATGGTTGCGACAGTTGACTGTCCCTTATGTCATCATCATTGATTGTCAGCTGGAATGTGCCAGGGCTGTGTGCATTCCACAGGGGTGTGGTTTTAGGTGAAGTAATTAGCTACCAGCTGCGTACGGGCTGCCTCACCACATGCCCTTTCCCCTCCCATGCGCAGCAGCCGTGCATGTGGTTGGGGATGTGGGGGCACCACCATGTCCACCGGCAGGCCCCGGCGTGTTGCAACGTTGTGCAGGACACATGCTGCCACTATGATCCTGCACACTACTGGGGACGCGCATAGCAGCTGCCCACCAGATCGGTCAAGGGAGCGAAAGCGTGACTTGAGCACTCCGAATGTGCGTTCCACTATGCCCCGGGTTGCAATATGGGCTGTGTTGTATCTTACCTCGGGTGGCGTGGTGGGGTTCTGAATTGGCGTCATCATGTGGGTGCTCAAAGGGTAGGCACTGTCCCCTGGGGAGGTGGTGATGGGTATCATTAGTGGGGTTGTGACATTACTCAGTATCTGACATGCATGCATGTGCAGTGGCATTTATACTCACCAAGCAGCCATGTATGGCCATGCCGCCCAGCTTCTAGGTCCCGGTTTAGGGTTGACATTCTGAAAATGAAACTGTCATGGGTGGACCCTGGATAGTTGGCATATACTGAGGTGATGATTCCCTTGGCATCACATACTACCTGCACGTTGATGGAATACCAGTGCTTGCGGTTTCTATAGATGTGCTCAGTTGCCCTGGGAGGACGTAGAGCCACATGGGTGCAATCAATGGCGCCTAGAACTTTGGGGAAGTGTGCCACCCCGTAAAAATCCTGGATGGCAGCCTGCCTTTCTGCAGGTGTTCTGGGCAGGTATATGTGCCTGCGGACTGATGGGCGTGCAGTCATGATGGCCAACACCTGGTGTAGGCAGCGTGACTGCGTGGCCTGTGACACCCCCCCCACTATAGCACTTGTCTGCTGAAATGAACCAGTGGCCAAGAAGTGCAGTACATTGAGCACCTTTTCCAAGGGGCTCAGTGCTTGGGAGCACAGGGTGGGTGATGTGAGGTCATCCTCCCACTCACTCACCAGGTCGAGTATTATGTGAGGTGGAAACCTGTACCTCCCATACACCTGGTCATCAGGCGTCCCAAAAAGGCTGGTCCTGGGTGAAAAAAATTCAGGCCCTGACTATCTTCCTCCTCCTGCGGTGTCCCACGGCCACTGCTGCGAGGAACGGTATATTCATTGTAGCGTCTGAGCTTGTTTGTTGTTTGCGCGCACTTTTATGCTGCGCAGGTCCGCGTACGCCTGCTTCCTGCTGGCGTACGTGTTTCTGGATTAGCACATCTTTTTTGCTTCACGCGTTTGCCCTGTTCGATTCCATGTATACGTGTTGTAGGTGCGCGTGTGGACGTTCCGTGCATTTGCCTCCTGTACTTCCCGTAACGCTCACATTTTCACGCGTTGTTCCCCATTCCGCGTGTTACGCCCCGTGTTCCGCCTACTTTTGTTGAGTGCGCTTTCGCTGTGCGCGTAGCGCACGCCGTTTGATGATGTGTGCGCCCGCGTGCGCCATGCAGGATTTTAGCGCACATCCCAGAATTTACACGTGCACGGACTTCCATGAATCGATGTGTGTGGCTTTTGCGCGCTTGCACTGCGATTTTTGCACTTGCGCTGCGATTCGCACACTTTTGCATGCTTGTGCGGAGATTTTCGGCACACATTAATTCCATGAATCGGCCTGAAGGTGTCCTGCTTGGATGCACCTCACGCTTTCTTCCTCCCCTACTAGTTTTCTGCCCACTCCCCCCATATTCGCATGTGGGGTGTAATAATAAAAGGCCCCAAACCAACAGAACTGACGGACCATGTGTAAAAGGCGCTCATTACCAAAGGAAAAAAATAATTTTAATTCACAAAGGCATAAGAAATTCAAAGGTCCCTTTCACATGAAAAACTGGATTTTTAAACACTGACATGAAAAGGGCTTCTCCAGCCAACATAAAGATGTCAGGGAAAAAACATGGTGTTACCCAAAGTAACGTATATTATGCTTCACATGCAAAATACTGGCAAACATTTGGAAAAAAAAGCCCATTTGCTGCCATGAAAAGTTCCTGTAGGCCCGTGGCAGACTATAAGGGTGTCTTTCTGCAGTGGAAATCCTGAGAAAGTTAAATAAAAAATGTAATCCAAGTGCAGATTGGAAAAGCACACCACATTACTAGTTGAGAAATGAATGCAGCATTTTCACTGAAACTGCCACTCATCAAAAGGTGGTGCACTGTGACAACTGAGATTCACTTTTTAGCAGAAAAACCAACATCAGATAAATAAAAGTATATTTTATCAATGACTAAAAGAAACAGCCCTGCACTTTTAGCGCAAAAGCAAAGTGTACTCTGATCAGTAAAACTACGGAAACAGTCGACAAATTTTTTTCCCCATTTGAACTTACGGATGCAGAAATAATGGAAGATTCACAAGACGATGAGGGAAACGAATGTTTACTCGAATCTGATGAAATAGTATTATCTACGCTGTCTTCAAACACAGATCATGTGACTGCAAGTAACATCTCCACAAATGTTGACATGTCACTGAGAGCTCCTCGGCTCCAACAAACCAAGGAACGCACGACGTCAAACACCATTCAGTCGCCCTATGGCTATACGAATTCAAATAGCAGACAGCAACATACACTCCACCAACATAGTCGCAATTATGACGACCATGCCGAATATCTTCACAGATCGTGCAATAACATGGGACGCGTTCAGACGGGAAAAGTCAATAAAATCTGTTTGTCATCACGTGACAAACTAAATTGCGGTGGTACAGGAGATAGTACCTCGAGCACACCACACGCCAAGACTGGAGGACAAACATCTAATATGGACCCCTCCAGTAAATCAAGAAATGGGAACTCAAAGTTTACAACATCATAACTTTCACAGGAAATCCCTGTTACCACGGCCGTGATTTTGTCGCTGGCAAGCGACCCACATTTGGAGAACTCAAACAGCTCGCATTCAGGTTTGTCAGACAAAACTAGCACTGAGTGAAAACCAAGTTTGTCCTCAGCAGCTGCAATGCAGATTTACAACAACGTTTTGGCGGTTTATAGTCATAATGTCGAAAAAAAAATGTCGACAGACAAAAATGTCGAAAAAAAAATGTCGAAAATAATAATGTCGACATCCTATACTTATAATGTAAAAAGTCATTTTTTCGAAAAAAAAATGTCGACATTTTTTTTTTGACATTATGACTATAAACCCTTAAAACTATCAACACCTCACCCAACACCCTCCTGCAACCCCCCCCACACCCCCCACCACCACCCTCCCACCCCTCATATGCAACACATTCTATTTATATATTTATTTATTTATTTATTCAATAAATAAATAACCAAAAAAAGGATCATTTACTATGGAGGGGGTCCCCCCCAACCCCCCCTCACCCAACACCCCCCTGCCACCCCCCCACACCCCCCAACCACCCTTTCACCCCTCATACTCAACACATAACAATTATATATTTATTTATTTATTTATTTATTTATTCAATAAATAAATAACCAGAAAAAGGATCATTTACTATGGGGGGGGTCCCCCCCCTCACCCAACACCCCCCTGCCACCCCCCCACACCCCCCAACCACCCTTTCACCCCTCATACTCAACACATAACAATTATATATTTATTTATTTATTTAGTCAATAATTAAATAAATAAAAATAGTATCATTTACTATGGGGGGGGTCCCCCCCAACCCCCCCTCACCCAACACCCCCCTGCCACCCCCCACACCCCCCCAACCACCCCTCATACTCAACACATCTTATATATATATATATATTTATTTATTTATTCATACAATAAATTCAAAATTTCGAAAAAATATCGAAAAATTTCGACATTATTGTTTGTCGACATTATTTTTTTCGACATTTATTTTTCGAAATTTTGACTGTCGACATTTTGACTGTCGACATTATGACTGCACACCGTTTTGGCAGCCTCATCTGCGTCTCTTCTTCCGTTTTTGAAGATGTACGAGTCACTCCACCAGGCTTACAAAAACCAGATATCACTCATAATAACTCTAGAAGAAAAGATGGACAAATTCGACTCTGCGACACACTTCTTGCAACTACAGTCGACACAAGAAGCCGAACAAACAATAAAATGGCAAGAACGTCTAAGTGACCTTGCAGTGCGTCATCACTGTCAGAACGACTCCTTACCCGACGGTTTGCTTGAAGCCATAAAATGGATGAGACACTCTTCAGCCATGATGAATCCAAGCTTCAAACCTACAAATCTTCAAGCGCCTTCACGATCGACCAAAGACTCTCACAAACTGCAAGCTCAAACACAGAATACAAATGCCAATGTTTCAATTTCGAATCATATTGATGCAGCTAGTGAATCTTCAGCTACGACCACCCAAGCAGTAGCTAGAGATCAGGTCGTGCAACCTCCAGAGTCCGTTCTTGTGTCACTTCTGAACGAACAAGCAAATTGTTTTAATACAAAACTGACTTCTGAAATGTCTGTGGCCTCATTTGGAATCTTTGAAGGACCAGCAAAATCGATAAAGGTACCCACGAGGCAAGTTCAAACAACCCAGCAAACAAAAGGTAGGCAGTCAGTGCCTGGGAAAAAACTGCCAGACCCTAAAAAACGTGTTCAGCAATCGAAGTCACAGAAATTCATCAGAAACGTGACTCCCGACATTAGAGCTGGCCTATCCGGAAGAACAGAACAGTCAAAATCTGATGGCCAAAAAATTGTTCAAGAAGTTAATAATCTCAGTGGAGCAGGCCGTCTTGTCGCTCCAGTAAGAAAGAGACAAAGAGTCGACTCGGACCGTGAAAGTCTCATGAGTAAGTCATCGGGATCAGTAATTGGCATATGCAATTTTTCTACTTACTCTGACGAAGTCACAGCTGATCATTCTATCATCCCCTCCAATGCGGCCTCCGACGACATCCAGTGCAAATCCCTATACAGCTTAATTCCAAGAGCGGGGCAGGAGACAAATCATGAGAACAGGTCGACAAAGCCTGAGGACTGTTCCAATTTGCCTACACGGCTAAACCCAAAAAAGCCCCGACATCATGAAAAAAGCAGGTTCGATACTCTTCAAATGCCCCCTCATCTCTGAGACCTTGAGCAAGTTCTCTAAACTGCAAATTGAAATTACAAAATTTATATCGGGAAGATCATGATCTGAACCTGAACCGTAAAAACGTATTGAAATTATTTTCTTGCATTCCATCTCTCAGAACGATTTTGTCTGAGGATATACGAATCGTAGAGTACGCGACTGAAAAGTGTTGCAACCAGGTTCTGCTACATATCTCCTCAGTATCAGTTCGAAATACAATTCTGAATGCATCAGAGGAATTGTTAATGTTTGGGTTCGACATATCGGTGGAACCGACGAGCTTCAGGTCCGACATGCAGGTGTCCAACTCAAAGGACACCTTTCAAGGCACGCAAGAACAACGACGTGCTGAGCTTCGCAGAGAAATTTTATTTTATTTATTTATTTATTTGGATTTGTATAGCGCACATCTGCCCAGGGGCATCGTGGCGCTGAAAGCAGTCTTACTTGTTACAGGCATACATGGTGTATATATAGATACAATGGAGATCATATTTGCATATTTGCATACAGTTGTGCTTATTTACATACAGTTGTGGTAAAACAGTAGGATAGGTGGGGTGGGGAGGAGAGGTTAGTTGAACAGCGTGGTTTTGAGTAATCTGCGGAAGATGTGGTATGATTTCACGTTCCTTAAGGCGGTGGGGAGTGCGTTCCAGTTTTTGGGTGCTAGGTGTTGAAAGCTGGACCCTCCGGCTTTGCTTTTTTTGAATGTGGGAACGTGGGTCTGATTGCTCATGTGTGACCTTGTAGGTCTAGTGGATGTGTTGAGAGTGATTCTTTCAGAGAGATAGGGCGGAGGCTTGGTGGAAAGGCATCTGTGGGTGATGGCCATGGATTTGAATAGTATCCGTTCTTTTATTGGTAGCCACTGGGCTTCTTTCCTGGCTTGGGAGATGTGCTCCCTTTTAGGGATGCTTAGGGCTGCTCTTAACGCATTGTTTTGTGTGACTTGCATTTTTTTTAGGTTTTGTGCCGACGTGCCCAAGAAGAGAGCATTGCAGTAGTCCCGTTTGGTACCTACTGTGGCTCTGGCTACGGCCAGGCAGTTTTTGGTGGATAGGAAGGGTTTAACGGTGTTGATTACCTTAGTGGTGAGTGCGGCAGAGGAGGCTATGGCATTTACTTGCCGTGTCATGGAGAGAGTGGAGTCAAGGTATACTCCCTGCGTTTTTACTGCAGTGGAGACTGTGATGGTGGAGTTATCTATGTTAAAGGATTTGTACCGCGGTGGGAGTTTGTTTAGTGTTTCTTTGGTGCCAACTAGTAGGATCTCTGTTTTGTCCCCGTTTAAGCAGAGGCCGTTGGCTGCCATCCAGGTTTGGAAGGCAGTATAGATCTTGGTTAATGCCGCGGCGTCTTGTTCATAAACCCCTGTAAGAGGGAGCAGGACCTGTGTGTCATCAGCATAGTTGGTGTAGGCTATATGACGACGGTCCAAATCATTGAACAGTGGGAGGGTGAAGATGTTGTATAAGATGGGTGCAGTGCAGGACCCTTGTGGGACGCCGCAGTGGATAGTGGTGGGGGTAGCGTTCGCTGAGTCAGAAAAGACTTTCATAAGTCGACCCTCGAGGAAAGATTTGACCCAGGAGATGGCTTCCGGAGAGAAGGGGGCTTCATTTTTGAGTTGCGTGCCTAGAATGTCGTGATTGACCAGGTCAAAGGCAGAAGATAGGTCTAGCAGGAGTGCTGGTTTGCCTTTGTCCATGATGTCATTTTGTTGGATTTTGAGATCTAGCAGGGCCGATTCGGTCCCATGTCCCGGGCGGAAACCCGATTGCCTTTTTCCTAGGATGCGATTTTCTTCCAGGTATTGCTGTATTTGTGTGTAGGCAACTTTGTCGAGGATCTTGAGCAGGAAGGGAACGGTTGTGATGGGTCTATAGTTGTTAGCGTTTTCGGGATCTAGAGTGGGTTTTTTGAGAAGAGGGCGCACCCAGGCTTCTTTTAAGCTGGTTGGGACAGAGTTAGTGTTGAAAGATGCATTGATGAAGGTTTTAAGAAATGGTGCTAACGTTTCTACGCAGTCTTTGACTAGTTTAGCGGGGCAGGCGTCGCCTTTACAGTTGGAAGGTTTGATTCTGTTAACGATATCGACTACCTCTTTTTCTGAGACTTCTCTAAATTTGAATGGTGTAATGAGATGAGTCTTTTTGTTTTCAGTCACTGTTTCAGTGAGGGAGGCTGATAGAATGTGCTGAGTGACATTTTTGTGATGGTCTAGGATTTTTGCTTGGAGGAGTTCAATTTTATTCAAGAGGGCGGACTGTATGGTGTTACACCAGGCTTGGTCCTTGACAATCTCTTGAGACTTGGTGGCCGGTGTGGATAGTTCCTTGAAGATGCCAAGTGCTCTTTGGATTCTAAGGTGGCGTTGGGGATTCTTTCATTGTAGGATGTGGCTTTGGCTCCTATGATATTTTTTTTGTAATGGGTGACCAGTGATTTGTGGGAGGATAGTGAGGATGCGTTGGGCGCACTTTGCCATAGGTTTAGGGCTTTGCGTTTTTTGGTTCGTAATTCTTTTAGTTCTGCTGAGAACCAAGTATTGGAGTGTTTGGTATTTGTAGATTTTTTCTTTTGTAGATGGGCAATGATATCTATGGCAGTGCTAATGGTGGATTTGTAGATGTCTGCCAGTGCAGCTGGGTCTGATGTGGCAGGGAGGTTAGTGAGGCTGTCAAGGTAGGGGGAGATATTTTCTTTTGTGAGATTCTTGGTGCTTCTGGCTAAGGCTGGAGGTGCTGGCTTGATTTTTTTACCGAGTTGTTAGGTGTAGGGATGAGAAAATGAATGAGAAAGTGGTCGGACCATGGGGTAGGTGTGATGGAGCTGATGTCGATACCACAGTTGTGGTCAGCTATCCAGTCAAGAGTACGTCCTTTGTTGTGGGTAGGCTGGAGTACTTTTTGTTCAAAGCCCATTTCTTGGAGAGCTTGTGCTAGTGTAGTGGAGGGTCTATCTTTCTGGCCGTGGAGTCCCAGGTTGAGGTCTCCTAAAAGAATAGTTTTGGTAGTTGTTTTAAGGTTTTCCCCTAGTAGATGTGAGAGGTTGTCCTGAAAGTCCAGTATTGGGCCTGGAGGGCGATATACTAGATTAAAGGTGATGGTTGTATTAGGAGAAAGTGCGATCTTGGCCGATAGAGAGTCTACGTTCTCCCCTATTTTGGAGGAAAGTTGTCTTGTTTCTAGGTGATCTTTGACTATGAGGGCTACTCCTCCACCTGTGGACAGTGTTCTGTCCTGTCTAAGGATGGAGTATCCTGATGGGATAGCTAGGGAGACGGCAGGGCCGGCGGCATTGTGTAGCCAGGTTTCGGTGATGGCGAGAATGCCAAGGTCGAGGTTAGTTAGAAGGTCATGAATTTCTGTAGCGTGCGCAGGGAGGGATCTGGCATTAATTAATGCACATTGTAAGTCTGGGCGTGGCAGTGGGGGTGTGGTGGTATTCTGCCCTTTGGCTGCCTTCTTGGTAGTGGTCAGTTCCGAGGTAGGTTTGTTTTCAATTTTGGCTAGTGGGGTTTGCGGTGAGGATCTGGAGCGGAGGCCTAGTATTTCATTTCTAGAGTTGGTAGCTCTAGGGTGTGTCAGGGGTGTGCTGGGTTTGTGATCTGTGGGTTTGGTGAAGAAGGAAGGAAGGGTGTGGGGGGATGAGTGCAGAGGGTGCGGGTGGGATGTTGGACATGATGGATGGGCACAGGGCAGCAGTAAGCTATCAGTTTAGGGCACAGAGTAACAATACATTTTGTCTAGGTATAGGAAACACAGTGGCTAGATGTAGGCAGCACAGTGGCTAGATATAGGCAACACAGTGGCTAGGTGTGGGCAACACAGTGGCTAGATGTGGGCAACACAATGGCTAGGTATAGGCAACACAGTGGCTAGATGTGGGCAACACAATGGCTAGGTATAGGCAGCACAGTGGCTAGATATAGGCGAACACAGTGGCTAGATATAGGCAACACAGTGGCTAGGTGTGGGCAACACAATGGCTAGGTGTGGGCAACACAGTGGCTAGGTATCGGCAACACAGTGGCTAGATATGGCAGTCACAGAAACCTCATGCACAAACCTCAATCATCCAGTGAAAAATGGCAGTCACACTGACATCTCTGGTCGACGTTAGCCATCAGTCAACGGCAATAAGTGTATTCGTGAATTCATCTCATGGAACACCAGACGATTCACCCACTTATTCAATAAATTTGAGGCTGACCGGGAAAAGGTCTTTGTCATTTGTCTTCAGGAGACATGGTTGTGCGAGCCACCATCGAGGGATGGATTTCTGACTCTATTAAATCCTGCAATAAAAAACACAAAGGGGCGATCTTCTTCTGGCTTGGTAATCATGATCAAAATAAATATCAGGTGGCGCCTTGTTGATTCTTTCAGTCCCAATCCATTTGTGCAAAGTGCACTGCTCCAAACTACCGATGAAGTCCAGGAAATAAGGAAACACCTGCTTATTCTAAACAGCTACTGGAACCTGGCTAAAATAAGCACTAAAAAATTCATAGACTCAATAACAACTTGCATTGATCAGACATTGTTAAAATACAAGAATCTATCAATAATCTGTGCAGGTGACTTAAACTGTTCTTGGTTCAAATACGATCATGCAACCAAGCAGTTTAAATTATTAACATACGATGAAGTTAAAAGTCGGGAGACTAAATGGAGGCAGGCGCTATGCAATCGAAATTGCAACATGGTAAATGGACAAGTTCCGGGCGACCAACCACCCCAAAAAACTTGGTCATCCTCAAATGCCCAATCAATAATTGACTACTTTTGGGTATCACAAAGTCTCTTTGAAAGTGACCTGAGATTATCAATAAGCCCAATGTCAAGAAGTGACCACAACCTTCTTCGGTTGGCCTGTACGGTGGAATGGACAAGTGAGCAAAGAAAATCTCGCAATCTCCGTAAACAGCGGCGGAAACCGGTTGAAGATTGACAGACCAACGATAGAGAAAATAAGCCAGAAATTACGGCGGAACACAGAACTGTCTGTAAATTATGCACCCTTACTTTTTGATTTCATCACAGTAAAAGCTGTGGCTCTGGGCTCTAAACAGAAATACCTTTCATCTTCAATCCTAACACAAGCAAAACAGGTGATGAGATGAGACATAAGAACCCTAAAGAAGTCTCGCAAATCGGGCAGCGACGCAACTGCAATGAAAAACACAATATGCATACGTCGCCAAAAATACAGTAATTGGTTGAAATCGCAAAAATCGATAATCGAGCAAGATAAAGCGGAGTACCTGATGAGGCATCTAGTCCAAAAGAATTCCCGAGAAATCTGGGTAATCTTGAATGCAGGAAATTCAAAGCACCAGTCATTACCATCTAACGAGATTGATGCTGACTCTTGGGAACAGCATTATGGCAACATCTTTGGCAAAGCATCCAATGAGGAAGCTAGTAAACCTGCACAAGAGATGACATCTTTGAAATTTCAAATTACATGTGAAGATATAAGACTCGCCATACGATCTTTGAAAAATTCTCACGCAGCAGGCCCAGATTTAATATCAAACATGATGTTGAAAAAGAACGAGGAGCAATGGGCTATTTTCATCAAACTACTGTTCGCCCGTGTGCTTACATCAGCAATGATACCTGACTCCTGGCGTGACGCGATCATTGTGCCAATCTATAAAAAGGGCAATCGGGCGGATCCGACCAACTATCGCCCGATTGCCCTGTTGGACACTATAGGAAAAATCTTTGCCTCTTTTTTACGTCAAAGGCTAGCTGCGTGGTCTATGTCAGAGCAAATCTTCGACATCCGGCAAACAGGCTTTACAAAAGGCGTGGGGGTGGAGGTGAACCTGGTGCTCCTAAATATTCTTAAATTAGAAAGCCAAAAGGCAAAGACGAGATTATTCCTCGCTTTCATAGATCTGAGGGGAGCTTTTGACAGTGTTAATCGTAGCAAACTGTGGCAAAAACTGACAAATTGGAATTGCCCAAGAAACCTCGTCGAGCCAATCAGAGCACTACATACGCAAACCACCGTCAGCATAAGATTAAACAATCAAGGCACCCTATCGAACCGAATACCAACAAGCATAGGTGTGAAACAGGGATGCCCATTAGCTACTGAACTTTTTTAATTGTTTATCTCCGACATCCCAGCTCATCGCAAATACGACCAATATTTTCCACCAAAACTGAATAACATCGAAATAGGATGCATAATATACGCTGACGATGTGGTTCTATTGGACAGGACCCAGATAGGCTTACAACGCCAACTAACAAACCTTCACGACAATCTGCATAAAAACGACCTGGAGCTAAACATTGGATAAACTAAGATCATTATCATTGGCCAAAGTCGTCCAAAAAGACAAAAAACCTTTAAGTGGAAAATTGATGACAACGGTCTTGATACAGTCAATTCAATTAGATATTTGGGAATCATCTTTAACAACTCAGTCCATGAACATCACTGGAAGGTTGACATGGTCAACCGAATGACTCAATTTGGCATTCAGGGACAGCTGTTGGACAGACGTTTTGGCAAGTTGACTCTAGCTCCGGTCTTGATTTTCTACACCCAAAAGGTAGTTCCTGCAATCACTTTTGGATCAGAATCCGGCTGAAACATAGACGTTTCGTTTTGGCAAAAGTTGGAAGGAATCTGCTGGCGGCGTGTGTTTTGAAGCTTCCTACCTATATATCAATGACCCAAATCAGACACGAACTTACACTAAATTCTCTACACTCCAATGTAATGTGGAAATCTTTAACAGTAATGCGAAAGATGAATTTGTCTCCTACAGCCCCTGCATTCCAAATTTTCTCCATAACAAGTAAAACAGGGAATTAGAAACTTCTCGATGAGTGGAAACAAATCATGCTGTCAATTCTAGCTGCTGCTGATCTCAACCTGAATGATTTGCTGATGAGACCACAACTAGCAAAAAAAAAGTTCGAACAATGGTGCTGGATTTCGAACAATGATCTACGTCTTTAGAAGCCGACCACCTTAGATGCTGGAATTGGGGCACACAAGGTAAATGTTACAAGCAACTACTTAAAAAACTGCCCGTCTCGACATCACCGTGAGCAGTTTTTAAGGTTTTGTTTAAATGCCGTAAAAACAAAAGAAATGATGTGGAGCCGTCACCTTAAAGAAGTGAGGGATAACATATGCCGCTTCTGTCACTGTGAAATTGAAACTTCTGAACATCTCCTCACTCGATGTAAAGCAACCACCGTTAAACGGATGATGCATCTGGGAGGCTATATTCCAGTGGACTCCAATAGTCAAGACTGGTGGTCATATGCGGCAGCAGGACACTGTACAAAGTTAAGCTGTGCCATAGTTGATTACATGGACTCTCTACGACTCAACATAAACTTCAATTGAAAGAAACGTTTCATCCAGGATTTTTTTAAGGTGGCTTGAAGCGACGGTTATAGTTTCACAGAACCTTGTTTTAGAGAACTTTTTGATACATATGGTTACATTGTAATAAAAGTCTGATGTCACAATGCTTGCGTTTCAATAAAAAATAAAAAATAAAATAAAAAAAGAAACAGGGAGTTTACAACAAACATCAACAGACGGACACTCAATCTCTCAGTGATCTTTACACAAAACATAGTCTTTATACCAAAAAAAAACATCAGAGGTGACATCATACTACGTGGCAATAGAGAAAAATCCATACAGGGGCAGGATTGGCAAAGGGAAACATGTAAGTATACTTTTCTATAGGAGCTAGGATTGAGATTGGCTATCCACTATCAGGTGGACAACATCTGCCTACCTCTAGCACATGTCATCGTCCGAAACATTGGAAACATAGTTTCTCATTGGTCTTCAAACTATAAGATCCTTTGTTATAAGGACTAATATAATTAGTTGGCACGCGTGTGCCATGTCTGGAACATTTGGTTCATTTTAGCAGCACGTAAGCCCAGCACCAATTGCAAGGAGATGGGACATGACACTACCTCCCCACCCAATTCACCCAGCATCTCTCATCGTCCATGCCTTCTACCATGAAGATTGTCTTTGTACTTGGCCTTACAAAGTATCGTTGTCTTTGAGAATGCACGGGAGTGTGAGCTCACTATCATTTCTGGGACTCCAAGTTCAATCTGTAGCTTCATCCTTGGCTCACATGACAGGAGACCATGATTTGGTCCATTTTGCAGCTTTTAAATGTCTTAAATGAATTAAACTTGACACTCTTGGCGTTCTTTCTTTGAAGCTTAACAAGAGATGATTCATCCTCTGCATGTTTGCTCATTTCCAGAATAGAGAGCTGACCCTGGCTGCTTCAGTCTTGACTCCAGGCCAGGCAGCCTCGTCTTGCAGCTCCATGATTCTGCTTATTCTTGCTGTGACAGAGCTTTCACTTCGCTCTTCCTGAGTCCTGGCTTACTAAATTCATGATACCGATGTTCAGTTTCTATATAATGGCGGCTTCACCTGCGTTCTATTCATTACGTATATCTAGCTTCTATGATGACTTCATGTACCTTGGATTTCATCGTCTATACATTTATTGAACAGTTGACTTTCTGCGGCACCTTGTGCACGAATAATCTTCTATTTTTATACTTTGAGAGTTCACTTGATTCTTTACTCCGTCATTAGTTTCTTCAGGATTTACACATCCTCTTCAGCCAGTATCTCAGGATGTCATGCATGCATTTTGTGATGTCAGTAGCTTCTTTTCTTTGCTCCTTCTCATATTCCTTCAGGGAGTTCCTCCCTTAGGTTGTTGTCACTTTGGGGATACATTCGGCAAGGTTGTCTCAAAGGATTTCTTCTTTCGTACATACGCTGCAGTATTGGCACAACGCCTGGTGTCAAGCACGCAACACCCTCATGCCTCCAACACATAGGAGGAAGGGGTGCGGGGTCTCCTGCAGTATACAGTTGCTCCTCTACACTGTGTAGCTGCTTAGCCTATTTAACTAAAAAAAATATAGTTCATTGATTCCCCTTGCCAGGACACCACAGGGGGATTTTTGTTAAAATTCGAAATCAACAAAGCTCATTATCAGTGTGCACTGAAAACTATAGTCTGTAATTTAATTTCGCAATCTTTCTGTTCAGCTTCCCCAACACAGTCCTTTAAGTGGAGGGGGGTGTGAAATCCAAAATTCTCAAATCATCCTAATTCTTACCGTCCAGCTTCCCCAACACAGGCCTTTAGGTGACGGAGAGTCTGAAATCCAAAATTCCCTAATCATCCCAATTTTTTTCATCCCAACTTCCCCAACACATGCCTTTAAGTGGAGGGGGGTCTGAAATCCAAAATTCCCTAATCATCCCAATTTTTTTTCGGGCCAGCTTACCCAACAGATGCCTTTAAGTGGAAGGGGGTCTGAAATCCAAAATTTCCAAATTCCAGTTTTTCTCTCGACTTCTACAACCAAAGTAAGGGGTATCTGAAAAACAAACTGCTAAATCAACCTGTTTTTATTTTAAAACAAAAGTGTGGGTGAAATAATAATTGCCATATGCATTTGTCTAAATCTATACACAATACTGCAAGCCTTTTAAGTGTGCAGGAAAATCGAAATTACACAGCACCACATTTGTAATTGACTTTGTTCAATATCCAGCTCTAATTATTTCTTGAATTGAAATTGGGATAAAGTACTGTGATTTATGTTTTTCTCCAATAAATTTGTGTGATTTTTTTGTGAAACAAGAAGTTAATTGTGAGCCCCAAAGAAGGTGGTGTTTGTAGTTTGGTATGATGTCTATTACCTATCATTCAATTAAATAAATATATTTCCTGTGCACCGGCCTGGTTCTTGGCTCTTTGGTAGATGAAGGGGAGGCACTCAAAGGGCATGAGACAGGGCTGAGATAGAGATGACTGGACTGAATCAAAGACCTGACATTAACCGTTTATTGTGTGACACTTCGCCTGGGGCAAGAAGGAACTCCCTGTGCTGAGGGCGGCCTCTCAATAAACCATTACACACTGCCACCCCCACATTCAAACCCCATACCTGGGTCCTTCCTTTCCTCCTCTGCATCTTGCAACATTGTGTTGTACAATAGTTTTAGTAAAACTGAAGAGAACAGGAAAGAAAAGGCACTTGAACGACCTCCAGTGTGGTGTCATTGTCGCCCTCAGCACGCACCTTTGTGCAGCGTCCCCCTCACCGCCCCCCCCCCCCCCCCCTTCGCACCTCTTAAAGAACATGCCCAGCCCCCTTCTCGCCTGCAAACCAGGCCGAGCCTGCAGCCATGCACGGGCAGATCGATGTAACGCAGCGCTTTCTGGCTGCCTGTGAACGGGTTCTATAACCCAAGCAGTTTATTGAAATAAATAATGCCAAACCAGGCGCCTGCTGTCCTACTGGCTTCCTGCCGCGGAGCTCGGGTTCTAGGCCCCTGTGGGAGGGACGTTTAAAACGAAAAGTATTGTTTTAAGTTGCCGGTCTGGAACGGTATTCTTGGTCGCATAAAGTAAGGGAACGATAAAGGATTTCCCCGGAGAGTAAGGGGACGTCATACCCTTTAGTTCCCGCCCACTTATACCTCTGACTCTGGGTGATCGCTTGCGTCTCGTGGCAGTGACGTATGAGGTATTACCACCGCGCACTCCCACTCATGATCGTGCGGCATTCATTGCTCGCAGGATTTTGACCGTGCGGTATTTAATGCACATGAAGTGATGTGGTAATTAGGTATGTGCTCGTGATAAGTGTGCTTCAGATTTCTACTGCTGCCACCAAACTCATAAAAGGCCCTGGTGAGAGGCCCTTCCCTCAGCAGGTGGGGGGTGCCCCAAGGGCTGGGTCTGACAGTCCCCCTTTGCCATCGCGGTCTGTGGGTCTTGAAATCCCCAAAGTCAGCCAGCAAATGATACATAGCAGCCACCGCTCACTTTCCCTCCAGCCCCCCCCCCCCCTTCACCTCCCAACATCCTCCAGGCGACACATCCAGACATCTGGCAGCAACTGGCAGTCAGGGCCTCTGCAGTTCCTTCCTAGACCCGGCCTTTGTCTTCTGGAACAGCCACCTCCCTTTCCTCCCACACCCCATCCTCCCTACGCCCTCCCTGCATTCCTCCTACCATCCCTACTCCCTATTTACCCATCCTGCTTACTCCCTCCCTGTGTCCTTCGCACCATTCCTACTCACTAATTCCCCATCCTCCTTACTCCCTCCCTGCATCCCTCCCACCCTCCCTACTCCCCTCTTTCCCTGTCCTCCTTACTCTCTCCCTGCATCCCTCCCACCATCCCTACCCCTTCCTTCCCCGTCCTCCTTACTCCCACCATGTATCCCTCCCACTACCACTACTCCCTCCTTCCCACGCCTCCTTACTCCCTCCCTGCGTCCCTCCCACCATTCCTACTCCCTCATTCCCCATCCTCCTTACTCCTTCCCTGCATCCCTCCCACCATCCCTACTCCCTCCTTCCCTGTCCTCCTTACTCCCATCCTGTATCCCTCCCACCATCCCTACTCCCTCCTTCCCTGTCCTCCTTACTCCCTCCCTGCGTCCCTCCCACCGTTCCTACTCCCTCATTCCCCATCCTCCTTACTCCCTACCTGCATCCCTCCCACCATCCCTACTCCCTCCTTCCCTGTCCTCCTTACTCCCACTCTGTATCCCTCCCACTATCACTACTCTCTCCTTCCCACGCCTCCTTACTCCCACCCTGTATCCCTCCCACTATCCCTACTCCCTCCTTCCCTGTCCTCCTTACTCCCTCCCTGCGTCCCTCCAACCATTCCTACTCCCTCATTCCCCATCCTCCTTACTCCATCCCTGCATCCCTCCCACCATCCCTACTCCCTCCTTCCCTGTCCTCCTTACTCCCTCCCTGCGTCCCTCCCACCATTCCTACTCCCTCATTCCCCATCCCCCTTACTCCCTCCCTGCATCCCTCCCGCCATCCCTACTCCCTCATTCCCCATCCTCCTTACTCCCACCCTGTATCCCTCCCACTATCACTACTCCCTCCTTCCCATGCCTCCCTACTCCCACCCTGTATCCCTCCCACTATCACTACGCCCTACTTCCATGTCCTCCTTACTCCCTCCCTGCGTCCCTCCCACAATTCCTACTCCCTCATTCCCCATCCTTCCTTCTCCCTCCTTGCATCCCTCCCAACATCCCTACTCCCTCATTCCCCATCCTTCCTTCTCCCTCCCTGCATCCCTCCCACCATCCCTACTCCCTCCTTACCCATCGTCTTTACTCCCTCCCTGCATCCCTCCCTCCATCCCTACTCCCTCATTCCCCATCCTCCCTACTTCTTCCCTGCGCCCCTTCCACCATCCCTACTCCCTCCTTCCCCATATTCCTTACTCCCTCCCTGCGTCCCTCCAACCATCCCTTCTCCCTCCTTCACCATCCTTCCTTCTCCCTCCTTGCATCACATCCACCATTCCTACTCCCTTCTTTCCCAAACTTCCTTCTCCCTCACTGCGTCCCTCCCACCATCCCTAATCCCTCCTTCGCTGTCCTCCTTACTCCCTCCCTGTTTCCCTCCCTGCGTCACTCCCACCATCCCTACTCCCTCATTTCTTGTCCTCATTACTCCCTCCCTGCGACGCTCAAACCATCCCTGCTCCCTCATTCCCCATCCTTCCTTCTCCCTCCTTGCAACTCTCCCACCATTCCAACTCCCTCATTCCTCATCCTCCTTACTCCCTCCCAGCATCCCTCCCACCATTCCAACTCCCTCATTCCCCATCCTTCTTTCTCCCTCACTGCATCCCTCCCACCATCCATACCCCCCTCTTTCCCGGTCCTCCTTACTCCGTCCCTGCATACCTCTCACCATTCCTACTCCCTCATTCCCCATCCTCCTTACTCCCTCACTTCATCCCTCCCACCATCCCTACCCCCATCTTTCCCCGGCTTCCTTACTCCCTCCCTGCATCCCTCCCACCATCGCTACCCCCTTCGTCCCCATCCTCCTTACTCCCTCCCTGCATCCCTCCCACCATCCCTACCCCCTCCTTCCTCATCCTCCTTACTCCCTCCCTGCATCCCTCCCGCCATCCCTACTCCCTCCTTCCCTGTCCTCCTTACTTCCTCCCTGCATCCCTCCCACCATCCCTACTCCCTCATTCCCCATCCTTCCTTCTCCCCCAGCGTCCCTCCCACCTTTCCAACTCCCTCATTCCCCATCCTTCGTTCTCCCTCACTGCGTCCCTCCCACCATCCCTACTCCCTCATTCCCCATCCTCCTTACTCCATCCCTGCGACCCTCCAACCATCCCTACTACCTCATTCCCCATCCTTCCTTCTTCCTCCTTGCATCCCTCCCACCATTCCTATCCCCTCCTTTCCCATCCTTCTTTCTCCCTCACTGCGTCCCTCCCACCATCCCTACTCCATCCTTACCCGTCCTCCTGACTCCCTCCCTGAATCCCTCCCACTATCCCTACTCCCTTATTCACCATCCTTCTTTCCCCCTCCCTGCGTCCCTCCCACCATTCCTACCCCTCCTTCCCATCCTCCTTACTCCCTCCCTGCATCCCTCCCACCATCCCTACTCCCTCCTTCCTCATCTCCTTTACTCCCTCCTTATTTCCCTCCCACCATTCCTACTCCCTCATTCTCTGTCCTCCTTACTCCCTCCCTGCGTCCCTCCTACAATTCCTACTCCCTCCTTCCCCAGTCTTCCTTCTCGCTCCCTGTCTCCCTCCCACCATCCTCCCTCCATGTCTCTCTCTCTCACTCACTTTCCATCTCTCCCTTCCTCCATCCTCTCAGCTCTCTCCCTGCAACTGTTTCTCTCGCATGCTTTTCGTCCACTTCCTTTTTCTCTCCATCACTCCCTACCTCACTGATTACGTTCTCTTCTTTCTCTTCTCTTCCCTCACTCCCCTGCTGCCTTACTTCCGACCAGCACCCCATGTCTCCTCCTTTTCATCCATGCCTTCCTTGCTTTCACCCTCCTCTACTTCACCCATCTCTCCCTTGCTTCCCCCTTATGCCCCTTCCTCACTTTCTCTCTGTTGCTTATCATCTCCCCTCTCCGCCATCACCTCTTGTCGGGATGCTCTCATTTTTACCTGCTTTACATGCTCCCTCCCATCCTCTCTCATCTTTCCTTACCCAACTCCTTCCTCCCCTCTTTACCTGTTCCCACTCACCTTCTTCCTACTTCCACCTCTCACTCCATCTCACCTCTCCATCGTCCCTCGCTCTATTGTGCTTTTCTTTTCCTCCTTCGTCGCTCATCCTTTCCAGCTTTTGCCTCTGTCCTCACCTTTCTCTCTGACTCCCCCTCCTTCACACTCTTCTTCCCTTTATCTCTCCCTCTTTGCTTTCCTCGTTCCTGCTTCTTTCTACTCCTCCCTCATCCCCTCCACCTCCCCCTCACTCCTTCACACTCCCTTCCTTGTCTCGCCTTTGCATCCATTTGGCCTTACTGCACAAAAATACCCAGACTTGCTTTAAAGTGGAAAAGGTGGCTTTAATGTGACAGGCCAAAGCTCAAAAAGAAACGCTAACCTGGCCCCTAGCCTTACAGACTAACATAACCGTATTTTAACAAATCGCCAAACAATTCAATAAATAAACGATTTCATTACCCCACAATTAAATAATTAAATATTTTCAAGCTCCTCCCTTCCTATCCCTTGCTACCTTCCGTCTCCTTAAAATCCTCTCACCCTTCATTCCAGCTTTCTCCCATCTTCTCCCCAAGGCCATGCCCCTCCTTCTTCAATACCTGTTCCCCCTCTTTGTACCCCTGGGGTAGCCCGTTCGTGCAAATAGCACCACCCCCTTCCTTTACCACGCTAGTACCCCATTGTGCTCCCCCCCTCCTCCAAAGGGCCCTGTCCCCGGCAGCAGAAAAACCCTCCCATGAGGTGTTCTTTCTGCCCACACCTAACCTAGGGTTTCTTCTACTTCAAACTTTTACTTAGCTCTTGCACTGCCCACATAGCATCCGTCAAATAGTAGCTGTTTCCATACACCGATAGATGAACCCCGTTCTCCAGAAAAACTGAAAAATCCTCATAAACTATTTCCCTATGCTCAAGCACTTGCACCCTGCCGCACTACAAAACTTCGCCATCTCCCTGTTAATCTTCTTCCTTGTCCTTTCCACTGCCCCTTCATTCACCACCCCCCTCCAGACCCTCCTTGGCAATACCTTTGTCCAAACCAAACTTACCTTGGGCCATATCTCCCGTAACCAGCAACGGTCCCTTTTAATTTTTCTTAACAATGATACTCTTGTGTATCTAAGTCATTCGCCCTGCATGTACTATTATTCCCTCCAGAACCCCATGACGCTCCCTCCGTCCCACTAAAACGGGCAGCGATTGGTCCCACCTCAGCCCCCCTATCCCTGACCATTTCACTAGCGCAATGTTGTAGCTGCACCCCAGCTGTGTCCCAAAAATCCTTTTTCCGCCTCTTCTCCGGCCCACTTTACCATTGAATGTCCCCAAATCCATATCTGCGGCAACTCACCACTTCTCCGTGCCACATCTGCATAAGTAAAATGTATGTGTTTCCATCTCTTTCAAACTCCTCACCCCCTCACCCCACCCCCTGCGCCTTCCAATGTTTCTAACCTGCCTCTTTCACAAACTCTCTGATGTACCCTTTGTACTTCCCCGCCCTCCAGCGCCCCAGACTATTAACCTCATTCTCTGATAGCCCCATCCTGCTACCCTCTGATGCTGCCCTCATCCTGAAAGAATGAGTTCCAAAAACCTCTGCTCTTTCTCCCACAGCCGCCAAAGCCCTCCTCAGTACACCCCAAACCCTGTGCTGCCGACACTGCCGACCCATCCTCGTGCTGAAAGATCAACCCTTCTCTTCCACTGCATGTCTCCTTCCATGCTAGGCCTGTCCTCACTGGTCACAACTCCTCACTACCCCTCTCCAGAAGCACCCAACATCCCTTATCTTTCTGGTCCATTTTTTATCTCTTTATTTTAATATCCACTCCTAACTCTGAAAAATGAATATCCCCCCACCTTAGACCCCCTACCCCTCTTCTCCCCCCCCACCAGCTCAGACACCCTAAATGCCCCAAAATATAACCAATTGAAGCATGTTGAAAACATGTCCCCCTCCCATGCTGGCCAGCACCCGACCCCCCCCAACACCTTACAGAACCTAACAAACAGGGCCGCTGAGATCGGTCTCCTGTTATCCTTTTCTCTCCTGTTCTGTCTTGCCCAACCTTCCAACATTCTTCTTGCCATCTCCCTGCCACTTGGTTGAAAACCCCAGAACCATTTCCTGTAGAAAGGAATGCCTGCCAGTTTCCCCAATATCGTTGCCTTCGACCAGCCCTTGTCCATGCACTCCAGTAGAAAGCCAACCACATCATCCCTTCTTCTCTCCTCTGCGTCCCCCCTGCCCTTCCAGCTGCGCGCTCCCCCATTATAGATTCCGACCATGCCCTTTTGTCAGCTGTCCTAGAAGCCAGGACTAGTGAAACCTCCGCTAAGGACAGTGCTCTAATTTTCCTATCTCCACGGCTCCTCTGGGATCCGGTGCCTGCTGTAATCTGCTCCCTGTGCCATTCCACGGAATCTCTGTTACTGAAAACGAGATTATGCATCAGCGATGCCATTATCCTTCCCTGGCATGTGCGTTGCTCTAAACACCACATTCCATTCCATACAACGCAGCACAAATTCTCTCATTAATTTAGCCACCCCCTGGTCTGTTGCCAACTGCCTGTTAACCATGTTAACCACTGCCTCCTTATCGATGTTGAAATTTACCTTCTTGTTCCTCGGTTTAACCCCCGACAACTCCATTGCCCCCACCAAAGGAAAGAATTCCAGAAAGGCTATGCTTCTACCTCCTTTCTGCCACTGCTCTGGCCACTGTTCTGCACACCACCTTCCCCCCAGAAAACTCCAAAACCTCCTGAGCCTGCTACATCCAAAAAGATCTGCACCTCCCATGAAATGGAATCACTCTGAAGCCACATGGACACCCCATTAAACCCTGACAGAAATCGCAGCCAAATCCTGCAGTCCTCCCTAACCGGTCTAGACATCCTCACCCTGTGATGCGGGCACTTAGCTCCCGCCATAGACCGCACCATGTTTCTACAGGGGGTGCACCCCGGAGCCGCTAACCTACATGCAAAATGGCGATGTCCCACTAGCCTCTGCTTGTCCACCTATGCCATTTTGCACGCTACTATCGCCTTCTCCAGTAAACCTACCAGCCTGCTCACCTTGTGTGGCAAGCGTGAGGTCATGGCCACCGGATCCAACTCAATCCCTAAAAAGGTCAGCACCACTGCCGGCCCCTCAGTTTTGTCCTCCTCCAATGGCACTGCCAACTCCTGCATTAGTGTCCGAAAGGTCTCTAGCATCCGCCGGCGTTCTTGTCCTTTGCCTGCCCCACTGATAAACAAAAAATCGTCCAAATAGTGTAACATTCCTTCAGCTGCTGAGCTGTATGTAAAAACCCACTGCAGAAAGGAACTAAAACAAGGCACATGAAATTGCGCAACCAACGGCAAAGCGTTGTCTACATAGATGTGTCCTTCAAACTGCATCCCCAGCAGCCAGAAACCCTCTGGATGCACAGGTAACAACCTGAACGCTGCCTTGATGCCTCACTTTGCCATGAGCGCCCCACTTCCCTCCTTGCTCACCAAACCCACTGCACGGTCCACGCTCGCATAGGACACCCCGCAATCTTCCGGTGCAATAAAATCATTGACTGACATGCCCTCCGGCCATGATAAATGGTGTATTAGCCTGAATTCCCCGGCAACCTTCATAGGCACGACCCCCAAATCTCCCGTCAAATCTGTAAGTGGCCCTACTACTCTCCCCGCTACCACCTCCTTCTGCAGTTTTGCCCTTACCACTTCAACATTTTCCTGTGCCGACTTCTGATTTTCCGCCCACCGCCGCAACCTTGGACCCTGGTAACCCGACCTAAACCCTCTCGAAAACCTTCCCCCAAAATCTTGGCCCCCTCCCTGTCTGGATAGAAACTGAGCCACTTTTCCAAAACCGCCAGTTTAGGCCTTTCCCCAGAACTCCCCATACTGCACCTTGCCCTCTCCCTCTGTCCGCTGATTGGAAGCATTGCGTAACCGGATGCCGTCCCACGCATCTGTTGCACTTGTGCTTAAATTTGCACACTGTCCTTGTGCAACCTTCTTTATTGAAAGCCCAACATGCTGCTGAGCGCTTACCCCTACCTCCTCCCCTCACCCCCTCCGGGGCAGGGGGACCATGAAAGGGCCGGTAAGGCACGGGTAAGCCGCTCGCTGTATGCAGCATCAGTGCTAGCCGCGTGGGCGCCATCCACTGCAGCCAGAGATCCATGTCAATCTCTCCCCACACTGCTTCACTATCCTCCACTATCCTTGCTGTAAACTCTTCATCGTATCGCACCCATGCAAAACTCCCAAAACTCATAAACACCTTCCTTATTACATCCATGTACTTCAACAATGCTACACACCTCTCAGGAAACTTCTCACAATAAACACTGGTATATATAATGAAAGCTGACGTCCAATTGTCAATCGTGACCGGTACCTTTGGCCTTGTGGCCAACTCCCTCTCTTCTTCCTTAGACCCTTCTTTCACTCTGACCTCCCTGTCCAGGAGCTTAAAAACATCCACAAACTCCCCATCCCATATTTTTTCCTTTGTTGTTCACATTAAATGCGAGCCCAGGGGCTTAGTAATGCCCATATAAGGGATCTTTTTGTCCTTCCCTGTACCTTCAGCAACCTTAGGAACCTGCAATGCCTCTGGAGCCGCGGGCTACACCACCTTGTCAGTTTGAACTTCCACTGAGGATACACTCTTCCCCTTCTCCAAGGCGCCCGTGGTCCGGAAACTCATTTCCCCATCTCTCCCCTATGCCCCATTTCCTTCCCTGCCTGTCCTCCCATTCATGTCCCACCTGTGACATGTGGCTGACTACTCCCGTTCCCGCTCACCTCTTTCTGCCCCACCGCCCCTTAGCCGCGGCATCCTGGCCTCCACTCCGACACTCCTCATCTCTTTTCTCACAGGGCTCCTACTGCGGGGACAAAAAATATCAGCAGACTCGCTGAGCCCATTTCCCTGCCATCCTCTTACACTTTCCCCCCTCTAACCTGACCTTCCCCTTCCAATCTTAAACCCCTTGTCATCCTTTCCCTCCCCCGAAAACCATGTTGCTCTTCCTCCTCCCATTGTCCAACATTCTCCTCTTCCCATTCATCCTCCCCAATGAAATACCATTGTTGTTGCGAGCGCATGCTTGGACGGGCAGTTCCTCTTTGGGTGAGCCTGGGGTGTCCGCCCCGCCACTCCTTTGACGTCTTCTTGGTGGGTCTGTGCCGCCCCCCGCCTGCTCCTCTCTTCTTGGGCGAGGGGTTCTCTCCTCCACCCTCTGCTCCTCCATGATAGGGGACCTGCTGCACCCTCTAGTCCGTTCCCTGCATCCCCCAGGAGGAGCCGTTCTCAAGCCTTCAGCTATTGCCTCCTCAGGAACCACAGGGGCCGTGCTATGCCCTCCGCCTTAAGTCCTCCTATGTGTGGAGGTCGTTCCGCACCTTCCCCTTTTCTCACTAACCGACGGGGAGCGCTCTCTCCTCCTCCCCCATGCAATCTTTTGCAGGTATTTCCCTCCTTTGCCTCTGGGGGAGCCCAGGAGACTCAAAGTGAAAGCCGCTGCAGGCAGAAATACAACGCGGTTGTATTTAAAAATGCTGCAGTTTTCTTTCTAAGTTTCTCGGGCTCCTCAGGCTCAGAGGAGCTCGAGAAACTTAGAAAGAAAACCACAGCTTTTTTAAATACAATGTTGTATTTATGTCTGCGGTAGCTTCAGCTTGGAGCCCAGGGGACACCAAGCTGAAGCCACCACAAACATAAATACGTTTTAAAAGCTGCGGTTTTCTTTCTACGTTTTCCGGGCTCCTCCAGTCCAGAAAACAGAGAAAGAAAACTTCAGCTAGTGCTTATTTAAAAAAAGAAATAAGCACTTACCTAGATGCAGTTTTCTTGCCTGCAGCCTCTGGTCTCCGGCACCAATCAAGCAAAAGCCACCCAGTGGTAGCTTTTGTTTATTACAGCTGGCTGGCTTTTGCTTCATGAGTGCTGCAAGGGCAAGCACAGAAGGCTCATCCATGTCACAAAATGGGTGCCTCCTAGTGCTTCACATTTTTGAGTTTGAGCTTCATTTGCTCAAAACTTTACATAGGGACTTTGTTTAAACATATGTTTTATATATATTTTTGATTATGGACCATCTTTTTAGCCAATAACATTTTTGATCCCACTATTCCTTTAAACCGGAAATAAACAGAATGCTCCTGTCCCTTGCTGCCCTTCCAAAACTAAGCTAGCCCCCGAGCCAAATAAATGTTCCCCTTGCGTGGCCGGTCCTGATATCTGTGGGACAGGATAACCAGGCTTCTTTACTGAAACCTGTAAAAACAGCCCCCACCTGTAAACACTAAATGGAAATATGGAGTTGTTCAACTGCCATAGAAACTAAATTATTTTTTTATTTGTATTATAGCCCCTACCTAAGCACACCCTCCCTGCTAATTGCCACCTTATGGGGTGAAAGAAATTGTGCACTGGGTCTAACCACAGCCGTGGCTTCCAACCCATTGACCTAGAAACGTGTGTGGCCTTTAAGGGCTCTGCACTGCCCCCTGGTGGCCACAGTACGGCACTGCGCTAGTGCTGCACTCCTGGCTAGGAGCCTAACGGAAAGTAGGCTGCCGGAGCTCCTGCGACCACTTCTCACACAAAAGGCGACTATGTTTAAGGGATCTCACCCCCCCCCCTCCTTGACAGCTCCGACCACGTGCCCCTGCACAGCCTACAGGGACCGCTGACGCTGCGCTGCCCAAGGGTCCCAGCTAATGGTACGGCACTCCTACGCGAGTGCACGGCGTAGATAGAACACTGCTATGCCGCTCCCGCTCCCCTACAAGGTGCACAGGGGGAGTACTTTATCTACAGTACTCCCGGCTACTCGTGCCCCGAAACACTGAAACAACACATTGATATTCCTGATGCTATGCCTACCCCCACCCCCTCCCGGGCAATAAGGGGTAGCTATTCCCCAGCCCTACCTCACCTCTGAATAACCCGCTGATAGTACTAGACCCGCGCAGCGAAGGCCCGGGAGCCGCGACTGAGACAAATTCTCATCCCAACTGTGGCTTGCTCCTGAACCTTCCCTGCCCCCATGTATACCGCCCTGAAGGCGCTGTGTGCACAGGCCCTGTCCAGCGCCCGAACCCCCCCCCCCCCTCCTCCCTGTTCCTCCGTCGCTCACGCATCGTCCCACCTCTCCCTTTCTCACCCTGCTTCACTCTCTCCTTCCCTGTTTCTCCCTCCTTCTTGCCTTCCACCTTGCTGCTCTGTTGTCTCCGCCTTTGCACCTCACCTCCTGATTCTCTTCCCCCACTTCTTGCCTCTGTCTCTCCCCCTCTATGTTCCCACTCTGTCTGTCCCCCTCAATGTGTCACCCTTTGTCTCTCTCCCCTCTTCTTGACTCTGGCTCTCCCCCTCTTCTTGTCTCTGTCTCTCCCCCTCTTCTTGCTTCGGTCTCTCCCCCTCTATGTACCCCTCTATGCCCCCCCTCTGTGTGTCCCCCTCTGTGTGTCCCCCTTTGTCTCCCCCCCTCTTCTTGCCTCTGTCTCTCCCCCTCTGCTCCCCCTCTTTCTCTCCCCCTCTTTTTACCTCTGTCTCTCCCCCTCTGTCTACCCCTCGATGTCACCCTCTGTCTCTCCCCCTCTGTGTACTCCTCGAAGTCACCCTCTGTCTCAACCCCTCTCTGTGTCCCCCTTTGTCTCTCCCCCTCGTCTTGCCTGTCGCTACCCCTGCATGTCCCCCGTCTTCGTTTTCCTATTTTTTGCTCCTCCTTCTCACCCCATACTTTCTCACTCTCTTCCTACTCTTTCTTTTGCTCTCACCTTCCTTGTATCTCTGTCCTTGCGTTCCTCCCTCTATCCCCTCATCTCTTCTTTCCTCTCCTCCCTGTCTCCACTCTGTCCCTCCCTCCCTGCTTGCTTTTCTCTTTTCTGCTCCTCCTTTTTCCTATCCCCTCATCTCTCCTTTCTTCTCCTCCCTTCACTGTCTCATCTGTGTGTCTCTCTCCCTGTGTTTCTGTTTTCTGCTCCTCCTTTTTCCCTATCCCCTCATCTCTTCCTTCCTTTCCTCCCTTCAAAGTCTCCTCTCTGACCCGTCCTCCTTGTTTCCTCTGTTCTGCTCCCCCTTCACCCCCCGCCCTACATCCTCACTCTCTTCCCCCTCTTCTTGCCTCTGTCTCTCCCCCTCTGTGTGTCCCACTCTGTCTCGCCCCTCTCTGTGTCCCACTCTGTCTCTCCCCATCTCTGTCCCCATCCTTGTTTTCCTATTTTTGCTCCTCCTTCTCTCCACATACGTCCTTCGCTCTCTCCTTCCTTGTACCCCTGTCCTTGTTTTCCTCCCTCTATCCACTCATCGCTTCCATCCTCTCCTCCCTTCCCTATCTCCTTCACTCTGTACCTCTTTCATTGCTTTTCTCTTTTCTACTCCTCCTTTTTCCTATCCCCTCATCTCTCCCTTCCTCTCCTACCTTCACTGTCTCCTCTCTGTCCCACCCTCCCTCGCTTTTCACTTTTCTGCTCCTCCTTTTTTCCAATCCCCTCATCTCGTCCTTCTTCTCCTCCGTTCACTGTCTCCTCTGTGCGTCTCCCTCCTTGCTTTTCACTTTTCTGCTCCTCCTTTTTTCCAATCCCCTCATCTCATCCTTCCTCGCCTCCATTCACTGTCTCCTCTGTGTGTCTCCCTCCTTGCTTTTCTCTTTTCTGCTCCTCCTTTTTTTCCAATCCCCTCTCTCTTCCTTCTCTTCTCCCTTCACTCTCTCCTCTTTGTCCCCCCTTTTCTCTTTTCTGCTCCTCCTTTATTCCTATCCCCTCATCTCGTCCTTCCTCTCCTCCGTTCACTGTCTCCTCTGTGTGTCTCCCTCCTTGCTTTTCACTTTTCTGCTCCTCCTTTTTTCCAATCCCCTCATCTCATCCTTCCTCGCCTCCATTCACTGTCTCCTCTCTGTCCCTCCCTCCCTGCTTTTCTCTTTTTGCTCCTCCTTTTTTCGATCCCCTCATCTATTCCTTTCTCTTCTGCCTTCGCTCTCTCCTCTCTGCCCCCCTCCCTTTCTGCTTTTCTTTTTTGCTCTTCCTTTTTTCCTATCCCCTCATCTCTTCCTCTCCTCCCTTCAACGTCTCCTCTCTGTCCCTCCCCCTCTTTCCTCTTCTCTGCTCCTCCTTTTTTCCGATCCCTTAGTCTCTTCCTTCCTTTCCTCCCTTCACTCTCTCCTCTCTGTCCCTCCCTCCGGCCCGCTTTTCTCTTTTCTGCTCCTCCTTTTTCCCTATCCCCTCATCTCGTCCTTCCTCTCCTCGCTTCACTGTCTCCTCTGTGTGTCTCCCTCCCTGCTTTTCTCTTTTCTGCTCCTCCTTTTTCCCTATCCCCGCATCTATTCCTACCTCCTTTCCTCCCTTCAATGTCTCCTCTCTGACCCGCCCTCCTCGTTTTCTCTTTTCTGCTCCTCCTTTTTCCTGATCCCCTCATCTCGTCCTTCCTCTCCTCCCTTCAATGTCTCCTCTCTGACCAGCCCTCCTTGTTTTCTCTTTTCTGCTCCTCCTTTTTCCCCATCCCCTCATCTCGTCCTTCCTCTCCTCCCTTCACTGTCTCCTCTCTGACCCGCCCTCCTTGTTTTCTCTTTTCTGCTCCTCCTTTTTCCCCATCCCCTCATCTTTTCCTTCCTTTCCTCCCTTCAATGTCTCCTCTCTGACCCGCCCTGCCTGTTGCCTCTGTTCTGCTCCTCCTTCACCCCCGCCCTCCATCCTCACTCTCTTCCTCTACCTCACCCCTCCCTCTCCTCGGCAGCTCACACTTTCTCTGCTGAGCGCGGACTGTTCGCACGGACAGGGGTGATGGAGAACGAGGTTTTGGGGAGCTTCGTCTTCTACGGGACGGCCCTGGTCCTCAAAATGTACTTTCTGGCCATCCTGACGGGGCAGCTGCGCCTGCGCAGAAAGGTGAGTGCGTCTCGGAGCTTCGCGGACCCCCGAACCCATACAGATTTGGGAAACACGAAGTGCACGGACCTTTAAAAGTTGGGTGAAATGTGGTGTTTTATGGAACAATTGAAAAGCATGACTGTCTACCCTCGTCCCCGCCCCGTCTCACCCAAAGGGCACCTACCTACCCGTTATTTTTGGGAAGTGTAGTGCATGGTTGAGCTGCCCTCTGACCCCTCCACACACACCCCTCTGCCCCTATGGGATAGTTTTCGGTGAGATGCTGTTTGCTCCCCAATAATGTAATGTGTGTACAGCCAGGAGTGGCCGGCTCCTGTTTGAATGCAGCAGTGACAGGGTCGATCCCCTCGCTCTGAAGCGCACATTTAACAGGATCCCGCGATCTGCGGCAGATCGCCTTCGTCCTATTTTTCTGCTGCGCGCTATGTGTCTGTAGCGCTTATTTCTCGACTCTATGCGCGTTAGTGCTGTTTTGAACCGTACCGCTTTCGAGTCTATGCACCCATATCCAGCTTTTCCTTCCACGGGATATAGCGCCTGGGCAGCAGAAGGCGCTTTTTAACCATCTGCATTGCGGTATTTTGAAACACGCTTTGTGGTTCTCTCGCAACCCGCCGTCTAACTGGATTGGTCCCGGGTCGAGCTGGGAACCAAAAGAGGCCTAGGAAATCATTTTAAAAGTGTCCCCAAATTACACATTTTCAAGTTCCCTGAAGGCCACCGCACCCCTGGAATTGGTCGCTTATGCCGCCCCACTGCCCCCCCCCCCCCTCGCATGACCCTCCATCCAAACATACACACGCACACACACATCTGCAGAATCCCAGCGTGCCATTAACTGTTCGGGTCGTTGGGAGTGAGTAGGGGGTGAGGACTCTCCTTCCCCCACGGGTCCTTTCGGAGCATTTTCTGTGCCCCTTGATGGCAATGCGTGCTGAGGTAAGGCGAGTCAAGGCGCTATAATGTATTCTACAGCGTTCATTCACCGCACAGCGTGCCGGACTGGGGGACCGCACCCCTGCCGGGGTCCCAGCCGGAGTGCACAGGTCGATCTGCTTCAAACTCCAGAGGAAATAAGTCATTGGCCAATCGGGCTGCAATCCCCGCAGCCAATCAAGACCAGGGCACCAGAGCGGAGCGAGGTGCGACGAGCACACAGTCTGTGGCAGTCTGTGAGGCGCTATGGTTGCTGTGCTCCAGGCATAGGTGAGGCAGGATTAATCTACAGTGTCGTCTCCACGCTGCGTCTCTGTGGGACACAGAGCGAACTACACACACAGGTTACAGCCCAGTGAGTTCACGTTGGGGTGGAGTACAAGCAGGCGGAGTGTGAAAAGCTGCTGGTGGTCCCTAGTGGCTACTCACTGTGACTGCTACTACCGTGGAGGGGGCTGAGTCTTGCTCCTCCAAAGCTCTTCCCTGTAAGGTGCTTAGCGGAGACCCACCAGAGCCCAGGTCTAGCGCCTGGAAGACATCGGTGCTAATACCAATATTCTAGAAAGCGGATAGAAGCATCCCTGGAATTACCGACAGATATCCTCATTGGATTGTGAGAGCAAAATGTTTGCAAGTTTGCTACTACAGGGGTGAGTAGGGTGGGCAGATACGGAGGGACGTCTGTCGCTGGATTATTATAAATGTGGGCAATAGTGCCGTTTTTCGGTGGTTCCGGCGTTGGATTATTATAAATGTGGGCAATAGTGCCGTTTTTCGATGGTTCCGGCGCTGGATTATTATAAATGTGGGCAATAGTGCCGTTTTTCGATGGTTCCGGCGCTGGATTATTATAAATGTGGGCAATAGTGGCGTTTTTCGATGGTTCCGGCGCTGGATTATTATAAATGTGGGCAATAGTGCCGTTTTTCGATGGTTCCGGTGCTGGATTATTATAGGTTTGGGCAATAGTGCCGTTTTTCGATGGTTCCGGCGCTGGATTATTATAAATGTGGGCAATAGTGCCGTGTTTCGATGGTTCCGGTGCTGGATTACTATAGTGTAAGGGTTATTCCAACACTGGTGTGTGGGGTAGAATTTGCCGCCATGTACAGTGGGGCAGGAAAAGCAGTAGGCTGACCTGATTGGCTCTCTCCGCCTCGCGCTGAGCCTGTCCTGGTGGGAACTCTCCCCACCCAGGCCTGGCTAAAGGCCCCCAGCCCCGGGGCCTGAGTACCCTCTCACGGCCAGATCGGGAGGGGGCGCGCTCTCGAGACTTGCCACTTTGCTCAGCGGTCACTTTGTCACTCTGCGCAGTTTCTGATGGTATAGGATGTGTCGAATGATCTATAGGTGGAGCTTGAAGATGGATTGTATCGTGTTTATATGGTGATTTTATCGAATGGCATCTTCTTAATGTCACATATATATATAATCTGTACTCTTTACGCGGGATGTATTTTATTTTTGAAGAAGCTAATAATACGTGTTATATGTGTGATAATGTTTTGTGTAAGGTTGACTGGTATCAACCAGACTCGCCATAAATAAATAAATAAGACACACCCTGCAGCCAATAAACACCGGGGCTGTATTAACACCATAACCGCACCCACAAGGCAGACAAGCGCTTGGAAGCAACAGAAAGGAGACAGGCGGTGCTTTAGAGATGAACACGCAGATCGTTTCCTCCTATAGAGACCCTGAAAGGTCTGGGGTCGAGGGGGGGCTGGGGCACACTGGCCACTGGGAGCCTGCCTCCACGCAGGAGGAAGGCAGCAGGAATGTGTACACACACACTTAAAGAAACGGACAGGAAAGAGCTATACAAACACAGCTGCTTGCAGCTGCTCCTGTCTGGCACCCAAGGGCAAGTTCAACAACACCCCGTGTGATGCAGCCACCAGCACAGCACCACGCCGCACAGTGTGGGGCCATGCAACCAGCACGCACAACACAGGGCACCACGGGCAGCACAACTAGAAGAACACATACAATGGTGAGATGCCACAGCTAATGCAAAATCACACACCCGGGCATGCCCCAGCACAGCACAACCAACACAACACAGCGCACCACGGGCAGCACAAGCAGAAGAACACACCCTGGCATGCCCCAGCACAGCACAACCAACACAACACAGCGCACCACGGGCAGCACAAGCAGAAGAACACACCCTGGCATGCCACAGCACAGCGCAACCAACACAACACAGCGCACCACATGGCAGCACAAGCAGAACACACCCTGGCATGCCACAGCACAGCGCAACCAACACAACACAGCACACCACGGGGCAGCACAAGCAGAAGAACACACCCTGGCATGCCACAACACAGCGCAACCAACACAACACAGCACACCACGGGGCACCACAAGCAGAAGAACACACCCTGGCATGCCACAGCACAGCGCAACCAACACAACACAGCACACCACGGGGCAGCACAAGCAGAAGAACACACCCTGGCATGCCCCAGCACAGCACAACTAACACAACACAGCGCACCACGGGGCAGCACAAGCAGAAGAACACACCCTGGCATGCCACAGCACAGCGCAACCAACACAACACAGCACACCACGGGGCAGCACAAGCAGAAGAACACACCCTGGCATGCCACAGCACAGCGCAACCAACACAACACAGCACACCACGGGGCAGCACAAGCAGAAGAACACACCCTGGCATGCCACAACACAGCGCAACCAACACAACACAGCACACCACGGGGCACCACAAGCAGAAGAACACACCCTGGCATGCCACAGCACAGCGCAACCAACACAACACAGCACACCACGGGGCAGCACAAGCAGAAGAACACACCCTGGCATGCCACAGCACAGCGCAACCAACACAACACAGCACACCACGGGGCAACACAAGCAGAAGAACACACCCTGGCATGCCACAACACAGCGCAACCAACACAACAAAGCACACCACGGGGCACCACAAGCAGAAGAACACACCCTGGCATGCCACAGCACAGCGCAACCAACACAACACAGCACACCACGGGGCAGCACAAGCAGAAGAACACACCCTAGCATGCCACAGCACAGCGCAACCAACACAACACAGCACACCACGGGCATTGCCACCAAAAAGCACACACTGGGATACTGCAACCCACACTGCACAGCGTGCGACACAGCCCCCTCAGAGCACAACATAGCACCCAGTATAGCAGAACAAAGCACGCCAAGCGGTAGCACAACCAGTACATCACTGAAATTGATGGGATACCATAGATAACACAAAATAATACACCCTGTCATGCAAGATCCAATAGCACACCACAGCGCTGCGCAACCAACGCAACTCACCACACCACGAGGCCCCACCACCAGACAGTGGGATGCTGCAACAGTACAATACAGCTTAGCTACCCGTGGGATACCACACCTAGTGCCACAAAACAGCACACCACGCTGCGGGATGCTGCAACAACACAATACAGTACGTCAGATGACACCACAGCTCACTGTGGGGTCCCAGACCCAGCATGTGGTGTGACATTGAAAGCCACATGACACAACATAGCATAGAGTGGGACACATCAACACACCCAACTCAGCAGAGTGTGCAATACCACACCCAACACAGCACACAGTGGAACAACACAGCCTGCACAACACAACCCTCGTCAAGAAGGAGATTAATGCCATCCGAGATAACCGCAACACTGACGGGTCCCCCACAATAGCTTAACCTAAACCCGAGCACTTTTGAGGGCGTTCAGCTATTATCAATTTACAAAGGACTCATTTACAACTAGCACGTGGCTACTCTTTTTTGGTTGAAAGAGTAATCAAATGGGAACACGTTAGTATTAAATCCTTCGCTCATACAAATATTGCAGAATTTCTTTAACCCTGAAATGAGAATATATTTTCTTCAAAAATGGTTTACCAAGCACTTTGTAAATCCGTTCAATTGGAAGCGCATTTCTTTATAACATTAGGCATGCAAATGTGTCTGCGTGTTTTCAGCCGTGCGCAGGAGGAGAGGGTGGATGACAGGATGTCCTGGGTGTTAGTGGTGGAATGAGAAGCCAGAGCCGTGCAGAGGGCCTGGGTGGGTAGGTGTAGAAGAGGTAGATACTGCAGCAGGCTTGGCCAGCTCCGGGGAGATTTGGAAAGCGTGGCCATGTTGCTAGAGGCCTCAGAGATGCAGGCTTGAATATGGGCCCCCTTCTTAGAGAAGATGGAGTCTGTATTGCCTTTGGAGCAGGCGGCAGGCCAGTTTGTCAGAGGGTGCACCCAAAGCTCCCCACTTCCGCTCAGCTACTCTGCTCTTGCGTTTCAAAGCGGACAGATCGGAGTCGTACCAAGAGTTGCACTTGGTGCATGGCAGGCTTCAGACGGATCCTCATAACGGGGGTAAGGATGCCCAGAGTGTTAGAGATGGAGAGGTGAAGGATGGAAAGGGCTACGTCAGGGTGGGAGTCAGCCGCATGAGTAGGTGGAGGGGAGAAGGTGGAGGCAAAAGGCCGTGAAGGATGCTGGCAGTGCTGGGTGGGCCTTTGGCTGGGGAAAAGGAAGCTTCAAGTGAGAAGAAAGAAGAGAGTGACCAGTCCAAGAGAGAGGAGTAGTGAGAGGATTAGAGAGGGGAATGTCTGAAGAGATGAGAACATCTAAGGTGTGGCCGGCAGAGTGAGTCGGACCAGTGGGTAAAATGGAGACGGAAAGAGAGTCGCAGAGGTTGTGAAAAGCCCAGAGGAGTCTGGGGAATCCAGGTGGATGTTGAGATCCCCAAGGAAGAGAAGCTGGGAGGTAGAGGAGCGAGGAAGTGAGGTCAGCCCATTCAGACAGGAAGAGGGTGACCTGGTCAGGAGGCCTGTAGATAGTGGCCAAGGTCAGAGAGAGGCCAGGAGAGACAGAGAGTCTGCAGACCAGGGCATTCAAAGAAGGAATAGGTCTGAGTCGAGATGATGGAAGCAGGGATCCACTCAGGGAAGATCAGGACCGCTATGCCTCTAGGCCTATTGGGCCTGGGCTCAGAGAGGATCTTGTAGCCCTCAAGGAGGAGTGTGTCAAAACTCGTGACAGAGCTGGCCTTGAACCATGTCTCTGTAAGAGCGAGAACATCCAAGTCCAGGAGTTCAATGAGGTGGCAGATGTCAGAGGAGTGTTTGACAGCAGAGTGAGAATTGAGAGTAGCCACGTGGAGCAGGTTGCCACAATTGAATGACTTCTGGGGGGTACAGGAGAGAGGAGTACCCATCAGAAGTGGCAGAGGAGCCCTAGAGGTAGGGGATATCAAGGGAGCCAGAGAGGTGGAGGACGGAGGTGGCAGAGGAGCCAGAGAGGTAGTAGATGGCATAGGAGCCAGAGCAGTAGAAGGAAGTGGCAGAGGAGCCAGAGCAGTAGAAGGAGGTGACAGAGGAGCCAGAGAAGTGGTAGATGGCATAGGAGCTAGAGCAGTAGAAGGAGGTGGCAGAGGAGCCAGAGAAGTGGTAGATGGCGTTGGAGCCAGAGCAGTAGAAGGAGGTGGCAGAGGAGCCAGAGAAGTGGTAGATGGCATAGGAGCCAGAGCAGTAGAAGGAGGTGGCAGAGGAGCCAGAGCAGTAGAAGGAGGTGGCAGAGGAGCCAGAGAAGTGGTAGATGGCATAGGAGCCAGAGCATTAGAAGGAGGTGGCAGAGGAGCCAGAGAAGTGGTAGATGGCATAGGAGCCAGAGCAGTAGAAGGAGGTGGCAGAGGAGCCAGAGTAGTGGTAGATGGCATAGGAGCCAGAGCAGTAGAAGGAGGTGGCAGAGGAGCCAGAGAAGTGGTAGATGGCATAGGAGTCAGAGCAGTAGAAGGAGGTGGCAGAGGAGCCAGAGCAGTAGAAGGAGGTGGCAGAGGAGCCAGAGAAGTGGTAGATGGCATAGGAGCCAGAGCAGTAGAAGGAGGTGGCAGAGGAGCCAGAGAAGTGGTAGATGGCATAGGAGCCAGAGCAGTAGAAGGAGGTGGCAGAGGAGCCAGAGAAGTGGTAGAAGGAGTAGCAGGAGAAGGCAGGAAGTTGATGAGGTGAGGGAAGTGCCTGTCAAATAGCAGGAGATTAGGCTGAGGGCTTTGGACCATAACGGTGACATTTAGATTTTTTTATTTTTTATTTATTTGCATTTATAAAGCGCGCAGACCTGCCCTGAGGCATCGTGGCGCTGTTACAGCAGGCTTAGGCTTAGACATACATAGTTATGGAATAGCAGTCGGTTGGGTTGCAATAGTACATTGAATATGCTTTGAGATTGCTATGGTTACAGTGCAAGCATAGCTGTACATGCGGTTTTAAGAATTAGCGGAATAAAAAAGTTTTTAGGTTTTTGCGAAAGGTGGTGTATGATTTTTCATTCCTTAATGAAGTTGGTAGGGCGTTCCAGTTTTTGGGTGCGAGGTGTTGGAAGCTAGATCCTCCAGCTCTTGTTCTTTTGAACGTGGGGACATGGATCTGGTTGGCACGGTGGGCTCTGATGGGTCTGTTAGAGGCGTTGACGGTGATTCTTTCTGCGAGATAGGGTGGGCCGTCTAATGTGAGGCATCTGTGTGTGGTGGCCATGGCTCTAAAGAGTATGCGTTCCTTTACCGGTAGCCAGTGGGCATCTTTTCTAGCTTGAGAGACGTGTTCCCTTTTTGGGATGGTCAGTGCTGCTCGGAGCGCGTTGTTTTGTGTGATTTGAAGTTTTTTTAGGTTGTTGACAGAGGTGCCTAGAAAAAGGGCATTGCAATAGTCCAGTTTGGTCCCTATTGTGGCTCTGGCAATGGATAGGCAGTTTTTAGTAGAGAGAAAAGGTTTGACTGCATTGATCACCTTGGTGGTGAGCGCTGAGGAGGAGACTATGGCATTGACCTGGCGAGACATGGATAGTGAGGCGTCTAGGTGAACACCTAGGGTTTTAACAGTTTTGTAGACTGTGATGGTGGAATTGTCGATGTTGAAGGATTTGTATTGTGGGGGGAGTTTGTTGAGGGGTTGGCCTCACTCCAGGTTTGGATGGCTGTGTAGATTTAGGTTAGGGCTGTCGCGTCTTCTTCATAAGTCCCTGTTAGTGGGAGTAATACCTGCGTATCATCCGCGTAGTTGGTGTATGCTATGTTGCGACAGTCGAGATCATTGAAGAGTGGGAGGGTAAATATATTGTAGAGAGTGGGGGCGGTACAGGAGCCCTGGGAGACGCCGCAGTGGATGATACGCAGCGGCAGGGAGAGGAGTCGCTAGGTGCACAGAACAGCATCAATGGCAGTACAGGCAAGTGAAATGTGCCGCCAGCAATGTCAGTGTAGACAGTCAGGGAGGGGAGTAGCTAGGTACAGCCCGGTACAAAAGCGGCAGTCAGTGGCAATCAGTGCAATGCTATGGGAGGCAAAACTACAGGTACATTTAGAGGCAATTGGCAGTAGGGGACTTCAATGCATGCAGTGATACGGGGGGCCTATGTTGCTGGTGCAGGGTATGTTTAGCAGAGGATAGCTGGTACTAGGTGCTGAGGATCTGAGGGTGGCTTTACCGGTATCTTGCTTAGCAAGGTACTTTGTGACCTGTAGAGGCAGCGTGACTATCTAATCTTGATGCCAGTCGATTGTTCGTGAGGGAGCAGAGGATAAGCACATCATGCGAGTGAGTTCGATAGAGTACATGGATGGCACTACGCTCAGTGCATTTGCAGATGGTGGGGGCAGTTTTACCTTAGAAGAGGCGAAAGGTGTGGGGACCAGCGGGTCTGGCAGATGGCAGCCTTGGCAGAAACAGGCAGCAAACAGGCAACGGCCTTATTCCGGTGGGCCTTGTGTGCGGTGGGCCGGCTATTCCTGCCGGTAGCCAATAGGGTAGATGAAGTGAAGTTCAGCCAATTGGAACGAGGCAAGGCTGTAGGCTTTTAGGGGCCTGGTTATGCACTGGATGCGGCAGTGTAGTGGGGATCAGCCATCTTTGTATGGCTGGGTACCTTGTGTACCTGAATGGCAGCGGATATTCAAATACAGCATTTACTGCTGTGTAAAGGCGGCAGCGGGTGTTTTCCTCATTCTGGCATGGAGGAAAAAAATGATGTGGGCTGGTAGCTGCTGGAAGGGCGCAAATCAGGGGTAGAGAGCAACTCTTACCGCGCTCCTCATTATTATGTCGGATAACAGCTGATCCTCGAGTGGAACGCCAGCTGCTCCTGTACATTAATGATGACTCTGGAGGACTGGAAGGGGGCCAAGAAGACCTCCCTACGGGTTCCACCATTAATGGGAGAAGAGGAGGAAGGAGAGAGAAGTGCGACCATAGGGAGGGTCCAGAGGTCGAGCGAAGGAATGACAAAGAGGATGTCAGTGAGAGTCTGTCTGGAGGAAGCACAGACATTGGTGTCAGCGATGGGATGGCCTGGATTGGAGGCCATGGTGTTCTTCATAAGCTTCTTCCTGCCAGTCTTAGTGAGAAGAGTAGGGCAGGAGATAGAAGAGCAGTTAGAGGAGATGGGGAGATTGAGAGCACCATAGTGGGTGTGATAGAGGGAAGAGAAAGGGCAGGCGAGAGGAGGAGAAGAGAAGGAAACACTGCACAGAGCTACGCCACACAGGATGCACAAGGAAGGGGATTCATGAAAATGAGAGGAGGGGGGTAAACAAAGGGAGCAACGGGCAACAGCAAAGCGCTGGCGGAGACAAGTAAGCAAGGGCAGCAACAGGCAGTGACTGGAGAAAGCGGTGGCAGCCGAGCAGGCTCAGCTCAACCTAGTCAGGAAGAAAGGCAACAGTAGTGATCACAGCATATGAGGGAACCTGAAGAAGAGAAGAAAGGCCTTCTGGACACAGCAAGCATGTGCAAGCACACCCAGGAACATTCACCTAGAGGGGAGATGCAGAGAATGCAGGAGAACTGCAAAGAACAAGAAACGAGGCCAATACATCCACCTAGACAGGAATCATACAGAACAATTAGGGGAATGCAGAGAAACAGTGATGGAGCCCAAAACAATCACCTAGATGGGAAATAATGCGAAAATGCAAAAGGAATGTAGAGAAACTGTTTCAAAGACACAGAAAACACAGTACGGCTACCCGGGAGAGGGACAGCTTAATGGATGAGTAGAGACAGTGCAAGTAAGCGTGAGGTAGGGCAGTTTAGTAGGATGCAGTGATTGCTGCATCCCCTGCCCACACCTGTCTTACCTTGCGGTCGATGCTGGTCGACGGCTGTCCTGCAGGCTCGCACTCTGCATCCCTCCGTCGCCAAACACCTGCGTCGCACAACACTGCTGCCTTGTCCTCAGTTCTTAAAGGTTTGGATGCATGGACATAGTGCAACGTGCTACGTATCGATGGTAAGTGTCTCCTGTGGACCTGTGTTGCACAACACTGCAGGCTTGTCCTGCGAGGGTTTTGCCGCAGAGGGTCCGATCCTCGGTTCTTACAGGTTTGAATGCGTGGACGTAGCGGAACATGCTACGTATCGACATGCAGCATCTCCTGCGGTCCTGCATTTCACAACACTGCGGCCTTGGTGAGGTGAAGAGTCTGCGGTTCATGAGAAAGGGGTTACCTGTTCCCCCCCCCTCAGTGAATTCGTTGGAGTAGGTAGAGGCTATGTGAAATGGAGCAATGGCAATGTGTGGCGCAATAGGATTGCTGTGCAGGATGTTTCTGGGGCGTGGTGGATGGATGATAACCCAGCTGGCTGGAAGGTGGTAGCGAGTTGGGTGGGGCGATGAGTATGCATTTGGTGGGTGATGAGCAGCTTGGGGTGAGTGAAGGGGGGGAGGGCATGTCGATTCCCAGTGGCGGGGGGCAGGCTTTGTCGGCTCCTGTGGTGGAGGACATGTATGGTGTACGTGAGGATGCTGGCGGATCATGTGTGCGTGGGTTGCGTGTTTCCACCAGGGTCTGTAGGATGCCCAGGAGATTGGCGGATTATGTGTGTCAATGATTTGGGGGGTTTCTTTTGGTTGTTCTAGTGTCATTTGCTGTTTAGTATTGTTCTCTGTTTTCCTTCTTTCTTTTCTCTTTCTTTCTTTTCTGTTCTTGTGAGTGTTAAGGTAAGGGGGCGGGGTGTTGTAGCTTATTTACTATCCGCGGGTGTGCGCACCTTTTATATTCCATAGAATGTTGGATTTGAGTTGGGTTTTGACGGTTGTCCGAATAAACCTTGGTGTGCCGCAGCACTACTTACCTTGATGTCCGACTCTTCATTTGGGCAAACAATACATCAAATATGCAAAGAAAAACACACATCACAAGAAGTGTGTTAACTCACCGCAGGTGGAATGTGGTGTCAGGAAAGAGTGGCAAAAGAGGAATCAGCTGGAGTACATGGTGGCATTTGTTTGAGAAAATGATGGAACGACTCTCTGTGGTTTCGGATTGGGCACGTGTGTGGTCGCTGATGTTTCTGTTACTCAGAAGGGCACCCTCCTTAATGACATTGGGAGATTTCCCAACTGCAAATGCCGCTAAGGCTACAGCAGAGCCAGCCAGGTGCCACGCTCTGCTGGCATGTAACCAGGGCCGGCCCTAGGATTGGCGGGCCCTGGGCGGCAGAGGATGTGTGGGTCGCCTCATTTGCATAAATACTGGCATCCGTGATATCACAGAATGAGTCTTTAGTACGCAAAGGTATCATGGGAAGTAAAATTCGAAACATGTTGCCATGCGTAGTAAGTAGACCAATACACTGTGACGTCCAGTATATGAATCGTCCGTATTAACATTTACCTGCGGGCAATATCAGGAGTGAGGCAGTGAAGTAGCCGACAGCTGAGTACCTTGTACAGACTTCTAATTTTGGCAGATAAGGCACAGTGTGTGATTGAAGTTGCGGGAGCACTCGCTGTGGTTAAGTGGCGAAGCCGGGATTCGAGAGCAGTCTGCAAATCAGGAACTTGAACACATCCCTTCCCAGATGTCATTGGTAGAAATACTGTTTACAAAAGGTCTTTTGAAACTTTGGTTTGTAAATATTATATGTAGACATCATTGCACAAATATGGTGAATGTGTTTTGCCAACTGAAACAAACTGCTATTTTTGCAGAAGTTTCACAATTGTTTTTATTTGTATTGTGTGCATATTTGGGCAATACTAGCGCCTAGATGTCTACAGACTTAGTGTGCTTTACACATTTAAAAATAAATAAAATTTGTATAAATATTGTCCAAATGAGCAATATGCTTTCATTTCAGAAGCTACAGATAAGGATTATTTTGACTGTTAAAAAATTATGAGCAAATAATATCTACGTTTATCAAGTGCTGTTCACTACAAATGAGAAGGGAGCCTCATTAATGTACTCCCTGAGCCTTGGATTGGAGGGGTGAGCGGGCCAAAACTGTTCACTGATGTAGAATAGCAGGGGATCCTATAGCAGAAAGTTGCAAAGGCAACTGAACGGGTTAGGGCACTGTTGCTGAGATGTTAAATGTTTAGACCTTCCTGTAAATCATATGTCTTCTTTCCTATTCCTGCAGCAACATGTGCTGTAAATTGTGGAGTTTTGCCATGGGGATGAGTATTGCTCCCGCGCTTCACTCAGTGTGGGAACTTTTGCCCCCATAGCAGAAAACAAAAGATGGCACCCAAGAATACACACAGAGTAAGTGAACATATCGTAAACTGAAACATAAACATTTAGTTCAATTGACCTTTCCCCTTAGAAGGAAGTGCACCTGACAAAAGATCATTGGCCTTTCAAAAAAAGTAATCGACAACAGAACAATAACCTGAGAGAGGAACTGTTCCAATGAGTACGCTGGCAAAGTATAAAAGGTGCTCACCTTTTAAACTCAGCAATATGTAGTGAAATATTCCCTGGGAAACGAATTTCCAATGAGAGAATGTGCTTTGGTTATAATATTATGTGTCTGCACTGGAAACATCACAACCTGTGTGAAATCCTGTTATCAAATGCTTGAGCAAGCTTGCCAACCTCAACAACACCCACAACCAGTCTCCAGGATTGCAACCTCTCTTGCCACATCCTGTGCAAATATTCAGGACTTGCTTGCTCTCTCTTCATTCCCCCTCCTCAACCCCATGTCTGGCTTTCAACAATACAACTGCTTTATGAAGTTGAGTTGAAAAGTACACATAGCATATTAAGATACCCACTCATATATTTAAATCCTGACAGAAATATGTTAAGCAAAAAGTGTACCACTGTGGCATTATTCCCCCATCTTGACTAGGAGACTACAAATACCAGAATGCAATTCAAACAAAGGCACAACAAACAGCCTTTGTATTTTCAAGAAGTATAACGTGTACTGTGTGAGAAGGTTACCTGTTTGTGTTTCATTGTTTGACAAATGCAAGGTTCATATTTGATGTGATGAAAATATCACATTCTGCCAAAAAATAAATGCTTTTTGGTGCAATAAATATGAACATCTGAAAATAATGTAGCTCATTTAAAACTGTTTTATTTCATATATTGTAATTGACCTGGTGTAGAGTGTAGTTTTAGGCAGCTAACTGGTGTTTTGTGTGTGCTTTCAGAATGCAAGTGCCTATTTGCATTTTTTAACACAGAAACGACACAAACATCTCCTCCAAAACAATGGTCTCTTAAATGGGCATTCACGTGTAAATCGCCCCCACTTTAAATGCTCTTCTTGAAGAAAGTGGTAAACAGTCATTAAGGGGCCTGCAGGGTCTGATGGGCCGCTTGGAGTGAGTGTTGGTCTCTAGAGAGCCGCAGGAGGTTGGGAGGCGACACTGTGGCCTCACACAAGCTTAGTACAGGGAAGCAGCAAAGCCCCCTTAAAACAATATTCTTGGTACAGTTGAGGCAGGCACTGGTGCCTGCGGGTCGCCCCCTGACAGCTTCTGACAGCGGAGCCTGGGCCACTGCACAGACTGCCCATGCCACTGGCCGGCTCTGCATGTAACCGACTCTCCCCAGCCTTGCGTGTCTTTGTGACACACAGGTCTGACATGTGACCTTTATAAGCCTTACTACTATCCTCTCAAATGCGACCATGATGTGGGACTAACTCTTTCCCAGCCGCACAGGGTTTTGCAAAGCAACGTCAAGCCGCTGACTGTCTCTTCACCAGCCTCCCGGCTTGACATCAGATTTCTCATGCGAGTCCGGCACCACCTGATTACAATATGTATTTAACATTTCCATAGCGCGCTTAGCCCTGGGGCATCTAGGCGCATGTGGCAACATAGTGAGTTACAGACAGCAGAAGAGTACTGCTAATGCGGGAAGCTGAGCAGGTGTTGTTAAGGCGGTTGACGTTGGCCGATCGAGTTGGCCTAGTTGCCTCTGGTTTGGACAGTCTTTCGGACAGGTATTCCGGGGAGGAGTTGTAGAGGCAGCGGTGGGCGATGGTGAGGACCTTGACTTTGATCTGTTCTCGGACTAGGAGCCAATGTGCTGCTCTCCTGGCTGTGGTGATGTGATCACGTCTGTTGAGCCCAACGCAGCTCTCAGGGCATTCTTCTGAATTGTTTGTAATTTGATCAAGTTTCGCTCTTAGGTGCCTCCCAGGAGGGTGTTGTAATAATCCAGTTTTGCCCCGATGATGGCCCTGGCAATGTTTAGGCAGTTGTTGGTTCAGAGGAAGGGTCTGCGTTGATAAGTTTGGTCACATATGCGGCCGAGTCGGCGGTGGCATTGACATGCTGGGATAATGATAACATGGCGTTGCGGTGGAATCTGGGCGTCTTCACAGATGAAGAGACATGGATGGGGTGATTGTCAATAGTAAACAGCTGGTAGTTTGGGCTGAGCTTGGCGAGGTGGGAGGGGTTGCCGCCAAGAAGCAGTTTGGGCTTCTCATCATTGTGATCTCCCGGGAGGGGGATGCAGATCTGCGTGTCATTGGTGTAGTTTGTATATTTGATATTGAGCGAGTCCAGGAGGTCAAAAAGACAGTTTGTGTTTTTGTGTAAATGTTGTCTAGATTGGGGGAGCTGCAAGATCCTTGGGGAACTCCACAGGTGATAGCTGTGGACACGGATGAGTGGTTGTCAGCAAAGACTCGAGATGTGCGGTTGGTCAGGAAGGATGCAACCCATTTGGCTCTAATAGTTTAGGAATGGAAGGCCTAGGACCAGAGCAGGGCGTCCCCTCCGACATGCCCTCACGTGCCAACCCCAAATACAGGTCACAATTCAAATCAATCTTTAGGCAGCCCTGCCCCCCGCACCCACCACGTTTGTATGAGGTTTCCACCAGAGGTCTCTCACTGTGCGTTTCTGTGTTTATAATTCCTGGGGCCCTTTAGTGCCCCGCTAGTAAATAAGAGGAAATGCACGCGCACAGGGCTGGTGACAAGAATACACAAGGCGTCAAGATGGCGACACTGGAATATTCCAGGAGCGCGTGTACTCAGGGGGGCGCACTTTTAGATTTCTTGGGGGGTTAGTGGTAAATCTTATGGCTCAACCTTTGAGCCAGGTGATGTCATGGGGAATGAAGCCCACACAGGGGAGTGATAGCACAGGAGGTGACATCACAGACACATGCCTGCTGGATGGTCAAGGTATAGCATGGACTGGTCCCGTGAAACTTCAGGGATGAGCCCTGAGAGGGGCAGGGAGAAAGTGGACACAAGGGGGGCTCTCTGCTCTTTGGTGGGGCAGGAAGGACTTCAAGCATGTGCCGCGTCTGCCTACAGGCCTTTTGATGGACAGCTGCCCTCCTAGAGTGTTGCCTTTAATGCGAATGCCTCCTTTTCCCCAGATAGCGTGGCATGCTTAATTACAGCCTTGCCTCTAATGTCATTCTCTCATGCTGCGTGCCAATTTACTACTAAATGCAAGCTATTAATCAGCATCTCTCCTCCACCCGAGGCAAGTCTGGTATGAATCGGGGTGGGGGCGATCCTGTGTCCAACTCTCCTTTTGTACCCGCAGCACTCATTCTGCACTCATCCAATGTGTGGCTCTGACACCTTCGCCTCGGGCTCAGTTGTACCAGCCTGCCCTCACCCCGTCAGCAGGAGGGAATCCAATATGATGATCTGGCGAGGAGCCCCCACAAATCCTAAGAACTCTTAAGCACACCACACATCCACAACATGACTTAACATAATACCCTCACCACATTGGTAATGGCCCCTATTTCTTTATTCATAATGCACCAAAGCCCGCACGCATCAGGGTGCACACAGACAAAAAGGACCTGCTTCAAAAGGACAACACAAAATATTGTCAGTAAGTGACTAAGCAGCGAGTCTTATCCCGTAGATGTTACAGCGCGCATCAACGAACAGTACGTCAGTGCTAGCGGGATGTTACTCGAATAAGAAAGTCTTTAAATGCTTCCGAAAACACAAGAAGCGATTTTCTAATCGCAGTGCTGTGGGAAGGCGTTCTGTGCTTGTGCTGCAAGAACGGGAAGGAGCGCCCAAGGCCCTTTGTTCTTTTAACTCTCGGGACCTCCAATTGTCCTTTGAAGCTAGATCGAAGTGATGTAGATGCGGCCCAGAGTTTCATTTGCTTCTTGAGGTAGCCAGGCACACATAAATACATCGATGGCCAAAGAAAGGGCTTTACACTTTATTCTGTTTGGCACAGCGAGCCAGTGAAGCTTTCTCCTGGCATCAGTCCCATGGCCTTTTCTAGAGATGTCACAAGCAATTCTAAGTGCCTCATTCTGGAGAACCTGCAGTCTATTCAGGCATTTCTTGCCCGCTCCAGCTAAAAGGGCTTTGCAATGATCAATGCGTGGCATAACGAATGCCCTAACTAAAGTCTATCGATTCTTGAGTGCCAAGAGAGGATTGACGTGTACTCCATCAACATGAGCCTCGAATCCAAGAGATGCCTGGAGGTACATTTCAAGCGTTTTAACCTTCTCAACAACTCTATACAGATACTATCAATAGTCAGGCTTTTGTACTGTGGATTGAGTTTGGCTCTGGCTTCAGTGGAGCCAAGAATTAGCAGCTCGTTTTTTACGCTATATAAGCACATCCATTTGTTGGACATCCAGTTCTTAATTAGTCCATAGATATAGTCAAGTCTGTCTGATTCTGTACTATAGCACCCACTCGGCTCCATCACGAGGGGAGTGTCGTCCGCGTAGTTTGTAAAGTGAGAGCCTGCAGTTGTTAGGAGATTGCAGAGAGGTCTGAAATATAGATTAAACAGTGTTGGTGACAACCAGCCTCCTTGTGGGATCCCACGATCAATTTGTTCAGTTTCTGAGCTGGCATCGCCGAGGCACTCGCAAGATTGTCTATTGCTCAGAAATGACTAGATCCAATTAATCGGTTCCGTTGAGCAATCCCCAATCAAGTCTAGCGTGCACAAGAGATGCCCATAGACCAGCAGGTCGAAGGCTGCCAATGGGTCTAAAAGAATCAGCGCCCGATCCCACCTCTCTCCAGAGTGCCCAACACGTGGGTTTGCAGATCTAACACAGCACTCTAAGTTCCATGGTCGGCTGTAAAGCCCGACTGATCGGGTGAGAAATACATGAGCATTCCAGAAGGAACTGGAATTGGGTAGTTTCCACCCAGTCCACAATCTTCAAAAGGAATAGGGTATTGGTCATAGGTCACAGATTGTTGGGGTCTCTTGGATTTTGGCCAGATTTTTTGACCATTGTTGCGACTTCGATGAGTCTCATAGAATCCTGTACAGAGTTGGGACTAAATGATGCCTTCACAAACCGCGCTACGAAGGGATGAAAGCGTCGGGATTCTTTAATACCAGTTTGGATGGGAGGAAAGTTCTGCCGGCCAACAATGGACGAGCTCTTCCCTTGTTTTCACTGCAGCTCTGAGATTGATACACTTATCCCAACAATCACTATCCCTCACCCCCACATTTCCCTGCGTGTTGTGAACGTTTTTGTCTCCATGACGCTTAACATTCTTTGCTTTTCCCACTCTCCTCCTCCCCGTTTCCTTTCCATCCCACAGTCCACTGTCTTGCTGCCACCCTGGGTGGGGGTCAAAATGTGCCTGTGCACAGACATGGTGCAGTTCTTGAAGACCCCCCAGGGTGGTGAAGTGTGCAACATAAAAGACAAATATCATAACATATGTCCCTCAAATGAACACCTCATGGTGCAATGCATCAGCAATGCCAATACAAGTGTCCTGGCCATCATAGCCATGCCTCAGGCCATCATAGCTGTGCCGTGCCCGAGGCCCTCATAGCCATGCTGTGTCCCAAGCCACGATACCCGTGCCATGCGCCAGGCCATTGTAGCTATGCCAAGCCCATTGCCATCATAGATGTGCTGTGCTCCAGGCCATCATAGCTGTGCTGTGCCTCAGGCCATCATAGCTGTGCCCCAAGCCACCATACTTGTGCTGTACCCCAGGCCATCGTAGCCATGCTGTGCCCATTGCATCATAGCTGTGCTCCAGGCCATCATAGCTGTGCTGTGCCCCAGGCCATCATAGCTGTGCCCCAAGCCACTATACCTGTGCTGTGCTCCAGGCCATCGTACCCATGCTGTGCCCATTGCCATCATAGCTGTGCTCCAGGCCATCATAGCTGTGCCATGCCCCAGGCCATCAGAGCTGTGCCCCAAGCCGCCATACCTATGCTGTGCTCCAGGCCATCGTAGCCATGCTGTGCCCATTGCCATCATAGCTGTGCTCCAGGCTATTATAGCTGTGCCGTGCCCCAGGCCATCATAGCTGTGCCCCAAGCCACTATACCTGTGCTGTACTCCAGGCCATTGTAGCCATGCTGTGCCCATTGCCATCATAGCTGTGCTTTAGGCCATCGTAGCTGTGCCGTGCCCCAGGCCATCATAGCTGTGCCCCAAGCCACTATATCCATGCTGTGCTCCAGGCCATCATAGCCTAAGAACTACTGACCCCTCACCCAATCATAGACCTTCGCCATGCATCCCTCGCTGCGGGCAGGCTCCGGGCGGTCCTTAAATGCCTCCCTGCCAAGTGTCCTAGTTCCATGTGTGACACCTCGAGACAGTCCTGCTTTTTGCTTCCAATTGCATGCTGGAACGTGTAGTTTTGTTTTAACAATGCAAGGGTGGACTTACAAGGCACAGCATGCAGTGTGGATAAAAACCCAGGACTGGATCAAAGATTATGCATGGAACTGGGAAACCTGGCAGCTATGTACATGTGCCCTGATAATGCTGCTACTATAGAAATCCACTGTATACCCATGAACCTGGGCCAAGTATCGACCAATAAGCAAGCTCCCTGCAGCGGATCTAAGCACAGGGCTACGAGTATTGAGCAAATCTTCCCAACCGCTGCAAGGCAAGCAATCGAGCTTAGGCTACCCGAGAAGCATGGAATGGTCCATGCTAGACAATACGGCAAGCCGCAGTGATCCTTCTTGACCCCATCCCCTCAGCAGTGTACGGCACAGTTCACCGCCTAGGGATCAAGTCCTACAAAAAAGTGGGGGGACACATTTACATACCAATTGAATGTGGCACCACCAAAAATTCGAATATCAAGGTGCCCTCTGAAAAAAGTGTGGGGTATCCGAGAAAAGGTGTGGGGACTCTGACCACCCAGGTGTGCCCTCGACTTGAGCCCTGCATGCCACCCCATTCAGCTATCCCACCTGCAGTCCTGCAGTGTAGGTGTCTGCAATATGCAATCGCCAGATGTTTTGGAGTGCGAGTCCCACGAGCCCTCGCTATTAACTGTGCTCATTGGAGTTGTGGCCCAAAGCAACTGGAGAAGCAAGCTTGTAGACAGGGGTGTTGCTAGGTCTGGAAAAGACCCAGGGCTATGCTGATGTTGGAACTGTTGGGACTGGGGGCTAGCTAACCTTTTGGTTGTAGCTCCTGAGATTCTATCGGGGGCTACAACCAAAAGACCAGGGGCTATAGCCCCCTTAGACCCTCCTAGCAACGCCTCGTCTTGTAGACCGCTGCAGTTGGGCAACGAACGGCCCCGAAGTGGCCCACTTCCTCCCTAACCAACTGCACTGCACTGCACCCAGGGGTGACTGGGAACCAAAAGAGGCCCTGGAAACAATTTTTAGAGTGGCCCAATATTACACATTTTCAGCAAGACCAACCCTTTTCCTATGAGAAAATGTGGAAATAAAATAAGTTACCACACAAAAGAGGCCCAGCGTGCAGAGGCCTGACAGGACATTTCCAGAGCTCCCTATAGGCCAGTCCACCCCTTATCCAGGGTGCCCAGTGTGCAGAGGCCTACCTGGAAATCTCCACACTTCCCTGTAGACCAGTCCAGCCCTGCCCAGGGTGCAGAGGCCTACCGGGAAATCTCCAGAGTTCCCTGTAGGCCAGTCCACCCCTGCCCAGGGTGCAGAGACCTACCGAGCAATCTCCAGAGTTGCGGCCCGACCACCCCTGGCCAGGGTGCAGAGGTCCATATAGGCCTGTCCACCCCTGCCCAGGAAGCAGAGGCCTTACCGGTAAATCTCCGAGTTGCCTATAGGCCAGTCCACCCCTGACTGCCCGGATGAATATGGGCCCTTTATCTCGAAGGCTACAGCCCATTTCCTCAGGGTGCTTCTTATCACCCCCGCCTGCTGCACTCGCCAATCACTTCCAGCTGCTGTTTCATGTCTACACTGCCGACACTCAGCCCAGCTGTTTCTCCAGAAGCCCAGCACGCGAGGCTGCCACGCAACACTGGAGGGGAGACAGCTGTGCAACATAACACTACTCCCCTCTGTGGTCCAGCCCAAGCCTTGGTTTCCCAAAGTTCGCCTAGCCCTGTGCCAGCCCCGCCACCCCCTGCCTCGCCAGATTCCCGGCCTCATCTTCCACCAACAGTGTGTTCCTCATCTCGCAAATAGCCGCCTCCATGAACGAGTCTCCAGACTCCAGCCCGTCAGCACAACAGACTGATTCTCCAGACTCCAGCCCCTCAGCATAACAGACTGATTCTCCAGTCTCCGGCCCCTCAGCATACCAGACTGATTCTCCAGACTCCAGCCCCTCAGCATAGCAGACTGATTCTCCAGTCTCCAGCCCCTCAGCATAACAGACTGATTCTCCAGTCTCCAGCCCCTCAGCAGACCAGACTGATTCTCCAGTCTCCGGCCCCTCAGCATAACAGACTGATTCTCCAGACTCCAGCCCGTCAGCACAACAGACTGATTCTCCAGACTCCAGCCCCTCAGCATAACAGACTGATTCTCCAGCCTAACAGACTGATTCTCCAGTCTCCAGCCCCTCAGCATAACAGACTGATTCTCCAGACTGCAGCCCCTCAGCATACCAGACTGGTTCTCCAGACTCCAGCCCCTCAGCATAAAAGACTGATTCTCCAGTCTCCAGCCCCTCAGCATAACAGACTGATTCTCCAGACTCCAGCCCCTCAGCATAACAGACTGATTCTCCAGTCTCCAGCCCCTCAGCATACCAGACTGGTTCTCCAGACTCCAGCCCCTCAGCATAACAGACTGATTCTCCAGTCTCCAGCCCCTCAGCATACCAGACTGATTCTCCAGACTCCAGCCCCTCAGCATAAGAGACTGGTTCTGCAGACTCCAGCTCCTCAGCATAACAGACTGATTCTCCAGCCTAACAGACTGATTCTCCAGACTCCAGCCCCTCAGCATAACGGACTGATTCTCCAGTCTCCAGCCCCTCAGCATACCAGACTGATTCTCCAGTCTCCAGCCCCTCAGCATACCAGACTGATTCTCCAGTCTCCAGCCCCTCAGCATAACAGACTGATTCTCCAGTCTCCAGCCCCACAGCATACCAGACTGGTTCTCCAGACTCCAGCCCCTCAGCATAACCGACTGATTATCCAGCCTAACAGACTGATTCTCCAGACTCCAGCCCCTCAGCATAAGAGACTGGTTCTCCAGACTCCAGCCCCTCAGCATAACAGACTGATTCTCCAGCCCCTCAGCATAACAGACTGATTCTCCAGACTCCAGCCCCTCAGCATAAGAGACTGATTCTCCAGTCTCCAGCCCCTCAGCATACCAGACTGGTTCTCCAGACTCCAGCCCCTCAGCATAACAGAATGATTCTCCAGCCTAACAGACTGATTCTCCAGACTCCAGCCCCTCAGCATAAGAGACTGGTTCTCCAGACTCCAGCCCCTCAGCATAACAGACTGATTCTCCAGCCCCTCAGCATAACAGACTGATTCTCCAGACTCCAGCCCCTCAGCATAACAGACTGATTCTCCAGACTCCGGCCCCTCAGAATAACAGACTGATTCTCTAGTCGCCATCCCCTCAGCATAACAGACTGATTCTCCAGTCTCCGGCCGCTCAGCATAACAGACTGATTCTCCAGTCTCCAGCCCCTCAGCATAACAGACTGATTCTCCAGTCTCCGGCCGCTCAGCATAACAGACTGATTCTCCAGTCTCCAGCCCCTCAGCATAACAGACTGATTCTCAGTCTCCAGCCCGTCAGCATAACAGACTGATTCTCCAGTCACTGCATAACAGACTGATTCTGCAGTCTCCAGCCCCTCAGCATAGCAGACTGATTCCCCAGTCTCCAGCCCCTCAGCATAACAGACTGATTCTCGAGACTCCAGCCCCTCAGCATAACAGACTGATTCTCCAGTCTCCAGCCCCTCAGCATACCAGACTGATTCTTCAGACTCCAGCCCCTCAGCATAACAGACTGATTCTCCAGTCTCCAGCCCCTCAGCATACCAGACTGATTCTTCAGACTCCAGCCCCTCAGCATAACAGACTGATTCTCCAGTCTCCAGCCCCTCAGCATAACAGACTGATTCTCCAGTCTCCAGCCCCTCAGCATACCAGACTGATTCTCCAGACTCCAGCCCCTCAGCATAAGAGACTGGTTCTGCAGACTCCAGCCCCTCAGCATAACAGACTGATTCTCCAGCCTAACAGACTGATTCTCCAGACTCCAGCCCCTCAGCATAAGAGACTGGTTCTCCAGACTCCAGCCCCTCAGCATAACAGACTGATTCTCCAGCCCCTCAGCATAACAGACTGATTCTCCAGACTCCAGCCCCTCAGCATAACAGACTGATTCTCCAGACTCCAGCCCCTCAGCATAACAGACTGATTCTCCAGTCTTCGGCCCCTCAGCATAACAGACTGATTCTCCATTCTCGAGCCCCTCAGCATAACAGACTGATTCCCCAGTCTCCGGCCCGTCAGAATAACAGACTGATTCTCCAGTCACTGCATAACAGACTGATTCTCCAGTCTCCGGCCCCTCAGCATAACAGACTGATTCTCCAGTCTCCAACCCCTCAGCATAACAGACTGATTCTCCAGTCTCTGGCCGCTCAGCATAACAGACTGATCCTCCAGTCTCCAGCCCCTCAGCATAACAGACTGATTCTCCAGTCTCCGGCCTGTCAGCATAACAGACTGATTCTCCAGTCACTGCATAACAGACTGATTCTGCAGTCTCCGGCCCCTCAGCATAACAGACTGATTCTCCAGTCTCCAGCCCTTCAGCATAACAGACTGATTCTCCAGTCTCCGGCCCGTCAGCATAACAGACTGATTCTCCAGTCACTGCATAACAGACTGATTCTCCAGTCTCCGGCCCCTCAGCATAACAGACTGATTCTCCAGTCTCCAGCCCCTCAGCATAACAGATGGATTCTCCAGTCTCCAACCCCTCAGCATAACAGACTGATTGTCCAGTCTCCGGCCCCTCAGCATAACAGACTAATTCTGCAGTCTCCATCCCCTCAGCACAACAGACTGATTCCCCAGTCTCCGGCCCGTCAGCATAACAGACTGATTCTCCAGTCTCCAACCCCTCAGCATAACAGACTAATTCTCCAGTCTCCAGCCCCTCAGCATAACAGACTGATTCTCCAGTCTCCGGCCCATTAGCATAACAGACTGATTCTCCAGACTGCAGCCCCTCAGCATAACAGACTGATTCTCCAGTCTCCAGCCCCTCAGCATAACAGACTAATTCTCCAGTCTCCAGCCCCTCAGCATAACAGACTGATTCTCCAGTCTCCAGCCCATCAGCATAACAGACTGATTCTCCAGTCACTGCATAACAGACTGATTCTCCAGTCTCCGGCCCCTCAGCATAACAGACTGATTCTCCAGTCTCCAGCCCATCAGCATAACAGACTGATTCTCCAGTCACTGCATAACAGACTGATTCTCCAGTCTCCGGCCCCTCAGCATAACAGACTGATTCTCCAGTCTCCAGCCCCTCAGCATAACAGATGGATTCTCCAGTCTCCAACCCCTCAGCATAACAGACTGATTGTCCAGTCTCCGGCCCCTCATCATAACAGACTGATTCTGCAGTCTCCAGCCCCTCAGCATAACATACTGATTCTCCAGTCTCCAGCCCCTCAGCATAACAGACTGATTCTCCAGTCTCTGGCCCGTCAGCATAACAGACTGATTCTCCAGACTCCAACCCCTCAGCATAACAGACTGATTCTACAGTCTCCGGCCCCTCAGCATAACAGACTGGTTCTCCAGTCTCCAGCCCCTCAGCATAACAGACTGATTCTCCAGTCTCCAGCCCCTCAGCATAACAGACTGATTCTCCAGTCTCCAGCCCCTCAGCATAAAACACTGGTTCTCCAGACTCCAGCCCCTCAGCATAACAGACTGATTCTCCAGCCTAACAGACTGATTCTCCAGACTCCAGCCCCTCAGCATAACAGACTGGTTCTCCAGACTCCAGCCCCTCAGCATAATAGACTGATTCTCCAGCCCCTCAGCATAACAGATTGATTCTCCAGTCTCCGGCCCCTCAGCATAACAGACTGATTCTCCAGTCTCCAACCCCTCAGCATAACAGACTGATTCTCCAGTCTTCGGCCCCTCAGCATAACAGACTGATTCTCCAGTCTCCAGCCCCTCAGCATAACAGACTGATTCTCCAGTCTCCAGCCCATCAGCATAACAGACTGATTCTCCAGTCACTGCATAACAGACTGATTCTCCAGTCTCCGGCCCCTCAGCATAACAGACTGATTCTCCAGTCTCCAGCCCATCAGCATAACAGACTGATTCTCCAGTCACTGCATAACAGACTGATTCTCCAGTCTCCGGCCCCTCAGCATAACAGACTGATTCTCCAGTCTCCAGCCCCTCAGCATAACAGATGGATTCTCCAGTCTCCAACCCCTCAGCATAACAGACTGATTGTCCAGTCTCCGGCCCCTCATCATAACAGACTGATTCTGCAGTCTCCAGCCCCTCAGCATAACATACTGATTCTCCAGTCTCCAGCCCCTCAGCATAACAGACTGATTCTCCAGTCTCTGGCCCGTCAGCATAACAGACTGATTCTCCAGACTCCAACCCCTCAGCATAACAGACTGATTCTACAGTCTCCGGCCCCTCAGCATAACAGACTGGTTCTCCAGTCTCCAGCCCCTCAGCATAACAGACTGATTCTCCAGTCTCCAGCCCCTCAGCATAACAGACTGATTCTCCAGTCTCCAGCCCCTCAGCATAAAACACTGGTTCTCCAGACTCCAGCCCCTCAGCATAACAGACTGATTCTCCAGCCTAACAGACTGATTCTCCAGACTCCAGCCCCTCAGCATAACAGACTGGTTCTCCAGACTCCAGCCCCTCAGCATAATAGACTGATTCTCCAGCCCCTCAGCATAACAGATTGATTCTCCAGTCTCCGGCCCCTCAGCATAACAGACTGATTCTCCAGTCTCCAACCCCTCAGCATAACAGACTGATTCTCCAGTCTTCGGCCCCTCAGCATAACAGACTGATTCTCCAGTCTCCAGCCCCTCAGCATAACAGACTGAATCTCCGGCCCATCAGCATAACAGACTGATTCTCCAGTCGCTGCGTAACAGACTGATTCTCCAGTCTCCGGCCCCTCAGCATAACAGACCGATTCTCCAGTCTCCAACCCCTCAGCATAACAGACTGATTCTCCAGTCTCCGGCCCCTCAGCATAACAGACTGATTCTCCAGTCTCCAGCCCCTCAGCATAACAGACTGATTCTCCAGTCTCTGGCCCGTCAGCATAACAGACTGATTCTCCAGACTCCAGCCCCTCAGCATAACAGACTGATTCTCCAGTCTCCGGCCCCTCAGCATAGCAGACTGATTCTCCAGTCTCCAGCCCCTCAGCATAACAGACTGATTCTACAGTCTCCGGCCCGTCAGCATAACAGACTGATTCTCCAGTCAGTGCATAACAGACTGATTCTCCAGTGTCCGGCCCCTCAGCATAACAGACTGATCCTCCAGTCTCCAGCCCCTCAGCATAACAGACGGATTCTTCAGTCTCCAACCCCTCAGCATAACAGACTGATTCTCCAGTCTCCGGCCCCTCAGCATAACAGACTGAATCTCCAGTCTCCAGCCCCTCAGCATAACAGACTGATTCTCCAGTCTCCAGCCCGTCAGCATAACAGACTGATTCTCCAGTCTCCAGCCCGTCAGCATAACAGACTGATTCTCCAGACTCCAACCCCTCAGCATAACAGACTGATTCTCCAGTCTCTGGCCCCTCAGCATAACAGACTGATTCTCCAGTCTCCAGCCCCTCAGCATAACAGACTGATTCTCCAGTCTCTGGCCCATCAGCATAACAGACTGATTCTCCAGTCGCCGCATAACAGACTGATTCTCCAGTCTCCGGCCCGTCAGCATAACAGACTGATTCTCCAGTCTCCGGCCCATCAGCCTAACAGACTGATTCTCCAGTCTCCGGCCCGTCAGCATAACAGACTGATTCTCCAGTCACTGCATAACAGACTGATTCTGCAGTCTCCAGCCCCTCAGCATAGCAGACTGATTCCCATGTCTCCAGCCCCTCAGCATAACAGACTGATTCTCGAGACTCCAGCCCCTCAGCATAACAGACTGATTCTCCAGTCTCCAGCCCCTCAGCATACACTCTAAGGCCTGTTGAGAGCCTGTTCACCCCCATTCACTTTTCTTCACCGTGGGGCGAGGGCAGGAGCCCCCCCAGCACCCCAGCAGAGAAACCACGAGCGAGACCACGAGGATCAACACGGACAGGGCCTGCCTGACCCTGTCCCCACACGCCGCCTGACCCACGTATGCCGGGCGCAGCGCGGGATGAAACCGAGGCTGAGCCTCGTTGAAATCAGCTGTATCCGCCGGCAGGCGGATCACGCCGGCGGCCAGCTACAAGGCCACTCTAAGGCCTGTTGAGAGCCTGTTAGGAGCATCAGGAGCCAGGGGCCACAAACTCTGCCCGTGCTGCTCCAGGTGGAGTGCACCATCGAGCCTAGAGCCAGGACCCCTTGCCATCCACCTACAGGGTAAGCATACTGCCCCCTCCTCCACTATCCACTCCCGACCCTCGAGCTAGAGCCCTGACCTAGCACCTTCTAACATTGCTACGCCCAAGGTCCCACATGCACCGTTGTGCTTCTGAACTGCAACAAAATATTTAATGCACAATCCATAGCCAACCAACCATGCTCTTGCCTTACTCTGCAATATGCTGCCATATGACAATAGTACCGTTACCACGGTCGCCCAGAGACCACTGTGATACTGTGTAGTGCCTTATGGTCGCCCAGCGGCCACTGTGATACTGTGTTGTGCCTTATGGTCGTATCTAGACCACACTATTGTGTTGTGCCCCATGGTCGTATCTAGACCACACTATTGTGTTGTGCCCTATGGTCGTATCTAGACCACACTACTGTGTTGTGCCCTACGGTCGCATAGTGACCACGCTATTGTGTTGTGCCTTATGGTCGTATCTAGACCACACTACTGTGTTGTGCCCTACGGTCGCATAGTGACCACACCACTGTGTTGTGCCTTATGGTCGCATAGTGACCACACTACTGTGTTGTGCCTTATGGTCGCATAGTGACCACACTACTGTGTTGTGCCTTAAGGTCGCATAGTGACCACACTACTTTGTTGTGCCCCATGGTCGTATCTAGACCACACTATTGTGTTGTGCCCTATGGTCGTATCTAGACCACACTACTGTGTTGTGCCCTATGGTCGCATACTGTGCCCTAATTTTGCTGCCCACATTGCATTCTGATTCTAGTTGTGCCATGTTGAACGATACCATCGCCATGCCTCAACAATCCACCAGCTCACCAGCTGCCCCACTGGCATTCCTCTCCAACATTCCTCCCACCTACTTCCTACCATCATTCTTCACTGAAAGCATCCCCACAGCACGTCATCCTCCACCCAGCATAACTTCCTACACTAGACCCATCCACACCAGGAACCAACTCCTAGGTCTCCGTTCTAGATACCCTAGACTCACCCACCAAGCACCTCCCACCACTCTTAACACGACTAACACGCCACCCCCTACAGTCAAAACACCCTTACCTAAACCCACCATGCCGCACCCCATCCCGGCAACACCACTCAACACCACCCCTACCTCGGCCCAACGCACACACAACCTACAGTGTGCCCTCATAAACGCCAGATCCATCCCTGCCCATGCCATTGAAATTCACGAACTCCTAACTAGCTTGGACCTCGACATCCTAGCCATCACCGAGACATGGCTGCACAGCGCTGCAGGGCCAGCCCTCAACCTTACTATCCCACAGGGGTACGCCATTATCCGGCAAGACCGCCTCTCCTCAGTAGGTGGTGGGGTAGCATTCATCCTGAAAGATCACCTCGAGGCCAGACAAATCACCTCCAATCTAGGTGACAACATAGACTCTCTAGCTATAAAAATTGCCCTCTCCCCTAACTCCACCATCACTTTCAACCTAGTCTACCGCCCGCCCGGCCCACTAACAGAGTTCCATGAGAACCTTGTACACCGCCTAACAGAAAACCTAAAACCCACCTCCAAAAGCATCTTTCTAGGTGACCTTAACCTGGGGTATAACGACAAAAAGGACAAGCCTGCTAAATCTCTTGCACTAGCCCTAAAAGAACTAGGCTTCGACCAAAAAATAACCTCACCCACACACAACAAAGGCCGTATCCTGGACTGGATAGCTGACCACAACTGTCACGTCGACATTAGCTCCATCACCCCGACTCCTTGGTCAGATCACCACCTCATTCACTTCTTTATTCCCGCTGTATCTAACACAAACAAACCTAACCCCATTCCCCCAGCACTGGCAAGATGTGTAAAAAATCTCACTAAAGATAAAATTACACCCCACCTTCACATCCTCTCCACAGACCTCAAGTCATCTGACCCGTCAGAATTAGCAGATATCTACAAGAGCACCATAAGCACCGCCATTGACGCCATTGCCCCCTTGCAGACCAAAAAAGCCAAAGCTATCAAACACTCAAACACCTGGTTCTCCACTGAACTCAAAGAACTCCGCTCACAGAAAAGAAAAGCTCTAAACTCCTGGCAGAAATCGCCTTCCCCAGCCACCCTATCCTCCTACAAAAAAATCACTGCCCAATACAAAAAAGCCATAATCACAGCTAAATCAGTCTCTTATAATGATAGAATTGCTAATGCAAGCTCCCAATCCAAAGAACTCTTCGCCATTTTCAACGAACTCACCACACCGGCCACCAAATCACAAGACATTGTTAAAGACCAAATCTGGTGCAATTCCATACAATCTGCCTTGTTAAATAAAATTGAACTCCTACAAACAAAAATTAAGGAGCACCACAAAAACCTATCACTGCACCTCAAATCTCACACCACCACGAGCCACATGCCCACCCCTAGCTCGGTAACCACATCCACCAAAGCCCCCACTACCCCGTTCAAATTCAGGGAAGTCACAGAACACGAAGTTATTGAGATAATGAACAAGATCAAACCATCCAATTGTAAAGGAGACCCCTGCCCCGCCAGCCTGATCAAAGACTGCACTGAAACACTCGCCCCTTTCCTTAAATCATTCATCAATGCCTCTTTCAAAGCCAACACTGTCCCTGACAGTCTAAAAGAAGCCTGGGTGCGCCCGCTTCTAAAAAAAACCACCCTCGACCCTGAAGTAGCTACCAACTACAGGCCCATCACCACTGTGCCTTTCCTGCTCAAGATTCTGGATAAAATGGCCTACACACAAATCCAGGATTATCTCGAAACCAACCATATCCTAGGAAAAAGACAGTCAGGCTTCCGACCAGGTCACGGAACAGAGTCAGCCCTACTTGATCTGAAAATACAGCTTGCAGACACTATGGATAAAGGCAAACCGGCACTCCTTCTCCTACTGGATCTATCTGCCGCCTTTGACCTTGTCAACCACGATATCCTAGGCATGCACCTAAAAAATGAAGCACACTTCTCCCCGGAAGCCATTGCATGGGTTGCCTCATTCCTAAATGGCAGACTCATGAAAGTCTTCTCAGACACTGCCTCGGCAACCCCTACCACCATCCACTGCGGCGTCCCACAAGGCTCCTGCACCGCCCCCACTCTCTACAATATATTCACCCTTCCTCTCTTCAAGGACCTCGACTGTCGTAACATAGCGTACACCAACTACGCAGACGATACGCAGGTACTACTCCCTCTAACTGGGACCTACGAAGAAGATGCTACTGCATTAACCAAAATCTACACAGCCATCCAAACCTGGATGGCGGCCAACGGCCTCTGCCTAAACGGGGACAAAACCGAAATCCTCATAGTAGGGACCAATGAAATTCTCAACAAACTCCCCCCCCAATACAAATCCTTCAACATTGACAACTCCACCATCTCAGTCTCCAAGTCTGTTAAAACCTTAGGCGTTCACCTAGATGCCTCACTATCTATGTCTCGCCAAGTCAACGCCATAGCCTCTTCCTCAGCACTTACCACCAAGATGATAAATGCTGTCAAGCCGTTTCTCTCCGCCAAAAACTGCCTGTCCATCGCCAGAGCCACTATAGGTACAAAACTAGACTACTGCAATGCACTGTTCCTAGGCACCTCCGCCCACAACCTAAAAAAACTCCAAATCACGCAAAACAATGCGCTCCGGGCAGCACTGTCCATTCCAAAAAGAGAACACATCTCGCAAGCAAGGAGAGATGCCCACTGGCTACCCGTGAAGGAACGCATACTGTTCAAAGCCATGACCATCACACACAGATGCCTATCCTTGGATGCCCCACCCTATCTCGCAGAAAGAATCACACCGAAAGCCTCCATCAGACCCACCAGAGCTCACCGCACCAACATGATTGATGTCCCCACGTTTCAAAGATCCAGGGCGGGAGGAACCAGCTTCCAACACCTCGCACCAAAAAACTGGAACTCCCTACCTACCTCACTAAGGAACGAAAAATCATACCATACCTTCCGTAAAAACCTCAAAACCCTCCTATTCCGCTAAAGTCTGCCACATTCACTCTCATGCTTGCATTGTAACCACAGCATAGCATAACCTTTAAGCTCAATGTTTATTACCAATGTGAAATGTACTATGTAACTCGGTTACATCTGTAAACACATTCCTATGCTTGTGTTCATGACTAAGTCTGCTGTAACAGCGCCACGATGCCCCAGGGCAGTTCTGTGCGCTTTATAAATGCAAATAAATAAAATAAAATAAAATAAATACCAGACTGATTCTTCAGACTCCAGCCCCTCAGCATAACAGACTGATTCTCCAGTCTCCAGCCCCTCAGCATACCAGACTGATTCTTCAGACTCCAGCCCCTCAGCATAACATACTGATTCTCCAGTCTCCAGCCCCTCAGCATAACAGACTGATTATCCAGTCTCCAGCCCCTCAGCATACCAGACTGATTCTCCAGACTCCAGCCCCTCAGCATAAGAGACTGGTTCTGCAGACTCCAGCCCCTCAGCATAACAGACTGATTCTCCAGCCTAACAGACTGATTCTCCAGACTCCAGCCCCTCAGCATAAGAGACTGGTTCTCCAGACTCCAGCCCCTCAGCATAACAGACTGATTCTCCAGCCCCTCAGCATAACAGACTGATTCTCCAGACTCCAGCCCCTCAGCATAACAGACTGATTCTCCAGACTCCAGCCCCTCAGCATAACAGACTGATTCTCCAGTCTTCGGCCCCTCAGCATAACAGACTGATTCTCCATTCTCGAGCCCCTCAGCATAACAGACTGATTCCCCAGTCTCCGGCCCGTCAGAATAACATACTGATTCTCCAGTCACTGCATAACAGACTGATTCTCCAGTCTCCGGCCCCTCAGCATAACAGACTGATTCTCCAGTCTCCAACCCCTCAGCATAACAGACTGATTCTCCAGTCTCCGGCCGCTCAGCATAACAGACTGATTCTCCAGTCTCCAGCCCCTCAGCATAACAGACTGATTCTCCAGTCTCCGGCCTGTCAGCATAACAGACTGATTCTCCAGTCACTGCATAACAGACTGATTCTGCAGTCTCCGGCCCCTCAGCATAACAGACTGATTCTCCAGTCTCCAGCCCTTCAGCATAACAGACTGATTCTCCAGTCTCCGGCCCGTCAGCATAACAGACTGATTCTCCAGTCACTGCATAACAGACTGATTCTCCAGTCTCCGGCCCCTCAGCATAACAGACTGATTCTCCAGTCTCCAGCCCCTCAGCATAACAGATGGATTCTCCAGTCTCCAACCCCTCAGCATAACAGACTGATTGTCCAGTCTCCGGCCCCTCAGCATAACAGACTAATTCTGCAGTCTCCATCCCCTCAGCACAACAGACTGATTCCCCAGTCTCTGGCCCGTCAGCATAACAGACTGATTCTCCAGTCTCCAACCCCTCAGCATAACAGACTAATTCTCCAGTCTCCAGCCCCTCAGCATAACAGACTGATTCTCCAGTCTCCGGCCCATCAGCATAACAGACTGATTCTCCAGACTGCAGCCCCTCAGCATAACAGACTGATTCTCCAGTCTCCAGCCCCTCAGCATAACAGACTAATTCTCCAGTCTCCAGCCCCTCAGCATAACAGACTGATTCTCCAGTCTCCAGCCCATCAGCATAACAGACTGATTCTCCAGTCACTGCATAACAGACTGATTCTCCAGTCTCCGGCCCCTCAGCATAACAGACTGATTCTCCAGTCTCCAGCCCCTCAGCATAACAGATGGATTCTCCAGTCTCCAACCCCTCAGCATAACAGACTGATTGTCCAGTCTCCGGCCCCTCATCATAACAGACTGATTCTGCAGTCTCCAGCCCCTCAGCATAACATACTGATTCTCCAGTCTCCAGCCCCTCAGCATAACAGACTGATTCTCCAGTCTCTGGCCCGTCAGCATAACAGACTGATTCTCCAGACTCCAACCCCTCAGCATAACAGACTGATTCTACAGTCTCCGGCCCCTCAGCATAACAGACTGATTCTCCAGTCTCCAGCCCCTCAGCATAACAGACTGGTTCTCCAGTCTCCAGCTCCTCAGCATAACAGACTGATTCTCCAGTCTCCAGCCCCTCAGCATAACAGACTGATTCTCCAGTCTCCAGCCCCTCAGCATAAAACACTGGTTCTCCAGACTCCAGCCCCTCAGCATAACAGACTGATTCTCCAGCCTAACAGACTGATTCTCCAGACTCCAGCCCCTCAGCATAACAGACTGGTTCTCCAGACTCCAGCCCCTCAGCATAATAGACTGATTCTCCAGCCCCTCAGCATAACAGATTGATTCTCCAGTCTCCGGCCCCTCAGCATAACAGACTGATTCTCCAGTCTCCAAACCCTCAGCATAACAGACTGATTCTCCAGTCTTCGGCCCCTCAGCATAACAGACTGATTCTCCAGTCTCCAGCCCCTCAGCATAACAGACTGAATCTCCGGCCCATCAGCATAACAGACTGATTCTCCAGTCGCTGCATAACAGACTGATTCTCCAGTCTCCGGCCCCTCAGCATAACAGACCGATTCTCCAGTCTCCAACCCCTCAGCATAACAGACTGATTCTCCAGTCTCCGGCCCCTCAGCATAACAGACTGATTCTCCAGTCTCCAGCCCCTCAGCATAACAGACTGATTCTCCAGTCTCTGGCCCGTCAGCATAACAGACTGATTCTCCAGACTCCAGCCCCTCAGCATAACAGACTGATTTTCCAGTCTCCGGCCCCTCAGCATAGCAGACTGATTCTCCAGTCTCCAGCCCCTCAGCATAACAGACTGATTCTACAGTCTCCGGCCCGTCAGCATAACAGACTGATTCTCCAGTCAGTGCATAACAGACTGATTCTCCAGTGTCCGGCCCCTCAGCATAACTGACTGATCCTCCAGTCTCCAGCCCCTCAGCATAACAGACGGATTCTTCAGTCTCCAACCCCTCAGCATAACAGACTGATTCTCCAGTCTCCGGCCCCTCAGCATAACAGACTGAATCTCCAGTCTCCAGCCCCTCAGCATAACAGACTGATTCTCCAGTCTCCAGCCCGTCAGCATAACAGACTGATTCTCCAGTCTCCAGCCCGTCAGCATAACAGACTGATTCTCCAGACTCCAACCCCTCAGCATAACAGACTGATTCTCCAGTCTCCGGCCCCTCTGCATAACAGACTGATTCTCCAGTCTCCAGCCCCTCAGCATAACAGACTGATTCTCCAGTCTCTGGCCCGTCAGCATAACAGACTGATTCTCCAGTCGCCGCATAACAGACTGATTCTCCAGTCTCCGGCCCGTCAGCATAACAGACTGATTCTCCAGTCTCCGGCCCATCAGCATAACAGACTGATTCTCCAGACTCCAGCCCCTCAGCATAACAGACTGATTCTCCAGTCTCCGGCCCCTCAGCATAACAGACTGATTCTCCAGTCTCCAGCCCCTCAGCATAACAGACTGATTCTCCAGTCTCCGGCCCATCAGCATAACAGACTGATTCTCCAGTCGCTGCTTAACAGACTGATTCTCCAGTCTCCAGCCCGTCAGCATAACAGACGGATTCTCCAGTCTCCAGCCCCTCAGCATAACAGACTGATTCTCCAGTCTCCGGCCCGTCAGCATAACAGACTGATTCTCCAGTCTCCAACCCCTCAGCATAACAGACTGATTCTCCAGACTCCAGCCACTCAGCATAACAGGCTGATTCTCCAGTCTCCAGCCCCTCAGCATAACAGACTGATTCTCCACTCTCCAGCCCCTCAGCATAACAGACTGATTCTCCAGTCTCCGGCCGTCAGCATAACAGACTGATTCTCCAGTCACTGCATAACAGACTGATTCTCCAGTCTCCAGCCCCTCAGCATAACAGACTGATTCTCCAGTCTCCGGCCCCTCAGCATAACAGACTGATTCTCCAGTCTCCGGCCCGTCACCATAACAGACTGATTCTCCAGTCTCCGGCCCCTCAGCATAAGAGACTGATTCTCCAGTCTCCGCCCCTCAGCATAACAGACTGATTCTCCAGTCTCTGGCCCGTCAGCATAACAGACTGATTCTCCAGTCGACGCATAACAGACTGATTCTCCAGTCTCTGGCCCGTCCGCATAACAGACTGATTCTCCAGTCTCCGGCCCGTCAGCATAACAGACTGATTCTCCAGTCTCCGGCCCCTCAGCATAACAGACTGATTCTCCAGTCTCCAGCCCCTCAGCATAACAGACTGATTCTCCAGTCTCCGGCCCATCAGCATAACAGACTGATTTTCCAGTCGCCACATAACAGACTGATTCTCCAGTCTCCGGCCTGTCAGCATAACAGACTGATTCTCCAGTCTCCGGCCCCTCATCATAACAGACTGATTCTCCAGACTCCAGCCCCTCAGCATAACAGACTCCAGGCTCCCATGAAACCGGATTCCTGCACTAGCATGTCCAGCACCCTCCAAAAAAGAGACCCCAACTGGCGTGCCATCACACAAGGAGGGCCAGCACGCACCTGCACACAAGGCCGCCTCTCAAGACCTCTAATGAGTCCCCACTACCAAGACCACTTGGGGGTCTGACCCGGTGCCCCTGAAACACCCTCAATATTGCACTGTACAGGAAATATTCATGCACATTTTGGGGGGTTTAAACAGGGTGCATAGTTTGTACTTTGCTGACAACATTACAGGAAATGGGGCCATTTCCCAGAGTTCACGATTCATCTCCTGAGGGGCTGAGAGGCAAGTGTTTATGGGCAGGGCATTAAAGGGGGTAATAAAACGAGGGGGTGGGGCTCATTTGGAGGTGTGGCTTGCAGGATGGGCGTGGCCTAAAAGGTACACAAACCATAGTAAGGTGCGCACACAAATATATAGCATTAATATATTTTTGTGCGTACCTTATGGGTTGCGTACTTTTCAAGCCATCTTTTTTAAAGTTTTGACGACAAACAAAGTCTGCGGCGTCTTTGTCCTTTGGCAAAACTTTATAAGAGATGGCCTGAATTGTGTACTTTTCAAGCCATCTTTTATAAACATAGACATTGACACAGAGTGCCCAGGTTCACCGAGGGTCAAAGATACCTCAGTGACCTAACTTCCTCTTGTGACCCCTTGCACGAGGGGTCGCAAGAGGACGTTCCAGTGGCTGACAGAAGGGCCAGCCGTGGCTGGCTGACACTTCTGTCAGCTTGCCTGGCTCGAAAAATGGCAGGTGCATCTCCAGTCGCGGCTGCAGTGGGATAATGTGTCCCACCAATGGTGTGGTGGGACCAGGAGGCCCAAGCAGGCCGCTGGGTCCGCCCCACTTTTTGTAGACTGCTGGGACCCGGCTGGCCCCTACGCACTTATAGAACTGTTTATGGGGGTGACTAAAACCCGCCCATCATTCCCTCCAAATCTCTGAACGCTGGACTGTGCTTGCAACCCCTCCCCCCTCACGCTAGGTTGGATCCCCCAGTAAAAAAAAGTCAATTTCAACCTCTGCATATCAGTGATAATCTCTAGCACTTTTTCTTATGTAGAGCAACCTCTGAACCCCCATGCGCTGTGAGGGGGTGAATAATTCTAAAGATATTGCCAGGGAAAACCTCCCTGGCACCGGGTGCACGAGCGCAGTAGTTCACCCATTACACGTCCTGGTGGTCTCAATTAACTCTCAGTCGCTAGCTTGTGCCCCCAATAGTTATGTTGGGAATGGGAATGGCAGTGCCTCACTATTACATGCATCCTAATACCTTTATGCGGTGAGTGCGTACCACGGGCATCCTCTGCACATGTCTGGCCGTATCATCGGCTTTTGTGCGTTCTACCTTCAAAGATGGCTGGCTGCTGCGTGATTGGCCTTTGTTGTCCTGGAATTGGCCAATCCGAAAGCTGGCAGGCAAATGCCGGCCCCCTCTCAAAAGCCCACCTCTAAGGCCTCTGTCTGTTCCCTGTCCGTTGCCTTGCCGGGTCTGAGAGTTCCCATTGTACACCTTTTCGTGTCCACAGAGACTTCATTGAACCTTCAGTGCTCTGGACATACTGACTTCTTGGATCATCAAACACCTGCAGAAGGTCAGCTTTCCGCACCTATCTTCTTCGACTCTTCTTCCTTTCATCTGACACTGTACCTCCTCTTCCTCACCCTTCTAGACTCCCACTAACTGGCTGTGCCCAGCTGCTGCATGTTTCACATTCCTGTGCCTCATGCCTCAGTTCTGATCTCTATGTGACCAGCTGCTGCATGTTTCACCTTCCTGTGCCTCATGCCTCAGTTCTGATCTCTATGTGACCAGCTGCTGCATGTTTCACCTTCCTGTGCCTCATGCCTCAGTTCTGATCTCTATGTGACCAGCTGCTACATGTTTTACCTGCCCGTGCCTCAGTTCTGATCTGTATGTGCCCAGCTGCTGCATGTTTTACCTGCCCGTGCCTCAGTTCTGATCTGTATGTGCCCAGCTGCTGCATGTTTCACCCGCCCGTGCCTCATGCCTCAGTTCTGATCTGTATGTGCCCAGCTGCTACATGTTTCACCTGCCTGTGCCTCTGTTCTGATCTGTATGTGCCCAGCTGCTGCATGTTTCACCTGCCATGCCTCAGTTCTGATCTCCATGTTCCAGCTGCTGCATGTTTTACCTGCCCGTGCCTCAGTTCTGATCTGTATGTGCCCAGCTGCTGCATGGTTCACCTGCCCGTGCCTCAGTTCTGATCTGTATGTGCCCAGCTGCTGCATGTTTTTACCTGCCCATGCCTCATGCCTCAGTTCTGACCTCTATATGCCCGTGCCTCAGTTCTGATCTGTATGTGCCCAGCTGCTACATGTTTTTACCTGCCCATGCCTCATGCCTCAGTTCTGATCTCTATATGCCCGTGCCTCAGTTCTGATCTGTATGTGCCCAGCTGCTGCATGTTTCACCTTCCTGTGCCTCATGCCTCAGTTCTGATCTCTATGTGACCAGCTGCTACATGTTTTACCTGCCCGTGCCTCAGTTCTGATCTGTATGTGCCCAGCTGCTGCATGCTTTACCTGCCCGTGCCTCAGTTCTGATCTGTATGTGCCCAGCTGCTGCATGGTTCACCTGCCCGTGCCTCAGTTCTGATCTGTATGTGCCCAGCTGCTGCATGTTTCACCCACCCGTGCCTCATGCCTCAGTTCTGATCTGTATGTGCCCAGCTGCTACATGTTTCACCTGCCTGTGCCTCAGTTATGATCTGTATGTGCCCAGCTGCTGCATGTTTCACCCGCCCGTGCCTCATGCCTCAGTTCTGATCTGTATGTGCCCAGCTGCTACATGTTTCACCTGCCTGTGCCTCTGTTCTGATATGTATGTGCCCAGCTGCTGCATGTTTCACCTGCCATGCCTCAGTTCTGATCTCCATGTTCCAGCTGCTGCATGTTTTACCTGCCCGTGCCTCAGTTCTGATCTGTATGTGCCCAGCTGCTGCATGGTTCACCTGCCCGTGCCTCAGTTCTGATCTGTATGTGCCCAGCTGCTGCATGTTTCACCCGCCCGTGTCTCATGCCTCAGTTCTGATCTCTATATTCCCGTGCCTCAGTTCTGATCTGTATGTTCCCAGCTGCTGCATGGTTCACCTGCCCGTGCCTCAGTTCTGATCTGTATGTGCCCAGCTGCTGCATGTTTCACCCGCCCGTGCCTCATGCCTCAGTTCTGATCTCTATATGCCCGTGCCTCAGTTCTGATCTGTATGTGCCCAGCTGCTGCATGTTTTTACCTGCCCATGCCTCATGCCTCAGTTCTGATCTCTATATGCCCGTGCCTCAGTTCTGATCTGTATGTGCCCAGCTGCTACATGTTTTTACCTGCCCATGCCTCATGCCTCAGTTCTGATCTCTATATGCCCGTGCCTCAGTTCTGATCTGTATGCGCCCAGCTGCTACATGTTTTTACCTGCCCATGCCTCATGCCTCAGTTCTGATCTCTATATGCCCGTGCCTCAGTTCTGATTTGTATGTGCCCAGCTGCTGCATGTTTCACCTGCCCGTGCCTCAGTTCTGACCTGTATGTGCCCAGCTGCTGCATGTTTTTACCTGCCCATGCCTCATGCCTCAGTTCTGATCTCTATATGCCCGTGCCTCAGTTCTGATCTGTATGTGCCCAGCAGCTGCATGTTTTTACCTGCTCATGCCTCATGCCTCAGTTCTGATCTGTATGTTCCCAGCTGCTGCATGTTTCACCTGCCCGTGCCTCAGTTCTGACCTGTATGTGCCCAGCTGCTGCATGTTTTTACCTGCCCATGCCTCATGCCTCAGTTCTGATCTCTATATGCCCGTGCCTCAGTTCTGATCTGTATGTGCCCAGCTGCTGCATGTTTTTACCCGCCCGTGCCTCATGCCTCAGTTCTGATTAGTATGTGCCCAGCTGCTCCATGTTTTTACCTGCCCATGCCTCAGTTCTGATCTCTATATGCCCGTGCCTCAGTTCTGATCTGTATGTTCCCAACTGCTGCATGTTTCACCTGCCCGTGCCTCAGTTCTGACCTGTATGTGCCCAGCTGCTGCATGTTTTTACCCGCCCGTGCCTCATGCCTCAGTTCTGATCAGTATGTGCCCAGCTGCTGCATGTCTCCACCTGCCCATGCTTCAATTAGTTGGGTATGCCGTCTGAGCCTCCACTGCCTGACCTGTCTCTCCCCCTCCCCCACCCTCTCGGTCACCCCTCTCCTTTCTTCTGTCCTCCATGCTTGCTCCAGGACACTTGAAATTCGTTGGCCTTACCTCTGCTCACTATACTCATCCTATTCTCAGGCTGACCCTACCTCTCTCTTTCTCTGCCTACATCCTCCTCTTCTCCCCCCTACCTCTACCATAGTCAATGCTCTTACACTATCAGAAATGTCATCATGCCTAGTATGAAAGTCTATTGTTTGTTCCCCTCCAGCCCCTCCCCCCCGGCTCCCCTCTTTTGTGTTTAATGCTCTTACAGTATCAGAAATGTCATCATGCCTAGTATGAAAGTCTATTGTTTGTTCCCCTCCAGCCCCTCCCCCCCGGCTCCCCTCTTTTGTGTTTAATGCTCTTACAGTATCAGAAATGTCGTCAGGCCTAGTATGAAAGTCTATTGTTTGTTCCCCTCCACCCCCTCCCCCCCGGCTCCCCTCTTTTGTGTTTAATGCTCTTACAGTATCAGAAATGTCGTCAGGCCTAGTGTGATAGTTTTATTTTGCCCATTCTTAATGTCTCAAGGCCTTGTAAGAATGTCATTAGGCCTCATAATGAGTTTGCCGGTACAGTAACAACGATACCAGTAAGCTTGCTGGTACCGATGTTACCAGACCGGCAAACTATGAGGTCTGCTCGCGGGTGCCTTTTCGCCTGCCAGGAATGACCTGGCAGGCAGACCGGCACTCGCGAGCAGACCATGTCGGATGCACCGGCACCATTCACGAATGGCGCTGGTCCATCCGGCATCCCCATTCCCATTGAGTCCAATGGGACTCAAATGGGAATGGGGAGAAATGTTTTCCGACGTAATGCCCCAGTAATTGCCCATTCCTGGGCGCTGGAAAGAAAATGATACCAGCAGCAGGCTACCGCCGGTCTCATAATGAGGCCCATTGTATTTTACCCTTGCTTCTTCCCTGCCTAGAAGCACTTTGAAACACGTTGTCTATAGGCGCTATATAAATAAAATATCATATACCAAATCATATCATGGGCACTTATCTGATGGACAGATCCAAAACATGCAATGGGCAAACTAAAGACGGTGGCATTCCTCAAGGATGGAGCGGGTACAGGGCAAGACATTGTGCCTCGCCAAGGAAAGGTAGACATACTACAGAAAGGGCAGATTAAAAATGTACTTGGAATGCATCTGAATGAAATGTGTTATAGGGCAGTGGTTTTGATACCCCAGGGAAAGGTTGGGCACTTCCTAGGTGATCAGGCCAATTGCGATCCTTCAGCTGTATTTATTTTCTATTGTATATATGGTTTATATCAAACCTTTATACATAAAACATACGAAAATCTTACATTACAAAACAGTTCCAATCATGCTTTAAAAACATACATTGAGATACAAAATAAGTCTTACATTTCAGTATAAGCAGTTTCAGTCAAACCTGATCGATGCCCATTCATAATTCCCTATTAAATCAATAAAAGGCGTTTTAGAATGTGAGCCTTTAGTGGACTCTAGGTCTTGTTCCTGCACGAAAAGAATACAATGAAAGCCCCTTACCATGGGTAGCACCAGGGACGGCATCAGGGCCTTTCAACACTTTCAAATGAAAGGGGCCTCAAGCCACAGGGTGCCCCAGCAACTGCCCCCTTGTTGCCAGTCAGCAGTCTTGTAACACAGCAATATATTCCTTTCTCAATTTTATTCTGGGGCTTTGCAGTGCTCGCCTTACAAGTTGTGTTTCCTGGAGCCCTTTCCGGCGTCAATTCCCATGGGATATACAGAAGTGTTATCACGTCGTTGCTTTCTAACACTGGTTCCTCCACATCAGCCACTTGCTGACAAAGAAGGGTTTATAGCTCTTCAGTGGGCATTTAGTGTTTAAGCTCCCTGCTGACCGGCTTTCTCATGATAATCAGTGTCTATTAACATTATGTTTGTCGCTATTGTAATGTATGCACCCCACAAGTGCCTCAGATTGTTGTCCGCTCTAAACAATGGGGTCGCCAAGCATCATCTTGCAATAGGCCCCACACTTCTTCAGCCCGGCATGGGTGGCACATTAATGTGGGTAGCACATTAACATGGGTAGAAACACTCAGTGATCTGTTTGTTGTTCACAGGCATTCGCCAACCCAGAAGATGCCATCAGGCACGGCGGCCTGGAGTTCTTCCGCAAAGACCCAGACGTGGAGCGCTGCAGGAGGTAAGTACCCCTAGAAGTCACCTTCCTCATCTAGGCCAACTTCTGAAGTGGGCTAGGGCAAAAAGGGGGTCCAAGCACTGATATAGGGTGTGGGCGCCACTCCTAGTGTGAAGTGGGGACCAATCACTCAACGGGGACGGGGCACTAATCCTGGAGTAAAGTGGGATCCAAGAACTCAACGGTGGCGGGGGCGCTACTCCTAGAGTAAAGTGGGATCCAAGAACTCAACAGGGGTGGGGGCGCTACTCCTAGAGTAAAGTGGGGTCCAAGCACTCAACAGGTGCGGGGGCGCTACTCCTAGAGTAAAGTGGGGTCCAAGCACTCAACGGGGGTGGGGGCGATACTCCTATAGTAAAGTGGGGTCCAAGAACTCAACGGGGGCGGGAGCGCTACTCATAGAGGGAAGTGGGGTGTAAGTACTCAATGGGGGAGGTGGGGGCGCTACTCCTAGAGGGAAGTGGGGTCCAAACACTCAGTGGGGGCGGGGGTGCTGCTCCAAGAGTGAAGTGGGGTCCAAGCACTCTTCAGGGGAGGGGACACCACTCCTGCAGTGAAGTGGAGTCCAAGTACTCATCGGGGGTGGGGCGATACTCCTAGAATGAAGTGGGGTCCAAGCACTCAATGGGGGAGGGGGCGCTACTCATAGAGAGAAGTGGGGTGTAAGTACTCAATGGGGGAGGTGGGGGCACTACTCCTAGAGGGAAGTGGGGTCCAGGCACTCAGCGGGGCGGGGTGCTACACTAGAGGGAAGTTGGGTTCAAGCACTCATCAGGGGTAGGGACGCTGCTCATAGAGGGAAGTGGGGTGTATGTACTCAATGGGTGCGGGGGTGCTACTCCTAGAGGGAAGTGGGGTCCAAGCACTCATCAGGCATGGGGGCGCTACTCCTCAAGGGAAGTGGGGTCCAAGCACTCATCGAGGGTGGGGGCACTACTCCTAGAGGGAATAGGGGTCCAAGCACTCATCGAGGGTGGGGGCATTACTCCTAGAGGGAAGTGGGGTCCAAGCACTCATCGGGGGTGGGGGCACTACTCCTAGAGGGAAGTGGGGTCCAAGCACTCATCGGGGATGGGGGCACTACTCCTCGAGGGAAGTGGGGTCCAAGCACTCATCGGGGGTGGGGGCATTACTCCTAGAGGGAAGTGGGGTCCAAGCACTCATCAAGAAGCGGACGGTCCTGCTTTGGAAAACAAGGGTCCACGCACTCACAGTGAGAGGGGCTGTTACTCCAAGGGTGAGCAGGGGTACAAGAATTATGGATGAGGGGACATTTAAAACATGTGACAACAGGACCACAGTAGCCATTTTGAGGGGTGGGTTATAGGGAATTCATAAAAGAAAGTGGGGGACAGGGATGGGAACACGGAAGAAAGGTTTCCTCTGCATTCGCCCTGCCCTCTGTGACTGTGTGACTGTTACACATTGAGCCAAGTGGCACCGGAAGTCAGACACAACCCTAGGGCAGGTATGCCATCTCGATAAACTGACACTCTGCCCCCAGTGACAAGGTTCTATGATGGCTTTGGTGGTAAAACATAGATCCGCCCAGAGCGCTGCATTATGGGTACTTTAAGATATGTGTCTTTAAAAATGCATTTTACAAACTTATCGTAAAGCGAGCAAAATAACAAAGAACCATTTAATTATGTCAGCGATTACCCAACAGTTACAGTGGAGTCCTGCTTGTTTAATACTGAGGGTGACTCCCCCACAGTTACGGTGGAGTACTGCTTGTTTAATACTGAGGGTCACTCCCCTACAGTTACGGTGGAGTACTGCTTGTTTAATACTGAGGGTCACTCCCTACAGTTACAGTGGAGTACTGCTTATTTAATACTGAGGGTCACTCCCTACAGTTACAGTGGAGTCCTGCTTGTTTAATTCTGAGGGTCACTCGCTACAGTTACAGTGGAGTCCTGCTTGTTTAATTCTGAGGGTGACTCCCTTACAGTTACAGTGGAGTACTGCTTGTTTAATACTGAGGGTCACTCCCTACAGTTACAGTGGAGTCCTGCTTGTTTAATACTAGGGTCACTTCCCTACAGTTACAGTGGAGTACTGCTTGTTTAATACTAGGGTCACTTCCCTACAGTTACAGTGGAGTACTGCTTGTTTAATTCTGAGGGTCACTCCCTACAGTCACAGTGGAGTCCTGCTTGTTTAATTCTGAGGGTCACTCCCTTACAGTTACCGTGGAGAACTGCTTGTTTAATACTGAGGGTCACTCCCTACAGTTACAGTGGAGTCCTGCTTGTTTAATTCTGAGGGTGGCTCCCTTACAGTCGCAGTGGAGTACTGCTTGTTTAATACTGAGGGTGACTTCCCCACAGTTACGGTGGAGTACTGCTTGTTTAATACTGAGGGTCACTCCCTACAGTTACAGTGGAGTCCTGCTTGTTTAATTCTGAGGGTGGCTCCCTTACAGTCACAGTGGAGTACTGCTTGTTTAATACTGAGGGTGACTCCCCCACAGTTACGGCGGAGTACTGCTTGTTTAATACTGAGGGTCACTCCCTGCAGTTACAGTGGAGTCCTGCTTGTTTAATTCTGAGGGTGACTCCCCCACAGTTACGGTGGAGTACTGCTTGTTTAATGCTGGGGGTCACTCCCCACAGTTACAGTGGAGTCCTGCTTGTTTAATACTGAGGGTCACTTCCCTACAATTACAGTGGAGTACTGCTTGTTTAATACTGAGGGTCACTCCCTACAGTTACAGTGGAGTCCTGCTTGTTTAATACTAAGGGTCACTCCCTACAGTTACAGTGGAGTCCTGCTTGTTTAATACTGAGGGTCACTTCCCTACAGTTACAGTGGAGTACTGCTTGTTTAATACTGAGGGTCACTCCCTACAGTTACAGTGGAGTCCTGCTTGTTTAATTCTGAGGGTTGCTCCCTTACAGTTACAGTGGAGTACTGATTGTTTAATACTGAGGGTGACTCCCCCACAGTTACGGTGGAGTACTGCTTGTTTAATACTGAGGGTCACTCCCTACAGTTACAGTGGAGTCCTGCTTGTTTAATACTGAGGGTCACTCCCTACAGTTACAGTGGAGTCCTGCTTGTTTAACACTGAGGGTCACTTCCCTACAGTTACAGTGGAGTACTGCTTGTTTAATACTGAGGGTCACTACCTACAGTTACAGTGGAGTCCTGCTTGTTTAATACTGAGGGTCACTCCCCTACAGTTACAGTGGAGTGCTGCTTGTTTAACACAGAGGATGACTCCCCCACAGTTACAGTGGAGTACGGCTTGTTTAATTCTGAGGGTGGCTCCCTTACAGTCACAGTGGAGTACTGCTTGTTTAATACTGAGGGTGACTCCCCCACAGTTACAGCGGAGTACTGCTTGTTTCATAATGAGGGTCCCCCCCCACAGTTACAGTGGAGTCCTGCTTGTTTTAGACTACGGGTGACTCTCCTACAGTTACAGTGGAGTCCTGCTTGTTTAATGCAGAGGATGACTTACAGTTACAGTGGAGTACTGCTTGTTTCATAATGAGGGTGACTCCCCCACAGTTACAGTGGAGTACTGCTTGTTTCATAATGAGGGTCCCTCCCCCACAGTTACAGTGGAGTGCTGCTTGTTTAACACAGAGGATGACTCCCCCACAGTTACAGTGGAGTACGGCTTGTTTAATTCTGAGGGTGGCTCCCTTACAGTCACAGTGGAGTACTGCTTGTTTAATACTGAGGGTGACTCCCCCACAGTTACGGCGGAGTACTGCTTGTTTAATACTGAGGGTCACTCCCTGCAGTTACAGTGGAGTCCTGCTTGTTTAATTCTGAGGGTGACTCCCCCACAGTTACGGTGGAGTACTGCTTGTTTAATGCTGGGGGTCACTCCCCACAGTTACAGTGGAGTCCTGCTTGTTTAATACTGAGGGTCACTTCCCTACAATTACAGTGGAGTACTGCTTGTTTAATACTGAGGGTCACTCCCTACAGTTACAGTGGAGTCCTGCTTGTTTAATACTAAGGGTCACTCCCTACAGTTACAGTGGAGTCCTGCTTGTTTAATACTGAGGGTCACTTCCCTACAGTTACAGTGGAGTACTGCTTGTTTAATACTGAGGGTCACTCCCTACAGTTACAGTGGAGTCCTGCTTGTTTAATTCTGAGGGTTGCTCCCTTACAGTTACAGTGGAGTACTGATTGTTTAATACTGAGGGTGACTCCCCCACAGTTACGGTGGAGTACTGCTTGTTTAATACTGAGGGTCACTCCCTACAGTTACAGTGGAGTCCTGCTTGTTTAATACTGAGGGTCACTCCCTACAGTTACAGTGGAGTCCTGCTTGTTTAACACTGAGGGTCACTTCCCTACAGTTACAGTGGAGTACTGCTTGTTTAATACTGAGGGTCACTACCTACAGTTACAGTGGAGTCCTGCTTGTTTAATACTGAGGGTCACTCCCCTACAGTTACAGTGGAGTACTGCTTGTTTAATACTGAGGGTCACTCCCTACAGTTACAGTGGAGTCCTGCTTGTTTAATACTGAGGGTGGCTCCCCTACAGTTACAGTGGAGTACGGGTTTTTTTAATACTGAGGGTGGCTCCCCTACAGTTACAGTGGAGTACTGCTTGTTTAACACAGAGGATGACTCCCCCACAGTTACAGTGGAGTATGGCTTTTTTTAATACTGAGGGTGGCTCCCCTACAGTTACAGTGGAGTACTGCTTGTTTTATACTGCGTGTGACTCCCCACAGGTACAGTGGAGTACTGATTTCTTAATACTGCAGGTGAGTGTCCTACAGTTACAGTGGAGTACTGCTTGTTTCATAATGAGGGTCCCCCCCCACAGTTACAGTGGAGTCCTGCTTGTTTTAGACTACGGGTGACTCTCCTACAGTTACAGTGGAGTCCTGCTTGTTTAATGCAGAGGATGACTTACAGTTACAGTGGAGTACTGCTTGTTTCATAATGAGGGTGACTCCCCCACAGTTACAGTGGAGTACTGCTTGTTTCATAATGAGGGTCCCTCCCCCACAGTTACAGTGGAGTGCTGCTTGTTTAACACAGAGGATGACTCCCCCACAGTTACAGTGGAGTACGGCTTTTTTTAATACTGAGGGTGGCTCCCCTACAGTTACAGTGGAGTACTGCTTGTTTTATACTGCGTGTGACTCCCCACAGGTACAGTGGAGTACTGATTTCTTAATACTGCAGGTGAGTGTCCTACAGTTACAGTGGAGTCCTGCTTGTTTGATACTGAGGGTGACTCCCCCACAGTTACAGTGGAGTACTGCTTGTTTCATAATGAGGGTCCCTCTCCCACAGTTACAGTGGAGTCCTGCTTGTTTTAGACTACGGGTGACTCTCCTACAGTTACAGTGGAGTCCTGCTTGTTTAATGCAGAGGATGACTTACAGTTACAGTGGAGTACTGCTTGTTTAATACCAAGGGTGACTCCTCTACAGTTACAGTGGAGTACTGCTTGCTTAATACTGAGGGTGACTCAGATGGACATCATTTAGGTATCGCCAGGGGTCGCAACTGCGACCCCTGAGGTTTCTCTTGCTACCCCCGTGGTCTCCCTTTCTACCTCTAAAAAGAAAAACACCAAATAAAACATTTTTTGTATTTTTTTACATTGGCTCTTTGTTCCTGGAATGGCTGGTTTTGAGATAGCGCCTTGAAACACTTGTGTATAGGCGCATTATAAATGCCATATCATATCATAGCTATAGCCGGTAATAAAGCTCTGTGGGTTGAGCGCTGGCTACTGCGATGTGTGTGTGATCTGCAGGTTCGACTCCCAGCAAGGACAATTCAGCCTTTCATCCTGCTGAGGTTGATAAAATGAGTACCAACACAGGTTGGGTGATATTGCATGTATATTTGTTCTATATGAAGCGCTTATAATAGCACATCCTTATCGTTTGGCCTTGGATGTCTGCTTGCATTCACAGTGGTTTGGTAATGTGGGCCTATACGGACTGATACTAACGATACATATGGCGATCCATTCATGTATGAAATGTACATCACTTTACAGTGGTATCGTAACCATATTTTTCGTAGTGTACTCAGAAACAATGTTATGTGATACCACTTCCTATTTTGGCAAGGGGTGAAAGGTTGTGCTCCATCGATTCCCGTGATGTCACTTCGGGGTGATGTCATCAGATGTCAAGGGTCGTGTGATGTCACTTCCGCCACCGCTGGCATTTTGGTGAAATGACTTCCCTGGTGACAAATGCAATCACTCAGTGACAATGATGACAGAAAATGTATTGTTGCTATCCTAATGCTCATGGAAGAGGTTTTCAGGAGCAACTGCCATCGCAAAGTTGGGCGCACTGTTCCTGTTCAGCAAAATACTTTTGTCTTTCTGCTGTCAATGCACTACAGTGCATTGTTAAATGCTGTCAAGTTTCTTTCTGTGCTGCATCTTTGCAGAACCGACAAACATTTTCATGGACTGGTAGTAACTTTCGATCAACCATTAAATCTCGAGTCGGCCACATGTTCAATCTAAATCGAAGAATAGCAGATCTAATAGTGGGGGGTGGAGATCTACTTAGATACGATTCCATCGCTCCAAGCTTTTTTACTTCGAAAGGATTTTTTGCAAAGTTTTTATATGTTAAACAAATTCTGCTTGTTTCTATCCAATGTGCAAGATACATTTTCATTTTAGCACGATCTGGATTGAGTAGGAGGGTTTCAACTGTAACATCTGCATCAGCCAGGATTTTATAAACGGCCATCGTCCATGAAATAGGACAGGTATGATTACCCGAGAACATGTAACCCGATAGGATCTAAAGCAATGTATCAGGTTGATTAGAGAGTAAACCTTTTCTACACAAGGCACACAATCACCAGTGATATGCAGCATTTCAGGAAACAAGGCCCAGTTCAGATCGCACCAGGGCTACTGGGAGACACTGGGAGAGGTGTAGCACTTGTTTCCAGAACTTTTCCTCCAGTCTATTGAGGACAAAATCTGGTAAAACAGTTCCAGTATCCATTCCATAAAGGAGCACTGGTGTAACTTTCTGTTTATAATATGTAATTGCAGGGGTTATGGAGAACTTGCCGTATTTGTGTAGGATGAACTTAGTTTGTGATATGGCGGTTAGTATTTTGCATTCTAGATTTAAGAGATGACTTTTGTTGTGAGCTTCTCGATCTATAATCATCCCCAGATAGGTATAGTTTAATATTACGTCCATCCGCACGTTGCTAATTTTCCGTACCATTTTGCCCCGCATGATTTTGCAGGCAGTGCATTCATGTACTTGGATCTTTTGCAAGTTAATCACCAATTGTTTCACTTCAATGTATTGAGCCAGGCAATTCAACTGTTTTTGAAGGCCCATTAGTGTTGTCAGAACTATCACTAAGTCATCAGAGTAAAATAGAGCTTGTATTGGTACGCCATTTAATTTAGGTGAGTCAGAGGTGACGTGACTAAATGCATCTCCAGCACCATGTATAAAGAAGTTAAAAAGGGCTGAAGCCAGGATGCAACCCTGCTTGAGCCATCTTGCTGTGTGAATTGATGTCGAAAGCAGACCCTCCATAGTCAGTCTTCGCTGGACAGAGGTGTTAGAATGGAAGGCATGGATTATATCGCACAGAGTGAATGGGCAACGTGCTTTCTAAGCATGGTCATGAGAAGGACCCAGGATACCGAGTAAAAAGCAGAGTGGAGATCAATAAAGGAGAAATAGATTGGTTGTTTTGTGTAAAGGGCTTGTTCCTTAATGACATTAAGACATAAAAGATAGTTGGTGGCGATTGCATTGGCGATTGATAGGGTGTGCGAGTTGGGGTATGAGAAGGTGGTGGTGTTCTCTGATTCATTAAGTGGGTTGCAGGCAATTGTGGCAGGGGATGGTGATAGGAAGGATGTGATTTTGGACATCAGGAGGAAGATTGATCGGTGTGTGCGTGGGGGAATGGATTTGGAGTTGGCGTGGGTCCCCAGTCACAGTTGCATTTTGGGTAATGAGTTGGTGGATCTGGCGGCGGGTGAAGGTATGAGGAGGGCAACGGTTGATGTGAGGTTGCCTTTGAGTGTGGATGAGGTGAAGGCTGTGATGGTGAGACGGGTCATGGATGAGTGGCAGGAGAGGTGGATGAGTGGGGTGAAGGGCAGGTGGATGTTTGGTGTCCGTGGGAAAGTGTCGGTGAAGGTGGATGCGGGAAGTCTGGAATGGAGGAGGGGGGAGGAGGTGATGCTGAATCGGTTGAGGATAGGGCATGTGGGGCTGAATGACTGTCTGTATCGAGTGGGGAACCATGAGTCGAGGGACTGTGCAGTGTGTGGGGTGCCTGAGACTGTGGGACATTTTTTGCTTAGGTGTGAGAGACATGTTGTGGAGAGAGAATTGATGAGGGTTCGGTTGTCTGCGTTGGGTGTGGCTGAGATGAGTGGGAGGGCTTTGCTGGGAGGTGACGGGGTGAGAGGCAGGAGGAGGAGCAGTGTGCTGCTGGATTTTGTGAGACAAACGGGGCGGTGGGAGGAGTTGTGAGTTTATGTGAGCTAAGTATTGATTGGTGGGTCTGGTGCACATCATCCTTCAGGATGGGGAAGCGCCTGCGTGGGTCCGCCCACGCATCTGATAATTAAGAAGAAGAAGAAGAAGACATAAAAGATTTATTCCTGTCCCCATTCCAGCCACAAACCTGGTTTGGTTAGGATCCCGTTGCTGGTGCATCTTAGTCCAAGCATTGAAATCTCATAACACAATACGAGCAAAGACTTTTCCAGGTGCATCCAGCAAGGCTATGGGTCTGTAGTTGGTAGGGGATGAGCCATCACCTTTTTTGAAAATTGGGGTATCAATGACTTACACCGTGACAGAGGAAGAGATTGTTCTGTGATAACATTCTAAAAAATATTTTACAGGATGCAGGCCCAATTTCGAGAATCTGTTTTAAACATAAAGTTACTATGTCTGGTCCCATCGCTCTAGAACCACTCCGTTTTTTAATCCGATCCTCAATGATTTCAACAGTGTAGTGTAATTTCCATATATCGAGAGATTTATGAGAGAGCGTCATGGCATCGAATGTTGGATCAGCATACAGCGTGGAATAATGTTCTAACCACTGGTGTTCAGAAACGCCATTTATGTGGCTACTACTTTGCATGTTATCTGGTGTGTTATTCAAAAGTCGCCAAGTGTATGCAGAGTTTTTGTTATGCAGAGATTCTAACATGGCTTCGCTGTCATGTTGATACCACCATGCTCGTCTACCTCTCGGCCAATTGCGGTATGGAGATTTAGCAGACTTCAAGGCTCTAGATCTCTCTTTTATGGGAAGCTTCAGCAAACCTTTTTTCTCTTTGCGCCACTCTGCCTTCCTGGCCTTTATCTCCAGGTCGAAGCAATGTTTATGATGCAAGATCTTGATATGAGTTTACATTAACGATTACTTGAAATTATTCAAGATTTCTGTGTATTGCTCGGTGGCGCCCCCCCGAATTCTGCTGTATGAGTGTATTATTTAGAAGTTTCACACTATCCTCACACCAGCGGACACGAGTTTTGGCGTAGTTTATAAGTAATGGCTGCCTATAAAATTCCGGCTGTGACAAGTTAGACCCTAGTTGCCAGGACCATGTTAAAGTAAGCCTATGGTGTATCATTTCCAATGTATCTACTGCCATGACAAGACCGTCCTCTAGATACATAGAATCAATCATGCTTTGAGCGTTCCCTCTCCTCCATGCGCTCCTAGGTGGAACATCTCCTAGAAGTGATCCATTAACCATTCTGAAATTGCGCTCTGTCATTAATGTTTGCCATCTGATGACCTCCCCACATCTTGCCGTGCGGCCAGAATTGATGCAATCCAAATTAAGTTCGCCCGTAATTATGGCGGTGGAAATACTCGCGGTCATTGAAATAATATCAGGCAGTGCTGTCAGTGCTTTATACAATCTGTCAACATCTATGCCTGCCGGATTCCGATACAAATTCAATAGGGCTATTTTTCGGTCAAAGCAATTTATTTGGACTAGTTGCATAAAATTATTCGGGCTTGCCCATGGTGATATGGTAATACCAGCATTTTTTTCACCTCTACCAGCAGGCCAGAGGTTGGCCTGCCTTTAAAAGATGTTTTGGCCGGCAGTAAGATTATATCATGGTTATCCCATATTGGGGTAACCGTAAGCCAGGTCTCCTGGAAAGCCACAATATCAAATCTGTCTATGTGATTATCAGTGAATGATTGGAGGTGTGAATGACCGCGAGCGTTCCAACTCGCCAGGTGTATTTGTTTCGCATGATTCTCTACTGATGGTTATGCCTTTTCATTTCGCCGCACAAATTGCTGATGCATTATTGCATGTTCACAAGTTAGGTAACTTGGGGCCAGTTGATTGATCGGTTCTACTGATGGAGACGCTTGTCCCATCTCTGGATTCTGAGCTATGATGAACCCTAACCAGAAAAGGTCCATCTTCACGCTCCAAACTGCCTTCATAACTAGCCCTGAGGGTAACCACAGTCTAACAATGGTTAACTCTATATCCTCCAAAGGTTCCACTTGTTCTATATCGACAGAAGTGATGTCTTCTAATGCCGGCACTTCCGCAAAGATATTCAGTATGCTAGTTCTGCATCGGCCATATTTGTTATTTGGTAACGCACAAGACTTCATTATCAGTGTGAGTTTCTGATACTGATTCTTATCTTTCGTGATCTTCACCGGTCGAGTCACCTCTTGTTTCTTAGTGGTGATGATTTCCTGATTGTTATCCTGTGATCTGGTTTGATTTGATATCTGGGCAGATGAGCTATGAGGTCATCGGGACTCTGCTGTCATGTGATCTCCTTGCCGCACAGAAGATCTGTGCTGCACCCCTTCACCTGCGACTACTTCTGTTAATTTACAATTCTTTGCAATCTCTCTTGTAGGCCCACTTAGATATTGATTTTGGTGACGTTCCATCAGGTAGGCATCTACTGCCTTTCTGATGTACATAACTGCTTTCTCCTTTTCTACTGGTAAGCCTTGCTTAGTGACTTGGGATAACTATGTATATGCTGGTTGACTAGAGTAGCCTTGCTCTATTACCGACATAAGATCATTTAACGGTTCATACACCAGGGCTTGTCCTTTTTTATGATCTGCAGAGGTCGTCAGAGGTACTGTTTCTTTAACTAATGTTTTTGACCTCATGACTTTTGAAGGGCTCGTCGGTGCCTTACAGACAGCACGAATGAATGTCTTAGCACTCTTGATGTTGGTTGGTTTTTTGCCAACAGTTTAGACTTTTGTCTGTTTTGTCTTCCTATTTTTGATCCCTTTGCAGTGAATATATCTAAAGGATTCTGTCCCGCATCAATCAGTTGCAGAGAGTTATTCTGCTCGACGCTTGACCAGGATCCATCTACATTTAGTACTGGATTATTTTGCAAATGATCTCCTATGTGTCTAATAACCTGCTCAAATTGGGGTAGCACCAACGGTATAGCCATTCTTACTGTAGGAGATGTTCCTAAATTAGAAGGATTAAATCATCCTAAATTAGAAGGAATATATGTTGGACAAACTTGGAGTTGTTCAGTTGGGATTGTACTACTTGTTCTAGTCATCATTTCTCACACCATCCAATCTGCTATTGATTGAATTTGGGCAGATTGTTTTGTCATTTTAGAATCTAAAGATTAAAATAATTTAAATAAGCTTAATATAGTTGTATTTACTGCTGTTAACGTTTTCTCCAACATGGTGCTGTGGTTCGCCTGTGTTTGTGGTGTTCCAACTTGAGATGTTATGCGCTTACGCAGTGTCGGGTGAGCATAGGACACTGAATGCGCTGTAGAGTCCATAGAGCTCCTGTCATAGTAATTAGGTGAAGATGTCTTATTCGTACTATGAGAAATTTCGCAGACACTCGCGTGAATGGAGATGTCTGAGATTACGTGATTTAAATCAGGTATTGCCAAGTCTAATAAATTCACCACTGAACACAACGGGGAGTGGGGTATTCCTAGAATCGTTTGATCAGAAATCACTTGTGGAAGTTTAGAGTTTGGTACTATGGTAGGGTTGTAGTGTTAAGGGAGGGGCCTTGAGGCAACATAGCATGATTAGAAATGGTAGCTTCATGGAGACCTTCATTTACTCCCCCCCTTTGAAGCTAATTGCATATGAGGCTGCGCTCTGCACTCCGAACATACAGAACAGAAGTCACGAATGTCAGTGTTGGCGGGTGTACGCTTGGTAACTGGTGTCAGAACAATTACTTTTTGTGGGGTCTTTCTCCGGTGCAGATTACTTTCACTCAAGGCTCCAATCTTAGGAGTGTTCAAATTGTCTGGCATTTTTGTTTTCAAAGTATAAATAAATGCTGACATATATAATTGAAAAAGGTTTTTGTTCGTTTCATTTGTTTTCTTGCAATTTTTCCAATTTACCACAGTTCAATAATCACAAATGTTAAGATGTACAATCTAACAATCAAACAATCATGCAGTCAAGCAATGATACGATACCGCCATGCACCATTCACTGCTCTCGCTGCTTTGTCGCTGCAGCAAAGCGGCAAGGCGGTGCTTCCAGGTGCTTCTCACTGGTGCGCACGCGCTGGTGCGCACGAGTGCCTGTTTTATGCGTGTATGATGGAGAGGGTGGAGTCAAACTTTTACTGCCAATAAATCTAATAAAGTCCAGTATTTTCCACTTGCAGAAAAGTCCAACATCCAATACAGCAACAACAGAGCATCCTGAGCGTCAAAACGGTCCTTCCAGGTGCTTCTCGCTGTTTGTTTAATGCTGAGGGTGACTCCCCCACAGTTATGGTGGAGTTCTGCTTGTTTAATATGGAGGATGACTCCCCCACAGTTACAGTGGGGTATTGATTGTTTAATACAGAGGATGACTCCCCCACAGTTATGGTGGAGTCCTGCTTGTTTAATACGGCGGGTGACTCCTCTACAGTTACAGTGGAGTCCTGCTTGTTTAATGCTGCGTGTGACTCTTCTACAGTTACAGTGGCATTTTGCTTGTTTAATACTGTTGTGGACTCCCCTACAGTTACAGTGAAGCACTTCTTGTTTAATACTGAGGGTGACTTCTCCTCCGTTACACTGAGATCCTGTTTGTTTAATACTGTGTGTGAGACACCTCCTTAGTAACAGTGAGATCCTGCTTGTTTAATACTGAGGGTGACTCCTCCTCAGTTACACTGAGATCCTGTCTGTTTAATACCCTGGAGGATCCCCCTTCAATTACAGTGGGGTCTGTATCTTTATGACTGAGGATGATTCCCCCTAAATTACAATGGGGTCCTGCATGTTTGCTACTGAGAGTGACTCCATCTCGGTTACAGTGGGGTCCTGCATGTTCGATACTGAGAGTGACTCCCTCTCAGTTACTGTTGCATCGTGCTTGTTTATTACTGAGGGTACCTCCACTTCAGTTACACTGAGGTCCTGCTTGTTGGATACTGAGGGTGACTCCTCCTCAGTTACAGTGAGGTCCTGCATGTTCGATACTGAGAGTGACTCCCTCTCAGTTACTGTTGCATCGTGCTTGTTTATTACTGAGGGCACCTCCTCCTCAGTCACATTGAGGTCCTGCATGTTTTATACTGAGGGTGATGTCTGTCAGTTATAGTGCGGTTCTGCTTGTTTGACACTGAGGGTGACTCCCCCTTGTTTGCAGTTTTGGTTCTGTTTGGACCTGTTGTGGAGGTTGTAGAGGAGCAGATGGACTAGTTCTCCATCCATAGCTCCCACCCCCTCACCGCCGCCATATTGGAACAGCAGGAGAAGAGCTGTAAATGGGACTCCATTGTTGTCCCTATACTGCATTGAGTGTACGAGTGATTATATGCACTCAGACAACCATACAGAATGTACACTCGCATTGAAAGAGTGTAAGGCTGTCATATAGAAGGATGTCAGCACGCAACATTGGACATTATGGAGCGTTAAGTGAAATCAGGAAAGGATAGAGTGATGTCATAAACAAGATATATGAAGACATATCGAAACAATATGAACATCTTTAGGAGTAAAGATGTAACCGAAGCAATAAGAGAAACGCGTACTTAAGGATAAAGTAATCATGGATACAAAGAAGGTACAGTAACTCGCTGATCAATAAATGTAGCTACACAGTAACGCCAGGTAGAAGAGACATATAGAATCTTACTATAGAGGAAAATATAGAATGGCAAGGACGGCCATGAAAGGAAAATGGACGTCGCTCGTGTCAACCCAGCTACTTCAGAGACAGACCAAGGCCGCAGAGTCAGGAAACGCTGCAAAGTAGCCTTGTGTGCAAAACCAAGTGGAGTCTATGTTAGCCTGGGATCAGTGAGGCTATTTTGAGGAATAATTGCAAGGCACAAGGGGAGGCAGATGGAAAAGCTATGAATGAGAGACATATTTCTCTTAAATTAAAGGAGAAGAAAAATCTGCAAGACCCAAGTACTGGACAATTAAAGGTGTATGAAGTCTATGCAAGATGGAGTGAGCAAGTCGCTAGAGGCCAAAAGGTGCAGGCACACCCACCACAATTAAATCAAATGGCAGTAAATAGAAGGTGTAAATTGACACATTTATGGACTCCTCAGACGTGATTCAGAAGTCGAAAACAAGGGCTATTCAGATAGTGATGTGCTTTACCTCCCTTGAATGTCCCAGAACAGTGAGCAGGCTACAAGGTCAACTACAGACTAGAAGACTTTGGCAAATGGCCGGACTGATGAGAGATGATGGACTAATTGGGAAAGTGGGGAGTAACCTGATGTGACTCAAGCAGCTGGGTTTCATTTCTCTTACATGCTACTAACAAGCCGAAAAGTCCAAGGTTGGCCAACCAATCGGAGGGTCTATGGGGCAACCTGCTATACAATGTTGCATAGACCAATCTGCTGCCATTCTGGTTGCTATAATCAGTATTATACGTATTTAGAGGTAGTTCGAGGCGTGCCTTGCAAGTAAATATACTATAGGTACATATGTTCCCCTAACCAATCCCTCCCATCAATAGGTTTTACAGTTTGCCACGTAGAATGACATCATAGATGACGCATATTGGGGTATAAGACCTCTGTGTAATCAAGTTTGTGTGTGAGTGTGCAGGCATCAGTCCAATGTCTGCCAGTTTACCCTGCTTTATTATATTGAGAATAAAGTAGTACTTTGCCACATTCCTTGAGAATGTCCGGTTATTTGGTATGAGATCTTTATTGGTAATTCCATCTAGCACAAGAGACGCTTCAAGGTGCTAGAGCACAAGGTGGGTGCCCTCCCTCAGATACAGGGTGTCCTGCTTGTTTGATGATGGGCCCATGCCCCTCGGTTACAGTGGGCCCGCGCTTGTTTGGGAAGGAGTCGGAATTCTGATGTCGGTTACTCATCAAGTCAAGGGAGGGACCTGCCTATTTATTTTGATTTAAACACTGGTTGTTGTCATACAGCAACAACAGGCGGAGGTTGATGATAATTCACCACTAATCCGGGGCCAGAGAAAACCGCAGGCCAGAGAGACAGCAGGGAACAGGCAAGGAACAGGCAGGGAACAGGCAAGGAACAGGCAAGGAACAGGCAAGGAACAGGCAAGGAACAGGCAGAGAACAGGCAAGGAACAGACAGGGAAACGCAGGGAACAGGCAAGGAACAGGCAGGGAACAGGCAAGGAACAGGCAAGGAACAGACAGGGAACAGGCAGGGAACAGGCAAGGAACAGGCAAGGAACAGGTAAGAAAAAGGCAGGGAACAGGCAGGGAACAGGCAAGGAGCAGGCAGGGAACAGGCACGGAACAGGCAGGGAACAGGTAAGGAAAAGGCAGGGAACATGCAGGGAACAGGCAGGGAACAGTCAAGGAACAGGCAGGGAACAGGCAAAGGACAGGCAAGGAACAGGCAAGGAACAGGCTTTATTTGAAAGAAACAAAAACGGCTGCCCTCGATCAATATTTTCCTGCCGTTCATGGGAAGGAAAGAAAAGAAACGTTCTTACCTCAAGCAGCATTTGCCGTGTGCTGTTATGGGCGGGAAGAGGGGGGGGGGAAAGCATGGCGTTCCGGGTCATGGAGAGTTTGTGATGTTGCGGGCAGAGGAAGGGAGCAAGGCTGGTGTAATGGTAGGCTGTGTAGAGAGCTGTGCCAGGGGTAGTGCAGACTTTGCAAGCAGTCAGAAGAGTGGGGGAGGGGGGTCGTAATCAGTAACCCACTGCTGCCCTCAACAGCTGGATGGCTGGGAAGAGCCATGGTTGAGGAGCTGGCGAGAGGGGGCGGTGGGAGTGACGGAGCCGGAAGGGGAGCGTCTATGAATGAGGCTAATCAGTGCAAAGTTGTATTTATTGAAGGCGACTTCAATGGAGCAGGAGAGGAGAGGGAGCTTGAGTGAGATGTTGGATTGGGACCATGGAGCTGGACTTGAATTTGCATTCGGAAATAGGGGACGCAGGGGGTGGGAGATTAGAGGAGGAATAGAGAAGTGAATGAGAGGATGGTCAGAGGGGGGGGGGGTCAATTGTGGGATCAGAGGAGACCAGGGGGGCTGATAGGAATTTGAGATTGAGAGAGTTGCCTTGGGTGTGGGTTGGAAAGTTACGTAGATTGACTAGTGAGTTGCCAGAGAGAGAAGATTCAAGTTGGAGCTGCTGGGCCTTAGCCATATTGGAGAGGTTGAGGTCACCCGTTATAACAGAAGGGACATCAGCTGACAGCGTTTCAAGTACGAGGTCAATGTCAGAAAAGAACACAGTGAGGCGGCCTGGTGGGCAGCAGATAAGGAGGATAGTAAGGGGGTGGGAGGAAGGAGCTGTACTGAGATATGATCAAAGGAGGAGGGAGTGAAATCAGAGAGGAGAGGGGCACCCATGAAATGCCCTTACTCAGATACCAACGCCCCCGCCGTCTTTTATAAAGATGTTGGGCGCGAGAGAAAGGGGCATCGTCGGTGTGAAGGGTTTCCAAGATGGCAGTGTCATGGGTACAAATCGAGGTTTGGGTGATAACCACCACTGGGGGTTTGGGGGGTGATAGGAATCACAATGAATATTGAGAAAGGTGTCTGTTGCAGAGACCCCGGATGAGGACAAAAGGGGGCAGAGGGGGCATTTGCTGGACTAGATCAGGGGACACGGGTAGGGCAGATCAGAGTGTAGTGGGGGCGATGGGAGAGGGTCAGAAGAAAGGTTATGTGCAGACATGGGGGAGCGAGGGGGTGGAGGGTAGAGAGGATGGGTACACATGGAAGAGAGTGAGGGAAAGGCCAGTAAGGAGGAGGATCAGGATTGACAGGACAATGGCAGGCAAGGAATGATAGGGTCTTACCTGACCAAACAGTGCAATGTAAAAAACAGTGTCCTGGGAGACCAAACAGATCATTTAAATATCAAAGGGTCTTATGCAGGCAAGCAGTGCATTTAAATATCACAGGGTCCTAGGTGAGAAAACAGTGCATTTAAATATCACAGGGTCCTAGGTGAGCAAACAGTGCATTTAAATATCACTGGGTCCTAGGCAAGCAAACCGTGCATTTAAATATCAGAGGGTCCTAGGTGAGAAAACACTGCATTTAAATATCACAGGGTTTTTAGGTGAGCAAACAGTGCATTTAAATATCACATGGTCCTAGGTGAGGAAACAGTGCATTCACAAATCACAGGGTCCTAGGTTAGCAAACAGTCCATTTAAATCTCACAGGGTCCCAGGTGAGCAAACAGTGCATTTAAATGTCCCAGGGTCCCAGGTGAGCAAACAGTGCATTTAAATGTCCCAGGGTCCCAGGTGAGCAAACAGTGCATTTAAATATCACAGGGTGCTAACAGTGCATTCATATACCACAGGGTCCTAGGTGAGCAAACAGTGCATTCACATATCACAGGGTCCTAGGTGAGCAAACAGTGCATTTAAATGTCCCAGGGTTCCAGGTGAGCAAACCGTATGATGTATAAAGTGCCCTTGGTACATGCACTAGTGGGAGCTAATACCAGTGATCACACACATTTAGGAAATGGAACTCATGCTGTAGTGCTGCATTCATGGGAACATGCAATCGGGCAGAATGGGTGGCTGCAGGACCAGCCAGGCCTGCTCAGGGCCAAACATATCCTGCCCTTGTCTGTGCAGCCCGTTGCTGTGGGTGCCGGGCAGGCAGGGGGACACCTCTGGACAGGGATTCACTGGATGGCGAATGGGCTTAAAGGGCCAATGAAGAAGCTGCCTGATTCCAAAATGGCCGCTCAGAGGGGACAAAGGCCAGACAAGATGGTGGTCCAGATGTAGGGATCTTCAGCATAACTCCAATATGACCAAGGAGAGAACAGAGACTTTTCATCAATTGATGCTTTCTGGCTTCTGGGTGCAATGAGCACCCCACTGGAAATGCTGGTAAAGAAAACAGATCTGCAGGTTTATTTATGTATTGTCTGGTGCCCGTGACCCACAGTCAATAGGTCTCCAAGTTAGGTTTGTAAGTTTTGGTTGTAACTGTTGACACAGAATTCCATTCTGTGCTTTTCTTTAACCAACTTTATGGTCCCATAAACCTATTTCTGGCTTATCTGGTTTTGCTTCTTTATTTTTCTGTTGGAAAGTCTTCTACTAAAGTCCCCCATCACTGTAGTCCAGTTTGATGTGCTACCCTATGATGACTATATGGCTAGGTCTAAGGGTGTTCCTAATTACCATGGATGTGTGTTGGGCAGTAGACTGGTGGCAGCTGCCCTTTTGTTTTGGCTGTGCCATGACTTTGCTGCATTGGAAGCTAAAATGGAGTATGTGGTAGCCATTTGGGTTTTAAGGCATATTTCAAAGTCCTACACCGGCCATTTTGCTTTGTGGCCTTGCTTTTCCTGTGCGGACATTGAGGCATGGACAAAATGGCAGTTGTATTGACTTGGGCTCACGCTGAGCCCACAGAGGCACCCTTTGCTTGGTTTGACTATAGGCCACTTTAAACTGGAGATCCCAAGTGCTTTATAGCCAGACCCACTCCCAGCATCACAAGTCTCCTTTTCCACTGCTGTTAATGTAACATTAATTTCCCCCACAACAGCACAGTGAGTACGCAGAGGTGTTTCTCTGCCCTCCGACCCCACCACAACCATATTACTGGCATGTGCTGACTCATCAACCAGCTCTCCCCAGCCTGCTGGCACTTTTTATATTTCCATTTTTATTTGTATTGTTTAAAGCGCGGTCCTAGCGCGAGAGCAGCGGAGCACTGTACAGTGTGTGGGTAGCCGCCATTCAGTCTGCCATCTTTTAACAGTAGCACAGCATCCATTGGAATTAGTCCTTGGTCAGGTGTTGTTGAAAGAGCCATGTTTTGAGAGTTTTGCTAAATTGAACAATTGTGGGGTCATTCTGAGCCGACACCAGGATCGAGTTCCAGAGGGTGGGTGCATGACAAGAAAAGGGTTGTTTGCGGGTCCTCTCTTTGCGGACGAGTTGTGATTGAAGCGGTTGACCGATTTGCTGCACAAGGAGCGTTTGCCACCAGATATGTGGAGCCTAGCCGCCAGATTTGCTGCTGTGCTACTCGGGTTTGCTTTGTAGATGATACATGCAGTCTGGGAGCCAAGTGAACAGCAGGAGCCCTGTCAGCAGACCATTTCCCCCATCGATGTGCAAGACCACAGGGGCCTGCACTAAGGTCCGGATGTCCAGCGGCGGGATAAAGGGTTTGATTTTTCCATGTGTTTCTGGAAGGACAGGCTGCTGTCAATGGTGAAGCTTAAGGTTTTTGCTGAGTCTGAGAGTTGTGGATCAAATCCTTCTAGATGCATATCAGTGAGGTGAGTTTTTAGAGCCCTTTGGGTAACACGCATGCAATGGATGGGATGCAGAATACCTCAGACACCAAATAATCGAACCAACTCAGGAAGATGGCAAAGTATTTCTGTTTTAATATCAATTGTCTAAAACAGGGAGTTACAACAGATGTCAACAGGCGTACGCTCGAGTCTCTCAATGCATTTAATAAAAGATTGCATTTATATAGCACAAATGTGTCATACGTGACGTCAGACTGCATGGCAAATCCGAGAAACCTGTGAGGGGTTGTAATAGGCTCAAGGGGAACATCTAAGTATACTTTCTGTAAGGGGTTGGGTTGTGATTGGGTCCCTACTGTCAGCTGGACATCTTGTGCCCACCTCTAGTGCAGGTCATCTTCAACTTTATTAAGTACACAGTAAATCATTGGCTCTCAAACTATAAGGCCTCTTGTTATATGGCCCTCTACAATTGGTTGGCACGCTCATGCCATTCTGGAACATTTGGTTCACCAGCAGCACGTAAGCTCATACCCCAGGTGCCAGGAGATGGACTTGACTGTACCTCCCCACCCAATTTTCCAAACGTCTCTCATCACACAAGCCTTCTGCCATGAAGATTGTCATTGAACTTGGCCTTGCAGTGTATTCTCATCTCTGGGAATGTAAGGGAGTGTGAGCACGCACTATCAAAGTTCTGCAACTGCAAGCCCAACTCTATTTCCATCCTTGGCTCACGTGGCAAGACATCACGATTTGGACTATTCTGCTGCATTTAATTGTCTTAAATTAATAAAATGTGCCACACATAGGGCCTCATTACAAGTTTGCTGGTCTGGTAACTACAGTACCAGTAAGATTGCCGGTACTGTAGTTACCGGACCGGCAAACTATGGGTTCTGCTCGCGGGTGCCTTTTCACCTGCCGGATGGAACAGCACCCGCGAGCAGAACATCTCGGATGCACCGGCACCATTCTGAATGGTGCCGGTGCATCCGACCACCCCATTCCCATTGAGCCCAATGGGGCTTTTTTACTCCTATGGGGCTCAATGGGAATGGGGAGTAAAAGTTTGCGCCCCCTGGCAATGGGGAAATACAGGGTCCACCAGGGTTGTAATGGCCTTGTATTTCCCCATTGCCAAGAGCAGGAAAAATGTGCAAGTTTGGCGGCAGCCTGCTGGTTTTATTGGCAAGGCTACCGCCAAACTTGTAATGAGGCCCACGGTGTTCTTTCTTTGCACCCTAACAAGGAATTATTCAGCTTCGTACGTTTGTCGCCTTCAAGAATAAATAACCAGTCTTGCACGTGAACATTTACTCGATTCTTTATCTCGTCATCAGTTTCTATAAGGGTCATATATCTTCTTCAGCCAGTCTTCGGTGGGCGTCAAACTTTGCTTCTTGTGACGTCAGCAGCTCCTTTTCTGGCTCTTTTTCATATTCCTTCTGGGATTTCCTGCATCAGATTGTCATCTCTTCGAGTGTGCATCTGGTAGGGTTTTCTTAATGGATACCCTTGCTCAAAGATTCGCTGTGGAATGTTCACAACTGCTAGTGTCAAGCATGGCACAAACGTAGGCCTCCAACATACAGGTGGGAGGGGGCAGGACTTCTCGCAGAGACATTCAGCTGCTCCTCTACACTCCCCGCTCTGGTCGAGCCATCGACCACACCTTCACCGGTCTCCACAGCTTGATACTTCCTCTTGAAGAAGTGCTTCTTTGGAGTCCAGATCTTCACCACTCCCTTAAGGGACCGGCTGATTTGACATGTTCATCCACACTCCAGGTCATATATGATATGATAAGATAGGTTATTTATAACACGCTTAATACCCAGAGGTTTCTAAGCGTGGATCCAGGGATCAAACCTGTTTTGCTCCATGTCGTCTTGCTTCCAATGCGAGCATGTTACCCCTGAGCTATCCTCCCGAGACAATTATATAGCTGAACTGTCCAATCAGACTGCATTAGACCCATCGTCCCACGTACTTCTTGTGATTGTTTGGATACAGGAACTTGGTTCCTTAAGGCGCTACAATGCTAGCCTCTATGTATTTCCTGATATCACCAGAAGAAGCCATGCTGGGAAAAGCCAGACAACCGAGTACACCTGATATCACCAGAAGGAGTCATGCTGGGAAGCCAGGAAATCGAGGATGCATGATATCACCAGAAGGAGCCATGCTGGGAAAAGCTAGGTAACCGAGGATGCCGGGAATCACTGGAAGGGACTGTGCTGGGAAAAGCCAGGTAACGAGGACGGATGATATCATAAGAAGGAACCATGCTGGGAAACGACAGGTAACCAAATACACCTGATATTACCAGAAGGAGCCAAGCTGGGAAAAGCCTTGTAACCGAGGATGCCTGTTATCACCAGAAGGAGCCATGCTGGGAAAATTCAGGTAACCAAGGACACTTGATATCACCAGAAGGAGGAGAAGCCAGGTAACTGAGGATGCCTGGAATCACTGGAGGGGACTGTGTTGGGAAAAGCCATGTAATCAAGGATGCCTGATATCACCAGAAGGAGCCATGCTAGGAAAAGCCAGGTAACTAAGGATGTCTGATATCACCAGAAGGAGCCATGCTGGAAAAGCCAGGTACCTGAGGTGTTCTGATTTTACCAGAAGGAGCCATGCTGGGAAAAGCCAGGTAACCGAGGATGCCTGATATCACCAGAAGGAGACATGCTGGGAAAGCCAGGTAACCAAGGACGCTTCATATCACCAGAAGGAGCCACGCTGGGAAAAGCCATATAACCGAGGATGTCTGATATCACCAGAAGGAACCATTCTGGGAAAACCCAGCTAACTGAGGATGCTTCATATCACCAGAAGGAGCCATGTTGGGAAAAGCCATATAACCAAGGCCACCTGATATCACCAGAAGGAGCCACGGTGGGAAAACCCAGGTAACTGAGGACGCCTGATATCACCAGAAGGAGCCATGCTGGGAAAAGCCATATAACCGAGGATTTCTGATATCACCAGAAGGAGCCATGCTGGGAAAAGCCAGGTAACTGAGGACGCCTGATATCACCAGAAGGAGCCATGCTGGGAAAAGTCATATAACCAAGGATGTCTGATATCACCAAAATGAGCCATGCTGGGAAAAAGCCAGGTAACCAAGGATGCCTGATATCACCAGAAGGAGCCAGGCTGTGAAAAGCCAGGTAACCAAGGATGCCTAGAAGCACTGTAAGGAACTGTGTTGGGAAAGGTCAGGTAACCAAGGAGGCCTGGAATCACTGGAAGAGGCTGTGCTGGGAAAAGCCAGGTAAACAAGAATGCCTGATATCACCAGAAGGAGCCATGCAGGAAAAAGCCAAGTAACCGAGGATACCTGGAAGCTCTAGAAGGAATAGTATTGTGAAGAGCCAGGTAATCGGGAATGCCTGAAATCACTTGAAGGAGCCATGCTGGGAAAAGCCAGGCAACCAAGTATGATATGATATGGTATGGCATGGTATGGTATGTATAGTGCGCCTGTACACAAGTGTTTCTAGGCAACCACAAGACAAGGAAGGGGAGACAAGAGAAACAATCCTACTAGGCTTTGTGATATTGGGATTGTGCAAGTGTGACAACGAGAAGTGCAGGGGGAAGGAGGAGCGGGGAAGTGCAAGGTAAACTGTTAACTGCACCTTCTTCTTAAATTTAGAACCCTAAATAAATTGTAATTATTACTCTAACTTGTTTACTTGCTTCTTAGCGCAACCACTACACTAACCGGTTACAAAAACTTAAGTTAGCAAGGAAGTGAGAGAGAGAAGGCAGAGGAGAAAAGGAGGGCCTTGAGCCACTTCCGGAACTTCAGGTGCTCTGACTCAAGTTTTAGAGGGGCAGGGGGCCGTTCCAGAGGGAGGCACCTGCACAGGAGAAAGATCTTCCCCCCACTCTCTGCTTTGAGAATGGATATAGTGAGGGCCCGGCCCTAGAAAGCCTTGTGGACGATCCAGAGGGTCTTGAACTTGATCCTTGCCACCATCGGGAGCCAGCGGAGAGAGTTCAGAGCAGAAGAGATGCTGTCCCTGGGCTTGAGGTCAAGGATAAGTCTTGCAGTCCTGTTCTCGATTAGTTGCAAGGGTGTCAAAGAGTAGAGTTAGGAAGATTGAGAAAGAGGCTCTTGCAGTAGTCCAGCCTGGAGAGCACCAGGGCTCTGAAGACAGTGAGCTTCTGGGGGAAGGTGAGAAAAGTTAGAATACCTATGAGGAGGTGCAGCTAGAATAGGGCCTTCTATGCAAGGTCTGTGATGTGAGGAGAGAAGGAGAGAGTGGAGTTGAAGATGACACCAATGTTTTTTGCCTCACAGGGCAGCGAGGAAAAAGGGTCCATGGAGGGCGGCCTGAGTGAGAGAGGGAAAGCGGGAGCAGGGGTCCCAATGAGGAGGATCTTAGTCTTACTGGCATTAAGGCAGAGATCGTTGGAGGCTCACCAATCCTGAACCATGGATATAAGATCATGAATGAGCGAGGAAGGAGAGGAGGACGAGGAAAGTCTGAAAGGGAGCTGAGTGCCATCCGCATAACACTGAAAGTTACAAGAGTTGGTGACGATCAGGTGGGCCAAAGGGGCCAGATAGACATTAAAGAGCCATGGTGAGAGTTTAGAGCCCTGGGGAAAACTACATGTGGAGAGGGAGGTTGTGCAGAGAAAGGACCCAAGTTGGACCTGGGACGGTTGGTCCAGGAGGAAGGATATCAGCCACGTTAGGGCCTTATCCGTGATGCCCAGGTTCGCACAGAGTCGATTGATCAGGGTGGTGTGATTGACCATATCAAAAGCAGAGGAAATATCAGGGAGGATGAGCACATTGAGCAGATCTTCACGGGTGTCCAGGAGAGCAGTTTCCGTGATTCTGGCAGCTCTGAAGCCAGACTGATGGTCATGGAGACTACCAACAGATTCAGTGTGTAAAGTAAGCTGGGAGATGGCTAGCATTTCCAGGAGTTGGCACAGGAAAGGAGTGATAGAAATTGGGTGATAGTTTGCAGGACTGGTAGGATCAGCTGAAGGCTTTTTTAGGAGGGCTTCACAGAGAGGTGCTTGACGAGAGAGAGGGGGAAGATCCTGGAATCACTGGAAGGGACTGTGTTGGTAAAAAGCCAGGTGTTAGGGAGAATTCTCATTTATGGCTAATTTCCCTCACCTAGTGAGTCCCTCAGCAGCTTTGCTGGATTTCAGGGGTTTATATTTTCCACCTGGTAAGAGTGTGAGCCTTTTTCCCACTCTTACATGTGTTTTGCCACTGTTTGTGTGATCTTGAGCTCTGGAACTACACCACTCCATGAGCCCTACTTTTTGTGTGTGTGTTACACAGCACCTTCAGTGCAGTGACACAGGGTTGTCTTTGAGACTTCCCACTGAATTCCACACTCAATTTTTCTGGGGCTGACTACTGTCCCCCAGAAACATGTAAAGTTGCCATTAACTTTATATAGTCACTTTAAACTACAGACCCAGTACACCCCATCTTACATGGAGTATTGGAAAGGGTTAGTTCCTATCCTTTTTTGGCTGTACCTCTCTGAGCTTTATTTTGCTCTCTTAAACTAAGACTTGGCTGATGGCAGTGATATCTACCCTAACTTTTCTACCACGATTATACTATATAAACGTGGTACTGTTTTAGGCTATTATATTAGCCTCGAACGTAAACCCGCTTGACCAAATACTTTTTATTTTGGCTCCGGTTGAGTTTTATCGCCATTTCTTTTTATTAAAGTCCTTCTTGTGTTTTACTTTGCGCAGCAAACCAGGTTTGCCTCCTTTGTTCGCCGACCTTTGGCGGGCTTCTGTCCAGAAGCCCTCCTTTGGCGTCTGGGTGGCTAGGTGTCTAGGTGGGCTGAATGTGAGGGAGGGGTTTAGTCACCCCCTGCACAGGGAGACCCAAGTCGCACTTGTGTCGATTGGCTGAGGTGGTTGTCCAGGCCGGACAACCCCCCTGCTGAGTGATTGACAGCCAGGCTGCGTGAATGGGGGAGTTTGGCATAAAAGGCCAGACTCTTGTGCTAAAAGTGAGAGTCGCCACTGGAACTGCAAGGAACCGAAGAGAAACGGAGAAGAAGTCGGCTGCTGCAACTCCCAAGCACCGGTGAAGCCCTGCTGCAGTCCGGAGCTATCTACCCTTCTACGACAAGAGAAGATCCAGTCCAGAGTCTTCTTCCCTTGAGCCTGGTGGGATCAACCAGCTCACCTTCCACAGCCAGAGGATCCTCTTCTTGGTTGAAATCGCTGCACACAGCTGTAGTGGTCCGGATAGCCATCTGAAGAGCCTCTCCTGTTTTAAAGGAGCGCACCTTTTATTAACCATTGCTTTGTTGCTGCTGGCTTCATCCCTGGGTAGTGCAGATCGCTCCAGACATCCTCCTTCTTGTCCCCACGACTGAAGCTCCAGGAACCATGAGTCTGCAGGAACTACCAGGAACAACTGCTGTAGCACCAGCTTTTCTTCATACGAATAAGGTACTGTGTCCAGCTTCGAGGAATTGGGGTGAGCCCTTTCTCCTCACCCAAGGCTTGCCCTTGTCTTCCTTCCCTCTAATAACTTTTACTTCCCTTTTGACAATATCTAAGTACTCCTGGCAATCTCGAATCGTGAACTGTTCTAACCTTGTGATCCTCAACAACAGGGCCCTGTCCCATTTGACACTGGTGCAGGCCTATTGACTTTTATCTACGTTTTAGAAAGTGTTTCTTGATTCTATCTGCCTTGACAAAGGTATTGCCTTTGAGTTTTATCCCCAACTCTCTTGTGTTAATTCATGTGCTAAGTGTGTTTGACTACGGTAACATTTCTTATCGCGGTTACGCCTTTCTTTCGTAAGACCGAACTGTCATTACTGTCAAAAAGTGATCGCGTAATAACCCACGGTAAAGGCTTTGTTTCACAACACCGGTCTGTCAAATCCAAAGGTACTTACCTTGAATTGTTCTGCATAAGTGGAATTGATTGTATGTAGTACATTTGAAGTGTGCTTTTAATTTAATAGAAGTGAAGTGTTTTGTGAAGAGATGGTCTAAAAATAAATGTACTTTTACTTTTTAACCAGAAACCTTGAGTCAGTGTTTGCTTGAGTCACAGTAATTGTGGTCCCTTTGTGTAATCTCTGCTACTGCTCATTTGCTCTTGAGATAAGTCTGGCTGCTCCGCAACTGCTACCACTCTAACTGTGTAGTACAGGCTTGTACCAAAGTTGTACTTTTACTACCACCTGTAGTCTTCATCTTGTGTAGTGGTCCCTAAGGGTACTGCACAGGATTCTGCCTAACATCAGGTAACCGAGGATGCCTGGAATCGCTGGAAGAAGCTCTGTTGGGAAAATCCAAGTAGACAATGATTCCTGGAATAGCTGTAAGCACTTATTTCTGGAAAGGCCAGATAACTGAGTTTGCTAGACTCACCGGAAGGAGCTTTGCTGAGAAAAGCCATGTAACCAAGAAAGCCAGGGATCCCCGGGAGAGGCTGTGCTGGGAGGAGCTAGGTGAATGATGATGCAGGAATTGTTGGAATGGCACCGTGTTGGGTAACGCCAGGTAATCGAGGATGCCAGGAATCACTGGAAGGATATGTGTTGAGAAAAGTCTGGCTTACAGGGATACCTGAACACATTGGAAGAAACTGTGATGCGTAATACAAGGTCACCAAGGATGCATCAAGTTTTCGGAAGGAGCTGCGATTGGTAAAAGCAGTTAACCTGTAATGCTGGGACTCACCGGGAGGAGCTGTGCTGAATTACGCTAGGTAACGGATGACAGCTAGAATCCTCAGAAGGAGCGGTGCTGGGTAGTGGAGGTAACAAGGATGCCTGGAATCCCCAGAAGGATCTGTGCTGAGTAGTGCTGGTAACCAGGGAGGCCTGGAATCCCCAGAAGGAGCCGTGCTGAGTAGTGTTGGTAACCAAGGAGGCCTGGAATCCCCAGAAGGAGCTGTACTGAGTAGTGCAGGTAACAAGGATGCCTGGAATCCCCAAAAGGAGCTGTACTGAGTAGTGCTGGTAACTAAGGATGCCTAGAATCCCCAGAAGGAGCTGTACTGAGTAGTGCTGGTAACCAAGGAGGCCTGGAATCCCCATAAGGAGCTGTACTGAGTAGTGCTGGTAACCAAGGAGGCCTGGAATCCCCAGAAGGAGCTGTACTGAGTAGTGCTGGTAACCAAGGATGTCTGGAATCCCCAGAAGGAGCTGTACTGAGTAGTGCTGGTAAACAAGGATGACTGGAATCCCCAGAAGGTGCTGTACTGAGTAGTGCTGGTAACCAAGGAGGCCTGGAATCCCCAGAAGGATCTGTGCTGAGTAGTGCAGGTAACAAGGATGCCTGGAATCCCCAGAAGGATCTGTGCTGAGTAGTGCAGGTAACAAGGATGCCTGGAATCCCCAGAAGGATCTGTGCTGAGTAGTGCAGGTAACAAGGATGCCTGGAATCCCCAGAAGGAGCTGTGCTGTTTAGTCCAGGTAAGCAAGGATGCCTGGAATCCCCAGAAGGAGCTGTGCTGAGTAGTGCAGGTAACAAGGATGCCTGGAATCCCCAGAAGGAGCTGTGCTGAGTAGTGCTGGCAACCAATGATGCCTGTAATCCCCAGAAGGAGCTGTGCTGTTTAGTCCAGGTAAGCAAGGATGCCTGGAATCCCCAGAAGGAGCTGTGCTGTGTAGTCCAGGTAAGCAAGGATGCCTGGAATCCCCAGAAGGAGCTGTGCTGAGTAGTGCAGGTAACAAGGATGCCTGGAATACCCAGAAGGAGCTGTGCTGAGTAGTGCTGGTAACCAAGGAGCTCCGATGGGCAGTGCAGGTCCAATGATGCCTGGAATCCCCAGAAGGAGCTGTGCTGAGTAGTGTTGGTATTCAAGTATCCCTGGAATCCGCTGGGGGGGCTGTGCTGAGTAGTGCTGGTAACCAGGGATGTGTGGAATCCCCAGAAGGAGCTGTGCTGTGTAGTCCAGGTAAGCAAGGATGCCTGGAATCCCCAGAAGCAGCTGTGCTGAGTAGTGTTGCTAACCAAGGATCCCTGCAATTCGCAGAAGGAGCTGTGCTGAGTAGTGCTGGCAACCAATGATTCCTGGAATTCACAGAAGGAGCTGTGCTGGGGAGTGCAGGTAAACATTGATGCATGTAATCCCCAGAAGGAGCTGTGCTGAGTAGTGTTGGTAACCAGGGATGTGTGGAATCCCCAGAAGGAGCTGTGCTGTGTAGTCCAGGTAAGCAAGGATGCCTGGAATCCCCAGAAGCAGATGTGCTGAGTAGTGTTGCTAACCAAGGATCCCTGCAATTCGCAGAAGGAGCTGTGCTGAGTAGTGCTGGTAACCAGGGATGTGTGGAATCCCCAGAAGGAGCTGTGCTGTGTAGTCCAGGTAAGCAAGGATGCCTGGAATCCCCAGAAGCAGATGTGCTGAGTAGTGTTGCTAACCAAGTATCCCTGGAATCCGCTGGGGGAGCTGTGCTGAATAGTGCTGGTAACCAGGGATGTGTGGAATCCCCAGAAGGAGCTGTGCTGTGTAGTCCAGGTAAGCAAGGATGCCTGGAATCCCCAGAAGCAGATGTGCTGAGTAGTGTTGCTAACCAAGGATCCCTGCAATTCGCAGAAGGAGCTGTGCTGAGTAGTGCTGGTAACCAGGGATGTGTGGAATCCCCAGAAGGAGCTGTGCTGTGTAGTCCAGGTAAGCAAGGATGCCTGGAATCCCCAGAAGCAGATGTGCTGAGTAGTGTTGCTAACCAAGGATCCCTGCAATTCGCAGAAGGAGCTGTGCTGAGTAGTGCTGGCAACCAATGATTCCTGGAATTCACAGAAGGAGCTGTGCTGGGGAGTGCAGGTAACCAAGGATGCCTGGAATCCCCAGAAGGAGTGGTGCTGAGTAGTGCTGGTAACTAAGGAGCCGTGGTTTGTAGTGCAGGCCCAATGATGCCTGGAATCCCCAGAAGGAGCTTTGCTGGGTAGTGCAGGTAACCGGGGATCCCTGGAATCACCAGAAGGAGCAGTGCAGGGTAGTGCTGGTAACCAAGGATGCTTGGATTCCCCAGTATGAGCGGAGCTGAGTAGTGCTGGAAACCAGCAATGCCTGGAATTCCCAGAAGGAGTTGTGTTGGATAGTCCAGGTAACCAAGGATGCCTCTAATCCCATAATTAGTGGTGCTGAGTAGTGCTGGTAACCAAGGAGCAGTGCTGGATAGTGCAGGTAACCGGGGATCACAGGAATCACCAGAAGGAGCTGTGCTGGGTAGTGCAGGTAACCGAGGATCCCTGGAATCAAAGGAAGGAACTGTGCTGGGTACTGCAGGTAACCAAAGATGCCTGGAATCAACGGAAGGAGCTGTGTGGAGTAGTGCTGGTAACCAAGGATGCCTGGATTCCCCAGAAGGAGCTGTGCTGAGTAGTGCTGGCAACCAAGGATGCCTGGAATCCCCAGAAGGATCTGTGCTGAGTAGTACTGGTCTGATGATGCCTGGAATCCCCAGAAGGAGCTGTGCTGGGTAGTGCAGGTCTGATGATGCCTGGAATCCCCAGAAGGAGCTGTGCTGGGTAGTGCAGATCTGATGATGCCTGGAATCCCCAGAAGGAGCTGTGCTGGGTAGTGCAGGTCCAAGGATGCCTGGAATCCCCAGAAGGAGCTGTGCTGGGTAGTGCAGGTCCGAGGATGCCTGGAATCCCCAGAAGGAGCTGTGCGGGGTAGTGCAGGTCCGAGGATGTCTGGAATCCCCACAAGGAGCTGTAGTATTGACAAACTATTAAACTATCCCGGTAGTAGTGCTGTGTGCATTAACACACCACTGCCCAGTGTAGCATGCCTATGTAGTGCTGTGGATTTTGACACAGTAATGCAGCATGAGTATGGTAGTGCCGTTGAGGGTGACACACTAATGCCTAGTGCAGCACGCCTATCGGAGTGGTGTGGATTTTGGCACAGTAGTGCAGTATGAGTATGGCAGTGCTGTTGAGGGTGACACACTAATGCCTAGTGCAGCACGCCTATCGGAGTGGTGTGGATTTTGGCACAGTAGTGAAGCATGAGTATGGCAGTGCTGTTGAGGGTGACACGCTAATGCCTAGTGCAGCACGCCTATCGGAGTGGTGTGGATTTTGGCACAGTAGTGAAGCATGAGTATGGTAGTGCTGTTGAGGGTGACACGCTAATGCCTAGTGCAGCACGCCTATCGGAGTGGTGTGGATTTTGGCACAGTAGTGAAGCATGAGTATGGCAGTGCTGTTGAGGGTGACACGCTAATGCCTAGTGCAGCACGCCTATCGGAGTGTTGTGGATTTTGGCACAGTAGTGCAGTATGAGTATGGTAGTGCCGTTGAGGGTGACACGCTAATGCCTAGTGCAGCACGCCTATCGGAGTGGTGTGGATTTTGGCACAGTAGTGAAGCATGAGTATGGTAGTGCTGTTGAGGGTGACACGCTAATGCCTAGTGCAGCACGCCTATCGGAGTGTTGTGGATTTTGGCACAGTAGTGCAGTATGAGTATGGTAGTGCCGTTGAGGGTGACACGCTAATGCCTAGTGCAGCACGCCTATCGGAGTGGTGTGGATTTTGGCACAGTAGTGAAGCATGAGTATGGCAGTGCTGTTGATGGTGACACGCTAATGCCTAGTGCAGCACGCCTATCGGAGTGGTGTGGATTTTGGCACAGTAGTGAAGCATGAGTATGGTAGTGCTGTTGAGGGTGACACGCTAATGCCTAGTGCAGCACGCCTATCGGAGTGGTGTGGATTTTGGCACAGTAGTGAAGCATGAGTATGGCAGTGCTGTTGAGGGTGACACGCTAATGCCTAGTGCAGCACGCCTATCGGAGTGGTGTGGATTTTGGCACAGTAGTGCAGTATGAGTATGGTAGTGCCGTTGAGGGTGACACGCTAATGCCTAGTGCAGCACGCCTATCGGAGTGGTGTGGATTTTGGCACAGTAGTGAAGCATGAGTATGGTAGTGCTGTTGAGGGTGACACGCTAATGCCTAGTGCAGCACGCCTATCGGAGTGTTGTGGATTTTGGCACAGTAGTGCAGTATGAGTATGGTAGTGCCGTTGAGGGTGACACGCTAATGCCTAGTGCAGCACGCCTATCGGAGTGGTGTGGATTTTGGCACAGTAGTGAAGCATGAGTATGGCAGTGCCGTTGAGGGTGACACGCTAATGCCTAGTGCAGCACGCCTATCGCAGTGGTGTGGATTTTGGCACTCTAGCGCCACATGGGTAGCCTCAGCCGAGCTGTGGATAATGGCACTGCAGTGCAGCGTGCCCAGTCAGCCACAGTGGAGCGGTGGTTGGACTCATCTCCTCTTCCTGTTTGGTGCCTGGGCTTGCCCGAGGTTTTGAAACTGTCCCGGAAGCCGCTGTGGAAATCGGCCCTTCCTGCATCGTGTGTCTTGTGGGCTGTGCACTTCTCCACGTAGAGCGGCTCAGAGGGTCGTCATTACTCCTGCTCCCTCCCTTTCCCCCGTTCAGCCCTGCAGGTTCCCAAAATAACAGCAGTTCTCTCCAATGTTCCCTCTAATTATTTTTCTCTAAGTGCGGAAATGGTGGACTTTTGTGCGCGCATGAATTTCCATGGGTGCAAATGACTAACGAGGTGGTTCTGTAAGAAGGGTTAGTCATGCAAATCCGCGCTCTGCCCACCGAGAAATGAATGCTGGAGAAACGACCAATACTTTATGCTCGGATTTATTGAGACGATCGGCCGACGCGTGTTTCGACCCTCAGTCGTTCTCAAGGCTCTAAAGGGCTGTTTATTGTGCCTAAGTGTTGTGCTCTACATGCCTTTTCTGGTAATTCCCGAGGTCTAATAGATTATAACAATGCTCTAATCATAGAGAGATGGCCTTTAAATATCTCAGTATACGGGGTCGGTCGCGGGTGCCGCGCTAAACTAGCACCACTAACGAGGTAAGCCACTTCGTGAGCATGCGTAGTTAATGAGCCATCATCTCCAAAGATAGCTTGGAAGAGAATGTCCCCATCCCAACTACTGTAATTATTTACACATCAGTTTAAAGGTGCATCTTACAGCACTTTTTACAAACATGTAGGCTAGAACAATGATTATTTTATATGTGATTATAAAGAGAGATCATCAACCAGTCCAAGACTTCAAGAACTGCCGCAGTACCCAGCAGAATTACTCCTGTGCAGAGAAACGCAGGTGTCTGCACAGAAAGAAGCTTTGCATGCTCAGTATAAACAATAGGTTTAGTTGTCTCTGTTAGTTTTTTTCGACGCTGCTCAGAGACAATGGAGAAAGTGTGTTATGCCAATGGAGAAAAAACACCTGTTCCAAAAAACAAATATTGCACATCTCAACTGATGTGGCTGTCTAGAAATGTAGACAGATATAGTATTTGCATTCAGGATGTTAAGGGCCCAGAGGACATGCCTCTTGCGATTGATGATAATTGTATCATACTAACTAAACCACAGAATATGCTGCTCAGAAGTCCCGTGCCTCTGCTCACTATGCACAGAACATATGAACAGAGCTGTAAGACCACTTATGCAGAACCAGCCTTACAGCTCAGAGGCACACACACCACGCATTGTACTCCCGAAAACAGGGAAGTGTGCCCCGCATCACCAGAAAACAAATTACAAGATATGGGAGCCTAGCCCTGCTTCTACCCACAAAGCCCCACTGATACCTTTCAATCAGAGACCAGCAGAGCAGTGGTATCAGAAGGAATTGTAATATTACTGCCCAATCTCAAGATGAAAGTTAGGTTGAAAGAACATATTTTAATGCGCTTAAAGAATCCCGATGGGCAAATCTAATTACTTTTTTACTCCATTGCAAATCATTTGATTCAAAGTAGGGAGTAAAATGTTATCAGACTCCTGCTTGTAACCCTGACATAGGAAGTGAAATGACAGGGCATATAACACAGTTTACCGTTTTGCCCCACACTTCCTCTTTTTTATTTTATTTATTGTGCAGTTAGTCACATAAAAGGACTTTTTACACACTTTACATCACACAGTTAAATTCACAACCATTAGTATAAAAGGCACATAGAAATCAAAGAAGTACATAAAGAATCAAAGAAAACTAGGAATAAAACAGAAATACATTAAAGAACAGGCTTCCATACTTACATATCTGACAACCTTTTTTTCTGATTATAAAGAAATGTTTATGAAATTCAATTCATTTAAAAGTTTTAACAGTGCACCAGGCAACAAAATCTCTTTTCCAGCTGAGACTATGTCAGAAGTCCTGCGTGGAAATTCGGTCTATCTTATGAACAAAATAAGAACAATATTTTTCTCTTGGTGCAAATGTTGCTGTGGATGATATCAACAGGTGTTTCATGTCTTGCAGGAACCCTTCACCACACAAGGTACAGTCACCGGCAGAGTGTTCTAATTTTTGCCAGATTCATTGGGTTTCGTTAGTTTTAATCAGATTTAGATGAAAACGCAATAACTCCTCGTGCCAGGTTGGATTGGGGAATCTTCTAATGTATGCAAGCACATATTGACTTGATTTTTCACATAGGGAAACATTTTTAGCATTCTTCAAATTACTGAATGAGGCTCTCCTTCTTATCCAGTCTCAGCGCATGAGAGCACACTTCACCATATCAGGTTATTAGCGTCTTAATAAGGCACTCACAATTTTTTAGGATCTGTTCGGCATCATTTTGAATATTCAACAAATAAACATTTTGCTGCATGACTAGATATCCATGAATATTCTCATACAGAGAATGCTCCTGAGGAATGAGAATTAATCTGTATAGGGCAAGAGCCTTCCAGTCAAAATAGAATTGCAGGGATTGTAAGCCTAATTCATACCTCAACATTGAGATGGGTAGGGACAGAGGCAGAGATAGTGCCTTTTTCCATAGGCGACCATCAAGCCGGTCCCAGTTGAGATTGCGGGCACTTCGGTTACATTCCATGCCGTATTAACTGGCCAGAACAATTTGGCCCTCATACCATTTGATTACGTTTATTTTGGCATATACCTCTATTGCCTTAATCAGATTCTGTAGCCCCAAAGAAGTGTTGTCAATGAGGGCGATATCAACCTTACTTACCATAGCCTGGGAAAAATTCAACACGAGCCTTATGAGTTTCCTTGTGGAGCCCCAGTTGAGGAAAATTGCATATATTTGCCTTTTATGTTACAAACATCAATGCTCAGAGGTACAAAAGATGTAGCACCTTCTTCTGTAATTAGGGACACTCTTCTACAATTCACAGTTATCAGTTAAACAAGATGGATTGCAATGATAATGGCCATAAACACAGAACACATGATTGTATTGAAAATCCCTTAGCAGCTGAGCAAAGTAAGAAACGCAAAGTGCAGTTTCCTCGACTGCTACTAGAGTTTCCTATCCGTTTGAAAATAAACCACACATTTACTTCATGGTACTGTAGAAACGCCTGACTTGGTTTTTTCAAGTTGCTTGATTTGTTCTTCTCCCCAAAGTAGTGTTCCCCTCTTCCCCACTTCCCCTGTACCCTCCCCTGATTCATGTACTAGCTGCAATACTAGTTGACAGGGATTTGTACTGAAGTGAGGGACTGTAACTGAAAAACACTCATTGGGATATTTGCATACTCACAATACTTGGCAAGCAAGACATATTTATTTAAACATACACAGTGGGCACTCGGTTTTGGACTCCATTTGAGCTTCACTCTGTTTATTTTATCCTCTTGTTTGGTTGCTTGTGTTTAGCAGCATGGTCACAGGTGAGTAGAGGTGGTGCCCACACCCCTTTGGGAAGATAAGTTGTCTAAACCTGGTTACCTTGCGCTAGTACATACATTGATTGATGTCTCCACAAAATGTTTTGACTTTGGTGCGGTTTTATTTAGTGTTTACAAGTAGTCAGCCGACACGTGTTTCAACCCCTCAATGACCTTACCCAGGATACGTCTGGATTGATAATAGCACATCCTGTTGGATCATAGATCTCGAGGGTCCTTCATGCTTGGTTGGGCTGTGATGCTGATTAACCGCTCGATTGTTGCCGTTCATCTCCTTCTGACCACAGCAATAAAACATATTTAAAGACTCATCCTGATATTATGGCGCGTTTAAGAAAATGTCATGAATCTGCATGTACACAATTATGTTGCAGCACATACAAGATTGTTTGGAATATACTCCACCCTAATATTGTTGGGCAGGATTATACACCTGCTCAGCAAAACTGTGTTTGTATTGTAGAGAGTTATCGTATAATTTGTTAAGCTTTATGCCCAATGAAACTCTGGCAACTTGGAAAACATGCAGATTGTGTGAAAAGCATTTCTAGTGGTCAGAATATCTGTTGCCCTAATACTATGCCCAAGTAATGCCAGGCACAATCCATACCCATTATCCCTTCCAGGTCAAGTAAATGACATTGCAATCCCTCTCCACTTACAGGGTAATGTTAGCAATGCTAAAGTAGGAGACACTGAATATGACATTTGCCTACTCAAAATCCTTAGAGGCCAAACTGATATGTTCTTTTGTTAACTGGCAAGGGTAGCACTTCCAAGCACTTATGTGACACATGTGGAAAGAATAGGAAGCCCGGGATGAGGTTACACACATTAGTAGCATGCTTACGTACAGTCTGTGTAGGATATTCCAGCCGACAGTTGGGTTACATCGTGTGAGTGATGATTCTGCTAAGGCACCATGAGTAACAGAAATGATGCTGCTTGAACATTATTCATATTACAACAAACCTAAAACAAGTGGATGTAGGTACAAGTCTGGTAACCTTTCCCCCGAGCAAAGGCAGGAAGAGTCAAGGTTGCCTGGTAATATCTAAACATGCCCTGGGGCCGACGGTAGTGTCATCAGGGATACGTGTGGTAGCGTCAAGGTGGGGAGGGAGGGTTATTTGGTTAATGTGTGTGGGCGTAGCTTAATCTCTTCTGTTTATGGAGCAACATATTCATACTCGCTCTTAACCTCTTGAGCTGTATCCTGTTTGTAGGGTTTTATGTTTTTAAGGTCAGGCTTGCATAGTAGGGTAATGTAAATAGGCTACACCAGAATATCAAGACTAGTTAGTACTATTTAGCTTGATTAAAGTAACTGTTGTGGGTTTTGCCTTGTTTATTCCTAAGAAGGTGGGAATCGTCTGTGTGCGCTGCTAAGACTCTTCTGTGCGGCACCCAGAAGGAAGCTGGGCAAGCGCACATGCAGTCAGCTTAGAGGCAACATTGGTTCTCCGCCTCAGGGGGTGAGGACGGGGGTGTACTGGCTAAGAGCTCCATCATTGATGCACTGTGCCACCTCGCCAATGCTCAAAGTGTACAGTAAAACAAAAAAGGAGTGAAACTATGTTCCCTTTAGCCCCTCCTACTCCCTCTCTCTCCCTACTGAACCCATTCGCAAACCACCCTCCACAATTCAAACACCATGCCTTCCTTTTCTCCACTTCACCTCACACTGCTGTGTTTACAACAGTACTACCAAGACCTACAAAAACACAATGAAAGAAAATGCATTTAAATGACCCCCATTAGTTGGTCACTGTCCCCCACAGCATGCAGCTTTAAGCAGCCCCCGCTTCCAATCACGCAGCATGCCCACCTCTTAAGGGACATGCCTAGAGCTATAGCCACACACCCCCGCCCATGATCTGTAATCCCCATTAGGGGAGAAGTTAAATAAATAAGTAAAGCTGTCCTTCATTGCCATCCTGGAACGGTGCACCGGGTTGAATGAAGTAAGGGAACGATGACTGATTTCCTCAAAAAAAAAGTAAGGGTACGTCGTACCCTTTAGTTCCCACCCACTTGGACCTCTGCGCCTCTCTCACGCATCCTCAGAAGCGCTGGAAATGGAAAATATCAAAGAACACTGTGGGATTCCTGGGAAGACGTGGGGACGGGCAAGGGGTAGGATTTTAAGGCCCTGGGTAGCAAAAGATGTGTAAGGCACCTTATTTACACATATAGTGACATCCATCAGATTACAGAAAATGATATCACAGCATGAGTCTTCAATACGCAAAGTTATCACGCGAAGTTATATTAAAAACACGTTGCCATGAGTAAGGCAGGGGACAAATAAACGGTGACGTCCGGGATATGAATTCACGTTGTTACCATTTACCTGCGTGGCAATATCAGGGGTGAGGCTTTTATTGAAGTAGCAGACAGAGTCAGCTGAACACCTTGCATACCTGGCAGGTAAGGCATAGGGAGATATAAGAATTTTAGTGGTGTTTGGCAGGCCTGTTGTGGGGGCGGTGACGCCAGGTGTCCTGGGGAAAGCAGCACTTCCCAAGGGGCGACCAGTGGCACGGGGCCCGCAGCAGGCACCAGTCGCTTGTTCTCACTTGCACTGGTAGTGGGCGCCAGCAGGGGCAATGAGGAAGGCAGAGGTGTTGCTAGGGTAGCCCAGGGGGCTGTTGCCCCGGTCTTTTGGTAGTAGACCCGGATAGAAGCCCAGGAGCTGCAACTAAAAGGCTAGCTAGCCCTGAGTCCCGACAGTCTCAATATTAGCCTAGCCCCGGACCTATTCCAGACCTAGCAACTGCCCTGGAGTAAGGCCTGCGCTTTCCTCGTGGTCTCCGGAGGGAGGAGGGGCGCTACGGTTGCAGAGATGTGGAGTAGAGTGAGGACAGCTTGTAGCTCTGGTGGGGAGCTTTTGCTAGTTGACTTGTACGCCCCTCTTGGCGTTATTTGATTAAATAAACACGGCCCGCTCCACACCGACCTAGACTCCGGCACCTGCAGCTTCTGTGTCATGGAGCTATCACAGTTTGCCCGGGAGCACACACTTTGTTGAAATTGGAAAGCCGGGATTTGAGACCAGTCTGCAATTCAGGAACTTAAACAAATCTCTTTCCAGATGCAATTGGTAGAAATATTGTTTGCAAAAGGACTATTTGAAAATTTGGTTTGAAAACACCAACTGACTGTGGAAGGCACTGCACAAATATGGTATTTGTGTCTTGCTGACTGCAGCAAAGTGCTGTATTTTGAGAAGTTTTACACACTATTTTGTTATTATTGTGGCTATATTTGGCCATATTGCCCAAACTTGCATCATGTGTTTATTTCAAAAGCTACAGATAAGGATTATTTGAACTGTCAAAAGAAATAAATTCCAAGCAGGTTCCAAGGATGCCATGTCTGGGCAGGGATTGGGCATGGGCAGACAGGGCAGGTTGTGTATACTGCAGGATGGCCTTATAGCGCGATGGAGCCTATTTATCTGGGAGGTCTTGGGGCTGTGAGAGTAGGCAATTTTGGATGTCTTCAAATGTTAAAATGATTACAGGGCTCAGGTCCGACAAAACGTAGGGGCTCCATGATGTAGGCATAGGAGCTGAGTACATAGGGGCAGAGGGGGCAGTTGCACCCATTATCCTTGACCAATGGGGATAGGTGTGTCTTGTTGCCCATGTGGAAACTCTGCAAAGTATTTGAATGGGGGGGCCAGAAATGGAGAAACAAACCGGATTGAGTGCCCTAAATCACTGGGTGTGGCAGGATTTCCGTCTTCTCTCCTGCTGGGTTCAGGCTTGGTGATGTGTTAGCATTCACCCTACAAAAGGATCAAGTGCTGAGAAGGCAGCCTCATCAATGGACCCCCTGGGCCTTGAGTAAGCAGGTCAAAGCTGTTTGGCGGGCACAGGAATAGCAGGGGGAAGCAGGGCATCCTAGACCAGAATGTTGCAATGGCAACTGAGCAGGTTTGGTGACTGTTGCTGAGACATTATATGTGTGTGCCTTCAAGTAAATCGTATGTCTTTTTTCCTATACCTTCTACAAAATGTGCTGTAAAACATGCTGTTTCCACCTGGGGGTGGCTCTCTCTCTTCCCTCCATGTGGGACCATCTGCCTCATAACAAACATTAAAAGCTGGCATACATATTTAAAGTGAAATATACAAGTGTAGTTCTATTAACCTTTCCATTTAGAAGAAAGTGTACAAGACAAAAGAGAAATGGCCTTTCAAATTTTGTTTAATCAACACCAGAAACATAACCTGAGAGAGGAGATTTTCCAATAACTACACGGGCAAAGTATAAAAGGTGCCCACCTTTTAAAGAAAATGATCTACAGTGAAAAACTGCCTGCAAAACAAATTACCAATACGTGCAGGGATGGAAATTAAGATTGGATAAGCAGGAGCTATAAGCAGCTCCTTGGTATCCAGCCTTAGCCAGTGACCAGGCGCTACCACTGGGGAATGAGGAGCAAATGCACAAATCGAGCTTCCAAGTTAGATGCCAACTTAACAATGTTCCCATTATTTATGACCCCTCATGCTGTAAGTGTTGCACAGATGAAGAGCACAGAAGACATTACTCATGCTCTCTTCTTCTGCCCAGGGTACATAAGCCTAAGGGGACAGTATTTATTTGCCAGCTGTAGGACGCAATAGTACTCTACAAATCCACAATACGAATGCTCGAGCCCAAATAGGCTACGTAGTGGATGCCATTAACTGCACAGGGCCATGCAGCGCAAATGCTAAACCCATCTCCAAATGAATTGGAATTCTTCACTAGTGCCAGCCGGGGCATAAGAATCCCGACTGACCCCTGCCTTTATCCCGCTTGATGTGTGGCAGTTGTGTGGAGTGTCATGTTAGTAAGGTACCTTCCCACCTAACATGAAAAGCGCAGCGCGGAGGGCCAAGGATTGGGTGCACTGCTTTAACTTGTAAGCGGCGGCCGCAAAGTATTTGATCCTTTTAGGCATGTTTTTACTTAAGTGCGGGAGCGGGCACAGCTTACAACGATCACTTACGGGATTTCCGGATGAGCCTGCACGCCCTTGCGCACACAGACAAGTGTAAGGTACTCCCACAGATCTATAAATCCTTAAAGATATATGCTAAGTAAAAAGAGTACAATTGTGGCATCACTTCCTCTGACCCCTCCATGGCAAATGGGAGACTACAAATACCAGAATGCAATTCCACAGAAGGCATAAAATGGCCTTTGGGTGTAGAAAATGTACTTTCAAGACTTAAAGACTCATAACAAAAATGTTATATGTGTATAAGTTACCTGTTTATGTTTGTGTTTGATAAATGCAGGTTTCATATCTGATGGGAGGAAAATATTACATTCTATTAAAAGATAAACGCTTTTTGGTGTGTTAAATATGGACATCTGAAAATAATTCACTTAATTTAAAACTGATTTGTGTGATGTATTTTGATGGGCATCAAGGAGGGCGTATGTTTAGCAAAACACAAGCTGTGATGGCTGGAAGGTTTAGACTGAATCTTAACCACTGGCATTGCTCTGGGCAACCCTCCAGACCATTGTTCTTCACCTGCCAAGCCATTACAGAAGGGGAAAGACCATATGTAAATCAGGCTTTGCCCCACCCCAGAAGGGGCAGTCCAGCCTGAACTGCTAGGTCACATCCCATCTGCACAAGACCACAAGCATCCCCAGGCATGTTTCAGCCTAGATTTAGGCAGCTGACTGGTGCTGTGTGTGCGCTTTTAGAAAAGAAAGGCCCCTTTCCATTTCTTAACATGGAAATGTTAAGAACGTCTTGTCCAAAACAATGGTCTCTTAAATGAGCAATGACTTCTACATCGCTCCCACTTTTCAAGTTCTGCTTGAAGAAAGAGTGGGTGAAAAGCAGTCACCATGGGGCCAGAGCGTCTGCACTGGGAGGGGTGTTTGTCTTCAGAGTGTCACAGGATTGGAAGGTGACACTGCGGCCTCAATCGGACAAACCAAAAGGCGAGCCTCATACATGGAAGCAGCACAGCCCATCTTTAGAGCAGTATCACTTGGCATAGTCGAGGCAGAAATTGTGCCTGAGAGTGCCCTCCTGACACCGGGGTCCTGGGCAATGGCACAGACTGTTCATGCCTCGGGTCAGTGCTGGGTAAAATCATGGCAGTTCGGTCCAGAAAAACTGCCATAAAAAAGCATCATGTGTTAGAGCGATGCCTTGAAGCGTTCCTAGACCCCATAATAAACATACCCGATGTTAGGCAGAATTATATGCAGTGCCCTTTGGGAACACCACACACAATTAAGACTACAAGTGACAGTACAAATTCACCTTTGGTACAAGCCTGTACTACACAGTTAAAGTGGTAGCGATGGCTGAGCAGCCAGACTTATCTCAAGAGTAAGTGAGCAGTATCAAATAGTTACACAAAGGACAGCAATTACTATGATTCAGGCAAACACTGACTCAAGGTTTTCAAGTAAAAGAATATACATTTATTCCACTCTTCAGTTGTATAACATTATGCTATTATAAGCAGTTTAAAAATCACAATCTTAATACACCAGACCACTTCCCTTAAATTCCAGATAAATTAAGCTCACTAAATGAAGTGGGAGCAAAATGGCACTCCAGCAATTTAAAAGGGAGGGAAAGACAAAGTTAATAGAATTTAAATCAAACCAACAGGTATGTACTCAGGGCAATAGAACAAGATGAACTACAGTGATAGAATCAGGTAGAAAAGGCTTAGGGCCAAAGTCAATGGGTCAAAAGTCTTTTGCTCAAGATCATACAGTTCAGGGTAGTTCATGGTAAGGTTCGTGTCACGGGTTCCGGACGAGGTTGGTTGGTAGAAAAGTTAGTTCAAAGAGAAGAGAAGGACAAGCCCTCGGATTGGAGAAAGATTTCACACACTTTCCCCGCGGCTGAACGAAACGGACAACCGGATTTGCACAGTACCTTAAAACTGAGAGGGAGCTTTAGCCGAGGCGGACGTTCCTGGTGGTTCCTGCAGGCCCACGGTTCCTGAAGCGACTGTCCGACTGACAAGAAGTAGGAAGACTGGAGGGTCCTGCACTACCCAGGGAAGAAACCAGCAACAGCGCCAAACAATGAATAAAAGGTGCGCTCCTTGAAACCCAAGCAGGCTCCGACCTTCCTGGCTATCCGGCCCACTGTAGCTCTGTACAGCGAATTCGACCAGAGGAGGGGTCCTGGCTTGCAGTTTGGGTGAACTGGTTGGTCCCACCAGCTCAAGGGAAGAAGTTTCCTGGAGGATCTTCTCTGTCGTTGGATTCTGAAGATTCGGACCTGCGGCAGGGCTTCACTGGGCAGTTCAGTCGTTGTAGGGGTCCTCTTCTGCCAGCTCCTCATTGGTTCTTTCGTTCTAGTGGCGACTCTGCCTTTCCAGTCCCAGAGACCTGCTTTTTATGCAGTTTTCCCCCATTCATACAGCCTGGCTGTCAATCACACAGCAGGGGGGCTGTCCTGGCAAGGGCAGTCCCCTCAGCCAATCAAACAGGAGTGTGACTTGGGTTACCAAGGGAACTCATGGCAGGGGTCCGAAGATCCCTCCCTCACATCCTGCCTACCCAGACTTTCAGGCGCCTTAAGGAGGGCTTCTGCGCAGAAGCCCACGAAAAGACAGCGAACAAAGGAATCATCCCAGGTTTGGCGCGCAGAGAAAAACACAAGAAAGACTTTAACAAAAAGAAATGGCGAATAAACCCAGCCGGAGCCAAAATACAATGTATGTGGTCAAGCGGGTTTATGTTTGAGGCTAATATAATAGCCTAAAACAATACCATGGTTATATAAGATAACCGCGGTAGAAAAGTTAGGGTAGTTACCACTGCCACCAGCCAAGTCTTGATGTAAAGGGAGCGAAACAATGCCCCAAGAGGAACAGACAAAAAGGGATAGGAATTAACCCTTTCCAATACTCCATGTACGATGGGGTGTACTGGGTCTGAAGTTTAAAGTGACGAAAATAAAGTTAATGGCAACTTTACCTTTTCTGGGGGACAGTAGTCAGCCCCAGAAAAATTGAGTCAGGGAAAGTCTCAAAGACAACCCTTTGTCACTGCACTGAAGGTGCTGTGTAACACACATGAAAATATGATGCCATGGAGTAGGTGAGGCTCCAGTGCCCAAGATCACACAAAAAGTGAAAACACACACAGCAAAACACATGTAAGAGTGGGAAAAAAGGCTCGCACTCTTACCAGGTGGAAAATATAAACCCCTGAAATCCAGCAAAGCTGCCGAGGGACTCACTAGGTGAGGGAAATCAGCCATTTATGAGAATTCTCCCTAACACCCGGCAATATACAAATCCTTATTTCACACTGCATGCCACTTTAGGTGCCCCTCCCATTCCTACCCACGGCATCTACTTCTCTTAAGGGCAAATAACCGGCCACTTGCTACTGTGTCTGCAGCCAGTGCACATCAATTGCGCCAAATAGGCTGCATGTAAACCAAAGACAAGCCACAGCACAGCTCTTCTGGGCTCAGCGTGTATCTCTGAGCGCTGGGAAAAGCTGGTCACTGCGGGTGCAGTGTGTGGCGCCGTATCATGGGCTTTCCGAACCGGGCCTAGTTCCAGCACTGATCCCAGTGACCCCAGAGAAGCAGCTCCTCGCCCCAGCCATATTGTATGCCTGTGTGCTCCCAAGCTCCTCACTCTCTCCATGGAAAATAAAGCTAGGGCCAAGAAAGCACTTTTGGATTGTAAATTGGCTATTTTTCAGGCAAAGAAAGACTTCCAGGCCAAAAAACTGCCAGGGGCCAGCAATCTTCCAAGGGAATTGTTCTCTATTGTCTCCAACTTTTGCAATCCTAGCTGGAAAAGCGGGACTGTACAGGTAGCGCCCAGCAGAGCCTGAGCCCCGGGACCCACTACAGCCGCCCCTATGAAGCTCCTAGAAGCCCTTAGCGGTTCTTGGCAACCCTGGTCCCGGACAGTGCTCCCACCCGCATGCCCGAGTGCCCACAGCTCCACCTACATGTCCTGCCTACAGGACCTGGCTTTTGGCGCCATTCGGAGCCGAGGGAGTGACCCGGGGGGATGAACCCTCTGTTCGCTTGGGCACTGCCAGAGCCGGGCACAGCACTTTTTCTGGCCAGTGAGCTGGTGCTCGGCGAGGCTAGTGGCGGTCTCACTTTGCCTCTGGCCCCTTGGAACAGCAGCTGCCAGGCTGGAGAACGAACCCCCAGAATTGCCCCACCCCTGGGCCCAGCCACCGGGACCCACCAATAGGAGAAGGCGGCGCCACTGCTTTCCTCTGCTTGAAACTATGCGGTGACCTATCAGCTGATGAGCCAATCCGGCAGTGCAATGATGCTCACAAGTAACGCCTGCAACCCCAAGTCTCCACAATGCAACACGCGGCGCCATGTAAGCGCCTTGAAGCACTTCACTTGTGTATAAGCGCTTTACAAATTCATTTACAAATAAACAATTACAATCAGCCACTATAATTGCTCATCAATCTACACAGCCACCAATCAGCTGGCACAACTTCCTACCAGCCTGCACTTCTACCCATCCACCGGTCCGTACGAGCAGCACATCTAAGCATTTCCCAGCACGACCACTAACGACACAAACACCTACCCACTAACCTCGACAGTAACGCCACTCAGAGCGCATCTCACATTGGCACACATCCTGCGCACAGCCACGCAGTGCTTCATTACTGGGGGGGCTTGCCAGGGCTCTGCCCTGGCACTTATTTCTGAGCCCTGGCACTTATGTTTCAAACTCGGTTTGATTAGGGCGTGGTGTTTTGGCAGCTTTTTCACTCTAACTGCCAGTCACATAATAAACACCTGTAGAATCAGGGCAAAATGCCAATGTATTCATCTCCTTATAATGCGCTGGTGCCCACGGGCATCCGGGTGCGATGATGATTGGACGGTGTAAATCACTCTTCTGCCCTAGTGACTGAGCGCATCCGTCACCTCCAATCAGCTTTAACCCCATATATGTCAGCAGCGTGGGCAGCAGCTTTGGGTGTGTGTTGGCAAGAGTGGGCCGGAGCTGCCCACCCTGACGTGCCATGGGCCTGTTAGAGAATATCTGAGCCCCGGTACTTATTTTTATACAAATGAAACCGTGCAGCCAAAGCAAACTCCATCAGAGAATGTCTACAAACCAATCTGACAGCCACGTGTTTCCCCACACCCTCCTTAAAAGTGGCACCCATGTCAGGTGCCAAGGAAGCTGCGCAGCCCCTGCCCCTCCCGGGGAAATCTTCCTTAAGGGTACAACACTCATAGAGAGCCACCTGTTGCCTCAATGCTAAGAACCTAAAAATGGAGTTCAGCTTTAGCATAGCAAGGTGAATACGCCAAAGTATCCGTGTTGCGGGGGGCCAGGAGGGAGCGTTAGTGGCCATTTCAGAATCGCATAAGACGCCACCGGGGGTTGGGGCTTTTACCGCGGGTGGTATAGCTCCAGTCCTCCCGCATCAGATCCTATGCACGCCGCCAAGCGCAGGAGCTAGGCAGCTCCTGACACCGCCCACCTGGAAGCTGGCAGGCACTGTGATAACATCGTTTTTGGGTGCGTTACCGCCATTTGCCCTCGCAGTGTCGGCCGTTGCTTTATTTTACCGGTAACGTCTCTTTTTGCTCATGTTTGCACTTGCAGTTATAGCGCACTGAAGTAAATGAGCGCTGAGAACCTCTTCATGCGCATGGAGCTTTGGCGTGGAGCATATTATCATTGTGCTGATGAATAATGGGTGAACCATGAGGCGGCGCTAGCAGGGTTCCTGTTGCAGTCTCCAGCGCCGCCTTAATGCCCCCAGGCAGCCCCCAGGGGACACGCCTTCCCCAATAATGAACCCCGTGGCATGCCTTAGCAGCTGCACGAAGAGGAAATACCTCACTTAAAATCCAAAATGTGAACATTGCAAAACTAGGCATGAGCACACAGGCTGTGACTCACTTCCTCCGTGCACCCGACCATGCGTGGCCGCCATTCACATGCAATGGTGCCCGGTGTGTGCCCCGCGTCACTGCCCAGTCACCTAGGACTATTGGGAGCTTTGCCAACTACCCACGAATCTAATTACCGGAAGTGATCCTAATTAAGTAGTTCCACAGCAACAGCTGTTCGCTGCCCGAACTTTAAATGTGGAATAATGCTGAACATGGCATGGAAACGGGGGCAAGCAACTTCAAGGGCACCTGAACAAGAGAGAGGGAACAGATTCGGGGAAGTTCGCGAACCTTTGCTTGTGCAACTGACTCCAGGAGCCCATTTGACTTGTGGCAAAAAAGATACACCCCTTTGACGAAGCGGCTCTGGAGTGCGTCCATCATAAGTGCACACATCCTGAGGCCCCCCACTTCTCGTGCACACTTGCAGAAACCAGAGGGTAGAGTGGGGTGTTTCCTCCTATTCCAAAAGTGCATGAAAAGCGTGAAGATGAGTCCATTCCCCTGCACCGTCTCGGAGCAGGCACAGGGGAATGTGCAATCATAGAAGGGTGCGATTCTCACCCTCCTGTATATGCATTGAAACGTGTACCGATGAAGCACTGCTTTGCCACTGCCAGTGGCGCAACACAAAACACCAGCTTGGGGTCAAGTTATGACTTTAGTTTTTAGCCCATTCCCATTCTCTAACATCTGGACTCCTGCTTTTGCAGCTGGTTTTAGGGTGCGCTCCCGTCCACTGTCTTTCTGGAGGCGGCTTCTGCTTCACTGTACTATGGACCATGAATGCAGTTTCTTTCTTGTTGGTGCTCTTTGTTCTTTTTTCTCTCTGTTTCTTTGCTTTCCCCTGTTGTTGCTAGTCATCCTTACTTCTTGTGTACCAATTCACTCATTTTGTAAAGCGTCTCGCCATAAGGCGCTATGGATGCAAACAAACAAACAAACTCAGGGGGTCTCCATGCAGAAATTGCCAACACACTGAGAAATACAGGTGCTTTGGTCCAGTTTGGAGGCCATTCACTAGTGCCCCCCCCGTACCACAGCGGATCCAGGGGCGACCATTACTCTTCTCTCCACTTGTGTGTTTCTGTCCTCAAATAGGGATAGAAATGTGTATTTCTCTTGATTCACGTTTCATGGTGAGAGCAACGCCAGATGTCAAGATTCATTCCAAACCTTCCAGCCATCACCTCTTTTTTTTTTTGTCACCCCGAATGGGACGGGTATGCCCAGACGTGTGTACCGTGCCTGCTGGGCCTAGCGACCCAAGATACTCCTCACTGATGAGGCCCAACAAGGCCGAAACATGTCTGGGGATGCTTGTGGTCTCGTGCAGAAGGGATGTGACCTAGCAGTTCGGGCTGGACTGCCCCTTTTGGGGTAGGACCAAGCCTGATTTACATATGTTTTTTCCCCTTCTGTAATGGCTTGGCAGGCTGAAAAACGATGGTCTGGAGGGTTGCCCAGAGCTTTGCCCGTGGTTATGATTAATTCAAAACCTTCCAGCCATCACCTTTCTGTTTTACTAAAGTCACCCCGAGTGGGACGGGTATGCCCAGACGTGGGTCCGAGTCTGCCGGGCCTAGAGAGCCAAGCTACTCCTCACTGATGACGCCCAAAAAGGCTGAAACATGTCTGGGGATGGTCTCGTGCAGAAGGGATAGGGGTAGGACCAAGCCTGATTTGCATATGTTTTTCCCCTTCTTTAATGGCTTGGCAGGCTGCAAAACCATGGTCTGGAGGGTTGCCCAGGGCAATGCCAGAGGTTAGGATTCATTCCAAACCTTCCAGCCATCACCTCTTGTGTTTTGCTGGTGACCCTATAAGCCACGTGATGAGGGTCCATAATGCATCAGAACTGCACTAATTTATTTCAGGGGGTCAACGAGCACACTATTTGCGCTGGCGCACCGCCCCTGCGAAATGCACAAGTCACTTTTGTGAACATGGTCGCCTGCACATTTCTGAGAGCCCCCCTTGAAGACATCCGGGGGCAGTGCCCTTGAGTGGGAGGAAAGGTGGGTGGTCCCTAAAGTACTGTGAAAGGAGTGTGGGCCAAGGATGGAGGGGGGGGGCGCTTAGTAATAATGATTCAGTATTTTGTTTATCTTCATGATATTATAGGCCCAGCACTGCAGCTGGTGAGAGGGTAGAACCCTTGCTCTGGCACGTGTTCAGTAGATGCACGGTTTTAATCCCAAATCCACAACATAACATAACACAACACAACACAACACAACACACATAACATAACATAACATATAACATAACATAACATAACATAACATAACATAACATAACACAATGTAACACAACGCAACATAACACAACATAACACAACATAACATAACATGCCTAAAGCACTGATCCCACATACGGGACCCTGCGGGCAAACGGGGAGCAGAGTAGTCCAGCTCCGTGCACATTTTGTAATGCACTGGGTTCTTATAGTGGTGAATCGTGCACCAGATGTGCCCACAGTCTGGCCAAATAAGTGCCACACATGGGAGGGTGGAGGGGGGGGTTGGAAGACTTGCGCCTGCGCCACCTCACACAGGGGCGAAGGGCGGAGCAACACGGTGGGTGAGGAATGCCGCAGTGGAGCCAGTGGGGTCCCCATGATTTATATTATTTGGGGGGACACAGGGACCCAGAGTGGCGGATCTATAGTTGCCAACAAAAAACTCCTGTAGCATAAACAATCGACCACACACCTCTGTGCTTGTGTGTGAACAATAGTGTAGGTTGTGTTATGGTAAAGGTATTTGTACCGTGCACCGTCACCACTGGAAGTGGTCCCCAGGCGCCCTGGCGGATCTCAAAGAGGAGGGGTGGGTGGTTAGTAGGGTGTAGTGGGAGTAGGAGCTGTGATGTCCTGTTGGAGCCTCAGATCGGTTTTCACTGTGCGCTGAGCTTGAGTGCGGTTATCGGATCGGTGACCGTTCCCATGTGCTGTTGCTGCGGGTTCAGTGTCGTTTGTCTGTTATTGCAGTGTGGTGAACAGGGGCGTTGCTAGGGGGGGCTTAGGGGGCAATAGCCCCTGATCTTTTGGTTGTAGCCCCGGATAGAATCTCAGGATCTACAGCCAAAAGACTAGCTAGCCCCCAGTCCCAACAGTTCCGACATCAGCTTAGCCCCGGGTCTTTTCCAGACCTAGCAACTCCCCTGGTGGTGAAGTACGTGTGGGTGTCTGTGCGGAGCGGTGGTTGTGTGGGTTTCTGGGTGAGAGGAGCGTGGGGAAAGTTGGGGTTTTCTAGTTGGGGTTAGTGGGTTTCTCTGTTCCGCATCTATCGTTTTCTGTTCATTTTCGGTTTGCAGTGTTCTCCTCCCTTCCTGTGCAATTCGGTTGGACCTTGTGCTCCTGGTCCCTCCTTGCCCCTTCCCAAGTGGGATCTTGACCTTTCTATGTTTCCTTTTTGAGCTAGTGGTAGGCGGTAAAGGCACTGTCCCCGACCCCCCCCCACACTGACCCCTCACCCCCGCTCTGGTTAGGGAAGTTATCCGCTGCGTAGAGACCTGATTCACGACCCATCCAGGGCAGGCCAGTAGTACAATGAGATGGGTGCAAATCTCAAGGAAGCAAAGGAACACTTGGATATCACTTTTATATGGGGCTGTCTGGAGTGGTTGGCTCAGTGGACTAATGCATCCATCCACTAAAGAGGTCTGTGGTTAACACCATGGACACAGGTTCGAATCCAGGCCCTCTCAGCCCTTCATCCTTCCGAGGTCGATAAAATGGTGTAGAGTTAAATTGGATCACAATAAACCTCTGTATCTGTCAATAGCGCCAAGATGCAGCTACAGGAGCATCTACACGTACACCTGTTAGGTTTAATTCAATGAAGGTCTCTGCAGTCACACTTAAATGAACACCAGAACGAAGCCATTATTTATTCTCAGACTTTGCTAAAATGTCGACCTTTCGACCTTCACAGTGAGGGCGCGCGCAGCTTTGGGCAACGCCTTGCATCCTGCGCCTCGTTTCCTATTGATGTGTCTCCTTTACTAGAGTGCTCCGAAGCAGGGCAAAGAGGTCATGGCACACGCCCTATAAATATGATATGGCATTGCATAGGGACTGGAGGGCACAGGAGAAAGAGGCGGGTGGGTGGGGGGATATCGGAGTAAATATTTCAATACAATTGCAGTTGATCACCCTCCTGTAGTGCGAGAGGATAGCTCAGTGGGTTAAACCCTAGCCTGCACGTTCCAAGTTCAAATCTCGGCGGCTGCATCGGCCCTTCATCCTTCTGAGGTGAATACATTGAGTACAGCGCTTAGAAGCACGCGGAATCTGGAATGAAGGCGGATAAGGTCAGAGTAGCACCACCACCTGGAGTGTTTTGGCCCACGATGATAGGCCACAGAAGCATGCCAGCTCCAGGCAGGAAGGGGCGCCCAGTGTTCTTGGCATAGTCATATATGGACCTTGGACCCGCCCCCAGCTGAAACCTCTCAGATACAGCGCAGGAGCCACCGGAGGGAACCCAGGACACACGTGACGGGAGGAAGGCCTCGTGCCACGAGGGCTTTGCTGGATATGGCACACTTGCACACCTGCCCCTGGGGGTTCTGCTACCATGGCCTCATCTATATGCGGCGCATGCTCTTCCATCAGGCTCTCCACCTATGGGCGCACGCTCCAGGGCACTTTGCACCGCCTTCGTCCCTCTTCCCTTTCTCCGCGAGCGGCTCCCAGAGTTCCCGCTTCTCCTCAGCCTGTCCCTGGCTCTGTCACTTCTGACAGGTGCCTCGGAGTTCCCGGATGTTACGCCTGGGATTTGCGCGTCCAGCTCTTGCCCCCGCACTTTAAGGGCGTCCAGAGCACATTTTGGGGCCTCGCACACGTCCTGTACTTGTACTACTTTTGCACGGGAGCGGAAATCACCATCACAGGAAAATGCTCGTTTCCTTCTTTTCCGTGTGCCTGGTCCCTGCTTCCTGTTACCATGCACTGCCTGCCTCGCCTGATCCCCTACCTCCTGTTACACACGCACTGCCTGCCTCCCGCCTGATCCCCTGCCTCCTGTTACACATGCACTGCCTGCCTCCCGCCTGGCCCCCTGCCTCCTGTTACACATGCACTGCCTGCCTCCCGCCTGGTCCCCTCCCTCCTGTTACACATGCACTGCCTGCCTCCCGCCTGGTCCCCTGCCTCCTGTTACACATGCACTGCCTGCCTCCCGCCTGGTCCCCTGTCTCCTGTTACACATGCACTGCCTGCCTCCCGCCTGGTCCCCTCCCTTCTGTTACACATGCACTGCCTGCCTCCCGCCTGGTCCCCTGCCTCCTGTTACACATGCACTGCCTGCCTCCCGCCTGGTCCCCTGCCTCCTGTTACACATGCACTGCCTGCCTCCCGCCTGGTCCCCTGCCTCCTGTTACACATGCACTGCCTGCCTCCCGCCTGGTCCCCTGCCTCCTGTTACACATGCACTGCCTGCCTCCCGCCTGGTCCCCTGCCTCCTGTTACACACGCACTGCCTGCCTCCCGCCTGGTCCCCTGCCTCCTGTTACACACGCACTGCCTGGCTCCCGCCTGGTCCCCTGCCTCCTGTTACACACGCACTGCCTGCCTCCCGCCTGGTCCACTGGCTCCTGTTACACACGCACTGCCTGCCTCCCGCCTGGTCCCCTCCCTCCTGTTACACACGCACTGCCTGTCTCCCGCCTGGTCCCCTGCCTCCTGTTACACATGCACTGCCTGCCTCCCGCCTGGTCCCCTGCTTCCTGTTACACATGCACTGCCTGCCTCCCGCCTGGTCCCCTGGCTCCTGTTACACATGCACTGCCTGTCTCCCGCCTGGTCCCCTGCCTCCTGTTACACATGCACTGCCTGCCTCCCGCCTGGTCCACTGGCTCCTGTTACACATGCACTGCCTGCCTCCCGCCTGGTCCCCTGCCTCCTGTTACACATGCACTGCCTGCCTCCCGCCTGGTCCACTGGCTCCTGTTACCATGCACTGCCTGCCTCCCGCCTGGTCCCCTATCTCCTGTTACACATGCACTGCCTGCCTCCCGCCTGGTCCCCTGCCTCCTGTTACACATGCACTGCCTGCCTCCCGCCTGGTCCACTGGCTCCTGTTACACATGCACTGCCTGCCTCCCGCCTGGTCCCCTGCCTCCTGTTACACATGCACTGCCTGCCTCCCGCCTGGTCCACTGGCTCCTGTTACCATGCACTGCCTGCCTCCCGCCTGGTCCCCTACCTCCTGTTACACATGCACTGCCTGCCTCCCACCCTCCTGTTACACATGCACTGCCTGTCTCCCGCCTGGTCCCCTGCCTCCTGTTACACATGCACTGCCTGCCTCCCGCCTGGTCCCCTGCCTCCTGTTACACATGCACTGCCTGCCTCCCGCCTGGTCCCCTACCTCCTGTCCCACATGCACTGCCTGCCTCCCGCCTGGTCCCCTCCCTCCTGTTACACATGCACTGCCTGCCTCCATCCAGGTCCCCTGCCTCCTGTTACCATGCAAAGCCTGCCTCCCGCCTGGTCCCCTACCTCCTGTTACACACGCACTGCCTGCCTCCCGCCTGGTCCCCTCCCTCCTGTTACACATGCACTGCCTGCCTCCCGCCTGGTCCCCTGCCTCCTGTTACACATGCACTGCCTGCCTCCCGCCTGGCCCCCTACCTCCTGTTACACATGCACTGCCTGCCTCCCGCCTGGTCCCCTACCTCCTGTTACACATGCACTGCCTGCCTCCCGCCTGGTCCCTGCCTCCTGTTACACATGCACTGGCTGCCTCCCGCCTGGTCCCTGCCTCCTGTTACCATGCACTGCCTGCCTCCCGCCTGGTCCCCTGCCTCCTGTTACACATGCACTGCCTGCCTCCCGCCTGGTCCCCTACCTCCTGTTACACATGCACTGCCTGCCTCCCGCCTGGTCCCCTGCCTCCTGTTACACATACACTGCCTGCCTCCATCCTGGTCCCCTGCCTCCTGTTACACATGCACTGCCTGCCTCCCGCCTGGTCCCCTCCCTTCTGTTACACATGCACTGCCTGCCTCCCGCCTGGTCCCCTGCCTCCTGTTACACATGCACTGCCTGCCTCCCGCCTGGTCCCCTGCCTCCTGTTACACATGCACTGCCTGCCTCCCGCCTGGTCCCCTGCCTCCTGTTACACACGCACTGCCTGCCTCCCGCCTGGTCCCCTACCTCCTGTTACACATACACTGCCTGCCTCCCGGCTGGTCCCCTGCCTCCTGTTACACATGCACTGCCTGCCTCCCGCCTGGTCCCTGCCTCCTGTTACCATGCACTGCCTGCCTCCCGCCTGGTCCCCTGCCTCCTGTTACACATGCACTGCCTGCCTCCCGCCTTGTCCCCTACCTCCTGTTACACATGCACTGCCTGTCTCCCGCCTGGTCCCCTGCCTCCTGTTACACATGCACTGCCTGCCTCCCGCCTGGTCCACTGGCTCCTGTTACCCATGCACTGCCTGCCTCCCGCCTGGTCCCCTGCCTCCTGTTACACATGCACTGCCTGCCTCCCGCCTGGTCCCCTACCTCCTGTTACACATGCACTGCCTGCCTCCCGACTGGTCCCCTACCTCCTGTTACACATGCACTGCCTGCCTCCCGCCTGGTCCACTGGCTCCTGTTACACATGCACTGCCTGCCTCCCACCTGGTCCCCTGCCTCCTGTTACACATGCACTGCCTGCCTCCCGCCTGGTCCACTGGCTCCTGTTACCATGCACTGCCTGCCTCCCGCCTGGTCCCCTACCTCCTGTTACACATGCACTGCCTGCCTCCCGCCTGGTCCCCTACCTCCTGTTACACATGCACTGCCTGCCTCCCGCCTGGTCCACTGGCTCCTGTTACACATGCACTGCCTGCCTCCTGCCTGGTCCCCTGCCTCCTGTTACACATGCACTGCCTGCCTCCCGCCTGGTCCACTGGCTCCTGTTACACATGCACTGCCTGCCTCCCGCCTGGTCCCCTGCCTCCTGTTACACATGCACTGCCTGCGTTCCACCTGGTCCCCTCCCTCCTGTTACACATGCACTGCCTGTCTCCCGCCTGGTCCCCTGCCTCCTGTTACACATGCACTGCCTGCCTCCCGCCTGGTCCACTGGCTCCTGTTACACATGCACTGCCTGCCTCCCGCCTGGTCCACTGGCTCCTGTTACACATGCACTGCCTGCCTCCCGCCTGGTCCCCTGCCTCCTGTTACACATGCACTGCCTGCCTCCCGCCTGGTCCACTGGCTCCTGTTACCATGCACTGCCTGCCTCCCGCCTGGTCCCCTACCTCCTGTTACACATGCACTGCCTGCCTCCCGCCTGGTCCCCTACCTCCTGTTACACATGCACTGCCTGCCTCCCGCCTGGTCCACTGGCTCCTGTTACACATGCACTGCCTGCCTCCCACCTGGTCCCCTGCCTCCTGTTACACATGCACTGCCTGCCTCCCGCCTGGTCCACTGGCTCCTGTTACCATGCACTGCCTGCCTCCCGCCTGGTCCCCTACCTCCTGTTACACATGCACTGCCTGCCTCCCGCCTGGTCCCCTACCTCCTGTTACACATGCACTGCCTGCCTCCCGCCTGGTCCACTGGCTCCTGTTACACATGCACTGCCTGCCTCCTGCCTGGTCCCCTGCCTCCTGTTACACATGCACTGCCTGCGTTCCACCTGGTCCCCTCCCTCCTGTTACACATGCACTGCCTGTCTCCCGCCTGGTCCCCTGCCTCCTGTTACACATGCACTGCCTGCCTCCCGCCTGGTCCCCTGCCTCCTGTTACACATGCACTGCCTGCCTCCCGCCTGGTCCCCTGCCTCCTGTTACACATGCATTGCCTGCCTCCCGCCTGGTCCCCTGCCTCCTGTCCCACATGCACTGCCTGCCTCCCGCCTGGTCCCCTCCCTCCTGTTACACATGCACTGCCTGCCTCCCGCCTGGTCCCCTGCCTCCTGTTACACATGCACTGCCTGCCTCCCGCCTGGTCCCCTGCCTCCTGTTACACATGCACTGCCTGCCTCCCGCCTGGTCCCCTCCCTCCTGTTACACATGCACTGCCTGCCTCCCGCCTGGTCCCCTGCCTCCTGTTACACATGCACCGCCTGCCTCCCGCCTGGTCCCCTGCCTCCTGTTACCATGCACTGCCTGCCTCCCGCCTGGTCCCCTGCCTCCTGTTACACATGCACTGCCTGCCTCCCGCCTGGTCCCCTGCCTCCTGTTACACATGCACTGCCTGCCTCCCGCCTGGTCCCCTCCCTCCTGTTACCATGCACTGCCTGCCTCCCGCCTGGTCCCCTCCCTCCTGTTACACATGCACTGCCTGCCTCCCGCCTGGTCCCCTGCCTCCTGTTACACATGCACTGCCTGCCTCCCGCCTGGTCCCCTGCCTCCTGTTACACATACACTGCCTGCCTCCCGCCTGGTCCCCTACCTCCTGTTACACATGCACTGCCTGCCTCCATCCTGGTCCCCTGCCTCCTGTTACACATGCACTGCCTGCCTCCCGCCTGGTCCCCTCCCTCCTGTTACACATGCACTGCCTGCCTCCCGCCTGGTCCCCTCCCTCCTGTTACACATGCACTGCCTGCCTCCCGCCTGGTCCCCTCCCTCCTGTTACACATGCACTGCCTGCCTCCCGCCTGGTCCCCTGCCTCCTGTTACACATGCACTGCCTGCCTCCCAGCCCCCTGCCTCCTGTTACACATTCACTGCCTGCCTCCCGCCTGGCCCCCTGCCTCCTGTTACACATGCACTGCCTGCCTCCCGCCTGGCCCCCTGCCTCCTGTTACACATGCACTGCCTGCCTCCCGCTTGGTCCCCTCCCTTCTGTTACCATGCACTGCCTGCCTCCCGCCTGGTCCCCTGCCTCCTGTTACACATGCACTGCCTGCCTCCCGCCTGGTCCCCTGCCTCCTGTTACACATGCACTGCCTGCCTCCCGCCTGGTCCGCTGCCTCCTGTTACACATGCACTGCCTGCCTCCCGCCTGGTCCCCTGCCTCCTGTTACACATGCACTGCCTGCCTCCCGCCTGGTCCCCTGCCTCCTGTTACACATGCACTGCCTGCCTCCCGCCTGGTCCCCTGCCTCCTGTTACACATGCACTGCCTGCCTCCCGCCTGGCCCCCTGCCTCCTGTTACACATGCACTGCCTGCCTCCCGCCTGGCCCCCTGCCTCCTGTTACACATGCACTGCCTGCCTCCCGCCTGGTCCCCTGCCTCCTGTTACACATGCACTGCCTGCCTCCCGCCTGGTCCCCTGCCTCCTGTTACACATGCACTGCCTGCATTCCGCCTGGTCCCCTGCCTCCTGTTACCATGCACTGCCTGCCTCCCGCCTGGTCCCCTGCCTCCTGTTACACATGCACTGCCTGCCTCCCGCCTGGTCCCCTGCCTCCTGTTACACATGCACTGCCTGCATTCCGCCTGGTCCCCTGCCTCCTGTTACCATGCACTGCCTGCCTCCCGCCTGGTCCCCTGCCTCCTGTTACACATGCACTGCCTGCCTCCCGCCTGGTCCCCTCCCTCCTGTTACACATGCACTGCCTGCCTCCCGCCTGGTCCCCTCCCTCCTGTTACACATGCACTGCCTGCCTCCCGCCTGGTCCCCTACCTCCTGTTACACATGCACTGCCTGCATTCCGCCTGGTCTCCTAACTTCTGTTACACATGCACTGCCTGCCTCCCGCCTGGTCCCCTGCCTCCTGTTACACATGCACTGCCTGCCTCCCGCCTGGTCCCCTGCCTCCTGTTACACATGCACTGCCTGCCTCCCGCCTGGTCCCCTGCCTCCTGTTACACATGCACTGCCTGCCTCCCGCCTGGTCCCCTGCCTCCTGTTACACATGCACTGCCTGCCTCCCGCCTGGTCCCCTGCCTCCTGTTACACATGCACTGCCTGCCTCCCGCCTGGTCCCCTGCCTCCTGTTACACATGCACTGCCTGCCTCCCGCCTGGCCCCCTGCCTCCTGTTACACATGCACTGCCTGCCTCCCGCCTGGCCCCCTACCTCCTGTTACACATGCACTGCCTGCCTCCCGCCTGGTCCCCTGCCTCCTGTTACACATGCACTGCCTGCCTCCCGCCTGGTCCCCTGCCTCCTGTTACACATACACTGCCTGCCTCCCGTTACCATGCACTGCCTGCCTCCCGCCTGGTCCCCTGCCTCCTGTTACACATGCACTGCCTGCCTCCCGCCTGGTCCCCTGCCTCCTGTTACACATGCACTGCCTGCCTCCCGCCTGGTCCCCTCCCTCCTGTTACACATGCACTGCCTGCTTCCCGCCTGGTCCCCTCCCTCCTGTTACACATGCACTGCCTGCCTCCCGCCTGGTCCGCTGCCTCCTGTTACACATGCACCGCCTGCCTCCCACCTGGTCCCCTGCCTCCTGTTACCATGCACTGCCTGCCTCCCGCCTGGTCCCCTGCCTCCTGTTACACATGCACCGCCTGCCTCCCGCCTGGTCCCCTGCCTCCTGTTACACATGCACCGCCTGCCTCCCGCCTGGTCTCCTGCCTCCTGTTACACATGCACTGCCTGCCTCCCACCTGGTCCCCTCCCTCCTGTTACACATGCACTGCCTGCCTCCCGCCTGGTCCCCTCCCTCCTGTTACACATGCACTGCCTGCCTCCCGCCTGGTCCCCTCCCTCCTGTTACACATGCACTGCCTGCCTCCCGCCTGGTCCGCTGCCTCCTGTTACACATGCACCGCCTGCCTCCCGCCTGGTCCCCTGCCTCCTGTTACCATGCACTGCCTGCCTCCCGCCTGGTCCCCTGCCTCCTGTTACACATGCACTGCCTGGCTCCCGCCTGGTCCCCTGCCTCCTGTTACCATGCACTGCCTGCCTCCCGCCTGGTCCCCTGCCTCCTGTTACACATGCACTGCCTGCCTCCCGCCTGGTCCCCTGCCTCCTGTTACCATGCACAGCCTGCCTCCCGCCTGGTCACCTCCCTCCTGTTACACATGCACTGCCTGCCTTCCGCCTGGTCCCCTGCCTCCTGTTACCATGCACTGCCTGCCTCCCGCCTGGTCCCCTGCCTCCTGTTACACATGCACTGCCTGCCTCCCGCCTGGTCCCCTACCTCCTGTTACACATGCACCACCTGCCTCCCGCCTGGTCCCCTCCCTCCTGCTACACATGCACTGCCTGTCTCCCGCCTGGTCCCCTACCTCCTGTTACACATGCACTTCCTGCGTTCCGCCTGGTCCCCTACCTCCTGTTACACATGCACTGCCTGCCTCCCGCCTGGTCCCCTGCCTCCTGTTACACATGCACTGCCTGCCTCCCGCCTGGTCCCCTGCCTCCTGTTACACATACACTGCCTGCCTCCCGCCTGGTCCCCTCCCTCCTGCTACACATGCACTGCCTGCCTCCCCCCTGGTCCCCTGCCTCCTGTTACACATGCACTGCCTGCCTCCCGCCTGGTCCCCTGCCTCCTGTTACACATGCACTGCCTGTCTCCCGCCAGGTCCGCTGCCTCCTGTTACACATGCACTGCCTGCCTCCCGCCAGGTCCGCTGCCTCCTGTTACCATGCACTGCCTGCCTCCCGCCTGGTCCCCTCCCTCCTGTTACACATGCACTGCCTGCGGTCCGCCTGGTCCCCTACCTCCTGTTACACATGCACTGCCTGCCTCCCGCCTGGTCCCCTCCCTCCTGCTACACACGCAAAGCCTGCCTCCCTCCTGGTCCCCTGCCTCCTGTTACACATGCACTGCCTGCCTCCCGCCTGGTCCCCTGCCTCCTGTTACACATGCACTGCTTGCCTCCCGCCTGGTCCCCTACCTCCTGTTACACATGCACTGCCTGCCTCCCGCCTGGTCCCCTACCTCCTGTTACACACGCAAAGCCTGCCTCCCGCCTGGTCCCCTGCCTCCTGTTACACATGCACTGCCTGCCTCCCGCCTGGTCCCCTACCTCCTGTTACACATGCACTGCCTGCCTCCTGCCTGGTCCCCTACCTCCTGTTACACATGCACTGCCTGCCTCCCGCCTGGTCCCCTGCCTCCTGTTACACATGCACTGCCTGCGTTCCACCTGGTCCCCTGCCTCCTGTTACACATACACTGCCTGCCTCCCGCCTGGTCCCCTGCCTCCTGTTACACATGCACTGCCTGCCTCCATCCTGGTCCCCTGCCTCCTGTTACACATGCACTGCCTGCCTCCATCCTGGTCCCCTGCCTCCTGTTACACATGCACTGCCTGCCTGCGTCCCGCCTGGTCCCCTACCTCCTGTTACACATGCACTGCCTGCCTCCCGCCTGGTCCCCTGCCTCCTGTTACACATACACTGCCTGCCTCCCACCTGGTCCCCTACCTCCTGTTACACATGCACTGCCTGCCTCCCGACTGGTCCCCTACCTCCTGTTACACATGCACTGCCTGCCTCCCGCCTGGTCCACTGGCTCCTGTTACACATGCACTGCCTGCCTCCCACCTGGTCCCCTGCCTCCTGTTACACATGCACTGCCTGCCTCCCGCCTGGTCCACTGGCTCCTGTTACCATGCACTGCCTGCCTCCCGCCTGGTCCCCTACCTCCTGTTACACATGCACTGCCTGCCTCCCGCCTGGTCCCCTACCTCCTGTTACACATGCACTGCCTGCCTCCCGCCTGGTCCACTGGCTCCTGTTACACATGCACTGCCTGCCTCCTGCCTGGTCCCCTGCCTCCTGTTACACATGCACTGCCTGCCTCCCGCCTGGTCCACTGGCTCCTGTTACACATGCACTGCCTGCCTCCCGCCTGGTCCCCTGCCTCCTGTTACACATGCACTGCCTGCGTTCCACCTGGTCCCCTCCCTCCTGTTACACATGCACTGCCTGTCTCCCGCCTGGTCCCCTGCCTCCTGTTACACATGCACTGCCTGCCTCCCGCCTGGTCCACTGGCTCCTGTTACACATGCACTGCCTGCCTCCCGCCTGGTCCACTGGCTCCTGTTACACATGCACTGCCTGCCTCCCGCCTGGTCCCCTGCCTCCTGTTACACATGCACTGCCTGCCTCCCGCCTGGTCCACTGGCTCCTGTTACCATGCACTGCCTGCCTCCCGCCTGGTCCCCTACCTCCTGTTACACATGCACTGCCTGCCTCCCGCCTGGTCCCCTACCTCCTGTTACACATGCACTGCCTGCCTCCCGCCTGGTCCACTGGCTCCTGTTACACATGCACTGCCTGCCTCCCACCTGGTCCCCTGCCTCCTGTTACACATGCACTGCCTGCCTCCCGCCTGGTCCACTGGCTCCTGTTACCATGCACTGCCTGCCTCCCGCCTGGTCCCCTACCTCCTGTTACACATGCACTGCCTGCCTCCCGCCTGGTCCCCTACCTCCTGTTACACATGCACTGCCTGCCTCCCGCCTGGTCCACTGGCTCCTGTTACACATGCACTGCCTGCCTCCTGCCTGGTCCCCTGCCTCCTGTTACACATGCACTGCCTGCGTTCCACCTGGTCCCCTCCCTCCTGTTACACATGCACTGCCTGTCTCCCGCCTGGTCCCCTGCCTCCTGTTACACATGCACTGCCTGCCTCCCGCCTGGTCCCCTGCCTCCTGTTACACATGCACTGCCTGCCTCCCGCCTGGTCCCCTGCCTCCTGTTACACATGCATTGCCTGCCTCCCGCCTGGTCCCCTGCCTCCTGTCCCACATGCACTGCCTGCCTCCCGCCTGGTCCCCTCCCTCCTGTTACACATGCACTGCCTGCCTCCCGCCTGGTCCCCTGCCTCCTGTTACACATGCACTGCCTGCCTCCCGCCTGGTCCCCTGCCTCCTGTTACACATGCACTGCCTGCCTCCCGCCTGGTCCCCTCCCTCCTGTTACACATGCACTGCCTGCCTCCCGCCTGGTCCCCTGCCTCCTGTTACACATGCACCGCCTGCCTCCCGCCTGGTCCCCTGCCTCCTGTTACCATGCACTGCCTGCCTCCCGCCTGGTCCCCTGCCTCCTGTTACACATGCACTGCCTGCCTCCCGCCTGGTCCCCTGCCTCCTGTTACACATGCACTGCCTGCCTCCCGCCTGGTCCCCTCCCTCCTGTTACCATGCACTGCCTGCCTCCCGCCTGGTCCCCTCCCTCCTGTTACACATGCACTGCCTGCCTCCCGCCTGGTCCCCTGCCTCCTGTTACACATGCACTGCCTGCCTCCCGCCTGGTCCCCTGCCTCCTGTTACACATACACTGCCTGCCTCCCGCCTGGTCCCCTACCTCCTGTTACACATGCACTGCCTGCCTCCATCCTGGTCCCCTGCCTCCTGTTACACATGCACTGCCTGCCTCCCGCCTGGTCCCCTCCCTCCTGTTACACATGCACTGCCTGCCTCCCGCCTGGTCCCCTCCCTCCTGTTACACATGCACTGCCTGCCTCCCGCCTGGTCCCCTCCCTCCTGTTACACATGCACTGCCTGCCTCCCGCCTGGTCCCCTGCCTCCTGTTACACATGCACTGCCTGCCTCCCAGCCCCCTGCCTCCTGTTACACATTCACTGCCTGCCTCCCGCCTGGCCCCCTGCCTCCTGTTACACATGCACTGCCTGCCTCCCGCCTGGCCCCCTGCCTCCTGTTACACATGCACTGCCTGCCTCCCGCTTGGTCCCCTCCCTTCTGTTACCATGCACTGCCTGCCTCCCGCCTGGTCCCCTGCCTCCTGTTACACATGCACTGCCTGCCTCCCGCCTGGTCCCCTGCCTCCTGTTACACATGCACTGCCTGCCTCCCGCCTGGTCCGCTGCCTCCTGTTACACATGCACTGCCTGCCTCCCGCCTGGTCCCCTGCCTCCTGTTACACATGCACTGCCTGCCTCCCGCCTGGTCCCCTGCCTCCTGTTACACATGCACTGCCTGCCTCCCGCCTGGTCCCCTGCCTCCTGTTACACATGCACTGCCTGCCTCCCGCCTGGCCCCCTGCCTCCTGTTACACATGCACTGCCTGCCTCCCGCCTGGCCCCCTGCCTCCTGTTACACATGCACTGCCTGCCTCCCGCCTGGTCCCCTGCCTCCTGTTACACATGCACTGCCTGCCTCCCGCCTGGTCCCCTGCCTCCTGTTACACATGCACTGCCTGCATTCCGCCTGGTCCCCTGCCTCCTGTTACCATGCACTGCCTGCCTCCCGCCTGGTCCCCTGCCTCCTGTTACACATGCACTGCCTGCCTCCCGCCTGGTCCCCTGCCTCCTGTTACACATGCACTGCCTGCATTCCGCCTGGTCCCCTGCCTCCTGTTACCATGCACTGCCTGCCTCCCGCCTGGTCCCCTGCCTCCTGTTACACATGCACTGCCTGCCTCCCGCCTGGTCCCCTCCCTCCTGTTACACATGCACTGCCTGCCTCCCGCCTGGTCCCCTCCCTCCTGTTACACATGCACTGCCTGCCTCCCGCCTGGTCCCCTACCTCCTGTTACACATGCACTGCCTGCATTCCGCCTGGTCTCCTAACTTCTGTTACACATGCACTGCCTGCCTCCCGCCTGGTCCCCTGCCTCCTGTTACACATGCACTGCCTGCCTCCCGCCTGGTCCCCTGCCTCCTGTTACACATGCACTGCCTGCCTCCCGCCTGGTCCCCTGCCTCCTGTTACACATGCACTGCCTGCCTCCCGCCTGGTCCCCTGCCTCCTGTTACACATGCACTGCCTGCCTCCCGCCTGGTCCCCTGCCTCCTGTTACACATGCACTGCCTGCCTCCCGCCTGGTCCCCTGCCTCCTGTTACACATGCACTGCCTGCCTCCCGCCTGGCCCCCTGCCTCCTGTTACACATGCACTGCCTGCCTCCCGCCTGGCCCCCTACCTCCTGTTACACATGCACTGCCTGCCTCCCGCCTGGTCCCCTGCCTCCTGTTACACATGCACTGCCTGCCTCCCGCCTGGTCCCCTGCCTCCTGTTACACATACACTGCCTGCCTCCCGTTACCATGCACTGCCTGCCTCCCGCCTGGTCCCCTGCCTCCTGTTACACATGCACTGCCTGCCTCCCGCCTGGTCCCCTGCCTCCTGTTACACATGCACTGCCTGCCTCCCGCCTGGTCCCCTCCCTCCTGTTACACATGCACTGCCTGCTTCCCGCCTGGTCCCCTCCCTCCTGTTACACATGCACTGCCTGCCTCCCGCCTGGTCCGCTGCCTCCTGTTACACATGCACCGCCTGCCTCCCACCTGGTCCCCTGCCTCCTGTTACCATGCACTGCCTGCCTCCCGCCTGGTCCCCTGCCTCCTGTTACACATGCACCGCCTGCCTCCCGCCTGGTCCCCTGCCTCCTGTTACACATGCACCGCCTGCCTCCCGCCTGGTCTCCTGCCTCCTGTTACACATGCACTGCCTGCCTCCCGCCTGGTCCCCTCCCTCCTGTTACACATGCACTGCCTGCCTCCCGCCTGGTCCCCTCCCTCCTGTTACACATGCACTGCCTGCCTCCCGCCTGGTCCCCTCCCTCCTGTTACACATGCACTGCCTGCCTCCCGCCTGGTCCGCTGCCTCCTGTTACACATGCACCGCCTGCCTCCCGCCTGGTCCCCTGCCTCCTGTTACCATGCACTGCCTGCCTCCCGCCTGGTCCCCTGCCTCCTGTTACACATGCACTGCCTGGCTCCCGCCTGGTCCCCTGCCTCCTGTTACCATGCACTGCCTGCCTCCCGCCTGGTCCCCTGCCTCCTGTTACACATGCACTGCCTGCCTCCCGCCTGGTCCCCTGCCTCCTGTTACCATGCACAGCCTGCCTCCCGCCTGGTCACCTCCCTCCTGTTACACATGCACTGCCTGCCTTCCGCCTGGTCCCCTGCCTCCTGTTACCATGCACTGCCTGCCTCCCGCCTGGTCCCCTGCCTCCTGTTACACATGCACTGCCTGCCTCCCGCCTGGTCCCCTACCTCCTGTTACACATGCACCACCTGCCTCCCGCCTGGTCCCCTCCCTCCTGCTACACATGCACTGCCTGTCTCCCGCCTGGTCCCCTACCTCCTGTTACACATGCACTTCCTGCGTTCCGCCTGGTCCCCTACCTCCTGTTACACATGCACTGCCTGCCTCCCGCCTGGTCCCCTGCCTCCTGTTACACATGCACTGCCTGCCTCCCGCCTGGTCCCCTGCCTCCTGTTACACATACACTGCCTGCCTCCCGCCTGGTCCCCTCCCTCCTGCTACACATGCACTGCCTGCCTCCCCCCTGGTCCCCTGCCTCCTGTTACACATGCACTGCCTGCCTCCCGCCTGGTCCCCTGCCTCCTGTTACACATGCACTGCCTGTCTCCCGCCAGGTCCGCTGCCTCCTGTTACACATGCACTGCCTGCCTCCCGCCAGGTCCGCTGCCTCCTGTTACCATGCACTGCCTGCCTCCCGCCTGGTCCCCTCCCTCCTGTTACACATGCACTGCCTGCGGTCCGCCTGGTCCCCTACCTCCTGTTACACATGCACTGCCTGCCTCCCGCCTGGTCCCCTCCCTCCTGCTACACACGCAAAGCCTGCCTCCCTCCTGGTCCCCTGCCTCCTGTTACACATGCACTGCCTGCCTCCCGCCTGGTCCCCTGCCTCCTGTTACACATGCACTGCTTGCCTCCCGCCTGGTCCCCTACCTCCTGTTACACATGCACTGCCTGCCTCCCGCCTGGTCCCCTACCTCCTGTTACACACGCAAAGCCTGCCTCCCGCCTGGTCCCCTGCCTCCTGTTACACATGCACTGCCTGCCTCCCGCCTGGTCCCCTACCTCCTGTTACACATGCACTGCCTGCCTCCTGCCTGGTCCCCTACCTCCTGTTACACATGCACTGCCTGCCTCCCGCCTGGTCCCCTGCCTCCTGTTACACATGCACTGCCTGCGTTCCACCTGGTCCCCTGCCTCCTGTTACACATACACTGCCTGCCTCCCGCCTGGTCCCCTGCCTCCTGTTACACATGCACTGCCTGCCTCCATCCTGGTCCCCTGCCTCCTGTTACACATGCACTGCCTGCCTCCATCCTGGTCCCCTGCCTCCTGTTACACATGCACTGCCTGCCTGCGTCCCGCCTGGTCCCCTACCTCCTGTTACACATGCACTGCCTGCCTCCCGCCTGGTCCCCTGCCTCCTGTTACACATACACTGCCTGCCTCCCACCTGGTCCCCTACCTCCTGTTACACATGCACTGCCTGCCTCCCGCCTGGTCCCCTGCCTCCTGTTACACATACACTGCCTGCCTCCCGCCTGGTCCCCTGCCTCCTGTCCCACATGCACTGCCTGCCTCCATCCTGGTCCCCTGCCTCCTGTTACACATGCACTGCCTGCCTCCCGCCTGGTCCCCTACCTCCTGTTACACATGCACTGCCTGCGTTCCGCCTGGTCCCCTGCCTCCTGTTACACATGCACTGCCTGCCTCCCGCCTGGTCCCCTGCCTCCTGTTACACATGCACTGCCTGCCTCCCGCCTGGTCCCCTGCCTCCTGTTACACATACACTGCCTGCCTCCCGCCTGGTCCCCTACCTCCTGTTACACATGCACTGCCTGCCTCCATCCTGGTCCCCTGCCTCCTGTTACACATGCACTGCCTGCCTCCATCCTGGTCCCCTGCCTCCTGTTACACATGCACTGCCTGCCTCCTGCCTGGTCCCCTGCCTCCTGTTACACATGCACTGCCTGCCTCCCGCCTGGTCCCCTCCCTCCTGTTACACATGCACTGCCTGCCTCCCGCCTGGTCCACTGCCTCCTGTTACACATGCACTGCCTGCCTCCCGCCTGGTCCCCTGCCTCCTGTTACACATGCACAGCCTGCCTCCCGCCTGGTCCCCTGCCTCCTGTTACACATGCACAGCCTGCCTCCCGCCTGGTCCCCTGCCTCCTGTTACACATACACTGCCTGCCTCCCGCCTGGTCCCCTGCCTCCTGTTACACATACACTGCCTGCCTCCCGCCTGGTCCCCTACCTCCTGTTACACATGCACAGCCTGCGTTCCGCCTGGTCCCCTGCCTCCTGTTACACATGCACAGCCTGCCTCCCGCCTGGTCCCCTGCCTCCTGTTACACATACACTGCCTGCCTCCCGCCTGGTCCCCTGCCTCCTGTTACACATACACTGCCTGCCTCCCGCCTGGTCCCCTACCTCCTGTTACACATGCACTGCCTGCCCCCCACCTGGTCCCCTGCCTCCTGTCCCACATGCACTGCCTGCCTCCCGCCTGGTCCGCTGCCTCCTGTTACACACGCAAAGCCTGCATTCCGCCTGGTCTCCTAACTTCTGTTACACATGCACTGCCTGCCTCCCGCCTGGTCCCCTGCCTCCTGTTACACATGCACTGCCTGCCTCCCGCCTGGTCCCCTGCCTCCTGTCCCACATACACCGCCTGTGTGCCGCCTGGTCCACTGCCACTGGCTCCTGTTTCAATCTACAAGCCCACGAGACCTCTCAGTTCAACCAACGAAATCCGCCTGGAAGTAAAACCTTACATCAAGAAAAAACTCGGAGGAACCGCCTTCTACCACTTAGCTGCAAAAACCTGGAACTGACCACAAAAGTGATGGGTGGAAGGTTTCGAATTAATCTAAACCACTGGCAATTGCTCTGGGCAACCTTCCACACCACCGTTTTTTAGCCCGTCTGCGCCATTGCAAAAGGGGACCAGCCATAATCAGTCAGCAGCTGCCGCCACCGAAGGTAGCAGCCCAGCCCGAACTGCTAGGCCAGGTCCCCTCTGCACAGAAAACCAAGCAACCCCAGACATGTTTCAGCCTTGTTTGACCTCCTCAGTGAGGTGCAGCCTGGTTCCCTGTGGCGCAGCGAGCAAGGGACCCACGTCTGAGCATACCCTCTCTCACAAGGAGAAACAAACTGACCACAAAGTGATGGGTGGAAGGTTTCGAATGAATCTAAACCACTGGCAATTGCTCTGGGCAAAAACCTGTAACAACATCCCAAAAGAAATAAGGAACACCAAAGATCACCTTAAATTCAGAAAATTACTAAAAACCTGGCTCTTCAATACCAGAGACTAAAACCAAAACAACAGTAAGACAAAATGACTAAACGGGAAAGGGCATTGACAAGCTCCCAGAACCGACTGAGAAGCACTCAGGGCACCGGGAGGGGTGACGCCGGACAGAGTTATTCACATGCGAGACCCATGGAGAAGGAGGCAACAACCCCAGCCAATCCTTACCATCCCCAACTGCCCGTTTAGCTACAACTAGGTACCACTGGGTTGTGGAACTGACGAGATACCACCAATCACCACACTAACTGAGGTATGGACACTGGCAGGTGCACTAGCCATGTGGATGGGGGTGAGGAACATGCAAGGTTGTTGACGGAGCGGGCGGAGGAGGCAGCGAGATGTTCATGGGGCCTCGAATGCAAAATGGGCACGGACCTTCAGAGGTACAGGGTGCCCAAGCACCCCATCGGGTGAGATTACGCGAGCCCAACTGGTCAATTCAGGATAGAGATGCCAACTAACCAATGCCACTAACAATTTCCTCCTCTGCATACACCTCTCAAACTCCAAACCAAACACAACCACAAACCTCCAGCACAACAAACCGCACAAACTTCAGTACACTGCAACAACAAAACAATAAACACACATAGACTCGCACATCAGTATATGACGACTACCGGCCGCATACACCCAAGCCCAGCCGAGGGACCCACCGGGCTGAGGCCGCCAACAGCACATCACTGCTCTCTTGCGCTTTTCCAGCCTCCTCCCACTAACTCACCTTCCCTTTCTCTTTCAGAGCCGCCAGAGCGCCAGGGGACCACTCCGGTGGTGATAGAGTGCGGTACAAATGTCCTTTAACATTAACATTAACATGCACCGCCTGCCTCCCGCCTGGTCCCCTACCTCCTGTTACACACGCACCGCCTGCATACAGCCTGGTCCTCTACCTCCTGTTTCACATGCACCACCTGTGTGCCGCCTGGTCCACTGCCCCTGCCTCCTGTTACACATGCAATGCCTGCCTCCCGCCTGGTGCCCTGCCTCCTGTTACACACGCACTGCCTGCGTTCCGCCTGGTCACCTACCTCCTGTTACACACGCACCAACTGCGTCCCGCCTGGTCCCTTTCCTCCTGTTACACATGCACTGCCTGCGTGCCACCTGGTCCATGACCACTGCCTCCTATTACACATGCATCACCTGCGTTCCGCCTGGTCCACTGGCTCCTGTTACACATGCACCGCCTGCGTTCCGCCTGGTCCACTGCCTCCTCTTACATATGCACCGCCTGCATTCCGCCTCGTCCCCTACCTCCTGTTACACACGCACCGCCTGCGTCCCACCTGGTACCCTACCTCATGTTACACATGCACCGCCTGCGTACCGCCTGGTCCACTGCCACTGCCTCCTGTTACACGCACCGCCTGCGTCCCGCCTGGTCCCCTGCCTCCTGTTACACATGCACTGCCTGCCTTCCGCCTGGTCCCCTGCCTCCTGTTACACACGCACCGCCTGCGTCCTGCCTGGTCCCCTACCTCCTGTTACACACGCACCGCCTGCGTCCTGCCTGGCCCCCTGCCTCCTGTTACAGACGCACTGCCTGCGTCCCACCTGGTCCCCTGCCTCCTGTTACACATGCACCGCCTGCATTCCGCCTGGTCCCCTACCTCCTGTTTCACATGCACCGCCTGCGTTCCACCTGGTCCCCTGCCTCCTGTTTCACATGCACAGCCTGTGTTCCGCCTGGTCCCCTACCTCCTGTTACCATGCACTGCCTGCATTCCGCCTGGTCCCCTACCTCCTGTTACACACGCACCACCTGTGTCCCACCTGGCCCCCTGCCTCCTGTTACACACGCACCAGCCTGCATTCTGCCTGGTCCACTGCCTCCTGTTAAACATGCACTGCCTGCATTCTGCCTGGTCCCCTACCTCCTGTTACCATGCACTGCCTGCATTCTGCCTGGTCCCCTGCCTCCTGTTACGCACACACCACCTGTGTTCCGCCTGGTCCCCTGTCTCCTGTTACAAACACACCGCCTACGTTCTGCCTGGTTCACTGCCTCCTGTTACACACGCACCGCCTGACTTAGGCCTGGTCCCCTGCCTACTGTTACACACGCACCACCTGGGTTCCGAATGGGAGACTGCCTCCTGTTACACACGCACCACCTGCGTTCCGCCTGGGACACTGCCTCCTGTTACACACGCACCGCCTGCGTCCTGCCTGGCCCCCTGCCTCCTGTTACAGATGCACTGCCTGCGTCCCACCTGGTCCCCTGCCTCCTGTTACACATGCACCGCCTGCGTTCCGCCTGGTCCCCTGCCTCCTGTTACACACGCACCAGCCTGCATTCTGCCTGGTCCACTGCCTCCTGTTAAACATGCACTGCCTGCATTCTGCCTGGTCCCCTACCTCCTGTTACCATGCACTGCCTGCATTCTGCCTGGTCCCCTGCCTCCTGTTACACACGCTCCACCTGACCTCCACCTGGTCTCTGTCATCCTGTTACACATGCACAGCCTGCCTCCTGCCTGGTCCCCTACCTCCTGTTACACATGCACTGCCTGCCTCCCGCCTGGTCCCCTGCCTCCTGTTACACATGCACTACCTGCCTCCCGCCTGGTCCCCTGCCTCCTGTTACACACGCACCACCTGTGTCCCACCTGGCCCCCTGCCTCCTGTTACACACGCACCAGCCTGCATTCTGCCTGGTCCACTGCCTCCTGTTAAACATGCACTGCCTGCATTCTGCCTGGTCCCCTACCTCCTGTTACCATGCACTGCCTGCATTCTGCCTGGTCCCCTGCCTCCTGTTACGCACACACCACCTGCGTTCCGCCTGGTCCCCTGTCTCCTGTTACAAACACACCACCTACGTTCTGCCTGGTTCACTGCCTCCTGTTACACATGCACCGCCTGACTTCGGCCTGGTCCCCTGACTCCTGTTACACACGCACCACCTGGGTTCCGCCTGGGACACTGCCTCCTGTTACACACGCACCGCCTGCGTCCTGCCTGGCCCCCTGCCTCCTGTTACACACGCACTGCCTGCGTCCCGCCTGGTCCCCTGCCTCCTGTTACACATGCACCGCCTGCGTTCCACCTGGTCCCCTGCCTCCTGTTTCACATGCACCGCCTGCGTCCCGCCTGGTCCCTTGCCTCCTGTTACACATGCACTGCCTGCGTCCCGCCTGGTCCCCTGCCTCCTGTTACACATGCACAGCCTGCGTCCCACCTGGTCCCCTGCCTCCTGTTACACATGCACCGCCTGCGTTCCACCTGGTCCCCTACCTCCTGTTTCACATGCACAGCCTGCGTCCCGCCTGGTCCCCTGCCTCCTGTTACACATGCACTGCCTGCGTCCCGCCTGGTCCCCTGCCTCCTGTTACACATGCACAGCCTGCGTCCCACCTGGGACACTGCCTCCTGTTACACACGCACCGCCTGCGTTCCGCCTGGGACACTGCCTCCTGTTACACACGCACCGCCTGCGTTCCGCCTGAGAAACTGCCTCCTGTTACACACGCACCGCCTGCGTTCCGCCTGGGACACTGCCTCCTGTTACACACGCACCACCTGGGTTCCGCCTGGGACACTGCCTCCTGTTACAAACGCACCGCCTGCGTTCCGCCTGGGACACTGCCTCCTGTTACACATGCACCACCTGTGTCCCACCTGGCCCCCTGCCTCCTGTTACACACGCACCAGCCTGCATTCTGCCTGGTCCACTGCCTCCTGTTAAACATGCACTGCCTGCATTCTGCCTGGTCCCCTACCTCCTGTTACCATGCACTGCCTGCATTCTGCCTGGTCCCCTGCCTCCTGTTACGCACACACCACCTGCGTTCCGCCTGGTCCCCTGTCTCCTGTTACAAACACACCGCCTACGTTCTGCCTGGTTCACTGCCTCCTGTTACACACGCACCGCCTGACTTCGGCCTGGTCCCCTGCCTACTGTTACACATGCACCACCTGGGTTCCGCCTGGGACACTGCCTCCTGTTACACACGCACCACCTGCGTTCCGCCTGGGACACTGCCTCCTGTTACACACGCACCGCCTGCGTCCTGCCTGGCCCCCTGCCTCCTGTTACAGATGCACTGCCTGCGTCCCACCTGGTCCCCTGCATCCTGTTACACATGCACCGCCTGCGTTCCGCCTGGTCCCCTGCCTCCTGTTACACACGCACCAGCCTGCATTCTGCCTGGTCCACTGCCTCCTGTTAAACATGCACTGCCTGCATTCTGCCTGGTCCCCTACCTCCTGTTACCATGCACTGCCTGCATTCTGCCTGGTCCCCTGCCTCCTGTTACACACGCTCCACCTGACCTCCACCTGGTCTCTGTCATCCTGTTACACATGCACAGCCTGCCTCCTGCCTGGTCCCCTACCTCCTGTTACACATGCACTGCCTGCCTCCCGCCTGGTCCCCTGCCTCCTGTTACACATGCACTGCCTGCCTCCCGCCTGGTCCCCTGCCTCCTGTTACACATGCACCACCTGTGTCCCACCTGGCCCCCTGCCTCCTGTTACACACGCACCAGCCTGCATTCTGCCTGGTCCACTGCCTCCTGTTAAACATGCACTGCCTGCATTCTGCCTGGTCCCCTACCTCCTGTTACCATGCACTGCCTGCATTCTGCCTGGTCCCCTGCCTCCTGTTACGCACACACCACCTGCGTTCCGCCTGGTCCCCTGTCTCCTGTTACAAACACACCACCTATGTTCTGCCTGGTTCACTGCCTCCTGTTACACATGCACCGCCTGACTTCGGCCTGGTCCCCTGCCTCCTGTTACACACGCACCACCTGGGTTCCGCCTGGGACACTGCCTCCTGTTACACACGCACCGCCTGCGTCCTGCCTGGCCCCCTGCCTCCTGTTACACACGCACTGCCTGCGTCCCGCCTGGTCCCCTGCCTCCTGTTACACATGCACCGCCTGCGTTCCACCTGGTCCCCTGCCTCCTGTTTCACATGCACCGCCTGCGTCCCGCCTGGTCCCCTGCCTCCTGTTACACATGCACTGCCTGCGTCCCGCCTGGTCCCCTGCCTCCTGTTACACATACACAGCCTGCGTCCCACCTGGTCCCCTGCCTCCTGTTACACATGCACCGCCTGCGTTCCACCTGGTCCCCTACCTCCTGTTTCACATGCACAGCCTGCGTCCCGCCTGGTCCCCTGCCTCCTGTTACACATGCACTGCCTGCGTCCCGCCTGGTCCCCTGCCTCCTGTTACACATGCACTGCCTGCCACCCGCCTGGTCCCCTCCCTCCTGTTACACATGCACAGCCTGCGTCCCACCTGGGACACTGCCTCCTGTTACACACGCACCGCCTGCGTTCCGCCTGGGACACTGCCTCCTGTTACACACGCACCGCCTGTGTTCCGCCTGGGACACTGCCTCCTGTTACACACGCACCGCCTGCGTTCCGTCTGGGACACTGCCTCCTGTTACAAACGCACCGCCTGCGTTCCGCCTGGGACACTGCCTCCTGTTACACATGCACAGCCTGTGTCCCACCTGGGACACTGCCTCCTGTTACACACGCACCGCCTGCGTTCCGCCTGGGACACTGCCTCCTGTTACAAACGCACCGCCTGCGTTCCGCCTGGGACACTGCCTCCTGTTACACACACACCACCTGCGTTCCGCCTGGGACAGTGCCTCCTGTTACACACGCACCGCCTGCGTTCCGCCTGGGACACTGCCTCCTGTTACACACGCACCGCCTGCGTTCCGCCTGGGACACTGCCTCCTGTTACACACGCACCGCCTGCGTTCCGCCTGGGACACTGCATCCTGTTACACATGCACTGCCTGCCTCCCGCCTGGGACACTGCCTCCTGTTACACACGCACTGCCTGCCTCCCGCCTGGTCCGCTGCCTCCTGTTACACATGCACTGCCTGCCTCCCGCCTGGTCCCCTACCTCCTGTTACACATGCACTGCCTGCCCCCCGCCTGGTCCCCTGCCTCCTGTTACACATGCACTGCCTGCCTCCCGGCCCCCTGCCTCCTGTTACACACGCACAGCCTGCGTTCCGCCTGGGACACTGCCTCCTGTTACACATGCACTGCCTGCCTCCCGCCTGGGACACTGCCTCCTGTTACACATGCACAGCCTGCGTTCCGCCTGGGACACTGCCTCCTGTTACACACACACCGCCTGACTTCGGCCTGGTCCCCTGCCTCCTGTTACACACGCACCGCCTGCGTTCCGCCTGGGACACTGCCTCCTGTTACACACGCACCGCCTGCGTTCCGCCTGGGACACTGCCTCCTGTTACACACGCACCGCCTGCGTTCCGCCTGGGACACTGCCTCCTGTTACACACGCACCGCCTGCGTTCCGCCTGGGACACTGCCTCCTGTTACACACGCACCGCCTGCGTTCCGCCTGGGACACTGCCTCCTGTTACAAACGCACCGCCTGTGTTCCGCCTGGGACACTGCCTCCTGTTACACACGCACCGCCTGCGTTCCGCCTGGGACACTGCCTCCTGTTACACACGCACCGCCTGCGTTCCACCTGGGACACTGCCTCCTGTTACACACGCACTGCCTGCCTCCCGCCTGGGACACTGCCTCCTGTTACACATGCACAGCCTGCGTTCCGCCTGGGACACTGCCTCCTGTTACACACGCACCGCCTGACTTCGGCCTGGTCCCCTGCCTCCTGTTACACACGCACCGCCTGCGTTCCTCCTGGGACACTGCCTCCTGTTACACACGCACCGCCTGCGTTCCGCCTGGGACACTGCCTCCTGTTACACACGCACCGTCTGCGTTCCGCCTGGGACACTGCCTCCTGTTACACACGCACCGCCTGCGTTCCGCCTGGGACACTGCCTCCTGTTACACACGCACCGCCTGCGTTCCGCCTGGGACACTGCCTCCTGTTACACACGCACCGGCTGCGTTCCGCCTGGGACACTGCCTCCTGTTACACACGCACCGCCTGCGTTCCGCCTGGGACACTGCCTCCTGTTACACACGCACCGCCTGCGTTCCGCCTGGGACACTGCCTCCTGTTACAAACGCACCGCCTGCGTTCCGCCTGGGACACTGCCTCCTGTTACAAACGCACCGTCTGCGTTCCGCCTGGGACACTGCCTCCTGTTACACATGCTTCGCCTGCGTTCCTCCTGGACACTGCCTCCTGTTACACACGCACCGCCTGCGTTCCGCCTGGGACACTGCCTCCTGTTACACACGCACCGCCTCGTTCCGCCTGGGACACTGCCTCCTGTTACACACGCACCGCCTGCGTTCCGCCTGGGACACTGCCTCCTGTTACACACGCACCGCCTGCATTCCGCCTGGGACACTGCCTCCTGTTACACACGCACCGCCTGACTTCGGCCTGGTCCCCTGCCTCCTGTTACACACGCACCGCCTGCGTTCCGCCTGGGACACTGCCTCCTGTTACACACGCACTGCCTGCCTCCCGCCTGGGACACTGCCTCCTGTTACACACGCACCGCCTGCGTTCCGCCTGGGACACTGCCTCCTGTTACACACGCACCGCCTGCGTTCCGCCTGGGACACTGCCTCCTGTTACACACGCACCGCCTGCGTTCCGCCTGGGACACTGCCTCCTGTTACACACGCACCGCCTGCGTTCCGCCTGGGACACTGCCTCCTGTTACACACGCACCGCCTGCGTTCCACCTGGGACACTGCCTCCTGTTACACATGCACTGCCTGCCTCCCGCCTGGGACACTGCCTCCTGTTACACATGCACAGCCTGCGTTCCGCCTGGGACACTGCCTCCTGTTACACACGCACCGCCTGACTTCGGCCTGGTCCCCTGCCTCCTGTTACACACGCACCGCCTGCGTTCCTCCTGGGACACTGCCTCCTGTTACACACGCACCGCCTGCATTCCGCCTGGGACACTGCCTCCTGTTACACACGCACCGTCTGCGTTCCGCCTGGGACACTGCCTCCTGTTACACACGCACCGCCTGCGTTCCGCCTGGGACACTGCCTCCTGTTACACACGCACCGCCTGCGTTCCGCCTGGGACACTGCCTCCTGTTACACACGCACCGGCTGCGTTCCGCCTGGGACACTGCCTCCTGTTACACACGCACCGCCTGCGTTCCGCCTGGGACACTGCCTCCTGTTACACACGCACCGCCTGGGACACTGCCTCCTGTTACACATGCACTGCCTGCCTCCCGCCTGGGACACTGCCTCCTGTTACACACGCACCGCCTGCCTCCCGCCTGGTCCCCTACCTCCTGTTACACATGCACCCCCTACCTCCTGTTACACACGCACCGCCTGCGTTCCGCCTGGGACACTGCCTCCTGTTACACACGCACCGCCTGCGTTCCGCCTGGGACACTGCCTCCTGTTACACACGCACCGCCTGCGTTCCGCCTGGGACACTGCCTCCTGTTACACACGCACCGCCTGCATGTACGGTCCTAGTCCCTTGACTGCCAAACCCTACTGATTCTTCACAATATCCTAGTTCTGTGCGTCCCTCTCCCTTTCCTGCCTCTCCTCACTCTCCCCTTTGCCCTGTTTCCCTTCTTCTTCTTCATACTGTGGTTTGGATACCACGGGCGGGGGCACCAAGCAACATTTTCTCAGGCAACGTCCCAGCACTGTAGGAGGACACTACGGCAGTGATTGGCGTAGCACACAAGCTTTATAACATAGCAGAATATAGCGCAGTCAGATAACACAGTGAGCTCAGCGCCCGTTTCTGACGCAGGTTCCAACCCGGCAAGACCGACTCAGCCTTTCATCCTTCCGAGGTCGACAAATGGAGTACCACACAATCTCGGGTGCCTCTCTCAAAAGAACTTGGGTGGAGAAGCACAGGTGGGTGCCAAAGTTAAGGCAATTTAATACTCATTACGAGTGTTGAGAGATGTACCTCCCTTTATTGCAAAGGAGGAACAGGCAATAGTGGTGTGTGCACTAACCATCTCACAACAGACTACAGAGGGCACAAAATGCAGCCGTTAGGCTCATCGGACACTTGGGGAAGCGGGATCACGTTCTGCCCTGCGTAGATGATTGCATTGGTTGCAAGTCGAAGATCATATCAAATTTAAGGGGGGCTGTCTGGTGTTCAGGGGTATTAAAGGCCTGGCACCTGGGTATCTTGCAGCCAAAGTTTGTGTCTACCACCCAAACAGAAACCTACGTTCTGAAGACAAACTCCTGATGTATGTACCTCGGACCACAAAGGTATATAAAGGAGACAGGAGGTTTGCGGTGTTCGGGCCAAAGAGCGGGAATTAGTTACCCTGGGACATTCGAGCTTCTCCGTCACTGGAAATCTGCAGGAAAAGACAAAAAACTTTCCTATTCAAATAAAATTTGTATCCCCATCTGCAATAATGTATTCACCCTTTTTCCTGTTACATAGTGAACAGCTGCGCCCAAATGCAGTTTAGTCTGTTTGGTGTGCGTAAAAAATGTCAAAATCAAAACACACAGTGGGTAATTCTATCAACTGTTATTACAGTGCTCTGATGCCCTCTGTGAGCTAGCGCTGTATACAAACTCATATTATTATTAATTTACTGCAGCCAACTTTAACTACAATGTACTCACATTTTCAGCTCACTAAAGTGTGCAAGAAAGGAAATCATCACAATATGAGGTTTCTCACAGTTTCTGGTGATCACTGCAGGGGTGCTACAGGTGAAGCATTATAAAAGAGCCGTGAGGGGCTAGTGCCACCCTGACCCCTCCCTAGAGACACCACTGACCGTAGCGGAGGAACCATGAAAGAGAGGGGAGGTCGTGCCGGCTGTCGACTGGAAGCCACAGTGGGTGGCAGGAGAAGTTCGCCCACAATGAGAGAGAGCTAGGTAAGCCCCAAAAGAAGAATCGGGGACAAGGTTTGGAGAATGGTACAGAACCCGGTGCGGGCACTCGTTCAGTGGAGGTGGGTCTGTGGGCTGTGCTCCCTCTCTGAGCTGAGGGTGGTCTCATTTACAGTGGCTTGTTCAGTGCAAGGCTGAGTCTGGCCTTTCTTATCAACAGAGGGATTTCATTTTAGCCTTTTAAGCCTCCAGCGAAAATATAAACTTTCCCGGCTCTGGGCCGTCCTACCGCCCATATCCAGTGCTTGGAAAGTGGGGGGGAGGGTGTGGGAGGGTGTAAAGCTGTGGGTTCCCAGTGATGACACTGACATCTCTTGATGTTCCAGTTGTTCCGTTGATGAAGTTTCCAGTACATTGTTTATGTTTCTTATGTCCAGTTCATCAGAGCTCCAGGCAAACATACACCGGCATCCTCCCAGGCAGGCTACATCTCACCGACTCTCTCACTCAGAACTCTCCACCATACAACAACATTCTCACCAGCAGGATTCCTTGTCACTCCCTCAGCATTCTACTCATTCTGCAAAGGCATTATGAAAACCTAAATCACTACAGGGGCTCTAGTCGTCATAGCTCTCAACGTTTTGTGTCACCAAGACGGGCGACAACACCCTATTTTTGAGGCAGGTTAGAGCCCATTGAAGTGAATGGGCGAATAGGGGGCTTGGCGGAGGAGTCAGCTGATTGCAAGGCTGGCGACACCGGCCAAAAGCATGTGCGTTCAGTTGAGAGCTGTGTAGTCTGTTTTCCATTTCTATGTGTGATTGGATTGGGCGGCTCAGAGTGTACAGTCCCTTTGTCGATGTTGACATAGTCCTTAATACGCAGGCTTCACCTCCACGTGGTTGTTGACACGCCACACATGATGAGGTCGGGTTGGCGCCAGGTCAGGCAGAGCCTCCAATATGGCTATTGACGCCCTGTAACCAGTGGCCACCCTTTGGTTAGGGTTTCTATTTAGCAGAGTTCCTGCCGTCCTGATGAGCACAGTGCTTCAGCAATTAGCAGCTTGCTCCTGCTATGACAGCTGTAGCCAATCTCTTGCCCCAGATCTTAGTTTCACCCCAGAGTACAAATTCCCCTTAACCAGTCCTTTGCACCTCACCCTCCAGCTCCCCCGCTATTAAAGACAATTCTAAGATCTATGTACCCTTGGCTTCAATAACAGACATCTCCCTTCACCACAGTCAGGGGCAGACTGGGCACTGATCAGCTCGGGCATTCTCCCACTGGGTCGGCCCCATCAAATGCGCCAGGACTACGCTAGTGTTAGTTTAGGGCTCCCTCCCTGTGTGTGTTCACTGCCCTCCACCGTCCCCCTCAAGCCACCGGCCACCCCATCTGAGACCAGGTAATTAATCAGCTCACCTTGGCATAACTACAGGGCTTGGGAGACTCTAAAGAGCGCCCCCTCCTACATCTGCACCTACATGAGCCATGTTCACATGCTGGGCCCACCGCAGTAGGGGCATGTTACTGAGATCAGTGCTTACTATGAAGAGAATGTCCTGATAGGCACAAGTCTTTAGTTTAGGCTATATAAGCCGAAACTATTGCATTAGACTACTGATATGAGGAGGGACACACAGCTTCTGGGGTTTGGTTATTTAGCCACTGATGGCCATGCTAATCCCTATGGCCATTCCCACCACTACCTGCCCCTCCCTGCCCAAAACTCATCCCCCTGGGATCTCTTTGAACTCGTTCTATCAAGCAGTATAATCAAGCTTTAGACTGCCAGTGTTTTTTCTAAGAATTCTGCTGAGAGTTAATTGCAGCTGTAAATGGCTATTGATGGAATAAAAACATCTTAACCTAGTGTGCCTTCACAGCATTGGTCTCTTGCACTGAAGAACGAGCATGATACAGCCAACAGTTTTGGCTTGAGGCATTAGATATGCCTTTGCCTGTTACTGAAATCATATGCCCTGGTAATCACACCATTTTACAGCTGTTGTGATCTTATGTGCAGGTGGTACCTTTATATCAGGGCTGATGCCTCGCAGGTGATGAAACTCAGCCATGTGTGAAACGGTACCTTGTCACCAACTGAAACATTGGGAGGGACAAATTGACTTCTGCTCTGCAGGACTACAAGGATGAGTACGGGCAACAATGCCCACTCAGCACCACACACTGCTACTAAACCAAGAACCAACACAATCATAAAGGTAAAACAGGCACAGTCACGAGATGACACTACACTAAGCCCACCCCTGAGGAAAGAACACAGAATAAGCGGACAGCAAGATAACTACAATAATATTCTTTAATAGGACATTTTCTTGGGTGCAAAAGGTATAAAAGTGGCGGAACTAGTGTCTAGGGCCCAGAAATTGTATCAGATATTAAAATTGCTGCAAAAATGTCGCCGTTAAACAAAATCGCTGCAAAAATGCTGTGGTTTGACCCAGTAAAGTTGTACCCCATTACACCATTTAAGGGGAGCAGAGATTGCAGGGGTGTCCCTGTACCCCTTAAATGGTATAATGGCTCCAGGGGTTGCGGGGTGCCCCCGCATCCTTTACATGATTGCAGCGGCAAAACCACAGCATTTCTGCAGCGAAATTGTGTATTCCCAGTTATTTGTGCAGTGATTTTAAGACATGGAACCCCAAAAAGGGACCAAGGGAGGCCGTTATCATTCAATCGCACCTTTTTGCTGTTCTTGGTGAACCGGCAGCACTGAATGAGGAGTATAGCTCAGCGGCAACGTGTTTGCCTTGGAAACAAGACGACATGCCACAGGTTCGACCCCCGGGTCAGCGCTTAGAAACCTCTGGGTATTTAAGCGCATTATAAATACGCAACTAAGGCATAAAATACAAACAATTCCTGTAACAGCGCCCTCATGCCCACGGGCTGTGTGAGCGATTTTAAAAAAATGTAAATAATGAGACTTCTCGGTGCTGTGCAAGCAATTCCAAGATCGGGAGAGTGCCAAATACAGCACCGCAGTGTCCTTATGGTTCAAATGTGTCAAATGGTTCTTGAAAACAGCTCCAAGCAGATCAACGACAAAAACACTAGAATCTCATCTCTCTTGGCACTCATAGTGCTGTAAGTCCCAATCCAGAGGCTCAGGGACCCGATGAGTCCTTTTCTCATGATCCCACACACATGGGAGGCTGGCACACAACTGCAGGGGTCCTTCAACACAGCGAGGTCATGGGTACTGCTGTGGCAGCCAGAGAAGCATGTCTTGTTCCAACTGCAGGTCCAACCCCAATGGTCCCTGAGGATGGTTACGGGACAAAGCTCACCTCTGCCTTGAAACACCAGCCTTCACTTCACAACTGGAGGGCCCTGGAAAGGATTGCTCTCCCTGCAGGGTCCAAACAAAATCTTCTTCAAGGTCTAGAGTCCAAAAGATGATTCCAAGTTGATTCACAGACGTGGTCGGAGAACCCTTCTTTTAAAAGTAAAAGCCCACAGCTGATTGGAACAAGCTTGCCTGCCTTAATGGTCCAATCCCTATTCTTAAAAGAAGCAGACTTTTCCCTTCTGACATCACACCCAAAGTGCTTTAGAGGAAGTGGAGGAGACAGGAAGGAGAGAGAGGTGCAGAGAGAAACAACGTAGTGGAAGTCTTCCCCAACTGTACACATTTTTCCTAGCTACACTAACGGGTCCCTTTCCCTTCTCACTAAGATCAAAGGCATTTAGCAACACAGCACCCTGGTGTGATGCTACTCCCTTTGAATGGGTGTGCTACTTTGATGCCTGGGTCCACGGCAGCTGCCTATTGTGTGACTGTCTCTGGAGGAGGGTGTTACCTACCCTCACAAAGAGATCAAAGAGGAGGCATGGCCATTCAGGTTCCTGTCCTGTCACTTTGGCAGGCGCAGCCCGCCTGGCCAGAAGACCCATCACTTTCCATAGCTTAAACTGGCTCACAGGAGCTGACACATGGGTGATATCGAATTGAATGTGGCTGCAATTATTATTAGTACCATGCACCATGGCTTAACTCTGGCATAGCTTTATTTCAGCGTTTCCTCTGCCACCATCATGGGCCACTTATGATCCTCATCGCTTTGGTACATTGGGGGCATTTCTTAAATGAAGCCCCTGTGCTGCAGAGACATGGCTGTCACATGGGCACCTGTGACCTCTGAACCTGCTCTGTGCCCCTGGGAAGCAGGCCCTGCAGATCAGGCTACTGCTCCAGCAGGGCACAGGTGCACACAATGCTTTTGCCGTGGAGCTTACGAGAGGGGACTCTGATTAGCAGATTTCCCTTTAAGAGATGGAATTACCAACATTATTTGACTAATTAATTAAAAAAAAGGTCAGGGCTACTACACCATTGCCAGATGGCAATTCATCACACTGGGGTACAAAATCGTACCACAAAGAGCAAGGGGATAACGGGGCTGCAGTCACTCATAGCGATCTTCACAGGACAGTGATATAAGCGACAATGACATGACATGCGATGACATGACATTCTTACCCACTGCTAGACCAGTGGGTCTCTTGTGTAAACGCTTGGCCCTACTGCCAGACATGGTAGCCCTCATGATTCCAGGCTAGCAGCATGTTGCTGTGTCTAAGGGTTTTCATATCAGGCTGAAGCCCCCACAAATCTCTCCCATCAAACATCCTCACCACTAAGTCTCCGGACATTAAGCCTCGTCGCCCTTTGGCTGACGCCGACAGTACGATGGACATGGCCTCTCCAAATGGATGGACCCTGATGGTCCCACTGAGCAGGTTCATGAGAGGGCCTCACCATCCAGCACTTGCTTTTATCTTCCTGTGGTAGACAGAAATATACCGAAAGCCACCAGGCAGTCTGGAGGTGACAACGGAGGAAAAATGGAGGAGGCCCCCGTATAAAGTGGGCAGGGTCCTCCCCCCACCCCCTGTGGCAAGCGCGCAAACCTAAGGAAAAGCCAGCGAAGGGCGTCAAAGGAAGGGGGCGTGCCTTGCGGCATATAAGCCGGCGGTGTCCTACTGCAGGAGCATCCAGCCCCAAGCAGAAGGACGCCCGCCGAACCAGAGGACAAGGTTTTTGGAGGAGTGGGCCAACAGCGATAAACTCAAACTGTTCACTGACTCATCGGACTCCTATGGTTTCGGGGCCATTTTGGGGAGCAGTTGGTGTGGCCAAGCATGGCCGGCAGCGTGGCATCAGGAAGGGATTACCAGGGACATCCTGTTGCTGGAATTGTTCCCCATTGTGGTGGCTTTCAAGGTGTAGAGGAAAGAGTTGAATAACAAAAAGGTGTTGCTCTGGTTGGATAATTTGGCAGTGGTCCAGATCATCAAGGGGGCGTCCAGCAATTCGAGGGTACTGAAGCTACAGAGAGAGCTCGCTAGATGCTTGCTTACATTGAACACCGAAGTTAGAGCACGGCATATTCCAGGGGTGAAAGACATGGCCTCTGACTCTCTCGTTTATAGTGGGAGAGGTTTCAGGGGAACTGCCCAGAAGCAAGCAAGACAATTACCCCATTCAAGGCACAGTGGTGGGGCATGATTGGGGGATATGAGTTCTTTGATAGACACTGCTCTGGCACCTGGCACAGCAAGAAGATACAAGGGGTGCTGGGAGCGGTTCTTGACCTTCCAGGACAAAGTATTAATGGAAGCGCAGAGAGGATTGCCAGTGCAAGCCTTTGTTGGATGGGGCTGTCGATCTGGGAAAACTAGATCATGGATGGCTTATCATTTGGCGGCAATAGCCATTATTTCAAACTAGGGGGCAAAGCCGACCCCACCAAGGAGCATTGCATTGTGATGGCGATGAGGGGTTGGACCAAGCAAGCTGAGAGGAAGCCAGATGCAAGGCGGCCCATTGATATTGTGAAACTGCACAGTTCAATTAAAATCTTGCTGGTGGTTTGCCATGACGAGTTAGAGAAGGTTTTGTTCATGGCAGCCTTCGAATTGGCTTTCTGTGGAGCCTTTAGAGTAAGAGAACTGGTGCCCGAAAATAGGTATGGTAGGGTGTGATGCTGGAAATGCATCGGAGGGACAGGGCCTCTGTATCCTTGTCCTTTACTGCCTTTTTATCGTGTGTTCTGTCGTATTTTCCACACAGGAGTTCATGTGGGACTCCAGGTGGTGCAGCTCTCTCTCTTTTGGTTTGGAGATCAGACCCATGGGATACCCTTACGGCACCCATGGGTGGGGGGTACAACCCTGTGCCCCTAGTGTATGTTTTTGGGCACCTGTGGGTGGCCCGCAGAGCAGGGTATGGGCTGGTGGGAGCTCCATGCTGAATTTGACAGGTGCGCTGAGTATCCTCCATTTTGGGATCCCCAGGCCCTGCCATTGGAATCAGTTGATTCCTGATGGAAAACAAGATGGCCCCTGTGGCCTCTTGCTTTCTATTGCCTGTTACCTTGTTTTCCGAAAGTCCTGGGAAGCCCTGACTCTGTCCCTTCCCCCTGACTGGCTGTTGGGTGAAAGTTCCATATATGGTGTTGTTGTGAAGTCCAGTCCAGACTGACTGGAGCCTTCCCAGTGACTGTATGTTGTGGGTACGCCCTGTGGGTGGGACCTGGGTGAATGGAGTGTGTGACCAATATGCACTTCTTGTTGTGGCTGTTTGGTTTCTGATATGAGAGACAAAGACTGAGACAGCCCTGCCCGAAACTGGCCTGAATGCAGTGTGTAGTTTTGAATGGCTGGGTACTTGTCCATAGCTCTCAACCATTTGTGTCGCAAAGGCGGGTGTAATCACCCGATTTTGTTTTTGGCGGGTGAGACGCCAATTGGAATGAATGGGCTTGCAGGAGGCTTGGCGGGTGAGTCAGACCTTCACAAGGCGGGTGACACCTGCCAAAAGCATGTGAGTTGAGAGCTATGCTTGTCCCAATCCACATTCCTTGTTTTGAGTGTCTGGGAGGTAGGAGGATGGCCTGAATGCACTGTGTGCCTGATTGGCTGACTGACGGCATGAATGCCCTTCTGTATGATTGGCTGCTGAGAGTGACCCAGCAGTGTGGATGAGAGACAAGATAGTATATCTGGGCACCTCTCACCACTGGAAATTGTTCAGAAGCTGTGTCTACACTTGAAGAGTAACTGGAACTGCTGACCCTCGACGCCCAGCTGGAAGAAGAAGACTTGCTGTTGCTTTTGTTTCGACCGATCTGAAAGCTGGCGAGTTCGTCGAGGACTGATCCGAGAGAGGACCTGGTAAGACGCCCTCTTCCCGTGCTCCGAGGGACCATCGGGCACCGCTACACTTTCGCCGAAGCTCCCTGGAAGCCAGACCCTCGAAAGGCTGCTGACCGGAGACGGGGACCACCTAGGAGAACAAAGTGAAGCACCCGGACATCGCCGCCGTCGAAGTCCATTGCCATCGCCCAGGGTTCGAAGTTTCGCCGTAACCGCTGGAGGCCCGTCGAAGCCGTGTTGTCCCAGAAGAGGGAACCGCTTAACGCTGTGCCGCCGACGACCGGAGCCATCCGCTCCTTTGCCTAAGTATTGAATCGAAGGACTCCCTTGTCCGCACCGACGACCGTTTATCCTGCCAGAGAAAGTCAAGGCCGCTGACGCGCCGAGGAGAATCCGCTGGTGGGTTTCCCGCCACCTGAAGACCACAAAGACTTCGACGACTCGACGCCCTTGCTGGCCACAGTTCTTCATCTTCTCTTTGCGGTCCAGAACTATCGTCGCTGAGGTGCCCCGCACGCCTCTTCCTTGCAGGACGCCAATGCTCCTTCGTCAACGAGCACCGCTCGGACGAAGCTGCAGCCTCATCGACGCCGTTCAACCCTGTTCTTAGTCAGACGTTTGACGACCTGTGACTCCTGCTTTAAAGGGATGGCACTGAAGAAGGGCCGTCGATTCCCCGACACCGAACGCCGAGTTCACTTTCCTCGACGCCTCTCGACGATCCGTGACTCCCGCTTTAAAGGGGGTCACTCAAGAAGGATCTGTCGACGCCTCTTTGAAGAACTCGACTCCACCAGGTACATTGGGGGCGTAAAAACATTATAGGAGGGAATAAGACTATTGAACAATATATGGACTGGGCTTGTGCTATATAGCTTTATTTTACAGGTTGCCCAGGTGGGGGGATCTCCACACAGAACTGTGTCTAGGTAACGGGGCCAGTATTGTGTCAACCATCTTGCTTTCCCTCCTCCCTCTATTGGACGGTTTCCTCTTTATTGATCTGTGTGACATTTTTACATGATAGTTGATGCACTTTAATGAGATCTAATATTTGTGGTACCACTTTAGAATTGTAGATATTTACCATTGTTGATTTATCCGAGTACAAAGTGAGTTATTGTGATAGTGTACATAACCTTGAATGTTGATTATATAAAGACTGTGTTCTAACCAATACAGTGTGTGGACATTCCTTTGTGGGGGCTTGGGGACTACACTGTACTTAAGAACCAGCCTGCATCACCTCCTGAGAAGCTAGGCCTTGATTAGTCGTCCATTGCTACCGTAATAGAGAATCTTGGCTGGAGTCTTCTGTGCCTCTCCTCTACTATATAGAGAGCAGAAGTACAGACACCCCCTCCAGTCTTTGCACTGGTAGCAGCGGTGGGATGCTTATGGTTTTAAGAATCAGTGTATAACCATGCCACTTACAAAATATCTGCACTTTATTAAATCAAGGTTTGGTTGTGTACAAAATAACTGCATTACAAGCAATTGAGTCTATTGCAAATGGTAAATTGAGTAGGATGAGCTTGGAGGCTCTCCAGAGTGCTTGTGAAGCCAGGGAGTTAGACTTTATGGATAAATCTAGGGCTGAGCTGATAGCTGCCCTGGTGGACTACCAGACTGATAGTGAAACTCTTGATGAGGGGGGGAATGCAACCAATGAGGACTCTGCCCCTGGGGGTTCTACTGAATCTGTTTCTGGGAATGCCACCATTCCTGCTGCCTCTGTTCCGAAACCCAGCACTGCTCTTCAGGGGGAAGCCCTGAAGATTGAACTTTTAAAATTGGAGCTACAACGGGAACAGTTAGCCTTTCAATACAAAAAGTTGGCAACCAAAGCTGAGTTGAAGAAAGAGGAGTTGGCACAGCAAGTGATACTCAAAGATAGGGACACTGAGCACCAAAGAATCCAACTAGAGAAAGCTAGAGTGGAGACTTCAGCTAAAACCAGTGAGAGTGTCAGGTCCCCAGCCACCAAGTTTATGAAAGATTTGGTTGGTGTATTTGTGGAGGGTTCAGATATCCTCCAATGGATTGAAGCGTTTGAAATGGCTTGTGCGATTCATGATGTTGATAAAAGAGATTGGGCTAAGTGTTTGTTAAGCAGAGTGCCTCAAACTGGATATGACTGTATTCTGAAGCTGAGTGTGGAAGAAAGGGGTCAGTATGAGTGTATGAAGTCTGCTTTGATTGCCAAGTTTGGCAAGACACCTACCCAATACCTTAGAAGGTTCAGGGATTTTAAGAAAAGAGAGAATGTGTCTTGGGTTGACTGGGTGAGTGCTGCGCACATGAACACGATGGGGTGGATTGATGGTTACAAGGTGAAAACTTTTGTTGAATTGTCCCACCTGTTGTTTTTTGAGCATTTTTCTGAAGCCTGTTCACCGGAGCTGCGTTAGTATGTTGCTGACCAGAAGATTTTGGATCCCTTTAAGCTGACTAGGCTGGCTGACAAGTGGATCTCCCACCGGGTGTCCCCTAAGGACTCCAGTGGGAAGGACAAGGACAAAGAAAAGGGGGCCTCTCAGAAAGCTGAGGAGTCCCAAAAGCAGTCACAGTTGGGTAAACCTAAACCCTCCTCTCCTAAGACCCAAAGATCTAGTGGGAATAAGTCATCTGTGGGTGGGAATAAGAGTAGTGGTCCACCTGCTGCAAAGCAGGCTCCCAGTGGTTCCCGTACCGTACCCCGCACTCCCTCCACTTGTTGGGATTGTGGGGCTCTGGACCACAAGAGGGGTGACTCCAAGTGCAAAGGTAAGGCACTTGGAGTACAGGCTGTCAGCCTGACCTACCCTTACCCCATGTCTGAGGTGGAGGTCACTGTCCTCCCCTCCTCTACAGGGATCACATTTGGTGCTCCTGTAGAGATTTCCTTAGTGTCCCTTGGGGCCTGGGACCAGTACGCGGAAGTACTGGCGACTATCCCACAGAACACCCGTAGATTTTTGAGAAGTGTCCTCCTGAATGGCCAGCCTTCTACTGGTTTGAGAGACACTGGGGCAAGCATGACAGTGGTGGACACGACCCTGCTCAAGCCAGAGGACTATGTAGGTGCTCCTCTGAGAACCACCAGGTTAGCTGGTGGGCCTCCCAAATTATCGCCTGTAGCCTTAGTCACACTCGTAATTGGAGACAAGACAGCAAAGCTTCCTGTCCTGGTTCAGGACAATGTCCCTGCTAACATTCTGTTAGGTAATGATCTAGTTGAGTTGGGATTGATCTCGGATGGTCTTCCCATGACTGCTGCTGTGGTCACTAGGTCACAGGTGACCCCGGGTCTGGCTGTGAGTCAGGTACCTGAGCCAAAGGCGCGGCGTAAGGCAAGACAAAGGAAGAACAAGAAGGCCACCTCTGTGGAGGGAGCTCCTTCTCTTCCTGCTGTTCCTACAGCACCCATTGGGATCCATGCTCCGGATGGGCTGGGTCCAGTGGTAAACCCCGTCTCAACTCCTGTGGGAGAAGAGCCAGAAGACTCTCCTGTGGGAGAGGTTCTAAACCCGGAGGATCATCCCGATCTTCAATGCTTGTTAGCTAAAAGGGGACCCTCCCGGGCAGACTTCTGTAAAGGACAGAGAGAGTGCCACTCTCTCGAGGGTCTGAGGAAACAGGCCCTGTCCCAGGCACAAGGAGAAGTGCCTAGGACATTTTGGATTTATTGGGAGGGTGAGCTCCTTGTTAGTGAGCCCACTAAGCCTGAACCTGGTGCCCTCAAGAGGTTGGTGGTACCCCAGGTTTACAGGCCCTTCCTACTGCAGTTGGCGCATGAAGTGCTCTTAGCTGGTCATCTTGGTACCAAGAAGACTAAGCAGAGGCTCTCTGCCCATTTCTACTGGCCTCGGATGTGAGTAGAAGTGGAGTCCCACTGCAGGACCTGCCCAACTTGTCAGTTGTCTGGCAAGACTGGAGGCAGTGTCATTGCCCCACTGCAGCTATTGCCAGTGGTTGGCACACCATTTGAGAGGGTGGGCATCGACATTGTCGGTCCCCTGGACCCTCCCACTTCAGGTGGACATCGGTTCATCCTGGTTTTGGTAGATCATGCCACCAGGTACCCTGAGGCTATACCCCTTCGGACTGTCCTGGGCATTTTCACCCGTGTTGGATTCCCCAAGGAGGTTGTCTCTGACAGAGGATCCAACTTCATGTCTAGTTACATGAAGACCATGTGGAAAGAGTGCGGAGTAACCTATAAATTCTCCACCTCTTACCATCCCCAGACCAATGGTCTGGTTGAGAGATTTAATAAAATTCTCAAGGGCATGATAGGTGCTGTGGAAGAGTCCCTAAGGAGGAAATGGGATCGCCTCCTGCCATGCCTGCTGTTTGCTTACAGAGAGGTACCTCAAGAGGTTGTTGGTTTCAGCCCCTTTGAGTTACTCTTTGGACATCCCGTGAGGGGGCCCATTGCCTTGATCAGAGAAGGTTTGGAAGCCACCCCTCCAGGTCCCGCCAAGCAAGTGGGGGACTATGTGTTAGGCCTCAGACGGAGGATGACACAGATGATGGGTCAGGCAACAGCGAATCTCAAGGCCAGCTAGGAATTGAACAAATATTGGCATGACCTTAAAGCATTGCAAGTGGATTGGACTCCGGGACAGGAGGTCCTCGTGATGGAGCCTACCAAGCCTCGGGCATTGACAGATAAATGGACTGGACCCTTCAGGATAATCTCCAAGATGGGCAAAGTCAATTATCTGGTTGACATGGGAGTCCCTGGGGTAGCCCCTCAGGTATTCCATGTTAATAGGCTCAAGCCGTTCCACAGGCGAGCAGAAGTCTCATGTCTCTTGCTGGCTTCAGAGCAAGAAGAGGATGAGAGTGAGCCCCTTCCTGATTTGCTGCATAGCAACCCTCAGGATGGCTCAGTGGAGGGAGTACATCTCTCTCCAGATTTGACAACAGAGCAGCAGAGGGCCTGCAGGGAATTGCTCCGGCAGTATGCCTCTCTGTTTTCACTGACGCCAGGCCTTACACCGTGGTGTAAGCACGAGATTGACACTGGTGACAGTGTGCCTGTCAAAAGCAGGAGCTACCGTATGTCAGACACTGTTAAGAACCACATCCAGGCTGAGGTTGCCAAGATGTTGGATCTGGGTGTTATTGAACCCTCAACCAGTCCCTGGTCCAGTCCTGTGGTCCTTGTCCCCAAGGCAAGTTCCCAGGCAGGTACCAAGGATTGGAGGTTCTGTGTGGACTACCGAGGAGTCAATGCCGTCACCAAAACTGACGCGCACCCATTGCCCCGGGCTGATGAGCTCGTGGACACCATAGGTGCTGCCAAATTTGTGAGCACCTTTGACCTCACCTCAGGCTATTGGCAAATAGCTCTGACAGACCATGCCAAGGAAAAGACGGCGTTCTCAACACCAGAGGGACTCTACCAGTTTAGGGTCATGCCTTTTGGGTTGAAGAATGCCCCTGCCACCTTCCAGAGATTGGTCAATCTTGCTCTCAGTGGGCTGGAAGCCTTTTGTGTGGCTTATTCAGACGACATTGCCGTCTACAGTTCCACTTGGGAAGAGCATTTGACACATCTGGGTAAGGTGTTGCAGGCCTTGAAAAAGACTAACCTCACTATCAAGGCCACCAAGTGCCAGATAGCTCAGGGGAAAGTCCCATATCTTGGTCATGAGGTAGGAGGGGTCAAATCCAGCCTCTCCCCAGTAAGGTACAGGATGTACAGGACTGGGAGACTCCCACTACTCAAACCCTGGTGAGAGCCTTTTTGGGCCTCACTGGGTATTATCGCAATTTCATGGCGGACTATGGAACCATAGCTGCACCACTGACAGCTCTGACTTCCCCCAAACAACCTCGGAAGGTTAATTGGACGGAAAACTGTCAGAGGGCCTTTGATGGCTTGAAAGAAAGTCTGTGTAGGGCACCTGTGTTGCGCCTGACTACAGCCGACCCTTTATCGTCCAGACGGATGCCTGCGACACCGGAATTGGAGCTGTCTTGTCCCAGTTAGATGACAAAGGGAGGGAACATCCTATCATCTTCATCAGTAGACAACTTAAGGGTAGAGAACTTAGGTGGGCTACTGTTGAGAAGGAGTGTTTCAGTATAGTTTGGAGCCTTGGGTGTTTTAAGCCCTACCTTACGGGGTCTACCTTCAAGGTCCAAACAGATCATAAGCCCCTGAAGTGGCTTATACAGATGAAGGGTGAAAACCCAAAACTGCTCAGGTGGTCCATTAGCCTGCAAGGGCTAGACTTCACCATAGAGCACAGACCAGGGAAGAGTCACGATAATGCAGATGGCCTTTCCAGAAGGTATGTTGACCGTCTGGATGAGGGTGTCTATCCCGTGGGAGATTAGGCTCCCTCCACCTCAGTCTGGGGGGGCGACTGTGATGCTGGAAATGCATCGGGAGGGACAGGGCCTCCGTATCCTTGTCTTTTACTGCCTTTTTGTCGTGTGTTCTGTCGTATTTTCTGCGCAGGAGTTCATATGGGACTCCTGGCGGTGCAGCTCTCTCTCTTTTGGTTTGGTGATCAGACCCATGGCATACCTTTACGGCACCCATGGGTGGGGGGTACAACCCTGTGCCCCTAGTGTATGTTTTTGGGCACCTGTTGGTGGCCTGCAGAGCAGGGTGTGGGCTGGTGGCAGCTCCATGCTGAATTTGACAGGTGCGCTGAGTATCCTCCATTTTGGGATCCCTAGGCCCTGCCATTGGAATCAGTTGATTCCTGATGGAAAACAAGATGGCCCCTGTGGCCTCTTGCTTTCTATTACCTATTACCTTGTTTTCCCAAAGTACTGGGAAGCCCTGACTCTGTCCCTTCCCCCTAACTGGCTGTTGGGTGGAAGTTCCATATATGGTGTTGTTGTGAAGTCCAGTCCAGACTGACTGGAGCCTTCCCAGTGACTGTATGTTGTGGGTACGCCCTGTGGGTGGGAACTGGGTGAATGGAGTGTGTGACCAATATGCACTTCTTGTTGTGGCTGTCTGGTTTCTGGTATGAGAGACAAAGACTGAGACAGCCCTGCCCGAAACTGGCCTGAATGCAGTGTGTAGTTTTGAATGGCTGGGTACTTGTCCCAATCCACATTCCTTGTTGTGAGTGTCTGAGAGGGAGAAGGATGGCCTGAATGCACTGTATGCCTGATTGGCTGACTGACTGCATGAATGCCCTTCTGTATGATTGGCTGCTGAGAGTGACCCAGCAGTGTGGATGAGAGACAAGAAGTATATCTGGGGACCTCTCACCACTGGAAATTGTTCAGAAGCTTTGTCTACACTTGAAGAGTAACTGGAACTGCTGATCCTCGACACCCAGCTGGAAGAAGAAGACTTGCTGTTGCTTTTGCTTCGACCCGATCTGAAAGCTGCCGAGTTCGTCGAGGACTGATCCGAGAGAGGACCTGGTAAGGCGCCCTCTTCCCGTGCTCCGAGGGACCATCGGGCACCGCTACACTTTGGTCGAAGCTCCCTGGAAGTCAGACCCTCGAAAGACTGCCGACCGGAGACGGGGACCGCCGAGGAGAACGAAGTGAAGCACCCGGACATCGCCGCCGTCGAAGTCCATTGCCGTCGCCCAGGGATCGGAGTTTCGCCGTAACCGCTGGAGGCCCGTCGAAGCCGTGTTGTCCCAGAAGAGGGAACCGCTTGACGCCGTGCCGCAGATGACCGGAGCCGTCCGCTCCTTTGCCTAAGTATTGAATCGAAGGACTCCCTTGTCTGCACCGACGACCGGTTATCCTGCCGGAGAAAGTCAAGGCCGCTGACGCGCCGAGGAGAATCTGCCGGTGGGTTTCGCGCCACCTGAAGACCACAAAGACTTTGACGACTCAACGCCCTTGCTGGGCCACAGTTCTTCATCATCTCTTTGCGGTCCAGAACTATCGTCGCCGAGGTGCCCCGCACGCCTCTTCCTTGCAGGACGCCAACGCTCCGTCGTCGACGAGCACCTCTCGGACAAAGCTGCCACCTCATCGACGCCGTTCAACCCTGTTCTTAGTCGGATGTTCGACGACCTGTGACTCCTGCTTTAAAGGGAGGGCACTGAAGAAGGGCCGTCGATTCCCCGACGCGAACGCCGAGTTCACTTTCCTCGACGCCTCTCGACGATCCGTGACTCCCGCTTTAAAGGGGGTCACTCAAGAAGGATCTGTCGACGCCTCTTCGAAGAACTCGACTCCACCAGGTACATTGGGGGGTAAAAACATTATAGGAGGGAATAAGACTATTGAACAATATATGGACTGGGCTTGTGCTATATAGCTTTATTTTACAGGTTGCACAGGTGGGGGGACCTCCACACAGAACTGTGTCTAGGTAACGGGGCCAGTATTCTGCCAATTGTGTCAACCATCTTGCTTTCCCTCCTCCCTCTATTGGATGATTTCCTCTTTATTGATCTGTGTGACATTTTTACATGATAGTTGATGCACTTTAATGAGATCTAATATTTGTGGTACCACTTTAGAATTGTAGATATTTACCATTGTTGATTTTTCCGAGTACAAAGTGCGTTATTGTGGTAAGTGTACATAACCTTTGAATATTAATTATATAAAGACTGTGTTTTCAGTAATACAGTGTGTGGACATTCCTTTGTGGGGGCTTGGGGACTACACTGTACTTAAGAACCAGCCTGCATCACCTCCTGAGAAGCTAGGCCTTGATTGCTCGTCCATTGCTACTGTAATAGAGAATCTTGGCTGGGGTCTTCTGTGCCTCTCCTCTACCATATAGAGAGCGGAAGTACAGACACCCCCCTCCAGCCTTTACATAGGGGCTCTGGGTATCTTTGGTTGGAAGATGTTCAGTTGACAGAGGGACGGGTATGCATTTATCTAAGAAGGTCCAAAACCGATCAGAAGGGGAAAGGGAGGACGGTTACACTCTATAACATCCAAGGGAGCATAGTGTGCCCTGTAAAGGGTTTGGCAACATACCTCCAGCATAGGCAGCCGGCGGGTGCAGTGTCTCTTCTTTTCTTACACAGGGACGGGTCACCTTGAGCCGTTTCCAGTTCAGGAGGGTCATGGACATGGCATTAGAGAAGATTGGGGTAACGGCGGGTGTTTGGGACTCACTCCTTCAGGATAGGGGCAGCCACATCAGCGGCTGAGGTGGGCCTGGGTCTGGAAGCAATCAGGAGAATAGGGGCACGGAAGTCTGGGTGTTCCAGGAGATACATCAGGCCGGATAAAATGTACCGTTAACAGCTTCCTTCTCATCCTCTTCTAACTAACAGCGTTACGGAGGAGGAGGCGGTCCGCCTGGGTTATAGGGCATTCTTTTGTGTCAATGGCGGAGCGAGCTGGACGGCCGAGAGAGAAGAGCTGACTGCCGGCGAGTACCGGATTTGAAGCTGCACGGGCATATCGACAAATTGCTGGGTGAGCAGCAACATATCGACAAATTGCTGGGTGAGCAGCAAAGGCCGGATGTTCTAATTATACACCTAGGAGGCAACGACTTGACAAGCCTGGGAGGGGGATTTAATAAGGGAGATGGTGTTCTCATTACAGGAGTTGTCCTCGCAGCTGGGCGAAAACGTAGATCATTCCAAGGCAGGAATGGAGGGGCGCTGAGAGCCCCTCAACGGTGGAGAAGTCAAGGAGGAAATTGAAGGGTGCAATGGCGAAATTTTGAAATCCCTGGGGTATTATTTAAAGGATGGAGTGCATTTGTCAGCATCTGGGATGGATGGATCTGTTTTTCTGGAATGTTTGCATGAAGCTCCTCGAATTGTAAAGTTGGAAAGGGGAGTTGTACCTACTGTTGACTTTGTTCGGAAAAGGGGGAAGCAGGTTTTTGGACACAGAGCTAATTTCACATTGTTGTGTTGTTTGCAGTGTTTTGATTTTATTACGTTGTGAAAATAAATCTGCAGCCTTTTTATGCCAAAAGGAAGGCACGTCTCATTCTGGACCTTACTGGGAGGGAGAGGAAAGGGGCGAAGAGAATGAGCAAATGTGATGGTACAAAGATGGACAAATGCCCAGGTTATAGGAATGCAGTCAGAAGTGGAAAAACCTGTGTTTGTCCAAAGTGGGCAATAAACTCGAAGCCTCCCAGGCATTGAGGGCCGTAAACAGCGGTACATTCTCATGACTTGCCTTTCAAATATCCTGCGGGAGGTGAGCCCCCATCAAACCGAGAACACTCATAAAAGGAAAATAACTCAGACTTAAAACCAATCCGAGGTCATCGCAAAGAGCTCGGCGCTGCGTCTGCTCGAGAGACACTAAACTAGTTTCTGTACAATGCCCACAACATGATTTAAAAAAATGCCATTTAATAAGTAGCACAGTGAAGAAAAGGACCTCCTTACAATCATTCGTGAAAGGATAAATCCGATGGGATTGGCCCCTCCCACTGCTCCCAACTCAAGCACAGAGCAATAACTTGGTCCTTTATTGAAAAGAAAGGCCCGCGACCCAGACCTATTAAAATGCTGGAATTCCGACTCCGTCCTATCGCCAAGGACAGTCCGTTCTGAGGGGTCTTCAAGCTCCTTCCACTATCAGATGCGATGTTCAAAGAGCTCGTGGGGGTTACCTGGTGGTCCCTGCACTCCAGAAATCATTACAACACGCCAACAAGTCATGTTACTAGCATGAGAACTCAGGCAGGAGAAACACCGCTCTCCCCCCGTCGGAGTTACCTACCGCACGGTCCTCTCTATGTGTAGACCATGGTCTCTTCTCGGATGGTTCTCAGTTGGGGGTGTGCTCGAGCACTAGGACCGACCTGTGGTGATTGAGACCTGCGGAAGGGTTGGGACTGGCGGAAGAGGGCAAAACTGGGCTTTCAAGGGTAGAGACCCTTGGAGTACAATACGGCAGAGTGTGTCGCAGCTTAGGACTCGTTCAAGTGTGTGCCCGAGTCGCCGGGTTCCAGAGCAGAAAAGAATGGCGTCCACGGCATGTGTGGGACAAGGAGCGGACAAGAACGGAGTGCACGGCATGTGAGGAACAAGGAGCGGACAAGAACGGAGTGCATGGCATGTGTGGGACAAGGAGCGGACGAGATCGGAGTGCATGGCATGTGTGGGGCAAGGAGCGGACGAGATCGGAGTGCATGGCATATGTGGGACAAGGAGCGGACAAGAACGGAGTGCACGGCATGTGAGGAACAAGGAGCGGACAAGAACGGAGTGCACAGCATGTGTGGGACAAGGAGCAGACAAGAACGGAGTCCATGGCATGTGTGGGCAAGGAGCGGACAAGAATGGAGTCCACGGCATGTGAGGAACAAGGAGCGGACAAGAACGGAGTGCATGGCATGTGTGGGACAAGGAGCAGACGAGATCGGAGTGCATGGCATGTGTGGGGCAAGGAGCGGACGAGATCGGAGTGCATGGCATATGTGGGACAAGGAGCGGACAAGAACGGAGTGCACGGCATGTGTGGGACAAGGAGCGGACAAGAACAGAGTCCATGGCATGTGTGGGCAAGGAGCGGACAAGAACGGAGTCCACGGCATTTGTGGGACAAGGAGCGGACAAGAACGGAGTGCATGGCATGTGTGGGACAAGGAGCGGACAAGAACGGAGTCCACGGCCTGTGTGAGGCAAACAGCGGACAAGACCGGAGTCCACGGCCTGTGTGGGACAAGGAGCGGACAAGAATGGAGTCTACGGCCTGTGTGGGGCAAGGAGCGGACAAGAACGGAGTCCACGGCCTGTGTGGGGCAAGGAGCGGACGAGAACGGAGTCCACGGTCTGTGTGGGACAAGGAGCCGACGAGAACGGAGTCCACGGCCTGTGTGGGGCAAGGAGCGGACGAGATCGGAGTGCATGGCATGTGTGGGGCAAGGAGCAGATGAGGGTGCGGGATAGGCAGTAACCAAGGAGCGGATGAGGGTGCGTGATAGGCAGTAACCAAGGAGCGGATGAGGGTGCGGGATAGGCAGTAACCAAGGAGCAGATGAGGGTGCGGGATAGGCAGTAACCAAGGAGCAGATGAGGGTGCGAGATAGGCAGTAACCAAGGAGCGGATGAGGGTGCGGGATAGGCAGTAACCAAGGAGCATATGAGGGTGCGGGATAGGCAGTAACCAAGGAGCGGATGAGGGTGCGGGATAGGCAGTAACCAAGGAGCAGATGAGGGTGCGGGATAGGCAGTAACCAAGGAGCGGATGAGGGTGCGGGATAGGCAGTAACCAAGGAGCAGATGAGGGTGCGGGATAGGCAGTAACCAAGGAGCGGATGAGGGTGCGGGATAGGCAGTAACCAAGGAGCGGATGAGGGTGCGGGATAGGCAGTAACCAAGGAGCGGATGAGGGTGCGTGATAGGCAGTAACCAAGGAGCGGATGAGGGTGCGGGATAGGCAGTAACCAAGGAACAGATGAGGGTGCGGGATAGGCAGTAACCAAAGAGCGGATGAGGGTGCGTGATAGGCAGTAACCAAAGAGCGGATGAGGGTGCGGGATAGGCAGTAACCAAGGAGCGGATGAGGGTGCGTGATAGGCAGTAACCAAGGAGCGGATGAGGGTGCGGGATAGGCAGTAACCAAGGAGCGGATGAGGGTGCGTGATAGGCAGTAACCAAGGAGCGGATGAGGGTGCGGGATAGGCAGTAACCAAGGAGCGGATGAGGGTGCGTGATAGGCAGTAACCAAGGAGCGGATGAGGGTGAGCGATAGGCAGTAACCAAGGAGCGGATGAGGGTGCGGGATAGGCAGTAACCAAGGAGCGGATGAGGGTGTGTGATAGGCAGTAACCAAGGAGCGGATGAAGGTGCGTGATAGGCAGTAACCAAGGAGCGGATGAGGGTGCGGGATAGGCAGTAACCAAGGAGCGGATGAGGGTGCGTGATAGGCAGTAACCAAGGAGCGGATGAGGGTGCGTGATAGGCAGTAACCAAGGAGCGGACCAGGGTGCGGGATAGGCAGTAACCAAGGAGCGGATGAGGGTGCGTGATAGGCAGTAACCAAGGAGCGGGTGAGGGTGCGTGATAGGCAGTAACCAAGGAGTGGACGAGGGTGCGGGATAGGCAGTAACCAAGGAGCGGATGACGGTGCGTGATAGGCAGTAACCAAGGAGCGGACCAGGGTGCGGGATAGGCAGTAACCAAGGAGCGGATGAGGGTGCGTGATAGGCAGTAACCAAGGAGCGGGTGAGGGTGCGTGATAGGCAGTAACCAAGGAGTGGACGAGGGTGCGGGATAGGCAGTAACCAAGGAGCGGATGAGGGTGCGGGATAGGCAGTAACCAAGGAGCGGATGAGGGTGCGGGATAGGCAGTAACCAAGGAGCGGCAGTAACCTCTTCAATTCTTAAGATTCAAATTTTTAGCAGGTAGATGTTAGCGGTAGGTGTTTTATTAGCAATATTTTCTCAAGTGCTGTTATTTTAATAGGACTCCTTTATTTTCATACTCTTTATTATCACAACAGTATTTTCGCAAATCGCGATTGGGAAAACATTATTATCACATACAAGCAAGAAAATCATACACCGCCACGTGCCGCTGAGGCTGCACCCCAGAGCAGAGAGAGAAAGAAATGGAGGTATCGGTGAGGCTGCACCCCAGAGCAGAGAGAGAAATGTAGGTACCGGTGAGGCTGTACCCCAGAGCAGAGAGAGAAATGGAGGTACCAGTGAGGCTGAACCCCAGAGCAGACAGAGAAATGGAGGTACTGGTGAGGCTGCACCCCAGAGCAGAGAGAGAAATGGAGGTACCGGTGAGGCTGTGCCCCAGAGCAGAGAGAGAAATGGAGGTACCGGTGAGGCTGCACCCCAGAGCAGAGAGAGAAATGGAGGTACCGTTGAGGCTACACCCCAGAGCAGAGAGAGAAAGAAATGGAGGTACCGGTGAGGCTGCACCCCAGAGCAGAGAGAGAAATGGAAGTACCGGTGAGGCTGCACCCCAGAGCAGAGAGAGAAATGGAGGTACCGGTGAGGCTGCACCCCAGAGCAGAGAGAGAAATGGAGGTACCGTTGAGGCTACACCCCAGAGCCCAGAGAGAAAGAAATGGAGGTATCGGTGAGGCTGCACCCCAGAGCAGAGAGAGAAATGGAGGTACCGGTGAGGCTGTACCCCAGAGCAGAGAGAGAAATGGAGGTACCAGTGAGGCTGAACCCCAGAGCAGACAGAGAAATGGAGGTACTGGTGAGGCTGCACCCCAGAGCAGAGAGAGAAATGGAGGTACCGGTGAGGCTGTGCCCCAGAGCAGAGAGAGAAATGGAGGTACCGGTGAGGCTGCACCCCAGAGCAGAGAGAGAAATGGAGGTACCGTTGAGGCTACACCCCAGAGCAGAGAGAGAAAGAAATGGAGGTACCGGTGAGGCTGCACCCCAGAGCAGAGAGAGAAATGGAAGTACCGGTAAGGCTGCACCCCAGAGCAGAGAGAGAAATGGAGGTAACGGTGAGGCTGCACCCCAGAGCAGAGAGAGAAATGGAGGTACCAGTGAGGCTGCACGCCAGAGCAGAGAGAGAGATGGAGGTACTGGTGAGGCTGCACCCCAGAGCAGAGAGAGAGATGGAGGTACCGGTAAGGTTGCACCCCAGAGCAGAGAGAGAAATGGAGGTAACGGTGAGGTTGCACCCAAGAGTAGAGAGAGAAATGGAGGTACCGGTGAGGCTGCACCCCAGAGCAGAGAGAGAAAGAAATGGAGGTATCGGTGAGGCTGCACCCCAGAGCAGAGAGAGAAATGGAGGTACCGGTGAGGCTGTACCCCAGAGCAGAGAGAGAAATGGAGTTACCAGTGAGGCTGAACTCCAGAGCAGACAGAGAAATGGAGGTACTGGTGAGGCTGCACCCCAGAGCAGAGAGAGAAATGGAGGTACCGGTGAGGCTGTGCCCCAGAGCAGAGAGAGAAATGGAGGTACCGGTGAGGCTGCACCCCAGAGCAGAGAGAGAAATGGAGGTACCGTTGAGGCTACACCCCAGAGCAGAGAGAGAAAGAAATGGAGGTACCGGTGAGGCTGCACCCCAGAGCAGAGAGAGAAATGGAAGTACCGGTGAGGCTGCACCCCAGAGCAGAGAGAGAAATGGAGGTACCGGTGAGGCTGCATCCCAGAGCAGAGAGAGAAATGGAGGTACCGGTGAGGCTGCACGCCAGAGCAGAGAGAGAGATGGAGGTACTGGTGAGGCTGCACCCCAGAGCAGAGAGAGAGATGGAGGTACCGGTAAGGTTGTACCCCAGAGCAGAGAGAGAAATGGAGGTACCGGTGAGGTTGCACCCAAGAGTAGAGAGAGAAATGGAGGTAATAGCAGAGGGAGAAAGAAATGGAGGTACCGGTGAGGCTGCACCCCAGATCAGAGAGGGAAATGGGGGTACCGGTGAGGCTGTTCCCCAGAGCAGAGAGAGAAATGGAGGTACCGTTGAGGCTGCACCCCAGAGCAGAGAGAGAAAAAATGGAGGTACCGATGAGGCTGAACCCCAGAGCAGAGAGAGAAATGGAGGTACCGGTGAGGCTGTACCCCAGAGCAGAGAGAGAAATGGAGGTACCGGTGAGGCTGAACCCCAGAGCAGAGAGAGAAATTGAGGTACCGGTGAGGCTGCACCCCAGAGCAGAGAGAGAAATGGAGGTACTGTTGAGGCTGCACCCCAGAGCAGAGGGAGAAAGAAATGAAGGTACCGGTGAGGCTGCACCCCAGAGCAGAGAGAGAAATGGAGGTACCGGTGAGGCTGCACCCCAGAGCAGAGAGAGAAATGGAGGTACCGGTTAGGCTGCACCCCAGAGCAGAGAGAGAAATGGAGATACCGGTGAGGTTGCACCCAAGAGTAGAGAGAGAAATGGAGGTACCGGTGAGGTTGCACCCAAGAGTAGAGAGAGAAATGGAGGTACCGGTGAGGCTGCACCCCAGAGCAGAGAGAGAAATGGAGATACCGGTGAGGCTGCACCCCAGAGCAGAGAGAGAAATGGAGGTACCGGTGAGGTTGCACCCAAGAGTAGAGAGAGAAATGGAGGTACCGGTGAGGCTGCACCCCAGAGCAGAGAGAGAAATGGAGGTACCGGTGAGGTTGCACCCAAGAGTAGAGAGAGAAATGGAGGTACCGGTGAGGCTGCACCCCAGAGCAGAGAGAGAAAGAAATGGAGGTATCGGTGAGGCTGCACCCCAGAGCAGAGAGAGAAATTGAGGTACCAGTGAGGCTGTACCCCAGAGCAGAGAGAGAAATGGAGGTACCAGTGAGACTGAACCCCAGAGCAGACAGAGAAATGGAGGTACTGGTGAGGCTGCACCCCAGAGCAGAGAGAGAAATGGAGGTACCGGTGAGGCTGTGCCCCAGAGCAGAGAGAGAAATGGAGGTACCGGTGAGGCTGCACCCCAGAGCAGAGAGAGAAATGGAGGTACCGTTGAGGCTACACCCCAGAGCAGAGAGAGAAAGAAATGGAGGTACCGGTGAGGCTGCACCCCAGAGCAGAGAGAGAAATGGAAGTACCGGTGAGGCTGCACCCCAGAGCAGAGAGAGAAATGGAGGTACCGGTGAGGCTGCACCCCAGAGCAGAGAGAGAAATGGAGGTACCGGTGAGGCTGCATGCCAGAGCAGAGAGAGAGATGGAGGTACTGGTGAGGCTGCACCCCAGAGCAGAGAGAGAGATGGAGGTACCGGTAAGGTTGTACCCCAGAGCAGAGAGAGAAATGGAGGTACCGGTGAGGTTGCACCCAAGAGTAGAGAGAGAAATGGAGGTAATAGCAGAGGGAGAAAGAAATGGAGGTACCGGTGAGGCTGCACCCCAGATCAGAGAGGGAAATGGGGGTACCGGTGAGTCTGTTCCCCAGAGCAGAGAGAGAAATGGAGGTACCGTTGAGGCTGCACCCCAGAGCAGAGAGAGAAAAAACTGAGGTACCGATGAGGCTGAACCCCAGAGCAGAGAGAGAAATGGAGGTACCGGTGAGGCTGTACCCCAGAGCAGAGAGAGAAATGGAGGTACCGGTGAGGCTGAACCCCAGAGCAGAGAGAGAAATTGAGGTACCGGTGAGGCTGCACCCCAGAGCAGAGAGAGATATGGAGGTACTGTTGAGGCTGCACCCCAGAGCAGAGGGAGAAAGAAATGAAGGTACCGGTGAGGCTGCACCCCAGAGCAGAGAGAGAAATGGAGGTACCGGTGAGGCTGCACCCCAGAGCAGAGAGAGAAATGGAGGTACCGGTGAGGCTGCACCCCAGAGCAGAGAGAGAAATGGAGGTACCGGTGAGGTTGCACCCAAGAGTAGAGAGAGAAATGGAGGTACCGGTGAGGTTGCACCCAAGAGTAGAGAGAGAAATGGAGGTACCGGTGAGGCTGCACCCCAGAGCAGAGAGAGAAATGGAGATACCGGTGAGGCTGCACCCCAGAGCAGAGAGAGAAATGGAGGTACCGATGAGGTTGCACCCAAGAGTAGAGAGAGAAATGGAGGTACCGGTGAGGCTGCACCCCAGAGCAGAGAGAGAAAGAAATGGAGGTACCGGTGAGGCTGCACCCCAGAGCAGAGAGAGAAATGGAGGTACCGGTGAGGCTGCACCCCAGAGCAGAGAGAGAAATGGAGGTACCGGTGAGGTTGCACCCAAGAGTAGAGAGAGAAATGGAGGTACCGGTGAGGCTGCACCCCAGAGCAGAGAGAGAAAGAAATGGAGGTATCGGTGAGGCTGCACCCTAGAGCAGAGAGAGAAATGGAGGTACCGGTGAGGCTGTACCCCAGAGCAGAGAGAGAAAATGAGGTACCAGTGAGGCTGAACCCCAGAGCAGACAGAGAAATGGAGGAACTGGTGAGGCTACACCCCAGAGCAGAGAGAGAAAGAAATGGAGGTACCGGTGAGGCTGCACCCCAGAGCAGAGAGAGAAATGGAAGTACCGGTGAGGCTGCACCCCAGAGCAGAGAGAGAAATGGAGGTACCGGTGAGGCTGCACCCCAGAGCAGAGAGAGAAATGGAGGTACCGGTGAGGCTGCACGCCAGAGCAGAGAGAGAGATGGAGGTACTGGTGAGGCTGCACCCCAAAGCAGAGAGAGAGATGGAGGTACCGGTGAGGCTGCACCCCAGAGCAGAGAGAGAAATGGAGGTACCGTTGAGGCTACACCCCAGAGCAGAGAGAGAAAGAAATGGAGGTACCGGTGAGGCTGCACCCCAGAGCAGAGAGAGAAATGGAAGTACCGGTGAGGCTGCACCCCAGAGCAGAGAGAGAAATGGAGGTACCGGTGAGGCTGCACCCCAGAGCAGAGAGAGAAATGGAGGTACCGGTGAGGCTGCACGCCAGAGCAGAGAGAGAGATGGAGGTACTGGTGAGGCTGCACCCCAAAGCAGGGAGAGAGATGGAGGTACCGGTAAGGTTGCACCCCAGAGCAGAGAGAGAAATGGAGGTACCGGTGAGGTTGCACCCAAGAGTAGAGAGAGAAATGGAGGTAATAGCAGAGGGAGAAAGAAATGGAGGTACCGGTGAGGCTGCACCCCAGATCAGAGAGGGAAATGGGGGTACCGGTGAGGCTGTTCCCCAGAGCAGAGAGAGAAATTGAGGTACCGTTGAGGCTGCACCCCAGAGCAGAGAGAGACAAAATGGAGGTACCGATGAGGCTGAACCCCAGAGCAGAGAGAGAAATGGAGGTACCGGTGAGGCTGTACCCCAGAGCAGAGAGAGAAATGGAGGTACCGGTGAGGCTGAACCCCAGAGCAGAGAGAGAAATGGAGATACCGTTGAGGCTGCACCCCAGAGCAGAGGGAGAAAGAAATGGAGGTACCGGTGAGGCTGCACCCAGAGCAGAGAGAGAAATGGAGGTACCGGTGAGGCTGCACCCCAGAGCAGAGAGAGAAATGTAGGTACCGTTTAGGCTGCACCCCAGAGCGAGAGAGAAATGGAGGTACCAGTGAGGCTGCACCCCAGAGCAGAGAGAGAAATGGAGGTACTGGTGAGGCTGCACCCCAGAGCAGAGAGAGAAATTGAGGTACTGGTGAGGCTGTACCCCAGAGCAGAGAGAGAAATGGAGGTACCGGTGAGGCTGCACACCAGAGCAGAGAGAGAAATGGAGGTACCGGTGAGGCTAGAGGTACCGGTGAGGCTGCACCCCAGAGCAGAGAGAAAAAATGGAGGTACCGATGAGGCTGAACCCCAGAGCAGAGAGAGAAATGGAGGTACCGGTGAGGCTGTAACCCAGAGCAGAGAGAGAAATGGAGGTACCGGTGAGGCTGAACCCCAGAGCAGAGAGAGAAATTGAGGTACCGGTGAGGCTGCACCCCAGAGCAGAGAGAGAAATGGAGGTACCGTTGAGGCTGCAACCCAGAGCAGAGGGAGAAAGAAATGAAGGTACCGGTGAAGCTGCACCCCAGAGCAGAGAGAGAAATGGAGGTACCGGTGAGGCTGCACCCCAGAGCAGAGAGAGAAATGGAGGTACTGGTGAGGCTGCACCCCAGAGCAGAGAGAGAAATGGAGGTACCAGTGAGGTTGCACCCAAGAGTAGAGAGAGAAATGGAGGTAATAGCAGAGGGAGAAAGAAATGGAGGTACCAGTGAGGCTGCAACCAAGATCAGAGAGGGAAATGGAGGTACCGGTGAGGCTGTACCCCAGAGCAGAGAGAGCAATGGAGGTACCGTTGAGGCTGCACCCCAGAGCAGAGAGAGAAAGAAATGGAGGTATCGATGAGGCTGCACCCCAGAGCAGAGAGAGAAATGGAGTTACCGGTGAGGCTGTACCCCAGAGCAGAGAGAGAAATGGAGGTACCGGTGAGGCTGAACCCCAGAGCAGAGAGCGAAATTGAGGTACCGGTGAGGCTGCACCCCAGAGCAGAGAGAGAAATGGAGGTACCGTTGAGGCTGCACCCCAGAGCAGAGGGAGAAAGAAATGGAGGTACCGGTGAGGTTGCACCCAAGAGTAGAGAGAGAAATGGAGGTAATAGCAGAGGGAGAAAGAAATGGAGGTACCAGTGAGGCTGCAACCAAGATCAGAGAGGGAAATGGAGGTACCGGTGAGGCTGTACCCCAGAGCAGAGAGAGAAATGGAGGTACCGTTGAGGCTGCACCCCAGAGCAGAGAGAGAAAGAAATGGAGGTACCGATGAGGCTGCACCCCAGAGCAGAGAGAGAAATGGAGTTACCGGTGAGGCTGTACCCCAGAGCAGAGAGAGAAATTGAGGTACTGGTGAGGCTGAACCCCAGAGCAGAGAGCGAAATTGAGGTACCGGTGAGGCTGCACCCCAGAGCAGAGAGAGAAATGGAGGTACCATTGAGGCTGCACCCCAGAGCAGAGGGAGAAAGAAATGGAGGTACCGGTGAGGCTGCACCCAGAGCAGAGAGAGAAATGGAGGTACCTGTGAGGCTGTACCCCAGAGCAGAGAGAGAAATGTAGGTACAGTTTAGGCTGCACCCCAGAGCGAGAGAGAAATGGAGGTACCAGTGAGGCTGCACCCCAGAGCAGAGAGAGAAATGGAGGTACTGGTGAGGCTGCACCCCAGAGCAGAGAGAGAAATTGAGGTACTGGTGAGGCTGTACCCCAGAGCAGAGAGAGAAATGGAGGTACCAGTGAGGCTGCACCCCAGAGGAGAGAGATGGAGGTACCGGTAAGGCTGCACCCCAGAGCAGAGAGAGAAATGGAGGTACCGGTGAGGCTGCACACCAGAGCAGAGAGAGAAATGGAGGTACCGGTGAGGCTGGAGGTACCGGTGAGGCTGCACCCCAGAGCAGAGAGAGAAATGGAGGTACCGGTGAGGCTGCACCCCAGAGCAGAGAGAGAAATGGAGGTACCGGGGAGGCTGAACCCCAGAGCAGAGAGCGAAATTGAGGTACCGGTGAGGCTGCACCCCAGAGCAGAGAGAGAAATGGAGGTACCATTGAGGCCACACCCCAGAGCAGAGGGAGAAAGAAATGGAGGTACCGGTGAGGCTGCACCCCAGAGCAGAGAGAGAAATGGAGGTACCGGTGAGGCTGTACCCCAGAGCAGAGAGAGAAATGTAGGTACCGTTTAGGCTGCACCCCAGAGCGAGAGAGAAATGGAGGTACCAGTGAGGCTGCACCCCAGAGCAGAGAGAGAAATGGAGGTACCGGTGAGGCTGCAACCCAGAGCAGAGAGAGAAATGGAGGTACCGGTGAGGCTGCACACCAGAGCAGAGAGAGAAATGGAGGTACCGGTGAGGCTGGAGGTACCGGTGAGGCTGCACCCCAGAGCAGAGAGAGAAATGGAGGTACCGGTGAGGCTGCACCCCAGAGCAGAGAGAGAAATGGAGGTACCGGTGAGGCTGTGCCCCAGAGCAGAGAGAGAAATGGAGGTACCGGTGAGGCTGTACCCCAGAGCAGAGAGAGAAATGGAGGTACCGGTGGGGCTGCACCCCAGAGCAGAGGGAGAAAGAAATGGAGGTACCGGTGAGGCTGCACCCCAGAGCAGAGAGAGAAATGGAGGTACCGGTGAGGCTGTACCCCAGAGCAGAGAGAGAAATGGAGGTACCGTTTAGGCTGCACCCCAGAGCGAGAGAGAAATGGAGGTACCAGTGAGGCTGCACCCCAGAGCAGAGAGAGAAATGGAGGTACTGGTGAGGCTGCACCCCAGAGGAGAGAGAGAGATGGAGGTACCGGTAAGGCTGCACCCCAGAGCAGAGAGAGAAATGGAGGTACCGTTGAGGCTGCACCCCAGAGCAGAGAGATAAATGGAGGTACCGGTGAGGCTGCACACCAGAGCAGAGAGAGAAATGGAGGTACCGGTGAGGCTGGAGGTACCGGTGAGGCTGCACCCCAGAGCAGAGAGAGAAATTGAGGTACCGGTGAGGCTGCACCCCAGAGCAGAGAGAGAAATGGAGGTACCGGTGAGGCTGTGCCCCAGAGCAGAGAGAGAAATGGAGGTACCGGTGAGGCTGCACCCCAGAGCAGAGAGAGAAATGGAGGTACCGGTGAGGCTGTACCCTAGAGCAGAGAGAGAAATGGAGGTACCGGTGGGGCTGCACCCCAGAGCAGAGAGAGAAAGAAATGGAGGTACCGGTGAGGCTGCACCCCAGAGCAGAGAGAGAAATGGAGGTACCGGTGAGGCTGCGCCCCAGAGCAGAGAGAGAAATGTAGGTAACGGTGAGGCTGCACCCCAGAGCAGAGAGAGAAATGGAGCTACTGGTGAGGCTGGAGGTACCGGTGAGGCTGCACCCCAGAGCAGAGAGAGAAATTGAGGTACCGGTGAGGCTGCACCCCAGAGCTGAGAGAGAAATGGAGGTACCGTTGAGGATGCACCCCCGAGCAGAGAGAGAAAGAAATGGAGGTACCGTTGAGGCTGCACCCCAGAGCAGAGAGAGAAAGAAATGGCGGTACTGGTGAAGCTGCACCCCAGAGCAGAGAGAGATATGGAGGTACCGGTGAGGCTGTACCGCAGAGCAGAGAGAGAAATGGAGGTACCGGTGAGGCTGAACCCCAGAGCAGAGAGAGAAATTGAGGTACCGGTGAGGCTGCACCCCAGAGCAGAGAGAGAAATGGAGGTACAGTTGAGGCTGCACCCCAGAGCAGAGGGAGAAAGAAATGGAGGTACCGGTGAGGCTGCACCCCAGAGCAGAGAGAGAAATGGAGGTACCGGTGAGGCTGTACCCCAGAGCAGAGAGAGAAATGGAGGTACCGGTGAGGCTGAACCCCAGAGCAGAGAGAGAAATTGAGGTAACGGTGAGGCTGCACCCCAGAGCAGAGCGAGAAATGGAGGTACCGGTGAGGCTGCACCCCAGAGCAGAGAGAGAAATGGAGGTACCGGTGAGGCTGCACACCACAGCAGAGAGAGAAATGGAGGTACCGGTGAGGCTGCACCCCAGAGCAGTGAGAGAAATGGAGGTACCGGTGAGGCTTCACCCCAGAGCAGAGAGAGAAATGGAGGTACCGGTGAGGTGGCACCCAAGAGTAGAGAGAGAAATGGAGGTAATAGCAGAGGGAGTAAGAAATGGAGGTACCGGTGAGGCTGCACCCCAGACCAGAGAGGAAAATGGAGGTACCGGTGAGGCTGTACCCCAGAGCAGAGATAGAAATGGAGGTACCGTTGAGGCTGCACCCCAGAGCAGAGAGAGAAAGAAATGGAGGTACCGATGAGGCTGCACCCCAGAGGAGAGAGATGGAGGTACCGGTAAGGCTGCACCCCAGAGCAGAGAGAGAAATGGAGGTACCGGTGAGGCTGCACACCAGAGCAGAGAGAGAAATGGAGGTACCGGTGAGGCTGGAGGTACCGGTGAGGCTGCACCCCAGAGCAGAGAGAGAAATGGAGGTACCGGTGAGGCTGCACCCCAGAGCAGAGAGAGAAATGGAGGTACCGGGGAGGCTGAACCCCAGAGCAGAGAGCGAAATTGAGGTACCGGTGAGGCTGCACCCCAGAGCAGAGAGAGAAATGGAGGTACCATTGAGGCCACACCCCAGAGCAGAGGGAGAAAGAAATGGAGGTACCGGTGAGGCTGCACCCCAGAGGAGAGAGATGGAGGTACCGGTAAGGCTGCACCCCAGAGCAGAGAGAGAAATGGAGGTACCGGTGAGGCTGCACACCAGAGCAGAGAGAGAAATGGAGGTACCGGTGAGGCTGGAGGTACCGGTGAGGCTGCACCCCAGAGCAGAGAGAGAAATGGAGGTACCGGTGAGGCTGCATCCCAGAGCAGAGAGAGAAATGGAGGTACCGGGGAGGCTGAACCCCAGAGCAGAGAGCGAAATTGAGGTACCGGTGAGGCTGCACCCCAGAGCAGAGAGAGAAATGGAGGTACCATTGAGGCCACACCCCAGAGCAGAGGGAGAAAGAAATGGAGGTACCGGTGAGGCTGCACCCCAGAGCAGAGAGAGAAATGGAGGTACCGGTGAGGCTGTACCCCAGAGCAGAGAGAGAAATGTAGGTACCGTTTAGGCTGCACCCCAGAGCGAGAGAGAAATGGAGGTACCAGTGAGGCTGCACCCCAGAGCAGAGAGAGAAATGGAGGTACCGGTGAGGCTGCAACCCAGAGCAGAGCGAGAAATGGAGGTACCGGTGAGGCTGCACACCAGAGCAGAGAGAGAAATGGAGGTACCGGTGAGGCTGGAGGTACCGGTGAGGCTGCACCCCAGAGCAGAGAGAGAAATGGAGGTACCGGTGAGGCTGCACCCCAGAGCAGAGAGAGAAATGGAGGTACCGGTGAGGCTGTGCCCCAGAGCAGAGAGAGAAATGGAGGTACCGGTGAGGCTGTACCCCAGAGCAGAGAGAGAAATGGAGGTACCGGTGGGGCTGCACCCCAGAGCAGAGGGAGAAAGAAATGGAGGTACCGGTGAGGCTGCACCCCAGAGCAGAGAGAGAAATGGAGGTACCGGTGAGGCTGTACCCCAGAGCAGAGAGAGAAATGGAGGTACCGTTTAGGCTGCACCCCAGAGCGAGAGAGAAATGGAGGTACCAGTGAGGCTGCACCCCAGAGCAGAGAGAGAAATGGAGGTACTGGTGAGGCTGCACCCCAGAGGAGAGAGAGAGATGGAGGTACCGGTAAGGCTGCACCCCAGAGCAGAGAGAGAAATGGAGGTACCGTTGAGGCTGCACCCCAGAGCAGAGAGATAAATGGAGGTACCGGTGAGGCTGCACACCAGAGCAGAGAGAGAAATGGAGGTACCGGTGAGGCTGGAGGTACCGGTGAGGCTGCACCCCAGAGCAGAGAGAGAAATTGAGGTACCGGTGAGGCTGCACCCCAGAGCAGAGAGAGAAATGGAGGTACCGGTGAGGCTGTGCCCCAGAGCAGAGAGAGAAATGGAGGTACCGGTGAGGCTGCACCCCAGAGCAGAGAGAGAAATGGAGGTACCGGTGAGGCTGTACCCTAGAGCAGAGAGAGAAATGGAGGTACCGGTGGGGCTGCACCCCAGAGCAGAGAGAGAAAGAAATGGAGGTACCGGTGAGGCTGCACCCCAGAGCAGAGAGAGAAATGGAGGTACCGGTGAGGCTGCGCCCCAGAGCAGAGAGAGAAATGTAGGTAACGGTGAGGCTGCACCCCAGAGCAGAGAGAGAAATGGAGCTACTGGTGAGGCTGGAGGTACCGGTGAGGCTGCACCCCAGAGCAGAGAGAGAAATTGAGGTACCGGTGAGGCTGCACCCCAGAGCTGAGAGAGAAATGGAGGTACCGTTGAGGATGCACCCCCGAGCAGAGAGAGAAAGAAATGGAGGTACCGTTGAGGCTGCACCCCAGAGCAGAGAGAGAAAGAAATGGCGGTACTGGTGAAGCTGCACCCCAGAGCAGAGAGAGATATGGAGGTACCGGTGAGGCTGTACCGCAGAGCAGAGAGAGAAATGGAGGTACCGGTGAGGCTGAACCCCAGAGCAGAGAGAGAAATTGAGGTACCGGTGAGGCTGCACCCCAGAGCAGAGAGAGAAATGGAGGTACAGTTGAGGCTGCACCCCAGAGCAGAGGGAGAAAGAAATGGAGGTACCGGTGAGGCTGCACCCCAGAGCAGAGAGAGAAATGGAGGTACCGGTGAGGCTGTACCCCAGAGCAGAGAGAGAAATGGAGGTACCGGTGAGGCTGAACCCCAGAGCAGAGAGAGAAATTGAGGTACCGGTGAGGCTGCACCCCAGAGCAGAGCGAGAAATGGAGGTACCGGTGAGGCTGCACCCCAGAGCAGAGAGAGAAATGGAGGTACCGGTGAGGCTGCACACCACAGCAGAGAGAGAAATGGAGGTACCGGTGAGGCTGCACCCCAGAGCAGTGAGAGAAATGGAGGTACCGGTGAGGCTTCACCCCAGAGCAGAGAGAGAAATGGAGGTACCGGTGAGGTGGCACCCAAGAGTAGAGAGAGAAATGGAGGTAATAGCAGAGGGAGTAAGAAATGGAGGTACCGGTGAGGCTGCACCCCAGACCAGAGAGGAAAATGGAGGTACCGGTGAGGCTGTACCCCAGAGCAGAGATAGAAATGGAGGTACCGTTGAGGCGGCACCCCAGAGCAGAGAGAGAAAGAAATGGAGGTACCGATGAGGCTGCACCCCAGAGCAGAGAGAGAAATGGAGTTACCGGTGAGGCTGTACCCCAGAGCAGAGAGAGAAATGGAGGTACCGGTGAGGCTGAACCCCAGAGCAGAGAGAGAAATTGAGGTACCGGTGAGGCTGCACCCCAGAGCAGAGAGAGAAATGGAGGTACCGTTGAGGCTGCACCCCAGAGCAGAGGGAGAAAGAAATGGAGGTACCGAAGATGGCTGCACCCCAGAGCAGAGAGAGAAATGGAGGTACCGGTGAGGCTGTACCCCAGAGCAGAGAGAGAAATGTAGGTACCGTTTAGGCTGCACCCCAGAGCGAGAGAGAAATGGAGGTACCAGTGAGGCTGCACCCCAGAGCAGAGAGAGAAATGGAGGTACTGGTGAGGCTGCACCCCAGAGCAGAGAAAGTAATTGAGGTACTGGTGAGGCTGTACCCCAGAGCAGAGAGAGAAATGGAGGTATCGGTGAGGCTGCACCCCAGAGGAGAGAGAGAGATGGAGGTACCGGTAAGGCTGCACCCCAGAGCAGAGCGAGAAATGGAGGTACCGGTGAGGCTGCACCCCAGAGCAGAGAGAGAAATGGAGGTACCGGTGAGGCTGCACACCACAGCAGAGAGAGAAATGGAGGTACCGGTGAGGCTGGAGGTAACGGTGAGGCTGCACCCCAGAGCAGAGAGAGAAATGGAGGTACCGGTGAGGTTGCACCCAAGAGTAGAGAGAGAAATGGAGGTACCGGTGAGGCTGCACCCCAGAGCAGAGAGAGAAAGAAATGGAGGTATCGGTGAGGCTGCACCCCAGAGCAGAGAGAGAAATTGAGGTACCAGTGAGGCTGTACCCCAGAGCAGAGAGAGAAATGGAGGTACCAGTGAGACTGAACCCCAGAGCAGACAGAGAAATGGAGGTACTGGTGAGGCTGCACCCCAGAGCAGAGAGAGAAATGGAGGTACCGGTGAGGCTGTGCCCCAGAGCAGAGAGAGAAATGGAGGTACCGGTGAGGCTGCACCCCAGAGCAGAGAGAGAAATGGAGGTACCGTTGAGGCTACACCCCAGAGCAGAGAGAGAAAGAAATGGAGGTACCGGTGAGGCTGCACCCCAGAGCAGAGAGAGAAATGGAAGTACCGGTGAGGCTGCACCCCAGAGCAGAGAGAGAAATGGAGGTACCGGTGAGGCTGCACCCCAGAGCAGAGAGAGAAATGGAGGTACCGGTGAGGCTGCACGCCAGAGCAGAGAGAGAGATGGAGGTACTGGTGAGGCTGCACCCCAGAGCAGAGAGAGAGATGGAGGTACCGGTAAGGTTGTACCCCAGAGCAGAGAGAGAAATGGAGGTACCGGTGAGGTTGCACCCAAGAGTAGAGAGAGAAATGGAGGTAATAGCAGAGGGAGAAAGAAATGGAGGTACCGGTGAGGCTGCACCCCAGATCAGAGAGGGAAATGGGGGTACCGGTGAGTCTGTTCCCCAGAGCAGAGAGAGAAATGGAGGTACCGTTGAGGCTGCACCCCAGAGCAGAGAGAGAAAAAACTGAGGTACCGATGAGGCTGAACCCCAGAGCAGAGAGAGAAATGGAGGTACCGGTGAGGCTGTACCCCAGAGCAGAGAGAGAAATGGAGGTACCGGTGAGGCTGAACCCCAGAGCAGAGAGAGAAATTGAGGTACCGGTGAGGCTGCACCCCAGAGCAGAGAGAGATATGGAGGTACTGTTGAGGCTGCACCCCAGAGCAGAGGGAGAAAGAAATGAAGGTACCGGTGAGGCTGCACCCCAGAGCAGAGAGAGAAATGGAGGTACCGGTGAGGCTGCACCCCAGAGCAGAGAGAGAAATGGAGGTACCGGTGAGGCTGCACCCCAGAGCAGAGAGAGAAATGGAGGTACCGGTGAGGTTGCACCCAAGAGTAGAGAGAGAAATGGAGGTACCGGTGAGGTTGCACCCAAGAGTAGAGAGAGAAATGGAGGTACCGGTGAGGCTGCACCCCAGAGCAGAGAGAGAAATGGAGATACCGGTGAGGCTGCACCCCAGAGCAGAGAGAGAAATGGAGGTACCGATGAGGTTGCACCCAAGAGTAGAGAGAGAAATGGAGGTACCGGTGAGGCTGCACCCCAGAGCAGAGAGAGAAAGAAATGGAGGTACCGGTGAGGCTGCACCCCAGAGCAGAGAGAGAAATGGAGGTACCGGTGAGGCTGCACCCCAGAGCAGAGAGAGAAATGGAGGTACCGGTGAGGTTGCACCCAAGAGTAGAGAGAGAAATGGAGGTACCGGTGAGGCTGCACCCCAGAGCAGAGAGAGAAAGAAATGGAGGTATCGGTGAGGCTGCACCCCAGAGCAGAGAGAGAAATGGAGGTACCGGTGAGGCTGTACCCCAGAGCAGAGAGAGAAAATGAGGTACCAGTGAGGCTGAACCCCAGAGCAGACAGAGAAATGGAGGAACTGGTGAGGCTACACCCCAGAGCAGAGAGAGAAAGAAATGGAGGTACCGGTGAGGCTGCACCCCAGAGCAGAGAGAGAAATGGAAGTACCGGTGAGGCTGCACCCCAGAGCAGAGAGAGAAATGGAGGTACCGGTGAGGCTGCACCCCAGAGCAGAGAGAGAAATGGAGGTACCGGTGAGGCTGCACGCCAGAGCAGAGAGAGAGATGGAGGTACTGGTGAGGCTGCACCCCAAAGCAGAGAGAGAGATGGAGGTACCGGTGAGGCTGCACCCCAGAGCAGAGAGAGAAATGGAGGTACCGTTGAGGCTACACCCCAGAGCAGAGAGAGAAAGAAATGGAGGTACCGGTGAGGCTGCACCCCAGAGCAGAGAGAGAAATGGAAGTACCGGTGAGGCTGCACCCCAGAGCAGAGAGAGAAATGGAGGTACCGGTGAGGCTGCACCCCAGAGCAGAGAGAGAAATGGAGGTACCGGTGAGGCTGCACGCCAGAGCAGAGAGAGAGATGGAGGTACTGGTGAGGCTGCACCCCAAAGCAGGGAGAGAGATGGAGGTACCGGTAAGGTTGCACCCCAGAGCAGAGAGAGAAATGGAGGTACCGGTGAGGTTGCACCCAAGAGTAGAGAGAGAAATGGAGGTAATAGCAGAGGGAGAAAGAAATGGAGGTACCGGTGAGGCTGCACCCCAGATCAGAGAGGGAAATGGGGGTACCGGTGAGGCTGTTCCCCAGAGCAGAGAGAGAAATGGAGGTACCGTTGAGGCTGCACCCCAGAGCAGAGAGAGACAAAATGGAGGTACCGATGAGGCTGAACCCCAGAGCAGAGAGAGAAATGGAGGTACCGGTGAGGCTGTACCCCAGAGCAGAGAGAGAGATGGAGGTACCGGTGAGGCTGAACCCCAGAGCAGAGAGAGAAATGGAGATACCGTTGAGGCTGCACCCCAGAGCAGAGGGAGAAAGAAATGGAGGTACCGGTGAGGCTGCACCCAGAGCAGAGAGAGAAATGGAGGTACCGGTGAGGCTGCACCCCAGAGCAGAGAGAGAAATGTAGGTACCGTTTAGGCTGCACCCCAGAGCAAGAGAGAAATGGAGGTACCAGTGAGGCTGCACCCCAGAGCAGAGAGAGAAATGGAGGTACTGGTGAGGCTGCACCCCAGAGCAGAGAGAGAAATTGAGGTACTGGTGAGGCTGTACCCCAGAGCAGAGAGAGAAATGGAGGTACCGGTGAGGCTGCACACCAGAGCAGAGAGAGAAATGGAGGTACCGGTGAGGCTAGAGGTACCGGTGAGGCTGCACCCCAGAGCAGAGAGAAAAAATGGAGGTACCGATGAGGCTGAACCCCAGAGCAGAGAGAGAAATGGAGGTACCGGTGAGGCTGTAACCCAGAGCAGAGAGAGAAATGGAGGTACCGGTGAGGCTGAACCCCAGAGCAGAGAGAGAAATTGAGGTACCGGTGAGGCTGCACCCCAGAGCAGAGAGAGAAATGGAGGTACCGTTGAGGCTGCAACCCAGAGCAGAGGGAGAAAGAAATGAAGGTACCGGTGAAGCTGCACCCCAGAGCAGAGAGAGAAATGGAGGTACCGGTGAGGCTGCACCCCAGAGCAGAGAGAGAAATGGAGGTACTGGTGAGGCTGCACCCCAGAGCAGAGAGAGAAATGGAGGTACCAGTGAGGTTGCACCCAAGAGTAGAGAGAGAAATGGAGGTAATAGCAGAGGGAGAAAGAAATGGAGGTACCAGTGAGGCTGCAACCAAGATCAGAGAGGGAAATGGAGGTACCGGTGAGGCTGTACCCCAGAGCAGAGAGAGAAATGGAGGTACCGTTGAGGCTGCACCCCAGAGCAGAGAGAGAAAGAAATGGAGGTATCGATGAGGCTGCACCCCAGAGCAGAGAGAGAAATGGAGTTACCGGTGAGGCTGTACCCCAGAGCAGAGAGAGAAATGGAGGTACCGGTGAGGCTGAACCCCAGAGCAGAGAGCGAAATTGAGGTACCGGTGAGGCTGCACCCCAGAGCAGAGAGAGAAATGGAGGTACCGTTGAGGCTGCACCCCAGAGCAGAGGGAGAAAGAAATGGAGGTACCGGTGAGGTTGCACCCAAGAGTAGAGAGAGAAATGGAGGTAATAGCAGAGGGAGAAAGAAATGGAGGTACCAGTGAGGCTGCAACCAAGATCAGAGAGGGAAATGGAGGTACCGGTGAGGCTGTACCCCAGAGCAGAGAGAGAAATGGAGGTACCGTTGAGGCTGCACCCCAGAGCAGAGAGAGAAAGAAATGGAGGTACCGATGAGGCTGCACCCCAGAGCAGAGAGAGAAATGGAGTTACCGGTGAGGCTGTACCCCAGAGCAGAGAGAGAAATTGAGGTACTGGTGAGGCTGAACCCCAGAGCAGAGAGCGAAATTGAGGTACCGGTGAGGCTGCACCCCAGAGCAGAGAGAGAAATGGAGGTACCGTTGAGGCTGCACCCCAGAGCAGAGGGAGAAAGAAATGGAGGTACCGGTGAGGCTGCACCCAGAGCAGAGAGAGAAATGGAGGTACCTGTGAGGCTGTACCCCAGAGCAGAGAGAGAAATGTAGGTACAGTTTAGGCTGCACCCCAGAGCGAGAGAGAAATGGAGGTACCAGTGAGGCTGCACCCCAGAGCAGAGAGAGAAATGGAGGTACTGGTGAGGCTGCACCCCAGAGCAGAGAGAGAAATTGAGGTACTGGTGAGGCTGTACCCCAGAGCAGAGAGAGAAATGGAGGTACCAGTGAGGCTGCACCCCAGAGGAGAGAGATGGAGGTACCGGTAAGGCTGCACCCCAGAGCAGAGAGAGAAATGGAGGCACCGGTGAGGCTGCACACCAGAGCAGAGAGAGAAATGGAGGTACCGGTGAGGCTGGAGGTACCGGTGAGGCTGCACCCCAGAGCAGAGAGAGAAATGGAGGTACCGGTGAGGCTGCACCCCAGAGCAGAGAGAGAAATGGAGGTACCGGGGAGGCTGAACCCCAGAGCAGAGAGCGAAATTGAGGTACCGGTGAGGCTGCACCCCAGAGCAGAGAGAGAAATGGAGGTACCATTGAGGCCACACCCCAGAGCAGAGGGAGAAAGAAATGGAGGTACCGGTGAGGCTGCACCCCAGAGCAGAGAGAGAAATGGAGGTACCGGTGAGGCTGTACCCCAGAGCAGAGAGAGAAATGTAGGTACCGTTTAGGCTGCACCCCAGAGCGAGAGAGAAATGGAGGTACCAGTGAGGCTGCACCCCAGAGCAGAGAGAGAAATGGAGGTACCGGTGAGGCTGCAACCCAGAGCAGAGAGAGAAATGGAGGTACCGGTGAGGCTGCACACCAGAGCAGAGAGAGAAATGGAGGTACCGGTGAGGCTGGAGGTACCGGTGAGGCTGCACCCCAGAGCAGAGAGAGAAATGGAGGTACCGGTGAGGCTGCACCCCAGAGCAGAGAGAGAAATGGAGGTACCGGTGAGGCTGTGCCCCAGAGCAGAGAGAGAAATGGAGGTACCGGTGAGGCTGTACCCCAGAGCAGAGAGAGAAATGGAGGTACCGGTGGGGCTGCACCCCAGAGCAGAGGGAGAAAGAAATGGAGGTACCGGTGAGGCTGCACCCCAGAGCAGAGAGAGAAATGGAGGTACCGGTGAGGCTGTACCCCAGAGCAGAGAGAGAAATGGAGGTACCGTTTAGGCTGCACCCCAGAGCGAGAGAGAAATGGAGGTACCAGTGAGGCTGCACCCCAGAGCAGAGAGAGAAATGGAGGTACTGGTGAGGCTGCACCCCAGAGGAGAGAGAGAGATGGAGGTACCGGTAAGGCTGCACCCCAGAGCAGAGAGAGAAATGGAGGTACCGTTGAGGCTGCACCCCAGAGCAGAGAGATAAATGGAGGTACCGGTGAGGCTGCACACCAGAGCAGAGAGAGAAATGGAGGTACCGGTGAGGCTGGAGGTACCGGTGAGGCTGCACCCCAGAGCAGAGAGAGAAATTGAGGTACCGGTGAGGCTGCACCCCAGAGCAGAGAGAGAAATGGAGGTACCGGTGAGGCTGTGCCCCAGAGCAGAGAGAGAAATGGAGGTACCGGTGAGGCTGCACCCCAGAGCAGAGAGAGAAATGGAGGTACCGGTGAGGCTGTACCCTAGAGCAGAGAGAGAAATGGAGGTACCGGTGGGGCTGCACCCCAGAGCAGAGAGAGAAAGAAATGGAGGTACCGGTGAGGCTGCACCCCAGAGCAGAGAGAGAAATGGAGGTACCGGTGAGGCTGCGCCCCAGAGCAGAGAGAGAAATGTAGGTAACGGTGAGGCTGCACCCCAGAGCAGAGAGAGAAATGGAGCTACTGGTGAGGCTGGAGGTACCGGTGAGGCTGCACCCCAGAGCAGAGGGAGAAATTGAGGTACCGGTGAGGCTGCACCCCAGAGCTGAGAGAGAAATGGAGGTACCGTTGAGGATGCACCCCCGAGCAGAGAGAGAAAGAAATGGAGGTACCGTTGAGGCTGCACCCCAGAGCAGAGAGAGAAAGAAATGGCGGTACTGGTGAAGCTGCACCCCAGAGCAGAGAGAGATATGGAGGTACCGGTGAGGCTGTACCGCAGAGCAGAGAGAGAAATGGAGGTACCGGTGAGGCTGAACCCCAGAGCAGAGAGAGAAATTGAGGTACCGGTGAGGCTGCACCCCAGAGCAGAGAGAGAAATGGAGGTACAGTTGAGGCTGCACCCCAGAGCAGAGGGAGAAAGAAATGGAGGTACCGGTGAGGCTGCACCCCAGAGCAGAGAGAGAAATGGAGGTACCGGTGAGGCTGTACCCCAGAGCAGAGAGAGAAATGGAGGTACCGGTGAGGCTGAACCCCAGAGCAGAGAGAGAAATTGAGGTACCGGTGAGGCTGCACCCCAGAGCAGAGCGAGAAATGGAGGTACCGGTGAGGCTGCACCCCAGAGCAGAGAGAGAAATGGAGGTACCGGTGAGGCTGCACACCACAGCAGAGAGAGAAATGGAGGTACCGGTGAGGCTGCACCCCAGAGCAGTGAGAGAAATGGAGGTACCGGTGAGGCTTCACCCCAGAGCAGAGAGAGAAATGGAGGTACCGGTGAGGTGGCACCCAAGAGTAGAGAGAGAAATGGAGGTAATAGCAGAGGGAGTAAGAAATGGAGGTACCGGTGAGGCTGCACCCCAGACCAGAGAGGAAAATGGAGGTACCGGTGAGGCTGTACCCCAGAGCAGAGATAGAAATGGAGGTACCGTTGAGGCTGCACCCCAGAGCAGAGAGAGAAAGAAATGGAGGTACCGATGAGGCTGCACCCCAGAGCAGAGAGAGAAATGGAGTTACCGGTGAGGCTGTACCCCAGAGCAGAGAGAGAAATGGAGGTACCGGTGAGGCTGAACCCCAGAGCAGAGAGAGAAATTGAGGTACCGGTGAGGCTGCACCCCAGAGCAGAGAGAGAAATGGAGGTACCGTTGAGGCTGCACCCCAGAGCAGAGGGAGAAAGAAATGGAGGTACCGAAGATGGCTGCACCCCAGAGCAGAGAGAGAAATGGAGGTACCGGTGAGGCTGTACCCCAGAGCAGAGAGAGAAATGTAGGTACCGTTTAGGCTGCACCCCAGAGCGAGAGAGAAATGGAGGTACCAGTGAGGCTGCACCCCAGAGCAGAGAGAGAAATGGAGGTACTGGTGAGGCTGCACCCCAGAGCAGAGAAAGTAATTGAGGTACTGGTGAGGCTGTACCCCAGAGCAGAGAGAGAAATGGAGGTATCGGTGAGGCTGCACCCCAGAGGAGAAAGAGAGATGGAGGTACCGGTAAGGCTGCACCCCAGAGCAGAGCGAGAAATGGAGGTACCGGTGAGGCTGCACCCCAGAGCAGAGAGAGAAATGGAGGTACCGGTGAGGCTGCACACCACAGCAGAGAGAGAAATGGAGGTACCGGTGAGGCTGGAGGTAACGGTGAGGCTGCACCCCAGAGCAGAGAGAGAAATGGAGGTACCGGTGAGGCTGCACCCCAGAGCAGAGAGAGAAATGGAGGTACCGGTGAGGCTGTGCCCCAGAGCAGAGAGAGAAATGGAGGTACCGGTGAGGCTGTACCCCAGAGTAGAGAGAGAAATGGAGGTACCGGTGGGGCTGCACCCCAGAGCAGAGGGAGAAAGAATTGGAGGTACCGGTGCGGCTGCACCCCAGAGCAGAGAGAAAAATGGTGGTTCTGGTGAGGCTCTACCCCAGAGCAGAGAGAGAAATGTAGGTACCGTTTAGGCTGCACCCCAGAGCGAGAGAGAAATGGAGGTACCAGTGAGGCTGCACCCCAGAGCAGAGAGAGAAATGGAGGTACTGGTGAGGCTGCACCCCAGAGCAGAGAGAGAAATTAAGGTACTGGTGAGGCTGTACCCCAGAACAGAGAGAGAAATGGAGGTACCGGTGAAGCTGCACCCTAGAGGAGAGAGAGAGATGGAGGTACCGGTAAGGCTGCACCCCAGAGCAGAGAGAGAAATGGAGGTACCAGTGAGACTGCACCCCAGAGCAGAGAGAGAAATGGAGGTACCGGTGAGGCTGTACACCAGAGCAGAGAGAGAAATGGAGGTACCGGTGAGGCTGGAGGTACCGGTGAGGCTGCACCCCAGAGCAGAGAGAGAAATGGAGGTACCGGTGAGGCTGCACCACAGAGCAGAGAGAGAAATGGAGGTACCGGTGAGGCTGTGCCCCAGAGCAGAGAGAGAAATGGAGGTACCGGTGAGGCTGCGCTCCAGAGCAGAGAGAGAAATGGAGGTACCGGATAGGCTGTACCCCAGAGCAGAGAGAGAAATGGAGGCACCGGTGGGGCTGCACCCCAGAGGAGAGAGAGAAAGAAATGGAGGTACCGGTGAGGCTGCACCCCAGAGCAGAGAGAGAAATGGAGCTACTGGTGAGGCTGGAGGTACCGGTGAGGCTGCACCCCAGAGCAGAGAGAGAAATTGAGGTACCGGTGAGGCTGCACCCCAGAGCTGAGAGAGAAATGGAGGTACCGTTGAGGCTGCACCCCAGAGCAGAGAGAGAAAGAAATGGAGGTACCGGTGAGGCTGCACCCCAGAGCAGAGAGAGAAATGGAGGTACCGGTGAGGCTGTACCCCAGAGCAGAGAGGGAAATGGAGGTACCAGTGAGGCTGAACCTCAGAGCAGACAGAGAAATGGAGGTACCAGTGAGGCTGAACCCCAGAGCAGACAGAGAAATGGTGGTACTGGTGAGGCTGCACCCCAGAGCAGAGAGGGAAATGGAGGTACCGGTGAGGCTGTACCCCAGAGCAGAGAGAGAAATGAAGGTACCGTTGAGGCTGCACCCCAGAGCAGAGAGAGAAAGAAATGGAGGTACTGGTGAAGCTGCACCCCAGAGCAGAGAGAGATATGGAGGTACCGGTGAGGCTGTACCCCAGAGCAGAGAGAGAAATGGAGGTACCAGTGAGGCTGAACCCCAGAGCAGAGAGAGAAATTGAGGTACCGGTGAGGCTGCACCCCAGAGCAGAGAGAGAAATGGAGGTACAGTTGAGGCTGCACCCCAGAGCAGAGGGAGAAAGAAATGGAGGTACAGGTGAGGCTGCACCCCAGAGCAGAGAGAGAAATGGAGGTAGCGGTGAGGCTGTACCCCAGAGCAGAGAGAGAAATGGAGGTACCGTTGAGGCTGCACCCCAGAGCAGAGAGAGAAATCGAGGTACCAGTGAGGCTGCACCCCAGAGCAGAGAGAGAAATGGAGGTACAGGTGAGGCTGTGCCCCAGAGCAGAGAGAGAAATGGAGGTAACAGTGAGGCTGCACCACAGAGCAGAGAGAGACATGGAGGTACCGGTGAGGCTGTACCCCAGAGCAGAGAGAGAAAGAAATGGAGGTACTGGTGAAGCTGCACCCCAGAGCAGAGAGAGATATGGAGGTACGGGTGAGGCTGTACCCCAGAGCAGAGAGAGAAATGGAGGTACCGGTGAGGCTGAACCCCAGAGCAGAGAGAGAAATTGAGGTACCGGTGAGGCTGCACCCCAGAGCAGAGAGAGAAATGGAGGTACCGTTGAGGCTGCACCCCAGAGCAGAGGGAGAAAGAAATGGAGGTACCGGTGAGGCTGCACCTCAGAGCAGAGAGAGAAACGGAGGTAGCGGTGAGGCTGTACCCCAGAGCAGAGAGAGAAATGGAGGTACCGTTTAGGCTGCACCCCAGAGCGAGAGAGAAATGGAGGTACCGGTGAGGCTGGAGGTACCGGTAAGGCTGCACCCCAGAGCAGAGAGAGAAAAGGAGGTACCGGTGATGCTGCACCCCAGAGCAGAGAGAGAAATGGGGGTACCATTGAGGCTGCACCCCAGAGCAGAGAGAGAAATGGAGGTACCGGTGAGGCTGGAGGTACCGGAGAGGCTGCACCCCAGAGCAGAGAGAGAAATGGAGGTACCGGTGAGGCTGCACCCCAGAGCAGAGAGCGAAATGGGGGTACCATTGAGGCTGCACCCCAGAGCAGAGAGAGAAATGGAGGTACCGGTGAGGCTGCACCCCAGAGCAGAGAGAGAAATGGAGGTACCGGTGAGGCTGGAGGTACCGGTGAGGCTGCACCCCAGAGCAGAGAGAGAAATGGAGGTACCGGTGAGGCTGCACCCCAGCGCAGAGAGAGAAATGGGGGTACCATTGAGGCTGCACCCCAGAGCAGAGAGAGAAAGAAATGGATGTACCGGTGAGGCTGTACCCCAGAGCAGAGAGAGAAATGGAGGTACCGTTGAGGCTGCACCCCAGAGCAGAGAGAGAAAGAAATGGAGGTACCGGTGAGGCTGCACCCCAGAGCAGAGAGATAAATGGAGGTACCGGTGAGGCTGTACCCCAGAGCAGAGAGAGAAATGGGGGTACCGGTGAGGCTGAACCCCAGAGCAGAGAGAGAAATTGAGGTACCGGTGAGGCTGCACCCCAGAGCTGAGAGAGAAATGGGGGTACCATTGAGGCTGCACCCCAGAGCAGAGAGAGAAAGAAATGGAGGTACCGGTGAGGCTGCACCTCAGAGCAGAGAGAGACACGGAGGTAGCGGTGAGGCTGTACCCCAGAGCAGAGAGAGAAATGGAGGTACCGTTTAGGCTGCACCCCAGAGCGAGATAGAAATGGAGGTACCAGTGAGGCTGGAGGTACCGGTGAGGCTGCACCCCAGAGCAGAGAGAGAAATGGAGGTACCGGTGAGGCTGCACCCCAGAGCAGAGAGAGAAATGGGGGTACCATTGAGGCTGCACCCCAGAGCAGAGAGAGAAATAGAGGTACCGGTGAGGCTGCACCCCAGAGCAGAGAGAGAAATGGAGGTACCGTTGAGGCTGCACCCCAGAGCAGAGAGAGAAAGAAATGGAGGTACCGGTGAGGCTGCACCCCAGAGCAGAGAGATAAATGGAGGTACCGGTGAGGCTGTACCCCAGAGCAGAGAGAGAAATGGGGGTACCGGTGAGGCTGAACCCCAGAGCAGAGAGAGAAATTGAGGTACCGGTGAGGCTGCACCCCAGAGCTGAGAGAGAAATGGGGGTACCATTGAGGCTGCACCCCAGAGCAGAGAGAGAAAGAAATGGAGGTACCGGTGAGGCTGCACCCCAGAGCAGAGAGAGAAATGGAGGTACCGGTGAGGCTGCACCCCAGAGCACAGAGAGAAATGGAGGTACCGGTGAGGCTGTGCCCCAGAGCAGAGAGAGAAATGGAGGTACCGGTGAGGCTGCACCCCAGAGCAGAGAGAGAAATGGAGGTACCGGTGGGGCTGCACCCCAGAGCAAAGAGAGAAAGAAATGAAGGTACCGGTGAGGCTGCACCCCAGAGCAGAGAGAGAAATGGAGGTACCGGTGAGGCTGCACCCCAGAGCAGAGAGAGAAATGGAGGTAACGGTGAGGCTGCACCCCAGAGCAGAGAGAGAAATGGAGCTACTGGTGAGGCTGGAGGTACCGGTGAGGCTGCACCCCAGAGCAGAGAGAGAAATTGAGGTACCGGTGAGACTGCACCCAGAGCAGAGAGAGAAATGGGGGTACCGTTGAGGCTGCAACCCAGAGCAGAGAGAGAAAGAAATGGAGGTACCGGTGAGGCGGCACCCCAGAGCAGAGAGAGAAATGGAGGTACCGGTGAGGCTGTACCCCAGAGCAGAGAGAGAAATGGAGGTACCAGTGAGGCTGAACCCCAGAGCAGACAGAGAAATGGTGGTACCGGTGAGGCTGCACCCCAGAGCAGAGAGGGAAATGGAGGTACCGGTGAGGCTGTACCCCAGAGCAGAGAGAGAAATAGAGGTACCGGTGAGGCTGAACCCCAGAGCAGAGAGAGAAATTGAGGTACTGGTGAGGCTGCACCCCAGAGCAGAGAGAGAAATGGAGGTACACTTGAGGCTGCACCCCAGAGCAGAGGGAGAAAGAAATGGAGGTACCGGTGAGGCTGCACCCCAGAGCAGAGAGAGAAATGGAGGTAGTGGTGAGGCTGTACCCCAGAGCAGAGAGAGAAATGGAGGTACCGTTGAGGCTGCACCCCAGAGCAGAGAGAGAAATTGAGGTACCAGTGAGGCTGCACCCCAGAGCAGAGAGAGAAAGAAATGGAGGTACTGGTGAAGCTGCACCCCAGAGCAGAGAGAGATATGGAGGTACGGGTGAGGCTGTACCCCAGAGCAGAGAGAGAAATGGAGGTACCGGTGAGGCTGTGCCCCAGAGCAGAGAGAGAAATGGAGGTACCGGTGAGGCTGTGCCCCAGAGCAGAGAGAGAAATGGAGGTACCGGTGAGGCTGCACCCCAGAGCAGAGAGAGAAATGGAGGTAGTGGTGAGGCTGTACCCCAGAGCAGAGAGAGAAATGGAGGTAGCGGTGAGGCTGTACCCCAGAGCAGAGAGAGAAACAGCAGGTGCAAGTGTTTGAGGGGATGTATTGTGTGTGGGAGGGGTTTTGACAATGGGGTTTTTGGGGAGCAGGGGCAGGCCAGCAGGGAACAGAGTTCCACTACTTCTTTTCGTACACTTCGACCATGGATTGTGGGTCGCTCCTACTGCTAACCCTGCCATCGTCCGGTGTCTGCGCCTGGATACCACGCGGGCGCCAGACCACTGTTCGTTTTATTATACCCCGGGCCGTGATAAGTAAGATATTGCGTGTTCAACTTTTCGCGGTGCGGGTATTGAGTGAATACAATCTATTTTAATATATCTGAAAGGGCCAGTAAATAGGTAACTTGGTTAGAGTGTGTATACTTGCAGCCACAGCGTGTGTAAGCTCGTCTTGTAAATGCACCAGAAAACTTGCAATTGTATATTACTCTGTGCCATGCTGCTCGCCTACTCCCAACTTACATGCAAGTGAGAATTGACCTAACAGTTGTATTCCATGATTGTATTATTGATCTTGCCCCTGTCAATTGATTCGATATGCATAAGGAGTGTGGTAATTACCCTGTAATTATGTCAAACATATACTATTATTAATGCTCCATTTAAGGGGACTATCGTACATAAATAATAGCTAATTAATTGAGACGTCACGTGTTTTTTTGTTTTTAAACAAGCAATCAGTAATGAGCATAGAAAGCAGGGTTCAATGTCTAATTGAATAACGGCATAGTTGCTTCTCCCCATTAGTGAGATATGTAATTAGGTCGTATTTGTCGTGACTTGTGTGCCCTTGTTTGGCTCAGTGTGGCTTTGAGCTTGGACTTTTGATCAGCGTGCATGTTCACTCGACAGGACCTGTCTCAATGAGAGACACTAGATATAATAGGAGTCACAACATACCACGATATGTTTGCTAAACTATGCACACAGCAGAGATCCGTAATAAAGGGGGGCCTGACCCTGTCCAGTACGAGCTACCTGTTAGGTTACAAAAAAACATTCAGCTCATGTTCTGTACTTAAAGCGAGACTCTAGTTGCCTGAGGAGGAGTTGTTGATCGCCCCCCTCTCTTGTGCCGTTGATGTCCTCCTTGTTGGCCAGTTGATGGTTTTCTTGCCAGTTTAGGATCTTGGCTGCCTAAGCTAGACAAGAGCTCTCTAATCCGTACTCTTAATTCGCGGATGGCGCTGCCTATGTATACCTTCCCACAAACGCATATAATTCCATACACAATAAACTTGGATCTGCAATTAATAAAATCCCGACTACAGTCTGTAATCTTCCATGGCAGGCAAATGTTTTTGAAGCTGGCCGAGCAAATTTACAAGCATTACAGGTGAGAGGGACACCCCTGGCTGGTGAAAGCCTTTCCGAGATCCCATGGTAGAGACAAGCTGGGCACTGGAGTCTCTCAAAACATGGTTCTTTCAACAACACCTGACCAAGGACTCATTCTGTAGTTTCGCATTCCTAAGGGTCCATGCCCCGTTTAAAAAGGCATGCAGCATAGTCCCTGGACGTCGGCTTATGGCCATTGTGGAGCGTCTACTCCCACCCATTGACTACCTCCACTTCCTAGACAGAGAGCCCTTATACACAGAGTAGAACTGCACAGCTGCTCGGCGAGCTTTCATTTGTGTGTTGTGCTTGCCATTGACCGGTTTCTAGGGGGACTTGGCTGAATCTTCAGCTGTTGATGGTAAAGCGTGTGGGCTGAGGTGGCATTTCTTATTAAGTCTTCCAAGAACCACGCCCCCTGTTCTCATGGTCGTCACGATAGCCACCTGGTTACTGGGATTAGCAGGTATAAGTATATGATGCGGACCACCGGCACGGGTGCCACTTGGGGGCCAAGGGCCAGCACATGGCAACTTGCCTTGGTTATTTGGAAGACGGTTCAGGTACGTCCCTCTTCCGGCTTTGGTGAATAACACAGCGATCTGGGGGTAGGTTCACCAGGGCTGAGGAGTGGGGGGTTACCAGTCAAATGGTCGAAAACATTTGGTCGACAGACAATTTGGTCGACACCATTTGGTCGAATGCCAAATGGTCGAATTTTTTTTTTTTTTTTTTTTACCCATCTTTTGGTTTTTTTTGGGGGGGTCCCCCCCCCAACCCCCTTTTTTTCTTTTTTATTTTTTTCCCCACACAAAAACCCACAAAACACATATATAAATAAAAAAAAAAAATTCGACCATTTGGCATTCGACCAAATGGTGTCGACCAATTGACAGGACACCGGAGTGGGGATCTGCTACTGCATGTAGTCCAGGGCTAGTGCAAGAGAAGGAGGGGGAAACAGAGGGAGGACAAAACAACGATCTTACTAGGCCTCGTCATTCAGATCGCGCAAGTGCAGGGAAGTGGAAGGGGAGAAGGGCCAAGGAGGTGGGGGAGGGAGAAGTGCAGGTAAAGCAAGAGTGCACCCAGTGGGTGGCTAAGTGCAAGTAACTCAAAAAGTGCAGCCAGCGAGTGGCTCATAAGTGCAGCGAGAAGGGACTCTAGGGTTGCAGATACAGACCACATGTGCTGGGGGAGCCGAGAGACAGTGCAAAGTGCAATTGGACATGCAGGAGTCTGGGCCCAAGTTCCAAGGGTAGCCATGTGACCAGTGTGTGGAGCAGTCGGGACATCAGCAGGGAAGAGGAAGAGAGAAAGTGGAAGTGAAGAGGAAGGTCTTGAGTTGCTTCCGGAACTGGAGGTAGTTCTGCTCAAGTTTGAGAGAGACGAGGAGGCTGTTCCAGAGGGAGGCACCAGCCGAAGATAGAGATCTGCCCCCAACTCTCTGTTTGGAAAAGAGACTGACCCTTAGAGTGTTGGAGGTGAATGAGCGGAGAGCTCGAGAAAGGTCATCTTAAGGAAGAGAGAGTTGAAGATAGTCCAGTCCCAGGCCCTAGAAAGCCTTGTGGAAAATGCAGAAGGTCTTGCACGTGATCCTTGCCGCCACTGGGAGCCAATGAAGGGACTTCAGAGCTGGAGAGATAGCATTCCTGATCTTGAGGACAAGTCTTGCAGTCCTTTTCTGGATAAGTTGTAGAGGTCGGAGAGTAGAGGCAGGAAGATTTAGAAAGTCCAGCCTGGAGAGGACCAGAGCTCTGGAGACTGTGAGCTTCTGGGGGAAAGTGAGGAAAGGAAGAATACCTCTGAGGAGGTGCAGCTGGTAGTTTGACTTCTTAGCTATGTCACAGATGTGAGGAGAGAAGCAGAGGGTGGAGTTGAAGATTACCCCAAGGTTCTTAGCCTCACAGATTAGAGCAGGAAGAGGGCCCAGAGTGGGTGGACAGAGAAAGAGAGGAAAGGGGGAGCTGGTGTTCTGATGAGGAGGATCTCAGTCTTACTGGCATTAAGGCAGAGATCATTGGCGGCACACCACTCCTGAATTGCGGACAGACATTCTGGAATGAGAGAAGGAGTAGAGGTGGCTGAGGGGAGCCAGATAGAGAGCTGGGTGTCATCCACATAACACTGAAAGTTGGAGCAGAGAGCAGTGATACGGTGGGCAAGAGGTGCAGGTATTGGTTGAACAGCCAAGGAGAAAGATTAGACCCCTGGGGAACACCACAGGTAGAGAGAGATAAAAGAGAGGAAGGACCCCAGCTGGACCTGAGAGGGTCGGTCAGTGAGAAAGGAGGTCAGCTAGGCCAGGGCCTGATCGGTGATACCCATGTTATCACAGAGACGATTGAGCAGGATGGCATAGTTGACAGTATCAAAAGCAGAAGAGAGATTTAGGAGAATGAGGAAGGTTAGAATCAAGATTAGAGAGCAGGTCTTCATTATGTTCAGGAGAGCAGTTTCCGTGCTTCTGGCAGCTCTGAAGTCAGACTGATGGTCATTGAGACAACCAACAGATTCACTGTGGAGATTAAGCTGGGTGATGGCCAGCTTTTTGAGGAGTTTGCCCAGGAAAGGAGTGATGGAGATCGAGCTATAGTTATCTGGACAGGAAGGAACGGCAGAGGGCTTCTTTAGCAGGGGATGCACAATGGAGTGATTAAGGGGGAGGGGAAGGTTACTGTAGCATTGTCCCTGCAGAAGTAGCAGAGTTATGTAACTAAGCGAACCTTTACCTGTACTTCTTACCAGAGGTCGAGGGTTTAGGAGGGGGCGGGCTACTACTGCATGTAATCCAGGGCTATTGCAAGAAGTGACAGTAAACTAGGTAAAGTAGCATTGGCTTATGGTAGCGCAGTCCCTGCGAAGTAGAACAGTTATGTAACTAAGTGATCCTTGACCAGTACTGTGAGAAACCTGAAGGTGTCTCACCAGCTAGTCCCCGGGGATCTGTCATCCAGGTGGCCAGGACACAGCCATCGCTATTGGATCCAGTTCCTTGGGGAGGACCAGTGCGGTAGGATCACCTGCATGGGGGTCTTCGGGGAGTGGAAGTGGGACACCGAAAGGTGAGAGACAGTACCTCGTTCCTTATGGCACATTTTCCTTACCCTACCCCATAGGATGTTTAGAAACTCTACCCCAAACCCCTTTTCCAACACATACGTTTTCTCGCACAGTGAAAGACAACAGACTAACACCAGAGCCATTTACCTGACATGTTCCAACACAAGGGTCAGGCAGAGTCAGGCAATTGCTGATAACTACACACCCCTGACGGTCCTTTCCCTTCCCCACAGGGATAAAAGGCAGAGCACAAAAGCACACTTTTGAGCAAGGCCGAACGCACCAGGAAGCAGCTATTTCAAACGGAGGAGAAAGGCGGTGAAAACCAAAAGGACGACAAGGAGGGAATTTCCCTTGCCTTTTTCAACCCAGAGCCACAAACCCTTTGAGGAAAGAACAGTGAGACTGGTGATTGGTGTGGCAGATGTCAACGTTACACGCGGCCCTCCTGCACTGATAGCCAGGGCGGGGAAAAGTGCTTGGCACTGTGGTACCATCCTTGACTCCAGCGGAAGAAAAGCCATTGAGTTCAGCACAACGAGTGAGTTGGAGGAAACTGACTGTGTTAAAACTCAGAATTGCAGTGGCAACATTTGCGTAAAAGAAAAGAAGATAATAGACAAAGGTCTTTTGTGAACAACTGGGGTATTAAGGTTAAAGTGGTCAGGCCCCGCATGGGTGCTCATTCGAAGGACTCTTACGAATGCCCTGCTCCTGAGCAAGGAGGATATGTTGAGTTGAGAACCAAGAGGCCCTAGGGGAGGCCAGAGAGAGATGTTAAAGTGGTCATACAAGGGTCGAGTCAAAACCCCTTGTACAGTCGAAACACTGTGATTTGAAAAGCTAAGTGAACTGCATTGTGGTGACAAACGTGAACCCGATTGAGGGATGTCCACAGTGAGTTGTCGGTCTGAGCCCTATTGAGGAAGGCTGATATTGTGAAGGGGATCAGAGCCCGGCTGAAGGGGATCCTTGGATGAAGAGTAATCGCCCAACATGAAGAATAATAGAAGGAACTTTTGTTTGTTGTTTGTGATACATCAAGACCTCTGAAGCAAGAGACTTTGCATAAAAGAGACTTGGGCACAGAAGGCCCTGGTATTGTAAAAAGAAACGGTAAACTCGTGCTGGAGAAGCCCAGAAGTGTGCTGTACTCGAGGGTCCCACCTTGTCCCGTGCTTCAAACGTGAGGAAGGGAGACCCCGGCCAAAACATCCTGATTTATCATTTGAGAACACTTCTTTCTTTCTTTGTGAACATTATCCCACACTATTTTATAGCATAGCAGTAAGGATTGGCAATAGGTTTTTCTTAGTATAGACCCTTTTTATTTGACTAGACTCCACTAAGAATGTATTATTATTATTTGATGGTCGTAGCTTGCTCCCATCTTAGATTTAGGTTTAGATTAGGCATTTATCTCGGCCACTTTACTGTTTCATAAACACCCTTGAACTGTGATCACTTGTGTCTTACTTTGATACCATGCCTTCGTTACAGTACTTCTCACCGCAGGTCGAGGGCTTAGGAGGGGGGATCTGCTACTGCATTTAGTCCAGGGATGGTGCAGGGCATGATGGTAAACCATCCAAAGTAACATTGGCCTATGGTAGCGCAGACCCAGCGGAAGTAGCAAAGTTCTGTGAGTTAGTGACGTATGACATGCCCTTCTCAGGAGGTGCTGTAAATATTTGAACTAGTCTCTTCCCCACCTAATCCCATTCCCACCAACTGTAGCAACCCTCTTGCATCTTTACATATCTTGGAATGTGGGGGTTCTGAGGCTGGCTTGTGACTTTTATTTTGAATGTGTTCAGTCCCTGTGCCAAGCTGTGGTCTTATGTTTTTGTAACCTCCTCAGATACCATTTGTGTGTCTTTTCAGTGTCAAATAAATATAGTAAATAAACTGTAGGGCAGTCGTATAACTGCTGAGTTGTTGTGTGGTCGGTAGTGCTCATGGATAGAGCTTGTGTTGGATAAGCTGGTGGATGGATGTGGTCTTTGTAACATTGGGGGATGGAGCTGATGGAGCTGATGTCGCGTTGTGGAAGCATTGTTATCGGTGCCCAGTGCCTCATGTGTGTGTTGGGCATCTGCAACACAGTGTGTGAGGCTTTGGCAGTTTCTGCATTCAGTCTCCCGTTCCTCCGCTCGCTGGAGCGTCTGTTGATCGTGCATGTGATAACTCGGCTTCAGAACAGATATGGGTGTATCTTGCACTAGCCCCTGGGCCTGGGGACAGAGCAGCACTCCTCAGAGTTATTGCAAGCACTAGACCCACGCTTCAACGAGCAGGCAGCTTTCAGAAGACTTGACAGCACTCTGCAGAGTCTTCTGAAAGCCATCTGCTCATTGAAGCACGGGCTGATCGTGTGTGCGATAACTCGGCTTCGAACCAGATCTGGGAGTATCCTGCACTAGCCCTTGGGCCTGGGGACAGAGTAGCACTCCTCAGAGTTATCGCAAGCACTAGACCCATGCTTCAACAAGTAGGCAGCCTTCAGAAGACTTGACAGCACTCTGCCGAGTCTTCTGAAAGCTGTCTGCTCATTGAAGCGCGGGTTGATCATGCACGCCATAACTCGGCTTCAGAACAGATCTGGGAGTATCCTGCATTAGCGCCTGGGTCTGGGGACAGAGCAGTGCTCCTCAGAGCTATCGCAAGCACTAGACCCGCTCTTTGATGAGCAGGCAGCTTTCAGAAGACTTGGCGGTGCTCTGTCAAGTCTTCTGAAAGCTGCCTGCTCGTTGAAGGCACGACTTTCACAGATCTGTTCTGAAGCAGAGTTATTGCTCGAACGAGAAGCGCGGGTTGCTCGTGTGCGCGATAACTTGGCTTCAGAACAGATCTGTGAGTATCCTGTACTAGCCCTTGGGCCTAGGGACAGAGAAGAGCTCTGGCGGTTTTGCTGAAGCGTCTTGTTCTGGCCCATTTCCTGCGCTGGTTAGTCTCACACTTGGAACAGCCTTGCACATTTTGTCCTTCTAAAAACTTGAAGAAGGCTCATTCCTGGTCAGTCTTACTGTCTCCGTTTACTTTGGGTTGTGAACTTGGAAATCATATTTTTTTTGCATCTAAAAATGAGCGTGATCCGTGGAAACCGCGTAGGTCTCGCTCCTGTGGTCTGCAGTACTGGTGCGTCTCTGGCATACATCTAAGTGTATCAGTGGGGGAGAGTGACCTATTCCTGCTATAAGATTATGCGATTGCGAGGCCTAGCTCCCAGTGTGTTTACATTAGCACCAATGAGGAGACCGGAAGTGCCCTGGGTCACCATGGAGACCTGAGTCACGGGCAGCAGCGCGCATGCGCACTCGCCTCTTGGCTGGAATGCTGACGATAGCCAGCTGTCGTCCATGACACGTGCGGCCTGCGCACCAAATACCTTGGCGGCTTCAGTGAAAAGGGAGTCCAGCTCCAGCATTTCTACGAAATGTTTATGTAAATGTATACGGAAATATTCATCAAACCCTGAGCTGTGTATCTTAAAAGCAGGTTCCTGCAGACAGGAGTGGCTGGCTCGCCTCACCTACTCTGCGGGACCCAGTGCCCGCGCCCAAGGTTTTGCTCTAGCCTTCCCTCCCACTGGTGTGTTATGGCGAATTGCCACACTTTCCATGGTGTCAGAATAGACAGACAGTGAGCGCTCTCCAACCACAAGATAATTCTTCTGTTTGTTGACTGTTTGACATTAAATAACTAAGGATGCAGCAAAGAAGAAGAGCGCCACGTTCACGAGAACAGCAGTTCCAAGAAAGGTAAAGCTTGAGACCAAGGGCCGTTTCTGTGTCGTGGACCGAGGGGAGGGTCCTGCTGGCACTCATGATGTGATGTGGAATTCATTGTTTCTATATATGTTTTTATAATCCTTGGACTACAGTATAATCGGCGAGGTCCTCAAAAAGGCCCGTTCACATGCAGGATCCCCCAAGATTCCATCTTGCGACAAACCCCAATGACCCTGACTTCCCCGTCCCTCAATATGCAGATGGCACACATTTATAACTGCGGGTCTGTCTGAGCCCAAGACATCTCATGGCAGGAATGCCTGCGCTTGTACGATCCCTCAAGTTTGTGCTCCTCGGCAACCCAACCAATCAAGAACTCATTCAATCCGGCTTGGACCTCATACCCTTCACGCCGCCATTAGCTACTAAAGCTAAATTGCTGGGTGTTTCCTGGATAGTACCCCATCCTTAAAACCTCACACTGCAAAGAAGACCCAGAGACCCTGCTTCTCAGCGGACACTCCTGTGCAAAATAAAACCTCTTCTTCGACCCTCTTGACTTCAGGGTCACTGTCTAGGCACTAATGTCACACCTGGAGGGAAGCAAGGCGCTCCTCGCAGGTGCCCCTTCCTCAGCCTGCGCGCCATCCAAAGCAGTGCAGCGTGCCACTGCCAGGCGAATCACCAGCATCAGGAACTTCGACCACGCCGCTTCCCTTCTCAGCGAGGCTGCCAATACCAGCAGCAGCCCCATCTTTAAAGGAGCCTGCATTACTAAAAGGCTGTCCATTCCCGGGGGGGGGGGGGGCGGAGGAAATCCAGAAGGCACACTATTGTGGGACAGAAATGTAAATGCTGGAAAGAGAAGAGCAGGAAACAGGTTCTCCCCTGTTACACACCTTTGCTGTGCAATAACATCCCTCGGCACAGCCATACAACTCCATCATATACATAAATATATTACACGGCCCGCAGTAGCAGCCGTGTAGTTATGGTTAAGTTGCTAAACTCATAGGAAGAGCACTTTTTCTGAAACTTATAACTTCACTCCCCCTGGGGGAATCCTCACCAACCTGTGCAAAAAAAGTATATGGTCCGCTCTGAGTTTTTTTGGAAAGTTTGGTGAGGTTTCGTCCAGGGTGGGCAAAGTTATGGGTGATCCCAAACATTTTTTTTTTATAGAGTGAATGGGGAAAAACTTTGTGCACGGCCACAGGCCGAACGGCTGGACGGATTTTCACCAAATCTGCGGCAGGAGCGGAGGCTTGGGTCAGAAAGCGTGCTTTTATGTGTTTGGCGGAAATCTGACCACTACTTTTGTTGCAAAGAACTGAAATGTATGTCTAAACAGATTTGTGATATCTGGGTCCGCTCCGCAGACCTATTTCCCTGTTCGTTCCGCGGACAGAAGTGTCATTGGCTTGCAATACACCGTGATGTTGGCGAACATTGGATGCGGCCAGTGGGTGGCTGGAGGGAAGCGTGCTGTGCGTCAAAGGTTTTGGTAAACGCGCCATGGTGTATCGGAGGATAGTGCAGCGCCGGGAGTGCAAAACATGATTTGCAGGATCGGATGGGTGAAAGAGGGGATGAAAAGTTTGGGGGGAAGGGGGAAAGTGGACAATATGATATATTTGTTTGGGTCGAAGAAGCCGTTGGTGTGCCAGGAGTGTACACGAGTAATGTGGAATTTTGCAGGTACCTCCTCAGGCGACAACCTTCTGTAGCGACTGCATGGACGCTGCATTGGGAACGCGGAGTGCATTGCAGAGGATGAGAAGATATTGACAATGTGTGGTGCTGTAGCCTAGGGGTGCCGGTGGTTATGGTGACTTTGTGGGTTTCCATTGTGGTATGCCGGTGGGTTGGCCTGTCGGTGGCTGTGGTACATTTGTGAAGTATGGTACGTGGCGACATTTCCCCATGCATGCCTGCATTGCCTTGTAGTGGGTGTGGGCAAGGGATAAGCTTTTGGGTGCATGGGCGGAGACGCTAGGCCTCCGCTTGTACCCAAGAGCCTAGGGCTTGGCCACCACCCCCGCAATGCAATGCCTCCATGCATGGGAGAGCAGTGAGGCAACTTGCGGGTAGCTCATCCGGCAACTACCTTCTGTGTCGACTGCATGGAAGCTCCCTTGGGAATGGGGACTGCATTGCAGGGGGTAGCTGCACAGGCGACTATCATTTTTTGGTGACCGCAGGCAAACTGCATTGGGGATGGGGAGTCCATTGGAGACAATATGAGGATATCTCCAGTCGGTGTACTATGTTGTGTTGTGCCTGCAAAGCCCCTACTGCCTTGTGTGCATGGCTAGGGCCCTTGGAGCTAACAGTCTGGCCACTGGTTGGAAGTAGGTTTGAGAATGTTGCCTTGTTTGGGTCTGTTAGTGGATTCAGACGTACCTGTAGTCGGGAAAGCTACGTGGCCATGTGTTCCCATGCATGGCTCTATTGCCTTCTAATGGGTGTGTCCAAGGACTAGGCTCTTGGGTGCACGGGCGGAGGCCATAGGTCTCGGTATGTACCCAAGAGCCTAGGCCTTCACCACAACCCACGCAATGCGGCCATATATGACACCACTGTGATAATGGTATGTGGATTGCACACATATGTATAAAGAGTGCATTCCCTTTGTCTTAGCTCATTTGGATATGTTATTATAACCATACCTTGTGACATCCCACAGACTCTTAAATATGGAAGTGTCCTAAGGTACTCACGGTGGCAGATTCATTGTGGAGGACATGTTAGACTTCTTACAGCAGCAGTGCTGCAACATGCCACCATTTGCCTTTCGTTCGAATGGTGTGGCCGTGAACAGAGGTTTGCTTCAAGGAGTGCAGTAAGACATTGGAAGATGCATGGGAGCACTGTGATAACGGTATCTCAATGGCACACATATCTACACAGAGTGCATTTCATTTGCATTTGCTAACTTCAGTAAGTTATTATAACCATATCTTGTTCCATCCCACACACTTTTAAATATGCAAATGTTCTAAGGTACTCGCCTTTGTAGAATCAGTGTGGAGAACATGTCACACTTGCTACTGCAGCATTGGTGAGATATGCCACCATTTGCGTTTGGAATGGTGTGGCAGTGAACAGAGCCTTGCTTCAGGGAGTGTAGTCAGGCATTGAGACATGAAAGGATTTTTTTACCGTATAACTTTTGCGACATGGCCCATGTACACAGCTACTGACATATCATCCATTGTTGGGTAGCTGCACAGGCGAATACCTTCAGAGCCCATTGGGGATTGGGGATGGGGAGAGGATTACAGATGATATTGGGATATTTCTATTCGGTGTACTGTGTTGTGTTGGGAGTGGCAAGCCCCTACTGCCTTCTGTGCGTGGCTAAGGCCCTTTGAACTAACAGTCTGGACACTGGTTGGAAGTAGGTTCATAATGTTGCCTTCTTTGGGTTTGTTCCTATACTGATATGTAACTCCAGCGTACACTCTTGGAAATATGCATGTCTCCTTTGGGTGCTCATCATTACAGAATGGTTGTCAAGGACATTTTGCAGCTGGTACACAGCCAGAGGTGGCGTGAAGTGCCTGCACTTGCATATGGTGTACCTAATTGGACTTGTTGCCGTTCACGGACTGACATGCCACCATTTGTGTTCGATATGGTGTGCCCCTGATAATACCCTGTGCTTTGACAGTGAAGGAAGATATTGCAACATGACACAAGTTACTAAGCATTACACATTTAAAGTATGAATAATGCACAGATCGACACACATACATTTGCACCAGACAAAATCATCAATGCCGTTAAGTCCCGCCATATACAGGACGGCAGGCTATCTGACTGTAAGCTCTCTTTGAGTACTTGTTGAGATGGTCAACAAAAACGGTTGGCAGTCCTATTGTGTGCAATTGTAATGTGTGCATCGCTTCTATTACCTATACGTGTGGGCGGCATACACCATTGCAACAGTCACTGGAATCACTGACTTTACTTGTGGAGAGTCATTCCTCATGGCCTGCACTCCAGGTATTTTCATTACGGCCGTGCCAAATGTAGCTCACTCTGTCATGTGAGCACCTAGCTCCGGAAAGGAACAACATAAACAAAAGCAAAAGCAGACATGCGCACACAGAGCGTACGGTTCCAGAACATTCCCATAGTTTACCAACAACACTGTGAATTGTTGTAAGTGGTTTATTTTGCTACAGAATGTTAGCGAGAACTTGTAAGGTGACTGTAATCACCCCTCTTTTATTTCGCAAACAAAATCCAGTGAGCAATGCCGTCTGTGGACTTCTGTAGTTCTGTTGTCCTCTAGCAAAGTGGGAAAAAGAGTACTTTGTGGTCCTTGGTGGGCCGTGTGGAAGAAAACATTTTCTTTGCAAGGTAGACAGGGTAGCAGCTGTTGCCTCTGGGATGCCTTGCAGCATAAACATTTGCAGGTTGGTTCGTATTACCTGAACCGCAAATGGACATACAGGCCCATATCAGTCGGCCCAGATAATAACGACGGAAAACACATCGCTTATGGAAATCTTGCAATGCTTGGTCTACCACCCCTGTCTGTTTGAATGTGGAAGGTGTGGCACGCTTAGTAAGCTGCTAGGTATCTGAGAAGAAAGAGGAATAAGAATAGATGTAAGTAGCCGCTTTTAGTGGCAGCGTACAGGACAAGAGTTTGCGGGAAGGATGTCGTAATAGTTGGCTGCCTCATGGACCATGTACTGTGTGTTTGTTATTGAGTAGCGTTATATGTTAACCCACTGCCTTGCTTTCTGTTTTGTAGGTGATACTGTCATTGTATGGCTCCACACAAGCAAAATGTCTTTGAAACGTTGCTGCCAGACGCTCTTTTCATGTGGTTCCTTTTTACAAAAAATGATAGTGCTAGCGAGTGTTGTTAGACCCACGGCACAATGTCTCTGTGTGTGTCCAAAGAAGAAAACACAAAAAGAACCCTCATGGGGGTCTCCTCGGATTGCAGAATGTCTGACCTTGGAGCTAAACATGCTTCCCACTGAAGGCTGTTTTACAATGAGCATTTGTCCTGTTGAAGGAGAGGTATGTTAGGTTTCGCTTTCTAGAGATGATGCTGGAAAAAATAAGAGGATTCAGGCGGCAACGTGTTTCTATTATAGCATGCATTTCCGAATGCTGGTAGTGTCATCACAGTGAAGGTAGTACGACGTATAAACGACGTATAAGTAGAGATGATGGTACCGTGCACATGCTGCCCTGAATTCACAGATGGCAACATACACAAAATGTGCTTTTACAGTGCCTAAGGAACATTTATATGTGCAGTGTGTTACTGGGCAACAGTGGATGATGGCAGACTGTGTGTTCGCTGCCTCAGCATACGTGGGTGGCTGGCCCATCGTACACAATTTGGTGTCTTGCAGCATGAAATGTTTGGGGCTGTCGTTGATCAAAGAAAAGGAATTACAGCGTATGTCCTTCAAACATTGTAAGGGGGTTATGGTGTTCAAATGGTGTTTCCATTGTACAATAAGAGAGGGAAACAGAAGTTTAAAAATTTAAGGAGTAACGCAGTGTTTGAAATATGGCTGCCAAGCTCTGTACCATGTACTGCAGTTAAATCTGTGTTGGTTACCTTCTTTTGAAATGGTGTACATAACAATGAATATGACCTAGTGGCCTAAGCGGTGCCAGTTGACTGCGCGGAGCCAAATGTTACAGCAGTTAGGACAGTTACGTAACATATATGGATGCATTGATCAATTTGCATTGTTGTGCTTGTGCAGACTATCGGGTAGGTTACTGTAGTGTAATGCATTTAGTGTGTCGAGTTACTATAGGCTTACGTGAACAGTGTGCGCAAGAAACAGGTTATAGTATGCAAGAAATGGCAGCCAATGTCAACTACAGTGGCTAAGGGGTGGGTGACTGTGTTATGTGTGGGGTTTCTGGTACATAGATAGATGTTTGTATGCATAGTTGTACAGTGCAGCGGCAGTTGTGGGCAGGGTCTACACTATTGAGTGCATGGCTGCAGCCCCTACACTGTACTGGGTGTAGTGAAGCGTGTAGGGCATAGGCAAAAGCTGAGTAGTGTAATATAGGTGTGCATCGGAAATTGTGGCATTGCTATGTGTATGGCAGCAAGAAGTCCACACATTGCACTATGGACATTGTAGAGAAGTATGATACCAATAATTGCATACTTACTGTTTGGATTGGGGAGAGCCTGTGCTGTTTTTTGGCTATCGAATGTGAGATGTTGTAGTACTCATTGCTGCATTCTCTGTGGGAAAAGAGAACAGAACATGTTAGAGCAGGTATTTTGTTACTTTGCAGTCCACTGCATTGCATATAAAATCCATGCTGGATAAAAAAAAAAAAAACTTTCCACATTTCTTTGCTGCTATGGTGCACAATGCATTACAGTAGCGTTTGCAGTGGATACAGCACTTTTTAAGGTGTACTCTTGAAGTAGGAGGAAATGTAATGGTTTACGATTTCTGGCCTATACATGTTGGTAGGATGGGTGGCGTTGCATAGCAGTTGGTGTTTTGTAAATGTTTCCCTGCTTCCTTTTTGTAGCACTGTTTATGTTTGCGTTTGGTTGCTCCTGGTGGTTTGCAAGTATTGTGGCATTGTACTGTGCTACTGCACAATTGTGGCGGTAGTTACGTGCCTGTTGGCGTACTCTAACTGCTCATACTTTGGAAGTGTTTGAGGATATGTTTGTAGCACAGTCGTTGTTGAAGGATGAGTTGGGTTGTTTTAATGCTTCAAATAACATTGTAGTATTTGGTTGCAGTTAGATACCAGGTGGCGTATTCTAACTGTTTACAGTGTCCCATTCCAACAGGGTACGTTCACAAGCTTGGGCATTCCTGTTGCTACTTTAACATCTGTGTACATTCTGAAGTGGTAGTCTACCATTATGGGTTTACGTAGTGATAGTTCCATATGTCTTGCCGTTGTATGAGTATTCTTAGAGAGCTGGTGACTCATTTGCATACTTGGTGGTTTCAGAAGTTACTGAGGATAGTTGTGAACCCTCACACTTAGTAATTTCCCTTTTACGTATCTTGTGGAAAATACTGCTCCTGCGATTTGCACACGTACTGTTGGTGTGAGTGTACTCATTGGGTTCATTGGGGATAAAATTGGCCAACACACATTTTAATGCATTCCTTCTATGCCTGATGTATGCTAAGTTGCTTTAGGTCGACAGTGTGGAAGGAAATTTGTTTTTTGTGCAATTACAAAGGTACTGGTTGGTGTTGGGGAGTAGGGTATAGTAGGTTTTTACACAAATGACTACATTTTGGCTTCAAGGATATTAAGTAGGCATTTTCAAGATTTGCAGGTAGTCTCTGCCTTGGAATGATGGAAGTATCATTGCATTCCCACCATGAGCAACGCTTTCTGATATATGCGGTATAGTGGCCTCCACTGGTTGTGTCGCCTGCCTGCTAGATTATGGCTACTGTTGTGAACGTTTTCTTGCCAAGTGATACCTGTCCGTGTGTGAAGGCAGTTAGTTTGCAGTTGTTTTTGGTTCAATCAGCATTGTATCTTAAGAGCATTAATATTACATATTGACTATGGGAGTGCATATGTAGCATTGAACGATTATCAGAATTGCACGACGTACACAATATGCTATGGTATGCATTTTGCACCAGTTGCTGAAATGGAATGGAGTCATAGTTAGGTATTGCTACATACACAAAGCATTCGTTAGGGACTTGTTCCTGAATGACATGGTTGCACAGACTTGGGGCCTCATCATTACGACTTCCGCGGTAGCCATGCCGCTATTGGCTGCATGGGTGCCGCCGAAATCGTGTCCGGGTTCCCAGAATGGGGAATTACCGGGCTATTCCGAGTTTGGAGGGCCTGGTAATTCCTCCCTCCAGGAACCCGGGCCCGGACCTTCCCCATTCCCATCTGAGCCCCCATAGGGCTGAATGGGAATGGGAGAGGGTGCAAACAATGGGCCGATTACGAGCGGCCCGTTGTTTGCTCCCTCTTGCCCTCGCGGGACCCGGTAAGGACGCCTAGTTTTACCAGGCGTTACTTACCGGGTCCCGCGAGGGGAGCTTGTAATGAGGCGGAATGGGTTTAACGGGTCCGCATCCTTTAGCGGAGCCCGTTAACCCGTTCTGCCTCACTCGTAATGAGGCCCTGCATGTATGTTTCCATATGTAGGAAATGTGAAAGATTTCATTTATGACTACATTTTTCCTTTCCAGTATTTGTAGTAAGTACATTAGAAATTCCTGTGGATCCTCTTGTCAGTTTAAAGTAAATTTCACCATTCCTGCACAGTAGTCCAATTCTTGCCTTATTCCTGACACACTGTAAATGTTGTCAGGATTACTTACTACATTTCTGTGAAGGACAAGCATTTGCAAACACAACTGGTCTGTGCCATTTAAATAAATGTTTTCAAAAATTGCTGGTATTTGGAGTGGAACATTAATTGTTACATTATCTGACCTTCTAAACCTGGTGGTCTTTGGTGTGAGAGTCTGTGCTCTTCTGGCTACTCACTGCCTTAGTGCGGGTTCCCAGAGGGGGTAGTCTGGGTGATTCCTGTCTACCTCCTTCAAGTCCAGCATCAACCAGTTCAGAGTGGGCCCCAGCCCCTGAGCCCATACTGCTGTGAGTCCCCAGGTTTAGGCAGGGGACTTCATCATAGATAGCTTTGCATGTAAGTGATCACAGGATACAGATTGAAAGAGGCCTTTGCAGATCGTGCCTGAGATCCCAAATACAGACAGTTAAAGAGGGTTATATCCCACTGGCTGGAGAACGCCGAAAAACCTGTGACCTGACCAGGAACTCAAAGATCCATATCTAAGAGCTGGAGATAGAGATAGAGAAAGAGAAAGAGAGAGCGAGAGGGAAATAGAAAGAGAGGTGAGCGGGAATGAGGTAGATAGAAAGAGAGGAGAGTGTGAGAGAGAGAGGAGATGGCAGATAGAAAGAGAGGAGAGTGTCAGAGAGAGAGGAGGAGGCAGATTGAAAGAGAGGAGAGTGTGTGAGAGAGAGGAGATGGCAGATAGAAAGAGAGGAGAGTGTCAGAGAGAGAGGAGGAGGCAGATTGAAAGAGAGGAGAGTGTGTGAGAGAGAGGGGCAGTGCACTGAGTGAACCTGTCCCTAACCCATGATATGGTAGGTTATTTATAACGCGCTTAATACACAGAGGTTTCTAAGCGCGGACCCGGGATCAAACCTGTGTTGCTCTGTGTCGTCTTGTATCCAAGGTGAGCACGTTGCCCCTGAGCTATCTGCCCAAGACAACGAGGAGTGACCCGTCCCTGTCCTCATCTCTTCACTGAGAAGAGGCGCCTCTCTTGGGGGACCTGTAATGTGCTGCTGGTTTGTTGAGAAAAAGTACCCATTAATGGGAAACTACGTTGTGCTCAGTCCTGTATAGAGGTATGAACATTGAGGGGTAACGACTGCTCCATGGCCGCTTGGACCCCACGAGCTGCCATGGACTCCTATCTTGACCTCATGCCTGGATAGATCTCTATTCAGGTCGCCTTGGAAGCAAGACAGAGCAGCACGGGTTAAATCCCCGGGTCCGCGCTTAGAAACCTCTGGGTATTAAGCGCCTTATAAATAACCAATCATCATCAGGGCGCTTTCTGCGTTAGGTTTGTAGACTGTGCTTAACCCTGTAGAAAGCAGTGCTTCGTGATGCGGGGCACTTGACCAATAGAAGAGCTGTAGGTTTTGACAAGATGCGCGCGCTCACTATTTCCATCGCTGTGTTCCTGATTTGGAACATTTAAATACCAAAGAATTTTAGAAGGGGTTGTTGTGGGGAAAACAAATATCTTTAATAAGTACAATTTTGGGAAACAGTTTTTAGACATTTTCTTGACACCTCTTCAGACGATGGTACGGATTAAAGAAGAAGAGGGAGGTCTTTTGTTTTTAGGCAAACGCTTTTAAGAAGTCTGTTTGTAAAGGTTTTCGAGTATTTGCTATAGTGAACTTGAGCAGAATGTTTTGTGTAAATCCAATTGCTTTTTTTACTAATAGAGAAAGGTAGTAACCAACCCGCCCACAGGGACCCGGCCTTTGTTCCCCTTTGAAGAGCCCCTTATGTAGCGCTTTCCCAGCCCTTACATGAGCACACAGGAGGCAGCACTAGAGCTGTTTAGGTTTCCACAGGGCGTCTAACGGGGTACACTAAGTGGTGGGGTTCCTTCAAGTGTCGTCATCAGGTGTTAACAGAAAAGGATACACGCACTGATCCACAGAAGACCCCCAGAGGGCGAAGGACAGAGAAACTCTTCTTTATAGGGGGCTGGGAGGGCTGTTCAGTGCCATTGTATTAGTGGTCTTTTAATCCCCGGACACACCTGTCCTTCCGATGTTTGATTAAGTGGAACAGAGTATGACAGAATGTCTTCCTTTTGAGTTATTTAGGACTGTTTTCGCAAAGTGGGTGGGGAACCCTTTTTGGGGTCCCAATACAGCGCATGAGACTGATCATGTGCTAAGAGACCCCTCCCCATCAGGAGACCCATCCGTGGACCAACAGGGCCTTCTGGGAACTCAATGCATCACCCGTATCCACGCGCAGACGCTCCCCCTACCAGTGAGATCTGTCTATCCCCTCCTTCTGCTCACATGTGGCTCTGACATAAGCCATGGACTTTCCTAGAGCTGTTCTTTGTAGTGTGGAGTTCAGAGGTTGGTTTGGCAAAGTACCGTGAAAGGGGCAGGCGAGGCGCTGGGTAAGTGAGAACTGGGGGAATTCTGGGGGCAAGGTGAAGATGGAGAGTGGGAAGGTGGGCAGGGTGGAGGTCTGAAGAGCCCTTTGATGGATAAAGACTTGAGGTGGGTTGCATTCACAGTGAGGGCCACCATGTAGTGAACGTTCAGCGCGCTGGCGAAGGCTGACATGATTGGCTACTCATCTAACGCTGTTCTCCTCTTCTTGCAGAGCCCACAACAACGACATGGAGAACATCTACCCGTTCCTCTTCCTGGGGGCGGTCTACTCGATGATGGATCCCAACGTCACCATTGCCAGAATCCACTTCCAGATTTTCTTCATTGCGCGCATTGTACACACCGTGGCCTACGTGCTGTCTCTTAAGGCGCCCACACGATCGGTGGCGTACTCCGTGGCCCAGCTGCCATGTTTCTCCATGGCACTGCAGATTCTCGCGGGCACGGCCTCCTACTGGTAATCCCTGTGGTGCGTGTACGGTGCAAGCCACAGCAAAGAGTGGGGAGTGGGCCCAATCACAGCTTTTCCACACAGAGTGCCTTGCCCAGGTGCCTTCCCTGGACCCCACCGCCAGAGGACTTCTGCTTTGATGCAAAGCTGAGGACCCCAGTGTCCACTCCATGGAGTGTGGTCCTGACACTGGGAGGCCCTGGCCCCTCCGAAGCACTCCACCACAAAGCCACTCTGGCATGTAGGGAAGGGCAAGGTCTGAGGCCTGAAGGTTCCCGCTATAGCACACCCCAGTAGTCTCTAGCGACTCCTTATTCCATTGCAGATGCCCTAGTGCGGGACAGGGCACGAGATGGACATGCCAGCAGGAGAGGGTCTGGCTGAAGCCCACACCTGAGCAATAACTACTTATGCTTCCCCTCGCCCCCTGTGCTTTTCCCTGAGTCCCTCCAGTGCCTGCAGCCTGAGCCAGGGCGAGCTAGCTACACGCAAGGTGGCACGAGCTGCCATGTTGATCCTTTGAATTGCCTCGGCGGGGCGTGATGAGCGCCATTTATGTATGTTGCTGTCAAATAAAAAGAAGCAGGGCGTGGTTGGGTGTGACAGTCTCTCATGTTGTATTCTTATTACTGCCAATGGACAAAAGGTTGGGGAAATCCATTGTGTGGTTGGGCAGGTGATTGGCCAACAAGAATAGTGTACAGCTATGCCTGAAAATATGTATTTGAAGGTTATAAGTGCAAAGCTCTCCAAAGGTGGATACGGTCTGAAGACTGAGAAGGGCCTTTGCAAATGTAGTTTGAGCTCAAGAAAATGAGGTATTGAAACAGAAATGCAAAGCGCAACAGGGAAGGAACTCTACACATAAAGAAGGAAGCCAGCAAAGGAAGAAGAAGCTCAGGTGATGGAGCTCTACTCATGGAGAAGGAAGCCTGCAAAGGAAGAAGGAGCTCAGGCGAAGGAGCTCTACACATGGAGAAGGAAGCCTGCAAAGGAAGAAGGAACTGAGGTGATGGGGCTCTATTCATGGAGAAGAAAGCCTGCAAAGGAAGAAGGAACTCGGGTAAAGGAGCTCTACTCGTGGAGAAGGAAGCCTACAAAGGAAGAAGGAACTCAGGTGATGGAGCACTACACATGGAGAAGGAAGCCTGCAAAGGAAGAAGGAACTCAGGTGAAGGAGCTCTACACATGGAGAAGGAAGCTGCAAAGGAAGAAGGAGCTCGGGTGAAGGAGCGCTACACACGGAGAAGAAAGCCTGCAAAGGAAGAAGGAACTCAGGTGATGGAGCTCTACTCATGGAGAAGAAAGCCTGCAAAGGAAGAAGGAACTCGGGTAAAAGAGCTCTACTCGTGGAAAAGGAAGCCTACAAAGGAAGAAGGAACTCAGGTGATGGAGCTCTACACATGGAGAAGGAAGCCTGCAAAGGAAGAAGGAACTCAGGCGAAGGAGCTCTACACATGGAGAAGGAAGCCTGCAAAGGAAGAAGGAGCTCAGGTGAAGGAGATCTACACATGGAGAAGGAAGCATGCAAAGGAAGAAGAAGCTCACATGAAGGAGCTCTACACATGGTAAGAAAGCCTGCAAAGGAAGATGGAACTCAGGTGATGGGACTCTACTCATGGAGAAGGAAGCCTGCAAAGGAAGAAGGAACTCAGGTGATGGAGCTCTACATACAGAGAAGGAAGCCTGCAAAGGAAGAAGAATCTCAGGTGAATAAGCTCTACACATGGAGAAGGAAGCCTACAAAGGAAGAAGGAAATCAGGTGAAGGAGCTCTACACATGGAGAAGGAAGGAGGCAAAGGAAGAAGCTCAGGTGAAGGAGCTCTACACGTGGAGAAGAAAGGCTGTAAAGAAGGAAGGAGCTCATGTGAAGGAGCTCTACGTGTGGAGAAGGTAGCATGCAAGGGAAGAAGGATCTCTGGCAAAGGAGCTCTACACGTGGAGAAGATAGGCTGTAAAGAAGGAAGGAGCTCATGTGAAGGAGCTCTACACGTGGAGAAGGAAGCCTGCAAAGGAAGAAGGGGCTCAGGTGAAAGAGCTCTACATATGGAGAAGGAAGCCTGCAAAGGTAAAGGAACCCAGGATCATGAGCTCTGCTAGAGAGTGGGAACTCTGCAAAGGTGAAGGAGTCCAGGAGCATGAGCTCTGCAAGGGAGTAGGAGCTCTGCAATGGTGAAGGAGGCCAGGATCATGAGCTCTGCAAGCGAGTAGGAACTCTGCAAAGGAGTCCAGGATCACGAGCTCTTCCAGGGTGAAGGACCACTACAAAGGGAGGTGTTCGAAAGAAGGAGCTCTGCAGCAGAGGTTGAAGGATCTTGGGAGTATGTGTTCTTTAATGGGGGAAAGGTCAGGAGAAGGCCTTTATAGCACAGAGGTTGGAGAGGCTTGGGAGAAGGGCCTCTGCAAAGGGAGGCGCAGCTCTGAAGCAAGAGCTGTCTACAAAGCAGGTCTGGGCTCATTGGTCCACTAAGGAGTGAAACCAGTCAGATATTCCAAGCGACCAATGAACTGCGCAAATAGTCTCCTCTGGAATTCAATGTATATCCATTGCTGATATCCTGAATCCATGATGGATTGTGTCATGTGGTGGCCAATGAGCCGAGCCCTACTGCCAAGGGGAAAAGAGTTCTAGGGTCAAGGTTCAGGACATGGACAATGAGCGTCACTTGAAATCCAGGCAAAACCCAACTGAAAAATATACGACTGGCGGTAGGGGGTCTGTCCAGGACCATTGGCGGGGCGGTTCTCCGGTGAGGACCTCCTGCAAGCACGTGCACAAGAGTTTACTAACTGGGTCCAACACTGGCAACCCTTGCTCAATCATCATGCCATGCCCTCTGTACATAAGGATGCAAATTACCAGATGAGTTAAGTGGGGGCAAGAAATAAAAGCAGGAGGACGGGAAACAGGGAAGGGGGTAAAGGGGTGAGAGGGAGAAGAGGGTGTGACAGTGTGTTTGTTCTTTGTAGAGCCGCCTTATTGTTACTTCACAGACCTTCAGAGTAACAACTGAGATAAGAAGACAGATGAGACAGAAGGAAGGAGGAGGTATGTGTTATTCATTGGAGTATTGAAACACACACACACACACACACACACACACACACACACCCCCACCCGCCCACCCAAACCCACCCCCCCCTCTTCCAGGACCAACCCTTATTCAGAAACCCTAACGCAAGGGATGGATGGAAGAACGATCGAGTGACGCCGAAGAGAAGGGCTGGAGCAAACATGGTGAACTAAAACCAGGGAGACCTACTTTAAAAGGGCAGGGCTATCCCTCTTGCCCGGGGATTAGGGTGGTTTGGGCTTCCACAGTCAAGCTCCCCCTTTGCTGAACTCTGCCGATTCTCACGCCTTCTTTTAGGTTTCTGCAGACGGTGCCTGTGTTCACCGTTATCATTATTACTCGGGTATTTAATGAGGGTGGGCCTGACTTCAGGAAGCAATGGAGCGCTTTACAATAATACGATGAAGAATAAGGTTAGGGAGCAGAGAAACAAGGGAGTGGGGATCTAACAACTGGAAGGTGGGCAATTGGCAGCAATGGGGTCTGCAAGTTAACAGGGGAGGAAACAGTGGCAAGCAGATCACCCAGTATCAGTTATGGTGGGGAGGGGATAGTGTATGGACCTGGGTGTTAGGGAGGAGACATTCCTTGGAGAACAGGGTCTTGAGCTCCTTCCTGAACTGTACAATTGAGGGGGCGAGTCAGATGTTGATGGGGAGGAGGTTCCAGAGTCAAGGGGCATAGATAGAGAAGGCTTGTCTTGTGGTTCTTTATTCCTGCACCATTCAGAGCTGAAGTTTGCACATGTCCTTACTTCTGGTGGATCATAGGCTGTGTTTCTCTCTCTCCCTCGCCCTCTCTCTCTCTCTCCACATGTCTCTCTCTACTTACCTCTTTCACTTTAAATCTCTCTCTCTCTCTCTCTCTCTCTTTTGATCTCTCTCTCTAGCTACCCCACTCTCTCCACATCTCCATCTCCCATTCTCTTGTTCTGTCTCTCTCTCTCTTTCCCTCTCTATTTCTGTCTCTCTGCATCTCTCTCTCTCTCTCTAACCAGCTAACTCTCTCTGTGTCTCTCCCCATCTCTTGCTCCCCATCTATTTTGATCTCTCTCTCTTTCCCTCTCTCTCCATCTCTCTTTCTCTCAATTTCCCTCTCTCGAGCTAACAGTCTCTCTCTTCACATCTCTCTCTCGCTCTCTTTCAATCTCACTCGCTCGGTGCACATCATCCTATAGGATGGGGAAGCGCCTGCGTGGGTCCGCCCACGCTTTCGATAATTAAGAAGAAGAAGAAGAATCTCACTCGCTCTCTTTGTCTCTCTTTCCCACTCTCTCTAACTACCTCTCTCTCCCCATCGCCGTCTCCCACTCTCTTGCTCTCTCTTTCCCTCTCTCTCCAGCTAACACTCTCTCTGTCTCTCCCCGTCTCTCTCTTTCTCCCCAGCTCTCTTTATCTCTATTTCCCTCTCTCTCTCTAGCTAACAGTCTCTCTCTCTCTCTCTCTCTATCGCTCTCTCTCTCTCTAGCTACCTCTCTTTCACCACATATCTCTCTCTCCCTCTCTTTCAATCTCTCTCTCTCTCTCCCCCTCACTCTAGCTACGTCTCACTCTCCCCATCTCCCTCTCCTACTCCCGTGCTCTCTCTTTCTCTTTCCCTCTCTCTCTATCTCCCTCTCTCTCTCTCCATCTCACACTCTCTCTGGCTAACTCTCTCTCTGTCTCTCCCCATCTCCTCTCCCCATCTCTCTTACTCTCTCTCTTACTCTCTCTCTTTCTCTCTCTTTCTCTCTCTCTCTCTCTCTCACTCTAGCTAACCTCTCCCTTCTGTCTCTCCCCATCTATCTTTCTCTTGCTCTCCTTCGCTCTCTCTCTATCTGTCCGTCTCACTCCGCCTAGAAGATATATTGGGCGGTGCGCACAGCAGGGTCTGTGACAGACACGTGTGAGGAGTGAGGTGATGGGGCTGGCAGGGTACTCCCCCCCTTCTTCTCATGAGAGTTAGACACCTTGCAGGTCTTAGTTTACCATTCTGAAATGGTGGGAATATTTTCCTAAGTGCATTAATTCATTCCTCCCAGGAAACTCTTTGGTTGTGGCATCTTGACTGGGAGCTTTTCTACTGAGGGGCTTCTTGGTTGGTCTCCACGCCTCTTCTGAGGTGTATTTACATTCCTCAGCTTCTGACTGTCCTCGTCCAGGTTTTGCGCCTCTTCTGAGGTGTATTTACATTCCTCAGCTTCTGACTATCCTCGTCCAGGTTTCGTGCCTCTTCTGAGGTGTATTTGCATTCCTCAGCTTCTGACTATCCTCGTCCAGGTTTTGCGCCTCTTCTGAGGTGTATTTACATTCTTCAGCTTCTGACTGTCCTCGTCCAGGTTTCGCGCCTCTTCTGAGGTGTATTTTCATTCCTCACCTTCTGACTGTCCTCGTCCAGGTTCTGTGCCTCATCTGAGGTGTATTTACATTCCTCAGCTTCTGACTGTCTTCGTCCAGGTTTCGCGCCTCTTCTGAGGTGTATTTTCATTCCTCAGCTTCTGACTGTCCTCGTCCCGGTTTTGCGCTTCTTGTGAGGTGTATTTACATTCCTCAGCTTCTGACTGTCCTCGTCCAGGTTTCGCGCCTCTTCTGAGGTGTATTTTCATTCCTCAGCTTCTGACTGTCCTCGTCCCGGTTTTGCGCTTCTTGTGAGGTGTATTTACATTCCTCAGCTTCTGACTGCCTCTTCCAGGTTTCGTGCCTCTTCTGAGGTGTATTTGCATTCCTCAGCTTCTGACTGTCCTCGTCCAGGTTTTGCGCCTCTTCTGAGGTGTATTTTCATTCCTCAGCTTCTGACTGTCCTCGTCCAGTTTCCGTGCCTCTTCTGAGGTGTATTTACATTCCTCACCTTCTGACTGTCCTCGTCCAGGTTCTGTGCCTCATCTGAGGTGTATTTACATTCCTCAGCTTCTGACTGTCTTCGTCCAGGTTTCGCGCCTCTTCTGAGGTGTATTTTCATTCCTCAGCTTCTGACTGTCCTCGTCCCGGTTTTGCGCTTCTTGTGAGGTGTATTTACATTCCTCAGCTTCTGACTGTCCTCGTCCAGGTTTCGCGCCTCTTCTGAGGTGTATTTTCATTCCTCAGCTTCTGACTGTCCTCGTCCCGGTTTTGCGCTTCTTGTGAGGTGTATTTACATTCCTCAGCTTCTGACTGCCTCTTCCAGGTTTCGTGCCTCTTCTGAGGTGTATTTGCATTCCTCAGCTTCTGCCTATCCTCGTCCAGGTTTTGCGCCTCTTCTGAGGTGTATTTTCATTCCTCAACTTCTGACTGTCCTCGTCCAGGTTCTGCGCCTCTTCTGAGGTGTATTTACATTCCTCAGCTTCTGACTGTCTTCGTCCAGGTTTCGCGTCTCTTCTGAGGTGTATTTACATTCCTCAGCTTCTGACGGTCCTCGTCCAGGTTTCGCGCCTCTTCTGAGGTGTATTTACATTCCTCACCTTCTGACTGTCCTCGTCCAGGTTTCGTGCCTCTTCTGAGGTGTATTTGCATTCCTCAGCTTCTGACTGTCCTCGTCCAGGTTTCGTGCCTCTTCTGAGGTGTATTTGCATTCCTCAGCTTCTGACTGTCCTCGTCCAGGTTTCACGCCTCTTCTGAGGTGTATTTACATTCCTCAGCTTCTGACTGTCCTCGTCCAGGTTTCGCGCCTCTTCTGAGGTGTATTTACATTACTAAGCTTCTGACGGTCCTCGTCCCTAAATGCCTGTATTTCTGAATCTCTCACATAAGGTTCTTTTAGAACTCCCGAAGCACCTCTACCTCATCCTCACCAGTCAAGATTCCTATTCTCCAACTTTTATCTTCGTTTTGTCTAAATATAACGACCCAACGTTTTCAGATCTTGTCATTATTGTCATAAGAATATTCCTTCATGTCTGCCGTTACTGTCCCTTTAATATCACGTGTTAAGTATTTCTTGCTGGAGCTTTGCTGTCCTTGCCTGGGTGCCATCATTCACAAGCTTCAATCCCAGGCCTTATTTGAAGGTCCTTCATCCCACTTCACACTGTTTCCTCTTTTATGGTATAAGCCATTGATTGCATCGAACGGGTCCCTACTTCAAGGTTTATATGCATCACAGATGAGTGTTATTCTCCCAAAACAGGTTGTCCAGCAAGTAAGTGATGCAAGGAAGGGTTGTTTTGCAAACACACTGCGCACACAAACGATGTAAAAATCAATTGATTGGTAATTTAATCAAAAGGTGCTGCAGCCTGACAGGTGTTTCGAGCAACTAGCTCTTCTACTGAGGCTGCATATTGACTGTGCAATCGAGTAGAAAAGTGCAAATAGTATAATGCATGGGACACACATCGGACCCAAGCGCAACGCAAAGCAATCGAACGGTCAAACCCGACCGTAACAAATGATAATTCAAATCATAATTTGTAAACAGGATAAAACAGATAAATACATTTTGACAAATAAAGCAGGTTTTAGGAACAAAAGTATATACAACCCATATGGTGTAGGTTTATCCAATTCGGACATTGCCAGAGGTTGAGAGGAGAAATAATGGAAGAAACAAAAGATAGAAACTTAAATAGCGTTTAGGGCAATGTTGGCCATAGAGTTCGTCAAGATGAGTAGAACGTCATTAAATGGTACCTGGAAACTGGAATGTCCTTATTGATCACTAACGGGAAGACACTGTGATGGAAACACTTCAATTAGACAAGGACCGCTTAGGTTTGGGTAAAATGCGAAGGAGAAGAATTATGATTAGAAAGCACCAATTAGGCAGGGAGCACCTTGAATATGGGTGAAGTGTAAATAGCAAAAAATGAGCACACTTACCCATTAATTGGTATAGAATTGAATTAGTTATGGCGTGGGCTCCACTGCAAAGAGATGGAGTACATTAGCGGATTGACCAAATATGTAGGTCAGTTCAATAACCCACTTGGTACTGTAAAAGTATTTATAGATTATGCAGGCTAAAAAGCAACATACCTTTGATATGCAGTTGCAAGGCAGACATTGGATTAGTCGTATGTACAAGCCCGCTAATGGTTGATTGTGAGTGGCGATCGGCAGTCAACCAAACAGGCAGAAAGGAAAGAAAACACAGGCACGCCAATTAGCACAATTAAGGACCGTCTAGACCAGTGGTATTCAAACTGTGGGTCGCGACCCCCTAGGGGTCCGCGGGTGCATCCCAGGGGGGCCCTGAGAGCTCAGCATGAAAAAAGATTTTTTTTTTTTTTTTTTTAGATTGGAAGAAATGGGCAGGGGTGGCCCACATGGGCGGGCTGAAGCATGAAACTGTCTCAGGCAACAATGAAAAAGTGGCCCACAGCTGTAAATGGATATTCATTCCTTTAGTCACAGACTGGGCCTCATTACTACTATGGCGGACCAGTAACAACGGTGCTGGTAAGCTACCGGCACCGTTGCTACCGTTCCGCCATAGTAAGAGTTGTGCTCGTGGGTGCTTGACAGCCCCCGCCAGGTCTGACCTCAGCTCGTCGGATGCACCAGCACCGTTATTAACGGTGCCGGTGCATCCGAGCTCCCCATTCCCATTTGAGCCATATGGGGCTCAAATGGGAATGGGGATCTACCGGCACCTTCGAAAGGGCAATTATCATGTCCGCCTAACTCGGCATGACCTAGTAATTGCCCATTCGCGGGTGCCAGACCCGGATGCAACTCCAGTGGCAGCCGTGCCGGTTTTACCGGCACAGCTACCGCCAGAGTAGTTATGAAGCCCACTGTTTCAATAGTACCCAAAGGGGTGCTTTGTGTTAAAATGTAAGTAAATTGTGATATATTCAGCAACAATGGTCAACATTACTAACTGCATAGTTAAGTAACTCATCAAAATGGTCCACATTGGCCAAAATGGTGGCCCATTTTGATTAGCCCAAACTAGCATTTTACATTTTTGGTACAGGCATTGCCCTATAGGCCTGTCCGAGCCTGGCGGCTCATCCATAATGGCAAGAGGCGCCCACCCAGTGGCCCCTCACCCATTATGGAGGAGCTAAGGAGCCAGCCCAGTGAAACAGTGAGCACTCCCTCAGCTGCTTTATCCAGCTAATGGAGTGCTCCTGGGCTGGCTGAACTGTCAAAGGGAAACACTGTTTCCCTTTGACAGTTCAGTTTAGTTCCCCAGCCGCACATGCTCACTGAGCCATGCAAGTGCTGGGGCGTTTTGCTTCGCCAGCATTGCATAGCTCATTGGAAATGCTGGCTGGGGCACTGCATGTCTGTATGTCCGAGGGGGAGCTCCTGCGCCTCCTCGCACATACGGACAGAGCAGCTGGAGCAGGCCGTTTCAGCACCCACACACAGGCCAATGCAGAAGGTACGTTTATGTTCATTGTTTTTATTTAAACATGTGTATGGATGCGTTATGAGTGAGTGTATGGTGATGGATGCTCATGTGAATGATAGAGTGATTGCTGTATGAATGTGCAGCGCCTTGTATATACACATAATCATGTTCATTGTGTTAGGACCAGTGGGGCCCAGGGGACAGGGATGGTATCTTTTTACCGGACATCTATCATTCAAAACCCTCTGCCTTGTCCACATGTCTTTCTGGGGCCTGGGTCCAAAATACCTTCAGCTATTCCTCCGCAAATACCTCCCCTCTCGAGCTCTTCACTCCTCTACCTCCAACTCCCTCAGGGTCAGTCGTTTATCAAAGAAACGAGCTGGGGGTAGATCTCCGTCTTCGGCTGGGGCCTCCCTCTGGAACAGCGCCCTGCCACTCTAAAACTTGAGGAGAACCATCTTTCTTCCTGCACTTATCAGACCTACCCTGTCTGCTGCCTTAAACGTAGCACTTGCAAATTGCTGGCTGCACTACCACTGTTTGTTGCCTTTATTATTTATTTATTGTTATTTATCTGTTTCTCCTCTGCTTCGCACTTTCCACTTCTCCCCCCTTCCATGCACTTTTCCCCTCACACTTGCGCGTTCTCAATGTCACTGGGCCTAGTAAGATCGCTGTTTTATTCTCCTCTGTTCCCCTCCCTTGCCTTGTCACGCTCTGAAACACTTGTGTACGAGCGCGATAGAAATAAAATATCAATGCCTGCCCCCTGGACTCCCAGCAACAATTGCAAACTGTTTGGCTATTTACCCATTTTTTGTTAAAAGTATGCTCTACAATGCAACATTTTAACCTATTATTTAAAAATAAATTCACAGGGGGAAACCCCCCCGAACCTTCCCTTAATGCCCCTCCACTTAAAAAAGATTCACCTGCCGCCACTGGCCCTCAGACTGTGTTGGGAACGGGATGGGGGAACCGAGGGACTATGGTGGGAGCACAATGGGCGGGAACCATGGGATAGTGATGGGAGCAGAGTGGGGAGAGCCCTGGGTGTGTGATGGGGTGGGGAGAGACCAGCGACTGGGTAGGAGTGGGATGAGGGAGCCCAGCGACTTTGATGGGAGCAGGTGACGGCGCGCAATATATACTGTCCATTTGGCATTTCTGGGGGGTCCCGACCTGCCCAAATTTTGCTCAGGGGGGCCCTGGCCAAAAAAGTTTGAAGACCACTGGTCTAGACGGTCAAGTAAATGCGCGTGGACCCGTAGAGCACTCTAGGGATCTGCGCGAAGTTGTTGGTCCGCTGCGTATGGAGAAAGGAGGCAGCCGTGCGCGGCTCCGGCTGCCCAATATAACAACGCGAGCGTGTTGACGTGTGGCTGAGTGCGGCCGTGCAGGCTAACAGGGCCGCCATCTTGGATGTGTTTATGTAGAACAGAAATGAATAGGGCCACAGACTCAAAGTAACAGTGTGCCCGGTTCGGGAGTACTCAAGGCCGGGCACCAATATGAAGGGTGATAAAAGTAGAGGGCCTAAAAAAGCGGATGCAGTAGCCAAGTTTGGTGTTAAATTAATTGTAATGAATGATTACACATTAGTAATGTGAGTGTACGAGGGGTGCGTGCAACCGGACATTACCTCGTATCAAAAGCAGGTACCAGAAATGTTGCTGGCATAGAATTGGTGACATGCCACCATAAGAGTTTCTCTCTGCAATGTCCACCTTGACCTTGATGTGGACCCTCATCTGAACTAGGCCATGATCAGATCGAAACATATATGCATTTTATTATCCGATCGTTTGGTAGTGAGGCAGCGGTCTGCGCCTTCATGTCTTTCTGAACACTGTCTGAATGCGCTCTGATTGGGGGGTTGTTGACACACTTTTAATCAGCAGTGTTGTGATGCATCTAATCATGGCATGATATTGATACGGAATCCAGTGCGGCCGCCTTGGACTCCCTAACGGCACCTATCAGGCCTTTTTCCTGATCCGGTGGATCTTCTGCTTGATTTATGAATGGGGCTATCCCCCTGAATGCCTAACTGGAATTCCAATTCCTCTTCTATACCCTGCCGTGAGAAAGACCCCAGCGGGTCGAAACACGTGTCTGCTACACTAATAAATTCACCTCTGAGACCATAGTCAACCAAGGTCAATAGAGAATTAGAAATGGATCTCAATGCTTTCTAGTACACACCGCGACTCTGAAGGGTCCCCACCCACGTCTGATATTGATAATGGACCCTCGTTAATGAATTATCTAGGTGATGGTGGCTAAGCCTAACTAACCCACCATGGGCAAGGGACACCACATAACTGCAAAACACTACTTAAGTTACAGAGGAGATGTCCAAGAGCTCAGACGTTGAATGACGCCAACATAAGAGTACTTATAGAAAATTACAAGCATCGTCGACATCAATAATCATATTGGTCCATACATTCTAATGATTGACTGCAATGCCACAATGCCCTCATGACACCAGCCGACAGACAGACTACGGACTACATTCTTTTGGAAAATGAATATGGTTTGATAAGGGATATGGAGGTGCACGTGTATGTTGACGATGTTTTGATGGTTATTCATGTTGCCACCAACCATGGCCTGAGTGACAGACGCCAGAACGTTTCAAATGTGTTTGGTGGTGGTACCCCTAGGCAACAAGGACTGCAGTAGGAACCCCCCCAAAAGCCTTCTCGTGTGGCTGAACGCTGCAACCCAGGGGCGTTGCTAGGGGGGGGCTAAGGGGGCTGTAGCCCCTGATCTTTTGGTTGTAGCCCCGGATAGAATCTCAGGAGCTACAGCCAAAAGACTAGCTAGCCCCCAGTCCCAACAGTTCCGACATCGGCTTAGCCCCGGGTCTTTTCCAGACCTAGCAACTCCCCTGCTGCAACCCCACCTTAATCAGCGCTAGTAAAGAATGGAAGTACCAAGAAAAGACTCCTGATTTCTCAAAGAGCAAGGAGAGAATGTCCACTGAACCCCTTCCCTATGCCTTACACACAAAATGATGAGCAGAGAAACTGAGACCAGAGGAAGTGCACGCGCCACATTGCACACAATGCAGGAGGCCTTCTCCTGCAGAGAGTGACCCCGGGGTAAGGACTTCAGGAAATGGCAGCACATCCTGATGAGTAATGGAGCCGCCTTGGGATAGGGCCTGTATCCTGGGAAGACGAGGGTAAAGGCAATCAAATACAAACAGAAGGGCTTGAAGCTCTCCCCGATAATCACATACCTTGGGGGGGAGGGGGTGGTCTTTGCATACGTCAAGACATGTATCAGGTTAATCATGAAAGGAAATGACAGACTATTAATACACAAATAAAAACAATACTTTTTAAAGATTATCAATGTTTGACAGAACACACTATATTTATTTATTTATTTATTTATTGCATTTGTTATACACCCAAACCCGGGGGTACCACGGCGTAGGTTACAGATGGCTTAACTATCTGGTTACAGTGAGAGAATAGTTACTTTTCACACATATATGTCAGGGTTAGCTAGTCAAAACACATCATTGGTTACACATTTGAATCTCTAGTTACAGTGATGTTTTTACAAGTAGAAACATATTTACAGTACAAAATTGTGTCTAGTTAGAGGATAAGTGGGTTGGGGAGTAGATCGTGTGAGGTCAGGGTTGTCTAGTTCGTCAGGATGGAATGCCTGTCATTTGTTAGTATTTTTTAAAAAGACAGGTTTTTAGCGACTTTTTAAATCTCTGGTGGGTAGGCTAATTTCTGGTGCAATCCATACCATTTTTATTTCCATTCTAGTCAAATCTAATTATGATGTCCAAAAGATTTATTTTGGTACAGCAGAACATTTGAAGAAATGTTTTGTAGAAAGGAAAAACCTGCCTGAAATGTTTTTAAAACGCTGTATGGTCTCTGTAGAGCTTTCCTACTCGTAACAAAAAAACCTGACTGCACGCGGCCTATCATACGCTATTCCAACACTCTCACACTCTCTCTAACTCACTCTCTCGCCCATTATCTCTCTCTTTCTGTGCTCTCTGTCTCACTCTATGGGCCTCATTACACGGATGGCGGTAAGGATTTACCGGTACCGATAAATCCTTACCGCCTTACTACGAGGTGCCTTTGCGGGTTGGGGGATTTAAGGCCTGCTTTTTGCAGGCGTTAAAAACCAACCCGCAAAGGGACCCAGGGAGCTAATTAATTAGCGCCTTCCCCATTCCCATTATGCCCTATGGGGCAAAAATGGAAATGGGGAAGGGAAATGGTGGAAGGGGGAATTACCGCCCCGCCAACCTTGGAATGGGGCGGTAATTCCCCTTTCCGCCATGGCGGTGCCGGTATTTTACCGGCATGAACCATGGCGCTAATAGCGCCATGGTTCTCCGCCATCCGTGTAATGAGGCCCTATGTCTCTGTGGTCAAGAGTCACGTGGTCAGCTGCGTGTTTGCTGGAGCCACCACAACAACTGCGTGCAGCATGGTGACCAGAGGAGGAACACACGCATCCTGAGCACTTGGGGGGAAGCATGGTGGGCTCTGTTTCATTATAGACACAGAATGAAAGCAACAGTGATGGGTTAATCCAAAGGGGACCCCGGCTGGTTATTCAGAGACATGCACTGTCATCTCTTGCGTCCTGCAGGTATGCCAATGCACTCAGGCACATTGTCTTTACGGGGGGCGGGGGGTCAGTGGGGCGTGGACACAGTCTGAGGGGAGAGCTGGGGTGCTGACAGACCTTTTAAGGAACGCGGGGATTAGCCTGAAAGGGTCTTCAACTGGTATCTGGTCAATCCATAGAACACCACAGCATCTAATACCAAACCATCGAATTATATGCAACGAATTCCATTCCATCGAGTTAGATTAGGTGTTAGATTAGGGTTAGGGTTAGGGTTGGGGCTTGGGTGGGTTAGATTAAGGGTTACATTAGGGTTAGGGTTGGGGGTTAGGGTTGGGGCTATGGTTAGATTACGGGTTACATTAGAGTTGGGGCTAGGGTTAGGGTTAGGGTTGGGGCTAGAGTTAGATTAAGGGTTACATTAGGGTTAGGGTTGGGTTTGGGGTTGGGGTTGGGGCTAGGGATGAGTTTAGGGTTGGGGCTAGGGTTAGGGTTAAGGATGGGGCTAGGGTTAGATTAAGTGTTACATTAGGGTTGGGGCTAGGGATAGGGTTAGGGTTAGGGTTGGCTGACAGACCTTTTAAGGGACCCGGGGACTAGCCTGAAAGGATCTACAACTGGTATCTGGTCAATCCATAGAACACCAAAGCATCTAATACCAAACCATCGAATTATATGCAACGAATTCCATTCCATCGAGTTAGATTAGGTGTTAGATTAGGGTTAGGGTTAGGGTTGGGGCTTGGGTGGGTTAGATTAAGGGTTACATTAGGGTTAGGGTTGGGGGTTAGGGTTGGGGCTACGGTTAGATTACGGGTTACATTAGAGTTGGGGCTAGGGTTAGGGTTAGGGTTGGGGCTAGAGTTAGATTAAGGGTTACATTAGGGTTAAGGTTGTGTTTGGGGTTGGGGTTGGGGCTAGGGATGAGTTTAGGGTTGGGGCTAGGGTTAGGGTTAAGGATGGGGCTAGGGTTAGATTAAGTGTTACATTAGGGTTGGGGCTAGGGATAGGGTTAGGGTTAGGGTTGGCTGACAGACCTTTTAAGGGACCCGGGGACTAGCCTGAAAGGATCTACAACTGGTATCTGGTCAATCCATAGAACACCAAAGCATCTAATACCAAACCATCGAATTATATGCAACGAATTCCATTCCATCGAGTTAGATTAGGTGTTAGATTAGGGTTAGGGTTAGGGTTGGGGCTTGGGTGGGTTAGATTAAGGGTTACATTAGGGTTAGGGTTGGGGGTTAGGGTTGGGGCTACGGTTAGATTACGGGTTACATTAGAGTTGGGGCTAGGGTTAGGGTTAGGGTTGGGGCTAGAGTTAGATTAAGGGTTACATTAGGGTTAGGGTTGGGTTTGGGGTTGGGGTTGGGGCTAGGGATGAGTTTAGGGTTGGGGCTAGGGTTAGGGTTAAGGATGGGGCTAGGGTTAGATTAAGTGTTACATTAGGGTTGGGGCTAGGGATAGGGTTAGGGTTAGGGTTGGCTGACAGACCTTTTAAGGGACCCGGGGACTAGCCTGAAAGGATCTACAACTGGTATCTGGTCAATCCATAGAACACCAAAGCATCTAATACCAAACCATCGAATTATATGCAACGAAATTCCATTCCATCAAATAGCCATTTCGCTGTATATATTCGATGGATCCATCAAAATTAGTGGAGCTAGTGTTAGATTAGGTGTTAGATTAGGGTTAGGATTATGGTTAGAGTTGGGGCTTGGGTGGGTTAGATTAAGGGTTACATTAGGGTTAGTGTTGGGGGTTAGGGTTGGCGCTACGGTTAGATTAAGGGTTACATTAGGGTTAGGGCTAGGGTTAGGGTTAGGGTTGGGTTTGGGGTTGGGGCTAGGGATAGGGTTAGGGTTGGGGCTAGGGGTAGATTAAGGGTTACATTAGGGTTAGGGTTGGGGCTAGGGTTAGGGATGGGGCTAGGGTTAGACTAATTGTTACATTAGGGTTAGGGTTAGGGTTGGAGCTATGGATAGGGTTAGTGCTGGGGCTAGGGATAGGGTTAGGGTTAAGGTTGGGGCTAGGGTTAGATTAAGGGTTACGTTAGGGTTAGGGTTGGGTGGTGGCCGTGGTATCTGGTCAATCCATAGAACACCACAGCATCTAATACCAAAACATCAAATTATATGCAACGAAATTCCATTCCATCGAATAGCCATTTTGTTGTATATAATTCGATGGATCCATCAAAATTAGTGGGGCTAGTGTTAGATTAGGTGTTAGATTAGGGTTAGGATTATGGTTAGGGTTGGGTCTTGGGTGGGTTAGTTTAAGGGTTACATTAGGGTTAGGGTTGAGGCTACAGTTAGATTAAGGGTTACATTAGAGTTGCGGCTAGGGTTAGGGTCTGGGCTACGGTTGGATTAAGGGTTACATTAGGGTTAGGGCTAGGGTTAGGGTTAGGGTTAGGGTTAGGGTTAGGGTTGGGGTTGGGTTTGGAGTTGGGGTTGAGGCTAGGGATAGGGTTAGTGTTTGGGCTAGGGTTAGATTAAGGGTTACATTAGGGTTAGGGTTAGGGTTGGGGCTATGGTTAGGGGTAAGGATGGGGCTAGAGTTACATTAGGGTTAGGGCTAGGTTTAGGATTAGGGTTAGGGTTAGGGTTAGGGTTGGAGCTATGGATAGGGTTAGGGTTGGGGCTAGGGATAGGGTTAGGGTTAGGGTTGGAGCTATGGATAGGGTTAGGGTTGGGCTAGGGATAGAGTTAGGGTTAGGGTTGGCTGACAGACCTTTTAAGGGACCCGGGGACTAGCCTGAAAGGTTCTACAACTGGTATCTGGTCAATCCATAGAACACCACAGCATCTAATACCAAACCATCGAATTATATGCAACGAAATTCCATTCCACCGAATAGCCATTTTGTTGTATATAATTCGATGGATCCATCAAAATTAGTGGGGCTAGTGTTAGATTAGGTGTTAGATTAGGGTTAGGATTATGGTTAGAGTTGGGGCTTGGGTGGGTTAGATTAAGGGTTACATTAGGGTTAGGGTTGAGGCTACGGTTAGATTAAGGGTTACATTAGAGTTGCGGCTAGGGTTAGGGTCTGGGCTACGGTTGGATTAAGGGTTACATTAGGGTTAGGGCTAGGGTTAGGGTTAGGGTTAGGGTTAGGGTTGGGTTTGGAGTTGGGGTTGGGGCTAGGGATAGGGTTAGTGTTGGGGCTAGGGTTAGATTAAGGGTTACATTAGGGTTAGGGTTAGGGTTGGGGCTATGGTTAGGGGTAAGGATGGGGCAAGGGTTACATTAGGGTTAGGGCTAGGTTTAGGATTAGGGTTAGGGTTAGGGTTAGGGTTGGAGCTATGGATAGGGTTAGGGTTGGGCTAGGGATAGAGTTAGGGTTAGGGTTAGCTGACAGACCTTTTAAGGGACCTGGGGACTAGCCTGAAAGGTTCTACAACTGGTATCTGGTCAATCCATAGAACACCACAGCATCTAATACCAAACCATCGAATTATATGTAACGAAATTCCATTCCATCGAATAGCCATGTCGTTGTATATAATTCGATGATCCATCAAAATTAGTGGGGCTAGGGTTAGATTAGGTGTTAGATTAGGGTTAGCGTTGGGTTAGAATTAGGGTTAGGGTTGGGGTTTGGGTGGGTTAGATTAAGGGTTACGTTAGGGTTAGGGTTGGGTGGTGGCCGTGGTATCTGGTCAATCCATAGAACACCACATCATCTAATACCAAACCATCAAATTATATGCAACGAAATTCCATTCCATCGAATAGACATTTCGTTGTATATAATTCGATGGATCCATCAAAATTAGTGGGTCTAGTGTTAGCTTAGGTGTTAAATTAGGGTTAGGATTATGGTTAGGGTTGGGGCTTGGGTGGGTTAGATTAAGGGTTACATTAGGGTTAGGGTTGGGGCTACGGTTAGATTAAGGGTTACATTAGAGTTGGGGCTAGGGTTAGGGTTAGGGTCTGGGCTACGGTTAGGGTTAGGGTTAGGGTTAGGGTTAGGGTTATGGTTAGGGGTTAGGGTCTGGGCTACGGTTAGATTAAGGGTTACATTAGGGTTAGGGCTAGGGTTAGGGTTAGGGTTGGGTTTGGGTTTGGGGTTGGGGCTAGGGATAGGGTTAGGGTTAGGGTCTGGGCTACGGTTAGATTAAGGGTTATATTAGGGTTAGGGCTAGGGTTAGGGTTAGGGTTAGTGTTGGGTTTGGGGTTGAGGTTGGGGCTAGGGATAGGGTTAGGGTTGGGGCTAGGGTTAGATTAAGGGTTACATTAGGGTTAGGGTTAGGGTTGGGGCTATGGTTAGGGGTAAGGATGGGGCTAGGGTTACATTAGGGTTAGGGCTAGGTTTAGGGTTAGGGTTAGGGTTAGGGTTGGAGCTATGGATAGGGTTAGGTTTGGGGCTAGGGATAGGGTTAGGGTTGGAGCTATGGATAAGGTTAGGGTTGGGCTAGGGATAGAGTTAGGGTTAGGGTTGGCTGACAGACATTTTAAGGGAGCCGGGGGCTAGCCTGAAAGGTTCTACAACTGGTATCTGGTCAATCAATAGAACACCACAGCATCTAATACCAAACCATTGAATTATATGTAACGAAATTCCATTCCATCGAATAGCTATGTCGTTGTATATAATTCGATGATCCATCAAAATTAGTGGGGCTAGGGTTAGATTAGGTGTTAGATTAGGGTTAGGATTAGGGTTAGGGTTGGGGCTTGGGTGGGTTAGATTAAGGGTTACATTAAGGTTAGGGTTGGGGGTTATGGTTGGGGCTACGGTAGGATTAAGGGTTACATTAGGGTTGGGGCTAGGGTTAGGGTTAGGGTTGGGGCTAGGGTTAGATTAAGGGTTACATTAGGGTTAGGGCTAGGGTTAGGGTTAGGTTTGGGTTTGGGGTTGGGGCTAGGGATAGGGTTAGGGTCAGGGTTGGGGCTGGGGCTAGGGTTAGATTAAGGGTTACATTAGGGTTAGAGTTAGGGTTGGGGCTAGGGTTAGGGTTAGGGATGGGGCTAGGGTTAGATTAATGGTGACATTAGGGTTAGGGCTCGGGTTCGGGTTGGAGCTATGGATATGGTTAGGGTTAGGGTTGGGGCTTGGTTGGGTTAGATTAAGGGTTACATAAGGGTTAGGGTTGGGGGTTAGGGTTGGGGCTAAGGTTATATTAAGGGCTACATTAGGGTATGGGCTAGGGTTAGGGTTGGGTTTGGGGTTGTTGCTAGAGATAGGGTTAGGGTTGGGGCTAGGGTTAGGGTTAGAGTTAGGGTTGGGGCTAGGGTTAGATTAAGGGTTACATTCCGGTTAGGGCTAGGGTTAGGGTTGGGTTTGGGGTTGTTGCTAGGGATAGGGTTAGGGTTGGGGCTAGGGTTATATTAAGGGTTACATTAAGGTTAGGGTTGGGGCTAGGGTTAGGGTTAGGGATGGGGCTAGGGTTAGATTAAGGGTTACATTAGGGTTAGGGCTATGGTTAGGGTTAGGGTTAGGGATGGGGCTAGGGTTAGATTAAGGGTTACATTAGGGTTAGGGCTAGGGTTAGGGTTAGGGCCGGAGCTATGGATATGGTTAGGGCTGGGGCTAGGGATAGGGTTATGGTTAAGGTTTGGGCTAGGGTTAGATTAAGGGTTACGTTAGGGTTAATGTTAGGGTTGCGTGGTGGTCGTGGGGGTTGGGGGGCTGGGCGGGGAACCAGCCCAATATACACAAAAAAAGTACAACGTTACAAGGAGCTGGCCAGTGCCGAAATTTCAGCACTGGACAGCTCCATGTAAAGTTTTAAAGTTACAAAAAACAGCATCGAAATGCTATCTTTTACATGTAAAAGTGCATTTCCATTGAAACCAGTCCATTTATATTTTGGATGGGCTGGTTTAGATGGAAAGGCACTTTTCCATGCTAAAGACGATGCTTTGGCATATGATGCATTTTTTTAGATGCTTTGGTATGTCGTTCCTTTTTGTTTTCGACAGAATGACTATCAACCAAACCTGTGTTTGTCATGTTCTACTATTTTGGTAGTTATTAGTATGTCTGCATGTTGTAACAAATGTGGGGGTTGAGCAGAACTGCCAACCAATCAGTGGCTAACACACAAAATGAAACATTGGTTTGGTGCCCACACTCGAAAGAGATCCTTGGTTTTAATCTGTGTTAATGACCCTCTCCAAGAAGAAAGGATATTTTGAGAGACCACATTGTGTGCATTCTCGACAAAAGATGCTATTAAATATATTTCATTGTAATAACAGTATAAACTGGCTATTTTTAAAATGTTTCGGTGCTAATTTTGAATTATCATTTCCAGTATATATTGTAGTCATAATAAGATTGTTGCACTTTTCTTACTGAGAGCAGCTAACTATCAAGACCTAGAAGAACCATATACATTATTTTCTGATTGAATGGTATCATTCCAAGATGGACAGTCTGGTCCACTCTTGTTTTACTCTTTCAAAATACCACTATGAGAATGGGTAAGGGGACAAATAACACCAATGAGGGTTGATGACTGCTTCGCATACAATCAAAGAGCACTTTGGCAGCCAAATACTAGACAAAGATGTGTGATAAAAGCATTCTGTGTTTGAATAACTTAGAACATACTGCACAAATGCACACGGGGCTTAGTGCTCATTTAATTTTTCACAACACTCGTTTTAACTTTTAAGTGTTTGTCATCATGAACGATATATAAACTTTCTGACAGCCTCTCGATTTGGATGTGAAAGTGAAATTGCTGTGACACCCGTCACTCCATTCAGGTCAGTGGGTCAATATGGCAGGATTTTAGAAGAGCAGAGGATGAGAGGGAAAGTCAGGTCTCAGGGTGTGTGTGGCCATGCTGTGGCAGTGCGGGGGAAGCCCCTGACCCTAGCACCCCAGGATGCCTGAATGAGTGCGGGCAGGCCCCGTGCAGCCCCTCTTTACCTGCTTGAATGGCGGCGTCTGCGTCACAGCGAGAAGTGAAGACGGTGGCCCGAGTGCCGCAGTGGGACGCCGGAGGGAAGAGGACACGACAGAACAGCGGACCAGCGATGCCAACAGGAAAGCCAGAACAGGAGTGGCACAGCTTGGGTTAGGGTTAGGGTTAGGGTTAGGGTTTAGGGTTTAGGGTTTAGGGTTAGGGTTAGGGTTAGGGTTAGGGTTAGGGCTATGGTTAGGGGTAAGGATGGGGCTAGGGTTACATTAGGGTTAGGGCTAGGTTTAGGGTTAGGGTTAGGGTTGGAGCTATGGATAGGGTTAGGTTTGGGGCTAGGGATAGGGTTAGGGTTAGGGTTGGAGCTATGGATAAGGTTAGGTTTGGGCTAGGGATAGAGTTAGGGTTAGGGTTGGCTGACAGACCTTTTAAGGGACCCGGGGGCTAGCCTGAAAGGTTCTACAACTGGTATCTGGTCAATCAATAGAACACCACAGCATCTAATACCAAACCATTGAATTATATGTAACGAAATTCCATTCCATCGAATAGCCATGTCGTTGTATATAATTCGATGATCCATCAAAATTAGTGGGGCTAGGGTTAGATTAGGTGTTAGATTAGGGTTAGGATTAGGGTTAGGGTTGGGGCTTGGGTGGGTTAGATTAAGGGTTACATTAAGGTTAGGGTTGGGGGTTATGGTTGGGGCTACGGTAAGATTAAGGGTTACATTAGGGTTAGGGCTAGGGTTAGGGTTAGGGTTGGGGCTAGGGTTAGATTAAGGGTTACATTAGGGTTAGGGCTAGGGTTAGGGTTAGGGTTAGGTTTGGGTTTGGGGTTGGGGCTAGGGTTAGGGTTAGGGTTAGGTTTGGGTTTGGGGTTGGGGCTAGGGATAGGGTTAGGGTCAGGGTTGGGGCTGGGGCTAGGGTTAGATTAAGGGTTACATTAGGGTTAGGGTTAGGGTTGGGGCTAGGGTTAGGGTTAGGGATGGGGCTAGGGTTAGATTAATGGTGACATTAGGGTTAGGGCTCGGGTTCGGGTTGGAGCTATGGATATGGTTAGGGTTAGGGTTGGGGCTTGGTTGGGTTAGATTAAGGGTTACATAAGGGTTAGGGTTGGGGGTTATGGTTGGGGCTAAGGTTAGATTAAGGGCTACATTAGGGTATGGGCTAGGGTTAGGGTTGGGTTTGGGGTTGTTGCTAGAGATAGGGTTAGGGTTGGGGCTGGGGTTAGGGTTAGAGTTAGGGTTGGGGCTAGGGTTAGATTAAGGGTTACATTACGGTTAGGGCTAGGGTTAGGGTTGGGTTTGGGGTTGTTGCTAGGGGTAGGGTTAGGGTTGGGGCTAGGGTTATATTAAGGGTTACATTAAGGTTAGGGTTGGGGCTAGGGTTAGGGTTAGGGATGGGGCTAGGGTTAGATTAAGGGTTACATTAGGGTTAGGGCTATGGTTAGGGTTAGGGATGGGGCTAGGGTTAGATTAAGGGTTACATTAGGGTTAGGGCTAGGGTTAGGGTTAGGGCCGGAGCTATGGATATGGTTAGGGCTGGGGCTAGGGATAGGGTTATGGTTAAGGTTTGGGCTAGGGTTAGATTAAGGGTTACGTTAGGGTTAATGTTAGGGTTGCGTGGTGGTCGTGGGGGTTGGGGGGCTGGGCGGGGAACCAGCCCAATATACACAAAAAAAGTACAACGTTACAAGGAGCTGGCCAGTGCCGAAATTTCAGCACTGGACAGCTCCATGTAAAGTTTTAAAGTTACAAAAACAGCATCGAAATGCTATCTTTTACATGTAAAAGTGCATTTCCATTGAAAGCAGTCCATTTATATTTTCGATTTGCTGGTTTAGATGGAAAGGCACTTTTCCATGCTAAAGACGATGCTTTGGCATATGATGCATTTTTTTAGATGCTTTGGTATGTCGTTCCTTTTTGTTTTCGACAGAATGACTATCAACCAAACCTGTGTTTGTCATGTTCTACTATTTTGGTAGTTATTAGTATGTCTGCATGTTGTAACAAATGTGGGGGTTGAGCAGAACTGCCAACCAATCAGTGGCTAACACACAAAATGAAACATTGGTTTGGTGCCCACACTCGAAAGAGATCCTTGGTTTTAATGTGTGTTAATGACCCTCTCCAAGAAGAAAGGATATTTTGAGAGACCACATTGTGTGCATTCTCGACAAAAGATGCTATTAAATATATTTCATTGTAATAACAGTATAAACTGGCTATTTTTAAAATGTTTCGGTGCTAATTTTGAATGATCATTTCCAGTATATATTGTAGTCATAATAAGATTGTTGCACTTTTCTTACTGAGCGCAGCTAACTATCAAGACCTAGAAGAACCATATACATTATTTTCTGATTGAATGGTATCATTCCAAGATGGGCAGTCTGGTCCACTCTTGTTTTACTCTTTCAAAATACCACTATGAGAATGGGTAAGGGGACAAATAACACCAATGAGGGTTGATGACTGCTTCGCATACAATCAAAGAGCACTTTGGCAGCCAAATACTAGACAAAGATGTGTGATAAAAGCGTTCTGTGTTTGAATAACTTAGAACATAATGCACAAATGCACACGGGGATTAGTGCTCATTTAATTTTTCACAACACTCGTTTTAACTTTTAAGTGTTTGTCATCATGAACGATATATAAACTTTCTGACAGCCTCGGGATTTGGATGTGAAAGTGAAATTGCTGTGACACCCGTCACTCCATTCAGGTCAGTGGGTCAATATGGCAGGATTTTAGAAGAGCAGAGGATGAAAGGGAAAGTCAGGTCTCAGGGTGTGTGTGGCCATGCTGTGGCAGTGCGGGGGAAGCCCCTGACCCTAGCACCCCAGGATGCCTGAATGAGTGCGAGCATGCCCCGTGCAGCCCCTCTTTACCTGCTCGAATGGCGGCGTCTGCGTCACAGCGAGAAGTGAAGACGGTGGCCCGAGTGCCGCAGTGGGACGCCGGAGGGAAGAGGACACGGCAGAACAGCGGAACAGCGATGCCAACAGGAAAGCCAGAACAGGAGTGGCACAGCTTGAGGGCCCTGGGTTGGCATGGATGCAGCCGTGAGCCGACGAGGCAGCAGAGAATGTGGTGGTGACAGCATCAGACGCCGGGGAGGAGGAAGTCAGCCTGGCGGCTTGCGGGTCCGCTGGAGCCTGTTATACCCTGGGGGCCCCGTGGTGGAGTGTGGGCCCTTCCTGGGTCTCGGCCCCAGCGCGCGTATGCAGCGCGCAAGAACGCACACTGGAGACGTCTGCCTGTTCCGGCGCTCCGGCACGAACTGCCCCGGGCGCCGCCTTTATTAACTGGTGCGCATGCGCCGGCCCGCTGGGCCGCGCATGCGCGCTTCGTGTACCACGTACACAACATCCCTCCTTTTCACCCTCAAACAACAAATGCATTAAACATGGGGAGCCAACATGGCTCAAAACAATTTATACTTAACATACTTAGTTACTCAGGCTGCCGAGTCCATAATGAAATCTTGGAATCTTTGTGGGGGGCGGCGCCCTTCCCTGCGGGGGTACCTGGCCGGGCTCCTCTCGAGGTTCTCCGGCCTCCCAGGATCTTCGGGCGGTTCGACGCCTTCCGGCGGCGCCTCTGCCGCCAGTCCTTGGCCGGGATCGGGTTCTTCTTCCGCTGCAACGGGTCCTATGCGCTTGAAGAAGGACACATTTCTGGTCACCGTCCCACGCGCGTTCGCAGCCGTGACCATGGAGCCTTTGACGTGAGTTACTCCCATTGGTTGGGTTTCATAAGTCATTGAGAGTTTTCCTTCCGGTTTCCTGTTCCGGACAAGAACGGTGTCTCCTACTGCTATCTCTTTCTCCGGCAGCCTCCGCCTTGTTGTCTCACTCTCGTTTCTCGCGGCTCTGTCTGCTGCCACCTGTGCGTCATCGATCATTCCTGGGCGTCGGTCTCCCGCTTCCGGTATCAGCCCTCTGGGTATTCGCCTGAACAGCGCTGCGGCGGGTGCGATTCCGGTGGACCGATGTGGGGTGGACCGGTATTCACGGAGAAAATCGATTAAGTTGTGGCGCAGGTCCTCCCCACCATTGAAAAAGATACGAAAAATTTTGTTAAGCGTCCGCATGAAACGCTCAACCTCTCCATTGGCCCTCGGCCACAGCGGGTTCACCTTTCGGTGCTTGATGCCTCGTTCTGCGCAGTATCTGGCAAAGCGCTGCCCTTGGAACGGCGCTCCATTGTCTGAGCAGATCTCAAGTGGGAAACCATGGGTGGCGAAGATCTTGTCCATGGCCAGGATGGTGTGATCGCTGGCGGTGGATTCCACGAGTTCCACTTCCGGGTACCTCGACCACTGGTCTGTGACTACCAAGAAGTATAGACCTCTTCCGGTCGAGCCGAAGTCTGCGTGTACTGTTCCCCATGGCACGTCGCTCCGTTCCATGGCTTGAATGGGCGGACCCTTTTCCGCCGGACTCGTGGCCTGGCAGGGGATGCAGGTCCTCACGAATTCGGCCACCCTGAGTTCCAGATCGGGGAACCAGACCTTCAGCCTAAGGCGCGCCTTCATCTTCGCCATGCCTTGGTGCCCTGTGTGGGCTAGCTGGAGGACTCTCCTGACCAGGGACCTGGGGATCACGATCTGGTCTCCACGCAGCAGCAGGCCGTCCGTGGACACCGAGAGCTCATGTCGAGCTTTCCACAGCAGTTGTAGGTCCCTCTGCACCTCTGGGTTTCTTCTGCATTGTTTAGGAGGACGTCCCGCCACTCCCCCGTGGCCACCGCCTTTTTCACTCGTAGGAATGCCTCGTCGGAGTTCGAGTCGTCCGCAATGTCCTCTCTTGACAGGGCCACTGGCAGGGCTGATTCAACGACGAGATGCACAGCGTCCCCATTGTCTGACACCTCTACAGGACTCTGGGCGTTCCTCGTGCCTGGGTGGCGAGACAGGTAGTCAGCGGGGTTATGAGTGCCCGGGCGGTACACCAGCTTGACGCCGTATTCGATGAGGGACAGCATCCATCTCTCGATACGGGGAGGCGGCTTGGAAGATGTTCCAGACAGGATAGGAATCAGGGGTTTGTGATCTGTAACCACGACGACGGGTTTGCCGAGGATGTAGATTTCTGAAGTGTTTGCACCCCCACAAGATGGCAAGGGCCTCTCTTTCAATCTGGGAATACCGCCTTTCCATGTCGGTGAGGGCTTTACTGGCGTATGCTATGGGTCTCATGGCCCCTAGTTCGTCAGCCTGCATGAGGACTGCCCCTAGTCCCACTGGGCTGGCATTGACCACAATCTCTGATTCCCGGCTGGGGTGGAAGTAGGCCATTGTCTCCTGCTCTGACAGGGCTTCTTTGATGGCATTGAATGATCTTTGTTCAGTCACTGTCCACTGCCAAGCCACGTCATTTCTCGTAAGTGCCCTCAGTGGTTCTGACAGGGAGGCCAGGTCTTTGATGAATCGGCCGCAGTAGTTGACCATCCCCAAGAAGCTCCGAACCTCCGCCGGTGATGTGGGTGGAGGCGCATCTCTTATGTCTTTCACTTTTCCAGGGTCTGGGGATATGCCTCCCGCATGGAAAGTGAACCCGAAGAATTCCAGCCGGTCTTTGAGGAATTCGCACTTTTCTTGGTGCAGGGTTAGGCCTACCGCCTGTAGCCTCTCAAACGTGCGCTCTAGCCGTTTAAGGTGTTCACTTTCCGACCTGGCGAAGACCAAGATGTCGTCGGACATGTTAATGACACCCTTCAGACCGGACAAGGCCCCTCTGATGGCGTTCTGGAAGACCTCAGCCGCGGACGAGATCCCGAAGTTAAGTCTCTTGTACTGGTACAACCCCTTGTGCGTAGTGAACGTCGTAATGTACCTCGACTCGGGGTGCAGTTCCAACTGGTGGTACCCAGACCTGAGGTCCAGTTTGGAGAAGACTTTGGCGCCTTGAAGTTCTCTGACGATGTCATCTAGGGTGGGTGTGAGGTGGCGCTCCCTTTTGATGGCGGTATTTGGGAGCCTCATGTCCACGCAGATGCACACTGCCCCCGGCTGTTTCGGCTTTGGGGCCACTACGATGGGCGAAACCCAAGGGGTGGGGCCTTCCACTCTTTCGATGATGTCTCGGTCGACCAACTGTTGCAGCTCTTCCTCCACTTGGGCCCTTAGGTGAAAAGGGATCCGGCGGTGTTTGAGGGCTGTCGGCCTTACGGACTTGTCGATGTGCAGGCGGATGGGCTCTGCGTTCAGTTTGCCGATGCCCTTGAAGAGACTCTCAAACTTGTGTAGCATGCTTTTCAGATCGGCGTGGTATACCCCAAATGTGAAATGGACAATATCGAGCGCTTCTGACGCCGCACAGCTCAACAAGGAATGTGGGCTGACGTCGGTGACGAAGAATCTTGCTTTGATGGTGTTTTGTCCATGAGAGACAGGGGCAACAAACACACCTTGGATAGGTAAGGGTGTTTCACCGCCGAATGCATATATTCTTGCCGTGGATGTTGATAGTTCCGGTGGGCCTGGCAGGGCTACATAATGTTTGGTGGCTAGTACGCAGACTGAAGCCCCAGTGTCGATGAGAATGGGGGTGGGAACGTCATTGATGTTGACGGTGCATGTGGGTTGGCGCTTCGTGCCGGGACCTTTCGCGATGCTGGAGATGAAGAAAACTTCTTCCTCCTCCTCTTCTTCTTCCGCGATATCCAGGTCCTGCAGGCTCTGATCGATCGAGGAGATGCCTCTCACTCTGCGAGCACTTCCTCGTCCAACTCTCTCTGGTCCCCTTACTGCTGCAACGGGGGAAGCAGCTCGGCACATCCTGGCAAAGTGCCCCGGTGTGCCACACCGGGCGCATGTTCTCGACTTTGCCGGGCAGTCACCGCTGTGGGGGAGGTCATACCCACAGTACGAGCACGATGGGGCGTTGCTTGGTGTGGGTGTGGCATCAGGCCTTCTCGGCACCCATCTTGACCTACCCGCAGCCGACCGTCCTACTCCAAATGCGTCTTCGTTATTTCCTGGTCGCGAGGCAGCGTCCATTTTCGCACCTCTGGCATCCGCCAGCTCATGTGCTCTACCCAGGTCCAAAATTTGCTGGAGGGTCAGGCCAGGCTCTCTCAACACCTGCCTCCGAAGTTTCCCGGAGCTGCACCCCTGCAGTAGTTGGTTGCGGACCATTTCCTCCTCGTTGGCCCATCTGCAGGAGGTCGCCAGGTGTCTCAGGCGGGCGCAGAATTTGTCTAGGGGCTCGTCGTCCAATTGTCTCTCAGAGCCCATGACAAACCTGTCAAAATCCACGTTAGCCATGGGGAGAAAATGGTCCTTGAGTGCCTGCTTGACGGCGTCATACGTGACCACGGGGATGACGAGGGAGTCGTAGATCTTGTGAACTTCTGCGCCTGCCGAGTAGATCATGGTTGCGATTTTGGCGTCATCATCGTCCACCCCAGATGCCCTGAAGAACATATCTAGTCTTTTGACCCACAATAGTCACTTCGGGCCCAGCTTGGAAGGGGGGCCAGTAGTATCGAATTTCCGGCATTGGGGCTAGGGAGCTACGAGCTCTGCGAGGAATTGGGGCGGCGGCACCCTCATCGTCAGCTCCTTCACCCATCTCAGCGTCACATACTCACAGTTGGCTGTCTTTGGGAGAAGGGAGGCTTGTCCTGGCCTCGGGGTAGTGTTGGGGTGTGAAACCCACTTCTTTCTTCTTGATTGCTACAGCCCTACGCCTGCAGGGCTGTGAGCCTTCCAAAAATTATTCTTCTGCGGTCTCTAACACCGCTGGCGAGTGGCGCACGAGCACCCAGTCGGGCCGCAACCACTGTCGCCACGTGTGAAGGGGAGCGAGTGAAAGAAGATGGCCGCCGGCGCTCCGTGGGTAGGTGATACGGCAGACTCCCGTCTCTCCGAGGTAGTCGGGCACGGAAGTGGACCGTACCTCCTCGTCGCCAGTGTTATACCCTGGGGGCCCCGTGGTGGAGTGTGGGCCCTTCCTGGGTCTCGGCCCCAGCGCGCGTATGCAGCGCGCAAGAACGCACACTGGAGACGTCTGCCTGTTCCGGCGCTCCGGCACGAACTGCCCCGGGCGCCGCCTTTATTAACTAGTGCGCATGCGCCGGCCCGCTGGGCCGCGCATGCGCGCTTCATGTACCACGTACACAACAGAGCCCCCACACAGGGTGCACACTGGTGCTGGAGCCAGCACCCCACATGAACACTCCTCTAAACCACCAGAGATTCTGTTTAAACATAGGCCTCGAGGAGGGCCATAACACCAGAAATCCACTAGCCCACCAGGGAAACTTTAGTCTGAGCAAAGGCCTCCAGGAAAGCCACACCCAGGAGCCCACTAACCAACCTAGGACCATATTACTAACCAGAGGCCTCCAGGAAAGCCACACCCAGGAGCCCACTAACCCACCTAGGACCATATTACTAACCAGAGGCCTCCAGGAAAGCCACACCCAGGAGCCCACTAACCCACCTGAGACCATATTACTAACCAGAGGCCTCCAGGAAAGCCACACCCAGGAGCCCACTAACCCGCCTGGGACCATATTACTAACCAGAGGCCTCCAGGAAAGCCACACCCAGGAGCCCACTAACCCACCTGGGACCATATTACTAACCAGAGGCCTCCAGGAAATCCATACCCAGGAGCCCACGAACCCACCTGGGACCATATTACTAACCAGAGGCCTCCAGGAAAGCCATACCCACGAGCCCACTAACCCACCTGGGACCATATTACTAACCAGAGGCCTCCAGGAAAGCCACACCCAGGAGCCCATTAACCCACCTGGGATCAAATTACTTATCAGAGGCCTCCAGGAAAGCCACACCCAGGAGCCCACTAACCCACCTGGGACCATATTACTAACCAGAGGCCTCCAGGAAAGCCATACCCAGGAGCCCACTAACCCACCTGGGACCATATTACTACCCAGAGGCCTCCAGGAAAGCCATACCCAGGAGCCCACTAACCCACCTGGGACCATATTACTAACCAGAGGCCTCCAGGAAAGCCATACCCAGGAGCCCACTAACCCACCTGGGACCATATTACTAACCAGAGGCCTCCAGGAAAGCCATACCCAGGAGCCCACTAACCCACCTAGGACCATATTACTAACCAGAGGCCTCCAGGAAAGCCATACCCAGGAGCCCACTAACCCACCTAGGACCATATTACTAACCAGAGGCCTCCAGGAAAGCCATACCCAGGAGCCCACTAACCCACCTGGGACCATATTACTAACCAGAGGCCTCCAGGAAAGCCATACCCAGGAGCCCACTAACCCACCTGGGACCATATTACTAACAAGAGGCCTCCAGGAAAGCCACACCCAGGAGCCCATTAACCCACCTGTGATCAAATTACTTATCAGAGGCCTCCAGGAAAGCCACACCCAGGAGCCCACTAACCCACCTGGGACCATATTACTAACCAGAGGCCTCCAGGAAAGCCATACCCAGGAGCCCACTAACCCACCTGGGACCATATTACTTAACAGAGGCCTCCAGGAAAGCCATACCCAGGAGCCCACCTGGGACCATATTACTAACCAGAGGCCTCCAGGAAAGCCATACCCAGGAGCCCACTAACCCACCTGGGACCATATTACTAACCAGAGACCTCCAGGAAAGCCACACCCAGGAGCCCACTAACCCACCTGGGACCATATTACTAACCAGAGGCCTCCAGGAAAGCCACACCCAGGAGCCCACTAACCCACCTGGGACCATATACTAACCAGAGGCCTCAAGGAAAGCCACACCCAGGAACCCACTAACCCACCTGGGACCATATTACTAACCAGAGGCCTCCAGGAAAGCCACACCCAGGAGCCCATTAACCCACCTGGGACCATATTACTAACCAGAGGCCTCCAGGAAAGCCATACCCAGGAGCCCACTAACCCACCTGGGACCATATTACTAACCAGAGGCCTCCAGGAAGGCCATACCCAGGAGCCCACTAACCCACCTGGGACCATATTACTAACCAGAGGCCTCCAGGAAAGCCATACCCAGGAGCCCACTAACCCACCTGGGACCATATTACTAACCAGAGGCCTCCAGGAAAGCCATACCCAGGAGCCCACTAACCCACCTGGGACCATATTACTAACCAGAGGCCTCCAGGAAAGCCATACCCAGGAGCCCACTAACCCACCTGGGACCATATTACTAACCAGAGGCCTCCAGGAAAGCTACACCCAGGAGCCCACTAACCCACCTGGGACCATATTACTAACCAGAGGCCTCCAGGAAAGCCATACCAGGAGCCCACTAACCCACCTGGGACCATATTACTAACCAGAGGCCTCCAGGAAAGCCACACCCAGGAGCCCACTAACCGACCTGGGACCATATTACTAACCAGAGGCCTCCAGGAAAGCCATACCAGGAGCCCACTAACCCACCTGGGACCATATTACTAACCAGAGGCCTCCAGGAAAGCCACACCCAGGAGCCCACTAACCCACCATGGATGACATTACTTATCAGAGGCCTCCAGGAAAGCCATACCCAGGAGCCCACTAACCCACCTGGGACCATATTACTTAACAGAGGCCTCCAGGAAAGCCACACCCAGGAGCCCACTAACCCACCTGAGACCATATTACTAACCAGAGGCCTCCAGGAAAGCCACACCCAGGAGCCCACTAACCCACCTGGGACCATATTACTAACCAGAGGCCTCCAGGAAAGCCACACCCAGGAGCCCACTAACCCACCTGGGACCATATTACTAACCAGAGGCCTCCAGGAAATCCATACCCAGGAGCCCACTAACCCACCTGGGACCATATTACTAACCAGAGGCCTCCAGGAAAGCCATACCCAGGAGCCCACTAACCCACCTGGGACCATATTACTAACCAGAGGCCTCCAGGAAAGCCACACCCAGGAGCCCATTAACCCACCTGGGATCAAATTACTTATCAGAGGCCTCCAGGAAAGCCACACCCAGGAGCCCACTAACCCACCTGGGACCATATTACTAACCAGAGGCCTCCAGGAAAGCCATACCCAGGAGCCCACTAACCCACCTGGGACCATATTACTAACCAGAGGCCTCCAGGAAAGCCATACCCAGGAGCCCACTAACCCACCTGGGACCATATTACTAACCAGAGGCCTCCAGGAAAGCCATACCCAGGAGCCCACTAACCCACCTGGGACCATATTACTAACCAGAGGCCTCCAGGAAAGCCACACCCAGGAGCCCACTAACCCACCTGGGACCATATTACTAACCAGAGGCCTCCAGGAAAGCCACACCCAGGAGCCCACTAACCCACCTGGGACCATATTACTAACCAGAGGCCTCCAGGAAATCCATACCCAGGAGCCCACGAACCCACCTCGGACCATATTACTAACCAGAGGCCTCCAGGAAAGCCATACCCACGAGCCCACTAACCCACCTGGGACCATATTACTAACCAGAGGCCTCCAGGAAAGCCACACCCAGGAGCCCATTAACCCACCTGGGATCAAATTACTTATCAGAGGCCTCCAGGAAAGCCACACCCAGGAGCCCACTAACCCACCTGGGACCATATTACTAACCAGAGGCCTCCAGGAAAGCCATACCCAGGAGCCCACTAACCCACCTGGGACCATATTACTACCCAGAGGCCTCCAGGAAAGCCATACCCAGGAGCCCACTAACCCACCTGGGACCATATTACTAACCAGAGGCCTCCAGGAAAGCCATACCCAGGAGCCCACTAACCCACCTGGGACCATATTACTAACCAGAGGCCTCCAGGAAAGCCATACCCAGGAGCCCACTAACCCACCTAGGACCATATTACTAACCAGAGGCCTCCAGGAAAGCCATACCCAGGAGCCCACTAACCCACCTAGGACCATATTACTAACCAGAGGCCTCCAGGAAAGCCATACCCAGGAGCCCACTAACCCACCTGGGACCATATTACTAACCAGAGGCCTCCAGGAAAGCCATACCCAGGAGCCCACTAACCCACCTGGGACCATATTACTAACCAGAGGCCTCCAGGAAAGCCATACCCAGGAGCCCACTAACCCACCTGGGACCATATTACTAACAAGAGGCCTCCAGGAAAGCCACACCCAGGAGCCCATTAACCGACCTGGGACCATATTACTACCACGGTACCCAAAGGCTTAGGGGCGCTCACAGAACAATTATAACAAACAAAATAGGATTTGACACAGACGAAAAATACAAGTGTGAAAATGAAACAGTAAAATAAAAGATAAGCCATGCTTAGGCTAACATACAAAGGCATAACGGTAACTTATACATAATTTAGAAACCTCAGAGAATTAAATTACAACTAGAAGACCCTCTAGGCAGGTATCGACATTGTCTTAAAAAGGCAGGTAATGTGCTAGTGCCGCTTCCCACTAGGACACAGTCATTATTAGGCAGCGTACACCAGTCTTGAGGTCACCCTGCGGACGATCTTCAGATCTGAGAGTCTGACCACCCCCGGCCCAGTTCTTTGTCTAAGCCAGGCTAGGACCTTGAACCGCAGGGCTTCTTTGGGTTCTTTACCGTTGACCTTAGAAATGTTTGTGATGACAAAGTTTCTCTGGTCCCACACAAAGTCATGAATTCTCATGTCCTGAATTTTGGGCATTCGACGTTTTGTTGAGCATATGTTCAGTGAGGGTCCTGGTTTAGGAATGCTGATCATCGCTGTGGAATAATTAATCTTCCCTTGGACTGGTTTCTGGGCCAGTTCCGGAGTGGAAGCGCATAATTCCACTACCGGGACAATAGTGTCCACATTAGGGGTTGGGTGTTTTTAGAGCTGGTCATAATAGCTTGTGTAGGTTTCAGGGTTTCATCACTACGGGGGTTCGTTTGTGTGGCCTGATTAAATCGCTGATTAAATTGCTCCTTATACGAGCTAGTTTGAACAGCCTTATCCGATTTGGCTACCTCAATCACATCGATAATCTTACAGGATTCATTTATTAGGGGGTCAACATTCTCTCTTGAAGGGAGTAAATCCACTGCCCAATTCTTAAGATAATCTGCCAGTAGATTCAGATCAAAAGGGCTTGAGCATAAGAGCAGTTCCTTAGCTATGCTGGCCATTAGATCAGGCCAATGAGCATGGTCAGGTGATTCTGTTTGCGGAGAGGTACATCTGACTCCCACGTGTGGGGGGGTGTTGCGGACTGTACAATGATCAGTGTTGTCACCTGGATGATTCTTGGATCCTTCCAGGGCCCCTAGGGCCACGGGGATGAGGTCATGCTTCATGCAATTCTGGATATAGCTGTTATCAGCTGTAAGGGTACACTGCGGGAGTATGAGGGCTGTGCAGTTAGGAATTACTGAAAGTTTGTTGGGCTCTTGATGTGAAGGTTCTAGGAAACAGTATAGCTGAGGTATGCCAGGTCAATGGAAGCGCTTGAGCTTATGTATTTAGAAAAAATACTTCCTCAAATACCCCAAACTGGCTTCAGCACCCAGGGGTAACAAGTAGGTACCGCAAACCCACTAAATATTGAAAGAAGACAGCAAGTGTTCCACCATTGGATGTGCTGCCAGCTCACACAAGTTATGCATCTACAATAACAAAGATTGTCAGGGTCATGTACAGTCCGTATACAGTATGTATTTCTTATGAGACGTGGATGGATTTTTGCGTTGTTTAATTGTATTCGTTTCCAATAACAGAGTTGCATGCCAACACATCCTTCGACCTGCACAGGTCTTTCTCAAGGCAGGACTCTGCTCCACATAGGTAAGATACAGTATATCAGAACAACAGTGTGTCATCATGGAATAACAGGGTCCGACAATACAGGAGAAAACACACATCAAACGGAGGATTAAGGTATACAATACCCAATCCGGATGTCATGAAAAGTAAACACACCAACATGTCATTAACAGCGCATAAAGAGAAAATAAATACAAATAAGGGAAGAGAAACCTCTTCACACTTCAATGAACAATAGTAAATCCACTGGTCAGCTTTTAAAATATCATCTAAGTATTGTATTGACATTTGCTAAAGCTCGTGCCATGCATTCACGCGTGCCACCGCTAAGAGCCGAGGGTCATCAGCTAAAGCACCTGTCACCACATCCACTGGGCCAAATATATATACATTTGTGTAAGGTCAAGAAATAGCTGAGTAAGTGTTTGGTTATTACAAACCACTGTGTAAAGTGAGATTCCTGAGCCCCATCATAATCGTGCAATGTCACCAAGTATCAGCTAAGTAATTACCGAGTAGAAAGTCACACTATTAGGTGTCCGCTTCTGGATACTTAGCAAAAGAATCTATGATCGTGACACTGTCATCCTGTATTCCAAAGAGGAGAACCTGGTAAAATCATGTGATAGATTGCTCCATATTACCACTTGACTTAAAGGCTCTGCGTGAGTTGAAGTCTCAATTGTGAAAAAATAACATTACCATCACCAATTAATGACTAGAACTGTCCTGGCCAATAATTCATGTTTCAAAAAACAGCAAGACCTCAATGGCAAAACCTGGTGAGAAAAGAGCCGTGCATATTAAAATATAAGCGGAAAAAGTTAGCCTTGAATCCGCTTGTAAAACCAAGAATGCATGGTGAAATTAACTTGCCTCAATAAACTGCCGTCTGCTCGTCCGTTTCTGAGTCAACAAGTCCAAACACGGTCGATCCCGCGTTCTGAATAAAAAATAGAGAAAAGCACCTCAACAATCACGTGTCTCGTGATCACGTGTCCCGAAAAGGTCACGTGAAAATATAGAAAGTAAATAGAACCGTAGTAACAAAAGACGGCAGTGTTAGTCTGAAATGCGAGTCACAAATGACGCATGAATATTGTCCAATTTTATAATCCACAGCATGTCCATGATCGTGTGCTCGATCCATCGATGGGAATGCGATTGTTAAGCAATCACTGTTAATCGTCACAAATTATTGTAGGAAAACCGTGCTCGTATTTCTAGAACCCTCCTGATTATAATATCAAAATTTGAGAAAAGGAACCCCCACTGTCAAGCAGCATGTGAGAAATAAAATTTGATAATGAATTATTTCAAATTACGGAACGCTTTCAAATGGGTTTCAGTCCCAGTCTCCGATGAACCATATTAACAGATGCCCGTTTGAATAACCATTACACTAGGTTATCATGCTTTTAGATGGATAAGATAGTAACATTTTTGGACTGATTTACCAAATGGTACCAAATATGCACGGATAAGCCAAGAGAAATTAAATAGAAAGCAAGAGAGTCTTGTTAACACCACTCTATTTGGCCCAAGGATGCTGCACCGGCGCTCCGCCGGTCCCCTAGACTCCAGCAGTGACACCAGTGAATAAGGTGCGTCAGGTTGAGGATACCACATCCACCCACCCATCTACAGAAAAACATGTAATTCCGTATCACTATTGAGTCCCAAAGTGGTACATCGTAACCTGCATATAATTTGAGCTTCCAGTTGTCGTAGCAATGTAAGACGGTCCCCCCCTCTGGGGTGAGATCTAGCTTTCATGAGACCAATAAACGTAATGTTGCTGACACTTTCCATTTGATGGTATTCCTGCAAGTGTGTTGAAAGAGGTAGTTTGGAATCAAATTTTGTCAAACTGGCAAGGTGTTCCCTAATGCGAATTCACAATTCCCTAATGGTAGAACCCACGTAGACTCTGCCACAAATGCAAAGGATCACATACACCACAAATTTCCTTTTACAGTTAATGAAATCACGTATTTGGATTGATAAACCCTTATGGCATGTGAAGGTGTCAGATTGAATAACAAACTTACAAAAATTACATGTACCACATTTGAAGAAATCATTTGACTTAGGCGGTAACCAAGATATAGAATCTGCAACATTTGTTTGGGGAGCTAAGAAAGATGGGCACAAATGCCCTTTGAGTGTTTGGTTACACGTGAAAATAAACCTAGGTTTGTCCGCTATATAGGGAAAAATATCCGAATCAGGTTGGAGTAGATACCAATGTTTTGCCAGTAATCTATATAGCATGGTGGTCGGTCAAAAGGGCGAAAAAAAATCCCGAATAACAAAAATTTCGAAAAAAAAGGCCGACAAAAAAATATATATATTTTTTTTTATATATATGTATTTTTTGAGTGAGGTAAGTAAAAAAAAGGGTTAAAATAAATAAAAAAATAGAAAAAAGGGAGGTTGGGGGGAACCCCCCCATTTAAAAAAAAAAAGTCAAAAAAAAAAGGCGATATTTTTTTTTCGGCCTTTTTTTTCGTGATTTTTTTTTCGAGATTTCTAATTTCGGTTTTATGACCATAAACCATATAGCATATCTGAGTTTTGTATATACTTTGTAATGATACATACATCCGAGAAGCCAGCAGGCTTTTGCCTCTCATGATCAGACAACATCTCCGCTTGTGATATATTGCTTGCTCGTTGTATACCATCTTGAATACTACATTTGGAATAACCTCTTCTTTTGAACCTCTCTTGAATCTGTACCACTTCATCAGTGAAGTCTGACATATCACTACAGTTCCGGCAAGCTCGGTAGAATTCACCAAATGGTATATTCTCTATGACTGATCTGAATGTTTGTGTGTGTTTCTGACGATTTGAAATGCTAATGACAAGATCCAAAAATTCAATTCTATTTGTGCTTACATGTCCCACAAAATTCAATACCGAAAGTGTTGTGATTCAAATAGTCTGTGAACTCACGAAAGGTGTCTATGGAGCCATTCCAAATCAGTAAAACATCGTCAATATACCTCTTCCATACTATGATATGATCTTGGAATTTATGTGAGTTATGAATGTAATGGTATTCAAAATATCCCATGAAAAGGTTTGCTAATAAGGGGGGATACTTAGCCCCCATGGCCACCACTCTAATTTGCACATAATAGTGTCCATTGAATAGAAACTGGTTATGTTGTAACGTGAAGGCCAGAAAATCCTTAATCATGGAAATGTGATCTGCATAAGAGGCTGAATGATTCCTGAAGGAAAAATCAATGGTTTCAAGTGCTAACTTATGTTGGATTGCAGTGTATAATGACTTCACATTATAGGTTGCTAACAGGAAGTTTTCAGACCATTTGATGGAAGATAGAATCTGTAAAGTGTGAGTGGTATCTCACAGATAGGCAGGCAGTGTGGTAACCAAACTTTTAATGGCGGTATCGATATATTGTGAAAGCCCTACTGTGGCCCATCCCAAACCGCTTAGAATCGGTCTAACTTGTGGTAATCCTGCTTATTCTTTATGAATCTTAGGTAGAAAATACATGGTCGGCATAACTGCAGCTGCACGAGGCAAGTAATGTTTTCATCATCAGTGATTTGGCCACGCGAGTGCCAGTTTTGAATAAGGTTTGATAGATTTGAAACCGTTTGCACAGTAGGATTCCCAGGCAGATGTTGATAACAGCCTGGGGTGGCAAGGTGATCATTTGCCATCTTAATATAATCGTCTCTATTTAGTATGACTATATTACCGCCTTTTTCGGCTTCCTTGATGACTATGCTCGAATCCAGCATCAATGCATTTAAATCTAGTGATTCTGCTTTAGAGAGATTATTGTATCATTGTATTGCATGCTTGGGGTGATCAATAAGATGGTGTAAATCATGCGTAACTGCCTGATAAAATGTATCTATTACACTTTCATGATGTGATGCCGGTACAAATTTAGATGCCTTCTTGTGTTCCGTCATTTCTAGATTCAATTGTTGTATGCCCAGCACAAATAGAATTGCATTTTTGGATCTTGTCATTAGCATTTCAAATAGTCAGATACATAGTAGCTTTATGGCTGCCCTGCAATAGCTTCCCAGCTGCCCTGCAGTAGCTTCCCAGCTGCCCTGCAATAGCTTCCTAGCTGCCCTGCAGTAACTTGCTGGCTGCTCTGCAATAGCTTCCCAGCTGCCCTGCAATAGCTTCCCAGCTGCCCTGCAACAGCTTCCCAGCTGCCCTGCAGTAGTTTCCCAGCTGCTCTGCATTAGCTTCCCAGCTGCCTGCAATATATTCCCAGCAGCCCTGCAGTAGCTTCCCAGCTGCCCTGTAGTAGCTTCCCAGCTGCCCTGCAATAGCTTCTTAGCTGCCCTGCAGTAACTTTCTGGCTGCTCTGCAATAGCTTCCCAGCTGCCCTGCAATAGCTTCCCAGCTGCCCTGCAGTAGCTTTCTGGCTGCCCTGCAATAGCGTCTTAGCTGCCCTGCAGTAACTTTCTGGCTGCTCTGCTGTAGCTTCCCAGCTGCTCTGCTGCAGCTTCCCGGCTGCTCTACTGCAGCTTCCCGGCTGCTCTGCCGTAGCTTCCCGGCTGCTCTGCCGAAGTTTGCTATATGCCCACATTATTGGCAATTGTAGCACCGTCAAGGTGGTGGTATGTATTCTTTTACCCTGAATCTCTGAAAACCTATGATAACTGTTCTGGCTTTGCTAATTTCGCAAAAACAAACAAAGTTCCATGTGTAGGGGCGGGCTCCTAATCACCTTAACCCAAGCGGGCCACCAGCTGAGGAGCAAGTTAATCGTACAATTGTCTGGGGAGCAGTTAGATGACATTGTGGAATCAAACTAACCCACGTCTCATTAAACCGCAGAATTTCACACATTATATAGAATTTTGCAACAGTTAAAACACTCCCATATACTTGTTTACAATCCACCCCCCACATGTGATTGGACAAAACCTCATCATAGAACTCCCATCTTTCTCCAATTCCTACATTCTCATTGGTAGCCATTATCATAGCTACCATCTTTCACTCATGTGTAAAACACACCTTCTAGGAATTGTCCATGGTAGGCTATGACATCATCACACATTTACACATGTGTGTACAAACATAATTCATTACTAATGACAAAGGTCTCACACAAGCAGAATACCAGTGCCATGTTTGGCACTTGTATTGTTTGTGAGAGATTTTTTTCATTATTGATACAGGGAGTGGGGATCTGGTCCTCTGTTTTCTCTCACGCAAGTGACACCATGAATACTGTAGTTTGAAACTGTTTTCAGGGTTAAAAAAGTAATAACTGGCCTTAGTCCTTAAGTGTGATTGCACGTGGTCTGCACGGATACTTTAGCAATGTGAGAAACAGTCGAGCAAGCAAGGTCTCTTTGAACTATCGATTGCTATCTCATCCGCCCGGTTTACTGGCTCCCCTGAAGACATTCTAATGTATACGACTACCACTTCAGCACGGATGCCTCCCGTTCCACCCTTAGAAACCAATCGAGTACTGGAGACTCTGGACTTGGGCGCCATCTCACCCTGTCTTTATTGCTGGCACAAGCAAATGGCCAAAACCCCTCTGCACGACTTCAATGCAATGAGAAAGTTTACATTTGTTCCCTGCATAACTACTAAGCCATAAACCTGTGTCTTGTTCGACGGCTGACCTTCTACTGGATTACCTATTATTTCTCTGTCAGCCCCCAAGCTTGCAAAACCAGAACTCCCCAGCTAACTGAAATTCATTGCACAAACTTCTAGCTGCAAAGTCCGAATACATCCACAAAACCCCACTGCATGCAGATTCATATAAACTCCCTTTGTATGTTCCCCAGTGTGCATGTCTAATAAATATGACTTCTTTTTTACCATGGTGTTTCAATACAGGCCCCCTCTTTGCATGCACATTAAAAAAAAAGTCTTCCAGTTCCTACGTACTTTAGAGCACCGTGTGTGAGTCGTGTTCATGTTAAATTTGGTGGTTTTTACATATCTTTTTTCATACGTGCAAATCTGTCATGCATCAATTGTAAACAAATTCTAAACAAAAAGTCACACTAAAGTAACAAATCCTATCAATAGTCATACACCCCTTTGTGGAATTAGTGGCTCAATTCTTAGGCGAAATTGGCACAATGTTAATTGATCTCATTTTGCATCTAGCATCACAGCAAATTGCCCTACTGATAGCCCCATTGATTTTTCTATTTTGTCTCTATCATTGCTGAATGTTGCTGATCAGCTTGCACCCTTGGAGTCGGCAAGTGTCCGTTGTCGCCCCTCTCCACCATGGTTTTGCAATGAACTCAAAGCAGTCAAACTTAGTGTTAGCCAAGCTGAGCGCAAATGGCGCCTGTCCTATAGTCTGACTGACAAAGCCATATTCTCTGCTCTCTCTAGGAAATACCATTTGCTGATTAAAACTGCCAAACAGTCGTTTTTTTACAAGCAATATCGAAGCTGCCCAGAATCAGTCTAGGAAGATCTTCTCTTTTGTAAAATCTTTTTCCTCCACCACACGCTTTCTTCCCATGGCTCTGCCTTCTCAGTCCCATTGTGTTTCGTTGGCAGAGTTATTTCATTCTAAAATCACCAAGATTCGCAAAGATATTGAATCTTCACATTCTGTGGAACCGGTCGTTGACATCAGCTCACCTGCCACTGTAAACTGGAATATCTTTCTGGTGTTCACCGAGGAGATGGTTTTGACTGCCATCTCGCATATTAAATCGGCAGCACCATCCGAGCCACTACCTCTATCAATTTTGCAGGATCCTTTGCCTCAGATTATTCCTTTGGTGACCCCGGCTGTTACATTTTCCTGCAGTCGTGGGTTCATCACGGCTAAGTTAAAAGAAGTCACTGTGGTCCCTCTACTCAAGAAACCTTACTTGGATGCCTTTATTCTGTCTAATTTTCATCCAGTTTCTTTACTTTACCATTTTTTATGAAGCTTCTTGAAACTCTGTTCTCTCCTCTTCTGTCTTCTGTGGTGCTTGATCCTTTTCAGTCAGGAAGGGGTACAGAGAGTATTCTAGTCTCAATCATGGATGACCTTGCCAGGCTGGTCGACAGTGGAGGAGTGGGGGCCCTGATTCTGCTCAATATGTCAGCGTCTTTTGATACTGTCGACTACCCCCTCCTCTTCTCTCAGCTGGCGGCCCTTGGAATATATGGTCCTGTGCTACCCTGGTTCACCTCTTGCTTGACTGGTCTGTATCTCTTCCCCCTTTTCTTTCCTCTTCTCATTCTTTGTTCTGTGGTGTTCCCCAGGGTTCTGGCTCGTCCCCAAAGTTATTTAACATATATATCTGTTCCCTGGTTGCTCTCATCCGCTCCCATGGCTTTAGGTGCTATTCTTAATCAGACTACATGCAGATCCTGGTCCGTTTAGATCTTGACCGTGATGTTAAACTGTATTCGTATAATACCGCCTTGTTATGAATATTGGCCTAAGCATATTCGCCTTGCACAGAAAACCCTGTTCATAATGTTTCGATTTTCGATCAAACTCGCAGCCATTTTAGGAATCATCCGCCATTTTGATTTCGACTCCTGTTTTGTGTTCTAAAATGGTGGACTGTGTTTTCAACTGCAGTCGAGTCGAACGACCTTTGAGTTTTTTTAATGTTTAGGCTGACCAAGAGCAGACTGTTTTTCAATGCAAAGAAACCTTGTGACTCGAATGAACTGTAATCCAAGTGTTGTCTGCACTCACAAGCCTCACCCTCATATAAACAACGAGACAATGTAGAACAAACTCAGATCGTGTGTTTTTGCCGAACTGCATTGTAGAGATTCTTGAAACAAGGCTTACTATGGATCAGAGAACCAACGGCATCATTTTAACTTCATGGACATGCAAACTTGTTTAATCCTTTATACAATATTGTAATATTTGACATGTGAACTGGGCACGAACCTTAGCATGTAACTTATTAGTTCAGAGAGGGGCTGGACAATGTGTGAAAAACTGTATAATAGTGTCTGTGTTCGGATGTCCAGCACTCTCACCCCTCACTGTGTCTGCTGGTACACATTGTGAGGTGTTGGGAGCCAGATAGCTATCTGTTTGCTTTGATTCTGTACAGAAATAAAATATACTTGTATCTTTTCAACCAGTGATTGGCGTATTTCATTTTCTGGTACTAAGCCTCGATATTTCTTTGGTCTTTCCGATGGCGCCCGAATAGGGACCCTCAATATTGATGTCACCTCACTGAGAAGAAGACGCGGATATTAGACCGGGTTCAGAGAGTGAGAAAAGGGGGCCCCTTTGTATGAGATGCGAGAACTCGACAGTACTGCACAATCCGATCCCTGAACGGTGAGCACGCGGTTCGAGAAGGCATCTTGACTAGGGTCCCCATATCGAGGTGGGCTCTTTGCCGAAATCGCCAACCACGAGGATCTTTTGTAATCCAATCAGACCTCCTTTGTATTTTGTAATCAGGTGAGTCATGCCCCGATTCCTAAGTATCCTGATATTTGGTTGTAGATTTGCACCCGCGGGTTCAAACGACGCCAGGTAACACCAGTGATCTGACATGCCTGGGAAATTGTCTCCCTGTTTCAGGGGTTTATTCCGCAGAGACAGACAATCTTTGGAATTTGGAATATGGCTGACCGGCGCCACCGGAGGGGTCGCCGGCGTGTACTGTGTACTGTAATACGGCCTTGGTAGTATGGTATTCAACGATATTTGGCAGAGACAAACTAGACATGCTTCTAAATTTCAGTGGCCAGTTCATGGTAGTTTTGAAATTGCCCGTATAGAGTATTTGGAGTCTATATTGTTAAAGAAAAAGGGTAGGCCTGCCGAATTTGATGTAATTAAGAATTGGAAAATGGAAGCTATGCAGCAATTTAAGAGTAAAGAGAAACATGCACGTCAACATATGTCTAACTCTGAAAAAGCATTATTGTATGATCAACAGAAACAGTTGGAATCTATTAGAAGCATGGATTTTCAACTTGGGTTACAGAAAATATATCCGTCTCAGGACTTTCATGCCTCAGACGAATGAATCGATAAGCTTTTAAATGAGCGTAGGACTGATGCCACTGCACCACCTCCTTATGTGCCTCTTCCTGCTGTTTTACCTCTTCCCACTGTTGCACCTCCTCCCGTCGTCGTTCCTGTTCCTCCCGTTGTTCCTCCTCCTCCAGTTGTTGTTCCTCTTCCCGTTGTTGCTCCCGCTTCTGCATCTCCGCCCTTACTGCTGGTTGCTGTTGCCGTGATTCCATCTTTACCGCCAGCGGTAGTGTCTCCACTACCCCTTGTATAAGATTTGTCCGAACTTTCTTTTCCAAGTGGTTCTGCTCCACTTGCAGTCATTGAAGGGGTGAGTGCTGATTTAAAAGTAGTGACTCGTAGTACAGTATCAAAAGCTAGGAAAAGAGAATTGTATGCATGGGCTAAGAAATGTATAGAAGAAGGTGAAAAATCAGCTGTCTTAACTACAATTTCTGACCAAGAGAGTATTCCCGAACAGAATGTTTTGATAGAGGGGATGGAATTGTATTTGGCTGACAAATTGAGTGATTTGACATACATGGATGTCCTACAAGGGTTGAGGAATTTGAATGTCTTAGCTCACTCAAGGGACACTGAGGAGAAAGTGCATGAGCATGTTGAGAGGGTTTTTCGAGTTTAAGAGGGAGTTAGATCGGTTACAGAATGATGAAATAGATGGTATAGATTGGATGCTTCTGATGTGCAGAAACAATTTCTTCCGTCTTGTAAACCAATGAGCGAAGAGACGCGTATTTGCACAAGAGATATGCTTAGATGGATTTTGGATATTTCAATTTCTCCCAGTGAAGTATATGTCACATTTAGTCAGTATACTCCGGAAATGCAAAGGAAAGTGTTACAGGTAATGGTAGAGTAACTGTAGGATGAATGTATGAGAAAAAAGGTTTGTTGTCCAGCAGATTTGATGGTCATTTATAAGAGAACGTTTTTGCCTGATACTGCTTTGACTACCTGGTCACTTGATTTAGCTTTGTTGCTTAATGAACGTTCAGAATTGTCTACTTTTCAATTGCCTATGAGGGAGGCTCCTCCGACATTTCTTCCTAAAGTAGAAATTTCAGCTAATGTCGCAACAGGCACAGCAGCCACTACTATTGAAGCTCATCATGTCTCACAGTTTGTTCATTTCCCATTTTCCAGACAGGAAGTGAATACCATTAAACAAACGATTCCAGATATTAGGAAAAATCCAACAGAATTTTTATAAAGAAATATAATCTGTCTTACATTCATCAGCTTTCACGATGGGTGATATAGACTTGTTGTCCCTGTGATTCTACCTGCTGATTTATGGAAACAGATTAGAACTGTAGATGATCGGGCAGGGCTGGGTGACACATGGGTTAACTTAGTACAGATAGACGAAGAAACGAAAGCTGGTGAAAGACCACCACAGGTGATATTGACACTGCCAGACAGAATACTAATTAAATTAAAGACTCTAGCTCCAGAGAGAAGGATAGTTTGGGACAAGCTTACTGCTTACACCCAGGGGAAATCCGAAGGTGCTACTGAATTTTTCTATCGGTTCAAACAAGTATTTTTGGATTTTAGCGGTCAAGATTTGAGTACTGAGTCAGGGAAAAGGCTGTTTGTGGACACATTTGGGCATGGATTGTTGCCTGATAGCCAATCACAAATTATGACTTCTGAAAGCGCATGGCAAGCTAAATCACAGTCTCAAGTATTGCACATGGATGAGTATTATGAAAATTGGCTCAATACTGAAAAAGAGTGGATAGAAAAGAAGAAGGGAGACTTAAAAACAAAAGTTTTGTTGCAGCAAATAGTAAGAGGAACTAGAGGCAGAAATGCAGAGTTTAGAGGACAGTTTTCCCCACAGAGTACTGTGCAGATGGGTCCTGTACACATGAGCCAACGTGCTTATTGCAGACAAGATGGTCATTGGCGAGCACAATGCCCGATCCTTCAGCAGAGACCGAATAACACATATGATAACATGGGTAGGCAATCCAGAGGCCGCCCTGGGATAGGGGGTCCTGGTAGAAGTCAGTTCACTCAGAATCCTCAGTCATTTTCGCAAGATAGTCAACAGCATGGTGCAAATAACGGGAACCTTTTTGATAATCCTTCGACTGTCTATCTTTCTGAGGATCTTGCATTTGATGATATACTGTTTCGTTAGGACAGCCCGAAGCAGAGTCTGGAACCAGTACCTATTCCCGTTTATCAGAAAGGGCCCTATGTAGAAATGAAGGTGGGGAATAGGAAGCATCTATTTTTGATAGATACAGGAGCACAGAAGTGTTCTGTTGATCATTTGCGGGTTCCAGATATTCCACTGTCAGGGCAGAATAACATTTCTGTAGGGTTCTCAGGTATGCCAGTGGTTAGTCCGATTTCCCAGCCGGTACCAATTTCACTGGGGCCATTCACCAATTCATGTCCATTTCTTTTGATGACAAATAGTGGTGAAAATTTGTTGGGATTGAATATGTTGAAAGAATTAAATGCAGTAATTTATTTTTCTCCGGGTGGAGTACATTTGACGATTCCACCACAGCGAACCTCTGTTTCACAATTCTTGACTAGGCCTTTACCAACTGAATTCGATAAAGTTCCGGCATGTTTATGGCCGGTTGAAGATAATGACTTTGGCGTTTTACAAATTGAACCTGTTAAGATTGCATTGAAACGAGGTGTTAAACTACCACATATTCCACAGTATAAGATTTCAGTTGACGGTGAACAAGCTTTGAAGAGTATAGTTTCTGATTTTGTACATTGAGGAGTGATTGAGGAAATTGCAGGAAGTTTGTGTAATAGTCCGATTCTACTGGTGCACAAGAAAGGGGATAATGCAATTACTTTCCATTTTATTATTGATTTATGTGCTATCAATAAGATTGTTGCTCCACAATTTACAATTTTACCTGCTGTGACCAATATATTAACGATGATTCCAGCTTCAGCTACTCATTTCAGTGTTGTGGATCTAAAGAATGTGTTCATTAGTATCCCTGTGCATGTTGACAGTAGATATTTGTTCGCATTCACCCTAGCGGGACACCCGTTTACATTCACTCGTGTGCCACAAGGGTACACTGAGAGTCCAAGCATTTACAGTAGAGCTTTGAAGGAACAGCTTGATACACTTGAGTTGCCTTCTTCTTGTAAATTGTTACAGTATGTTGACAATCTTCTTTTAGCTGCAGACTAAGAAGTTGCTTGCAAGGAGGGCACTGTGTTGCTGCTTATCCAGCCAGCAGAACATGGGCATAAGGCTTCATTAAAAAAGTTTCAGTATTGTCGACAGGAGGTCGCCTATTTAGGCTACCTCCTGTCGAAGGAGGGAAGAAGACTGACACCTGAACGGATATAAAGCATCTCTAGCATGTCTGTCCCAAATACACAGAAAGGGGTCAGAGCCTTGATGGCATGGCTTCGGACTGTAGACAATAGATACCTAACTTTTCATTAATGATTAAACCAATGTTGGCATTGACAAAGAAGGGCATTTCTTTGCCTTAACCGTGGAACTTGGATTGCCAGAAAGCTTTTGATCTGCTCAAGGCTGCGTTGTGTTCAGCACCGGTTTTGGGCACACAAAATTATGACAATGCCTTTGTGTTTTATGTGAATGAATGTGATGGATGCGCTTTGGCTGTGTTGACACGGGAACATGGAGGGAAGAATAGACCATGCAATAATTTTTCCTCCACGCTTGATCCTGTTGCATGCGCTTTGTCAAGATGTTTGAGAGCTGTTGCTGTTGCTGTTGCCGCTGCATCTGTAAAACAAAGTGAGGGTGTGGTTCTGGGTCACTCCTTAACAGTGGTGGTACCTCACTCTGTAGGCGTTCTATTAAACAGAACGCAAACACAACATCTCACATCAGCATGATTAACAAGATACAAGCTGATTCTATTTGCACTGCATATCCAAATTAAGCGATATTATGCATTAAATCCAGCCGAACTATTGCCTCTTCCACAAGAAATTGCTTGCAGTGACAAGATGTCACATGACTGCCTCTATACCACAGAACAAGAGACTAAAGGCAGAATTGACTTAACTGATACACCATTAAAAGATCCACAAGGGGAGCTGTTTTGCGATGGCTCCTGCCTCAAACGTCCGGATGGTACATCCACTGCTGCTTATGCCATCACTACATTAAGCACTATTATGGAAACCAGAAGAATTCCACATAACTCCGCTCAGGCCGCAGAGATTATTGCATTGACCCGAGCTTGTGATTTTTCCGAAGGGCTTAGTGTGAATATATTTACAGGCAGTCAGTATGCCTTTGGGGTGGTTCATAACTTCGGTAGATTATGGGCAGAGAGAGGTTTCTTGACCTCACATGGGACTAATATTCAACATGGCGCTTTGATAGTTCGGCTACTCTCAGCACTTGCGCTTCCTACTCAGCTAGAAAAAATGAAGTGCACAGCACACCAGAAAGTAACAGATGATGTGGGGAGAGGAAACACTTTTGCTGACAGGATAGCCAATCAGACTGCCACCAATTTGCATTCTGAAATGTATATAACAAGAGAAGTCACTAACACTTGTGCAATAGATGAAGGAATCAATTCTATAAAAGACATTCAGGCTGATGTCACTCCAGAAGAGCTTAAACAATGGGCTGAGGGTTTAGTAAATTTAGACGATGATGGTTGTTGGGTAGATAGTACAAAACAGAGATGGATGCTACCCGATGCTTATGTTACTGATATGGTTAGGATGGCTCATGGTCCAACTCCTATATGTGCTAAAAGGATTTGTAAATTGTTAGAACCTGTCTGGGTGAATGTAAATGTCTCAAAAACTGCTGAGTGTTTGGTTCAAATTGCATGGGTCGTTTTGGGGCCCCCTCTGTGCCTTTTGAGGTTATACACTTCGATTTCATTGAAATGGAGCGTTGTCAAAATTACCAGTATGTTTTGGTAGTTATTTGTGCTTTCAGCAAGTGGGTCGAAGCTTTCCCTTTAAAAGATGCCACAGCAGGGGGGGCGCTGTTGCGCCGAAGCAAGATGGCCGCCTAGGTGTTGAGCTTCGGACGGGGAGAGCAAAGATCCTTCGCGTTCAGGCCTGCGACCACATTGCATCCACTTGAAATCGACGGTGCATCTCTATAATCCCATCCCCTGTGGCATGGGAAAGTTTTGTGGAGAACCGCGCCCCCGGCACCGAGCTGTGGCCATCTGGCCCCTGCTGGGACTCCTTCTGTTCGACAACTCGTCTGACGCTCTGTGGACCGCGGCCCTCCTGGCCGCTTGAGGGTGCGGAGTTGCGGCCTGCTGCGGGGAGGGGCCTACGTGGCCAGGCTCCTTCTCTATGATCCCCCGACGGCTCCCTCGCCCTGCTGGCCCGCCATATCTACTGTGGATGCGACATCCGATGACACCGGCAACGCCTTTGCTGAGAGATTACCGACACCACTGGCCTGGCGTCTGCGCCCCTGCACCCACCCACACAGCTTCTTCAATCTGTTCACCCCTCCGCGGGCTGGATGCCAGGTAGGGGGCAAGGGCTGGTGGGGTTGAGCGGCCTTCTCCACTGGCCGAGCCGGTGCCTATGCCGTGTTTCGCGGGCGCTTGTGGAAACTCCTATACCCTGTCAGTGGTTCCTGGACTTGGCCCGTCTTTGCTCCCTGCCACTGGCACCCGGATCGCTCGTGCCCCTGCTGGGAACTTCGAATCTTTTACTTGGGGGCATACACGTGGACTCCTATACAGTTTATCCCCCCCCATGCGATGTGAACAGCCACCTCAATTTGGGATTGCCTACCGGGCCTCACTACCCAGGGAATCGCCTGCAGGGCCTACGTAAAGCTCAGGAAACGCCACTGCTCCGCTGAGCCACATGCTCCTGGCTGCGTTTTCGACCACCCCTCTGCCATCGCTGCACCGGCCATATCCTCCCGCACCGGCACAGAATATCAGTGACCCGTGGCGGCGCCGCGGGACGGGCCTTTCAGCAGTCCTTGCCTCCCCAGAGGGATTCATCCTGAGCTGCAACCGAGTGTGACCCTGCCAAACCCGATGGCTGGCACTTTGGGGTGCCGGCGAATTGAGCTTTAATTGCCACCATGACCAAGGGAGCGGGGGCCGGGAGGAAGCTAAGCTCACTGAATATGTTCGCTAAAACGCCCTCCAGACCGCTGACCGACCCTCCAGAGGAATCGCCCTCCACCTCGTCATCCTCATCCCCAGATGACTCACAATAAATGCTGGAGTACATGCGAGAAAGATTCACCACGCTTCATACCAAATTAGACGATATGAATGGTACCATCTCGTCGATAAAGGCTCATATCGAGAGAACAGATAGCCGGGTCGCTGAAATCGAAACAAGGGTTGGCACCACTGAGGATGAACTGGGCTCCCTCCGTGTGGCGGTTACCACTCTCACTAGTCGGGTCCTGGCAGTGGAGAAGAAGAATGACGACCTTGAATCGCGCTCTAGGCGAAATAATCTCTGCATTGTTGGCGTACCTAAGGATGACATTGGTGAGCCCATGGAGGAATATGTGGAACAAACTCTATTAACACTGCTGGATCGCCCCAAACTTTCAGCTCAATTTGCGGTGGAGATGGCACACCGCTCCCTGACCGCGAAACCCAGGCCGGGCGCACCGCACCGCCCTATCATTGCCAGGATCCTGAATTTCCGTGATTGGGATGCCCTCCTACGGGCGGCCAGGGTTAAGGGGGAACTGCTCCTTGGGGGGAGAGGATAAATCTATATCCAGACTTTTCCGTGACGGTGCAGCAGGCGCGGAAAACCTTTATGGCTGTGAAGAAGAGACTCCGGGACTTGGGAGTTAAATACTCTATGCTTTTCCCCGCAAAACTGAGAATCGAACACTCTAATCAAACTTTCTTTTTCACCATCCTTGATGAAGCTTCCAGATTTATCGACAAACACTTCCCAGGCTGAGCCGCTTCTTCCCAAGCTGGGATGTATGTTTAATCTGCATATTACCGTGCCTAGGATGAGTGGGGAACCCCTGCTGGCTTCTCCCCTTATGATGGCACCCTTTCATTGAAATTCATTGGTTGCTGGTTTGTTCACGTTGCTCCTTTTATCCTATGCAGTTGTTGTTTTGTTTGCCACGCTGACTCATTGTCCTAGAGGCATTACTCCCCGGCAAGACCCCGTCTTGGGTATTACTCTATGGTTACCACTATGTCCCCGAGAGTGGGTCCTCGGACTCCTCTCCCGCCCTTATCACTCAGACTCCATATTTGGCTCCCTAGATGGTATATTGGGACCCATGGCTGCTTCCCTCCTGCTCACTTGTTTCATTTCCTACGGGCCATGGCTCCCCCTGTTACCTGCCCGTGCCTCATATGCTATGGTTAATAATATTAGATTGCATACCCTCCTCATGCTCTCCCCAGTCCGGTGCGCCACTGCCCAGCAGCTAACAGTCCCCCAGGCGTAGATGCCTAGAATTTCTTGGTTTATATGGGTTTGTTCAGGTCTCGTCCTTCCGATTGGGGGAGGGATGTGGGTGGTGGGTGGGGGTGGGTGTGTTATGGTTGAAAAAGTCTTGACGACCACTAGAGGCGCCCCATGCGCTGAGGTAATGTCTTTTGAGTGCACAAACGGGGCTCCGCGCACCACAGGATCCACTAGCTCCCTGTGGTTGGCACCCCTGTGGCAGGAATACAAGCAGTACTCACGCGAGTATGGCTAACACTGATGTGACCTTCATGAGCTGGAATATTCGGGGGTTGGGCAATCACAGAAAGATGAGACAGGTACAGCTACATGGGGTGAAAATTCTGTGTATACAGGAAACCCATGCTTGATCGGAGCAGTGCAAGCGATTTGCTAGGCAATGGGGACCCCAGAGGTACTATACTAATTATTCAACGCAAAGCCGTGGCACTTTCACTCTGATACACAAGAGCCTGAAATTCACATGCCACCACTCGACCCTCTGGGCAGATACGTGTTCATTGCTGGCAGATTGCTCCACCAAGAGATAGCCATCCTAAACATATATGGTCCCAATATCGACGACCCTGAATTTTACCTACATCTAGCTGCCCTCCTTGAAAGCTATCCCCTGCTTCCAATATTATGGGGAGGCGATTTCAATACCATACTAGATGTTGCCCTAGATAGGTCAGGCACCAGACCTCTTCAACTTTCCAAGGCAGCCTACACTATCCTTACATCCCTCCCCCGGCTGGCACTTGTGGATGTATGGCATCTAATGAACCCTGATTCTTGCATGTTCTCCTTTTATTATTCGGTTCACGATTCTCACTCCAGGATAGATAGATGGCTAATAACGTACACACTGGTCAGATCAGTATCTCACTTGGCTATCCTCCCTAGGACGATCTCGGACCATTCACCGGTACTCATGTCCCTAAACTGGGGCCAGGATGCCGAAAAAGCTAGACTGTGGAGGCTAGGTCCACATGCGCTTCTCGACCAGGCCTTCGCAGCTGAACTCGAATCCTCCATTGAGGAATTTTTTGAGATCAATACAGATTCGGTAACATCGCATGCTGTCCTGTGGGAAGCGTTCAAAGCGTACGTGAGGGGGATGGCCATATCCAAATGCTGCGGCATCCTTAAAGAAATCCGCTTAGGCATCGGTGCCAGTGAAACGGCCCTAGCTATCCTGGAGTCTCAATATGCTCAGGACCACTCCCCAGCTACTCTGGCTGCACTGGGTTCCGAGCTGGACAGGTTTCGTGACCTTTCCCAGCGGGAGGTTAAATTCCTAGACTCCCCCCAGGTGGCGAGGAGATACGGTGAGGGCGAACGCCCGGGTCATTTGCTAGCCAGACTGTTGCGCCGGGAGTTCGGTGCCCCCCACATACCTGCGATAGTCAGACCTGTGGCTCGCTCGCCACCTCCCCCCAGGACATCAACTCCCAGTTTCAGCTATTCTATACCTCCTAGTACTCTGCTGCCGATGGTCCCCAAGCCCCAGAAATTGACTCCTGGAGAGACCGTTTACCTCTGAAGAGCTTGACGAGGCCATTGCATCGCTGGCATCAGGGAAGGCCCCTGGCCCCGACGGGCTCCCCATTGATTTTTATAAACAATATAAGTTGATCCTGATTCCGCAGTTGTTGGCCTTGTGGGAGGAGTCATGTGAAATGGGTATTCTCCCCCCGTCTCTCCGAGAGGCGCTGATAACAGTACTCCTTAAGCCGGGTAAGCCCCCCACTCAGTGTGGCTCATATCGACCGCTGTCTCTGATTAACAGTGATGTTAAAAAATATGCTAAATTGCTTGCCAATCGCCTAGCCCGACATATGCCACACATTATTCACCCCGACCAGGCGGGATTTGTCCTGGGTAGATCTACATCCCTGAACTTGAGGAGGCTTTTCAATGTAATCAGCAGAATCAGTCCCACCACGCAGGCTGTTGCAGCCACCCTAGACATGCAGAAGGCCTTCGACTCAGTCTCGTGGAGGTATCTATGGCGAGTCCTCGAGAGGTGCGGGTTCGGCCCCAATTTCCGTGCATGGGTCGGGTTACTTTACACTGCCCCGTCGGCCAGGGTTCGGACCGAGGACAGATGCTCTGCTCCCTTTCAGATATCCAGAGGTTCTCGCCAGGGCTGCCCCTTCTCCCCCCTTATATTCGCCATTGCAATGGAACCCTTTGCGGACATGGTACGCCAGTCCCACTCGCATAGGGGCCTACGCATGACCAACCAATCCGATGTGATCTCCCTATATGCGGACGACGCTCTTCTCTATATCCGGTCTCCCAACTCTAATCTCGCCCCCATGCTAGCAGATGTGGCTCGCTTTGATGACATATCTGGCCTTAAAATAAATTGCTCCAAGTCCACTTTATTTCCACTTACAGATTCCACACAACCCCCTGCAGATTTATGTGGCTTTAACTGGTCGCCATCCAGCATCACCTACCTGGGGGTGGTGGTCTCCCGCCACGTAGCCAATCTTCGCAAGGATAATTATCAGACTTATTTAACTAACCTTGCGGTGAAAGCCTCCAGCTGGTCCAGACTCCCCATTTCACTAGCAGGTAGGATCGGAATCCTTAAAATGGTGGTATTACCCCAACTCCTGTATCGTTTTACCAACCTCCCTGTGTGGCCTGGGGATGCTTTCTTCAAAAGGCTGCGTCAGATAACCAACACCTTTCTATGGCATTCGGGAGCTGTCCGCCTTAAGCTGTCCGCATTGACCGCTCCCAAAGAACTGGGTGGATTCAACGCTCCTGATTTCACCAGATACTGGATAGTAGCCCAATCGCAGTTTGCCTCGTATTGGTTTAATACCACTGATCCCCCGCCACATGTTCGGCTGGAAAAACTAGCGGTCTTGGACCGTGTGATCGGTTCCCTGATCCTCAAACCAGCACCCTCTGACCCAGACTCTGCGGACCCGGTTGCTGCCACGTCTTTTGCATTGTCCAAGCTCTGGGCAATGGTTGGCACGCCTCATCCGTTTCACGGTGACCTGCCGTTATGGAACTTTCTTCCCAATATCCCACATATCCCACAGTCAGTCGTATCACACTGGACGGATGCTGGCTTCCTGGCACTCCGTGATGCCTATGAACGGGAGAACTTTTCTGAGTGGCTGGATCTCCCCCCACTTCTTAGGGGCCGACCTTCAGTATGGCTACAATACTCCTCATTACGTAAGAATCTAAAATCCAAATTCCCTGATTTCCCTGCCTTGCCCCCAGTTGACCCAATAGTGGCGGAACTCTGCTTCTACCTCTCCTTTAGGGGCAAAGTGTCGAGGCTTTACTCATTACTACAGAATAGGACGGCCCCCTCCTTTACAGGGCTGAGACGTGCGTGGGAAGAGGATCTGGGAGTTGAACTCACTGACGAGAGATGGTCCCGTATGTGTGGCCGCACCCACAATGTATCCTATAATACCAGATTTAAACTAATACAATTCAAGGTGCTACACAGATACCATCATACACCAGTAAGACTACATTGCATGTTCAACACTGTTCCTCCCAACTGCCCCAGGTGTGGCATGGATCGAGCTACCTACATTCACATGTTATGGCACTGCCCCCGTCTCACTCAGTTCTGGTTGGACGTCTGCTCCACGCTATCAAATATCCTGGAATATACCATAGCCCCCACCCCATTACACTGCCTATTTCACGATCTTCCGAAGCTTCCCCGTGATTCTAGGAAGCTTGCAGGTCTGGGCATGCTGTTGGCTGTCCGCTGTATACTATTATGCTGGCTCCATCCCAGGGCCCCTACCTATGCACAGTGGCTCAGGTCGATCACATGGGTTCACAATATTGAGGAATCTTGGAATGCAATGCAACACTCCCACTCGAGGCTGAGAGACATCTGGTGGAGGTTTCGGGACTATATGGCTGCCATGGCCTCACCCACTGACTCTATTGTGTCCTCCCCTAGGTGCTCCCCATAGATGCTGCTCTTATTCTGATATAGCTGTTGATATCCAGCCTGCTACCTCATCTTCTGTAAAGCGTAATTGATGCATGACATGTGACTAATAATGTACGTTGTTAATTCTATTGACTCATTGCCGGTGCCATGTGGCGCCTTGTTTGTTTCTGGTGTGTTGTCAAGACAAATAAAGAAAGTTAAAAAAAAAAAAAGATGCCACAGCAATGACAACAGAGAAAACCAGGCTGAAGGAATATTTTCCTAGGTTTGGTTTGCCGAGGGTCATTTGGTCCGACAATGGTCCACATTTTATCGCTGCTGTTATCCTGCAAGTATGCGTGGGATTACAGATCGATAAACCATTCCACTCGGCCAGACACGCTCAGAGTGCCGGACTTGTAGAACGCCACAACAGTATATTGAAGAATAAATTGGCTATGATCTGTGCCAGTAGCAATTTGAAGTGGCCAGGTGCCTTACCCATAGCTCTATTGTCCATGAGGATGACCCCACAAGCAAAGACTGGGCTCTCTCCCTATGAGATAATCATGGGCAGACCAGTCAATATTTGGAACGTACCTAAACTTAAGCAGCTGAAAGACGTGCAGCATTTGCTCCTTTCTGAGTACTGTGACCAGTTAACTCAAAACTTGTATTTGATTTATCACCAGGTGCGAGAAGCCTTCCCAGTAAAATACGAGCGGCCAGGTCATCGACTCTGACCAGGCGACTGGGTGCTTGTTAAGGCATTTGAAAGAGCATCCTGTCTCGCACCTCGCTGGAAAGGACTGTTTCAAGTCCTATTGGCCACACAGACTGCTGTACGAGTAGAAGGAAAGTGACACTGGATTCATGCGACGCACGTCAAGAAGATACCTTTTCCTCTGCCTCACGATGAAGGAGAAGAGAAGGAGATTGTTCACTCTGTTCCTCATCACAGGTCTGTTGTAACCGACACCGAGGGTGTCTCAGAAATCCTTCCTGAGCCCGTGGGGCCTGGGGAGACAGCCGCTTTGCCTTCAAGTTCTTCTTCAGATCTTTCTGCGCCATTGAGCAACCTTGCTTCTGCTTCATCACTTTCTTCAGGAAGCGACAACACTCTGTTCGCAGATCACAACGTACCTAGAGTCTTGAGGTACGATCTGCGTCTGAGGTATTAAACTTACAGCACAGCATCGGCTGTGCCCAGAAGGAACCATTGTTGAGCTAGTCCCTTGTCACTCTTCCGCTGAAACATAAATAAGAGGCAGGTACCGGCAAAGTTACCTTCAAGCAAGATAGGCCACGTGGTCAGCAGCCACCGACGGATGATCTAAAAGAGCCTAACGGAGAGGCTTCTAAACGGACTCTGAGAAACAATGTCCTTTCCAAAATCTACTTGTGCCGGACAAGCTAGTGGTCTTATGGCTGACAAAGAATCTGTTTTATCAGAGATCATGGTCCTTGAGGACCCATTGTTTTCTTGTCACAGTGCTGATCTGTTTTGTAATATATGCGCTTGGGTTAGGATACATTGAAGGGGTGCGTCCACTTGAGACTTTGTTACCCACTGAAATTATCTCCACTGTGTCTCCACCTTTCATGCATCTGCATACTCTTCCTCCTCGAGACTCCCAACATAGACAGGGTTACCATAATAACACACTCTCTTAATGATCATGAATGCGACTCATGCGATTCTGAACAGAATGAATTGCTGGGTGTGTTCACACTTGCCACAAAACGGGGAAAAGGGGTTGGGCTGGTGTATTCATCCTCTTCCTTTAACTACTGCATGCTACGCCTCGCTAAGGGCACTATTCTTTGGTTGTTGGAATGACAGTATTTCTGGGAACTTCAATGGGACTAATTTGAATGAGTTCGAAAAACGAGCCCTGACACCTTGGGATGTTCCTTCTTTGCAAATAGGAGCAAACTCAGTGTTGCTTCTATTAGGCCTTCTGATAGACTCTCTAGACCTTTTCAATCACTAATTTCTTTCAAGATGGCTCCCGTAGGCAACCGGGATGCCATTCCTCCTTCCTATACTATCAATCATAGCCCCAACTCTATTTCCTTCTGTGTACAAAGGTATGGTTCTCAGCCAATGGGTACATTTGAGGGTTGTACCAACATTGCAAATCTGACTAGTGAGGATAGACCTCTGTATGTAGGAGACCCCATTTACTTTGTTTGTGGCAATAAAGCCTATCCTTGGTTGCCTAGAGATTGGCAGGGTACTTGTTATTTGGGTACCTTGTTGCCAGGGGTATATGTGGCCAGCACCTCTGAGGTCTCTAGAGCTCGTCCAAGGCGGGATGAGAATGGTGATACTCCTTCACAAGTCATGGGTGATGCAGCAAAATCCTTTGTGCCATTTTGGGGACAGATAATGAACTCTGAGGATATCAGAAGACTTGCAAGGGTTCTGGAGAAAACCATCAATAGAACCACGATATACTATACAACATGATGCTGGAAAAAAAGGTAATTAGATTAGTGGCCCTTCAAAATAGGATGGTGTTAGACGTCATCCTAGCTGAGCGTGGTAGGGTATGTAAATTGGTAGGATCTGCTTGCTGTGTCTTTGTACCTGACTCCTCCCCTACTATATTCAAGGCAATACAAAATCTGCATACCTTGAGTACTGAAGTACATGTCCCCGAGGGAAACTGGAATCTTAGTGCTTGGTTCTGGGACTTACTATGTTCATGGGGTTGGAAACTCTTGGCAGTCCTAATGATAGTTCTTGGTGTTCTACTGTTTTGTTGTTGCTGTACAAAATGTCTTCCTGCCATATTTGAATGTTTGAGTAATGCTCTTGGCTTAGGCCAAAAGGGGGGTTTGTTAAAATGTATTCGTACAATACCGCCTTGTTATGAATATTGGCCTAAGCCCATTCGCGTTGCACAGAAAACCGCGTTCATAATGTTTCAATTTTCGATCAACTTAGCCACCATTTTAAGAATCATCCGCCATTTTGATTTCGACTCCTGTTTTGTGTTCTAAAATGGTGGACTGTGTTTTCAACTGCAGCCGAGTCGAACGACCTTTGAGTTTTGTTAATGTTTAGGCTGACCGAGAGCAGACTGTTCAATGCAAAGATACCTTGTAACTCAAATGAACTGCAATCCAAGTGTTGTGTGCGCTCACAAGCCTCATCTTCATATGAACAATGAGACAATATAGAACAAACTCAGATTGTGTGTTTTTGCTGAACTGCATTGTAGCGATTCTTGAAACAAGGCTTACTGTGGATCACGGAACCAACGGCTTCATAGTAACTTCATGGTCATGCAAACTTGTTTGATCCTTTATATAATATTGTAATATTTGACATGTGAACTGGGCACAAACCCTAGCATATAACTATAAGTTCAGAGAGGGGCTGGACAATGTGTGAAAAACTGTATAAAAGTGTCCGTGTTAGGATGTCCAGCACTCTCACCCCTCACTGTGTCTGCTGGTACACTCTGTGAGGTGTTGGGAGCCAGGTAGCTATCTGTTTGCTTTGATTCTGTACAGAAATAAAAGATACTTGTATCTTTTCGACCTGTGATTGGCGTATTTCATTTTGTGGTACTAAGCCTCGATATTTCTTTGGTCTTTCAGGGATGGGGTGTCATCTCGTCTGCATGACTGCCTTCTGGCCTTGGGGGAGTGGATGAGCACCAGTTGGCTCAAGTTAAACGGGAACAAGACAGAGTTCTTGGTTGTGGGATCTCTGAGCACGTCTGACTCCTGGTCTTCTACCTTCTGGCCTGTTTCTCTGGGTGCGTTTCTCATTCCAGTTACAGTGGTGAAGAACTTGGGGGTCTACCTGTCTACGTCACTTTCTATTGGGGCACAGGTGTGTGCTGTACGCCAGCCTGGCCATTTCCTAATGCGGGTTCTTCGTAAAATCTTGCATTTTCTTCCTGCTCGCCTGCATCTGCGTGGTGGCTGTGCTGGTTTCTAGCAGGATTGACTAATGTAATGCCCTTTTTGTGGCCCAGCCGGCTGGTTTGATCTGCCAGCTGCAACTGCTTCAGAATTTAGCCGCTCGGGTTGCTTCCACAACCCCGTATGGCGTGCATATCAGCCCGGTATTGTGCCATCTGCATTGGCTCCCATTGCAGCAGTGGATCCATTTTAAAACCCTGTCCATTGTTCGTCGAGCGGTCTATCAGGTTCGGCCTGAATTTCTTCAGTATAGTTTCCACTCTTATATTCGCAATTAGACTCTCCACTCTAGTAGCAACCGCTTGGTTGTGGTTCCAAGGTCTCACTTTCAGAGAGTGGGTGGCAGGGCCTTCTCTGTAGTGGCTAGTAAGTTGTGGAACAGTCTCCCTCTTAAACTTAAGTCCACTGAGAATAATTTAACCTTCCGTCACCTACTCAAGTCCACTCTTATCTGCTGACTCCCTTCTGCTTGATAATGGCTTACTGTGTACTTCCTCATGCCAGGATGCCCTTGGGTGTATGTGGGTGCAATAAGTGTACCTAACATAACATAACATAATGAACTACACTCAATACATGTGAAATTGCACCACCGCGCCCAGTTCGCCGCACCCACAGTCATCAATGTGGCATGCACAATGTGAACCCCTCGTGCTCATTTTGACCCTTCCTGGCCACCCCAACGTATGTATCGCTTTTCCTAGTCTTTTTGCCTCAAACTCCATCTTTGACAAAGTTTTGATCCGGTCCTGAATGCCTAAGTCTGACAGTACTCCATATATCATTCCTAAATCATTTATAAATAAATACATGAATTCCTTTAGCTGATTTCTTTCCACCAGCATAGTTACTTTCAGAGATTTCTTTAGCTGATTTCTTTCCACCTACATAGTTGCTTTCATGGATTCCTTTAGCTCATTTCTTTCCACCAGCATAGTTGCTTTCAGGGATTCCTTTAGCTGATTCTTTCCACCAGCATAGTTACTTTCGGGATTCCTTTAGCTGATTTCTTTCCACCAGCATAGTCACTTTCAGGGATTCCTTTAGCTGATTTCTTTCCATCCGCAAAGTTACTTTCAGGGATTCCTTTAGCTGATTTCTTTCCACCATCATAGTTACTTTCAGGGATTCCTTTAGCTGATTTCTTTCCATCCGCATAGTTACTTTCAGGGATTCCTTTAGCTGATTTCTTTCCACCAGCATAGTTACTTTCAGGGATTCCTTTAGCGGATTCCTTTCCACCCACATAGTTACTTTCAGGGACTCCTTTAGCTGATTTCTTTCCACCTGCATAGTTACTTTCAGGGATTCCTTTAGCTGATTTCTTTCCACCCGTATAGTTACTTTCAGGGATTCCTTTAGCTGATTTCTTTCCACTTGCATAAGTACTTTCAGGGATTCCTTTAGCTGATTTCTTTCCACCAGCATAGTTACTTTCAGGGATTCGTGTAGCTGGTTTCTTTCCACCTGCATAGTTACTTTCAGGTATTCCTTTAGCTGATTTCTTTCCACCAGCATAGTTACTTTCAGGGATTCCTTTAGCTGATTTCTTTCCACGTGCATAGTTACTTTCAGGCATTCCTTTACCTATTTTCTTTCCACGTGCATAGTTACTATCAGGGATTCCTTTAGCTGATTTCTTTCCACCTGCATAGTTACTTTCAGGGATTCCTTTAGCTGATTTCTTTCCACCAGCATTACTTTCAGGGATTCTTTTAGTGGATTTCTTTCCACCTGCATAGTTACTTTCAGGGATTCCTTTAGCTGATTTCTTTCCACCAGCATAGTTACTTTCAGGGATTGCTTTAGCTGATTTCTTTCCACCAGCATAGTCACTTTCAGGGATTCCTTTAGCTGATTTGTTTCCACCAGCATAGTTACTTTCAGGGATTCCTTTAGCTGATTTCTTTCCACCAGCATAGTTACTTTCAGGGATTCCTTTAGCCGATATCTTTCTACCAGCATAGTTACTTTCAGGGATTCCTTTAGCTGATTTGTTTCCACCAGCATAGTTACTTTCAGGGATTCCTTTAGATGATTTCTTTCCACCAGCATAGTTACTTTCATGAATTCCTTTTGCGGTCAGGCTTGGCGCCTGTAATGGCCCTGGCAATGGTGGCACATTACTCTTCTGAAAGCAGGCGTTTCATTTGCCTTAGCAACCTGGGATGGAAGTTAGTGGCACTGAGTACGCTACTGGCGTGGGAATTCATAGTGAGGGTTACGTCCAAATGCATGCCCAGCGTTTAGTTTGGCCTTTAGGTGGCACCACTTATAAACCGAATCTATTGCATTGGCGTACAGATAGGAGGAAAATGACATGTGAGGAGGGACACACAGCTTGTGAGTGTTGTTTAGTTAGTTACCCACCCAATCACTGCCAATGGCCATGCTACTCCTTATGGCCATTCCCATGCACTACCTGCCCCTTCCCACCTCAAGCACATCCACAAGGGATCTCTTTCAGTTACCTCGATCAAGCTCTAATATCAAACTTTAGCCGCAAGTGTTTTTCTAAGCATTCCGCAGAGAGTTAATGTCTTAAATGCAGTTGTAAATGGCTGCTGGTGTAATAAGAAGAGTCTAAAGCAAGTGTGTCTTCAGCCACATGATTTATATCCGTCCATTACACTGATGTCCTGTTAAGAACAAACAATGAGAAAGCAAATGGTTTTGACTCGTGATATTAGATAGGCATTTGTCAGGTACTGAAATCCTATGCCCAGGTAATCACTCCAATTTCCAGCGTTTTGCGATCTTATGTCCAGGTAGTACCTTCATATCAGTGCCTAGTAAATGCCTGTCCCATACCTACACAAAAGCCCAAACTGTTGACTTTGCCAGTGCTTGTTTTGCCTTGAACTGTACCTTAATCAATGAGCCTGAAAGGGGGATTTCTGGGTAGATTGCAGATACTTTCTGCAGAGATCGACTGATGCGACAAGAAGAGCTCAGTTTTATCCTGGTTGTCCCCGGCCAGTTACTGCTCACCGGCATCTTGATACTCTCGGAGACTGTATGGTGAAGATATTACCTCGCCAAGTAATCATGATTTGCGCTAAAATCGGCCTCTGTGTCATTGCCGTAATTTTGAAAAATAGCGCTGACTTTTATCAATGAATCATGTAAGGGTTATTGTACATGGAAGAGTTGGGAGATGCAGGAACCCTGGGGGACCCCACATTCCAACGGCTCAAGCCTAGAAACCACAATCCCTACTTTGATTCTAGACAAAATGCTGCCTGACGATAAATTTCACCTAGGTAGTGACCTTTTCTGATACCTTGGCTGTGTCGCAAATGTGTTGGAATAAGAAAGAGTGATGCATGGTGTCGAAGGCCACCAAGAGATTGAGAGAGTACAGGGCAGAGTTCCTAAGGTGACCACTCTTTGCTTATGTGCAAGATAGCTGTGAAGCTGCTGGGCGTGTGAACTGCCCCCCGCACGCAATGAGCAGTTGGCAAGGTGTCAAAAGATACACTATCAAGCATTGGCTCTATTAGGGAAGAGCACTGGACACACTGGGCCTCATTACGAGGTTGGAGGTAGCCATGGTGCTATTAGCACCATGGCTACCCCCTTACCACATTCCGGGTCCAGATTGTCGAAATAGGGACTTACCAGGTCATTCCAACCTTGGAGGACCCGGTAAATCCCCATTCCGAGAACCATTCCCCATTCCCATTTGAGACCCCATAGGGCTCAATGGGAATGGGGATGGAGCTAATAGCGGGCCCGTTATTAGCTCCCTGGTCCCTTAGCGGCTCCCGCAAAGGGCGCCTGCTAAAACCAGGCGCCCATAGCGGGACCCGCTAAGGGATCTCAGAATAGGGCGGTAAGGGTTTACCGGCACCGGTCTCCTTACCGGTGCCCGTTAACCCTTACCACCCACCTCGTAATGAGGCCCAGTGTCTTTCAAACTTCAAACCTTTATTTGCTCAACGCATCATCTACGTGCCCCGGCAGAGGACAGATGGGCTCAATCCTTTCTGCAGGTTCATTGGAGTTACGCTCAGTAGAGCGACTGGCCCTCGGAGCCCCGTGGCTCTCACATTCCCTGGTCCTGCTTCACTAGCTGCACCCGCTACAGAAGGGCAGCCGAATGAAGTTTAAAATACTTCGCTTGGTACAGCGCCCCATTCGTGGTACTGGCGCGGAAAAATTCTCTGCTCTATTCTTACACTATATAAGCCGGAGAGACTGCTTCGTTCCTCCTCTCAACGCTTGTTTTGCATCCCGAGTGTCCCTAGGGCATGAACGAGAGGACGCTCCTTCTCTGTGCGGGCACCCACAATGTGGAATTCTCTACCGGCATATCTTCGAGTTACCGCTGGCCATCTGCAGTTTTGAAAGAATCTGACAACACATCTCTTTGAGTGAGTCGTTCTTTCCTACCCTAACAGTGGCCGTTGGCGCCCTGATGCCTTTTTGGCCTTCGATGAGCTCAACAAATCTATATACAATACAGATGAAGATTTAGGGTTTGGGAAAACCTTTAAAGGTACCTTTTTAGTTAGGGACAGTGTTGAGATCCCCTTCAGCTGTGCGGTGCCTTTACTTGATTCCTGCTGGTGTCTGTCTTAAAGTGGATCCTCCCTCTGCGTCGAAACCCTGGGACAGCAAGTGGTGTCTAGTGGCCGAGCCAGAGGAGTGGGTGCCTCCGGGCCGATACATCTCCTCCCACTTGAAGAAGATCTCCCTCACTCCCTTGAAGAGGAGCACTTTTCTCATGGCTCGGGCACCCCCATTTCTCTGAATGGGACATCACCCCAGCTTCTGTTTCCCTGATCAACCACCTGAAGCAAATCGCCAATACCTAGAACCACGCGCCCTCCGATGTTAAGATCGCCGATCCCCCAGAAACTGCTCTCTTTGGTAACGGTGTGACAATGTAGAGGAGCAGAGTTGTCTAATATTTTCAGGTGAAACGGTACGTTTGCTATTGGGCGACAGCTGGCGCGCTCTTTCTGGTCGGGACTGGGCTTCTCGAGAAGGGGAGTAACCCATGCTTGCTTAATGCTCTCTGGGACTAGATGCAGTGATTGTAGCGGGTAGACCACCTGCTGATGCATTAGCAATACTGGAGGAACAGGGGTCACTTCAGCATTGAGACTCAGGGTTCTAGCCTCTGGTTCTTCAACAGTAATACCAGCTTCCCTTACCTAGTGGAGGTGTGTAGATGGGTTTGGATAGGACCAGCAGACATTTATTTTTGGAATCGTTTTTTCATAACGCACCTAATACCGTATTTGAGTTTGGTTTTGAAGCGGGGCCCGGGATTCGAACCTCTGTTGCTCTGCGTGGTCTTGATTCCAAGAGCAGCGCGTTGCCGCTGTGCTATCCTCCGTTCACCAATGATGAGCTCACACACTTAATCTGATTGCCTTTCAGTGCAGCATGCAATTGATGCTGTGTTCCTGGAGGGAGATTGCAGGTCTTTTTTAAGCTGTTCACCATTTTGAGCAGTTCCTTGGTGGAGTTGAGACAGTGGGCCTCGTTACAATGTTGCCGGTCCGGTAAACTCACCGGCACCCTTGTATCCAGACCAGCAAACTATGAGTCTGCCTGCCGGGACCGATATCCCGGACAGGTCTGATCCTTCCGAGCCCAGTGGCCGTGGCAGGCAGACTTGTCACGTGAGGCTAACGGTGCCGTTGCTCCTGTGTCCCCACTCCCATAACATCCCATAGCACACTATGGGAATGGGGAGTCACAAATGTACCGGCACCTGACTTCCCGGCCGCCGGACTTGTAATAGCCCAGTGGCACTGGGAAGTCAGGTGCCAGTAAATTATTGCGGGTCCGGCGGCAACTGACCTGTAGCACCCGCAGGGTTACCGCCAGACCCGTAATGAGGTCCAGTGTCCATTTATTGGGCAGGAAGGGATATTTAAATTCTGCAGTCACTAAGCTGACACTTCAGAAGTCTTTCCCATTGGGGTTTCTTATCCATGAATGCTCCATTTCCCTAAGGTTGGTCTTGAGAAGGCCAAAGTGTAGCAGTGTGACCCCTATTGCCCAAAGTATCGGCATTAGCTAAGGTGGTGTTTATTGGTGCGGCCTTGCTGGTGGTGCGTGCTAGGGAATTGCCCAAAGTATCAGCATTAGCTAAGGTGGTGTTTATTGGTGTGGCATTGCTGGTGGTGCGTGTAGGGAATTGCCCAAAGTATCGGCATTAGCTAAGGTGGTGTTTATTGGTGCGGCATTGCTGGTGGTGCATGTAGGGAATTGCCCAAAGTATCAGCATTAGCTAAGGTGGTGTTTATTGGTGCGGCATTGCTGGTGGTGCGTGTAGGGAATTGCCCAAAGTATCGGCATTAGCTAAGGTGGTGTTTATTGGTGTGGAATTGCTAAGGTGGTGTTTATTGGTGTGGCATTGCTAAGGTGGTGTTTATTGGTGCGGCATTGCTGGTGGTGCGTGTAGGGAATTGCCCAAAGTATCAGCATTAGCTGAGGTGGTGTTTATTGGTGCGGCCTTGCTGGTGGTGCCTGCTAGAGAATTGCCCAAAGTATCAGCATTAGCTAAGGTGGTGTTTATTGATGCAGCCTTCCTGGTGGCGCATACTAGGGAATTGCCCAAAGTATCAGCATTAGCTAAGGTGGTGTTTATTGGTGTGGCATTGCTGGTGGTGTGTGTAGGGAATTGGCCAAAGTATCAGCATTAGCTAAGGTGGTGTTTATTGGTGCGGCATTGCTGGTGGCTCATGCTAGGGAATTGGCCAAAGTATCGGCATTAGCTAAGGTGGTGTTTATTGGTGCGGCATTGCTGGTGGCTCATGCTAGGGAATTGGCCAAAGTATCAGCATTAGCTAAGGTGGTGTTTATTGGTGTGGCATTGCTGGTGGTGCATGCTAGGGAATTGCCCAAAGTATCAGCATTAGCTAAGGTGGTGTTTATTGGTGCGGCATTGCTGGTGGTGCATGTAGGGAATTGCCCAAAGTATCAGCATTAGCTAAGGTGCTGTTTATTGGTGCGGCCTTGCTGGTGGTGTGTGTAGGGAATTGCCCAAAGTATCAGCATTAGCTGAGGTGGTGTTTATTGGTGCGGCCTTGCTGGTGGTGCCTGCTAGGGAATTGGCCAAAGTGTCGGCATTAGCTAAGGTGGTGTTTATTGGTGCGGCCTTGCTGGTGGTGCGTGCTAGGGAATTGCCCAAAGTGTCGGCATTAGCTAAGGTGGTGTTTATTGGTGCGGCCTTGCTGGTGGTGCGTGCTAGGGAATTGCCCAAAGTATCGGCATTAGCTAAGGTGGTGTTTGTTGGTGCGGCCTTGCTGGTGGTGCCCGCTAGGGAATTGCCCAAAGTGTCGGCATTAGCTAAGGTGGTGTTTATTGGTGAGGCCTTGCTGGTGGTGCCCGGTAGGGAATTGCCCAAAGTGTCGGCATTAGCTAAAGTGGTGTTTATTGGTGCGGCCTTGCTGGTGGTGCGTGCTAGGGAATTGGCCAAAGTATCGGCATTAGCTAAGGTGGTGTTTATTGGTGCGGCCTTGCTTGTGGTGCCTGCTAGGGAATTGCCCAAAGTATCGGCATTAGCTAAGGTGGTGTTTATTGGTGCGGCCTTGCTGGTGGTGCCTGCTAGGGAATTGGCCAAAGTGTCGGCATTAGCTAAGGTGGTGTTTATTGGTGCGGCCTTGCTGGTGGTGCGTGCTAGAGAGAGGTTATAGGTGTATATTCAACAGGGACCTCTCTTTCTAATCTCACCCATAGTTCATGTTGGCACACAGTGGATGAAGGTGATTGGCTGAAGTTTGCCCATTGTCGCTGAAGGAAATAGAGGTTTTATTGCAGACTGTGGTGGAGATAATGCCGCACCGCTGCTCCTGCCGCCCTTTTTGATCTTCTGAGAGGCCCTATTGCCACGGGGGTTGCCCGAATCACTGCTGCGGCACCATCGTGCCTTTTGGTGGCATCCCCTGTACCATGGGACACCGCCGCAATCCCTGCCGCGCCCCGGGGACATTTTGAAATCAGGTTGCGTCCCCATGGCAACGAGGACACTGTTGCTGTCACCACTGCACGCCTGTGGCCTTCTCTGCTTATCACCCAGGGTGCTCCACAAGGATGCTATTGGGCAGGCCTCAATAGTTCACCCTGCCATCGCGTGCAGTCTCTAGAGCAGGGCTCTACAACCTGTGCCTCTCCAGAGGCTTTGGACTGTCACTCCCATGATTCCTCATCATTGACTATTATGGCTAGGGCCGATGGGAGTTGTAGTCCAAAACACCTGGAGAGCCAAAGGTTGGAAACCCCTGCAATGGAGCCAGTTCACCCACACACACATGTATTCACCTTGTCCTAGAAGCTTGGCTTGCCAGGGTGAACATCTCCATACAGTGTGCCCCTGGCAGCTTTGCTAGAATGTGTCTGTCTTATCTACCTGGAAAGTTCTCACCAATTTAACTTTCACTGTCCTTAGGTCATGGGAAAGAAGTGAAAAGGTGAGTGTCCCACCCGTCTGGCTGGACTGATGTTCATTGCAGCTGGTGCCATCTGGTGTCAGCAGTGCCTTTCGGCGGGGGTGGCTGTCCAGCCGAGTAGGAGTCCGTTGTGTGAGGAACAGCCCCAAAACGTTCTCACTCTCACAAGTTCTCCCACTCCTCTTGGCCGCAGAAGTGAAGAGTGTGGGAGAAGTGCTTGCCTTGGGGACAGCTGCGGTGGTGCTTCAAGGCGCAGTGGTCGTTCCTTAGATTCTACTGGCAGCAGCCTCCTGGGGGCAGTGATAGTAGCCAGGGCCGACCCTCCGGTTGGATGGCCGTGTGCAGTAGCCCTTATTTGCAAGTGTAATGAATGACCTCACAAAAAGTGATGCAGACCTTTGCCCTTCCAGGGCGTCGTGGGAAGGTACGTCACAAGTTTCCAATATAAAATAACTGTGTGATGTGAAGTGTGTTATTACTGCACGTGTAGCCGCACTACTGTCTATTTAGCCAGGATGTATACATGCAGCACACACAGGAACATTATTCACTTTCACGGCCTCCCTTTTTGGAACACGAGTTTTGCAAGATAAAATAAATTGACCAAGATCACAACACACTTCCGTTAAACAGCGAAGCCAGCGTTTGAACGCTGTTTGCAATTTTGACACTGGAATACATGTCTTCTGCGAACTGTTTGTGACACACATGCATCGATGCTTGGCTTTCAAGTGCTAAAAATACTGTTTGATAGAATGCACTTGAAACGTAAGCAAATCACATACTAAACCAAACAAACAAATATATACATTCTTATCAATGCACATAAGTTGTAGCAGTTTTACTAAATGTGGCACCGATAGTTTCCGTGATAAGAACAACAACTATGGGTTTAGTAGTGTGAGGAATCAGTGGGGTACCAAGCCGGGGGCGAGGGGGCAAAGGAATCCGTTTGTTGCCACACGAGCCCACGACGGAGAGAATCAGGGCTTTTTGGAGCAGTCCGGGACATTTCTCCCAGCTGCTCCCGCTGTGAGAGCCGTCAGGATGTCCCTAAGGGCAGCAGAAAGTGTCCCTACACCGCCACCTGCTGGTGTTGTGGGTGGAAAGCCGTTTCCACACGTATTTTTGCATCCAACAATGCACTGTTTACTGTGAGCAGTTTCATTAATGGCTGCACAAGACAATGAAGATAGCAGGCAGTGTGTGTGCCCACCTTTCTTTTGGGCAAATGTAATTAAATAGACATAAATGTAAGGATACTTTGGGTGCAGAGGAGGTAACACAACCTTGACACGAGGTTGGAAACATAAGCAACAGGAAAAAAGTAGCCAAAGTGGCAGATACTCCCGTCCACTGCACACCTTATTGCTGAATAGATCAGCCAAAATGTCAACAAGTGGTTTATGGCGTCTTAAATCATTTATCATACAATGATTTTATTTATATAATTTTAAAAAATGTAATTCAATGACAATATAGTTTGTTAAAATGATGTTTCTTTGTGTTCATCGGTATTAGTGCAACGGGTTTCGGCCGTTCAATCCCTTCATCAGGTGCCAGTTCACAATTCTACAAAAATAAGGAACAGTCCATCAATACCTAATGTAGGGAAAAAGGAAAGGAAAGAACCCCAACCTGAAAAGGGTGACGATGCAGTGAAGGGCCTTAATACGGCGCAGAGAATAGAGAAAACTATATGGTGCTAACCCCAGATACAGCACGAGAGTCGGGGAAAAAGTACTCATGAGTTCAAAGAAGGACCTGCACTCAGAAGGAGCACTAGTATGCCAAGTGCCGACTCTCACGTGGTTCACATATCAATCAATCAGCTTCTCCTATAGCGCACTGTCACCGAAGGCATCATGGCGCTTAACAGAGATACCAGACGCAGAGACCGAGAGACCAGCTCACATGAGAGAAGGCACTTGAGCCTGCGCTTAGCAGATGGAAAATCTGCAGTGTTTCTTGGCTGGTAGGGCAATGAATTCCAAAGCCTGGGTCCAGCCACCGCCCAGCCGCTCCTTCCTACATACCTGTGTAGAGCGTCTATAAAGTAATAGTGCGTATGCGTCGGGGATCCTGCATATTACGTCAAGACTGGACATTAAATAACAACACCTGGTCGATCTTAAGGAGAGCACATTGTCGTTCTACAAAAGGTGAATTCCAGGAGCAGGTGAGGGATGCCAGGGAGACCCTTACGACCTTTGGAGAGAGGATCAAAAAGACAGGAGGAATGATAGGGAAGTGGGCTGCAGTGATCGAAATGAGCGGGAACGGTCGGGAGCGTTGTTCCACTACTTTGATTTTTTGCCGTTTACCATTCCTCTACTTCTTATGACCATATTCACTATTCTATATAGAGAAATACTCCATTCATGGCCCTGTGCAAGTATAAAGTTCTAACAGAAGCCTTAGTTACTAGTCACTTAGACTTTTACAATGCCCCGGCCCCCACACCTTGTCACATGTTGCACTGTGTTTCCGCCTACCCTCTCCCCTGCCGAGACCACAGTTCTGAACTAGGTTCTCCCAGCCCTTTAAGATGAGTAGCAATACCCTGGAGATGGGTGGGGATGCAGATTGTATTCATACATCAATAATCAAAACGACTCAGGTAGTTTGGCAAAAGGGGAGTCTGTTTTATTGACAAGTATATAAAACGGGGAGTACAACGAACATCAGCAGTCGTACGATCCTCTTACTCTACGCATCTTAGTATAAACTGAGGTTATGTTGCACAAAATCGTCATCATTGACGTTGATCTGCATCACTACCTATGCGGCAAACTACAAAAACCTATCGGAGGGAGTGATTGGTTCTAAGTGAATGTCCAAGTATACGTTCCATATCAGTATAGAACCGTGAAGGAAGGTGATAGGGTGCTTAACATCAGGTGGGGCAACTAAGCCCTCCCTAAAACATGGCCACTATGAACGTCACTAAATACACAATGCTCCATTGGCTACACAAACTACGGGACTCTTGATTACACGGTCCTCTATAATTGGTTGGCTTCTAACCCCCATCAGTACTTTTCCACCTACGTTTAGCAGCATGCACACTGAACATCCAGGTGTTAGAGGGCTCATCTAGAAACTGGCTTCCCACTAACTATTATATCAATCCATCATCACCTCAACAGTCCAGTGTCAATTAGTGCTTTGAAGTTTGGCCTTGGGGTTGTAATGCGCTCTGAGAATTTTAAGGAATGTAGGCACAGCGGGCCTCGTGCGTAGGTGTGACCACCTCGATCGTCCAATTTCTTCCTTCCATGTGAGTCGACTCCATGAAATCGGGCTTTTCGTGTATTTAATATTCTTTTTTAATAGTCCTCTGGCGTATTTTGTTTTGCTTAAGCTTCCTGAACAGGAGCCTCTTGTTCCTTCACCCAATTTGTATCCAATGTCAGCCAAGTCCCGTTTGATAAGGCTTTTGGCTTCCTGGCTCATCCACCTCCATTTGCTGACATTAATTTGTGCAATTAAATTGCTTTTAAGTGTAACACAGTGAAGTGAGGCCTTCTTCATGTTCAGTATTGCTTTATAACGTGTAGTGGAAAACATCCATCTTTTATTTGTCCATATGCATCTATAGAGGAATATATATATATATATATATTGGCGCTTGCCGCGGTCTATCTCTAATAAGCTTAGAGCTAGCTTCACGATCACTTTGCTGCTTGCGTTTCTTCTGCATCTGTACACGTGTAAACTGACTTGATATCTTCATCTGTGTCTGTGGCATAAGCTTCTTCGCCCTGAGCCCAAGATGCCACTTATCCGTGTTGCTTTCTTGATGCCTTATAGAATATCTGCATTCTCTGGTCTCTGCATCTCTTCTGTGTGCGTCATCTCTTTCCGTGTGATGTCACCATTCATTCTTGCCTTTCAGCTGGTCTGCTTCTTCAGGAATCTCATTCAAATGGCCATCATATTGTCTTCGATGCAGGTATGGTTTCCTCAATGGGTACTTTACCTCCCATATTCTCTTAGGTACTGGGACTCTTATGGGTACTGCACAGAGTCCACGCTCTGCACTTTGCTAATTCAACTGTTCCGCATACGTCACACACTTTGGTTCCCACTCTATAGGTAATATGGGCGGGGCAGTTGGAGGGGGAGTACAGTGCCACTACTTTATTTCGGTACACTTCTACCACCGGTGGGCTGTAATTATGGCAAACGCATTATAATGCAAGTAACTGCTCAGATGTAATACGCGCCCGCTTCGGAATGAGCAGCATGTAGTGTGGCGGGTCACCGCGGCCGGGCAGCGTTGTATAGGTATCTTTGCCAGGGTTGATCATAGCGGAAATAGATGAGGGACACTTGCAGGAGTGTGCCTCTCATGCTAGCCATAATCAACGGGCAGTGCGCTACACCCCCACTCATGCCCCTGGCAATGCTCCTTCTCTGGCCAGACAATGGAACAATGAGGGGGTGGCCATCTCCCCTCAAAAGTCTCAGCTCTCTTTAACAGTTACAGCTGATAGATTGGTGTGCAAATATGTACATCATGCATAACGCGAAGACGCACCCCTTTGTCCCAGACAAATCATTGCAAACTTTTTGTACACTGTTTGTTCACTGTTCATTGTATCCTGAGATGCCAGTGTTTGCTGCACTCAAGTCTCCATCAAGGCGCTGTTTTTCTTCTTAGTCGCTGCTCTCTTGCATTATTTGCTGCTCTGTTATCTGTTCTGATCCTTACCTCTCCCTCGCCTTGCTCTGCCCTCCTCACCCCATCAAATCTATCTTTTCTTTCTCAAGCACCTCCTTGCCTGCCTCTATTTCGCCCCCTCCCAACTCCGGCAAGGGCAGCACTCTGAATGTCTTGCTTAGTTCTTTTTTGGCTCTTGTTTTCCAGATGGCCTAGAGCCGAGCCAGAGCCAGCCATTTAGCTCAAGTCAGGATTGAGCCCTCATCAGCTTGGCCACTGATGAGCATGTATTGTTGAAACAAGCCTCATTCAACTCTTAGGACACAACCAGCATGAAAACGGAAACACCTTATGATCTGATTTGGGAAGAATTTCCTCGAAAATGTGTGGCAATGCTGGAATATACTGCTGAGACAGACTGTGTGTTTTTTCTTTGGGAACAATCCAGACCCGCCATGTGCTGCAAAATGCGCCTCTGCACTGTTGCCAACGTGGCATCGATTGGAGAGCTTGATGTGTTGCCCCGCAGGGCAAAGTGTATGTTTTATGAATTGATATGCAATTTGGGGGAAATTTGTGTTGCAAAATGTATTATTTAAAGCCATTATTATAAATCATGCTGAAACCTTACTATTCTAGTTAATGAAGCGTGCTCACACGGGCCAATTCAGGGAAAACCTATACACCCCCACTTTACAAATTCCCCAACTGCCACTGCTCTAGACTGTGGTGGTATTGCTGGAGGCCCAGGAAGATGTCTGGTCAGGACAGACTTCCTTCTCTGACCACACATTAGGAAACAGAATTCCACCAACCAAAATAAAACAGACACCCCCAGCCCCCAATCCCAGTGCCCTGCCTCGGTCCTCGTTGGTAAATCCCCTGGGCGGAATGGGGCAGAGTCAGTCACATGTGCTCTTCCCGCTGCATTCAGGGAGCCTTTGCACGGCTCTGTAGACTCCCCCATCTCTGCTGTGGGTGTTCATGGAGCTTTAATGAGTTCAGCCAACTTCCTAGTCACCCCAAAGCAGACTCCTTCAACTCCACCCCTCCGGGAAGGCTTACCAGTGACTTCAATGACTTTACAGCAAAAAGGGAAAAATATAGAGGCTTCTAGGCGCACCAATAGCTGTTAAAATGACACTATTTCTAGTGGCGCATCTGACTTTTTACAAACACGAATTGTGCATTTTTATTGTAACCTCAACATGACTATGTTTTGGAATATGACCCTAGACCTTCATGTACAAGTTTGAGAGAAGCGCCCTAGACCCTTATGTGTTGTCCGAATGCGCCCTCAGGTGGCGAATATTTATATTACATGTTAAATATTCCTGAACTCAAAGACAGCTTTTAAGCTTGCCAGCCCCATCCATGGTGTCAGAAAAAGTATATGTGTAAAAGTTTTTGTACTGTGCACTGTTACCACCTTTGTGGTCTCTTAGCGATCTGTAATACAAGGAGGGCGGGTGCAGGCGGTGGTATGTTAGTAGGACTGAGAAGGAAAAAGAGCAAGAGAGCTGTGATGTGCTGTTGGCAGCTTCAGTTCAGAGAAACTACTGAGCGTAGGTGTGTTTTTCGGTTGGTAGTCGCTATGTGGTGTTGGGTGAGATTGTGTATGGTTTGTTTCGTTGTTGTGGTGTTGTGAAGTGTGTGCGGCTTGTAGCCCTGCAGAGGTATGGTTGTGTTTAGTTCAGAGTTTGAGAGGTGTATGCAGAAGGGTGAGTTTTTAGTATGGTTAGTTATTGGCAATACATTTCCTACCCCCAACATTCTGACTAAATGCGACCCATGTCCCTTCCCCTGTCGTTAATTGTAGGGCGTAGCAACTACCACCTCGACATATTCCTCCAGGAGAGTTGTGTTCCCTGTGCCCCGCAGTCATTCCGTGAGCTGCACGGTTTCTGCCCCAACCGCATTCCTTTGTGTGGGATGCATTTCACACCTTCAGGGGTCCCATTAAGCGTGACACATCTCCCTCGCCTGTTTCCACCTTCAGCCCTCTATCGGGAAGAGATACTTCTGGTCTCCAACCACCCTTCCAAGCGAGAGGCCTCTCTTCTCCCCTGCCCTCCACTCCGGTGCGGCACACTCCCTACTCGTATTCATATGTATGGGTTTGTAACAAGTCCTGTGGTCTTTTTGGGTGCAGCAAGGGGCATAAGGCTTAGTTGTACTATTAGTCTGGAGGATGAGGCCGTTAACCTGCCGCACCTTGCTCAGTGCGAGAGTGGCTAACTTACGCAAATATTGTGTATGCTTGATGCGGGTAGGCGTATGGTAGCAGGTTGTTTGAATGGGGGATATCCCGGGGTACGTTAGATGCAAGGAGCAGGATTTATCATGTCATGTTATTGACAGCTGCGCCGCAGCCAGCTCCGGCCCTGGATGCCAGAGAGGGGCTCTGAGAACTAACAGGGGCTGCATTGGCAGTCATTCGTGTGAGTCAGCCGCAGGCAAAGGAAGGAGGAAAAGGAAGGGATGAGTGGGTCATTAAGAGCAGAATTTGGGGGTCAGTCGTGAAATTCCAACACGAAGTAGCACAGTTTTTGCATAAGACAAAGATATACAAGTTTATATATTAAATAAAAGACTCAATTACGAAGTAAAATAATTTTCTTAAACTTAAAACCACCAGTTGATTTCCGTACTTTTTTTTGTTAGCGAAAGAATACTGTATTTACCTCACGCAGGCCAATAAGATGCATGACTTTATCAAGCAATGACTAAGAACAGGTGAACTTATCACCAAATGGCAACTCTGGAAAGCGCGTGATCCAATCAGGTTCCAGCAGAGTAAGCGTGCATTCCCCATTCCATTGGCTCCCGTGCTGCTGGCTGCCCTCTTCCCTTGATACTTTGCTTCTTCCATCCTGACTCACCGCGGTGCACCGGTAGGTCTTCCCGGTCGCCCGCGCTGCGTCTCCCTAGTGGATCAGGCCACCGGCCGTCCTCCCCATTCCACTTTCTTCCACTCCATGGCACGTGCCCCGAATAGTGTCAGCGCAGCCTCGCCCGCCCTTCACCACCTTTGCCCGCCCTTCAACGCCTTCGCCCTCCTTGCTGTACAGGGGTAGCAGTTGGTAAAGGCCCTGACGTGCAGCTGGTCCATTATCACCTCTGATAGCCCTGCTGAGCCAACTAACTCCTGATGCATAACTCAGAAGAGGGTGAAAGCTCCCTCAAGTGGGCTCAAGTCAAATGTAAGGCCTTTTGTCCTCCTGAGTTTATAACAGAAAAATAAAACTACAATTTCTGTGAAAGCGTTCTTTCATCGATGGGTGAAATTTCGATGTTTTTTTTCCTAGTACATTTTACCGAAAAAACTCATTGAAATATATAGGGGGGATTAGAAATGTATATATAAGGGGAAGGGGTGGTCGGGAATAAGTAAAAAACAAAAGCGGATCGGGGTACGAGGGGGGGGCAAAAATAAAAATAAATCAATTTGATGAGTTTTTTCGGTAAAAAATACTCGGGGGAAAAAAACGATCGAAATTTCACCCATCGATGAAATGACATACAACTGTGAAAGCATACAGACTGAGGCGCGCTTCATAGTGAGGGCTATTGCAAACACCTCACCCTTACGCACGGCAGCCTCTGTGCACTTGGGCACACGTGGTGCACTGTTGCTGCATTCCCAGCGGGTGAGTCCTCCGCTTCCCTTCTTTCAGACTCCTGGGGACATTTAGGAATAACAGGATGGAGGTCAGGGAGGATTTCTGTGTTTGACTCACGCGCCCTGGAACACCCGCCACCCCCACAGCATGTACCCCAATTGATCCGCACCCTTAATGTTTGGGGGGGATCAGCTGTCCCCTCAGATGTTACACCTGCGAGGAAACTCCCTACTCCCCCCCACAAGAAAAATATAGACGGTGGGACCCGTGCACCAAAAAATAGTGTACAAGTAAGAAGAAATAAATAAATAAACAAGTGTAGCCATTGCCAGACAGTTATAAGGACAGCATTGCATGTTGGTGGAAATGCAATCGTGTGATGGGCTGGTGACTGGCGTGTAGCATAACGCCTGTGAAACTGTGAACTCTGCAATGGGAAAACCTGGGTTCAGAGCCTGTCTCCCCACTTGCCCATCAGTAGTCCTGTGAACATTGGGGTCACTGAGAAGTGATTCATTTAGGGGTACAGTGCACAAACACATCTGAGTCCTATGTGGCCGAAAAAAAAGTTCACAGTGTCGCTCCACATGTTATGCTTTTATTCAGAGTGTATAGTGCGCTGCAGAGCAATTTAACAATCACTTCCGGGAGGACGAGTCTATCAATACTTCACGCACAAGGCTTGACTGCCCCTTAACCTGCTCATGGTACAATCACCTGCGAGCCATGTGCAATGAATGATAGGCTGCGATGTTTAGCGGGGGGGTGGGAGGGGACCGGGGCGTTGCCCATGGCCGGGGCCTTGACTATGCAAGGAGCCCACCTCCAGGATTTCCTTTGCTCCTCATACCAGGCCTGGAGGCTGTGACCATGTGGTCTCTGTCTACTACTCCATTGGGGTCTGGGGCAGTGGGAGGCAGGGGGCATACTGGACCGGTGGGGGAATCTTGCACAGATGGCAGGCTTTTCCCCTGGCCCCTTCTTTCAGATAATTAAACATCGCTAAATGCGAATCCTTAATACTGTGTCTATCAGTAAACCCCAAAACAAACGTGAAATTCATACTGATATACAGATCACCAACATACGATGCAACCTTCGTATGTGCCTTCACAGAAGCGATCACCAACCAAGCCATCGAGCACAATCATGTGATCATCCTCAGACTTCAACATCTGGTTCGATGAAGAAACTGCAACCACAGAAAAATCAAACCGCCCAACTAGCAGCCATGAACCTACAACAACTAGTCAAAGGAGCAACACACTCAGCAGGGCACACACTTGATGCAATCTTTCGCCAACAAGGATCTCATCACCATGGCACCCCCAATTCAAATACCCTGGAGCGACCACCTCATCATTCCATTCGTAATCACAACGGCCACTCCAACAAAAAAGCAACAAGAAAAACGACCCATCATGACGAAAAGAAACTGGAGAACCATAAAACATTCCAACCTAATTGAACTCCTGGAACTCAGCAAACCACAAGCAACATTTATGGAAGAAACAGACCTGGGCAAAAAAGTAGCCTTACTCCACACCTGGATCTTAGCAATCATAGCCGACATCGCCAAAGAAAAACCTTTCACTCCCTCACGTAAAAGAACATGGGCAAAATGGTTCACCCCACTACTCAGCGCCATGAAAAGGAAAAACCGAAAACTAGAATTAGAATGAAGGATCAACAACAACACTGCAAATAAACTGAAATTTCTGCAACATATCTGCTCATACAAAAAGGAATTACAAAAGCAAAGAGGAAACACTACGATAACCGAATCTTCAAAGCACCAAACACCCAAAAAGAACTCTTCAAATGTATAAATGAAATTAAAAATCCACCGGGATGCAACAACACGCCAATTCCATCGATGAAACTATGCAATGACCTAGGAGACCACTTCAAAAATAAAATCATCACCATCCAAGACACCATACAAAACAGACCAAGTGATCACCGCTCAAACCCCAGCGACACCGACGAGTAACACCCAAACAAGCTACGAAGCTTCCCAGAAATATCAGTGGAGACTTTCATAAAACTGGTAAATTAAAGCAACAAATCAGGCTCTCCTGAAGACCCCTGCCTCCCAGACATATACAAATCAATTCTCAAACAAGGAACTCCCATGGAATACCATAGGAATGTCCTTAACCTTTCGATCTCAACAGGTAAAGAACTACACTCCTTCAAATCGGCGTACATCAGGCTGCTACTCAATGATACAGCAGGAAACATAGAGGACCTTTCCAACTACAGACCGATCTCCAACATCCTGTACATAGCCAAACTGCTAGAAACATAAATATACAAAACAACCCAAGAATTCATAGAAGAGCACTGCCTATTAGACCAGGCTCCAGTTAGCTTTAGACCAATGAGAGGAACGGAATCAGCTCTCCTCTCAATATGGGACAACCTAAAAGCAAGACACGGACAACCGTACTGCCTTGATACTTCTAGACCTCTTGGCAGCATTCAACGCAGTCAACCAACACATCCTCATAAAAGGATTAAAAGGACTGGCAATAACAGACACCGCCCTATTATGGATCAAATCCTTCCTAACAAACAGAACGGAAACCGTATGGATGAAAACTTTCAAGTCCAACACAAGAGACACCACATGCGGAGGACCACAAGGATCATCCTTCTCCCAGCTTTTATTAAACATATCCCTATATCTATTAATCAAAATCATCAAAAGACATGGCCTCACCTGCTACAACTACGCAAACAACACACAAATAATCTTTAAAATACCAGAAACCCAAGAAGAAAACACAACACTAGAGAACTGCCTTCGTGATGTATTCAACTGGATGAACTCGAACCACCCCAAAATTAACCAAGGCAAAACAGAGATGATGATTGTCACAAAAAATGGAGGCAACAACAACTACATCCCTTGGCCAAGAGAACTCGGTACAACCCCAGCACCATCGTCGATTGTAAAAAAACCTGGGAGTCCTGATGGACCATAATCTCACTCTAGAGCCACAAGTAAACGCTCTACTCAACAAATGCTTCTCTCTACTGCGAGCGGCAAAAAGGGATTCTACCATTCCTGTCACTCGCCATCAAAACACTTACCATCATCGCTCTCGTCATGTCCAGAGTAGATTACGCCAATAGCCTATACTTGGGTATGCCTGAACAACTAAAAAAAAAGTACAACGCATACAAAATGCAGCAGCCAGACTCCTTCTCAAACTACCCCGAAGAGAACACATCACACCCGCGCTAAAATTACTAAATTGGCTCCCAATAAAACAACAAATACAATTTAAATCAATGTGCATCACGCACAGAGCAATACACAACCAAGGCGCAGTGTTCCTGAGAGATAAATTATGCCTAAATCAGCCATCAAGAACGCTCAGATCAGGCAACGACATCCACCTGCAAACGAAACACTACAGCAAAAGAAAACTTGGAGGATCTTCTTTCTCTCACCAGGTGCCAAAAACTTGGAACGGCCTACCAAAGAACATACGCAACACAAGAAACCACCTACTATTCAGGAAACTGCTCATATCCTGGCTCTTGACTGCGCAACAAGAAGACCACCCACAAGAACGCACACACAGCTAAAACAACGATGAATGAAGTTACTGATCCCGGTTCCCACCAAGCAATCAAATACAAAGATAATTTAAGGAACGCACTCCACAAAATACCATACGACAGAATGAGAGATACCCATGAGAGGAGGACACTGAAGACTGAATACATAGACAGACCGGGACAGAAACAGATAGCAAGGGAAAAGGGGCCACCAGGCACTCTGATCTGATACCTAAGGGGGAGAATAGATACACCAATCACATTATACATAGTTCATTAGAATACAACAGGGAGTGCACCGCACAAAAACCCACAACAGTGAGGCGGTCAAGGAAAGATAGTAGCAACTAATTCTACCCATAGTAATACAAATTAATCGAACAAGATGTGCCACAACCAGGATTCTCACCCACTAACCCTATCTTGAAACTTCTGCATACCTAACTCACCCAAAAATTCACACAACCCACTCTCACCCAGCAAGCTGCACGCACTTCACCACACCGCATCAACAACAAACTAACAACACATAAACATCACCAACAGCACACAAGGTCTCGCCCGGTCCAATACTCACACCAAAGCTCAGCGCACGGTGTAACAGCACACCACCTCTCTCACTCTCCTACTCCCTCTTCTCCCGACTAACCCAACCTCTCCTGCATTCTTATTTTACAGATCCGCCCAAGCACCTGGTGACCAACTCTGTTAATTACCTTCAAGATTTAACATCATCCGGGGTGTCTGGGGGCCATGTATGCCTATTAACAGGCTGCCTGCGAGAGTATCTCTTCTCGTATCGTTGTTACATTGATACATGGTGCACCTGGTGGCCGGCCCAACATCTTTCATTCTTCATTCTGCGGGTTGATATTCGCATAGGGGCCATGAGGGCCATACCAGGGAACCTCTCTTCTCTCTGTTGCTTCATGAACATTTAGACTGATTTCCTGAGGAATCGACCTTGGCTGCCTTTGGATGTGTTCGAGCTCTTAAATCCCTTCAGTGACACTCAGTTCTCGACTGCGGCGCCCTTCAGATAGACTATGTGATAAAGGGCTTTACTGAGCTCTAGGTTTAGACGCTGTCGCATTTCATGGATGTTGTGTTCAATAGCATCACTGGCTCTAAGAGTGAGAGAACTGAGTGCTTAACAGGGTTTGCTTTCAAGAGTCATCTGTTTTCCTCTTCCACAATGACCAAACCTTTACCAGCATTATGATGATTTGAGTCTTTCATGAGGAACCTGGACTACAGGTCCCAACATGCATCAGTCTCAGTATTTCCCTCTCTCAAGAGTTTTCTGACTTAGCTGGGGTTTTACCACCACATTAATGATTCTGCTTATATCACTGACCACTTCAACTCTTATCACCCTCAACGGTCACTTCCTGCTATCACGGACACCTGGATCTCCCCTTGTGAGACTGCTACACTAGCGGCTCACCACACTGACTCTGCTACTTCCTCCCATGGTCCCTTACCTATTGGGAAGGGCAGCAGTGTGGGGTTCCTTACCAATAAGAACCTCAACACTGTCCCTCTACCCCCACTGACATCAAATCTTTCTCTTCTGAATATGCCTCTGTTATGTCTCTCTATCGACCCCCTGGTCCTCTCAATGGCCTCTTCCCTGAGCTGACCATTCTCCTTGAGTAACATCCTTCTGAAAACCCCATTGGCATGCAGGGAAATGCTAACTTCCCAAGCCCTCTGCAGACACCTGCCTTGAACTTAACTCCCTCCTATCTGACCACTCCTTTTGCTCCCTCCACAACCAGCTCCCCCCCCCCTCTGCCACTATGATGACAGCTCTCTCGAAATTGTCTTTCTCCCTCATTCACTCTCCTCCCTGTTCTCTCCTTTGACCCATCGCTCTGATCATTCCATTGTTCGCTTTAACATCTCGCCCCTTACCTTGATCAGGTAAGGGCCTCTCTCCTGTCTCTTGCCCCTATTCATGCCTCTTCCATTGACCGTGCTTTCTCTGACTTTCACTATGCACTTATGGCTCCATATGACCAACACTCCACTGCTCGCACATTCATAGTTTCCTACCCCCATCCACAGCCTTGTGAAGGCAAGCGTCCCCAACCAGCACGATCCTCCCCTCAATGAGAGACAATGAAGGACTCTCCCAAATCGGGAATAAAGCCAGGACAGAGTGCGGGTGAGCTTAAATGGGAGTTTATCAATCAGAATAGGGCATGCAAAGAACTCTGAAAACTCCGAGAGCGCTCTGTCTGACAATAGCAAAGACAGGCGTATATATTTACAAAATTCGTCATAAGAACCTACATACTATAGGGGGCACAAGTTCAAGGGGATTGGGTGGCGATGACTAGCTATAGGTGCTGCTGCGAGGTGGTTGGCCTTGGCTGGAAGACGTCACTGGTCAGCCTCGTGGGTTGGGCTGGGCCTGGCAGGGTGGCAGAGTTCATCCGGGCGGTGTTGTTGTGCCATCGCGGCCAGTGTCAGAGATGAATGTCTTTTCCTGACTTATTTGCCCTAGGCCATGCACACCGCAGTCATTCAGTCATTGCAATATTATCTCCTTTAGTAAATCTTCCAATAGGTTATTCTACAGGTTAATGCAACACAGGAGGAATGCACCTTGTGAGGGGTCTGGCGGTAATACGTCAGGACATGGTTACAAGAGTCCTGTTGACCGGGGCCATAGGTCGAGGTGCTAAGCTTCAGGGCCTGGGACGGGCGGTACAGGTCTTTCTGTCTTGTTAGAAGTTGTTATGAATGTGCCGCTGTGTGTTGTCAAAGTGTTGGGTGTCCTGATTGCACAGGGCCATAATCCGGTGGGTTGTGGGGTTTACGAGGGGGCACCTTTGGAAGTGTGTGTTCAGGCGGAGGTTTACTGCTGTGCTGTAAATAATGCAGGTGGCGGGCCGCGGCCTTGGGTGCTGCAGAGGGGGCTACAAATCTTTGAAGCGGCTCCAGTCTGTTTGGGGGAGGTGGGGAAGCGCAGCGCGGGCCTCTGCTCTCATGTCTTGGCAGCCTTCGCAGGGTGGGAGGGGGAATGGCCTTGCACGTATTCACAAAGGTATCTCCCTCGTGTGTTGCCGATTTTAGGTAAAAACATCACAAACATTTGAACACTCTATAATACTTATTCAAATCACTTTAGAACATGCATTTAAACTTTTGCTGGATGTGTCTTAATTATACCCAGTCTGAGCACCGTATTCGTACACTATGTTTTAACAACTACAGTATTTAGTTATATGCATATACATTTGCAGTAAGTGAGGTAGTAGCGAGGTTGGTGGAGCACATAGAAACTGACCCGCCACTGTACGTGACGGTGGTGGCACATAAGGGGCTTCGACATACACATATGACAAGTGCATTCTCGCGCATCCTTCACATGAGTCCACAGTATGGTTACATTCGTCTTCTCGTGTCCTCTAGCAGCATTAGTTTAGTTATGGCGCAAAACCATGGAGTGTAAGTTTCCCAGTGATACACGTAACAAATAGATCCCTGGAACGCTCCTTTGTTATTAGCACCCAACTGCAGTGATGTGGGCTCGCCATTGCTTATATCATGGAAGCATGTTTTCTTATGTTCATACATTTTACGGGCTTTTGCAATATAAGAGATTTTGTGGAGAAAAGCATACTTTGCAAGTGGTCTTGGCACTAATATGTGGAGACTTTCTGCCATCTGAGGACCATTTTACTGTTATTTTCACTGCCCAGGCCTGCTGGCCGGGTCATGCTGGGAGCGATGATACACTGAGGAAGGTGAACTGTTACAATGTTAGTGTATTACGCTAGCTCATGTCCGTCTTGTTCGTGGGAACGGGCTCGCAGCGGATCTGCCAGGGTGCCGCGGCGACAGGGATAACTGAAACTTCCCGAAGGTGGGGGCCGCGCTACGGTGCGCTGAGCTCACACCATCTTTAGTTGACAAAATGGTTTCTGAGGCCTAACTAAATTCAATACGTGCGGGCAATGTCTACAGCAGGTGAGCCATCCACCACCTGGGCCCTGGTGGTAAGGAGGGAACGCCCGATGAGCCATGGCCCTCACCTGGGGTGGAGGTGCAGGCAAGGGGGGGTCTTTTGGACCACTCCTCCCCTACACTTGCATCACCTCTGAAATTCAGACTCTCAAACCAAACATGTGCCTTGACCTATGATGTTTGCACAGATGACTGACCCATCCCCTTCTCCTAGCCTACAAACATGCCCTTGCTGCCCTCACCACCGCACTGGACTCTGCCAAATCCACCTACCTCATAAGCCTAATCTCCTGCCTTTGCAATCACCCCTGAAAACTTTCATCTGCCCTCCAATCTTTGCTCAGACTCCCAAGGCAATATCCATCGCCTCCCTCCTTTCTGCTAATGACGCTGCTCACTACTTTTCCTCTAAAATCTAAAAAAAGAGTGCCTCCCTCACAGCCCTCCTCTCTCCCCTCCCCAAACCTCCTTCTGTCGTCTACTTCCCCCTACCTCTCATATTGGACTTGCACCCACCCTTTGTAGCGCCAAGCCATCTTGCACTCCTACCAACCCCTTTGCTCCCCAAACAGTGAAAGACAGTCTCAATCACTTGCCCTTATCTCTCAGAGCTCTTTAACCTCTCTCTCTCCGCTGGACTCTTCCCTGAATTCTTCAAATCTGCAACTGTCTCACCCTATTGAAGAAAGAAATCCTCTGCTGACTCAAACATCCCAGCAAACGATCGCCCCGTTTCTCTCCTTCCCCATTATTCAGAATTCCTTGAGCGGGTGATCTTCAAGCAGATCACCAAGTGTCTGGAGTATAATGCCTTGGAGAGCCACTTCAATGTAGTAAGCACTGCACTCAGGCTGCACTCAGGCTGCACTGAGGCTGCACTCAGGCTGCACTCAGGCTGCACTCAGGCATGCCTCCAACTTGCTCCCTAATGCTCTCCATCTAAACTCTCGTCTATACTCATCCTCTTGGGCCTTTCTGCCACTCTTGACACTGTTGGCCACTCCTCTTGTGGGACGTCTGGATCCTCCCTAGGACGGTCCTGGGCGGGGGTTTCACAGGTGCTTAGATAACCTGCTTGGGTAACCATGGTTCAAGCATCATTGTAACCTCTTGAAGATGGGCTGTGTTTTCGGGGCGCAGAGGAGGATGTTCCATTGCTCAGCTCCTGTTATTGCCAGGCGTCGCTCTTCATGTCTTGACTTCTTGGACGTTGGTGTCATTAGGTTGCTGCTCATTGCTGACCTCATGGTTGCACGAGGTTGCTTTGCGTGTCTCCACATGTTGCACCATGACCATGACATGATGACGGTGCTGTGTGAGGGAATCTCAGGGCTGCAATGGTCCGTCCTCCATGTATGCACCTTTTGAGCTCATTAGAGTGAATCCCATGGTTGCTCACTCTGGTCCTCTATATCTCAACCTTTAGGACCACATTTGGGGTCATTACGACCCAGGCGGTAAGTACACCAACTTTACCACCATGGTGTAAACTGTGTTTACACCATGGTGGATGGCGGATTTACCGCCCCATTCCAAGGTGAGTGGGGCGGTAAATCCCCATTTCCCATTTACCCTTCCCCATTCCCATTTTTGCCCCATAGGGCATAATGGGAGTGGGGAAGGCGCTAATTACGACACCGTAAATTACGGTGCCGTAATTAGCACCAAGGCGGTTTAGCGCCATGGATTTTAACGGCTGCTAAAAGCAGCCGTTAAAATTGGAATCAGGCGTTAAGGGTTAACGACGGCGTTAACCCTTAACGCCTGACTTGTAATGAGGGCCATTGTCATTAGGTTGTAGATTATGGTGAACCTCGGGCTGCCAGGGGCCGTTCTCCATGTTGCAACCTTAGGGAGCATGATGTCATTTGGTTGTAGTTCAGTATGGATCTTTGAGTTCGGACCTTAGGGTTCGGATCTCAGGGTTCGGGTCTCAGGGTTCGGATCTTAGGGTTTGGATCTTAGGGTTCTTGTTGGTATGTTATTGTTGATAGCTGTTGAGGCTGCTATCCTTTAGTGTTTGGAAATTGAACTCTAGTGCCTTGTGTATGGGTAATTTTCCACGGGGAGCTATTTCAGGGTTATCAGAGTAGGGCAGCTACGGTCGCATGGTTTCAGGATGGCTTGTTTTGTACAGTGCCTTGTGTATGGTTCATTTTGTACCTGGGAGCTAATTCAGCGTTCTCGCTGTAGGGCAGCTACGGTCGCATGGTTTCAGGGTGGCTTGTTTTGTATAGTGCCTTGTGTATGGTTCATTTTCCACCTGGGAGCTATTTCAGGGTTCTCGGTGTAGGGCAGCTACAGACGCATGGTTTCAGGGTGGCTTGTTTTGTATAGTGCCTTGTGTATGGTTCATTTTCCACCTGGGAGCTATTTCAGGGTTCTCGGTGTAGGGCAGCTACGGTCGCATGGTTTCAGGATGGCTTGTTTTGTATGGTGCCTTGTGTATGGTTCATTTTCCACCTGGGAGCTATTTCAGGGTTCTCGGTGTAGGGCAGCTACGGTCGCATGGTTTCAGGGTGGCTTGTTTTGTATAGTGCCTTGTGTATGGTTCATTTTGTACCTGGGAGCTATTTCAGGGTTCTCGGTGTAGGGCAGCTACGGTCGCATGGTTTCAGGATGGCTTGTTTTGTATAGTGCCTTGTGTATGGTTCATTTTGTACCTGGGAGCTATTTCAGGGTTCTCGGTGTAGGGCAGCTACGGTCGCATGGTTTCAGGATGGCTTGTTTTGTATAGTGCCTTGTGTATGGGTCATTTACCACCTGGGAGCTAATTCAGCGTTCTCGCTGTAGGGCAGCTATGGTCGCATGGTTTCAGGGTGGCTTGTTTTGTATAGTGCCTTGTGTATGGTTCATTTACCATCTGGGAGCTATTTCAGGGTTCTCGGTGTAGGGCAGCTACGGTCGCATGGTTTCAGGGTGGCTTGTTTTGTATAGTGCCTTGTGTATGGTTCATTTTCCACCTGGGAGCTATTTCAGGGTTCTCGGTGTAGGGCAGTTACGGTCGCATGGTTTCAGGGTGGCTTGTTTTGTATAGTGCCTTGTGTATGGTTCATTTTCCACCTGGGAGCTATTTCAGGGTTATCGGTGTAGGGCAGCTACGGTCGCATGGTTTCAGGGTGGCTTGTTTTGTATAGTGCCTTGTGTATGGTTCATTTTCCACCTGGGAGCTATTTCAGGTTTCTCGGTGTAGGGCAGCTGCTGTCGCATGGTTTCAGGATGGCTTGTTTTGTATAGTGCCTTGTGTATGGTTCATTTACCATCTGGGAGCTATTTCAGGGTTCTCGGTGTAGGGCAGCTACGGTCGCATGGTTTCAGGGTGGCTTGTTTTGTATAGTGCCTTGTGTATGGTTCATTTTGTACCTGGGAGCTATTTCAGGGTTCTCGGTGTAAGGCAGCTACGGTCGCATGGTTTCAGGATGGCTTGTTTTGTATAGTGCCTTGTGTATGGTTCATTTTGTACCTGAGAGCTATTTTAGGGTTATCAGTGTAGGGCAGCTACTGTCGCATGGTTTCAGGATGGCTTGTTTTGTATAGTGCCTTGTGTATGGTTCATTTTCCACCTGGGAGCTATTTCAGGGTTCTCGGTGTAGGGCAGCTACGGTCGCATGGTTTCAGGGTGGCTTGTTTTGTATAGTGCCTTGTGTATGGTTCATTTTGTACCTGGGAGCTATTTCAGGGTTCTCGGTGTAGGGCAGCTACGGTCGCATGGTTTCAGGATGGCTTGTTTTGTATAGTGCCTTGTGTATGGTTAATTTTCCACCTGGGAGCTATTTCAGGGTTCTCGGTGTAGGGCAGCTACGGTCGCATGGTTTCAGGGTGGCTTGTTTTGTATAGTGCCTTGTGTATGGTTCATTTTGTACCTGGGAGCTATTTCAGGGTTCTCGGTGTAAGGCATCTACGGTCGCATGGTTTCAGGATGGCTTGTTTTGTATAGTGCCTTGTGTATGGGTCATTTACCACCTGGGAGCTAATTCAGCGTTCTCGCTGTAGGGCAGCTACGGTCGCATGGTTTCAGGGTGGCTTGTTTTGTATAGTGCCTTGTGTATGGTTCATTTACCATCTGGGAGCTATTTCAGGGTTCTCGGTGTAGGGCAGTTACGGTCGCATGGTTTCAGGGTGGCTTGTTTTGTATAGTGCCTTGTGTATGGTTCATTTACCACCTGGGAGCTAATTCAGCGTTCTCGCTGTAGGGCAGCTACGGTCGCATGGTTTCAGGGTGGCTTGTTTTGTATAGTGCCTTGTGTATGGTTCATTTTGTACCTGGGAGCTATTTCAGGGTTATCGGTATAGGGCAGCTACGGTCGCATGGTTTCAGGGTGGCTTGTTTTGTATAGTGCCTTGTGTATGGTTCATTTTCCACCTGGGAGCTATTTCAGGTTTCTCGGTGTAGGGCAGCTACGGTCGCATGGTTTCAGGATGGCTTGTTTTGTATAGTGCCTTGTGTATGGTTCATTTTCCACCGGGGAGCTATTTCAGGGTTCTCGGTGTAGGGCAGCTACGGTCGCATGGTTTCAGGATGGCTTGTTTCATATAGTGCCATGTTTATGGTTCATTTTCCACCTGGGAGCTATTTTAGGGTTCTCGGTGTAGGACAGCTACAGTCGCATGGTTTCAGGATGGCTTGTTTTGTATAGTGCCTTGTGTATGGTTCATTTTGCACCTGGGAGCTATTTCAGGGTTATCAGTGTAGGGCAGCTACGGTCGCATGGTTTCAGGGTGGCTTGTTTTGTATAGTGCCTTGTGTATGGTTCATTTTCCACCTGGGAGCTATTTCAGGTTTCTCGGTGTAGGGCAGCTACGGTCGCATGGTTTCAGGATGGCTTGTTTTGTATAGTGCCTTGTGTATGGTTCATTTTCCACCGGGGAGCTATTTCAGGGTTCTCGGTGTAGGGCAGCTACGGTCGCATGGTTTCAGGATGGCTTGTTTCATATAGTGCCATGTTTATGGTTCATTTTCCACCTGGGAGCTATTTTAGGGTTCTCGGTGTAGGACAGCTACAGTCGCATGGTTTCAGGATGGCTTGTTTTGTATAGTGCCTTGTGTATGGTTCATTTTGCACCTGGGAGCTATTTCAGGGTTATCAGTGTAGGGCAGCTACGGTCGTATGGTTTCAGGATGGCTTGTTTTGTATAGTGCCTTGTGTATGGTTCATTTTGTACCTGAGAGCTATTTTAGGGTTATCAGTATAGGGCAGCTACGGTCGCATGGTTTCAGGGTGGCTTGTTTTGTATAGTGCCTTGTGTATGGTTCATTTTCCACCTGGGAGGTATTTCAGGGTTCTCCGTGTAGGGCAGCTACGGTCGCATGGTTTCAGGGTGGCTTGTTTTGTATAGTGCCTTGTGTATGGGTAATTTTCCACCTGGGAGCTATTTCAGGGTTCTCGGTGTAGGGCAGCTACGGTCGCATGGTTTCAGGATGGCTTGTTTTGTATAGTGCCTTGTGTATGGGTAATTTTCCACCTCGGAGCTATTTCAAGCTTCTCGGTGTAGGGCAGCTACGGTCGCATGGTTTCAGGATGGCTTGTTTTTTATAGTGCCTTGTGTATGGTTCATTTTGTACCTGGGAGCTATTTCAGGGTTATCGGTATAGGGCAGCTACGGTCGCATGGTTTCAGGATGGCTTGTTTTGTATAGTGCCTTGTGTATGGGTCATTTATCACCTGGGAGCTATTTCAGCGTTCTCGGTGTAGGGCAGCTACGTTCGCATGGTTTCAGGATGGCTTGTTTTGTGTAGTGCCTTGTGTATGGGTCATTTTCCACCTGGGAGCTATTTCAGGGTTCTCGGTGTAGGGCAGCTACGGTCGCATGGTTTCAGGATGGCTTATTTTGTATAGTGCCTTGTGTATGGTTCATTTACCACCTGGGAGCTATTTCAGGGTTCTCAGTGTAGGGCAGCTACGGTCGCATGGTTTCAGGGTGGCTTGTTTTGTACAGTGCCTTGTGTATGGTTCATTTTCCACCTGGGAGCTATTTCAGGGTTCTCGGTGTAGGGCAGCTACGGTCGTATGGTTTCAGGATGGCTTGTTTTGTATAGTGCCTTGAGTATGGTTCATTTACCACCTGGGAGCTATTTCAGGGTTCTCGGTGTAGGGCAGCTACGGTCGCATGGTTTCAGGATGGCTTGTTTTGTATAGTGCCTTGTGTATGGTTCATTTTGCACCTGGGAGCTATTTCAGGGTTATCAGTGTAGGGCAGCTACGGTCGTATGGTTTCAGGATGGCTTGTTTTGTATAGTGCCTTGTGTATGGTTCATTTTGCACCTGGGAGCTATTTCAGGGTTATCAGTGTAGGGCAGCTACGGTCGCAAGGTTTCCGGGTGGCTTGTTTTGTATAGTGCCTTGTGTATGGTTCATTTTCCACCTGGGAGCTATTTCAGGGTTCTCGGTGTAGGGCAGCTACGGTCGCATGGTTTCAGGATGGCTTGTTTTGTATAGTGCCTTGTGTATGGTTCATTTTCCACTGGGAGCTATTTCAGGGTTCTCGGTGTAGGGCAGCTACGGTCGCATGGTTTCAGGATGGCTTGTTTTGTATAGTGCCTTGTGTATGGTTCATTTTCCACTGGGAGCTATTTCAGGGTTCTCGGTGTAGGGCAGCTACGGTCGCATGGTTTCAGGATGGCTTGTTTTGTATAGTGCCTTGTGTATGGTTCATTTTCCACCGGGGAGCTATTTCAGGGTTCTCGGTGTAGGGCAGCTACGGTCGCATGGTTTCAGGATGGCTTGTTTCGTATAGTGCCATGTTTATGGTTCATTTTCCACCTGGGAGCTATTTTAGGGTTCTCGGTGTAGGACAGCTACGGTCGCATGGTTTCAGGATGGCTTGTTTTGTATAGTGCCTTGTGTATGGTTCATTTTGCACCTGGGAGCTATTTCAGGGTTATCGGTGTAGGGCAGCTACGGTCGCATGGTTTCAGGGTGGCTTGTTTTGTATAGTGCCTTGTGTATGGTTCATTTTCCACCTGGGAGCTATTTCAGGTTTCTCGGTGTAGGGCAGCTACGGTCGCATGGTTTCAGGATGGCTTGTTTTGTATAGTGCCTTGTGTATGGTTCATTTTCCACCGGGGAGCTATTTCAGGGTTCTCGGTGTAGGGCAGCTACGGTCGCATGGTTTCAGGATGGCTTGTTTCATATAGTGCCATGTTTATGGTTCATTTTCCACCTGGGAGCTATTTTAGGGTTCTCGGTGTAGGACAGCTACAGTCGCATGGTTTCAGGATGGCTTGTTTTGTATAGTGCCTTGTGTATGGTTCATTTTGCACCTGGGAGCTATTTCAGGGTTATCAGTGTAGGGCAGCTACGGTCGTATGGTTTCAGGATGGCTTGTTTTGTATAGTGCCTTGTGTATGGTTCATTTTGTACCTGAGAGCTATTTTAGGGTTATCAGTATAGGGCAGCTACGGTCGCATGGTTTCAGGGTGGCTTGTTTTGTATAGTGCCTTGTGTATGGTTCATTTTCCACCTGGGAGGTATTTCAGGGTTCTCCGTGTAGGGCAGCTACGGTCGCATGGTTTCAGGGTGGCTTGTTTTGTATAGTGCCTTGTGTATGGGTAATTTTCCACCTGGGAGCTATTTCAGGGTTCTCGGTGTAGGGCAGCTACGGTCGCATGGTTTCAGGATGGCTTGTTTTGTATAGTGCCTTGTGTATGGGTAATTTTCCACCTCGGAGCTATTTCAAGCTTCTCGGTGTAGGGCAGCTACGGTCGCATGGTTTCAGGATGGCTTGTTTTTTATAGTGCCTTGTGTATGGTTCATTTTGTACCTGGGAGCTATTTCAGGGTTATCGGTATAGGGCAGCTACGGTCGCATGGTTTCAGGATGGCTTGTTTTGTGTAGTGCCTTGTGTATGGGTCATTTATCACCTGGGAGCTATTTCAGCGTTCTCGGTGTAGGGCAGCTACGTTCGCATGGTTTCAGGATGGCTTGTTTTGTGTAGTGCCTTGTGTATGGGTCATTTTCCACCTGGGAGCTATTTCAGGGTTCTCGGTGTAGGGCAGCTACGGTCGCATGGTTTCAGGATGGCTTATTTTGTATAGTGCCTTGTGTATGGTTCATTTACCACCTGGGAGCTATTTCAGGGTTCTCAGTGTAGGGCAGCTACGGTCGCATGGTTTCAGGGTGGCTTGTTTTGTACAGTGCCTTGTGTATGGTTCATTTTCCACCTGGGAGCTATTTCAGGGTTCTCGGTGTAGGGCAGCTACGGTCGTATGGTTTCAGGATGGCTTGTTTTGTATAGTGCCTTGAGTATGGTTCATTTACCACCTGGGAGCTATTTCAGGGTTCTCGGTGTAGGGCAGCTACGGTCGCATGGTTTCAGGATGGCTTGTTTTGTATAGTGCCTTGTGTATGGTTCATTTTGCACCTGGGAGCTATTTCAGGGTTATCAGTGTAGGGCAGCTACGGTCGTATGGTTTCAGGATGGCTTGTTTTGTATAGTGCCTTGTGTATGGTTCATTTTGCACCTGGGAGCTATTTCAGGGTTATCAGTGTAGGGCAGCTACGGTCGCAAGGTTTCCGGGTGGCTTGTTTTGTATAGTACCTTGTGTATGGTTCATTTTCCACCTGGGAGCTATTTCAGGGTTCTCGGTGTAGGGCAGCTACGGTCGCATGGTTTCAGGATGGCTTGTTTTGTATAGTGCCTTGTGTATGGTTCATTTTCCACTGGGAGCTATTTCAGGGTTCTCGGTGTAGGGCAGCTACGGTCGCATGGTTTCAGGATGGCTTGTTTTGTATAGTGCCTTGTGTATGGTTCATTTTCCACTGGGAGCTATTTCAGGGTTCTCGGTGTAGGGCAGCTACGGTCGCATGGTTTCAGGGTTACTTGTTTTGTATAGTGCCTTGTGTATGGGTCATTTACCACCTGGGAGCTATTTCAGCGTTCTCGGTGTAGGGCAGCTACGTTCGCATGGTTTCAGGATGGCTTGTTTTGTATAGTGCCTTGTGTATGGGTAATTTTCCACCTGGGAGCTATTTCAGGGTTCTCGGTGTAGGGCAGCTACGGTCGCATGGTTTCAGGATGGCTTCTTTTGTATAGTGCCTTGTGTATGGGTAATTTTCCACCTGGGAGCTATTTCAGGGTTATCAGTGTAGGGCAGCTACGGTCGCATGGTTTCAGGGTGGCTTGTTTTGTATAGTGCCTTGTGTATGGTTCATTTTGTACCTGGGAGCTATTTCAGGGTTATCAGTATAGGGCAGCTACGGTCGCATGGTTTCAGGGTGGCTTGTTTTGTATAGTGCCTTGTGTATGGGTCATTTACCATCTGGGAGCTATTTCAGCGTTCTCGGTGTAGGGCAGCTACGTTCGCATGGTTTCAGGATGGCTTGTTTTGTATAGTGCCTTGTGTATGGGTAATTTTCCACCTGGGAGCTATTTCAGGGTTCTCGGTGTAGGGCAGCTACGGTCGCATGGTTTCAGGATGGCTTGTTTTGTATAGTGCCTTGTGTATGGTTAATTTTCCACCTGGGAGCTATTTCAGGGTTCTCGGTGTAGGGCAGCTACGGTCGCATGGTTTCAGGGTGGCTTGTTTTGTATAGTGCCTTGTGTATGGTTCATTTTGTACCTGGGAGCTATTTCAGGGTTCTCGGTGTAAGGCAGCTACGGTCGCATGGTTTCAGGATGGCTTGTTTTGTATAGTGCCTTGTGTATGGGTCATTTACCACCTGGGAGCTAATTCAGCGTTCTCGCTGTAGGGCAGCTACGGTCGCATGGTTTCAGGGTGGCTTGTTTTGTATAGTGCCTTGTGTATGGTTCATTTACCATCTGGGAGCTATTTCAGGGTTCTCGGTGTAGGGCAGTTACGGTCGCATGGTTTCAGGGTGGCTTGTTTTGTATAGTGCCTTGTGTATGGTTCATTTACCACCTGGGAGCTAATTCAGCGTTCTCGCTGTAGGGCAGCTACGGTCGCATGGTTTCAGGGTGGCTTGTTTTGTATAGTGCCTTGTGTATGGTTCATTTTGTACCTGGGAGCTATTTCAGGGTTATCGGTATAGGGCAGCTACGGTCGCATGGTTTCAGGGTGGCTTGTTTTGTATAGTGCCTTGTGTATGGTTCATTTTCCACCTGGGAGCTATTTCAGGTTTCTCGGTGTAGGGCAGCTACGGTCGCATGGTTTCAGGATGGCTTGTTTTGTATAGTGCCTTGTGTATGGTTCATTTTCCACCGGGGAGCTATTTCAGGGTTCTCGGTGTAGGGCAGCTACGGTCGCATGGTTTCAGGATGGCTTGTTTCATATAGTGCCATGTTTATGGTTCATTTTCCACCTGGGAGCTATTTTAGGGTTCTCGGTGTAGGACAGCTACAGTCGCATGGTTTCAGGATGGCTTGTTTTGTATAGTGCCTTGTGTATGGTTCATTTTGCACCTGGGAGCTATTTCAGGGTTATCAGTGTAGGGCAGCTACGGTCGCATGGTTTCAGGGTGGCTTGTTTTGTATAGTGCCTTGTGTATGGTTCATTTTCCACCTGGGAGCTATTTCAGGTTTCTCGGTGTAGGGCAGCTACGGTCGCATGGTTTCAGGATGGCTTGTTTTGTATAGTGCCTTGTGTATGGTTCATTTTCCACCGGGGAGCTATTTCAGGGTTCTCGGTGTAGGGCAGCTACGGTCGCATGGTTTCAGGATGGCTTGTTTCATATAGTGCCATGTTTATGGTTCATTTTCCACCTGGGAGCTATTTTAGGGTTCTCGGTGTAGGACAGCTACAGTCGCATGGTTTCAGGATGGCTTGTTTTGTATAGTGCCTTGTGTATGGTTCATTTTGCACCTGGGAGCTATTTCAGGGTTATCAGTGTAGGGCAGCTACGGTCGTATGGTTTCAGGATGGCTTGTTTTGTATAGTGCCTTGTGTATGGTTCATTTTGTACCTGAGAGCTATTTTAGGGTTATCAGTATAGGGCAGCTACGGTCGCATGGTTTCAGGGTGGCTTGTTTTGTATAGTGCCTTGTGTATGGTTCATTTTCCACCTGGGAGGTATTTCAGGGTTCTCCGTGTAGGGCAGCTACGGTCGCATGGTTTCAGGGTGGCTTGTTTTGTATAGTGCCTTGTGTATGGGTAATTTTCCACCTGGGAGCTATTTCAGGGTTCTCGGTGTAGGGCAGCTACGGTCGCATGGTTTCAGGATGGCTTGTTTTGTATAGTGCCTTGTGTATGGGTAATTTTCCACCTCGGAGCTATTTCAAGCTTCTCGGTGTAGGGCAGCTACGGTCGCATGGTTTCAGGATGGCTTGTTTTTTATAGTGCCTTGTGTATGGTTCATTTTGTACCTGGGAGCTATTTCAGGGTTATCGGTATAGGGCAGCTACGGTCGCATGGTTTCAGGATGGCTTGTTTTGTATAGTGCCTTGTGTATGGGTCATTTATCACCTGGGAGCTATTTCAGCGTTCTCGGTGTAGGGCAGCTACGTTCGCATGGTTTCAGGATGGCTTGTTTTGTATAGTGCCTTGTGTATGGGTCATTTTCCACCTGGGAGCTATTTCAGGGTTCTCGGTGTAGGGCAGCTACGGTCGCATGGTTTCAGGATGGCTTATTTTGTATAGTGCCTTGTGTATGGTTCATTTACCACCTGGGAGCTATTTCAGGGTTCTCAGTGTAGGGCAGCTACGGTCGCATGGTTTCAGGGTGGCTTGTTTTGTACAGTGCCTTGTGTATGGTTCATTTTCCACCTGGGAGCTATTTCAGGGTTCTCGGTGTAGGGCAGCTACGGTCGTATGGTTTCAGGATGGCTTGTTTTGTATAGTGCCTTGAGTATGGTTCATTTACCACCTGGGAGCTATTTCAGGGTTCTCGGTGTAGGGCAGCTACGGTTGCATGGTTTCAGGATAGCTTGTTTTGTATAGTGCCTTGTGTATGGTTCATTTTGCACCTGGGAGCTATTTCAGGGTTATCAGTGTAGGGCAGCTACGGTCGTATGGTTTCAGGATGGCTTGTTTTGTATAGTGCCTTGTGTATGGTTCATTTTGCACCTGGGAGCTATTTCAGGGTTATCAGTGTAGGGCAGCTACGGTCGCAAGGTTTCCGGGTGGCTTGTTTTGTATAGTACCTTGTGTATGGTTCATTTTCCACCTGGGAGCTATTTCAGGGTTCTCGGTGTAGGGCAGCTACGGTCGCATGGTTTCAGGATGGCTTGTTTTGTATAGTGCCTTGTGTATGGTTCATTTTCCACTGGGAGCTATTTCAGGGTTCTCGGTGTAGGGCAGCTACGGTCGCATGGTTTCAGGATGGCTTGTTTTGTATAGTGCCTTGTGTATGGTTCATTTTCCACTGGGAGCTATTTCAGGGTTCTCGGTGTAGGGCAGCTACGGTCGCATGGTTTCAGGGTTACTTGTTTTGTATAGTGCCTTGTGTATGGGTCATTTACCATCTGGGAGCTATTTCAGCGTTCTCGGTGTAGGGCAGCTACGTTCGCATGGTTTCAGGATGGCTTGTTTTGTATAGTGCCTTGTGTATGGGTAATTTTCCACCTGGGAGCTATTTCAGGGTTCTCGGTGTAGGGCAGCTACGGTCGCATGGTTTCAGGATGGCTTCTTTTGTATAGTGCCTTGTGTATGGGTAATTTTCCACCTGGGAGCTATTTCAGGGTTATCAGTGTAGGGCAGCTACGGTCGCATGGTTTCAGGGTGGCTTGTTTTGTATAGTGCCTTGTGTATGGTTCATTTTGTACCTGGGAGCTATTTCAGGGTTATCAGTATAGGGCAGCTACGGTCGCATGGTTTCAGGGTGGCTTGTTTTGTATAGTGCCTTGTGTATGGGTCATTTACCATCTGGGAGCTATTTCAGCGTTCTCGGTGTAGGGCAGCTACGTTCGCATGGTTTCAGGATGGCTTGTTTTGTATAGTGCCTTGTGTATGGGTAATTTTCCACCTGGGAGCTATTTCAGGGTTCTCGGTGTAGGGCAGCTACGGTCGCATGGTTTCAGGATGGCTTCTTTTGTATAGTGCCTTGTGTATGGGTAATTTTCCACCTGGGAGCTATTTCAGGGTTATCAGTGTAGGGCAGCTACGGTCGCATGGTTTCAGAATGGCTTGTTTTGTATAGTGCCTTGTGTATGGTTCATTTTGCACCTGGGAGCTATTTCAGGGTTCTCGGTGTAGGGCAGCTACGGTCGCATGGTTTCAGGATGGCTTGTTTTGTATAGTGCCTTGTGTATGGTTCATTTTGCACCTGGGAGCTATTTCAGGGTTATCGGTGTAGGGCAGCTACTGTCGCATGGTTTCAGGGTTGCTTGTTCTGTATAGTGCCTTGTGTATGGTTCATTTTCCACTGGGAGCTATTTCAGGGTTCTCGGTGCAGGGCAGCTACGGTTGCATGGTTTCAGGATGGCTTGTTTTGTATAGTGCCTTGTGTATGGTTCATTTTCCACCTGGGAGCTATTTCAGGGTTCTCGGTGTAGGGCAGCTACGGTCGCATGGTTTCAGGATGGCTTGTTTTGTATGGTGCCTTGTATATGGTTCATTTTCCACCTGGGAGCTATTTCAGGGTTCTCGGTGTAGGGCAGCTACGGTCGCATGGTTTCAGGGTGGCTTGTTTTGTATAGTGCCTTGTGTATGGTTCATTTTCCACCTGGGAGCTATTTCAGGGTTCTCGGTGTAGGGCAGCTACGGTCGCATGGTTTCACAATGGCTTGTTTTGTACAGTGCCTTGTGGTTCATTTTCCACCTGGGAGCTATTTCAGGGTTCTCGGTGTAGGGCAGCTACTGTCGCATGGTTTCAGGATGGCTTGTTTTGTATAGTGCCATGTTTATGGTTCATTTTCCACCTGGGAACTATTTCAGGGTTCTCGGTGTAGGGCAGTTACGGTCGCATGGTTTCAGGGTGGCTTGTTTTGTATAGTGCCTTGTGTATGGGTAATTTTCCACCTCGGAGCTATTTCAGGGTTCTCGGTGTAGGGCAGCTACGGTCGCATGGTTTCAGGATGGCTTGTTTTTTATAGTGCCTTGTGCATGGTTCATTTTGTACCTGGGAGCTATTTTATGGTTCTCAGTATAGGGCAGCTACAGTCGCATGGTTTCAGGATGGCTTGTTTTGTATAGTGCCTTGTGTATGGGTCATTTTCCACCTGGGAGCTATTTCAGGGTTCTCGGTGTAGGGCAGCTACGGTCGCATGGTTTCAGGTGGCTTGTTTTGTATTGTGCCTTGTGTATGGTTCATTTTGCACCTGGGAGCTATTTCAGGGTTATCGGTGTAGGGCAGCTACTGTCGCATGGTTTCAGGGTGGCTTGTTTTGTATAGTGCCTTGTGTATGGTTCATTTTCCACTGGGAGCTATTTCAGGGTTCTCGGTGTAGGGCAGCTACGGTCGCATCGTTTCAGGATGGCTTGTTTTGTATAGTGCCTTGTGTATGGTTCATTTCGCACCTGGGAGCTATTTCAGGGTTCTCGGTGTAGGGCAGCTACGGTCGCATGGTTTCAGAATGGCTTGTTTTGTATAGTGCCTTGTGTATGCGTCATTTTCCACTGGGAGCTATTTCAGGGTTCTCGGTGTAGGGCAGCTACGGTCGCATGGTTTCAGGATGGCTTGTTTTGTATAGAGCCTTGTGTATGCGTCATTTTCCACTGGGAGCTATTTCAGGGTTCTCGGTGTAGGGCAGCTACGGTCGCATAGTTTCAGGATGGCTTGTTTTGTATAGTGCCTTGTGTATGGTTCATTTTCCACCTGGGAGCTATTTCAGGGTTCTCGGTGTAGGGCAGCTACGGTCGCATGGTTTCAGGGTGGCTTGTTTTGTATGGTGCCTAGTGTATGGTTCATTTTCCACCTGGGAGCTATTTCAGGGTTCTCGGTGTAGGGCAGCTTGGGTCGCATGGTTTCAGGGTGGCTTGTTTAGTATAGTGCCTTGTGTATGGTTCATTTTCCACCTGGGAGCTATTTCAGGGTTCTCGGTGTAGGGCAGCTAGGGTCGCATGGTTTCAGGGTGGCTTGTTTAGTATCGTGCCTTGTGTATGGTTCATTTTCCACCTGGGAGCTATTTCAGGGTTCTCGGTGTAGGGCAGCTAGGGTCGCATGGTTTCAGGGTGGCTTGTTTAGTATCGTGCCTTGTGTATGGTTCATTTTCCACCTGGGAGCTATTTCAGGGTTCTCGGTGTAGGGCAGATACGGTCGCATGGTTTCAGGGTGGCTTGTTTTGTATAGTGCCTTGTGTATGGGTCATTTACCACCTGGGAGCTATTTCAGGGTTCTCGGTGTAGGGCAGCTGCGGTCGCATGGTTTCAGGGTGGCTTGTTTTGTATAGTGCCTTGTGTATGGTTCATTTTCCACCTGGGAGCTATTTCAGGGTTCTCGGTGTAGGGCAGATACGGTCGCATGGTTTCAGGATGGCTTATTTTGTATAGTGCCTTCTGTATGGGTCATTTACCACCTGGGAGCTATTTCAGGGTTCTCGGTGTAGGGCAGCTGCGGTCGCATGGTTTCAGGGTGGCTTGTTTTGTATAGTGCCTTGTGTATGGGTCATTTACCACCTGGGAGCTATTTCAGGGTTCTCGGTGTAGGGCAGCTGCGGTCGCATGGTTTCAGGGTGGCTTGTTTTGTATAGTGCCTTGTGTATGGGTCATTTACCACCTGGGAGCTATTTCAGGGTTCTCGGTGTAGGGCAGCTGCGGTCGCATGGTTTCAGGATGGCTTCTTTTGTATAGTGCCTTGTGTATGGTTCATTTTCCACCTGGGAGCTATTTCAGGGTTCTCGGTGTAGGGCAGCTGCGGTCGCATGGTTTCAGGGTGGCTTGTTTTGTATAGTGCCTTGTGTATGGTTCATTTTCCACCTGGAAGCTATTTCAGGGTTCTCGGTGTAGGGCAGCTGCGGTCGCATGGTTTCAGGGTGGCTTGTTTTGTATAGTGCCTTGTGTATGGGTCATTTACCACCTGGGAGCTATTTCAGGGTTCTCGGTGTAGGGCAGCTGCGGTCGCATGGTTTCAGGGTGGCTTGTTTTGTATAGTGCCTTGTGTATGGGTCATTTACCACCTGGGAGCTATTTCAGGGTTCTCGGTGTAGGGCAGCTGCGGTCGCATGGTTTCAGGGGGGCTTGTTTTCTATCAGCAGGAAGTGATGAAAGAGGTCGGATTCAGTTCCTTGTAGAAACTATTCCAACAATCGAGGGACAAAGCAACTATAGCTGTGGTCGCAGTGATTTGGCGGGGCATATCCCCGTATGGGGCAATTATCTTTAGTCAATGGAGTTTTAATGTGGCGTTATGTACACGTTCCACGGGCAACACCGGGGCGCAACAGCCTGCGGCCCCAGTTAACGGCCCGCGTGAAGCGAGAATCCTATCACGCTGAGTTTCTGCTCCTTTTGCTTCTGCGCCAATAATCAGGAAATTAAACCGTAGTGTTGTATTGCAAATCAGGAAACGCTGACATCGGCCGAACCTCTGAGACCCCTCATGGGGCAACAGGGGCGCTCCGTTTCAGTGCATATTTGAGATATGAGTTTTAATGAAGGTGCTGTTTTAGAAGGCAAAAGTGTCGGAGTTCCTCGACGTTATTTGCTTATTGACCGTGGAACATGTTCTCACGGAGCGGTTCCCTTGCGTGCAGATGCCTATCTGGGGCTTAGCAATCCATGGCACATCGCTGCCCCCTGCAGGTAGCTGAGAGAAATCATACGTGCCCTCCTGCCAGTAGCTATTTGCCCGGAGACCAGAATCTCCCGTTTCATTTTCCCTCTCATACTCAAACCAAACACAACCATTCCTCCAAGCACAACAAACCGTATGCACTTTACTACAACAGAGCAACAAATCAAACCACACATCGTCTCGCACAACAGTACATGACGGCCCCCAACCGAAAAGCACACTCTCTTGCTCTTCTCCCGCTCAGTCCTACTAACCCCCCCACCCTCTTTCCCTTTTTGATCCGCCAGAGTGCCAGGCACCCCCTCCGGGGGTGATAGTGCACGGTATATATATCCTTTAACATAACATAACATAACATGAGCCAGGGGGTTCCACCCGGCAGATGGGAGTTTATGGAAAGTAGTAGGTTTGCGGGTACACAGAGCAGCAATGATTCCCCTTGTATAAGGCCCCCATCGTTCTCTCTGCAGGTCATTATTATTGTTAGAACCTGGGGCAGGGGACGCAGCCAATCAGGTTGAGCGGATGGCAGGCTGAAAGCTCAGATCTCAGCCCGCGTTACACATCGTTTTATTCGCTCTTTTTAATCCAAGCAGAATCCACCTTGATTCTATGTATCAGTAAATGTACTATCTCTGGCACTGCATCAAGGGGTGAGAGTGCATGGGCGCGTGTTATGAGGAAGACAATATCCCCTACTATATGTAGAAAGCATAGTGCAAGTCACCGAGGAGTTCTGTGGCCAAATAGAGCGGTAGGGCAAGCGCCTGAAAGCAACGGAGCACGTGACCGGTCCATGGTGAGGGAAGCCGATTGCAAGGGGTTCATACAAGGAAGCAGGAGGGTAGCAGGGGGGTGTGGAGGGGAGGAATGGGGCCGCAGAGGCTCAGAAGCAGCTAGGGGAGGAAAGAGGGGAGCAGGTTAGGTGTGGGGTGGGAGAGGTGTCGTCATTCACGGGCATTCAATGGAGAAACTGCCTTGGACGTCATATCCAAGGCCCCCTTACCAGAGTGTGTCCAGGAAAACTGGACTACTCAAAAATCCAGGACACACGTGTCAACAAAAGCCAAATACACAAAAATACAAAAAGATGAAATCCTCGAATAAATCAACAATATTAAAGCCCCAACATTCGGCAAGAGGGAGCCCGTTTTTACATTTCTCTGAGAAAACATAGCCATACAATGAATCAAGGGTTTTTAATATTTTACCTCAATTTGAAATCCCCAAATCAAACCTCAACGCATTTCCAGTCAGTCGAGGCTGGTGATTTCACAACACACAGTTGCCTCCCTTCCTTATATTTGAAATTGTGTTGTGGAGAAGAACCCACTTCCATCTTTAAATAACATACATTACTGGATTAGCACAAACACAAAAAGGTAGGCAAGCCCGCAAACCCTCATTCCATGGGCATGAACATATGTAGAACAACAACGAACAAATAGAAATGAAGGTACTACATTGCCAGAAATGTATTTTATTATTCCATTTTTGGCTTTTTTCATATAACCGCATTTCCTGGCTTTGGCAGAAGAGAATACAAACTGGTAAACCACATGCATAATTCCCAAATATACAATGAATACTCAGGGGGCGGTTCATGGAATTTAGCGCAGAATTCGCGCAAGGACCGCGCGTTGCGAAGGATACTGCGCAGCCTGCGTATAGAAAGAAAAATGTGCGCAACGCGTATTCATGGAATTGGTCGCGGAAAGTAACCGCAGTCACGGAGCTCTGTCTCTCCAAGCATATATGAAACACTAGTGATTTTGGATCTGTGGCCCCCATAATATTTTCCATTACTAAAGAGGTGAGACACCACCCACTGTACGGCTTCCATTCCTCTTCCTTGAATTTTTCTTTGATTTTTTTACTGTGTTCAGAAACTCAGTTAGGACATACCCCAGGCAACCATGTCCCATCCTTTCTGCATTTCAGCCATTTGCCAATTTTTCCATAATAGATTCCTTACATTCTTGTGAACCATGTGATCCAGGGACACAGTGAGTACGGTCTCCTTTCCAAAACAGTGTTGGGTACGCATATAGGTACAGAGGGACCTCTTAATCAGAGGAGTAACCCAAGGGGTGTTCTTTCTGTATGTCCTCTGGTCTGCAGGGTGGCTTGGGAGATCTGAAGTTGAGGCTTTGGCCAACGGCACACTTTCAATTCATTCTGAGTAAGTGCGCCTTTCCCCCATATATTGGCTACACTCATATCCCTGGGGCTTCACACACTGGGCTTTATCAGTGGCTCTCGATTTCATTTTCACACATAGCGGCAGCGTGTCCTGATGAAGACATTCCCGTCTCCCCATTTGGGATCTGGTTGAAACTTGGTAGAGAGGGAAGTTGTTACAACCACCCACCCCCCATTAGTAGACCTCAAGATATTCAGGTTTTGAAGACAGCGGCCATCATCTCTAGATTGTCTCGCCTAGAAGACAGAATTCAGCATAACTACTCAAAATGCCTGATAACTGCTCTGCACTCCAAAATGTGGGTCTATTGAATTTCTATTGATTATTTGGTTTAGATCGTTAACCGATCAGGCAATGTCTTCCTTCCTCATTTGATCAAGAGGAAAAGGTGATGTATGCGCTTTGCACACTCTTCTCTGCGCCTTCCCGCAACTTTCCCCCCAATCTGGGGGACACACCCTTTGCACTTCCTTTGCACTGCCTTTGCACGTTGCGCGCTGTGTATTCCTTGTATATTGGAGAATTATCTATGCTGTTTCCCATTTTAATCTCTTGTGCCAAAGCCAGCTAAAGGCGGCTGTATGAAAAGAAGCCAAAAATGCAATAAAACAATACATTTTCTGCAATATTGTACTTTCATTCCTAGTTTGTCTTTGTCATGCTTTACTGGATTGCCTAGTAATCACTATAGGAGCACACTCTCTGTTGTGTTCTTTTGTTCTTTCAGGGTGAACGATACTTGAATTGTCTAACGCTTCTCTGTTAGGAATTCGTATTTAATATTAGGTTGATTTGCAGTGTGGTTTAATGCCTTTAGAGGAGCTTCGTTGAATACACGACTGTGCAGTGCCGCGGTGCATTCAAGCCGAACTAAAGAGAGCATGGGGTGAGGTGAGGTGCGAGGAAGAAATATGGGCTCAAGTTCCGGCTTACCCAATCCTGGGCACACCACTTTACATCGCTTTGTCTTATTCCCCTTAGCCGTGAAAATTGGGGGTCACCCAGAAGTGATTATAGTAGAAAAAGACTCACCCGTGCATAGCTTAATAGACTGCGCGACTGCCCCGCACGGGGCAGCAGTGACCTTTTGCATAGCGCAGGCAGGCAACAGGCTGGGCTGCCTCTCAGCTCCCCCCTGGCTGCCACTATGCACGACTCCCTCTCCGCATATGATATGGCATTTATAACGCGCCTACACGCAAGTGTTTCAAGGCGCATAGCCACGGGAATGGAATGCTGCCGCCGTCTTTGGAGGCTGGGAGGGACAGGGACTTGGAGAGCCTTCCTTCTCTTCTTCCTCTTTACTTTCCTGCTCCTTGCTGCTCGGAAATAGGAAAAGACTTCTAGCGCCGGTGGGCACTGACTCGAAACCAAAAGAAGTGGGAGCTAGAAAAAGAAAAAAAATAGACCTTCTCTATTTCTAGGCTGGGTGGGTGTTGGATACCATTTTTTTCTGTGTCTGGCACTAGCAGCCCGCTCGTGCTAGGAATTCTAGCAGTGGGGGTTGGGGGCTTGCGCCAGAAATAGAAAACACATTTTCGTCATAGTCCAACTAATGGGGACACCCGAAAGGAACCCCCTGTTCTCAGTCTTTCTTTGGTTCTTCACTGTCAAGTGTTTTTTCTTTACATGCCATTTCCCTTTGAGCTGCCTGTTGAAGACAAATAAGGTGGCAGAAAAAACAAGATGCCAACATGCCCCGTATTGATGCGTGTGACATGGTGTCTATACTGTGAACATTATAAGAGACATAGGCATCGCTCATGCCTGACTGCCCCCTGGTGAGTGCTCTCCCCCAACCTCCCAGAGGAGGAGAGCTGTCCCCTCGCCAGCCTCTGGTGGTGATGAGTGAAGCCAGTGCTACAAGGTGGAGTAGGTGTGTGTTGGCTTCCTACAATATTGGCGCTTTACACATGTCCTATAGCGATGAGAGATATATAGTCCACTCATTGCAGATTGATGCCATTAGGTGGTTATTGTCACCATGGGTGCCGACACGTGTTTCCACCACTCAAGGGTCTTTATCAAGGCTATTGTGATTCATTCCTGTACCTTCGGTTGGTTTGACGTGTTGCCAGTGGTGGTTGGATGCACTGAATAGTGCTTCTTAACGGCTCAATGCCAAAGTGTGAACTGCTTCGCGATTGGTGAATCCAACCACCACTGGCAACAGGCAACATCAACCCAATGTACAGGAGGAGAAGGCTGTAATGTCCCATTACCTCCACGTCCACTCTTCCTCGTCCCAGTACTTACTTCATGAGGCACCCGCCTCCGACACAGGACCTTCTTCTATTTCTTTAAATCCCTATAACTCCTCCCCCACATCCATGTCACTCAGTTTAAATTTTTCCTGCCTCTGGCAGGTTGGACTTTTTCTTCCCGGTGCGGGGCGCCAGGGAGCACCGATTGCTGGCCCCCTGGGGGGGCTGTGTGGCGGGGCCCTCGGCTCCCTCAGGTGTGGCACTGCTCCTGGGCCCCCTGCGGGGCTTGGGGTCACAGTTGAGCTGGATTGCCTCGCTCGGTTCTTTGCTGGGCTCCGGACCGCAGCGTGAGCATTGTGTCCCGGGTCCTGCACGGCCCGGGGGAAGGTAAGGAGAGGGGAGGACTGGGCTTGGTGTTTTCCCCTCTCCTCCTGTTTTGGCCATCTTGATTCGACTTGGCAGTGTGGGCTAGCCTTCCCTTTTGTTGTGGGCCTCTCTGCTTCTTGTCGTGGGGTGACAGTGGCAGAGAGTCTTTGGGAGTGCGGGGGCTCTGTTCTGTCGCTGGCATGTCACATACCACCCGCTCCTCAGACACACACAGCACAGGATGCACCGGATGTTGGCTGCATTATCTGGGGGAAGGTAAGGAGAGGGGAGGACTGTGCTTGATGTTTTCCCCTCTCTTGCTGGTATGGCCATTTTGACTCCTTCAACATGCCGTTTTCCTCGTGCTTTGTGTGCACATCTTTATTGGAAATGATGGCAAGCACTTGGCAGTATGGGCTAAGCCTTCCCTTTTGTTGTGAGGCCTCTCTGCTTCTTGTCGTGGGGTGACTATGACAGAGTATTTGAAAGTGCGGGGGCTCTGTTCTGTCGCAGGCATGTCACATACCACCAGCTCCTCAGACACACACAGCCCAGTATGCACCGGATGTTGGCTGCATCCCTTGCGTGCTGCCTGTGAATACGGCGCAGATTTTGGACACATCTGCAAGCGGCCGGAAGGGTACCGGCCTGGCATAGTCTACACTTCGGGTTCGGGTCTCAGCGGTGCTGACTCGGTCCTTCATCCTTCCTAGACCGATGCATTGGAACGATTTAGAGCATGGGGCTACCAGCTACTGGATACAGGGCTCAAACCACCTCTCAGTCATGTGGTGTGTTAGTGGTGTGTTTGGGTCTGTGCTAGCTATGGACGCAGACTCCTTGTCCTGTCCTCTTCCTCTAAACTGCGCAAGGGAAAGTCAAAGGAGTTGATTTGCTTTTCCCTTGTCCGGCATGGGATTATGGAAAATGATCATGGAAGTAACGGCCATGCAGGGGGTTCCCAGTGTCTCTTCTTTTAGGCCCTAGGTCCTCCGGTGCTGACGTGTTGCTTTCACGCCTCCTCTCAGACTTGTGGGAAGTGATAGGGCACATGGTGGCGCATGTCTGTGCTTGGAGGGGTTTCTCAGAGCCCCTGGTGCCGGTGGAGGGGGATGTCACTTCAGTGGGTTTTCCAGTATAGGCATACCTCAGGTAGGGGGTTGCCTTTGATGTCGGCTATCCGGGATGGATTGCTTTGCCCCGCTTTGTGACAGTACTCTGCCCTTTTGACGCCAGCCTGGTGGCTCCTCTGTCGGCTGAGGGGGCCATAGTCTGCTGGACTTCTGGCCTGTCCAGTATCTTCCTTTTGATAGGTCAAATCTTTTTGTGGGCTGACAAGCATGCTGTTATATTGTGGCGCAGGCCTGTTTCAACGTCCTGTGATTTCCCTCTGGTGCAAGTGCAGTGACTGGCGGTTTTCCCTGGCTCCTCGTCTCTATCTTCTCGGAGGTGTATGGGACCGGTGGGGTTCGGCTTCCTGGGTAATGGGCTCCTTCTGGAGGGGGTATCAGTTGCCGTTCCTGTCTCCTCCTGTCCAGGTTTGCATGGTTAGGACTTTGGTACCCAGCTCACGGTCCAAGTAGTTGCCCATGGGATCCGTTCTCTCCGAACGGTTGTTGTGGGTTACCGTCTTGCCCGTTCCTCTCCCTGTTCAGGGTCAAGTTTTCTACTTGCGGGTGTTCCTGGTCCCTATGCCTTCTAGGATGTGTCACCTGCTTATGGGTCTCAAGACCCTGCACTGCTTGTCCGGACGTCTGGGGAGAGCGTACTCTGTATGTTGTGCAGGGGGGGCGCTTGCTGGCTGTTCTGGGCTGGGTTCTCAGAAGGCAGTATGTCTCGACTCACCTGTTGCTGAAGTTACGGGGCACGTGGCGTCTTGCATGTTTTCCAGTTCCTTGAGCCTGTCTTCGGTTACGTCTCCTGGTGTCTTATACTCTCTCCCACTGGCTCCCGACATCTCGGCTTTCGTAGTTTTGTTTTCAGTGTCCCCAGCGCTGCGAGTGTCCCTGCTATGGTGGCGGGGGGTTTCAGGTCTACAGGCTGAGGTGTGCATGGTCCTTCCTCCTGTGACCTCTCCTACTACCAACACCAGCAGAAAGGGTATACATTGGGGGTCCTCTCAGCTCAAGGGTTGTGAGATCTGGGGAGAGCCGGTGATCATCCAATTGGCAAGAGTTGTGCCATTGTGCAAGCTCTGGTGTACTTCGAGGAGTTGCTGGACGGTCGGCGGTTTTTGGTCCGATCGGACAATACGACGGCCTTGGCATATGTGAACTACAAAAGGGGTTCCGGCTGTTCCTTGAATGCTCTGGCAGCGCTGATAGGCACCTGGGAGGAATCTCATCTGGTGTATCTGCTGGCCTCACGTATCAGAAGGGTGGACAATGTTCAAGCGGATCTTCTCAGACGCCGGTTTTCACTCCTCTGCAGAACTGGTCCTGTTGGCGCAGGTCTTTGCGGTGACCTGTGTCAGATTAGGGTCCTTGGGTCTAGACCTGTTTGCATCCCCGGCCTCAGCAGAAGTTCCCCTCTTCTGCTCTCGGTTTCAGGTTGAGGGGATTGGGGGATGGACTCCCTCTCTGTACAGTGGCCTTGGGGTTTTCCTTTATGCCTTTCCGCCTATTCCCCTTCTGCCCCGGGTGGTTTGGCGCATCTGAGTGTCCAGGGTGACTGTGTTGTTGTTAGCTCTGTTCTGGTGCCGCCGGAGTTGGCTCCCCTCTCTGTTGGAGCTTCGTTCCTAGGAACCTTGGCTGGTTCCGAGGTGGCCGTGTCCCCTTCAAGGGGATCTGCGGTTAGAATTCCACCGGATGCAATGGGCGGTGTGGCTATTGCTCAGTCTAGGTTGATATCTCAGGGGTTCTCAGATCCTGTAGTTGAGTCCAAATGGATGCTCTTAGACCCTCCACTCTGAAGGTGTTAGGCAGACATTGGGGCCATATCCGAGACTGGTATGGGCAGTCTGAGATCCCTCCCCTGCGTTCTGGCCTCTGATATCCTTCGGTTCCTCCAGGAGGGGTTTTGACAGGGGCCTGGCAGTTTTTCCAGGCTTCGCTCTCAGCGGGCCTCCATGAAATTCCTTTTGGGGGACTCTGACGGTCACTTGGATGGGGAGGTGTTGGTGGGGAAGTTGATCCAGGGTTTTTCTTCTTCCCTTCCTTGTGCTGATAAAGGGTTTTCCTTTTGGGATCTCCCTCTTGTATTACGGTTCCTTCACGGGCCTCCTTTTGAGCCCATTTCCGAGATTGATATCAAACATCTTACACTGAAATCTGCTTTTCTTATTGCCCTCACTTCTGCCCGTAGGCTTGGGGAGATTGGGGCTCTCTTATGTCACGCTCCTTTCCTGAGGGTGCTGCCAGACTCGGTGGTGCCGGGGTGTGGTCCGAAGTTTCTCCCTTCAGTTGTCTCTCGGGTTTCACACCTCTCAGGGTCTGGTTCTCCCTGACTTCTTTCATGATCCAAGAACGCCTGAGGAGGTGGCTCGGCTTAACATTGATGTCCGGCGGGACGCGTTGGAGTATTTGGCTTGGTTTGCCTTTTCCACCAATCTGATAGTCTTCTGATTGCTTGTGGTCTGGCTGGGGCTGGGCATAACGCATCTGTGGTTTCCATTTTCCGGTGGTTCCGGGTTGTGATCTCTAGGGCCTATGTGGCTTCTGGCCTGCCTGTGCCTGCGCACAATCAGGGGCGGTCTACCAGGGGTTTCGCGGCTTCCTGGCCCGATGTAAGGAGGGTTTTTCTCTGCAAGAGATTTGTATGGCTGCCGCCTTGGCTGGTCTAGGCATTTTCATCAACCGCTATGGGTTGAGTTTCTCCCACTCGGGGGTTGGTTCCTTCGTGGTTGGAGTTTTTTGTCTGTGGGGATGTGATTTAAGAGTTATTGTGGGTGTGTTTTGCTGCACTGTTTTTGGCTCTGTCTCATTGGGACCTTTTCCCCGTTGATGCTTTGGTATACCTCATGAAGTAAGTACTGGGACGAGGAAGAGTGGACGTGGAGGTAATGCTCTGATTACTTACCGGTAATCTTCATTACTCCTAGTCCTACTCTTCCTCGTCACAGTACTGACGACCCTCCTCACCCTCCCTGCGGGGAAGGTCCCATGCTCCGGCTTGGTAATATGAAACTGAGTGACATGGATGTGGGGGAGGAGTTATAGGGATTTAAAGAAATAGAAGAAGGTCCTGTGTCGGAGGCGGGTGCCTCATGAAGTAAGTACTGTGACGAGGAAGAGTAGGACTAGGAGTAATGAAGATTACCGGTAAGTAATCAGAGCATTTCTACTGTCGTTCTTAGTGAAAGGAGTCCAGTCTCCTTTCTGTTGTTGGTTCTAGTGGGCTGCGACCCACGTGTTATCAAGGGGCGGGGCTACCGCCCGAGGCGCCAGTTCGGCCTGTATTGAATGAAGTGTTGGAAGCTACGAATACTGGCTCCGAGTTTTATTTGAATCATTGAGTATATTATGTCCGTCTTTCATTGCATGCTTTCACCTACAACAATGGCGGCGAGGCTTCTACAATAACACATGAGTGTCGTGAACCTGCGTGCCGCTCACATCACTCCTCCAGGAGCTGCAGCCTGGAAGCTCACGCGGCTGACAACCTAGACCGACTTAAGGCCAGGACAATACGCAGCTCCATGCTCCTCATGCCAAGGACGGTGAGCATACTCCAGCGATATTACGCCACCACGACAGACAGCATGACGGTGCAGGCTGTACGTGTCACCCAGCATTATTGCTGAGGGCGTATCAAGCGCACCTCTTCATTCACACCGCTAGACACGTGGCACTTACAAGCGGGCCCCAGTCTCCCGCGTTACAATAAACCTCCTCAGAAAACGGGTCCTTCACATCCCGGTCACAAGCATGTACGTCGTTCTTCACGAAAGAGACGCTCATCACAGAATTTGGCACAATTCATGCACCAGAATCTCCTACTGCCAGTACAGCATCACCATTCTACTGTCAATTTGCATGCCCACAGGAGACGTTTCTCGAGCCCATCTCAAATCTGCCATCCTCTACAGCTACAGTGCACCAAGACCCTCATTCACCCAAGCATTAAGGTGAGAACCTGCATCTCTCACATCTGCCATCATGTCAACCAATGGAGCAGACAGTACTCTGCAGAGTCCCCAATCCAGCTCTACTCCCTGCCACCCTGACCACAGAGCAGAAAGTGGCACAGAATCACTTCAGCTACAAGCCATGCCACCAGACGTCAGGAGCCTGGCACCCAGATGGGCCCGATGGCTTAAAGAACTGCAGATATATATTGATGCGTCAGGGGTTCGCAAAGAACACCGCCTAAGCGGAATTCAAATGCACTTGCTTGGCCCGCAGGTAAGGGACATCGTATTTGAGCTGCCAGAAAGCAACACAGACACATTCCAAGGCGTCCTTGACTCCCTGAACAATTATCTTGCACCATTGAGAAATGTAGACTACAAAAGACATATTTTCCACACCACCACCCAAGAAAGAGGTGATGAGACTGAGAAAATGGCCCAAATATTGTGATTTCGATCGATAGTTGACAGACAAAGCACTCAAAGCACGGGCAATAGCTGGCTGCGAACCCCCTGAATTCCGCACAAAACTTCTCCCGAAAAGCTTAATGCTAGAAAAAAATCATACAGCTAGCAAGAGCTGATTCTACCCTGGCTCTGCAAACAGAGTCGCTCGGCAACATCGAAATCACACCGTCCGCTTCAGCAGCAACGGTGTGCCGCAGTCGCACGCCAGGAGACACATCAGAACAAAAGAAATGCTATAGATGCGGATTTAAATTCCCACATCTTGGTCGTGCCCGGCAATAGGTCATCATTGTGACAAATGCGGTGGCGAAAACCACTTTCTGTCTGCAGGAATATTAAATTCTTTCAACCAACAGAAACAGGCAGAGACTCCTGGAGACAAGATGGCCGCCACTCAACGTGGGGAAAGTCCACGACCCCACATGAGGGGATCACCCACCACCAGCAGGCGCCACTCGCACAGAACATCAATGGAGCCACCACGCAAAGACAGATGGCGAGAGGAAAGGAGGGACAGCTCCAGTCATTACAGGAGCAGGCACGACTCACAATGAAGGAAACCAAGACAGAAGATTAGATATCTGGAAGAATCGCCACGACGGAGACGTGATTCACAGTCATCCTCATCCAGTGAGGACCGCAAGAGACGAACGTTTATGCCATTGGCAACAGCATAGCCGCAGAATATAGTCCGACATTACTGCTACAATTAAACGGACAAAACCAATCATTCTCATTTGACACCGGAGCAAGAGTAAATGTAATAAATGATGACACCTACACGTCCCTCACCACGAAAAAGGAATTAAGTGAAGCAGACACCCTGATTTATCCCTACGGGTCAAACAAACCCCTTAATTGCCGAAGGCATGTTCACGGGCACATGCCAATGTAAAGATAAAAGCCAAAGAGTCAAAATCTACGTTATAAAAGGAGAAGTACCAGGGGGGAAGTATTCTGAGCTTCAAGTCAGCCACGCAAATGGGCCTCATTCACATCATGTATCAAATGAAGTCTGCATACACCACCAGTCCGAAGGATACGATACAGAAAATGTTTCCGGCACTCTTCAAGGGTCTGGGAAAGCTAAAGGACAAGCTGATCAAGCTACTCATCGACCCGCACATTCCACCGACAGCTCAACACTACAGGGGCATTCCCCTCAACATCCAGAGGCACGTGGAAGATGAAATTCAATCCCTGCTACAGCAAGACATCATTGAACCGGCATCTGGACTCACACCAGGGGTATCCCCAATCGTGCCCGTGCCCAAAAAGGAAAACAAAACGAGCATCTGCATTTGCGTAGACATGAGGGCGCACCAAATGTAGCCATCGAAAGAGAGCGTTACCTCGCCCCCAGGATGACGGGCATGATGCACCTACTTCCTGGGGCAAAAGTATTTTCAAAACTGGACTTAAACGAAGGCTACCACCAGCTTGAACTGCATCCATCGTCAAGATACATCACCACATTCTCGACACACCTGGGATTATTTAGATACAAAAGGCTCAGCTTCAGCGTATCATCAGCGGCCAAAATCTTTCAAAATGAAATTCACCAAGTGATTAAGCACATCCCAAATTGCTTAAATTATAGTGATGACATTTTAATCTTTGGCACCACCCAAGAAATACATGATGGCCCTTGAAAACGCTCATCTCACACTCAACCCAGACAAGTGTGAAATCAGCAAATCAACGTTAAAATTCTTTGCACATATATTTTCGAGCAACGGCCTACAACCTGACCCCGAAAAGGTGGTCCTCACAACCATACATGGCAAACCGTCTGCCAAGATGCCGCCACGTATCGCCAGGTGGTGACTAAGGCTAAAAGAGTATTCTTTCAGAATCATACATCACCCGGGAAAGGACAACAACCTGGCAGACTTCCGGTCAAGATAGCCACTCAATACATAAGCTACCTGATAAGCAATGCGCTCCGCGAATCCATCAAAAGGCTGCAACTAATAGAGGCCACACAGGAGGACCAACTGCTCCAAACAATACAAGAGTGTCTGAAGTCTGATCAACGGCACAACAGACTCAACCACAGACAAACCCTATCTCCAAGTGAAGAAAGAGACAGACACACATTATCAATATCTCCAGAAGGCCTTCTGCTAAAAGAAAACAGAATCGTCATCCCAGCTAGACTGCAGGAACAAGTATTAGACCTAGCGCACTTGGGACACATGGGAATAGTGCTGACCCAATGGCAACTCAGAACCAAAGTGTGGTTTCCCCAGATGTACAAAAAGGTGAAACAATTACTGGGCAAGTGCCTTATATGCAGGCAGTTGCCCCACGCACATTCCCAGAGCTGCTTAAAACATCATCAATGCCTATGCAAGTATGGGATGAAGCGGCCATTGACATGTTCGGGCCCCTGGCAAACAGCAACTACGTGCTAGTGATCGTTGCTGAAATGTCCCGATTCTGCGAAGTACACCTCATCCACTCCACAAGCACCCAGGCAGTAATACCATCACTAGACAAGACATTTGCGGACTACAGGATCCCGGCCACAGTAAAATCATACGCGGTCCACCATTCAGCGGGCACGACTTTGCCATGTTTGCAGAACACCTTGGTTTCCAACATCGCAAGATCACGCCACTGTGGCCACAAGCGAATGGAATGGTGGAGAAATTCATGAGCAACCTACAACTTGTCCTCCAAGTCTGCTCCATAACCAACGGATCATTCATGCAGGCCGTCTGCACGCTACTTCGAGAATACAGAAACACACCTCACAGTTCGACGGGGGAATGTCCATCCACCTTGATGTTTGGATGAGTGTTAAGACCCACGCTACCTCACAACCACAGTGCCGTTCTTCCCAAAGCTAAATGGACATTGCAAGAGCGAAAGACAAGGAAAGCAAAGCAAGGATGAAAGAATATATGGACCTCCGGAGACATGCAAAACCAGGTTCCATCCAAGTAGGTGACCAAGTCCTGGTCCGACAAAATCAAAATGCCAAAGATAACCAACCACTGAAGCCAGAGCAAATGACCGTGACCCACATACATAGGGTCAATGATAACCGCTGCAAGCCCACAAGGCACCATTACACCTCGTTTTTCCAGACTTTTGAAGGTGACCGGGAACCAGCCAGTATTGAGTTAACAAAGGCAAACAGTCATCAGACATACAGAGAAGAAGACAGAGATGCCGATGACAGGGACAGTGACTGTGCAAACACAGGTGAGTAGCCACCTGCACGCAGCCCATCACGGAGGACAATACGCAAGCCATTGAGATGGATCGAAGAGATGACTTACCCACCCCAGTTATATGCTAAGGAAGGGGGAGATGTAATGTCCCATTTCTACTGTCATTATTAGTGTAAGGAGTCCAGTCTCCTTTCTGTTGTTGGTTCTTTTGGGCTGTGACCCACATGGTAGCAAGGGACAGGCTACCGCCAGAGGAGACAGTTTGCGCTTTATTGAATAAAGTGTTGGAAGCTACAAATACCGGCTCTGCGTCTTATTTGAATCATTGAGTATATTACGTCTGTCTTTCATTGCATGCTTTCACCTACAACAAAGGCAAGGGAGATACTCATGGCTTCAGCTGGAGGGAGAAAGCAGGGTTTCCACTCCTTCTGCACATGTCAGGTCTCCCCATCTTGACTCTTCCTGAAACCTCCTCGGCACTCCATTGGCTGCATTTTCACATAAAGTCGCCACCTAGGTTCCAGCTGGCTGCCGGGGGTGTGAAGCAGGAGTCTGTAGGAGAAGGGGGTCCCAGGAGCAGCAACACTAGCCCTACTAGGCTCCAGAAGACCCTCTACTGTCAGATCTTACTCCCGTCACTACACCACTCTCTCTCCACATGGTATACGGCATATGGCAACCCCTATCCAGAAGCCCCCCTAGGAACCAGGCACTTCCTTCAGGAAGGGGTGGCATCAGGACACTCGGCGGGCAATGGCAGAGGGTCTCCCATCTCTTGAAGGGTTGTGAGATCTCGCGGTCCATTGCCAGTTCCCCCTTCCCTTCCTGGGACCACCCCCTGGTGGCCAGGGCTCTCCAGAACGCTCTCTTAGTTGTTTGCGGTTGGCAATCTCTCGGCTAAGGCACTGCCACTGCACACAAGGCTGCGGAAACTTAACATGATGGAAGAGGGTGTAGGGGCCTCTTAAGCCCTCTCCATAAAGGGGCGTGTCCCACTAAAATGTATTATTTAAAGAAAAGTAGGCTGAAGATCACCAGTAAGTATTTAAGGCGTTTCCGAAACTGGTCACTAGATGGCAGGAGATCCAAGCATTTGATATGATGTGATATGGCATTTATGACACGCCTATACACAAGTGTTTCAAGGCGCGACGAGGCAAGGGAGGGGAAACAGAGGGAAGACAGAGACATCGATCTTACTAGGCCAGGTGTCATTCAATTCGTGCAAGTGTAGGGGAGCGGGGAGGGGAGAAGTGCTGGGGAGATGGATGGGCAAGAGCAGGACATGGAATCAGTGCAACAAGTACTGCAGCCAACAGGTGGAAAGTGACTGTGTTAAAAGGGCAGACAACAGGTGTCTAATAAGTGCAGGAGAGGGGAATGTAGGGTTGTAGATACAGACCACAAGTGCAGGGGTTGCAGGGGGAAGTGCAGGTGTGCAACTGGGCAGGCAGGGACCTGGGCCAGAGTTCAGAGAGTAGCCAGGTGACCAGTCCAGTATCAGACAGGAAATCAGCAGGGGAGGGGAAGAGAGAATGCAGAAGCAAAGAGGCAGGTCTTGAGGTGCTTCTGGAACCGTAGATGGTTCTCCTTGAGTTTCAGAGAGGCTGTTCCAAAGGGAGGCGCCAGCCGAACGAAAGAGATCTACCACCAACACATTGCATAGAGAAACAACTGACCAAGAGGGAGTTGGAGGTGGAGGAGCGAAGAGCTTGAGAGGGAAGATATTTTCGGGGAGAAAGCGTGTAAATGTATTGTACCAGCCTTGGCAGAATTCAAGTGGCTTCGATGTGTTGCTAATCTGCACAATCCATGTTACTGGCAAGACACAGACGCAGCAGGTGCATTAACTTACCACCAGGACTGCATATAGAAGTCTTCCTTCAGCAGCAGTATGGCAAAACAACCAGAAAGGGAACCGTGACGTGTGCAGCCAGGCAGAGAATACTTGGTAAAATATTTATTTTTTCAATTATTTTGCAAGAGTCATTTTTACAAAAAAAACATACAGTGTATTAAAAATAATGATACACAAAAAAACAAGTACTTTTTATTCCAAATAAAAGAAACTGTAACAAAATGGAAGAGCTTGGGTTATGAGAGGCGCGTTTAACTATCAGGCTCCCGGGGGCCATTGTCACAGGACAATACTTGCGTCTTTCGCCACCTTCCGTGCCCACGTGGACTGTGGACACGTGGACATCGGCAGAGTGAGGACCCCCCTAGTAGTGGAGCAGGAAGAGCATGCGCTCCACAGGGATTCCACGCATGGCACGCGTGCAGAACCACGTGACACTCGGATTACCCCACAGGGCACAACCCCTTGGACACTTCCGCCACGCTCATCACAACTCGATCCTCACACATCGCCAACAAAAGGGTGACCAGTGCTGGGACCTACCTGGTATTTTGCCAATAGTCCCAGCATCGCGATACTTTTAAAGGTTTTGAAACCCCGTCCTGGGATTTGGCGATGGCTGGCCATTGTCCCAATTTTTGCCAGTAGCCCTGCCAAAATCATGCCAAAATCGGCCCGCTCACAGCTCTTATACTCGCGTTTCATACCCTACCCCTTTCTCCATGGCTTCTCTCCTCCAAAGGCTTTCAATAAACATGTACTTTGTCTGGAAAAGGCCACCGACATAGACTTAGGACTATAGTTACGTTGGAGGCCTATGTGTGTTTTTTGTCCTTCTTTTGTGCTTAAGTCCACCAAAACTGTAGTCGAACTTCTGTGTTGGTGGCCTGTCCCAGTTTTTTAATTAAAAAATCTGGTCACCCTACCAACGAATTCTCACCAATGTTTCACTCATAATCTCACTCAGGGGAAGGCATGTCTCACTCATCATCTCACCCAGGGGAAGTGATGTCTCACTCATCATCTCACCCAGGGGAAGGCATGTCTCACTCATAATCTCCCCCAGGGGAAGACATATCACACTCATCATCTCACCCAGGGGAAGTAATGTCTCACTCATACTCTCACCAGGGGAAGGCATGTCTCACTCATAATCTCACCCAGGGGAAGGCATGTCTCACTCATAATCTCCCCCAGGGGAAGACATATCACACTCATCATCTCACCCAGGGGAAGTAATGTCTCACTCATAATCTCACCAGGGGAAGGCATGTCTCACTCATAATATCACCCAGGGGAAGGCATGTCTCACTCATAATCTCCTCCAGGGGAAGACATATCACACTCATCATCTCACCCAGGGGAAGACATATCACACTCATCATCTCACCCAGGGGAAGTAATGTCTCACTCATAATCTCACATGGGGAAGGCATGTCTCACTCATAATTTCACCCAGGGGAAGGCATGTCTCACTCATAATCTCCCCCAGGGGAAGACATATCAGACTCATCATCTCACCCAGGGGAAGTAATGTCTCACTCATAATCTCACTCAGGGGAAGGCATGTCTAACTCATCATCTCACCCAGGGGAAGTGATGTCTCACTCATCATCTCACCCAGGGGAAGTGATGTCTCACTCATCATCTCATCCAGGGGAAGGCATATCTCACTCATCATCTCACCCAGGGGAAGTCATATCTCACTCATAATCTCCCCCAGGGGAAGGCATGTCTCACTCATCATCTTCCCCCAGGGGAAGGCATGACTCACTCATCATCTCCCCCATGGGAAGGCATATCTCACTCATCATTTCACCCAGAGGAAGTCACGTCTCACTCATCATCTCACCCAGGGAAAGGCATGTCTCACTCATCATCTCCTCCAGAGGAAGTGATGTCTCACTCATCATCTCACCCAGGGGAAGGCATGTCTCATCATCTCACCCAGGGGAAGGCATGTCTCACTCATTTCTCCCCTTATTCCTGAACATTGCTCTTAAAACATCAAAACTCACTCCTTGACTCAATCCCCATCTGACTCCCCAGAAGAGAAATCCCACACATTGTTTCACTCATCAGACACCAGGTCTCCATTGGTTGCCATGGCATTACTCACACACGCGTGGATATCTGAGAGGGTTGATGGGCACTGTCATGGCCTAATGGACCCCAATTTCACATGTGGCCCCACCGGTACTCCTGGGGTGCACACCCAGGATTTCTGTAAATCTTTCAATCGTGCTGCTGCCCCCCTCATTCCAAACATGATAGTCTTTAACTTAAATGCGGAAGTGGGCGGAGCCTGCAATGATCTCTTATGGGGGTCCAGGATGAGCGCACGTGCTCTCAGCATTTAGGGGATCATAGGGTGCCAATGGGAGGGGAGGGGGGGTCTCCATCTTGAGCTTCCACCCAAGACTTGTGGGGTGTTGAGCAGGTCCATGAGTGAACAGAAATGTGTCCTGCACCAGTACGTTTCCCAGTGAACCAGTACTGGCCACTCAGGAAACAGATGCAAAGGGGGAACACCTCCTTTGCTCAAGAGCACACAGGCTCACGTGGAGATGTGGGGATTAGAGCCGCTCCCATGGCCTCGCCACGCGTCTGCCATGGGAAGGGTTAAGTTCCATTCCTAGCAAGTGGGTGCAGTCCAGGCCCGGGTCAGCGATGCCGCTTGGAAGTCCCATCAGTGAGCAGGTGGGCTCTGATCCCCCGTGCAGCTGGACGCTAGAAGCGGGGTACCGGTGGCGCACCCCGCTGCTGCCCCCTGGAGTGCAGCTCATCCCCAGTGCTTGGAACGGCGCTCCTAGAAACAGTCTCTGATGAGGACCCCGGATTGGGCGCTGAAGGCTGATGCCCGAGTCCTCCTCCTCTGTCCCTGGAGGAGAGACCCCGCCAGAAGCGGGGATGGACCCCAGGCCCCGGCAATGGTGAAGGAAGAAGGAAGCCTGGATTGCAGGGGCCAGAAGCCCCCCAGGGAGCAAGGGAGGCTGGGGTGCCACAGGCAGGAGGCGCGGGGTGCCTCACAGGAGAGAAGGGCGGGTGACAGAAACAGAGGAAAGAAGAGACCGAGGATGGGCGGAGGTGTCAGGATGTGAGAGTGACAGGTGTAATACCTCACAGGAGGGGGGAGGGGGGCAAAGCGGGAGAGGGAGAGGGATGAGCCTGTGCGTATTTGTATTCACCCTTATAAAGGGCGGCCCCAGCTAAGGCTGCCGGCCACAGGAGCCACGGCGGCCCCCAGGAACCTGCCGCCTCCTGGAGGGCCACGGGAGCCAGGGCGCCCCCCAGGAACCTGCCGCCTCCTAGAGGGCCACGGGAGCCAGGGCGCCCCCCAGGAACCTGCCGCCTCCTGGAGGGCCACGGGAGCCAGGGCGGTCCCCAGGAACCTGCCGCCTCCTGGAGGGCCACAGGAACCCGTCACTGCGTGTCCACCCCTAGAATCCACAGAGAGCAAAGAAAGAAAAAGGGCAGGAAAGGGGCAGGGGGAATGCAGAGCAGTGACGAAAGGCGAGCAGGAGTGGTGGCACAGGGATGGGGAGAGATGGGGAGAGCGGCCTGCGAGACAGATGGGGGAATTACCGGGGGAAACTGGAGGTAGTGGCTCAATAGACATGTGTGGGGGCAGTGATGGGGGGGCTTCAGGGTGATCTGGCCCTAGAGAGAGGTGTCGGTTAAATTGGGGGAGGGTGGGGTGGGTGGAGGCAGCTAGATAGACAGCAGATGGCTCCAGCTTTTGGAGGGAGATCTGAGTGTAGAAGCCAGAGGGACAGCAGCTGAGTGCAGTGTTGGAGGGAGATCTGGGGTGCTGGTGTGGCCAGAGAGACAGCTGTTGGGTGCAGTGTTGGAGGGAGATCTGGGGTGCTGGAGTGGCCAGAGAGACCGCTGTTGGGTGCAATGTTGGAGGGAGATCTGGGGGTGCTGGTGAGGCCAGAGAGACCGCTGTTGGGTGCAGTGTTGGAGGGAGATCTGGGGTGCTGGTGTGGCCAGAGAGACAGCTTCTGGTTGCAGCGTTGGAGGGAGATCTCTGGGTGCTGGTGAGGCCAGAGAGACCGCTGTTGGGTGCAGCGTTGGAGGGAGATCTGGGGGTGCTGGTGAGACCAGAGAGACCGCTGTTGGGTGCAGCGTTGAAGGGAGATCTGGGGGTGCTGGTGAGGCCAGAGAGACAGCTGTTGGGTGCAGCGTTGGAGGGAGATCTGGGGGTGCTGGTGAGGCCAGAGAGACAGCTGTTGGGTGCAGTGTTTGAGGGAGATCTGGGGGTGCTGTTGTGGCCAGAGAGACAGCTGTTGGGTGCAGCGTTGGAGGGAGATCTAGGGTGCTGGAGTGGCCAGAGAGACCGATGTTGGGTGCAGTGTTGGAGGGAGATCTCGGGTGCTGGCGAGGCCAGAGAGACAGCTGCTGGGTGCTGTGTTGGAGGGCGATCTCGGGTGCTGGAGTGGCCAGAGAGACAGCTGCTGGGCGCAGTGTTGGAGGGAGATGTAGGGCGCTGGAGTGTCCAGAGAGACAGCTGCTGGGTGCAGTGTTGGAGGGAGATCTCGGGTGCTGGAGTGGCCAGAGAGACCGCTGTTGGGCGCAGTGTTGGAGGGAGATCTCGGGTGCTGGAGTGGCCAGAGAGACCGCTGTTGGGTGCAGTGTTGGAGGGAGCTCTCGGGTGCTGGCGAGGCCAGAGAGACAGCTGCTGGGCGCAGTGTTGGAGGGAGATCTCGGGTGCTGGAGTGGCCAGAGAGACAGCTGCTGGGTGTAGTGTTGGAAGGAGATCTGGGGGTGCTGGTGAATCCAGAGAGACCGCTGTTGGGTGCAGTGTTGGAGGGAGATCTCCGGTGCTGGCGAGGCCAGAGAGACCGCTGCTGGATGCAGTGTTGGAGGGAGCTCTGGTAGTTGGCGGCAGGATAGGCAGCTGTTGGGGTCACGGCTGGAGGGGAGGTGGTAACAGTGTCCATATAAACAGCTCTTGGCTGCAGTGTTGGGGACAGAACTGTTTCTGGGTGCGCTCACGCTACGGAGCGGGTGTCAGCATTCGGTCCTCCGCCTTTGGTGGTGCCTTGCTCTGGGGCCTCTTCTACTCCCCGCCTTCTCGCTTCTCATATGTGCCCGCGCTGCCCGTCTCTCTCTTTGTGAAAGCTCCGGTGAGTCCTCGTACAGGCCGCTCGGGGCACAGTCAGTTCACGGTTGGCACCTGGTTCTGAAAGAGGCTGAATTCTTTGGCTTTGAGGCGCAGACTGGCAATGCTGTTGGCCATGTTCACCCCCTGGGGCGGTGGGCTACTGCTGCTGGTGGGTGGGGTATAGGGTGGTGCCGTGCTGTGGAAAAAGAGAAATAGAAACAAAATGAAAGCACAGCAGCGGAGGGCAGCCATTTTGTGACAATCGGGTGTAAGGCCTGCACGCTCACTACAGGGCCGGACAGGGAACCAAAAGAGGCCCTGCAAATAATGTTCTAAGTGGCCCCATATTACATATTTTCAGCAAGCCCAAACCTTTTTCTCTGAGAAAATGTGGAAATAGCATAGGTTACAACCCAAAAGAGGTAGAGGGTGCAGAGGCCTACCAGGAAATCTGCAGAGTTCCCCATAGGCCAGTCCACCCCTGCCCAGTGTGTAGAGGCCTACCGGGAAATCTGCAGAGTTTGCTGTAGGCCAGTCCACCCCTGGCCAGTTTGTAGAGGCCTACCGGGATATCTGCTGAGTTTGCTGTAGGCCAGTCCATCCCTAGCCCCTGTGTAGAGGCCTAGGGGGAAATCTGCAGAGTTTGCTGCAGGCCAGTCCACCCCTTGTCTCTAGTGATGCAGAGGCAAGAGATCCAGCCGGGATCCCGGGGAATCAGAGTTTATCGAGAACAGCACACAGGGACCGAGGAGAAGCGCTTGGGAGGGGTCGAGATTATCTAGAACGTTCCCTGCAGATGGTTCTAGACTAGCACACGATGATTGAGAGCGGCGAGGAAGCGGGGGGGCAGATGAGGGAAATCGGATGGCATGGCGCTGCCACGGTGGCAGGGGCTGAAGGAGAAGCTGCCAGTTCAGAGGGGCACGGGACACGGCATGGGGAACAGTGGTGGGTGGTCGGGCTTCACTTTGGTTTCACATACCATGCCTTCGAGGGGTGGAAGCAAAGCTTTGCCTGCAGCTGTTTGAGGGGGGCAGCAGTGCTGGGTGAGGGAACCTGTTCCTCTACAGGAGGGAGAGGGTAATGCCTGAGAGGCCAGGGCCATTGTCCTCATTATAAGGATCAATATTAGCATTGCTATTATTAGCTGGGGGGGGCACTAGATATCAGCACATGGCCTGTTACCTGTAGGGGGGGCTGCTGCTCCAGGAAAGGTAGTCCGAGTTGTGGCCCGTGGGACGCGGGGCCACCGGTTGCTCCATCACCACCTCTTGGCTGTAGGACTTCAGGAGGGACGCGGAGCGGCTCGCCAACATGGCGCGCTCGTTGCGCCGGAACTTGGCTCTCCGGTTCTGGAACCAAACCTGGTGTTTATAAGAGAGAAAGAGGGAGAGAGAGAAATGGGTAAAGCCATCAGCGTGGTGGCACGTTCATGCACACTGCCCCACTAGCCCCGCTGTGCCACTGCCTTTTCACTGCAGGATGCAGCAGAAAGGATTCAGGTCCTATTACTAACAAGCACTGGCATTGCCAACCGTTTGGGCTTTTGTGTAGGCATGGGAAAGGCACTTGGCAGGCACTGCCGTAGTGGTATTAACTGGCCATTGAGGGTAGCAGCTGCAAAATAGTGCGAGTACCTGGCCATCTAATAGAAGTGATTGGCAAATACCTAATACATATGCACAAGCCAAAACTGTTGGCTTTGGTAATGCTTGTTTTTAACAGGACTTCAGTGATTACACACATAGTGCTTATAAATCAAGTGGCCGACGGCACAACTGGTTTAGAAATTTTTATTACACAAGTAGCATGTTTATAGCTCCCATTAACCCATTGACTCTCAGAAGACTGTTGAAAAAAAGGCTTGCAGGCACTTCGAGTGCACTGTTTGATGGTAAGGCTTGATAAAGTGAGCTGAAAGAGTTCCCATGGGGAGGTGTTTTGGGCAGGGAGGGGCAGGGACTGGGTGGGAACGGCCGTAGGAATCAGCATAGTCATGGGCAGTCGGAAGTGAGAAGACAAATAACTAAACAACGCCTACAAGCTCTGTGTCCCTCCTTATGTGCCATTCCCCCTATCTGTACTGTAATGCAATAGGTGGTGCCAACACCACCTAATAGTGAAAACTAAAAATGGCTATTTCTGTAATGCATACATGGGCACTGTGTTGAAATATCTTATTTTAAAACATTGAAGTATTTATCAAGGCTATCTTGGGAAGAACACAAGACTTGTAAAGACCTGGTAAACTGCGCCTGATGGCATCTTTCCCATTGGCCTTGTTTTCTGTTGCAAAGTATCATTAGTACCCACCAAGGGTCAATGAGCTTGGAAAACAGAAGCTCATTGGCCCTGGCTCCGGCCTTACCTGCCAGAAAAGGCTCTGATCTCCAGAGTTTTTCCTGCAACTGGCCGCAATGGAAAGAGAGAAGGGACTATGTGTAGGCAGACATTTTTTTTGTTTGGTATTCTTCTCATTGATTTTAATGGCCGCCATCACCGATCCCTGGCGGCTATTTTTATTTCTCGAGTCGAGAAATGGTTGCAGCTCATTTTCGCGACTTGAGAAAAATTGCACTCAGTACCCCGGTACGACGTGCCAGCGTACTAATGGCAATATGACCCTCGGACGGGGGCCATCACTGGTTAGGCTTCTAACAAAGGCCGACCGGTAATGGCCCCCCTCTGAGGGTCATTTTGCCTAAATAATGAACCTGACTGATAACTGCAGGGCACTTTCAGCAGCTCTCAGAGGGGACTGTGGGGGAGGGCCTTCAGAGGGTGGAAAGGGGGGGGCGGGTGCAACAACTACTGGTACATGGCATCGATAATGGGCCTGACTGTAGGGCACCTTTTCAAAGCTGAAGCTCACTGGTCCGTTTCCTGAACCGGACTCATTCACAAGAAGTTCACATATAAGACTACTTTCCATCTGTCTTTCATCCTTTTCTTCTGTCTAGTTCTCCCTTTTCTTTTCCCGCTCTCTGTTCTTATCTATTTATTTCCTTCCTTATTTTATTATTTATTTTCTCCTCTTATCATCGCCTCTATTTTTCCTCTTCCTTTCGTTTTTTGTAGATCTTTTTCTCCCATTCATTCTACTTCCTTGCTATCGAACTTTCGTTTGTTCTTTTCTTCTTTCTAGCGTTCCTTCCTTTCACTCTACATTATTTTCTTTGGTCTATATTTCCTTCCTTCCTTCCTTCCTTCCTTCCCAGGAAGGAAGGGAGGAAGCGAGGAAGCGAGGAAGCGAGGAAGGAAGGAAGGAAGGAAGGAAGGAAGGAAGGAAGGAAGGAAGGAAGGAAGGAAGGAAGGAAGGAAGGAAGGAAGGAAGGAAGGAAGGAAGGAAGGAAGGAAGGAAGGAAGGAAGGAAGGACAGTCATTTGGAAAGGATGAAAGATGGAAAGACTGATGGAATGATATAAAGAAGGAAAGAAAGAAGAATGCAAAGTAATATAGAAGAGCAGAGGGAGAGAAGGAAAGCTGGGATGAACAATGTGAGAAAGGTAGAAAGGAAAGAGGGTGGGAACACCGTTGAAACCCCACGTTCTACGTTGCTTCTTGCAAAGCAGTCACTGTCCGCGTTATATCGGTGCCTTCGAGGCTTCAGTGCCCTGCAGTGGGTGGGCAGCCGGGCCTGTCATCAATGCTTTGTAACAGGAGCCATGCCCATGGGCGAGGCGATGTCCCCCACCCCTGGGAGCTACTGGGGGGCTCATTCTTAACATATTAGGCGTGTGGTGTGGACCTCCCGGAGGGCACTGGTGATTGCTTCAATGCGCGTTAAATGAAGGCCACTCTTACTATTCAACCCAAACTCGCTTTATTGACCTATAGGGGTCATTTAGCAGCGCCCTTTCTAGTTCTCTTCCATATGGAGTTAACACTGAAATCCCCACAGCAGGTGTTGACCCCACTGAGCTTCCTTACCCGCACCTCTGCCCAGGAGCTTTTGCTCCACACATACACAGGGGGCGCCACACAGAGCTGTCAGTGAGACACATCAAAGGGGCCTTTATCACGACTTTCCCCACCTGGAGATCCACAAAGAGACTGCAATGAAGGGACGTCAGCGGATTGCGCAGAAAGCAACAGAGCTGTTATGCGTTACACAGCTCCCTTAGTCAATGCACGTGCTGTATAACCTGCAGGTCACGTGTTCAAATCCTTATTTGCCTTTCCGTCTTTTTGAAGTCGGTAAAACGAATATTATTAAACTGGCCAATACTTAACACATGATATTAAATGGCAACTTTCAATATCTTTTTTGTAAAGTAACAGAGGCATTATTAACTACTAATATATTGACTATTATAATGAGTAATACTTAATATAATTTATTTATTTATAATTATAAAGCGCCCAGCGGCCCGTAGGCATCGTGGCGCTGTTACATAATAGGAGTACAAAAGTAAACATAATAATATAGGACCAATATTATTCATGTTATTTACACATTATTATTATTGACTGTCTTCTTTCCAGTTGGATTATAAATAAGAAATAATTGTTTCAGTTATTACAGTTGCTAGTTGTATTGCTAGTCTTGATATTATAATGTCTATTGTTACTCTTATTTATTGTAGTCAAGTATTGTTATTAACGCCTGCTTATTTCTTTCTTACTTATCACTCTTATTATTCTGACCAATGCCGATTCATTCTCGCCGGAGGTGGCCCGTGCGGGTGTGGGGACTCCTGCTGGCGCCTTCGGGGTACTGCAGGACCAGAGGCGTGAAGTCGCCGTGCAGAAAGCGGCTTGTCGAGGCCTCTGGCAGGCTCCTACCAGCAGGTGGCAGTACATGCATGTATGATAATGTTCTTATCACCTGTAATGATTGCACTGGCGCGCGGGAGGGCAGCAGAGGTGGGATTTCTGAGGAGCGGTTCACCCCGTGAGCAGCGCTGAGTGCCACCAGTGAGGGGCAAGAGCCCCGTGTGTTCAGATTAACATTGACTTATTCTGCTTCCCAGAGGGACAGAGGACGCCCGCCCCCTAGCACGGCTGAGTGATATGAAGACAGCCAGGTGCCCCCCCACCCACCCTCCTTTTATTGATGGACTCTGGGGGCGACTGGGAGATCTGAAGAGAGCGTGTCGGGAAATATGTGGACGCTTTCGCCGCAAGAGTCTTAGGCCCTGCCTTTCATAGCGCCTTGAAAGCCAGGAGCAGGTCCGACCTCTAAGCTCAGCAGAAGAGTAGCGTCGAAAGCCGGCATTCTCCCGTGTCCGTGTCCAGCACCAGGTTTCTGGGGTGGGTGCAGGGATTGGCGGGGAGCTGTGGGGCTCTCCAGCGGCAAAAGTGACTAATAGCTCCTCCCGTTGTGGGGCGTCGCTGCGAAGATTTCTGAAAAGTCTGACACTTTCCCAATCCACCAAAGTGTCCTTGATCCTTCAATAAATCAGAAACGTGGTGCTGCCGCCCGGGGAGCGCCTTCATTATAAAAGAGAAACGTGTCCAGTAGATGTTAATGGCAGCTCACGGTCCCGCATTTTAACTCCTGTTTCTTACATGCAAAGCCCGGACTTGGCAAGAAGAGTCTCCTGGCAGTGCCTGGCCTGCAGTCCCGGGTTTCACCTTGTGTGCCCATAAAGCCGGCCCATGCAAAATTCGAGAATGTGATGCCAGGCCACCACAATCTTACTTTTTCCGAATTTGGTGCTTTTTATTTTTTTATTTTTTAATGTTTTTATTTACTTATTTATAATCAAAACAAAATTTGATTTTTACAAGAAATCACCTCTCATATGTCACATGAAAGCGTTGCAGAAAGTACAGTGTGTCGTAGGAAGCGGAGCCGAACGGGGCGTGTGGGAAGGGACTTAGTTAGGGAGTACTGGGAGAGGTTACACTCTCTGTTGCTCGTTTGAGAGCGGCCTCCAAAATTTTTACCGCCGCCGTGGACCGTTTCGTCTTTTCGCCCGCAATCAAACGGCACCACCATGTTTAGTGGATTTTGTCCGAATGGCTTTAATTTCTTGAGTTAACATGAGGTTGAATCTTATTTTCATGAAATATTTCTGTAGCCTTTTGTCAGGAAATTTTATACAGTAATTTAAAGGTCTATTAAGCTGATTTGTAGTCGGTGGTAAATGAGTGAGCAGCTTGTTTGCCATCGCTGCCTCGCATGTTTGAATCCAGTCATCCGGAGCTATTTTTCTTTTTACCTTGGCGGGGTTATGAATTAAGTTTTCAGATGTACAGGCTATGTCCGCCAGATTTTTTTGCAGTTCTTGCTCCCATTTGTTCAGCGCTTTACATTGTCCTTGGATAAGTTCCTTTTGGATCGCTTTAAACAATGGTAGAGCGTCTGGAGAAATGATTTTGCACAAAAGTCTTATTTGGCTTTGCTTGACAGATGCTTTCAATGATAAGAGGCCCAGCTCGCGCCTGATAGCTGAGATAGATGTTGATTTCGGGAGGCCCAAAACTGCTTTCCACAAATAACCTTCCAACTTTGCCCAGATCGTATCTTGAATGTTTAAAGCTGCATCCATTGCATAGGTTATTGATGGGACCACCTTTTGCTTATAGAATTGGATTGCTGGTAGAAGAGAAGATTTTCCATATTTCCGATCTACAAGTTTGGTCTGAGTGGTCAATGTTTTTATTTTTGACCACAAGGCCAAATGGATAGCCTTTTCTGAGCGCGTTGCATCGAACATTATTCCTAGATATTTTATACTGGAGACAATCTCTATCTTGTTATTCAGGAACCAGTGTCCGTTGTTGCTTGCAGCTGAACAGGTTTTTCCCATGATCAGAATTTTTGATTTGTTGGTGTTTATTTCCAAATCGTTATCTTCGATATATTTGGCCAGGTTGTTGAGTTGGCGTTGAAGCCCAATTTGGGTCTGATCTATAAGGATCAGATCGTCTGCATAGAAAAGTCTAGATATTGCGGTATTTCCTATTTTTGGGGGGAAAGCTCTTATCACCGATTGGGTGTGTTGGTAATCTCCCAGAAATGCTATCAAGAGGGCCGGGGCAAGCGGGCACCCCTGCTTCACGCCTCGTTCTGATGGAAATTGCTCAGACATCAGGCCTTGCTTGTTGAGCCGAACTCTCAACTTTGTATCTGTGTGCAGAGCGATCACGGGTCCTAGGATTTCACCCAGGCAGTTCCACTTTGATAGCTTTGACCAGAGTTTCCTATGCCCAATTCTACCGAAAGCTTGTGTCAGATCTATGAATGCAATGAAAACTTTCGGGGTGCCGTTCTTCACTTTTTCTTTTATGATGTTTAGTATCATAATGTTGATGCTTGTGCTCGCGTTTTTGACAAAGCCTGTTTGGAGTTTGTCGAGGCATGGAGCTGTTCTTGCCCATCTGTGAAATCGGGATAGGAGAAGAGTTGCGAACATTTTCCCCATAATGTCCAAAAGGGCTATAGGCCTGTAGTTCGCTGGATTATCTCTACTTCCCTTTTTGAAGATGGGCACTATCAGTGCTTCTATCCAATTTTAGGGATTTGTTTCTTGGCCTGGCATTCGTTGAAAATGTTGGATATTAGGAAGGACCATTCCTTAGGATGTTGTTTTAGGTCCATGTTGGTTAGACCATCAGGGCCCGGTGCCCTAGATGTTTTCAGTTTAAGTATCGTGGTCAAAATCTCTTCTTGTTCTGTGAGATCAACCCAAGGAGTCGCTGTAGGGAAAGCAGTTGCTTCTGTTGTTTCAGGCAATGGTGCAAATTGGGCTACAAAGAAGGAAATCCAGGTTGATTCTGGTATAACGTTTGATAATTGGCTGGCTGACTCGATGCTTTTATTCTTGATCAGTGCCCAGAATTCTTTTGTATTTTTAGACATTAGGATTTTCAGCATTTTTCCGCATCGTTCTGGTACATTATCCCTTTATGATGTTTCAGCCATGCTTTATATGATTTTGCAGCCGCAATGGCGATTTCTTTTTGTTCGTTGTTATCAGAAACGTTAGCCAGACGTCTCAGTTTACGGAGTACTCTTCTTTTCATCACCACTTGCAAGTCATATTCATGGGTCTTGCGTTCAATCGATGGCGCTTGGTTTATTTGCTTTTTCCTATACTTCACAAGTAACGGGAGGTAGTTGGGCCTAATTTGTGAGAATATGTTGTTGTCATCTGCCTCATCAACCTTCCGGGAGATATCTGTGATGTTAGCTGCTGAAAGTTGGATTCGAGAGGAGTTACGTAAAACCTCCAAGTCGAAGGTATAGAGTTCTTTGGGAGTATTTACTGACACAAAGGTCGTTGACAGCAAATTGTGATCACTGGCTTTGGTTCGGTAGACTTCATAGAGATCGATTGATGAGAGAAGGGAATGTGAGACGAAAATATAATCCAGTGTGGCTGAGGTGTCCAAACGTTCCCAGGTTGGAATCATTGGAAAGCGGCCGCGCAGCGCTGCCACGTTGTGAAAATTTCTGGAGTCCATAAGGTCCGACCATATTGAACCGTGTTCTAGAGATGGCGACAGATGGGGGTTTTTCCCGAGTTGGTTGCACCTCGCGTTTAGGTCTTCACAAATAAGGATGTGATCAGTGGCCAGTTCGATGGTAAATTTATCTAGGGTGCCTGCGACGGCGTTGCAGAACTCAGTATTGGTTGTTCTTTGCGGGTTCCAATACACGTTTATAATGGCTAAACTGGATTTTGTTTTCTTTCGTGAGGAGTTTTCCATTTGGATCCATTCTGCTTGTAAGGCCAAGATACCGTATGATTCTATTACTTTTTCTTTAATAGAGATGCCCGATCCAAGTTTGACTGCCGTCAAAAGGCTGGATGATGGTCTGCCAAACAGGCCCTTACTTGCCGGTGAAATACAGGTATCATAGCCGTCAATCGTTGGTAAATCCGTCAACCAGGTCTCCTGGAGACAGATGATGTCGAATTGTGCCAGGTCAAATGCATCTGATTTAGTTAAGTGTTCATGGCTTCTCGTGTTCCATGAGCACAAGGATGTTTCTTTTGGTTCAGAGACGTGTCGAGATTCTTGAGCAATGTTGTATGTTGGCGTTGATGGAACGTTTCGTTGTTATGCTGGAGTATTTGGGTTTAGCACCTTTTTCAGCCATCTCCATGGACCAACGGGTTCACGTTTTTTGTTATGGGACCAGTCAGCGCTTTGCTCAGTCGAAGAATTGAGCCTTCGCTTGTTCACCCATCTGTCGTTCTTTCTTATGTATTCTGTGTGATTAGATCTCTTGTAGTTTGCATTGTCGTTTGTTGAAATGTAATTTGCTTGAAATCGGCCTCGCTGGCTTTCCGTGTACCTCCTATTCGTGTCATCTCTTGTATCCCTGTATGGGAGAACATTTTTCTATTTTTGCATGCACGTCAGAATCGGGTGCACAGAGCTTTCAAAATACTTCACCCTGAGATGTACAGGTTGTAAAGTTGACTCCGGGAATTTGAGATGCGGGCTTTCCTGTAAAGTTGATCCGGTACCAAGAACACTACCAAATGCTTGTGCCTCACCCCTATTTCTAATCCTGCCTGCTCCCCCGCTTTCTCAATCTTCGTGCACCCTCTCTGCCCTCACTCTCTCTGCTTGTAAGTTCACGCCGATGTCCTACACCCTCCCACAGTCCTCTTTCCTGACTCTGAGTGAAACCCCCGCAACCCCCCGGGTGGGTGGTCCTCCCACTGTCCCCCCTTTCTGTACTCCACACTTGTTAGCTTGCACTCTCTGCCTCAGCTCCAAGACGAGTTCCACCTGTTTAGTGCCACGTGACTGATCCTTAGCATAGAACTGCCTCAATATGGTCCCCTGACAACAGAGAACAGGGTGCGGTCAGGGAATGGGTGGAAAATACTGGGGTTGGGGGAGGAGAAGGCCACGGTGTCCCCTGTGAATGAGAGAAAAATGAAGGAAGAAGGACTGGGGGAAGGAAGAAAGAAAATAGAAAGAATGAAATCAAAAAGAAGGAAATGGAGGCTAAACACAATCAAAGGAAGGAAGGAAGGAAGGAAGGAAGGAAGGAAGGAAGGAAGGAAGGAAGGAAGGAAGGAAGGAAGGAAGGAAGGAAGGAAGGAAGGAAGGAAGGAAATAAATACAGGGTAAACACAAAATCAGAGGAAAGAATGAAGGAAGGAGGAAGGAAGGAAAGGAGAGAATGAAAAAAGAAAATAGAATGAAAACAAAAAGAAGGAAATGGAGGCTAAACACAAAATGGAAGGAAGAAAGGAACAAGGGAGGGAAGGAAGGAAGAAAGGAACAAGGGAGGGAAGGAAGGAAGGAAGGAAGGAAGGAAGGAAGGAAGGAAGGAAGGAAGGAAGGAAGGAAGGAAGGAAGGAAGGAAGGAAGGAAGGAAGGAAGGAAGGAAGGAAGGAAGGAAGGAAGGAAGGAAGGAAGGAAGAAGATAGAAAGAATGAAAACAAAAGGAAAGAAATGGAGGCTAAACACAAAATCAGAGGAAGGAAGGAAGGAAGGAAGGAAGGAAGGAAGGAAGGAAGGAAGGAAGGAAGGAAGGAAATAAATAGAGGGTAAACACAAAATCAGAGGAAAGAATAAAGGAAGGAGGAAGGAAGGAAGGAAAGGAGAGAATAAGAACGAAAATAGAAAGAATGAAAACAAAAGAAAAGGAATAGAGGCGAAACACAAAAGCAGGCGAAGGGAGGAGGGAAGAAGGAAGGAAGGAAGGAAGGAAGGAAGGAAGGAAGGAAGGAAGGAAGGAAGGAAGGAAGGAAGGAAGGAAGGAAGGAAGGAAGGAAAAATGGAAAGAGGGAAAGAGGGAGGAAAGGAAGGAAGGAAAAGGAAAGAAAGAAGGAGGGAGGAAAGGAAGGAAGGTCAGAAGGAAGGAAGAAACTGAAAAATACAAAAGAGGAGGATGGCATGAGTGGACCAATACAAGATCAAGAAAATAAAAGAAAGAAAGCCTGGCAGGCTTTTAACATTCCAATCTGCAGATGGGCAATATATCCTGGTGACCACCAGGTGGCGCTCGGTCAGCAGGTTTCCATGTACTGCATCAGAGAATAACGAGGATTTATGGACGGTCAATTATGCATTTAGAAAGAACCTAAGACACTGAACTGTTCCATCCACCCCTATGGACAGGCTCCTTCGGCCGCCCCTTCCTTAGGGAACCGCGAGCTGCCCATCGCTGCCATACCCCTCCTGATCACTGCGTTCACTGCCTTGGCCACTCCATGGCTTGGTGAGGTGGACTTGCCATTATGTGTCCCCTCTTTCCTCTCTCTGTGTCCCTTTCCCTCTATCTTGGTTCTCCTAACCGTGGGGTAACACCTCCTCCCCTGGTTCTAATGTTGACGTCTCTTTTACTGATGCCAAACTTCTCTCGCCTTCACACCCTTGTGCACAACGATGTCAAGCCTCCATCTTTGCTGCCACGTCTCTTATTTATTTATTTGCATTTTTAAAGCGCACAGCAGCCCGTAGGCATTGTGGCGCTGTTACAGAGAAGCGTGCTGGTTACAGGGCAACAGAGGTAAACATACATCTTATAGATTGCAAGGAATCAGGAAATACATTACATTTGAGAGATTTCATGGTGCATTCAATTTATGTATCACATCCTCTTGGCGGAATGTATAGGATGCAGTCAACTTGGTACCAAGTACATTGTGTGAGGGTGGGGGGGGCTGGTTGAACAGTGTGGTTTTGAGGGATTTACAGAAGATGGATAATGAGGGTTCAGCTCTGAGGGCATTGGGTAAGGCATTCCAGAGTTTAGGCGCTGTGTGTGGAAAGCCAATAGCTCTGGCTTCAGTGGGCTGCTCGCCTAGTCTGAGAGATGTGATCACGTTTGGGGATGGAGTGGGCAGCACGGAGTGCGTTGTTTTGAACTGTTTGGAGCCTCTTGATGTTTTTTGTTGATGTGCCTGCAAGGAGGGCATTGCAGTAATCAAGTTTTGCTCCTATTGTGGCACGAGCGATGGACAGGCGATTCTCAGAGGTGAGGAAAGGTTTTATGGCATTTATTCGTTTGGTAGTCTGTGCAGAGGCAGAGGCGATGGTGCTGACCTGTGGTGACATTGAGAGGGTCGAGTCAATGTAGACTCCAAGGGTTTTTACTGAAGTGGAGACTGGAATGATCGAGTTGTCAATGGTGAAGTGGCTATATTTTTGGTTAAGCTTAGGCAGTATTCCTTAGGGCCAAGGAGGATGATCTCGGTTTTGTCTTCATTTAAGCAGAGATCGTTGGCTGCCATCCAGGTTTTGGATGGTAGTACAGATTTGAAGTAGTGATGCTGTGTCTTGGTCATAAGAGCCTATGAGAGGGTTCGTTGGAATAGTTTGTGTAGGCTATGCTGAGCGAGTCCAACATGTCAAAAAGTGGTTTCGTAAATAGGTTGTATAGGGTAGGCACAGTGCAGGATCCCTGTGGCACTCCACAGTGGATGGTGGTGGGAGCTCCATTGGCCTCGTCGGAGTAGACCGTCATGGCCCTACCTTCTAGGAAGGAGGCTATCCATGAAGTGGCTTTGTTTGAGAAGTGGGCTGCTTTGGATAGATGGGAGGTCAGGATGCTGTGATGAACAAGATCAAACGCAGCAGAGAGATCTAGGAGAAGAAGGAGGGCAGGTTTGCCCTTGTCCATTATTTTGGTAATTTGGTTTTTCAAGTCTAGGAGGGCGGTTTCTGTGCCGTGACCTTTGTGGAAATCCGATTGTCTCTTGCGTAGGATGGCGTTAGATTCAAGGTAGTGTTGGATTTGGTTATGGGCAGCTTTGTCTAGGACTTTGAGGAGTAAGGAGACGGTGGTGATGGGTTGGTAGTTGTTTGGGCACATGGGATCTAGGGTGGGTTTCTGTGAGTGGACGGACCCATGCTTCTTTTAGGCTTTGAGGTACTATTCCTGAGGAGAAGGAAGCAATTATGAATGCCATGATAATAGGGGTCAGTGCATCGGTGCATTCTTTGATGATGGCCCGTGGGCAGATGTCCCCTTTGTATGTGGAAGGTTTGGTATGTTGGAGCTCTGCAACTTCTGTTTCTGTGACGTTCATGAATGTGAAGTTAGGGGTTTCTGGGCGAGAAGTAGAGTGGATGGGTGGTATCGTATTGATCTGATTGGGAAGTGCTTTGCGCTGTGATTGGATTTTATCTTGGAGAACCTTGACTTTGTTAATGAGGACCGCCTGTATGCTGGAACACCAAGCTTCGTCTTTATTAATTTCATCAGGACTGGAGGAGGGGGTGATGAGATCTTTAAAGATCGAGATATTTCCCTTGATTTGGAGTTCGATGTGGAGATTCTGTGGTTAAATGATTCAGACTTAGCTGTGAATGTAGCCTTTTTTGTACATGGATGAGATGTATTTGAAGTCTGTTAAAGTGGATTGGTTAGGCGTGGATTGCCACTTGGCTAGGACCTGTCGTTTGCTGGATCGAAGGGCAGATAGCTCATCCGTGAACCAAGAGTTGGTATGCATTGATCCTTTTGCTTTTTTTTCCTCCAATGGAGCTATGGATTCTGTGGCTTGGGTGAGGGAACATGCGTAGATTTTGCAAGAGAAGTGGGGTTGTTGTTAAAGGGTGGTTTGAGTTCAGGGATATCTAGAAGGGGGGGTGGATTGGTTTTGGTGAGTTGTTTGGAACTTCTCACTTTAGCTGGTGGGGCATGAGAGAGTACTTTGGTGGTAGGACTCGTGGGTAAGGTGAATTGGACACAATAGTGGTCTGCCCAGGGGTGGGCTGAGATATTGGTAATGGAAGATGAGCAGTTATGGTCTGCGATCCAATCGATGGAACAACCTTTACCGTGGGTTGGTTCAGAGACTCTAGGTATGTGAGTTCTTTAGCAAATGATGAGGCTGTCTTATGCTTTGGGTCATGTAGGCCTCGACTGAGGTCTCTGAGTAGGATGGTGTCAGTGGAGTTCTTTAGGTTGTTTCCTATGATGTGGAGTATGTGTTTTTGGTAGTCAGAGGATGTGCCTGGAGGTCTGCATGTGATCAGGATATTTATGGTGCAATTGGGCGATAGAGTTAGTTTGGCGATAAGGAGGTCTGAGTTGTTTTCCCAAGGTTGGATTCTAATGGGAAGGGGCTCTTTAGAGATGAGGGCTACGCCACTTCCTTTGCAGGTTGTGTGGTCCTGTCTGAGGATGGTATATCCTTGAGGTATAGCAAGAGCTATGGCTGGGCCTGAAGCTTCATGGAGCCAGGTTTCCGTGATAGCCAATAGGTCGAGGTCATGGGAGGTGATGAGGTCATTAATCTGCAGTGCTTGTGCAGGGAGAGAGCGAGCAAAGATGAGAGCACATTTGAGGGTGTTGTTGAGTGTAGGTGTTTTGGGGGAGGGCATAGTGTGGGCAGTGGTGGTGGTGCAGATGGGAGCAATGCATGGGAGAGTGGGTTTGGATCTGTGAGTGGGGGGCAAGTGCCTGGGGTGGAAAGAGTGAGGGCGATGGTAGGATTGCGTGTGTGAGACCATGATGGGGGAGCAGGAGCGTAATCTGTGGTTTCTGTGGTGTGTGCTGAGAGGCATGCATGGGTGTACGTGTGTTTCTGATTGCGCTCTAAGTCTAAGGAGCCTGGAGTGTAGGACAGGTAGGCCAGCAACGTGGTGGCTGAGACCGGTGGCCTTTGTGGGTGCAGTGGTGGTGAGTGGCTGGGAATGAAATGGAGCGATATGTGGAAGAGTGAGGGGCATGATGCTTGAGAGCCAAGGTGTGGCAAGAAGGAGGGCGAGGGAGAAGGTGAAGAGATGGAGCGTGGTAGCGGGTGGCAAGAAAGAGTGCGAGGGAGAAGGTGAAGAGATGGAGCATGGTAGCGGGTGGCAAGAAGGAGTGCGAGGGAGAAGGTGAAGAGATGCAGCGTGGTAGTGGGTGGCGTGAGTTGGCATGCGAGCGCAGTCGCTGGACTGAGTGTCTTTAGGGGACACATTTGTGTGTGTGTGATGTGAGTGGGACAGTACAGTGTAGGCTAGATGCACAGGACCGGACAGTATAATACAGATGCATAAGACAGTAAATGCAGCAACATTATCGAACGTGTGTTACGTGTTGGCCTTACCCAGGTTAGCCCTGACGCTACCCACTCTGTCCGTCACCCCCTGGAGGACTCCCCTTCCTTTATGACAATGAAACCCTCTGTTTCCCTCACGTGCCTGAGCGTTTGGCCACACTCTTCTCTTTCACCCTGTTCCCTCCCCCCACACCTCTACACTGGAAACACCTTTCTACTGGTCTTCCTAACACAGGCCTTTCTGCCCCCCGCCCCCCCTCACCCCTTCCTGCCCTTCTGGATTCTACCTAAGTGTGCAGTTACTTTGACAATTGGCTTTTAGGAGCCTTGGGCAAGCAACACCCCACCCCCCCTTTCAAAATCACGACTCTCCTGTCTACACACAGGCTGCACCCCTGCTTTGCTTCCATCTTCTGGGTGTTTCAGTGCGTTTGCCACACAATCTATGACAAAATTGACAAATGCAATTTGAAATCCCAACCCACTTTGACTTCGAGTAAGTATTCAGCCGAATTCCGGCTGAAAAATGGCTGTTCAGCTCCAGCCGAATACTTTGTCTTCGCATTTTAATGCAACGTTACAACTGAAAGAGTGAAATATGGAGTTCTGTTTGCAGAAGGGTGTGGACCATTGTCCAACAGCATTCCTGATTAAATAAAAGACCAAGGACATATATTTGCGTGTTGGGGAGGAGTGGTTAGGATGAGTAAGGGGTGAGTCCGGTAGATCGATACTGGTAGTATTGGGGTAGTCAGCGACATGCCAGGTAGCGTGACATGGCCCTGCCTAAGGGGCTTTTGGGAAGCTTCCTGTAGGGAGGTCTCTCCAGATGCCCTGTGGACTGTCAGCCAGAGGGAGGATGGAAGCAAAGAGAAGTGTGAGGACTCTGTATGCGACACAGAGAGCTATAGTCCGGTAGTGAAATTGCCAAGAGGGGAGGAAGGTCGGCAATCAGAAGACGTCGCACAGGTGTGCTGTTCTGCCCGTCTACACCAATAAGGCTTGGGGATACGTCAGTTACTCATAAGGCAGCACGAGAGGGGGCCAATATTTCCCAATCTATATTGGTCTCTTTGAGAACTTGTTTGTTGGGAAATCGCTCGAGCAGGAAACACGTGCCAGAAGGCAGAGAGTGATAGACAGCACGGATGGTGATGCGTGATGGGGGTTGAAGAGTGAGAGACATAGAAAATGCCACAGAGACTCGCATCCTCGAATGCGGTGTGAAGGAAGTGGGGTAAGCGGACAGAGAGTGAGATCGGGAGCAGCTGTACGAGCGCCAGCAGGCACGTGCTCTCCCAGTGCTTCTAAGGTCTGGACAGTGCAGTCACATGTCAGGTTCCCCTATGGGCGATTACTCCTGCTCCAACCCTATCAGCCTCTCCATGCCTGGCATATGTGGGCGAGGTCCAGTATGGAGCGGGCGCCCATTTCCCTCACATGTACCCTCGACGTGTGCCCTGCATGAGGAGACAGAAACCATTAATATATATATATCGTACTGTTATCTAGGGGTAGAATTTAATATATATTTCTCTGGGAGCCTCATGGAAGGTTGAGAATTCACCTAAACTACCTTGCAACCCGCAGGAGACTGCAATGTGTGTTGCCCTCCATTGCAGGTGTGTCCTTCCGCAGCCACTTTGCTCCTCGTAATCTAGCGCTTTGCACTCAGGAAACTGGCCGCTTGTGTAGCACTGGTTTTGCACATGTGTCACAATGCCGTACGTAGGGCCCCTGTGTGTTTGTTAATAATTTCTTTTGTGGCTTGTGTGTGTTCTAAATGAGAAAGGGACGCTGATTAAAAGAAACAGAAATACGTGAAAAATAGGAAAAGTGTATTTTGCAATTTTAGAGCAGTATTTGTTAAATAAAACAACTATTCGGCTTCAGATGAATACCTTATGAATTATTTGGTATTCGTCTGAGTACTCAATGTGCTGTTCAGTACTCCCCTATTACTCACTATAAAACTGTTACTGAAAATGCCCAAATGAACTGTTACCGCTCTCCCTTTGAAAACACACCCTAAGACCGTGCATCTCAAGGAGCGCTCCTCTTCCGCCACCCCTTGCCCTGCTCTGCGGCATCCGCCGCCCTCCTCTCTAGTTGCCTTAATTTCATTCACTCAGCTCCTCTCTCCTCAATGATTTATTTCTAATACAAACCTTCACTCTCGTGCACCATCTTCTCTAGCCCCCTCTGCTTCCTCACCCCTCAAATCTAGCCCCCTCTGCTTCCTCACCCTTCAAATCTAGCCCCCTCTGCTTCCTCACCCTTCAAATCTAGCCCCCTCTGCTTCCTCACCCTTCAGATCTAGCCCCCTCTGCTTCCTCACCCCTCAAATCTAGCCCCCTCTGCTTCCTCACCCTTCAAATCTAGCCCCCTCTGCTTCCTCACCCTTCAAATCTAGCCCCCTCTCCTTCTTCACCCTCCGAATCTAGCCCCTCTGCTCCCTCACCCTTCAGATCTATCCCCCTCTCCTTCTTTACCCTTCAGATCTAGCCCCCTCTGCTTCCTCACCCTTCAGATCTAGCCCCCTCTGCTTCCTCATCCTTCAGATCTCCCCCCTCCGCTTCCTCACCCTTAGTTTAGTTTAGTTTAGTTTATTTATAAAGCGCATCCGAACCCTCAGGTAACTGGGCGCATAATCATGTGTACAGCAGAGTTACATATCGTTACACGAACATCATAAATAGAACAGACAGAGCGTACATTAGTTCAGGCTCTGAAAGTTTACATACAGGAGTAGAATATACCGAGAACAGAATGTACAGAGAGCAAGTTACAGTGGCAGATGCGGACCGGGTTACAGGTTGGTCCTAAATATGCTATGGATAGAGTAAACATTGCTATAAGTCGAGCGTGGCAGCTAGCCAGACATGTCGGTGAAATTCTGGATGTTTAGGCTAGTAGCCATGATTTTACCATGGTTCTGAATGGCCAGAATGCGGTTTCTGATCTAATTGTAGTGGGGAGGGTGTTCCAACATTGTGCTGCGAGCACTGCAAAACTGGAGCCTCCTGCTGTTTTTAGGTTATACTTAGGGATCTTTAGTTGGTGCAGGTAAGGTGTTCTGGTGGATCTAATGGGGCAGTTTCTAGAGAATTTGTCAGATAGATAGCGTGGGGCAGTGCGTGATAGGCACTTGTGGGTGATGACCAGTGTTCTTAGCTTGATTCTATCACGGATCGGGAGCCAGTGGACTTCTTTTCTAACCGTGGATATGTGTGCCTTGCACGGGAGGTTGAGGGCACATCTTAATGCATTATTTTGCAGGATCTGGAGTTTGTTAAAGTTGTTAGAGGTCGTGCCTAGGTAGAGTGTGTTGCAATAGGCTAATTTAAACAATATCAGCGCTCTCGATAGGGTGAGGCAGCTGGAGGTGGAGAGGAAAGGCCTACAGGCATTGATCAATTTATTGGTGTATGAGGTAGCTGAGATGGTAGAGTTTATTTGTTTCTTTAGTGATAAGGTAGAGTCGAGGTATACACCTAATGTTTTAACCTCTTTGGAGACTTTTATGATGTTGCTGTCAATGGTAAAGGATTGGTATCTTTGGTCTAGTTTCTTGAGGCGAGCCAGGGAGCCTACGATAAGCAATTCTGTCTTATCGTCGTTGAGGCAAAGACTGTGTGTAGCCATCCAGGCTTGGATTTCTGAATAGATTTCATTAAGCTTTGCCACATCTTCTTCATAGCTACCAGTGTGCGTGATGAGGACCTGGGTGTCGTCTGCATAATTGGTGTAGCTGACACCCAGGTCGTCAAGACGGTCAAATAGGAGCTTCGTGAAAATGTTGTAAAGAGTGGGAGAAATGCAGGAGCCTTGGGCCACTCCACATGTGATTGGGATAGGGTCCGCAGCCGCGGTGGGGGCGAAGACTCTAGTCGACCTGTCAGACAGAAATGACTTGATCCACTTAGTGGCATTCTGTGAGAATGCAGCAGCCGAAGAGAGGTGTTGAGTGAGGATCTGGTGGTCGACCAGATCAAAGGCAGCAGAGCGATCCAACAGGAGCAAGATGGCTAGTTTGCCCTTGTCTTTAGCGTCATCCATTTGGATTTTTAGATCCAAGAGAGCAGTTTCAGTCCCATGCCTAGGTCTGAAGCCGGATTGTCGCAGGCCTAGGAGGTTGTTGTCTTCCAGATGCTGTTGTATTTGGAGATAGGCTACCCTGTCCAACATTTTGAGAAGGAATGGGACTGTGGTGATGGGTCTATAATTTGTGGGGATATTGGGATCTAGGTTGGGTTTTTTGAGCAGGGGTAGGACCCATGCTTCTTTAAGGTTGTTGGGGACCACTGAGTTTTTGAAGGAGGAGTTGATCAGATAGGTGATGAGAGGGGCAAGCTCATTAGCACCATCTTTGATGACGACAGCTGGGCAAATGTCACCTTTGCAATTGGAAGGTTTGAGGCTGGCGATTATCTTGATTACTTCCTCTTCCGTGACTGGAGAGAAGTAGAAAGATGGGCAGATAGGGGTGGTGTGGCTAATTTTGCTGCTGGTATTCTGCTTGGAGGCAAGGCTAGCTTTCTTTGCTTCTATCTTGGTTTGTAGGAGGGAGATTTTGTTGGCAAGGGCGAGCTGGATATTGTTACACCAGGCCTTGTCTTTGATGCAGTCCTCTGTAGGGGGCAGTGGTGATTCAAGTTCTCTTAGTATAGAGAAGAGTTCTTTGGTGCCAGATTTGGCATTTTGTATTCTCAGGTTATAGGTCTATTTCTTAGCACTTAGGATGGCGAATTTGTAGGTGGAGGCAGCTGAAGCAAATTTGTCTTTAGTGGAGAGAGAAGTGGCTTTTCTCCAGTTAGTTTCTGCAGTTCTTCTAATATTACGGAGAGCTTTTAGTTCTGCTGAGAACCATTTGTTGGAGTGGGCAATAGGTTTGGCTTTTCGTTGTTTGAGAAGAGCTATCTGGTTGAGGGCTAGTTCTAAAGTATTGTTATATAAGTCTACTATGGCTGCAGGGTTGTTTTTTTGTGTGGGTAGATTAGCTTTACTGATGGGCGCGAGAAGAGGTTTGAGGTGCTCTGTAGTGATGTTGCGGTTATTTCTGGAGATTATTTGATGTAGCTTTGTGGGTTGTGTGGTAGATGGTAAGGATCTGGGTAAAGAGAAGGTAATAAGATGATGGTCGGTCCAAGCACAGGGAGTGATGTCAGTCAGTGAGAGGTTGCAATTGGCATCTGCAAGCCAATCCAAGGATCTTCCTTTTGTATGTGTAGGTTGATTAATGTGTTGGGTGAAACCTAGATGAGTAATCGTGTCATTAAGGGAAGTGGCTTGGTTGTCATTAGGGTCATTGAGTCCCAAGTTGAAATCTCCCAGAATGATGATTTGGGATTTCGGTTTCAAATTGGTGGTGAGTAAGAGAGAGATATCCTCTTCGAAGGTGGAGGGGGGTCCTGGGGTCTGTATATAATGTGGAGCAGGATGGTTTGTGTGTCAGATAATGGGAGTTTGACGGATAAGAGTTCGGCTGTAGGCAGGGGTGTACTAGTTACTTCTCTGATGTTTAGGGTGGATTTCGCAATAATTGCTATTCCTCCTCCTATTCCATTTTTTCTGTCAGCTCGGATGATGATGTAGTTGTCCGGAGTGGCTAGAGCTATAGTGGGACCGGCTGCTGGGTGGAGCCAAGTCTCCGTGATGGCGATGAAGTCTAGGTGGTTGGTGGAAATAATGTCGGCGACATCAGTAGCGTGGGCAACCAGTGAGCGAGCGTTGATGAGGGCTCCCTTGATAGAGGTCTGTGGAGGGTTAGTTTTCGAGTGTGGTGGTGAGTAAAGTGTAGTGAGGTTGTGATTAGGAGGAAGTTCAGTAAGTGAGGTATGCTGCTTGGGGTTCTTAGTCTGGTTGGTGAGCATTCTGGTGAGCTTTGTAGCAGGATTGGTACGATAGCTTAGTCTCTCATTTCTGGTCATGGTCGGTGGGGCTGTGTTCAGGCACGTGGTAGTGGGTGCAATAAGGCGAGAACCTAGTCTATTATTTCTAAGGTGTGTGGGACAGGGTATGCAAGGTGAAGGTGGGCGGGCGAATCTGTTTATCCATTCTATTGCAGATAGTAAGTCTGGGTAAAGTGGTGTGGTTGTGTGGGCACGGAGCAACGGGAGGAGGGCAGCCATAGTTAAAGTGGCGCCTCTAAGTGTGGCCATTGTAGGAGGCTTGGCTCTGATGATGGTGGCAGTGAAGTTAATAGGTTATTAGCAAGAGTGTAGTAGTAGCTACAGGTAGGGCGCAACACAAATCAAGTACGGACTATTAGCGACCTTCAAATCTACCCCCTCAGCTTCCTCACCCTTCAGATCTAGCGCCCTATGCTTCCTCACCCATCAAATCTACCCCCTCTGCTTCCTCGCCTTTCAAATCTACCCCCTCTGCTTCCTCACCCTTCAAATCTACCCCTCTGCTTCCTTGCCCTTCAAATCTACCCCCTCTGCTTCCTCGCCCTTCAAATCTACCCCTTCTGCTTCCTCACCTTTCAAATCTACCCCCTCAGCTTCCTCACCCTTCAGATCTAGCGCCCTATGCTTCCTCACCCTTCAAATCTACCCCCTCTGCTTCCTCGCCTTTCAAATCTACCCCCTCTGCTTCCTCACCCTTCAAATCTACCCCTCTGCTTCCTTGCCCTTCAAATCTAGCCCCCTGCTTCCTCGCCCTTCAAATCTACCCCCTCTGCTTCCTCGCCCTTCAAATCTACCCCTTCTGCTTCCTCGCCCTTCAAATCTACCCCCTCTGCTTCCTCGCCCTTCAAATCTACCCCTTCTGCTTCCTCACCTTTCAAATCTACCCCCTCTGCTTCCTCACCTTTCAAATCTACCCCTCTGCTTCCTCGCCCTTCAAATCTAGCCCCCTCTGCTTCCTCACCTTTCAAATCTACCCCCTCTGCTTCCTCGCCCTTCAAATCTACCCCCCTGCTTCCTCACCTTTCAAATCTACCCCTCTGCTTCCTTGCCCTTCAAATCTAGCCCCCTGCTTCCTCACCCTTCAAGGGTAGCCCCCTCTGCTTCCTCACCTTTCAAATCTACCCCTCTGCTTCCTTGCCCTTCAAATCTAGCCCCCTGCTTCCTCACCCTTCAAGGGTAGCCCCCTCTGCTTCCTCACCTTTCAAATCTACCCCTCTGCTTCCTTGCCCTTCAAATCTAGCCCCCTGCTTCCTCACCCTTCAAGGGTAGCCCCCTCTGCTTCCTCACCTTTCAAATCTACCCCCTCTGCTTCCTCACCTTTCAAATCTACCCCCCCTGCTTCCTCACCCTTCAAGGGTAGCCCCCTCTGCTTCCTCGCCCTTCAAATCTAGCCCCCTCTGCTTCCTCACCCTTCAAATCTAGCCCCCCCGCTTCCTCACCCTTCAGATCTACCCCCTCTGCTTCCCTGCCCTTCAAATCTACCCCTTCTGCTTCCTCACCCTTTAGATTTTCCAAAGAAGGGTCTCCTACTATGTCTTTCCTCTAGTATCGTCCCTCCCTTTCATGCTATGGTAACCCCCCTTTTTAAACCCCCCCCCACCCACCGTCTACAAATTCCCATTCTCATTTCTCTGCTAAAGTTATAGAAGACTTTTTGCCATGTCCCAGCTCCAACTCTTCCAGGCATCAGACTTCCTGCTGCACCCCTTTGCAGGCAGGCTTTTGTCAAGCCTAGAGCTAGAGACCAGGTCTGTCCTGGTTGCTGCCCTCGATGCCCCCTACCCCCCAAAGCTCCTGGGATCTGCCAGACTCTGTGGTTCTGCTCTTTCTGGACCTTTGCGCTGCTTCTGACGCTGTGGACCACGCGCTCTTGATGGCATCTGTAGCACAGCCCTCACCTGCCTTTCCTCTTCTCTTACTGGCCCTCTCCCCAGGTCTCCTCTTCCAGTCCTCCACTCTCCTGTGGAGTCCCCCAAGGGTCTCCATGTGCAACCTCTTGCGCCACTTAGCCAGTGACAGAGTTTCTCTGTCTACACCTATGTGGATGGCACCCAGATTTTCAGCCGCCTCAATAATAATTCAAAGTCAATCCTGCTTTTAAACTTTATTTTTCTCTCTCTCGTGTTCCTCATCATTCTGGCTGCTTCCTCACGCTCCCTTCAACTTCTCATCCTCTGACACATACCTCCCTCTGCTCGCATCTCTGCTGACAGGGTAGGGCCTGTGCAGGCAACGCCCACCCAAAATCTGTAAATGCCCACTCACCAGTGCCGTGTGGGCATTTACAGATGCCAATGTCACTGTGGGGGGCCCTACTACATTAGCTTCAGGCCCCACTTGTTAGACAATCCTGGCTACGCCCGATGCAATTTCAACACACCCTTATTCACTGTGACTTGTTACAAATGGCCTCTTTTGCTGCTTTATGAGTCAGGTGTAGTTTGCACTGATGGCAACGGCAATAACAAATCTGTTTGCAGTTTGTTTTAAAAAGGGTTGGAAATCAGAACTTTAGATGTTTTTACTTAAGCAACCGCCCCCCCAACCCCACAACGTCTCACCACACTTATACCTGTACTCCTGAATGTGTCTCCCATGCACCACTTTGCAACTACCACTCACTCCCTCCCCTTCAAAGGATTTTAGGCTCCCCTCACCAAATAGGGTTCCATTGCTCAGAAGGTCTCTCACATCTACCACCAATCACCAGGGGCTTCTTGTCGCACAGGGTCGCCTGTCCCGAAAAGATGCCTTATCAGGCCACTTACCCCAAAGACACCAAGGGGTTTCCCCCACCATAAAGGGTTGAGAGGAAAGGTGTGCTGGACTGGAAGGTGTGTAACCCCTTTAAGAAGTAGCCCTGCGTCTCTAACCCATACCCTATGGCCTGCTCCTGCCCCGCAGTCTGGAGCCCCCCACTGACCTCTGATGCTAGGGTAGGAATTCCCAAGGGGTCTCCAGAGGTTTGCATGCTCACCTGTACTCGAGCCTCGCTGAGCGCGACCCGCCTCGCCAGCTCTTCGCGGACAAAGGCGTCGGGGTAGTGCGTCCGCTCAAAGACCCTCTCGAGCGCCTGCAGCTGGCTGCTGTTGAAGGTGGTCCGGTTCCGACGTTGCTGCTTCTTCTTCCGCTTGGCTTTGCTTTGCTGAGGGCTGAGCGCCTCCTCTGGGGAAGGAAGCAAACAGCAGTCTGTTGGACCCAACTCCTCCACACATTAACTCCAACAAGAAGCAACAAGTACAAACAATTGGGGGAATAGGGTGGCCGATTTCAGGTGGGATCCCGAGTGAAGTGAGTACATTTTTTAATTGCAAATAGAATTGTTTTTTAAATGGCAGAAGGGGAGGTGGCGGGGAGGCCCCTGCTGTAATCCTAGAATGCATAACCACATGGTAGGGAAAGTGAGTTATTGAGTAGGAGGGAGAATGAGACAGGGTGGTGACAGGAGGCAGCAGAGAAAATCAGTCATCAAATTGTCAGGTTTTTTAAACCTGTCACATATCAAGTTCCCCCACTAGTCGTCTGTTACCCGGCCAGTTATGGCAACCCTCCTGGACAAAACATGATGGACCGCGTGTGGCGTCCCGCTGTAGGAAGGAAAATCCTTTATTCTTAGCACCCCAGGTGACCGCTTTGGCAACAAAGGGTGCTAATGGCCTTCATCCCCCGTTCCAGCCCCTGGAACGAGGAAGGAACGCCACATTAGTATTAATATATGTCCTTGTTTCTTCCTTATCCGGCCAGGTCATGACACAAATGTAAAATTAACAAAAAAACACTTTTCAGAATGATATTTCTGAACTTAAAGGCATAGCAGTGCAAAGTACAAAAATAAACCACGGCAAATCCAACAGTTTGAGGTTTTTGGTAGGCATGGGGCAGATATTTCCCAGCCACTGGCATAAGGGCAATACGATGGCAACAGCTGAAACACTTATTTATTTATTTATAACATTTCTGTAACGCCCAAACCCTGAGGGATCACAGGGTTTGTACCATTCAAAGAGGGTAAGAGCACAGATGTAGTACGTAGGGTGCAGTGTGAGGGTGAACAGGCCACCTTGGTCCTATCCTGCTACCTGCCTTACCGGTAAACAGAAGCACTAAGTCATATTTGTTGAAGAGCCAGGATTTGAGGAGCTTTCTGAAGATTGTGTAAGAGGGTTCCTTGTGGATGTGTGGGGGGAGTGTTCCACAATCAGGGTGCTGTGAAACAAAAGCTGGCTCCCCCTGCCCGTTTGTAGTTGTAGCTTGGCGGTTGCATTGTGAGATGCGAGGATGATCGCAGAGGGCGCACTGCAGGTTTGATGGTGATGCTCGGGATTAGGAAGCAAGGGGCGTCTTTGTGTGCGCAGCAGTCTCTATGCAGGCCTTGATAGGGAGCCAGTGAACGCGGCGTCACGTCGCAGAGGTTTGGTCAGGACTTTGTATCCCCGTGGCTGATCTCATGGCTTTGTTTTACAGGAGCTGGAGCTTGCCAGGTTTTTGTTGGAGGTGCCCACTAGTAAGGCATTACAGTAATCCACTTCACTGCCTATTGTGGCTCTTGCCAGTGTTAGGCAACTGTCTGAAGCGAGGAATTGCCTGCTCAAGGTGATGCGCTTGGCAGTGTAGGCTATGGACACTGCCAGGGCATTAATGAGTTAATCATGATGAGTTCTGCGTCTAGGTGGACCCTGAGGGTCTTGACATGTTTTGAGATTGTGATGGTGGCGCCGTCAATGACGAAGGAGGAACATGCCGGATCTAGGATGTGGCGACGGGCGGAAGAGCCCATGATGAGCAGTTCCGCTTTGACGTCGTTGAGACAAAGGTTGTGGGAGGACCTCCAGACCTGAATAGTGCCATAGATGCGATGAATGGAGGCTAGGTCTGCAGTGTAGTGGCCTGAGATGGGCAGGAGGATATGGGTGTAATCAGCAAAGTTGGTATATGCTACACTGAGGGCGTTGAGGTGGTTGAACAGGGGTTTAGTATAAATGTTGTAGAGAGTGGGTGAGATGCAGGAGCGTTGGGGTACTCCAAGTGAGGCAGGGATGGGGTCAGCTGCTGCGTCTCCGGAGGGCACTCTCAAGGTGCGATCACTTAAAAAGGACTTTATCCACTGCACAGCGTCTTTGGTTAAGTGGAACTTGGTGGGAAGGTGTTGGCAGAGGATGTCGTGGTTCACAAGGTCGAACGCCGCTGATAAGTCGAGAAGGAGTAGTACGGTTAAATGGCCTGAGTCTCCAATGCGGTCTAGTTAGATTGTTAGGTCTAGGAGGGCTGTTTCGGTGCTGTATTTGGGGCAGAATCCTGATTGGTGGGACCCTAGTAACTGATGTTGTTCAAGGAACGATTGCATCTTGGAGCAGGCGACCTGGTCAAGAATTTTAAGCATGAAGGGTACTGTGGTGATGGGGTGGTAGTTGGTAGGAACGGAGGGGTCCAGGGATAATTTCTTAAGACGAGGAGTGACCGAGGCTGCTTTGAGGCAGGTGGGAATCGAGTTGGAAGAGAATGAGGCGTTGGTGAAGTCAGTGATGACGGGGGCACGGGTGACAGCACAGGTTCTGATGACGTGGGCTGGGCATGTACCTCCACTGCCCTTGGTAGATTTGAGAGATTGGATGCACTTGGTCACATCTGTTGTGGTGACTGGGGAGAGGTGGAATGTGGGAGGTGTGGGCGATTGGAGAGTGGGTGGTGTGGTGGACATGTGAGTAGGTTTCAGGGCAAGTTGGATTTATTTGGTGGTGATTTTGGCTCTCGGTTCATCAATTTGCTCGGCGAGGGCAGCTTGGACATCTGAGCACCAGGCTTTGTATTTGCAGAATGGGGTGGGAGGAGGGAAGGGGTTCTCCGGTTCTTTGAGGAGGGCAAAGAGTTCTCTGGGGTTGGAGTTGGCTTTGGCAATCCTAGTGTTGTAGGAGTTGGATTTGGTCTCTAGTAAAATATTTGTGTATGTTTTGGCTGACGTATTGAGCGCTTTGAGTTTGGCGGGGGTGGGGTGTTTGCGCCATGTGTGCTTGGCTGCTCTTTTCTGTCTGCGGAGGGAGAAACGTTTGTCTGAGAACCAGGCATTGGTATGCCTCCCGGGTTTAGGGGTTTTGCTTTTTAATGGGACGTGCAGATCTAAGGTGAGCTGGAGGGAGTGGTTGCAGCAGGCGCTATTTGTGCTTTCGGGCTGTTGTTTCTAAATTGGGGGAGTTTAGAGATTAGTGAAGTGTGGGGGTTAGAAGTTCCTCTGTGAGTTTTGGGGTATTGTGTGCTTGTACCTTGGGTGACTAGGATGGAGAGAGGGTGGAGGTGGGATAATTAGAATTCAATTAGGGAATGGTCGGTCCAAGGAAGTGGGCTGGCAGCCACAATTCTGGAGTAGGTATGGTGCAAATACCAGGGCATCTGATGGCAGGGCCTGGCAATTGCATACTTCCTATGCACACAGTAACGCTGTTGGCTTTGTCAGTGCTTGTTTTTAACAGGACTTACGTGCAAGGAACAGGTATAAATCAAGGGGCTATGTGAACACTTGGTTAGGGCATTTTGACTACACCTGTAGAACATTTACAGCTGCAATTAAGCCATTAATTCCCAGAGGACGGCTTAGAAATAACACTGGCAGTCCAACATGTGATGTTACTGCTTGATTTAGCTAGCTGAAAGAGATACCAGGAGGATGTGTTGTGTCTGGAGTGAGGCAGGTACTGGGTGGGAATGGCTGTATGGATTAGCAATGGAGGGGTGAATAACAAAACATCACCCGCACACAGTGAGTGAGTCCCTTCTCACGTGTCATCTCCCTACGAGCTGTACTACAATCTGAAATCTGAGCACTATTCGTTCTTTTATCATTTTTCAAACTCCCAGGCAACAAATAATTGTCACTCATATTTAACCAATACTAGTGACTGTTTACTATCAGGACACATAACACCTGGCATTTTATAGTTCCCGTCTCCCCTGCAGAGACAACTTCTGAGCACCTTTCAATATGGCCGACAGACAGGTACACCTGACACAAACGAGGGACTAAGTTACCAGGACAACTTCATTTTACATGGTAACTAGCAGGGATCCCAGCACCACTTTGCCACGACGCGGGATGCGGAAACGCTATTTTCAGGTAAACCCTGGGGTCTATGACAGCCCACCCACTACAAGGACCAATCGTTTGTAGATGCGAACTTTGCGATATACGAACACATGGTTAAGACAATTATTAGCACACATGCCGCTCATGGCGTTTTCACATCCACAAGTCTAAGAAGTATACACGCGCGATGTATTTACCAATGGTTTCTGAGACTTCAAGTGCAAATTAATGACTTTTGAGACCATAAATGTAAATTGGCATGCTCATTAATTGCACACCTCTGTGAGAACCCATATTCAATTTGAAAAATATACTTTCATAAACATGGCGCTAAGGGCGGCGCGAGCATAATACCGGAATCATTAGGTTTGAATTTTAAAATTAGCACAAGGAGCTGACAATGTACATCTAATAACATAAACCGCCATTGTGTGAGTCTTTCCCCCCTCCCCCATCCTTCAACCTCTCAGTTATTACCACGTTATTAACGGTCACAAGAAACATCATTGGGTAAGAAACATGTTTTACTTTACTGCACAATCAGCACAACATTAGTTCATCACTGCCACTCACTCGTTTTCCATTTCCCTTGTGTATTTTTGTTTTTGTTTTTTTCCAAACCCATTCGTCCTTCCCTTACCCCCAACCATCTTTCTCTGTCATTTTTGAACTGAAATTGAAATGTACATGGGTAATATGCTGTTTTTTTTTTTCATGCTATGTCTGATTGAATCTTTCTTTTGTATTTTTGATAATGTGTCATGGAATATGGTGATTTGATTACATGCTTCTTATCTTCACTCATGATTTCTTGCACTTGGATATGCCCAGATTTGAGAAAGGCACCTTGCCGAAACACGTGTAATCTATAGGGCAAATTAATTAAACTCACCCATCGCATAACCTCCCTTGGATTCAGCATTATTTTTTCTGGCGCAGTAATAAGGTGTGGTCACAGTAGCCTGTTTTCTGAGTTTAACAAACGGAGTCGAGGAACTCAAAGTCTCTGGCGCACATTTTTGCAACTAACCAGGTCGCGGGGGCACTAAGTGATTTCAACCCAAAGGTTCCTTCATACTTGCCTACCATGCAATAGTCTTGGCTTATTGGTAGTGCTTAAGTACCACCCAATAGCTAAAACTGAAAAGTGTCCTGACTCCCATTAATGTCCGAGATTTTATTTTCAACCGTAGGTTTTCAAAGTCCCAACAGGGTGGCGGGCCACAGCCTGAGAGTCGTGCCCACCATGAACAAATGACCAGTCCACTCTGGGAAATATTCCTGCTCTGCGGGATGGCGATATGAATTCTTTCATGTTTAGTTTTGGCTATCAGATGGTGCTGTAAGCAGTGCCTAGAAGCCGAAACGATTGGCGTGGGGGGTTAAGACAGGCGAGAGATGGAATTGGGGAGATGGACAGACTTTGGGTGTTGTTTGGTATTTTAACCAATTATACCAGGTTCTATGGCCCTTCCCTCCCACCTGCCCTTCCCAAGCACCTGCCCTTCCCACCCACCAGCCCTTCCCTCCCACCTGCCCTTCCCACCGACCTGCCCTTCCCTTCCCACACAGCTCTGCGCTTGCCTTTTAAGGGGATGCAAATGTTATTTCTAGCCGGGTTTCTGAAAGGCAGTGCCTTAAATGCAGCTATAAACCAGCACCTGGTGTAAAAACAAAAGTGTTAATCTTTTGTACCTTCAGTCATTTCATTTATAAGCAATGGCGTGTGTCCATGCAGCTGTTCCTTGCACTGAATACCTGTTAAACACAAGCACTGCCAAAGCCAACAGTGTTGGCTCTTGTATTGTATTCAATGGGCATTTGCCAGGCACTGCCAGCTGTTGTGGCCATCACATGACCTGGGTAGCACAAGAGCTAGAAAATGCCTATCCCAGGCCTACCCCAAAGCTCGAGCTGGTGGCTTTGCCAATGCTTGTTGCTCTTTCAGTCTTGAGAGTCCCTTCTGCTGGAGGCAGGGTACGCCCACTTTCACTGTCCCCCCTTGTTATAGGGCACTTTAAGAGGCGGTCTGGACACATGCGTGAAACTTGTCTTATTGTAAATAAACCCCATCTTTTCTGTACTTTGGTCTGGTGGGGGGGAGGGCTCGGGAGCCACTCGGTGACTTTGAAGTGGCTGGCACTGGAGGGACCCAAGGCATCGTCACCCCCTCACCGCCCCTTGGATGCCCTGCTAATGCCCTCTTTACACAAATAACCCGAGCTGGGCCGCTGCTCTGATCAAGGTGTGCTTTATATGTGTAACCCTTGGGCCAGAGGGAGTGGGGGTGGGGGATGCCCAGAGAAAATAAACCCGACCATTAATGACTCTTAGGGCTGAGAGAGGCCTGCCCCCAGTGCCCTCAACCACACTCAGATGCAGCCTTAAGCAAATAAACACTCGGCCTGGCCCAGAGGGCGAACTTTACACATTAGAGCTGGTCCCTGTCAGGGGAGCGAGGCCTGGAGAGTTCCCAAGGAGCATGTGCCCGCCTCTGGAACGGTGGGAGGGCTGAGGTAGGGTCAGTCACACCCTCCCTAGGCAGCGGGGAAGAGTCAGCTGCATGCCAGCTCTACCTTTCAACGAGTGGCGGAGATGGGGTAGAGTCAGCCACACATCTAGCCCACCTCTGAAAGGGTGGTAGAGAAGGGGTAGAGTCAGCCACACGTCTCGCCCACCTCTGAAAGGGTGGTAGAGAAGGGGTAGAGTCAGCCACACGTCTCGCCCACCTCTGAAAGGGTGGTGTGGCTGGACAGAATACATTGTGACATTCCAGGTCCGCACCTGAAAAGCGGTGGGTCTGGGGCACAGTCAGCCACATGCAAAGCACAGCGCCAAAAGGCGGGTGGGTTTGGAGCAGAGTAGGGCATGTCTCAAGCTGTCCTCTGAACAGCCAGTGTGCTTGGGGTAGAGTCATCCACGTCAGAGGCACTTCACAAAGTTCTCTGGCCTTTGCTAGAATCCGTCACATCTGTAAAGGTGGGTAGGTTTGACCGGAACCCTCTGAAGGATGAAAGGCGGAGCCAGGAACACCTGGCATGTGACTGACTGCATTAGCACACCTTTGAAGGCTAGTAGCTGGCATCCATACGTTCCAACGTTAACCAAAAGGAGCCCACTACCCGCTCCCGTTCTCAAGCTACCTTTACCTGTTACGCCAGGGTGGCAGTGCCTTCACCCTCTCTTCCTGCTCCTCTGCCCTTTGCACTTGTGCCTCCCAAGCTAACACAGCAAACCTTTGCACTATGTACATTTCTGCACTAGTGGCTTTATCAGGGCGTGCTCAGTGCCCAGTGTTTCCGAACGGAAGCGACCAACAGCAAAGCTCTCTAGCGCTTTCCCTCTCGATCCCTCTAACTAAGCCCTTCCGGCCCTGCTTCCTTTTCACGTCCGCTCCAGCGCCTGGAGACCACGAAAATGGCAGCGGTGCGCTGTAGAAATCACAATAGCGTAACATAATAACTAGGCATACTAGTGTGTAGGACTTTAAATACAGCCCTGCTGTGGCCGGAGGCCAGCTGCCAGATGTCTTGCTAGCCGGGGCAACATGTGGCGGGCACATAACAGGGCAGGCAACGCACACAGTTAGCTATAGTGTGTGTGTACTAACGGGCACTTCACAACTTGGAGCAGAAGCTTAGCAACATTGCATGACAATTAGCCAGCCTCAACACTGCCCTAATCACATCTTTATTTTGCTGGAATAAATACACTCGATTATTCGTTTTGCAGCTTTGTGCACTTGTGCAGTAAAGGAGCATTTACACACTGCACCGGTCAGATAGCGCAGCGAGTAGAGCGCTCGCTTTGGTATCCGTGCAGGGCCCAACTCAGCCTGACATTCTTCCGAGGTCGATAAACAGCGCCCAGACACCTGGGGGGTTGTAGCGCTATATAAATGCTAAATATTGTTATCATTTATTATTGCAAACAAAATGTCACACTATGAAATGTTTTGTTACCTTTAGAGTCCAGTGATACTTGAATGATCTGAGAAGCCCTGGGTGACTTCAGAGTGAAATCATAATGCATTATTCTTGCCCCCCCTCCAGGTGCCCTGCCAGTGACATGGGACTGCAGTATTGTGGGGGCAATGCCGAGACTGTGTGGCTGGCACTGCGGGCATGTGGCACAGGTCTCTCGCGTTGTTGTGCAGCTGGCACTGCGGTAGGGAAGTAGAGAGGAGGGGGCGGCGCGAGGGCGCGGAACGGGGGCGGGAGGGGGGAGTGAGGGGTGCAGAGAGAATTGGGACTCGTAACTGGGAAAGAGAGCGGGGTGTTAATCCGCCCTCCCGGTTAGACCCCCGGCAGCGACTCTTTACACAAGATTCATTTACACCTGAAAAAAATCCTCACCACCCCCTGTGGGTGAATTCAGCGCAGTGTGTGGGAAAGCGCCGTGCACCGCTAGTGGTGTGTGCAGCACTACGCATGCGCGAGCAGTGCATGAACGCGAGGGGGGCAAAGCTCTCCCGCGCTCTTCACGTTTGATGCAAGACTCGAATATTGAAAATATTTCATAAAAGACCCTTAACATGAATGATTAGTCCTGGCTTCAACGTTTTGTAAACAACGCAAGGACATCGGAAAACGACACGATTTTTGGCCACGTTTCCAGTGTCTACACCATAGGGATAACCGGATGCACAGAACACACATTGGGCCTCATTACGACCCTGGCGGAAATCGAAAAACGATGGCGGAAATGCAATACCGCCATCGAATAGCGCTCGGTGCGACTATGACCCGTCACCGCAAAGTACGATGCCATTAGCGACACCGTAGTGAACGCCAACGCTAACTGCACCAAGTACGCGCGCGCGCGCCATGCCAAACCGTAAATACCACCATGGCGCAACGGTACGCGAATTCCGACCCTAGCGGACATGTACCTAACGCCATCAAGCACGGCGGAAAGTACCAATCCGCCATGGCGAGAAGTACGGCATCGCGAATCAACCGTAAACGGCCCCACTGAGTGCCTGTACACCGCTCCCTGCCCACAAAGTACAACTCCCCGTAGGTGCAATGAAGTCACAATGCAACCAGTGAAATGTACAAGTCACCCATGCATGCCAACGAACAAAAGAATCACAAGAGGGGCCAATGGGAGCTGCAGGGCACAGATGGCACGAATACAGAAGCCATCCCAATGGACATGACCACAGTCCCCCACCAAGAAACGCACGCAAACACAGGCACCTGTGACCAGCAATATTCCGAAAATCACATCATTCCACCAGTCCACCTGGCTGACCGGCATCTGTTACACAAAACCCAATCCCCCGCCCCTGAGCATGACAACATTCAAACAGTCATATTGGCAGCCCCCATCCCTGACCTCACTGGGCTTCGTAGGCAAACGCGCCCAGCACAGTACCACGCAACTAAACTCCGAAGCTGGAACCCAATGCAGATCTCCTCACAATACATCGCTCCCCAAATAGGAATATGCCACATCACTTGCAAAGAAGAACGCTACACGGCCCATATCAGAATAGAAATTTAATGCACAACAAAATCACCAAGCCCATACAGCCATTAGGCCATGAACTCCAAAACACATTTCACCATTGTGGGCTGCATCCGCAAGAAATGACCAGCTACTACTTGTGTGACGCCCTGTTCCATCATGGTACACAGAGCCACATTCACGTACGAAAAGGCAACATGGAAGCGCACAGAACCGCAGGGCCGTCCCAATGGGGAGGCACTAGTCCAGCTGAAAGGCCGAAATGTTGCTCCGAGCCACTAGTACTGCGTAAGGGCATGTGGCCCATTGGCGATCGTCCCATAAGATCGTAATGCTGCTCCACTGATTAACACGAAGCAGCAGGTGTCGGGAGTAAAAGCCATCTGCAGGAGTGGCATACAGATGGCAGTGGCAAAAGGGGAGGAGATACCTGTCAACCAAAAGAAAAGAAAAAGAACAGAATGGCCATCAGAACTACATTCGAACAACTCACTTCAATGATCACACTAAATCCACAGCCATATGCATGCTAGCCCACTCCAAAGGATCATCACCACCCCAAAACCACTTGCGACTCATAACCATCTATATCGAGGTGCAAACACCATCACAAACGAGTGTACCTGTGCATGCGTCTGTGAAAACAGAATCCATCAGATGGGAATGTTAACGTGCATGGACACAAGTGTCTGAAGGCGCGTCGAGACAGGGAGGGCTCAACAAGGCCAGATAGACGATGGTCCCACTATGGCAGCCCTGCATCACATAGCGCAGGGGAGGCGGACAGATTCCAAGAAGCCCTGTACATGGCAAACTCTGTATCAAATCATCTGCCCATGCATCCATTCATCATTCCCTCATCCCGGTATAAAAACGCCTGAATATTTACTCACATAACATTAGAAATATCCATTGAGTCTGTGCGTTATGCAGGCTGCAAAATCCACAGTGCCCCAGCCCGGAATTCCAGTGTTGTGAAGTAACATGTATTTGGGAACGTCCGGCCTCATCGCCCACGTCGCTATTGCGCATCCCAAACTATTCATATCAATCATTGCATCCTCGCCATGGCCCCTGTCTCAAGGACATTGAACAATAGAACGTTATATTTGCAGTCAGACCTGTGGGCATCTCCTCGCCGCTAGCTGAAAACCGAAAGCGCCGCCCTTCGAATTCCTCATTTGCAACATCACGTCGAAAAGGCATCTGTGGCCGTTTGAAATCACAAATTAATCCATCTAGTGCGGCTGTGTGTGAAAATGGCAACTGCCTTCACCCACAAATGGGACGCCCCGCCCGTCGGTGCAACTCGGTACAGTGATGCATGAGGGCCCACCGTTACTCGAGTACTACGTTCCACTGACCCTTCACAAGTCTGTTCGCGACTGCAAAGATTGTATGTGAAACAATGGGACCATAGCCGAATGTACATATCAACCAATGTTACACGGCCATCGGGTACAAATACATGATTGCAATAGCAAGATGCCATTACTCGAATTGCAGCGTTGTGTGCGGGACGTGCTCGGCCAAAGGGGAGAGCAGCTTGCACAGGTGGAATGAATCACCACAGGTGGAGGCCATACAGCCTGAAAACACATAAATTGCACACCCATTCTCCTCCCACAACCACACCCACTCCGAAATGCTACCGGCAGGACTCGCGATGTTGGCCCTGGGGGACCTGATAGCACTGCAAGTACTCCAACTCCAAGAAGAAGACGAACACCAACTACAACCGGCCGCACGGAGGAGACGCAGGAGGAGGAGGAGGGCAAGGCAGGGCCAGCAAGGGCCGCCAGCACAGCCACTACCACCACGCAGGCAGCCCGCAATCCCACGCCTCCGAGCACATCCGTTCAACCTCACTGCTGAGCAGATCCACACCCTCTACCGTTTGGACCGGGACACCATAGCCGCCATTGTGGACATGACACAGGCTGACCTTGTCAGCATGATAGATAGCCCAACCGCCATCCCACCCCTACTGAAGGTGGTGTCTGTACTCCACTTCCTGGCCACAGGCACCTACCAGCACACAGTCGGACAGTTGCATGGCATTTCTCAGCCACTGTTCTCATGGACACTATTGCAAGTGCTCGATGCCCTCCTGCAGCACGCAGACGACTACATCTCTCTACCACGCTCGGAGCAGGAAATTACCAACACAAAAGTGGGATTCCATGCACTTGCCGGCATACCGGGTTGCATTGGTGCCATCGACTGCACCCATGTGGAATTGGTCGTCCCACATGCCATGGAGGCCCAGTACCGCAACCGAAAACAATTCCATTCCCTGAATGTACAAATGGTGTGTGACTCCAACAGGATCATTACACATTGTTGTGCCCGATTCCCTGGATCAACCCATGATTCTATGGTCTTGAGGAACTCTACAATACCACGCTACATGGAGCGACACGCAGGGAACAGATCCTGGCTACTCGGTGAGTCTCATTTCATGCATGATGATGTGGGGTATGTGATTCGGCAATGACCTGGCAGGAAGGGGGGGGGGGGTGTGCGTACGTAGCAATGGCATTCCACATCATACGTTTATCGTCCACATACAGGTGATGCTGGATATCCACTGAAGAGATGGCTCCTCACACCAGTCCGGAACCCACGGGACCAGCATGAGGAGGACTACAACCATGCCCACTCACGTACCCGTGTAGTCATTGAACAGGCATTCGGCCTACTGAAGACTCATTTCCGCTGCCTCAGCAGGTCTGGCGGGGCACTCCTGTACCGCCATGAGAAGGTTGCAAAGATGGTGATGGCATGTGTCATGCTACACAACATGTGCGTACGTAGAAATGTGCCCATGCCCCCTGACGCAGAACTGCAAGCACCTGAAGATGGTCATGATGAGGGTGGGGATGTGGCAGCACCTCAAGGAGTCTGCGAGGCACCGGAGGGCCGTGACATTCGTCAGCATCTCATTGATGCATGCTTCTAGCACTCACGCCTGGTGGCTGATACATGGACACGGTACTCGTGGCACTGTGTGTGTCTGGTACATGCACAATATGGACTGTACGCCTATGATGGCCTAGTACACAAAGATCATTGTCCACACATCTCATTGGTTGATCGTGCATTGTTTATGGCATATGTGATATCATGTTGAACACCCTATCGACCCGCCACCCAAGTGAGCCCAAAACACCCCCTTCACCCTCCTACCTCCCCCCCGAACACCAGTGTCCAAAGATGCTCATCGTCAGTGGGCAGTCGCTATTGCAAGCCCCCTCTGCGGGTATCAGGGGCACCCCTGCCTGTGGAGCGCAGGTTCCTCCCAGATCTACGTTGGGGGCTGCCCTGGACGGAACTTGCAACGGATGATGTCTCTGCCTGCTCACGTCCATGCATGTCCCTAAGGGTTTGTGAGAGCTCAGTGAGCACACGGCGCACTGCGGCAAGTTCGGCACATACGTCTTTGGACGTCGCATGCAGTTCCCCCCTCAGGCTCTCGGTGCTTCTCTCCATTTGGACTCTCAGGCTCTCGGTGCTACTCTCCATTTGTACTCTCAGGCTCTCGGTGCTACTCTCCATTTGTACTCTCAGGCTCTCGGTGCTACTCTCCATTTGTGCCCTTAGTGTCTCTGTACTTCTCTCCATTTCTGCCCTAAGTGTCTCAGTTGATGTTTCTATGTCTGCCTTAGTGCCCCCACATTCATCGGCATGGTCCTTGAGGAGCGTGGCCAGTTGCTGCTGTTGCACGATTAACTGGTCGAGGGACTGTTGCCTCTGCTGGGCCATGGCCATTTGCGGTGGTGTCACAGAGGGGCTGGTGACCTCATGTTGCCTTGCCACAGGGCTTGTGGGGGATGGCCAGTCGTCGTCTTGTGGGTGCCCCTGCGTGGTATCCTCATGGTGTACGGGATGGGACAGACAGGGGGATTGGGACAGGTCATGGCTGGATCTGACTTCGACATCCCCGTTTTCTGTGTCGGAGCATGCTGCCATCAATGGGGTGTCACCTATGGTGCTGCTGCCACCAGAGGCAGTGCCTTCTGTGGCATCCATTGGGGGGACCTGTGGTGGTGGTGTTGTGGGCATGCTGGCTGCTGGGGTGCCTGTTGATGTTCCCTCCTCTGTGCTGCCACCTGATTTGTGCTGCTGCCGTGTCTTGATCCGTGCAGCTGAGGTGGAGGGTCTTTGGCCGTTGGTCTTGGCCCTCTTTGCATGTGTGCTGGTAGGGGTGTCCTGATTCTCGTCGTTTGGATCGGACCCTGTGGTGGAGTAAAGGAGGGCGAGGGTTATTAATGGGTCTGTGGGAATTGGAATGGCATTGTATCACATGCATTGGGGTGGTACCTGAGGGTGATTTAGGTCGGGGCCTTGGAGGTGCTTTCATTTGTGTGTGGAGTGAGGGTGCAGTTGTTTGGCAGCCTGCAGTTAGGGTGTGCCTGCTGCACGTGTAGTGGGTGTTTTAGGGGTTTTTAATTATTTATGTATTTATTGTGAGTTTTAAAGTGCGCTATCAGGCCAATGTGTGTGGACGTTCTCCTGGACATGTGTTTCTGTTGCACTATGGGGACACATGGTACTTCACATGATTGGAAATTGTGGATTTAGCATTGTTTTATTTGGGCCACCTACCTGATTCTTCGGATGTCTGCACTCCTTTCTCCATCCCTCCGACTCCCTCTATGCTCTCCATTCCAATGGTGGAGGCACAGATTTCTTCCCAGGGGGTCAACTTGATGGGTGATTCAGGACCTCCCCCGGTGGCTGTGGCAATGTTGCGGTTGGCAGAAAGTATGCTACGGACGCGTATCCGCAGGTCGTCCCATCGCTTTCTGCATTGCTGTGGGTTGCGGGGTGCGGTCCCCACCGCACTTACACGCTGTGCCACCAGGGCCCATATGGCCTTCTTGTTCGCAAGTGCCGTCCTGGTCATTTGCGTGGAGAAGACGACGGCAGCATTCTCCTGGAGGGTCTCTGTTAGCACGGTGAGTTCCTCACGGGAGAAGTGGACCTGCCGCTTGCGGTCGCACGCTTTCTTCGCTACTTTTCCCATTTTTCTTGGTTTCGCTAGGGTGGATGACGGGTTGGGGTGTGTCTCAGGGTAGTGTTTTTAGTGGTTGTGTGGATTTTGTGGTTTTATAGGTGTACGGCGGGATGTTTCCCGTTCCGGGCCCATGTTTTTACTTCAGTTTCCGTATATTTACGGTCACCGTACTTTCCGGTTGGCGCTCACTGCGGTGTCCGCTAAGATGGGTGGCGGTATTGCACCTAGGGCGCCGTACGGCGGCGGTGTGGGCTGTTTTGGGGTCATTTCCGCCATCGCGGACTTTGCACTTCCGCCATGCCATGGTGCTCGTGCCCGATGGGTCGGAATGGGCCGCACTTTGCTCCTTCGTGCAATGGCGGAAACGCTATTTACGCTGTGGCGGTCCGGTCAGTCACTTTCCGCCAGGGTCGTAATGAGGGCCATTATAAGGACTAGGTGACCTATAACCCATTAACCCAAAAGCTCAAATCTCTGCACACTTACCTCACACAACCACTCTCTCGCACAGCAGACCGCACGCACTTCACCACACCGCAACAACAACAAACAACACATAAGCCACACCGACAACACAGTGGCAGATTTAAGGCGAAGGGCCCCGTGGGCAAAAATTACAGAGGGCCCCCAAGTGGGCGGGTCCTGGAGGCGGGGCCCCCAAGTGGGCAGAGTTGCACAAAGATGAACTTTAGGGACACATGATTCATTTTATTTAAGTTGTGATTTTAAAGGCCCAAGAGCAGACATCCAGCCCTGAACTAATATTACAACAGACAGAATTCAGGTCTGCTTACATCTGCATTCTTTCTTAACTATAATACATTAAACACTTGCTAGAGCAGAGGAGCGTGCATTTCTGGAGTGGGGATAGCGGGAAGTAAACTGCCCAGTCGGAGCACCCTGGACCGAGCTGCAGCCAACAACTGGGAAGTGATTTAAAGAGTAATAGTGGGCATTGTGCACCAAGCGGCAGGCGTTTAACGCCCATTAATAGATTCATTGCCTCCATTACAGTGTTTCGAGTCTGACTGCAACGTGTGTCTCAGAGAGAGACTGGGAAGGGAAGGGGTGGGGCAGGGCACAGGGGCCCGCTTGCCATTTGTCTGTCTGCCAACCGTTAAGTCCGCCACTGCAACACCACACGAGGACTCACAATCGTTCCAATATTCGCACCCAAGATCAGCGCGCAGTGAAAACTGAACTGAAGCTGCCAACAGGACACCACCTTTCTCACTCTCCTACTCCCTCTTCACCCGACTACCCCCTGCCCCCGCCTTCTCGTTTGCAGATCCGCCAGAGCACCTGGGGACCAATCCCATTGGTGACGGTGCACAGTACAAATACCTTTAACATTATTGGGTACCACAGTAATGCTCAGATAATCCCTTTTACACTAGCGGGATTTAGGAATGTTACATGCATTGGCAGGCCCCCCCCCCCCCGCTTCTCTCCACGAAAGGAGTGATGTTTCTGGGAAAGGGAGGCTGGTGTCACGAGCCGCGGGATTGGGTCTCAATGCAGACTCTGGTTACACATTAGTGGACCATTAAATCTCCCATGCTGAATGAGAAATACTTTCATCGTTACCCGTGAAAAGACACTTAAACATAACGAGATAGCACGTTTCTTAAGAATAGGTGCTCTTTGAGAGGAGGCTACACACTCAACGCTTCTGGATGCAAAGTGCATGCGTTACTCACTATCGCATTCCTATATCCTGCTCTACTGTCCTCATCCCTGGTTCATGTTTCTACCTCCCCTGCATCATCTGGTCTTATATCCAACCCTCCTAGCACTTCCTCCATTATCCCGTTCCTATATCCTGCTCTACTGTCCGTGTACCTGGTTCATGTTTCTACCTCCGCTGCGTCATCTGGTTTTATATCCACACCCTCTTAGCACTTCCTCCACTATACTATTCCTATAGCAGCTCTACTGTCCTTTTTCTCTGGTTCATGCTTCTACCTCCCCTGCATCACCTGGTCTTATACCCACGCCCTCTTAGCACCTCCTCCACTATCCCATTCCTATATCCTGCTCTACTGTCCTCATCCCTGGTCATGTTTCTACCTCCCCTGCATCATCTGGTCTTATATCCACACCCTCCTAGCACTTCCTCCATTACCCCTTTCCAATATCCTGCTCTACTGTCCTCGTCCCTGGTTCATGCTTCTACCTCCCCTGCATCATCTGGTCTTATATCCACACCCTCTTAGCACTTCCTCCACTATCCCATTCCTATATCATGCTCTACTGTCCTTTTTCCCTGGTTCATGCTTCTACCTCCCCTGCAACATCTGGTCTTATACCCACATCCTCTTAGTGCAGGAAGTGCTATCCCGTTCCTGTGTCCTGCTCTACTGTCATCGACCCTGGTTCATGTTTCTACCGCTCCTGCATCATCTGGGCTTATACCCACAGCCTCTTACCCATTATTCAGGACAATGGTCCGCCCTCTGTACATCAATGTGTTAAGCATGTATGTGCCACAAGCTCCTTCCAGACAAGTGTTTCACAGTTGTCTTCTTACTGGCTTACTGTGGCTGTCCCTACACCTCTGGGGGCCTCTTCACACTCCACTTCTCATCCTTTCAACTTCTCCTGGCCTCGTGCACCTTCTTCCTCCTTCTGTGGTGGCGCCAGCCAATCTGTGGCGCCATCTATACTCCCCTGTCATGAATACTAGTTTTCTCCTCCATCCTCTGTTTCCTTCATCCCCCTTGTTGTTCTCCTCTTGCAACCTTTTTCACTTTCTGCTCTCTCCCCCTTCCACCTCTTGCCAACTCTCCACCGCATCCTCCTGCACCCCTCTCTCGCTGCTTCCTCCTCCTGCACCTCTCTCTCACTGCCTCATCCTCCTGCACCTCTCTCTCGCTGCTTCCTCCTCCTGCACCTCTCTCTCACTGCTTCCTCCTGCACCCCTCTCACTGCTTCCGCCTCCTGCACCACTTTCTCTACTTTCTCCTCCTGCACCTCTCTCTCGCTGCTTCCTCCTCCTGCACCTCTCTCTCGCTGCTTCCTCCTCCTGCACCTCTCTCTCTGCTTCCTCCTCCTGCACCTCTCTCTCGCTGCTTCCTCCTCCTGCACCTCTCTCTCGCTGCTTCCTCCTCCTGCACCTCTCTGCTTCCTCATCCTGCACCTCTCTCTCTGCTTCCTCCTCCTGCACCTCTCTCTCGCGGCTTCCTCCTCCTGCACCTCTCTCTCACTGCTTCCTCCTCCTGCACCTCTCTCTCTGCTTCCTCCTCCTGCACCTCTCTCTCTCTGCTTCCTCCTCCTGCACCTCTCTCTCGCTGCTTCCTCCTCCTGCACCTCTCTCTCTCCTTCCTCCTCCTGCACCTCTCTCTCGCTGCTTCCTCCTCCTGCACCTCTCTCTCACTGCTTCCTCCTCCTGCACCTCTCTCTCTGCTTCCTCCTCCTGCACCTCTCTCTCTCTGCTTCCTCCTCCTGCACCCCTCTCTCGCTGCTTCCTCCTCCTGCACCTCTCTCTCACTGCCTCATCCTCCTGCACCTCTCTCTCGCTGCTTCCTCCTCCTGCACCTCTCTCTCACTGCTTCCTCCTGCACCCCTCTCACTGCTTCCGCCTCCTGCACCTCTTTCTCTACTTTCTCCTCCTGCACCTCTCTCTCGCTGCTTCCTCCTCCTGCACCTCTCTCTCGCTGCTTCCTCCTCCTGCACCTCTCTCTCGCTGCTTCCTCCTCCTGCACCTCTCTCTCGCTGCTTCCTCCTCCTGCACCTCTCTCTCGCTGCTTCCTCCTCCTGCACCTCTCTGCTTCCTCATCCTGCACCTCTCTCTCTCCTTCCTCCTCCTGCACCTCTCTGCTTCCTCATCCTGCACCTCTCTCTCTCCTTCCTCCTCCTGCACCTCTCTCTCGCTGCTTCCTCCTCCTGCACCTCTCTCTCTCTGCTTCCTCCTCATTCACCTCTCTCGCTGCTTCCTCCTCCTGCATCTCTCTCTCTGCCTCATCCTCCTGCACCTCTCTCTCTCTGCTTCCTCCTCCTGCACCTCTCTCTCGCTGCTTCCTCCTCCTGCACCTCTTTCTCGCTGCTTCCTCCTCCTGCACCTCTCTCTCTCCTTCCTCCTCCTGCACCTCTCTGCTTCCTCATCCTGCACCTCTCTCTCTCCTTCCTCCTCCTGCACCTCTCTCTCGCTGCTTCCTCCTCCTGCACCTCTCTCTCTCTGCTTCCTCCTCATTCACCTCTCTCGCTGCTTCCTCCTCCTGCACCTCTCTCTCTCTGCTTCCTCCTCCTGCACCCCTCTCTCGCTGCTTCCTCCTCCTGCACCTCTCTCTCACTGCCTCATCCTCCTGCACCTCTCTCTCGCTGCTTCCTCCTCCTGCACCTCTCTCTCACTGCTTCCTCCTGCGCCCCTCTCACTGCTTCCGCCTCCTGCACCTCTTTCTCTACTTTCTCCTCCTGCACCTCTCTCTCGCTGCTTCCTCCTCCTGCACCTCTCTCTCGCTGCTTCCTCATCCTGCACCTCTCTCTCGCGGCTTCCTCCTCCTGCACGTCTCCCTCACTGCTTCCTCCTCCTGCACCTCTCTCTCTGCTTCCTCCTCCTGCACCTCTCTCTCGCTGCTTCCTCCTCCTGCACCTCTCTGCTTCCTCATCCTGCACCTCTCTCTCTGCTTCCTCCTCCTGCACCTCTCTCTCTCTGCTTCCTCCTCCTGCACCTCTCTCTCGCGGCTTCCTCCTCCTGCACCTCTCTCTCACTGCTTCCTCCTCCTGCACCTCTCTCTCTGCTTCCTCCTCCTGCACCTCTCTCTCTCTGCTTCCTCCTCCTGCACCTCTCTCTCGCTGCTTCCTCCTCCTGCACCTCTCTCTCGCTGCTTCCTCCTCCTGCATCTCTCTCTCTGCCTCATCCTCCTGCACCTCTCTCTCGCTGCTTCCTCCTCCTGCACCTCTCTCTCACTGCTTCCTCCTCCTGCACCTCTTTCTCTACTTTCTCCTCCTGCACCTCTCTCTCGCTGCTTCCTCCTCCTGCACCTCTCTCTCGCTGCTTCCTCCTCCTGCACCTCTCTCTCTGCTTCCTCCTCATTCACCTCTCTCGCTGCTTCCTCCTCCTGCACATCTCTGCTTCCTCATCCTGCACCTCTCTCTCTGCTTCCTCCTCCTGCACCTCTCTCTTGCTGCTTCCGCCTCCTGCACCTCTTTTTCGGGTTCCTCCTCCTGCACCTCTCTCTCTGCTTCCTCCTCCTGCACCTCTCTCTCGCTGCTTCCTCCTCCTGCACCTCTCTCTCTGCTTCCTCCTCCTGCACCTCTCTCTCGCTGCTTCCTCCTCCTGCACCTCTCTCTCTGCTTCCTCCTCCTGCACCTCTCTCTCTCCTTCCTCCTCCTGCACCTCTCTCTCGCTGCTTCCTCCTCTTGCACCTCTGTCGCTGCTTCCTCCTGCTGCACCTCTCTCTCTGCTTCCTCCTCCTGCACCTCTCTCTCGCTGCTTCCTCCTCCTGCACCTCTCTCTTGCTGCTTCCACCTCCTGCACCTCTTTTTCTGCTTCCTCCTCCTGCACCTCTCTCTCTGCTTCCTCCTCCTGCACCTCTCTCTCGCTGCTTCCTCCTCCTGCACCTCTCTCTCTGCTTCCTCCTCCTGCACCTCTCTCTCTCCTTCCTCCTCCTGCACCTCTCTCTCGCTGCTTCCTCCTCTTGCACCTCTCTCGCTGCTTCCTCCTGCTGCACCTCTCTCTCTGCTTCCTCCTCCTGCACCTCTTTTTCTGCTTCCTCCTCCTGCACCTCTTTCTCTGATTCCTCCTCCTGCACCTTTAGCTATTTCTGCACCCCCACCTCTCTATGCCTCCTCACTCTGCTGCTGCTAACACCCCTTACCACTAAAGCTTTCTTTAGGGGGGAGAGAGAAAGAGAGAGAGCGCGAGAGAGACGCTATGCAGTGAATGTTCAGGTGACCTCAATGTGCCCTCACCCCCATATTTCAGCCCGCGATGTGAGCCTTTGGAAGGATGGACGCCATCTTGAAATGTCCACTTGCTCATATGAGGTTAGAATGCGGATGCAGGGCTTAGGTGCTTAGAGAGGGCAGCGAGTGCTTGTGCAGTCTGACAAGGGGGTGGTCATTCTTACTTTCATTTTCATTATGCCCCTTAAACACACACATAGGTCTGCATAATTGTTAATGTTAAAGGATATTTGTACCGTGCACTATCACCACTGGAGTGGTCCCCTGGCGCTCTGGCGGCTCTGAAAAAAGGGAGGGGGGGGTGAGTTAGGGGGAATGAGCTGGAAAAGTGCAAGAGAGCAGTGATGTGCTGTTGGCAGCCTCAGCCTGGTGGGTCGGTTGGCTGGGCTTGGGGTGTTTTTACAATGGGTGGTCGTCGTGTGCTGTTGTGCAAGTCTATGTGCGGTTTGTTTTGTTGTTGCAGTGTAGTGAAGTTTGTGCGGTTTGCTGCGTTTAAGGCTTGTGGTTGTGTTTGGTTCGAGTTTGAGAGGTGTATGCAGAGAGGTGGAATTGTTAGTGGGTTGGTTATTGGTTCATGATTGCACGCTTGGTCCAGGCTTGGCCGCAGAGTCTTATATCAATCATTGAATTACATTTCCATCTAGATGCGACGCTGGCTAGGTTGAGGATTCCATCTAAGTGCGGCGTATGCTAACATTCACAATTCTATCTAGATGCGACGCAGGCTACGTTGAGGATTCCATCTAAGTGCGGCGTATGCTAACATTCACAATTCTATCTAGATGCGACGCAGGCTACGTTGAGGATTCCATCTACGTGTGGCATATGCTAACATTCACAATTCTATCTAGATGCGACGCAGGCTACGTTGAGGATTCCATCTAAGTGCGGCGTATGCTAACATTAACAATTCTATCTAGATGCGACGCAGGCTACGTTGAGGATTCCATCTACGTGCGGCATATGCTAACATTCACAATTCTATCTAGATGCGACGCAGGCTAGGTTGAGAATTCCATCTACGTGTGGCGTATGCTTACATTCACAATTCTATCTAGATGCGACGCAGGCTAGGTTGAGGATTCCATCTAAGTGAGGCGTATGCTAACATTCACAATTCTATCTAGATGTGACGCAGGCTACGTTGAGGATTCCATCTAAGTGCGGCGTATGCTAACATTCACAATTCTATCTAGATGCGACGCAGGCTACGTTGAGGATTCCATCTAAGTGCGGCGTATGCTAACATTCACAATTCTATCTTACATAAAAGTGTATGCAATGAAACATCATGCAATTCTATCAATTGCATAATAGTTGCAGCAGTTACTTCTACTTCACATAAGAACATGTCTATTTCTGCATCATTATTTACCCCTCACTGGTACAAATAAGCGCAGGCACCGTGGGGCTGGGGGGTACTTTTACCTCGCATAAGGACTGGGTTAGAGGGCTTGCAGCTGTAATCCAGGCCCCTGGTGTTGTGAGGAGAGTACTCTTGGATTTTTTTTCACTTTTCTGCCAGGCTGTTCACCTGCCATACACGCTGGTGAGAGAGTAAACATTTGCTGGGGACTTGTGGACTTGGAGATAAATATGCCGTCTGGGGAAACCCCTTCTTTTTATACGGCAGCACTTTTCAGTGAGAGGTGATGGTGGATTCTAGCAGAATACATGATAGGGGTGTAAGGTTTGTCTGGGAGGCGGAGAGGGCACGTTGAGGGTGGTGCCAGGTATGATGTCAATTACATCTGCTAGCTAAGAGGCAAGTACATCTGCCAGCTAAGAGGAAAGTACATTGGCTAGCTAAGATCTGCTAGCTAAGAGGCAAGTACATCTGCCAGCTAAGAGGAAAGTACATCGGCTAGCTAAGATCTGCTAGCTAAGAGGAAAGTACATCGGCTAGCTAAGATCTGCTAGCTAAGAGGCAATTACATCTGCTAGCTAAGAGGCAAGTACATCTGCTAGCTAAGAGGCAAGTACATCTGCTAGCTAAGAGGCAAGTACATCTGCCAGCTAAGAGGAAAGTACATCGGCTAGCTAAGATCTGCTAGCTAAGAGGCAATTACATCTGCCAGCTAAGAGGAAAGTACATCGGCTAGCTAAGATCTGCTAGCTAAGAGGCAACTACATCTGCCAGCTAAGAGGAAAGTACATCGGCTAGCTAAGATCTGCTAGCTAAGAGGCAAGTACATCTGCCAGCTAAGAGGAAAGTACATCGGCTAGCTAAGATCTACTATCTAAGAGGCAATTACATCTGCCAGCTAAGAGGAAAGTACATCGGCTAGCTAAGATCTGCTAGCTAAGAGGCAATTACATCTGTTAGCTAAGAGGCAAGTACATCTGCTAGCTAAGATCTGCTAGCTAAGAGGAAAGTACATCGGCTAGCTAAGATCTGCTAGCTAAGAGGCAATTACATCTGCTAGCTAAGAGGCAAGTACATCTGCTAGCTAAGAGGCAAGTACATCTGCTAGCTAAGAGGCAAGTACATCTGCTAGCTAAGATCTGCTAGCTAAGAGGAAAGTACATCGGCTAGCTAAGAGGCAAGTACATCTGCTAGCTAAAATCTGCTAGCTAAGAGGAAAGTACATCGGCTAGCTAAGAGGCAAGTACATCTGCTAGCTAAGAGGCAAGTACATCTGCTAGCTAAGAGGCAAGTACATCTGCTAGCTAAGAGGAAAGTACATCGGCTAGCTAAGAGGCAAGTACATCTGCTAGCTAAGATCTGCTAGCTAAGAGGCAAGTACATCTGCTAGGTAAGAGGCAAGTACATCTGCTAGCTAAGATCTGCTAGCTAAGAGGCAAGTACATCTGCTATCTAAGAGGCAAGTACATCTGCTAGCTAAGAGGAAAGTACATCGGCTCGCTAAGAGGCAAGTACATCTGCTAGCTAAGAGGCAAGTACATCTGCTAGCTAAGAGGAAAGTACATTGGCTAGCTAAGAGGCAAGTACATCTGCTAGCTAAGAGGAAAGTACATCTGCTAGCTAAGAGGCAAGTACATCTGCTAGCCAAGAGGCAAGTACATCGGCTAGCTAAGAGGCAAGTACATTTGCTAGCTAAGAGGCAAGTAAGCCTGCTAGCTAAGAAGAAAGTACATCTGCTAGCTAAGAGGCAAGTACATCGGCTAGCTAAGAGGCAAGTACATCTGCTAGCTAAGAGGCAAGTACATCTGCTAGCTAAGAGGAAAGTACATCTGCTAGCTAAGAGGCAAGTACATCTGCTAGCCAAGAGGCAAGCACATCGGCTAGCTAAGAGCCAAGTACATTTGCTAGCTAAGAGGCAAGTACGCCTGCTAGCTAAGAGGCAATTACATTGGCTAGCTAAGAGGCAATTACATTGGCTAGCTAAGAGGCAAGTGCATCTGCTAGCTAAGAGGAAAGTACATCGGCTAGCTAAGAGGCAAGTACATCTGCTAGCTAAGAGGCAAGTACAGCTGCTAGCTAAGAGGAAAGTACATCTGCTAGCTAATAGGCAAGTACATCTGCTAGCTAAGAAGAAAGTACATCTGCTAGCTAAGAGGGAAGTACATCTGCTAGCCAAGAGGCAAGTACATCGGCTAGCTAAGAGGCAAGTACATCTGCTAGCCAAGAGGCAAGTACATCTGCTAGCCAAGAGGCAAGTACATCGGCTAGCTAAGAGGCAAGTACATTTGCTAGCTAAGAGGCAAGTACGCCTGCTAGCTAAGAGGCAATTACATCGGCTAGCTAAGAGGCAAGTGCATCTGCTAGCTAAGAGGAAAGTACATCGGCTAGCTAAGAGGCAAGTACAGCTGCTAGCTAAGAAGCAAGTACACCTACTATCTAAGAGGCAATTACATTGGCTAGCTAAGAGGCAAGTACATCTGCTAGCTAAGAGGCAATTACATTGGCTAGCTAAGAGGCAAGTACATCTGCTAGCTAAGAAGTAAGTACATCTGCTAGCTAAGAGGCAAGTACATCTGCTAGCTAAGAGGCAAGTAAATCTGCTAGCTAAGAGTGGTATAGCAGCTACCCTTTGTGGGCAGATGGTCAGTGTGCATCAAGTATGAAGGGATGCATGCTCTTGGCACTTACAGAGAGTTCTCACAGGTTTATTTTCGGAGACACAGATCGGCTGGTACACATAGAGCCCCTGGGATGGCACCGTGGTGAACAGGTGCAGATGGCATTCAGGGCACAGCAGGTACTCCATGGATGACACAGGTGTCATGAGGGTCCTTGGGATGAAATCAGTGATGCGATGACCCCGTACATTATAAAATCAGGAAGGGTGTGGGGGTGGTGTCAAACATCACTTGGGCCCTGGTTGCTTTCATGCGCGAGGCGCCAGAACTCACCACTCCAGGAACCCTTTACATGCACGGCGCATGCAGGAGTGCCCTTACACCATTCTCGTGCCGCACTATCCCAATCAGGGTGGCCATTGGGCCATGCATGGCTGGGGAAGCAAAACGCTGCATGTGCAGCTTGGATGCTCCAAACCGGGGGAAACGTGGTTACCCCACAACCCGCTCTCCCCGCAGGAGCACTTGCTCAGCTGCTCGCTGTGGCTGAGGGGCCTCTCAGGGGTTTCTCTAGGCTGGCTTTGGCTCCTCCGCAATGGGCGGAGGTTTGGGGCCCTGTGGTCCATTGTGGATGAGCCGTGACGGCCGTAGCCCCGCCCTATCATCTCTGTTCTTTTGTTGAGCACATTGGTTTACACCTCCTTCCTCCAACTCTTTTCATGATACATGGCACCCATTTGCTTTCTGATAGCCACTCATTCTTTTTCCAGGACTGAGACCATGCTCGAATCGCAACTCTCTGAAGTCCTGGACACACTCATGGGAGACTTCAGCTGCCCTGGCAAGACCAAGGCCCATCGTCTCTAACAGAGTCCGTCCTCTCCGATCACACTCCGGTCACCCTCCACCAGCAGCTCACCCACATTCCTGGGAGTTTTCGGCATCTCCCCTTTCTCTGTACCAGTGTTCAGTCCTCACCATCCTCCATTGAACCTTCACTGGCTGAACCGCCCTCTTGCACTTCCTGTTACTGACCTTCCACCACTCTGCTCCCAACCTCCTTCCACCCCTCTGCTCCCAACCTCTTTCCACCCCTCTGCTCCCAACCTCCTTCCAACCCTCTGGTCCCAACCTCCATCCACAACTCTCCTCCCAGCCTCCTTCCACCCTCTGCTCCCAACCTCCTTCCACCCCTCTGCTCCCAACCTCCTTCCACCCCTCTGCTCCCAACCTCCTTCCACCCCTCTGCTCCCAACCTCCTTCCACCCCTCTGCTCCCAACCTCCATCCACAACTCTCCTCCCAGCCTCCTTCCACCCCTCTGCTCCCAACCTCCTTCCACCACTCTGCTTCCACCTCCTTCCACCCCTCTACTCCCAACCTCCTTCCACCACTCTGCTGCCAACCTCCTTTCACCCCTCTGCTCCCAACCTCCTTCCACCCCTTTGCTCCCAACCTCCTTCCACCCCTCTGCTCCCAGCCTCCTTCCACCCCTCTGCTCCCAGCCTCCTTCCACCCCTCTGCTTCCAACCTCCTTCCACCCCTCTGCTCCCATCCTCCTTCCACCACTCTGCTTCCAACCTCCATCCACCCCTCTGCTCCCAACCTCCATCCACCACTCTGCTCCCAACCTCCTTTCACCCCTCTGCTCCCAACCTCCTTCCACCCCTCTGCTCCCAACCTCCTTCCTCCACTCTGCTCCCAATCTCCTTCCATTATCAACAAATGCAAATTCTGGAGGTGACGATGGAGGGTCTCTCGGAGGCACCCAGATAACAGGGCAGAGTCCTCCTTCAAGGGGGAGGGGACGAGCAGAAGCCTGCAAAGAGGAAAGGGGTCGGAATGCCCGCCAAACCATAGCAAAAGCCTGTAAAAGGGCACAAAGAAAATATAAGGAGGCACAGAACCCCAGGCAGTAGCATATCTTCGCTGCACCGACGCAGGAACAAGGAGTCCGGGAGCTGTTTTTCCTCCCACCCACCCTACATAGGGAAGGCTACGGCAAAGGAATCAGAAAGTCTTCACCGTTGCAGTCGCAGGATGCTGGGGCAATGTTTTAGCAACCAGTGACACGGTAGGTACTACAAACGAGCCCTGGGAAAGTGGGAGGTGTTTTCGCTCCTCTCGCGATCAGCGCTCCTCTGAGGCCTATCTGCAAGGGCGCTGGAGGTATCTAAGAGGGCTCCACTTCCCCCAGCAAGAGCGACACTCCTCCAGCCCAGGAGCACCTGCAAGGGCAGGCGGGGCGCAGACAATAACGGTTGGAGGAGCTTTGGCTTAGAGTGAACTTGGTTTCAAAATGGGGGAAGCAAGGTAGAGAAGGAGCAGTCAGCTGGTCGCTGCAACTGGAGAACAATTTTACAAAATGGCGGTTTTGCATTGATGACAAATATGTAGTGTTTAGTATGTTGCGATAATAAACCTGCAGACTTTTATGCCGACAAAGAACAAATGTTTCCATATGCCCTTTTTTCAGAATAAGGGGAGGTATGGGTAGCAAATGGTAGGAGCAATGCTGTTGGTATATCTATGGACAAGTGCCCAGGTTATGTCTTGGCGGAACAGTTGCTTATCTTAATCGAGTCAGGCCCACCCTACAGGTGTTCTCTCCACCCCTTGAGAAGCCCACGGAAAATCTCTTCCAAGACTTGAGCCCAGCACTTACTGCTCCCTTCTCTCAGCCCCTCAGCCGTGGTTGTCTCTTGCCCTCCAACAGATGGCAATAAGATACCTCTCCACTTACCCTGCAGGTGCAAAACCCTACCCCCAACCACACGTCTTGCTTTCCACCTGGAATTCCCTCATACCCAGTCCTCTGTCATGGAGTCTGCAAAGTCACCCCCATATGTTGCTGGGTGCTGGGCATCTCGGAGGCCGCCTCACCACATTTTCCAACGGTTCGATCCATTTTCTACCGTGCCAATGTGGTAGCTCCATGGGGCTGGCAATTTGCAATGAGCAACATTACCACACGCTCCAGGGTGGCACAGACATTAGCCACATCTCTGATGTATTAACCCATTCATACCCACGGACATGTAAGTCTTTAGCCCAAGTGTCGCTTTCCCATGGCGGAGAGGGCATGTGGTGGGCAACACCTGATGATCTTCATTAATGAGGTCAGACCAGAAGTAAAGCTCTATTTCGGAGCTAAAGTATGTGGGGCTGGCAGTGAGCACTGGGCAGAGGGAGAGGCGAAGGGCGGGGAAGATGGAGAAGATGAAATGTAGAGACATTACTGATGCTGTGCTGCCATAACTGAGGAGAGCCTTTCTCAGTATGAGCTCCTCATACCATATACTGCCCACCACAATAGAGCCTTCTTATGCACTGTCCCCTCATACCACATCACTGTTCCTTCCTAGGTCCCACCACAACAGAGCATTCTTATGCACTGTCCTCTCATACCACATCACTGTTCCTTCCTAGGTCCTACCACAACAGAGCCTTCTTATGCACTGTCCTCTCATACCACATCACTGTTCCTTCCTAGGTCCCACCACAACAGAACCTTCTTATGCACTGTCTTCTCATACTACATCACTGTTCCTTCCTAGGTCCCACCACAACAGAACCTTCTTATGCACTGTCTTCTCATATCACATCACTGTTCCTTCCTAGGTGCCACCACAATAGAGCCTTCTTATGCACTGTCCTCTCATACTACATCACTGTTCCTTCCTAGGTCCCACCACAACAGAACCTTCTTATGCACTGTCTTCTCATATCACATCACTGTTCCTTCCTAGGTGCCACCACAACAGAGTCTTCTTATGCACTGTCTCCTCATACCACATCACTGTTCCTTCCTAGTTCCCACCACAACAGAGCATTCTTATGCACTGTCCCCACATATCACATCACTGTTCCTTCCTAGGTCCTACCACAACAGAGCCTTCTTATGCACTGTCCTCTCATACCACATCACTGTTCCTTCCTAGGTGTCACCACAACAGAGTCTTCTTATGCACTGTCCCCTCAAACCACATCACTGTTCCTTCCTAGTTCCCACCACAACAGAGCATTCTTATGCACTGTCCCCACATATCACATCACTGTTCCTTCCTAGGTTCTACCACAACAGAGCCTTCTTATGCACTGTCCTCTCATACCACATCACTGTTCCTTCCTAAGTCACACCACAACAGAGTCTTCTTATGCACTGTCCCCTCATACCACATCACTGTTCCTTCCTAGTTCCCACCACAACAGAGCATTCTTATGCACTGTTCCCACATATCACATCACTGTTCCTTCCTAGGTCCTACCGCAACAGAGCCTTCTTATGCACTGTCCTCTCATACCACATCACTGTTCCTTCCTAGGTCCCACCACAACAGAGCATTCTTATGCACTGTCCCCACATATCACACCACTGTTCCTTCCTAGGTCCTACCACAACAGAGCCTTCTTATGCACTGTCCTCTCATACCACATCACTGTTCCTTCCTAGGTCCCACCACAACATAGCCTTCTTATGCACTGTCCTCTCATATCACATCACTGTTCCTTCCTAGGTGCCACCACAACAGAGTCTTCTTATGCACTGTCCCCTCATACCACATCACTGTTCCTTCCTAGTTCCCACCACAACAGAGCATTCTTATGCACTGTCCCCACATATCACATCACTGTTCCTTCCTAGGTCCTACCACAACAGAGCCTTCTTATGCACTGTCCTCTCATACCACATCACTGTTCCTTCCTAGGTGCCACCACAACAGAGTCTTCTTATGCACTGTCCCCTCATACCACATCACTGTTCCTTCCTAGTTCCCACCACAACAGAGCATTCTTATGCACTGTCCCCACATATCACATCACTGTTCCTTCCTAGGTTCTACCACAACAGAGCCTTCTTATGCACTGTCCTCTCATACCACATCACTGTTCCTTCCTAGGTCCCACCACAACAGAGTCTTCTTATGCACTGTCCCCTCATACCACATCACTGTTCCTTCCTAGTTCCCACCACAACAGAGCATTCTTATGCACTGTCCCCACATATCACATCACTGTTCCTTCCTAGGTCCTACCACAACAGAGCCTTCTTATGCACTGTCCTCTCATACCACATCACTGTTCCTTCCTAGGTCCTACCACAACAGAGCCTTCTTATGCACTGCCTCCTCATACCACCTTATGGTTTCTTGCTAGGTCCGACCAACACAATCTTTCTATGCACTGCCTCTTCATACCACACCATGGTTCCTTCCTAGGCCCCACCAACAGAATCTTCTTATGCACTGTCTCCCCATACCACATCACTGTTCCTTCCTAGGTACCATCACGACAGAGCCTTCTTATGCACTCTCTCCTCATACTACATCACTGTTCCTTCCTAAGTCCCACCACAACAGAGCCTTCTTATGCACTGTCTCCTCAAAACACATCAGTGTTCTTTCCTACGTACCTTCGCAACAGAGCCTTCTTATGCAGTGTCTTTTCATACCACATCACCGTTCCTTCCTAGGTCCTACCAACACAACCTTCTTATGCACTGCCTCCTCATACCACATCACAGTTCCTTCCTAGGTTCCATGAACACAAATTTCCTATGCAATGTCTCCTCATACCACATCACTGTTCCTTTCTAAATCCCACCACAACGTAGCCTTTTTAGGCACTATCTCCTCATAACATATCACTGTTCCTTCCTAGGCACCATCAAAACAGAGCCTTCTTATGCACTGTTTCCTCATACCACATCACGGATCCTTCCTAGATCCCACCAAGACAACCTTCTTTTGCACTGCTTCCTCATACCACATCACGGTTCCTTCCTAGGTTCCATCAACACATTCTTCCTATGCAATGTCTCCTCATACCACATCACTGTTCCTTCCTAAGTCCCACCACAACAGAGCCTTCTTAGGCACTATCTCCTCATAACATATCACTGTTCCTTCCTAGGCACCATCAAAACAGAGCCTTCTTATGCACTGTTTCCTCATACCACATCACGGATCCTTCCTAGATCCCACCAACACAACCTTCTTTTGCACTGCTTCCTCATACCACATCACGGTTCCTTCCTAGGTTCCATCAACACATTCTTCCTATGCAATGTCTCCTCATACCACATCACTGTTCCTTCCTAAGTCCCACCACAACAGAGCCTTCTTAGGCACTATCTCCTCATAACATATCACTGTTCCTTCCTAGGCACCATCAAAACAGAGCCTTCTTATGCACTGTTTCCTCATACCACATCACGGATCCTTCCTAGATCCCACCAACACAACCTTCTTTTGCACTCCTTCCTCATCCCACATCACGGTTCATTCCTAGGTCCCACCAACACAATCTTCTTATGCATCGTCTCCTCACACCACATCACTGTTCCTTCCTAAGTCCCACCACAACGGAGCCTTCTTATGCACTGTCTCCTCATACCACATCACCATTCCTTCTTAGGAATAGTGAAGTGGTATGTGGAGACTAGGCAGTATGTGGTATTCTCTCCTGGAGGATGACGACTACTGCGGGTGCATCAGAGTGTGCTCCTCACCTCTCCCCACCCTCACACCATCACCTGTGACTCTGGAGGGGGAGTACAGCTTTATGTTGAGGCCCGAGGCTGTATTGAGCGGGCAATTACTTCTGGCGCTGAATGACCATGGGCTGCTAGCTGCCCTGTTTCTGCCCTTAAAACCTCCAAAAAGAGAACAAAGGTATTCAAATAGAGCGGGGACTCCGCCACTACAATATGGATGCCCCCTTTCTTGGTAACACAGGGCTTCCAGGCGTATCCACAAACCTGCATGCTAATTGGGCACAGCACGCTACAAAGAGCCAACCGGGAGCCGTCAGGCTGTTTAGCCGGCCCCCACACCAAGGCCCTCATCCAAAGGCCCTGTCTGAGCCTGTCTGGACTGAGGAGGGCCGTGAGGTCCTCCACTTTTTGTGCCCCCTCCTCAAACTATGAATCGGCCTCCAGACTTGCTAACCCAAGAACTTGGACCCATGGAACTCTGCGGTCCCTGCAGATCTACCCGTGAGTTATGGCTAAACTCTCCCATTGCCTCCTCCACTAACTTTCTGAACCAATTACTGTGCCTATTTACTCTGCCTTCCTTGCCTCACCTAACCTACTTCTTCTCTCACTGCATTCATACCAGTATTTTTGAAATTCGAATTTAAGTGTGTGTGCTCGTACATCTCTGCACCCTCTTTGCATTGCCCCTTGTTTCTTGAAATTTGAATTTCCTTTTTGGATTGCATGTGTACCTTTTGTGACTAATAGGCCACCTGGTGAGTTTAGCTAGAACTGTGTTGTGCAGCCCCTCTTCTTTCATTCCTCTACCAACCTCTGTGTTAGGAAGAATTCTCAAAACTGTGTTATTTCCCTCCACCTTAGAGACCCCAGCAACTTTGCTGGATTTTGAGGACTTGATTTCTTTACCTGGAGAGAGTGAGACCCTTTTTTCCACTCTCTCATGTATTTTAATGTGATTTTATACACGGTTTCTTTTTGGTTGTGGAGTCTAACCAACTCCATAGGCATCATCTTTTACAATTGTGTCACATGGCATCTTCAGTGCAGTGACCAGGGGAAGTCTTTCAGATTTCCCAAGGTTTAAATACCTTCTCTGGGGTCACCTGTTGTTTCCCAGAGCAGTGGAGTGAAATTGAATTCACTTAGTCCTGTGAAATTCTAGTCCCAGCACACCCTATCTTACAATAGACTTACTCATGTAGCATTTATACATGTATAATGTATACATTTTCTTTCCTCTCAGAATGGCTGGTGGTAGTGGTTTGTGTATGAACTACCAAGATTTACCCCGACCGTGATCTGTTTGCAGCTACGGTAACGTTAAATCGCGGGAGCCATATTTTTCAAAATGGTGCTGAGCCTCTTTTATTAAAATGGTCCCCGGTCTTCTTTTTTCGCCATTTCTTTGTGGAAAGGTCCTTCTCTGGTTTTTCTCTGCATGCCAAACCAGGTTTGGTCTCTTTGTTCATTCGCCTTTGGCGAACTTCAGGACTGAAGACCGCCTCTGGCACTCGAGTGTCTGGGATAACCAGGAAGTGAGGGAGGTGCCTGAAACTCCCTGTGCGTAGTCTACTAGGAGACCCAAATGCACTCTGTGGTGATTGGCTGGCTGACTGCCCGGCAAGGACAGCCACCCTGCTGTGCGAGTGACAGCTAGGCTGGAATGAATGGGAGAGAACTGAATAAAAGGCAAGTCTTTTGGTTTGGAAGGCAGAGTCGACCACTGGACAGTGAAGCCCTGCTGCAGTGACCACTTGCCAAGTTCGCATCGACAGAGAAGCCCTGCAAGGACGACTTCTCTCTTTGAGTTGGTGGGACCAATCAACTCCAAAGTAAGCCAACTGGACACCCATCTCGGAGCTGGTTGAATTTCCTCAGAGTTGCTACAGGAAACCGTAGAGCCAGGGAGAGGGACATTAGATTGTGTGCGTTGCTTGAAAGCTGGCGTAAAGCTTTTGGAAGATCCTCCGGACTCCCACGAAGTAGGACCAATCGAGCCTGACCCCCTTAGATGAGTGTGGGACCTCAGATGTGAGGAAAGTCCGCCTTGACAGCCAGGAACCGCGCTTATTGCTATTTGCTGTACCGCAAGGAGTTGAAACCCGAAACAGCCACTGAAAGTAAAGTTTGCCGGTTGCCAGCTGTGGCCATGCCAGTGCAGTGCAGGAGTCCCCCGATGTCTTCCCTCTTGTCCCAACGACTGAGGCCCAGGAATAGTGAGATCTGCAGAGCTGCGCAGGAACAGAAGTCTTCAGCTGCATCTTTTCCTCTTTACCAAGGTACTGTCTAAGAGAACGTACCTCTTGCTGTGGAAGTGCTTATAACTTCTGCAAGTCACAAGCCTAATCAGCTTGTGGCCCTACAATTGATTCTTCTTTTCTTCAAAGACTCCTAAGAACTTGTGCAAAGACTTTTCTATTACTTACCAGAAGTGTGTTATCCTATCCAAGACTTTTTTCCATTGACTTTGGCTTAGCCTATTGAATTGAATGACTCTTCTAGTGAACTCTAAATGTAATTGCCCTGCTAAGGGATAGTTGTAATTTCTTGTGTTCTAATAACTTTTGCATTTGACCAACTTTTTAAGAGTATTCTGAATGCCAACAGTAAGATATGAAGTCACCTGTGGGTGTAGGTTGTGTCTGTGGGCCATCCCAAAAGGGTCTTGTCTGATTCAGAAACTCAGAGTGTACAGTACTGAAGTATATTTGTGTGTTACTATTCTATTGCTCCCTTCTGAAGAAGGCTTTATAACAGACTGATAAATAAATTATTAATTGTTTATGCAAGAAAGCTTGAGTGTAAGAGTTTATTTGAATACTTGTCACTGTGAATCTTTGTGTAACTCCACTACAGCTCACATTTCCCCTCTTGAGATAAGCCTGGCTGCTCAATACGCTACCAAAACTGTGTAGTAAAAGCTTATACCAAAGGTTGGGTTGCCTATACCTGTAGTCAGGGTTTCTTGTAGTGTTCCCAGAGGGTACTGCATTCAAACTTTGCCTCCCCCCTGCCACCCCGCTCTGACCATCTGACCCATCTTCTCTAACTGCTACACTATCACCTATCCTCCCCCTCTCCTGAAGTCTGGAAGGAAAAAGCACGAAAATGACATCCTGTCTATGAACCCTGGCCTACCCATCGCAGACACCTCCGTTAGTGCAACTTCCAGACAGGTCTTCACTGATATTCTCTTCTCTGTCCCTTCTCCAGATCTATAGACTCCTCATCTCATCTCCACTCTCCTCCCTTTCACATCCTCTCCCATTAATGGTGACATCAAGTGGGAAGTCCTCTTGTCCGGCTTCTCATCATCACGCTGCATCATTAATGTCTGCCACACAGGTACTATCTTGGTTCAGGGTCCTCAGGCCAACCTCCGCCTCCTATTTTACCGGCACCTGCCATCCCTCATTAACTTTCTTCCTTTTCCTGCCTCTCACCCCAGTTCCCCCTCTGCCCCCCCCATGACTGAAGTACCACGTCCCTGTACTCCACCTTCAAAGATGGAGACCTCCTTCACCTGGCTACTCTTAATGCCCACTCAGCCAACAAACACTCCGCCGACATCTGCCTCCTTCTTGACACGAACATTATCACTCTTACCAAGACATGGTTCAATGCCAGCTCAGTCACTGCTTTTGACTCCCTTCTCCCTGATGGCTTCAAGATCATCTCCAAGCCACAACCTCACTGTGCTGGCAGTGGGGTTGCCTTAATCTTTCCTGAGTGGGTTCCTTCTTCCGTCATACCCCCCCACCCCCATCTATACTCTTTCTTTGAGAGCCTGGTCTGCAAGCTGGTCATCTCTCCCTCCTCCTCTCTGACCATTGCTACCATCTACAGGCCTCTTGGCGCTACCACCCTGTTCCTCTCTGAATGGGCTGATTTATGTTCCTCCCTACTCTTATCAACCTCAAACCTCCTCCTCAAGGGTGATTTCAACATCCAATTGGACTCCCCAGTCACAGCATCCACTCTCTTCCTTGTTCTCTGCACATCACTCACTTTCCTTTAACATTTCTCCTTCTGGACCAACCCACTCATCTGGACACACTCTGGATGCCCTCATCCATTCTGACCTCTCTCCCCCCCTTCTGGTCAATCAACTCTCTTGGTCAGACCATTCTCTCCTCTACTCACACCTGGGTCCCCTCAGCCCTTTGACTGCCTCTCCAAAAGCCCTGCCAACCTCATAAACGAACATCTGTCTGATGAAAGGAGTGTCAGCTGCTGCCTTCGCACCCACGTTCATCCACACGTCCCCACCCCCAGACTCCACCACCGACTCTTCTCTCATCAACCTCCATTTGGCCATTACCAACACCCTTACGCCAGTCGTGAGGATCCACCTGAAACATGCCTCCAAATGTAACATCTGGTATGACTCAGAACTTGCAGCCCTCAAACACAAGTGCAAAGCTGCGGAACAGAAGTGGCAGACCTCAGGCTCACCCTCTGACAAACTGGCCACCCGCCTGCTCCAAAGGCATTAGAGACTCTCCATCCGTGACAAGAAAAGGGCCCACATGCAGGCATGGGTATCGGGTGCATCCAACAACACGGCTGAACTCTTTAAAATCTGCAGGGTACTAGCCACCCTTCTGCAGTCTCCTCCTCCCCTCTCCCGTCCCAGGCCCTCTGCAACGCACTGGCCACACACTTCTCCACTAAAGGTCTGGACATCCTGACCACCCTGGCTACCCTCCATCCCAACCCCTCCAGCACTCCCTTGCCTCCTATGTCTTATCACCCTCCTTCTTCCTCTCTCTCTTCATTCTCCCCTGTCACACCTGAAGAAGTCACCAGAGTTGTCTGCTCCATGAAGGTCTCTTCCAAACAGGTGTCCCCTGCTCCTCCAGAACCATCAAGGAAAACATTGGCTCTCCTGACCCTGCACTCGCTGATCTCTCCAACCACTCTTTTATCACTGGATCTTTCCCATCCTCCTTCAAGCACCCCCTTGGGTGCCCCCCTCCTTCAGCAGACCAACTACCGCCCTATTTCTATCACCCCCTTCCTGGGGAAACTGCTGGAGAAGCTGGCCCTTCCACAAATGACCTCACACACATTGACCTTGGTGGTGGTCTCCACGACCATCAATCTGGATACTGAGCATCTAGAGGCATGGAAACTTCTCTGAGCCTCTTGCATCTTCCATCTTACATCATCCTTTACTGCCTATCTGCCATCCAGTCCTGATGTACTTCCAATGATCTCTACCTTAATGCCAGCAAGACTGTGATCATTCCCACTGGTTCCCCTGCTCCCTCCTTCTTTCCCTCAATCTGGTCTTCCTCCATGAGCTCTCCCCATGCTCCTTCATCTGAAGCCAGAAAACTTGGGGTCATCTTCAACTCCTCTCTCTCCTTTCTCCCTCACACCCAGGACATTTCCGAGAAGTCCCACTTTCAACTCTTCTTTCTCAAAGGAATTCACCCTTTTCTCACTCCCGCCAGAAGCTCAAGGTTACCTGAGCCCTGGTTCTCTGTAGGCTTGCTACTGCGATAGCCTCCTCCTGAATCTACCATCTTCCACTTTATGACCCCTCCAGCTAATCCAGAATAGGGCAGCGAGACTTATCCTTGGCTTTAATTATTTATTATTTATTTATTTATTTATTTTATTTTTTGTAACGCGCTGACATGCCGTGGGCCTCAGGGCGCACAAGCCCAGGGACTGCATCTCTCCTGCCCTAAAAACTCTTCACTGGCTCCTGGTTGTGACAGATTAAATTGAAACCCCTCTACATCATCCACAAGGCTGTCAGGGGCCTGGGACCACGCTATCTGCAACTGTCTCTTACTAAAGACTCTCTCTCTAGACCTCTGCGGTCCTCTGGCACCAACTCTCTGTGTCTAATGCGTTTCGCTACACCGAGGGCCGCAGGCCGATCACTTTCGTCAGCTGGCTCCCTCTTATGGAACAGCCTGACCCTCCCTTTTCATCTTGAGCAGGACCTCCTCAAATTCTGAAAACTCCTTGACTTTCCTCTTCACCTCCTCCTTCCCTTCGCCCCTCCTCTACTAACCTCACAGTCGCTGTGATTGGTGGCCAGGGCCCTTCTGTATTCCTCTGGGACCTGGCCTCCCATACCCAATCGCCCCAGCCTCTGCCTACCTCTCAGCACTTGCCTTGGCATCCACCTGCCTCATTTCTGTAGGCTTGCACTTTCCACCCAGTAGCACTTACCATACTATGCACTTCATCTGCTGCTCACCCACGAGCACGGACATTCCAACACTTACCCCCCATACCGCACTTCCCCTCTTCTCGCTACACTTGCACGTTCTGAATACCCACAGGGCATAGTAGGTCTGTCTTTATCATCCACTGTATTCATTGCACTTTGAAACAGAATTGACTTACTGTATAAGCGCCTAACAAATAAAAATAAATAAATAAATAGGCACCACCACAACAGAATCTTCATATGCACTGTGTCCTCATAACACATCACCGTTCCCCTGGCAGGGCATCTTGAAGCCCTTTGGACCGGCATGGCCCCTGTTCTGTGAGTTTGGAGGTTGTGGGCATCCGTGGGAGGGCACTCCTGGAGCCCTCTGGCCCTGTGTTGCTCTGGCACTGTGAGGACGAGGGTCTTTGGCAGAACCCTTCTGTCATGGTGTCCTTTGGCCCTGTGTTGGCCTGGACCTTTGTGGGTGACAGTGTTTGGCAGGGCCCTCCTGTCCTGGGTTCCTCTGGCCCTGTACCGCCCTGGCCCTGCGAGGGTGCTCCTGGCAGCGCCCTCTTGGAGCCCCCTGGTCCTGTGTTGCTCTGGCACTGTGAGGGTGAGGGTATTTGGCAGGACCCTTCCGTCATGTTGCTCCTGTGTTGGCCTGGCCCTGTATGGGTGAAGGTGTTTGGCAGGGCCCTCCTGTCTTGGATTCTTCTGGTCCTGTACTGCCCTTGCCCTGCGAGGGTGCCCCTGACAGCACCCTCCTGGAGCCCTCTGGTCCTGTGTTGCCCAGTGACTGTGAGGGAAGAGACGTTTCTATGGGAGGGCAAAAGGGGCACTTGCCCAAGGCCCCCACTTTGGAGTGGGCCCCACAAGGCTAGCTGATCTGAGGAAGTAACATTCCATTGTTCACCAGTCTTAAATAGCACACGTCAGGATATTTATTTGGGTGCTGCTGAGGCTCTAACCCCATTGCCTTTCTGGTTTGGCAAGTGCATTCTGCCTTAGGTCTGCTTGTTTGACACAAAAAAGGGTTTGCTTTTTGGTAAAAGTCGAAGCTTTTATGCATGTTTATAAATGAAAGTGTCACAAGCCATTGTTTTGGAAGTATTTAAAGCTTTAAAATACAAATGACACCCAGATTAAATTTGTTAAATCACATCGATTGGTATGCTGGTTCTTATATACTTCCCTTGATGATGGAGAGAATGCAGCTAGAATCATTCCCCTTTTGCATGACACCCTTCTATAATATTTTGTTTAAAAATGGTAATGTTTGGTAATGTGATTTATGTACTTTCCAAGTCTGTTTTTTAATAAAATTAGATTGTTTTAGTTCATGGTAAGAACTGGAAAAGAAAATGTTCAAATGAAGAAATTGCAGAGTTGGTATAATTCCCAGCTTCACCCCTTTACCAATGTGTGATCCTTGGCATCTCATTTGATCTTGTATTGCCTAAGCTCTCATTATTGCCAGTCCCTAAACCTTTCAAAATTGTCAGCCCTTCCGAGTGATTTCCTTCTCATGGTCTGATCCTCATAAAAGCCTTATTCATGGTTTCACTGTGTTAATAGTGAGCATATTCATATCACACACCACAGGCATCTGTTCCTTTGATATCTAATCGCAACAATGTTTGAAAACCATATCCCACTTCTAATCTCAGTCTGTCCGGATAAAGACACCTTCCTGGTAGCTACTCATCTGCCTCTACTATCCTTGCTACGGTAGGTGTAGCGGTCTCCGTCCTTCCAATTGGTGGTCTCTATCCATGCATGAGCACTTTTGCATTCTGTGAGGCAGCTAATGTGAGTCCTCTGTCTGTTATGGGTGACATGTACCTTTTACATACAGTCCTGCATTAATACTATAGGCTGCATACCTTCCCGGATGCTATTGATAAAAAGTCTCCTGTTTCTATACTAGAAGAGAAGTAACATCTTAGTATTGCTAATGTTGGCCTTCAAATGCTACTTGTTTATCATTCTCATTAGAGCAAGAATGAGGAGGGTAAGGGGACTTAAAGGGAGTAAACGTGCTTATTATGCTGCGAGACAGCTTATCAACCTATAGGTTGTGAGTGCGACGGGTGGGGGGCGCGACCAGTATTCTTGATCCCTTAATTCCTTTGGTTTGGTGGAGGGGGCCCCAAAGATGTCCGTGCCCAGGGCCCCACAAGTGTTTAAGATGGCCTTGTGTGAGGGGGAGGGTCTTTGGCAGGACCCTTCCGTCATGGTGTCCTCAGGTCCTGTATTGGCCTGGCCCTGTGTGGGTGATAGTCTTTGGCGGGACCCTCCTGTCTTGGATTCCTCTGACCCTGTACTGCCCTGGCCCTGCGAGGGTGCCCCTGGCAGCGCCCTCTTGGAGCCCTCTGGTCCTGTGTTGCCCAGTCACTGTGAGGGTGAGGGTCTTTGGCGTGCCCCTTCCATCATGGTGTCCTCTGGTCCTGTGTTGGCCTGGCCCTGTGTGGGTGACGGTGTTTGGCAGGACCCTCCTGTCTTGGATTCCTCTTGCCCTCTACTGCCCTGGCCCTGCGAGGGTGCCCCTGCCAGCGCCCTCTTGGAGCCCTCTGGTCCTGTGTTGCCCAGTCACTGTGAGGGTGAGTGTCTTTGGCGTGCCCCTTCCATCATGGTGTCCTCTGGTCCTGTGTTGGCCTGGCCCTGTGTGGGTGACAGTGTTTGGCAGGACCCTCCTGTCTTGGATTCCTCTTGCCCTCTACTTCCCTGGCCCTGCGAGGGTGCCCCTGGCAGCGCCCTCTTGGAGCCCTCTGGTCCTGTGTTGCCCAGTCACTGTGAGGGTGAGGGTCTTTGGCGTGCCCCTTCCATCATGGTGTCCTCTGGTCCTGTGTTGGCCTGACCCTGTGTGGGTGACGGTGTTTGGCAGGACCCTCCTGTCTTGGATTCCTCTTGCTCTCTACTGCCCTGGCCCTGCGAGGGTGCCCCTGGCAGCGCCCTCTTGGAGCCCTCTGGTCCTGTGTTGCCCAGTCACTGTGAGGGTGAGTGTCTTTGGCGTGCCCCTTCCATCATGGTGTCCTCTGGTCCTGTGTTGGCCTGGCCCTGTGTGGGTGACAGTGTTTGGCAGGACCCTCCTGTCTTGGATTCCTCTTGCCCTGTACTTCCCTGGCCCTGCGAGGGTGCCCCTGCCAGCGCCCTCTTGGAGCCCTCTGGTCCTGTGTTGCCCAGTCACTGTGAGGGTGAGGGTCTTTGGCGTGCCCCTTCCATCATGGTGTCCTCTGGTCCTGTGTTGGCCTGGCCCTGTGTGGGTGACGGTGTTTGGCGGGACCCTCCTGTCTTGGATTCCTCTGGCCCTGTACTGCCCTGGCCCTGCGAGGGTGCCCCTGGCAGCCCCCTCTTGGAGCCCTCTGGTCCTGTGTTGTCCAGTCACTGTGAGAGTGAGGGTCTTTGGCGTGCCCCTTCCATCATGGTGTCCTCTGGTCCTGTGTTGGCCTGGCCCTGTGTGGGTGACGGTGTTCGGCGGGACCCTCCTATCTTGGATTCCTCTTGCCCTCTACTGCCCTGGCCCTGCGAGGATGCCCCTGGCAGCGCCCTCTTGGAGCCCTCTGGTCCTGTGTTGCCCAGTCACTGTGAGGGCGAGGGTCTTTGGCGTGCCCCTTCCATCATGGTGTCCTCTGGTCCTGTGTTGGCCTGGCCCTGTGTGGGTGACGGTGTTTGGCAGGACCCTCCTGTCTTGGATTCCTCTTGCCCTCTACTGCCCTGGCCCTGCGAGGGTGCCCATGGCAGCGCCCTCTTGGAGCCCTCTGGTCCTGTGTTGCCCAGTCACTGTGAGGGTGAGTGTCTTTGGCGTGCCCCTTCCATCATGGTGTCCTCTGGTCCTGTGTTGGCCTGGCCCTGTGTGGGTGACAGTGTTTGGCAGGACCCTCCTGTCTTGGATTCCTCTTGCCCTCTACTGCCCTGGCCCTGCGAGGGTGCCCCTGGCAGCGCCCTCTTGGAGCCCTCTGGTCCTGTTTTGCCCAGTCACTGTGAGGGTGAGGGTCTTTGGCGTGCCCCTTCCATCATGGTGTCCTCTGGTCCTGTGTTGGCCTGGCCCTGTGTGGGTGACAGTGTTTGGCAGGACCCTCCTGTCTTGGATTCCTCTTGCCCTCTACTGCCCTGGCCCTGCGAGGGTGCCCCTGGCAGCGCCCTCTTGGAGCCCTCTGGTCCTGTTTTGCCCAGTCACTGTGAGGGTGAGGGTCTTTGGCGTGCCCCTTCCATCATGGTGTCCTCTGGTCCTGTGTTGGCCTTACCCTGTGTGGGTGACGGTGTTTGGCGGGGCCCTCCTGTCTCGGATTCCTCTGGTCCTGTACTGCCCTGGCCCTGCGAGGGTGGGCGGGGGCTGGCGGTTCTGGAAGGCTCCGGTGGGGGTTGCTGCTGCAGGAATGACGGCGCCTCTGCACATCTGGAGAAGCCTCGGGAGCTGGCGCCAGCCTCGGCCACAGACTGCAGAGTCAGGCCGACTTAACGAGGCCCCTCATCCTGCCCTCAGCTTTCCGAAGACGGCCTGGGGCTCAGATGTGCCCCACGACCTGGCGAGGCCCCCCTCAGACGAGACCCGTCACCCTCTGGCAGGGCAAGTCACACAACTATTCGCAAAGGGGGCGCCTAGGCTATAATAGGCATTGCTGTGCATTGCCTTTGAGTTCTGGGAAATGCACGTGCCCCGCACCCACAGCACGTCCCCTGTCCCCTGCATAGATCTGTGCTGGTAACCTTGAATCCCCTCGCGCTCTGCCCTTTATCGCCCCTAAAAGAGGTTTCGCCCCCTTTGAGGACCGACGGGGGAACGTCTCAGGGTTTTATTCTGGGCAGAGAATCTAGATTCTGAGGTTCACCCTCACCAGGGAGTGTCCTCAGGGACAGACACTGCAATGCCCGCCCTAGAAGTGAGCGTTCAAAATCATTCAAAAAAGGTCACCGTTTTATACGGCCCCTAACGCCTTATTCTCCTCTCTTCTAAGCGCTATAACGATAGACCACGGAAGGTTGAATGGTTGAGCTGCGCCAGAAGGGTCGGGATTTAAACTTGCGAAGTTCAGACTGGCCCCATGTCAGTGGTGAGCACTGAGTCCATGAGCTGCCCGCACGGGGCATGCCCGGAGCCGCTAACATCTGAGACCGCTGCGAATAGGAGCGGTGCGCGGTATACCTCCCAGCAGCGTAACATATGCCCCGCGCGGTGCGCATGGCTGAGTAATAGCACCACGACAGCCAGGATACTGGAGTTAAGAGCATTAGGAGTCTTCTGAAGGGTGATTGGCGCAGCACAACAGCTGGTGAACCCACAACTTCTCTCCATTTTACCACACGCAAATGCAAACCACACACTCGCACAGGGCTCTGCAAAAGGAACAACTACACAGAAGACGAACACCACAAACGTAGGCCTCTAACTTGAGCTGACATACGCAGCCCCTGGCCCACACATGCCCACACTACAGGCACGAGGCTGCCCACTGGGCACAAGGCCTTCGTTGCCTGCTCCACGTCACACCTAGAAAGCTGACAATCCCGCAGAGCTCAGGGTACTTCCGATCCGCAACCTCAACACAAAGCACAGCAATCTCGCCTCTCCCTCTCCTGCCAACTAAGCAAAGCCACCCACTCTCATCCAGATCTGCCTTAGCGCCTGGAGACCATGCACGCCGTCTCAGAGCACTGTACAAATCCTAATAACATAACGTAACATAACAAAAGCCGAGAAACATAACAGGAATAGAGAAGTCCAAAATCTGCATAAATAACAAGGATGTGGACTTATAAATATACTGACTTCCACCAAACCAGTCAGACATCCTATATTCCAAGAGCTACTTTGACACCAGTTAGACATCCTATATTCCAAGAGCGACGTTAACACTAGTCAGACATCCTATATTCCAAGAGCGACGTTGACACCAGTCAGACAGACATCCTATATTCCAAGTCAGACATCCTATATTCCAAGTCAGACATCCTATATTCCAAGTCAGACATCCTACATTCCAAGTCAGACCTCCTATATTCCAAGAGAGACTTTGACACCAGACATCCTATATTCCAAGAGCGACGTTGACACTAGTCAGAAAACACAAACCATTTCAAGCTGGCATTTCCGGGGTAGGGGTGAATCACTTTAGACTGACTGGGGGGGTGGTGGGGGGGGGGAGTCCAACATGAGAACCAAAGGTCCAAATCTCAATGTCTCAATGTTTTGGAAATAATTTCTCATCAACAACACCTGAGCAAGGACTAAGTCCAATGAACACAGATATGGACACACAGACCTCACAGTGCTGTGCTACTGTTAAAAGATGGCAGCCCAAAGGCGGGCTATGCACACCGTGTACAGCGCTCCACTGCTCTCGAGCCAGGTCCACGCTTTAAACAAGAAAAATAAAAAATAAAAAAATGTTAAAGCTATGCAAACACGTTTTTAACAATCTCATGTTAAAGCTTACATATGCGGATATGAATTTCCTGAAAAACACCACCTTAATCTGCAAAGGTGGCTCCCCCTTCTCTTTACAGTGCAGATAGCGCTTGATGGGTGAAGTAGTTCCTTCCACACTGCAGGATCCCCACCTCCCGTTTGAAAGTGTGAGAGTGAGAAACAGCGGTTGGTACCCATCTTGAAAGTGAGACAGGGAGCAATAGGAGCTGGAAACCATCTTGGAAGTGAGAGGAGTGAGTGGCAGGAGCCTGCATCCATCTTGGAAGTGAGAGAGTGAGCAGAGCGACTGGAGTTGGCACCCATCTTGGAAGTGAGAGAGTAAGCAACAGGAGCTGGCTCCAATCTTGAAACTGAGAGAGTGAGCGACTGGAGTTGGCATCCATCTTGGAAGTGAGAGCGATCGATAGGGGTTGCCATCCATCTTGGAAGTGAGAGAGGAAGCAACAGGAGCTGGCTCCAATCTTGAAACTGAGAGAGTGAGTGACTGGAGTTGGCTCCAATCTTGAAACTGAGAAAGTGAGCGACTGGAGTTGGCATCCATCTTGGAAGGGAGAGAGTGAGCGACTGGAGTTGGCATCCATCTTGGAAGTGAGAGAGTCAGCGGCTGGAGTTGGCATCCATCTTGGAAGTGAGAAAGTGAGTGACAGGAACCAGTACCCATCTTGGAAGTGAGGCAGTGTGGTGAGATGGAGTAAGCAGGCTGACAAGGTGGTATCATTTTGGCGAGAGACTTTTATTCAAAAAAAGAAAAGAATCTCTTCTCTCCCTATTTCTAGAGGTGCCTTCCCTACCTCAACACAGAATAACTCGGGTGTTCGTCAGGATGGCAGTCAAAAACCATATACCATCTTCTGTCCAAACCAACTACTCTAGCCCTACCACTAAGAAACAAACCAAAAAGGCCTCAATGTACTTCTTACCAAAGTCACCAGGAAAAGGGCTCCCTTCTCCCGGTGAAACAATCCAGTCTCAGGCTGACTTAACAGCAGTCTCTTGCGATGTGGCCTGACTTACCAAATATAGCTAGAACAGGCAAATGACTCCTTTCTCCTGGTCTGTCTTCAAGGGGTTTGGAGACTGTTCTTTTTTTACATGTTTTAGAAGTCTCCTCAGATCCTCCCAAGGACTGGTGAACAATGGTGTTAGAGCTGTACCCATTCTTCTTCTCATTGCTGGTCCATTAGCGGGACTTCTCTCTTGACTGTTGGCCAGAGACAACATTCACATCCCCCAATATGCTGACGACTCACAGCTATACCTCAAGATCGTCTTCATTAAGGATGTCCACAGGCTCAAAACCTGCCTCTCGCTGATCCAGTCTTGGATGTCCAGTGCATACTTGAAGCTCAACCCCTCCAAGACCGAAATCCTACTCCTCACCAACAACACAGAGCATCCAGTCACACAAACGGGGCTATCAACCCTGAACTCTGAGGGCTTCACACACAAGCTCACTTCCTGTGCCAAGTCCCTCGGGTTCCATACCGACAAACACCTCTCCTTCAAGACACACACAGCTAAGAAACCTCAGACAGCTTGGTGTCAGCTATCCCTTCTGCAGAAAGTCAAGCCCTCCCTCCGGACATTTTTAGATCAACTGTTCAAGCACTGGTCCTACCCCAAATGGATGGGGGCAATGCCCTTCTCGAAGTCCTCTCGCCGCCCTGCCTTGTGCCCCTGAGAAGTGTCCTACACGAGGCTGCATGCCTCATAAAGGGTCTACAAAGATACAAACAAATCACCCCGGCCCTCATCGACCTTCACAGGCTCCCAATGCACGCAAAAATCACCTTCAAGTCTTGCAGCATCATCTATAGGGCAGTCGTCCTCGCGTGACCCAGCTACCTCGTGGAGAAACTCGGCATCTCTGGCAGACAGCACACCCACCAGAAGCCAGGGCACGTGCAGACTTGAAAGCAGCTGCTGAAAAAAAGGAAAGAACCAGAAAACAAACCTTCTCTGCCTAAGCACCAAGACTATGAAACCTCCTCCCCGTCAGCATCAGACTCGCCCCCACGCTCCTACCATTCAGAAAAGAACCCAAGACTCCCCTCTTCAAGGAGTCTCTCCTCCTCAACCCCTAGGCCCTAACGTTACCCCCCGCGCCACCTGACTCACTACACACAGCACCCTGTAGAGCTGTACCCCTCCTCTGTGCTCTTCTGTATCCTACCCCTGCTGCATATCTGTTCTGTAGTTACCTCTGTATAGAGCTCCGTTGTATATCTGTATTGTTGTATACCTCTGTAAAGGGCTCGGTTGCTTCCTGGAGCTATGTCGGCACTTAATAGTAATAATAATAATAGTAATTCAAGAAAGGCGCTCCTTGCAGAGATCTGCCTTCATGTGCAAGAGTACTCAACCAACTTCCAGCCAGGCTGACGCAGCCTTTCCTGTGTCTGAAGTTGACAAACCTTCATGTATATGTACTTTGTTTTGTAGCAGAACCGGTGCTGTGCTATTACCAGCAATGCCTGCACCAGAAAGCAGAAAACAAACATAGCATCAGTGTGGTGAAGGTCTAGAAATCGGTTTCTTCAGACGGGTGGGTGTATAACCTAGGCAAAACTGTGGAGAAATGAGGGTGGGCACCGCTCGTCTTATCTCATTACGTAGTACTTATGTTCAGATTCGCAAGTACTGCGTCGGAGCATACCACTAAGCCCTAGGCACTTAGGTATGAGAAATTCCAAAAAGAGAACTGGGAAGACTTCCTAATTCGTGGTTAGCTCGCCGTGTGCTCTTGCAAAAAAGCTGCACGTATTTTCTATTGGCTCTTCGTGCTATTTGCAAGAAAGGTTCCAAAAAAAGGCTTTCAATCACTTTGGTAACAACAGTTGCAGATTTGTGATCATTTCAAAAAGCAGAATGCATATCCAGATAATTGCCATGGCAACGGGAGCCAAGGCATTTCGGAAATAATTCCGACATCAGGGCTAAGCGCCATGTATCTGGTAGCTTCCTAAAGCAGTCGGCCGCGGTAACCTGCACGCCACACCGCTACACGCGTCCCCGCGACAGGAGTTGGATCGCTTCCAGATGTTCCAGATCCCTGCTTTAGGAAGCTACTTCGCCCTGATGACGCAATTATTGACACAAAAAACGATTTGCAATTTTGTAAAATTCAAATGTTTTTCTGTATGTCTATAAATAACATCTCCACAAACCTGTGTTTTGGGTGTTTTAAAAGCTTTAAAATACAAAAGAAACCCAGCCAGATCAAATCTATTTAGAGAGCATTATTTAGAAGGCTCCCTTGACAGAGACAATGAAGCTAGAATCATTCCCATTTTGCATAAAATGCTTCTGTAACATTTTGGTTTTAGAAATTGTCATGTTGGGTGATGTGATATCTGTGCTTTCCAAGTCAGTTCCATGAAATGAGACTATTTTAGTGTATGGTAAGAACTGAAAAAGAAAGTGGTTCAGTGCAGAAATAGCAAAATTGTCTGAAATCCCAGCAACACCTCTTAACCAATGTGTGATCCTCATCTCATTTAATCTCATATTGCCTAACCTGTCGAAATGACCAGTCCCTAAACCTTTGTACATTGGCAGTCCTTCAGAGGGATTTCGTTCTCAGGGTGTGAACTTCAGAAAAGCCTCACTCGTAGTTTCACTGCCTAAGGAGTCATTATTAGCGAGCAGTGATATATTCCACACTGCGGCCCCTCTAGTGGCAGCCCTACTCGAAAACCATGGTGGAAGTGAGCCAGGGAGTGGCAGGAACTGGCACCCTTCTTGGAAGGGAAGCAGGGAGTGAGAGGAGCTGGCACCCCTCTTGGAAGGGAAGCAGGGAGTGAGAGGAGCTGGCACCCCTCTTGGAAGGGAAGCAGGGATTGAGAGGGGCTGGTGCTCATTTGGGAGTGAGAGAAACTGGCAGCTCTCTTGGAAGGGAAGCAGGGATTGAGAGGGGCTGGTGCTCATTTGGGAGTGAGAGGAACTGGTGACCATCTTGGAAGCGAATACTCTTAAGGCAACGAGGGGGGGCTGGTCTGAACTGCACGAGTGCTGTCTCTCAAGGCTCTGTCTCTTAACATTGATGTTATAGTTCTTTTCCTTGCACAGGGATAGGCGGGAAAAGGAGGAGAAAGCAGCCAGGTACCCACTTCCGCTAAACAAAAGGGGCCCCCAGCATCGTCAGGCCCGATAACCCCTTCCAAATGCAGGCAACCGGGGCGCAAATTAACGGGATTACATCTCATCATCACTGGATTTCTGCCCTGTGAAGAAAATGGGCTCCATTCCAGACAAGGCTCCAGTCTATCTGGAGATGGCATTGCGAGATCAGCCCCATTTGCGGGGTTTCCCACTGATGTGGCTTCTCTGCTGACCTTTGGCCTATTGAGTAACAGAGCCTTCACCTTCCCTTTGGAGTATTTCTCTGATAGCTCCGCCCACTCGTGCCAATGGGGGGCATTGATTCACTTGAAGGTATTTCTCACGTACGATATACCCCATATTTTACTGGCCCCCGATACTGTCAAATGTCAGATATAATTTCTCTCGGAAGGCAGGCATGAGGATGAACCCATTTAGATACACAAGATAATGGGGAGCCATTGCACCCTAATACTCAATGCAGGCTAACCCAAGCACATCATGTGGCACCAGTGCTGGGGCACCCTGTGGCAACATAAGCCGCCCCCTGAAACATGTATATTCGATCAGTTGGAGTGTCTAAGCTGACCCGACCCCCCATATTACTGAACCATGCACCCCAGTCGCACGGGGCCTTGCTTTATAGACTACGACCAGGAGCCTGATTGGCTGAGTTTTTATACAGCGGTGGTAGCCTGGGCCTTTTCAGCTGCTCGCTTTTCTATATGGGCCTGATCACCCTCCACCCCCCCCTTTGGGAAACGGATCCTAAGATAGCCAAAGGCTTTCACTTTGTCTAGTCGGACTCTGTGTACTCTGTGAACACAGGTCTGGTGTCCATCTTTGGCAAATCACCATTGTTCAAGATGTGTTTACATTCATTACTAATTTCCTCCTTGTCGTAAAGCCCAGGTAGGCGTCTAATAATGACTGCAATGCCCCAAGTGTCCTGGCCATAAGTACACCGCCTGCATACGCCAGGAGAGGGACTCGTCCTAAGCCCAGCCTTGCAACGTCACGGGTGGACTGATCCAACATTGCTTGTAACTCGTGTACATATACGTTGAACAAGATCGGAGCCAACACACACCGCTGTCGTACTCCTCCTGTTGGCTTGAGCGGCCATGTATGTGGAAGCGACCCCCATCCTCTAGCGACAACACAATCTGTGTCAGAATATACCAATGTTATCCTTGCCAGTCGCTCGGCCGGGAGGCCCAGGTCTACCAGAATGGACCACAACTGCTCCCGATCTAGCAGATCGAAAGCGGGTCAGAGATCCATAAATGTCAGATAGATGGGAGAGTCTGAGAGCGTTCCATATTTCTCTATCAGTAACGAGAGGCTAAGTGCCTGACTCACTGTCCCAAGAACCCACAGAATGCCAATTGGCAATCCCGTAAGATGTTATAAGTCTACACCCAGCTCAGAAGATGTTCCCATACTACGCTGCCCATGATCTTGGAGGCTGCATCTAGTAGTGCACTCGAGAGATAGGAGCCAGGCAGTGATTGGTCCCCATTCTTATAGATCGGGACAATAACTGAACGGTGCCGGGTCAGGAGGGTTGCAGAGGCCGGCAAGATTGCATTAGAAAGTTTGCAAAGAACTGGGGCTCACAAGTCCACATTTGAATGATATAGATCTGCTGGTAGGAAATATGGCGGGGGTGCTTTGTTGCGTTTTTGCCTTTTAATCACCTTTATTATATAATTGAGATCAAATTGGAAAGCCCCCCACCCTTGGTCGCTATAAGGACTCAGATCAGTTTGGGTCTCTCCTTCCCCCTGTCTTTGGTTGCTTCTTTGGTGACGATGGCAGGGAAGTGCGCCACCCAGAGGTCATTTTGCTCATTTCTTTCTATCGCCTGATTGGCTTGGGGCCATTATTATTGTAGGGTATTTACTGAGCGCACACCGAGCTTCGGGATGCAACGGAGCGCTTTACAGTCATAGGGGGAGAATAAGATTAGGGCGCATCGACAACAGGGGGGGCAATAGTCAGCAATTGATCTACAAGTAACCAGGGCAGGAAACAGTGGGGGGCAGATCACCCAGTCTGAGGTAAGGTGCGGAGTGGACAGTGTAAGGACCTCAGTGTTATGGAGGAGCCATTCCTTGAAGAGGCGTGTCTTGAGCGCCTTCCTGAGCTGTAGAAACGAGGGGGCGAGTTAGATGTTGATAGAGAGGAGGTTCCAGAGTCTTGGAGCATAGACAGTGAAGGCCTGTCTTCTGGTTTTCTCTTTCCTGCACCGGAGGAGCTCAAGTCTGCACATGTCCTTCTGGTGGATTGCAGGCCTCTGGAGATGCTGAGTTTCTCAATGAGGCATCTTGGGGACTTCAGAGTGACAGCCTTGTAGATGATGCACCAGAATTTGAAGATAATACGATCTTGCAGCGGGAGCCAGAGCAGTTCGTTGAGGGTCGGGGGTAATGTGGTTGAATTTGCAGAGTCCTTTGAAGAGTCCTGCTGCAGCATGCAGGAGACATCTCAAGGGAGTCAGCGTAGTTGGCGGAAGGCCTTCCAAAAGGGCATTGCCACCATCCAGGTGGGAGAGGACCAAGACTTGGACAGCGGATCTGAAGGTGGTTTCTGAAATGAAGGGCTTGATTTCTCACAGGACAGGAAGTTGCTATAATGACATTTGTGTCTTCCTTGTTATGTGCTGTTTGAAGGCGAGGTGTGTGTTGATGTCGAACCTAAAGGACGTGGCTTTCTCAATGGAGTGCACCATGGGTGTGTCGGACAGAGGGCTGATGCAATGCTTGATGGCTTTGAAGAGGGTAGATAGTTGGCCTTCGCAGTGGTGACCAGTCGTCTCTGTCTAGCACAGAGTTCCTTCAGCAGGGCGAGGCCAGATGCCCTGCATGATTTTCACCAAGTTGTCTCTTGTTTTCTGATGGTTTGTTTGTTAAATTTTAGTTCTTGAGTCTGCCAGGGAACAGAAGGTTTAGGCTTGAAGGTGCGTTGTTTCACTGAGGCACAGTGGTTGATGTTATTTGTGAGAGTGGAGTTGAGTTCTTGGAGGAGCAAGTTGCAGTCTGCATTAGTCAGAGGTAAATCAGTCCATTTGAGGTGGAGTTTGGTGAGGTCTTCTGTACGAGCCTCCACTGGGAAGTTCTTGAATGATCAGAAGGCTTGTTTGCAGGGTTTGCAATGGGTTTGCTTGACTGGTGTGGTGTGACGAATGTTGAAGGGGATTGCCAGATGGCCTGACCAGTTGAGCTGAATTGGAGGGCTGTGATGAAGGGTGGGTAGGGCAGTGATGATGAGGTCACCTTTCCTGTGACTTGGATCTTTCATGTGCTGCATGGGGTTCAGAGTGTTGAGTGGGCAGCGAAGATCCACTTTCATTGACTTGATTGATGGGTTGCCAGGGATGTTGAAGCTGCTGAGGAAGAAGTTGTTGGCATGTGTGAGAGACATGAGGGTGACCAAGTCTGTGAAGTCTTGTATGAAGGAGGTGTTGGGCTTGGGTGGTCTGTAGATGAGGTGAAAAGTGACACTGTCCATTGGGGAGAGTGGGAAGTGGCAGGAAAGACTTTAGAAAGATCCTATGGTGGAGACGTCCAGCTGGGTGCATGCCATGATGCCTTATGAATGATGCTGAGGCCTTGTGCTTTTAGCCACCATTGACCAAAGCCCCTGGAGTCATTCTCCTCCACCCCTTCTAATAGCCCCTCCCATGCTTAGGCGATATACCCATTTTCCTTTTATGACAAGTCCTTTTGTATTCTTCTCGTTTCCTACTTACCAAATTACAGTTTTGTGGGCATGACCTTAAAGCATCCCATAGTTGTTTCCTGGCTCCTTTGCCTCTTTATTATGCCAGCCTTGGGTGGTTTTGGTCACAGTAGGTGCACCCTTTTTGACCGACGGGCAGCAATCATTTTAGCCATCTTTCCAAAAGTGGCCAACATACTTACGAGTCTGGCGGTAACCGTGCCTGTACTACTGGCAGGTTGCCGCCGGACCCGTAAATATTTACCGGCGCCGGACTTGCTAGAAACACCGGGGTATTGCAACCCTGGTGTTCCGGTAAGTCAGGCGCCGGTAAATTGTAAGTCTCCATTCCCATGGAGTCACAAAGGACCCCATGGGAGTGGGGACCACGGAAGCATTGGCACTGTTATTAACGGTGCTGGTGATTCTGTGACAGTCTGCCTAACGTGGCCGCTGTGTCCGGCAGGGCCTGCCTTGTTGGCCACAGCGGCTCCGGCAGGCAGACTCGTAGTATGCCGGTCCCGAAACAACGGTGTGTTGTTTCTGGACCGGCATATTTACAATGAGCCCCACTGTCTGATTTAGGTCTCTCTTTTAAGCACTCCAGTAGGAAGCAAGAGACTACCTTCATATCCTGCTGGTAAAATGTTTTGGGGGGGTCAATACAATCCAAATTAATCCTTCGTCTATCAAATGTTAGTTCACCCTTTGCCAAAGTGGAACCTGTAGGTACTTCGTGGCTACAAGACAGGATGAATGGTAAGGGATTAGGATCACTCTCGATTCTGCTGCACACCTGCATGCCTTTCATCAATTTCCAATCCTCTACATTGGTAATGAGATAATCAATCATTGAGCTACCTCGGTGGCCCTACAGGTATCACGCGCTGGTGAGTCGGACACAGTTCTCCCTTTGATCACGCGTGGCCCATGTGCAACCAAAACAGATTAGAAGATGCACCTTTGGTGCAATCATTAGGACAGGAAGTCAGCAATGGGGGAATCCACAGGTCAGACCCTCCCCAGGGTCCAGAGGGTCTTGCCCCACACAATGCCGACCTTGATGTTAAAGTCACCAGCCAAGATAAGAGCAACAGCTTGATGAAGCATCAACACGTGACCAACATGTGATTCCGGGAATAATAAGGTGTCATGGGCCCGATAAAGTTATGCCAGTCGGAGTCTTTCATTTTTGCAGAAACTCCTGCAATGTTCCATGATAGGACTGTTACATCCTTCCTCCTTCCTGAACATGCTGTTATAGGGAACTCCAAGGGTCCTCCCACCTGGTGCGCCAGGTTCAAATGCACCCTGACTCTATTTGTCGTGTGTGGAGAAGAGCCAGGTGGCAAGGGGTTTAGTGGAGCCATGCCCAGACGAGGCCTGGTGGGGAGCGGATGAGCGGCGCTTGTTAAGATCCAGGTCACTACAATTCCCACAATGCACGACATTCTGGGTGTTGGACAATGGAAGAAATCCCTGGCATAGCTTGACAATGAAACAAGTGGTTCAGCTCTTGGACTCGACCCACGCTAAAGGTCAGCAAACATCCACACCAGAGCTCACAGCATATATTGTATATTTCTCTTATTCCGGGAGTTTGTGTGGGTTGCATTTGACTTCAAGGGGCAGTGGCGCACTGTACAGAGGAACCAGCAGTTTCTACACCATGGACCATGAGAAATACCTGAGCATGAGGGATCAGGGGTCGCCTGCATAGTGCATCGGGTAGGGAGGGGGCGCTGGAAGCAGTTGGAGAGTGATGGTAGGGGTTCAGGGCGGGGAGTGTGGGGGTCTGGAACACACATGTCCTTGAGTATTTTATAAATTGCTGGTGTGATGTGGCGACCCCAGTGGCCAGTGGGAGATTGTTCCGTGCTCTGGGGTGCGGAGAATGGCTGGCTGCGGATATTCTCCTCCTGATATGTTTGGGGCATCAGCCTCGCCCAGCCTGGGCTCTGGGTGGGGTGGAATGTGCCCATGATTGCCCACACTTATCTGAATAGTGGCGATGACCTTGCAAACGAGAGACATTGAGGAGAACCGCCAGTGTGGACACACCGTGTGGATCTGCCAGTGTGCATCTGTCAGTGTTGATCCACCACGTGGATCTGGCAGTGTGGATCATCCTGTGTGGATCCACCCTGTGAATCTGCCAGTGTCGATCCACCATGTGGATCTGCCAGTGTGCATTTGTTGGTGTTGATCCACCATGTGGATCTGCCTGTGTGGGTCCACACTGTGGATCTGCCAGTGTCGATCCACATGGTGGATCAACACTGGCAAATCCACAGTGTGCCAGTGTGGATCCACCCTATAGATCTGCCAGGATGGATCTGTCAGTGTCGATCCACCATGTGGATCTGCCAGTGTGGATCTGCCAGTGTGGATCTGTCAGTGTCGATTCACCATGTGGATCTCCCACTATGAACATGCGACCTGGGTTCAGTCCTTTCTAGCAACCCGTACGATGAGTCTTTTCCCCTTCAGCCTCAGCTGACACTATACAAACGTCCTGCGGCGTACCACAGGGATCCTGTGTCTCACCTACTATGTATAACATTTTTTCCAAGCCCTTGTTTGACAAGTTGGACAGATTGGGTGTCACCTACACAAACTATGCAGATGACACCCAGATCCTCATTCCCCTTTCGGGCAGCTTTCTCGAGGACACGGCCTTGGTAAATAAGATATACCTCCTCATTCAGGCAGGGAGGGCATCCCATGGCCTCTGCCTGAATGACGACAAAACGGAGATATTGATCCTAGGTTCAGAGGCAAACCTAAAAAAACTCAGCCCCAGTTATGCCTCGTTCAATATTGACAGTAACTCTATCAAGGTGATGCCCGTAGTCAAAACTTTAAGTTTCTACCTTGATTCTACATTAACCCTTAAGATACAAGTTAACTCACTCGCATCCTGAACCGCTTACACCTGCAAACTCATCAGAGCTTGAAGACCATTTCTCTCCGAAACCAGCTGCATTACCTTGGCTAATGCACTTATAATGTCCAGACTGGACTATTGTAATACGCTGTACCTAGGCGCTAATAAATACATCATTGACAAAATTCAAAGGCTGCAAAACAACGCCTTAAGAGCAGCCCTGAATATCCCCAACAGAGAGCACATCTCCAAATGCAGAACAGATGTCCATTGGCTAAAAATAAACTACAGGATTTTTCTTAAACTGCTTCACTCACGTCCAAGTGCCTGAAGAATTTAGCACCACCATACCTCTCAGAAAGAATGAGCAGGAGAGCCCCTACACGCCCAACTGGATCTACCAATGCTGCCTCCTAGAGATCCCTAGATTCAAACGAACCAAAGCAGGTGGCTCTAGCTTCCAGGTCAAAGCAGCCCGATCCTGGAATGCACTCCCCATAGACCTTAGAAATGAACAACCCTACCCGAAATTCAGACGTAACATGCTAAACTGGTTACGAACAAATGACCACTAACACCCACCCTACCTCACCAGACGGCCCCCCTATACCTGTTACCCTATCTCTGCTCCATTTTCTAATCTTGCTGCCTCACAGTGGTCTCGGCCTACGGCTCTACCACACTCACTGTATCTGTTACCAACTGCACTACTTGACTGTAATATGTAATATGTGACCTACAGCACCACTGGCTCACTGTAACCCGCAAGTGGTAACACATTATATCGCTGCATGTTTGCACCCATTGTGTTTGATGTAACTAAGCTTTAAGTTTACTTGTCTTGTTGTGCCCAGCTACCTAAGGGTTCAGTGCACATTACCAAATAAATAAACAAACAAACAACCAAATACTGTGGATCAGCAGTGCGGGCTGGACTGCCCCTTTTGGGGTGGGACCAAGCCTGGTTGGCATACGGTTTTTCCATTTCTGTAATGGCTTGGAGGCTGAAAAGCAATGCCAGTGGTTATGATTGACTCAAAACCTTCCAGCCATCACCTCTTCGTTTTGGAAAAATGCATTGGATTCCTATGTAATCCATGTTAAATACCCGCAGCTGTGCAGGTAGATATTGCACGGCGATTGTTTGCAGTAAGTTGTGCAAATATGCATGGGAATCCGGGATGGCTTTCAGGTGAATGGTCACGTGTATAAAACTCAAACTAAAGGCAAAGATTCATCAAAACCTCATGAACCAGCAACTAACATAAGGTCCACGTGGAGGACGCCGCTGCTACAGCGCATGCGTGGAGGACACTGCTGCTACAGCACGTGCGTGGAGGACGCCACTGCTACAGCGCGTGCGTGGAGGATGCTGCTGCTACAGCGTATACGTGGAGGACACTGCTGCTACAGCGCGTGCATTGAGGACGCCACTACTACAGTCCATGCATGGAGGACGCTGCTGCTACAGCGCATGCGTGGAGGACGCTGCTGCTACAGCGCATGCGTCGAGGACGCCGCTGCTACAGCACGTGCATGGAGGACGCCACTGCTACAGCACGTGTGTGGAGGATGCCACTGCTACAGCGCATGCATGGAGGACGCTGCTGCTACAGCGCGTGCATGGAGGATGCTGCTGCTATAGCACGTGCGTGGAGGACGCCACTGCTACAGCGCATGCGTGGAGGACATCGCTACTACAGCACGTGCATGGAGGACGCCACTGCTACAGCGCATGCGTGGAGGACGCTGCTGCTACAGCGCATGCATGGAGGACACTGCTGCTACAGCGTGTGCGTGAAGGACACCGCTGGTACAGCGCATGCGTGGAGGACGCCGCTGCTACAGTGCATGCGTATAGGATGCTGCTGCTACAGCGCGTGCATGGAGGACGCCGCTGCTATAGCGCGTGCGTGGAGGACGCCGCTGCTATAGCGCGTGCGTGGAGGACATTGCTGCTACAGTGCGTGCGTGGAGGACGCCACTGCTACAGCGCGTGCATAGAGGACGCTGCTGCTACAGCGCATGCATGGAGGACGCTGCTGCTATAGCACGTGCATTGAGGATGCCACTGCTACAGCGCGTGCGTGGAGGACGCCACTGCTACAGCGCATGCGTGGAGGACACCGCTGCTACAGCGCGTGCGTGGAGGATGCTGCTGCTACAGCGCATGCGTGGAGGACACCGCTGCTACAGCATGTGCGTGGAGGACGCCACTGCTACAGCGCGTGCGTGGAGGACACCTCTGCTATAGCGTGTGCATTGAGGATACCACTACTACAGTGCGTGCATGGAGGACGCTGCTGCTACAGCACATGCATGGAGGACGCTGCTGCTACAGCGCATGCGTGGAGGACGCCGCTGCTACAGCTCGTGCGTGGAGGACGCCGCTGCTACAGCATGTGCGTGGAGGACGCCACTGCTACAGCGCGTGCGTGGAGGACACCGCTGCTATAGCGTGTGCATTGAGGATGCCACTACTACAGTGCGTGCATGGAGGACGCTGCTGCTACAGCGCATGCATGGAGGACGCTGCTGCTACAGCGCATGCGTGGAGGACGCCGCTGCTACAGCACGTGCGTGGAGGACGCCGCTGCTACAGCGCATGCGTGGAGGACGCCGCTGCTACAGCACATGCGTGGAGGATGCTGCTGTTACAGCGCGTGCATGGAGGACGCTGCTGCTATAGCGCGTGCGTGGAGGACACCACTGCTACAGCGCATGCGTGGAGGACATCGCTGCTACAGCGTGTGCGTGGAGGACATCGCTGCTACAGCGTGTGCGTGGAGGACGCCGCTGCTACAGCGCGTGCGTGGAGGACGCTGCTGCTACAGTGCGTGCATGGAGGACGCTGCTGCTATAGCGCGTGCGTTGAGGACGCCACTGCTACAGCGCATGCGTGGAGGACGCCACTGCTACAGCGCATGCGTGGAGGACACCGCTGCTACAGCGCGTGCATGGAGGATGCTGCTGCTATATCGCATGCGTGGAGGACGCCGCTGCTACAGCGCATGCGTTTCTTCTACGACTCTAATGGAAGCATCCCTTTTCGGCACTATTTGAAAACAACACACTTTGGTTTTTAAAACTGACTGTTGCCAGAATGACCCAACGCTTGTCTAGAGGGTCTGGGCTCATTTGCTTTTTACTGAACTCGCCTCCCATGATCCTGGCAAATGGGTCAGAGTAAGGCTACCCTTTTCCGGCTCTGCCACTCGCCCGGTTTATCATTGATGGCTTTTTAAATGCATGGGACCAGATCTGGCAAGGGCTGCCCTGGAGCAAGTCAGGAGATGCCGCGAGCCTCTTTACTTTGCTCCCCTACACCTGATCATAGAGCCCTAAAGCTGGAGCACATCTGGAGAGGCCGTCAGCCCCTCATTGGGCGTCACATCTTCACGTGCTCCAGCAAGCCGGATGCAGCCTTGATCTTTGTGGATGAGTGATAAGGCAGCGGGTGCAAGAGTCTGGCATGATCACGCGCATTCCCGGTTTTGCACCAGAGCAGCACATGGTGACTCGTGCCCTTGGTGTCTGGCGAGCTGCGCGTGCCGATGTGTTATGCAGAACCGCACACCTTTGCTGCGATGCACACACAGTTCCCAAAGGGTTCCTTCATTCTATTTAGATTCCTCCTGCAGGAGGGCACAAAGTAAACTAGTTCAGTAAATATTCTTTTCTATTATGATTTCAAGACATTTCAAAATATGCGTTTTTGGTAATATTGCAGTTTTAATTGAGTTATCCTTGCGTTACATAGAAAGGCGTAAATGAGTCCATCGCTCTAATGTAACGGCAATAGCCTGTAAATTATACTGCTTTCTCGCCTGTAACCTGTATTTATACTATGTATGTAACTAACTCCACAAGTTAAGCGCCTAGCTACCTCAGGGTTCAGGGCGCTATACAAAAAATAACCAGACAAACGCAGGTTGGAGGTTCACCTTAACGATGTCAAACGGTCTCTGAAATCCAAAATGCAACTAACTTTATTTTCTCTTTTACTGGTATAAAGTTCTAACACGTTACATCTTTATTTATTTATTTTTTTATTTTGGTTGGCTAATTAATTAACCTTTCAAAACAAACATATCATAGACAAGAAGAATAATTACATAAAACTTTTCTCTAAGACACATCAAACATTCAAAGTTACAGATGGAACTGTCTGTTATCGACTTTAAGATACAAACTTAAAAGCAACATTAGGATCAATGCTAATTGATAAACACTTATGAAGATAACATTAAAACTAGTAATGAGTAAATTTGAACATATAAGTGGATATAAGCCACACATTTCTTCAAGTATACATTGCTTTAACCACTAATAATCGATCATTTTACTAGAATAATTTATTCCTCAGAGCCCGCAGTGAGCAATACTGTATTTAAAAATTGCATTGTCGCTATTCTTATGGAAATTTTTGGAGTGGCAAATAGCTCACGCCACAATTCATCATTTGACCGCTTAATAAGGTGATGTTATGTTAATTTCTTGATCATCACTTCTCTCTGCATTCTTAATTCATCACATTCAATTAATAAATGCCTTAATGTTTCTTTAGTATTTGATACTTTACAAAATCGGCACGTTACATTTTCGACTTGTAATAGACCTCTTCTTACTAATATCTGGTTAGTTGGCCACAGGTTCAAACGAAACCGTAATATTTGATTTCTTAATTTGAACGAAGGACATTTTAGTAAATAGTCTGCCACCTGTCGAAATTATTTATGACCGAAAAGCGCTCTTTCAAAATCTTTTAATTGCCGACATTTTTGTTGGGTGTTATTCCAATCATACTGGTGCAATTTCAATTTTGCTTTATTAGGGTTATTTAACAGAGTGTCAAGCGAGATGTTAGCGTCACTCATATCTTCAATTACAGCCGCTCTCCATTTCAACGGGAATGCGTTTTCTGATCTTAATAAGTGATTTGCCAATATTGCAAGCACGTTTTTTTCAGCTAAACCTAATACACATTTTCGGAACAGGCAACATCTTTTCCAGGCTACTTGTACGTGTATAGATAAGTTGCCCAACTCAAAACGAAGAAGAGCAGTGGGAGTTGAATTAGGGAGATTCAGTGCTCTTTTACAAAACTTCCAATAAATTCTGTTTTGCGGCAGCCACGTCTCAACTCCATAGATGATGATCGGTACCACTTTTTGATGGAAGATTACAGGAATGTGTGCACAAGAGAATTTCCCAAACTTATATTGGAGAATCCTTGCTTGAGAGGTGAGCACTTTTAGTGTATTATTTATACTGTTTAGCTGAGGTTTATTCACAATCGATTTGCTGAATAATATTCCAAGGTATTTATATTCATCAACTATAGTAAGCTTTTGGTTTTTCAGGACCCAATTCAAGCAATTTTTTTGTCTTTTTTTCTTTTTGCCTGGTATCATAATTTGAGTTTTTCTAGATTTAGTGTTAAATTGTTTTTATCAACATACAGATCTAGTTCATGTAACATATTTTGCAGACCACTAGGCGTCTGCGAAATAAGTACAAGGTCATCTGCATACAAAAGCCAGGCGATGGACTGCCCTTCAAGTTTTGGTGCATCATGCATTGCTTTCATAATATCCAATCCTAGATCCAAAGTGAATAGATTAAATAGTATGCACCCTTGTTTTACGCCTCGCTCAGTCAAAATCACCTCCGACAGAAGGCCATCCAAATTCAGTTTTACTTGCATTGAGGTGTTTGAATGCAATAAGTGTATTATCGAGACTAATGCTGGAGGACACCCAAAGCTCACTAGTTTTTGAATTAACAAATGGCGATCTACCGAATCAAAGGCAACTCGGAAGTCTACATATGCCAGATAAAGCGGGTGTTTTTTCGACGCATAGAGCTCCTTGATTACATTTAGAGTTGTAATATTAATCGCTGTGCCAAAGCCTGCGACAAATCCTGTTTGAAACGGATTGCGGCATTTCTCCTTAGTCGTCCATGCATTAAGATCTCTTAGTACAATTCTACTGAAGATCTTCCCTGGCGCATCCAGCAGAGATATAGGCCGATAGTTGGCCGGGTTTGTCCGCTCTCCTTTCTTATAAATTGGCACTGTAATCGCTTTGCACCAAGACGCTGGCACACTTTGTTTTATCAATAATGTCTGAAAAACAGCATATAGTATGGATGCCCATATTGTCGGGTTCTGTTTCATGACAAAATTTGATATGCCATCCGGCCCAGGAGCTCTCGAAGAGCTCGCCCTTTTAATATAGTATAGCACATCCTCTTGGTCAAATGTAATTGAAAAGGGAGTGTTTTTCCAATTGGCGATTACTTGTGCAATACTTGTTTGAGGAAGTGCATACATATTGGTGAAATAGCTCACCCAATCTTTTTCAGCAACCCCATTTAGTTGCGATTGCATCTGCGGGCGAGTTGAACTCATATTTAGCAACTTCCAAATTTGTGATGAACGTTTGTTCTTAAATACTTCCAACCAGTGTTCACCATCATTTTGGTTCATAGTGGCCTTATGCATACGAATCCAGTTTTTATACTTTGTTTTTATTCTGCGTAGCGCTAATTCACGCTTATGTTCTGGCAGCAGGAGAATCTGTCTCTTTTCTTTTTGGAAAGCCATTTTTCTAATTCTTACAAAATGATCAAATGTATGAGTTTGTGCAATGCTGCACTTGTTATTATCAGAAGCAAGTGCAAATAGGTGTATTTTATCAGAGTACTCCGGAGGCATCAATCCTCTCTCAGCACAGTATCGATCTTCCCTTAAACTGCCCGCAAAATCTTCTAGCACTGGAGCAGTCCAATGCAGTCTATTCTGTTGTGGATTGATGACTAAATTCTCCAACATTTTTTGTTGTGATTGAACTTTTTGGGGCTGCTGTAGCGCAAATTCTGCTTCCACCATCATATGATCACTCGCTGATGTTTGTACAACAGAGAATTTAACAGTTTTAGCAAACAAACCTCTGTCCACAAACATACAATCAATAGTTGCCTTTTGTCCTCCGCTTGACCAAGTATGCGAAGGAGGGGAGTCAGACTCTAGTGCTCCATTCAACATAATTAAGTCCCAAGCCTTGACAAATTCAAGCCACTGCGTGGCCCGTTCCGAATTCCTTTTTCTCCCTACTGCCACCAAATGAATATTCAAATCCCCAGCTATAATCACATGGTCAATGTTTTTAGTAATCATGATTTGTTCCATCAATAAATTCATATCTTTGAAGAGTTTATCAGCTATAATTGCAATTGGATTCCAATATATGTTAATTATTGCAAATTTTGAGTTTTGTATTTCTATTATGGAACATTGCACAAAGGAATTCGTAGAGGGCCACTCAGCTATATTGTTTGTAGTGGTCATGTTTGATATGGTAGCTAGGCCAGACATTGGTCTGCCTTTTTGACCCTTTATCGCTGGCAATAGATGAACAAAATGGTTATCCCGTAACAAAGGTACACTTAGCCAAGTTTCCTGCAACAACACTAAATCACATTTCTTAAGATAGTGATTATCATTATTGAGTAAATGTTTGTGCCCTCTCGTGTTCCAACTCAATATAATATATTATGATTTGCTGGACATACCTCATTAAATTCTAGTTAGGTTTTATTACAATTACATGTCATTTTTGCCACACTCTCATTTTTCTCCTCTTGCATTTGAGGCTGTTGTGGCGCCTCCTCAAATGAGTTCTCTTTTGTGGTAGCGATTAGCATAAATCCAAGGTCATATAAAGCAATTTGTACAGACCATATCATATTATAAATGATGCGCGACTTCATCCATATACATGATACAGTTGAGTCATTGTCATCCGGAAATTCAACTTGTTGGATATCTCCTGAGACTATGTCCTCCAAACTGTCTATGTCCGAGAATAGTTGTAGAATGCTCATTCTATTTAAAATATATAGAGGAAAGGAGCCTCCCCGACAACTAATGAACACTGAGTACATTGGAGATGTTTTTGTATTCCTTACTGTCCCCTTGGAACGCCCCTCTTTCATGTTTAATTTACTTTCTTGATGTAAGCCACAATTCTCTTTCTCAGAAGGTAATTTGAATGAGACATTCTTCGACGAGGCTTTTTCCTCACACCTATTGGTTACTTCAAATGTATTATCTAATATTGCTTTCATAGAGGATTTAAGTGTCTTCTGTTCAGCAGTTAAGGCTACTAAGCAGTCTTTGATTGTATTTAGAATATTATTTTGCGGATCATTCTGCATATTCGGAAGAGCAGATTTTTCACTCATTTCCTTCTCCTTTGTTTTAGCTTGGATTCTTGCAGGGGAGCCCATTGAATTTGTTTTAGTTTCTTTCTGTGGACATATCTTCGAATTCAATTGAATAGTTTGTTTAGCTAAAGGATGGGTCACATTTGACTCAGCTTTGACTTTGCTCATGTATTCGTCCACAGCTTTTCTGAGCTCTTGTCTATTTGGTATTAAGCCGTGCTTCACGACCTTGTCCTTTCTACTAGGCTCAGCATCCAAATTCACCTGGCTATAGTTCAGCCCCTCTGCAACCTGTACCAGCTTATCCAAGGGGGAATGTGATAAATCAACTTGTAGCACATCTTTACCATTCTTTAAAGTCTTGTCTCTTTCCAAGGTTTGATTCAAATATTTTTTGGTGACCGCATTTGCCGCTAATGTGGAACAATTTACTGGTTTGGAGATAGACTTAAAAAACTGCTTTGTTTGTCCACTCCCGTTTACACTCTTGGCTTTTTGATTTTTTGTTTTCTTCAAGTTGGTTCTAAGATCCGTTTTCTTAGTAGCTGGATTTTTTGCAAATATTGTGTACGCCTCTTTACTGGGTTTGGTAATTTTGTCCTTAAACATGACCACCTCCGGCGGCTTCCCGGTTTTACTAGCACCAATTAATTGTACGCCCCCTTGTACATTTGTTGCAGCATCCAGAGAAGTTTCATAGATAATGCCTTCCACATACGGAACTACTGTCTCCACACGTTGTACCTTTGCATCTATAATTTGATTTTCCTCTACACAAGGAGCTACAGTCTTTGAGCATTTTGGTTTGCCCTCTATTGATTGAGTTTCTGATTGTAAATTCAATTGGCCCATAAGTTGTTTATACAATGATGCAATGTCCTCAAAATTCTTCTGTTTCTTTCTCATCTGAGACTTGTTTTCGAGCCAATGTATCACCGCAATTTTTTTGCCATATTGCTATATTTTCCACATTAATATGAATAAGGTCTACCTTGGAGTTTTGAGCTTCAAACAATCAAGCAAGAGACATTAGAGCTGTATTCATATTTTCCACAGTCATCACAGAAGGTTCTTTAAGTTGTGAACCCATATTTGTAACCGACTCATTCCTAGTCTGTCTCCTAGGGGTTGGAGGAATGCAAGATATTGAGGATTCAGACTCTGATGTATTCCTCTCCTGAAACATAGTCAGTGTTTTTGATAGGTCGGATTCAACTACCCTGGCTATGAAACAGGAATCCGAGGATTCCAATTCTATAACCGCAGCATCCGTCACCACCTCTACATCAGATTTGTTCAACAAGAGTACAGCAGTTCCAGAACGAACATTCTGCAAAATCATCCGATAACGAAGTGTTACACAAGTGTTTAGCATCCTTAGTCCCATCATTCCCTTCCATATTAGTAGGAGAACTCATTAACAATTGCAGAGCTATAGCACTTTCTTGATTATTTAAGAGTGGTCGCGCCTCCACAGTCGAGACACTCAAGTTCATTGCTTCTGCTATAGGTTTCTTTAGAGCAGGAGAAGTTATGTGGCAAACCCAAATTTGCGCAAATCACCAGTTCCAATGGTAGAATGTGTTCTTTTTCGTGAAGGTCGATTATCCCAGGGCGCACTTTTTACCAGGGGGCGGGCTTATTTTGGTGTAGATACAAGAGTTTCTTTCAAAGTGGGATGAAATATGGTACGCAGGTTTTCAGGGCCGGGCATGCCTGTGCAGAGTGTAAACATGAATGTTTCTAAACATCCACACAGGCAATCTCTTTGAGTGAACCACTAAGATTTCAATATCCTATAAGGCAACGTGCCACTCTGCTGATTTGGAATAGCGTTGTGGTTTATTTCGGCTCTAGCTCTCCGCTGCGCTGTAACAGAGCGACGCAGCGGGACTTAACTCAGTTACTAGGCCGGGATCAAAGAGCTAATACCTCTGCAGTCTCCCACCTAGTGGTCACGCCTTCAGCGCCAAACAGCCGCACAACAGCCAGTGGCCTTGACCCCAATGGGCTTAACGCCGCAAGGGTGGTTGGCTTAGCGCTTTGAGGATGATGGACGTCACGCGATACGTCACGTGTCCAGCGCTAGCCCCACCTCCTCCAGGAAGCACACCAGCATCAGCAAGAGCCCCCTCACAGCTCGCAATGCTGGTTTAAAAGCCAAAAAACGTTCATTTTTGCAGCACAATGATTTCCAGTCAGTGCAGCACCTTACATCTTTATTGGAAACTGCAAGCTTCTTTTTTTACATTACATTTATAGCCAGGCCACATTTTAAAGAGTCCATAATATTCACACAGACCATTGAGGACAGTTTTTGAAGATAGACATGTGTCCGCATTCAACGCTTCCTTAGTCACAACCCCACTCCTTTGCAAGCCACTCCTTTGCTTTTTTTTTATTGTATAGCCCTGGATAACGGCTTAACACCATCCAACTGGAACTGGGGCAGAGGCGTCGACATAGTTCCCTGCGACACTCAAAGCAGGGACAAGACACTGATCATTTCTTGAAACTCTGGACTCAATCCTGATGAAATGATTTCAATTGGAGCGACAGAAATTCCCTGGAAAGACGAGCGATCGATCAATACCCAGGTTTCTAAGACCACTCTACTCTGTGAACGCCTTTTTGGCTTCTATAATAATGTCATCGCTTCCAACCGCAGCGATGAACACGGTATGCAGGAGATTTGTGCATTCTCTGAAGTTTTCCTTACGCACTCTTGTCTTAATAAAGCCATATTGCTTTGGTGAGATTGTGTTTCAATAATTTCGCAAGTATTTGTTCAATTCCGTCGTCATTTTCTTCCTGTCGAAGTTTATGAATAGCTGTTCTCATGCATTTCTAAACGTGCATGAACCATCCATCCGGAATGAAGTTATCGAGGCGTGTCTGCCCGTGGGCGGAAGAAATCTCACGCTAGAGATTCTTTGGGCAGTTGTACAAAGTAGCGCCTATATGTCCCATTAAAGGCCTGCAACCCTCAGATGGAAACCATCTACATGCGATGATGGCCTTTTGAATGACTCATCGTCTGTGTGCTCAGTCATAGCATTCTGAAGATATGCTCCTCAGTGCTTGAAATGCAATTTCTAATTGGTTGATTAATTCACCAATCAGAACAGGTCCTGGTGTAAACCGTGCTGGGCTGACCTCTGAAAAGGTTGGCACTCTGCTTGAAAGGGCCACATAAACACAGAGGGCAGGAATAGTTATTCTGCCCCTTCCTATGAAGGAGGTGGTTGGTGTCGTCTCCGGTGAGTCCCATGTTGCGCCGGCTACAGACCCAGTCCTAATCATGTGGCCAGGTGTGTCTGCTGCTCTCAGTCTCCTGCCTGTGGTCACTCTTCATGTATTTGCTCATATCTTGTGCTTGATATTTTCCACTCTTAGTAGATATCTCCTGCAAGGCTGTGTCCTCCCTTGTGTCATCTATAGCACTTCCTTTGTTCTGTGTCTCTAGCTGGTCTTTCCCAGTGGATTTTGGGGTGCTCTTTTGACTGAGGTTGTTTGAGTTTGTTTTCTCTGGTTGCCCCTGTTTTCCTTTGCCTGGTGTGTGCTTTGTTTTTTGCTTTAGAGTGATTAGATCAGACATCCCTTTCTTTTAGATGTGTCCAGAATTTCATGCACTGATGTTTAATTTCTAGTGCTAGGACGCCCCTGTTCTCTGTGTGCCCCTTTGTCCCTCGTTTGTGTCTCTGTGTTGGGTACAGCTATTGATCATTACACAATTGTCATGCAATAAAGCGTCCTCTTGGGTTTCTCCATGACTTTTGTCGTCAAGCTCCCCACTAGAGGTGCCTTCCTCTAATAGTGACATTACGTCGGTAGCGCGGTCGATCTACCGCGGATGGTCGCTGATCGAGAGCTAAAGAGGAATGGAAGACACTGATCGATATTAGGAGTAAACCGGCTGGATGGAATCAGACTAGAGTGCCGCTCTGCATGAAGGAATAACCTATTCCCTAGAAGTGCGGGTGCTTCCGGGCTATTCGGTGCCCATCCCATGGCCATGAGATTGGCAATCCAAGTCCTTGACATGTGGACCCCACATTTCATGCTTTAGTACTTAGAGCGGCTCCAGCCAGTAATGAGCCTGCAGCTGGGACCCCAGGGAAGCCGGAGATTGTAGTACAAGACTTTGCCAATCTCAGGGCCTCTCACTATCAACTATACCACATTATTAATTGGAAAAGATCTGGACCCCAGAATCAATCATGGGGACCTGCAGAAGTGGTAAATGCTGAAATGTTGGGGATTTGTTTCATACAAGGAGAGGAGGGGAGGGGCCTTCAAGGCCGGTACGACTGGTGAGGTGGGCGCTAGATTTTACTTAAGATCAAGATAGACCTTTGCCCCGACATTTTATTTTATGTTATGTTATGTTGATTTATACTACGCACCACTACCACCCAGGGGCGGTCTCCAGGCGCTTGCGTGGCTCTGCAAGAGAAGCGGGTGGGGAGGTTAGTGAGGATAGGGTGAGAGGATAGGTTCAGAACCAGGAGGAACTGGTGTCTGTGAGTGTTGTTTTTGCATGTGGGAGGTTGTGCAGGAGGCCGCATGTGTTGTAGCCGTATGCGTAAGATTCCATGCCTCGGTTGTGTGCTAGTGTTTTGTGTTGGCGTGAGTGTGTTGAGTGGGGTTGTGGTGGGTTTGGTTGTGTCAACTTGTTGGATGGTATCCATAGGGGATCCAGAGTCATGAGTGGCCGTAGCTGTACGTTTATCCGGTGTCATGGTGTGTAAATTGCATTGTTGAATGGTGTGTGAAAGATGTTGGTGGTTCACTCTAGGTGTGCCACAGCATCTGGAGATGCTGGGTGTGAACATAGCATTGATTCTTGGGTGTGTTTATGCGTAGTGTGGCTAGCCTGAGCTCTGGCATGGCATCGGTTATGTTGGATGAGCAAGAAAAGGAGAATGGGTTAGTAAGTCGGTCGGTTTGTTGGAGCCTCTGGGAGAAACTGCTGAAGGTCATGACCAAGGAAAAGACTTCATGGTCTATCACCTACAAGTCATCCCAGTGGGAACACGTTATACCCCACCCTATGAGTGGAGCAATGTGGGAAAAAGACTGACGGCCACCTCAGAGCGGCACAATCAGGGAAAGAGACTGACGGAGCACCTCTGAGCGGAGCAATCATGGAAAGAGACTGACGGAGCACCTCTGAGCGGAGCAATCAGGGAAAGAGACTGAAGGAGCACCTCTGAGCGGAGCAATCAGGGAAATAGACTGACGGCTACCTCTGGGTGGAGCAATCAGGAAAAGAGACTGACGGAGCACCTCTGAGCAGAGAAATCAGGGAAAGAGACTGACGGAGCACCTCTGAGCGGAGCAATCATGGAAAGAGACTGAAGGAGCACCTCTGAGCAGAGAAATCAGGGAAAGAGACTGACGGAGCACCTCAGAGCGGAGCAATCAGGGAAAGAGACTGACGGCCACCTCTGGGTGGAGCAATCAGGGAAAGAGACTGACGGCCACCTCTGAGTGGAGCAATCAGGGAAATAGACTGACAGAGCACCTCTGAGTGGAGCAATCAGGGAAATAGACTGACGGCCACCTCTGGGCAGAGCAATCAGGGAAGGAGACTGACGGGCCACCTCTGAGCCGAGCAATCAGGGAAAGAGACTGATGGGCCACCTCAAAGCGGCACAATCAGGGAAAGAGACTGACGTGCCACCTCTGAGCGGCGCAATCAGGGAAAGAGACTGACGGCCACCTCAAAGCGGCACAATCAGGGAAAGAGACTGATGGCCACCTCTGGGTGGAGAAATCAGTGAAAGAGACTGATGTGCCACCTTTGGGCGGAGCAATCAGGGAAAGAGACTGACGGGCCACGTCTGAGCAGAGCAATCAGGGAAAAAGACTGATGGAGCACCTCTGAGCGGAGCAATTAGGGAAAGAGACTGACGCCCACCTCTGGGCAGAGCAATCAGGGAAAGAGACTGACGTCCCACCTCTGGGCGGAGCAATCAGGGAAAGGGACTGATGTGCAACCTCTGAGCATCGCAATCAGGGAAAGAGACTGACGTGCCACCTCTGGGCAGAGCAATCAGGGAAAGAGACTGATGGGCCACCTCTGAGCGGAGCAATTAGGGAAAGAGACTGACGCCGACCTCTGGGCGGAGCAATCAGGGAAAGAGACTGACGGGCACCTCTGGGCGGAGCAATCAGGAAAGAGACTGACGTCCCACCTCTGGGCGGAGCAATCAGGGAAAGGGACTGATGTGCAACCTCTGAGCATCGCAATCAGGGAAAGAGACTGACGTGCCACCTCTGGGCAGAGCAATCAGGGAAAGAGACTGATGGGCCACCTCTGAGCGGAGCAATCAGGGAAAGAGACTGACGTGCCACCTCTGGGCGGAGCAATCAGGGAAAGAGACTGACGGGCCACCTCTGAGCGGAGCAATTAGGGAAAGAGACTGACGCCCACCTCTGGGTAGAGCAATCAGGAAAGAGACTGACAGAGCACCTCTGAGCGGAGCAATCAGTGAAAGAGACTGAGTGACGGAGCACCTCTGAGCAGAGCAATCAGGGAAAGAGACTGACGGGCCACCTCTGAGCGGAGCAATGTGGGAAAGAGACTGACGGCCACCTTTGAGCGGAGCATTGTGGGAAAGAGACTGACAGGCCACCTCTGGGCGGAGCAAACAGGGAAAGAGACTGACGGGCCACCTCTGGGCGGAGCAATCAGGGAAAGAGACTGACAGGCCACCTTTGAGCGGAGCAATTTGGGAAAGAGACTGACGGGCCACCTCTGAGCGGAGCAATGTGGGAAAGAGACTGACAGGCCACCTCTGGGCGGAGCAAACAGGGAAAGAGACTGACGGGCCACCTCTGGGCAGAGCAATCAGGGAAAGAGACTGACGGGCAACCTCTGGGCGGAGCAATCAGGGAAAGAGACTGACGGGCCACCTCTGAGCGGAGCAATGTGGCAAAGAGACTGATGGGCCACCTTTGAGTGGAGCAATGTGGGAAAGAGACTGACGGGCCACCTCTGAGCGGAGCAATGTGGGAAAGAGACTGACGGGCCACCTTTGAGCGGAGCAATGTGGAAAGAGACTGATGGGCCACCTCTGAGCGGAGCAATCAGGGAAAGAGACTGACGGGCAACCTTTGAGCGGAGCAATGTGGGAAAGAGACTGATGGGCCACCTCTGAGCGGAGCAATGTGGGAAAGAGACTGACGGGCCACCTCTGAGCGGAGCAATCAGGGAAAGAGACTGACGGGCACTTCTGAGCGGAGCAATCAGGGAAAGAGACTGACGGGCAATCTCTGGGCAGAGCAATGTGGGAAAGAGACTGATGGGCCACCTCTGAGCGGAGCAATGTGGGAAAGAGACTGATGGGCCACCTCTGAGCGGAGCAATGTGGGAAAGAGATTGATGGGCCACCTCTGAGCGGAGCAATCAGGGAAAGAGACTGACCGGCCACTTCTGGGCGGAGTAATCAGGGAAAGAGACTGACCGGCCACTTCTGAGCAGAGCAATCAGGGAAAGAGACTGATGGGCCACCTCTGAGCGGAGCAATGTGGGAAAGAGACTGATGGGCCACCTCTGAGCGGAGCAATCAGGGAAAGAGACTGACGGGCACTTTCACTTGTGAAGGAAGGCTGACACTTTATAGAGATAAGAGCGGAGCGAGTAGGGTGACAGGCAAGGTGTGATAGAAATGCTCAGGTCTGCACGCCACCCAAGGGGGCTGTGAGACACGTTTAGTGATTGGAATTCATGGGCAGATGGTGTAGATACTTTGTTCCAAAAATGATGCAACACTATGCAAGTGTGAGCCACAAAAGCATGGATGCTCCTTGGCTTCGGTGGAGATCTTATCCTAAAAGGTTGCCCCCTGCACATACCCCAAGGTAAGGCATCCCTTAGTTCTGGCCTGGTTACCAGGCCCCTAGAAAAGAGAGGGTTCATTCAGCGCGTTTCCCGGGGGGTGGAGTCCCTCTACTCTGAAGCCCCCCCCCCCCGTCCTGTCAGGGCCCTGGTGTGTGCATCACCGCTGCAAGGACTCCCACACGTCCTTGAGGAGGATGACTGAAGCTTGAGCAGGCATGTTAACACTCCCTTTCTTAGTCAGGATCCATGAACTGCTGGGGGCCAGTTGACCAGGTCTATGCCCATGGCACCTGCATTGAGTTCCGTTCACCTCCCATGGGTAAGCTCCTCCGTCATGTTGCATGTGTGTGTGGTACTGGGACCTGGCCAGTTAGCGATCCTTTGTTTTGGCCTGGCATGAAGTGTCCCAGCAGATGTGGGCACAACCTCTGAGGCTCTGCTGGAAAGATCTCAGCCTGGTCTCTACGGCGACACAACCGTTTTTAGGTATCATGCTGTCACACCTTGTCTTCTTCAGTCTCTCTCTCTCTCTCTCTCTCTCTCTCTCTCTCTCTCTCTCTCTCTCTCTCACACACACACACAAACACTGTTCCTTTTATCTACCTGTGCCTTCTTCTCCTGCCTCTGAGCTTCTGTCACTGGAACTATTTCTGCTCCTCTTTGCTCCTTCTGCCTCCGTGCGCCCTCAGCCTCTGTGCCCCCTCTGCCTCTGCGCCCCTCTGCCTCTGCGCCCCTTCTGCCTCTGCGCCCCCTCTGCCTCTGCGCCCCCTCTGCCTCTGTGCCCCTCAGCCTCTGTGCCCCTCAGCCTCTGTGCCCCCTCTACCTCTGTGCCCCTCAGCCTCTGTGCCCCCTCTACCTCTGTGCCCCTCAGCCTCTGTGCCCCCTCTGCCTCTGTGCCCCTCTGCCTCTGTGCCCCCTCTGCCTCTGTGCCCCTCTGCCTCTGTGCCCCCTCTGCCTCTGTGCCCCCTCTGCCTCTGTGCCCCTCTGCCTCTGTGCCCCCTCTGCCTCTGTGCCCCTCTGCCTCTGTGCCCCCTCTACCTCTGTGCCCCCTCTACCTCTGTGCCCCCTCTGCCTCTGTGCCCCTCTGCCTCTGTGCCCCCTCTACCTCTGTGCCCCTCAGCCTCTGTGCCCCCTCTGCCTCTGTGCCCCCTCTGCCTCTGTGCCCCCTCTGCCTCTGTGCCCCCTCTGCCTCTGCGCCCCCTCTGCCTCTGCGCCCCCTCTACCTCTGTGCCCCCTCTACCTCTGTGCCCCCTCTGCCTCTGTGCCCCCTCTACCTCTGTGCCCCTCAGCCTCTGTGCCCCCTCTGCCTCTGTGCCCCTCTGCCTCTGCGCCCCCTCTGCCTCTGTGCCCCCTCTGCCTCTGTGCCCCCTCTGCCTCTGTGCCCCCTCTACCTCTGTGCCCCCTCAGCCTCTGCGCCCCCTCAGCCTCTGCGCCCCCTCTGACTCTGCGCCCCTTCTGCCTCTGTGCTCCCTCTGCGCCCCCTCTGCCTCTGCGCCCCCTCTGCCTCTGCGCCCCCTCTGCCTCTGCGCCCCCTCTGCCTCTGCGCCCCCTCTGCCTCTGCGCCCCCTCTGCCTCTGTGCCCCCTCTGCCTCTGTGCCCCCTCTACCTCTGTGCCCCTCTGCCTCTGTGCTCTCTCTGCCTCTGTGCCCCATCTACCTCTGTGCCCCTCTGCCTCTGTGCTCTCTCTGCCTCTGTGTCCCCTCTACCTCTGTGCCCCATCTGCCTCTGTGCCCCATCTGCCTCTGTGCCCCATCTACCTCTGTGTCCCCTCTGCCTCTGTGCCCCTCCTGTCTCTTTACTCTTTCTGCCACTGTGCCCCCTCTGCCCCTTCTGTCTCTGTACTCTTTCTGCCTCTGTGCCCCATCTACCTCTGTGCCCCATATGCCTCTGTGCCCCATCTGCCTCTGTGTCCCCTCTGCCTCTGTGCCCCTTCTGTCTCTTTACTCTTTCTGCCTCTGTGCCCCCTCTGCCCCTTCTGTCTCTGTACTCTTTCTGCCTCTGTGCCCCATCTACCTCTGTACCCCATCTGCCTCTGTGCCCCAGCTGCCTCTGTGTCCCCTCTGCCTCTGTGCCCCTTCTGTCTCTTTACTCTTTCTACCTCTGTGCCCCATCTGCCTCTGTGCCCCTTCTGCCTCAGCACCCCCTCTGCCTCTGTGCCCCATCTGCCTCTGTGCCCCCTCTGCCTCTGTGCCCCCTCTGCCTCTGTGCTCTCTCTGCCTCTGTGCACCCTCTGCCTCTGTGCCCCATCTGCCTCTGTGCCCCATCTGCCTCTGTGCCCCATCTGCCTCTGTGTCCCCTCTGCCTCTGTGCCCCTTCTGTCTCTTTACTCTTTCTGCCTCTGTGCCCCCTCTGCCCCTTCTGTCTCTGTACTCTTTCTGCCTCTGTGCCCATCTACCTCTGTACCCCATCTGCCTCTATGTCCCCTCTGCCTCTGTGCCCCTTCTGTCTCTTTACTCTTTCTACCTCTGTGCCCCATCTGCCTCTGTGCCCCTTCTGCCTCTGCACCCCCTCTGCCTCTGTGCCCCATCTGCCTCTGTGCCCCCTCTGCCTCTGTGCTCCCTCTGCCTCTGTGCCCCCTCTGCCTCTGTGCTCTCTCTGCCTCTGTGCACCCTCTACCTCTGTGCCCCATCTGCCTCTGTGTCCCCTCTGCCTCTGTGCCCCATCTGCCTCTGTGCCCCTTCTGTCTCTTTACTCTTTCTGCCTCTGTGCCCCTTCTGCCCCTTCTGTCTCTTTACTCTTTCTGCCTCTGTGCCCCCTCTGCCCCTTCTGTCTCTTTACTCTTTCTACCTCTGTGCCCCATCTGCCTCTGTGCCCCTTCTGCCTCTGCACCCCCTCTGCCTCTGTGCCCCATCTGCCTCTGTGCCCCCTCTGCCTCTGTGCTCCCTCTGCCTCTGTGCCCTCTCTGCCTCTGTGCACCCTCTGCCTCTGTGCACTCTCTGCCTCTGTGCACCCTCTACCTCTGTGCCCCATCTGCCTCTGTGCCCCTTCTGCCTCTGCACCCCCTCTGCCTCTGTGCCCCCTCTGCCTCTGTGCCCCCTCTGCCTCTGTGCTCCCTCTGCCTCTGTGCCCCCTCTGCCTCTGTGCTCTCTCTACCTCTGTGTCCCCTCTGCCTCTGTGCCCCTCCTGTCTCTTTACTCTTTCTGCCACTGTGCCCCCTCTGCCCCTTCTGTCTCTGTACTCTTTCTGCCTCTGTGCCCCATCTACCTCTGTGCCCCATATGCCTCTGTGCCCCATCTGCCTCTGTGTCCCCTCTGCCTCTGTGCCCCTTCTGTCTCTTTACTCTTTCTGCCTCTGTGCCCCCTCTGCCCCTTCTGTCTCTGTACTCTTTCTGCCTCTGTGCCCCATCTGCCTCTGTGCCCCTTCTGCCTCAGCACCCCCTCTGCCTCTGTGCCCCCTCTGCCTCTGTGCCCCCTCTGCCTCTGTGCCCCCTCTGCCTCTGTGCTCTCTCTGCCTCTGTGCACCCTCTGCCTCTGTGCCCCATCTGCCTCTGTGCCCCATCTGCCTCTGTGCCCCATCTGCCTCTGTGTCCCCTCTGCCTCTGTGCCCCTTCTGTCTCTTTACTCTTTCTGCCTCTGTGCCCCCTCTGCCCCTTCTGTCTCTGTACTCTTTCTGCCTCTGTGCCCATCTACCTCTGTACCCCATCTGCCTCTGTGCCCCATCTGCCTCTGTGTCCCCTCTGCCTCTGTGCCCCTTCTGTCTCTTTACTCTTTCTACCTCTGTGCCCCATCTGCCTCTGTGCCCCTTCTGCCTCTGCACCCCTTCTGCCTCTGCACCCCCTCTGCCTCTGTGCCCCATCTGCCTCTGTGCCCCCTCTGCCTCTGTGCCCCCTCTGCCTCTGTGCCCCCTCTGCCTCTGTGCCCCCTCTGCCTCTGTGCTCTCTCTGCCTCTGTGCACCCTCTACCTCTGTGCCCCATCTGCCTCTGTGTCCCCTCTGCCTCTGTGCCCCTTCTGTCTCTTTACTCTTTCTACCTCTGTGCCCCATCTGCCTCTGTGCCCCTTCTGCCTCTGCACCCCCTCTGCCTCTGCGCCCCCTCTGCCTCTGCGCCCCCTCTGCCTCTGTGCCCCATCTGCCTCTGTGCCCCCTCTGCCTCTGTGCCCCCTCTGCCTCTGTGCACCCTCTACCTCTGTGCCCCATCTGCCTCTGTGCCCCATCTGCCTCTGTGCCCCATCTGCCTCTGTGTCCCCTCTGCCTCTGTGCCCCGTCTCTTTACTCTTTTTGCCTTGTGCCCCCTCTGCCCCTTCTGTCTCTGTACTCTTTCTGCCTCTGTGCCCCATCTACCTCTGTGCCCCATCTGCCTCTGTGCCCCATCTGCCTCTGTGCCCCTTCTGTCTCTTTACTCTTTCTACCTCTGTGCCCCATCTGCCTCTGTGCCCCATCTGCCTCTGCACCCCCTCTGCCTCTGTGCCCCATCTGCCTCTGTGCCCCATCTGCCTCTGTGTCCCCTCTGCCTCTGTGCTCCCTCTGCCTCTGTGCTCCCTCTGCCTCTGTGCTCTCTCTGCCTCTGTGCTCTCTCTGCCTCTGTGCCCCCTCTACCTCTGTGCCCCATCTGCCTCTGTGCCCCATCTGCCTCTGTGCCCCTTCTGTCTCTTTACTCTTTCTGCCACTGTGCCCCATCTGCCCTTGCGCCTCATCTGCCCTTGTGCCTCCTCCATCTCCATGCTCCTTCTCTCACTCTGTGCCCTATCCTTCCCACCGAATTGGTACGAAAGCCCACCAGGGTTGGTGCTACCAGAAGGCCAACTACTCAAGCGGGGGCGCCCGTGTACGAAAGTAGTGGCCACCCTGCACTTAACACCAAAGTCACACTGCGTTGGTAAATATATTCACTTTGTGGAGTTAGTTTTCACAATTGTAATGTCAGGTTTCCGTGCAGTGGCATATCTATGAAAGGAAGGTGATGGGGGGTTTGGGTGAGGGTAAATAGAGGATATATTGTGCCCCCCCATCACCCAGCACAATGATGAGCAGCAGGCCTTCCATGTCTGGGCTCAGGATGAGTGCCTGTGAATGGCTTGAGCAGCTGCTCCCCTGCACGCCTGCCAATCTGTGTATGCAAGGATTGAAACCATAGCACCAGCACCTTCCCGGGGCTTGGAGGTGCCGGCTCGTCATCCCCACCCAGGCCTCCCCCAAGCCTGAGCCCAGAAGGTACACATACAGTCAACTGAAAGTCACAGAAGCGTTCAACAGACCAGCAGGCAGGTCAGGTATTGTAGTTCATTTCTCAGACTGGCCATACTTATAAATATTAGGCAATGCGGCATGCCTACTGCCCCTATTTGGGTGTATATATGTTTACATGTGCGTATGTTTGTGTAGAGGAGCAGACGTGTACATCATTGACAGAACATGCCCCCTAACCTCCGACCTATTGGATGAAGGACAGGAAAACACTGTGCATGACACCAGGTATTATTCCATAACTGCATCAAGTGTATGAGACATGATATGTAATCAGATAACTGCTTTAGGAGATTTGCAGGAACCACTGATCTTCAAAGAGCTGTAAAGGAAATCTGACAGCTGCAAAGTGATGTCATTAAAAGAAGATACAAAGGCGCACCGAAACGATATACGAATACTTAAAGAATGAAGATGAAACTGAAGTCACAAGAGAAACATGTAAATGAATATAAAAAAATAATGTGCACCAAAGAAACAAGTGGGAAGAGATTAAATGAATGTACATACGCAGAAATGCAAGGTAGACGAGACATATAGAAGCTTGCTGCAGAAGAAAATATAACTCAACTAAAGCGGCCATGATGAAAAGATGGACTCTGCACTCATGTCGAAACAAATCTGGCCACCTCAGAGACAGGCCAGGGCTGCAGAGTCAGAAGGCACTGGAAAAACAGCTTTGTGTGAGGAATGAGGAATATCTATTGGCCTGGGATCAATGCTGCCACATCAAGGAATAATTACAAGGCACAAAGGGAGTCAAGAGGATAAGCCATGTACGCAAGACATATTTATCTTAGATTAAATAAAGAAGAAGACACCTGAAAGTGCCAAGTATTGGACAATCAAGAGTGCAGAAAGCCTGTGTGAGGCAGAGAAACCAAGTTTCCAGAGGCCTAGAGGGTAATTGCACCCAGCATAACTGAATTAAATAGCACTAAATAAAAGGTAGAAATTGTCAAAATCGTGGTCTCCTCACAAGTGATTCAGAAGTCGAAAACAAGGGCTATTCATTAAGACCCAGATGAAGGTAATGGTGTACCTACACTCCCTTAAAAGTCCCAGAGCAGAGAACAGGCTGTAAGGTCAACTACAAAGAAGAAGCCTTGGCTTGGGGCCTGACCGATGAGAGATGATGGACAAATTGGGCAAGTGGGTAGTAGTCTGATGTTCTCTGCACCAGAGTTTTGTTTTGCTTACATACTGCTAACGAGCAGAAAGTCGAAGGTTGGGAGAGAATCCTAACCAATCATAGGGGTCTATGCAGCAGTGTATATACAATGTTGCAGAAGCCAATCCGCTGTTGTTATGCTGCTATAATCTGTATTATACATACTAAGTGTGCCAAGCGTCCAAGGCGTGCCTGCGAGATAGGGGGCACCCAATGATGACACTAAGATGTATAGGTACAGATGTTACATATGTGAAATTCCTGTCTGGTCACAGCAGGCACCCTGTTGATAGAAGACAAAGTGGTCGATTGGGGAAGAGTTGATGCCGGGAGACTCGAGCTGAGCACTGGAGGTGAGGAGAGCATTGAAAGTGCCAAATATAGGGGGGGGGGGCAGTATTATAAATATATGTACATAAGTAACAGGATTTTTTGGGATTAGAAAGAAAAGAAATAGATACCTAGATTCCTGGTTCCAAGAGCGGCGGAAGGGTACGCACTAAACTCCAAGTGGGGGTATTATTTAAGGATTCCTGAAGCAAGGCCAAGTTGAAGAGTGCGTATCAAACTCCAAAATGGAGTAAAAAGTGAGATGAGATACAGTTACTAGAGATAGTAAAGGAAGGCGTATTCAAAAAATTAAAAGTGCACATGTGAATGGGTTTATATATATGTGTCAGCGTACAACTTTTATTGTGTCTAGACAGAGATATAAAATTATAGTAATACTTTAAGTGATCATCAGATTTTAAAATCAAGAGATTGATGTCAATCAGAAGGATAAAAAACCAGAGCACAACAATAAATAAATAAATAAGAGATTCTTAGAGTATCAATGGTAAAACAACAGGACAGCAAGCATTGATAGAAATTGTAAATGAAGGAATAAAAAGAACATTATCGTATAGATTTTGAATAAACTTGGTTTTCTGGTAATGGGAGGCGATTGATGGTGCTTGCCCGAATCGATTAGGGTGCTATATGTGGCAAAATAAATAAAAAGATACATCTGCTCTAATCTGTATTATATGTACTCAGAGGTAATCCAAGGCATGCCTACGAGATAGGGTTCACCCAATGATGACACTAACACGGATATTATATATAGGTACATATCTTCCCTTAACCAATCCCTCCCTTCAATAGGTTTTGCAGTTTGTCACGATGGATGACATCATAGCTGATGCATATTGAGGTATAAGGCCTTTGTATAATCAGATTGTTAGTGTGAGTGTGTGGAGTACAAACCGTTGTTCGCCAGGTTTCCCTACTTTATTAAGCTGATAATAAAGTAATACTTTGCCATATTCTTTGAGTCTATTGGGAAGGAGCTGGCACCTTCCTACATTCCCAAGTGCTTCAGAATTAGGCAAGACTTCTTCTGACTGTTTCTAGGCACTACAAAAGACCAGGGGGGAGGAGGAGCACTGGGAGAATACTTTTTTTTTCATGCAAATATATTCACACGCAGACATGGGTGGGCACTAAGAGAAGGCAGTTATTATTTAAATATAAGGCGCAAATAACTATTAACTGAATACATTGGTAAATGTTAAATCTTATTTGGTTTTCCTCAAAGCACGGTGAAAGCAGGCTCTCTGCCAAAAGGCAAATAAATAAATAGGGTAGTCTATCCAACAAACAATGCATAAATAAATAAATAGGGTATTCTATCCGACAAACAATGCATAAATAAATAAAAAATAGGGTATTCTATCCGACAAACAATGCATAAATAAATAAATAGGGTACTATCCAACAAACAATGCATAAATACATATAAAAAACAAAATTAAGAACAAGAGAAGACCGTCTTAAAATTAAACCCATAATGGACACAACCAAGGAACAAGAAAGGGTGAGATTCATGACTACATAGAGTACTAATAATTCCAGAATCAAAAAGGCACTTGCAAAAAATTGGAACCTACTCAAAATGGATGAAGACTTAAACTCCATTCTGGATAAAGAACCAAGCAATACATTTAGAAAATCAAAAAACCTTAAAGACATGATCAGTCTGTCTCATTTTATACACAACAAAAATTTAACCATCCAAAATTCCTAAACATGGCTCAAACCACCTACACAAGGGAACTACAAATGTGGAAACTGACAACTGTGCCAATATTCTGATAATGGCAATACAACCATTCAAATTGCAAATGGATACAAGAGACCAATTCTCCAACTAATCAACTGCAACAGCAAAAATGTTATATATGGAATCCAATGTGTCTGCAATAAGATACATATATATATATATATATATTTATATATGTAGCACTATAAGGCTATTGAAAATCAGAATTGGAGAACATATGCCTTCGGGCTGTTGCACGCTTTGCAGATTCGAATAAATAAATATCAGGGCAATTAAAAACAAGGACTTAAAATCACCTTTGGCATTCCATTTTCTAGAACAACATGAAGCAGCACAAATCCGAGACATCTGTTTTTTTGGATTGGAAAAAGTAGAATTGTCCCCCCGCCCTCCAGAGGAGGCAATCTAGAAAAACTGTTGAGGCAAAGAGAAGCTTATTGGATATGTATTATGGACACTTGCCATACGGGCCTCAACACAGGTACAGAACTGCACCTTTTTCTTTGACAACTCAGTATGACCCAGCTTTGCAATGTATGAATGTTGTTAGTACTGTTGATATTCTTTGCATCTAACTAGAAACTGAACCCTAATGGCCTTCGGCTTTAAACGTAAATGTAACTGCATGCATTAAGTGCCCTAATATTTTTCATGAATCAGCTGCTCAACAACAAATACTTTCGTTTGGATATACTGACCGTGACATAATCAGCAACTTTGATTTCAACAACTAGAAAGCTAGAAATTGCCCAAATATTGGCGAGCACGTGATGCTGCGATTGCACATTATGTCAGTGCCATTTATTTACACAAATAATTATACATAAGGCCTTCAAGATCCCGGACTCGGTATAAATATAATCATAAATTGTGATTCGACAAGTAACCAGGAGAATCTATAAATAATATATTAGGTTCGGCAACATTACAATACAATTTTTTGTGCGACACAAAAGTTAAGTAACTCAAACATGGCAACAATCATAAATGTGAAGATGAAAGCCTATGCACCTAATCAAACAATAGATAAATCCATGTTAATATCTTTGACAACTACGAAACGTGTACGAATTGGCAAGTAAGTTAGAAATTGTGCAAACCAAAATGGCGGGAACGTGATCGCGTACAATGTGCGCATCATCACGTAAGTATAAATTCTGGCCATTTTGTCCCGCAGCAATTGTCCTGCGAGGACACCAGTTAGAATTGAGAAAAACAACTATAAGTCTCCAGGTAAGCTAAAATATGCCGCAAATCTAAGCAACCCGCTTAAATTTACAACTAAGACTTTTTGTGAAACTTTAGACTGTACCAAAAAACTGAAATAGCCACATTACTTATACTGTAGGTAAATGAGTAGAATTCATCCTGCTTGCTTTATAACATAAGGAACATTGGAATGTAATCATTCTAACAACCAGCACCTCTACTATGAGGATAGAAGCGTGTACCAAGCAAGACAAACATACCCTTTCAGGTAAGACAGACATGCCCAAATATTATTAATTTTCATTATTTCGCAAAACGGCAGAGTGCTTCACAGTTTGAAACAAAATATATTTGTCTATATTGTAGGAAAATTTGCAAACTTCGATCTAATCATCTAAAAGCAAAATTGGAAAGCAGCCATTCAAGTCTTAAACTATAAGCAAGAAATCTAAGCATTTGATTGGTAAGTATCACAGTAAAAAGCTTACAATTGTATACAACTTACAAAAATGGTAACAACATGCATTGATACAATATACATCACTTTATTTCTCATAGGTTACTTGCATCAAATTGAATCTAGGAATTACCAAACCTCCTGTTGAACCGTCCAATTTAAAAGACGGGGAAACACGTGTTGAGGTTAGAAGCTACTTGACTCAGTTTAAATCAGATTAATGTAATTTGATCTATCTAAGTGAAGAAAAATTCAGACTGAAGGAAATAATCCTAAAAATGATCTGAAAGAATTCGGTACAAGAAATTTGCCTTATCTAATTGACAAAAGACTAAGATTGAAAGAAGCAAATTCTATTTAACTGACCAAAGCATGAATCCAATGCAAAAGTAGGCATCACTTTAATGCAATAGAATGTTGATTAAAATAAACTTACTTTGATCGAATAGCACAACTATGTCCTAGTATTATTGAATAATCTTCACTTTTTGGCGCAACAAAAGAAGATCCAATTGAGCATTTTCTTATTAGTCTATCCAACAAACAATGCATAAATAAATAGGGTAGTCTATCCAACAAACAAATAACGTGAGTGCTGGGGAAGCAAGGTGGCAGCACACACCAGGCCACAGACAATGGTGGCAGCCAGGGCTCCGGTTCAGGGCCATTTGCAGTGACGCAGGCATGCTGGGAGAGTCGGTCACCCCAGCATTCAAGGGGTCTTTTGGGATCTTTTATTCCTCAGTAGTAAGATATTTTGGACCACGAGACGCCAGAGAATGGCTTAGAGCAGAGTTGTGGAAAAGACCCCTCAGAGAAATCCTCCTGGAAACCCCCTACTCGCCAGCCCCGCTGTGGGCGGGGTGATAGTCTGGACACCTGGGAAAGGAGAGAAGAGACTTTGCAATCTCGAATCAGACCTTGCAAGTAAGGTCACCCAGATCCTGCTCCAGAGATCTGAGGGGGAGATTCTGCCAGAAAAGGGACCAACAACAGCGCAGGGACTAAGTGAGGCCGAAACTGAGGGTTTGGGACTCCCCCGGGGAGGTGCGCGCTGAGCCATAGTACCAGGCACACCCCAAAGTTCAGTATCAGCCGGTGCTGAAATAACAGGACTCATAACGAAGCAGGCATCTTATCCACCTCGAATGGATGAAATGCTGGTTTGCCTGCAGGATTCACACCTGAGGGTTGAACACATCCCAACAGCAAGTGAATAACTCACTGAGCTATCTGACTTCCCAGCTCCCACACTGGCATCAACATGCACCGGTCTATGCTGTCCCGGTAGTGTGTCGGGGTAATCCGCTGGAAGCATGCCATTTCTGTAGTGTCACCACCAGTGGAGTTCTTAGAAGCCCGGTTATCACACTGGTGCCAGCCAGGGCACAGGCTGCAGGTGTTTCTGCAGCATGCAGGGATGCCCACATGGGGGCGTCCTTCAAACCATCGGCCTGCAGACACCTACGCTAACCCTACACTCAAACGAGTTCAACTCCAGCTGGCCTCACAGATTCTGACTCATTGCCCGTGTATGAACTCTTTACCTGAATGAGTGAGTTAATTCAGGAGTGAGTGAGTAATTGAGTTGGTGAGCGAGTGTGTAAGTGTGTCAGTGAGTGGGTGTGTCAGTGAGTAAATGAGTGGGTGAATGCATGAGTGAGTGGATGGTTTAATGATTGCAGGAGTGAGTGAGTCAAAGAGTAGGTGAGGAATTGGATGAGTCTGTAAATGAACAACTGACTAAGTGGATGAGCAAGTAAGGGGATTAGTGAGTGACTGAGTGAAAGTGTGAGTGAGTGAATGAGTAAGATCGGACATTTCCTGGGCGCCTGTGCAATCTTAGTCACCCCAAAGCTCTGGGGTTCTCCCTCTTCCCCACTCAGCCACTGGCATTGCAGAAATAGTTTTTCAGAAGAGCTCGGAATCTGTCCATGGAGGACCCTGGTGGAGAGTCTGGCCTAAGGACCCAGCACCTTTCATTCCCATGGGAGGTGATCTGGCCTTGGATCGCAAGCGGGACCTCCTCCCCTGATATAGGTGATGCTGTCGGCAGGTATATATTCCCATGGTTCAGAGGGAAGGGTCATTCCGAGTAGAGCGGTAAGGGTTAACGGGCACCGGTAAGGATGGCGGTGCCGGTAAACCCTTACCGCCCTATTCCGAGGTCCCTTAGCGGGTCCCAGCAGGAACGGGTGCTCTGACCACCCGTTCTCTGTGGTTCCCGTTAAGGGACCTTGGAGCTAATAACGGTACCGCAATTTGCGGTACCGTTATTAGCACCTTCCCCATTCCCATTGAGCCCTATGGGGGCTCAAAAGGGAATGGGGAATGGTTTACTGAATGGGGACTCACCGGCTCCTCCAGGGTCGGAATGACCCGGTAAGTCCCCATTCAGCCAGACCGGACCCGGATTTGGAGGCAGCCATGGTGCTAATAGCACCATGGCTACTTCCAAACTCGGAATGACCCATGGACCTCTGCAGGAAGGGGAAGGATCTGGAAAGGAATCCTCTGTCCCACTGGCAGCCAGTGGATCCCTCTGTCTGACTGCCAGCCAGTGGATCCCACTACAAGCATGAAAGGAATCATCTATGCGAATGGCAGCCAGTGGATCCCACTATAAACATGTGCGTTATGCAATTTATTTGAAGGTGATGCAATGTTTTACTGGGAGCCAGTGTAGTGTTTTTAGGGCAGGAGCGACATGGTCTCTTCTTGATAGTTTTAGGAGTAGTCTGGCTGCTGTATTTTGGATCCGTTGTGGTTTCTTCAGGAGGTATTCTGGTATTCCGAAGTAGAGGCTGTTTGAATAGTCGATTCTTGACATGATGAGGGCGACGATCGTGAGTGTTTTGTGCGTGAAGGAGAGGAAAGGTAGGATTCGTCTTGCTGTGTGGAGGAGGAAGAAATATTTCTTGACTGTAGCATTTATTTGCGGTTCTAAGGTTAGGGTGTTGTCCATCAGTTACCACCTTAGATGGTGATGGTGCGGTTCCCATTTCCGTTGGCCACGGGATGGCGGTTTCGTTCTCTTGGTCATTGGATATGATAATGATTTCTGTTTTTACTGGGTTGATTTTTAAGTTGTTGGCATTCATCCAGTTGAAGACTTCTTTTAGGCAGTCGATTAGGGTTGAGTGATTGGCTTCAGTGTCTTTGATTTTGTAGATGATTTGACTATCGTCTGCATAGTTGTAGCATGTAATGTTGTATTTTTTGAAGATTCTGATAACTGGGGTCTGGTAGATGTTGAAGTACAGTGGTGATAGTGAGGATCCTTGTGGTACTCCACAGTCGTTAACTCGTGGGGTGGATTTGAAGGGTTTAATCCATACGGTTTCTGTTCTGTCTGCTAGGAATGATTTAGTCCAGCGTAGTGCTGTGTCTGTTATGCCTATGTCTTCTAGTCTTTTGGTTTGGGTGTCATGTCTAACTGTGTCGAAGGCTGCGGAGAGGTCGAGCAGAATAAGGGCTGAGGTTGTGTTTGAGTCTGTGTTAGTTTTTAGGTCGTCCCAGATGGATAGTAGCGCTTTTTCCATTCCTCTGGCCGATCTGAAACCGACTTGAGTTTGGTCTAGTAGGTGGTGTTTTTCTACGTGTTCTTGGGTTAGTTTGTATACGTAGGTTTCCGGTAGTTTTGCTGGGTAGGGGATGTTTGAGATCGGTCTGTAGTTGGAGAGGTCTTCTACGTCGCCACTTGTATTTTTTAGACGTGGTTTAATATATGCTGATTTGAAGGTCCTTGGTACAGTTCCTGTTGCTAGTGATAGATTTAGGAGGTTTCTGTAGTATTCTGCTGGCGTTCCTTGTGCGAGGATTCATCCGGGGGACAGGGATCCATGGGTGATCCAGCTTTCTTGCTGTGTTTTGCCAACATGGCGAATGCCTCTGCTGATATTTCAGGAAATTCTTTGAGTTTGTGCTGAGGTTCTGACTTAGGTTCGTTTGGTTGTATGTTGCGGTTGGTTGGTCTCTGTTGAATGGTTTGTCGGATGTCATTGATTTTTTTCTTGAAGTGGTCTGCAGGTCGTTGCATAGTTTCTCTGAGGGCGTTGGTGTGTTATCACAGCCGGGTGGGTTTCTCATTTCTTTAATGATGTTAAACATTTCTTTTTGAGTGTTGGTGGCATTGGTGATTCTGTCATCATAATGCCTTCTCTTCGGCTTTTGAATTTCCTTCTTGTATGCGCAGATTTGTCTTTGGAACAGTGTTTTTTTTCTGGGTTGTATTCTTTCCTCCATTCCAGTTCCATCTTTTTGTTTTCCTTTTTCATGGTGCTTTATAGTGGGGTGAACCATTTTGCCATTGCTCTTTTTTTGATGGGGTGATTGGTTTTTCTGGGGCGATCTTGGCAATTGTATCTGCAATCCATTTGTGTAGTAGCTCCGCTTTCCCGTCTAGGTCAGCTAGCTCTAGTTCTGTAGTTGAGGGTTTGGTTAACTCCAGTTGTTCAAATAGGTTGCTTTCTTTGACGTCCTTCCAGTTTCTTTTTGTAGTGGTGGTGAGTTTGAGATGTTGGATGCAGACTTGAGTAGGCAGAGTGATAACGAATGGTTTGATGAGATGGTCGCTTCACAGTTTTTGTATCGGCAGTGCCATGTAATGAGTTTTTTCTTGGCAAAAATTGCATCCAAGGTGTGTCCTGCCGAGTGTGTTGCCCCTTTTACTAGTTGTCGTAGTTTCATGGTAGTGAGTTGTTCAATCAGTGAGTTTTGGGAGTTGGCGTGACTGTCTTCGATTGATCTCGGAAGGAAAGTCCAGAGGGTACAATTTAAAGGTTCAGTATCAAAGGATTTTATTAAACCTGATACATTTTCAATATATGAGTTGAATCATGATTTAATCTGCACTAATGGCAATAATTTACATAGCAGGAAAGTTAAGATCACATCAATTCAATAAAATTCATACTGTTCAATCATTCAAACATTCATCCACCTACGTCCATTATACATCATGCACTCATACCAAGCACCAATGGGTATAAGATAAAACCTATAAAAGTCATAACCTATAATACATCAATTAGATTGTTATAGAAAACATTTGCAATCAATGTGCATGGCCACAGTAGATAATAAAAGTGGTCAAAAGTTGAGATGGGTCCCAGAAGTCTCCAATAACGACCTCATCACAGATTTCTCTCTACCAAATTCTACGTGTTTACTTTATGAAGGTAACGTCTTCATCAGGAGATAAGATTACATTCTGAAAGAAGAGGGAAACATAGACTCATGAGTCCCCTATTCTTGGATGACAACATAAGGGAATAAAAAACAAATTCCCAATAATTACATCATTATTAAAAAACAATTTATAAACATAAACAGCAGCCTGCTCCCACCCCAAGTGCATATCTCTAAGGTGGACCATAGGTGTCTGACAAAGTGCTACCATCATGAATTGGTGTTCTGGGATACAGTGGGGACAGGTCATGGACGGCAATGATACCAATGAATTAATGTGCAAGTGCGTTACGGACATGAGGCCCTTATGGTCCCTATATGGTAAGAGTGGACCAGGTGTGATCATTTACTATGTCCACTGGCTAACTGAACTAGTACAAATTGTGCTCAGGTAATGGCGACTGACCTTGGCACAGAAGAAAGGAAGCAGTCCATAGCTCCTTTTAAAGTAATCTGGAAGCACTGCCGTACGAGTTGACAGCGTCCAGAAATAACTTCCTGCACAGGTAGTTGCTAGACTAGCAATGAGACTCCACTCTGTAAAGTATTGGTATGAATTAATAAACTCATGCTAAACCAATCAGAAGAGAACAGTTGGCCAGAGATTAAGCCACAGGAGATCTTACCCAATGTGTCCAATTGGTGACACGATTGGAAGAGAGGACGTGCTAGCTCCTCCAAGGGTGTTCTAACCCGCCGTGCGAAGATCACAGGAACATACGGGTATATTGTGTCTCTAAACATCAAAAGGAGAGAGACCAATCAAAAGGGTGTATGTGTATGCCAGTAGACATGGCCTGGGACAGGCTTTTCATTTCAGAGTTCACTAAGTATAAGAATAATGTCACCCATTACACATAGTATCCCATTGTATATTTGGGATCAAGGTGTATGGGAGCCTCCCAACGGTTAAATGGAGTCAGCCAAGGAAAGGGAACACTCTAGCAATGTATGTCCTAACTTGACACTGATGATTCAAGAATGATATATCCCCCATGCGCTTACCTGCAGCAGATGGTGAGTGTTGCTCGACCGTCGGCCCGCTACTGAATGCCTTCAGACGGGTGGGCTCGTGAGGACGCAGAAGCTCAGCAGCACGGTGTTGCTCTCGCCGTGAATTGAAATAGCGTCCAATACAACCATGTGATCATGCGCTCTGTCACATGACTTTGCGATTGGCGTGCTCCCATAGCAACACAAAGCCATGCAATAGGAATTGAAAACGGACTCACAAGGGAGTGGAAGGCTTTTACTACCTTCCCGCTGGAGTCTAGTGCATACCCTAACTCAGAGGCTCAATTCGTTTTTCGAAGAGGAATGGAACAATGGAAATTCGAGGATTGACTTCGCCATTAGCGTGTTGCCTAATTACACGGCGCAATGCAGAAAAAATAGACGAAGGACTAACGAAGGACTGGAAAGCATTTACTTTTTGGTCATACGAGTCTAATGTGACCCCTTGCTTAGGGACTCAAGTCCATATTCAAACCCGAAGGAAGCAATTGGAATTAGGGTGGGGAGAAGTGAATTAGAATAGGGATTACGCGATAAGCATAATGCCATAATATCGTGGTGTAATACACTGGAAGTAGAAAGAGGACTCACACAGGGCTAGAGGGCATTTACTTTTATTCCATCCGTGTCTAACGTGACCCCTGTTTTAAGGACTCAAGCCTTTAAGACAGATGAAATTAAAGGGGGAGATGTAAGTGCCACAAAGGTTGGCTATTTAATTGCGCTGATGCCTTGGTAAATGCTTTCCAGTCCTTCGTTAGTCCTTCGTCTATTTTTTCTGCATTGCGCCGTGTAATTAGGCAACACGCTAATGGCGAAGTCACTCCTCGAATTTCCATTGTTCCATTCCTCTTTGAAAAACGAATTGAGCCTCTGAGTTAGGGTATGCCCTAGACTCCAGCGGGAAGGTAGTAAAAGCCTTCCACTCCCTTGTGAGTCCGTTTTCAATTCCTATTGCATGGCTTTGTGTTGCTATGGGAGCACGCCAATCGCAAAGTCATGTGACAGAGCGCATGATCACATGGTTGTATTGGACGCTATTTCAATTCACGGCGAGAGCAACACCGTGCTGCTGAGCTTCTGCGTCCTCACGAGCCCACCCGTCTGAAGGCATTCAGTAGCCGGCCGACGGTCGAGCAACACTCACCATCTGCTGCAGGTAAGCGCATGGGGGATATATCATTCTTGAATCATCAGTGTCAAGTTAGGACATACATTGCTAGAGTGTTCCCTTTCCTTGGCTGACTCCATTTAACCGTTGGGAGGCTCCCATACACCTTGATCCCAAATATACAATGGGGATACTATGTGTAATGGGTGACATTATTCTTATACTTAGTGAACTCTGAAATGAAAAGCCTGTCCCAGGCCATGTCTACTGGCATACACATACACCCTTTTGATTGGTCTCTCTCCTTTTGATGTTTAGAGACACAATATACCCGTATGTTCCTGTGATCTTCGCACGGCGGGTTAGAACACCCTTGGAGGAGCTAGCACGTCCTCTCTTCCAATCGTGTCACCAATTGGACACATTGGGTAAGATCTCCTGTGGCTTAATCTCTGGCCAACTGTTCTCTTCTGATTGGTTTAGCATGAGTTTATTAATTCATACCAATACTTTACAGAGTGGAGTCTCATTGCTAGTCTAGCAACTACCTGTGCAGGAAGTTATTTCTGGACGCTGTCAACTCGTACGGCAGTGCTTCCAGATTACTTTAAAAGGAGCTATGGACTGCTTCCTTTCTTCTGTGCCAAGGTCAGTCGCCATTACCTGAGCACAATTTGTACTAGTTCAGGTAGCCAGTGGACATAGTAAATGATCACACCTGGTCCACTCTTACCATATAGGGACCACAAGGGCCTCAGGTCCGTAACGCACTTGCACATTAATTCATTGGTATCATTGCCGTCCATGATCTGTCCCCACTGTATCCCAGAACACCAATTCATGATGGTAGCACTTTCTGTCAGACACCTATGGTCCACCTTAGAGATATGCACTTGGGGTGGGAGCAGGCTGCTGTTTATGTTTATAAATTGTTTTTTAATAATGATGTAATTATTGGGAATTTGTTTTTTATTCCCTTATGTTGTCATCCAAGAATAGGGGACTCATGAGTCTATGTTTCCCTCTTCTTTCAGAATGTAATCTTTATCTCCTGATGAAGACGTTACCTTCATAAAGTAAACACGTAGAATTTGGTAGAGAGAAATCTGTGATGAGGTCGTTATTGGAGACTTCTGGGACCCATCTCAACTTTTGACCACTTTTATTATCTACTGTGGCCATGCACATTGATTGCAAATGTTTTCTATAACAATCTAATTGATGTATTATATGTTATGACTTTTATAGGTTTTATCTTATACCCATTGGTGCTTGGTATGAGTGTATGATGTATAATGGACGTAGGTGGATGAATGTTTGAATGATTGAACAGTATGAATTTTATTGAATTGATGTGATCTTAACTTTCCTGCTATGTAAATTATTGCTGTCAGTGCAGATTAAATCATGATTCAACTCATATATTGAAAATGTGTCAGGTTTAATAAAATCATTTGATACTGAACCTTTAAATTGTACCCTCTGGACTTTCCTTCTGAGATCAATTGTTACATTAATACCCTAACCGAGAGTGTGGGGTCCCCTGTGTCTTTCAGAAACATAGTGACTGTCTTTCAACCAGATGTTGAAGTCCCCCAGGATGATTAGGTGTTCGTGGTTGATGGCTATGTTGGTGATGGCTTCTATGAAGTTGTCGACGAAGGTTGCGTCATATGTCGGTGGTCTGTATACCAGGATGAATGTGATGTTGGTTTTTGGGCTCGCTGTTAGTTGTATAACCATGGTTTCGCAGTTGAGGATGTTGAGCGGTTCGTCCGTTTTTATTTTCAGGTGTCCTTTGAATGCTATTGCGATGCCTCCTTCTTTTTTGTTTTTCCTGTTGATCTGAAGACATTTGAAGTCGGTTGGAAGGCAGCTTTGGAGTGTGATTTTGTAGTTGTCGTCTAGCCATGTTTCTGTGATGAACAGGATGTCAATGCCGTTGTCATCGAGTAGGTCGAAGATCTCTGTAGAGTGTTTTGACATGGATCTTGCGTTTATTAGATTGCAGTGGAGTTTGGAGGTGTAGTTTGGTTTGGCTTTTCTTGTTAGGGTCTTCTTCTGATTTTGTTGAGGTGTAGGTTTCAGGGTGTCAGCGTTTTGGGATCCTGGCAGCCAGTGGATCCCACTATGAACATGATAGGAATCCTCCGTCACACTGGCAGACAGTGGATCCCATTACAAGCATGAAAGGAATCCTCTGGCCAAATGGCAGCCAGTGGATCCCACTGAACGCATGAAAGGAATCCTCTGTCACACTGGCAGCTAGTGGATGGCACTACACGCATGAAAGGGATCCTCTGTCCCACTGGCAGCCAGTTGATCCCACTACACTGCGAGCCACTACTCAGAGGCCACAGGACTGCGCTACACAGTGGTCTTATGCACGCAGAATGAAAGGCGATGCAGAGACATGGAGAGCCACTGCTCAGAAGCCACAGGACTGTGCTACATAGTGGTCTTATGCACGCAGAATGAAAGGAGATGCAGAGACACGGCGAGCCACTGCTCAGAGGCCACGGGACTGTGCTACACAGTGGTCTTACGCATGTGTAATGAAAAGAGAGGCACTGCGAGTCACTGCTCAGAGGCCACGGAACTGTGCTACAAAGTGGTCTTACGCATGTGGAATGAAAGGGCTGAAGAGGCCCTGCAGGCCACTGCTCAGAGGCACTGGACTGTGCTACACAGTGGTCTTATGCATGTGGGATGAAAGGGCTGAAGAGGCCCTGCAGGCCACTGCTCAGAGGCACTGGACTGTGCTACACAGTGGTCTTATGCATGTGGGATGAAAGGGCTGAAGAGGCCCTGCAGGCCACTGCTCAGAGGCACTGGACTGTGCTACACAGTGGTCTTATGCATGTGGGATGAAAGGGCTGAAGAGGCCCTGCAGGCCACTGCTCAGAGGCACTGGACTGTGCTACACAGTGGTCTTATGCATGTGGGATGAAAGGGCTGAAGAGGCCCTGCAGGCCACTGCTCAGAGGCACTGGACTGTGCTACACAGTGGTCTTATGCATGTGGGATGAAAGGGCTGAAGAGGCCCTGCAGGCCACTGCTCAGAGGCACTGGACTGTGCTACACAGTGGTCTTATGCATGTGGGATGAAAGGGCTGAAGTGGCCCTGCAGGCCACTGCTCAGAGGCACTGGACTGTGCTACACAGTGGTCTTATGCATGTGGGATGAAAGGGCTGAAGAGGCCCTGCAGGCCACTGCTCAGAGGCACTGGACTGTGCTACACAGTGGTCTTATGCATGTGGGATGAAAGGGCTGAAGAGGCCCTGCAGGCCACTGCTCAGAGGCACTGGACTGTGCTACACAGTGGTCTTATGCATGTGGGATGAAAGGGCTGAAGAGGCCCTGCAGGCCACTGCTCAGAGGCACTGGACTGTGCTACACAGTGGTCTTATGCATGTGGGATGAAAGGGCTGAAGAGGCCCTGCAGGCCACTGCTCAGAGGCACTGGACTGTGCTACACAGTGGTCTTATGCAAGTGGAATGAAAGGGCTGAAGAGGCACTGCGAGTCACTGCTCAGAGGCACTGGACTGTGCTACACAGTGGTCTTATGCATGTGGGATGAAAGGGGATGCAGAGGCACTGCGAGTCACTGCTCAGAGGCCACGGGCCTGTGCTACACAGTGGTCTTATGCAAGTGGAATGAAAGGGCTGCCGAGGCACTGCGAGTCACTGCTCAGAGGCCACAGGACTATGCTAGACAGTGGTCTTATGCACACAAAATCAAAGGAGATGCAGAGGCCACAGGCCTGTGCTACACAGCAGTCTTATACATGCACAATGAAAGGTCTGCAGAGGCACTGTGAGTCACTGCTCAGAGGCCACAGGACTGTGCTAGACAGTGGTCTTATGCACACAAAATCAAAGGAGATGCAGAGGCCACAGACTTCCCTACACCGTGGTTTTATGCATGCAGAATGAAAGGAGATGCAGAAGCACTGTGTGCTAGTCAGTGGTCTTATGCACGTGGAATGAAAGGGCTGCAGAGGCCACAGGACTGTGCTAGTCAGTGGTCTTATGCAAGCGGAATGAAAGGTCTGCAGAGGCACTGTGAGTCACTGCTCAGAGGCCACAGGACTGTGCTACACAGTGGTCTTATGCACGTGGAATGAAAGGGCTGCAGAGGCCCTGTGAGTCACTGCTCAGAGGCCACAGGACTGTGCTACACAGTGGTCTTATGCACGTGGAATGAAAGGTCTGCAGAGGCCACAGGACGGTGCTAGTCAGTACCTTCACATGTGTACAGGGATCACATGGCACTCTTGGCCGATGCATAAGGACAGTACCATAGAGCGTCAGGTACAGCACACATTCATTTCATGCATTTATCTTCAATATTCACAATTGTAACATATAATACAGCAAGCTCGTGACCCACACTTGAGTTTGCCTGAGGTCTTTTAAGAAAACCTAATAACCAAAAAGAGATGGAGCAAAAGCTGGGATTAGTCATAAGTACTGGGCAGCACCCAAAGCTTTGCACTCAGACTAGATCGGGAAGGAGCACTCTCTGCACCTATAAGCGCATGCAGAGGGTGAAACCAGGTCGCCCCTTGGCCTCATTCCTGCTCAGCGTGTTCATCGCTGATATCGTACCTGCATTTCCACCTGAAATCACCGGATCCCACGTGGGGTGGATGCTATAGGCGGGGGGTTTAGTACTGCTGGATGCCACTCCCATTGGGTGACCCCGCAAACTGATCGCCTTGGAGAAGTATGGAGAAGCAAACGGGTTCAAAGTAAACCCGGCATGCATAGGCGCGCACACATATGCACACACACGCACGCAGAGCCACACAATCCAATCACACACACACACACACGCGCGCACATAGAAACATCACGAACACACAGCGACACACAAATATGCGAACACATGTATACATACACGAACACACATAGTTACATTCACACAAGTATACGCCCAAGTGTCCTTGCACAAGCCCACAAGCAAACCTCATGCACACACACTAACTTACACGCACATGTGCACACACACACACACCTGAGCGCATATGTTAAGAGACACACACATACACAGACAGACACACAAGTACCTACGCACAGAGATACATAGATCCACACGCAGAGACACAAACTCACATACAACAACATGCGCAATCACACCCAGGCTATATACACAGGCTTCCACAAACGGGGCAGCTAAAGGTACACAGACACATGTGTGCGCACACACACGTACACACTCGCACAGATGCGCTTTTGCACCGGCACAAACTCATGTTCCTGTGCACAGTAAGTGGACTGTAATAGAAAAGCAACACACGAGGTCCCTAAGGAGGTTCTGAATCACATCCGCCCCCCCCCCGCGCCCCCTCCCGCACTTGCCCCATGACTTATTGCGCCTGACAGTGGTCACTGCATCACCACGTGCTTCATTAGTGCAAAAGTGACATCGGTATGCATCTTGCACAATGCATTGGATGCGTATTCGCACTGGAGCCAGACTACAGAAACGCTGCACCGGTGCAAGTCTACAGCGCAAAAAACATTGGGGACCATATCAGAAAGCCTTTGCACCATGGCAAGGGCAATGGCTCCTGGCATTATCACCAGTGCAAACATTTCACTAGGGCAGCCCTTTGCACCGGGGGCGATGCACTTTCCATGGGCCAGTGCCAGCACTTTTCCTGATGCGGTGCTATTCTTTTAATGGGGCAGCACTTTACACAGAGAACGATGCACTTTACATGGGCCTGTGCCAGCACTTTTCCCCAGAGGGGGGCACTTCTTTTAATGGGGCAGCACTTTACACCGGGGATGATGCACTTTACATGGGCCAGTGCCAGCACTTTTCCCCAGAGGGGGGCACTTCTTTTAATGGGGCAGCACTTTGCACCGGGGATGATGCACTTTACATAGGCCAGAGCCAGCACTTTTCCCCAGAGGGGGGCACTTCTTTTAATGGGGCAGCACTTTGCACCGGGGACGATGCACTTTACATGGGCCAGTGCCAGCACTTTTCCCCAGAGGGGGGCACTTCTTTTAATGGGGCAGCACTTTGCACCGGGGATGATGCACTTTACATAGGCCAGAGCCAGCACTTTTCCCCAGAGGGGGGCACTTCTTTTAATGGGGCAGCACTTTGCACCGGGGACGATGCACTTTACATGGGCCAGTGCCAGCACTTTTCCCCAGAGGGGGGCACTTCTTTTAATGGGGCAGCACTTTGTACCGGGGACAATGCACTTTACATATGCCAGAGCCAGCACTTTTCCCCAGAGGGGGGCACTTCTTTTAATGGGGCAGCACTTTGCAGAGGGGACGATGCACTTTACCAGAGGGGGGCACTTCTTTTAATGGGGTAGCACTTTCCACCGGGGACGATGAACTTTACATGGGCCAGAGCCAGCACTTTTCCCCACAGGGGGGCACTTCTTTTAAAGGGGCAGCACTTTGCATCGGGGACAATGCACTTTACATGGGCCAGTGCCAGCACTTTTCCCCAGAGGGGGGCACTTCTTTTAATGGGGCAGCACTTTGTACCGGGGATGATGCACTTTACATGGGCCAGTGGCAGCACTTTTTCCCCAGGGGAGGCTATTCTTTTAATGGGCAGCTCTTTTCATCGAGGGCGATTCACTTTACATGGGCCAGTGCCAGCACTTTTCCCAAATGCGACTATTCTTTTAATAGGGCAGCACTTTGCACCGGGGACGGTGCACTTTACATTGGCCAGTGCCAGCACTTTTCCCCGGGGCGGCTATTCTTTTAATGGGGCAGCACTTTGCACCGGGGACGGTGCACTGTACATGGGGCAGTGTCAGCACTTTTCCCCGGGGCGGCTATTCTTTTAATGGGGCAGCACTTTGCACCGGGGACGGTGCACTGTACATGGGCCAGTGTCAGCACTTTTCCCCAGGGCGGCAGCAGAAGCATATCTCAACAGGTTCCGGAATTCTTTTTATGGGACAGCGACAAAACTTCGTAGCAGTTCCCAGCCTTCCGTGTAATGGGCCAGTACTACCATGGCTCACCAGCGCTACCATACTTTTAGGGTGCTGGCATTTTTCACCAGGGTTGATCTACGTGTAACGTGGCAGTGCTAGCACTTTTCACCAGAACAGCTATACTTTTAATGGGACAGTACCAGCACTTTAAGCAGGACCGATATACTTGTAATAGGACAGTACCTGCACTTTTCCCCAGGGCGGCTATTATTTTAATGGGGCGGCACATTGTACCGGGGACAGTGCTCTTTACATGGGACAGTGCTATCACTTTCAGCAGGGCTGATATACGTGTAATGGGACAGTGACAGCACTTTCGGCAGGGTCGATATACTTGTAATGGGACAGTGACAACCCTTTTCACCAGGGGCTGGTGGCAGAGCTCCTTTGGTGCACATTTCTCGTCACTATCCATCCCCCCCCCCCCCCCCGGACCCTCCATGACTCACCTCCAGGACCCGGGGCCGCCTCGCTGCAGCTGCTGCCCCCCTCCTCCTCCTCGGGGTCCTCGCAGCTCTCCGGAGCCTCCTGCACCTCCACGACCCTCCCCGCCTCCTCCAGGTCCAGGAGGTGGCTGACGCTGAAGTTCTTCCTGCCCTGGGGCTCCAGGATGCGCAGGGCCTGGGGGCCACAGGGAGCACAGGGGGACTTCTCCAGGGCCAGGTATTCCCGCTCCATGGCAGGGCGTGCCAGCCCCCCTCGCCCTCTCCTCCTGCCCCTTCTCCTCTCTCGTTCTTTCCCTGCCTCCCTCTTTCACTGCTTGGGTCTTCTGTGTATGTTTTCACACCCACTCTCCTGTTCCCTCTTTCCACTTCCTCTTACTTTCCCCCCCTTCACTCTCTCCCACTTCTCTCCCCTCCCCTCGCCCTCTCCTCTCTCGTCCTTTCCCTGCCTCCTTCTTTTACTGCCTGGGTCTTCTGTGTATGTTTTCACACCCACTCTCCTGTTCCCTCTTTCCACTTCCTCTTACTTTGCCCCCTTCACTCTCTCCCACTTCTCTCCCCTCCCCTCGCCCTCTCCTCTCTCGTCCTTTCCCTGCCTCCTTCTTTCACTGCTTGGGTCTTCTGTGTATGTTTTCACACCCACTCTCCTGTTCCCTCTTTCCACTTCCTCTTACTTTGCCCCCTTCACTCTCTCCCACTTCTCTCCCCTCCCCTCGCCCTCCTCACTTCCATCGATCTTTCCCCTCCAAGTCTCTATTCCCTTTCTCTCGCCCAGCCCCCTGTCCTCTCTTCCTCTGTGCCACCTCCCTCTCTCCCAGCCCCCCTCTTTCCCAAGTCCCCCCAAGCACAACTCCTCCGCCTTGGCCCGTCTCCCTCACTCTGCGCTGACGTCTTGAGGAAAACACACTTTCAATCCAGCTTCTTCCCTGGGGGGTTGTGGGACAGATCGCTCTCTCCTCCTCTTCCTCTCGTGCTCGCCTCACTTCTGGCAAAGGGAGGAGGGTGTGGGGGGGGCGAGCCCCAAGGAATAGAGCCCGGTGTCTGCTCCCCACCAGGTCTCGGGACAGGCTCCAGTCCCGACTGCCACAGAGACAGGCTCCAAGTGCCTGGAGGGAGGGGCACCTGGGCATAGGCTCTTTCCAGGGTGGGTAAGGAGGGGGGCTGACCCTGCCTGACACCAAGGACCACATAAAACACGCGCAGAAGGAAACACACTTAACTAAAGTTCAGATCAATCCTCGTGCAGGCGGGGTCATGCGGCTGACCCCCTGCAACCCAGGGCAGGACCCCCACTCTCTCCCCCAGGGGACGTCGAATCCCCTAATGAGAACATTAGACCCGGGGCAGAGTTAACATAAGAGCTTCTAAAACTACTGTCCTTCCGCTGTGTGTGAGGGGTCGGTGGGAAGTGGGGGGCTGTAGTCTGCTCCCTTGATGCCAAGCACATTTCTGGGGAAGAAGAGAAGGGCTTTACTTTCTAAAGATCACTTTAAATTGTACTGCTAAGGCTGCTGAAGGTTTGGGGGCGGGGAGAGAGAAGGATGGGGAGGAGGACGGAAAACTAAAAACAAGCTTTCAAGTAGTGGCGCTCCAAGAACACAGCCAGGGGCTCAGGGAATGGGGATCACTTGGGGGGCCTTCCCTATACAGAGCCGACCCTACTAATATTACCAGCCCAACCCTTCCATAACAAGCCTCTCCCATGTTCTAGGGCCTTACAGACAGATCTAGGCGAGCCCACCCTCACGTTCTGGGCCCTCACACTTCCAGGCGAACCCACTGTCATGGTCTGGGGCCTTAAACTTCCAGGCGAGCCCACCCTCATGTTCTGGGGCCTTACACTTCCAGGCGAACCCACTGTCATGGTCTGGGGCCTTACACTTCCAGGCGAGTCCACCCTCATGTTCTGGGGCCTTACACTTCTAGGCGAGCCCACCCTCATGTTCTGGGGCCTTACACTTCAAGGCGAGCCCACCCTCATATTCTGGGGCCTTAAACTTCCAGGCGAGCCCACCCTCATGTTCTGGGTCCTTACACTTCAAGGCGAGCCCACCCTCATATTCTGGGGCTTTAAACTTCCAGGCAAGCCCACCCTCATGTTCTGGGGCCTTACACTTTCAGGCGAACCCACTGTCATGGCCTGGGGCCTTACACTTCCAGGCGAGTCCACCGTCATGTTCTGGGGCCTTACACTTCCAGGCGAGCCCACCCTCATGGTCTGGGGCCTTACACTTCCAGGCGAGCCCATCCTCATGCTCTGGGGCCTTACACTTCCAGGAGAACCCACCCTTATGTTCTGGGGCCTTACACTTCCAGGCGAGCCCACCGTCATGTTCTGGGGCCTTACACTTCCAGGCGAGCCCACCGTCATGTTCTGGGGCCTTACACTTCCAGGCGAGCCCACCCTCATGTTCTGGGGCCTTACACTTCAAGGCGAGCCCATCCTCATGCTCTGGGGCCTTACACTTCCAGGTGAGCCCACCCTCAAGTTCTGGGGCCTTACACTTCCAGGCGAGCCCACCCTCATGTTCTGGGGCCTTACACTTCAAGGCGAGCCCACCCTCATGTTCTGCACCCAACACTTCCAGAACAAGTCTCTCATGTTCTGTGTCCAACCCTTTCTGAGCTGGCTTCTCTCATGTTCTGTAGTTTTACCCTTTCAGACAGGCCCACCCCCATGTTCTGGGGCCTTACCCTTCCATACAAGCCCACTCTCATGTTCTGTGCACAACCCTTCCTGAGCCGGATTCGCTCATGTTCTGGGGCTTTATCGATAGGGCATACACCCCTCATGTTCTGTGCTCAGTCCTTACATTGCCCACCTCCTCCATTTTCTGAGCCCGATCCTTCTAGGGTATGCCGCCCTCGCATTCTGGGCTGAACCATTCATGTGTAGGCATCCTGCATGTACTTCTCCTGACCCTCTCAAAGCATGCAAACAGCTTTTTGTGTGACCAGCCCTTTCAGAGCAGTCCATTAGAAATTCTTTAGCCCAGCCCTTCCAGAGAAGACCTCCTTTTCTGTGTTTGACCCTTCGAGAGCAGCGCTCCAGCACTTGTTGAGTCTGACCCTTCCAGAGCAGCGCTCCAGCACTTGTTGAGTCTGACCCATCCAGAGCAGCGTTCCAGCACTTGTTGAGTCTGACCCTTCCAGAGCTGCGCTCCAGCACTGGTTGAGTCTGACCCTTCCAGAGCCACGCTCCAGCACGGATTGAGTCTGACCCTTCCAGAGCCGCGCTCCAGCACTGGTTGAGTCTGACCCTTCCAGATCCACACTCCAGCACTTGTTGAGTCTGACCCTTCCAGAGCCGCGCTCCAGCACTGGTTGAGTCTAACCCTCCCAGAGCCGCGCTCCAGCACTGGTTGAGTCTGACCATTCCAGAGCATCGCTCCAGCACTTGTCGAGTCTGACCCTCCCAGAGCCACGCTCCAGCACTTGTTGAGTCTGACCCTTCCAGAGCAGCGCTCCAGCACTTGTTGAGTCTGACCATTCCAGAGCATCGCTCCAGCACTTGTTGAGTCTGACCATTCCAGAGCCACGCTCCAGCACTGGTTGAGTCTGATCCTTCCAGAGCCGCACTCCAGCACTTGTTGAGTCTGACCCTTCCAGAGCAGCGCTCCAGCACTTGTTGAGTCTGACCATTCCAGAGCATCGCTCCAGCACTTGTTGAGTCTGACCCTTCCAGGGCAGCACTCCTGCACTTGTTGAGTCTGACCCTTCCAGAGCCGCGCTCCAGCACTGGTTGAGTCTGACCCTTCCAGAGCCGCACTCCAGCACTTGTTGAGTCTGACCCTTCCAGAGCAGCGCTCCAGCACTTGTTGAGTCTGACCATTCCAGAGCAGCGCTCCAGCACTTGTTGAGTCTGACCCTTCCAGAGCAGCGCTCCAGCACTTGTTGAGTCTGACCCTTCCAGAGCAGCACTCCAGCACTTGGTGAGTTTGACCCTTCCAGAGCCGTGCTCCAGCACTTGTTGAGTTTGACCCTTCCAGAGCCGCGCTCCAGCACTTGTTGAGTCTGACCATTCCAGAGCATCGCTCCAGCACTTGTTGAGTCTGACCCTCCCAGAGCCACGCTCCAGCACTTGTTGAGTCTGACCCTTCCAGAGCAGCGCTCCAGCACTTGTTGAGTCTGACCATTCCAGAGCATCGCTCCAGCACTTGGTGAGTTTGACCCTTCCAGAGCCGCGCTCCAGCACTTGTTGAGTCTGACCCTTCCAGAGCAGCGCTCCAGCACTTGTTGAGTCGGACGCTTCCAGAGCAGCGCTCCAGCACTTGTTGAGTCTGACCCTTCCAGTGCAGCGCTCCAGCACTTGGTGAGTTTGACCCTTCCAGAGCAGCGCTCCAACACTTGTTGAGTCTGACCCTTCCAGAGGAGCACTCCAGCACTTGGTGAGTCTGACCCTTCCAGAGCCGCGCTCCAGCACTTGGTGAGTCTGACCCTTCCAGAGCCGCGCTCCAGCACTTGGTGAGTCTGACCCTTCCAGAGCCGCGCTCCAGCACTTGTTGAGTCTGACCCTTCCAGAGCAGCACTCCAGCACTTGGTGAGTTTGACCCTTCCAGAGCAGCGCTCCAGCACTTGTTGAGTCTGACCCTTCCAGAGCAGCACTCCAGCACTTGGTGAGTTTGACCCTTCCAGAGCCGCGCTCCAGCACTTGTTGAGTCTGACCCTTCCAGAGCCGCGCTCCAGCACTTGTTGAGTCTGACCCTCCCAGAGCCACGCTCCAGCACAGATTGAGTCTGACCCTTCCAGAGCCGCGCTCCAGCACTGGTTGAGTCTGACCCTTCCAGAGCATCGCTCCAGCACTTGTTGAGTCTGACCCTTCCAGAGCAGCGCTCCAGCACTTGTTGAGTCTGACCATTCCAGAGCATCGCTCCAGCACTTGTTGAGTCTGACCCTTCCAGGGCAGCACTCCTGCACTTGTTGAGTCTGACCTTTCCAGAGCAGCGCTTCAGCACTGGTTCAGTCTGACCCTTCCAGAGCCGCGCTCCAGCACTTGTTGAGTCGGACGCTTCCAGAGCAGCACTCCAGCACTTGTTGAGTCTGACCATTCCAGAGCATCGCTCCAGCACTTGTTGAGTCTGACCCTCCCAGAGCCACACTCCAGCACTTGTTGAGTCTGACCCTTCCAGAGCAGCGCTCCAGCACTTGAGTCTGACCCTTCCAGAGCCGCGCTCCAGCACAGATTGAGTCTGACCCTTCCAGAGCCGCGCTCCAGCACTGGTTGAGTCTGACCCTTCCAGAGCCGCACTCCAGCACTTGTTGAGTCTGACCCATCCAGAGCAGCGCTCCAGCACTTGTTGAGTCTGACCATTCCAGAGCATCGCTCCAGCACTTGTTGAGTCTGACCCTTCCAGGGCAGCACTCCTGCACTTGTTGAGTCTGACCTTTCCAGAGCAGCGCTCCTGCACTGGTTCAGTCTGACCCTTCCAGAGCAGCGCTCCAGCACTTGGTGAGTCTGACTCTTCCAGAGCAGCGCTCCAGCACTTGTTGAGTCTGACACATCCAGAGCAGCGCTCCAGCACTTGTTGAGTCTGACCTTTCCAGAGTAGTGCTTCAGCACTGGTTCTGTCTGACCCTTCCAGAGCAGCGCTCCAGCACTTGTTGAGTCTGACCTTTCCAGAGCAGCGCTCCAGCACTTGGTGAAGTTGACCCTTCCAGAGCAGCGCTCCAGCACTGGTTGAGTCTGACCCTTCCAGAGCAGCGCTCCAGCACTTGTTGAGTCTGACCCTTCCAGAGCAGCGCTCCAGCACTTGTTGAGTCTGACCTTTCCAGAGCAGCGCTTCAGCACTGGTTCAGTCTGACCCTTCCAGAGCAGCGCTCCAGCACTTGGTGAGTCTGACCCTTCCAGAGCAGCGCTCCAGCACTTGTTGAGTCTGACCCTTCCAGAGCAGCGCTCCAGCACTTGTTGAGTCTGACCCTTCCAGAGCCGCGCTCCAGCACTTGTTGAGTCTGACCCTTCCAGAGCCGCGCTCCAGCACTTGTTGAGTCTGACCCTTCCAGAGCCGCGCTCCAGCACTTGTTGAGTCCGAGCCTTCCAGAGCAGCGCTCCAGCAATTGTTGAGTCCGAGCCTTCCAGAGCAGCGCCCCAGCACTTGTTGAGTCTGACCCTTCTAGAGCAGCGCCCCAGCACTTGTTGAGTCTGACCCTTCTAGAGCAGCGCTCCAGCACTTGTTGAGTCCGAGCCTTCCAGAACAGCGCCCCAGCACTTGTTGAGTCGGACCCTTCCAGAGCAGCGCTCCAGCACTTGTTGAGTCTGACCATTCCAGAGCAGCGCTCCAGCACTTGCTGAGTCTGACCATTCCAGAGCAGCGCCCCAGCACTTGTTGAGTCGGACCCTTGCAGAGCAGCGCTCCAGCACTTGTTGAGTCTGACCCTTCCAGAGAACAGTCCTTCTACATAATCTGTGCCCTAACTTTCCAGAGTAGAGTACACACTTCTTTGAGAGCCTAACCCTGTGAGAGCAGGCCTTCTATAGGTTTATTTATTTATTTAGTTATTTTTGAACAAATCTGTGTGGACTGTTTCCCGTTTGTCTGGGGAAAGAATTCCATGCAAGTGCAGCAAGAAGAGAGAAAGAGCGGAAGCGAGAGGAAGCACAGGGAGGGCGAGGAGCCACAAGAGAGGAGGCAGAGAAGAGATTATGGGAAGGTTTGTAGAGTTGGATAGAGGAGGATCGATACAGTGGTGCCATACCATGGGCAGAGCAGAGATTATGGGAAGGCTTGTAGAGTTGGATAGAGGAGGATCGATACAGTGGTGTCTTACCATGGGCAGAGCAGAGATTATGGGAAGGCTTGTAGAGTTGGATACAGTGGTGCCATACCATGGGCAGAGCAGAGATTATGGGAAGGCTTGTAGAGTTGGATAGAGGAGGATCGATACAGTGGTGCCATACCATGGGCAGAGCAGAGATTATGGGAAGGCTTGTAGAGTTGGATAGAGGAGGATCGATACAGTGGTGCCATACCATGGGCAGAGCAGAGATTATGGGAAGGCTTGTAGAGTTGGATAGAGGAGGATCGATACAGTGGTGCCATACCATGGGCAGAGCAGAGATTATGGGAAAGCCTGTAGAGTTGGATAGAGGAGGATCGATACAGTGGCGCCTTACCATGGGCAGAGCAGAGATTATGGGAAGGCTTGTAGAGTTGGATAGAGGAGGATCGATACAGTGGCGCCTTACCATGGGCAGAGCAGAGATTATGGGAAGGCTTGTAAAGTTGGATAGAGGAGGATCGATACAGTGGTGCCATACCATGGGCAGAGCAGAGATTATGGGAAGGCTTGTAGAGTTGGATACAGTGGTGCCATACCATGGGCAGAGCAGAGATTATGGGAAGGCTTGTAGAGTTGGATAGAGGAGGATCGATACAGTGGTGCCTTACCATGGGCAGAGCAGAGATTATGGGAAGGCTTGTAGAGTTGGATAGAGGAGGATCGATACAGTGGTGCCATACCATGGACAGAGCAGAGATTATGGGAAGGCTTGTAGAGTTGGATACAGTGGTGCCATACCATGGATACATTTGTGGACCAGGAGAAGACATTTTAATTTGCCCCTGGTTTGCATCGCCAGCCACCCAGCCTGGGGACGGTACAACAAAGTAGTTGTGAGGTGAGGGAGTTCCAAGAGAGCCCTGGGAGCAAAGTTAATGATCTTATAGAGAGGACAGAAAGCATAGTTGGGGAGACCACAGTCGATGCTGGCACAGTAGTCCAGTTTAGAGAAGACAAGAGTGGTTAAGAGATGCTTGATGCTGTTGAAAGGAAGGAGGTGCCCGATTTTACTAATATGTTAGAGGTTGAGGCGAGGAGATGAAAGTAGAGAAGGAGGGTCATAGATGAAACTGAGGTTTCGAGCTGAAGAAGAGTAGGGGAGAGTGCCAGGTGGGAAGTGGATAGATAGGCAGGGGGCGAGATGACTAAATGTTCTCGCCCCTATGCATGATTGCTGATGAAGCTTCCCAGAGGATGCCTCACGCTTGCTCGGGGTTAAATCCTTCGGTTGTAGGCCCTGAAGCATATTCTGGGTCATAGTGTGAGGCTCCCGCGTGTTCAACGCTTGGCCCTTCTAGAACAGGCCTCAGGATATTGTAACACACGGTCACCATACACTAAACGCCCCCGTGCTGCTCTGAATCATACGTGTGTATTCATTTCAGGTCCTTGCTGGACTTAAACCCGTGACTGGAAGGGTGCACAGAGATCTCAGCAGCAGGTATTCAACCCACTGAGCTATGTTTCAATGGTACTCCTAGTGAGGTCAGATTGTGATCCAGCTGTCTTTCCCTCGCTTTTTCATTTTCGTGTGGTTTTGTTGGATTGCTGACTCTGCTGTGTGGGAATGTTTCCTGCTTCAGCTTGAAATGAGAGGCTTCTGTGTGCCCTTGGCCTCTGCAGCTCAGAGATGTACACACCTCTCTTGTCCAACGAGTGCAATCCTTCTTTGGTGAAAAAGATCAGCCATGATTTTTTTATACAGTTTGATGAAGGAGTAACCTTTCAGAATTTGCCTTTCATGAAAATATGTTCATATGTTAAAAAAAAGCTGCAGGTGGCAATGGTTTCTTCCACTATTAGATGGAGAAAGCCCTGACTTAGAGACAGAAAAAGCCCTTTGCTTGTGGCTATTGCGCCTAAAGAGGCTTCGCTGACTGCCACTTGCTAGAGTCCGATCTGGCCCCTTCTATGGATGAGTGCCCCCAGGCCGATCCCGCGATGGCTGTGTACCTGCCTACGAGAAGCTGCACCGTCTCGAGGCCTCCCTTTCAGCCGCTATCTTCTGGGAGCCCTTTCAAGGCGGACGAACCTGCAAACTTCCCACCTGTGTAAGGACCCACCCTTTGGAGTCCCCTTTCTTAAATGTTGTTCAGGACAGGGGGTCTCTTTGTAGTATCTTTGGGGAAGATGTCGCACACGCTGGCTGATGCCTAAAGTGTTATCTTATAAGCTTGCGGTCAATAACGGCCATTAAACCCATGAAAAATAATGCTGCAACTTTCCTTGGAATGAAGGATGAAATACAGAAAGGCAATCACAATTATTGAACAGATTAATAGCCGTGCAAAATTAACCCAACTATTACAAGTTCAACATTGAGGTGGAAAATGGTATTTGACTCTCCAGACATAAACGTCTTCTTGGAAATTTACATTTTAATGACGAAGGGGCATTAATAATTTGCAGATAATGAAGGCTTCACATTACAAAATATCTAATAAAGGGCGCCTGGCAGTGTCCTGATATGCCCAGGGGGGTAAATAGTAAATCAATCCGCCTGATTCTCTCGCCACATTCGGCGAGAGAATCAGAGGATCGCTGCGATTCCTAACCTGGATAATCGGCTTGCCATTGACAGACATTGCCACATCCTGGCGTACCCTCCAGTCTACTCCAAAGCAGTGTATTCAGTACACCGCCAGGCCAGTCTCCACCAAGGAAAACTGAGGGACCTTTTCTAGCAGCTTTACCGCCGCATTGTTGCTCGACGATACCTCACGGACAGAGTCACCCTTCACTCCTATCCTGAAGAAGGCCACCACAACAGCTAGCTCAACAACCGCTACAGTTGGCCGAAACACTACAGTATCGATCTGTGACACAACCTCTTGTCCCACTCCTTTTTGCTTGTACATATTGTTGTATGTTATGTTTTTTCAAACCCATGGACCACCAATAGTCCTGGCCAGCACATACTCATGTTATTGTAATGTCCATTTGTCTGCTAGAGAATGTGCATTAATACAAGTAAAATTACCTCAATAATGAAGAGGTTGGTACTCAGATGTACCCCCCATTGCTGAAGTAAAAAACCTGTCCGTTTACTGTCTTTTTGTAAAACAAGTCAAAAAACTCTTTTGAGATAGAATAAATGAATCCAAAGTACCACTGTGTTGATCCCCATCCTGATTCTTTTCATTATGGCCTCACATTACACACAGTGAGAAAAATACCCACTAGACCGAGGAGACAATATAAAAACTCCTGAAGAAAGTTCCAAAACAATATTACAGGGACAGAAACATGTAGAGCATAGTTTTTCACAAGAGGGTGAGATGTTGTCTCTTGTAACATGTGTGATATGTTATCTCTAGAAATATAGCAGAAGATCTGTTAGTTTGTTCCTAATACAATTTCACACTGTTTCACCTATCTGCACTAAATTGTGCATAGTTGCCTTTTGGAACCCTACGGACATTACTGGCTACATGACATCTGGACACCCCACGCGTTTCCCCATATTTTAGCCCCTTCACACATGGGACGGTTGCCTGGAATCGGCGAAAGATCAATTTGGACGTAGACAGACCAGACAAAGCCCATTTTAAGCATCTCGACGCGAGGAGCAAAACTTAAAGTTCTCTTTGGAATTTGGGAAACCACATTTCAAGGCACTAGGAGGCATAGTTTCTGAGATATTTGCACTGCGCCACGCCTGGGTGAGGCGACTGGTGGGACGATTGCACAGAAGGTCCCAGTATGCTGCAGCACAGCAACTCTCATCTCCCCTCTGCGTCTGCAGTGGGGTATGCCAGCCAGCCACACGCTCCCATTCTCAGTGCAGTTCACTTCAGAGTGCAAAGCACATCAATCGATAAATGACTCGGAACAATGACCTACAGAATCATTGATTTTCAACAATTGATGAGAGTGTCATCCTGTGTGACCTCAGAACCGGTGCCATAATCTCCACTTAGAAAGATACACTTATTACTATAGGTAGGGCATACACTTATTACTATAGGTAGGGCATACACTTATTACTATAGGTAGGGCGTACACTTATTACTATAGGTAGGGCGTACACTTATTACTATAGGTGGGGCGTACACTTATTACTATAGGTGGGGCGTACACTTATTACTATAGGTAGGGCGTACACTTATTACTATAGGTGGGGCGTACACTTATTACTATAGGTGGGGCGTACACTTATTACTATAGGTAGGGCGTACACTTATTACTATAGGTGGGGCGTACACTTATTACTATAGGTGATAGGTAGGGCGTACACTTATTACTATAGGTAGGGCGTACAGTATCTCCACTTAGAAAGATACTCTTATTACTATAGGTGGGGCGTACAGTATCTCCACTTAGAAAGATACACTTATTACTATAGGTAGGGCGTACAGTATCTCCACTTAGAAAGATACACTTATTACTATAGGTGGGGCGTACACTTATTACTATAGGTAGGGCGCACAGTATCTCCACTTAGAAAGATACTCTTATTACTATAGGTGGGGCGTACAGTATCTCCACTTAGAAAGATACTCTTATTACTATAGGTGGGGCGTACACTTATTACTATAGGTAGGGCGTACAGTATCTCCACTTAGAAAGATACTCTTATTACTATAGGTGGGGCGTACAGTATCTCCACTTAGAAAGATACACTTATTATCTTAGGTGGGGCGTACAGTATCTCCACTTAGAAAGATACTCTTATTACTATAGGTGGGGCGTACACTTATTACTATAGGTGGGGCGTACAGTATCTCCACTTAGAAAGATACACTTATTACGATAGGTAGGGCGTACAGTATCTCCACTTGGAAAGATACACTTATTACTATAGGTGGGGCGTACACTTATTACTATAGGTAGGGCGTACAGTATCTCCACTTAGAAAGATACTCTTATTACTATAGGTGGGGCGTACAGTATCTCCACTTAGAAAGATACTCTTATTACTATAGGTGGGGCGTACACTTATTACTATAGGTAGGGCGTACAGTATCTCCACTTAGAAAGATACACTTATTACTATAGGTGGGGCGTACAGTATCTCCACTTAGAAAGATACTCTTATTACTATAGGTGGGGCGTACACTTATTACTATAAGTGGGGCGTACAGTATCTCCACTTAGAAAGATACTCTTATTACTATAGGTGGGGCGTACAGTATCTCCACTTAGAAAGATACTCTTATTACTATAGGTGGGGCGTACACTTATTACTATAGGTAGGGCGTACAGTATCTCCACTTAGAAAGATACTCTTATTACTATAGGTGGGGCGTACAGTATCTCCACTTAGAAAGATACTCTTATTACTATAGGTGGGGCGTACACTTATTACTATAGGTGGGGCGTACAGTATCTCCACTTAGAAAGATACTCTTATTACTATAGGTGGGGCGTACAGTATCTCCACTTAGAAAGATACATTTATTACTATAGGTAGGGCGTACAGTATCTCCACTTAGAAAGATACTCTTATTACTATAGGTGGGGCGTACACTTATTACTATAGGTGGGGCGTACAGTATCTCCACTTAGAAAGATACTCTTATTACTATAGGTGGGGCGTACAGTATCTCCACTTAGAAAGATACTCTTATTACTATAGGTGGGGCGTACACTTATTACTATAGGTGGGGCGTACACTTATTACTATAGGTGGGGCGTACACTTATTACTATAGGTGGGGCGTACAGTATCTCCACTTAGAAAGATACTCTTTTTACTATAGGTGGGGCGTACACTTATTACTATAGGTGGGGCGTACAGTATCTCCACTTAGAAAGATACTCTTATTACTATAGGTGGGGCGTACAGTATCTCCACTTAGAAAGATACTCTTATTACTATAGGTGGGGCGTACACTTATTACTATAGGTAGGGCGTACAGTATCTCCACTTAGAAAGATACTCTTATTACTATAGGTGGGGCGTACAGTATCTCCACTTAGAAAGATACACTTATTACTATAGGTAGGGCGTACAGTATCTCCACTTAGAAAGATACTCTTATTACTATAGGTGGGGCGTACAGTATCTCCACTTAGAAAGATACACTTATTACTATAGGTAGGGCGTACAGTATCTCCACTTAGAAAGATACTCTTATTACTATAGGTGGGGCGTACAGTATCTCCACTTAGAAAGATACTCTTATTACTATAGGTGGGGCGTACACTTATTACTATAGGTAGGGCGTACAGTATCTCCACTTAGAAAGATACTCTTATTACTATAGGTGGGGCGTACAGTATCTCCACTTAGAAAGATACTCTTATTACTATAGGTGGGGCGTACACTTATTACTATAGGTGGGGCGTACAGTATCTCCACTTAGAAAGATACTCTTATTACTATAGGTGGGGCGTACAGTATCTCCACTTAGAAAGATACATTTATTACTATAGGTAGGGCGTACAGTATCTCCACTTAGAAAGATACTCTTTTTACTATAGGTGGGGCGTACACTTATTACTATAGGTGGGGCGTACAGTATCTCCACTTAGAAAGATACTCTTATTACTATAGGTGGGGCGTACAGTATCTCCACTTAGAAAGATACTCTTATTACTATAGGTGGGGCGTACACTTATTACTATAGGTGGGGCGTACACTTATTACTATAGGTGGGGCGTACACTTATTACTATAGGTGGGGCGTACAGTATCTCCACTTAGAAAGATACTCTTTTTACTATAGGTGGGGCGTACACTTATTACTATAGGTGGGGCGTACAGTATCTCCACTTAGAAAGATACTCTTATTACTATAGGTGGGGCGTACAGTATCTCCACTTAGAAAGATACTCTTATTACTATAGGTGGGGCGTACACTTATTACTATAGGTAGGGCGTACAGTATCTCCACTTAGAAAGATACTCTTATTACTATAGGTGGGGCGTACAGTATCTCCACTTAGAAAGATACACTTATTACTATAGGTAGGGCGTACAGTATCTCCACTTAGAAAGATACTCTTATTACTATAGGTGGGGCGTACAGTATCTCCACTTAGAAAGATACACTTATTACTATAGGTAGGGCGTACAGTATCTCCACTTAGAAAGATACACTTATTACTATAGGTAGGGCGTACAGTATCTCCACTTAGAAAGATACTCTTATTACTATAGGTGGGGCGTACACTTATTACTATAGGTGGGGCGTACACTTATTACTATAGGTGGGGCGTACACTTATTACTATAGGTAGGGCGTACACGTATTACTATAGGTGGGGCGTACACTTATTACTATAGGTAGGGCGTACACTTATTACTATAGGTGGGGCGTACACTTATTACTATAGGTGGGGCGTACACTTATTACTATAGGTGGGGCGTACACTTATTACTATAGGTTGGGCGTACTCTTATTACTATAGGTGGGGCGTACACTTATTACTATAGGTAGGGCGTACACTTATTACTATAGGTGGGGCGTACACTTATTACTATAGGTAGGGCGTACACGTATTACTATAGGTGGGGCGTACACTTATTACTATAGGTAGGGCGTACACGTATTACTATAGGTGGGGCGTACACTTATTACTATAGGTAGGGCGTACACTTATTACTATAGGTAGGGCGTACACGTATTACTATAGGTAGGGCGTACACGTATTACTATAGGTGGGGCGTACACTTATTACTATAGGTAGGGCGTACACGTATTACTATAGGTGGGGCGTACACTTATTACTATAGGTAGGGCGTACACTTATTACTATAGGTAGGGCGTACACTTATTACTATAGGTGGGGCGTACAGTATCTCCACTTAGAAAGATACACTTATTACTATAGGTAGGGCGTACACGTATTACTATAGGTGGGGCGTACAGTATCTCCACTTAGAAAGATACACTTATTACTATAGGTGGGGCGTACAGTATCTCCACTTAGAAAGATACTCTTATTACTATAGGTGGGGCGTACAGTATCTCCACTTAGAAAGATACTCTTATTACTATAGGTGGGGCGTACAGTATCTCCACTTAGAAAGATACTCTTATTACTATAGGTGGGGCGTACAGTATCTCCACTTAGAAAGATACACTTATTACTATAGGTAGGGCGTACACGTATTACTATAGGTGGGGCGTACAGTATCTCCACTTAGAAAGATACACTTATTACTATAGGTGGGGCGTACAGTATCTCCACTTAGAAAGATACTCTTATTACTATAGGTGGGGCGTACAGTATCTCCACTTAGAAAGATACTCTTATTACTATAGGTGGGGCGTACACTTATTACTATAGGTAGGGCGTACACTTATTACTATAGGTAGGGCGTACACGTATTACTATAGGTGGGGCGTACACTTATTACTATAGGTAGGGCGTACACGTATTACTATAGGTGGGGCGTACACGTATTACTATAGGTGGGGCGTACACTTATTACTATAGGTAGGGCGTACACGTATTACTATAGGTGGGGCGTACACTTATTACTATAGGTAGGGCGTACACGTATTACTATAGGTGGGGCGTACACTTATTACTATAGGTAGGGCGTACACTTATTACTATAGGTAGGGCGTACAGTATCTCCACTTAGAAAGATACTCTTATTACTATAGGTGGGGCGTACACTTATTACTATAGGTAGGGCGTACACTTATTACTATAGGTGGGGCGTACAGTATCTCCACTTAGAAAGATACTCTTATTACTATAGGTGGGGCGTACACTTATTACTATAGGTGGGGCGTACACTTATTACTATAGGTGGGGCGTACACTTATTACTATAGGTAGGGCGTACACTTATTACTATAGGTGGGGCGTACACTTATTACTATAGGTAGGGCGTACACGTATTACTATAGGTGGGGCGTACACGTATTACTATAGGTGGGGCGTACACTTATTACTATAGGTAGGGCGTACACGTATTACTATAGGTGGGACGTACACTTATTACTATAGGTAGGGCGTACACGTATTACTATAGGTGGGGCGTACACTTATTACTATAGGTAGGGCGTACACTTATTACTATAGGTAGGGCGTACACTTATTACTATAGGTAGGGCGTACACGTATTACTATAGGTGGGGCGTACAGTATCTCCACTTAGAAAGATACACTTATTACTATAGGTAGGGCGTACACGTATTACTATAGGTGGGGCGTACAGTATCTCCACTTAGAAAGATACACTTATTACTATAGGTGGGGCGTACAGTATCTCCACTTAGAAAGATACTCTTATTACTATAGGTGGGGCGTACAGTATCTCCACTTAGAAAGATACTCTTATTACTATAGGTGGGGCGTACAGTATCTCCACTTAGAAAGATACTCTTATTACTATAGGTAGGGCGTACACTTATTACTATAGGTGGGGCGTACACTTATTACTATAGGTAGGGCGTACACTTATTACTATAGGTGGGGCGTACACTTATTACTATAGGTGGGGCGTACACTTATTACTATAGGTAGGGCGTACACTTATTACTATAGGTAGGGGGTACACTTATTACTATAGGTAGGGCTAGGTGGGGCGTACACTTATTACTATAGGTGGGGCGTACACTTATTACTATAGGTGGGGCGTACACTTATTACTATAGGTGGGGCGTACACTTATTACTATAGGTAGGGCGTACTCTTATTACTATAGGTAGGGTGTACTCTTATTACTATAGGTAGGGCGTACTCTTATTACTATAGGTGGGGCGTACACTTATTACTATAGGTGGGGCGTACACTTATTACTATAGGTGGGGCGTACACTTATTACTATAGGTGGGGCGTACTTTTATTACTATAGGTGGGGCGTACACTTATTACTATAGGTAGGGCGTACACTTATTACTATAGGTGGGGCTAGGTAGGGCGTACTCTTATTACTATAGGTAGGGCGTACACTTATTACTATAGGTGGGGCGTACTCTTATTACTATAGGTGGGGCGTACACTTATTACTATAGGTGGGGCGTACTCTTATTACTATAGGTGGGGCGTACACTTATTACTATAGGTAGGACGTACACTTATTACTATAGGTGGGGCGTACACTTATTACTATAGGTGGGGCGTACACTTATTACTATAGGTGGGGCTAGGTAGGGCGTACTCTTATTACTATAGGTAGGGCGTACTCTTATTACTATAGGTAGGGCGTACTCTTATTACTATAGGTAGGGCGTACTCTTATTACTATAGGTGGGGCGTACTCTTATTACTATAGGTGGGGCGTACTCTTATTACTATAGGTAGGGCGTACTCTTATTACTATAGGTAGGGCGTACTCTTATTACTATAGGTAGGGCGTACACTTATTACTATAGGTAGGGCGTACTCTTATTACTATAGGTGGGGCGTACTCTTATTACTACAGGTAGGGCGTACACTTATTACTATAGGTGGGGCGTGCACTTATTACTATAGGTGGGGCGTACACTTATTACTATAGGTGGGGCGTACACGTATTACTATAGGTGGGGCGTACTCTTATTACTATAGGTGGGGCGTACACTTATTACTATAGGTGGGGCGTACTCTTATTACTATAGGTGGGGCGTACTCTTATTACTATAGGTGGGGCGTACACTTATTACTATAGGTAGGGCGTACTCTTATTACTATAGGTAGGGCGTACTCATTACTATAGGTAGGGCGTACACTTATTACTATAGGTGGGGCGTACTCTTATTACTATAGGTGGGGCGTACTCTTATTACTATAGGTGGGGCGTACACTTATTACTATAGGTGGGGCGTACACTTATTACTATAGGTGGGGCGTACACGTATTACTATAGGTGGGGCGTACTCTTATTACTATAGGTGGGGCGTACACTTATTACTATAGGTGGGGCGTACACGTATTACTATAGGTGGGGCGTACTCTTATTACTATAGGTGGGGCGTACACTTATTACTATAGGTAGGGCGTACTCTTATTACTATAGGTAGGGCGTACTCTTATTACTATAGGTGGGGCGTACACTTATTACTATAGGTGGGGCGTACACTTATTACTATAGGTGGGGCGTACACTTATTACTATAGGTGGGGCGTACACTTATTACTATAGGTGGGGCGTACACGTATTACTATAGGTAGGGCGTACTCTTATTACTATAGGTGGGGCGTACACTTATTACTATAGGTAGGGCGTACTCTTATTACTATAGGTGGGGCGTACACTTATTACTATAGGTGGGGCGTACACTTATTACTATAGGTGATAGGTAGGGCGTACACTTATTACTATAGGTGATAGGTAGGGCGTACACTTATTACTATAGGTGATAGGTAGGGCGTACACTTATTACTATAGGTGGGGCGTACTCTTATTACTATAGGTAGGGCGTACACTTATTACTATAGGTAGGGCGTACACTTATTACTATAGGTGGGGCGTACACTTATTACTATAGGTGGGGCGTACACTTATTACTATAGGTGGGGCGTACTCTTATTACTATAGGTAGGGCATACTCTTATTACTATAGGTAGGGCGTACACTTATTACTATAGGTGGGGCGTACACTTATTACTATAGGTAGGGTGTACACTTATTACTATAGGTGGGGCGTACACTTATTACTATAGGTGGTAGGTAGGGCGTACACTTATTACTATAGGTGGTAGGTAGGGCGTACACTTATTACTATAGGTGGGGTGTACACTTATTACTATAGGTGGGGCGTACACTTATTACTATAGGTGATAGGTAGGGCGTACACTTATTACTATAGGTGATAGGTAGGGCGTATACTTATTACTATAGGTGGGGCGTACACGTATTACTATAGGTAGGGCGTACTCTTATTACTATAGGTGGGGCGTACTCTTATTACTATAGGTGATAGGTAGGGCGTACACTTATTACTATAGGTGATAAGTAGGGCGTACACTTATTACTATAGGTAGGGCGTACTCTTATTACTATAGGTAGGGCGTACTCTTATTACTATAGGTGGGGCGTACTCTTATTACTATAGGTTACACTTATTACTATAGGTTACACTTATTACTATAGGTGGGGCGCACTCTTATTACTATAGGTGGGGCGTACACTTATTACTATAGGTGGGGCGTACACTTATTACTATAGGTGGGGCGTACACTTATTACTATAGGTAGGGCGTACACTTATTACTATAGGTAGGGCGTACACTTATTACTATAGGTGGGGCGTACACGTATTACTATAGGTGGGGCGTACTCTTATTACTATAGGTAGGGCGTACTCTTATTACTATAGGTAGGGCGTACTCTTATTACTATAGGTAGGGCTAGGTAGGGCGTACTCTTATTACTATAGGTGGGGCGTACTCTTATTACTATAGGTAGGGCGTACTCTTATTACTATAGGTAGGGCGTACACTTATTACTATAGGTTACTCTTATTACTATAGGTAGGGCGTACTCTTATTACTATAGGTGGGGCGTACTCTTATTACTATAGGTGGGGCGTACTCTTATTACTATAGGTAGGGCGTACTCTTATTACTATAGGTAGGGCGTACACTTATTACTATAGGTTACTCTTATTACTATAGGTAGGGCGTACACTTATTACTATAGGTTACTCTTATTACTATAGGTAGGGCGTACTCTTATTACTATAGGTGGGGCGTACTCTTATTACTATAGGTAGGGCGTACTCTTATTACTATAGGTAGGGCGTACTCTTATTACTATAGGTAGGGCTAGGTAGGGCGTACTCTTATTACTATAGGTGGGGCGTACTCTTATTACTATAGGTAGGGCGTACTCTTATTACTATAGGTAGGGCGTACACTTATTACTATAGGTTACTCTTATTACTATAGGTAGGGCGTACACTTATTACTATAGGTTACTCTTATTACTATAGGTAGGGCGTACACTTATTACTATAGGTTACTCTTATTACTATAGGTAGGGCGTACTCTTATTACTATAGGTAGGGCTTACTCTTATTACTATAGGTAGGGCATACACTTATTACTATAGGTAGGGCGTACTCTTATTACTATAGGTAGGGCGTACTCTTATTACTATAGGTAGGGCGTACTCTTATTACTATAGGTGGGCGTACACTTATTACTATAGGTAGGGCGTACACTTATTACTATAGGTGATAAGTAGGGCGTACACTTATTACTATAGGTGATAAGTAGGGCGTACTCTTATTACTATAGGTAGGGCGTACTCTTATTACTATAGGTAGGGCGTACTCTTATTACTATAGGTGGGGCGTACTCTTATTACTATAGGTAGGGCGTACTCTTATTCCTATATGTAGGGCGTACTCTTATTACTATATGTAGGGCGTACACTTATTACTATAGGTAGGGCGTACACTTATTACTATAGGTGATAAGTAGGGCGTACTCTTATTACTATAGGTAGGGCGTACTCTTATTACTATAGGTAGGGCGTACTCTTATTACTATAGGTGGGGCGTACTCTTATTACTATAGGTAGGGCGTACTCTTATTACTATAGGTAGGGCGTACTCTTATTACTATAGGTAGGGCGTACTCTTATTACTATATGTAGGGCGTACTCTTATTACTATAGGTAGGGCGTACTCTTATTACTATATGTAGGGCGTACACTTATTACTATAGGTAGGGCGTACACTTATTACTATAGGTGATAAGTAGGGCGTACACTTATTACTATAGGTGATAAGTTGGGCGTACTCTTATTACTATAGGTAGGGCGTACTCTTATTACTATAGGTAGGGCGTACTCTTATTACTATAGGTGGGGCGTACTCTTATTACTATAGGTAGGGCGTACTCTTATTACTATATGTAGGGCGTACTCTTATTACTATAGGTGGGGCGTACTCTTATTACTATAGGTAGGGCGTACTCTTATTACTATAGGTAGGGCATACTCTTATTACTATAGGTGGGGCGTACTCTTATTACTATAGGTGGGGCGTACTCTTATTACTATAGGTGGGGCGTACTCTTATTACTATAGGTAGGGCGTACTCTTATTACTATAGGTGGGGCGTACTCTTATTACTATAGGTGGGGCGTACTCTTATTACTATAGGTGGGGCGTACTCTTATTACTATAGGTGGGGCGTACTCTTATTACTATAGGTAGGGCGTACTCTTATTACTATAGGTGGGGCTAGGTAGGGCGTACACTATGTGTCCATGTTTCTACATAGTTATTTTTGTAAAACCTATTTTTAAGTGTTTTTGCTTTTGTGTATTAGTGAAAAGATTCATAATTTTCACTGTAAGATATACATGAAATTAAAAGATTGAGAACCAAGAGTTGGAAAAAAGTGTTGTCTTGGTAACCGGTGGAGCACTAAGTTAGGGAGTGTAGATCCTATGAGAGCCAAGCGCATGGATGCTGTCCTTGTGGGGATGGAAGGCCCCCGGCCTCGACACTGTCCCACGAGGTAAAGCTTTGGGGGTAATATCACACCCGACTATCTTACAGAAGACCCCAGGAACACACACTAGGCTGAGGAAGCCCCCAAAGAACCAGAATGCAGTTCAGCCCTGGTGACTGCGCAGTGATGTACCAGTGATGTACCGCTGATGCCCAAGAATTGCCCATCACCCATGCCCGATATCGGCTCTGATGTGACTATTGACTGGATACTAATATCTCAATCTCAGCCTTTTCTGTTAATATGTCGCCTACGCTAGACCCCTGGTCACCATCCCACTCACACGACTCTAGCAAGTATCCACTCACACTCAACACCCTCACCCTATCCTTGATGTTCACATTAACTAACACGCCCGCCTCCTCCCCATGTGGGCTCATGCCGGCCTGGCTGATGCCTCCAGGGGGCACACAGCACCAAACATTCCTTAATACTTACATACCCACACTCACACAGAAAGGCCAGTCCTTGACCCCAGCTCTTTAGCACCAGTCACCCTGTCTTATTATTATTTAATAATTATTAGGGTATTTTTTGAGCGTGGACCTAACTTCCAGAAGCAACAGAGCACTTTACTGTCATAAGGGGAAGAGCACAGTGAAGGAAGCAGAGAAAAAGGGGAGCGGGGAGCTAACAGGGGAGGGCGAGGGTGGGCAATTGGCAGCAAGGGATCTAAAAGCAACCAGGTGAGGAAATATTGAGGTGCAGGCAACCCCAGGGTAGAGACAGTGGGGAAGAGATCACTGAGTTTCCGGTAGGGTGGTTGGGGAAGGTGTGTGGACTTCAGTGTTAGTTAGTTGGTCTCTTTTTATTTATTTATTTATTTATTTTGGCGTTTATATAAGCGCACCACGTCCATGGGTGTCTAGGCGCTGGTTACAATAAGACAGAAGGAGAAACAAAGACAGCCACAGAAAATAGGGGCAGAGGAATGTTAGTTAAAAAGGTGAGTAACAAGTTGTTCCTGAACGTGTTGTCAGAAGGTTAATCTCGCAGGTATGCAGGGAGGTCGTTCCAGGGAGTGGAGGCTCGAACCGGGAAGCTGGGCTCCCCAGATTCTTTACGGTTGAATCTTGGCGTGACATGGCAATGTTAGTAGGCAGATCGTGGGGGTCTTTTGGGGTATGTTTTTTCAGTTTCTGTGCGAGGTAGGACGAGGCGTTATTGGTCAGACAGAGATGAACGGTAGAAAGGATCTTGAAGTTGATTCTGTCCTTGACCGGGAGCCAATGAGTGGATTTTCTGGCGTTTAAAATGTGGTCCCACTTGCCAAAGTCTAGGGCTGCTCGCAGCGCACTGTTCTGAAGCGTCTGAAGCTTGATCAAGTTTTAGGCGGAGGTGCCGCTGAGCAATGAGTTGCAAGAGTCACGTTTTGAACAGACAAGAGTATGTGCAACTTCAAGACTTTTCTTTCAGACAGGAAGGGTTTGCTGGCGGAGATGAGCTTGGTGGCATAGCCAGATGTGGAGGCAATATGATCGACCCGCTGGGTCATGTTTAGTGAGGAGTCCAGGTATACACCAGCGGTTTTCGCTGAGATGGCAACATGGATGTTGTATCCATCGATAGTGAAGGCGTTGTAGGCATGGCTGAGTTTGGCTGAGCGAGTCGGAGGTCGATGATAAGAAGCTCAGTCTCGTCATCATTGAGGCAGAGGCTGAGTGAGGCCATCCAAGTGGGTATGGCCTCTCGTATTAACTCCGAGGGAGTCCTGCATGTGGTCTCTGGACAGGGGATGAGGATTTGCGTGCCGTAAAGGTTTTGTGTATATGTTGCACAAAGTGGGGGAAACGCATGCACACTGTAGTACTCCGCAGGAGGTTGGTGCAGGGTGTGTGGAGGCTTCACCAGAAAAGAGCAGAGCGGTGTCATTTTCTGCAGACAGCTTGAAACTGACATGGTCATTTGCTATAGTAAAACAGAAACTGGCATGGTAACTTCCTGTGGGCAATGTGCAATTAACATATACATTTCTGTACAGGAATCAGGAGCAATGCGAAACTGACAACCAAGGGGTAAAACTGGCATAACACTTTCTTGGAGATGATACGAAACTGACACAGTACATTTCGGGGGGCCCTGAGAAGCTCTCATATCACATCATTGCCTTAAAAAAAAGTACCCCATTGATGTGAAGCGGGCATGCAACAATTAAAACTGGCATGACAGCTTTGCAGCGGTAGCGCCAAACTGGCATGCAACCATTGTCTGGGGCAATACGAATCTGACATGCTTACTTTTTCAGACCCAGTGTGAAACTGGCAGATGGCTTTTATGGTATCTTCATGTGGCATGTCAACGTGCTTCTGTGCAACCGTGAAACTGAATTGTCAATGTTTAAAGTGGCATAGCCCATGTTAAAATCGGCCTGGCAATGTGTAAAGTGACATGCTGGCACACTGGGCTGAACTTTGGCACACTCGAGAGCACACGTTGTCTCTGGGCAGCCAGCCTGGCATAGCAGCAGGAGGAGCATCGTCATACTAGCAGCACATGGGCACATTTGAACAGGTCCCCGTATCATTTGCAGACCACGGGATTATTTGAGCAACACTTTGCAGAAACATGGTGTGTAGTGACAGGACGCTGGCATATAATGCCATTCTGTTTGTATTGACACAGGGCAAATGATGAGCAGCACACCCCACGGCACTGTATTTAAAGTAGTGAACCTATATGTATTGGAGCCATGTGCACTAATCCTGGCGCAGTTCTGTGTGGGTGCTGTAACTGGTGAATCCTGGACGGAGTAGGTGCCCACGTCCTCAGCAGCCAGAAGAGTAAAACTGGTGCAATTCCTTTTGGCCCCCCCCATTTGTGATCCACTTTTATTCCGCACAGTTGCACACTGCAATTCTGATGCGAGGACTCTGTGCTTAGGGGCACGGGCATGATTGGCTGCTGTGCAGGAGTGCATGTACCTTGCCTCTCAAGTATTAGGGTGTCGTGTGTTCCCCTTCAGAACCGGATGTACGCCATTGGTCTTTTTATGCAATTTATTTGGAAAGTGGTTTGGGAACATGATCACGTGGGCTGCATTTAGGGAGTGAAATGACCATATACCCTTCGGTTTTTTGGATTTGGTTATTTATGCCCTTGTCAAGATGCCCAGGTGGCAGTCACATGCCCATCCTGCAGTATAGGGCAAGGGCTTCATCTTTTCTGGAAACATTCTATGGCCGCTATTTGCAATAGGCTTGCGCATTGGCTGGTATGTTGCTATGCCAGCCACATGTGTGGTTTGTGTGAACAGTTTGTGCATTGGCTGGTATGTTGCTATGCCAGTCAGTCGCATGGCATATATATTATAGGCTTGTGCATTGTTGGTATGTTGCCATGCCAGTCACTTGTGTGGTATATGTGTACAGTTTGCACATTGGCTGGGATCATTCTATGCCAGTCAGTCGCATGGCACATATATCATAGGGGGTCATTCTGAGGTTGGAGGTAAGGGATAAACAATGCCGGTAAAGGATTACTGGCATCGCTTACCGCTCCGGGCTATTCCGACCAGCCAAACTGCTATTAGCAGCATCGTAAATAACGGTGACTCTAATAGCGGCATGGGCACGGGCACGCAGGCCATCATACTGGCAATATCGGCATGCCGTAAGCTGGAGGAGGTCACAAGTGAAGCGGACATGCAAATACTGGCATCATGAAGGCGTTAAAAGTGGTTTCGGGCATGCCGTAAATACCAGCTTCTCTGACCAACCGTAAAATGCCATGTGCAGTGTTCCCAACTGCCACAGGTGCACACCATCAGCACAGGTAGAGGCAATGGAGTCTGAGCCTGACCAAAAGGAGCACACCCACACACCACACCCCTTTCCACACCAAGATCAATCCAATAGTAGTATCAACACTTCAGCTGGAGGACATGCATGCATTGCAACACCAGCAACACCACCACCAACAGCAGGCACCGCAGAGGAGACGCAGCAGGAGAAGGAGGGTGAGACAGGCCCAGCATGTCCCACCAGTGCAGCCAGCGTAACCACGCATGCAGCCCCCAATCCCAAACATCAGAGCCAGTCCCTCCAAACCAACCCCGCAGCACAACAACACCCTGTATCATCTGGACCGGGACACCATCAACACCATTGTGGATATGTTACATGATTGTCAGCCTCATTGAAATACGCACCGCCATCCCCCCTCTGCAGAAGGTAGTGTCGGTGCTCATCTTCCTTTCCACAACCACCTACCAGCACACAGTGTGGTACATGCATGGAAATCACCACCCTCATTCACTTGCATCCTGAATCAAGTGCTGGATGCCCTCCTCAAGCACACAAGGGAATACATATCCCTAGCACGGACTCCCCAGGAGATTCTTGAAACAAAAGGTGGCCTCCATGCCATGGAGGTGGTTTACCGCAATCGCAAGCAATACCACTACAAACAGGTGCAGATGGAAGACAACGCAAGCAAGATCATCACACATTGTTGTGCCCGATATCCCGGATCAACCACAGGAATGCTGCCTGTCACCATGGGTAAAATCAGTGCTGAATGCCTAATATTGCAGAGCCTACTGCCAACGCTCCCCATCAGAAAATCCTACAGAACACAACACATCACTAAATTGACACAAACACAGCTGTATGCGTACACAATGCATGAGCTACAATACGGCAGAGCACACCGTGTATCATCTTGAAGATGTAACCCAAACCATTATTCCATGGCACAGGACACATTGAGGGCCTAAAAATGGCGTCCATACAACCAGGGACATGCGCATGTGACCAACGATAATCTGCCAACATGTGTGACTAGTACAGCTGTCCATCATCAATCGACTGACATGTAGCTTTTAATGCCTCCCATGCAGGTGACAGTGGCTATCCCTTGATGCCGTGGCACATCACCCCTGTCCGAAACACACAGAACAGGCATGAGGAGGACTACAATCGATCCCACACCCTTAACCGTGTGGTCATTGACCAGACCTTTGGCATGTTGAAGGCATGGTTTCGCTGCCTTAGCCCGTCAGGTGGGGCACTCCTCTACAGGCATGAGAAGGTGGCCAAGACCATCATGGCATGTGTCGTGCTGCCCAATATGTTTATCCGACACAACGTGCCCCTGACCCCTGACATTGAACTGCTACCACCTGGTGATGATGAAGGGGATGGAGAAGATGTGACTGCACATCATCGCGGTGCCGATGCACAGGAGGGACGTGCTGTGCGTCAGTCAGTGATTGCACAATATTACTGACAGACATGGCTGCAGAGGGTGACATGATATTCTGACAGAGGCCACTGGGTGTGTGGGTACATGTACACTATGCACTGTATATGAATAAATGACACATGCACAATGATGACTGTCCACTCAGGTCTTGCTTTTGAAACAACGGGTGTATTAAATTTAACAATGAAAACAATGTGCAATAACCCTCCACCACCCTCACCCCCCTCCCCCACAACTCCCCCACACACCCTCCCGCCCTCCCCCTCCCCCCACAACTACCCCACACACCCTCCCCCTCCTCCCCTCCCCCCACAACTCCCCCACACATGTCCCATCAATTCTCTAATGCTTACATGAGGCTGCCCAGACTGTCAATTCGCACTCCCTGGACCAGATGGCGGCATGTCTTGCCGGCGCAGGGTGCATGCTGACCTGCAGAGCGGGCTTGTCTGGGTCGAGATAGACGATGATGGTGTAGCCGCCTGCTCGAATTGGGTAGCCGGACACCCTGCCTCCATGGCACTGGCTATGCGGCCTAGCACCTGGCAGAGGGCGGAGACCTCCTCGCAGAGGCGGCTAGTGTTTTCGGTAAATATTTTGCCCATGGAGGCGGTGTTCTCAGAGATGGACCTGCTTAGAGAGGTGATGTTCTCCCGCCACTCCTGCCTAGCCAGTGTGTTGTCCTCAACGAACTGCCGCACAAGGGCAGTCAGCTGTTCTGCATTCTGCGGCCCTGCGGGTGCACCTGTGGAGGTTGATGGTTCCTGGCTGTCCTGCTCAGCCTGCTCAGCCTCAATACTCAGCCCTATAGGACTGAAGTGCCCTTTAATTTGCTCCTGACCAGACTGCTCCGGGGTGGTGGCGTGGTCTGTTCCAAGGGATGATATTTGGGGTGATGCCGGTGGACTGGGTGTGCGGAGCGGTTCTGATGCATCGTCCTCAACGGGCACCCATACCTCTTCCTGTCGGTCCTCCACAGCCTGGGGTGATGTGGCTTCCACCTCCCCAGCCAAACTAGACTCCTCAGAGTGTGGGGCCTCGGCTGATTCCTCAGGCTGGACAATGGGTGTTGGTGCTTCGGCCTCTACGGCCCTTGGCGGCACCGGTGTACTGGCAACCTGGGGTGTCCTGCCTGGTGGTGCACGACAGCCCCTCGGTTGTCCCTTCGAGGTCAAAGGGCAGTTTGCATCATCCCGGGACCTCTTCCGGGGTGTGGTCTTCGAGGGGGTTGCGTCCTGCCCATCGCTGTCATGGTCAGAGCCTGTGGGGCTCGAAGAGAGGGACGGCATGAGTGATGTTTTGATAGGCATCATACATAAATTTGGACAACTGATCATCCACACAATTGAGGGTAATAAGCATTTGAGGTTGGATGAGCACGTTGTTTGATACATGGGTGGGTTATGCAGGCATACGTCAGGGTCACTCATGTTGGCCAAGAGCTATGCTATCTGACATGCATATTTGTTGGCGCCTGCATGCTGTGTGACCTATGGCATTTACATCTTTGTGTGGTATGTGTCAGGTACAGCATTGCCTTTCTGCAGGCATCTGCATGTGTCTGTGATGCGTCCACCTACTTTGCTGGGAGTGTGTGTGTGTTGGACCATGGCTTGCCTCTTTGGACTGACATATTGGTTGACTTTCTTCAGACTCTGCATTACAGTGTTTTGTTAGGACACTCACCTCCATCGGCCGATGTTTTGGCGCCACACTCCATCTCGCCAACACCTTCTATCCCCTCCATTCCAATCATGCTGGCACAGATGTCCTCCCATGGGGTCACCTTGATGGGTGAGCTGGGACCTCCTCCTGTTGCCATTGCCTGGCCCCTGTTGGCAGCGAGTATGTTTCTCACTCTGAGTCGCAAGTCGTCCCAGCGCTTACGGCAGTCTTTGGTGGTGCGTGGGGTGTTTCCAAAAGCACTAACTTTCTGTGCAGCAAGTGCCCAGATCTCCTTTTTTTTAAGATAGCCTCCCTCTTCAGGCTGTTGGCAAAGACAATCCCAGCATGCTCCTGCAGTGTCCTGGCTAGCATCTCCAACTCATCCTCTTTTAATCTCTCCTTGTGCTGGCGGGCAGCTCCCTTCCTAAGGGCCTTGGGCATTGTGGTGTGTTTGGAGAAGGTCTTCTGATAAACAGCAGAGTCCCATGGTCCTTTGTGGTGAGGATAACAATGTTTTTGAAGATGGCTGCCGTGCTCCTTCCCGTTCCTGTGCAATGACGCTACTTCTGGTTCCGCTTATTTACGGTGACCGTTATTAGCGGTGACCGCTAATGCCGCATTGGTTCATGCCGGTAGCGCTATCTGCGCTATGCATGATGCTGCAAAGGGCATTTTCCGAGCCTTTAATGGTATGGCGGTAATGCCCTTACCGGCTGGGATCATTCTATGCCAGTCAGTCGCATGGCAAATATATCGTAGGCCTGTGCATTGGCTGGTATGTTGCTATGCCAGTCACTTGTGTGGTAGATGTGAACAGTTTAGACATTGGCTAGGATCATTCTATGCCAGTCAGCCGCATGGTATATATATCATAGACTTGCACATTGACTGGTATTTTGCTATGCCAATCACTTTGTCAAACTATATTCTCATAATACCGTCTGATTATGAACATTGGCCTGAGCGCATTCGCATTTTTACTGAAAACCGCATTTAAACAGACCTGAATAGAGTTGACTTTCCCGCCATCTTAGAACCATCCGCCATTTTGATTCTAACTCCTGCTTTCTGTCATAAAATGTTAAATTGTGTTTTTGGCTGCAGCAGAGCAAAATGAACTTTGAACAATATCAACATTGAGGCTGCTGAGAGCAGAATGTTTTTCTTGTGCTAAGAAACCTTGGAGCCAAAGTGAACCTCAATTCAAGTGTTGTCTGCACCAATAGCTTCATCCTTATACAAACACTGGAACTGAATGTTGGACAACTAAAACTATGTGCCTTTGCAGAAACGCATTGAATTCATTTCTTGAAACTGGACTTGCTTTAAGCTGGAGTACCAACATGACCAGACATAACAAAGTTGTAACCGTTGCATTTTGTAGAGTGGAAAACATTTGAAGTATTTAAGGACAATATTGTTGTATTTGTCATGTGACACATTGCCACTCTTAACTCTCGCTCTGCTGTCAAACATTCCTCTGATATCTGCCGCCTTCTTGAGGAACTTGACCTTTACGTACTCGGTCTCACTGAGACATGGTTCACGGCCAGCTCTGTCACCAGCTTTGACACACTCCTACCCAACGGTTACAAGATCCTCTCTGTGCCCAGGCCCAACCGTGCGGGGGGAGGTGTGGCCCTTATCTTCCCTGAGTGGATTCCTGCCACTGTTACTCCCACGCAGACCTACTCCTCTTTTGAATGTCTTGTCTGCCGACTCTCTCTCTCTCTTAGCCATTCCCTTACCATGGCTACTATCTATCGGCCACCTGGTCAAATTTCCTCCTTCCTCTCCGAGTGGGTGGACCTCTCCTCCTCACTCCTGTCCTCAACCACTCAACTCCTCTTTCTTGGAGACTTCAACATCCACCTGGATGCCTCCTGTCCCCCCTCTGGACTCTTTCGCAACCTCTGCGACTCTCTCTCACTCTCTATTCTCCCGTCTGGGCCGACTCATTCTGCAGGGCACACTCTTGATGCCCTGATCTCCTCTGACCTTCCCCTCTCTGTCCCTCTCTCCACTCCTCTCTCCTGGAGTGATCACTTTCTCCTCTCCTCCCACCTCACCCTCCCTACCCCGCAGGCAAAGCCACCCCCATCACTGCCACCTTCCTTCTCGGTCATCCGACCCATGAAGCGCGTGTCAGTTGAGGCTTTCGCTGCCACCTTCTTTCCCCCTCCTCCCCTTTCGGCTGACTCCCACCCTGACACAGCCCTCTCCACTCTCCACTCTGCTATATCTGATACTCTTGATATCCTTGCCCCTGTCATGAGAATCCGCCTGAAGCCCAAAGCCAAATGTAACTCCTGGTATGACTCGGATCTCGTCACCCTTAAACGCAAGTGCAGGGTGGCAGAGAGGAAATGGCATGCTTCATGTTCATACTCTGACAAACTGGCCTGTCGCCTGCTCCAAAGGCAATACCGGCTCTCCGTTCTCACCAAGAAGAGAGCCCTTATTCAATCCCGCATCTCTGCGGCATCTAACAATTCGGCCGAACTCTTTAAAATCTGCAAGGAGCTGGCCAACCCTGCTGCAGTCTCTACCTCTCCTGTCCCCTCCCAGGCCCTCTGCACGGCACTGGCCTCTCACTTCATTTAAAAAACTCAGGACATCCTGTCCTCACTCTCCTCCTATAACCTCCCCCCCTCTATTCCCTGCCCTTCCTCTGGCTCTTCTGCAGCCACCCCTCCTCTCTCCTTCTCTTCCTTTCCCCTTTTTTCTGCTGATGAGGTTTCAAGACAAGTCCGATCTATGAAAGTCTCGTCAAAACAGGTCCACCCCTGTTCCTCAAAAACTATCAAGGACCACATTGACTCCTTGGCTCCTGCCCTTGCTGACTTCTGCAATCACTCCTTCACCTCTGGAGTCTTCCCATCCCCTCTCAAGCACTCCCTTGTGCACCCCCTTCTTAAGAAACCCTCCTCCGACCCGTCCTGCCCAGCTAACTATCGCCCAATCTCTATCACTCCCTTCCTGGGCAAGCTCCTGGAGAAACTGGCCATCTCCCAGCTTAATCTCCATGCTGAATGTGTTGGTAGTCTTCATGACCATCAGTCTGGCTTCAGAGCTGCCAGAAGCACGGAAACTGCTCTCCTGAACATCCGTGAGGACCTGCTCTCGAACCTTGACTCTAACATTCCATGTGTTCTCATTTTGCTTGATCTCTCTTCTGCCTTTGATACTGTCAACCATACCATCCTGCTCAACCGTCTCCGTGATAACCTCGGTATCACTGGTCAGGCTCTTGCGTGGCTGACCTCTTTCCTCTCAAATCGACCCTCCCAGGTCCAACTGGGGTCTTTCCTCTCTGACATCTTCTTCTCTACCTGTGGTGTCCCCCAGGGATCTAACCTCTCTCCCTGGCTGTTCAACCAGTATCTGGCACTTCTCGCCCACCACATCGCCGCTCTCTGCCCCTACTTTCAGTGCTATGCGGATGATACCCAGCTCATCTTCAGGCTACCCTCGGCCTCCTCTTCTCCTTCCCTCATCTCTGACTGTTTTTCTGCTATCCAGGAATGGTGTGCCGCCAACGACCTCTGCCTTAATGCCAGTAAGACTGAGATTCTACTCATCGGCACTCCCGCTCCCTCCTTCCCTGCTGCTCTCTGGCCGGCCTCTCTAGGCCCTCTTCCTGCTCCTACCTGCAAGGCAAAAAACCTTGGGGTCATCTTCGACTTCACACTCTCCTTCTCTCCTCACATATCCGACGTATCTAAGAAGTCACACTACCAGCTACACCTCCTCAGAGGTATCCTTCCTTTCCTCTCCTTCCCCCCAGAAGCTCACTGTCTCCAGAGCCCTGGTTCTCTCGAAGCTGTACTACTGTAACAGCCTCTATCTAAATCTTCCTGCCTCTACTCTCCGCCCTTTGCAACTCATCCAGAACAGGACTGCAAGACTTGTCCTTGGCCTCAAGCCCGGGGACCGTATCTCTCCAGGACTGAAATCACTACACTGGCTCCCAGTGACTGCGAGGATCAAGTTCAAAACCTTCTGCATTGTCCACAAGGCCGTCTGGGGCCTTGGGCCAAAATACCTTCAACTCTCTCTTCCTAAATATCTTCCTTCTCGAGCTCTTCGCTCATCCGCCTCCAACTCCCTCAGGGTCAGCTGCTTCTCCAAACAACGAGTTGGGGGCAGATCTCTTTCCACTGCAGGGGCCCTCCCTCTGGAACAGCCTTCCTGCCTCCCTGAAACTTGAGGAGAACCATCTCCAGTTCCGGAAGCACCTCAAAACCTTCCTCTTTGCCTCCACTTTCTCTCCCACTCTCCCCTGCTAATACTACTGAAACTGCACTGAATCTGCAACTGGGCCATTCACCGTTCTCGGCCCAGCCACTCTCCCCTGCACTGCCTCCACGGCAACCCCTGCACTATGGGACTGTGTCTGTATCCATAAAGCCCCCCTTACCAGCATTTGTCTGCACTTACCTCGCACTTGCCACCAGCTGGCCCTTGTTATTTATCCTGTATGCTGTATGCTAATAACCCTGTACTGCACTTTCCCCTCTCCCTTTCCCCCATGCACTTTTCTCTTCCCCTCTACCCTTGCACTTGCGCGATCTGAATGACACCTGGCCTAGTAAGATCGTTGTCTGTCTCCCCTTGTTCCCCCCCCTGCCTCGTCGCGCCTTGAAACACTTGTGTATAGGTGCGTTACAAATGCCTTACCATATCATATCATATCATAACTGGTCATGAACCCTTGTAAGATATTAACTTGGAGAAGGGCTGGATGATGTGGTCGGGACTTTGTAGAAATAATGCATGTTTCGTGATGTCCAGCACTCTCTTCCCTCATGGTGTTTGCTGGTACACACTGTGAGGCGCTTGAGAGCCAGATTGCTATCTGTACTTTGATTAAAAAGTATACTTATAACTCTGAACTCGTGATTGGCGTATTTCATTTTGGTGGTACTATGCCTCGATATTTGTTTTGGTCTTTCAGACGGCGCCGAATAGGCACCCTCAAGATTTATGTCACCTCGCTGAACAAGGAGATGCAGCTATCGGACTGGGATCGGAGAGTGAAGGGGCCCTTGTATGAGACGCGACACCTCAACAGTACTGCACAATACGATCCCAGGACGGTGAGCAAGCGGCTCGAGAGGACATCTTGATGAGGGTCCCCATATCGAGGCGGGCTCTTTGCCAAAGTCACCAACCATGACGATCCTTTGTAATCCGATCGGACCTCCTTTGTTTTGAAATCAGGTGAGTCATGCCCCGATTCCTAAGAATCCTGATATTGGTTGCAGTTTTGCACTTGCAAGTACAAACGACGCCAGTTAACACCAGTGTTCTGACATGCCTGCTAAATTGTCACCCTTTTTCAGGTGATTATTCCACAGAGATAGACAATCTTTGGGACAAGGCCAGCCGGCGCCACCTGTTGGGTCGCTTGCTTGTTCAATGTTCTGTAAGCACGACCTAAATAGTATCGTATTGGATGATATTTGGCACAGACAAACTAGACATGTTTTCGAACTTCAGTGGCCAGTTTATGGTAGTTTTGAAGTTTTGAAATTGCCCATTTAGAGTATTTAGAATCTATATTGTTGAAGAAAAAGGCTAGGCCTGCAGCATTTGATGAAATTAAAGATTGGAAAAAGGAAGCTATGCAGCAACTCAGAAGTAAAGGAAAGCATGCACGTAGGCACATGACTATTGCTGAAAAAGCACTATTGTATGATCAGGAGAAACAGTCAAAATCTATTAGATATATGGAAAGGGCTTTTTCACTTGATGTACAGAAGATATATCCGTCTCAGGATTTTCATACATCAGATGAACTAATTAACAAACTGTTGAATGAATGTAGAACTGTTGCAACTGCACCTCCTCCTTATGTGCCCCGTACCGCTGTTGCGCCTCCTCCTGTTGAAGTTCCCCCTCCTCCTGCTGTTGTTCCTCTTCCAGCTGTTGTTTCTGTGCCTGCACCTCCACCCTTACTGACAGTTGCCGTTCCCTTAATTCCGTCTTCACCGCCAGCGGTAGTGTCTTCGCTACCTATTGAACACGATTTGTCTGAACTTTCTTTCCAAGTGGTTCTGCTCCACTTGTAGTGGTTGAAGGGGTGGGGGATGATTGGAGAATAGTGACTCGTGGTACAGTATCTAAAGCTAGAAAAGGGGAATTGTATACCTGGGCTAAAAAATATGTAGAAGAGGGTGAAGAATCAGCTGTTTTAGTTGCAATTTCTGTCCAAAAAAGTATTCCCAAACAGACTATTTTGATAGAAGGGATGGGAACGCATTTGGCTGATATTTGGAGTGATTTGACGGACATGAATGTCCCACAGTGGTTGAGGGATTTGAATGTCCTTGTCCACTCAAGGGACACTGCAGAGAAAGTACATGAGCATGTTGAGAAGGTATTTGAGCTTAAAACGGAGTTAGATCGATTACGGGAAGATGAATCAGATGGTGATAGACTGGAAGCATCATATGTGCAGAAACAATTTCTTCCTCCATTGAAATCAATGAGTGAAGAAATGCACATTTGCACAAGAGACGCTCTTAGATGGATTTCGGATGTTTCAATTTCTCCCATTGAAGTGCATGACACGTTTAGTCAGTATGCTCAGGCAATGCAAAGGAAAGTGTTACAGGTGATGGTAGAGTATCTACAAGATGAGTTTGTGAAGAGAAAGTTTTGTTGTCCTGCAGATTTGATGGTCATTCATAAGAGAGCATTTTCGCCCGATACTGCTTTGACTACTTTGACACTTGATTTAGCTTTGTTGCTTAATAAGCGTTCAGATGTGTCTATTTTTCAATTGCCAATGAGAGAGGTTCCTCCGACATTTGTTCCGAAAGTAGAAATTCCAGCAAATGCTGCAGCAGGTACACCAGGCACTACTATTGAAGCACATTATGTCTCACAGTTTGTCCATGTCCCATTTTCTAGACAGGGCGTAAATACCATTAGACAAACGATTCCAGATATTAGGAAGAATCCAACAGGATTTTATAAAGAAATTGAATCTGTCTTGCATTCATCCGTTTTCATGCTGAGTTATATAGATTTGCTGTTTCCTGTGATCCTTCCTGCTGATTTATGGAAGCAGATTAGAACTGGTGACGATCAGGCAGGGATGGGTGATACATGGGATAACTTGGTACGGATAGATGGAGAAAGGAATGCTGGTGAGAAACTGCCACAAGTGATTCTGATGTTGCCAGACAGAATAGTAGCTAAATTAAAAACTCTGGTTTCCGAGAAAAGAATTACGTGGGACAAGCTTACGGCTTACGTACAATTGAGGTCAGAGTGTGCAACTGAGTATTTTAATAGATTTGAGCAAGTATTTTCAGACTTTAGATTTGAGTACGGAGTTAGAGAAAAGGCTATTTGTAGAAAAGTTTGAACGCAGATTATGTCCTGAAATTCAATCACAGATAATGACTTCTGAAAGCACTTGGCAAGCAAAGTCACAATCTGAAGTGTTACACATGGCTCAGTACTATAAGAATAGAGTTAATTCAGAGAAGGAAACAGTGGAAAAGAAGAAGGGAGACTTGAAAACTAGAGTACTGTTGCAGCAGATTGCTAGAGAAGCCAGAGGTGGGAATACACAGTTTAGAGGCCAATTTACACCACAGAGTAATGCGCAACTGGGTCCTGTACGGATTAACCAATGTGCCTATTGTAGACAGGAAAGTCATTGGTGAGCACAATGCCCGATCCTTTAGCAGAGGTCGAATAGCACATATGATGTCATGGGTAGACGATTCAGAGGCCGTCCTGGGATAGGGGGTCCTGGTAGAAGTCAGTTTGCACACAATCAACAGACACTGTCACAAGACATTTAGCAACAAAGTGTTAATAGTGGGAACATTTTTGATAATCATTCGACCGTCTATTTATCTGAGGATCTTGCATTTGACGATATACTATTCCGCTAGGACAGCCCAAAGCAGAGTCTGGAACCGGTACATATTCCCGTAGATCAGAAAGTGATCTACGTTGAGAAGAAGGTGGGGGATAGGAAGCATCTATTCTTCATAGATACAGGAGCACAGAAATGTTCTGTTGATCATTCTCGGGTTCCAGATATTCCCCTGTCAGGGCAGAACAACATTTCTGTAGGGTTTTCTGGTGCGCCAGTGGTTGGTCTGGTCTCTCAGCCGGTACCAATTTCACTGGGGCCATTTACTGATTCATGTCCATTTCTTTTGACGAAAAATTGTGGTGAACATTTGTTGGGATTGAATTTGTTGAAAGAATTGAATGCTGTAATTTACTGTTCTCCGGATGGAGTGTATTTAGTGATTTCACCTCAACAAAAATCCGTTTAACAATTTCTGTCTAGACCTTTACCACCCAAATTGAATAAGGCTCTGACATGTCTATGGGCAGTTAATGATAACGACGTTGGCATTTTACAAATTGAACCAGTTAAGATTGTGTTGAAACCAGGTGTTAAATTACAGCGTATTCCGCAGTGTAAGATTTTGGTTGAAGGAGAACAGGCTTTGAAAAGTATTATTTCTGATTTTGTACACATTGATGTGATTGAGGAAATTGCAGGGAGCGTGTGTAATAGTCAGTTTCTACCTGTGTATAAGAAAGGGGATAATGTGATTCCTTTTCACTTTATTATTCACTTACGCGCTATTAATAATTTTCCAATTGTACCTGATGTTACTACAATGTTGACCATGATTCCAACCTCAGCTATTAATTTTAGTGTTGTGGATTTGAAAAATGTTTTTTTCTGTATTCCTGTACATGTTGACAGTAGATATTTGTTCATTTTCACCCTTTTTACATTTACATTTACTCGTGTGCTACAAGGGTACACTGAGAGTCCAAGCATTTATAGTAGAGCATTGAAGGAACAACTTGATATGCTTGAGTTACCTTCGACTTGCACGTTGTTGCAGTACATAGACAATTTGCTTCTAGCTGCAGATTCTGAAGTTGCTTGCAAGGAGGGCACCGTGTTGCTGCTTATTCATTTAGCAGAACATGGGCATAAGGCTTCATTAAAGAAGTTTCAGTATTGTCGACAGGAGGTCGCCTATTTAGGCTATCTCCTGTCAAAGGAGGGGAGAAGACTGACACCTGAATGGATACAAAGCATCTCTAGTATGTCTGTCCCAAATACACAGAAAGAGGTCAGAGCCTTAATAGGTATGGCTACATACTGTAGACAGTGTTTTTTTCATTAATGATAAAACCTATGTTGGCATTGACAAAGAAGGGCATTTCTTTGCCTTTACTGATGGACATGGATTGCCAAAAAGCTTTTGATCTGCTCAAGGCTGCGTTGTATTCAGCACCAGTTTTGGGCACACCAAATTATGAAAAAATCTTTCTGTTATATGTGCATGAATGTGATGGATGAGCTTTGGCTGTTTTAACAAGAATAGACCATGTGGTTATTTTTCTTCCACGTTAGACCCTGTTGCATGCGCTTTGCACAGATTATTTTGAGCTGTTGCTGCTGCGGCGGCCACTGTAAAACAAATTGAGGTTATGGTTCTGGGTCACTCTTTAACCGTGATGGTACCTCACTCTGTAGATGCTCTATTAAACCGAATGCAGACGCAACATCTTACATAAGCACGACTAACATGGTACGAGCTGATTCTATTTGCTCCGCATATCCAAATTAAGAGATGTTGCTCATTAAATCCGGCCGAAGTAAAGCCTCTTCCACAAGAAATTGTTTGCAGTGACAGAATGTCACATGACTGCCTCTATACCACAGAACAAGAGACTAAAGGCAGAACTGACATAAGCGATGCACCTTTAAAGAATCCACAAGGGGAGCTGTTTTGCGATGGCTCCTGCTTCAAACTTCTGGATAGTACATCCACTGCTGCTTACGCAATCACTACATTAAGCACTTTAATGGAGACCAAACAAATTCCGCATAATTCTCTGTAGGCCGCACAGATTATTGCGTTGATTAGAGCTTGTGAAATTTCTGAAGGGCTTAGTGTGAACATATACACAGACAGCCAGTATGCCTTTGGGGTAGTTCACAACTTTGGTCAACTATGGACTGAGAGAGGGTTTTTGACCTCGCATGGAACTAAGATGCAGCATGGCACTCTAATAGTTCGGCTACTTTCAGCACTTGCGCTTCCTACTCAGTTAGCAATAATGAAGTGTACATCAGAAAGTAACGGACGATGTGGGAAAAGGAGATGCTTTTGCTGACAGAATAGCCAAACAGACTGCCACTGATTTGTATTCCAAAATATATGTGTTAGAACTAACAAAAGGGATCACTAACACTTGTGTGATAGATGAAGGAATTGGTCGCATAAAAGAAATTCAGGCTGATGCCACTCCAAATGAAATTAAACAGTGGGCTGAGGGTCCAGCAAGTTTAGATGATGAAGGTTGTTAGGTGGATAATTAAAAACAAATATGGATGCTACCCAATGCCTATGTTACCGCTATGGTGACAATACTCATGGTCCAACACACATATGTGCCAAAAAGATTTGCAAATTGTTAGATCCTGTATGGTATATATTAAAAAAAAAAACTGCTGAACGTCTTGTCCAAAGTTGTATGGTATGCTTACAGCATAATATTGGCAAAGGTACATCAACACCAAAGGGTAGTTTTGGTCCCCCCTCCATGCCATTTGAGGTCATACATTTTGATTTTATTGAAGTGGAGTGTTGCCAAAATTATAAATATGTTTTGGTAGTCATCTGCGCTTTTAGTAAATGGGTTGAAGCTTTTCCTCTAAGAGATGCCAAAGCAATGTCAACACGAAAGTCGTGCTTAAGGAATATTTTCCCAGATTTTGCTTGCTGAGAGTCATATGGTCTGATAACGGTCCACATTTTATCACTGCTGTCATCCTGCAAGTATGCGCGGGATTACAGATTGATAAACAGTGCCAAACAGTTCAATTCAGCCAGGCATGCTCAGAGTGTCGGACTTATAGAACGCCATAACGGCATATTAAAGAACAAGATTGCAAAGGTTTACACTCATAGCAACTTGAAATAGCCTGTCGTTTTACCAATAGCCTTATTATCAATGCGGACGACTGCACAATCAAAGACAGGGCTCTCTCCTTATGAAAATGTCATGGGGAGACCAGCCAACATATGGAAGATACCAAAACCCAAGTTATTGAAGGATGTTGAGCATGTACTTCTTTCTGAATATTGTGTGACCAGTTAACTCAAAACTTGTATTTGATTCATCAACAGGTGTGAGAGGCCCTCCCAGTAAAGTACAAAGTTCCAGGTCACCGACTTCAACCTGGTGACTGGTTGCTACTAAAACCCTTTGAAAGAGCCTCCTGTCTCGCACCTCGCTGGAGAGGACCACATCAAGTCCTCTTGGCCACACAGACTGCTGTCCGAGTCACCGACAAGAAGAACTGGATCCACGCGATGCATGTGAAGAGGATTCCTTTTCCTCTGGCCTACGACAAAAGCAAGGAGAAGGGATGCTCACAACAAGCCTGCTCTAAGCGACACCGAGGATGTCCCAGAAATCCTTCCTGAGCCTGTGGGCCCTGGGGAGACTGCTGCTTTGTTTACGAAAGACCTTCCTAAACCCGTGGGGCCTGGGGAGATTGTTGCTTCTTCTTTGGATTCTTCTTCACCATCAAGCAATCTTGCTTCTCCTTCCTCATTGTCTTCATTGCCTTCAGGAAACAATGACACTCTTTTTGCAGATCACACCGTACCTGGAGTCTTAAGGTATGATCTGCGACCACGAAAATGAACTTACAGTACAGCATCGGCTGTGCCTGCAAGAAACCATGGTTGAGCCAGTCCCTCGTCACTCTTCTGCTGAAAATAAATAAGAGGCCTGGACAGGCAAAGTTACCTTCAATCAACATAGGCCACGTGGGTAGGAGCCACCGACGGATGAACTAAAAAAGCCTAATGGAGAGGCTTCTTAATGGACTCTGAGAAACAATGCCCAATTTTAAAGCCACCCATACGAAAATGAATGTTGGTCACTTCTCTGTTGATGAATCTGCCCATCAAGGGTTATGGTCCCCAAGGACCAAATGTTTACTGGTCACAATAACAGTTTGTTTAGTCATCGTATTTTCATTTGGATTTTGGTATCTAAAAAGTGTTCATCCCCTTGATAATTTATTACCGACTGCAAGTATCCCTACTGTGCCTTCGCCTTATGTGCATCTGCACACTCTTCCTCCACGAGACCTCCAACACAGAGGAGGTTATCCTAATAACACTCTTTTAATGATTATGAACGCTACCCATGCGATTCTAGACAAAGTGAATTACCGAGTGTGTTTGCATATGCCACAGCATGGGGAAAAGGGACTAGGCTGCTATATTAATCCTCTCCCTTTAAATACTGCTTGCTATGCCTCGCTCATGGTACTATTCTTTGGACGTTGGAATGACAGTATTTCTGGGAACTTTGATGTGACTAATCTAAATGAATTTGTGAAACGAGTCGTAACACCTTTAGGATGTTCCCTATTTGTAAATAGGAGCAAACTCAATGTTGCTTCTATTAGGCCTTCTGACAGATTTTCTAGACCTTTTTAATCATTAATCACCTTCAAAATGGCTCCCGTAGGAAATAGGGATGCCATGCCTCCTTCTTATACTATTAACCATAGTCCAGAAACTGTTTCATTCTGCATACAGAGAGAGGGTTCCCGACCAATGAGTACCTTTGAGGGATGCATGAATATAGCAGTGTTAACTAGTGAGGATAGACCTCTGTATGTAGGAGATCCTATTTACTTTGTTTGCGGCAATGCAGCCTCTCCATGGTTACCCAGAGATTGGCAGGGTACTTGTTACTTGGGATATTGTTACCAGGAGTATATATTGCCAACATCACAAAGGTTTCTAGTGCTCCTCCAAGGCAGGATGAGAATGGTGATACTCCTTCACACGTCTTGGGTGATGTTGCAAAGTCCTTTGTGTCATTCTGGGGACAGATAATGAATTCTGAGGATATCAGAAGATTAGCAAGGGTATTATAGAAAACCATCAATAGGACCACTGACATTTTGTACAACATGACCCTAGAGCAAAAGGCAATTAGATTAGTAGCCCTCCAAAATAGAATGGTGTTAGACATCATTTTAGCTGAGCATGGTGGAGTGTGCAAAATGGTGGGATCTGCATGTTGTGTTTTTGTACCTGACTCCTACCTCACCATATTTAAGGCAATTCAGAATGTACATACTCTAAGCACTGAAGTACATGTCCCAGAGGGAAACTGGAATCTAAGTACATGGTTCTGGGACTTGTTGCGATCTTGGGGTTGGAAAATGTTCACAGTCTTTTTTTAAAACTTTGGTTTTATTGGTCATTTTTCAGAAAAAGAAACAATGACAACACCGGGAGCAGTATAAATATCACATTAACATCATCATCGAACCCCCGGCAACTGGGGGACACCCCCGGAAACATCCTGGATAACTTAGATGGGTCCCTATTCCATCCCTGTAAAATCTTAAAGTTATGCTCCATGTCCGACGTGAACAGGTTCCCATGGAAAGCTATTTTAAACACCCTGGACCATGCGTCTTCCGAGAGAGCCTCTCCTGCCAGGTCATTCCGGAACCCACGAAACCCTCTCCTCCCTTCCAAGTTGACAGTGTTCAATATTTGGTACCTTTTGGATACTACCCCCTTCCTCGTTGTGGCCGTGTCTAATAACTTTTCAAAGGGGGTCAGCTGTCTCCGCAGATTCAGGCCCCAAGTCTGGTCCCAGAGGATGCCCTTCAGGTGCAAATATTCAAAGACTGAAAGAGACCCCCGCCCAAGTGCTTTTCGCAGATCCTGGTATTCAAGGAACTTGCCCTCCTTGAACAGCTGCCCTGCCCATTCCAGCCCCCCATCCGACCAGGACTGGGCATTCCTGAATCCCCTGCTACCTAGTTTGAGCGGGTGGCCCCAGAGCGAAGATATCGGGGAGGGCCAGGACGTGAGGTGCGCAGTTGTGGGTCCCTCCTTCCAAATCAACCAGAGTATTCCCAGGGTTTGGTGGGTCTGCAATTTGTTTGGGATGTGTTTACGCGGCAGCCACAAAAGGTCACATACTTTCAGAGGGTGGGCGTCCATGTCCTCCAGGTAAGACCAATAGGTGCCCATCCCCTCCCTCATGTGTTCTAACAAGACCCTTAGCTGGGCGGCCCGGTGGTAGAGAAGGAAGTCCGGCAGCCCCGAAACCACACTCCTCCCTAGGTAACGTTAGAATGGCCTTCCCTATCCTCGGATTCTTCCCTTGCCAAACAAACTCTCGGACTGCCCTCTGTAGGTCTCGAAACATCTGGTCGGGGACCCCTGTTGGGAGTGCCGTGAAAAGATACAGCAGTCTTGGGTGGATGTTCATTTTCACTGCTGTCATGCGCCCGTACCAAGACAGGATCATACCTCCCCACCTCCTCAGATCTGACTTTATCTCTGCCATAATGGGCCCATAATTCGCCGAAGCCAGTTTAGAAAGATCCCTTGTGAGGAGCACACCCAAGTACCTAATGGAGTCCTTCCCTACCACAATCCCCGCACACCCATCCCGGTGGTCTAGCCCCGGGTCTCGAGCCCTCATAGGGAGTAACACTGATTTTGATGCGTTTATTTTTAGCCCCGAGAATTGCCCAAAGGTCGTCATCAGGGCCAGGAGGGGGGGGAGCGAGGTGACGGGCTCCACCAGGTATGCAAGAATATCGTCACCAAACAGGGAGAGCTTGGACTCCACCTCTCCTCTTTTAACCCCTTTGATGTTGGGGTGAGCTCGGACCGCTATGGCCAGGGGCTCCATCGTCAGGACATATATTAAAGGGGAGAGTGGGCATCCCTGTCGGGTCCCCCGTGTGAGGGAGAATGAGTCAGAAAGTTCTCCATTCACCTGAACTCTCGCCGTTGGGGCCCCGTATAGGGCGGAAACCCAGTTCCTGATGTGAGCCCCGAAGCCCATTCGACGGAGGAGGAGTTGCATGTACCTCCACTCCACCCTGTCAAAAGCTTTCTCGGAGTCCAGGAAAAGCAGACTTGCATCTAGATCTGATTCTTGGACATGGTGGATTAGGTCTATCGTCTTCCTGATGTTATCAAAGCCTTGCCTGCCCCCTATGAATCCCACTTGATCCCCGTGAACCAGCTTGGGCATTATCCCCTCCATCCGTTTGCCTATCACCTTGGCCAGGATCTTTACATCTATATCGAAGAGGGAGATTGGGCGATATGAGGAGCATTCAGTGGGGTCTCTGCCCTCTTTGGGCAGGACCACAATTATGGCCCTCATCATGGTCTCCAGCAGAGAGCCCCCCTCTAACACCCCGTTAAACACCCTCACCAGGTGTGGGGCTAGGATAGCCTGAAACCTCTTATAGAAGTATACGGAGAAGCGGTCTTCCCCCGGGGACGTTCCCACCTTCATCCCACTGATCGCGTGCTCCACCTCCTCTTCCGTCACCCGGCCCTCTAGCCCCTCCGCCATTTCACCTGTCAGGGACGGGATCTGGATGGAGTCCAGGAAACCTTCTATCTGAATGTCATCCCCGTCATATTCTGACGAGTATAACATTTCGTAGTAACGGCGAAAGGCTGCTCCAATGTTAGGGGTGTCGAGATCTAATGATCCCCGATCATTCTTCACTGCCTTCACGGTTCTGTTCCTTTGAATCTCTCTGAGTTTCCAGGCCAGGATTTTGTCAGCTCTGTCCCCCTTCTCATAATATTTCTGTTTCACTAGCTGGAGGCTCTGTTCGGTCTTATATAACAGGAGGTCTTTCAACTGGAGTTTCTAGTTTTCCCGGGTAGCAATCTGCTCTCTTTCCAGGGGAGCCTGCGGGAGGTCACCCGGTTGGAGTTGGGCTATCTTTCCCTCAGGGATTTTTCCTGGGCCTCCCTCTCCCTCTTTTTCTGGGCTCCCATTCTAATGAGGACGCCACGTAAGGTCGCCTTAAAGGCATCCCACAGCACGTGTGTGCCCACCTCGCCGTTGTCGTTTAACTCAAAATACTCCAAGATGGCGTCCTGCACCTCCTGTACTAGAACTTCGTCCTTCAGCAGGGAGTCATTACACGTCCATCGCCCTCTGCTGCCACTCCGCCATCCCCCTGCTATTGTGGTACGGACCAAGTCATGATCGGACCAAGGAACCGGGTCAACCCTGTGGCCAGAGACATGGGGGAGAAGGGGTTCATCTACCAGTATATAATCTATACGGGAGTATGATGTGTGAATTGCTGAGTAGTAGGTGAAGGAGGGGAGGCCTGTCCTGGGAGTCGGGATGGTGTCCACCAGGCCTAGCTCCGCGTTGACCCTCTGGAATGTACGGGCCATGGTTCCATCTGCGGCCCTAGTGAGCTGGGGTCCCAAGCGTTTCCTATCCACGGTTGGGTCTAGGACCATATTGAAATCCCCCCCCCCACCACCAACATCCCGTGAACAAACAATTTCAATTTGTCCTTCACTCCCTCCCAGAATTGTGCCTGGCCCGCATTAGGGCCGTACACAACTGCCAGAGTCAGGGGGGAACCCCGCAAAGAGCCCTTTGCCAGCAGATATCGGCCCTCTGGGTCCTTCACCGTGGTTTCTACTTCAAAGCCAACGTCTCTTGCTAGTAGTATGGCTACCCCCCTTTTCTTGGTTCTGTGGGATGCACTGAGGACCTCCCCGATCCCGCCCCCTTGCATTTTCGGTTCCTTCCCCCGGGCCCAGTGTGTTTCCTGAAGAAAGAGTAGGTCAAGCTTTGCCCTCCTAAATTCCCTGCAGACCAAGGATCTCTTGGTTGGGGTGTTCAACCCCCGCACATTAAGGGAACCCACGCCCAGGGCGGGCATATCCTCAGCCATTGTCAATGATCAACATCTTACTGGGTAGCTGGCTCGTGGCACTTTTCCTTTCCTGCTCCTTTTGTGTTGCAACCTGATCTCCCTTACCTCCCCCCCCCCCAGGTGGGCCTTAAACCTGTCCCCAACTGCCCCCTGGCCCCCCCCCGAATTGAACAACCCCAACTGTTCCTTCACCCCCCACCCCGGCGTCCAGCCAAATAGTTCCACCATTGCTGGTAATTGGCCGGACCACCAGCCTACCGCCTCCGGCTGGGCTAATGTCGGAAAATACTCCTCCTTGAGCCCCCCCTTTTTTTGTCCCCCCCACCCTCCCCACCGAGCCCCCTCCTCTAGGTAACCGACATACTTGTTCTGGGAGGCCCCTTCCGTCCTTAGGCCCCGTAGTCCTGGAAGTCTACTCGTCCTTGTGCCAGGCCGGACGTTTGTGATCGTGAGTTGAGTTCTTTGCCCGGTTCCCCTGTACCCTTTTGTACTTCCAGGCTACCTCGGGCTCGACTGGCCCGCTCCTCCCTGGCCGGGGTCGGCATCTTCCCTGTCCGTCGCCGGGGACGGCGGGTTCAGTTTCTTAAATTTCCGTGGACCCGTCTTCTTTCTCCTCTCTCCTTGTGACCTGCGTTCCCTGGCTCCTTCCGCTTCGAATCCCGTAGGTTCTCTCCGAGGGGCCGGGTCCGACACACACCCTTGAATAGCTTTCCTTATGTCCTCCTCTGTAATCAGGGTCGACCGTTGGCCCCCGTACTCGAACGAGAGGTAGAAGGGATACCCCCATCTATAGCGCACCCCCTTCTCTTTTAGCATTTGTGTCAGGGGGCGGCACATCCTGCGTTTGGCCAGCGTGTATAAAGAGAGGTCCTGGAAAATGGACACTTGTGCGTTATTGTAGGTTATTTCCCGTGCCTTTCTGGCCTCCTCCAGAACCTTCGCTTTCTCGGTGTAGTAATGAAAGCGGACCAGGATTGACCGGGGGCCCCCAGCTCTGCCCCCCGCTCTGTGGACCCGGTCGAACGTTGGTTCAGTCGTCATCTCGTCCGAGAAAAGAAGGGCTGATAATGTCCCTCACCGTTCGGGTCAGTTCTCTTTCCGTTTCTCCCTCCGACTCCGGGACCCCAAAAATTCTGAGGTTGTTCCTCCGTTCCCTATTTTCGAAGTCATCCATTTGCCTGGCCCTCTCTTCGTCTCTTTTTTTCTAGCACAGCTATTCTCATGGACATGTCCATCTCTTGGGTCGGTGTTGAGGACTGGTTGGTCTCCAGCTGCAACAGTCTGTCCTCGACCTTGTCCACCCTGCGGTCCATGTTCTCCATTTTCTGGGCAATGTCCACCCGCATATCTCTGATCTCCTGCAGGACCAAGGCAAAGCCCTTTTCCATTGTAAGGGTGGGCGGGGGCGAGGTCTCGGGCTGGGACATTCTAGTCGTCTGATCCAGGCTGCTAATCTCCCTTCTGGCGTCCTGGTAGCGATACTCCTGGAGGGTTTGGCGCCAGCTCATCCGATCTCCCTATCTCTCCCTCCGGTCGGTGGTCTTTGGGGGCCAAGAGCGATGATCCTGCTGGGAGACCGCCCTTCGGGCAAAATACCACTCCGTGTGGGGCTATCTTTGAGCGGGCACACGCCCCACCAGTCCCCGGCGGGGGCCTCACACTCTCTACACGCCCTTTTTCCCGCTGCTTGTGGGCATCTGTCCCTGTGATGGCGGTGGGTATCGAATTAGTTATCAGGTGAGGGTCCAGGCCGGGCCCCCGGGGACGGGGGGCGCAGCGCCCACAGCGTGCTGGTCAGGCCGTGTTCTCTTCTGAGTTCGTCTCCAGGCGGGCATTCACCCTGGGACGGGGCGCAGGGGCCACCACCTGTATAAGTCTCACACCTTCTTCACCGGCCTTGCCCCGCTGTTGTCCGCAGTACACTGCTCCGGTGGCCGTTGCCAGGGTCCGTTGGTCGGGGTCCAGGTGCCCCTGTTTTTTCGACTCTGTGATCTGGCACTCGGGTCAAGCGGGCTGTCTCACCTCTGGCTGGATTGGTTGGTACCCTCCCCCGTGCCGCGAGGCCCCGATGGTGGAGTCCCCGCCGAAGCGCTGGCGTGCTCTATGACTGGGGTAGGGTGGCGGGGCCTCCCGCGGATTCTTCTCTCTTTAGGCCGCGGGGCCTCGTTCTTAGGCGTCCGAGGGTCTTTCGGCGTCGCTCTTTCGCCCGGGGGGGTCTCCCGGGATTCACCGCCACTGAGATCGGCAGCTGTTTCGTGGAGGGGCTGCGGGGGGGGCTCAATCCCTCAATATGGCCCAGTTTCGGCAGGAGTGGCGTCTTCAGGCAGCCATCGCCTGTGCGCCCCCTGGTGGCCTCATGTTCACAGTCTTAATGGTGATCCATAGTATTATTCTGTTCTGCTGTTGTTGTATACAATGTCTGCCTGTCATATGTTCCATGATAGGAGGATGTTGTGCATAAGTAATAGGTATACTAGGACCTAATATACAAATGCCTTAAAACGCGACCAATGCCTTAGTAATGCAGGAAATTGCTATCAGAGAGTTAATGGTGATTGATGTCTTAGAAACCAGCTACTCAGGGTGCTCTAATAGCGACACATCATCTTTGTACAGTAAAAATGATTGAGTAATGCTCTTGGCTTAGGCCAAAAGGAGGGTTTGTCAAACTATATTCACATAATACCATCTGATTATAAATATTGGCCTAACCACATTCGCATTTGTACTGAAAGCCGCGTTTCAACAGACCTGAATAGAGTTGACTTCGCTGCCATCTTAGAACCATCCGCCATTTTGACTGTAACTCCTGCTTTCTGTCCTAAAATGTTAAACTGTATTTTTGGCTGCAGCAGAGACAATGAACTTCGAACTATGTCAACATTGAGGCTGCTGAGAGCAGAATGTTTGTCTTGTGCTAAGAAACCTTGGAGCCAAAGTGAACCTCAATTCAAGTGTTGTCTGCACCAATAGCTTCACCCTTATACAAACACTGGAAATGAATGTTCCTTGTGCCTCGTCAGTCTGGTTATCGTGCCTGTCACGGCACTGAAACTGCCATGCTGGATTTAAAATCGAATCTAGGATCCATCATCAGTTGTGGCCATCTTGCACTTTTGATGTTTTTAGATCCCTCCTCTGCGTTCAACTTGGTCGACCATGTGCTCCTGGTAACTGGCTACAATCCCTTGTTGCCTGCTCGAATCTCACTACACAATGGCTTGTCTCCTTTCTTGGTCCTCCGAATGTCAGTGTGGTCATCCAAAATGCTACTTCTATACCCTCTCTGATGGGGCCCCTAGGGGACCCTCACGTATGGAAACAAGGCACAATCACCACACACAAACTGATAGGCCAGACACGAGGTTCAATTCCCAAAATCTAGGGTTTATTGCAAAGAAAATAGTCTCAGTCGGCCGCCTGGGTCTCAAGTCCCGCAACGTGTGTCTCCAGACCCCGTGGGACGCAAGAGAGCGAACATTCTACAACAGTTACATATATACAAAATCAACATCTTATTATCAGTAGTGACATATTCAATCCCGCCCATAATGTATTTCCTTTGAAATGGTTTCGATGATTGACAATTATGACGAATATGACACCTTCAGACATTTATTCAGCAACAGTTTGCAATTTGCGGACTTGCAGACACGATTCTTTGTTTTAGGGAACATACTGCTCTTGTTCTTACAAGCAAGCTGCGCCCAGGGGAGAGACACATTACAGGCCTCACTATCTTTAAGTTTCTATTTGTGTGCTAGAGGTCAGCTCGATCTACAGGGGCTCAGTGAAGGGGGGCCGTAAAAGAGAGCATAATTTAAGCCATTAATTGTTTGTTTCTACCGTTTCTACCGCATCAGCGAGACTAGCTGGCACCTGCATAATGGTTAAATGCCTTGTTGCTTACTTCCAAGTACTTGTGAGGGAGGAGACCGGGCATTGCTGTCTGGGATGCCTGAGCTGCGTTTCAACATGTAACATGGGGCCTTGCTCTATGCATGAGCAATAACGGAATAGAATACGCTTACAGCAAAGCAGTTTCAACAGAAAGCAAGAAGCGAAAATTCGTCAAAATCGCGAATTCTATTCCTACAAAATGGACGCTCTCTGGTCATGCTCATGAGTCTGTACTAATAATGCTGAACATATGAGGCAGTTTGTTTTCGGCCAACAAAATACATCGCCTATGCTATGGGAGGGTAATTTCTAGACTCACAAACTCTCCTCTTGGCCATAAGCCAAGCGCATCATCCAACCATTGCATCTTCTTCTGACCAGGTATCTGATTCTGAACTTTGCATACTACTGTAATTGTCATCATTGTCATCGATATTAATTGACATAAATTCTTTTACTGTCTTCATTTTATAATTCATTTTAGTATCCAATCTGCAAGTTTTCTTTTGTGTTACCATGTGTACGCACTCCTCACTTACTTCAGTGCAAATTATTGGTAAACAGTGTATGCAAGAACAACATGTCATAAATATTCCTAGCACTGCTACTAGGATTGCAACTAATTTCCATCCCCATGAGCGTAACATTTCCCAGAACCAGGAGTTTATGTTTAATTCCCAACTACTTCTGGGGGATGGAGGTCGGAGCTCAAAACGTGCAACTTTTTTATCACTTCAAAAATCGTAGGGGAGGAGTCACTTACAAATACGCAACACGATGATGCCACAACTTTGCAAACTCCCCCACGATCAGCCAAAACTATGTCAAGGGCCATCCTATTTTGGAGTGTCATCAATCTAGTCCCTTTTTCCTCCAACGTCATGTTGTATAATATGTCCGTTGTCCCATTCATCATTTTCTCTAATATTCCGGACAGTTGTCTTATGTTATAGGAGTTTGCTGCTTGGCCCAAAAATGGTATAAATGATTTTGCTATGTCCTCTGCAATGAATCCTCCTTCCTCATCTCATCGTGGTCTTGATCTAGATAGTTTGGCTGTATCTGCAGTTTTTGAAAGAAACACCCCTGGAAACAGAATCCCCAAGTAACAAGTACCTCCTCAATTTCTAGGCAACCAGGGATAAGCCTTTTCTTCACATATGAAATAGACAGGGTCACCTATATACACTGGTTCTCCCTCTCTCTCAAGGATTGCAATGTTCATACACCTGGTGTATGTCCCTACTGAATAGGAGCCTTCTTTTTTTTAAGAAAAATGGAACAGAGTTTGGACTGTAATTTACTGCACAGGAGGGGGCACTGTATCTTTATTTCCTTCTAGGTTCATATGAAACATGATTACAGATGTTTTATATGGCACATATAATCTATATTGAGGCATAACTGCTGGTATTATTAATCTTGCTTTGCGAAATCTAGAGCAACCTACAGGTTTCATTATTACCTCCTCAAATTCATCCATATTTGTTTTATCTAATTGACCTGTTTCACTCTTATTCCATTTCCCATAATATAATGCACTTAAGGACGCGTAACATGCAGAACTTAATGGCAATGGCTGCACATACCAACCTATTCCCTTACCACCATGTTGTGGTAAGTGGGTGCACACCCAACAATTGTTTCTTCTCAGAATGGAGTGTGTCATATTCATTATCAGAAGTAATGTGTTATTTCTATATCCTTCCCTATGTCTCTCTTCCATTATGGACAAAGTATAGGAAATTACATGGACCGGGCTCTCAGTGGCGGAAATATTTCTAACAGGCAAGAGCACTTCCAATGGATGTATTTCTTCTAGATACCATAAAACTAGAACTGTCATTGTCGGTGCTAGTATACTCATAACACACATCACTATCGTTAAGATCAGCATACAATCTTTCGGCACTGTTTTTCGGCAATCTTACAGTCTCTATATCTAACACATTATCAGCATTGGTGCAGGAGGGGCAGAAGCTGGTGCAGGCATTTTTCTTGATTCTTCTTCTCCAACAATGTTCGTCGTGAATACCTCTTACCGTTGCACTCGTTTGAATATTCGTAAGTTCAGAAGTGTCAACAAAGTGTTATGCCAGTTCGCAGCAACCTGGATTGCTATACGTTGGGCAAGGTTATCGTGTTTCTGCACATTGTTCAAAGACCTCCAGAGCAGTTATCAATTGCCTTTGTACCATATGAGCCCCTCTTGTCCGTGAGGGGTGATCTACACATGGATTTTCAAAAATAGCACCGGGGAGCTGCGTTCCTGAGCTGTCGGATTTGCACAGCTCCCACGCCTCTCTCCCCTAGGCCTCCGGTTCCCACTTCATCCATGATGGGAAACAGAGGCAACAAAGAAGAATAGAACGAAGATCTAATCACTTCTTGTTTCAAGGCCGTAGGTTATACCGCCTTGCTCCAGGTACTGTGTGATCAATGAATAATGCGGGTGCACTTCCAGACTCAGGCTCAGAGTCAGCCTGTGGCGCAACAACAAGTGGTGGGCTCCAAAGTGATGATGCAGGCTTCGTGTCAGCCAGCAGTGTTGCAGCTTCTGCTGGGCAACGTTGGGGCACTCTTAGCCCTTTCTCCTTTACAGCAATCTTTCCAGGCTTTGTTTCAGGATCAGACACATTTTGCGGCAAAGAACTGGCAACAATTTCCTTTGTTTCAGAGGCAGCCGTCTCTTTCTTGTTGTCTGGAACGGACAGTTCTTTCAATGGCGATGGAACTTTCTTCGTATGCGTGGCATGTATCCACGCCTTCCTACCCTCCATACGGACTGCTGTTTGTGTTGCCAAAAGTACCTGGTAGCGTCCATGCCATCTGGGTGCAAGCGAGGATTTCCTATCGAAATTCTTTACCAGGATCCAGTCGCCTGGTTGCAGAGAATGCCCCGGACCAGTGTATCTGATGGGAAAAGCCTCCTGCACCTGCTGATGAATCAAACGCAATTTCTGCATTAACAGGTTACAGTATGTACTGAGCACAGGGTATTCAACTTCATTCAATCGCCTTTGCTGTGGCCCACACCAAACATTAGCAGGCTTCCCCATAACAATCTCATACAGGGAGAGCCCAGTCCTTGCCTGCACAGATGTGTGCATGCACAACAAAGCTAGGGGCAATGCATCCGTCCAGCGTACCTTGTTTTTTAAAAAAAATCTTAGTTGCGTATTTATAACGTGCTTAAGTACCCAGAGGTTTTTAAGCGCGGACCCGGGGATCAAACCTGTGTTGCTTCGTGTCGTCTTGCTTCCAAGGCAAGAACGTTGCTGCTGAGCTATCATCCGGGCCATTGTCTGACCTTATGACTCGGGGCAAGCCAAGCAGCCAAAAGTATTCTTTTAACATCACTTTAGCAGTGCTCATGGCGGTGCAATCCTTCATTGGATATGCTTCCACCCATTTACTGAACGCACACACAACCACCAGTACATATTTTAAGTACTGACACCTTCCCATCTCTATAAAATCAAAATGGATCACCTCAAATGGCATAGAGGGTGGGGGCCAAAGCTACCTGTTGGAGTAGCTGTTCCTTTTCCAACATTGTGTTGCAAACACGTTATGCAATTCTGCACCCGTCTTTCTGCATTTTTCTTTGTGTGTGTTCTGCCATACTGTAGCTAAATGCTGAATTATTTTCTTTGCACAAATGTGCGTGGGACTGTGGGCCATAGTAACCATTGCAGTTACATAGGAGTTGGGCAGCATCCAATTTCTACTTTTCTTGTCCACCCAGCAACCTTCTAGATCTAGTTCTGCAGAGCCCTTAGCCCATTCTTGTATTTCCTCAGCAGTCGCTTCTGCCTGCATCTCTTTGACAGTGGCAATCCCATCTTCTATCATGGAAGGCAATTCTTCTAACTGTACTGTTAACATCTTGGTACTCAAATCAGTGTCAGTTTGTTTCGCAATCCTGTCTGCAAATGCGTTCCCCTCTCCCACTTTACATATTACTTTTTTATGCGCCTCGCATTTTACTATTGCTAGGCGCTTCGGACACGTACGTGCAGACAGCAATTGTACAATCAAAGGGCCATGTTGAATCCTGGTTCCATGTGATGTCAAGAAACCCCTCTCGGCGCAGTCGGACAAAGTTATGTACCACCCCAAAGGCGTATTGGCTGTCAGTATATATGTTTACACTCAGATTTTCAGAAATGTCACATGTTCTGGTTAACGCTATTATCTCCGCGGCTTGTGCGGAGTTGTAGGGGATTCTTTTGCTTTCTACAATACTTTTTTGTGTCGTAATAGCATAGGCGGCAGTTGATGTGCCATCAGGTAATTTGAATCCGGAGCCGTCACAAAACATTTCTCCATCTGGCTCTTACTGTGGGGTGTCTGTTAAATCAACTCTTCCTTTTGTTTCTTCCTCAGTAACCATGAGACAATAATGGGGAGGTAATTCATTCTCCCTTATTTCTCCATTGGGCAGTGGCATTAATTTTGCAGGATTCAAAGTGCTACACCTCATAATTTGAATGTGTGGCGCAAATAGGACAATTTCATATCTAGTCAATCTAGCGGACGTGAGGTGTTGCATCTGCGTTCTATTTAATAGAACGTCTATGGCATGTGGCACCATTAAAATTAAGGTGTGCCCCAGCACCATTCCTTCAGTTTGTTTCACTGACGCAGCAGAAACTGCAACAGCTCGCAAACAATGTGGTAGAGCGCATTCCACAGGGTCCAGCGCGGAAGAAAAATAGCCGCATGATCTATTTCTTCCACTTTGTTCCTGTGTTGAAACAGCCAACGCGCAGCCTTCATTCTCATGCACAAATAATCGGAACATTTTTTCATAGATTTGTTGTGCCCAAAACTGGGGCGGAGCACAATGCAGTTTTGAGTAGATCAAATGCTCTCTGACATTCTTCATTCCATTGCAAAGGCATCACAGCATCCTTTTTTGACAATCCCACCATTGGTTTCACAATCATTGCGAAATTTGCTATCCACTGTCGGCAATAGGAAGCCATGCCTATTATGGCTCTGACTCCTTTCTGTGTTTTTGGAATAGGCATACCAGAGATACTCTCTATCCTTTCTCGTGTCAGTCTTCTCCCCTCTCTTGAAAATAGGTACTCCAAATAAGTCACCTCCTTTCGACAATATTGGAATTTCTTCAAAATCGCTTTATGGCCATGTGATGCTAAGTGTGATAATAACAAAATGGTACTCTTTTTACAAATATCCTCTGTATCAGCAGCAATTAACAAATCATCTATATATTGTAACAATACACAATCTGCCGGTAATTCTAACATATGTAACTGTTCCTTCAATGCTCTGCTGTAAATACTCGGACTCCCTGTATAGCCTTGTGGAATGCGCGTGAATGTAAATGACCGTCCTCCTAACGTGAAAGCAAATACGTATCTGCTATCCTGGTGTACTGGAATGCTGAAAAATACATTCTTAAGGTCTACCACGCTAAAATATGCTGCCGAGGCAGATATCATTGTCAAAATTGTGGTGACATCTGGGACCAATGGGAATCGACCACTTTGTTCAATGCGCGTAGATCAATTATGAAACGATACGGTATCTCATTCCCTCCTTTCTTATACACTGGGAGAATGGGGCTGTTACTTGTGCTACCTGTAATCTCTTCAATTACCTTCAGTTTTACCAAATCCGAAACAATACTTTCCAATGCTTTCTCACTCTCCATCGAGATCTTGTACTGAGGAATATGTGGCAATGTTATTCCTTCCTTCAAAACAATGTTCACTGGTTCTATCTTCAAGCATCCCACATCATTATCATTCATTGCACACACACAAGCTGGTACTTCATTCAACTCCCCGGCAAAGGTTTGGACAGAAATTCGGACACTCGTACATTCTCTGGTGATATTGTCAAGGACACTCCATCAGGAGTGCAATGGATAACTGCACTCAATTTCTTCAATAAGTTTAATCCTAAAAGATTTTCCCCACAATTCTCTGTCAGGAGAAATGGACAATATTCAGTAAATGGGCCTAATGTTACTGGTACTGATGGGGACACTGGATTGATTACTGGGGTACCTGTGAACCCTACCGAAATATTCTTTTGCCCTGACAGCAGTATTTCCGGAACCAAGTGGTGGTCTATTGAACACCTTTGCACACATGTGTCTACGAGAAAGCTGTGCTATCTATTCCCGACTTTCATTTCTACGTAGGGTCCTTTTTGATTCACGGAAATAGACACCGGTTCCGACCCCTGTCTTGGGCTATCCTATTGAGGAAACAATAGATCATCCGATGTGTAGTCACCACAATAATACGTATTGGGTTGTGTGTCAAAAATGTTTCCGCTCCTGCCTCTATTTCACTCACTTTGATTCTGCTTGTAAGGAGTCTGACTCCTATCCTGGTTCCAAAGAGGGTCCTGGTTCTGCTTCTGATTACCATTTGATTGACTCTGATTGCCATTTCCTTGACTAGTCTGGTTTTGCTGCATATTATTATTTCGATTCTGTCCATTTGTTCCCGGGTGTCCCCTGTGCTGTCTTCTCTGACCATGCCCATTTCTATTTTGCAAGTGTGGCCATTGCGCTCGCCAATGACCCACTTCCCTACAATATGCACACTGATTTAGTCCCAGAGGCCCTACATGCATGTTGGAATTACTCCTCCCTTGCGCATTTCCTCTCCCTCTATTGTGGCCCGCTACCTGCTGAAGTAACACCCTCGTTTTCAAAATTACCCTATCCTTCGCCTCTTTCTCTTTCTCTGTATTCACTCTATTCTCATAATACTGGACCACGTGCAATACTTCACTCAATGATTTTGCCTGCCATGCACTTTCAAATGTCATTATCAGGTTTTGAATTGGAGGTATTAATCCCCTCACATATTTATCAACAAATAGTCTTTTCCCTGCCTCAGTGCTTTCATCCTGCCCACTGAAATCTGTAAACACTTCCTCAAATCTATTGAAATAATCTGTGGCTAACTCATCTTTGCCTTGAACACATGCAGTTAGTTTGTCCCATACAATTCTTTTTTCTGGAACTATCTCCTTCAATTTTTGTATTATTCGTCCTGGTAATGCTGCCATATTTGGCGATGGTTTCTCGCCTGCTTTCCTGTCCGCATCTTCTTCTGCAAAACTCTCCCATGTGTCACCAAAACTTTCCTGATCATTTACTTTTCTTCTTTGCTTCCATATCTGCTGGCAAAATTACTGGGAATATTAGGTCAATATCATTCATAGTAAAGATGAACAATCTCAAATAGGACTCTATTTCTTTATAGAATTACGCCAGATTTTTCCTCAAATCAGGGATTGTTTGTTTTATATTATTCACCTCTTGTCTGGAGAAAGGGACATGTACATACGGTGCTGTATAATGCGCTTCTGTTACCTGTGCTGGTTGATTACCTGATGAGGAATTTCTACTTTCGGCACAAAAGTAGGTGGAACTTCCCTCATGGGAAATACTGCACTTACTTTTCCTCCTCCCTCCCTCATATGCAATACTATCGCTAAGTCAAGCGATAAGGCTGTTTCTCCCGTTCAATAGCTCTCTTATATATTGCCATTAATTCGGGGGGCAAGTTTGTTTATTTTCTATATCTCTATCCTGCAAATATTCAACCATTACCTGCAGTGTTTTTCTCTTCATTGGCAATGTATAATGATCAAATATTTTGTGCACTTCCATTGTGGGAACACTAGGATCTGTAATCCATTTTAGCACCTCTCGTGTACATATTTTTCATTTTCTCACTAGCCTGTCTTGACGGCGGAAGAAATCGCTGCTGCACATATGGTACCGCCTCTTTCCTTTCTCTTCTTATGTCTATGTTTCTATACCCTGGCATGGAAAACATTTCAGCATATGCTTCATCAAGTTCAGTTTTAAATTCAAAAAGCCTGTCTACATGTTCCTTTATTTCTGCATCTCTCTCTCTCAACCGTGCAAAAGCATTCAAATCCCGCAACATCTGCGGCTGTACCATTCCAATCAACTGCTTCCATTTCTCCATTAAATATTCTCCCATTCATTCCAACAATACCTGTTTTTCAGAAGTCTTCCTGTAATCATACATCGAATCCAGCATCAATGTCTCATCATTTCCATCTATATACATCTCTGCCTGTTCTTTCAACTCCTTTCTTCTCTCCTTGCTGACCGTACTATGGGTTACTCTAGTACACTCACTTGCCGTACCGTCTTCTCAAGTGCAATAGGCGGAGGGGGAAGGAGAATGTCTTGGGAGGGAGGTACTGGTGTGGATGGAACAACGGGAATGGGGAGTGGTTGCTGCGGCTGTAAGACCTGCGGCTGTAATGGGGACTGGGCAGCAGGGAGGGGTTGGGCAATGGGCACTGATGTAATTCTATCAGTCTCCTTTTTTGGGCGCTCTTGTCTTTTCTCAGTTAATATTTTATTAATTAGTTCATCTGATGAATGCAATTCTAGTTGTGGATATATTTTATCTACTCCCATCTGAACACATCTGTCTGTCTTTCTTAAATTATCATCCCACTCCTTTTCATCCTGTTCTCTCACTCTCTCTGTTCTTGACTTGTGCCTGTGCGCATTTTTCTCTCTGCTTTTCCAATGAAGCATAGCTTCCTCCTCCAGTCTCTAATGACGTCAAATATCGCAGGGAATGCTTACTTCTTCAATAATATTGATTCCAAATAATCTATCTGCGCAATCTCATAACTCCCATGTTTTGGCCATTGTAAATCTTCGTCGTGTCTGGTTTGCTTATGTCAAATTTCACGAAACATTATCTCCCCTATACCATATTTTACGTACATCTCATATGCCGGCAATCCTACGGGTGGTGTAGCCTGGCCAGTTTCCAAAGATTGTCTACCGCAGTGGACAAATCCCACTACGCAGGAAGACAATACCCCAGGCATGTTTTAACCTTACCCTGGGTGTTTAATCTTGCAAGAGCAACTCTCAACCAATATCAGGGTTATTTAGAATCGGGGCACGACTCACCTGATCAACCAAGTCGTCTTTCAAGACGCAGTTCGTCCGTATACTGACGCAACAAAAATTGTCGTGTCTGCGTATCTTGGCTCACTCTGCCTCGTTTTGGGACCCTCACCTCCTTGTTCTCTGGCCGGATGCGTCGATCGGGGATCAGTTGTGTACAGACTGCAAAGGAGTCTCATCACTTTCACAGGGGCGACCCGAACACCTCTTGATCCTGGCTCGACCGTCTCGTCCTCGCTTCGTTTTCTCCTCTCACCTTCTTATATTACAACGTATACGATGGAACAAGTGGGGGAGGGTCCTTATTCGGGCGCCATTTTGATGGGGCCCGTAGGGGACCCTCACGTATGGAAATAAGGCACAATCACCACACACAAACTGATACGCCAGACACAAGGTTCAATTCCAAAAATCTAGGGTTTATTGCAAAGCAAATAGTCTCAGTTGGCCAACTGGGTCTCACGTCCCGCAACGTGTGTCTCCAGACCCTGTGGCACGCAAGAGAGCGAGTTTTCTACAACAGTTACATATATACAAAATCAACATCTTATTATCAGTAGTGACATATTCAATTCCGCCCATAATTTATTTCCTTTGAAATGGTTTAGCTAATTGACAATTATGATGAATATGACACCTTCAGACATTTATTCAGCAACAGTTTGCAATTTGCGGACTTGCAGTCACGATTCTTTGTTTTAGGGAACATAATGCTCTTGTTCTTACAAGCAAGCTGCGTGCAGGGGAGAGACACATTCCAGGCCTCACTATCTTCAAGTTTCTATTCGTGTGCTAGAGGTCAGCTCGATCTACAGGGGCTCAGTGACGGGGGGGCCGTAAAAGAGAGCATAATTCAAGCCATTAATTGTTTGTTTCTACCGTTTCTACCGCATCAGCAAGACTAGCTGGCACCTGCATAATGGTTAAATGCCTTGTTGCTTACTTCCAAGTACTTGTGAGGGAGGAGACCGGGCATTGCTGCCTGGGATGCCTGAGCTGCGTTTCAACATGTAACATGTGGCCTTACTCTATGCATGAGCAATAACGGAATAGAATACGCTTACAGCAGAGCAGTTTCAACAGAAAGCAAGAAGCAGAAATTAGTCAAAATGGCGAATTCTATTCCTACAAAATGGGCTCTCTCTGGTCATGCTCATGAGATGGAACTAATAATGCTGAACATATGAGGCGGTTGGTTTTCGGCCAACAAAATACATCACCTATGCTATGTGAGGGTAATTTCTAGACTCACACCTCTTCACCTTAAGAGCTCCTCCTCACTGATCTATTAAAAAAAAAATCTCAAGACCCATCTCTTCAACACTCCTTAGTCCTCGCTCAAAGGTCTCTTTTCAGATTTCCGCGTATCAATTTCCTTTTCATGTTAGTGGCCCTCATTACAAGTCAGGCGGTGGACCATGGTGCTATTAGCACCATGGTCCATGCTGGATTCCGCCATGGTGGATGGCGGAATTACCGCAGTAATTCCCCATTCACCATTTGCCCTTCCCCATTCCCATTTTTGCCCCATAGGGCATAATGGGGATGGGGAAGGCGCTAATTACGGCACCGTAAATTAGGGTGCCATAATTAGCACCAAGGTCGCTTAGCGCCTTGGACTTTAACACCTGCAAAAAGCAGGCGTTAAAGTGTGAATCAGGCGTTAAGGGTTATGAGGGCCATTGTCTCGTTTGTTTTCAACAAAACATAGTAACGTACAACTATAAAGATTTCCCCCCCTCCCATGTTCCCCCTGCCCACCTTTGAACCTCCCTCACCCGCTCCTCAGATCAAAACAAAAACCCATTCAACACAATTATTGCTTTCACTGTTCCACAACCAGAATGCACCGGGCCGACCAGGCTGTTGTCTTTCCTGTCTGTGGGCCTTATGACTAGTTGGGCGGTAATGCAGACGCTATTAGCGCCAGCGTTAATAGCCCTGCCGCCAAACCCCCCAGAGTTAATAGCGCGGGATCACGGGTTTGGCGGAACAGGTATTGCCCATTCCCCACTGAGCCCATTCAGGAATTCCCCATTACCCATTGGGCTCAATGGGGAATTTCCGTGCTCTTACCGCCGGCGGATTTCCTGGCGGCGGTAATAGAGTGAATTTTCAGCAGATTTCCCCCCAGCTCAGAGCTGGGGAGAAATCCGCCGAAGCCCTGATTTGGTGGACCCTTAAATCTGGCGGTAATAGCGCTACTGCCGTATTTAAGGGTTACAGCCAAACTCGTGATGAGGCCCTGTGTCTCGACTTTAAACCGGATGGGACAGTAAGTAGTTGACATAAGGGCTCCAGATATCTGGAGGTCTAGTGTGCAGGGGGAGTGTTCTAATAAAGTTAGATTCAATGTCATGACAATATGTAGTAGCTCTCCAGGTCAGGGAGTGCTAGTCCTCCTCTTGCTATGGGTTGGATGAGGCTGGAGTATGCCCCCTTGCCTGTTTGCCTGCCCAGATAAGTTCCAGGACGATGATGCACAGTTGTCTAAAGAAGCTTTTTGGTAACAATAAAGGGAGATTGACGAATAGATATAGTAGTTTGGGGAGTATTACCATTTTGACAGTCGAGGCTCTGCCCCAGAGCGTGAGAGGTAGACTCTTCCAACGGGTTACTTTCTCTGTGAGGGTTGCCATGGTTTTCTCGTAGTTGTCACGAAAGAGATCGTTGTGGTGTCTGGACAGCATAATTCCCAGATAACGTACGTTGGTTGTTTCCCATCGGAAATGGAAGTCATTTTAAAATTCTGGGGTGTTCTCCGTTAGTGGGAATATTATTGATTTGCTGGTATTTATTTTCAGCCCTGAAAAAGTGCCGAATCGTATTACTTCTCCCATGACTGCGTTCAGGTTCTCTGCCGGGTCTCTAAGTAGCAGGGCTACATCGTCGGCGTAAAGAGAGAATATTAATCTGTGTGGTCCCAACAAGATGCCCTTATCGATGTGCTTGCTCCGGAGGTTTGCAGCTAGCGGTTCCATAGCAAGGGCAAATAGTAGGGCTGACAGGGGGCATCCCTGCCTGGTCCCCCTTTTCAGCTCTATCGGTTCTGATTTCAACGACCCCAGGGTAATGATGGTCCATGGCTTGTTATATAAAAGTGAGACCAGCTAGAGAAAGTGGGTTCCCAGGCCCATTTTCCGGAGTACGGCAAAGAGATAGTGCCATTCAACGGAGTCAAATGCTTTCTCCGCGTCGAGTAGGATTGCTGCTGCTTGCACCGATGGTTCCAGTGCTTCAATGACACCGAATAGTCTCTGGATCCAGAAAGTTGTGTTCCGTCCTGGCACGAAACCGGCCTGATCTGCTAGCACCAGCCCAGGCATCAAAGGAAGGAGTCTTTTGATTAATATCTTGGCTAGAATCTTATTGTCTAGGTTTATCAGTGAGATCGGCCTGTACGAGGCGCTGTCCTCTGGAGGTTTCCCTGGTTTGTGCAGCAGTATCAGATTAGCCTCTCTCATTGTGGGGGGTAGGTGTCCTGCTGTGACAGCTTTGTTGTAAACACCCAAGAGGAGAGGGGTGAGGGAGGCACCCATTGCTTTATAGAATTCTCCGGTCAGGCCGTCCGGGCCTGGCGCCTTGGCCCCCAGTAGTTCATTTATGGCCTCCAGGATTTCTTCAGTCGTAATTTGTTTGTTAAGGTGGTCTCTCATTTCATCGGATAACCAGAAGAGCTCAGTGTCGTCCAAATACTCCCGAAAAGCGCTGTATCACCTGCGCCACTTGAATTGTATAGTTTCTGATAAAAGTGTTGGAAGGCCTCCACAATTTCTTATTCTGTATATACCACTTTCCCTTGATGATCATGAATATGGTTGATCGTTGGCGGCTTCCTTTCCGCGACCGGCATCCTGGCCAGGAGGGCTCCCGGCTTTTGACCTTCTCCGTAATGGTACGTTTGGTGACCTCTTGCGAGATATCTGCTCTCGCGATCTGCATTCTCCCTGAAGGTCTCTAGCTCTTCTTTTAGCTGGGCTAGGACGGACTGGTCTCCTGTTTCCCCATATGTAGTTTCAAGAACCTTAAGCCGGGATTCACTTTTTTGCAGGTCACTCCTGATCGTCTTCAGGACGGCGTATTCTTTGGCGATACAGATGCCCCTTGTGTAACACTTCAGCGTTTCCCATAGCGTGCTGTATGACGGGGCCGATTCTTGGTTGATATCAGGAATTAATTGATTTCTTCCTGGAGTTCCTGGGTGAACACCGAATCTTGAAGGGCACCAGCTTTAAACTTCCATGGTCTTCTATTTCCGCTGCTGCCAGCCGGAGTAATTTCCAGCAGTAACAGGGAATGGTCAGAGATGGTGCGAGGTAAGATCAAGCAGTCGGCCCATTTCAGCACGCTGGTTCTAGACACCAACAAGTAGTCCAGCCGTGAATCTGTCCCATGTACCCACGAGTGGAAGGTGTATTCACGGGAGGTATGGTGCTTTCGCCTCCAGATATCTACCAGGTCGAATGTGTTGCAGATTTCTTGGATTTGGGCGCTCGCTTTAGAGCGCGCACACAATGTTTCTTCGGATTTGTCTATGCTGGGATCTAACACCGTATTAAAGTCACCTCCCGATATAATCGTTGCAATGTCAATATTTGCTAAATGTTGTAGTATCCAGTCAAAGGGGTTAGTCGTGTCGATGTTCGGGCCATAAGAGTTCTTGAGGGCTATGCAGACGCCCGCTAGAACACCGTGGACCAGCAAAGATCTTCCATCAGAATCTCACGAGACCTCAAGGAGCCTGAAGTTTCAATTTTCATGGATCAGCACCGCCACCCCTCTGGCGTAAGAGGAAAACAACGAGTAGTAACAGTGACATCCTCCCAGTGGTGCCCATTTGTTTTCAGTAGAGCGGGTGAGGTGGCTTTCTTGGATCAAGGCGATGTCCACCTTGTGTCGTTTCAGATATAGCGAGATCCTCTTAATTTTTGCTGGATTGCTAGCCCCCCTGACATTCTACGTAATCAACTTGAACTGGCTACAGCGTTATCATGAAAAACTCGGATCTGGAGGAGCAGTGACTGTACTTTGCCAACGAGAAGTGCTGTCTTGGTGATAATAGGTGAATGTCTATGTGGGAACGGGTAAGAAACTAGTCCACAACCTTCACAATGACCCCAACACGAGTCTTGATCCCTCCCATCCCCTTCCCAACAGGCAACCCCCAACACGCCCGATAAACCCGCCCCCCCCATCAATCTAACAAGTAACTTGCGCTGTGCTCGGGGCGTAAGTGCCGTCAAGAATCACTGGCCCCGATGTATATCCACAGAAGTTTGTGCTTGTGTGAACGTCTGCAAAGTTTGGTTAGATGCTAGTCCTTTATGCTTGTGTTGACTCAGGTGGGTTTTCTCCCGTTTCTTTCTCTCCTTTGCGGTTTAGGATCTTCACACTGGGGACAACAGCCAATTTTGTGGAGGAACATGCTTGCTTCTTCGGGAGAGGAGAAAAACTGTGTTTTATCTTCTTGGAGCACTCGTAACTTGGCCGGAAACAGCATTGAATATTTTATTTGCCCATCTCGTAGACGACGCTTCACCCCAGCGAAGGCTCTGTGTGCCGCTTGCACGGACGCAGAGAAGTCTGGGAAAATCTGAATCTTATCACCGCCGTACTGAAGATCGCCTTTCTCTCTGGCCAGGCGTAGAATAGTGCAGCGGTCACGATAATTCATGAGCTTAGCGATAATGGGGCAAGGTGCCGCCCAGGCACAGGGCGGGTAGTCGGTATCCTATGCGCCCTTTCCACGACGAATAGAAGGGAAAATGCAGCCTCACCGAACAGATCTTTACACAGCATCTCCACAAAGTCTTCCATCCTTGTTGGAATGTGCCGTTCTCTCACTCCAACCAACCTGATATTGCTCGACGACTGCGCCCCTCTAAATCTTCGTTTTTAGCAGCCACCTCTTTCATCTGGCGCTCTAGCGCTGTAACTCTGAGCGTCAGGGATGAAGCGCCATCATCCAGGTAGGAAATTCTTTGCTCAGCTGCATTCAATCTTTCGCCGTGTTTATCGATGCGATGCTGTAGCAGGTCCACTTTGGTGGAGAGGGCATCCATTTTAGAGTCGAGACCCCCTATACCTGCTTTCAGATCCAGCAGGATTTCCTTAATATTGGAAGTAGTGAAACGACCAGGGTCGTCTTCTTGTTCCATGGTAGATGCCTGAGCGGATGCCTGGTTAGATAGCCCAGGATTCTTCACTGTGGCCCACGCCTCAAATTTTAGCTTCCGCTGAGATTTATCCGTTTTGCCCATATTGATATCTTCAGCGCTAGGGTACTCCAAAGACCAAGGGAGTACCTGGGTGGGCGTGAGTGGTTATCAACCCACGCCCTGCGTGCTCAGCTACTGAAAAAGGCAATGAAGGCACTCTATTCCCCCCTCATTGACGCTCAGAGTGTCGTGGGTTCTCTAGGGGGGCACTAGCTCAAAGACAGTGCCCCTCGGCTCGACGAAGTTCTGTCACTAAAATATCAAAGTTTATTTGCCCCGCCACTGTGCCGCTTCACGTCACCACTGAGTGCTGCCAGTTGCTTTACAGGACAGTGTTCACCTGAGGAACTGACAATTGTGTCAGCCCAAATGGGTGGGAGGGAGGGGCTCCACAAGTTCGACCGGTGGATGGGAGCGCTGCAGGAAGGAAGAGGTCCCGCCCTTATATTTCCTTGGGGCACACTGCAGTCCGGTGAGACCTTCCCTCTCCAACGGCAGCTTACTGCTCCTCCCCCACTGCACAACAGGTGGGACAGAACTCTGCTGCAATTCAAATTCTGGGGCCAGTAGCTACTCAGCAGGTCATGAGCTAAGGGGGGGTCTGCCGTACCAGTCCAGATCAAGGACATTAAGAACAAAAAAAGAAACGCTGCACCAAAGGTGGGATACTCCGCTCACCAGCTACAGTAATGGAGCGGGGACCCGCTCCTGGGCAGCTTGATCTGCAGCACCTCTCAGCGGGAGCACTCCTGCATGCCACCTGATGCTGTGTTCCTGGCTCTCCTTCTCTCCTGGCTCCCTACTGCCTCCACTTCAGGCGCCTCTGCCACTCTGGAGGTCCTCCAGCCCCCCTCGCTCTCTTTGTGCAGTCTTGGCAGTCTAGTCCAGGACCTGAGCAGTGGGGGGGGGAACACCACGCCACAGGACTGGAGCGGGACCTCACCCCCGAGCTCCCGCGGCTGTTGCTCCTCGCCCGATCCCGCTCCGTGCCGCACTAGCTGGTGGTGACCCGCAGCGGGGTGCTCCAGCACCACCGCCCGATGTCGTGGGCCGGGGTTCTCCCCCTCCCCCGGCCCCCAGGCCAACGCTGCCTGCAAGCTCTCACTCCGGCACCCAGAGACGGGCTCCCGACTGCCTCCGCCTCAGGCGCTACTGTCACTCCCGGGGATCTCCAGCAGTGTTCGGGCACCTTGTTTGATATCTGCAAGCCCCGCTTTGGGTGGTCGCCAATGCAGACAGCGCAGGGGCAGCCAGTGTATGCCAGCAGTCCGAGGTGGGTCCAACACGGTGTCCTGTTGCCTCGGCCCTCTCGGGTTATTAGTAGGTTGCAGCTTCTAGTTTCCACTCGCGGCTCAAGTTTTGACAAGTGTCTTGTTTACTTTGTTAGCTGGATCTCGGGAGGCTCATCTGTGCACACACAAGCACAGCTTTTTCAGGATGTTTTAGAGCACAGCACAGAGCTTGCTAGTGAGCTGCCATCTTGGATGGCTCTCTAGCGCCCTCCCTATTGTCTCGTTTGTTTTATGTGCTCCGTGAGGCCTCCGGGCGATTTGGCACGTTACTAAGAATTGAAATAAATAAATTTATAAAATAAATGTTGGACAACTAAAACTATGTGCCTTTGCAAAAACCCATTGAATTTGTTTCTTGAAACTGGACTTACTTTACGCTGGAGAACCAACATGACCAGACAGAACAAAGTTGTAACCATTGTATTTTGTAGACTGGAAAACATTTGAAGTATTTAAGGACAATATTGCTGTATTTGTCAGGCGGCGTGTGGCCGAAGCTCATGGCGTAGAGATGTGTTCACACTGAGCTCCTGTCCAGATCCTGATCAAGATCCTTAACATGAACGGCAATAGTAGCGAAAACATAGAAAACAAGCAATTCCCCATAAAGGAAGGGATCCTACCCTTAATCGGTGAAAGATTGGAAAGAATCAGAGCGGACGTCCAGTAAACAAATTCTTCAAACTGGTGCCCCTGGGGCAAACAAAATGGTGGGCGGCCTCAATGCTTGAGTGAGGAAAGGAGGAGGGACTGAGGTGTGTGATGGCCGGACTGCAAGCGGACAGGGTGTCAAGCGCTGCCCCAGGATTGCGCTCAAGCAAAAGGCAATTAGATTAGTAGCCCTCCAAAATAGAATGGTGTTAGACATCATTTTAGCTGAGCGTGGTGAAGTATGCAAAATGGTGGGATCTGCATGTTGTGTTTTTGTACCAGACTCCTCCCCCACCATATTTAAGGCAATTCAGAATGTACATACTCTAAGCACTGAAGTACATGTCCCAGAGGGAAATTGGAATCTAAGTACATGGTTCTGGGATTTGATGCAATCTTGGGGTTGGAAAATGTTCACAGTCTTAATGGTGATCCTTGGTATTTTTCTGTTCTGCTGTTGTTGTACACAATGTCTGCCTGTCATATGTTTCATGATAGGAGGATGTTGTGCACAAGTAAGAGGTATACTAGGATCTAATATACAAATGCCTGAAAAAGCGACCAATTCCTTAGTAATGCAGGAAATTGCTATCATGATTGAGTAATGCTCTTGGCGTAGGCCAAAAGGAGGGTTTGTCAAACTATATTCGCATAATACCGCCTGATTATAAACATTGGCCTTAGCGCATTCGCATTTGTACTGAAAGCCGCGTTTAAACAGACCTGAATAGAGTTGATTGCGCTGCCATCTTAGAACCATCCGCCATTTTGATTCTAACTCCTGTTTTCTGTCCTAAAATGTTAAACTGTGTTTTTGGCTGCAGCAGAGCAAAATGAACTTTGAACTATGTTAACATTGAGGCTGCTGAGAGCAGAATGTTTGTCTTGTGCTAAGAAACCTTGGAGCCAAAGTGAACCTCAATGCAAGTGTTGTCTGCACCAATAGCTTCATCCTTATACAAACACTGGAAATTAATGTTCCTTGGGCCTCGTCAGTCTGGTTATTGTGCCTGTGCCATGGCGTGGCCGGAGCTCAAGGCGTAGAGATGTGTTCACACGGAACTCCCGTCCACATCCTGATCAAGATCCTTAACACGAATGGCAATAGTAGTGAAAACAGAGAAAACAAGCAATTCCCCATAAAGGAAGGGATCCTACCCTTAATCTGTGAAAGATTGGATAGAATCAGAGCCGGCGTCCAGTAACGAATACTTCAAACTGGTGCCACTGGGGCAAACAAAATGGCGGGCGGTCCCAGCGCTTGAGTGAGGAAAGAAAGCAGGAGGGACCGAGGTGCGTGGCTGCCGAACTGCAGGCGGACAGGGCATCAAGCGCTGCCCCTGGATTGCGCTCTGCGGCCGAGGAGACAGCTATCTGGGATGCCAGCAGATATCAGGACATGCATGTGGGACCAGCGACCGACCCTGGGGGAGGGAGCTGAGCCCTGCAAGAGACCGGGCGGTCCAGCGCACCCAAGAGTGGTAGCGGGAAGATAACGACAAAGTGTGGGTACGTGTGCAGGAGGCTGCACTGACAACCAAGATCAGCAGTACCAGGAGGCTGTGAAGCTGGTGAGACACAAGAAGGACCCTGACTGCGAGGAAACAGCCTGAGAAGCCGGCTGCACATCACTGGCTGCATTAGGAAGAAGGTAGGCGGAACAGAGCTATTGGGTGAAAGAACGAGGAGCTCACCATACACAAACCTCCTGGTGGATGAAACCCTGCGCAGTGGGGGAGAAAGGACGGAGTGGAGAGGCACGACGACCACAAGCACGGAGCAGGGAAGGAAGGTAGGACCCACTCTAATGGGTGCTAACGTAGCAGTGGCGCAGGGAGTAAATGCACAGTTGCCCTGATGAGTAAAGTGACAACCTAAGGCCACAGACTTAACAGCGGGACACAACACTTGGGGAGCAAGACGAAATTGAAGTGTAACCCATGAAATCTATGAAATCTGCACAGTATTGGATGAGCTGCTGGTACGATTGCTGAGCATTGACTTGTGGGGTCCTCTGCCCTAAGTTGGGATTTCAAAGCCAAAGCACACAGCAACACAGCACACAGAGTGGCTCATAGAGAACGCTGCGCCAGGATAGGGGAAGCCACATGTGGGCCGGAGCGGATACCAATGCTACATGGGCAGACTGCTGAAACCCAACCACTCTTACTAAGGTAGGATGGGGCACCTATGAACACAAGTGAGTCACCCCTAGTTGCGCAGGTCAAGCCACACAGTAAGCAGAGACACAAGGCATACAGCAGCTGCAAGGCTGTTCTACAGGTCGCTGGGATGCTAATGGGTGGTGGCACACAGACTGGAGGAACATAGGTTAAACAAGCACTGTGGGATCTGAACACCTGGGCATGTCAAAACGAATGCTGTGAATTTGCTGGTGTACAGCAGCTCAATGCTAAGCAGAATAACCTGTGGTAAAGGCATCTGGGAATAAGCCACAGGGTGCTTAAGGACGACACTAACTGGACTGCATGGCGGAGAGGTGTCACTGATCACTGGACTCCTTGGTGGCCCGCAGGACAAAGACACGAAAGGTTGGAGTAGTGGGTCCGCAGTGCCATGCAGCGGAGGTGGGACCATCAAATAATTAGGCCGCACTGAGGGCTGGTGCATCAAAGCCTACACATAAAGCAGCACGTGGGGTCAGCAGTTCAGTGACAAAACACTACCCGCCATCATAGCACCAGTGAAACGCACGGTGGGGCTCAGCAACGGAGGTGGTGAAGCAACATCCCAGAGAGCACCCATAACCACAGCGCTGGGATGGGCAGGAACTACAGCAAAGCTGTCGACAGAAACTACTGCTTGGTCCTAGAGGCACGCAAAACTGTGTGCTAAAAGGAATGAGGTGCCCACCATCAAATACTGCGGCATGCCCCTGCCTAAAGGGAAAAGCAAAGGAAAGGTTACAATTATGGACTCCTTCAATGCCGCCACACCCAAGGGGCAACCACAGGTCAATCCAATGGCACAACCGGCTCAGCCAGACAAGGAAGCAGGGGCCAAGGAAAATCAGGTACTGGACATGATTGCGGTCCTGAAAACCTTCATAGATACGGAAATTGAGGAGGTCAAATCTGACGTGCAGCTAATGCGGCAAGACATCCGCAACCTCATGGAAAGAGTAATGAATACAGAGAAAGACCTGAGGGAAACAATGGACACCACCAAAGATCTAGAGAAGAGATTATCAGAACTGAAAAGAAGGAACATGGCACTCGAAGCCAGGGCGGAGGACTCTGAGGGCCGTGCTCAGCGGAACAACATGCGTCTGCTTGGAATTCAAGAGGGGATGGAGGGAATGGACCCCACAAACTTCTGTGGAGAACCTAATACTACAAGAAATGGATGCAGCCAATCTCTCACAGGGCTTTGTGGTGGAGAGAGCCCACAGGTCCTTACAGAAGAAACCACCTCCTGGCTCACACCCCTGCCCCATGGTAGCAATAATACTCAACTTTCGTTGTAGGGAGGCCATCCTAAAATTCTCAAGAGAAGGTGGGGAGATCTGCCGAGATAACTCCAACATAGCCATATACCCGGATTACACACCTGTGGTCCAACGGGCGAGGAACTCCTTTGTGCCAGTTAAAGTGAGGCTTAGGCAATTAAATCTTAAATACATGCTAATGTATCCATCCAGGCTCAAAGTAATCTACAAAGGGCGGCCAGTATTTCTTGAGATACCTGCAGCATCCACAATGTGGATGGAACATAACAATTTGGATCCAGGGGAAGAACAGGTTACCTGAGCGGCGCCTGGATGGAGCAGATAAGAAGGGAAGGGGGTGCTTGCCTTTGGAAGTGGAGAGAGCTGGGGTAATTGTTGAAAGTACATATTCATTGCAGTTAAGATATAACATATGTGGCAGGGAGTGAACCGGGACACTTGGCCACAGGCGAAGACCCACCCCACAAACTATTAGGTGCCTGCCTGTTTCTGACACTGCACCACTTGCACATGATGACCCAGATGGGCATAAAGGGTGCGAGGGTGCTCGAGCACCGCAGTTGGAGAGAGGCTGCTTAGCGTAGTTATTTGGTTTTGGTTAAGTGTTAATTACCGGCTGCAATGGTTAGGTGCAGTGGGTTAGGTATGGTTTGTGTTTTGAAAGGTTGTATGGTCTTCAAGGAGAGATTGGTGCTGTGGCTGGGGGTGCCCGATCAGGGAAATGCAGGAACTGAGAGAAAACAAGAAGGGGTGGGAGGTGGGGCAGAAGGGTGTGGTGGGGAGGGGGCAGAATGAATGGGAGCTATGCTAGATGGAAATGGAGGCTGATATAAAAATACTGACATGGAATGTCAGAGGGAGAAACAGAATCAAATCCTACTTGAGGAGAAAGAAAGTCTCCATAGCACTGTTGCAGGAAACCCACCTCACTGCTGAGGGTAATAGCAAAGTGTCGAGCCACTGGGGCAGACAGGGGTTTGGGGCTACGTACTCTAAATATGCCCAGGGGTATACACGTGGGTAAACAAAGCCGTGCCATTCAGGCTTTTTCGCAAAAGAGGTGGATGTGGAGGGGAGGTACCTGATACTCAGGGGGAGCATAGAGCAACTAGAAATCTGTATAGTTAACTCTTATCTTCCTAACCATGGGAACGCAGCGTATCTGTCCAAGCTTGGCGTGAAGCAGGCCCCATATCGGGAATGTTTTTTCATTGGGGGGGTTAAACTGTGTTCGAGACCCCACACTAGACAGGTCCAACCCGCCGCTACAATGGCCAAAACTGACCTCGTCTACGCTAAATGCAGTAATAAAGGACCTGGACTTGGCAGAGGTATGGAGGGAAATGCATCCAGAGGGCAGGGAATATTCTTATTACTAATTCCCCCATGAGTTATACACCAGAACTGATTACCTACTGATTGACAGAACGCACCTACCCCAAATAGTGTCAGCGTCTTACCTAGGCAGAACAATCTCAGACCACTCACCACTGCTCATGGAGTGGAAGATGAGGGGTCCTAGACCACCTCTATCGCTGTGGCGTATGCCGACAGATGCCCTCACAGATAGGGCTTTCAGAGAGGAACTTAGGAGCAAGATAGAGGAGTACAAGGACACCAATGTGGTGAGTGTAAAGGGCTGGAACACAATATGGGAGGCAATGAAGGTGGTGGTCAGGGGAGAAGTTATTGCCAGAGTGGGCGGTATGAGGAAACTACTCAAGGGTGAACTGGAAAAGAGAGAGGGGAGAATCAAACAATTGGAGGCTCACACCCCAAAAACCAGCGAGGCGGAACTGGAGCTAGCAAAGGTGAGGGCGGAATGCCGTAATGCCTGCGCTAGACTATCAACGTTTGATTACATAGCCAAGACCACAAAGGCCCATGCGGAGGGTAACACGCCGGGTAGGCTGTTATCATGGCTGTGCAAGAAGGAAAATCCAAAGCATCTGATCACGGTAATTAAAGACAAAACTGGTGTTACACACATCACACAGTCGGCAATAAATGAAGCGTTCAGAGACTTCTATTCCCAATTATACCACCATGAGAGACAGGTGCCCCAAGGTGAGATACAGGGCACATTGGAAGAGATATGGCTTCCTTCACTGGAAGCCACCCAGCGAGAAATTCTGGGTGCGGAGCTAACAGTTGAAGATATACAGAAGGAGATTCTGTCATTGGCCACATGCAAAACCCCAGGGAATGATGGGTTGCCCCCCGAGTTCTACAAAGTGTACATCCCAGAGCTGGCCCCACTTCTGCACAAAGTGTTCAAGGAAGCATATGATCTAGGGATACTACCTAAAAGCATGAGGGAGATGCTGGTAGTACCGATCCCAAAACCTGGGAAGTTCACGGAAGAGTGTGGCGTTCAGGCCGTTGGTTATGCTGAACTATGACATCAAAATACTTACAACTATATTGGCCAAACAGCTGTCGAAGGTCATAGGGACCATGGTGCATGGGGACCAGAATGTGTTTGTACCGGGCAGGAGTACGGCGGGGAACCTACAAAGGCTGCAACATATTATTGCGCAGACAACAGATGCGCGTGAGCAATACGCTGTGATCTCCTTGGACACTATAAAAGCATTTGACTCCATATATTGGGAATGGTTGATCGCTACTCTGGGACAATTTGGGCTTGGAGAATGTTTTATAAGATGGATTAAACTACTCTATGAAGCACCGGTGGTGAGAATAAAAACAGGGAGGGAGGTATCGGCGTTATGGGATATCCAGAGAGGCACCAGGCAGGGTTTCCTGCTGTTGCCAATGCTCTACATCTTGGGCTTGGAGCCGGTGGCTATATATATTAGAAAGCAGTTTTTTGACATGGGCATAATAGTGTGAGGAGAATACCATGTTGTGTCACTGTATGCGGACGATGTATTGCTCTATCTAAGAGATCCACACCTCAATGTACCAGTGATCCTGGAGGTGTTGCAGAACTTTGCGTGAATATCAGGGATCCATTCCAGCACGGAAAAATTGTGTATATTCCCACTGGCAGGGCTAGCAGGGGAGAGTGAGGAGAATCTTCCAGAGGTTGAGCTCCGGTGGCACGGGCACACGTTCAGGTATTTGGGAGTAAACATCTGGCACAAACCAGAACAGATGCATGGGGGTAACACAGTGCTGGCAGTACAGGGGCTTAGGAACTCTATGAAGTTCTGGGCTGCCGCTGTCGGTCATGGGCAGAGTGGCCATCGTCAAAATGATAGTCCTCCCAAGGTTCTTGTACTTTTCCATAATGTCCTTTACTACATACCAACTGCTTTCTTTCACTTGTTGGAAAAGCTATTGAGGGAACTACTGTGGGGTACTACCAGGCATAGACTGTCCCTGAACATCCTCATGCTACTATACAAAACAGGTGGGGTCCAACTACCGGACCTGGAAAGATATTTCTTGGCTGCGCAACTTAGTTTTGTGGCCAAATGGCTGGCGGACCAGGCTACCTCCGAAGCAAAAATCCTTAAATGACTAGTAGCACCAGTGCGCCTAAAGGAGGTGCTATGGGTACCACTGAGGTGCCTTGGGACACCACCGATGATTGTGAAGCTAGGCAGGAAGGTTTGGGGCAGAGCCTTGAAATGAATGGGACAGGACCATCCTTATTCACCTGACACCCCATCGCTGCAGATGTATGTGCAACCAGAGCAGACCTGGCAAGAACCAGACTATGGGAGAGACATGTCATTTACACCTGGGGATCCATGTATGAGGAAGGTTCTTTCAGGGATTTTGATTCCATGGGGGAAAAGGAGGGATTGCCCAGGGGTCAGTTCTTTGGTACCAGAAGGTTAGGAGAGTGACGAGGAACATCTGGAAACCTTGGCCAGAAGAGAAGAGGCGGTGCCAATGTTAACGTTGCTTCACAACCTAGGGGACGGGTGGAAACCGGTGTCCAGACTCTATGGCCAACTCGCAGACAGACCTAATCCTGGAAGTGATGTGATGAAGCAAGGGTGGGAAAAGGACCTGGGCATTAACATAACGGAGAAAGAGCGGGAGAGAATACTGGAATACTCCCGGGAAGTGTCCAGGAATGCTAGGTTATAACGGATCCAGCTCAATGTCCTTTACAAAACATATATGACACCTAGCAGAATAGCCAGATTTAGTAATGCCACAGACCCACTGTGCCCCTGGTGTAAGTCGGAAGGCGCAGACATGATGCACATGTTCTGGGAGTGTTTGAAGGTGTGCTGCTTCTGGCACAAGATAGAGCAAGCGTGCAGGAGGGCTGGGATGACGAGATATGAGTGGAAACTGAAGGAATGCTTGCTGGGTGCTTGCCCGAGAGCTAGTAAATTTAGGCACCTTATCAAACTCATGGACATATTATGTGTGCTGGCCAAGACGGCTATTGCAATGGCGTGGAAAAAGCCTGGGGACCCGCAATATGCCAGATGGTATAGTGATCTAGAGCACTGGACGGAAGCGGAAACCAGTGTATGGGGCAAAGGTGTGGTTAGGGCAGATGGGGAGGCGAGCCCTGCTTACGAGGCCTAGAAGACACTGGTCTGGGACATGTTCCACCCTTCAGATGATAAACCCCCATGAGGGAAAAGGCCTATGTATGAAGGGACAGGAACAACTGCGACTTAGCCGGTGACGGCAGGGTATACACGCATTTCACCGCGGTATTTTTCATCGTGGTTTTTTCATCGCCGTTTTTTTTTTCTCGGGAAAAAAATCATTGTTTTTGGGGGGGGGTTAAAAAATTAAATATATGGTTGTGGGTGTAAGGCAGGGGTGCACAACTGATTTTGACAGAGGGCCGAAAGTACCTTACATGAGGGCTATAGTGGGCCGAAGAGTAAATGTGGGCGGGGCGGTAGGCGGGGCGTGGCAGGAGGCTTTTTAAACCCCCAATTTGTACTAAACACATGGAAAAGGAATGTTTTTGAGGGGTAACGATTTTTATTTGCATTTCAAACTTACATTTTGTACTAAACATTTTCCATTGTTATAATTTATTTCTATTTAGTTATTGTATCTCGCCTGTTTAATTAACTTATATACATTTTATTGACCCTAGATTGGACATGCCGTTATTTTGGACTGCTACAGTTTGCTAGTTGGGTTGCCCAAGAGGAGTATGGCCTTCTTTGAGTCAGGTTTCCTCAAAAAGCCAAAGATGAACATCTCCTAACTGTGCCTGTTTTAGCTTTATTATTGGGTTCACTCTTGGAGTGCAACACTATGCCCCATGGCCCCCTCACCCCCAACCAAACACTATGCGCCATGGCACCCTCACCCCCAAGCAAACACTATGCCCCAGGGCCCCCTTACCCCCAACCAAACACTATGCCCCATGGCCCCCTCACCCCAACCAAACACTATGCCCCATGTCCCTCACCCCCAACCAAACACTATGCCCCATGGCCCCCTCACACGCAACCAAACATTATGCCCCATGGCACCCTCACCCCCAACCAAACACTATGCCCCATGGCCCCCTCACCCCCAACCAAACACTATGCCCCATGTCCCTCACCCCCAAACAAACACTATACCCCATGGCCCCCTCACCCCAACCAAACACTATACCCCATGTCCCTCACCCCCAACCAAACACTATGCCCCAGGGCCCCCTTACCCCCAACCAAGCACTATGCCCCATGACCCCCTCACCCCCAACCAAACATATGCCCCATGGCCCCCTCACCCCCAACCAAACACTATGCCCCATGGTCCCCCTCACACCCAACCAAACATTATGCCCCATGGCACCCTCACCCCCAACCAAACACTATGCCCCATGGCCCCCTCACGCCCAACCAAACATTATGCCCCATGTCCTTCACCCCCAACCAAACACTATGCCCCATGGTCACCTCAAGCATGCACCCATACAAAAACGAACCCCCCACCCCCCAACTCAGCACACACACAAGCATGCACCCATACAGACCCGAACCCCCACCCCCAACTCAGCACACACACAAACATGCACCCATACAGACCCGGACCCCCCAACTCCAAACCCCCACCCCTCCAACTCAGCACACACACTCTCAAACATGCACCCATACAGACCCGAACCCCCCACCCCCCAACTCGGCACACAAAAAACATTCAAATCAAAACATTCATACACATCCGACACCCCCCCACCCCCGCATCTCAACACACACACAAAATACATTCCAATACAAACATTCATACACATCCGACACCCCCCACCCCCGCATCTCAACATACACACAAAATACATTCAAATCCAAACATTCATACATCCAACACCCCCCCACCCCCGCATCTCAACATACACTGAAAATACATTCAAATACAAACATTCATACACATCCGACACACCCCCCACCCCCGCATCTCAACATACACTCAAAATACATTCAAATCCAAACATTCATACACATCCGACACACCCCCCACCCCCGCATCTCAACATACACACAAAAAACATTCAAATACAAACATTCATACACATCCGACACACCCCCCACCCCCGCATCTCAACATACACACAAAATACATTCAAATACAAACATTCATACACATCCGACACCCCCCACCCCCGCATCTCAACATACACACAAAATACATTCAAATACAAACATTCATACACATCCGACACCCCCCACCCCCGCATCTCAACATACACACAAAATACATTCAAATACAAACATTCATACATCCAACACCCCCCCCCACCCCCGCATCTCAACATACACACAAAATACATTCAAATACAAACATTCATACACATCCGACACCCCCCCCACCCCCGCATCTCAACATACACACAAAATACATTCAAATCCAAACATTCACACACATCCGACACCCCCCCACCCCCGCATCTCAACATACACACAAAATACATTCAAATACAAACATTCATACACATCCGACACCCCCCACCCCTGCATCTCAACATACACACAAAATACATTCAAATACAAACATTCATACATCCAACACCCCCCCACCCCCGCATCTCAACATACACACAAAATACATTCAAATCCAAACATTCATACACATCCGACACACCCCCCCACCCCCGCATCTCAACATACACACAAAATACATTAAAATAAAAACATTCATACATCCAACACCCCCCCACCCCCGCATCTCAACATACACACAAAATACATTCAAATCCAAACATTCACACACATCCGACACCCCCCCACCCCCGCATCTCAACATACACACAAAATACATTCAAATCCAAACATTCACACACATCCGACACCCCCCCACCCCCGCATCTCAACATACACACAAAATACATTCAAATCCAAACATTCACACACATCCGACACCCCCTCACCCCCACATCTCAACATACATACAAAATACATTCAAATCCAAACATTCATACACATCCAACACCCCCCCACCCTCCCATCGCAACATACACACACAAACATAAAGCAAAACAGACCTGACACACAAACACAAACAGACCACTTACCGGAGACGTGCTGGAAGGCAGGTAAGCGGCAGGTAAGCTGGAAGTCACTGGAATCGTACTACGGCTGGCGTGGTCCAAGGCTGAAATGCCTTCCGGCATCAAGCCTTATGGACCACGCCAGCCATAGTGCTGGCTCTCCATTGGTGCAGCACACACGCACTACGTGGCTCGTAGGAGCGACGTGGTGCGTGTGTGCTGAGTTAATGAGGGCCAGTGTTTTGTCCGGCCCGGAAGACAACAAAGACTTTCCTAATGGAGGGCGGCCGCGGGCTGCCCTCCATTAGGAAAGTCTTTGTGCCTCGCGGGCCGGACAAAAGAGCATGGCGGGCCGCAAGTGGCCCGCGGGCCGTATGTTGTTCACCCATGGTGTAAGGGAATAAAAAAAAAAAGGGGAGGCTTGTAGAGGTAACCACCCCAACAAAAAAAAAGAAAAACTATGACTTTTTCGAAAAAAAACGGCGATGAAAAAACCTGCAATGAAAAATACCGTGGCAAAATCACATAGAACCGACGGCAGAGGTCACTTCACTGGAGCCCTCAGACCCCCTGGCTTCTGGCGCACCCTACATATTGGGCCCCCTGAAGCACAGTGTGATTGCCCTTATAAACACGATTGAAAATTGATGACCACTTGTTGTTACCATACTGTTTTTCGTTTTTGTTAAAGTACAATGTATGCTATAAATGCTGATAAAAACATTTTAAAATAAAAATAACATTTAAAACAAATGGTTGTATTTATCATGTGAACTGGGCAAGATATTAACTTGGAGAAGGGCTGGATGATGTGGCCGGGACTGTGTATAACTAATGCATGCTTCATGATGTCCAGCACTCTCTTCCCTCACAGTGTCTGCTGGTACACACTGCGAGGCACTTGATAGCCAGATAGCTATCTGTACTTTGATTAAAAAGTATACTTATTACTCTGAACTCGTGATTGGCGTATTTCATTTTGGTGGTACTAAGCCTCGATATTCCTTTGGTCTTTCAACTTGTGTGGTATATGTGAACAGTTGGCACATTGGCTGGGATCATTCTATGCCAGTCAGTCGCATGGCACATATATTATAGGCTTCTGCATTGTCTGGTGTGTTGCTATTCCAGTCACTTGTGTGGTATATGTGAACAGTTTGCACATTTGCTGGGATCATTCTATGCCAGTCAGTCGCATGGCACTTATATCATATGCTTGCGCATTTGCTGGTATGTTGCTATGCCAGTCACTTGTGTGGTATATGTGAACAGTTTGCACATTTGCTGGGATCATTCTATGCCAGTCAGTCGCATGGCACATATATCATATGCTTGCGCATTTGCTGGTATGTTGCTATGCCAGTCACTTGTGTGGTATATGTGAACAGTTTGCACATTTGCTGGGATCATTCTATGCCAGTCAGTCGCGTGGCACATATATCATAGGCCTCCACACTGTCTGGTATGTTGCCATGCCAGTCACTTGTGTGGTATGTATGAACAGTTTGCACATTGGCTGGTATGTTTCTATGCCAGTCACTTGTGTGGTATGTATGAACAGTTTGCACTTTGGCAGGGAGCATTCTATGCCAGTCAGTCGCGTGGCACATATATCATAGGCCTCCACACTGTCTGGTATGTTGCCATGCCAGTCACTTGTGTGGTATGTATGAACAGTTTGCACATTGGCTGGTATGTTTCTATGCCAGTCACTTGTGTGGTATGTATGATCAGTTTGCACTTTGGCAGGGAGCATTCTATGCCAGTCAGCCGCATGGCAGATATATCATAGGCTTGCACATTGTATTTGTATTTGTATTTATTTATTTGTATTGCGCAGCCTGCCCACGGGCATCAGGGCGCATGTTTAGAAAGGTGGTTACAAGAAAGTGTTACAGCAGGCAGTTAGAGGTTACACTTATATATACATAAACATATGTAAATTATGTACAACATTTACAGGGGTAATATACAGATGCATTATATACAAGGTAGCCGGGAAGGTGCAGCATGCAGCCAGTGTTACATAGGACTGGCCGCCAGAGCGTCTTGCTCATGGAGCTAGTGTTTTGTTTTACTTTTGAAGGATTGGAGGGAAGGGACATTCCTGAGTTCATTGGATAAGGAATTCCAGAGCTTTGCTGCAAGGACTGGGAAGCTCGAGCCTCTGGCAGTTTGAAGCTTGAAACTGGGGATGATAAGTGTGTGCTCTTGTGCAGATCTTAAAGGTCTGGAGGCTGTGTGTTGGGTAAAGCGCGCTGATAGGTATGCCGGTGCAGCGTTATTCTGTGCTTTGTGACTAAGAACAAGTGTTTTGAGGGCGATGCGCCGTGCAATGGGGAGCCAATGTATGTTGCGTCTGGTGGAAGAGATGTGGGCGCGCCTGGGTATGTTTAGAGCCGCCCTGATGGCGTTATTCTGGGTTACCTGTAGTTTATCAATGTTTCTTTGGCTCGTTCCGAGGTGAAGGGCGTTGCAGTAGTCAATTTTTGATAAGATGAGGGTTCTGGCGAGAATAAGGCAGTTGTCCGTTGTTAAGAAGGGACGGCAAGCTGTGATCAGTTTACACGTATATGCGGATGCTGAGACTACTGAGTTGGTTTGTCTGTTGAGTGATAGGGTGAAATCTAGGTAAATACCGAGGGTTTTAGTGACATTAGTAACCTTGATAATGTTGCCATCAATGTTAAAGGCCTCATATTTACTGTCGAGTTTTGCGAGTTTGGGCTGAGAACCTAGGATGAGTATCTCAGTTTTCTCGTCGTTTAGGCAAAGCCCGTGGTGGGCCATCCACGCTTGGATGGCAGTGTAGACTGCATTAAGCGCTTTGGTGTCCGTTACATAATCCCCAGTGATAGGGATGAGTATCTGGGTGTTGTCCGCATAATTTGTGTAGGTGACACCCAGATAGTCAAGAATATCAAAGAGTGGTTTTGTAAATACGTTATAGAGCCTGGGTGATACGCATGAGCCTTGAGGGACTCCAAAGGGGACGTGAGCTGGATCCGCGGCGGCGAGTGGTGAGAAGACCCTCATGGACCTGTTTGCAAGGAATGAGCTGATCCATGAGTTGGCTGCATCAGAGAAGTGGGCTGCAATTTTGAGGTGCTGGCAAAGGATTTGGTGATCAACCAAGTCGAAGGCCGCAGAGAGATCCAGTAGGAGTAGGAGCGCTTGTTTACCCTTGTCTTTCATGTCCTCAATTTGGGTTTTTAGATCCATCAGAGCTGTCTCAGTGCCGTGCCTTGGGCGGAAGCCCGATTGTCTGAGGCCTAATAGGTTGTTGGTATTGAGGTAATCTTGAATTTGTAGATACGGAGCGGTCCAAGATTCTGAGGAGGTAGGGCACCGTGGTGATGGGCCTATAGTTGGAGGGATTGCTAGGGTCTAGGTTAGGTTTTTTGATCAAGGGGATTACCCAAGCATCCTTGAGGTTGTTAGGTACTATGCCAGATTTAAAGGAAGAGTTGATGGAGGAGGTGATGAAAGGGGCAAGGTCGTGTGCTGCTTCCTTTACGATTGGCAATTGGATGGTTTTAACTTCATAATGATGTTTTCCACTTCCTTAATGGTGAGGGGTGAGAAGCTGAAAGGTTGGAAGGAGTGTTTAGGTGATGGGATATTGTAGGATTGGAATTACCTACTGAGTCTAGGAGATGGGTTTTTTTGGCATTGATTTTAGCTTGGAGTGTAGTGATTTTGTTTAGTAATGCTTTTTGTATGTTAGCACACCATTCAACGTTGGGGGTACACTTGTCGAGAGGAGCAACTGGGGACTCTAATTCCTTGAGAATTATAAAGAGTTCAATCAAGGGAGGATGAGTGGGAGTAGTTTCTCAATAGTGATGTCCGTCTTGTTGCGAGTGAAGGTGGGTGGCGCGGTACAGGGTTTGTCTATGGGTTGGCAGGAGTTGATAGAGAATGTTATTTTATGATGGTCGGACCATGCACATGGTGACACTGAGATTATATTTAATTCGCAATTCAAGTCTGAAACCCAGTCTAGTGTGCGTCCCTTGATATGAGTAGGTTCATTGACATGTTGGGTGAGGCCAAAGTCAGAGAGGACACTTGCTAGGTCACAGGCTTTGGTATCTTTCGTATCCAGGTAGCCCAAATTGAGGTCTCCAAGTATAATGATTTGGGACTTAGGCTTCATGCTAGCTGCTAAAATGGCAGAGATGTCCTCTACGAATGTGGAAATGAGACTAGGTGGCCGGTAGATGAGGTGCACTGAAGCGGTATGGTTGTGTGAGATTGGGAATTTAATTGAGAGTAGTTCGGCGGAGGGCAACTGGTAGGTGTTCACAGCTCTCAGATTGAGAGAGTTCTAGAATATGAATGCTAATCCTCCCCCCTTGGTTTGATTAGTTTCCCTGTCGCACCTAATGATAGAGTAGTTGTCGGGGATGGCAAGGGTCAAGGCAGGACCTGAAGCCTCATGTAACCAGGTTTCTGTGATTGCCAGGAAATCAAGGTTTTCGGTCACAATGAAGTCTGCGATGTCTAGCGCGTGAGCGGGGACAGAGCGGGCGTTGATGAGCGCACCTTTGAGTTTAGCTTGGGTATTGGGGGTGTTGGCTGGGGGGGCCTCTGTCGTTGAAGGGGCTGCTAGGGTAGAGGTATTATTCTTGATGGAGTTAGCTGGATTGTCCCTATTGTCTGTGTTCACATGATAGGACCAATGGTGACATCTGGTTGCTAGTCTTAGGTTACGAACTGAGGTGACGCATGGTTTGCTACGTAGCCTTGGGGTTAAACAGCTAGATAGGCCTGGCGATGAGGGTTCATCTGCTGTAGGTTTAGGCCTATTGGTGTCAGGCAGGAATGAGGGGTATCCGTAAGAGGTGATGCAGTGCCGTGGTGTAGAATGTGATCTTGAGGTGTAATGTAGGCGAGAGCCAAGCCTCGCATTCCTGATGCGTGTATGGCACAGTTGAATAGGGATGGGTTTGGAGGCGAAGTGTTGTAGCCACAGGGCTGGCTCATTGAGATATGGGTTTGGAGCTGTCGTATTGTGGGATAGGGGTGAGCGCAGTAGGGTAGTAGAAGTGGTGGTTGCCAGATTATGTTGTATATCCATAGTGGTACCAGGTTGCGAGGTGGTTAAGGCCAAGATGGTGTACAGGGTGGTGTACAGTAAGTGAGGGGCATAATGTGACCGTGGCAGATAGACCGGCTTATATGTGATGGGGTCTGGTAATGGGCATAGTAGGTAAGTGGTCGGGGTACAATGCATTGTTGAAAATAGTGAAGCACAATGTACCATAAGGCACAATTACAATAAGGTCTGAAAGTGACGGGCATGTTGCTATGCCAGTCACTTGTGTGGTATGTGTGAACAGTTTGTGCATTGGCTGGGATCATTCTATGTCAGTCAGTCGCATGGCACCTATTTCATATGTGTGTGCATTGGCTGGTACGTTGCTATGCCAGTCGCTTGTGTGGTATGTGTGAATAGTCTCTGCATTGGCTGGGATCATTCTATGTCAGTCAGTCGCTTGGCACCTATATCATATGTGTGTGCATTGGCTGGTACGTTGCTATGCCAGTCGCTTGTGTGGTATGTGTGAATAGTCTCTGCATTGGCTGGGATCATTCTATGTCAGTCAGTCGCTTGGCACCTATATCATATGTGTGTGCATTGGCTGGTACGTTGCTATGCCAGTCGCTTGTGTGGTATGTGTGAATAGTCTCTGCATTGGCTGGGATCATTCTATGTCAGTCAGTCGCATGGCACCTATATCATATGTGTGTGCATTGGCTGGTACGTTGCTATGCCAGTCGCTTGTGTGGTATGTGTGAATAGTCTCTGCATTGGCTGGGATCATTCTATGTCAGTCAGTCGCATGGCACCTATATCATATGTGTGTGCATTGGCTGGTACGTTGCTATGCCAGTCGCTTGTGTGGTATGTGTGAATAGTCTCTGCATTGGCTGGGATCATTCTATGCCAGTCAGTCGCATGGCACCTATATCATATGTGTGTGCATTGGCTGGTACGTTGCTATGCCAGTCGCTTGTGTGGTACATGTGAACGCCTTAGACATTGACTGGGAGCATTCTATGCCAGTCAGTCGCATGGCATATATCACAGGCTTGCACATTGTCTGGCAGGTAGTAAAGTGAGAAGAGAAAGATGAAATATGACAAGATTACAAGCAGGGGGTGAGAGTAAGTCAGAAGGGAAATACAGAGGATTAGGGGCGCATCTTTGAGGGTATGGAGCAGTTCAGTCCGGGGTGAGGGTGAGGTAAGACAGGAAAAGAGCAGGGTGTGAGGAGGGTGCGATCCAGGGCATATTAGCAGGATGCCAGCCAAAAATAGAAGCAGCAAGCTGTTCACTGAAATAAATAAATAAATAACCAATAATAATAAAAGGAGCTATGTTATGGTTATGATGGCTGTGATTACATCATTAATTTCATCACTAATGACGTCACTGCTGCCATTAAGCAAATAACAAGGGGGGGCGGGGGGTCCTGGGAGTCTCTCTGCCAGACTTTAGTCCTGGTTACAAGAGCCTTACCCAGAGTCTTTAGCTCACCATCTTTCACAGAGGAGACATATCTAATCAGTCTTGTTCAGAGGAGAATTGCCTAGCATTTCGGTGCTGGACTGCACCTGGGCAGGACAAAGGCTGATATGTTGGGATATTTCTTCTCTGTGAAAGATAGTGAGCTAAAGACTCCGGGTAAGTCTCTCGTAACCAGGACTAATGTCTGGCGGAGGGACTCCCAGCACCCCCCGCCCCCCTTGTCGAACTGTTGCCATTAAGGCAGTGATAGTTCATAGGTACTGTTATCATTATTAGTATTGCCCCTCTGCACCCCGCCCCCGCTGTATATCCATACGACTAGAGCCAGGTGCCCAGGGCCCCAGGCCTAGAGCCAGGGCCCCAGGGTGCCAGGCCTAGAGCCAGGTCCACAGGGTCCCAGGCCTAGAGCCAGCAGTCCCCAGGGTCCCAGCCCTAGAGCCAGGTCTCCAGTGTCCCAGGCCTAGAGCCAGGTCCCCAGGGTCCCAAGACTAGAGGCAGCAGTCCCCAGGATCCCAGACCTATAGCCAGGTCCCCAGTGTCCCAGGCCTAAAGCCGTGTCCACATGGTCCCAGGCCTAGAGCCAGCAGTCCCCAGGGTCCCAGGCCTAGAGCCAGCAGTCGCCAGGGTCCCAGGCCTAGACCCAGGTCCCCAGAGTCACAGGCCTGAAACCAGTTCCCCAGGGTCCCAGGCCTAGAGCCAGGGTCCCAGGCCTAGAGTCAGGTCGACAGGGTCCCAGGCCTAGAGCCAGGTCTCCAGGGTGCCAGGCCTAGAGCCAGCAGTCCCCAGGGTCCTAGGCCTAGAGCCAGGTCCCCAGTGTCCCAGGCCTAGAGCCAGGTCCCCAGGGTCCCAAGCCTAGAGGCAGCAGTCCCCAGGATCCCAGGCCTACAGCCAGGTCCCCAGTGTCCCAGGCCTAAAGCCGTGTCCACAGGGTCCCAGGCCTAGAGCCAGCAGTCCCCAGGGTCCCAGGCCTAGAGCAAGGTCTCCAGGGTCCCAGGCCTAGAGCCAGATCCCCAGGTTCCCAGGCCTAGAACCTGCAGTCCCCAGGGTCGCAGGCCTAGAGCCAGCAGTCCCCAGGGTCGCAGGCCTAGAGCCAGGTCCCCAGTGTCCCAGGCCTAGAGCCAGGTCCCCAGGGACCCAGGCCTAGAGGCAGCAGTCCCCAGGGTCCCAGGCCTAGAGCCAGGTCCCCAGGGTCCCAGGCCTAGAGCCATGTACACAGGGTCCCTGGCCTACAGCCAGGTCCCCAGGGTCCCAGGCCTACAGCCAGCAGTCCCCAGGGTCCCAGGCCTAGAGCTAGCTGTCCCAGGGTCCAAGGCCTAGAACCAGCAGTCCCCAGGGTCCCAGGCCTAGAGCTATGTCCCCGGGTTCCTAGGCCTAGAGCCAGCAGTCCCCAGGGTCCCAGGCCTAGAGCCAGGTCTCTGGGGTTCCAGGACTAGAGCCAGGTCCCCAGGGTCCCACGACTAGAGCCAGGTCCCCAGGGTCCCAGGTCTAGAGCCAGGTCCCCCAGCCCTAGAGCCAGCAGTTCCCAGGGTCCCAGGCCTAGAGCCAGGTCACCAGGGTCCCAGGCCTAGAGCCATGTCCCCAGGGTCCCAGGCCTAGAGCTATGTCCCCAGGTTCCCAGGCCTAGGGCCAGCAGGCCCCAGGGTCCCAGGCCTAGAGCCAGCAGGCCCCAGGGTCCCAGGCCTAGAGCCAGGTCCCCAGGGTACCAGGCCTAGAGCCCGGTCCCCAGTGTCCCAGGCCTAGAGCCATGTCCCCAGGTTCCCAGGCCTAGAGCTATGTCACCTGGTTAACAGGCCTAGAGTCAGCAGTACCCAGGGTCCCAGGCTTAGGGCCAGGTCCCCAGGGTCCCAGGCCTAGAGCTATGTCCCCAGGGCCCAGCCCTAGAGCCAGGTCCCCAGGGTCCCATGCCTAGAGCCAGCAGCCCCCAGGGTCCCAGGCCTAGAGCCAGGTCACCAGGGTCCAAGGCCTAGAGCCAGGTCCCCAGGGTCCCAGGCCTAGAGCTGTATCCCTAGGTTGCCAGGCATAGAGCAAGCAGTACCTAGGGTCACAGGCCTACAGCCAGGCCCACAGGGTCTCCGGCCTAGAGCCAGGTCCCCAGGGTCCCAGGCTTAGAGCCAGGTCCCCAGGTTTCCAGGCCTAGAGCTATGTCCCCAGGTTCCCAGGCATAGAGCCAGCAGTACCTAGGGTCACAGGCCTAGAGCAAGGTCCCCAGGGTCCCAGGCCTAGAGCTATGTCCCCAGGTTCCCAGGCCTAGAGCTATGTCCTCAGGTTCCCAGGCCTAGAGTCAGCAGTACCTAGGGTCCCAGGCCTAGATCTAGGTGCCCAGGGTCCCAGGCCTAGAGCTATGTCCCCAGGTTCCCAGGCATAGAGCCAGCCGTACCTAGGGTCACAGGCCTACAGCCAGGCCCACAGGGTCTCAGGCCTAGAGCCAGGTCCCTGGGGTCCCAGGCCTAGAGCTATGTCCCCAGGTTCCCAGGCATGGAGCCAGCAGTACCTAGGGTCACAGGCCTACAGCCAGGCCCACTGGGTCTCAGGCCTAGAGCCAGGTCCCCAGGGTCCCAGGCCTAGAGCCAGCTCCCCAGGGTCCCAGGCCTAGAGCTATGTCCCCAGGTTCCCAGGCCTAGAGCTATGTCCCCAGGTTCCCAGGCCTAGAGTCAGCAGTACCTAGGGTCCCAGGCCTAGATCCAGGTCCCAGGCCTAGAGCTATGTCCCCAGGGCCCAGTCCTAGAGCCAGGTCCCCAGGTTCCCAGGCCTAGAGCCAGCAGTCCCCAGGGTCCCAGGCCTAGAGCCAGGCCCCCAGGTCCAAGGCCTAGAGCCAGGTCCCCGGGGTCCCAGGCCTAGAGCTATGTCCCCAGGTTCCCAGGCATAGAGCCAGCAGTACCTAGGGTCACAGGCCTACAGCCAGGCCTACAGGGTCTCAGGCCTAGAGCCAGGTCCCCAGGGTCCCAGGCCTAGAGCCAGGTCCCCAGGGTCACAGGCCTAGAGCTATGTCCCCAGGTTCCCAGGCATAGAGCCAGCAGTACCTAGGCTCACAGGCCTACAGCCAGGCCCACAGGGTCTCAGGCTTAGAGCCAGGTCCCCAGGGTCCCAGGCCTACAGCCAGGTCCCCAGGGTCCCAGGCCTAGAGCTATGTCCTCAGGTTCCAGGGCATAGAGCCATCATTACCTAGGCTCACAGGCCTACAGCCAGGCCCACAGGGTCTCAGGCCTAGAGCCAGGTCCCCAGGGACCCAGGCCTAGGCCTAGAGTCAACAGTACCTAGGGTCCCAGGCCTAGAGCCAGGTCCCAGGCCTAGAGCTATGTCTCCAGGGCCCAGCCCTAGAGCCGGGTCCCAGGCCTAGAGCCAGAGGTCCCCAGGGCCCCAGGCCTAGAGCCAGGTCCCCAGGGTCCAAGGCCTAGAGCCAGGTCCCCAGGGTCCCAGGCCTAGAGCTATGTCCCCGGGTTCCCAGGCATAGAGCCAACAGTACCTAGGTTCACAGGCCTACAGCCAGGCCCACAGGGTCTCAGGCCTAGAGCCAGGTCCCAGGGCCCCAGGCCTAGAGCCAGGTCCCAAGGGTCCCAGGCCTAGAGCTATGTCCCCAGGTTCCCAGGCCTAGAGTCAGCAGTACCTAGGGTCCCAGGCCTAGAGCCAGGTCCCAGGCCTAGAGCTATGTCCCCAGGGCCCAGCCCTAGAGCCAGGTCCCCAGGTTCCCAGGCCTAGAGCCAGCAGTCCCCTGGGTACCTGGCCTAGAGCCAGGTCAGCAGGGTCCAAGGCCTAGAGCCAGGTCCCCAGGGTCTCAGGCCTAGAGCTATGTCCCCAGGTTCCCAGGCATAGAGCCAGCAGTACCTAGGGTCACAGGCCTACAGCCAGACCCACAGGGTATCAGGCCTAGAGCCAGGTCCCCAGGGTCCCAGGCCTAGAGCAAGTTCCCCAATGTCCCAGGCCTAGATCTATGTCCCCAGGTTCACATGCATAGAGCCAGCAGTACCTAGGCTCACAGGCCTACAGCCAGGCCCACAGGGTCTCAGGCCTAGAGCCAGGTCCCCAGGGTCCCAGGCCTAGAGCCAGGTCCCCAGGGTCCCAGGCCTAGAGCTATGTCCCCAGGTTTCCAGGCATAGAGCCAGCAGTACCTAGGCTCACATGCCTACAGCCAGGTCCCCAGGGTCTCAGACCTAGAGCCAGGTCCCCGGGGTCCCAGGCCTAGAGCCAGGTCCCTAGGGTCCCAGTCCTAGAGTCAGCAGTCCCCAGGGTCCCAGGCCTCGAGCCAGGTCTCCAGGGTCCCAGGCCTAGAGCCAGGTCCCTAGGGTCCCAGGCCTAGAGTCAGCAGTCCCCAGCGTCCCAGGCCTAGAGCCAGGTCCTTTGGGGATTGTACATGGAGCATTGGCTGCACCTTACCTCGTGCACAGTACCCATCCTGGGGCACCCACACGACATGGCTGTACCCAAAGCATGGTCATAGAAAACATCTAAGTGAACTATTTGTCCACAAACCAGCCAAATCTGTGGGCATTTCACCTGGGCACGGGAGCAGGTAATATACGTCTTCATTCAGCACCTAAGTACTGACAGTGGTCATGCATTGGAAGCACAGAGCCTGAAACCTTTCTCCAGATACAGTGAACGATGGGCTTGACATTAGGGATGTAACGGTATAACGGTATACCGTTAAAGACACCGTGAACCACTCAATTAAACAATAATAACCGTCACATTGTTTATACTGGTATACCGTTTATACCGTTAAGTGTGCTTCTCAATCTGATTTGGAAAGGCTGCAGTAAGCAAGTGCTGCACAGTCTTGGTCTTGCACTGTTGGATGTGCCATCTGCCAAGTAGTTTCAGTTGGAGCAGTTTTTAATGCCATTCCATAAACCACATGTGTCTGACACAAAATCAATAAGTTAGCAATAGGAAGAATAAATACAGTGCCAAGAAGGAAAAGGGTTTACTTTGGGTTGGCGGCTTTGGGGTTTATATATTTATAATGGTAATGTTTTCTAAACATATGACAATGGGGATTTCCCTGGTTCTATCATTGAATTTACATATAATAAGTCGCACTACGAAATTCACTCATCTCTGTGGGTATTCCCTGTTGCCATACCAAAGGGTAACATGTCTGTGATTACTGAACACCTTTTGGCCCACAAGTAAACTAAAGGTTGTAACGTAAAGAGAACGTGCGTGTGTATGCACACAAGCGTATACTACCATCAGCTTCCAATGATCTGTGGCATGCAGGTTATAAAGATGGCAACATGTACATCTTCACCAGTAGCCAGTGAGGGAGCTAAAAGCCTAATGACCACTTAAGAAAAGCTATTCAGTTTGCTTTGCCACTCTCAGCAGGGCTCCCCCTCCTCCTCTCCACACGTGTGTTTGTGTTTGGTGGAAGCAAGGGGTGACATTTCAGTGGAAAGTATGTTGAAAAGCCCAATTCTGGCCCTGGGTGCCTGGTTTTGTTTGTGATGATAAATCTGACAATTTATGACCTTTTAGAAAATATTTGTTAAGATTGGTTAACTCCACCTGCTATACTGCGATAACCATGATATACCGTCATTTGGCAAGAAGGTTATAGTACCGTCATAAAACTTATACCATGACACCCCTACTTGACATGCGAGAGGCCCTCGCAGCACAATGCCAAGACAGCTGCCCTAATTCCAGGACCCACTGTGATAAATCCCAAGGTATTGTCACTGCTTCCATAGAGGCAGCCCCTTCCCATGAGGAGAGGGAGGTGAGGCTGCTACCCGATAATCCCCCTGGAGGTGGTACTCAGTGGGTGAATCTCATGGGGAGGGAGGACCCCATTGGGAGTAGTGACGATTCTGGGAAAATGCAGTACCCCTTTGACCCTCACACCATCCCTCAAAAACCCTGCAATTCCACACTATCTAATGCCCCCATGTATCTTTACAATATATCTCAAGAAAGAACTACCTGGACGAGGAAGAGGCCAGGAGTAACAAGGTACACTGACAAGAATGAACACACCCGCTGTTGTCTTTCGAATTATCCTATTGGTCAGCTATCATTCAAAAGCAGAGAGGGAAGAGAACGAGGGTGTCTTTGTTTTTTGGCTCACCGTGGGGCGAGAGCTTGGCAAGCTACGCGCAGACCAGAAGAGCAGAGAAGCAGACAGTCTCCAGGAGAGAGACGCACTCACGGGAGGCCTGCGAAGCAGAAGTCGGAGCGGAGAAAGGAAAGATACCCGCCAGTGACCGAGAGCACTGGAGTGCAGAGAAACCACTGCAGAACTAGAGAGGAGACAGGCAGAAGACAGGGGGAGGGCCCCGAGAGCCAGAGAAGCCGCTGAAGATCCTGCGAGACCCGAGAACAACCACAGGGTGATGACCAAGACCCTGCAGGTAATAGGGTGGCGAATCCCAGGGTTGGGGAGACTAAGAGGATGCATGAGGCCCGAAGTGAATCACACATGAATTTTCACTGGGACAGAGTAACCAAGTGAAGGGGGTCTGGGACTCATATTGAGAAAACATATCCCGAACAGCACTACCAGGCAGGGGAGTAACCCAAAGCTGTGGGTTGAAGAGAAGTTAGACAAAGAGAACCGTGAGAGTAATTAAGTGATGGGGGGTCTGGGGCCCAAAATGGGGAGATACAACCCAAACAGTAATAAAGAAGACTCGAGGAAACAATAATACGAACCTTGCATATACAAGTGGCACTCACAAACCTTAGCAGGGAAGTAAACCAAGGCTGTGGGTGGAAGAGAAATCCGACCGTGAGAGTAACCAAGTGAAGGGGGTCTGGGACCCGTACTGAGGAAATGCACCCCAAACAGTAAGAAAGACGAAGCTTGGTATACAAGTGGCACTCACAGACCTTGGCAGGAGAGTAAACCAAGGCTGTGGGTGGAAGCGAAGTCAGAGAGAGGGAGAACTGTGAGAATGAGAATGTTGAGTACCCTACCTGGCAGGAGAGTGGACCCAGGGGGTACTGAGAACAGGGCGTGAGATGCGTAGCACTCGAGAAGAAGATCTGCACTCATTCTTTCCTGCCGCAGTACCTGGGAGCCACGTCTGCTCAAAAAGGGTCTGGGACCCTACAGATGCCTTGGGAAAGGTGTCCAGGCTAAGGGGGTCAGCCCCCTGAGTCTTGTGGAACTTTCTAGACTTTTGTGGAACTTTTATTGGGAACTACAAAGCCGGGCTGCAGGTGGTAGCCAAGAGACATTTCCCTTTGCACCTTGTGTTGAGTTTAGCTTTTGAGGGATGGATCAGGCTTTGGACACAGGACGGTGAACATTACTTTGGGCATTCTGACACATTTCATCAGCTAGTTTTGTTGAGGCAGGGAAACCCCTCTTAGAGGTGAGGTTGGTTAAGATTTCCTCCAATTTCCTCTGTTTCTGTTATTAATAAAAGTCTTTGCCAATCAACATGCCACCTTTGTGTCTGAGTCATACTCCCAGGCCCTTGCACTATACAGCATAGCCTGCAGCCATGCCTTTGTGCCATTCTCTGGGGCACTGACCCAGAGCATGGACTTTTGCCGTGCCCCAGGCACAGTAGCATTGGCTGCTAAATCCATAGCATCTTATAGCAGTACTTTGGCTGTACTTGCTGCTACACCCATAGCATTGTGTAGCAGTACTTTGGCTCTACCCCAGGCACAGTAACCCTGGCTGCTAAGCCCATAGCATCTTTTTGCAGTACTTTGGCTGTACCCGAGGCACAGTAACCCTCATTGCTATGCCCATAGCATCTTGTAGCAGCACTTTGGTTGTACCCTAATCACTGTAACTCTCACTGCTACGCCCACAGCATCTTGTAGCAGTACATCGGCTGTACCCCAGGCACAGTAACCCAATCTGCTATGCCCATGGCATCTTGTAGCAGTATTTTGGCTGTACCCTAAGCACAGTGTCCTTGGCTGCTATGCCCCCAACATCTTCTAGCAGTATTTTGGCTTTACCCCAGGCACAATAACTCAATCTGCTACGCCCATGGCATCTTGTAGCAGTATTTTGGCTGTATCCTAAGCACAGTATCCCTGGCTGCTATGCCCAAAGCATCTTGTAGCAGTACTGTGGCTGTACCCCAGGCACAATAACCCAGGCTGCAATGCCCAAAGCATCTTGTAGCAGTACTTTGGCTGTACCCTAAGCACAGTGACCCTGGCTGCTATGCCCATGGCATATTGTAGCAGTATTTTCTTAATACCCTATGCACAGTTCACCTGGCTGCTATGCCCAAACTATTGTGTGGCAGTAGTTTAGCTGTACCCCAGGAACAGTAATCTTGGCTACTGTGCCCTTAACAGCTTTTAGCAGTTCATTGGCCGTAACCCAGGCACAGTAACCCAGGCTAAAATGCCCAAATCAACTAGTAGCAGTATGTTGGCTGTACCCTCAGCACAGTTACAGTGTCTGCTACGCCCATAGCACCTTGTAGCAGTGCTTTGGCTGTACCCCAAGCACAGTAAACCTGGCTGCTATGCCAATAGCATCTTGTGGCAGTACATTGGCTGTACCCTAGGCCCAGTAACCTTGGCTGCTATGACGATAGCATCCTGTAGCAGTACTTTGAATGTGCCCTAAGCACAGTAACCCTGGCTTCTATGCCCATAGCATCTTGTAGCAGTGCTTTGGTTGTACCCCAGGCACAGTATCCCTGGTTACTATGCCTATACCATATTGTAGCATTATTTTGGCTATAACATAAGCACAGTAACACTGGCTTCTACGCTCATAGCATCTTGTAGCAGTACTTTGGCTGAACCCCAGAAACTGTAACCCTGGCTGCTACATCAATAGCGTCTTTTGCCGGTAATCTAGATGTACTCTCAGCACAGTACCCCTGGCTGCTACACCCAAAGCATCTTCAGTCAGTAAAGCACCAATGTTTGTTTTGAATTCAAAAACATATGTCAAAGTTGAACAGCGCATTTAATGAAACGTAAACGTTTTTCCAGATGACATGACATAGTCACTGCAAAATATTCTAGGAAACCAATGAAAGAATGTGAGTAGCCGGTGTAGAGAAGGAGCCAAGCACCCCCATCTCAAGCACTGCTCCCATGTTGCCTATTTTTTGTGAACCAGAGTGTGAAATACGTGCAGTGCCAGTGAAGATACCAATACCAAGGAGAATCCTGGAAGCAAGGAACCATACCTGCATACACAACGATATGCTGGCCATTTGAATGAAATCCCATAAGAAGTGGGAAAAGTGAGCAAAAGGGGAGATTGGTGATGTCACACGAAGCAGGGCTGACGCACCCGGAAGAGATGAAGAGGCAAGAGAACATAAACATTCTATAGGTCTTAAGAAAGTATCGAAGATAAGCAACATTTTGAGATGAAGATGTTTATGCTACAGAAACGATGACGATATCAAGTCTTTTTTACATGTGTACAGATGCAAGAAACGCAAGCAGACACAGTATTCTTAGGCCAGCTATATAGTGAATAGATTGCGGCATTCGCCAAATATATATATATATATATGTATACAAGTCAATGAACTATGGACGATTCCACTATGCATTTTAGCAGAACTGGACGCAGAGAAAGAAACGCTTTTCCAATGTGTCGCTGCTGGAAAGCAATTCTATTACTGTGCTTTGTCTTTCCTGCCAATCTGAAAGACTGTCTCTCCTACAACAGAACAAGAATCACCAGCTTCTGCTGACCTGGAATCATTTATTTTGGAGATGTGCCCTTGGAATCACCCTCGGCAACAAAAGATGCCTCAGTCCCTGCAATATGCATCAACACAATTGGCTTGGCATCTACTTCTTCCTTTACCCACACCAACCCTTCTTTGATCCCCGCTTTTCTGCAGACGCCTGCTCAATGGATCCCCTCAAAGTAGCAGAGGTGTTCCGTTCAAGACCACCCTCCACTCCATTACACGAACGAACTGGCCCGGCTACAGAGGTATTCCTTGGGTGGTAATGCCAGCCTTGATCCAATTGCAGTGGTGACAGATTGCTTGAGTCGCTCTGGAGTTGGGCAGGTCCACTCTTCATTCTCCCTGCATGGGGAGTTCCTCTCTGGAGAACACAAGGCACTCCCCTGTTGGACCTTGCCTGGATTCGGGGTACATTCTGGTTTATTCTGGTATGGGGTGTACAAGACTCTTAATGGCCCTCATGTACAGGAACATTTGGCACGTTTCAAGTGCTCAATGGGTTTACCAGATAAACAATCTCAGGCCCAAATAACGTGGCAGACTCAAGCAAGTTGGCAAAATACTACTTTATTATCAGTTCAATAAAGTAAGGAAATCTGGCAAGCATAACAAATTTCAGTGTATACACTCTCAGTACTTTTTAGTTATGCAAACAGTTTTATACCTTGACATATGTCATCTATGACATCATCCTACGTGGCTAACAGTAAAACCTACTGGGTGGAGAGATTGGTTTAGGGAAACATATACCTATATGATTACATACGGGCTAGTATTACCATTGGATAACCGTTATCTGATAGTCACACTTCGGACTACCTCTAAACTACATAAAATACAGATAATAGCGATGGGTAGGACTGTGCAACAATGTATGACCCACCATTACATGGGCCCTCATGATTGGTTGGCATTCCCTCACTAACTTTGGACATTTGGCTCGTTAGCAGCACGTAAACAGCGAAACCCAGGTGCAGGAGAACAACGTCAGACAGCTGCCTTTCGTGACTAATAAGCCTACTATCTCTCACCCGCTAGGCCCTAAGTGAGAGGTTTTCCTTTGTACTTGACCTCCTCCAATGTTCTCTTCCTCAGGACTTTAAAGGGAATGAAGGTGCATTGCTATCTTTGTCTGAAGCTTCATGAATAGGCCTTGTCTCCTGGTCCTGGACCACGTGTAAGTAGACCATGATTTTGTCCATTCTGATATACTTTTGTAGAGGAGGAGCCAAATGCCTCTATTAGAAGTCCTACCCTCATTTTGCCTACTACCTATCAGCCACCTGGTCAGATTTCATCCTTTCTGTCTGAGTGGACTGACCTCTCCGCCTCACTCCTGGCCTTCACTACTCAACTCCTCCTTCTTGGAGACTTCAACATCCACCTGGATGCCTCCTGTCCTCCCTCTGGACTATTTTGCGACCTCTGCGACTCTCTATCACTCTCCATTTTCCCTTCTGGACCAAATCACTCTGCAGGGCACACTCTGGATGTTCTGATCTCTTCAAACCTTCCCCTCTCTGTCCCTCTTACCACTCCTCTCTCCTGGAGTGATCTCTTTCTCCTCTCCTCCCACCTCACCCTCCCTACCCCTCAGGCCAAGCCACTTCCATCACTGCCACCCACTTTCTCGGTCATCCCACCCATGAAGCGCGTGTCACCTGAGGCTTTCACTGCCACCTTCTCACCCCCCCTCCACCTCAGGCTGACTCTCATCCTTACACAGCCCTCTCCGTGCTCCACTCTGCTATATCTGCTACTCTTGATATCCTTGCCCCTGTCATGAGAATCCGCTTCAAGCCCAAAGCCAAATGCAACACCCGGTACGACTCAGACCTCGCCACACTTAAATGCAAGTGAAGGGCGGCCGAGAGGAAATTGCGTGCTTTATGTACATACTCTGACTAGCTGGCCTACCACCTGCTGCAAAGACAATACCGGCTCTCTGTCCTAACCAAGAAGAGAGCGCATATTCAAACCCCCGTCTCTGCGGCATCTAACAACTCGGCTGAACTCTTTAAAATCTGCAGGGAACTGGCCAATCCTGCTGCAGTCTCTACCTCTCCTGTCCCCTCCCAGGCCCTCTGTACGGCACTGGCTTCTCACTTCATTTCTAAAATTCAGGGCATCCTGTCCTCCCTCTCCTCCGATCCACTCGCCCCCACTCCCTGCTCTTCCTCGTGCCTTTCTGCAGTCTCCCCCCCTCCCTCCTTCTATGCCTTTCCCCTGTTCTCCGCTGACAAGGTTTCTAGACAAATCAGATCCATGAAAGTCTCATCAAAACAGGTTCACTCCTGTTCCTTCAAAACCACAAAGGACCACATTGACTCCCTGGCTCCTGCCCTGGCTGATTTCTGCAATCACTCCTTTGACACTGGAGTCTTCCCATCCGCCCTGAAGCACTCCCTTGTGCACCCTCTTCTGAAGAAACCCTCTGCTGAACCCCTCCTGCCCGGCCAACTATCGCCCCATCTCCATCACTCCCTTCCTGGGAAAGCTCCTGGAGAAACTGGCTATCTACCAGCTTAATCTCCACACTGAATCTGTTGGTTGTCTTCCTGGCCATCAGTCTGGCTTCAGTGCTGCCTGAAGCACGGAAACTGCTCTCCTGAACATCCATGAAGACCTGATCTCCAACCTTGACTCTAACACCCCGTGTGTCCTCATCCTGCTTGATCTCTCTTCTCCCTTTGATACTGTCAACCATGCCATCCTGCTCAACTGTCTCCGTGATAACCTGGGTATCACTGGTGAGGCTCTTGCATGGCTGACCGCCTTCCTCTCTAATCGACCCTCCCAGGTCCAACTGGGTTCCTTCCTCTCTGCTATCTTTATCTCTACCTGTGGTGTCCCCCAGGGATCTAACCTCTCTCCCTGGCTGTTCAACCAATACCTGCACTCCCTGCCCACCGCATAGCTGCTCTCTGCCCCAACTTTCAGTGCTACGCGGATGACACTCAGCTCATCTTCAGGCTACCCTCGGCCTCCTCGTCTTCTTCCCTCATCTCTGACTGTCTGTCTGCCATCCGGGAGTGGTGTGCCGCCAATGACCTCTGCCTTAAGGCCACTAAGACTGAGATTCTCCTCATCGGCACACCCGCTCCCTCCTTTCCTGTAGCTCTCTAACCGGTCTCTCTTGGCCCCCTTCCTGTTCCCACCTGCAAGGCTAAAAATCTCGGGGTCATCTTCGACTCTACACTATCCGTCTCTCCTCACATCTCTGATGTCTCTAAGAAGTCTCACTACCAGCTGCACCCCCTCAGAGGTATTCTTCCTTTACTCTCCTTTCCCCAGAAGCTCACTGTCTCCAGAGCTCTGGTTCTCTCCAGGCTTAACTATTGCAACAGCCTCTTTCTAAATCTGCCTGCTTCTACTCTCCGCCCTCTGCAACTTATCCAGAACAGGACTGCGAGACTTGTCCTTGGCCTCAAGCCCAGGGATCGTATCTCTTCAGGACTGAAATCTCTGCACTGGCTCCCAGTGGCTGCGAGGATTAAGTTCAAAACCCTTTGCATCATCCACAAGGCCTTCTGGGGCCTGGGGCCTCAATACCTTCAACTCTCTCTTCCTAACTACCTTCCTTCTCGAGCTCTTCGCTCATCTGCCTCCAATTCCTTCAGGGTCAGTCGCTTCTCCAAGCAAGGAGTTGGTGGTAGATCTCTTTCTTCAGCTGGGGCCTTCCTCTGGAACAGCCTCCCTGCCTCCCTGAAATTTGAGGTGAATCATCTTCGGGTCCGGAAGCACCTCAAAACCTTTCTCTTTGCGTCTGCTTTTTCTCCTCCTCTCCCTTGCTGATTTCCTGGCTGACACTGAAACTGCACTGGTTACCTGGCCACCCTCTGATCGCAGGCCCAGGTCCCCTCCCCCACCAGTCGCACTCCTGCACTGCCTTCCTGACAACCCCCGCACTTGGTGACTGTTTTCTGTATCCCTACGATCCCACCTCCAGCACTTGACACTGGACGTCTGCACCATCCCTTTGCACTTGCCACCTGCTGGCATTACTATTACTTATTGGTAATTTATTGTCTTATCCCATGTACTGCACTGTCCTCTCCCCCTTCCCCCCTGCACTTCTCCTCCTTCCCCTTCCCCTACCCATGTACCTGCGCAATCTGAATGACACTTGGCTTGTAGGATCACTGTCTGTCTTCCCTCTGTTCCCCCTCCCTTGCCTCGTTGCACCTTGAAACTTGTGTATAGGCGAGTTATAAATGCCATATCATATATGTTGGCAACCGGAAATTGCAACATGCACCACGCCATTAATAGTCCCTGTACCGCGAAGAATCCTTGAAACAAGGTATCCATTGAGGAAGCCCTACATGATGTACCCGCAGAGAAATTGCAGTCGTTTAAGGGAGGTTCTGGAAGAAGTGTGATGATGAAGGAAAGAGAAGACTGGTGACGTCACATGAAGCAGAAATGATGCACCCAGAAGAGATGCCAATGAAGAGAGCATATAGACCTTATAGAATCTGATGGCGAACTGAAGAATCGAGTAACATTTCATGTGCAGAATGAAGATTGCACGTGCCGAGAGCACTGAAGACAATGCAAGATGTTTTATATTTGTACAGATGCTGAAATGCAAGTAGACTAAGAAATCATGAGGCTGGCTATACGTAGTGAATAGACTGCAAGCGGTGCCACCAATATATATATATATATGTGTATAGAATCTGGATGTTCCACACCGTCTTTTAGCAAACTTGGACCCCATGAACAGAAGGGCTGAAAGTATGGCGCAGTAAAAGAAAACAGCTGACGATGAGGAAAAATTCGAGAAAGGTTGTCTGGCCCAGTGTCAAGGGTTGGGGCAGCCACGAAACTGGTTATCTATTCGAGAAGATACAACGAACGTGTGAGAAGCGATACAAGCTCCTGTTGAGGTTTAATGGAAAAACACTAGAAGCACCAGGTTTTATTCATTTAATAGTATTAAATACGAAGAAGGAGCTCAAAACACGGTCTCCTATCACATGGTCAAGATGAAATTAGACTTTGAGCAAGCTACACCGAGACTTGACGATAAGACCATGATCACACTCCCTTCTATTCTCAGGCGCAGTAATACTTTGCAACGCAGAGTTCACAGTCAATTCGAATGGCAGACAGCAGGAGTGATGATGGATGATGGGCTAGTTGGGTGGGGAGGCATGGTCAAGTCCAACCCTCTAGCACCTGGGGTACCAGCTTGCGCACTGCTAGCGAGTGGAATATTCTAGAAGGGAACAAGGATGCCAACCAATCATAGAGGACCACATAGTAAAGAACCCTATAGCTTGCAAGCTAATGAAACGTTGTGTATTTCATGACAGCGAAGATGACTTGCACTAGGGGTGGGCATAGCTGTCCACCTAACCTTAGAGACCCAATCACAATTCCATCCCCCATTGAAAGTATACCTAGATGTTCCCCGTAGAGCAACCACAATCCCAAATAGGTTTCCTTATTTTGCCAAATAGTATGACGTCACCTGTGATGAATTTTTAGTATACAATCTATGTTTTTATGAAATGCATTGAGTGAGTTGGAAAGACTTGAGCGAATGTCCGTTGATGTTCGTTGTACTCCCTGATTTATATAATTGTTAATAAAACAGCGAGAGATTTGCCAACTTCCTGAGTCGGTGTTATTATTGGTGTAAGAGTACATTCTGCATCGCCATCCATTCCATAGAGGGCCACCTCTCTTAAAGGGCCTACGGGTTCACATGGTAGCAGAGGGAGGATGGTTCTATAATAGACACATCGATTAGTAGGTCTCAAGATTTTTGGATAATCAGACACCCTCCGCCATCTACCCAGAAGATTTCGAAGTGTACTGTGGTGAGCGGCCAATATAGAAAACTTGCAAGAAGATTGATACAAGTGGGATGGGTCCATCTTTGATGAAATCCCTCCTGGTTTCCACAGGCGCTGAGCAGATAGAAGGCAACGGTGGTTGTTTGGAGGAGGGGAGACGATACCGAAGGCCTTGAGCAGAAGAGCGAATGGTGAGTAGAATGAGGGAACTGCAAAATAAGGGGATGGGATTGTGGTAGCAGAGAACAGTAATGGGGGGTTGTTTAGTATAAACTAGGAGCATTTTATAGAGCACGGTTTCCTACCTCAAGGCAGGACTAGAAGGAGTAATTTAAAAACCCCAAGGGGGTAAATAGGCGGCACATAAACAGGTTCATGATAGGGAACGACTCAAACTCCAATCAGGTTATTTTAGGGGCTGGGAGAAAAGGAGTACCATGGTGCATATGTGAAAAGTCGAGTAGTCGCCTGTTTGTGTATTTTGTAATTAACAAGAGGTGTCGAGGAGTAAGAAGAATAAACTGTGAGGTTAAAGAAGAGATAAAAAGTTATTTACTTTAGGTCATTGTCGGCGCAGACTGAAAAAATAGATTGAGATAGTTGAGACGTAGGAGCTTTGAGCGGCAAAGGTTGGTGCGCGCTCATATTTGTATTTTTTTTTAAACGTATTCTGTGTAATCAATGGTACTTATTGAGAGTTAATTGAGACTTGTCACAATGGGGGATGTTACACCACTGATGCACCTGTGCAAAACACTGCCAAAACACGCGCCTAAGCTCAAACAGTATAGTGCGGAGTGGGTAAAGGGCACAGCAGACAAAATGTTCATGCCAAGGCCACAAGGGGGATCGCTGTCAAAAACGGTTTTACAACACATGACCACATACTTGCACGCTGCATACACAGCTCTGGAAGATGTACCAGGAGGAGCGTGAGGATCTGCCTCCTGAGGATTAGATCCTTAATCAGTGTAGAGAGGAAGATGTGGAGCCTTCTGCTCCCCTTACCTCACCCGAAGTAAACGGCAATAGTTCAGAAGATGTAGGATTTCATCCGTTAAAAGCGGCGACAGGATATAGTAATCCGATATATGAACCACCTGCCTACAGCAGTGACTATACTCCAGAGGAGACTAAAAGAAAGGAGGAGATCTTTAAGATCTTACAGGACAAGGAGGAGAAATTGGAACGATCAAATGTTACCACAGACATAGAACGAGAGATTAAGAGATGGAAAGGGGAAAAGGATAAAGCTGACAAGGGAACACTCGTACAGAACAAATGGATAGGTGGATAGATAATGCTCAAACTTGATGAGAATCGTATTGAGGAAGTTCGGCAAAGAGAAGATCAAGATGAACAGGATAGGAAACAAGGGACGAGAAAAGACAAGAAGAGGAAAGAGTTAGATGGGAAGCGAGAAAGCAAAGAGAATTAGATGAAGAAATTGAGCGAAAAAGAAGGCAAAGGGAACGCAATGTTGATCACATTCAGAAAGAGTTAATGAAACCGAGTCCAGTAATATCATGGGGCAATATAGAGGAGTTCCTCCCATCATAGGTAGCAACGTCAGGACTGTATAGGGTAACCCTAGAGGAGAATTTCGACATAGGGAGCATCAGAGATAGGATTAATAAGGTCTATCAAGACTTAAGAGAAAGTAGCAAATTGGGAAGCCGAGGGTAGGGAGAACAGTCTCTGGCCATCCAATCATGAAGTGTAGAAAGAGACCTGTTCAGTCTCGAGCACAGAGCCTAGCCCCTACACAGGCTGACTTTCAATAGGGTGAAGGGGATGAAAGCCATACTAGCTGGGGACTAGATATGTCAGACCAAGAGAGAGAAACCTTCCGTAGGGAAGAGGGAGGGAGTGCATGCGGTCCCAAAGGATGTCTGCAGACAGACAAGGAAGTGAGATGGACTGATCTAGCGGAGCCTAAGGATAGGACGCCAGATCCTATAGCATATCCAGAGGTCATATAGTGAGAAAGGGGAGTCACCACCATATGTGAGCAGGCTCAGGTCATTGCTAGGAAGAAGGTGATCAGGAAACATTGTCCCCACAATGGATAGGCAGAAGATGGGAGCCGATTGCGGATTTGGGTTCACACAGTTCACTTTATTGGAGAAAGGAGGGGCCAGACCGCAGTATATTCCCTGGCCACAAACGGATAAGGATAATTTAAGATGCAAACATCCCAGTTTAATGGCAGGTGCAGGGAAATGGATTTATGAATTAGAGAACATGACAGGGGGAAATACTCTGGCAATAGGGGACATTAAGGGTCTCCTGGCAGCTATTCTTGAAGAGAGGGCGGATGACATTTGGACGAGAGCAGGATACTCAAGTGTCACAGCACAGAACACAGCGCACGGTGGAGCGCCATTTTACAATTGTAGAGCAGATGTCTGGAGGGCGTTCAGGGTACAGTATCCTGATACCTCAGATATGGGTGCAATTATGGCATGTAAAATGAAAGATGTCGAGGATCCGCTTGCTTACATTCAAAGTATTCAGGAACAGTGGACCCTTGCAATGCGGGAACTGAGGGGGAAGACCGTGGCAGTATTCTACCACATTTTGTGTCAAGGATTTCCAGAACAGGTGTAGAGGAGGAGCCAAGTACCCCCACTCCAACTGCCCCACCTACATTACCTGAAAAATATGAAGCAAAGTATGTGACATATACAGAACAGTTAAACAAGCAAAGAGAAGAGCACAGGCTCTGTGCAGTACCCATAAGAATACCTATAGCTAAGAGAATATGGGAGGTAAAGTACCCATTGAGGAAACCATACCTTCATCCAAGACAATATGATGGCCATTTGAATGAGATTCCTGACGAAGCAAAGAAACTAAAAGACCAGGATGAATGGCGACATCATACAAAGCTGAATCCACACCCAAATACAAAGATAACCGGACCAGAGAGGCAGACGATTTATAAACCATCAAAAGGTAACGAGGATAAGTGACCTATTGAGATCAAGGTGAAGAGACTTTTGCCACAAACCTGATGAAGATACTTAGTTTAAACGGGTAAGATGCAATGAAACGCAAGCAGCAAAGCAATCATGAAGCTAGCCACATGCTTTTAAATAGATTAGACTGCAGCAAGCGCAAACATATACATATATACCTCATAGATACATATGGACAAGTAAAGGATGAATGTTTCCACTACGTATATAAGCAGTACTGAACAAAGCAAGAAGGCCTCAGTTTAGTGTCACAGTTGAGAAAACCAAATGAATTAAACAGAATAAAAGTTCAGCTAAGGAGTTTACTGAGCCACGGAAGCCAATCAGAACTGGAATTGGCTGACATTGGATACAATTAGCGCGAAAAAACAGAAGCTCCTGTTCAGAGAGGTCATGCAAAAACAAAAGACGTCAGAGGACTATTGAACAAGAAAATCAAATACACGAAAATGCTCAATTCATGGTGTCCAGTCACGTGATAAATGGAAGTTGGAGGAGAAAGATGATTGCACCTACGCACGGAGGCCGGCTGGTGCCCATACTCCTTGAAAATCTTTCAGAGAACAGTACAAACTCAAGGTCAACTTCAAAGCACTAATTGAAACTGGACCATTGAGGTGATGATGGGTGATATGCTAATTGATGGGAAGCTGGTGCTAAGACGAGCTCACCCGCACCTGGTGGTTCAGTCTGCGTGCTGCTAACGTAGGTGAAAAAATACTGACACGGGTTAAAAGTCAACCAATTGTAGGGGAACACATAGTTGGAGGTCCTATATTTTGTGTAGCCGATGGGACGTCGTACAATTAGTGATGTTCATAGTGGCCATTTTGAGGGGCGGGCTTAGTTGCCCCACCTGATGTTAACTATCCAATTATTTCTCTCTGTTACTCTATACAGATATGGAACCTATGCTGAGTTATTCACTTAGAACCAATCCCATCTCCCGTTAGGTTTTTGTAGTTTGCCACATAGGATGACATTGGTAATGACGCAGGTCAAAATGTCAGCGATGACCAATTATGGGTATAAGAACCGAGTTTTTCTTATGAAGTAAGTAGAGTCAGAGTATCGAGCGATTGCTGATGTTCGTTGTACTCCCTGTTTTAGATGATTGACATTTAAACAGACGAACTTTGCTAAACTATTTGTGTCGTCTTGATTATTGATGTATGAATAAAATCTGCATCCCCATCTATCTCCAGGGTACCGCTACTCATCTTAAAGGGCTGTTTGGGTACACCCAGCTCCCTGGTACAGAGACAGCTCAAGAAACTAGTGGGAATGGAAGCAAAGGATTGGGCAGAAATACAGTTAACCACAATTCTGCTGCGGGTGAATGAGGCTCTTTATTGCCCTCACTTCAAAGGTTCTGCATAGTTCAGAATGAGTTCCTTGTTGGTCCATCCCTGGACGATTCTGGATAATTCTGATCTGTGAAATATATGTGGCTATCACTTGTTGGCACTTTGCTGGAAGATGCCTGATAATTCTGCAACAGATGTATGAGACCCTTAACCTCCTACCTGGAGAATTCTGCATAATTCTGCACTTGGGGTAGTAGGCTATTAATTCTCCTTCCCTCAAAGATTTTGCATAATTCTGATCTGGTATTTTCGAGGCACTTGAGGGCCCTTCCTTGGGATATTCTGGATACCTCTGCGCTGGGGTGTACCTGGTTCTTAATGGTCCTTACCTCTAAGTTTCTGGATAATTCTGCTCTGGTGTGTACGAGTCACTCGAGGGCTCTTCCCTGGAAGGTTGTGGCTATTTCTGCTCTGGAGTGTACACGGTATTTAATGGCCATTACCTGGAAGGTTCCAGGCATTTCTGCTCTGAGGTGTACAAGGTTCTTATTGGCAATTACCTGGAAGGTTTGGGGTATTTCTGCTCTGAGGTGTACAAGGTTTTTAATGGCCATTACCTGGATGGTTCTGGGTATTTCTGCTCTGAGGTGTACAAGGTTTGTAATGGCCATTACCTGAAAGGTTCTTGGTATTTCCACTCTGAGGTGTACAAGGTTTTTAATGGCCATTACCTGGAAGGTTCTGGGTATTTCTGCTCTCAGGTGTACAAGGTTTTTAATGGCCATTACCTGAAAGGTTCTTGGTATTTCTGCTCTGAGATGTACAAGGTTTTTAATGGCCATTACCTGGAAGGTTCCAGGCATTTCTGCTCTGATGTGTTCAAGGTTCTTAATGGCAATTACCTGGAAGGTTTGGGGTATTTCTGGTCTGAGGTGTACAAGGTTTTTAATGGCCATTACCTGGAAGGTTCTGGGTATTTCTGCTCTGAGGTGTACAAGGTTTTTAATAGCCATTGCCTGGAAGGTTCTGGGTATTTCTGCTCTGAGGTGTACAAGGTTTTTAATGGCCATTACCTGAAAGGTTCTGGGTATTTCTGCTCTGAGGTGTACCTGGCTCTTGTTGGCCCCATAATTGGAAGATTACGATAATTCTGCTCTGGGGTTTATGAGGGTATTAATGCTGCATAAGTCTGCTCTGGTGTGTCTGAGGTGCTCGAGGGCCCTTCCCTGGAAGGTTTGGTGTATTTCTGCTCTGAGGTGCACACGGTTTTTAATGGCAATTACCTGGAAGGTTCTGGGTATTTCTGCTCTGAGGTGTACAAGGTTTTTAATGGCCATTACCTGGAAGGTTCTGGGTATTTCTGCTCTAAGGTGTACACGGTTTTTAATAGCCATTATCTGAAAGGTTCTGGGTATTTCTGCTCTGAGGTGTACCTAGCTCTTGTTGGCCCTGTAATTGGAAGATTACGATAATTCTGCTCTGGGGTTTATGAGGGTATTAATGCTGCATACGTCTGCTCTGGTGTGTCCGAGTCGCTCGAGGGCCCTTCCCTGGAAGGTTTGGTGTATTTCTGCTCTGGGGTGCACAAGGTTTTTAATGGCCATTACCTGGAAGGTTCTGGGTATTTCTGCTCTGGGATGCACAAGGGTTTTAATGGCCATTACCTGGAAGGTTTGGGGTATTTCTGCTCTGAGGGGCACAAGGTTTTGTATTACCCTTATCTGGAAGGTTCTGGGTATTTCTGCTCTGAGGTGCACAAGGATCTTAATGATCATTAACTGGAAGGTTTTGGGTATTTCTGCTTTGAGGTGCACAAGGATTTTAATGACCCTTACCTAGGAGGTTCTGGGTATTTCTGCTTTGAGGTGCACAAGGTTTTTAATGACACTTACCTGGAAGGTTCTGGGTATTTGTACTCTGAGGTGCACAAAGTTGTACTGACCATTACCTGGAAGGTTCTGCATATTTCTGCTCTGGAGTGCACAGGGTTTTTAATGACCATTACCGGAAGGTTCTGGGTATTTCTGCTCTGAGGTGCACAAGGTTTTAATGACCATTACCTGGAAGGTTCTGGCCATTTCTGCTCTGAGCTGCACAAGGTTTTTAATGACCATTACCTGGAAGGTTCTGGGTATTACTGCTCTGAGGTGCACAAGGTTTTTAATGATCATTAACTGGAAGGTTTTTGGTATTTCTGCTTTGAGGTGCACAAGGCTTTTAATGACCCTTACCTAGGAGGTTCTGGGTATTTCTGCTTTGAGGTGCACAAGGTTTTTAATGACCCTTACCTGGAAGGTTCTGGGTATTTGTACTCTGAGGGGCACAAGGTTGTACTGACCATTACCTGGAAAGTTCTGGGTATTTCTGCTCTGAGGTGCACAAGGTTTGTAATGGCCATTACCTGGAAGGTACTGGGTATTACTGCTCTGAGGTGCACAAGGTTTTTAATGACCATTACCTGGAAGGTTCTGGGCATTTCTGCTCAGAGGTGCACAGGGTTTTTAATGACTATTACCTGGAAGGTTCTGGGTATTTCTGCTCTTAGGAGCACAAGGTTTTAATGACCATTACCTGGAAGGTTCTGGGTATTTCTGCTCTGAGGTGTACAAGGTTTTTAATTACCATTACCTGGAAGGTTCTGGGTATTTCTGCTCTCAGGTGTACAAGGTTTTTAATGGCCATTACCTGAAAGGTTCTTGGTATTTCTGCTCTGAGATGTACACGGTTTTTAATGGCCATTACCTGGAAGGTTCCAGGCCTTTCTGCTCTGATGTGTTCAAGGTTCTTAATGGCAATTACCTGGAAGGTTTGGGGTATTTCTGGTCTGAGGTGTACAAGGTTTTGAATGGCCATTACCTGGAAGGTTCTGGGTATTTCTGCTCTGAGGTGTACAAGGTTTTTAATGGCCATTGCCTGGAAGGTTCTGGGTATTTCTGCTCTGAGGTGTACAAGGTTTTAATGACCATTATCTGGAAGGTTCTGGGTATTTCTGCTCTGAGGTGTACAAGGTTTTTAATAGCCATTATCTGAAAGGTTCTGGGTATTTCTGCTCTGAGGTGTACCTGGCTCTTGTTGGCCCTGTAATTGGAAGATTACGATAATTCTGGTCTGGGGTTTATGAGGGTATTAATGCTGCATAAGTCTGCTCTGGTGTGTCCGAGGCGCTCGAGGGCCCTTCCCTGGAAGGTTTGGTGTATTTCTGCTCTGAGGTGCACATGGTTTTTAATGGCCATTACCTGGAAGGTTTCTGGGTATTTCTGCTCTGGGATGCACAAGGGTTTTAATGGCCATTACCTGGAAGGTTCTGGGTATTTCTGCTCTGAGGGGTACAAGGATTTTAATGATCATTAACTGGAAGGTGTTGGTTATTTCTGCTTTGAGGTGCACAAGGATTTTAATGGCCCTTACCTAGGAGGTTCTGGGTATTTCCACTTTGAGGTGCACAAGGTTTTTAATGACCCTTACCTGGAAGGTTCCGGGTATTTCTGCTCTGAGGTGCAGAAGGTTTTAATGACCATTACCTGGAAGGTTCTGGGCATTTCTGCTCTGAGCTGCACAAGGTTTTTAATGACCATTATCTGGAAGGTTCTGGGTATTACTGCTCTGAGGTGCACAAGGTTTTTAATGATCATTAACTGGAAGGTTTTGGGTATTTCTGCTTTGAGGTGCACAAGGATTTTAATGACCCTTACCTAGGAGGTTCTGGGTATTTCTGCTTTGAGGTGCACAAGGTTTTTAATGACCCTTACCTGGAAGGTTCTGGGTATTTGTACTCTGAGGTGCACAAGGTTGTACTTACCATTACCTGGAAGGATCTGGGTATTTCTGCTCTGAGGTGCACAGGGTTTTTAAATACCATTATCTGGAAGGTTCTGGGTATTTGTGCTCTGAGGTGCACAAGGTTTTAATGGCCATTACCTGGAAGGTTCTGGGTGTTTCTGCTCTGTGGTGCACAAGGTTTGTAATGGCCATTACCTGGAAGGTACTGGGTATTACTGCTCTGAGGTGCAAAAGGTTTTTAATGGCCATTACCTGGAAGGTTCTGGGCATTTCTGCTCGGAGGTGCACAGGGTTTTTAAAGACCATTACCTGGAAGGTTCTGGGTATTTCTGCTCTTAGGAGCACAAGGTTTTAATGACCATTACCTGGCAGGTTCTGGGTATTTCTGCTCTGAGGCGTACAAGGTTTTTAATTACCATTACCTGGAAGGTTCTGGGCATTTCTGCTCTCAGGTGTACAAGGTTTTTAATGGCCATTAACTGAAAGGTTCTGGGTATTTCTGCTCTGAGATGTACAAGGTTCTTAATGGCAATTACCTGTAAGGTTTGGGGTATTTCTGGTCTGAGGTGCACAAGGTTTTAATGACCATTATCTGGAAGGTTCTGGGTATTTCTGCTCTGAGGTGTACAAGGTTTTTAATGGCCATTAACTGAAGGGTTCTTGGTATTTCTGCTCTGAGATGTACAAGGTTTTTAATGGCCATTACCTGGAAGGTTCCAGGCATTTCTGCTTTGATGTGTTCAAGGTTCTTAATGGCAATTACGGTGAAGGTTCTGGGTATTTCTGCTCTGAGGTGTACAGGGTTTTTAATAGCCATTGCCTGGAAGGTTCTGGGTATTTCTACTCTGAGGTGTACAAGGTTTTTTTTAATTGCCATTACCTGGAAGGTTCTGGGTATTTCTGCTCTGAGGTGTACAAGGTTTTTAATGGCCATTACCTGAAAGCTTCTGGGTATTTCTGCTCTGAGGTGTACCTGGCTCTTGTTGGCCCCATAATTGGAAGATTATGATAATTCTGCTCTGGGGTTTATGAGGGTATTATTGCTGCATAAGTCTGCTCTGGTGTGTCTGAGGTGCTCGAGGGCCCTTGCCTGGAAGGTTTTGCGTATTTCTGCTCTGAGGTGCACACGGCTTTTAATGGCCATTACCTGGAAGGTTTGGGGTATTTCTGCTCTGAGGGGAACAAGGTTTTGTATTACCCTTATCTGAAAGGTTCTGGGTATTTCTGCTCTGAGATGTACAAGATTTTTAATGGCCATTACCTGGAAGGTTCCAGGCATTTCTGCTTTGATGTGTTCAAGGTTCTTAAAGGCAATTACCTGGAAGGTTTGGGGTATTTCTGGTCTGAGGTGTACAAGGTTTTGAATGGCCATTACCTGGAAGGTTCTGGGCATTTCTGCTCTGAGGTGTACAAGGTTTTTAATAGCCATTGCCTGGAAGGTTCTGGGTATTTCTACTCTGAGGTGTACAAGGTTTTTAATTACCATTACCTGGAAGGTTCTGGGTATTTCTGCTCTGAGGTGTACAAGGTTTTTAATGGCCATTACCTGAAAGGTTCTGGGTATTTCTGCTCTGAGGTGTACCTGGCTCTTCTTGGCCCATAATTGGAAGATTATGATAATTCTGCTCTGGGGTTTATGAGGGTATTAATGCTGCATAAATCTGCTCTGGTGTGTCTGAGGTGCTCGAGGGCCCTTCCCTGGAAGGTTTGGCGCATTTCTGCTCTGAGGTGCACACAGCTTTTGATGGCCATTACCTGGAAGGTGTAGGGTATTTCTGCTCTGATGGGCACAAGGTTTTGTATTACCCTTATCTGAAAGGTTCTGGGTATTTCTGCTCTGAGGTGCACAAGGATTGTAATGATCATTACCTGGAAGGTTTTGGGTATTTCTGCTTTGAGGTGCACAAGGATTTTAATGACCCTTACCATGAGAGGTTCTGGGTATTTCTGCTTGGAGGTGCACAAGGTTTTTAATGACCCTTACCTGGAAGGTTCTGGGTGTTTCTGCTCTGAGGTGCACAAGGTTTTAATGACCATTACCTGGAAGGTTCTGGGTATTTCTGCTCTAGGTGTACAAGGTTTTTAACTGGCAATTACGTGGATGGTTCTGTGTATTTCTGCTCTGAGGTGTACAAGGCTTTTAATGGCATTACCTGGAAGGTTCTGGGTTTTTCTGCTCTGGGGTGAACAAGGTTTTTAATGGCCATTACCTGGAAGGTTCCAGGCATTTCTGCTTTGATGTGTTCAAGGTTCTTAATGGCAATTACCTGGAAGGTTTGGGGGTATTTCTGGTCTGAGGTGTACAAGGTTTTGAATGGCCATTACCTGGAAGGTTCTGGGTATTTCTGCTCTGAGGTGTACAAGGTTTTTAATAGCCATTGCCTGGAAGGTTCTGGGGATTTCTACTCTGAGGTGTACAAGGTTTTTAATTACCATTACCTGGAAGGTTCTGGGTATTTCTGCTCTGAGGTGTACAAGGTTTGTAATGGCCATTACCTGAAAGGTTCTGGGTATTTCTGCTCTGAGGTGTACCTGGCTCTTGTTGGCCCCATAATTGGAAGATTACGATAATTCTGCTCTGGGGTTTATGTGGGTATTAATGCTGCATAAGTCTGCTCTGGTGTGTCTGAGGTGCTCGAGGGCCCTTCCCTGGAAGTTTGGCGTATTTCTGCTCTGAGGTGCACACGGCTTTTAATGGCCATTACCTGGAAGGTTTGGGGTATTTCTGCTCTGAGGGGCACAAGGTTTTGTATTACCCTTATGTGAAAGGTTCTGGGTAATTCTGCTCTGGGGTGCACAAGGTTTTTAATGACCCTTACCTGGAAGGTTCTGGGTATTTCTGCTTGGAGGTGCACAAGGTTTTTAATGACCCTTACCTGGAAGGTTCTGGGTATTTCTGCTCTGAGGTGCACAAGGATTGTAATGATCATTACCTGGAAGGTTTTGGGTATTTCTGCTTTGAGGTGCACAAGGATTTTAATGACCATTACCTGGAAGGTTCTGGTTATTTCTGCTCTGAGGTGCACAGGGTTTTTAATGACCATTACCTGGAAGGTTCTGGGTATTACTGCTCTGAGGTGCACAAGGTTTTTAATGACCATTACCTGGAAGGTTCTGAGCATTTCTGCTCTGAGCTGCACAGGGTTTTTAATGACCATTACCTGGAAGGTTCTGGGTATTACTGCTCTGAGGTGCACAAGGTTTTTAATGACCATTACCTGGAAGGTTCTGGGTATTTCTGCTCTGAGGTGGACAAGGTTTAATGACCTTTACCTGGAAGGTTCTGTGTATTTCTGCTCTGAGTTGCACAGGGTTTTTAATGACGATTATCTGGAAGGTTCTGGGTATTTCTGCTTGGAGGTGCACAAGGTTTTTAATGACCCTTACCTGGAAGGTTCTGGGTATTTCTACTCTGAGGTGCACAAGATTGTACTGACCATTACCTGGAAGGTTCTGCGTATTTCTGCTCTGGAGTGCACATGGTTTTTAATGACCATTACCTGGAAGGTTCTGGTTATTTCTGCTCTGAGGTGCACAAGGTTTTAATGACCCTTACCTGGAAGATTCTGAGCATTTCTGCTCTGAGCTGCACAGGGTTTTTAATGACCATTACCTGGAAAGTTCTGGGTATTACTGCTCTGAGGTGCACAAGGTTTTTAATGACTATTACCTGGAAGGTTCTGGGTATTTCTGCTCTGAGGTGGACAAGGTTTAATGACCTTTACCTGGAAGGGTCTGTGTATTTCTGCTCTGAGGTGCACAGGGTTTTTAATGGCCATTACCTGGAAGGTTCTGGGTATTTCTGCTCTGAGGTGCACAAGGTTTTTAATGACCATTACCTGGAAGGTTCTGGGAGTTTCTGCTCTGAGGTGCACAAGGTTTTAAAGACCATTACCTGGTTCTGGGTATTTCTGCTCTGAGGTGTACAAGGTTTTTAATGGCAATTACGTGGATGGTTCTGTGTATTTCTGCTCTGATGTGTACAAGGTTTTTAATGGCATTACCTGGAAGGTTCTGGGTATTTTTTGCTCTGAAGTGCAAAGGGTTTTTAATGACGATTATCTGGAAGGTTCTGGGTATTTATACTCTGAGGTGCACAAGGTTTTAATGGCCATTACCTGGAAGGTTCTGGGTATTTCTGCTCTGAGGTGCACAAGGTTTTTGATGACCATTACCTGGAAGGTTCTGTGTGTTTCTGCTCTGAGGTGCACAAGGTTTTAATGACCATTAACTGGAAGGTTCTGGGTATTTCTGCTCTGAGGTGTACAAGGTTTTTAACTGGCAATTACGTGGATGGTTCTGTGTATTTCTGCTCTGAGGTGTACAAGGCTTTTAATGGCATTACCTGGAAGGTTCTAGGTTTTTCTGCTCTGGGGTGAACAAGGTTTTTAATGGCCATTACCTGGAAGGTTCCAGGCATTTCTGCTTTGATGTCTTCAAGGTTCTTAATGGCAATTACCTGGAAGGTTTGGGGTATTTCTGGTCTGAGGTGTACAACGTTTTGAATGGCCATTACCTGGAAGGTTCTGGGTATTTCTGCTCTGAGGTGTACAAGATTTTTAATAGCCATTGCCTGGAAGGTTCTGGGGATTTCTACTCTGAGGTGTACAAGGTTTTTAATTACCATTACCTGGAAGGTTCTGGGTATTTCTGCTCTGAGGTGTACAAGGTTTGTAATGGCCATTACCTGAAAGGTTCTGGGTATTTCTGCTCTGAGGTGTACCTGGCTCTTGTTGGCCCCATAATTGGAAGATTACGATAATTCTGCTCTGGGGTTTATGAGGGTATTAATGCTGCATAAGTCTGCTCTGGTGTGTCTGAGGTGCTCGAGGGCCCTTCCCTGGAAGGTTTGGCGTATTTCTGCTCTGAGGTGCACAGGGCTTTTAAGGGCCATTACCTGGAAGGTTTGGGGTATTTCTGCTCTGAGGGGCACAAGGTTTTGTATTACCCTTATGTGAAAGGTTCTGGGTATTTCTGCTCTGAGGTGTACAAGGTTTTTAACTGGCAATTACGTGGATGGTTCTGTGTATTTCTGCTCTGAGGTGTACAAGGCTTTTAATGGCATTACCTGGAAGGTTCTAGGTTTTTCTGCTCTGGGGTGAACAAGGTTTTTAATGGCCATTACCTGGAAGGTTCCAGGCATTTCTGCTTTGATGTGTTCAAGGTTCTTAATGGCAATTACCTGGAAGGTTTGGGGTATTTCTGGTCTGAGGTGTACAAGGTTTTGAATGGCCATTACCTGGAAGGTTCTGGGTATTTCTGCTCTGAGGTGTACAAGATTTTTAATAGCCATTGCCTGGAAGGTTCTGGGGATTTCTACTCTGAGGTGTACAAGGTTTTTAATTACCATTACCTGGAAGGTTCTGGGTATTTCTGCTCTGAGGTGTACAAGGTTTGTAATGGCCATTACCTGAAAGGTTCTGGATATTTCTGCTCTGAGGTGTACCTGGCTCTTGTTGGCCCCATAATTGGAAGATTACGATAATTCTGCTCTGGGGTTTATGAGGGTATTAATGCTGCATAAGTCTGCTCTGGTGTGTCTGAGGTGCTCGAGGGCCCTTCCCTGGAAGGTTTGGCGTATTTCTGCTCTGAGGTGCACAGGGCTTTTAAGGGCCATTACCTGGAAGGTTTGGGGTATTTCTGCTCTGAGGGCACAAGGTTTTGTATTACCCTTATGTGAAAGGTTCTGGGTAATTCTGCTCTGGGATGCATAAGGTTTTTAATGGCCATTACCTGGAAGGTTTGGGGTATTCCTGCTCTGAGGGGCACAAGGTTTTGTATTCCCCTTAACTGGAAGGTTCTGGGTATTTCTGCTCTGAGGTGCACAAGGATTGTAATGATCATTACCTGGAAGGTTTTGGGTATTTCTGCTTTGAGGTGCACAAGGATCTTAATGACCCTTACCTGGGAGGTTCTGGGTATTTCTGCTTGGAGGTGCACAAGGTTTTTAATGACCCTTACCTGGAAGGTTCTGGGTATTTCTGCTCTGAGGTGCACAAGGATTGTAATGATCATTACCTGGAAGGTTTTGGGTATTTCTGCTTTGAGGTGCACAAGGATTTTAATGACCATTACCTGGAAGGTTCTGGTTATTTCTGCTCTGAGGTGCACAAGGTTTTAATGACCATTACCTGGAAGGTTCTGAGCATTTCTGCTCTGAGCTGCACAGGGTTTTTAATGACCATTACCTGGAAGGTTCTGGGTATTACTGCTCTGAGGTTCACAAGGTTTTTAATGACCATTACCTGGAAGGTTCTGGGTATTTCTGCTCTGAGGTGGACAAGGTTTAATGACCTTTACCTGGAAGGTTCTGTGTATTTCTGCTCTGAGTTGCACAGGGTTTTTAATGACGATTATCTGGAAGGTTCTGGGTATTTCTGCTCTGAGGTGCACAGGGTTTTAATGGCCATTACCTGGAAGGTTCTGGGTATTTCTGCTCTGAGGTGCACAAGGTTTTTCATGACCATTACCTGGAAGGTTCTGGGTGTTTCTGCTCTGAGGTGCACAAGGTTTTAATGACCATTACCTGGAAGGTTCTGGGTATTTCTGCTCTGAGGTGTACAAGGTTTTTATGGCAATTACGTGGATGGTTCTGTGTATTTCTGCTCTGAGGTGTACAAGGTTTTTAATGGCATTACCTCGAAGGTTCTGGGTATTTCTGCTCTGAGGTGCACAGGGTTTTTAATGACGATTATCTGGAAGGTTCTGGTTATTTCTGCTCAGAGGTGCACAAGGTTTTAATGGCCATTACCTGGAAGGTTCTGGGTATTTCTGCTCTGAGGTGCACAAGGTTTTTAATGACCATTACCTGGAAGGTTCTGGGTGTTTCTGCTCTGAGGTGCACAAGGTTTTAATGACCATTACCTGGAAGGTTCTGGGTATTTCTGCTCTGAGGTGTACAAGGTTTTTAATGGCAATTACGTGGATGGTTCTGTGTATTTCTGCTCTGAGGTGTACAAGGTTTTTAATGGCATTACCTGGAAGGTTCTGGGTATTTCTGATCTGGGGTGAACAAGCCTTTTAATGGCCATTACCTGGAAGGTTCTGGGTATTTCTGCTCTGAGGTGCATAAGGTTTTAATGACCATTACCTGGAAGGTTCTGTGTATTTCTGCTCTGAGGTGCACAAGGTTTTTAATGACCATTACCTGGAAGGTTCTGGGTATTACTGCTCTACGATGCACAGGGTTTTTAATGGCATTACCTGGAAGGTTCTGGGTATTTCTGCTCTGAGATGCACAGGGTTTTAATGACCATTACCTGGGAGGTGCTGGGTATTACTGCTCTGGGGTGCACAAGATCTATAATGGCGATTACTTGGAAGGTTCTGGTTATTTCTGCTCTGGGGTGTAAAAGGTTTTTAATGGCAATTACCTGAAAGGTTCTGGGTATTTCTGCTCTGAGTGTACAAGGTTTTTAATGGCATTACCTGGAAGGTTCTGGGTATTTCTGCTCTGGGGTGCACAAGGTTTTTAATGGCCCTTCCCTGGAAGGTTCTGGGTATTACTGCTCTAAGCTGCACAGGGTTTTTAATGGCATTACCTGGAAGGTTCTGGGTATTTCTGCTCCGAGGTGCAAAAGGTTTTTAATGGCCATTACCTGGAAGGTTCTGGGTATTTCTGCTCTGCGATGCACAGGGGTTTAATGACCATAACCTGGGAGGTTCTGGGTATTTCTGCTCTGAGGTGTACAAGGTTTTTAATGGCCATTACCTGGAAGGTTCTGGGTATTTCTGCAATGAGGTGCACAATGTTTTTAATGGTCATTACCTGGACGGTTCTGTGTATTTCTGCTCTGAGGTGCACAAGGATTTTAATGAGCAGTACCTGGAAGGTTCTGGGTATTTCTGCTCCGAGGTGTACAAGGTTTTTAATAGCCATTGCCTGGAAGGTTCTGGGTATTTCTACTCTGAGGTGTACAAGGTTTTTAATTACCATTACCTGGAAGGTTCTGGGTATTTCTGCTCTGAGGTGTACAAGGTTTTTATTGGCCATTACCTGGAAGGTTCTGGGTATTTCTGCTCTGTGGTGCACAAGGTTTTTAATGGTCATTACCTGGAAGGTTCTGGGTATTTCTGCTCTGCGATGCACAGGGGTTTAATGACCATAACCTGGGAGGTTCTGGGTATTTCTGCTCTGAGGTGTACAAGGTTTTTAATGGCCATTACCTGGAAGGTTCTGGGTATTTCTGCAATGAGGTGCACAAGGTTTTTAATGGTCATTACCTGGACGGTTCTGTGTATTTCTGCTCTGAGGTGCACAAGGATTTTAATGAGCAGTACCTGGAAGGTTCTGGATATTTCTGCTCTGAGGTGTACAAGGTTTTTAATGGCAATTCCCTGGAAGGTTCTGGGTATTTCTGCTCTGAGGTGTACAAGGTGTTTAATGGCATTACCTGGAAGGTTCTGGGTATTTCTGCTCTGGCTGCACAAGGTTTTTAATGGCCCTTCCCTGGAAGGTTCTGGGTATTACTGCTCTAAGGTGCACAGGGCTTTTAATGGCATTACCTGGAAGGTTCTGGGTATTTCTGCTCTGAGGTGTACAAGGTTTTTAATTACTATTACCTGGAAGGTTCTGGGTATTTCTGCTCTGAGGTGTACCTGGCTCTTGTTGGCCCCATAATTGGAAGATTACGATAATTCTGCTCTGGGGTTTATGAGGGTATTAATGCTGCATAAGTCTGCTCTGGTGTGTCTGAGGTGCTCGAGGGCCCTTCCCTGGAAGGTTTGGCGTATTTATGCTCTGAGGTGCACATGGCTTTTAATGGCCATTACCTGGAAGGTTTGGGGTATTTCTGCTCTGCGGGGCACAAGGTTTTGTATTACCCTTATGTGAAAGGTTCTGGGTAATTCTGCTCTGGGATGCATAAGGTTTTTAATGGCCATTACCTGGAAGGTTTGGGGTATTCCTGCTCTGAGGGGCACAAGGATTGTAATGATCATTACCTGGAAGGTTTTGGGTATTTCTGCTTTGAGGTGCACAAGGATTTTAATGACCCTTACCTGGGAGGTTCTGGGTATTTCTGCTTGGAGGTGCACAAGGTTTTTAATGACCCTTACCTGTAAGGTTCTGGGTATTTCTACTCTGAGGTGCACAAGGTTGTACTGACCATTACCTGGAAGGTTCTGCGTATTTCTGCTCTGGAGAGCACATGGTTTTTAATGACCATTACCTGGAAGGTTCTGGTTATTTCTGCTCTGAGGTGCACAAGGTTTTAATGACCATTACCTGGACGGTTCTGTGTATTTCTGCTCTGAGGTGCACAAGGATTTTAATAAGCAGTACCTGGAAGGTTCTGGGTATTTCTGCTCTGAGGTGTACAAGGTTTTTAATGACATTACCTGGAAGGTTCTGGGTATTTCTGCTCTGAGGTGCACAAGGTTTTTAATGGTCATTACCTGGAAGGTTCTGTGTATTTCTGCTCTGAGGTGCACAAGGATTTTAATGAGCAGTACCTGGAAGGTTCTGTGTATTTCTGCTCTGAGGTGCACAAGGATTTTAATGAGCAGTACCTGGAAGGTTCTGGGTATTTTTGCTCTGAGGTGTACAAGGTTTTTAATGACATTACCTGGAAGGTTCTGGGTATTTCTGCTCTGAGGTGCACAAGGTTTTTAATGGTCATTACCTGGAAGGTTCTGTGTATTTCTGCTCTGAGGTGCACAAGGATTTTAATGAGCAGTACCTGGAAGGTTCTGGGTATTTCTGCTCTGAGGTGTACAAGGTTTTTAATGGCAATTCCCTGGAAGGTTCTGGGTATTTCTGCTCTGAGGTGTAAAAGGTGTTTAATGGCATTACCTGGAAGGTTCTGGGTATTTCTGCTCTGGGTGCACAAGGTTTTTAATGGCCCTTCCCTGGAAGGTTCTGGGTATTACTGCTCTAAGGTGCACAGGGCTTTTAATGGCATTACCTGGAAGGTTCTCGGTATTTCTGCTCCGAGGTGTACAAGGTGTTTAATGGCCATTACCTGGAAGGTTCTGGGTATTTCTGCTCTGAGGTGTACAAGGTTTTTAATAGCCATTGCCTGGAAGGTTCTGGGTATTTCTACTCTGAGGTGTACAAGGTTTTTAATTACCATTACCTGGAAGGTTCTGGGTATTTCTGCTCTGAGGTGTACAAGGTTTTTATTGGCCATTACCTGAAAGGTTCTGGGTATTTCTGCTCTGAGGTGTACCTGGCTCTTGTTGGCCCCATAATTGGAAGATGACGATAATTCTGCTCTGGGGTTTATGAGGGTATTAATGCTGCATAAGTCTGCTCTGGTGTGTCTGAGGTGCTCGAGGGCCCTTCCTTGGAAGGTTTGGCGTATTTATGCTCTGAGGTGCACATGGCTTTTAATGGCCATTACCTGGAAGGTTTGGGGTATTTCTGCTCTGCGGGGCACAAGGTTTTGTATTACCCTTATGTGAAAGGTTCTGGGTAATTCTGCTCTGGGATGCATAAGGTTTTTAATGGCCATTACCTGGAAGGTTTGGGGTATTCCTGCTCTGAGGGGCACAAGGATTGTAATGATCATTACCTGGAAGGTTTTGGGTATTTCTGTTTTGAGGTGCACAAGGATTTTAATGACCCTTACCTGGGAGGTTCTGGGTATTTCTGCTTGGAGGTGCACAAGGTTTTTAATGACCCTTACCTGGAAGGTTCTGGGTATTTCTACTCTGAGGTGCACAAGGTTGTACTGACCATTACCTGGAAGGTTCTGCGTATTTCTGCTCTGGAGAGCACATGGTTTTTAATGACCATTACCTGGAAGGTTCTGGTTATTTCTGCTCTGAGGTGCACAAGGTTTTAATGACCATTACCTGGAAGGTTCTGAGCATTTCTGCTCTGAGCTGCACAGGGCTTTTAATGACCATTACCTGGAAGGTTCTGGGTATTACTGCTCTGAGGTGCACAAGCTTTTTAATGACCATTACCTGGAAGGTTCTGGGTATTTCTGCTCTGAGGTGGACAAGGTTTAATTAATGACCTTTACCTGGAAGGTTCTTTGTATTTCTGCTCTGAGGTGCACAGGGTTTTTAATGATGATTATCTGGAAGGTTCTGGGTATTTCTGCTCTGAGGTGCACAGGGCTTTAATGGCCATTACGTGGAAGGTTCTGGGTATTTCTGCTCTGAGGTTCACAAGGTTTTTAATGACCATAACCTGGAAGGTTCTGGGTGTTTCTGCTCTGAGGTGCACAAGGTTTTAATGACCATTATCTGGAAGGTTCTGGGCATTTCTGCTCTGAGCTGTACAAGGTTTTTAATGGCAATTACGTGGATGGTTCTGTGTATTTCTGCTCTGAGGTGTACAAGGTTTTTAATGGCATTACCTCGAAGTTTCTGGGTATTTCTGCTCTGAGGTGCACAGGGTTTTTAATGACGATTATCTGGAAGGTTCTGGGTATTTCTGCTCTGAGGTGCACAAGGTTTTAATGGCCATTACCTGGAAGGTTCTGGGTATTTCTGCTCTGAGGTGCACAAGGTTTTTAATGACCATTACCTGGAAGGTTCTGGGTGTTTCTGTTCTGAGGTGCACAAGGTTTTAATGACCATTACCTGGAAGGTTCTGGGTATTTCTGCTCTGAGGTGTACAAGGTTTTAATGGCAATTACGTGGATGGTTCTGTGTATTTCTGCTCTGAGGTGTACAAGGTTTTTAATGGCATTACCTGGAAGGTTCAGGGTATTTCTGCTCTGGGGTGCACAGTGTTTTTAATGGCCATTACCTGGAAGGTTCTGGGTATTTCTGCTCTGAGGTGCATAAGGTTTTAATGACCATTACCTGAAAGGTTCTGGGTATTTCTGCTCTGAGGTGTACCTGGCTCTTGTTGGCCCCATAATTGGAAGATTACGATAATTCTGCTCTGGGGTTTATGAGGGTATTAATGCTGCATAAGTCTGCTCTGGTGTGTCTGAGGTGCTCGAGGGCCCTTCCCTGGAAGGTTTGGCGTATTTATGCTCTGAGGTGCACATGGCTTTTAATGGCCATTACCTGGAAGGTTTGGGGTATTTCTGCTCTGCGGGGCACCAGGTTTTGTATTACCCTTATGTGAAAGGTTCTGGGTAATTCTGCTCTGGGATGCATAAGGTTTTTAATGGCCATTACCTGGAAGGTTTGGGGTATTCCTGCTCTGAGGGGCACAAGGATTGTAATGATCATTACCTGGAAGGTTTTGGGTATTTCTGCTTTGAGGTGCACAAGGATTTTAATGACCCTTACCTGGGAGGTTCTGGGTATTTCTGCTTGGAGATGCACAAGGTTTTTAATGACCCTTACCTGGAAGGTTCTGGGTATTTCTGCTCTGGGATGCATAAGGTTTTTAATGGCCATTACCTGGAAGGTTTGGGGTATTCCTGCTCTGAGGGGCACAAGGATTGTAATGATCATTACCTGGAAGGTTTTGGGTATTTCTGCTTTGAGGTGCACAAGGATTTTAATGACCCTTACCTGGGAGGTTCTGGGTATTTCTGCTTGGAGGTGCACAAGGTTGTACTGACCATTACCTGGAAGGTTCTGCGTATTTCTGCTCTGGAGAGCACATGGTTTTTAATGACCATTACCTGGAAGGTTCTGGTTATTTCTGCTCTGAGGTGCACAAGGTTTTAATGACCATTACCTGGAAGGTTCTGAGCATTTCTGCTCTGAGCTGCACAGGGCTTTTAATGACCATTACCTGGAAGGTTCTGGGTATTACTGCTCTGAGGTGCACAAGCTTTTTAATGACCATTACCTTGAAGGTTCTGGGTATTTCTGCTCTGAGGTGGACAAGGTTTAATTAATGACCTTTACCTGGAAGGTTCTTTGTATTTCTGCTCTGAGGTGCACAGGGTTTTTAATGATGATTATCTGGAAGGTTCTGGGTATTTCTGCTCTGAGGTGCACAGGGCTTTAATGGCCATTACCTGGAAGGTTCTGGGTATTTCTGCTCTGAGGTTCACAAGGTTTTTAATGACCATAACCTGGAAGGTTCTGGGTGTTTCTGCTCTGAGGTGCACACGGTTTTAATGACCATTATCTGGAAGGTTCTGGGTATTTCTGCTCTGAGGTGTACAAGGTTTTTAATGGCAATTACGTGGATGGTTCTGTGTATTTCTGCTCTGAGGTGTACAGGGTTTTTAATGGCATTACCTCGAAGTTTCTGGGTATTTCTGCTCTGAGGTGCACAGGGTTTTTAATGACGATTATCTGGAAGGTTCTGGGTATTTCTGCTCTGAGGTGCACAAGGTTTTAATGGCCATTACCTGGAAGGTTCTGGGTATTTCTGCTCTGAGGTGCACAAGGTTTTTAATGACCATTACCTGGAAGGTTCTGGGTGTTTCTGTTCTGAGGTGCACAAGGTTTTAATGACCATTACCTGGAAGGTTCTGGGTATTTCTGCTCTGAGGTGTACAAGGTTTTAATGGCAATTACGTGGATGGTTCTGTGTATTTCTGCTCTGAGGTGTACAAGGTTTTTAATGGCATTACCTGGAAGGTTCTGGGTATTTCTGCTCTGGGGTGCACAATGTTTTTAATGGCCATTACCTGGAAGGTTCTGGGTATTTCTGCTCTGAGGTGCATAAGGTTTTAATGACCATTACCTGGAAGGTTCTGTGTATTTCTGCTCTGAGGTGCACAAGATTTTAATGACCATTACCTGGAAGGTTCTGGGTATTACTGCTCTACGGTGCACAGGGTTTTTAATGGCATTACCTGGAAGGTTCTGTATATTTCTGCTCTGAGATGCACAGGGTTTTAATGACCATTACCTGGGAGGTGCTGGGTATTGCTGCTCTGAGGTGCACAAGGTTCATAATGGCCATTACCTGGAAGGTTCTGGTTATTTCTGCTCTGGGGTGTAAAAGGTTTTTAATGGCAATTACCTGAAAGGTTCTGGGTATTTCTGCTCTGAGTGTACAAGGTTTTTAATGGCATTACCTGGAAGGTTCTGGGTATTTCTGCTCTGGGGTGCACAAGGTTTTTAATGGCCCTTGCCTGGAAGGTTCTGGGTATTACTGCTCTAAGCTGCACAGGGTTTTTAATGGCATTACCTGGAAGGTTCTGGGTATTTCTGCTCCGAGGTGCACAAGGTTTTTAATGGCAATTACCTGGAAAGTTCTGGGCATTTCTGCTCCGAGGTGCAAAAGGTTTTTAATGGCCATTACCTGGAAGGTTCTGGGTATTTCTGCTCTGAGGTGTACAAGATTTTAATGGCAATTAGGTGGAGGGTTCTGTGTATTTCTGCTCTGAGGTGTACAAGGTTTTTAATGGCATTACCTGGAAGGTTCTGGGTATTTCTGCTCTGGGGTGCACAATGTTTTTAATGGCCATTACCTGGAAGGTTCTGGGTATTTCTGCTCTTTTGTGCATAAGGTTTTAATGACCATTACCTGGAAGGTTCTGTGTATTTCTGCTCTGAGGTGCACAAGATTTTAATGACCATTACTTGGAAGGTTCTGGGTATTACTGCTCTACGGTGCACAGGGTTTTTAATGGCATTACCTGGAAGTTTCTGAATATTTCTGCTCTGAGATGCACAGGGTTTTAATGACCATTACCTGGGAGGTGCTGGGTATTACTGCTCTGAGGTGCACAAGGTTTATAATGGCCATTACCTGGAAGGTTCTGGTTATTTCTGCTCTGGGGTGTAAAAGGTTTTTAATGGCAATTACCTGAAAGGTTCTGGGTATTTCTGCTCTGGGGTGCACAAGGTTTTTAATGGCCCTTGCCTGGAAGGTTCTGCGTATTACTGCTCTAAGCTGCACAGGGTTTTTAATGGCATTACCTGGAAGGTTCTGGGTATTTCTGCTCCGAGGTGCACAAGGTTTTTAATGGCAATTACCTGGAAAGTTCTGGGCATTTCTGCTCCGAGGTGCAAAAGGTTTTTAATGGCCATTACCTGGAAGGTTCTGGGTATTTCTGCTCTGAGGTGCACAAGGTTTTTAATGGTCATTACCTGGAAGGTTCTGGGTATTTCTGCTCTGCGATGCACAGGGATTTAATGACCATAACCTGGGAGGTTCTGGGTATTTCTGCTCTGAGGTGTACAAGGTTTTTAATGGCCATTACCTGGAAGGTTCTGGGTATTTCTGCTCTGAGGTGCACAAGGTTTTTAATGGTCATTACCTGGAAGGTTCTGTGTATTTCTGCTCTGAGGTGCACAAGGATTTTAATGAGCAGTACCTGGAAGGTTCTGGGTATTTCTGCTCTGAGATGTACAAGGTTTTTAATGACATTACCTGGAAGGTTCTGGGTATTTCTGCTCTGAGGTGCACAAGGTTTTTAATGGTCATTACCTGGAACGTTCTGTGTATTTCTGCTCTGAGGTGCACAAGGATTTTAATGAGCAGTAACTGTAAGGTTCTGGGTATTTCTGCTCTGAGTTGTACAAGGTTTTTAATGGCAATTCCCTGGAAGGTTCTGGGTATTTCTGCTCTGAGGTGTACAAGGTGTTTAATGGCATTACCTGGAAGGTTCTGGGTATTTCTGCTCTGGGTGCACAAGGTTTTTAATGGCCCTTCCCTGGAAGGTTCTGGGTATTACTGCTCTAAGGTGCACAGGGCTTTTAATGGCATTACCTGGAAGGTTCTCGGTATTTCTGCTCCGAGGTGTACAAGGTGTTTAATGGCCATTACCTGGAAGGTTCTCGGTATTTCTGCTCTGAGGTGTACAAGGTTTTTAATAGCCATTGCCTGGAAGGTTCTGGGTATTTCTACTCTGAGGTGTACAAGGTTTTTAATTACCATTACCTGGAAGGTTCTGGGTATTTCTGCTCTGAGGTGTACAAGGTTTTTATTGGCCATTACCTGAAAGGTTCTGGGTATTTCTGCTCTGAGGTGTACCTGGCTCTTGTTGGCCCCATAATTGGAAGATTACGATAATTCTGCTCTGGGGTTTATGAGGGTATTAATGCTGCATAAGTCTGCTCTGGTGTGTCTGAGGTGCTCGAGGGCCCTTCCCTGGAAGGTTTGGCCTATTTCTGCTCTGAGGTGCACACGGCTTTTAATGGCCATTACCTGGAAGGTTTGGGGTATTTCTGCTCTGCGGGGCACAAGGTTTTGTATTACCCTTATGTGAAAGGTTCTGGGTAATTCTGCTCTGGGATGCATAAGGTTTTTAATGGCCATTACCTGGAAGGTTTGGGGTATTCCTGCTCTGAGGGGTACAAGGATTGTAATGATCATTACCTGGAAGGTTTTGGGTATTTCTGCTTTGAGGTGCATAAGGATTTTAATGACCCTTACCTGGGAGGTTCTGGGTATTTCTGCTTGGAGGTGCACAAGGTTTTTAATGACCCTTACCTGGAAGGTTCTGGGTATTTCTACTCTGAGGTGCACAAGGTTGTACTGACCATTACCTGGAAGGTTCTGCGTATTTCTGCTCTGGAGAGCACATGGTTTTTAATGACCATTACCTGGAAGGTTCTGGTTATTTCTGCTCTGAGGTGCACAAGGTTTTAATGACCATTACCGGGAAGGTTCTGAGCATTTCTGCTCTGAGCTGCACAGGGTTTTTAATGACCATTACCTGGAAGGTTCTGGGTATTACTGCTCTGAGGTGCACAAGCTTTTTAATGACCATTACCTGGAAGGTTCTGGGTATTTCTGCTCTGAGGTGGACAAGGTTTAATGACCTTTACCTGGAAGGTTCTTTGTATTTCTGCTCTGAGGTGCACAGGGTTTTTAATGATGATTATCTGGAAGGTTCTGGGTATTTCTGCTCTGAGGTGCACAGGGCTTTAATGGCCATTACATGGAAGGTTCTGGGTATTTCTGCTCTGAGGTGCACAAGGTTTTAATGGCCATTACCTGGAAGGTTCTGGGTATTTCTGCTCTGAGGTGCACAAGGTTTTTAATGACCATTACCTGGAAGGTTCTGGGTGTTTCTGTTCTGAGGTGCACAAGGTTTTAATGACCATTACCTGGAAGGTTCTGGGTATTTCTGCTCTGAGGTGTACAAGGTTTTAATGGCAATTACGTGGATGGTTCTGTGTATTTCTGCTCTGAGGTGTACAAGGTTTTTAATGGCATTAGCTGGAAGGTTCTGGGTATTTCTGCTCTGGGGTGCACAATGTTTTTAATGGCCATTACCTGGAAGGTTCTGGGTATTTCTGCTCTGAGGTGCATAAGGTTTTAATGACCATTACCTGGAAGGTTCTGTGTATTTCTGCTCTGAGGTGCACAAGATTTTAATGACCATTACCTGGAAGGTTCTGGGTATTACTGCTCTACGGTGCACAGGGTTTTTAATGGCATTACCTGGAAGGTTCTGGGTATTTCTGCTCTGAGATGCACAGGGTTTTAATGACCATTACCTGTGAGGTGCTGGGTATTACTGCTCTGAGGTGCACAAGGTTTATAATGGCCATTACCTGGAAGGTTCTGGTTATTTCTGCTCTGGGTGTACAAGGTTTTTAATGCATTACCTGGAAGGTTCTGGGTATTTCTGCTATGGGGTGCACAAGGTTTTTAATGGCCCTTCCCTGGAAGGGTCTGGGTATTACTGCTCTAAGCTGCACAGGGTTTTAATGGCATTACCTGGAAGGTTCTGGGTATTTCTGCTCCGAGGTGCACAAGGTTTTTAATGGCAATTACCTGGAAAGTTCTGGGCATTTCTGCTCCGAGGTGCAAAAGGTTTTTAATGGCCATTACCTGGAAGGTTCTGGGTATTTCTGCTCTGAGGTGCACAAGGTTTTAATGGTCATTACCTGGAAGGTTCTGTGTATTTATGCTCTGAGGTGCACAAGGATTTTAATGAGCAGTACCTGGAAGGTTCTGGGTATTTCTGCTCCGAGGTGTACAAGGTTTTTAATGGCATTACCTGGAAGGTTCTGGGTATTTCTGCTCCGAGGTGTACAAGGTTTTTAATGGCATTACCCGGAAGGTTCTGGGTATTTCTGCTCCGAGGTGCAAAAGGTTTTTAATGGTCATTACCTGGAAGGTTCTGTGTATTTCTGCTCTGAGGTGCACACGGATTTTAATGAGCAGTACCTGGAAGGTTCTGGGTATTTCTGCTCTGAGGTGTACAAGGTTTTTAATGGCAATTCCCTGGAAGGTTCTGGGTATTTCTGCTCTGAGGTGTACAAGGTGTTTAATGGCATTACCTGGAAGGTTCTGGGTATTTCTGCTCTGGGTGCACAAGGTTTTTAATGGCCCTTCCCTGGAAGGTTCTGGGTATTACTGCTCTAAGGTGCACAGGGCTTTTAATGGCATTACCTGGAAGGTTCTCGGTATTTCTGCTCTGAGGTGTACAAGGTGTTTAATGGCATTACCTGGAAGGTTCTGGGTATTTCTGCTCTGGGTGCACAAGGTTTTTAATGGCCCTTCCCTGGAAGGTTCTGGGTATTACTGCTCTAAGGTGCACAGGGCTTTTAATGGCATTACCTGGAAGGTTCTCGGTATTTCTGTTCCGAGGTGCACAAGGTTTTTAATGGCAATTACCTGGAAAGGTGTGGGTATTTCTGCTCTGAGGTGTACCTGGCTCTTGTTGGCCCCTAACTATAGGAATTTCGTGAAATCTCCTCTGGGATATCCAAGCTGGTTGAAGGCGGTTCTGCATAATTGCCCCTGCATTGCACGGGGCCATTACGTGATATAACGCCCCTGCATCATTGAACCTGCCCCTTTTGCTTAACTGGTACCGACATTCGATGATATTTTTTGCCAGGTCTGAAGCCAGTCTTTCGGGGCGGGTTTCCTACCCTAGGCTTGCCGCGCGGCACAACCCCACGATATAAAAGCTCAGGGTATTAAGACAACCCCCACCTCCACCGCTCCCCCTTACCCCGCAGGCGGTAAATCATTCTGCAGTGAGCCTCCGTGCTCTGGGTGTACGGGGGTGATAGTAAGCAAGGGGACTGTTATTATCTTCATTTCTTAGAGCAGGGCCTGTGGTTCCATGGTTTTCTTTGCAGACTCTAATGCAATTATTACTAGCAAGGCCGGCCCCTCCCGCACCCCTTCTGCGAGACCCCCCAGCCCCCCCACACCCCCCGCGCAGGCCATGTGCAGTTCGGGTTCCGAGAAATGTATTTAAGGCCATGGCCAGAAGAAAAACCGCAATAAACTTGCAGTGTTAAAGGCCTATGTATTGTTCGTGTTCTTGGCCCAGAGCTCTGTCCACGACTCCGTGAGATTTCAGCAGGGCCCAGCGCCCCCTCGGCGCACCCCGGACCCCGCTCTGCAAACCCCTCCCCCCCCGTCCCCGCAAATCCTGATCAGAGAACTGAACCTCATGTACTCTGAACCGGGAAGCCTTTTTTTTTATCTCATTCGCTTTTGCGAGATTTAAAAAGTTTCAATAAAAGGAGGTGACCTTTAATTACGTCCAACCCTCTTGGACGTAAATAAAGTTCACCTCCTTACCGTGTAGAGCTTTGCTGTTCTTTGGGGGGGGGGGGTCACATTGACAAAAGGGTCATTCGTTCATTTATAAAAGAAGAAGAGTGGGACCGGAGTTTGAGAATGGACAGAGTGAGGCTGAGTGCACGAAAATGAGTTCGTGGGTGGACTGGGTAAAGCGAGTAGGTGTTGTGAGTACATTATTGAGTGTGTAGTGAGTCAGTGAATGAGTGACTGAGTGAGTGACTGAGACTAAGTGAGTTGCCTGAGTGGGCTCGGTGCATGAGTGGATGAAGTGAGTGGGTGAGTAGGTGCAGTGAGTACATGAATGAATGAGTGAGTTAGTGCATGGCTTCGGGGTTGAGTGAGTGGGGAGTGGGCAGTGGGTAGTGGCTGAGTATGTCCCGTGAGTAAGAGAGTGGGTAGATAATTGAGCAGTTGTAGAGATTGTGTTGTGAGTGAGTGGGAAGAGTGAGTGGCTAGAGCGATTGTGTGAGTGCATGGATTGAGTGAATAAGTGAGCAAATGTTTTGGTGAGTGTTTGGTGAGTAGGTGAATGAGTGGGTGTACTGTGTGAGTGAGTGGGTTGAGAGGTGAGTGAGTAGATGGATTGTGTGAGTGGTGGGTAAGTTGGGGAGGCAGTGTTTTGTGAGGGTGTAGGCAAACTGTGTGCATGAGAAGTGAGTGAGTAGTAGTTGGTGCTGGAGTGGGTGAGTGGCCAGAGAGAAGTGAGTCAGTGAAAGATGGAGTGGTGAGTAGTGAGTGGGTGGGTGTAGTGAGTGAGTAGTGAGTTAGTGCTGAGTGGGTGAGTAGTTAGAGAGTAGTGAGTGAAAGAGTGAGTAGTAAGTAGTGAGTGGGTGCTGGAGTGGGTGAGTGGCTAGAGAGAAGTGAGTGAGTGAAAGATGGAGTGGTGAGTAGTGAGTGGGTGGGTGCAGTGAGCGAGTAGTGAGTTAGTGCTCAGTGGGTGAGTAGTTAGAGAGTAGTGAGTGAAAGAATGAGTAGTGAGTAGTGAGTAGTGAGTGGGTGCTGGAGTGGGTGAGTGGCTAGAGAGAAGTGAGTGAGTGAAAGATGGAGTGGTGAGTAGTGAGTGGGTGGGTGCAGTGAGTGAGTAGTGAGTTAGTGCTGAGTGGGTGAGTAGTTAGAGAGTAGTGAGTGAAAGAGTGAGTAGTGAGTAGTGAGTGGGTGGGTGCAGTGAGTAGTGAGGGCTGGAGTCGGTGAGTGGTTAAAGAGTAGTGAGTGAATGAAAGATGGAGTGGTGAATATCGACTGGGTGGGTGTAGTGAGTGAGAAGTGAGTTAGTGCTGAGTCGCTGAGTGGTTCGAGAGTAGTGAGTGAAAGAGTGAGTAGTGAGTGGGTGGGTGCGGTGAGTAGTGAGTTAGTGCCAGTCTAGAGAATGTGAGAGAGTAGTGAGTGAGTGATGAGCAGAGCAGTGAGTTCCGTAAGTGAGTGCTGAGGGCGTGGGAGATTGAGTTGGTGAAGTAGAGAGGGTAAATGAGAGTGTTGGTGCAGTCAGCTCTGTTGCTGTGCCATCTCTCCCCACTCCTGCCTGTTTGGTCGACAGCCGCTTCAGGTTCCTCTCTTGGCTGTTTTGATACCGCTTCCATAGGGTAAAGGAACACTTATAAATGTAGTGGCAGAGGGGGCGCTGTTGAGCAGCCTAGGAAATGGCTGCCTAGCTTTCGAACCCTGTGCGGCAGTGACACAAATCCGGCATCATCGGCGGTTTCCTTTAACATTTTCCAACTATACCTGCCACCGTGTGTTGTGGACATCTCAAGGTATATCTGCCCCCAGTCCTGGGTGGAATCGGTGCTCCAGAGCCCTACTGCGACCGATTACTGTTTTGCTGGCGGCCAACATTACCTGGACTACAAGGGACTTCTCTACGCCTGCCTCTGAGCCGCAGCTGGCTGGGTTTGTCCCCTGCGGCAAGCCGGCATTCACTGGGCCGAGGATGCCCGCTTCGCCTCTTCATCGCCTCTCACGACCGTGGCTGAGACCATCGCTGGCAGCCTACGGGGGTCGGCCAGTGTGGTGGAGCTGAGTCCTGCCCGCGCTGCGGCCGACGCCGGGGGGGCGCACTGTGCGGTAGCACCCTGCAACCTCTACTGTCCTGAAGCGGATGTGCCGTCTGGGGCTGTGAGCTCGGCTACTTGTGGCAGCCTTACACTGTTGGGTTCCGGCTCTGAAGAGGAGGGGAGTCGGTGGCTGCGGACGGCCTGCGCTGGTCCACTGCCCTGGGGGGACCGCTCCTTAGGGTTCTGGTGCCTGGCGGTGTCGGGCCATGCGGGTTCCCCGCTGATCTACTCCGCGGCTTCCCCGACCATCTGCAGGCTCCCCGGCACTGTGCAACGCTTTGCCCATTTTTCCACATCGGGGCCACTGCGCGGACCGTGGCCGCCTGCTGGTGGGCCACAGGAGGCGACCCCTCCCTGCTCCCCATAATACTGCTTTTACTTGTGTGGCGCTCCGACTCATTAACAGTCTCTTCTCAGCCCGGGAGCCTCAGAGCCCTGTTTGAGTTACTGTCCCTAAACACCAGTGGGCCTCTCTTACTCCTACAAACTCCTTATCATTGCTCCCACAGCTTCCATACAGGGCTGCTTCGAGTGTTCACCCTCCACGGCCAATATTGATCTCTGGCTGGATGAAGTGCCTTGCTCACACGCACATAGTATTTTGGCCATTACCACTTGTTTCGTCAACTTCACTTGTGTCACCACGGCCTGCACCATCCCTGCCTCCACCTAACAGGGGACTGATAACTGACACTGCCATTCAAGCCATACCAAAGCTCCTGCCTACACATCATTTGGCCAGTTTTAGCAGCTGAATTGTCCTGCCCTGCTAAGCCTCTTCCCGTGCTCCTCATTGTCCCTTGCTGTGGCAGCTGGATGGTGAGTGCCCCGGCCTGAACTGTTTTTATCCCGCACTGTCCTCAGCCATCATCTAACTGTGCACCCCCATGTGTTCAACTGTGTAGTAATGTCGAACACATCGCACGGGGCTAATAAAGCGGGGCCATGTATAAGTTTGCCAAAGTTACACCTATGCCAGAGCCGGCTCCTACATCCTCCAACCAGTAAGATTCTGATTCACACCCAAGTACGCCGGCCCCAGACCTTGCTATAATGATGGAGAGAAAAAAAGTGCAAAACAGACTGACTACCCCTCTCTAGAGATCCTGTGCACGGGACAGGGGAAACGCGGCCGGAACAAACACCAAGGCCCTCCTCGGATGGACACGAGGAATTGGCAGGGCCCTCCCCCACAAATTTGGTAGTCTCAATCTATAATCTAACTTCCTATGTCCTTTCCAAACCGAAATAAGTGTCCTCTCTAAAGGTTTGTCCTTTGTCCCCACCATGAGAGCTAGACCTTTCGAGGCAGAAGTAGAACTACAAAAGTTCTACAGAATAATACGTCTAAAATACTTCTTCAGAAACTCGACACCATCAGCGAAAGAACCAACGACAACAGGTCTTATAACTCCTTCCAAATTCACCCCTACAAATGCTATGGTCAGTCCAGCTATTTTAGCATTTGAACAAAGAATTTCCCATGAAATTCAAGGTGTGATAAAAACTAAAAACACTTCAAAAGACAATTTGTCCGGAGCCGAAAGAGAAGCATGGAAAACCCTACAATCCAACAATTCCTTTATAATTAAGCCCGTCGATAAGAGGGAGGGATTGTTCTGTGGGAAAAAGGCGCATACGAAATTGAAGTCATGAAACATCTAAATGACACAACTGCTTACAAAGAACTGGCACGAGACCCCACACCCAGACTACAAGAGGAAATAGAAAGTCTCATGAAACATGCAGTGGAAGAAGGCTGGATAGACCCTGATGAAAAAGATTTTCTGGTTAATCAACATCCAACCACGCCAGCTTTTTACATTCTCCCAAAAATTCACAAAAATGATCAATCACCCCCGGGGAGACCAATTGTGGCGCCCATTAATTCCATTCTCGAACCTTTGTCAATATATTCTGACTGGTTCCTCAGACCTTTTGTACCTAAAATGGCATCATATGTGAAAGACACCACTAGCATGTTAAAAAGACTTGAGACGATCAAACTGAATTCATCAGATATCTTGGTAACCCTGGATGTGGTGAGTCTCTACACCAGCATTCCTCAAAATGATTGTTTGAAGCTGATGGCTAAATATTTGGACAGGCGCACTACGACACTCAATCAGGTTCCAACTGCATTCATTTTAGAATGCATTAGGCAAGCGCTAACAGAAAACTTCTTCCCTTACAATGACCACTTCTACAACCAGTTACAAGGTACAAGTATGGGAGCGACATTCGCTCCCGATCTCGCGAACCTATACATGGACGATCTTGAACAACAATTTATCTTCAGCCTGACTAATCCATTCTCCATCTATATTAAAAATTGGCTACCATACATTGACGACATCTGTCTGATTTGGAGTGGCACTTCTGACCAACTTTCTCTGTTCCACAAGTGGCTTAATTTTCAGAATCCTTATATCCAATTTACTATACACACGGATTCAAACAAGATACCTTTCCTAGACCTAGAGATACAAAAAACAGCCAATGGTAACATAGAAACGGTGTTATATAGAAAGCCAACGGAAAAAACACTCTTCTTAATTATCACAGTTTTCATCCATTAAGTCTCAAAGAAGGCCTACCATATGGCCAATTTCTGCGTATTCGCCGAAATTGCACACAAGTGGAAATGCATAAACAACATGGAAAAAATCTAAAATCCAGACTTAAGGATAGAGGTTACCCTAAAACCACTGTACACAGAGCATATAAAAGAGCATTACATACAAATAGAGCCACCTGTCTAGAACCGGTTCATCGGAACAATGAGGATAAAATAACGTGGGTTAGCAAATACAGCCCGATTAGTAACAATCTGAGAAAGATCATTCGTAAACATTGGAAAATGATTCAAACAGAGGACTTCAACCCGCAAGTCCCTAGGTTTGTATTTAAAAGGCAACGAAACATAAAAAAAACCCTAGTACATACATACCCTAATATCAGGGCAATGCCAACATCGCAAACATCGCTATGGGGCCTACCCCCCGTAGAAGGACACCACCGCTGTGGTAAATGCTCAGTCTGTGCTCAAACTGCCACGATGAAAAATATCACCCTTTGTAATAGGGTTATCCAAATAAAAGACTTCACCAATTGCCTAACTCAATGGGTTGTGTATGCCATCAAATGCCCCTGTGACTTGGTGTATATAGGAAAAACTAAAAGGCAAATACGCCAAAGAATCTGTGAGCACAAGTCCTGCATTCGGAATAAAGTTGAGAACAAACCACTAGTGGCCCACTTCAATATGAAACAACATAAATGCACCAATTTGTTATGGTGCGTCATTCAGGTCATTAAACCCTCCCCAAGAAGGGGGAATAGAGATCTGACTCTCACCAGAAGTGAGCAGAAATGGATTTATAATCTCAACACAGTGAGAAAGGGGTTAAACATTGCCGTGGAGTGGAGTGCATTTCTTTGATGGTATCCAACCGGTTTACATCAGACTACATCCATCACGAAATCGGGGCTTGCAATCACCGTGGCCATCATCAGATAATCGATTTAGTCCTGACTATAGTCTTCTCACCATCATTTTTGAATTATTCAATGGTGATATCCAATGTCTCCAGAAAATAAGTAAACATAACAAGGGACACCGAGATCATTAGGAAGATGACCATTGAGGCTATGTCACGTCTGCATGTAAAAGGTGGTATCCCAATCAGAAATATATTTAACCTTGCAAATATGTTTTAAAGGGTGTGTTTGTCCTAGGTTCCTGGAAAGAACCACGAAACACAACGAATTGTGTGAAAAATGGGTTTACCCACTCATTTGGTAACCCCCCAGCCACATATGTAGAGAAGTGGAGCGGATGTGCAGATGAGCAATAGCGTGCACACTATTAGGGGGCTCCATACATACTCCCACGTGACCTTTTCACGAGGATACACCATGTAAACAGGTGTTTGCAATAGACGATTAACAGCGTGCACACCACTTGTGTGCTTGGTATACACTGTTACATGCTCCCTGCACATGTATACACCATGTATACACCTGCACTGTTATTAGACTAACAGTGCAGGTGCCATGTCTGCGCTTTTAAAATGCCATACACATTGCCACATGATCTTTTTCACATTTGCACACCTAAATCAGGTGTTTTAAATATGCCTGAAAGGTTTTTTCCTTTCTCCTTGCACGTGTATACACCATGTAATTAGACCAACAGTGAAGGGGCTGTCACTGCGCCTCTAAAACATCATACACACTGCTAAGTGATTTTATTCACGTTTGCACACCTAAATCTGGTGTTTTAAATATGCCTGAAGAATTTCCCTTTTACGGTCCATCTATTATGGAAAGGAAATTAAATATAAACTCTGCGTTCACTAATATTCTGTGATGCACTGTAGTTAGACAATGGGAAATAGACAACACGATCAGCTGCCAGAAGCAGATGACGAATAATGTAAACATTAGATTGCGCTTTCAAATGCCGTAAATCCATCACGTGACCTTTTACGCACACACACCTGGAATCAGATGACCTTTAAAAGGGTCAAGGCCATTCAAACTCTGGTGAGCGTATGGAAGACTCCTCAGTCTGTATCAGCAGCGAGCGCGAGTAAAGTAACAGCAACAGGTAAGCGTTTGCAAACAGATACTATGGAAAACTCATGTTTTAAATTGCTGCTGCCACGGGCATACAAGAAGCCAGGCAGCATTTAAGTTAGAACAAGAATGGTTTCAAATGTATAGCTGTCTACCATCACAAAATGAGGTTAAATACAAACGATCAGTTTATAAATTCACTTTGCATTAAACAATTGAATATGTTGGGGCCGTACCCTCTGCTAAAATAGAATCACTTGTCATTGTGATTAAATGTTAGGGCCGCAGCATCTGCTAAAATGGAAATACTTGTCCTTGAGAACAAATATTGTTTTCAAACTGTTGCTGCCTCGGGCTCACAAGAAGTCATGCAGCACTTAAGTTAGAATAAGAAATGTCTCAAATGTATAGCTGTCTGCCATTAGAAAATGAGATGAAACACAAACTGTCTTTTCTAAAAATTCGATTTGCATGAAATAATTGAATATGTTGGGCCTTACCCTTTGCTAAATTAGAAACACAACCGGAATAACATTGCGATATTCTGATTTCATGTGCACCCAAAATTCAGTGCGAGATAATATAATGAACTCTGTTCTTTTGAGATGAGCTACACGAATGAAGGCACAAAAACTCAGTTAACTGCAGAAGGAGCAGTGCACGCTATGTATTAGTGCATTTACAAGTTCCAGCTAACAGGACTTCACCTGTCTTTTGTTAACAGGCAGGAGAATAGCCACAAACAGTGGACCAAGTCTATACCAGGGAAGCTGTCCATCACACGCTGTCACTACAAACAATTTGTGACCGGGAAGATACATCTACAAAGAGGTGCTTTTCGTAAGTTTTTACAGTTATCAGGAAACTTCCTTCTTTCTATATAAGTAATTAATAGGCAACTAACTAGGTCTGAATTTTTGTGTGTTCCCTCTAATGTAGGGTCCCGGACACTGGATAAATCACGTACCCAGCAGTCCCAACTCAGTGGTCCCAACTAGATGGTGCGGATCACAGGTGTGTACAGTGACCTTGTCTAGAATAAAATAAACTAGCTATCACCTTCGGAAAATCAACCTGGGAAAACTTTGTTCATACTGTAATATATGTGTAATTTTTGTTTTACATTTGGCACTTTATGTGAATGGGGAACAAAATGAATCTTCTAAGAAAATATGATTGTCCTGAAGATGGCCCAACAGTTGTTTTTCTGACCACCTCAGACATCAAGGGCTGAAACATATGTCGCCCTAAAAGGGAAACAAAATGTTTTTTCCTATGTCATGCATATCAAAAACAACCAATATGTTGGAAGAAAATTCAAATTGTAGAACCCCGGTTTTGTAAAAAGTATGAGTGGAATGAATGGTACGATCGGTTCGAGTAGAAGTTAACAATGTGTTTTAAAATGTTTTTATAAAACAACATTAAAGAGATAAATGATTTTCTTACATTGGATTCAGTTGAAATAGTTTTTTTCCCTACAAGGTGTCTCAGTCTGTATAATAAGTACGCAGTCTCTCTGTATCTAAAGCTGTGTCTGCACAGGATCTCTAGAGAGGGGTAGTCAGTCTGTTATGCACTTTTTTTTTTCTCTTCGTAGATTCTCCCTTCCAACAGACTTGACCCCCCGTCAACAAAAATAAGGGAGTACCCATATAAAGAGCCTATAATGATGGAGTCCATGGCAACAAACTTTGCCTCTTTCCATGAAAAGCTTGACGACATCAATTCCAATGTTGCATCGCTTAAGTCTCAAATCGACCAGGCCGGGACCAGGATCACCGAGGCGGAATCCAGAATGAGTACTGATGAGGATGGACTGCACACCCTTCAGGACACTGTTGCTTCCCTCACTCGCAACATGAAAACTGTAAAGGCAAAGTGCAATGATTTAGAGTCCAGATCACGTAGGAATAATATACGGATCATCGGAGTTCTGGAAAATTCTCTCAAGGGCCGCATGGAGTTAGCAGTGGAAAAACTCCTAAAAGACTTGCTTGACAACCCTGACCTGTCCCCTTTTTTCACTGTTGAGCATGCCCATTGAGCCCTATCACCGCAACCTAAGCCTGGAGACTTTCCTAGGCCTGTCATTGCTTGGATCCTTAACTATAGGGACAGGGATCATATCCTCCTCTTGTCGGGTGAGAAGGGCGAGCTGCGCCTGGGTTCCCAGGTAAACCGGATTTTTTCCCTGACTTCGTAGGCGTGCAGCAGGAGAGGCGTCAATTTTTGGGTGTGAAAAAATTGCTCAGGGAGCAGAATATTTCCTATGCAATGCTGTTTCCGGCATGACACAATTTCACTTCCAAGGAAAAACTGTACTTTTTCACCGTTCCTGATGAAGCAGTGAAGTTCATTGAGGCCCAGATACCTCTCCACGGCCTTGCGGAGGACCTGATGGACAATGACTGAGCCACGTCTTCACTGGTGTTGTATGACCCATGTTTCGATCATTGATATCCGCCTGCTATTGTGTTGACCGCTGTCACGATGCCTGCCCCCGGAAAGCCAGACCAGACCCAGCAACCCCGGAAGCAGGCATCATGCCACTTGAAGCATGCCCAAAAACCCCAGTTAGGGGCTCTTTGGCTACAGGCCTGGCGCCTATGGCGCCAGGCTCATAAGAATAAAGTCAGTCCTGGCGCCATGGGCGCCAGGCTCATTACAGAAATCTTACCTGATGCAGACCATGCTGCATACCTACCTGATGCAGACCATGCTGCACGAAGCCACAAGCCAAATGAGGCTTAAAGGGACTACTTTACCTCAGGGACTCCTTTCCTCTCGGGTGGGGCTGTGGAAGAATACTTACCTGGGACTTCTTCCAAGGCTATTTAAGCCACACCCGGACAGCCACACGTGCTTCACGTTATTCTGCTTGCTGCAGTGTAACGCTCACCATGTCTTCAGCAGCTCCAGTCTTCAGCCACGCCCGCTTCAGTCCTGGAACACCTGGAACAAGAAAAGGAGAAGGAGAAGAGGTCAGAACAAAAACCCTTACCTGAATCCTTGATCCAGCACATCGTCGATCTGGAAGAGAGAAGCCTTCTCAGGTGCATTGCCACGCACCTCGCAGAGCCGCGCTAAACTCACCAACCGAGGCTGCATTCCTTTACTCTTTCGCAAATCCAGCATCTCCAGGCCATTCTTCAACACCTGGGGAAGACAAGAACAGATAGGTGAGCAAGGGCAATACAAACCACCCCTAAAGACTTACCTGATTACCACAGGGGGGGGTACTCACCTCATCTCAGGTCGGCGCAGTCAATTCCGCATCACTGCCGCACCCCGGCCCCTAAGGGGAAAAAACAAGGACAATACAAATCACCCCCAAAGACTTACCTGATTACCACAGGGGGGTACTCACCTCATCTCGGGTCGGCGCAGTCAATTCTGCATCACCGCCGCACCCCGGCCCCTAAGGGGAAAAAACAAGGACAATACAACCTAACCCCAAAGACTTACCTGATTTACCACAGGGGGGAACTCACCTCATTTCGGGTCGGCGCAGTTAATTCTGCATCATCGCTGTACCCCCGCCCCAAAGGGGAGAACCACAATAGACTTACCAGGATCTTACCAATTGCCACTTGGAACTCTTCTGGTGGTTTAAATCCGCAACCTGCAAGGAATCTGGCAGAGTGAAGATCAGACTTTTGAACTCTTACGAACTCTTACGAACAATTGCACTTAGAGTCAATACTGGAACTCACCAATTCCTCCACGCCAGTGAAGTAACTGGTCGTCTACGCGCCCCTGTGCTCGACGCAGGATGGAGAGCTCATCTTTCCAAATCTTCAGGTGAGATTAAGAGGGAACTTCAGGAATGTTCAGTGGGCAGAAAAGGGGAGCGGGAAGGCGGGTTAACGCTCAGATTACAGGAGGTTAATTCCCTTTCTCCATTGCAAAAAGATATTCGTACGAGTCCAACAAACGAAGCTCAGTGGGTCTGTCCAGTCTGTCATCTCGGCTCTACGTGTTACTTTGGTGGTAGCAACAGCGGGCCAGTCCAGATCGACGCCCCCGTGGGAATCAGGTGAGCGTAACAGAACGTGAAGCCTACCCACAAATACCCACCTGGGCGTTATGGAGACCTCGGAAACCGATCAGTTGGCCCAATTATTAGGGGAACTAAGGGCCGAAGTGCATTCCACCCGCCAGGAAACCAATGCCCTCAGGAGGGAATTGATAGTGTCAAAAGAACGAACTGATGATTTGGCCAGACAGCTATTACAAAGCCAGGCTGGACAAACACCTCTACCTGGACTCGGGGCCAGCCCAGCTCCGGTGCCACCGAGTAACCCTGTGCAGATAAACCTTCCTGGAGCCTTTCCCTTGGCTCCGCCTGAACGCTTTGCCCGAGACCCTAAAAGGTTTGCTATATTCATGAATCAATGCCACTTACACTTTTTATGTAGACCTGGAGCTTTCCCTAACGATCAAACCAAGGTAGCTTTTGTACTGTCATATCTCAGTGGCAGTGCAGTGGACTGGTCCATTCCGCTAGTAAATCAGGATGACCCGATTCTTCGAGATTTCCAAGGTTTTCGAACTAGCATGGAAAGACTGTTCGCTCGACATTCCCAAGGACAGGCTTTGGATAACGAACTTTTATCCTTACGGCAAGGTAATCAAGATCTTTTATCTTACATCGCAACTTTCAATAGATTAGTTGTGGAAACTGAATGGCCTGAAGCCAAGCGAATTACATTATTCCATCGAGGGCTTCGGGGAGAACTCAAGGATGTTTTAGCCCAAGTCGAGAGCCCGCCTTTAGACTGTGCAGAATATATAGATTTTGTGGTCCAGTTAGATCACAGACTTCAAACCAGAAAGGCTGATCGAACCAAGTTTGAAAACAAGGTCTTGGTTAAAACCTACGTACCCTCGAAGGGGGTAGATGCCTCAGAACCCATGCAAATCGGGGGGGTTAGAGGACCCTTAACCCAGAAGGAAAGGGAAAGAAGACGGCAACAACAATTATGTTTATATTGCGGAGCTACTGGTCATTTCCTTCGGAACTGCCCTGTAAAACCACCCAAGAAAACTATAGGAGCAGCAGACGAAAACCACTTGAAACCTGACTCGGGAAACGATCACGCCCGGCAAGCGTAGAGGTCAGCTTGCCGAGCTTAAAGAAGGACACTCTGACCTCACATTTCACCATACCCATGGTCCTTATAGATCCAGAGCAGCCATCAAGCATGCACGCGGTAAAGGCGTACGTAGATAGTGGAGCCATAGGAAACTATTTGGACTACGGATTGGCTTCCAGAATGAATCTACCTCTCACCCGAAAGACCACTACCGATGTCGTCACCACTGTTGATGGAACTGAAATTGCCTCTGGGCCCGTAACTCATTCCACTGCAGAGATGACTTTGCTGGGTCAGGATGGACACCGGGAGGTTATGGTGTTTGATTTAATCAAGGCTCCACAGTTTCAACTGATACTGGGAATCCCTTGGTTGGAAAAACACAATCCCTGTATTGATTGGCGAGAGAAGAGACTAACCTTCCCAGAATGTGCTAACACCTGTTACCCAAAGAGAACTCTAAATTCAGTACTGGCCCCAATAATCCCAGCTGCCTTACAATTACCTGCTGAATACCAAGACTTTCAGGATGTCTTTCAAAAGGAGCAGGCTAACACCTTACCACTGCACAGATCGGAGCCTGAAACCGGAAGAGAGTCGTAGACTGCAGCAGAGAGGAAACAAGGGCCAGTAAATACATCGCGGATCACAGAAAAACAGGCACCTCGCGCATTAGTGAAGACAGCGCGAGCACAAAAAAAAAGCAAAAAAAAAAAAAAAGGACCGTGTCAAACGCAAAATGGAAGAGTGGGACTGGATGACCACAGTGGAAAAGGCAACTAAAAACAAACTCTTAGCCACCCTACCTCCGACCTTTAACAAAGTAAAAACGCCGCTAAAATATTGTCAAAAATTCCCGGATAAAAAACTGAGAAACCTTCTATTGAAAGCAAGATTAAACTTGCTCCCCACGCGGGAGATCATGGCCATTCGCGACCCTAAGACCACAAAGTCCTGCCGTCTCTGCAAAAACCTGGATACGATTGAATCCGTCAAGCACCTTGTGATCAACTGTCCAATAACCAGAAAAAACCGAACAGCCTACCTTCGCCCTTTGCTAGATAACGCCTGGATCTTGGAGCCCGACGAGTGGTGGGATAGACTAATCTCAGGAGAGAAAACAAACTGGGCAGTGGCAATGGCGAAACAAATAGAGCTAGCAATGAAAGAATTAAATACTCATAACACCTCATCGCAAGCATAATAAAGGTCAGACATTCTCTCTTTCTTTCTTCGTCATCCACTCAAAGTCGCAACACACATGGAGAGTGAGGTTGCGTTGTGTGAAGACTTTTCCTTTTTCTCTTTGAGAGGACATTTTCGTTTGACTTTTGATAAAACTCAGGTTTTCTTTACTTGTTAAACTGAGTAAATGTTTCAATAAAAAAAAAAAAATAAAAAAAAATAGATCTCATACCAGGAGCACAACCACCTTGCAGCAGAATCTATGCCCTCACGGAACCTGAAAATCTCCACTTGCGCCAGTACCTAGACCAGTATCTTGCTAATGGTTTCATCCGCCCGCCCAAGTCCCCTGCATCTTCCGCTTTGTTCTTCGTGCCAAAAAAGGAAGGCGACCTTAGAACATGCATTGACTACCGCGCGCTGAATCAGATAACTATCAAGAATCGGTACCCATTGCCTTTGATCCCTGAACTATTAGACCAGGTAAAGAACGCTTGTATATACACAAAACTAGACCTTCGGGGGGCATATCATCTGGTACGCGTCAAAGAGGGTGACGAATGGAAGACTGCTTTTCGCACCAAGTACGGATTATTTGAGTACCAGGTGATGCATTTCGGACTGTGTAACGCACCAGCAGCCTTCCATTCTTCATGAACGATGTCTTCCGAGAGCTCATCGATGTTTGTACAGTCGTTTACATCGACGATATCTTAGTATACTCCCTATCAGAATCCGATCATGTAAAGCATGTCCGAGCAGTCCTAGAAAAGTTACGCCAGTATAAGTTATACGCTAAACTGGAAAAGTGCATCTTTCACACTATGGAAGTAGAGTTTCTTAGATTTTTTCTGACCCCGAAAGGAATCCGGATGGATACACGGAAGGTGGACGCAATTCTTAATTGGCATTCGCCAAGCTCAGTCAAAGGAGTGCAAAGCATGCTCGGCTTTGCCAATTTCTACCGCAGGTTTATCCCGGACTTCTCACACATTGTACATCCCATTACAACACTATTGCGAAAGAATAAACGCTTTACATGGACAGAAGAAGCCGAGAACGCCTTCCAAGAGTTAAAAAAGAAATTCACGCCCGCTCCTGTATTATGACACCCGCGCCCAGAGCTTCCCTACATTGTGGAAACAGATGCATCCAGCTCAGCTATGGGAGCAGTTCTCTCCCAAAAAGATCCCGAAACTAACCAGCTGCACCCAGTGGCATTTTGGTCAAGAAAGTTTTCGGCTCCCGAATTAAATTATGCTATAACCGACAAGGAACTGTAGGCCATCAAGTCCGCCTTCAAGGCTTGGCGGCACTATCTGCTGGGCGCCAGGCATACCATTACGGTCATCACTGATCACCGCAACTTACAATACCTAAAGGTAGCCAAGGCCCAATCTTCACGCCAACTCCGTTGGGCATTGTTCTTCGCCGAGTTTGATTTTGTAATAACCTATCGACCAGGTTGTAAAAATGGAAAAGCTGACACCCTGTCCCGAATAGGAATGGGAGAAACAAAAAGAGCTTTAGAACCTGTACCCATAATTCCTGAACAGAGGATTCTTGGTCTGACATCCATACACTCTCTGGAGGACATTCAAGAAAAGGTCCATCAACTCTTTGATTCCGATGCCTTACAGGGCTGGGCAAGGAAAGGCCCAGAGTATTCAGTCACCAACAATCTACCTTATTACCAAGGCCGGCTATTTTTGCCACTAGAGGAACTACAGAAACTTGTCATTTCTCATTACCACGACACCTTGATGGAAGGACATCCTGGCATTGCTAAAACTGAAGCCAAAATCAAGAAACAGTTTTGGTGGCCCACCTGGCGAAAAGATGTCAAGTTGTTTGTCATGTCTTGTGGCATTTGCGCTCAAAATAAAGGGGAAAATAAAAAACCCTCTGGATTATTACAACCGTTAGATATACCACCTACTCCCTGGCATACCTTGTCATTAGACTTTATCACGGATTTATCCCCATGCAAAGGTTATAACACCATTCTAGTTATTGTAGATCTTTTTTCTAAAATGGCCCATTTCATTCCTTTAAAAGGAATACCTTCAGCTTCAATCCTGGCCAAGGAGTTCCTTGAAAATGTTGTCTGTCTACATGGTTTTCCTTCCATGTTAATTTCAGACCGGGGAAGTCAATTTATTTCACATTTTTGGAGGAAGTGCTGCCAGCTGGCACAAATTGATTTTAGGCTTTCAACCAGCCACCATCCCCAGACCGATGGTCAAACTGAGAGAACCAACCAGACTCTTGAGCAATACCTACGTTGTGTGCTACATCAATCTGAGAAGGATTGGAAAGACATTCTTTGGATCGCCGAGTATGCATACAATAATTCTGTACACTCAGGAACTAAACAAAGCCCTTTTTTTTACCATATATGGTCACCATCCTCGAACCTCAGACTTAGATTCCCCCCAGCATTTAGAGATGCCTGCGGTGGACCATCTCCACGCTGTTATCACACAAGCCTTTAAAAAAGCGACTGCAGGAAGGAAGAAGATGGCCGCCGGGGTGAGGAGTCGCAGCTAAACAGCGCTCCGCCCGGGCCGCCGAAAACAGCACGACCGAAGCCGTGACGGGCCGTCCCTCGGCCCCCCCCAGACTACCAAGCTGCCCCCCCCATACCCCCCCCCCAGCGAGGAAACAGGCGCGGAGGACGGACGTGCGCCGCCGAGGAGCGAGGCGGCCGCCCCCTCCCCCATCGGGGCCGAAAGAACTTGTCCTGCAGCATCGGCCAGCGCGCGAGCGGGATCGGGGACATCGCGGATCCCGAGGAACGGAGCCGCCCTGCGCTGCCCCCGAGGAGAGGGGAGAGCGGCGTCCAGCGAAGCAGCTGCGGCGCCGGGAGACCGCAGCGCGAGCAGGGCGGACCGCGGGTGAGGAGCCGCGGGGGCCGCCCTGCACGGAGCGCACAGGAAGACACCGAAACGAAGGTGAGCAGGCCCGGGGGGGGGCCAGAAGCGAAGCGCCAGCCCGTGCGCACATACCCCGAGGGGGGGGGGACTCACAGGAAGGAGGGGAGAAAAAAAAAAAAAAAAAAAAAAAAAACTCTCTGGCACCAACCATTTTCCCCCTGGGAGCCACCTCACAAGTACCCCAACAAGCCAACAAGACAGGGGTGAAGAAAGGGGGGAACCCAGGAGGGAGAAGTACTCTCTCTGGCACCAACCATTTTCCCCCTGGGACATTAGGAGCCACCTCACAAGTACCCCAACAAGACAGGGGTGAAGAAGGGGGGGGCCCGGGAGGGTGAAGTACTCTCTCTGGCACCAACCATTTTCCCCCTGGGATACTAGGAGCCATCTCACAAGTCCCCCAACAAGACAGGGGTGAAGAAGGGGAGGAAACCAGGAAGGTGAAGCACTCTCTTTGGCGCCAACCATTTTCCCCCTGGGACACTAAGAGCCATCTCACAAGTCCCCCAACAAGACAGGGGTGAAGAAAGGGGGGAACTCAGGAAGGCGAAGCACAAGACCACAGGACCCACAACAATAAAGAACACCTTGGAGGGCAGGAAAGCGAGAAGCCCCCATCGAAGGGTCACAAGAGGGCGCAGGAACCATATAGACTATCAGACGGAGAGTCCTACCATGTCTAGAGCAAAAGGAAAGGGGAACCCCATCCAGCAAACTCCCCAAACAGCGAAACAAGGGGCCGACATTCTACAAATGTGGTCAACAGAGGGGACACCACAACCGAGAGGAAGAACCCAGGGAGACCCCATGGGAGAAGCAGAACCACTATCCCAACAACAGCAACCACTGACCAGGGAAGACATGCAAACCTGGTTCATGGACCTGCAGGAGAAATTCATGTCCACAGTTCAGGAACAATTCACATCCATGAAGAACGAAATGAAACAGGCGGTACAAGATATGAGATTGGACATAAACAACCTAGAAGAAAGAACAGATACTGTGGAAAAAACGGTGCAAAATCTTGAAGAAGACATGAGACAAACAAGTGAAACGCAAGAACACCTGGTGACACTAACTCACAACTTGGAACTACAATGTGAGGATTTAGAGAACCGCTCCAGACGCTCCAACATCCGAATCAAGAACATGGTGGAATCAGTGCTGGACAAAGATCTGAAGGAGGCGGTGAAGGAGGTGTTCAGAGACATCCTGGGAACACAAGACATCGAGGATATCGGAATCGACAGAATCCACAGGGTAGGACCGAAAAGAGCGGGGGCCCCAGGGGAAAGACCACGTGATGTTCTGGTGGCGCTATCCTCCTACCCGCAGAAAGAGCAGATCCTAAGGAGAGCCAGGGAATTGGAACATATTAAAATGAATGGGCATGACATCCAACTGTATCAGGACCTGGCACTAATAACCCTCCAAAAAAGAAGAGCAATGGCCCCACTGGTGAAAGTGCTCATTGAAAAACAAATTCGCTACAAATGGACCTTCCCGTTTGGCTTATTGTTCACATGGGAAGGAAAACAGAAAAGAGTGACCACGCTGGAAGAAGGCCTCAGCACGATGGGACTACAAGACGAAGAGATGGAGCAGGGGGAGGCTACAAACAGGAGAGCCCGAACGAGAACACCGATGGGCTGGGAATCCACCAAGCGGAAGAATGCAAATCCAGGGAGAGACACCCGGAGAAAGGTGCCATGAGGAATACAAGTAAATACAGGCCTGGGGGCCAGACACGGACACGATGCCACTAAAGACCCAGTCGGGGGGGGACGAGGGAGCGGAGCGGAACGGACATTTCAAGGAGGGCGGCCTGGCCGAGACCCAACGGTCTGGAACCAGGTAAAGACAAATGGTTCAGTGGGGTTTAGGAATCCCCATAACATACCCCCCGAGGGTATGGAGGGCAGGGAGCGAAGGGCGCAACGCCCTAGCGTCAATAGGAACCCTCGCCCTACTCGGGGGACAGTTCGGTTGGTTTAAAGTTCAAAGTTGGGGGGGAAGGGAAGTTCAAGGGATGGGAAGGGATCGGATGAAACAAAGAGTTGAATCGGGAACAGAAGGGGACCGGAGGCAAGGACATACAAACAAAATAGAATGGGGATGATACGCCTTATGACCTACAACATCAGAGGCATGAACCACCCAACAAAAAGAACGAAACTGGAGAAACAATTCAAAAGGGGGAAGGCGGATATCCTGCTCCTCCAGGAAACCCATATCAAAACTAAAGATAAGCACAAAATGCGGATAAAAGGATATAAAATATGGGCACAGGCAACGACAACAGAAAAAAAGCAGGAGTCCTGATAGCGATAAAAGAAGGAAAGGACGTAAAACCACTAGACACCATAACTGATAAGGAAGGGAGGTACGCCTTTACCAACGTAGAGATTGAAGGTTGTCGCATGACGCTCGCCTCAATATATGCACCCAATCAGGGACAGGATGGCTTCCTCAGGAACGCACTATCGAAACTGGAAGATTTCGCTAGAGGAGAGGTGATACTGGGGGGGGACTTTAATCTGGCATGGAACCCAATGCTAGATAGGAGCGCAGGAAACACACATGGACAGGGGGCGCCATCAAAACGTTTGAAACAGCAAATGGACCAAATGGCTCTGAACGATGTCTGGAGGGAACTGAAGGGTGAACAGAGGGGGTACACCTATTTCTCACATGTTCACAACTCTATGTCCAGGATCGACTATCTCTGGGTGTCAGTGGGGCTACTGGGAAAGATACAAGGGCTAGATAAGGGCTCTATAACCCTCTCGGACCATGCCCCTCTATGGGTAGACATGACTCTCCCAGGGAGGAAGAGCGGGCTATGGAAATGGAGGCTACCACAGGAGCTGATACATGACCCAGTGGCAGGGGAGGCCATAAGGGAAATGATAGCAGAATACTTCTTACAAAATGATACGGGGGAGGTCGCAATGAGCGCAGTCTGGGACGCGTTTAAAGCAGTCTTGAGGGGGAAGATGATAGCGATGAAAATCACGAGAGACAAACAAAGGGATCAGTGGGAAAAAGAACTGGAAAAAACAATTGAGGAGATCCAAGAGAAATTGACGACTCAACCCACAAAGATATTAAAAAAATCTCTGAAACATACACAAGGCCAACTAGAGATGTTACGTACAAAGGGCGCAGAAAGGAATCTACTCTATCTGAAACAGAGATATTATATAAGAGCGAACAAAGCAGATAGACTCATGGCACGACAACTAAGGGCAAAACAAAAAGAAACAACGATTAAGGCCATATGCGATGCGAAAGGCGCCACTCATACTTCTACGCACGACATGGGGGAAACAATGAGGCAATATTATCAAACGCTCTACTCCACAGAGCACCCCGATATAAACGCCCAGACTTCATACCTTGAGGCCCTAAAGATCCCGAAAATCTCAGAAGAAGACAAGCAGGCACTAGAGACCCCTATCAGTGAAGAAGAAGTCACTAAAGCCATAAAAGGACTCCCAAGTAACAAAGCTCCAGGCCCGGATGGGTTTACGGCCCCATTTTATAAAAAATACGCAGACATACTAACCCCGACCCTAACAAGACTCCTAAACTCATTCAAAGACACCGGCAATGTGACCCCCACAATGAATGAAGCGAAGGTGCTGGTGTTTCATAAACCAGGCAAAGATCCAACTAATCCCACATCATACAGACCAATCTCCCTAATCAACCTAGATGCAAAAATATATACTAAAATCCTGGCAACAAGGCTATCCCCGCTCCTCCCTAAACTGATTAGTGAGGATCAATCAGGCTTCATTCCAGGCAGGCAGACCCACGATAATACTAGGAGGCTAGCCCACCTGATCGAAAAAATAGGGATAACCCGCACCCCAGCGGTACTACTGTCAGTAGACGCCGAGAAGGCCTTCGATAGAGTGGAGTGGTCCATACTGTTTAGGGTTCTGGAATCCATGGGGTTTGGGGAAAAATATATCGCAAGTATTAGAGCAAACTACAATTCCCCATCCAGCAGAATAGCCATTAATGGCGATCTTACGGGCAAGGTAACGATAACGAGAGGAACGAAACAGGGCTGTCCCCTATCACCACTATTGTACGCTCTCTTCTTAGAACCCCTCCTAATTAAAATACGAGAGTCAATACATATTAAAGGGATAGAAATGGCGGGTCACCAACACAAAGTAATTGCGTATGCAGACGATATGCTAATAACCTTAGAGGACCCTGAATCTACTTTATCGGCCACAGTTAGAGAACTAGAAAACTATGGGACCATCTCTGGCCTAAAAATAAATAGGAAAAAATCAGAGATCCTCATCCTGGCAGGGGATAGAACGAACATAGAAAAGCAGGCAAAAACACTGGACCTCAAGATAGCACAGAAAGGCATTAAATATTTGGGAATGAGTATACCCCCAAAAATAGAACAATTCTACGGGGAAAACTACCCGTCGCTAATTTTAAACATCCGAAGAGAATTAAACAGATGGAACCCACTACAGATATCCTGGTGGGGTAGAATACAATCAATCAAGATGACCATCCTCCCAAAGGTACTATATTATTTTCAGGCTCTCCCAGTGGGGGTCCCAGACACGTTCTTCAAAACCTTAACAAAAATGGTATCGTTATACATATGGAAAGGGAAAACACCGAGAATTGCCAGAAAGGTCCTCACGGCCCCAACCAGAGAAGGAGGAATGGCGCTACCCCACTTTAGAAAATAATATCAGGCAGCACAGCTCAAAGTTCTAAGGGAGTGGGTGGGGGAGGATCCGCAACAGATATGGGCCAAACAAGACAGAGCAGTAGCAAGGACCCCACTGGTAGAACTTCTCTGGAAACAGAAGCAGCACAGGCATGAAAATCTAAGGCTAAGCGAAATCATGAAAACCACGTTAGAAGCATGGGATAGCCAAACAAAAAAAGGCATAATGACCACAGCGATAGGACCCTTTACACCCATCTGTAGAAACCCACTATTTCCACCGGGGATGGAACAAGGGGCATATGACACATGGGAGAAAGCGGGCATTACTAAAATAGGAGAGATGTTCATGGACAAGGAAATCATCCCCCTGGAGTCGTGCGTGGCAACCACGAGAATCCCTAAAAGCGATAGATACAGATATGAACAGCTAAAACACTGGCTCAACTCTCCAATAATCACCGAGGCAGCAACCAGGGACCTTACAGGGTTCGAAACATACATCATATCCAACACGGGGGAGAGAAAGTGGGTTTCAACGTTATACAAATACATAAACTCACAAGGGGAAAGCATTAAATGGTCATACAGAATAAAATGGGGCAGAACACTGGGGGAGGAACCAACAGATAAACAATGGGAGGATCTATGGAAACAGATCCCCAGAATGACCCGCTCGGCACAAACCAGGGAGATGTGGGTCAAAATAATGACACAGTGGCACTACACTCCAGAGAGGCTCCACACAATGTACCCTAACACGTCCAGCCACTGCTGGAGAGGATGTGACGAAGTGGGGACTTGGAGACACATATGGCATGACTGTAAAGGCATAAAACCCTTTTGGGAAGAAGTGAAAAACGAGATGGGCAAAATATTCCCGGATGTGGGGCTGATGGGAGAGAAGGTCTGGCTCTGTGGAATCAAAGACGACACAGCAAGGCAATACAGCAAAACGCAATGGAGATCATTCATGGGACTACTCATTGCAGCTTGGACCACCATTGCACAGAACTGGAAAAATAAAAACACCCCACTGACCTACACCTGGCTACAGAAAGTTTGGGCCCATATAACAATGGAAAAAATTACTCACAAACTCCAAGGAACAGGAGACCAATTTGTAAGAGAATGGGAAGGGACCCTGCAATACCTCCAGTCAGACTTTATGGAGCAATGGTGCCCCCATAACATAAAAATATCAGACATATTTAACGCTTAACAGGATCCCTGGACAAAATGACTCCATCCATCCCGTGGGGAGGGAGGGGGGAGGGGGGGAAGGGAATGTTATAAGATTCAATGTTAACTTCTTCATGTAATATTTATGTAAAACTAATAAAAAATAAGTTTAAAAAAAAAAAAAAAAAAAAGCGACTGCACATTTACAAAAGGCTAAGGATAAATACAAGAAGGATGCTGATCAACACAGGAGTGAAGCACCACAATACCAAGTAGGGGACCAAGTATGGTTAGCCACCAAGTACTTACCATTCAAGGAAACACAGATTTTTAACCCCAGGTACTTGGGACCTTATTCTATTAAGGCTATTATTAACCCAGTGGCCGTCACGTTGGACCTGCCTGGTCATATGCGTGTTCATCCTGTTTTTCACATGTCTCTTTTGAAGCCTGTGCAACCAGGAACTAGACTAATTACCCCACCTGAACCTATCCTCATAGACGGGGAACCCGAATTCGAAGTCAAGAATATTTTGGACTCTAAAAGGGTGAGATCAAAACTCTTCTATCTCATTGATTGGAAAGGGTATGGTCCACAACAAACATCTTGGGAGCCTAGTGACCATGTGCATGCACCTCAATTAGTGAAAAGGTTCCACCAAGAATTCCCAGACAAACCAAGGCCGAGAGGGAGCACAGCTTTAGGAGGGGCCTTGAGGGGGAGTGCTGTCACGATGCCTGCCCCCGGAAAGCAAGACCAGACCCAGCAACCCCGGAAGCAGGCATCATGCCACTTGAAGCATGCCCAAAAACCCCAGTTAGGGGCTCTTTGGCTACAGTCCTGGCGCCTATGGAGCCAGGCTCATAAGAATAAAGTCAGTCCTGGCGCCATGGGCGCCAGGCTCATTACAGAAATCTTACCTGATGCAGACCATGCTGCATACCTACCTGATGCAGACCATGCTGCACAAAGCCACAAGCCAAATGAGGCTTAAAGGGACTACTTTACCTCAGGGACTCCTTTCCTCTCGGGTGGGGCTGTGGAAGAATACTTACCTGGGACTTCTTCCAAGGCTATTTAAGCCACACCCGGACAGCCACACGTGCTTCGTGTTATTCTGCTTGCTGCAGCGTAACGCTCACCGTGTCTTCAGCAGCTCCAGTCTTCAGCCACGCCCGCTTCAGTCCTGGAACACCTGGAACAAGAAAAGGAGAAGGAGAAGAGGTCAGAACAAAAACTATTACCTGAATCCTTGATCCAGCACATCGTCGATCTGGAAGAGAGAAGCCTTCTCAGGTGCATTGCCACGCACCTCGCAGAGCCGCACTGAACTCACCAACCGAGGCTGCATTCCTTTACTCTTTCGCGAATCCAGCATCTCCAGGCCATTCTTCAACACCTGGGGAAGACAAGAACAGATAGGTGAGCAAGGGAAATACAAACCACCCCCAAAGACTTACCTGATTACCACAGGGGGGGGGTACTCACCTCATATCGGGTCGGCGCAGTCAATTCCGCATCACCGCCGCACCCCGGCCCCTAAGAGGAAAAAACAAGGACAATACAAATCACCCCCAAAGACTGACCTGATTACCACAGGGGGGTACTCACCTCATCTCGGGTCTGCGCAGTCAATTCTGCATCACCGCCGCACCCCGGCCCCTAAGGGGAAAAAACAAGGACAATACAACCTAACCCCAAAGACTTACCTGATTTACCACAGGGGGGAACTCACCTCATTTCGGGTCGGCGCAGTTAATTCTGCATCATCGCTGTACCCCAGCCCCAAAGGGGAGAACCACAATAGACTTACCAGGATCTTAGCAATTGCCACTTGGAACTCTTCTGGTGGTTTAAATCCGCAACCTGCAAGGAATCTGGCAGAGTGAAGATCAGACTTTTGAACTCTTACGAACTCTTACGAACAATTGGACTTAGAGTCAATACTGGAACTCACCAATTCCTCCACGCCAGTGAAGTAACTGGTCGTCTACGCTCCCCTGCGCTCGACGCAGGATGGAGAGCTCATCTTTCCAAATCTTCAGGTGAGATTAAGAGGGAACTTCAGGAGTGTTCAGTGGGCAGACAAGGGGAGTGGGAAGGCGGGTTAACGCTCAGATTACGGGAGGTTAATTCCCTTTCTCCATTGCAGAAAGATATTCGTACGAGTCCAACAAACGAAGCTCAGTGGGTCTGTCCAGTCTGTCATCTCGGCTCTACGTGTTACTTTGGTGGAAGCAACAGCGGGCCAGTCCAGATCGACGCCCCCGTGGGAATCAGGTGAGCGTAACAACCGCAGTAATGGCCGTACTTGCTCTCCACAATATTTGTGCATAGTCTGCTGAAGTGTGGTACAACTCGCCATTGCGGTTATGCTCTATCCTCTTCCCTTGAATGCTCTACATGGTTTGAGCGTTGCAATTTGATGCTTTTACCAATGATTGAACCACCTGTTGTAAAAGTTGTTTAGACCACGCCTCCTTAAGACTTGCTGTTGCTTTCTTTTACTGCACATACGGGTGTGATGAAACTGTGTAATAGTGATGTGTAACGCCGGTCAATGTACCACTTCTGGTACCTCATTCATTACTCCTGACTAGTCGCCTGCACGGCAGTAGCGTACCCCACTGCAGTTGCAATGGCTAATCTAGAGGGGTTTTTGGTAGCTGGCCCCTGTTGGGCCTACAGAGCGGTTGGACCGTCTTTGGGTGAGTCCACCTACATCTGGCTGGGGGAAATTGTTGGTAATGGGTCGAGTTGGAGGAGGCTCATCAGAATATGGACAGGGAGGGAGGGGAGATGCACCACTAGTTTGGGAAGGGCAGTGAGGTAGGGGGATGGTAAAGTTGCGGTTTGTTATGCAAAAAATGGCAGAAGTGTGGTGGCATTACACATAGTGGGCAGACATCAAGCCCATAATGCTTGCACAGTCTTGTACGTACAATGCTGGTATGGTCATGCTGGGAGCGGCCTGCCGCTGCACGAGCCTCGTACGATCTGGGATGTGCCTTGAGATAGAGACATGGCTGTACAAATTATGTCCTGAAACGTCAGGGGGATGGGGAACTACACTAAAGCTCGTAGGATCATGGTGTATGTCCAGAGGCATGGCGTGAAAATTCTGCTATTACAGGAAGCCCACGCCCAGGGCCACCTTGCATCATGTATAGCACCTTCCTGGGGACCCAGTAGGTTTTACACCACTTACTCCACACAATCTACAGGGGTTCTGATGTTAGTACATAAGTCGGTTAAATTCACGCTGAAGAGGAGCCATATAGACACCGAGGGGAGGTATGTCATTCTACACTGCGCTGTGATGGGTGGGGAGTACTTACTGGTGAATACATACGCCCCAAATGCGGACACCCCTGATTATTTTCAATGCCATGGTTTCCCTACTGATGGGGTACATCGGGGTCCCAATAATATGGGGAGGAGATATGAACTTGATATTGAATACCACTCTGCATGGAACGGGAACGGCACCCAGGGCTCTATCCTGTGCTGCTAGGAGACTACACTCACATATCCAATTACTTGGCCTGAGGTGGAAAGGGCGGAGGACCTGGTGATGTTTTGCTGTGGCGAGTGCTAAGGAGTGCTAAGGAGCAAGGAGAAGAAACACAGAAAAACAACCTTCAGAATTTACAGAAAGGGAACAGAGGTGCGTGTGCCTTTAACCACCATCCAGCCAGCTGGGTCAGCTGACTACTGACTACTGTTAGCTGATTGTCAGCTGACTATTTAAGGCCGCCTCTGTTGCCCTTGCGGCGTGAAGCCCTGAGGTGGAAAGGGCTAAGGACTTGGTGCTGTTTTGCTGTTTGGCGAGTGGGCGAGCCGTGCCGATGTCGTCAGTACCATCTCCAGCACTGAGGACACGTGCTCAGAAGCGACGAGACTGTGCAGGCAGAGCGCCTGACGCTGTAGCCCTACAGCGTCCTCAAACTACACCTACAGTAAGCCGCTACTTTTCATGTACTTCAGCTGTGGAGGATTCCGACCTAGAGTCTGTTTCACACCTAAATAGTGATGTTGTAACTGAGGCTCCCATTAATTGTGCCTCTAATGGCCATTTGTATTAGACGGAGGCTCTCTGTCCGGGCCGCGGCATTGCCAGGGTGAACGGTGGTGAGGCAGCCACTGCTGCCAAACGTGTCATTGCAGAGCCTGACGAGACCTCGGCATTGCCCAACTCCTTAGAAGCAATCCCGATTGACAATCGCTCAGAACCCACCCCCCGCTAAATATACAAATAACACTCACCCACTTCCCGACTCTGCAGCCGGCGTCTTGGGAGTCTCAGTCGAGAGCGGGGGCGGAGCCCATCGCAGGACGACGGGAGAGGCGTGGTTGCTTCTCTGAGAGCGACAGTCAGCGGCTCCGGAATTGAGGAGGTGGCATCTGGCGGTGGGCATGCGCTGTGCTTGGGAAGCGTGATCTCGCAGGGTGAGGGTGGTAAACCCCCAGAGACACACAGTGTGGCCGCGCCCACGGCCTCTCACATGATTGAACCTATGCGACCCTTGTGTGCTTGTGAGCCACCCACAAGTAGCATAACATATACGATGAGTGCGGGAAGCAAAGCGCCTATTGAGGCGCTCAATGTCAATGACAACGTGTTCTGTCCGACCAGCCTTAGCCTAGAGGCAAAATGTCACGAGCCTACATTTGGAGTCGACGAGGCATCTTGTTTTCAGGATGTCAACATGACGGAACCGCACTTAGGCGAAACAAGAAACCCGGCAAGAAGGGACTCTCTGGACGTTGTTAACAACGTATTACAGAACCTAGTGCTTATGAATAAAGCATGTTCGAACAAACAGCCTAAAGAACATAGGCCACCTGTTGAGTCCCAGGTCAAAACATCTTTAAAACAAAATAACACCCAATTAATGGGAGCCAATCAGGATATATTGCCAAAAGTCTGCTATAAAAGTGCAAAAACACACAAACACTCGCCCAATGGGGAGTCTTGGCACGACTTATCTGGCATCCACCTGACCTCCCAAAAAAGGCTCACATTTGCGAACAGGAAAGAGACGGAAGATGCAGATGAGTTGTCCTACAATGAGGCTTCACTGTACGAGGACACCTCGGACTCATCCCTGATGGAACGCCCATTTCCTAAAATTTGGCGTGACAAGGATTGTTTTCCGAGTGAGGCACCCAAGCAACAAGCGCAAGCTTTTAGAGCAGAAGCACCTTCTATGTTGCCCTCGACTGAGCTCCAAGCCCTCCTAATGTCATCTTCGGTGATCTCTCTAGCCCCATTCATGAAATTGTATGAGAACATACATGAAGCGACTAAAGATTTTTCGACCGTTGTGGCTATGATGTACTCTAAATTGATTCAGCTCGAAAAAACATGCGATCGCTCTTATATTGAGCAACATGAGGGAATCAAAAGATTGGACACAGCCTTCAACCTACTAAGTGAGGACAGAAAAAGTGCCTCAACTGACAAAAGGTTGTTTGCTGAAGTCGCCCGAGAGGCACTTGCATTATTTGAACATGACGCAACACAATCGTCCTTGTCAAGACAACTAGGCAACACCAAAACTGACAGAGCCTCAGCAAGCACCAACACAAGAGCTCAAGGCGAGCATGAGCAAAATATGTCACAACAAAGCCAGCAAGCCCAAGTTGGTGTATCTACTCTGCTAGAAATTCAACATTTTGAGACGACAACTCCGATCTGTCCCCCGCTGGAGGACACCATGGCCCTACCTGACGTGAGGAGGGACAACGCTGCTCCATTGGTTCCAGCTAGCAAGGACATGCAGCCACTGACCAAGACCGGACCTGGAACACCTGTAATTTCCGTCAGCTCAAACATCGCGGACATGTCATTTCATACGGCTTTTGAATATGGCAGAGGTAACGCTAATCAAGCCTGTCATGACATTTAAACAGCATCGACCTCAGGAGCCAGCTCAGAATCAGAAGTGGCCTCAAGAGAAGAGCCACCACCTCCTATAGCGGGGCAGCCAAATGTATATCCAATTTTCATCGGTGGGTCCCAAAACCCAAGTAATTCAGAGAAAGTACAACCTAAAACACAACAAGCTGTTAAGAGAAATATGAAGAAATCAAAGAACCAAAAGGCGAGGAAAAATAACACACTAAATGGAGCTCGGAAGTTGTTGTGGAACATTAAAATGGTCCAAATAGTGTCTACTGACACTAACAAACCAACCGCGGATCCTGCACCACCTAACAAAAAAAATCAAATGCAAGGTGACCTCTTAAATTTAACATCTTAAAGTATCCTCAAGCTAAGGTAACAACACCACTGGATGATCTACCGCCTGAGCTCCTAGACCTGTCAACCTATGATGATCCGGAATATGTGGACCTCGACGAATCAACACATTTTTGCAAAAGCACAAAAAACTTGGGGAAGCAAACTACTTTGGCGCCCAACCAAAGCAAGGATTTGAATGTACAGCTGGAAGCCAAAATAGTTTTAGGTAAGCCTGACTCAAGCCAACCCCAAACTGACAATGAGTCCCGCAGAACCCCCACAACAGAATGCGAATCATATGAAAGAACTTGTTACATCATCGAAGAAGTGGACACTAACCAAGCACAGCCTCCACTCTCACTTAGCCCGGAGTTTATGACAATGCATGAGAAGAGAACGCAGTGTATAGCTAACCTTCAAGCAACCAGACCGGAGAAGCCATGGTCTAACTCCTGTCAAACTGCTAAATTAGTAAACGTAAATGGCCCACACGGGCAGTTGATTACATCCGCCAATACTGAGTTTTCTGACAACAAACGAACGAAGGTGCAAGGATTTGCTGGGGAAAGATGCTTTCAAAAGCCTAAAGTAAGCTTCTCGAAGCCAGTCCCTGACAAGAGCATTGTCCATAAGCTAAAAATCGAGAGTTTGGAGTCTAGCGATAACTTAACTTTAAATCGAGGAAACCTAATCAAGCTACTCCATTTTGTACCAAGCCTATGGGCCATAACCTCAAATGACTTACAAATCGTGGAGTTTCCGGAAGAAGGGAAGAACGACAAGGTGGTGCTCCACCTAACCTCGTCATTAATTGCAGCAACTATACTGGAGGCCAATGTAGCGTTGTTTTCATTGGGGTTTGATGTCTACAAGTTTACAGCGCCCGAGCTGTCACACCCTGCTAACAACGGAAACTTGGCATTCCAAAGGGCTGTGACCATGAAACCATCACTGGCACTAGAACCATGTAGAGGTCCTATGGGGTGGACTCACAAGGGCAATCAAAGAAGACTCAAGAAGTTGACCGAAATTGTGAAAAACTACAGTCCCCCCCAACGTTGCCTCAATCACCTATGAGTGATTGTGTAGGTGTACTCGATGGTCAAAACGCTAAAATAAGAATCACAATAAAAAGGAATGGAATCTCTGTTGGCAGCAACGAGGAGGGGATAAAAACCTCAACTTCCCCCACGACAATCAATGAGTGGCAATGGTTGGCAGGGGATTTAAATATGAAATCCAAGCAATAACGCCAGGAAGTTAAGATCTCAAAAGTGTGCAGCTTAGCCTCTTGGAACACAGGAGGCTTCACACACTTGTTTAACTCAAATTGGCTAGACGGTCTCCACATTGCGTACCTGCAAGAAACATGGTTAAGTGACATGCCGGTAAGTTTGAGGTCGCACTAAATCCGGCAATAAAATCACAAAAAGGGTGCCCGATGGCAGGCATGATAAATATGGTTAGAAGATCCTCGGGCTGGCAGATATTAAACTCTGTCAATCATTCTCCTTACATGCAAGAGACTTCCATTGAAAGGTTGGGCCAACTTGAGCACAGGCCTGATCAGATTACAATACTGAACTTGTATTGGAACCATCTAAGAGCAGGAAAGCTAGATTACATTGACCAGATATCAGCTCTACTTGGCTGTCGGTTGGAAGCCCTAGGGTAGACAAAGATAATCCTCTGTGGTGATTTAAACATCGACCTTTTCAGGCCTTCAAAATAAGAGCAAAATACATTGGCACAGGCTTGGTCAAACGAAATGAGTCTACGAAACTTCCAAATACTGAACGGAAGCACTCGGGATGATATACCACCAACACCCACGTGGCACCGTGCTGATTCATCTTCAACCATAGACTACATGTTTGTGTCTGAAGCTCTACACCCAAGGATAAACTCGTTGAAAGTCTGCAAATCACCAAACAGCGATCATGATATGTTGCTTATGAAATTTACAATGACAGCACACGCTCATCTTCCAACATGGGCTCATTGAATCCTGGTCGAACATAACAGAGTACGCTTAAGATTAGATGAGAGTGAAGTTAACATCTTGACTAACCAGTACTGTCAACTCAGTACAAATCTCGAATATGACCAGCTATTGACGCAATTCAAAACAAAAAAGGTTGGCCTAAAACATTTGAACATGGTTCGGGCACACTACTTTGATCTCGAGATCCTCAAACAAAAACACAGGATGTGGGCTGCACTTAGGAGAACCCAGCTTTTAGATGTCGACGCTCGTAAACTGGCAAAAAAGGCTGTGAAGCAAGGATATAAGAACTGGCTAAAGCTGCACAAGCATGCCTTGCTACAAAACAACGTGCAACAAATGCTAGCAACACTAAAGAACAAAAACACTAGGGATTTTTGGAGCCTTATTAACAACTTGCAAGCTCCTCAAACAGCTCTGCAGTCATGCATGGTTTTGGAATCATCTTGGATAGTCCATTTTGAAGAGCTAATCAAAGCGAATGAGTACCCAAGAGACCCAGTAGAAGTATATCCCAAACCGTGGGCCTTGACCTTCCTGAAAGATGACATTGTGTCAATAATCAAGAACGCAAGAAGTTTGCGAGCCCCGGGCCCGAAAGGCCTCACTAATTTTACCATCAAACAGCATCCAGACCCGTGGGCAGTTTTATGTGTAGCCTTATTCGACAGAATAACCAAGTGCTGCCGAACTCCAAAATCCTGGAAGTCTGCAGTTATCGTCCCGATATTTAAGAAGGGGGACAGAACATGCCCTAAAAACTATCGCCCAGTTGCATTGTTGGACGTATTAGGGAAAATCTATGCCACAATGATGCAACAAAAACTGGTGGCCTGGTCAGTCAAATCAAATCACGTAGACAAAAGGCAATCTGGGTTTGTAAAACAGGTGGGATGCTCGCAAAACTTGCTAATATTGAATTTGATCAGAATGGAGGCGATAAAATCAAATACGTAGGTCTATCTGGCCTTCATTGACTTTTCGTATGCATTCGACACCATCGACAGGTCACTCTCCGAAGCTGGGGATACCCAGCGGATCTAATAGCCGCTATTCGAGAACTTCACACTGAAACTTCAATAATAATTCAGCTGGATCGATCAGGAACATTGTCTGCATCAATTAAAACCTTTAAAGGTGTAAAACAAGGCAGTCCCTTAGCTGCTGCAATATTCAGCTTTTTCATCAGTAAACTCATTCCCACCAAAAGTAGCTAACTCACACCTAAACTGGCTTTTGTATGCCGACGACTTGGTCCTGATGGACGTAACACCTGTCGGCCTACAAAGAAAACTGAATGCTGTCTGCCAATACGTTGCATCCAACCAACTCTTGATAAACACAAAAAAATGTGAAATTCTTGTGCTCAAGAACTTGAACAGTCAAAGTGTGAAAAAAACTGAAATGGTTTCTGGGTAAGGACCTAATCCAGACATCCCAGAGTGTAAAATACCTTGGAATGTTAATAAACTCATCCATCAATGATGGTCCATGGATTGCTGAAACCCAAAGGAAATGCAGACAACTGGCGAGTCAAGCCGTGATTATGCAAAAGAAATTCGGGACATTTTCAATAAAACCATTGTTGGCTTTTTATCAACAAAACGTAATCCCAGTTTTGCAATACAGCGCTGAAAACGCATTGGGCTGCTCCCATGAAATATGGTCGTCACTAGAGAACTGTTTCTGGTCTAAGGCACTGGCTCCCCCAAAGGGAATCATGACAGCATGTGTGAGGTATGAACTGTCGCTCATATCGCTCCACGCTAGGATATGCTGGAGCTTGTTGGGTTTGTTTCGCAAAACTCGACACCGCGAGCAAATACCATAATTTGACATTTTTCATTGTCCGACAGCGGCGAATAGGAGCATGGTCTCACTGTGGATCAAGAGATGCGAAGGGATCCTGAAAGAACAAGGAATCAGCCTGGATATGCTTCACGACAGTCTGAATGCCGCTAAACTAAAAATCTGGCGTGCTAACTGAGATCAAACCTGTACACAACGAGCCGCCGCAAAAATGATGAGTGAGGTGCCTCTTGAAACTCGGGCATTTAATATGCCACAACGCTATATCAAGCTCTTTCCAGATCCTCAAGCACGAAGGTTGTTTATGATGTTGCGTCTTAACACATTCAAAACTAAGGAAAGGCTGTGCGCATGGAAATGTAACAATATTTTAAACCCAATGTGCAGGTTTTGTACTCAAGACAAGGAAACCCTTAAGCATTTAGTGCTATTTTGCACTAAGCTCCGATCAGAAAGAACAAACCACCTGAGACCTTGGAGTTTAAATCACTCCTCCCTCTGTGCAGACGACTGGTGGGCCTATGTTTCAGGGTTCTGACATGAATCTGTTACTGCCACTGACCCGCTTTTTAATGATAATAGAAAATCGTTTAAGCTTGCCTTTAGTTGACGGGCAATGAAGGTAGTGATTGGGTCACAAAAAATCAGCCAGAGGGGCTTCTTAGGAGAGTGTATACAACAAAACTGTTTTGTTATGTGTATTGTTTGTAACATTTTAAAGGTTTGTGATAAACCGATAAAATACATTTTTTTTTAACAAAATTACTTGGCCTGCAGGATGTATGGAGGGCCCTTCACCCCCTGGACCGTGAATATACCTACTGCTCCTCGGTGCATGATAGCTCTTCGATGATAGATCTTTTCCTGGTGACAGGAAGTGTGGTGGGCCGGGTTGCAGATTCTCAAATACTCACTTGTACGCTGTCCGACCATGCTCCAGTGATGGTTCTGCTCGATCTGGGGACTGTCCCGCCGTCCCACTCCACCTGGCGCTTCAAGTCGGAAGCTCTACTAGATATAGGGCCTCATTACACGTAGTGCAGTAAACCATGGTGCTGTTAGCACCATGGCTCATGCCGGTAATTTACCAGTACCGCCTTGGAGGAAAGGGGAATTACCGCCCTATTCCAAGGTTGGGAAGGCGGTAATTCCGCCTTCCTGCATTGCCCTTCCCCATTCTCATTTTTGCCCCATAGGCCTCTATGGGAATGGGGAAGGCACTAATTACGGTACCGCAAATTGCGGTATCGTAATTAGCACCCTGGTCCCTTTGTGGGTGGGTTTTCCCGCAAAGGGACCTCGTAGTAAGGTGGTAAGGGTTTACCGGTACCAGTGCCCTTACCGGTACCGGTAAACCCTTACCGCACTACGTGTAATGAGGCCCATAGTATTTAAGGTAGAGATACTAGCTGACATAAAAACATTTTTCGAATGCATTGCTGAGAAGGATACTACTATGGGGGTCCGCTGGGAGCCTTGTAAGGTGTACATAAGGGGCATGTCCGTTTCCCAGTAGGTGGGTGTGTTAAAAAACCATTAGGAATGATTTAGGGAGCCCTTTAAGGTGTACATAGGGGCATGTCCATTTCCCAGGAGGTGGGTGTGTTAAAAAACCATTAGGAATGATTTACACCGCTCCGAGGCTAAACTCAAAAACCTGGAACATGAGTGCGCGACTGCTCCCAGCCCTCTTAAGTTAACGCAGATTAGGGAGGAACTGGATGTGTTTGACTCAGATGCCCTGAGGGAAATACAATACCTTGCCCGCCCATGTGCAGCGAGTAAGTATGGGGAAGGTGACAGGCCTGGGAGGACGCTTGCAAGGTTTGTCCGGGCGGAGGGAGGTAGGGTCCAGATCGACTGTATTAGGGATGAACATGGCACCCTACAATGGCCGGACCAGAAGATTTTGGAAAGGGTTTCTGGTTTCTATGCCCAAATATACACATCATCTCACGAACATAGCACCCTAGACATTCAAGAACTCCTAGACCAAATCCCCATGACATACATTTCCCAACCTACTAGGGAACAACTTGATACGCCGATCACACTGGATGAAATAGTCACCGCTGTAACTGACCTTCTGAAGGGAAAAGCCCTGGGTCCAGATGAACTTACCACCAAATTCTATCAGCAGCATGTGGCGCTGCTGGCGCCCAGGCCACTGGAGGTCTGGTCCAAGTCGCTTGCTGAGTCCATTCTTCCTCCATCATTGCGTGAGGCAATTATAATTGTTTTACTCAAACCTGGAAAGCCCAGCAACGACTGTGGGTCCTACAGGCCACTGTCACTTATGAATATTGACACCAAAATATTCACCAAGACCATTGCGAATAGGTTTCTCCCAATCATGCCATACCTCGCACATGAAGATCAGAGCAGATTTGTTCCCGGGCGATCGACCTCTCTTAACATCCGACGGCTTTTCAAAGTCATGTCTAGAATTGACCAGGGGGCCTCAGCCGTGGCGGTCACACTCGATGCCCAAAGGCATTTGACATGGTTTCATGGTAATATATGTGGCAGGTCCTTGAGAGAATGGGAGTGGGCCCTTCCATGATACAATACATTAAATTGCTATATACAAGTCCCACTGCCAGAGTACTGGTCAACTCCATGACCTCGGCATCTTTCACCCTACTTAGAGGCACCCGACAGGAATGCCCTTTCTCCTCTGTCCTATTTGCGATGGCTATCGAGCCAATGGCGGACTATGTCAGGGCGAGGCATTCTCGAAAAGGTGTATGCCTGACGGACAACCCAGAAATAATCTCCTTACCTGCCTCTCACCTGACCTCTATTCTTCGTGACATAACAAAAGTTGGCACGTTCTCTGGCTTCACTATCTGTCTTCACTATCAACTATTCCAAATCTGAGATATTCCCGCTTACTACCTTGTGAATATCCCCTCCGCTGGTCCCTGATGACATCAAGTATCTGGGGGCACAGATTTCGCAATCCAGATGGTCCCTGAAAGTGTCCAATTTTTTAAATATAAGCAATATGGTTGCCAAGAAATGTGTATTGCTGTTTTGCTGTTTTGGAAACGTTCCTCTCGACCTACCTTTACAATGTGGCTGAATGCACTCACTTGGACGTAAACATGCAAGGAGGAGTACATTGCGCTGCTACCGGCGACCTCACACCCAAGAAATGTATGGACGGCATTCTGTAGCTACCTTCATAAACGAGCCGATGAGGCTCTGGACCCCACCCCTCCCCCACATCCCCTGGTATGAATAATAGGACTGGGCCATGATGTGACTACCGCACCTTGTAACTGTTGTATGCTTTGCTGGGCATCCTATATCAATGTCCAACAACAAGTAAGATGCATTGTTTCCTGTTTGTAAGTGCTTACCGTGTGCAAATGCTACTAACTTTTGCCAATAAAAGATAAAAGTAAAAACAAAATGTAGTGGCAGGGCCAGGCAAGGAGGTAGCACAAGTAATGGAATGGACCAATCAGAAGCTCTTTCTACATCAGGGTCTGCTCCCACACTCTTCGATACGAAGGCGAAGTACTGCTGGAGCCTGTAAAACAACACTGCTCTGACATTTGGGGGGACCACCTAACAACCCTGTAGAGGAGGAGCCAAGTACCCCCACTCCACCAGCCCGCCTACATTACCTGAAAAGTGTGAACCATAGTATGTGACATAGACTGCAGCACAATAAGAAAGCAACAGGAACGGGCAACGACTCTGTGCAGTACCCATAAGAATACCTATACCTAAGACAATATGGGAAGTGAAGTACCCATTGAGGAAACCATACCTACATCCAAGACAATCTGATGGCCATTTGAACGCGATTCCTGATGAAACAAAGAAACTGAATGACCAGGATGAATGGTGATGTCATACGAAGCTGAATCGACTCCATATAGAATATAACCAGACCAGAGAGAAAGACGATTTATAAAGAATAAAGAAGTACTAAGGATAAGTGACATCTTGGGATCACGATGAAGAGACTTATGCCAGAAGCATGATGAAGGTACTTCGTTTAAACATGTACAGATGCAATGAAATGCAAGCAGCAAAGCAATCAGGAAGCTAGCCACATGCTTATAGTGAATAGATCACGGCAAGCACCAAGGTATGCATATATACCTCATAGATACATATGGATTAAATAAAGAATGAATGTTCCACTACGTATATAGCAGTCTTGCGCAACAAGGAAGTCCTCAATTCAGTGTCGCAGTTACAAAAGCAATTGAATTAAACAGAATATGTTTCAGCTAAGGAGTTGGATGAGCCAAAAGAGCCAAAGGTCTTATCAGAACTGGAATTGGCTGACATTGGATACAATTAATGTGAAAGAACAGAAGCTCCTGTTCAAGAAGGTGAAGTGAAAACAAAAGACGTTAGAGGACTATTGGAGAATAAAATCAAATACATGAAAAAGGATCAATTTGTGGTGTCCAGTCATGTGATGGAGGAAAGTTGGATGCATGAGAACATCACACCTACGCACGGAAGCCAGACAGGACCCATACTCCTTAAACAATCCCAGAGAACAGTACAGACTCAAGGCCAACTTCACAACACTAATTGACACTGAACCATTGAGGTGATGATGGAGTGTATTTTTAATTGGTGGGAAGCTGGTATCAAGACAAGCTTACCCGCACCTGGTTGTTTGGTCTGCGTGGTGCTCAAGTAGGTGGAAAGTTACTGACAGGGTTAAAAGTCAACCAATTGTAGGGGACCACGTAGTTGGGGGTCCTATAGTTTGTGTAGCCAATGGGACGTTGTACATTTAGTGACGTTCATTGTAGCCATTTTGAAGGGAGGGCTTAGTTGCCCCACCTGATGTTAAATATCCAATTATTTCTCTCTGCTACTCCATACAGATATAACACCTATACTTAGTTATTCACTTAGAACCAATCCCGCTTCCTGATAGGTTTTTAATAGTTTTCCACGTAGGATGATGTTGGTAATGACACAGGTCAGCACATCAGCTATGAACGATTTTGGGTTTAAGAACCCAGCTTTTTTATGAAATGTGGAGAGAGTTGGGTATCGAACGATTGCTGATGTTCGTTGTACTCCTTGTTTTATTTACTTGCATTAAAACAGATGAACTTTTGCCAAGCTATTTGTGTCATCTGAATTATTGATGTTTGATTAAAATCTGCATCCCCATCCATCTCCAGGGTATTGTTACTCATTTTAAAGGGCTGGAAGCCTCTGGTTCACTTGGTAGCAGAGATTGATGGTTAGATAAGATACCATCGGCCGTCGACATAAGTAACTTTAGAGTCCCAGCAATATCATACAACCTTTGCCATTCGGCTGACAGAACGTGAAGCTCCCCTTTGATCGTGGTTAGAATAGGACAAAACTCTTGCAAGGAGGGTGTGACGGGACTGCTAGTTTCAATAGAAACATCTCCCACATCTAAGAGAAGCGGATCGGAAAGCGGCTCAAAAAGGCGGTAATGAAGGCAGTGATCTTGCGGGTCCGAAGACGAAAAACATGCGAACGGTGAGCGAATAAAACCACCAAAGAGTGTGGCAAAAGGGATGCATGCATAGTAAATAACAGAGAGTAAGGGAGGGAGGCGGGATGAAATATAATGCAAGAGTAGGAGCGTAATACATATGTATATGGGGAAAAAGATATTGACTTGAGTGTTGCCAAGTAATATATGAGGAAAATAGTTGTGAGGTGTAGCCACGCTATGAGGATACGCCCTGTTCCTAGACTTTAAAGAGTGCTAGCAGAAGCTTTAATTCAGAGCCCTTTACGAGGGACATATAGGAGACGAGATTAGTTTAACGACTTTCTTAAAGGAATTGGCTTAAGTTCCAATCGGAGCAGAATTTAGAGGGTAAGACGAATCCTAACAGAGGATCGTGAGGTTCACGTAAATATGGCCGGTCGAGTCTGTCTGTTTTGTTTTATGTGGTTGCAAGGGGTGATGATGTCAGAGTTGAAAAAATAAATGTTTTAAGTAATAGAGAAACGTGAAGTTAAGACGCGAAAAGTGATTATTTTAAGATTAAATGTTGATGGTTGTTTTTTAGCAAGATTAAAGTAAAAAATTGCATTGTGACGGGATTGGAGCTTGTGACAATTGATGCTCGCTCATAAGTGCATGTTGATTGAAACATAATTGAAAACTGTAACTAAAGCATAATCAAAGTGGTAGTAAAAAAGAGAAGTAAAAATTAGAAATGGAAGAAGTTATGCCATTAGTGCATCTTTGCAAACAGCTATCAAAGGATGCACTTAAACTTAAACAATACAGTGCAGAATGGGTTAAAGGGACAGCAGACAAAATGGTCACAAGGAGGAACAGTATCAAGAGCAGTTTTAAAGCATATGACGACATATTTGCATGCTGCGTATGCAGGAAAAAAGTTAGAAAAGCGCCTAGCGAGTCTAGAGCTTTGGAAAATGTATGAAAATGAGAAGGGGGAGGAGCCTCCTTTTGATTGGATACTGACTATATACAAAGAGGCGGGTGAAGAGCCTTCTGCTCCGCCCTCCCCATTTGAAATGAAAGACGAGATTAAGAAAGACGAAGGGTTATACCCATTAAGAGAACTTAAAGCAGCAACAGGATATAGCAATCCGTCATATGAGTCACCTACGCAAAGTAGTGACGAGGGCCCAGAAAAAGATGGCGAGAAAGATATGACCTCCAAAGTCCCGAGGGACCAAGGGGAGACGTGACAAGCAGAGAAGTGATCAAGCAAGCACATCTCTAGACATAAGGAGAGAAATAAAGAGATGGAAGGGTGATAAGGATTAAACTGAAGAGATAGCACTCATACAGAATGAGTGGTTGGGAGGTCAGATTTTACTTAAACTCGATGGTAAAAGCATCGAAGATGTAAGACAAAGGGGAGATCAAGATGAACAAGATAGAAAAGACAAAGTAGGGGAGGAACGATTGAGAGATGAAGGAGCGAAGAAGAGATAGACAAAGACAAGAACAATTATATCAAGATGAGCAAGCTAGAAAACAAGAGAGAGCAGAAGAGCAAAGAAAGCGTGATAATAAAAGAAGAACAGCCGATGAAAAAGAAAGGCTGAAAGAGAAAAGAATAGAAGCCGATGAATAAGAAAAGATAAGAGAGAAAAGAATACAGAGACAAAGAGATGAGGAAGTACGAAGGGCATATGAATGAAGGGATATGAAAAAGAAAGAGGAAGATAGAATAAGAGAAGAGGCGAGAAAGCGCAGAGAAGTCGATGATGACATGGAACGCAAAAGGAGACAGAGAGCACACGATCTTGAGTATCTAGAAAGGGGAGTAAGAGATCCCAATCCACAGGTAGACTGAGAAGACATAGAGGAATTCTTTCCAAAGTCTGAGCCATTACCAGGTAAGTCTAGAATAAATCTAGAAGACGAGTTTGACTCTCAAAGCATTGGGGAAATGATTAATAAAGTATACCATGAAATGCAAGCCCAGAAAGAAGCACAAGGAAAGGGAAAAAATTATCGTCTTGACAGTACTCAGTTGTATAACACAGAGGAAGCCTCAGGTAGTATGAGACAGAAGGAGTTGTGTTTAGACAGATTAACATTAAATAGAGATGATGATGAGCAGAGTTGCACGAGTTGGGCACAAGAAGTATGAGACGAAGAAAGGGAAACCTACTCGAGGGAGGCTAGGAGTGATATGTGTGATCTAGAAGAACTTCCGCCTTTGGATAAGGAAGTAAGATGGTCAGATATAAAGATACCGATGTCCAAGGCATCAGAGCCACTGACACAGTCAGACCGACATAAGGGGCAACCCCATGGTCAGAGAGGGGAGTCCCCGCCCTTTGTAAGCAGGCTAGGGTCATTGCCAGATAGACGGTGATGTGGGAATATTACTCCAGCAGTAGATAGACAAATGATGAGAGATGAGAATGAGTTTGGAGCATCACAGTTCCCCTTATTAGAAGAGGGAGGAGCCAGGCCACAGTATATACCATGGCCTAGATGGACAGGGAAAACTTAAAATGTAAACTCCCGAATTTAACTTCCGGCACTGGAAAATGGATACACGAGTTAGTAAAAAGGACTGGAGGGAATACATCAGCTATAGGGGATATTAAAGGTCTTCTAATCGCCGTACTTGGTGAAAGAGCTGATGGCGTATGGACATGGGCAGGTTACCCTGGTGTGACTACAGTCAACACCGCGCATGATGGAGCACTGTTTAACAATTGTAGAGCAGCAATTTTGAAAGCGCTTCGAGTACTATATCTGGATACTTCCGATATGGGAGCTATAATGATAAGAAAGATGAAAGAGGGAGAGGACCCATTGCTTTATCGTCAAAATGTTCAAGACGCATGGGCGCTTGAAACACGTGAGGCTTGGGGGAAGTCTATACCTGTATTTTATCATATATTATGCCAAGGGCTGCCAGAGTAGGTGCAGAAACAGTTCAGGAAATTAGTGGGGATAGAAGTAAAACCATGGTCGGAAATTCAGTTAACCATTGCACATTATTGCAGACTCCTGCAGGAAAAGAATTGCAAAAAAGACGATGCACGAAAAGGTGAAGAAGCAAAGTTAGTTCATAAAAAATTATCCAAGCAATGTTAACTAACGTGGGTGGATCAAACTCACAGCAGGCAGTGAACATGCCACAAGTAAATGACCAAAGACAGTTTGATCAGACAAATAATGGATATGCTCTAAGAGGAAGGGGATATCTAGGAAGAGGTTGGCAAGGTAATCAAGGGTATTGGCAGAATAATCAGCAAGGGTTTCAGAATATGCAAAACGGTAATCAAAACATACAATATGGGCAGATGGGGAGACAACCTCTTGTATGTTGGACATGTGGAATGACAGGGCACATAGTTCGTATGTGTAGAAGCCAAGGGATGGTAGAGAATGCTCAGTTTTCAAGACAGGGAATGCCAAATTCTCCTGCATATTCGCAGCAGAGCAGAAATGGAGTTGTGCAAGATCAAACAGTGCAGCAGCAAGCGCCGAGAGTGCAACAAGGCTTGCAACCACAGCAAGTGACAGGTAATCAACCACAAAGACAATCGCAGCAATCTCCTATGCAACTTCAGCAGAACACAAACACAGAGCAACCTATGATGCGCAGAATAGGAGGTGTCACTGTTGATGGAGGAAATCCATTCACGAGTGATGGAGTGAGGCTTTACCCGCAATAGGACAGCTCACTGGGAGACTTGATGTGTTCAGTCCCATCTATTACGCTGAATCCTCATGAGGAGCCATGGGTAGATGCAATTGTAGGTGGCAAAGCTTCTTCCTTCTTAGTGGACACGGGTGCAACACACTTGTGTATACGTGAGGGCACATTTTCAATGTCTGGCGATGCGATGAATACTCAGGGCTTTACATGAGCTACGAGTCGAGTTCCTTTTACAGAAGAATTACCAGTCTCCATAGGAGAATGTGATATGAAGGTGCCACTGCTTTATTTGAGGCAAACACCTGTCAACATATTAGGACGAGATTTAATGACAAAAATGAATATGACCCTTTCGTTTACAGACAATGGCATAGTTTGCTCAACACTGGGAATTCACCATTTACACGTGTGCAAAATGATCAGGGCATACGCAGGACAAATAGCGCCTAGAGCAATAGCATTGGAACCGGAAGTGTTCCATTATGGGATACGCATTCTTTTAACATGGCTGCCAGGTCTAGTAGGCAGAACCATGAGAATACCAGATGAGTTTCTATCCAGACCACAGATACCTATGGATGAAGAAGAGGGGCAAATTTTCCCCTTAGCCTTAGAAGCAGCTACAGTCCGAGGAAATATGGCTTTGCTTGCTGCAACTGATGATAAGGGTAGATGATGGAGCACAATAATTGCTATTGAGGAAGGCTGCAGGGTGACGGGCGTCACTGATGACGATTTGTTTGGAAATGTCAGATCTGACGATTTTGTGATATTTGAAATGTGCATCACTTATTGGGTCAAAGCGATTAAGAGAGAGGTCCCACAGAGAATGATGTTAGCAAAGAAACATCCTGAACATTTCGATGAAGATATGGCGAAAGTGCCAATTTTAGTAAGGACCACTGGCCCCTATGACATAGGCTTACTGAAAGGAGTTGGGGAAGTGAAGATTAAATTGAAACCAGTAGCAATTTTGCCTCGAGCACGGAAATATCCCTTGTCTCAAGGGGCAGATGAAGGAATTTTCAAGATGATTTCCACCATGATAGACCAAGGTATTTTAGTGATGTCAGAGTCAATATGTAATACTTCGATTTACCCAGTGAAAAAAGGGAAAGGGGGTCGTGGAGGCTAATCCAAGACCTTCACCCAATAAACAAGATTGTAGAGGCCGAGTTCCCTCTAGTCCCGAACCCGTCTATGATTCTCCGTAATACACCTGTTGATGCATAATATTTCACGGTGATTGACTTGAAAAATGCGTTTTTCTCAATCCCATTGAACAAAGACTCACAAGATTTGACATCATTCACTTTTAGACAAGTCCGATTAAAAAGCACGAGGCTGCCCCAGGGGTACTGCGAGTCCCCATCAATATTTAACAGAGTCCTCCAGATGGACTTGAGCAATATTGCTTTAGAAAGCGTTGTGTTGCAATATGTAGATGACATTTTAGTTTGCAGGACCACAGAGGAAGAGTGCAGATGCGATTCTGTTCAGTTGATGATTATACTTGCTGACAAAGGATATAAGGATGACAAGGAAAAGTTACAATATTGTCAACAAGAAGTGTTGTACATAGGCCAATTGATTTCACACGAGGGAAAGAAAGTTACTCCGGAAAGAGCTGAGGCCATTTTAAAAAACAGCTAAGCCACACACAATAAAACAGATGCAGAGTTTTCTAGGTCTATGTAATTATGTCAGAGCATGGGTCTTTGACTACAGCTCATATACTAGGCCGCTCTTACAGGCCTTGAAGAAAGCACAGGCAACGCGAGAGAAAATCGTGTGGACTGAGGCAATGGAAGAAGGGTTTGATGAATTGAAAAAAAAACATTTGCACGGCTCCAGTTTTATGGATTCCCAATTATGGATTCTTTTTATTCTTGCACACATATGGTACTTTTATGACAGCAGTACTCACACAGAGAACTACATTGGGGTACAAACCTCTTGCATTTTACAGTGGAATTTTGGACCCAGTAATGCAAGGTCACTTTCCATGCCAACAAAGTTTAGCAGCCACCACGTTCAGTCTAGAAAAGGCTACAAACATAGTGATGGGATGCTCCATGACATTATTTGTTGAACATGCATCATTTGCAATTTTAGAAAACCCAAAGGCACGTTGACTACTCAAAGGGCTTCTGCCTATGAGATAATCATATCAACTCCAGCGATTAAAATAATCCGATGTAAAATAGTGAATCCAGCTATGTTTATAGCTGAGCCTATTACTGAAGGAGAACCTATACACGATTGTGCAAACTATGAAGAGTTCTGTGATGAGCTCCCTAGGGTAAAGAAGAATGCACTCGCAGGGGGCGAGATTGTCTTTATTGACGGTTCTTCGAAAAATCAATCAAAATGACGAGCAATGATATACAGGCGCCGCGGTAGTTATACATTTGGCAAATTGAGAATTTCGAGTGCTAGTTAGTACTCGATTGCCATCACATTATTCAGTGCAAGCTGCAGAATTATTGGCGTTGATACTCGCAGTCGAGAATCACGCAGACCAGGAAGTGACAGTGTACAGCGACTCCGCCTATGTGACATCGACAGTGCACGCAGGATTAGCGCACTGGAAAAGGAGGGGCTACCTCCGAGCAGACGGTATGCCAGTGCAGCACGCAGCCTTATTGGACAGGCTCATTAAGGCACTACAGCTCCCAGTGGGCACAGCAGTGTTCAATGCGCAGCTCACATGAAAGGGACAGATTTTATCTTGCGCAGAAATCAAGCAGCAGACGGGGAAGCCAAGCGCATAGCAAATACAGATACAGGAATGATGAATATCCAAACCATTGATGTGAATGAAAGAATGACTGTGATGACAAGTGTGGACGAGGGATATAATCATACGCCTAAAACACAGATAATAGAGCTCCAAAGGCAGGCACCGTAAGAGGAAAAGAACTTGTAGAATCGAAGAGGGTGTTCTTTAAACCCCTCTGAAGCATTGTGGCGACAAGACAGCAGTGGTAAACCAGTGATGCCTATAACCTTATTAAGGGTAACGCTAGAACAACTACACTACCCAGTGCATACAACTAGGAAGATTATTGCTGTAACCATTCGTGAGGATTGGGTCGTACCGAACCTAATGGAGCATGTTGCATTTTTTAATGGCAAATTGTATTATTTGTCAGCAATTCACAACTGGGCATACACTGCGCATAGTGACAGGGGTCATCCCAAGACGCAATGGCCCTTTTCAGCACTTGCATATCGACTATGTCGACATGGTACAAGTTTGTAATAGATATAGATACCTATTAGTTGTAGTATGTCCTTTCTCCAGATGGATAGAGGCAGGTCCATGTATACACCCAGACTCTACCTGTGCAGCCAAGTTCTTGGTGCATGAAATGTTTCCATGATGGGGAGAGTGTGAAGCAATGAGATTGGATAATGGACCTCACTTTCTTAATACAGTTTTCAAGCAGATCGCCTCGCTGCTTGGTATTAAACACACGTTTTCTTTGGCTTATCATTCGCAAGGAAATGGTATCTGTGAAAAGCTCAACAGCCAGTTAAAAGAAAGAATAGCCAAGTTGAAGCTTACTTTGAAAAAAGGGTGGTTGCACTGCCTACCACTGGCATTGTATGCATTAAGGAACCAACCAGGTCCTGACCACCATCTTACGCCGCACAAGATTGTGACAGGCAGGCGAATGAGGACTCCTTTAATGCCTCCGTCCTGAGTTAGAAGTGATGCTCGGCCAACGTCAGAAATATTAGGACTTGAATTGCAAAACTATTTGAACTATTTAACATCTAGTTTTTCTGTAATTTCAGGAAAGTTGCAGAGACGAGGGTGTAAGGCAGTACAGAACATGGAAGGAGATGCTTCAACAATCCAAACTCCCGAATTTCTACGTCCAAGAATCTACCCAGGAGATAAAGTCCTGATTCGTAATCACACAAGGAAAAAGTGGGACGAGCCCGGATTCCACGGTCCTTTCGTTGTAGAGGACGTGACACCATCTGCTGTCAAAGTGCAGGGTAGGCGGGCTTGGATCTTCCTGGGAGACACTAAAATCTATGCCGGAGAGATTCCTCTGCTTACACCCCACCGCGAAGAAGCTACAAACATCGGGGAAGAACCGCAGCACATGCAGACGAGATCCATGATGAGGAAGAAGGATGCATAACCCGACAAGTGGAAAGCGTGAAGAACTTTTTAGTTGGACTGTGGCTTAATTTGGACACTCCCTTTTCAGCTATAAATAAAAGGGTAAAATGACACATTCGAACACTCTGTGCCTCCTAGTTGCAGAGTAACAGAAGATCTGCATTCTTGAAAGCCACAATAGGTTATTGGCTTTGGACTGAGGCACACTTAAGCCTTGATAAGAATAAGGATATGCCAAATTTTGATCATGGACACAGCAATTGGAAAAGGATACAGTACCCTGATTCCTTCTATACAGAGCTCTTGTTCATTGTTACTCATGGTGTTACCCAGTGATGAGCTTTCTAGGCATATACTTACGTATTTTTAGTTGGTGTTACGTTTGTATCCGTCACTGGTGGGGAGAACTTGCTGCATTCCAGATTTTATTGGTAATTCTGATAACGAAAAGCTCATTAGAAGATTGCTCATAATCATCACAGAAGAGTTTTTGAAGTTGCCTGAGTCCAGTGAGTAAAACACAAATGCCCCAATCACTTACGCAGCACATAGACTGGTCAGTGTGGTGTTCTTTCGTTTGACTGAAGACTACCCGCATCTCGCTGGAAGACACACTGATGTGGTGTCATTTCTTAGAGACCCAATAAATACTGTAAATTTGAATGTGATCCTGGAAGGCATCATAATCCAGGTTGCAATCTATTCTGAAAGAAATCACAGAGCTGTGTAGACACTTTCCTCCGAGGGACAGATTGAGGAAGTGATAAAACCTAAAATTTTGTTCATGCTGACAGGGAAGCTACAATGTCATCTGGACTGAAGCAAATTCGTGGCACCGATTGGGAACTGATTAAAGGAGCAGAATTTATAGCAGCTCCCAGAGAGCCTCTTATTTCATAATAAAGGAACATTTGCACCGCGACTGGTGAAGGAATTGGTTCCAGAAAGCAGCTGGCTTATCGAGGACGCATGCTGAAGACGACAAGTTTCCAGAAGCAATCCAGAAATGCAGTGTCATTAAAAAGTGTTTTCCTTCCTTAGCATCAAATGATCGAGATGGGGAATCAGAGTAGTAACTTTGTGTTGCCCCAAGAGGACAGACGTTCAAATTGTCCCAGAAGTAGATGCTGTCGCATTACATATCATTTCATTGTTTACACATGTATTGTATCCATCCTCATATTGCTTTCACTGACAGTGAGAACTGCTTTTTATATAGGAGCACATGATGCAAAGATTCCTCTATATCAGAGGTCGCCAAACAGTCGATCGCGGGCGACTAGTAGCTCGCCTGAGCCTTTTCAGTCGCCCGCGCTGAAGATACCGAAAAATAAACATTTATCCTAAGTTATATTATTTAATGGTGATTTTTGCAGCCATGTTCCGTGTTCAGGACCAGAACCCTAGTCGGCCCAATTGCAGGCAGAGAGCTTGGCTACTGTGCCACTTGGAACTACGTGTAAATCCACTGACAAAATGTCAGTGTCACGTTATGCTTCTGCAGGCCGCCTGCAGTACCACAGTTGGCCTTGTGCGCCCCCACGACAGTCTTTCTTAAGCAAGCTGCTCTTGTTTGCCAGAGATGTTGGAGGGGCTGGGGCAGGATCAGGATCATTGTGACCACGCAATGAAAATATCACAGTAGCACTGCTGCTCGCCTGGAAATGTTCAAAATAATATTTTAAAAAATGGTGCAATTTCTTTCCAAATTCCACACCTTACATTTCCACTTTAAATCACTTCCATGACACAAGTACACCCACTTTTAGTACATTAAGCAATCCATAGACACGCTGTACAGTAGAAGCCTACCAGGGTAGTTCAGCAGGTTGACAGACCTATGCTGAGATGTTATATATTCAAAACTACAGGTTGTTAATCGTATGACTTTTTGCAATGCATAATAAAAAAAGTGCTATACAATGTGTTTGGCCAGGGTATGGGTTGGGCTGGTTGCTTGCTTATATTTAGGGCTGAGGTGGGGATATTTCTGCCCCTGTGAAAATCAAAAGTTGGCACCCATGAACCCACAGTTTAATTTCCTAAAAACTGCTGTCAGCATAACAGAAGCATTTGTGATTAACCAGTTTGCCAAGCATATAACATCTTTATAAATATATCTTGTGCTAAAACACAGAGGGGCACACAAATAGTAATGATGTGTTATTTATATAGCGCCTTAATCCAAAGCGCTTTACAGAGCACATATTTACATGCAATATCACCCAACTGAAATTGGTACGTGTATCGACATCAGAAGGATGAAAGGCTGAGTTGGCCTTGCCGGGATTTTAACCTGCGACCTGCAGATCACGCTCAGATAGCAGCAGCGAGCGCTCAACCCGCTGAACTATCTTACTGGCAAATAACAGAATATGTGTGGTGTCTGACAAAAAAAAACATTTCAAAGAAAACTTTTGAACGCAAGCAACATTTTTCAATTTGGAAATTACTTTTTTTTATTTGGAAAATAATAGTGTGCCTAGCATGTAGAAAGCCTGCATAAAACGCAAAGGGGCACAAAAATTACAGGATATTTGTATGGTAGTCCAACAAATATCTGTTTTTTTGAGACAGCTACTAATAAATAATAATGCAACAAAGAGGTTTTTGAAGTTCTTAATATATTTGTGAAGGCATAGGTTATTCCATCTGTTTATAGAGGGGAAATAATCGAGCCAAAAAAATATTGGTAAAAATTCTGAGGCTCATAAATATCCCCACCCCGATATCGTCCGCTAGTAGCTCTCCACTGTTGGCATCCACTACAAGTAGCTCTAGCTAACGTAAAGGTTGGAGACCCCTGCTCTATATGTTGCTGAGCAGAAGGAAAAGGTAAACGTGGCAACTACAAGGCAACCCAGGCCATTCATAGTAATTCCAGTCCCTAGAAAAAAAGGACAGATACCTGAGATCGACATGGATATTATTAGTAATACATCACACACAGCACTTGTTTCAAACACTACTTTTGAACGCTGGAGACAGGGTCGGCGGAACAGGCAAAGTAAGGGGTTGACAAAGGTTGAGCCGACACAGATAATGCATGCAGATACACCTGGTCCAGTTACACGAAGCACAAGTCCCACAGAAAGATTACGTGCAGAGATGATAGCAGAATCTATATGGCCGAATTTAGTTATTGCCAGAAAGAAACAGAAGGATAAAGAAAGACAGGCCAAACTTTCTTCTACTCAGGGAACCTGGATGGATGTTCCTGCAAATCGACCAGCCAGAAGAAGTTATACCGATGTATTCAGAGATGTGGTTATAGAAAACTACATGAAGACTTTGAGAATTAAAAAAAGCATCCAAGAAGACAATTATGAACTGAATGATTATCTAGACAGCAGAGCACACTTGGGAAACAACATATGGTACCAACAAATGAAAGAAGTTGGAAGAAGGACGTCAGATGAGGAATGCTTTGTATGTGCACTCCTGCCATACAGCATGGGGAAGTCAAAGATCTTCATAGCAATAGAAATTGATGTCCAGACAGCTCATTGCCTTTCGCACATAGCACTTTGCAAAACAAGAGTTCAATTTATGGGAAGTAATGCTTCTCTTAAATGGGCAACTGAAAAGACAGATCCAGATAAAGATGACTACATACATGATATAAAGACAAGAAACAGAGCCCATATGAGAAATTGTGTGATCAGATATGAGAAACCAGGAGTGAAAGGAGCTGGCATTAGATGGGAAGTGAACAAAAAACTTGATATCAAAGGAAAATCTGCAGAAGACACTCGAAGATGGAAGAACAGAGGACAAAAATCAAATTTGGGGAACAGTACTGTCACCAGACAGATGGGAGAAAGGAGTGGTGCTCTGCAGAGCATGGGTAGTTATTGGTTGTTATCAACCTACTATTGACATAGTGCCGAATGACTGTAAGCCATTGTGCCCAAGACTTGCTAAACTACTGACATGGGTCGAAGACAAAGGAGGACCCTTGCAGATAGTACCATTAGAAAGTTCTAAGTTATGCTTCAGGAACAGTGGTACAATAAAAATGGGAGAAAATCTGAACTGTGGACGAATATTCGATGCACCAGGAATGAAGATTGGAACAGCAGTAATAATGGATCACTATTGGGCTTGTGAATCAAAAGCTTACATCAGACTGCCTAAAGATTGGGGAGGAATTTTCACATTGGTGAATGTCCATGTTCCTGCATTGTTGATTCCTAAAGGTGACCTGAACATTGATAGTTTTCCAAAAGCAGATGCTCATCTAAGAAAGAAGAGATCTGTAGAACTGATAAATTGAACAAATAGAGAGGACTACTTCTCTGCTAAATCAATAGGAACCTTTGATGCTATCCCATATGAACACAGGCTGTTCAGACAGCCCTCATCAGTGTTCACGATGATCTTTATGCCAAGAATCCAGGTTGGAGCAAATACCAAGTGGTTACAAATCACCAGATGGGAATTGCTGCAGACAATTAACACAACTATAAAATGATTCAATGCAATCAGAGGAGAACTGAGAGCTGTAAGACTAATGGCTCTCTAGAACAGATACATCCTGGACATGATTACAGCCATGGATGGAGGTGTTTGTGCCAAAATTGGAGAATCATGTTGCACATTTACACCTTCTCAAGATGACGAGAATGGAACTTTGACAGAGGCCATAGACATGCTAACGAAACTCCATGGCCAGATAATAGAAGAAGTAGAAGATATTGCTGATGACATCTGGATTGGATCATTCTTCTAATGGGTTCCACAATGGATGGCAGATATGTTTGAATTTCTTGGAGCTTTGCGATTATTAGTGATGCTTGGATTCTGTGTGATAAAGATAATAATCTCACAATGCAAGAAGACAGCAAAGAAAGCCATAGGGATGAAGATCATGATCGATGTTGAACCAGGGTGGAAGCCTAAAGACTTGACAGATGAAGAAATCAGAGACTTTGTGAAGTCTAGTATTCATGCACCCGAGGGAACAAAGTTCCTGTATCCAAAGGACCACAAGAAATATGTGGGAAGATGGATCTACTGCAGTCCAAGTGGACAGTGCATGCTCATGACATGGAACAAGGATGAGCATGTGAAATCAGCCGGATGCCGGACGGGAGTCATAAAGATATGGGTCCCTAAGAGGCACTTCTTCAGACCAGGATATCTAGGAATAGCAGACGATGTGAGAGTGGTTGATAAATCGCTCAGAGGGGGGAGTGGAGAGGAGGAGCCAAGTACCCCCACTCCACCAGCCCCGCCTACATTACCTGAAAAGTATGAACCAAAGTATGTGACATATAGTGCACCAATAAGAAAGCAAGAAGAAGAGCAGCGACTCTGTGCAGTACCCATAAGAATACCTATATCTAAGAGAATACAGGAAGTGAAGTACCCATCGAGGAAACCATACCTACATCCAAGACAATATGATGGCCATTTGAACGCGATTCCCGATGAAACAAAGAAACTGAATGACCAGGATGAATGGTGACGTCATACAAAGCTGAATCGACTCCATATAGAAGATAACCAGACCAGAGAGGCAGACGATTTACATGGAACGAAGAAGTACCAAGGATAAGTGACATCTTGGGATCAAGATGAAGAGACTTATGCCATAAACCTGATGTACATACGTAGTTAGTTTAAACGTGTACAGATGCAATGAAACGCAAGCAGCAAAGCAATCATGAAGCTAGCCACATGCTTATAGTAAATAGATCGCGGGAAGCGCCAACATATACATATATACCTCATAGATACATATGGATTAAATAAAGAATACATTTTCCACTCCGTATAAAGCAATCTTGAGCAACGAGAAAGGCCTGAATTCAGTGTTGCAGTTACAAAAGCAATTGAATTATAGGGCACCACATAGTTGGGGGTCCTATAGTTTGTGTAGCCAATGGGACGTCGTGCATCTAGTGACCTTCATAGTGGCCATTTTGAAGGGAGGGCTTAGTTGCCCCACCTGATGTTAAATATCCAATTATTTCTCTCCGTTACTCCATACATATATAACACCTATACTTAGTTATTCACATAGAACCAATCCCACTTCCCGATAGGCTTTTAGTAGTTTACCAAGTAGGATGACGTTGGTAGTGACGCAGGTCAGCACATCAGCTATGACCAATTTTGGGTTTAAGAACCCAGCTTTTTTATGAAATGTGGAGAGAGTTGAGTATCGAGCGATTGCTGATGTTCATTGTACTCCCTGTTTTAATTACTTGCATTAAAACAGATTAACTTTTGCCAAGCTAATTGTGTTGTCTGAATTATTGATGTTTGATTAAAATCTGCATCCCCATCCATCCCCAGGGTACCGCTACTCATCTTAAAGGACTGGAAGCCTCCAGTTCAACCTCATTTACCATTTTCACCAAAACGTCACCACTATCAAATTCTAAGAAGGCCCTGTCCCCTAAAATCCTGCAGGCCCTAAAAGGAGATCAACATGGTGAGCTCCTCAAGAACCTTGAAACCTCCAGACCCTGGGAACTCAAGATGACCAACTCCACGTCCTTCATGCATGGATATCACAAACCCTAAACTTACTGACCCAAAAGAAGCCCTTCAAATACTCACAAGGGAATCAAGACCCTAAATCATTTATAAAGAACATTGAAGAATCAAGAGAACCTGGAGAGAAAACCACCGACCAAGAGACACAGATTTACTAGCAGGAACTCCAGACCGAAAGAGCCGAAAAATCTCACCGGGCACAACGCGACGAGTCGACGAGTATGCGCAGAATTGGGCCCATGACACAGCACCAACCCAATCCCAAGAGCTCTGCGACTCCATCACTGCACACATTCAACAGATCCAATAGCATCCAGGCAAGAAGGGACCAGCACCACCAATCCCAAGGCAGATCCCCAATTCTGGCATTATCAGCCTTAGGCCCATTCTTGATACTAGGCCTCAGCACCCTACTTGGTGGCATCGCCCTGCCTGCAGGAGTCCTATATGCCACATTGCCCCTGGAGAGCCGTCCAGCACTCTACAGCACGCCTCATCACAGGACTAACATTCTACCACATCACCCCCACTCTGAAAGAGCTGTCCTGGCTACTCCTTCAAGACAGTCCTGGCTACTCCTTCAAGACAGTATTGCAATACAAAGACGTTATCTCGTCAGGTATATTATTTAATCTGGGGAACAGTGTCCACTATTTCAAAAGGTGTGAGAATGTCAAAAAGTGCTCTAAATTCCACGCCTTATCTCTCCAAAAGATCTCTGTGACCTCTAAATTTCAATCACGTATAAGACAAATTTAGTATCTTTTAGGTTTTTTCATATATCATATTTCCCAAAAAGTTTTATTTAGTTAAAACAATTACAACAATATATGAACATACATAAAATGTATATAATAATGTTTAAAAAATCACAGAAATCAATCTCTCAGTGCATAAACAATGCTGATACAGTGTTGGCTGAAAGAGTTGCACTCAAGTACTCTAATGACCATTTTTGGGCACAGGGGTCTACGTATGACTCAGATTCTAACAATTGAAATATGAGTAGCCTGTAAAGTGTGCCACTATGATGTGCACACAGTGCTAAACACGTTTCGGCCATGAAAGGTAGTTTTTCCGCCTTCCTCAGGACCAATGGACAAGTAATTTGGGCAACCCCAGATATAATGGAAGTAGATGCTGTAGATAGTTACTGAAGTGCCGCGTTCATGGTCTGGTTTATCTAAGACTGCAAATGTCGAAGACTACTGGAGATGTGGTGTACTGAAAACTTCTGCACAGGGTATCTCCTGTTGCCTTCCGTGGCGGTCAGCGGTCAAAAGTTGTAGTCCAACGGGATTTATCGCGAGTATCTTGTCTAGGAGTTAGACAATCAAACTTACGTGTCTGCAAGGTGCGTACGGGATAACCCGCTGTCTCCTGTACTAGAAGGTGGTGCTGGGCTCCTTCAAGACAGCCTGCATTACCTACAAAGGAGTCACAACCAAAACACCCCTGTACCGGGCAGAGAAACTCACTATCTCCAGGGTTCAGTGCACCAGCAGAAACAACATCGGCAGACAAAAATGGGACACCAACTTTCTCCTGTTACCGTTGCAGATAAGACTCCCCCCTAACCCCCATCCTACACGTCAGGTAGGATCTGAAGACCCGGCTCTTTATTTATTTATTTATTTGTTATTGTTTAAAGCCCAAACCAAGCTTGAGAGCAGTAGAATGCTGTACATAGTGTGGGTAGCCAGCGCTTCAGCCGGCATCTTTTGACAGTAGCGCAACACCATGAGCTGCGGTCTGTGCGGCCATTGGTCCTCAAAGAGATGATCGCTTCAGTCAACCCTAATTCCCCCATCTGGGGTGCCTCCCTCCCCTGCTCCCCCATCCATCCCAGCTCCTCTGCTACCCTAGTAACCTTACATGTAACTCCATAGATGTGTCCCTCATGTAGTGAGGTTCATTACTGCGCTACTAGTTCCACGCTTTATGCATTCCATGCATGCATGCGTGTTGTCACGCACTCAGCAGCGTCCATTGTCTCCCACCTAAGCTAAGAAGCCTCAGGCCGGGTGCAACAGCCACAAGCTTCACCGGGAACCAAGTTGGAGAGCTCACTACAGGCAGAAGGTACAGAGGCTTCATTTGCCGTGCTGGGTTAAGCTATGGAGGCCACACAGCAATTTTGTATCCTGACGTTGAGGCCACACCCGCAGTATTGAATCCCATTACGGAGGCCTCACCTACAGCATTGTGTCCCGGTATGCAGGACGCGTCTTTAGTGTTGTGTCCATTTTTGGAGGCCTCACTAGATAAGTATTGCACTCAGTTCTGACCCCTGGCCCTCTATATCATGTCCAGTTGTGAAGGCTTCATCTGCAGTATTGTGTCCAGTCTGGGAGGTTCGCCTGCAAATTTGTGTCCAGTCCTGGAAGGTTTTCCTGCAGTATTGTGTCCAGTCCTGGAAAGTTCACCTGCCGTATTGTGTCCAGTCCTGGAAGGTTCACCTGCAGTATTGTGTCCAGTCCTGGAAGGTTTGCCTGCAGTAATGTGCCCAGTCCTGGGCGGTTCGCCTGCAGTATTGTGTAGAAGAGGTCCCATGGATAAGTGACATCCTGAGTTTAAATTGAAATGATTGATGTCAAATGTCAGAAATGTATGCCAAGAGCACGTTGAAGATATCCAGTTAGTTTAACGTGTACATATGCAAGGAACCGCAAGAAGCGAGAATTCATGAGGGTTGCTTAAGCTTAGTAGTAAGATAGATTGCGGCAAGCACCACCTATACATATCTACCTCAAAAGGAGCACTTTATACAAGTATACTTCCACTATGCACAAGAGCAGAATCAACCAAAGGTTATTAAAGTTCTCAAGAGGAGAGCCTCGCAGCCAGCAAATCATGGATTAAAGACAGAACGAAATGCAGACGAAGGCAAGTCATGCCAAGAAGCCACGGTCGTATCGGCTGAAATAGCCCAATAGTGGATACAATTCATGAAAAGAAGAACAGGGTATCCTGTTCAGAAAGGTCAAGATAAGCCACAGATGGCAGACGACTGCAGAATTAACTCAAATACACGAAATTGCATGAAGAATAAGACGATTTCACGGTGTCAGACTCACGTGACCAGACGAGCGAGAAGGGATGACACTTTCACACCTACACATGGCCTTGTGTCATGCACAGACGCCTTAACTTTTCCAGACCAAGAAGCAGTCCCGAGGCCAACCACAAAGAAATTATTGACACATGACCACTGAGGTGATGAATGATTGTAGCAATAATTGGAGGAAGGCTGGGGAGCAGGAGAGCACCCTGCACCTGGCCGGCTATTCTGCACACTGCTAAGCAAGTGGACAAGTATGAGTGGGGTCGATGCCGACCCAATCATAGTGGACCAAGTAATCTAGGGTCCTATGGTTAGTAGAACCAATGAGACGTTGTACTTTTAGTGACGTCTACAGTAGCCATTTTGAAAGAAGGGCTTAGATGCCCCACCTGACACTGTTTATCCAATCCCCTCACTTCGCTACCATATACACATATAGCACCTATATTAAAGTTACCTTCAAAGAACCAATAGAATTGCATGCCAAATTTTAAGCTTTACACGTCAGCGATGACAAGTTCCTAGTATAAATTATGTGTTTTTTATGAAATTAATTGGAGTTGAAGCGAGAAGGAAGATCGCGCGAATGCTGATATTATGAACTCCCCATTTTTTGTACTTGTCATTAAACAGACTCCCTTTGCCAAACCATTGAGTTGTCATTATTGATTTGATGCTAGAGTATTAATCTGCATCCCCACCCATCTCATGGGTGCTGCTGCCTCATCTTAAAGTGCTATTGGGCAACCCCCAGCTTTATGGGCCGGTTGGGGTCCTAGTGCACAATTGTGTCCAGTCCTGGAAGGTTCACCTGTAGTATTGTGTCCAGTCCTGGAAGGTTTGCCTGCAAAATTGTGTCCAGTCCTGGAAGGTTCACCTGCAGTATTGTGTCCAGTCCTGGAAGGTTCGCCTGAAGTATAGCGTCTAATCCTGAAAGTTTTGCCTGCAGTATTGTGTCTTGTCCTGGAAGGTTCACCTGCAGTATTGTGTCCAGTCCTGGAAGGTTCACATGTAGTATTGTGTTCAGTCCTGGAAGGTTCGCCTGCAGTGTTGTGTCCAGTCCTGGAAGGTTCACGTGTAGTATTGTGTCCAGTCCTGGAAGGTTTGCCTGCAATATTGTGTCCAGTCCTGGAAGGTTCACCTGCAGTATTGTGTCCAGTCCTGGAAGGTTCGCCTGAAGTATAGTGTCTAGTCCTGAAAGTTTTGCCTGCAGTATTGTGTCTTGTCCTGGAAGGTTCACCTGCAGTATTGTGTCCAGTCCTGGAAGGTTCGCCTGCAGTGTTGTGTCCAGTCCTGGAAGGTTCACATGTAGTATTGTGTCCAGTCCTGAAAGGTTCGCCTGCAGTGTTGTGTCCAGTCCTGGAAGGTTCACATGTAGTATTGTGTCCAGTCTTGGAAGGTTTGCCTGCAATATTGTGTCCAGTCCTGGAAGGTTCACCTGCAGTATTGTGTCCAGTCCTGGAAGGTTCGCCTGAAGTATAGTGTCTAGTCCTGAAAGTTTTGCCTGCAGTTTTGTGTCTTGTCCTGAAAGGTTCACCTGCAGTATTGTGTCCAGTCCTGGAAGGTTCGCCTGCAGTGTTGTGCCCAGTCCTGGAAGGTTCACCTGCAGTATTGTGTCCAGTCCTGGAAGGTTCACATGTAGTATTGTGTCCAGTCCTGGAAGGTTTGCCTGCAATATTGTGTCCAGTCCTGGAAGGTTCACCTGCAGTATTGTGTCCAGTCCTGGAAGGTTCGCCTGCAGTGTTGTGTCCAGTCCTGGAAGGTTCACATGTAGTATTGTGTCCAGTCCTGGAAGGTTCGCCTGCAATATTGTGTCCAGTCCTGGAAGGTTCACCTGCAATATTGTGTCCAGTCCTGGAAGGTTCACCTGCAGTATTGTGTCCAGTCCTGGAAGGTTCGCCTGAAGTATAGTGTCTAGTCCTGAAAGTTTAGCCTGCAGTATTGTGTCTTGTCCTGGAAGGTTCACCTGCAGTATTGTGTCCAGTCCTGGAAGGTTCGCCTGCAGTGTTGTGTCCAGTCCTGGAAGGTTCACATGTAGTATTGTGTCCAGTCCTGGAAGGTTTGCCTGCAATATTGTGTCCAGTCCTGGAAGGTTCACCTGCAGTATTGTGTCCAGTCCTGGAAGTTTCACCTGCAGTATTGTGTCCAGTCCTGGAAGGTTCACATGTAGTATTGTGTCCAGTCCTGGAAGGTTCACATGTAGTATTGTGTCCAGTCCTGGAAGGTTCGCCTGCAGTGTTGTGTCCAGTCCTGGAAGGTTCACCTGTAGTATTGTGTCCAGTCCTGGAAGGTTCACATGTAGTATTGTGTCCAGTCCTGGAAGGTTCGCCTGCAGTGTTGTGTCCAGTCCTGGAAGGTTGACATGTAGTATTGTGTCCAGTCCTGGAAGGTTTGCCTGCAATATTGTGTCCAGTCCTGGAAGGTTCACCTGCAGTATTGTGTCCAGTCCTGGAAGGTTCGCCTGAAGTATAGTGTCTAGTCCTGAAAGTTTTGCCTGCAGTATTGTGTCTTGTCCTGGAAGGTTCACCTGCAGTGTTGTGTCCAGTCCTGGAAGGTTCACATGTAGTATTGTGTCCAGTCCTGGAAGGTTCACATGTAGTATTGTGTCTTGTCCTGGAAGGTTCGCCTGCAGTGTTGTGTCCAGTCCTGGAAGGTTCACCTGTAGTATTGTGTCCAGTCCTGGAAGGTTCACATGTAGTATTGTGTCCAGTCCTGGAAGGTTCGCCTGCAGTGTTGTGTCCAGTCCTGGAAGGTTGACATGTAGTATTGTGTCCAGTCCTGGAAGGTTTGCCTGCAATATTGTGTCCAGTCCTGGAAGGTTCACCTGCAGTATTGTGTCCAGTCCTGGAAGGTTCGCCTGAAGTATAGTGTCTAGTCCTGAAAGTTTTGCCTGCAGTATTGTGTCTTGTCCTGGAAGGTTCACCTGCAGTGTTGTGTCCAGTCCTGGAAGGTTCACATGTAGTATTGTGTCCAGTCCTGGAAGGTTCACATGTAGTATTGTGTCTTGTCCTGGAAGGTTCGCCTGCAGTGTTGTGTCCAGTCCTGGAAGGTTCACATGTAGTATTGTGTCCAGTTCTCATGCCTACAGCCAAAGCCCAAATACCTTGCCTCATAGCTCAGCCAATAGCCGAATGGCCAGCGGCCACAGGCTTCAGCCATGCCCTCTGTCCCTGTTGCACAAATTAAGCAAAACATCTATGGGTCACTGGCCGAGGCTTGTGGCCCTGGGCTATGGCCCATATCCCCCTCACTAGTAAATTATCAGATCCCACTGGCTACGGGCGCGAAAGTGCGTGCGTCACCCACCATTGGCTCGTGCCCCCTATTTCCATCCTCATTTCATTTCTGCAGTAGTTTTCCGAGGGAAATTCCTGCAGAAACTTACTGATCCCCTCGATACTGCCTTGTATTACTGCTGTAATCATTCCCGGTATTCATTACTCAAGTAACGTATTGTTTCACTGGTAATGGGGAAACGCTTAACATTTTAAAAGCTTTTCCATTCCACAATGCCCCTCTTCGTGAGTACCCCTCCTCATTTTGGGGTTTCCTCAACTCCCCCCACTTGTGTAAACCCTCCAAGACCCTCTCTTGTTACCCCCTATCACTTGCAGGTTTGTGTGACGCATTTTTTTCTGAGCTCGTCTTGTGATGTTTCTGCTGGAATCCCACAGGAATCCTGCTGGATTCCCTCTGTAAAATGAAAACCTTACGCCACAGAACGGGCTCCCTGGCACACCCCATGTGCCAGGGCGGGCAGAGGGGGCGACTGCCCAGGGAGCAGAGTTTAAGGCACTCAGGATGGGGTTGGGGGGCAGGAAGGGTCCGACCCAGACTGCTGGCTCTGCGTTCACCACTGGTAAAAAGTTAAGCGTTCCTTTGTTTCAAATAAATGAATGCAGATTGCAAACGCTGCTTCTAAGATGCTCTGGAGGCCCCCACCCTGAGCCCCTCCTCCCCCAGGGTCCAGCTTATGCTCTTTGTGTTGATAGAGCCTTTAAAGTGGGGGCAATATATAAATGATTAATTTAACAAGCATTTGCTTTTGCACCACAGGGATAAGAACTGGACATGGGCATGTTTATTCGGAAGGCCAGCACAAAGCATCAGTTAGCTGCCAAATCTACGCATTCTGCCAAGAGAATTAACCTGCCACACAGAAAAGGGTGAAACTATGTTCTTCATTTTCATGTCTTTTTATTTCACACACCAAAACACCAACTGTCATTGGGTCTCATTACACGGATGGCGCTAAGGGATTACCGGCACCGGTAAGGGCACCGCTGCGGTAATCCCTTAGCGCCATACTACGAGGTCCCTCAACGGGTCCCTTCCTTAATGTGTGGCCAGACCACACGTTAAGGAAGGGACCCGCTGAGGGACTTCAGGGCAAATAACGGTACCGCTAATAGCGGTACCGTTATTTGCTCCTTCCCCATTCCCATTGAGCCCTATGGGGGCTCAAATGGGAATGGGGAAGGGGCCATGGTGAATGGGGAATTACTGCCCCGCCAACCTTGGAATGGGGCAGTAATTGCCCCATTCGCCAAGGCGGAATCGGTAAAATACCGGCGGCAACCATGGCGCCAATAGCGCCATGGTTACCGCCGTCCGTGTAATGAGCCCCATTATCTTGCCGTCATTTCCTTGTCTAAGTGGTCTAGTGACTGCTTTGGTACATGGACTAAATGCAGCTCCTTGGCATCAACAACCTTTTCATTTTCTTAACATGCCAACCACTGCCAGATGGCTCCTCAATGTGTTTTGGCGTCTTGATTAGGAAAGCAGGGTCCATTATGGCACCCTGCAGACAGTAGTACGTGGCAATTAAATGCAGTGATCTGTGTACAGCAATGATTTGTGCGCTGCCCAAGTAAACACTCTGTTTGTTAAGGCGTCTATGTGCTGCTCCTCTATGTAACCGCACATATGACTCTTTTTGTTTGATGTGGCTGTGACGATTCAACTTCCGGGACATCACTGGTCCAGGGATGAATATCGGTTTTTAAACCATCAATCAGCCCCACACCTTTAGTACACCAGGAGGGATCCGAACAGATTGGAAACACAAGCAACTTATAAACTTCCTTCTCCAATTTTGGTTACGTTGACGGAATGGCAGGCTTATCTCCGAAAGGTCGTGGATCGTTGGTTAATGCAACACAGCAAAAATACAAATATTACCCAATAATAAGAGGGACTGTTCAGTCAAGATTGTATACAAAATATCTACTTTACTATTATCACAACAAACAGTTCTAGCAGACTACAAAATGCAGCCCATTCTGTAAAAGAACACAGGGGACAGACAGTTTCACGAAGGAAAGGGATGCACTCTGGGTACTGACAGGAGGGTAGTGTGTGGTTAGCATCATGGAAGGAGGCACAGGCAACAGATTCAATGTATAACAAAAGGCTTTTATTAAAGAAAATGCCAGGATGGAGTAAGGCCTAGCTTGCCCTCGGTATCAGTAAGTTCAACTGAAAAGTCTGTCTGTGTCCAAAAGCTGTGCTTGCCCTTACAACTAAATCTATACAATGTGAAGGGATGTCAACCATAAACTAAGCAGTGTTCCAAAAGTAAAGTTCAGAGATATTTCCAGCTCAGGCTTACGCTTCAACCTCTTTCCCCCAAATTGCAACCAGTTTATTACAATGTTAGATTGACCTCCTTCTGGACTTGAATTAACACATTTCCACACCTTTGTAGAGGCCAGTGTGCCCCTCCCCAAGATCAACGTAGTTCCAGGGCACACGTCTCAGGGTTCCCTTCCCAAATCTCAATGTAGTTACAGGGCAGCACGTCTCAGGGGGTCCCTTCCCAAATATCAATGTAGTTCCAGGTCAGCACATCTCAGGGTTCCCTTCCCAAATATCAATGTAGTTCCAGCTCAGCACATCTCAGGGTTTCCTTCCCAAATATCAATGTAGTTCCAGGTCAGCACATCTCAGGGTTTCCTTGTAGTTCCAGGACAACACGCCTCAGGGTTCACTTCCCCAAGTTCAATATAATTCCAGGGCAGCACGTCGCAATGTTCCCTTCCCAAAGTTCAATGTAGTTCCAGGACAGTACGTCTTAGGGCTCCCTTCCCCAAGTTCAATGTATTTCCAGTGCAGCGCCTCACAGGGTTCCCTTCCCCAGGTTCAATGTAGTTCCAGGGCAGCACGTCTTAGGATTCCCTTCCCCAAATTCAATGTAGTTCCAGGGCAGTAGGTCTCAGGGTTCCCTTCCCCAAGTTCAATGTATTTCCAGGGCAGCACGTCTCAGTGTTCCCTTCCCCAAGTTCAATGTAGTTCCAGGGCAGCATGTTTCAGGGTTGCCTTCCTGAAGTTCAATGTATTTCCAGGGCAGCACGTCTCAGTGTTTCCTTCCCTAAGTTCAATGGAGTTTCAGGGCAGCACGTCTCAGGGTTGCCTTCCTGAAGTTCAATGTATTTCCAGGGCAGCACGTCTCAGGGCTCCCTTCCCCAAGTTTAATGTAGTTCCAGGGCAGCACGTCTCAGGGTTCCCTTCCCCAAGTTCAATGTAGTTCCAGGGCAGTAGGTCACAGGGTTACCTTCCCCAAGTTCAATATACTTCCAGGGCATCACGTTTCAGGGTTCCCTTCCCCAAGTTCAATACCAATAGATGTCACAAAGAGAAGCATCTTGAAGCTTTGTTCTTTAGACAGAGTTTCAACAATTCTTTACAGCTCAGGGTTTCCTTTCCCAAATCTTATGTGCACCAATGGGCGTTTTCCTTTTAACACAATAGCAAGTTTCCTTGTTAGCATAGAGGGGTTGTCTGGTCTTGGCACAGTTGTTAGACCAAACAGTCCACCCATTACAGGTCACACAACCATGAACCTAGCATTCACTTTCAGCAGTTCATTATTCAACACGTAGGAGTTCTCTGGTCTGGGCGCAGTTGTTGGGTCGCAAGATTGACCCATTGCAGGTCACACAACCCGGAGCTTCAAGCTCTCTTTGAGTAGTTCAATATTCAGCGAAACCAGTGGTTTTTCAAATGCACTTGCTCAGCCTTCACTTCACCTCTGCAGTCAGAGTCCATTAATCAACTTAGTTTCCTATTTTCTTTCACTTCATAGTTCAATATTAGCAGGTTTGGTATTTGCATTCAATGTGATGTTCAATGTTATCAGCTGTGCTATTTCATGCAACTCAATATTCGTAAAGAATAGTCTTGCCTTTCATTTCACTTCGGTATTCAATAAGTGCAACTCTGCTTACTTTCGTGGACCGCAATTCACTTACTATATTCACAGTCCCTTGGAATGCCCGAGTGGTTCCAGTGTCCCTGACACTTACCAGGATCCATTGGCTCCCTTTGGAGGCTTCTCCCCAAGCGAGAAAGCCTGTTCGCTGGGTGCTTCATTCAGCACACACCAGCTCCCATGTGCAGATCCGCTTCCTTTCCACGGCAGCGCCTGCTGCCCACCTTTCCTTCTGAGGGTTCTCCGTCCTGCATAGTTCCACCAGCAGGACTCCCGGGATCTTGGTCAGTGTCTCTGCGTCTCGGCTTCTCGTGCTCCAGCACGGCTCCTTCTGCTGTGGCTTCATTTTCCCCTGCTGCTCTCATGTGCTTCTGCTTTCCACCTCTTATACACCTGTGGTCCTTTAATGGACTGCAGGTGTATTCCTTTAATTAATGCTGCCTGACTCTGATTACAAGGACATGCCTGACCTTCGTGCATCTTCTTCGTCCAAGTACCAAAGTGGTGAGAGTAAGTGGTGAAGCAGCTGCTTCTTCCTCATCTCAGTTATAGGGTGGGGAAAGTGTGTAATGTTCATAACTGTCAGTGGTTTCTTCCTCGTCTCAGTACTGATAGGTCCCCCAAGAGGGGAATAAAGGGGAACTGCTCTATAATGGCCCATAAAGGTCATGGGAGGGTTATGCTAGTTGTCACGAGAATAAGGGGATACTGTAGCGGAGCAGCTGAATGCCTCTGCAGGAAGTTCCGCCTCCCCCTCCTTCCGGGATGGAAGCCTGAGATCATGCCAAGCCTGACACCAGCAGTTGTGACCCTATCACACGGAATATTTGAAAGAAGATACCCTCTGAGAAAGCCCTATCAAATGTATTCCCAAAGAGATGAAAATTTGAGGGGGGAACTTCCTGAAGGATTATGAGAAAGAGCGAAAGAGGAGCTAGTGATGTCACAAGAGACGAGCGTGATGCACTAAGAAGACTGGCTGAAGAGAATGAACGGGCCATATAGAAACTGATGACGACGTTAAGAGTCAAGTGAACATCCATATATGAAGAAGAGGATTGCACGTGTGTGACGCACTACAGAAAAAGCATGCCGTTCAATAACTGTACAGATGCAGCAACGCAAGTAGACTAAGTGACCTTAGAAGCTGGCTATATGTAGAGAATGGACTGCAAGCGGAGCCACCATTGTTGAGAAGCCGAACATCGGTTTCATGAATTTAGCAAGTTCGGACCCATGGAAAAGAAGGACAGAGAACTGTGTCGGAGCAAGAATTAGCTGAGATTGCAGACTTGAATGGTGAAGCTGTCTGGCCTGGTATCAAAGTTGAAACAACCCAAGGCTGGTTATCTATTCTTAAGGCAGTGAACGCAAAAAGCTAAATCATCCCTTGTCAAGGTGCGAAGAAAGAACACCAGGCGTGCCAAGTTTTATTCATTTAAGACATTTAATTACTGCAAAATGGACCAAATGGTGGTCTCCTGTCACCTGAACCAAGGATGGGAATAGAGTTGGTCTTGGAGTTCTAGAACAAGCGATAGTGCGTGCCTGTACTACCTTTTATTCTCCCAAACCAGAATACATTGCAAGGCTAAGTTCAAAGACAATCTTCATGGCAGAAGGCATGGGTGGTGAGAGACGTTGGGCTAATTGGGTGGGGAGGCAAAGTTGAGTCCACCTCCTGGCAGCTGGGTATAAGCTTACGTGCTACTATGTGAACCGAATGTTCCAGACATGGCACAAGCATGCAAACCAATTGTAGAGGGCTGTATAACGAAGGGCCTTATAGTTTGAGAGCCAATAATATACTTTGTACCTAATAGAGTTTAAGATGACTTGCAGTAGAGGTAGGCATAAATTGTCCACCTGACAGTAGAAATCCAATTATAACCTAACCCAGTACAGAAGGTATACTTAGATGTTGCCCTTGAGTGTATCACAATACCTCGTAGGTTTCTCTTATTTGCCATGTAGTATGGCATCACATATGATGAATATTTACTATATAACTGATTTCTTTTGAAATATGCGAGAGATTCGAGCGAACGTCCATTGATTTCCGTTGTAACTCCCTGTTTTAGACAATTGATAATAAAACAGAAAAATGTTGTCATCTTCTTGAGTTGGTTCGATTATTTGGTGTCACAGTTATTCTGCATCCCATCCACTGCATGCGTGTTACCCAAAGGGCTCTAAGCTCACGTGGTAGCACTGCGGATGGTTGAAAGATCCAAACTAGTTTGTCTCTAGAGCTTTGGACGATCGGGCATCCTCCGCCATTAAGCCAGAAGATCACAGGGTTTCCTGTGGAGAGCAGCCAAATAAAAATAATCTTGCAAGAAGAACCGAGATGGTGGGCAGGTGCCCCTTTGACGAAATCCCTGCCCGGTTTCCACGGGCGCTCTGCGGACGGAAGAGGAAGTGGTTGGTTGGAGGAGGAGACGATACTGAAGGCCTCGGGTCGATTAACCAATGAATGGTGAGTAGACTAAGGGGAATAGCAAATTAAGGGGGTGGGATTGTGATAATTTTTGAGTGACGGCAAATATTGTGTGAAGAAGAGATAGCGCCTAGAGTCCTAAACTCAAGAGAGTTTCAGAAGGAGACATCTCAAATCCCAACAGGGTTAGAGCAGCAAATATAACTCACGATCAGGTTCGTGTAAGATGACGTCTCAAACCCTGTACAGGGTATAAGAAAAGGTGAGAGAAAGAGAAGGTGATCACATGGTGTTTTTTTAATGTGTAAAGTCGACTAGTCTCTGTGTTGTTTGTTGAGTAGAGATATCAAAGAACGATAGAAGTTGTGAAGTCATTGGGAAAAGTTGAGGAGCGGGGGGCGCTGTTGAGTAGCCTGGAAAATGCATGCCTAACTCTGTAGCTCCGCACTACGTGAGAAAATGAGTTAATAAGGTGGCATTCCTGTCTCTTCCTCAGCCCTCAAAATACTTACCACGACCACTGAAGCCGAGGTGCACCACCGGCTGCACTCCCGGATCGATTGGTGGCCCCTGCGTCAGGCGATGGCTTGCTGCGTGCTGGAGTGGCAGCAGAGCCACTGATCCAGTCTCCCACGCACCACCCACTGCAGCTCCCGACCTTCCCGCCTGGGGAACGGGAGTCTCCTGAAGCAGGGATTATTAGGACAGACTAGCCGAATACAGAGCGCAGTGGCAGGGACCTGAAAACCCGCAATGTACATTGCCGCCTAGGTGGCAGCCGCCTCCAAAAATGTTGCATGAACACTGGTGGTCCCGGAGGGACGGGGGACACAACGCTTGACTGCCCTGCGGCGTCCAGCCCGCCCGCGCACAGCCTCCATTGTCACACGCAAGGGAGCGTGCTGAGAGGACTCTGCTCCCTACTGTAACATATACCTGTGGAGCGCGGATGGTCCTTGTCGAGAGTGGGACGCGAAGCTGAAGACCTCGGCATTAGGGCAGATCCACCGCCACTGAATCCTGCCATCCGTGACCCCCGCTCCCCTGCTGGAGCGGGTCCGCCCACGGCACCAGCACGGACCAGACCTCCTCACTACCTCAGCGGACTGCCTTGGTACTCCTCCGAAGCAGGGGAGAGTTGGACGAGACCCCTGCTGCACCTGCCTGTCTCCCCCCTGACACCCACATGTGAAGTCGGCACCCACCTCCGTGCTGGAGCAAGGGGACGTGCCTCAAAACCAGCACCAACCCCCCGACTCTACTTGATGCATGGGCCCACCGGAGGGGCACGATTGCTCTATCTGCGGGCCCACCTACGATATGATATGATATGGCATTTGTAACGCGCCTATACACAAGTGTTTCAAGGCGCGACGAGGCAGGGAGGGGGGAACAAAGGGAGACAGACAACGATCCTACTAGGCCAGGTGTCATTCAGACCGCGCAAGTGCAGGGGTAGGGGAAGGGAAAAATGCAAGGGGAGGGGGAGGGGGGAAGTGCAGTACAACGTAAGTAGAATAAAAAATAAATAAATAGGGCCAGCTGGTGGCAAGTGCAAGGTAAGTGCAGACAACTGCTGGGAAGGGGGGACTGTAGGGATACAGAGACAGTCCCACAGTGCAGGGGTTGCCAGGGAGGCAGTGCAAGTGGAGAGTGGCAGGCCCAGGACCGAGGTCGGTGAGAGTGGCTCAGGTGCAGGTTCAGTGCAGTTTCAGTGAAGAATTTAGCAGGGGAGAGGTAGAGAGAAAGCAGAACCTACACCTACAAACCCAGGAATTGCTGACATCCCCCGCTCTCCATGACACTGCTCTACCCTTGGGGCAACGGCGCAGCAATTACCACTAGCTTCAACTCCAGAACGGCCTGCAGATCCTGAAGCCACCACACATCGGCTACGCACAAGGTGAGAGACCCTCCCCAAACCTGCAACCATCCTTACCTACTCCCGTAGGGTGCCCTAGGTAACACGTGGTCCAAGCAGGGCTTACTATACTCCAGGGACGCTAGGACATGGCCCGCTTGCCCGCACTTCTCATCTATGATGCTGGACCCACACGACTGTATATAAGGCGGCAGGTTGAATGTATCAGTCTACGAGTGGCGATGGAGCATGCAGCACCCCACATCAAAGACTCATAACCCTGAGAAAGACCCAGACAACCCTCCTGTAACATTGCAGAGGTCCCTGCCCTTCTGGGAAACCCCTGCCTCATCTGGTGGATCCCGCTGCTCACCCAGACCCTGAATCCCCCCAAAGAGGGCCCATCTGAACGCCTCACTGCTACTTGATGAAGTGCACAGATACAAAGGGAACCCAACAGCTGGGTGCAGGCCACGACCTTTATACTGTACCACAAAACTGCATAGTTTGCACAAAGGCAACTCTTTACCTCGCCACAACCCGGCCGATGAGAGGGATCCCCCAGGCTAAACTCTGTCTCACCACTTCGGGCTAGCCAAACAAGTAGCCGACTCACACCTCCAGTGGGACCCGGCAGGCCGGGTGACCCATCACAACATCAGAAACTGCACATACAGCTCAGCACAACAGGACCGGGAGACAAACTACACCCCATAGGAGAACTCTCCGAGGCCTCCCACGATACAACACCTCCTTGCTCCCCCCATATCTTTCGCCTGGATATGAAGCTCAGTGCCAATTGAGTCAAGGGAACTGCAGAGATCCAGTAGCTGACCCCAACCTAGAGGTCCCCACATCATAGGGTCTGCACTGCTCAGCTCAGCAATACCCGGCCATGACCAAAGGGACTGGTGAAGGGAAGAAGGCGGACGCAATGGACTTGTTTGCTAAGGCAACCTTGTGAGAAGACTTAAACCAAACTCAACAATCACCATCAGACCCTTCTACCTCTGCCCCGTCGCCCACGCCAGTGCTGGACCTTACGGGCATAATGGAGGCCATGGCGAAGGGCTCTGCAGCCGAGCATGAAAAACTGGATGAAATCAATGCCAGTGTCGCCTCGATACAGTCACAGCTGGCACAGGAGGGATCCTGGATAACCGAAGAAAAGTATAGAATTGGCACCAACGAGGATAACATCTGCTCACTGCAGGACACGGTGGCCACCCTCTCCAGAGACATGAAACAAGTCAAAGGCAAGTGCAATGACCTTGAATCGCGATCCCATAGAAACAATGTTAGGATAGTAGGGATCCCGGAAAATGCTCTGACCGGCAATATGGAACTAGCAGTCGAAAACCTTCTCAAGGACCTACTGGATTAACCCACCCTATCTCCGTTCTTTGCAGTGGAGTGAGCACACCGTGCCCTATCTCCCAAGCCAAAGCCAGGAGAATTTCCCAGGCCTATTTTAGCAAAGATTTTGAGCTACTGGGAAAGAGACACACTTCTCCACTTAGCCTGGGAAAAGAAAGAAATGAGACTCGGATCCCAAATTGTTCGTATATTTCCAGACTTCTCTATTCCTGTACAGCTAGAGCGGCACCAATGTATTAGAGTCAAAAAGATGCTCCGGGAACGAAATGTACAATATACAATGTTATTCCCGGCCCGCCTCAAATTACAATTCCGGGGCAAGCTGTACTTCTTTACAGTACCCAGTGAGGCAGTGAAGTTTATTGAAGCGCAAATTCCAATGCCCAGCCCTCCGGAGGAGCCGGCAGAGGAAGACCGACCAACCTATCGTTTACTCTGAGTTAAGATCAATGCCTAAATCTCATGCAATGATATGTGCTGCTTGTAACCTTCCTTAAGCTCGCCACCTGAACACCTGCTATAGATAGGACGCAAGGTCCCTGGTTGTTGATTGTTATTGTGTGGCAACGGCGCTCCCATTTGCAGTTGCTAGTTGGAAGTATGCTGTTCTCAGTCCTTACGCCCTGTTGGCAAGTAGGGATAGTTGGGGAGACGGTATGGTTAGGGATTTATACTGCTGGTGTGGCGGAGGCAGTGAGGGAGGGGTGTAGGGACGCCAAAAATGGGTCACAACCCGACTCCGAGGCTATTCAATACGCCTGTTCTGTAAGTTGTTACTAGAGCGCTCGTTGTGCCTACCCACCAGTACAACGGGTGGAAATTACTGAAAAACTGGCGATTGGGTTGAGAGGCACACAGGATTCTTACACCCGGGACACTGCAGGCGCATGCACAGACAGGGATAACCATGATCTATTGAAAGGGCAATGGTCCAACAGGTAAAGATACTAAGCTGGAACATTCGGGGTCTGGGCAACTTCACCAAGTCCCGCAAAATAATTTCCCACGCACATAGGCATAAAGCCAATATACTATTCCTACAAGATTACATGCCAAAGAAAACAATTGCCGCAAGCTAGCTACCTCATGGGGGGCTACTCAATATAGAGGCTTCGGGGTGCTGGTCCACAAACCCTGCAATTCACAGCGAAACATACCCATGTGGATCCAGACGATAGATTCCTTGTAATACACAGTGTCCTGGAAGGGCGAGAACTCGTACTCATAAACACTTACTGTCCCAACACAGACTCACCAGAATTCTTTGCCCAGCTCAACGACATCCTGGCCGCATACCTCGGCCTACCCTTGATATGGGGAGGAGACATGAATCTCATCCTGGACCACACACTTGACAGGACTAGCAAAGCCCCCCGTCCCCAAACACATGTGACTCACCAACTGTTATCCATCATGCAGGCACTTGAACTTAAGGACGCTTGGCGAACCACACACCCATTAGGGAGAGAATATACTTTCTACTCTTCGGTACACAATATGTCGTCCCACATTGATCTCTTCCTCATCTCTAGCTCATTACTTGGGAAAGTGTCCGACGTGTACATTGGACCCCAAACCCTTTCTGACCACTCCCCGATCTCACTCACCCTGAAATTCAAAGGAGGCCTGTCGTTTTGTGCCTGGAGGTTTAAATCCACGGCACTGCTTGATGTTGTTGTCAAGGCAGACATAAAGTCTGATATCAACACTTTCTTTGGGTCCAATACATAAGAGGACACTTCCCACAGCATCAGATGGCAAGCCTTCAAAGTATACATCAGAGGCATGGCAATGTTGAGGGCGGCAGAGGTACCTAAATGCATCAGGAGGGAGACTACTCAGAGACCTCGAGCAGGAATATTCTAGAACATAGGACCCCGCACTACTGGCCCAAAGCAGCTCCAAACTGGAAAGGTTTGAAAGCCTCACCATAAGAGAAACGCAATGCTTCTCTCGCCCGATGGTGGCTAAGAAGTATGGTGAAGGCGATAGGCTGGGGAGAACACTGGCGAGAGTGGTCCGATCCGAAAGTGGCAAGGACCAAGTGGACTGCATCCTGGACATGTATGGGGAAAATAAATGGTCAGATACCGATGTGGTCGAGGTGGTCTGCACACTCTACCATACCCTAAATACTGCATCAAAACCAAGCGATGAACAAGCCATTCAAAATTTCCTCCAGAATACCCCATTGCCCTCCTTAAATGCCCTAATCGAGAGGAACTGGAACTTCCAATCACCGTTGAGCAGATTGTAGCGGTAATCTCTGCCCCACCCAAAAGCAAGGCCCCTGGCCCCGACGGCCTCGCAGCCGAATTCTATCAAGAATACGCTGCGACACTGGCCCCACCCTCCTCGCGGTCTGGGAGGAATCCCTACATCCCCATATTCTTCCAGAACTCTTGAGGGAAACTCTAATCACTGTGATGCTGAAACCGGACAAGTCTAGCAATGACTGCATCTCGTACAGACCCCTATCCCACATCAATTGCGACACTAAAATATATGCGAAAACCCTGGCCAACCGCCTTCTTCAATTAATGCCACACTTGGTCCACCCCGACCAGGCGGACTTCATCCCAGGAAGGTCCACCACCCACAACATCAGGAGGTTTGTCAATATAATGGCTAGGAATGACGCCGGTGCACAAGCAATCGTGATAACGATTGATGCACAAAAAGCGTTCAATATGGTCGCCTGGGATTACTTATTTGCAACACTTGAGGCGATGGGATTCGGCCCCAATATGAAAAAGTATATTAGACTCTTATATACACAACCACTGCCCAGGGTTCTTGTTAATGCCTGCACCTCAGCACCATTCCAACTTGAGAGGGCAACCCGACAAGGATGCCCATTCTATCTTATCCTGTTTGCCCTGGCCATGAAGCCCATGGCAGAACACATCAGGATACACCACGGTCACTGTGGAATTTGGCTAACCGGCCCCCCCTAGATTGTCTTACTCTATGCGGATGACGTGATATTGTACATCCGTGACCCCATACCAATCTGGCCTCAATCCTCGAGTATGTCACATGCATAGGGAGATTCTCGGGCTTAACAATAATTTCTCGAAGTCCGAAATATTCCCCCTCACCGATGCCACCACCGATTGCCGAGGTACGACCTCGTTAAGATGGTCCCCAGACCGCATCAAATGCTTGGGAGTGACAGTTTTGTGCTCCCATCCATCCATGCTACAGGACAACTACATCTCACTCAATTCATATACATAAATGGAAGGTCCTCCCGCTCTCACCCACTGCTAAACCTTTGCTAATCAAGATGGTAATAATCCCCAAGTTGCTATACACCTTCACTAATGTCCCAGTGTGGCCGATAAAGCCATACTTTGCCAAAATGCATGCCCTATTCACGCAGTTTCTACGGCATTCCAAGGCGGTCAGCAAGAAATCGGTAGAGATGACATGCCCTTATGACAAAGGGGGATTCACCGACCCCCATTCTCGAATTGTACTAGATAGCGCCCTAGCGCAATAAACCACGTTTTGGTACCCCATGACATCCCCCCCACATGTAAAATTGAAGACACTGGCTGCAACTGATTCAGTCTAAAAACGCTGTAAATTGATCAGCGCTATGAAGACGACTGTGCCTATGATCCGGTTGCCTCCACATTGCACGCATGGCGCTTACTAATCGCTCAGACAGGAGCAGAGAAACCCTACTACCGCTGGCTCCCCCTGTGGAAATTCCCTGAAATAAAACCCACATGGACAGGGCGATCCAGTCGGCATGGGAAAGCTTAGGCTATAGGGCCTTGGTTGACCTCTTCCCAGAGGGCCAATTCATCACACCTGCCACCTGGAAACCTGGTCATAGGCACTCAGGGATGGAGCACCTCCAATACTATCGGTTGCAGGCATCCATATCCGCCAGATGGCCCTCCTACCCGATCAAACCCCCGGAGACCGCTTCATTGGCCTATATTGCAAATTCGGGGGGTTATATTCTCTCTACACTATATAAGATACTGATACACACTACCCCCGGCCCATAGCTCCCAAGCCTGTCAGGGTTGGTTCCAAGAACTAGGCTCCATAATTACAGATAACCAATGTACCCGCATGTGTATGCACTCCCAAAATGTCTCACTGAATTTTTTATTCAAATGTATGCAGTTCAAACTTCTGAATAGACTGTACTACACTCTGCCCAGACTTTCAAAGATGGCTTATACACGACCTCAGGCTTGTCCAAGATGCCAACACTCTCCTACACATGTTCTGGGCATGCCCTCGGATAGGTGAATACTGGGACCGTATCTTGAACATAATCTCACAGGTATTGACCATTCCACTTGACAGAGACCCCCTAAGCTCACTCTTTGGCATTTGGTCGACTATTACTAGTAAAACTCCTCACTCGTTTGTGTATATAGCATGCAATATTCGCAAAGAGAGCTATTTCATTGAAATGGAAAGATAGGAATCCCCCCAGCGCAAAAGAATGGCTGATTGCACTGACATGGGCTCAAGAGTGTGAAGACCTATATGTCTCCTCCCTCCCCTACCATTCCATACCCCGAGATGCCTGGGCGGCCTTCCGCTCTTACCTCTGTGATCCTGATGTGCCCAAACCAAACTGAAATGTGCTGTCTCCTACAAATTGTAACGCAGTTATGCTTTCCTGTCTCTTGTGCGGTCTGGTATGCATAGTTGTCTGAACTTAATATGCTACATTTTATAATGCAAAATGTAACCCTATTGTCCTGTATCTTTTTGCCAGTAATAAATAAAGGTTTAAAAAAAAAAGAGAGAAAAGTTGAGGAGCTATAGTAACTACCTAGTGAAGAGGTTGGCACCAAACCAGAGGTAGAGATAGTTAACTGAGAAATTAGAGGCTTGAGCGACAAATGTTGGTGCGTGCTCAAATGTGTTGTTTTAAGGCATTGGAAAAAAGTGGTGATTTGCACAAAGGTATACAGGTCGTTTTATAAGTCTGGTAAGTATTGACAGTCAATTGAGACTTGTCATCATGGGAGACACTCCTCTTATGCATCTATGTAAAACACGGCCAAAACACAGGCCCAAGCTCAAACAGTATAATGCGGAATGGGTGAAAGGCACAACAGATAAGATGTTCATGCCATGGCCACACGGGTGATCGATCTGTCAAAAATGGTATTGCAACACATGACCACATACTTGCACCCCGCATACACGGGAAGAAATTAGAGAAAAGGTTAGCTATTCTAGAGCTCTGGAAAATGTACCAGGAAGAGAGGGAGGATCTGCCACCTGAGGAGTGGATGCTTAGTCACCAGAAGGAGGCAGGTGTTCAGCCCTCAGCTCACCGGAAGTAAAAGGTGATAGCACGGAAGAAATGGAGTTGTATCCTTTAAAGGAGTTGAACGTGGCGACGGGGTATGGTAATCCGAAATACGAACCGCCCGCTTATAGCAGCGATGATAGTCCAGAGGTGAATAAGTGAAAAGAAGAGATCTGTAAGATCATGCAAGACAAAGAAGAAAAGAGTAAACGGTCGAATATATCGACAGAGACAGAAAGGGAAATTAAGAGATGGAAAGGAGAGAAGGATAAAGCTGAAGAAGTAGCGCTTGTGCAGAAAGAATGGATGGGTGGACAGATATTACTGAAGCTAGATGGGAAAGGTATCGAGGAAGTGAGGCAAAGAGAAGATAAGAACAAACAAGCTAAAAGGGACAGAGAATAGGAGAAGAGATTCAAAGAGGATGAGCAGAAAAGAAAGAACAGGTAGAGGCGAGAACAGATGTATCAGGAAGAGCAAGAGAAAAAAAGAGCGGGCAGAAGAGCAAAGAAAGTATGACAATAGGCAGAGAGCCATCGAAGATAGGGATAGAAAAGAATAGAAGAGAAGAGGAGGAAGTGCAGAAATTAAGGGACAAAAGAATACAGAGTCAAAGGGACAAAGTGGAAAGAGGGGCAGGACTAAGGAGGGAAGAATGAAGGCAAGAGGAGGTCAGAATTAGAAAGGAGGGGAGAAAATGAAGGGAGTTAGATAAAGAACTAGAGAGAAGACGGAGACAGAGGGATCTTGATATATTTTTTTTTATTATTGATTTAGTTGCATTATTTTTATGTTACAACTTTTCAATAAACATGACATATCAACACAGTCTGAACATGGTAGATTAAAATAATATTAAAAGCAATACAAGATCATTTCTCTAAGGACCATTCAGGGTGGACAACAGTAAATACAAGATAGATATTAATAATCTGATATTCACAATTTGATCAGAGTTTCTTCGAAAAAACAAAAAGAGGACACAGTGACGTAAATTTCATCATGCTCGGTTCAACTAAGAGTAATCAATCGCAGATTCGATGAAATTTCCCTTGATCTAAGTTTAAAGAGAGAAGAAAATGGACCGTTGCTATCTGAATTTTCAAGTCTGTCGAGCCAAAAATACGAGCATCAGGTTCATACATAGCGTATCCAGGGCAGTATTTATGAAAATGCAATTGCCTCAGACTAGTAAGATTTGGACATGCAGTGATTAAATGTGCTAAGGTTTCTGGGATTTTGGTTGTTTGACAAAACCGACAAAAGTTTTGAAGAGGTCCTATAAGGTGACGCATATAGAGCAGATCTCTCGTTTCCCATATATGTAGCCTGAAACGGAGAATTAAATTTCTATATTTCTGTGAAGGGGCTCTTGATAAATAGGATTGTGTAATGCCTCTCTTACGTGGTGGAAAACGAAAGCTCGAGGCATGTTTATAAGTGAGACATTTCTGATGATTCATGATCCAGGAGGTCTGTTGGATTTTTTGTTTAGCCTTATCAGGATTTTGCAGAAGGATTTCAATTGAGATATCTGCGTCAGCCAAGATCTTGTAAACTGCTGACAGCCATCTTTGGATAAAAACGTGATCTGTCGTAAAGATGTAGTTCGACAATACCTTAAGTAGGTTGTCTATCCTGATGATATTAGACATTTCCTAAAAAATGAACATTGTTTCCAGTTAAGATGTGCTGACAGAGAAGAGAGGCCTAGTTCATATCGTAACCATGAGATGGGAATACACTGCGGAAAATGCAACACATTCCGCCAAAATTTAGCCTCCCATTTATCAAGAGTAGTAGATGGTATGGGGGATCCTGTTTCCAAACCATACAATACGGTGGGAATGACTTTCATCTGCCAAAATGTTAAGGCCGGGATTATGGAAAACTTTCCAAATTTTGCAAGAAGAATACGTGATTGTGAAATCGCTGTAAGAAGTTTAACTTCGATCTGAGCCATGTGTTTCAATGGATGGAGAGAGGCTTCGAAAATAATACCTAAGTAGGTATATGATGAAACCAAGGACAAAGAAATATTATTACCAATCAGCCAATGTTTCCGAGTATGGAAACCAGAATGAGGGTTGTACATCAAGACTTGAGTCTTTGTGGAGTTAATTTTTAAATCATTCTCTATGACATAGTGGTCTAGGTCTGATAAAAGTTTTTGTAAACCATTGGGAGTCTTTGAGATGAGAACGATATCATCAGCATAGAAGAGTGCTTTAATTGGGACACCATTAATTTTCGGAGAATCTGATTGGATGGGTTCAACGGAAAATTTGATATCTTGGATATAATAATTAAAGATGGCTGCCGCTAACAGACAGTCTTGTTTAAGGCCGCGTGTAGTCGGAATCGGATGGGAAAGTAAGCCATTCAATGTCAATCTAACCTGAACCGTGGTAGTAGAATGAAAGTGATAAATAAGATCAGTATTGGAGGGGGGACATTTGTCATGAATAAGTTTAGACATAAGTTTGACTCTAGAAATTGAGTCAAATGCAGAGTGCAGGTCCACAAAAGCAAAGTAGACCTGCTGTTTTTGAATGTGACACAAAGATTTGATGGAGTTTAGAAGGAACAAGTTAACTGCTGTGCCCATTCCGGCAACAAAACCTGTTTGGAACGGATTGCGATGTAGATGGATTGAGGTCCATGCAGAAAATTCGAGCAATAAAAACTTTGCAAAAATCTTGCTCGGCGAGTCAAGGAGCGCGATGGGTCGATAATTCTCGGGGAGTGAACGATCTCCCTTCTTGTAAATGGGCACGAGAATAGACGAGTGCCATGAAGATGGGAGTGTTCGAGAGATCAAAATATTTTGAAATAAAAGGAAGAGAATTTGGGCCCAATGGTTTATGTTGGATTTAAGCATTAAATTGCTGATTCCATCGGGTCCTGCAGCTCTTGAATTTTTAGCCAATTTTATGTAATTAATAATGGTTTCCATCTCGCAGTTCAGGGACCATTGCGTGGTGGACTGCATTTGGTATTTGAAATTACTGAACTCCGGATCAGAATATAATTCGGAGAAGTGTTGGACCCATTGCGCTTCTTGCACGCCATTGGCTTGTGCATCTAGTTGATGATTACAATGTTTATGCTTAAGTAATTTCCATACACTTGCAGAATTTTTTGTAGCTAGAATGTTAAGCATAAGCTCACTATCTTGTTGAAATAACGAGGCTCTATGTCCACGGACCCAGTTGGTATAGCGGGTTTTTGCCTGCCTTGCATGGTCAAACCGAGAGCTTAGTGACGAGGAGAGCAATAATTTCCGTTCTTGCCTATAACTAGACCTTCTATGATGTAATTCATGATCAAAGGAGTGTAAATGAGTAATCGACCTCTGTTTAGAGATAAGAATGTTGTTCTGAAATTGTTGTAAAAGGTGTGTATATTCGACCTTGGAATTGGAATTGGGCACCGTAGAAGGGGCAAGTGATTGTTTTAACATCCAAAATATTCTAGAGGACACCGAGAGGCGATTACCAGAGGAATTGATAACAAGTTGTTGAGAGGACCTTTTAGTATAAGAAGGCGCTATCGTCAGGGGTCTTAGGAAATGTAGTGTCAAAAGCTTGTGGTCACTATACATCTGAGGAGTGATGTTTAGTGAAGTGATGTTATCAAACAAATTTGAATCAGCATATATGCAATCAATTGTACTGGTGCTTAAATCACGGCGCCAAGTAGTTGAGGGTGGAAGATCACCAGGCATAGACCTGTTGATCATCATAAAGTTATAGTGAGACATGAAGGTAGACCAAGTCAGGACCTCCTGGGCTGTAGATTCAGAAGTTGGATTAAAACAATCAAGATTAAGATCGCCAAGAAGAAAAGTGGCAGTAACATCAGATGCCTGAGCAACTATTTCCAACATATAGGAAAGTTCTCTAAAGAATAAATTCAAAGAGAGTTTTGCCGGATTCCGGTATATATTGAAAATGGCCATATTGCCTCCACAACCAATTACTCGGACTAATTGTATATAGATGTCGAAGGCGCACCATGGAACTATTTCTAGGTCAGAAGATTGTCTAGCTGCTACCAAGAGGCCCGACATTGGACGACCTTTCTCACCTCTTACAGCCGCAATAAGTGCAATTGCATAATTGTCCCAAACAGGAGGAGTTAGAAACCATGTTTCTTGAAAAGCCAGTATATCATAAGAGTGAGTGAACACATCAATAGCATGTTGTAAATGGACATGGCCTCTGGTGTTCCAACAACCTAATGAAATGGAACGATATTTCGCAAGATCTTGAGGTTATAAATTGTGACAACCATTTTTGGTAGATTGGTAAACTCTGTTGAGGTGAACAGAGATTGTGATCGATCGGGGTCCTGAGAGATAAGAAATCCCATCTCAAACAATATCAGCTTAGCATCCCAAAGCAATTTCGCCACAGTAGCTGAAGGAATCCATAGACGGACAATGGTGAAGTCAGCATCCGCAATGAATTCCACTAGGTTAATGTCTGTTGACGAGATATGTTCCAAGGTGTCAACATCATTCAGGATGTTTAATACACACTGTCTATTGAGATCGTACAGAGGATGAGAACCACCACGACATTTCATGATCAGTGAGTGGCCATTTGGTGCACGAGTATTGGAGACTTGAGATAGAGTTTTGGGAGGTATTTTACTAAAGTTCATATTTTTAGATGACTGCAAGGTGGCAGGGCGGGGAAGGGGGTGGTAGTTCAACTTTGTCGATGCAGGGGTGGCGACAGACAAGGACAGGCGAGTAGGAAGGCTACGTAATGAGTCCTGAGATTGATGTGGAACTGCTATTGTAGAACCAGGGCACGGACCACTTTGGACATGAGTGATAGCCAGCGCATTATTATTAGAAGAACCAATATATGGAGCACCATGGGTTTCAAGAAAAGCGTCCATTAAAGATTTAAACTGAGAGGTCATCAAATCAGAATTATGTAAAGAGTTGTCGCACGGCATGTTGTTAGGAGCTTGATCTTGGACTGTGGTAGGGGGTAACATGGAAACTGGAGGGGGAGGCGTTGTTCTTGTAGGCGCCATTCTGAAAGGATTGTTGGTTGAAATCAGAGGAACAGCATCAGTAGACTGAGTGGGAACACAGGTGGGAGGAATAGCCACCTGGTTTTTCAGGGAAAGATATTCATCAATGGCATTTTTAATTAGAACAATTTTTGCAGTAGATGAATTATCAGGGCAAATTATGGGGCCGGAAGTGATCAAAGCAGGCGCAGAAATTGGAATGGAAGTGATAGAAGTAGCAGCCTTTGAACATGCAGGAGGCACCAAGTTTTCCAAAGCATTAATTAAATTATGTAGAGGAGAATAATGAGAATTATTAAAAGGAGGTGGACTACCACAAGGACCACTCTTATCAATTTGACACGCTGGCTTGGGTTGATTGATAGATGGAGCCTATGGAAAACTTGCAGATGAAGGTTTAAAGAAAGAGGCAATGGAATTCTTCGGGAGCTTCGGGGCAATCATGTTTTTAGATTTCTTGATAAGTGATTGCCTAAGCGGCAATTTCTTTTTCTTTTGACGATTGCCTTTTAAAGGCTCCTGAGCAATGTCAGGACAAGAAACAGGAGGGTGCCTAGTAGAAAGAGTTGGTTGAATAGAATCAATAACCACCAACTCAGGAATCTCGTAAGGTAGATTTCCTTGAGTCGTGGAGATGTTCTCCCAAGAGGAATCATTGACCACAATGGCTTCATTAACGGGATCGTCCTCAGTGGGGCGAATGATTTCTTCAAATGAGGGAACAGTGGGAAAGGGTCCCAACTGGGTAGAGACTGGATGAACAGGCACTTGAGTTGGCACAGGATTTAGGGAGGTTATCCAATCATACATGGTGTCAATCTGCAAGGATTGAGTAGAAATTTTGTCGTCAAGGCGTTCAAACAGTTTATAAAGACTTAACACTGTGGTATTTAATGCAGCAAGCATGATTTCAAGCATGGTGGGTAAAGTGATAGACGCAGAAACCGGTGAAGATGGTTGAGGCTGCGCACGCGAAGTCGGATGCGCGTAAAGAGAAGCATCCCTTGGAGCATTACTGATGGATGAGATTTCATGTGGCTGGGCTAGATCGTGGATACTAGCCACAGAGAAAGGGGAGTGGGGTAAATCAGCATAAGAGGAGATGGCCTCCTTATTTGCAGGGGTAAGACATTCATGAATAGTATCTAAAGTAGGAGCTATTGGCAGGACATGCATTTTGAAGCGATGGTTATCGGCAGCAATCAAAGTTGAATGAGAAACAAGTTGTGACATTGGGGCTATTGGAGACCCTGTCCATTGACGGGGACTAGCAGCACGGCACGGAGCATGCACCACATGTTGAGAGGTGCCAAACGTGCGGTGCACTGGAGTTATGGGTTGATAAAGGGATGTGCGAGTGTGGTTGCTTTCCGTGATAATTGAGCCATGGGTTGACAGAGGAAAATTATCTGTGGGTCTCCGTTGTGATTGCAATGGAGGGGCAGATAGGGACGGCAACCTACGAAACGCACAAAAATTATTCATCACAGAATTTGTCAAATTAGCAGCAATTACAGAATCATCGGGCATGCCTACTTTGAGAGACTGAAGATGGGTAAACATAGTAAATTATGCAAAACAAAATTTAAAAAAGAAGAGTAAAAAGGAGAAAAAAAGTAATAATAATAATATATATAAAAAACAAACAAAATGGAGCACCCTCAACGCCCTCAACACCCGTGGACAGCCGTAGACAGCCCTTGCCAAACAGCGCTTCACAAACAAGCGCGCGCGCGCAAAAAGCGCGGGTGTCCAGGATTAAATGGATTGTGGGAAAGGAGGGCAGGGCCAAGGGGCTCGAAGAAAAAAAACAAAGTCCCTTCTTTGTTTTCGTTTTCTTTTCTAGGGAGAAAGAAAAATAGTATCAGAAAAATAGTCAGTCTATTTCCGGCTTGCACGGATCGTGTCAGCAGCAAAGTCCCATACCCTTTGAAGTCACGGGGAAGAGGCAGCAGAAAGGCACAGCTAGCAGCAATCCTTGAGAGGGCAGAGAGTCCAGCCGTAGACAGCCCTTGCCAAACAGCGCTTCACAAACAATCTTGATATTAGCCTTAAGGAACCAGTAGGGCCAAGCCCAGTAATACGATGGAACAGAACAGAAGAGATCCTTCTAATAAAGGAAGCAACATCTGGGGCATCTAGAGTAGTAGTGTAAAAATAAAACGTTGATATAGGAAGCATCGGAAATAGGATCGATAAGGGCTATCAATAATTAAAAGAAGGTACCAAGCATGGATGTCGAGGGAGGAGGGATCAATTCCCAGTATGTAAATCATGAAGCGAAGAAGAAATTCTGTTCAGTCACAAACATAGAGCACTGTCCTTAAGCAGACAGAACTTAGACCAGGGTAAAGGGGAGGATAGTCACACTTATTGGGGACAAGATATGTCAGACGAGGAAAGAGAGTCCATCCTCGAGACAGGAGGGGGAAGCGTGTGCCCCTGAAGGAAGCCTGCAGTTAGACAAAGAAGTAAGGTGGTCAGATTTGGAACAACCTAAATATAGGACGCCAGATACCATAGCATATCCAGAACATCCCTGAGGATGATCGTATAGTGAGAAGGGAGAATCACCGCCATATGTGAGTAGGTTAAGATCGTTACCATCAAGGAGATGGACAGGGACGATCGTCCCTGCCATGGATAGGTAGACGATGGGAGACGGCTGTGGGTTAGGGTTTACACAGTTTCCCTTATTGGAAAAAGGGGGAGCAAGACCACGGCATATTCCATGGCCGCAGATGGACAAGGATAATTTCATGTGTAACCTCCAGAGTTTGACTTCAGGCAGTGGGAAATGGATATATGAGTTAGAAAAAATGACAGCAGGTAATACATTGGGCATAGGGGACATAAAGGGTCTCCTGGCAGCCATCCTTGGAGAGATGACATATGGAGGAGAGCAGGATATTCAAGTGTGACAGCACAGAACACAGAGCATGACGGGGCGTCTTTTAATAATTGCAGAGCAGATGTTTGGAGGGCTCTTAGGGTATAGTACCCCGATACATCAAATATGGGTGCAATTATGAGATGTAAAATGAAAGAAGATGAAGACCCTATTGCTTATATTCAGGATATTCAAGAGAAATGGTAACTTGAAACTTGCGAGCCGTGGGAAAAAACAGTGGCATTATAGCACCACATTTTATGTCATGGGTTGCCTGAGCCAGTGCAGATATAGATGAAGAAACAGGTGGGGATGAGGGCAAGACCATGGGCTGAAATACAGCTGAGGATAATACATCATTGTCGGCTATTGCAGGAGAAAAATAGAAAGAAAGATGAGGCTAGGAAAATCGAGGAAGCCAAGTTAATTCAGATGAAATTGTCAAAATATGCCATAGAAGGGGCGGTATTGACGAACAGAGAAGGATTGGGACTGCAGCAAGCAATGGGTACATTGCAGGCAAATATTCAGTGCCCAGTGGACCATGGTGGATATGGGTCTGTGCCACGAGGCAGAGGTATGGACTATGGAGGTAGAGGAGATTCCAGAATAATCAAGGTGGTTTTCAGAATACACAAAATGAGAACCAGAGCACCCACGGAGGATTTAACGAAGGAGGAGTTGTCAGGCGAGCACCCCAGTATGTTGGACTTGCGGGATGACAGGGCACATTGCACACATATGTGGGAGCCAAGGGGATATACAGAATGGCCAATTCTCAAGAGGGGAGACAGTTTATACTCTACCATGTAGCATACATGCTAGGGAAGGATTTGCCCAAGATCACAAAGTATATCAAACACAAGTCCTCCAAGTGCAGCAAGTACAGCAACCAGAGCAAGTGCAAATGAATCCACCACAAGGGCAGTCGCAACAAGCCCTTGTGGGGAAACGAAGAGGGTTTTATTTATCCCCCACAGAAGCATTATGGAGGCAAGGCAGCACTGGAAAGCTGGTGATGCCAGTACCATTGTTAAAAGTTGCACTTGAACAGCTACATTACCCCACGCATTTAACTAGGAAGAGTCTTGCTGCAATGATTGCGGAAGACTGGTTCATTCCGAATTTGCTAGAACATGTTGCATTCTTTATGGTGAATTGCATCATGTGTCAAATGTTTACTGCTGGGCATACACTGAGAACAATTAGAGAGATAATAACTCAACCGACTGGTCCATTTCAGCATTTACATATTGACTATGTCGATATGCTGCAGGTGTGTAATGGATATAGATATTTATTAGTGGTGGTGTGTCCCTTCTCCAGGCGGATCTAGGCAGGTCTGTATACACACCCTGATGCCACTTGTGCAGTGAAGTTTTTAGTGCAAGAGGTCTTTCCAAGATGGGGTGTGTGAAGTGCTGAGATCCAATAATGGGCCACATTTTGTTAATGAGGTGTTTGAACAGACAGGGCTCTTATTAAATATTAAACACAAGTTTTCTTCTGCTTATCACCCGCAAGCAAACAGAATATGTGAGAGACTCAATGGCCTCCTCATAGAAAGGATTGCTAAGATTAAATTGACTTTGAAGAAGGAATGGCTATATTGCCTACGCTTAGCTTCATATGCCCTTCGGAATCAGCCTGGTTCAGACTATCACCTCACACCCTCGCAATCTAGTGACAGGATGGCAAATGAGAACGCCTCTTACACCTCCGTCTAGGAGTAGAAGTGATGCCCAGAGCGTAGCTAAGACTTTAGGTGATGAACTGCATGATTATTTGACATGTATGACCTCTAATATCTGTCTCATTTCAGATCAGCTCAAGCATCAGGGGGATCGATTTCAGAACACAGATGAAGACAATTCAACAACCGGATCAAGTGAACTTTTATCGGCACTCAAGCTAGATGTTGGAGATTTGATTTCAATATGAAATTTCACCCAGAAGCGGCATGAGCCACTATTTTATGGCCCCTTTTGCATTGAAAATATAACCCCCTCAACTGTAAAGGTCCATTGAAGACAAGCTTGGCTTCACTTGAGCGATGTAAAGGCTTACAAATGTGAGACACTCCCTCCCACTGTTGCTGATCCAGAAGCAAGACAAGAGGAAGAATTTCAGCATGTGCAGACTCGATCGATGACAAAGAAGAAGGATGATAAGGTGACCATTTGATAAATGCAGATTTTGTATTTGGACTAAGATTTGAATGGACCCTCCTTACAGATATTTTAGCACAAGTGCAAACCCTTGCTGCGAATCTTAGGAATTTTGAAAAATGAACTTTAGAGATACATTGAAGTATCAGAATTATGCCTAAACATCAGTTCTTGATCAGAAATTGGAAAAAAGCACCATATCCAGATTAATTTTGTGGTGCATATCTGTTCTAAGAAGTTGATCCCTATGGTTCTCTCTGACAGTGATGTGCATAGGGTTGTGCTTGCTGTTTTTGTATTTATAATTCAAGCTTATCTTGCTCTTGTCAAAAGAAATGTTGATATCCACACTTTTTTACAGGATCCTAAGAATGGCCCTGTGATTAGAAGGCTCCTCATTGCTATTATTGAAGAGATTGTGCAATTGCGAGTACAAAGAATTTTGACAAATGGTATTAAACATTTATTTTTAATTTTTTATTATTAAACATTGTTTTAATACAAACACTTTTGTTTCTCCTTTATCGTCAGTTTAAAACTCACAAAGAAAGAAAGAAACATCGTTTAAAATCCAAAGTTTCAAGACAGCAAGTTAGACGAAAGAAAAGAGGAGAAAAAAAGTAAAGAAAAGTATACAGTCAGTGATCCAGGGCCCATCCAAATTGATATTCTGGGCTTCAGAGTTTGGTTAAGGCCCCTTTTGGTTTTTCTAAGGAGTGGAGCTTTTTTGCCTCCATAAGTCTCTTTTTAAAAATCCTATCGAAAAATGATACCATACATCTGATCATAGCTGGAGTGGTGCCCCCGCACAAATGGGCCCACCATTGATCATGGTCAGTATCTGCTATATTCTTTAAATTCCCACATAGGATCAAGGTTCACTCAGTTCTGAGCTCTGAACAATGAAGTGTCAAATGCTGCAGAGTTTTTTTGTTAAGGTGACCAAGTCTGCAATTCTTATCTTTCACCCACCCTCCATGGCAAAACAGCACGGATTTTGTTCGAATAATGTTATAGCAAAATCTTAAGTAGGTGTTACAAAAAGGAGGGGACGAGTACTTCCTCAGATATGCTGGAACAACATTTAGTTCACTGTTAAGTGTCTCTGATAAGTTGTGGTTTTTTGAGGTAGATCTTTTTGCCTCTGTCACAGCCCGATCCGCAGCCCTGATCATTCTTTTCACCTGGAATGGGTTTTCTGATAAGGTTTTTACAGACAGACCCCACTGGGTCAGGATTTCCTTGCAGCTGGTAGACCATTCATTCAGAGTCCATTCACATGACCCGTCTCCCCATTTTCTGATGATATCGTATTGTGAGGGGCAATTCCAGGAATTTAATTTACCAAAGAGTGAGAGTGAGTTCCAGATGATCCTTGCATGCATAGATATGAAGCCCAGCTCGTGCCTTACGATTTCTATAGGAATGGAATTTGGCGGCCGCAGCATTCATTTCCAGAACCTGCTCTCACATCTTTGCCATATTTCACCAGATACGCCCAAACCAGCTTCACCTGGGAATGAGAAATTTGGAAACTAGCACAGTTCTACAGGATGAGCAACAAAGACCGAAATGTCACAAAAGGTGGTTGCTTATGTTTTGGTGTATAATGTATGCCTGCACGATCACACTCTCTGTCTTTCTAGTTCTCCTCTTTCACAGTCTCTATCACATTAGTACTCTCACTAAGAGAGAAGCCCTCATGGTTCCCCCTACCACAACAACTGCTCTTGATTTAGTTATGTCCCCTGACACAGGGGCCCCTAAGGTTATCGCCAGGGGGAGAACTGCTCTTGATGTGCTGTGTGTGTATTTCACAACCTATGAATTTGAGAGACATAAGAGAATTGCAGAGGAAGATAATGAGGGGATAAATGCCTATGTAGACAATGCAGGATACGTGGGTAATATCATGGGGTATCAGCACATGAGACATGTGGGAGATAGAACATCTGAGGAGAGTTGCTACGTCTGCCCTCTCATACCCTATGCCATGAATGCAGCACAAACTTTCATTTCCAGAGAGATTCCAGAACACGATGCCAGATGCCTTGTTCATCTTGCAGCATGCATGACCCAAGGACAATTTCAGGGAAGTTGGGCTCCTCTGCGATGGAGCTCGAAATAGTAATTTCCGTTCCAGGATGATTATTGTTAGGGAGAATTCTCACCAAAGTGCTCAATTCCCTCTACCTTAGAGCCCTCCAGCTCTTTTGCTTTATTTTGGGACTTTGAACTTTTCATTTTCAATGTGTTTTACTTTTGTGTTCTTTGGTTATGGAGTTTTAAAACAACTCCAGTGGCATCATCATTTTCTGTGTGTGACACAGCACCTTCAGTGCAGTGGCACAGGGGTGTCTTTCAGTTTCCCAAGGTTTAAATACCTTCTCTGGGACTGACTACTGTCTCCCAGAGCATGTAAAGTTAAATTGACTTTGCTAGCCTTTTTAAATATACAGACCCAGCACACACTATCTTCCTATAGAGTGCTTGAGGGGGTGCCTAGCTTCCCCTGAGTCTAAACACTCATGCGACAGTGCAATGTTACCCTTTCCCACTTAAAACGGCTGTTGGCAGTGGTTTTAAACAAACTACCATGATTTTTCCTGACCTCGAACACCGGTAGATAAAAATCGGGTCATCCATGTCTTCCAATATGGTGCCCAAGACATATCTGTAAAAACAGACTCTGGTCAACTTTTTTCAACATTTCTCTTTGGAAAAGTCCTTCTTGTGTTTGTCTCTGCGCGCCAAATGAGGTTTGCTCCCTTTGTTCGTTGGCCTTTGGTGGGCTTCAGTGCTGAAGCCCACCTCTGGCGCATGAGTGTCTGGGGTGGATAGGATGTGAGGGAGGTGTCCGAACTCCCTGTGCTTAGTCTCCTAGGAGACCTGAATGCACTCTGGCGTGACTGGCCGGCTGCCTGTCCGGCAAGGACAGCCACCCTGCTGTGTGAGTGACAGCCATGCTGGAATGAATGGGAGAAAACGGTTTAAAAGCATGTCTCTGTGACTTGGAAAGCAGAGTCGACCACTGGAACGAAAGAACCGAAGATGAGCTGAAGGAAGATGACTGCTGCAACTCCTGGACGACCGGTGAAGCCCTGCTCTAGGTCTGAATTGCCTGAAACTCCATCGACAGAGAAGCCCTTCAAGGTTAACTTCTTCTCTTGAGTTTGGTGGGAACAACTAACTCGTAAGCCGCCTTGACACCGACCTCATACTGGACGAATTTTCTCCAGAGTCCTGTTGAAAAACCGGATAGCCAGTGGGAAGGATACCAGTTTGTGGACTTTAAGGCACTCACACCTTAAACCGATGTTTTTCCAAGCTTGTGGCCTCTTCCCTGGGTAGTGCAGGAACCTCCCGAAGTCTTCCTTCTTGTCCCCATGACTGAAGCATGGAAACACCGGGATCTGCAGGAACTGCCAGGAACAACTGCCTCAGCTACAGCTTTTCTTCACTTACAAGGTACTGTGCAAGATGATTCTAGAATGGCTGGCAGCGGAGTAGCAGCTTAACTCAACTGCTCTGGACCTCTCCCTGAAGAAATTTATATGAGAAATTATAATGAGTTCCAAGAAGAAGATTGATGTAGCTGAAAACCCTGCCTCAAAGAAACCCAAGCAGGTCCCTGAAATGGAGGATACCCCAAGCCTCTCAGATGTCTACAAGACTATTCTTCAGGTGGCTCAAGATGTTTCTGATATCAAGCTGACTATGGCTGAGCTCAATTTGAAAACTGGACTGTTGGATGGCAGGGTCACGGATTTGGAAAAATCTTCACTGACTATGAGCTCTGAGATTGCTGGCAGCTTCCAGGCTTACAATAACCTGAGGTCTGACTTAAAGAAAGAGAAGGAACAGCGCTTGGATTTGGAAATGAAAATCAGGGCTAGAAACATCAGATTGGTTGGTGTGGAGGATTCTGCTGGGAATGAAGATTTGCCTTCACTGGTTTTTCAAGTTTTCAAGGACAGTTTTCATTGTACCACTATCAAGTTGGAAGATATTGATAACATCTTTCGGATTGGTAGACACTTGAGTGATAAAGCAAGGCATATCTTGGTATCCTTTTTGAATCTCAGGTCCAAGGAAAGCTTGATGAAGGCTGCCAGGCAGGTGGGGAATGCTACATTCAAAGGTAAAGCTGTCTTTATTTATCCTGACTTTCCTAAAGAAATTCTAATTCTGAGGCGGTCTTTTAAGGGGGCTAAAGAATTGGCCAGACAGCTTACACTGAAGGCTTTTCTCAGCAGAAATAATATTTTGACCATTGCCTTTCCGGATGGGGAGAAAAGCACATCTGATTCTGCCCTTGCTCTTGAGTGGCTGGAGACTTATAAGAGGAGCCTTTCTGGGCCAGCCCTCGATATGGAGTGAAGTGGGACCTGCATTCACATCCCACCCTTCCCCCCTTTGGATTTTTGGACACTTTTTTGGTTTTCATGGTCACTTTAACAATGTTCTCTTTGTGTTTTGGACATTAAAATGGCGCCGTGGGCATGTGGCAGTTATCGTTTAAAAAAGGCGTTTGGAACTCATCTTGCCTTTTGTTCGCTGTCCGAGTGCGTGGGGCTCGGATCCTGTCTCGCAGCCGTGGTCCGCGCTGCCAGCTGCATTCGGACTTGTCGGAGTAAAGGACCTGTCATCTCTTCCGTGTCATGTGATGTGGCCACGTTCGCGCGTCCTAGTCAGCCGCTCGGCCGGCGTTTGTTCACTGGGCCTGCCGCTCAGGATGGGCGCCTGCCCGTGGTTCCAGAAGGCAATTGGATTTATTTCCTGATTCGATCAGGTGGCGGTGGCGGAGCAATCATAGGATCATGCTTCCGATTTTAGAGGTATGTGGCTGTTTTTCGTGGTGTGGCCTCTGCCCCTTGGATGTGTTTAGTCGGAGCTATGGGCCTCCGTTCCGGCATGTGGTTACTGAAGCTTGACTGCACAAAATATGCAGTACGGCTGAATACAGCCAGATTTTCGACCCTACCAAACCGGAAGGAAAACAAATGCTAGTCACGGTGACCTTGTGAACTGGGTGACAAGCCTGGGGGTTGTGGCGGGCATCCATCGGCGAGTAGTATGGGCCTGCTTCAAAGGGACAAATTTGAATTACTCTTCTTCCATGTCCCGCTCCTCGAGCCTGGACCGCAGGTGCGTCCTTTCAAGGGAAGCCTGGACCTGATAAAGCTGGATCATCTTGACACCATGAGACAGAGGAGTGGAAGGGATGCATGGGCTGGTGTTTGGTGCACCCCATGGGCTTGTTTACTCCGTTGCTTCGTGTTGCATGTTTAGTCCACGGTCCATGTTTGGGAAGCATGCCTTTATATCCCCTGCTTTTTCCTTTCATCTCCTGAACTCGTACTGCGACTGATCTCCTAATTTTCAGATCCACTTCCACCTTTTGTTGTGTTTTGGTCAAGAAGAAATGTTTAGCTGTCATTTTTTTGGAATTGTTGTGCTATAATGACAGGCCTTCGCTTGGTGGAGTCTCTAGAGTGACAGGTGCAAGTAGTGGCGTGGTCAATCTCAGCATCATGGTGGGAACTAGAATGTTACTGAAGGTTTGTGGATGTAAAAGGGATCAGAATGCGGGCAGTTTTCGTTTTCAGGAGCAGGGGTTGCTTGGGTGTTGTGCGTCCAATGTTCCTATGCTTAAATATCTTTCCATTACTCTGTGGGTTCAGTTTGATGCCGGTCTCTGCTTTAAAGGATCCTATTGTTTGTTGGTCAAGGGGGGGGGGTGGAGGGTTTGGGTGTGAGTGCAATCTTCGTAATGGGTTTTTGATACGGTTTTTAGAAAATGATTACTTGTGTTATACAATTGTTGGACTCTGGGTTCCTTTGGGAGAGGTCCTGGGGAGGGTTTGGAATGTTGTTCAAATTGTTTTTTGGGCTGAATAGACTTCGCAGTCTTAACTGTTCTTTTTGTTTTATACTTTTTGTTTTTTCTCTATGTTTGAGTGTAGGGCCTTTTTCAGGCTTTTTATGTACTGTTTTTGCATATGATGTTTTAGTCATACAGGGTGTGAAGATGGCTTTGTGTGCGGGCGGGGCGGGCAATGATCTCTGCATGGTCTCTTGGAATGTGAATGGGATCAATAACTTGCTTAAGAAGAAGAAAGTCTTTCACATGTTGCAGGATATGCATGCTGATATCTGTTTTTTGCAAGAAACTCATATTTTGGCGGACGAAATCTCTAAGCTAGAAAAGGAATGGGTTGGTTCAGCTTTTGGTTCTTCATTTTCGTCAAGGTCCCGGGGAGTTGCCATTCTGTTTCGGAAGAAACTGCCCATTAAAGTTTTAAGGGAGTGTGCGGACAGGGATGGTAGGATGATTGCCTTGTTGGTGGAAATTCAGGGGGAACTGTTGACGCTCTGCAATGTGTATGCTCCGACAGTGGACGATGGCTCTTTTTTTAGAATGGTGGCGCAGACCCTATTAGAATTGAATAATCCTAATATTCTACTCGGGGGTGACTTTAATACTGTGGTTGATCCTATACTTGATAGAAGTCAGGTCAGGCGAGTGCTACGTTGTGATCATCATCATCGGGCGCTTAGATCACTCTTGGAGGAACATAATTTGAAAGATTCTTGGCGCCTGAGGAACTTGGACAGACGTCAATATAGTTTCTATTCTAATGCACATAGTGTGTTTTCTAGGCTAGACATGTTTTTTGCGGGTGGTAATGTTTCGGAAAATATTGTCTCTAGTGATATTGGTAATATTGTGTTGAGTGATCATGCCCCTGTGGTGATACATATGAAATTTAAATTTCGGAGTGTACGGACTTTCTCTTGGAAACTGAATACCTCAATCTTATTGGATGATGATATATTGGAGCGGATTGTCTCGGAAGCTAACTATTTTGTTATGGAGAATCGCTCAGAAGAGGTCAGTGTGGCGAACACATGGGAAGCATTTAAATGTTGTATGCGTGGTGTCTGTTTAGGGCTGTCTAGTGGTAAACGTAAGAGGGAGGAGAGAAAGAGACAGGATCTTGACCTGCGTATTGGGGAGATCTCTAGGGATCTGATGCTAGATGCGACTGATTCAGTGAAATTGGCCTCTTTGAAAAAACTTAAAAAAGAAATGGAAGAATTTTTGTCGCTGAGGGCAGAACGTGGCTTGTTCTACTCCAAGTGTGCATACTTTGAAAAGGGTGAACGTTGTGACAGATGGCTGGCATACCGGTTGAAGAAAAAGATTTCGGAGTCAGCAATTGCTTCTATGCTAGACCAGGAGGGTAGGATTACATTCGATCCCATCAAGATTAACTCAATCTTTCGAGACTACTATGAGAATCTATATAGCAGTGAGGTGGGTGTTACTGGTAGGGGGGAGGACTTTTTTGGTAGTTTAAACTTGCCTAAGATTCAGGATGCTGAACGTGATCTTCTTGGTGATATGATAACGGTTGATGAGATCAAAAGTGCTATTTCAGAACTGAATGTGGGTAAATCGCCGGGCCCTGATGGCCTCCCTTGTGAGTTTTATCGGATCCTCCCGAACTCGGCCTTAGAGCTCTTGAGAGATATGTTTGTTTCCAGCAAATTGACTGGGACGTTGCCCAAAAGTACTAACCATGCGTCAATTTCGGTCTTTTTGAAAAAAGGCAAGGACTGTAATCATCCGGCTAATTATCGTCCAATCAGCCTTATTAATACCGACAATAAGATTCTGGCCGAGGTTCTTGCTATGCGCCTGGGGCAGTTTCTGCCAGTTTTAATTGGTGGGGAGCAGTCGGGTTTCATGAAACATCGGAATACGTCAAGTAATATCAGGAAATTGCTGATTACCATGGAAATGGCGGACAGGATGGACTGTGAAGCCGCTGTCCTTTCCCTTGATGCGGAGAAGGCCTTCGACAGGGTTAGTTGGGATTTCTTGTTTTCAGTACTGAGGAGAATGAATCTGGGTGAGGATTTTGTTTCTTGGGTTGCTCTCTTATATGCCAATCCAACGGCTGCTGTTAAGACTAATGGGGTGGTGTCGGAACCTTTTTGTTTGCACCGAGGCACGCGTCAGGGTTGTCCTTTTTCTCCTTTATTATTCATTTTGGCGGTTGAGCCTCTTGCAGTTTGCATCAAAAATGAACCGGCGTTACATGGTGTTAAATGTTGGGGTGTTGTACAGAAGGCTTGGCTTTATGCGGATGATCTCTTGTTGGTGTTGCAGAATTTGGGAGAATCCCTGCCCAGTCTGATGAGGATTTTGTCGGATTATCACGATTGCTCAGGATACAAGATTAACCGCTTGAAGTCCGAAGTGTTGACCCTGTCCAACCGGTGTGATAAAACTCTGGTTACGGGACTAGGTTTCACCTGGTGTGATGTGAGGTTGCGCTATTTGGGGGTGTGGTTAACGTACCCGATCTCCCGTATGGTAGATGAAAACATGAGTACTGTTATCCGGGATTGTAAAACGGATTTGGAAAGATGGTCACTTCTTAATCTTTCCCTATGGGGTAAGGTAAATGCCCTGAAAATGAATTTGACACCTAGAATTAACTTTGTATCTAGCATGCTTCCGTTGAAAATTAATAACTGTTACTGGAGTGATCTGGATCGTCTAGTTCAGGAATTTTTATGGGACCGAAAACCTCCGAGACTTCGTCTGTGGAAGTTGCAGCTTCCAGTCCATTTGGGTGGTTTAGGTGTTCCGAATTTTAGGGCCTACCATTTGGCCTTTTCCGCTCGTTCTTTTGTACCGTTTTTGTCGGATGATTTGGACAGCTGGGCGGTGGCGGAGTCGAGTGCCTAAGGGCCATTGGGCCCGGAAGCCTTGATGACAACTAATACAAAGATTCCTGGTGGAAGTCTGTTGACAACGTCATTCTTGCGCAAGTCATGGATTGAAGTCTGGTCATTGTTAGGTCGTGATGCATTCAAGTGCAGGAGTGCCTCTATCTGGTTGAATCCGAGGATTAGGGATAATTCTAGGACAATTTTCTGGCCTGAATGGTTTTTGATGAATATTAAAATGATTTCTGATTTAGGGAATCATGAACGATGGTTGACAGCTGCTGAGCTGAAAGAGCGATGGCATTTTGATGGTATTTCTGACTCGGCTTATAGACGCCTGAAGAAGGCAGTAGGTGAGGTGGACTGGTCAGACTCTTGGGATGTGAAGGCTTTCCTGACTGAATCAGATGTGAAGGGAGGTGGTTTGGCCAGTAGACTGTACAAGTTAATTGTTTCGCATTATCGGAGTAATGACAATTTACGGGGAATTTGGAGTGAAAGGATTGGGTCTGACATTGACTTAGATGCCTTGCGGAATATGTGTGGTAATGTCTCTATGTGTTCACTGAATCTGGGTGAACGGTCTCGGCAAATCAAGATCCTGAATCGTGTATACTGGTGTCCAGAAACACTTCATAAGAGAGGCATGTCAGACAGTGCTGGATGTTGGGGTTGCATTCAGGCAGTGGGGTCGTTGGAACACATGTTGTGGAGCTGTGTGCGGGTCAGAGATTTCTGGTGTGAGGTGTGTGATGTGTGTGTCAGGATTGTTGGAGGGGGGCCTGTCCTGGATTTTAGGACGGTGATTCTGGGTGATGATTCTGGGTTGGATGATGTCAGCTCAGCACACAAAAAGTGGATTTTTCGTGCATTTATTGTGGCCAAGAGGCTGATTCTACGTGGGTGGAAAGGCCGGGTCCCTCCTTCCTTCGAGGAGTGGATTCAGGAGATGCATTGCCTGTCAAGGACAGAAAAGTTGATATACAAACTGAAAGGTAAATTGTGTTCATATGAGAAAATCTGGAATGTGTTTAATGATTTCTTTTAGTTGTGTTACTTTCACGCATTCTTTCTACAGTTTTGATTTTGATTGGTTATATATTTATGTATATTATATGTATTTTGTATATATTGTAAATAAATGAATAAAAAAAAAAAAAACAAAACAAGGTACTGTGCAAGTGTGGTGCAGAACCCCGTTCGGCCGCAATGAAAGTTTGTGAAACTTTTCTGACTTTGAAGGCTTGTCCTTCCCTAAACAAACTTATAACTTTTTGCCTGACCAAATTCTTCAAAGAACCATGGCAAATACTTAACCGTTTACTACCAGAACTAAGCTATCCTATACAAGACTCTGAACCATTGACTTTGGCCCAGGCCTATTGAATTGAATTGCTGGTTGTAGTGAACTGAAACTATTTGTCCTTCCTCTACAAAGTATTTGTGCTATCTTTCTTTTAACCTTGTCTTTCTACCCCTTTTTAAAGTAACAAAGTGCCATTTTGCTCCCACTTCAGGGGAGCTGAACTTGTTCAGAAACTGATTGGTTGTGTATTGTAGTGTATTAGATTGTGATATTGAGCTGCTCTTGCTAGTGGAATGTTTTCCAAATGACTGTGTAAATAAATGTATATTCTTTTACCAAGAAACCTTGAGTAAGTGTTTGTTTGAATCACTGTGATTCCTAGTCCTTTGTCTAACCCATTGTACTGCTCACTTTACTCTTGAGATAGTCTGGCTGCTCAGTCACTGCTACCACATTACTGTGTAGTACGGGCTTGTACCAAGGGTGAAATTGTACTTACACTTGTAGTCTTAATTGTGTGTAGTGTTCCCAAAGGGTACTGCATATGATTCTGCCTAACACTGGTGGCAAGTGGTGAGGATAAAGTATAGTGTTTATATTTAGAGTGCTACTCTTACCTTTATTCAAATAACCTTCAAAAGGCTAAGCACCACTAGAGAAGCAATTGTTTTATCATGTCTGATATGGATAGATACAGACAGGAGACCGTAGTCACTTTAACAGTTGATCAATTGAGAGAATTGTGTAAAGCTAGGAATCTCACTGCAAAAGGCAAAAAGGTTGAAATGATAGAAAAGTTGTTGGAATACCAAAGTCTGAGGAGTGGGTCTGAACCACCGACCCCTATAGCATAAGGATGATAATGTTTCAGAGTCCAACTCAAATGTTATAGATGAGGCAGAAGAGTGTCACAATGTAGGCTCGGTTTTACCTCTACCTGCTCATAGGCCTCAACCTTTGACCACAGGGACCACATCAGGTCCAACATTGAGTCCTGAATTGTCTCTCTGGAAAGGATGAGACTAGAATTGGAATTTAAAAGAATCCAAGCCCAAACTGAAAGCAAACATAAAGAACTTAAGCTAAGAGAAATGGAGTTGAATCATGCACTTGAAATGAAAAGGTTGTCTCTTGAAACTGGTTCTCTCCCAGAGTCTTCTAGGTCTTCCAGTCCTAAGAGGCCTTACATACCCAAAGATGCAGTAAGAATGTAGGAGGTTAAGCTATATATATGGATTGTTGGCTGCTTTTGAATATAACCATGGGATTCAAGACATTACAGGGAATCAGCTGATTCCTTGGCTTTTTTCTAGGCTACCCCCTGTTGCAACTGATGTGGTAATGGAGATGGGGGAAATAGACAGAAAGGAGTATGAAAGTGTGGACTAGTTTTAATAGCTAGGTTTGGGAAGACCCTTGCACAGTATGTTAAGAGGTTTAGAACCCTCAAAAAGCATGATGGTACCCCTTGGGCTACCTGGGTGAGTGAACGTTTGAAAGACTTAGATGGCTGGGTTAAGGGTTACAGAGTTAACACTTATGAAGGTATGAGAAATCTGTTTATGTTGGAATGTATTCATGATACCTGCTCTCCTGAGCCGAGACAGCACTTGGCTGACTCAAATGAGATTGATCCCAAAAAGTTAGCTAGAGCAGCTGACTCATGGGTAGCCAACAGGGCCACTCATAAGTATTCTGGGGTAACCCACAAAAAGGATTAGGGGAAGCAGTACAAAGGTGAGAACACAGATAAATCTAATTCCATCCAACCAGAAGAGGCCCCCAAACAACAGAAGGGTAGACCCTGTGGGAAACCTGGTAGGTCAAGTGAATCCTCTGGTGTCCATCCAGAGAGAGGTCAGCAGAAACCCCCGTTCCAGAGAGCATTTGTTAAATGCTATGTATATGGGTCAAGTGACTATGTGAAAGGAGATCTAAGATGCAAGGGTAAACCTGCAGGGGTCAGCACTGCCTCCTTAGCCTTCTCCCCAGAGGAAGAAATTCAAATGGCTAGTGCCCACTTTCAATTATTTGCTGAAGTACCCTTGGGTCTTCAAGCTACTGTATCCTTAAAGTCCATGGGTCTGGGTAAGAAACAGAATATGGCTGTTTATGGCTCCATTCCAGAAAACTCCAACGGGTATTATGTGGACAGTGTTCTTGTCAATGACCAGGACACCCCTGCCATGAGAGACTATGGGGCCAGCAGAACAATTGTGGATTAAAGTTTTTTCAAACCTGAGGATGTTGCTAAGGCACCCAAAGGTCACACTAAATTTTCTGGAGGCCCTGTCCAGTAGGTTCCAATTCTACCAGCCCTCATTCAGTGTAATGACATGACAGTGTTGATTCCTGTCAGTGTTCAGACTGAGGTGCCTGGGAGAGTCCTGTTGGGGAATGATTTAAAAACTCTAGCAGTAGTATCCAGTACCCCCAGGCCTCCCAGTGAGAGGAAACAGAACCAAAACTGGTTGGCTAGAGAGGCAACCTTAAGAGTCCCCTCTGAGCCTGTGGGAACCTCTACAGAGACCTCCACTACAAGCCCTGGTGTTAGTAAATTGACCTCTAACCCAGACAAATCTGAGGCTAGGATAGTAGGGAAATGGGAGCCCCAACCAAGCTCCATCATTGCCCATTCATTTGTAAAGTCTCTGACCCATCCTGTTTCTGAGGAAGAGGTGGATAGACAAATTAGACCCCTCTCTAGGCATGTGAGAACTGGTAATTCTCAAAGCTGGTGGAAAACCAGGAAAAATAGGTTTACGGCTAAACACCTTAAGACTGTTGGATCTCCTACTGAAGACACCAGTATAAATCCTAGTGTTAGGAGGGAAACTTCTAAGCCAGGTAAAACCAGATCTCAGGGAAAGTGGAAACATGTACCTTGCTTGACCACAGCCCCTCCACCCACGATACCTGAGACCCAACCTGCTCTTGTGAGAGAGGTGGTGAGGAACCATGGAGACCCCTCTAGATTGTTTGTTTGTTTGTTTGTTTGTTTGTTTGTTTATTTATTTATATTGCGCACCAGACCCTTAGGTTACCGGGCGCAGCAACAAGTATATGCGAAGCTTACAATGTTACAATGTTATATAAATGAATTTACAATATTACACCATATTGCACAAATTACAAGAATGTACAGATAAAGATTTGCCGTATTTACATGAATGTACAGTTAGCAACATACAGGATTTGCGGTAATAAGCATAAAGGTTGATGTCACGTCAGGGTGCATTGGGTCGGACTACACTTGTGAGTGTTCGGGTGTTAAGTCGTTGTTGGCGATAATGTGTTTGATAAGGTTCCTTCTGAAATGGGGGAAGGGTTGGTCAGCTCTTAGGTTAGGTGGCAGGGCGTTCCACAGGTTAGCAGCTTTCACAGGGAAGCAGGCGCCACCAATTTTGGCGAGTCTGAATCTAGGTACTGCCAAACAATTGGAATTGGCGATTCTCATGGGTCTATTAGAAGTTTTTCTTTTTATTTTGTCCATTAAGTAGCTGGGAGCTGCATTATTTAAGGCCTTATGGGTTAATGAGATCATTTTTAGCTGGATTTTATTCTCCGTAGAGAGCCATTTATGTTGCCGCCTAGTCGAGGAGATATGCTCCCTCTTTTTTATTCCTAATGCAGCTCTGAGAGCATTATTTTGTAGAATTTGAAGTCTTAGGGTAGTGGCTTTATTGGCGCTACTGTATAGGGCATTACAGTAGTCTAGTCGGGAAAGAATTAAGGCTCTAGCCAGGATTAGGCAGCTAGTATTGGACAGGAAGGGCTTGCCTGCTCTGATCAATTTACAAGTGTAGGCAGTAGTGGAGGCTAGGGAGTTTACCTGTTTAGTGAAGGACAGGGTAGAGTCGAGATAGAAACCAAGTGTTTTTACTTCCCTCGAGACTTTAATGGCATTTCCGTCTATGCTGAAGGCTGACTAATCCGGGCCCAATTTGTTAATATTAGCTTGTGTGCCCAGAATGATCAACTCTGTCTTATCATCATTCAGGCAAAGACCGTGAGTGGCCATCCATGCCTGAATGATGAGATACACTCTATTCACCAACTCCCCATCCCTGCTGTGATCCCCAGAAAGTGGGAAGAGAATCTGTGTATCATCTGCATAGTTAGTGTAGGTGATACCGAGATTGTCCAGATCGTCGAACAGAGGTTTGGTGAATATATTGTAGAGATCTAAGGGATTCCTTTCTAAGGACTCCTTGAAAAAGCCTATTGTAGGTTCAGAGGTTGTCATAACTTCTGAGGGACTGGTAGATCAGATCCCCTATACCTTAAAAAGGAGAGATGTACCACAGCAGGTTTGTAGGTCATATAGCTTACAAATGAAAAACACTGATAGAAAGTTTCATAGCAGGGGGTTACAAAAGGTTGCTGGTGTACTCAGCAGGCCATTTAACCGACTTGCAACAGGGGATCCATCCTGGTGGGGATCAATTCCCTCTACCTTCGAGCCCTCCAGCTCTTTTGCTATATTTTGGGACTTTGAACATTTCATTTTCAATGGCCCTCATTACGACCCTTGCGGAAATCAACTGACATGACCGCCATAGCGTAAATAGCGTTTCCGCCACTGCACGATGGAGGAAAGTGCGGCTAATTCTGACCCATCGGGCACGAGCATTACGCCATGGCGGAAGTGCAAAGTCCGCGATGGCGGAAATGACCCCAAAACGCCCCTTACCGCCGTCGTACGTCGCCCTAGGTGCAATTCCGCCACCCATCTTAGCGGTCACCGTAATGAGCGGTCAGCGCTAAATACGGTCACCGTAAATATACGGAAACGGAAGTAAAAACATGGGGCCGGAACGGGAAACAGCACGCCGTACACCTATAAAATCAGAATCCCAACACAACCATTAAAAATCCGACCCTGAGACACATCCCAACCCGTTAGCCACCCCAGTAAAAAAAATAAATATGAGAAAAGTTGCTAAAAAAGCGTGCGACCGCAAGCGGCAGGTCCACTTCTCCCACGAGGAACTCACCGTGCTCACAGAGACCCTCCAGGAGAACGCTGCCGTCGTCTTCTCGACGCAAATGACCAGGACGGCACTTGCGAACAAGAAGGCCATATGGGCGCTGGTGGCACAGCGGGTAAGTGCGGTGGGGACCGCACCCCGCAACCCACAGCAATGCAGAAAGCGATGGGACGACCTACGGATACGCGTCCGGAGCATACTCTCTGCCAACCGGAACATTGCCACAGCTACCGGGGGAGGATCGGAATCACCCATCAAGTTGACCCCCTGGGAAGAAATCTGTGCCTCCACCATTGGAATGGAGAGCATAGAGGGAGTCGGAGGGATGGAGAAAGGAGTGCCGACATCAGAAGAATCAGGTAGGTGGCCCAAATAAAACCATGCCAAATCCACAATTACCAACCATGTGCAGTACCATGTGTCCCCATAGTGCACTAGAAACACATGTCCAGGAGAACGACCACATACATTGCAATGACAGCGCCCCTTAAAAGTCAGATTAAATAAATAAATATTAAAAAATCCAAAAAACACACTCTACATGTGCAGCATGCACACCCTAACTGCAGACTGCAAAACAACTGCATCCCCAATGCACACAAAAATGAGACCACCTCCAAGGCCCTGACCCAAATCACCCCCAGGTACCACCCCAATGCATGTGAAACAATTGCCATTACAATTACCACAGACCCATGAATAACGCTCGCCCTCCTTTACTCCACCACAGGGTCAGATTCCAACAACGAGCTTCAGGACACCCCTACCAGCACACCTGCAAAGAGGGCCAAGACCAAAGGCCAAAGACCCTCCACCTCAGCTGCACGGATCAAGACACGGCAGCAGCACAAATCGAGTGGCAGCACACTGGAGGGGACATCAACAGGCACCCCAGCAGCCAGCATGTCCACAACAGCAGCACCACAGGTCCCCCCAATGGATGCCACAGAAGGCACTGCTTCTGGTGGCAGCAGCACCATAGGTGACACTGCTTTCATGCCAGCATGCTCCGACACAGAAAACGGTGCTGTAGATGTAGGATCCATCCATGACCTGTCCCAATCCCCCTGTATGTTTCATCCCATACACCATGAGGACACCACGCAGGGGCACCCACAAGACGACGACTGGCCAACCCCCACAAGGCCTGTTGCAAGGCAACATGTGGCGTCCAGCCCCTCTGTGACACCACCGCAAATGGGCATGGCCCAGCAGAGGCAACAGTCCCTCGAGCAGATGATAGTGCAACAGCAGCAAATGGCCACGCTCCTCAAGGAGCATGCTGATGAATGTGGGGGTTCTAAGGCAGCCATTGAAACATCTACTGAGACACTAAGGGCACAAATGGAGAGAAGCACCGAGAGCCTGAGGGGACAAATGGAGAGAAGCACCGAGAGCCTGAGGGGACAAATGGAGAGAAGCACCGAGAGCCTGAGGGGGGAACTGCATGCGACGTCCAAAGACGTATGTGGTGAACTTGCCGCTGTGCGCCGTGTGCTCACTGAGCTCTCACAAACCCTTAGGGACATGCATGGACGTGAGCAGGCAGAGACATCATCCGTTGCAAGTTCCGTCCAGGGCAGCCCCCATCGTAGATCTGGGAGGAACCGGCGCTCCACAGGCAGGGGTGCCCCTGATACCCGGAGAGGGGGCTTGCAATAGCGTCTGCCCACTGACGATGAGCGTCTTCGGACACTGGTGTTCGGGGGGGAGGTGGGAGGGTGTAGGGGGTGTGTTGGGCTTCATTGGGTGGCGGGTCGATTGGGTGTGTAATGTCATTTCACATATGCAATACAACTCTTCACAATCATCCAATGAGATGTGTCGACATTGATCATTGTGTACGAGGCCTATCTTTGCGTACAGTCCACATTGTGCATGTCCCAGACACACACAGTGCCACAAGTCCCGTGTCCATGTAACAGCCACCAGGCGTGAGTGCTAGAAGCATGCATCTATGAGATTCTGACGTAATTCACGGGCCTCCTGTGCCTCGCGGACCCCTTCAGGTGCTGCCACATCCCCACCCTCATCATGACCATCTTCAGGTGCTAGCAGTTCTGCGTCGGGGGGCATGGCCACATTCCTACGTACGCACATGTTGTGTAGCATGACACATGCCATGACCATCTTTGCCACCTTCTCATGGTGGTACAGGAGTGCCCCGCCAGACCTGCTGAGGCAGCGGAAACGAGCCTTCAGTAGGCCAAATGCCTGTTCTATGACCACACGGGTACGTGAGTGGGCATGGTTGTAGTCCTCCTCATGCTGGTCCTGTGGGTTCCGGATTGGTGTGAGGAGCCATCTCTTCAGTGGATACCCGCAATCACCTGTATGTGGACAAGAAAGGATGTTTGTGGAATGTCATTGCTACGTACGCACCCCCACCCCCTTCCTGCCAGGTCATTCACGCATCACCTACCCCACATACTCATGCATTAAATGAGACTCACCGAGTAGCCAGGATCGGCGCCCTGCGTGTCGCTCCATGTAGCGTGGTATTCTAGAGTTCCGCAAGACCATAGAATCATGTGTTTATCCTGGAAATCGGGCAGAACAATGTGTAAAGATCCTGTTGGAGTCACACACCATTTGTACATTGATAGAATGATATTGTTTCCGGTTGCGGTACTGGGCCTCCATGGCATGTGGGACAACCAATTCCACATGGGTGCAGTCGATGGCACCAATGCAACCCGGTATGCCGGCAAGTGCATGGAATCCCACTTTTGTGTTTGTAAGCTCCTGCTCCGAGCGTGGTAAAGTGATGTAGTCGTCTGAGTGCTTCAGGAGGGCATCAAGCACTTGGAATAGTGTCCGTGAGAATAGGGGCTGTGAAATGCCATGCAACTGTCCGACTGTGTGCTGGTAGGTGCCTGTGGCCAGGAAGTGGAGTACAGACACCACCTTCAGTAGGGGTGGGATGGCGGTTGGGCTATCTATCATGCTTACAAGGTCAGCGTGTGTCATGTCGACAATGGCGGTTATGGTGTCCCGGTCCAAACGGTAGAGGGTGTGGATCTGCTCAGCTGTGAGGTTGAACGGATTAGCTCGGAGGCGTGGGATTGCGGGCTGCCTGCGTGGTGGTAGTGGCTGTGCTGGTGGGGCTTGCTGGCCATGCCTTGCCCTCCTCCTCCTCCTCCTGCGTCTCCACTGTGCGGCCGGTTGTTGCAGTCGTTGGCGTTCGTCTTCTTCTTGAAGTTGGAGTACTTGCAGTGCAATCAGGTCCCCCAGGCCCAACATCGCTAGTCCTGCCGGTAGCATTCTGGAGTGGGTGTGGTTGTGGGAGGGGTTTGGGTATGCAATTTATGTGTTTTCAGGCTGTATAGCCTTCACCTGTGGTGATTCATTCCACCTGTGTCAGCTGCAATGCCATTCGTGCGAGCACGTCCCGCACACGACGCTGCAAATCGACGCATGGCATCTTGCATTCGCATTCATGTTCTTAATCCCGAAGGCTGTGGAATATTGGTTTATATGTTGATTCTGCTATGGTCCCATTGTTGCACATACGATATTTGCATTCGCGAGCAGACTTGTGAAGGGTCAGCGGAATGTAGTGCTCGATCAACGGTGGACCCTCATGCAGCACTGTACCGAGGTTCACCGACGGCGGGGAGTCCCATCAGTGATTGAGGGCAGTTACCATTTTCACACACAGACGCACTGCATAGATGTATTTGTGAATACTAGCGTTCACAGGTGCCTTTTCAACGTGATGTTGCAAATTAGGAATTCGAAGGACAGCGCTTTCGGTTTTCAAGTAGCGGCGTGGAGACGCCCACAGGTCTGACTGGAAATGTAACGTTCTATTGTTGAATGTCCTTGGGAAAGGGCCCATGACAGGAATGCAATGTATGATATGATTTGAATGGGATGCGCTATAGCGTAGTGGACGATAAGGCAGGACGTTCCCTAATACATGTGACTTCACTACACAAGGGATCCGGGCAGGAGCACAGTGGATTTTGAAGGCTGCATTACGCACAGATTCAATGGAAATTTCGAATGTGATGTGAGTGAATATTCAGGCGTTTTCATTACGGGATGAGGGAATGATGAATGGATGCATGGGAAGATGTTTTAATTGGGAGTCGGCCATGTACATGGCTATTTGGAATGTATCCCATTCCCCTGCGCTATGTGATGCAAGGCTGCCATAGTGGGACCATCGTCTGTCTGCCCTTGTTGATCCCTCCCTGTCTCGGCGCGCCTTCAATCACTTGTGTCTATGCACGTTGATGATCCCATCTGATGGATCCTGTTCTGACAGGCGCATGCACACAGACACTCGTTTGTAATAGTGTATTCACCTCGATTTGTGTCGTAATGATTCGGAAGTGAATTTTGAGTGCAATTGATCCTTATGAGTGGGCTAGCATGCATATGGTTGTAGGTTTGGTGTGTTGGATGTAGTGAGTAATACATATGAAGTTCGGATGCCCATACTATCTTTTTTTTTCATTTGGGTGACAGGTATCTCCTCCCCTTCTGCCGCTGCCATCTGTACGCCACTCCTGCAGATGGCTTCTACAGTCGACACCTGCAGCTTCGAGTTAATCAGTGGAGCACCATTACGATCTTATGGGACGATCGGCAATGGCCCACCTGCCCTTACGCAGTACTAGTGGCTAGGTGCAGCATACCTAGCTTCCAGCTGGACTAGTGCCTACTTCATGGGACGGGCCTGCGGTCCTAGGCGCTTCCATGTTGCCTTTTTGGACGTGGATGTAGCCCCTGTGTGCCATGGAGGTACAGGGTGTCACACATGGGGTAGCTGGTCATTTATTGCGGATGCAGCCCACAGTAATGCTGATCATTTGTGAGTTTATGCTCAAATGGCTGTATGGGCTTGGTGATTTTGATGTGCATTAAATTTATATTCAGATATTAACCGTGTAGCGTTATTCTTTGCTAGTAATGTGGCATATTCCGATTTGTGGCGCGATGTATTGTGAGGTGTTCTGCATTGGGTTCCGGCTTCTGGGTACAGTTGTGTGGTACGTGCTTATGCTGATGGTTGGTTTGACTACTGCCATGTGTACAGGGCTGGTGCAGTCTCCCTCAGGTTACTGCTTTGACTGTTGGTTTACACTGGTGGCAAGCGATGGGGGACTGTTGTTGTTTTGTGTCATGGAATTTTCAGTTCATTTTGATGTACTTGCACCTTCAGATGCCTGTGCTGCATCAGTACGGCAATGGTGTGTTGCCAATTGTGGATGGCCACTCACAGGGCACTTGGGGCCCCTGCATGCATTTGTTCGTTGGCATGCATGGGTGACTTGTACATTTCACTGGTTGCATGGTGTGACTGCATTGCGCCTACGAGGAGTTGTGCAATGTGGCCAGGGAGTGGAGTACAGGCACTCAGTAGGGCCATTACGGTTGGTTCGCGATGCCGTAGTTCTCGCCATGGCGGAATGGTACTTTCCGCCATGCTTGATGGCGTTAGGTGAATGTCCGCTGGGGTCAGCATTCGCGTACCGTTGCGCCATGGCGGATATTGCGGTTTTGCAAGGCGCGCGTGCGCGTACTTGGTGCAGTTACCGTTGGCGTTCATTACGGTGTCGCTAATCGCATCGTACTTTACGGTGACGGGTCATAATCGCAACGGGCGGTATTCGATGGCGGTATTACATTTCCGCCATCGTTTTTCGTATTCCGCCAGGGTCGTAATGAGGGCCAATGTGTTTTACCTTTGTGTTCTTTGAATATGGAGTTTTAAAACAACTCCATAGGCATCATCTATTTCTGTGTGTCACACAGCACCCTCAATGCAGTGGCACAGGGGTGTCTTTCAGGCACCCCAAGGTTTAAATACCTTCTCTGGGACTAACTACTGTCTCTCAGAGCATGTAAAGTTAAATTGACTTTACTAGTTTTTTTAAATTTACAGACCCAGCACACACTATATTCCTATAGAGTGCTGGAGGGGTTGCCTAGCTTACCCGGAGTCAAAACACTCATGTAACAGTAAAACGTTACCCTTTCCTACTTTAAATGGCTGGTGGCAGTGGTTTAGATCAAACTACCATGATTTTTCCTGACCGCGAACAAAGGTAGCTGAAAATCGGGTCAGCCATGTTTTCCAATACAGCGCCCAAGACCTAGCTGTAGAAACAGACGCCGGTCAACTTTTTTTCGCCATTTCTTTTTGTAAAGGTCCTTCTTGTGTTTGTCTCTGCGCGCCAAACCAGGTCTGGTCCCTATGTCCGTTGGCCTTTGGCGAGCTTCAGTGCTGAAGCCCCCCTCTGGCGCCTGAGTGTCCGGGGCATACAGGATATGAGGGAGGTGCCCGAAACTCCCTGCACTTAGTCTCCTGGGAGACCTGAATGCACTATGGCATGATTGGCTGGCTGGCTGGCTGTCCGGCAAGGACAGCCCCCCTGCTGTGTGAGTGGCATCCAGGGTGGAATGAATGGGGGAAAACTGTTTAAAAGCAGGTCTCTGGAACTTGGAAAGCAGAGTCGACCACTGGAACGAAAGAACTGAGGACGAGCTGAAGGAAGATGACTGCTGTAACTCCTGGTCCACCGGTGAAGCCCTGCTGCAGGTCTGAATTGCCTGAAACTCCATTGACAGAGAAGCCCTTAAAAGTTATCTTCTTCCCTTGAGTTTGGTGGGAACAACCAACTCATAAGCCGCCTGGACACCGTCCCCATACTGGTCGAATTTTCTCCAGAGTGCTGTTGAAAACCGGATAGCCGGTGGGAAGGATACCAGTTTGTGGTCTTTAAGGCACTCACACCTTAAACCAACATTTTGCCAAGCTTGTGGCCTCTTCCCTGGGCAGTGCAGGAACCTCCCGACGTCCTCCATTTTGTCCCCACGACTGAAGCTCAAGAACAGCGAGATCTGCAGGAACTAACAGGAACAACTGCCTCAGCTACAGCTTTTCTTCACTTACAAGGTGCTGTGCAAGTGCGGTACAGAACTCTGTTTGGCTGTGGTGAAAGTTTGTGAAACTTTCCCAACTTTGAAGGCTTGTCCTTCCCTAAACCACGTATAACTTTTCGCCTGACCGAATTCTTCAAAGAACCGTGACAAATACTTAACCGTTTACTACCAGAACTAAGCTCTCTGAACCATTGACTTTGGCCCAGGCCTATTGAATTGAATTGCTGGTTGTAGTGAACTGAAACTATTTGCCCTTCCTCTACAAAGTATTTGTGCTATCTTTCTTTTAACCTTGTCTTTCTACCCCTTTTTAAAGTAACTGAAGTTCCATTTTGCTCCCACTTCAGGGGAGCTGAACTTGTTCAGAAACTGATTGGTTGTGTATTGTAGTGTATTAGATTGTGCTATTGAGCTGCTCTTGCTAATGGAATGTTTTCCAAATGAATGTGTAAATAAACGTATATTATTTTTTCCAAGAAACCTTGAGTAAGTGTTTGTTTGAATCACTGTGATTGATAGTCCTTTGTGTAACCTATTGTACTGCTCACTTTACTCTTGAGATAAGTCTGGCTGCTCAGCCACTGCTACCACATTACTGTGTAGTACAGTCTTGTACCAAAGGTGAAATTGTACTTACACTTGTAGTCTTAATTGTGTGTAGTGTTCCCAAAGGGTACTGCATATGATTCTGTCTAACAATTATATCAAGATTTTACAGATGGAAAAGCAACCTGGATGGGAGAGCAAGATGCTTGTGTATCCTGCTGATTGACAGGAAGAAATAGACATGAAAGACATGAAGAGAATGGAATGCCATGATATAACAAAGATAGCTGGATTGCCTGGATGTTGGGAACAAACTCAAGTTTTAGCCTACCGAAAAGTAAAATCCAAGAAGGGATGGGAAGCAGGACTGAGGTCCTGTGCAGCTCATCTACTGAAGTCAGAATATGTGCAAGAGGTACAAAGAGTAAACGATGGATGTTTGAAGTCATGGGCAAAACATGCCAAACTGCTGACATGGGTAGAAAATTAATCAGGCCCAATGATGGTGATCCCTTTGGCGAATGCAACATTTTGCTTAAAAAGAGAAGGAAGAAATTGTTTGGGAGATAACAAAGGCTGCAAAACTACAGTTGATGTCTCCAGAATGGGAGCAGGGACAGCTGTCCTGAAGGATCGATATTGTGCTTGTGGGCTTAGAGCCTACATGAAACTGCCCAAGGATTGGGGAGGAACAAGTTCCTTGGTGATCATTCATGTTCCAGCCTTGGTGATTCCTCAGATGGACCTGAATATAGGAGAATTTCCAAAGGTAGATGCCCATTTGAGAAGGAGATCGCTTGGATTTCTCAATCAAACCAGAAGAGAGAATTACTTCTCAGCTAAGTCAATAGAAGCCTTTGAGGCCATTCCTTACGAGCATAGGTTGTTTCGTCCGACTTCTTAGATATTCAGAACTATCTTCATGTCTGGGATCCAGACGATGGCCAATGCCAAATGGCTGCAAATTACCAGATGGGAGCTCCTGCAGACAATAAACACTACCATAAAGGGATTCAATGCTATCAAGGAAGAATTGTGGGCCATACATTGATGACCTTACAGAACAGATATGTCCTTGACATGATCACAGAGATGGAAGGAGGAGTTTGTGTCAAAATCGGGCCATCATGTTGCATGTTCATACCTTCTCATGATGACGAGAATGGGACCTTGACAGATGCCATAACATTGTTGATGAATCTGCACACCAAGATGGAAGACGAGACAGAGGACATAATAGATGACAGTTGGTTTGCGTCTATATTTCCATGTATTCCGCAGTGGATGGCAAACATCTTCAAGTTTCTTGAAGCACTATTGCTCGTGGTGATGTTCGGATTCTGTATAATCAAGATAATAATCACCTAGTTCAAGAAAACAGCAAAAAAGGCAGTAGGAATGAAGATCATGATCAATGTTGAATCAGGGTTTAGACCCAATGAATTGACTGATGAAGATGTCAGAAAATACACAGAGGTCAGCATCATATCACCTTAAGGAACAAAGTACCTCTATCTGAAGAATCATAAGAAGTACGTGGGATTATGGGTCTAATGTAATCTGAATGGACAGTGCAGTTATATGACCTGGAGTGTGGATGAACATGTCAAATCACCTGGCACCCTGAAGGGGGTGATGAAGATCTGGACTACAAGAAGCATTTCTTCAATGGAAAATATCAAGATGTGCAAACCGGTGAAGAGGTGGTCGATGGATAAACCAGAGGAGGGAGTGTAGAGGAGCAGCTCAATGCCTCTGCAGGAAGTCCCACCCCCTACTTCTGGTATTGAACTTTGGGGATCCTTAAATCAGTAACACGTCATGCATGGATGGGATGCATGATAACTCTTACACCAAATAAGACTGACTGAGGAAGTTGGCAAAAAGTCTCCTCCAACTGTTTTATTATCAATTATCTAAAACAGGGAGTTACAATGGACATCAACAGACGTTCGCTTAACCGCTGTCAAAGCATTTTATAAAAAACAACATTTATATAGCAAGAATTCGTCATATGTGACGTCATAGTACGTGGCAAATAAGAGAAATCTATGGGGTTGTGATTCGCTCAAAGGAAACATCTAATTATACTTTCTATATAGGGACAGGTTGTGATTGGGTCTCTACAGTCAGGTGGACAACTTATGCCCACTCCTAGTTCAAGTCATCCTCATCAGTTATTAGGTACACAGTATACTATTAGCTCTCAAAATATACAGCCTTTTCATTATATGCATTTATTAATTGGTTGGCATGCGTGTACCATTCTGGAACATTCGGCTCACTAGCAGCACATAAACTGGTACCTCAGTTGTCAGTGGGTGGACTTTGACCATGTTTCCCCACTCAATTTACCCTACACCTCTCATCGCTCATGCCTTCTGCCATTCAGATTGTCTTTGAACTTGGCCTTGAAAAGTATCCTTGCTCCTGGGAATAAAAGGGAGTAAAGGCACACGCTATCTCAAGTCTAGAGCAGCATGCCCACCTTCTATTTCTATCCATAGCCCACATGACAAGAGACCATATTTCGGCCTGTTTTGCAGCATTAAATTGTCTTTAATTAATACACTTTGCACTCATAATGTACTTTCTTTGTACCCTGAAATGAGACAATTCAGCGTCTCACGGTTACTGTTCTTTTCAGACATATAACCAGTTCTTGGCTATTTCATCCTTTGACACCAGGTCAGACAGTTCTTGCAGACCTTTCCATGCTTTTAGCTTCATGTTGCTGTGACACAGTCTTTCGCGATCCTTCCTTCTTTATGGGTTCCGAGCTTACTAAACATGTGGCACTGATGTCCAGCTTCTATATAATGGCAGCACTGCCTGCAGTCTATTCTCTATGTATAGCCAGCCTTTATGATTACTTAGTCTACTTGCATTGCTGCATCTGTACAGTTATTAAACAATTAGCATTTTCTGCGGTGCTCTTCACACGTGCGATCTTCATTACAGATATGTACGTTTACTCATTTCTTAATTTCGTCATCAGATTCCATAAAGTCTATTCATCTTCTTCTTTAGCCACGCTTCTCAGTGCGTCATGCTTGCTCCTTGTGACGTCACCAACTTCTCTTTCTTTCATCTTCATATTCCTTCAGGGATCTCCTCCAAGAGATTGTCATCTCTACGGGGATACATCATATAGGGTCTTCTCAATGGATACCTTTTCTTGAAGGTTCTTTGTGGAATAGGCACGATCACTGGTGACGTGCATATCGTGACTTCTGGCTCCCAGCATATAGGAAGGATGGGGGCGGGACTTCCTGCAGAGACATTCAGCTGCTCCTCTACACTTTGTTGGACGCCTGAGATCGTGCCATAGCTGACACCAGCAGTTGTGACCATACCACAGAGAATATGTGAAAGAAGATACCCTCTGCATCTGAGAAATCCCTCTCAAATGTATTCCCGGAGAGGTGATAATTTGAGGGAGGAACTCCCCGAAGGAATATAAGAAAGAGCGAAAGAGGAACTAGTGATGTCACAAGAGACGAGCGTGATGCACTAAAAAGATTGACTGAAGAGAATGCATGGTCCATAAAGAAACTGATGACGAAGTTAAGAATAAAGTAAACTTCCATATGCGAAGAAGAGGAATGCACGTGTGTGTGATGCACTGCAGAAAAAGTAAGCCGTTCAATAAATGTACAGATGCAGCAACGCAAGTAGACTAAGTGACCTTAGAAGCTGGCTATACGTAGTGAATAGACTGCAAGCAGAGCAGCCATTGCAGAGAAGCTGGACATAGGTTTCATGAATTTAGTAATTTCAGACCCATGGAAAAGAAGCACTGAGAACTGTGCCAGAGCAAGAATTAGCTGAGACTGCAGACTTGAATGGTGAAGCTGTCTGGCCTGGTATCAAAGTTGAAGCAAGCCAAGGCCGGTTATCTATTCTCAAGGCAGTGAATGTAAAAAGCTGAATCATCCCTTGTTAAAATGCAAAGAAAGGACACCAAGTGTGGCAAGTTCTATTCATTTAAGACATTTAATTACTGCAAAATTGACCAAATTGTGGTCTCTCCTGTTAAGTGAGCCAAGGATGGGACTAGAATTGGGCTTGGAGTTCTAGAACAAGCAATAGTGCATGTCCGAACTCCCTTATTTTTTCACAGACAAGAATATATTGCAATGCCAAGTTCAAAGAAAATCTTCATGGCAGAAGGCATGGGTGATGAGAGACATTGGGCTAATTGGGTGGGGTGGCAAACTCGAGTCCACCTCCTGGCACCTGGGTATGAGCTTACGTGCTGCTATGTAAACCGAATGTTCCAGACATGGCACGAGCATACGAGCCAATTGTATAGGGCCGTATAACGAAGGGCCTTATAGTTGTTTGAGAGCCAATAATATACTGCGTAGTGTTGAAGATGACTTGTTTTAGAGGTGGGCATATGTTGTCCACCTGACAGTAGAGATCCAATCATAACCCAACCCAGTACAGAAGGTATACTTAGAAGTTCCCCTTGAGCGTATCCCAATCCCTCGTAAATTTCTCTTATTTCCCATGTAGTATGATGTCACATATGATGAATTTTACTATATAACTGTGATTTTTTATGACATATATAAGAGACTCGAGCGAACGTCCGTTGATTTCCGTTGTAACTCCCTGTTTTAGACAATTGATAATAAAACAGAAAAACTTTGCCGTCTTCCTGATTTGGTTGGATTATTTGGTGTCAGAGTTATTCTGCATCCCATCCACTGCATGCGTGTTACCCAAAGGGCTCTAAGCTCAATACCATGACTTGTTCAAAGGCACCTCACTCCCCATCCCAAAGGACCCTCCACCCAGGTGATCCTCCCTTGCTTGTTCAGCCCCAGAGTCAGAATCGAATTGCGATGGCCTTTTTCACAGTAGTCAGCATATTAAATAATTGCAACAGTTTATGGATACTTTGTTTTGACACAAAGGGAGCTATTGTTCGTAAAATGTCAATAAGGGCCTTCAAAGAAGGGCCAGGGGGACAGAACCCCAATGTACCTTTTGCTTGTAGGTGTTCTTGGTGCTCGATAGGGTCGAGCCAGCTTCAGGGCCCTTGTCAGCTTCTGCGACAAAGTTCAAGACAGGAGACAGCTGCGGGTATCAGACGGCAGGCAGTTTGGCCAGCGAAGCTGGACGGACGGCTGCAGGCTGGCCTACAGCGCAGCTTGGGGTCACGAATTGTTGTCCCAGTGCTGGTCGGTGGTTCTGAAGCAATGGTTGAGGCATCTTGGACGGCTTTTGTGACTGCAGCATATAAACAGCCAGAGGTGCAGTCAGCTGCAGCTCGAGGGGCTCAACTGGCTCGAAAATGTCCTTTAAGGTGCAAGTCGATAGATGCTTGTTGATGCACTCCTTCTAGCTTCTTCACTGGGCTTGTGTCGTCCTTTAAGGCCGACGCTCCAAAGCTAACGAGAGTATTGCAGGCAGCTGCCTTGTCCTTGGTTTGGTTCCGAGACTCTCTGGCACTTCCCACCTAGGGAGCTTGCTGCAGAGCCCAGAGGGGCACGCTGTCTGCTGGCTGGGTACCAGTTCTGCAGCTGCGTAGGGTCCTTCGGATTCAGTATCTCCCTCTGTTCCCTGGGAGACGGTTAGGGGAGGGATTTGCTTCCCTATTGGATGTCCTGGTATTCCTTCACAGGCGGAAGATGTAAGGCAGACGGTAACTTCAGCCAGGGTCTAATGATGAGTTCTTCTTTCTGCTTCTGGCGAAGGCTTCAGATGATCTGCCTCTTGGGTATAAAAACCATGCCGGCTGGGAAGGGGAGACATTCTAGACTTAAATACCCGAGTTGTCTAAAGACAGCAGCAGAGGAAGATTGCGATTTCAGGTGGAAGATTTTGAAACCTCTGGGTTGTCTGATGTAGCAGGGGTGGGGGGGGCATGAGAGGGGTACTGGGTATGAGCACAGCAAAGGGGTAAGAAATGTTCGAGGTCCACGCGGGGAACCTTGGCAAGGAGGCTTTAGAGCATCATGAAGCCAGGGGTCCTCAGGGAAGCCTGAAGGGCGGCTTTCCGCTACGAGCGAGTGGAACTCCTGGTGTGAAATGGGAGAGAAAGAGTCAAAGATTTGTTTGTTTGTTTGTTTGTTTTATTTATAGTGCGCGCCAGACCCTGGGGCATCAGGGCGCAAAACATAAGAATACGTTAAGCTTGGTTACAAAGGTATATGCAGTACATCAAGAAACAAGGGTACAACATAATTTACATGAGGGAAAAGTACATAGTAATAGGACATTAATATACAGAGTAGTGTCCAATAGGGACTAAAACACAGTGAGTGAATCAATATGCAGAAGGATATACAGTAGGGATGAATATTAACAGTCAAGTACGTAATTAGCAAGATGCTAGGGCTAGCCTCTACGTATTAGAGGCAGCTAAAGTATGGCTATAGCATGTCAGTTTACTTGTCGTTTTCTTTCAGCCAGTTAGTTATATTCTGTCTAAATTTGGCAAAGGTTTGATGTTCTCTTAGGTGGACAGGCAAGGAGTTCCACAGTTGAGCTGCTTTAATTGGGAAGCTGTGTCCCCCAATGGTGGACAGTTTAAAACGTGGTACTATCATGAGAGCTGCTCTGAAAGCATTGTTCTGGAGTACCTGTATTTTTTGGATGATATGTTTACTCGCACCAATATACAGGGTATTACAATAATCCAATTTAGAGAGTATGAGGGCTCTAGAGAGAAATAGACCGCTGTTTGTGGATAAGAATTGTTTACTTGGTCTGATTAGTTTGCATGTATATGCAGTAGCAGATGCCAGGGAATTGACTTGTTTAGTAAAGTTGAGGGTGGCATCTAGGTAAAAGCCTAGGGTCTTCACCCCCTTAGCTACTTTGATGTCATTACTGTCAATGGTGAAGTGGGCATAGTCCGGGCTTAGATTGGATAGGTGGGTCGTAGTGCCTAGAATAATAAGCTCTGTTTTATCATCGTTCAGGCATAGTCTATGGGTGGCCATCCACGCCTGAACGATGCCATAAATTCTATTCACCAAGGCCAGGTCCAGAGAGTAGCCTCCAGTGAGAGGTAGGAGGATTTGGGTATCGTCTGCATAATTCGTGTAGGCTATACCCAAACGGTCCATTTCGTCAAAGAGGGGCTTGGTGAATACATTATAGAGAGTCAGTGACATGCAGGATCCCTGGGGTACGCCACAGGTTATAGGTATGGGGTCTGCTGATGCTGATGGTGAGAAAACTCTCATAGTCCTATTGCTCAGGAATGACTCAATCCATATTATGGCTTCCTTAGAGAAGTGTGCTGCGGAATCTAGGTGACTGCATAGGACTTTATGGTCAACCAAGTCAAATGCAGCCGAGAGATCTAGCAGGAGGAGTAGAGCTGATTGGCCCTTGTCTCTGAGTTCATCTATTTGGGCCTAAAGATCAATTAGAGCTGTTTCCGTTCCATGTTGAGGACGGCAACCAGATTGGTGGGATCCTAGTAATAGGTTTGTATCAAGGAAGGGTTTTGACAAAGGTCAGCCTGTGGGGGGGTAGGGGCAGGGGCATATTTTCCAATTTCGTGAAGATGGCAGAGTGTCTGTCAATAGCAACATTGTGGAAGTGTAATGATGAGTTGTCACATGGGGCTTGGGAGACAGGAGCGGGTTGGCTCGAGCATGCCTGGGACTTGAATTCAGATATGATTCTATACAGTTCCTTGCTCGGGTTTCGAGCATTTAGGATTCTGTTCCCATAGAATGTTTTCTTGTTTTTTTCTGATTTCCAGTATGTATTCTCTGAATGTTCTTGCTAGGGTGGTTTTGTTCTGGGCCGTAGGTTTTGTTCTCCCGGTGCTTGAGGGTTTTTAATGATTTGAGGTTGGCGGTTAACCACCTGGGTTTGAGTGCTTATCTCTGAGATGCTCTGAGAGGCACGTTTTGTTGGAGTGAGGGATGTAAGGGCGTTTTAAAGGCAGAAGTCAATGGAGGTCCTTCCTGGAGGGAAGGTGTAGGGAGAGAATTGAGGAGGGAGTTTGCTAGATCTGGGGTGATTATGACTTTATTCCATAGTGGAATGAGACGAGAGGTGGTTGGTGGTGGTCGTGCATGGCCTTGGCCGCCAGCCGCTGTGCTCAGTGGTATGGAGAAGTAAATTGCTGAGTAATCAGTCCATGATAGAGTGCGGGGGACTGGGTAGATATGTTTGTACTGCTGAAGATCGCATAGAGGGTGTGACCTCCCTTGTGCATGGGTGTAATTTTAGGGGGGGACAAGGGTGTTTGTCCCCCCAACTTTCATGGCACACCATTTTGTCCCCATTAATTTGGCTGGGGCACCTTTTCTTCAGAGGTCATGTCCTCCCAACATTTTCAGCAAAGTTACTCCACTGCCTGTGTGGGTGGGTGTGGAGATGTATTGTGTCAGGTTGAGTGATTCTAGATTGTCTGTGAGTGATCGGGTCTTAGCGTTTGAGGGCGAGTCAAACCAGATGGTGAAATCCTCTAAGATGGTAAGTGTTGGATGTAGCTTGAGGTTGGTGGCCAGCGTTTTGCAAACTGTGTCTTCAACGTTTTTATTGCAGCCAGGTAGTCTGTAGATGAGTAGGAAGCCATACGAGGTGAAGGGTGAGAGTTGCATTTTTTCCATGAGGGATTCGTTGTCTGTGTTGTTGTTTGAGGTGTCCTTAATTATTAGTGGAAATTGGTGTTTGTGCAGTATCGCAAGTCCTCCAGCCTTTCGCAATCTGTTCTGGACAGTAAGGTTGTAGCCGGGTGGGAAGACCGTGTGCGCAATGGGCTCGTAATCGTCAGCAAACCAGATCTCAGTGATGAAAAGGATGACTGGGTTTTCTTCTGCGATGAGGTCCGAGATATGGAATTTATTTTTGGAGACTGACCTGGCGTTGATGAGTACGCAGGATAGTTGGTGGGGTGTCCTTGTAGGTGCTGGGCAGGTAGGGTTGTGAGCAGTATGGGGGGTAGAGTGAGGGGGCAAAGAGGTATGCAGACCAGGGTGAGTGGGGAGGTGCAGTGTGGAGAAAGTGGAACAGCAGGAATGGGAGATGATGGGAATAGAGCTAGGACTGGGTTGTGTATGGGTGGGGAGGTTTGGGTCCTATAGTGTGGTGGCAGTGTTTGCGATCTGGGCTGGAGAATGGGTGATGCTAGGAAGGTAATAGGGTGGCCTTGGTCTGGGCATTTCATTGGCTTTTGGACAGCCCTAAGGGGTGTGGGTGAGAGTGGGAGGGGCTGTGGAGCATGGGGGGTCAGACAGAGCTGCTCTTGCTGCGCTGAGACTGGGGTCGCGCGAGTTGGGGGTGCTTTGTTGTTCGGAGAAGGTGTGAGCAGCTGGTGTGGATGAGTGGTTGGTGGTGGGGGTGGTGTGTGACGGTTGTTTTATTTGGGTCACCGGGTGGTCCGGGATGTTCTGGGGGACAATGTTCTCTGCTCCCTCTCCCCATCTTGCCGCTCTTAATTGAGCGCAGCAGGATCTACGTGGGGGGCATAGCAGGTTGGGGTGATCGGGGTTGGTCTGGCAAGGAGGGGGGATAGGTGAGTTGTAATGGTTACTGGTTGATGGGGTGTAGGGTTTGGGTGATGTGCTGCATGTTGGTGGTGGTCGAGTTTGGCTGTGGTGGGTCTCATGAAGCCTACCGGTGCGCCAACGTGCTGCTCTGCTTTGTCCAGTGTGTAGCACGGTGTCTGTCTTGTGGGACGTGTACGGCAGATTATGTGTCTGAGGAGAGGTGCGACACCGAATGGAATACAGCGCTAGATGTGTATACAGCGCTAGATATGTGTACAGCGCTAGATATGTGTACTTACTCGGCCTATCGCATCTGGTCAGGGCAGTGGGCGGGTGAGTCGCCATACCCGATTAGAGAGGGAGGGGCGTGCCTAACAAAGGGTAAGACAGTACTACATTGTAAAGTCTTTTTTTAAATGTTACAATGCTCATTTGTAATGATCAATTTGTTGTCATAATAAGAACGTTACACTTGTCCTAATGAGCAAAGCACGTGATCAAACCCTACATGGAGACTTGGTGTTTTTTCCCCAGGCTTGGGAGGGCCGCTCTATATCTGCCCCCCCACATTGGAAAGGAGGATAAATTTAGTCAACCTGTAGCGTAAAAGACTTTATAGGTGTTTTACCATTGCACATGAGACGGCCGGGCCACGTCTTGCATCCATAATCACGCCATTCCCCATTGGGTAGCCCTTGTTTCTAGCCTTCTCTTAGAATAAACACACCTGGCATCAGGAAGGGATCTTGTTGATCACTGCAGGGATCTACATGTTTAAGAACACTAGCACAATAACATAACTGTGCCGAACGATTGAACCCTGCCGCACTGACCCTTCTGCTGTCTCATCCCGGTGCAAGCCAGCTCTCTGACCTCTCCCTTCTTACACCAGGGTAATCTATATGACAGCGACCCTGCCACCCTCTAGTCCTACCCCACTAAACCCCACCTAACAACCGTAAATACATAATTCCTATACCAGTGCACACACACTCCATTTACTGCTCTCTCTCTACTGACGTGGACTGAGGTCCCGAGGGCGTTCAACCTACAGTGCGTTGAGACCATACCAATGGTGAAAGGCGCTATACAAATGCCTATTAACATAACATAAGATGTGCACAGCATACAATCAACATTCATACAGTAACTGTCTTTATACGCACAGGTCCGCTGCAACCAGCCATTATTTACATTGGGGTCCATAAGGTGTCCTGACCATGGCCACTCTCTAGGAGACAGTACCTGCATCTCAGTTGCTGACCCCCAGAGGCCGGCCCGCGCATTCTCTGGGGGCAGGGGCCAGCTCGTCCACGCTACTGTTGATGCGCACCACACCCACACCCACACCCAAGATTGCACGTGTGAGAAGCACTGCAGAAAATACAAGCAATTTTATAACTGTACAGATGTCATAACTTAAGTAGAATAAGTAATCGTGAAGGCTGGCTATACGTAGTAAATAGACTGCAGGTGGTGCCACCAATATATATATATGTATGTTGAATCTGGACATTCGATGTCACAATTTTAGTAAGCTCAACACGTGTAGAAAGGAGAATTGATAGCTGAGTGTGTATCACAGCAAAGAAATAAGCCGAGGCTCAAAGATGGACCAAAGGAAGACTACTTGGCCTGGTCTCAAAGGCTAAAGCATCCAAAACTTGTTATCAGTCCTTGAAGAACAGTGAATGTGAAATGCTGAGGCATCCCTTGTTAAGTTGCAAAGAGAGAACACCACGAGTGCCAAGTTTCTTTATTCGAGACAATGAAATGCTATAAAATGGGCTGATTCCTGGTCTCCTGTCACATGAGTCCAGGATGGAAATAGAAGTGGGCATACAGTCCAGAACTTTTGATAAGCATATGCTCACACTCCCTTATATTCTCAGAGAAAAGAAGTGACTACAAGGCCAAGTTCAAAGACAGTCTGAATGGCAGAAGGCATGAGAGATGGTGGGCTAATTCGGTGGGGAGGTACGGTCAAGTCCACCCACTAGCACCTGGGGTACCAGTTTATGTACTGCTAGAGAATTTAATGTTCCAGAAGGGTACAGGCGTGCCAACCAATTGTGGAGGGCCATATAATGAAGGGCCTTATAGTTTGAGAGCCAATGATGTATCTTGTTTCTTATAACTGTTGAAGATGACTTGCACTAAGGGAGGGCATACATTGCCCACCTGACTATAGCGACCCAATCACAATCCAATCCCCTATAGAAAGTATATTTAGATACTTCCCTTAGTCCTATCTCAATCCCGCGTAGGTTTTCTTAGCTTGCCATGTAGTATGATGTCACGTATGATGAGATTTTGCTATAAAAGTACTGTATTTTATTAAATGCTTTGAGACTATGCTGCAGTAGCAAGCCTATACACCCGGCAGTAACAACTACCCACCAGGCAGAATAAAAACCTACTCACCCGGCAGTAACAACCCTGCCCACCCTGCAGTAACAACCCTACTCAATCAGCAGAAAAAGCTCTACGTACCCTGCAGTAACAATCCTGTCCACCCTGCAGTAACAATCCTGCACACCCGGCAGCAACAACCCAACCCACCCAGCAGTAACAACCCTGCCCACCCCGCAGTAACAAAGCTACCCACCCGGCAATAACAACTACCCACCCGGCAGAAAAAAAAACTACCCACCCGGCAATAACAACCCTGCCCACCCTGCAGTAACAAGTGCAAGAGTAATTGAACAATGGCATTGAGGGGAATATTGAGCAAAGATCAACGTGAAGTGAGAAAACACAGACAACCAACATTGTCACAAAGTTGTGGGCATATGGCAGCACGGGTCAGGCCGAGGTCTGCCTGCAACCCATATGGCACGGGCGTCAGCCACAAGTATGTATGACAGGTCCCACTTTCACGGATCTGGGAATATGATTAGGACAGGCCCCAATGACACAGGCCTGGGAGAAAAAGTGGGATCAGTAGAAACACTGGGGAAAAAGGGCATTCCTCTTCCTGACCTCGATGTGCACAAAAGCAGACTGCGAGCTTTCCAGTTTATAATTCTCTGTTTGTAACTAAAAAAGCCTATGGCCTGTTATTTTTTCGTAATTTCATGTTGGCTGATTGCCTTATGCTTCTCCGCACCTTATGTGCCTGTGTGGAGCGGAGGACAGGCCTATCCCATTCTCCACCACGCAACGCATGCCAAACAGCTGCCACATTCCCGCGCTCACTTGTCTTCACGCAATGCATGCTGGGCAGCTGCCACAGTGCCGTGCTCACTTCTCTTCAGGCAATGCAGGCCAGGCAGCTGCCACAGTGCCATGCTCACTTCTCTTCATGCAATGCATGCCGGGCAGCTGCCACAGTCCTGCGCTCACTTCTCTTCACGCAATGCATGCTGGGCAGCTGCCACAGTGCCGTGCTCACTTCTCTTCAGGCAATGCATGCCAGGCAGCTGCCACAGTCCCGCACTCACTTCTCTTCATGCAATGCATGCTGGGCAGCTGCCACAGTCCCGCACTCACTTCTCTTCATGCAATGCATGCTGGGCAGCTGCCACAGTCCCGCACTCACTTCGCTTCATGCAATGCATGCCAGGCAGCTGCCACAGTCCTGCGCTCAATTCTCTTCATGCAATGCATGCTGGGCAGCTGCCACAGTGGCATGCTCACTTCTCTTCACGCAATGCATGCTGGGCAGCTGCCACAGTCCCGCACTCACTTCTCTTCACGCAATGCATGCTGGGCAGCTGCTACAGTCCTGCGCTCACTTCTCTTCACGCAAAGCATGCCGGGCAGCTGCCACAGTCCTGCGCTCACTTCTCTTCACGCAAAGCATGCCGGGCAGCTGCCACAGTCCTGCGTTCACTTCTCTTCACGCAATGCATGCTGGGCAGCTGCCACAGTGCCGTGCTCACTTCTCTTCAGGCAATGCAGGCCAGGCAGCTGCCACAGTGCCATGCTCACTTCTCTTCATGCAATGCATGCCGGGCAGCTGCCACAGTCCTGCGCTCACTTCTCTTCACGCAATGCATGCTGGGCAGCTGCCACAGTGCCGTGCTCACTTCTCTTCAGGCAATGCATGCCAGGCAGCTGCCACAGTGCTGTGCTCACTTCTCTTCACGCAATGCATGCTGGGCAGCTGCCACAGTCCCGCGCTCACTTCTCTTCACGCAATGCATGCCGGGCAGCTGCCATAGTCCCGCGCTCACTTCTCTTCACCCGCTGTTTCTACCTGAGCCGCCAAGCTCACATGGCATGGAGTGCCCGTTTTCTGGGCCCAGCCTGACTGGCCCCAGGGTGGACCCTCAGCCTCACAGTCTACCTCCACTGCTTTGCGGGCCACTCTGCTTTGGCGGCCCAGGATGCATATGTTTGCTGGTCCCACCCTGACTGGCCCCAGGGCAGGCCCCAGGGCCGGCCGATGCACCCTCAGGGCATGTTTCTCCAGCTAAACTGCACTGGGCAAGCAGCCTGAGCTTATACTCCATGCCGGGCCCTTATACTATTGCCAATAGGTATGGAGATAGATGATTAGAAGACGCGAAAAGGACTCTGCGTGAGACACGGTTTTGGGCACTACCTTATGTTGAAGGCAACTATTTCGACATAGCCTGCAAGGTCTTGGATGCTAGTCACCTTTAATACCCTTATATGGTGGTTGCGATGAGCACAGTCTAATAATAATATATGGCTCCATGGAATTTCTTTAAATTTGGAGATGGTGAAGAACACACTTGATGGTGACTCTGACCCTACATAATAAAAGACTTTGAACCTTTGGCACACAATATGATTGTCATTTATGGAGTATGGTGATGGTGTTGAAAGTCAGCTAAAGATAGAACATTTAAGTAAACCAGATTATTGTTTTATATTGAATTAGCTCCTGAAGAAGGGGAGGGCATCCCCGAAATGCGTTGAGCAAGAGAAAAAGAATAAAGGAGACACTGATGGTATTTGCATTGAATTTTTGGATTATCACAACAGATTTGAAAATTGCTGTATACTTTCAATATTTGTATTTGAAGAAACTCATAAAGCCAGTTTTTCTGGCATAACGATGTGCATGGGACCGGACGAGCCTTAGATTGGGCCCTCATTCACAGGTCCATGCACACACTCGAATGATACATGCACTGCCAAGTTCCTTGTGCAAGAAGTGTTCCCTAGATGGGGCGTGTGCGAAGTCCGGGGGTCCAACAATGGCCCGCATTTTGTAAATGAAATATTCAAACAGGTTGCTCTTTTATTAGGCAAATAACACATGTTTTCATCTGCTTATCAGCCACAGGCCAATGGTAACTGTGAGAGATCAAACAGACTTCTCAAGGAAAGAATAGTGAAATTGAAGATGACACTGTGACGAAGGGGTGGCTGCATTGTCGGACCATGGGCCTCATTACGGGCCCGGCAGAAACAAAACATAATTACCCGCATGCTACTGTGTCCGTGAAGCACTGCTGCTGGAATCAACGGTTGATTCCATGTTTACCTGCACACGCATTTTAGCTTGCCGGAAATGGTGGTATCGGCACACCAGTAATTCCACCAAACCCCCCCAAAAATCCCAACACCGCCACCCTCGGTACCGGTGACTCCGATTCCAGCACCCCACTCCCAGTCCCACCGGCACCAGTAACATTGGTGCCGTTATTACCGTGACCGGAAATACAGTGTTCGTCGGAGCAGGAAATCAACGGGCAGCCATTAATAAAACACAATCCACTGCATTCCTCTGAGCACAGGAGTGATACCCACATTCAGAGCACAGAAGCAGAGCAAGAGACGTGACATCAAGGGTACCTATAACCCAGAGACGCAAGCCACGCTTCAGCAAGGCTGAGTTGAACATGCTTGCTGACACAATAGTGGAGCATGCTGACAAACTCTTCAGCACTGACCTCAGAAGGCAGGCCCACCTACGAGAAAAAGGCAATCTGGGAGGAGGTGGCCCAGAAGGACACCGCAGTTGGATCAACACCCATGCACTGTTCGTGACTGCCATAAAAGGTGGGATGACCTGTGTCTGAGGGTGTGAAACCTCCTGTCGGCCCAGCGCACCCAGGGCATGGTGTTCCTAACTCCAACCAGGGAGGCTCACCAGGTACACCCACGTCAAGAACACAGAAAAATCGACGAAGAGGGGTCAACTTTTCAGGCTCAAGTAGTGGGTCATCATCGGGTGATCTACTAAGACAACAGGTAAATCAACCTCAGCCAAACTACCCTTATCCACCACCTCAGTTTTTTTCCTTTTTTAGGAGGAGGAGGTTTTGGCAACCAACAATGGGGACACCCACAGTGGGGCCCCCCACCCAGAGGAGGCAGACCTGGCACCCGACCACACCGGAGGAGACTGAGGTATTAACACCTTCTTCTGAAACATTAACGACAACAGTGTTTAACTTGCCAAAATTGAGCTCACTGAAGCACAAAACTCTGTCTTAAATAAAGGATTAACATTTGTCCCGGTCAAACAGACTGATTGGTATGATTTAGAGATGGAGACACGCACTTTCCTATGAAAATTCAGGCTCCGTACCTTTTTCAGAGAACACGAGCAAGACTCACAAGAAGTAATGGTAGACACTGGTCTACATAAACCATCGAACTTTACCCCAACAGACAACCAAGTGCCACCGGAACTCTTAACTTTTGAAAAATGCATCCTTAAAGACCTAGAGAAATTGAAAACCACATAGATGAAATTGAAGTACAACCTCACGTGGAAGGAAAAGCAAGCCCTTTCGCAACTCCAGAACAACAAAGGCATAATAATAAAACCAGCGGATACGGGAGGTGCAATAGTCATTATGTCCATACCCCAAATACGAAAAATGGCACTTGCGATACTGGACGACAGGGAATGTTACTCTATTCTCTGCACCAATCCCACCAAAAGTCTGGAACAAGAGATCTCAGAAACGGTCGATTTTGCAATACAACGGGAGTGGATAACCCAAAAAAAACCAGAATTCCTAATAAGGAAAGGGGGTTGTACTCCCTGTTTCTATGCGTTACCCAAAATCCATAAAGACCCTACAAACTCACCGGGCCGACCAATAGTGTCAGGATGTGGCTCCGTTTTGGAGCCACTGTGTAAATTTGTATATACTTTTCTACAACCCCTGAGTATGCAAACAACCACGTATCTACGTGACAAAAGACACACCATTACCATCATGGAGGGGAAAGCCTTTGAGCCACAAACACAGATCCTAGTTACTATGGACATCAAAGCATTGTATTTTAACATCTCGCAGGATGCGGCTAAATGCGCACACGAATGGCATACAAAGAACCCCCTATAGCAAAGGGTACCTACCAATTTCATTTTGGAATGAATGTCTATAGCATTAAGAAAAAACTTCTTCACCTTCGATGGCCAAATTTACCTACAAAGCAAGGGTACCGTGATGGGAGGTGATTTTGCCCCTAGTATGGTGATATTATACATGCCGAACTTTGAAGAACAATACATGTTATCCCAGACGAATCAGTGGCATGACCAGGTTAGTTCTTGGTACAGATACATCAACGACGTCATCTTCATATGGGCGGGAGAACTGACTCACCTGTTACAATTCTGGGAATGGCTCAATACATGCAATCCGGACATCCACTTCACAATAGAACACATTATCAACCAAATCCCATTTCTGGATCTGATCATTAGACACAAACATTGAACCCTGGAATGTGTTCTGCATCGCAAACCCACAGATCACAATACTTTATTATACCATACCAGCAATCATCCAAGCCACACCAAAGCCAACTTACCATATGGACAATTTTTAAGAATTCGGCGGAACTGCACGTCAAAAGAGGATTTCAAGAAACACTCTAAAGACCTCTCCACCAGACTAAGAACCTGGGGTTATCCAAAATCACTACTAGATCAAGCAGCAAAAAGAGCCATGAACATCAATAGGGACCTCTTGCTAGAACCCCTAAACACAACAAACAACGAATGAGAGGACCGCCTGACATGTGTAATCACCCACGGAACACACACACATCCCAGATGAAGAAAGCGATTCAGAAACATTGGCACATAGCCAGACTGAATCTACCGGATGACACACCACCCCGCTTTGCGTACAGACGGGGCACAAATATTAAAGAAGCCTTGGTGCATTCTCTCTTCCAACCAGACTTGAGACACCAGGCACAAAGAACGCTGGGACCTATGCAAGGGCATTATCCATGTGGCAATTGTGTGGCTTGTAAATTCACCACTAAACTCAAATCATTCAAAATAGGCCAACGTGAATGGTTCCTGCGAGACCTCACGAACTGTAAAAGTGAAAATGTGGTCTACTGCATACAGTGCCCATGTGGCCTCAAATATGTGGGCCAGACAACTCGGGCAGTGAGTCTGAGAATATCAGAACACCGATCCCGGATAAGATGTTAGACCCTAACAGCTCCTTTGGTGACACACTATCTGGAAGCCAGACACTCCCCCAATTATCTACTATGATGGGTCTTGGAGAAGGTAAAAGGAGGACCAGATTTATCTAAGAGCCTAATACACAGAGAATCCAGATGGATACACTGCCTGGACACGTACCATGACGGTCTCAATGAATTCTTCCAACCGACCATTCACTGACCCAAACACATGCAGCATGCCCCTGCACAGAGGGCCCCACATTGGTCCAACAGATGGTAGGGACATGGAACCAATCCTGTGACATTTTTTGTCGACAGACCTATAGCTATGGAACAATTGAATATACTATTCTTATTCATAATTTTTTATGACTAAATTTCTCAGCTGGATGATGGCGATCCTGACTGCAGTAAATGTATGTTTACATAGCACTTTTTGATCATGCCAGAATATTCTAGCGAATTAATACTCAGGATGTTCCATCCCTCTTTAATACAACAAGATAGGCTCCTAAAATACCCTACCCAACACCAGTTCGCTCAATATCTCATTAGAACAAGTATCATCAGACATTACAACACAGAGAGTACAAGCAAGCATATAGTGTTCCCTTGACCCACCGTATGGCGCATACACATGATCTGTTCAATATACGGTACCACGCTTCCCACGGTCGTGATCTTCCGCTCCACCGTACGTGCTCCAAATACTTGGGACACAGCGCTCGCTAAATCTTTGAGCCTCCTCCTGGCTCGAGATTACACATAATTACGTTGCTTTCCAGACCTCAGACCCAGCCACGTAGCTACGGGACAAAAAGCATAGTCAGTTTCCTTGACAACACAGAAGCAGCCAATGACGATGCATGCTCCGACTACGACATTCCGCATGACTTCGCTAAACCAATGGGCTCCACACCGGGTGACGCGGTATCCATAACTACCATTCTGAATCCCCGGAAGCAACACGCCCAGCAAAGACACACTGAAGACGGAGGATGAGGACGATGAGCATGGGAGCTGCGCCTACACAAGCAAGTGTACGGCCATTAACAGAGGTGAGCCAAATACCACATTCCTAACTCAAAATTCAAAGCAATGCACCCGGTTAGAGCTCGGCCACGTTGGGCCACTTGCCCTGCCATGAACGGGGGCGAAGGGGACCGGCATACTCTTCCCAGCACGCGTCACTTCAAAACACGCGGGACACTGCAAGGTTGAGCCAGGATACATACAACCTGTGGTACTTTGCCAAATAAATGGTCCTGGACGCTCACGGCCCCAAATGGTGCTCTCTATATATAAAATCTCACTGTATTGTCTATCCCAGGACAATTTCACCCTTACGCGTTAGACCACCCCCATGTCTTAGACTACCTGAGGGTTACCCACCCACTGAAAACTTGTCTTTATACACACAGATATGGCGCACGAATTAAGGTGATCTACACAAAGAAGAGGTCCCCCAAAAAGCCTGGTTGAAACTACAAGCCACGGGAGAATACCATCTGACACCCTGGGACCTGGAATACAGGTGAATATATATACCCATATATATATCAATCCCTTATGATTTTCCCAACGTGTACAGACATGTCGGGAACCAATTAAACAAACCATGAAGTCCTTTATATCTTCTTCCCTTTTTCTATGTTTTCACCACTTTAGCACCGCCCTAACTAACAGATGGGTGCAACAAAGGAGGATGCAAGATCCCCGACCTTATTTTGAGAAAAAACACAATAGAGTACTGCCTCTCAACTATGATCCTTCCTCTCCAGACCAGTCCAAGGACCTTGGGATTTGGTCACCGACATTTTTGAAATACAGCCGGTAACTTGAGCAAAAATGATTAAGTAATATATATGCCTAATTAATAGCATTCTAAATTGAGGAACACTCACACTTCTGTTTCTCTTATACTTTAAACAGGGTCTATCAACTGGACGCCCTGAAGAAGGTGGTTGTAGAACATTTATGCATAGCCCACCGAAACGTGAACGCACTATAAGCAATATTGAAGATAAATATGGTTGATTGCCCTCTTTTTTCTAGATAGTGTGAAACTTTGACTTTTGACACATAGGCAAACATAAAGATATCTTGTAAGTCCAAAACCCAGACTCCATAGTTCATTCAAATTAGGAGGACAGTGACTGTGGGAATGTATGTAGCTTAGAAGCATCTGTGAAAATACAAAATTGTTTTGGTTTTCGCCTCCATCAATAATTAAGTCACACAACATGTTACATCTGACATGATCTAGGAGATCCTGCACAAGACGAATGTGGATTTTTACTTTACCTTTCTTTCTTTGTATATGTTACTGTAAATATGTTACTGTAAATAATTAGGGTTGCAACATATGATCTTTCTGACTAGGAATTGAGCATCAGAAGATGAATGTGATATGTTGTCTACACTCCATGTATGTGCCATTGTGAATAATTCTTGTTGTACTATACGCTTTGCCTGTTTGATTTTTTCTGCCTTGTTTTTCTGTTTATATATAAAACACATATAATTGTATGTTTGGCTGAGTCGCTTTCATTTTTTTGACTCAGGTAAAATGAGTATATAGAAGTGTGATAAGCCCATCAATAGTTCCCTTGCCCTCAATTGTCTGACGTTAGAAGCAAGGACAAGGAAGGAACAAGATTGTGCCTCACTTAAGTAGAGGAGGGGCACTACCAAAGCACTTTTCGGAGAGGGAACACTCTTTTGGTTTGAAACACAGAAGGTGGCACAACACCCCATCCACCTTCAGCCCTGGGAGGAGACCTGCAGTAGGGTGCTGCACCCCAAATCAATAGAGGGAGCAGAGGTCGGCGCATGGCATCCGAGGAGGCTGGTGAGTATGCGTAACCCCATGTCACATCAACCTCCTTGTCCACCCTGCATACACAAGAGTGGCCAAACACGTCAAGTACATCATGCACAATGCCAGTACAGACCTGCCGGACACCCCCCCTGCAACCTGGTTTCACACATCCACATACACCTTGCCCGCAAACCTCATTCATACCCCACTCACACATAACACAGGCCCCTTGTATCACCCTCACAAGATGCTCCTGCAGGCACTCAAACAATCATCCCCCTGCCACAGCCTAACTTGTGTTGTTACCGTCGTGCTAGCAGAGGCCCAAAGTCACGTCAGTGCCAAGCACCTACACCACCAACAAATGACCTGCCACACACACCAAGGAAACATGTGAGCCCCTCGTCCTATCCACCACGCCCCATGTCGCCAAATCATCACTGATGCAGTAAGTGCCACAGGCAGCAGGCACATGTGTAACACATCCATGGCACAACCAGCCACAACACAATATCATACAGCTTGTGTGCCACTACCATAACACCCTACCCAGAAAACACCAGTACACCATGGAGGAGTCACTGCACACACCATGTAGGCACACCACACATCCACCCGCACAGTATTCCTGACACAATCATATGTGCAACATGCCATGTACAACACCATATCCCTGACACAGCACTGTCATCAAGCATGCAGGTCTGTCTCATCAATCCACACCCATCACTGATGCCATGCTTTTCTGACTCCCTCAGGCACATCATCTGGCAATGAGGTTGGCCAGACAAGTAGATCCAGGGCCACCAGGCCTTGTCGCAGAAGGACCACCACCACCTCAACACAGGACTCCAAAGCCTCAACAGCCAGATGTAAAAGTGCAACCCCATCTGCTTCCCTCCAGTCGCCTCCGATCCCGGTGGCACCTGCAGTCCAGCCGCCTCCAATCCCAGTGGCACCTGGAGCCCAGCCACCTCCAATTCCAGTGGCACCTGCACCCCAGCCACTTCTGATCCCGGTGGCATCTGCACCCCAGCAGCAAGGGCGGGCACAAGGGTGTCCTGATAAAAACACTGGTGACGAAGCTGGAGCCGATACTGTTGACACAGACAACAGCTACGAAGAGGCCATGCCCTACAGTCCCATGTGCCCAATGAGCCTCCAACCTCCACCCTTCTGCAGTGTGAGGGACGTAGAAGGGCAACTGACACGTATGGAGCAACACTAGGATGCTCTGACATCACTTGTACAACAGCACCTTTATCAGGCACAACTGATGCGGGAGAGTGTGCAGGCCAGTTCTAGGCAGAATGCACAGGCACTGGGGTGATGCACACGTGCCATCGTACAAATGTCGCGCTGGGTGAAGGAGAGCAACAGTGTCATGTCCTCAATAGCAGAAACAATGGCCATGTTGCTCCAGGCCTTCCTGGACCGAAGGGCCCTGTCAACTCCACCGGCTCCCTCCACTAGCACCACACTAGGGAGTTCTGTCCAGGGCAGCCCGAGGCATTGCCTGGCGCGGCTGTCTCGGCCTGCACAAAGCCGCACCCCGGAGCATAAAAGGGGCAGCAAATAGACCATGAATCCATGGGTGCCCTGTCTGACAATTTTGCTAATTTACATAGTCATACAGGACAGGATTTGGCCATAGACAGTTTGGTGAGGGGGTGTGGGGAGGGATAGTTGGGGCAGGTGGGAGGGGGGATAGTTGGTGAGGGGGTGTGAGGAGAGAAAGTTGGGGCGTAGGTGGGGGATAGTTGGTGAGGGGGTGTGGGGAGGGATAATTGCGGCGGGGTGGTGGGGGTGTTAGTTATTGAGCCAGTGTGGGGGGTAGTTGGGCTGCCCAGTATCACTAGTATAGCAACTTAACATGTGTACCTAGTTTCTGATCGTAAAATATAGTTGGTGTGGCAAACTGAAATAATGACTGGACATTCATCATTCCGTGTGATTGAATTTATTTTCGTGCAGTGCCCAGCGCCCAGTGCGCAAGGTGGCCTGTGCCACGTGTGTGACAGGTGATTAGAAGTAGTGCTGTATATGTTTGTCCCGTGCAACACGTCCATCCATTCCGTCATGGTGCTGGCCAATGTCCTCATCATCACTGTCATCCTCCACCTCAGGTGGGTGCATGTCCATGTCAGGGGCCAAGGGGATGTTGCGTCTGATGCACATGTCGTGCAAGATGGGACAGGCAAGCACTATCTTTCCAACCTTTTCCGGACTGTATTTCAGTGCTCCCCCCGATCTGTTGAGGCAGCGGAACATTGCCTTCAACAGACCAAATTTCTGTTCCATTGTGCCCCAAGTATGTACAAGGGCATGATTGTATGCCTGCTTGTGGATGCTGTGTAGCTGCCTCACGGGTGTCATCAACCCTGGCGACGAGGGCTAACCAGAAACCCCTGCAAAGGGGCAACAGAAAGTGTAAAATGTAATTCCTCTGTCCATTTCATGTTGGCACAGGCTCTATAGTGTTCATTTCAGTGGACAGACATGCACATGCAATATTTCGTTCAGCTAACATATGTCCTTCATCAGGTGCCTGAAATGCACTATGTCCAAATGCGTGTGGGGTGTACGTTCTGCAGTGGCATTCACTTGGGCCATTCACAGGCAACATGACCTCCGATCTTTGTCGTACCAAAGACAGAAATTGAAAATCTGCATCTTTCATTCTTGTGTTATGAAGGAAAGGTTAACAAGGAGTCCATGTATTAGTGTACTTTTAGATTTGAAATGAGAAGCAAGTGTGATTGTGTGGTTCTAACAGGCAGGGGACATAGACAATTGGTGTGTTGACATAGGCCCTCATTCCGAGCGAGGAGGTAAGAACAGGTACTTTCCGGCATGGCGGAAAGTATGACACCGGCCTGGTGTCAGACCGCTAATTGCGGCCCATTCCGACCTCGCGGACACGTGCTTTCCGCCATGCCGGAAAAGTACCTAGCGGCATGCTGCTACATGACCCGCAAAACCCCCTACCGGAATGCTGCGACACGTACATAACAACACCGCCTTGGAAGCAGCAGCGTCTGTAAATAACGGTGACCGTAATTAACGGATCCCATAAATTACGGTCACCGCAAAACAACGGAATCGAAAATTTCGTCATCGCACAGACACGGGAAGGAGCGCGGCGGCCATCTTTAAAAACACAATCCATTATCATCCTCATCAGGCAGCACCCTTGGGAGCTATCCAAAGTCGGGGAAAGGACCACACAACCAGGAACTATGCCAAAAGCCCCAAAGAAGTCTGCGGACCGGCTCCGCAAGAACAGATTCAGCCCTGAAGAGCTGCAGGCCATGGTGGACTACCTGGCAGAGCATGCTGACATTGTGTTCAGCTCCGACATGCGGAGAGAGTCAGTAATCCGTAAAAAAACATCTGGGCACAAATCGCCCAGAGGGTGAGCGCAGTAGGCACCACCCCCCGCACCCCCAAGGACTGCCGCAAGCGGTGGGATGACTTGCGGGTGTGGGTGCGGGGCCTCCTCTCCGCCAACTAGAGTCAGGCAATGCAGACTGGAGGGGGCCAAAGTTCCCCAGTGAGACTTCAGCCATGGGAGGAGACATGTGCGGCATTGATCGGGACGGAATCGATTGAGGGCGTCAGCGAGATGGAGTGTGGGGCGACGTCGTCTGCCGAAGGAGGTGAGTGTCCAAAGTCAACACTGCCAATGGCAATTGCATGATGTATACTCCCCCAAGGGCCATCAAAGGCACCTTGTGATGTTGCCTTCCCCCCCATCCAACTAATGCAGAGCCAACTGCCACGCAATCAAGGGCCAAGTGCAAGTACATAACGCACATCACTAATTTGCACATCACATCATGCACACTGTGCAGCCGGTTTGGCAGTGTGCCAGCCAGACTGCACATTACCAGGGCAGGATGAGTCACTCCGAAACCTGCGTACATATCATACTCATGCACATGTACCACTGCTGTTGCTACACCCAAAAGGCCACAAACCCCAAATGACTGAAATGTGAATGCAGCCATGTATGCTATTAGGACATCATAAATCACTCATGTTGGCCCTCTCTTCTACCCCCACAGGCACTGATCATGACAGCGGTGAGCCACAGACAAGCCGTACAACCACCTCCATGGGCAGTGGCAGGGTCCGGCGCATTCCAGCACCGAAAATAACACCCACCCCGGCTCCTGAAAGGTCAGTGGAGGCTGCACCACCCCAATCCCTCCCAGCATCTGCACCTGCCACAATGGCCACCCCAAAGTCAGCAGAGTCCAGTATTGCTGGGGAGGTTGCAGCTACGGGCCCCGAGGAGAATGTGGACAGCCCTTCATCCATCTGTGGGGCGTCCGAGGAGGAATTTTACTCCACAGTCCACACCCCCAAGCGCAGCAATGTCCCCCTGGCATCATGCAGTGACTCTGGGGATCCTGAAACACCTGGCCGTAGTGCTCCAAAAGACACACAGGGATACGATGATCGTGGCCCAAGTTCACCAGTCCAGTCCATGCCAGAGCACGTAGGGCCAAGTCACTCCAGTGATGAACACCCATCATCTGATGCACGTTGTGCAACTCAGCTGACTGACCTCATCACTGTGTTCATGGAGGACAACCGCCAGGCCAGGGTGGAATGGCTAAATGAACTCTGGGAAATGCGTCAGGCAGTCACTGAGAGCACTAACAGGTTGTGTGACGTCCTAGGACGCATAGCTGATGACCTTGAGGCTGCACATTCCAATCCGCAGCATCAGCAGGAGGACACGGCCACATCCAGTCGTGACACACCGGCAACTCCTCCGTGATGCACTCTGCGTTCCATGCGGCGCCGGGACATGCCTCCCCCGGGCCCTGGGTGCATGCATTAATCGTCACTGCTGCCACATGTGGCCTTAATGCACTACATTGGAGTACTGTTGTGGAGTTGGGGGGAGGGGGGAGTGGGGTGAGGGTTTGTTGTGGAGTTGGAGGGAGGGGTCAAGGGGGAGGGGGGTGAGGGTTTGTTGTGAAGTTGGGGGGAGGGGGTGAGGGTTTGTTGTGGAGTTGGGGGGGAGGGGGGTGAGGGTTTGTTGTGGAGTTGGGGGGAGGTGGTTGGGCGGGTGGAGGGATTGTATACACTCATCCATTCAAAATTTAAATACACCTTTGGAGTTGCAAAGTTTAACCTGTGTGGACATTCATCATTCAGCATGTGTATCATGACGTCTGACAGTGCATGGTCTACAAGTATACACACACCCAGGGCCCTGTGTGCCCATATAATGCCAGCCTCTGCTGTCTTGTGTTTTGGTTATTATGTCCAAACGTTGTAAGCCACACGACATGTCCCTCCCATGCACCGCCTCCATGATGCTGTCTTGCCCCTTCCTCCTCCTCCTTCACTCAATCTTCATCTGGTACTAGCAGTCCCATGTCAGGGGACAGAGCCACATTCCAAGGGATGCACGATTTGTTGAGCTGTACATATGACATGGGGGTCTTGGACAGCACATTGCAGTAGATGGGCCCCCCACCAGTCCAGCTTCGGCAACTCATATGTGCCTATTGCAGGTCAGGTGGCTGCTTCATCTCCACGCATGCACGGGTATGGCCATTATAATAGGGCTCCCTGGGCCTGGTCTGTGGGTTTCTGACAGCGGTCCGGTACCATGGTGTCAAGGGACAGCCGGCAACACCTGCATGTGTAGCCAATTTAGGTAAGTGTCTGAACTGTCATGTAGGGGAACTGTTCTTGCTTGCCTTGCTTTCCGTCTGCACGTTGGGGGAATGGTATTGCTTGTGGTTGTGATCCGCCACACGCATGCCGTGCAGGTCAACCTAATCCACGTGGGTGCTGTCAGGGGCACCCATGTCATTTGGCATGCCTGCCAATGCATGGGAGCCAGCTTTTGTGTCATATATCTCCTGGGTAGTCCTTGTTAGGGATGTGTAGCCCCTTGTGTGCCTGAGGAGGTGCTCCAGCACTTTGTTCTGCGTTTGTATACTGGACGGTTGTGACATGCCATGCATGGGTCCAACTGTGTGCTGATAGGTGCCTGTGGCATGGGTGTGGGGCACAGGCACCCCCTGCAATTGTGCCGGGAGAGTGGTGTGTATTTGTATGCTGCTCACTTATCTAGTAATTTAGCCACCAGATTATGGTGGCGAGGCTGTCGCATTCTAGCGGGTAGGGGTTGTGTGTCTGCTCAGGGGTTTCCTTGAGGTACAGGACCTGCTGCGTGGGAATGGGGGCTGCAGGGGGGGTGGCAGAGGCTGCACTGGTGCTGCATGCTGGGCCTGTCTCCCCCTCCTTCTCACCTTGTGTCTCCTCAGCGGGAAGCCTGGTGTTTTTGGTGTAGTTCTAGTGGTTGTGACCTTGCTGGCAGGGCCTCCTGCCTCATGTGCTGCTACCACTATTGGTCTTTTCTTGGTGTGGGAGGGGGTGTGTGGGTGTGGTCCTTTTGTGCTGTGGCACACTCCATTGCCTCCACCTGTGCTGATTGTGTGCACCTGTGGCTCTGTGGACCACTGCTCAGGGTTCTTTACTCCTTCTCTGAGATGCCTGTGTGTACTCCATGCCGGTAAGCGACTTTACGGCCTTAATGAGGCTGTTATTTACGTGTGCTCCATACTTGTGATCAGCTCCGGCATGGTGGGACCCAAGACCGGTATTTACAGCATCGTAGATTACGGTGCCGTAAATAGCGGTCTGACCGGTCGGAATGGCCCCTAGCGGTAAGCGATGCCGATAATCCTTCACCGGCATTGTTTTTCCCTTTACTCCAACCTCGGAATTACCCCCATACACTGTTACGCGGGTGGGTGCAGTATTGTTCTGTCTGTCCATCAGGTGTTGTGTGTATGCTTGACTGTGTTGTTGCTTCTGTTTTGGTGCATTTTGGTACATGTTGTTTTCTTGTTTATAGTTGTACAGAATAGCTGCTCTCATACATGCACTGGATCGATTTCTAAAATTGTGGCACGCCTGTGAAGGCCTTGTAGTCAGGCATGATAGGACTGTGTAACAGCTTCAGTCACACCTGTACACTTTCATGTTTGATACACGCACAACACAAAGTAGATACTTCTCCTCTTTCATTTAGTGACTGTACGTGTAGTACTCATGGCTTGAATCCTGACAATGAGTCATATTCATAGCAACCATTCCCCTTCACACTCCATATCCTGCATATGTTCCCTTTCATGGTGTTTATGTTATTTAAGGAGCACAGGTAAGTGGGATGTAAAATGGAATGAAGCATTCAATGTGCACAGCCACTGGTGATGTGTGTTAGACATGGGCCCCAATTCAAATGTGATCATGGCCTTGTAGTTCGACTCATCCAGCAGCCAGGTACATTATGCTGCTTCATGTCCCCCCACCGCCTCCCCAATTCAACTGTGCTCATGGCCTTGTAGTTGGACTCACCCAGAAGCCAGGTACATTATGCTGTTTCATGCCCCCTACCCCCAACCCCCAATTCAAATGTGCTCATGGCCTTGTAGTTGGATTCACCCAGCAGCCAGGTACACTATGCTGTTTCATGCCCCCCACCCCCCAATTCAATTGTGATCATGGCCTTGTACTTGGACTCACACAACATCCAGATACACTATGCTGTTTCATGCCCCCCACGCCCCAATTCAAATGTGATCATGGCCTTGCAGTTGGACTCACACGGCAGCCAGCTACACTATGTTGTTATATGCCCCTCACCCCCACCTCCCAATTCAAATGTGATCATGACCTTGTAGTTAGACTCACCCAGCAGCCAGGTATGCTGTCCACCGTGACGTGCCATGTACCAAGGCAGTGTGGAGTTGCGCAGCACCATGGAGTGGAACTGGGAAATCTTTCACAGCAATGGGTGATGATGTGGAGGGCATCACACACCATCTGCACGTTCAGTGAATGATAAGGTTTTCTATTGCAGTACACAGCGTCCACAGCATGCCTGGCCGCCAGCTCCACATGTGTGCAGTCCAAGGCTCCAATGACGTTTGGAATGCCTGCAAGGGCATGGATTTTCGTGACATTGACCTGGTCTGCTGTTCTGGTTAGACTGATGTGGCCTCGGACGTGACGCAGTAGTACATCAATGACCTGGAACAGGACACATGAAAAACAGGGTTGCGATATCCCATGCAAATCTTCAACTGTGTGCTGGCATGTGCCTGTGGCAAGGAAGTGTGGCACAGACACTACCTTGAGCAAGGGGGGCGATGGCTGTGCGCATATTTATGAGGCTGACCAGGTCGTCATGGATCAGGTCCACTATATAAATGATGGTGTCCCTGTCTAGCCGGTACAGAGTGTGGATCTGCCTTTTGCTCAGGTTTAATGGTGTGGCCCTTAACCGAGGGATTGGTGGCTGTCTGCGTAGTGCAACCGGCTGGACAATGGGGTTTTGCTGGGTCATGATGGCCCTCGTTCTCCTCAAGCACATGCGCTGCATCCTCTGCCTCACTGCCTCTCCAAGTAATAGCCCTGCAGGCATGGCCTCCAGCTCCAGTACTGCTACTGCTAGCATTGTGATGTTGTAAGGGGTGTTGGAGCGGTCCTTTTGTGGTCTAGAACTGCTGATTTGTACCACCTGTGCTGATTTTCAGCATCTGTAGCATGTTTCTACACACATGAATCTACTTAACGCCTGGTCCGCGATGCCAGTGTTTCCGGCATCAATTTCAGGTTTATACCGGCATGTCCATGCTGGTAATTGCATGTCCGTCCTGCTCGTAATGTGCATGGCGGTATCGCAGGCATGGCTGTCCCGTCACTCTGCAGATACTGGCAATGGTGTTGCTGGATGCGGTGGATCACTTACGGTGCTGGTGTTACTGGCATCGCTACCCAGACTATGCCAGTCCAGAAAAAAAGTGCCAGTACGGAACTACTGTCACCGTTGTTTACGGACCGGCATCCTTGTAATGAGGCCCCATTGCTTTGTTCGCACTGAGAAGCCAGCCCCGGTTCAGATCACCACCGGACTCCCCATGAGTTGATGACTGGGCACCACATTAGAATACCCATTGCTCCTCCCACTAGAATAGAAACTGATGCCCACAGTGTAGCGAAGGCTTTAGGTGGTGCGATGCATGATTATTTGAAAAATATGAGCATCATTGTTTCTTTCATTTCTCAACAGATCCAGCGGCGGAGGGAAGGGTCGAAGAAGATTGAGGAAGACACCCCAACTGGTGATCTGAGTAAACTATTAAAGCAGCCTAGTGTGCACCCAGGGGAACAGCTGCTAGCACAAAAGTGTGTGCGCACTTGGAATAAGACCCGCTTTGAAGAACCGTACCTAATGACGGAGGTTACACCCACAACGGTCAAATTAAAGAATAGAAGAGCCTGGCTGCACCTGAATGACACAAAGCTCTACAAAGGAGAGACCTCGACCCCCCAGACAACTGCTGACTGCGAAGCAAGAGGGGTTCCGTGCATGCCGACCAAATCGTCTACCAAAGGCAAAGACAAAGAATCAACGGAAGAAGAAAAATATTCTGGAACGAATAAACACTTCCTAAAGCTTAGCAGGAAGTGAATGGGCTTGCTGCAGTTCCAGAATTTCTATTCAGCTGAACTAAAGACAGATAATACATCAGGAATAAGAGACAAAGATTGCACAGTATGTTTTACACAATCTGAAACATTACAGGATTTCAGAATAATCTTTAGTGAAGAAAAAGGGACAATGTGCCAGAAACAAAGCAATAACGTATATACATATATCACGTCATGTTGCCTATAACTGTAACATTGCGCACATTTCTGCATGCTCTTTTAACCTATATTCTCAAGTCTTACCCAGCTTTAGTAAGACAAGACGTGGATACAGTTATATTTTGGGGGAATCTTTAAAACGGCCCTATCATTCTCTGAGTTATTATTGCAATTACCTGTCAATATATGTTGTAAAAAGAGAGGAACTCCACACATGTGACCTAAACACACATTGAAAGAGAAAGACAATGAGAATGTTTCAGAATAAAAGAAATGCCAGGCCAGTGAGTAGACCAATGAGTTCCTGTGGATCAATGCTTATATTGTCGTTCTGTACAATGATGTGTCTATTCTTCCTCTTTATTACGGCTTTTCAACAGTTGATTCTTAATAATACAGATGAACTACTAAGTGATGATGTTTCTAAAGTTATCCCTAGTAACAGAACAATGTTTTCCCTAATGTTTCTGAATAAATTGTTCGAGCAAAAAGAGATGCTGCAAAAGATAACGAGGATATAAACTCATATCTTGATAATTCGGCCCATTTACAGAATAACATGTGGTATCAGCACATGAAGGAGGTGGGAGAGAGAACGTCAGATGAAAGCTGTTATGTGTGTTCTCTCATCCGGTATGCCATGAACGCAGCCAGAACATTAATTGCACAATCAATGGACAACGAGATACATGGACAAGCAAGATGCTTATATATTCATCCCTGACTGGAGAATAAGTAAAGGGTGTTAAAATAAAGAGGCTGGGATGTTCAGACATACAGGAAATATCAGGAGTGCAAGGATGCTGTGGGAGACCTCAGTTATTGGTATATGGACAAGTTTCCACAAGCACAGGATGGGAAGAGGGGATGTTATCTTGCACTGCACACGTATTAAAGAAGGAACCAGTAATCATAGTGCAAATAGTAAATGGCATGGCCTAAAGTCACGGGCTAAGTATTCTAAGCTGCTAACAAGGGTTGACAATGAAGCAGGACTGGTGTCTATAATACCTATACAGAATGTGACACCATGCTTCAGGAACAAAGGCCATCTTCTAGTTGGAGAAAATAAAGGATGCAAACAGGTACTCGAAGTACCAAGCATGAATTGTGGAACTGCAATGCTGATGGACCAATATTGGGCCTGTGGATCCAGAGCTTGTATGCAGCTGCCTAAGAATTAGGGAGGAAGATGCTCTATAATAATCATACATGTTCCTGCCTTGGTAATTCCCCAAAGTGATCTTCAGATTGAAAGCTTTCCAAAAATGGATGCACACAAGCAAAAGAAGAGGTCAGTTACCCTCTTTTGATGAAAAGACAGAACAATTTCTCAGCAAAATCAATAAAAGCTTATGACACCCTTCCAGGTGAGCATAAACTATTTGGCAAGATGGCAATGATACTTACATCTATATTCTTGCCAGGACTCCAGACTGCAGTGAATGCCAAGTGGTTACAAATCACCAGATGAGAGCTGCTACAGACAATCCACACAACTATAAAAGGATTCAATGCGATTCGAGAAGAATTAAGGGCCATTCTCTTGATGACACTCCAGAAAAGGTATGTCCTGGACTTGATTACAGCAATGGAAGGTGACGTGTGCACCAATATCGGACCATCTTGCTGTACATTCATACCTTCCCATGATGGAGAAAGTGGAACCCTGACAGAAGCAATAACTATGCTGACAACCCTGCATACGAAAATGGAAAAAGAAGTAGACGAGAATGAAAGAGATGACTGGTTCAGCTCCATGTTTTCATGGATTCCAACCTGGGTGGCCAATGCTTTTAAACTAATAGGAGGCATACTAGTGTTGGCATTGCTAGGATTCTACATTGTGAGAATCATCATTGGACAATGTCAAAAGAGAAGACAGCAACGAAAGCTATTGGGATAAAGATAATTATCCATATAAATGCTGAAACTTCTGAACACATGCAAAACGAGAGTAGTACCTGTAAGAATATAAAAGGAAGTCCCCTGGGCCCCCAGGAATGAAATTCCATTACCCTTAGAATCACAAGAAATATATACGATGTTGGGTATTCTGTCCACCATCCGGGAATGCTGCTACATAACCTGGAGTGTGGATAAACATACAAAGAATGCAGATCACCGAAGAGGGGTGACAAAGATATGGATCCCAAAGAAGCCACAATGTGAAGAGAAGGAGGAGAAGATTGAGGAGGTGGTCGAAGACTTGACCAGAGAAGGGCAATGTAGAGGAGGAGATTACATCATCTTTAGTGCCCGCTTCATCACCTCCATCATACTGGAAGCAAAACTGGAAGACTCTGTTCATGGCAGCAAGTATCATCTCAATACCACACCAAATATATGAGAGATGTTATGCACTCAGACAACCATATCGAATGTACCCTCACAATGAAGTGGTGGAAGGATATCGGCATATACCATCAGACATAGAAGAGCTGTATGTTGTATGTTGGTACGTGTGGAATGTTTATGTGCATGTAATTTGAGTCAGGTAGACTCTCATCACAGAAGTGCCTTTATTTCTATTTCTGAACTACATAGTAATTCTTAGTGACTTCAGATCTTAGTAATCAATTGCTACAGTATTTGCATTGTTGATCCTCAAGATATTCCATCTGTTTCACACAGCAGAAACAGCACACCATCACGTGATTTAAAACTGCTTTGCCATTCCTTTCCTTTCTTTTCACGGCCACATGCTAACATCTATTTCTGCAGTGCCCTGAGATCTGCGGTGCCCCGACATTTATCGATCTCCCTTCCACAGAGGTTCGCTTGCCAGGCTTGCACATGTAGTTCCCTTGAACTACCTTTCCCAATATCCTGTTCTTGTTGAAGATTCTGGAGAAGGTGGCGTTGATGCTGCTTGACCTGTCCTCTGCTTTTGACGTGGTGGACCACAAAATACTGGTGCAGAGGCTTTGTGACACAGTCTTCATTTCCCCCGAAGAAGCCTCTTGGGTCAACTCCTTTTTCTCAGGATGACTGGCGAAGGTCTTCCACAATGATGCCATGGCCAATAACTACCCGGTCTTATGTGGAGTACCACATAGGGGCGTGTATTTCACCTATACTTTTTAACATCTATACCATCCCCCTTTTTGAAGAGCTGGAAGAAGAAGGAACCCTGTAGGGGAACTATGCAGACAACACTCAGTGTCTTACTACCCTTTCCGGCGACCATAGCAAAGACACACTCACGGTTAACGATATCTATAAGCAGATCGGATCATGGATGGAGGACAATGGTCTCACAATTAACGCACAAAAAACAGAATTGTTGATTGCATGCATGGCCACCCAGTTAAGGAAACTCAGGAACTAATACCAAGCTTTTAACATCACAGGCTGCAGCATAAAAAACACTCCCCAAAGTCAAAACTCTGCGCATAGTCCTAGACCAGGAATGATCTATGACAGCACAGCACGGCCTACTACCTAAAACTGTTAGAACAAATCCAATCTTTCCTCAGTCGGACAAATTGTGCTACCATTGCTAGGGCAATCATTGGTGCTCAAATTGATTATTGGACGAGCTTTCTCCAGGGAACCTATAATGTTGAGATGGCCCGCATTCAGGTTGTCCAAAACAATGCCATGAGAGTGGTGGAAGGCCTAAAGAGATCAGATCATATCTCTAACGCCAGGAGGGCCATTCACTGGCTTCTGGTGGAAGGGAGAGTGACCTATTGGACCCACTGCGTCACATACAGACGTCTCCATTGGAAAAGTCCCAGCTACCTTGCAGAGAGACTAGAATGTCTGCCGGCTCATTCCCCAAATCTGGGATAATTCCTGCACACGGCACCTAGACACTGGAACGACCTGCCCCCTGACTTAACAGCCTGCCCGAGCTTTGGAAAATTCAAACACAAACTCAAAACTGTTCTCTTACTTGAACCCCTCTGCCTGATCCTTAAATAGTCTTTTTGTGTTTGGTTTCATGTCCTGTTCCCTATGCTATTATGCTCACAGGCCCTGTCTACACGCATTACAAACCAAAAGAAAAAATTCCCAACACTGTTTGATAGGCGCTCCAAAATAAGTCTTTTATTTGTTGTATTCTTTGAAAATACATTTTGCTCTTGTGTTTATTCAAAGAGAAAAAAAACAATAGTTATTGTCCTATACACGTGTTTCCCCACTTATATTCAGTGGTTCATCAGGAGGTAATTATGAATGTTTTAGCTGTTGTGAACAAGAAAAAGAAAAGAAAAGAAGAGAGAGAGAGAATTCAATATTTTGAAAAGGGAGAAGTTCTACATCTTCTCAGTTGATATCTTTACAGTTACAAAGGTACTTTAGGATACTGATCACTTGGGTAACTTAACCCTGTGGGCATTTAAACAGTTTGAATAAATCCCATATTGCATATTTGTCAAAAATATATATGCTGTTATGAAATTCTGTTTATAGTGTTCCTCAATCAATAGGTAATTTAGAAATGCAGACTCTAAATGTTCAGACAGTGATATTTTAAAGGAATGAATTCTTACTTTATCAGAAATGAATTAAGTACTTCTTTGTTGTAAATGGAATCAAAAATGTCCTGTGTTGCTTTATAAGTGTATCTTATAATATGCTGGAGTGTTCCTTCATTGCTGATCATGGGCAGTTCCTTAAAGTTGTAAAAGAAAAAGACTGCTTTAGAATGATTGGTAATTACCCACTATTATTTCACAAAAATATTTATATTGTGAAAGAGCTGAGGCTTCTGAAAGCAAACCGTGCCTAAAAAAATCCTACCTGGATTCCTCCTTTTGTTCGATTGCACTGGATTCTGTTCTGAAACGGGAACTGCTAGTTTTTAGTGATCTAATATGGCCGCTATTTAAATGCGGTGAATGACGATGTGACGTCATTCGTGAGGTCATGTGATCACGTGATGAACGTGATCTTGTTAACCACTCCATACTGGAGTGGTTTTTCGGGCCGTGTTTGAATTAGCATATGCTAATTCTTTTTCGGTGATGTCTTAAAGTACAAAAATGTCCCGTGAACGCATTTAGCATTCCATGAAAAAATGGTTAATGGAGCTGTGATTGACCACCTTTTGAGTGAAATATTCCATTAACAAATGTTACGTGATCGCGTGATATGCGCAATCTTGTTTCCCACTCCATATTGGAATGGTTTTACGAGCCATCATTGCCATGACATACGCAGCTTCTAATGGGTGAAAACTGCGAGTAAATAGTGTCAAATGTTTAATAAAACAGGTGAACCAAAAAACGGGACAAGTTACGTTTTTTCTTCTTCATGCATAAAACGCTGAGGTTTAAATTTTGGACAGCCGGCTAATTCTTTATGTGGAATGCCGTATCACTGTGACGTCTGCCTGTCGGTGTGATTTATTAAGTTGTGTGATGATCGTTATATCTACAATGAAAAAAAGTGTGCCATGCCTTACATTTAAAGGAGCATAAACAGAGTAAAGGGTCAATCCTATCTGTTGATAATAATTAAATGGATGGTATTCTTGAGTGAGTAACACAAATAGAAATAATATAGCACATTTCTGCAGTATCATAATTTATGGTTAAACATTAACTGTACATGCAGGACATACATCATTGGATGTGTATGGATATCTGGAACAGAAAATTGATTATACAAAATAAATCGATTATAAAAAATGGCAAAGTTCATGGTCTGCGTTCAGACCAGTATTGGTGCTATCCATACAAAAAAATCCAGTGTGCTTCCCTTTTGCGTAAATGTTTTTCCCTGTTTCCCCCTCTGTTTGAGAGGGTTACTTGTTCTATACCAAAACATCTCATCATGGAGATGTCTTCCGGTCTATGTTTCTCTTGGAAATGTTTGCTCAAGGGATAACTTATGTCACGTAATTTAATTGTCCGAATGTGTTCATATATTCTTGTCTTGAGAGGTTTGATGGTGCTTCCATGTAAGTTTTAGCACATGTACACTTGATGGCATACACTATGAATTTCGAATTAAAATTGACGAAATCTTTTATTTTGTAGGTTGAGCCATCTACTTTTACACATTCCTTGGGTCCATTTATGGCATAATTACACATGTTGCATGTTCCGCATTTGTAGAATCCTTGTGAGCTTTCTGTTGCCCATAATTGGTGTTGCCCTTTGGTTTTCTGATGCTCAACAAAATGGGATGGACATAAAATGTTTTTCAGATTTGGTGTCTTTCTGTAGGTGAGGCATGGAGATATAGGTAATTGTGGTCTCAAGTCCTGACCTATGGTTAGTATGTTCCAATGTTTGTTGAGAATTTTCCTCAGAGAGGTTGCCTCTGCATTGTAGGTTGTGATGAATCTTAAAGTTTGTTTGCTCGCATTGCCTGTTTTATTTAGTTTTCGAGATTTGTAGTTCAAAAGATCCATTATGTTGCGTACTTGACTTTTATTTATCGCTGTTGTTAACAGATCCCTTTGGTATCCTCTTTCCAGAAATTAGTTTTGGGCAGCTTTCTGATGTTTAAGCATTTCATGATTTTCAGTACAGTGAGGTGCATGATGGCTTGCTGCGTGCAGGATGCTGTTTCCTGCAGTTGGTTTCGTGTATAAAGTTGTGTTGATCTTGTTATTGCAGATATATAGTTCTTAATCCAGGAAGTGGATTTTGGTGATACTTTCTTCCATCGTTAGTTGTAAATTGTACTGATTGTTGTTTAGGTAGTGGTGGTATTCACTCAGTGATTGTTTGTCGCCTTTCCATATAACTAAAATGTCGTCTATGAATCTGCTCCAATAGACAATCCAATTTGATTCACAGAAAGATTTATGCTGCCATGCATGATGTAATTCAAATGCACCCATATATAGGTTTGCATAGGCTGGTGCAAATTTGGCCGCCATTGCTGTTCCTCTTTTTTTTGCTTGTAAATATCTCCATTGAATAGAAAGATGTTGTTGATGAGCGTAAAGTTTAACATTTCTAACATCATTTCATTTTGGTTTTTGTATGATAAACTCTTTAGTTGTTTCCATTCCTTTTTGGTGGAGAATGCTGGTGTATAGACTGGTCACGTCAAAAGTTACTTATCTGAAATTTTGTTCCCATTCTATTAGTTCCAACTGGTTGATGACGTCTGTTGTGTCTTTGATGAAGGAGGCGAGGTTGGCAGCCAAAGGTTGTAAGTGTTTGTCAATATAAGATAAGATTGGTTCAGTTAGAGAGCCAATGCTGTTTATTATTGGTCTGTTAGGTGGAAGTTAATGATGTTCTTTATGAATTTTAGGTAAGAGGTAGATGCTTGCTAGTATCGGATGTTGGTTATTCATGTAATTATATTCTTCTTCCGTTAGGAGATGTTCTTCAAAGTAGTGTTTGTTAAGTTGCTGCCATTCAATGATAAGGCTGGGAAGAGGATTGTTGGTGAGTTTCACATAAGTTTTTTGCCATGCAAGTGCTTGGCAGCCATCTTGATATAATCTGTTGTATTCAGCAAAACAATGTTTCCTCCTTTATCTGCTTGTTTTATAACCACTGATTCATCCTTCTGTATATCAATAAGAGATTCTCTTTCCTTGGTTGTTAAATTGTAATGTTGGTTGGTATGTTTAGATGATTTGAGGTACAGTGATACTAGATCCTCTGATGCTACCTTTTCAAAGAGGTGTATGACATTTTCACTGTATAGATGTGGATAAAATGTTGATTTTGGTTTCAAGTTGGTTGTTTCACTAAGATCCATGGTGATGCCCAGATCATCCGGGAGCGTTTCTAAAGTATGTATATTGTCTTGTTCCGGAAGGCTTTACAGATTTACTGTTTGTATTGAATGAGCAATGGATAGGTCTGAAGGGACAGGTTCCTCTTCTGTTCTGCTTTTTGGTGGTTTGAAGCTAGTAGCAAAATATTTCTTCAGTTTTAAATTTCTGCTGAACTTAAATAAGTCCACTCTGGTTTGGAAATAGTCAATTTTATGTGTAGGACAAAAGGATAAACCTTTCTTTAGGGCAGAGCACAATGATGTTGAACATATGCGCATTACAAATAAATAAATTTAAAAAATAAAAGTGCATACAGATGAGAGTGAAGTGATGTCATAAAGGGAAGACACAATGGCGCACAGAAAGGATATAAGAATACTTAAAGCATGAAGGTGTAATCCAAGTAACCAAGTAATCAAATATAAATAGATGAAGAAATCATCTATGCTGAGAAGACAAGTGAGACGAAGCTTGATGAATGTATGTACGCAGGAAGGCAAGGTAGATGAGTTACATAGAAGCTTACTGCAGTAGAAACTATAACATGAGGAAAGCAGCCATGATGGAAAGATGGACGTCGGATTGTGTCAAAACTACCTCAGAGACAAACCAGGGATGGAGATCAGAGACGCTGCAGAAAACAGCTTCATGCGAGGAACAAAGAATATCTGTTTACCAAGACTAAGGATGACACACAACAACATCATTGGAAAGCACAAAGGGAATTAACCAGGATAAGCTATGAATGAAGGGCACATTTCTCTTAGATTAAGCAGAAGCGAAAACATCTGCAACTGCCAAGTATTGGATAAACAAAAGTGCAGAAAGCACAAGTAAGACGGAGCAACCAAGTCTCTAGAGGCTAAGAAGAGTAATGGCACCCAGCATAAATAAATCAAATAGCAGTCTATTGACACGTGATTCAAGACTCGAAAATAAGGTCTATTCATTAAGCCTCAGACAAAGATGGTGGTGTACCCTGACCCCCTTAAAAATCCCAGAGAAGGAACCAGCAAAGTCAACCACAAAGAAGGCGTCTGGGCTCATGGCCTAGCTGATGAGAAATGGTAGGCTAATTGACCAAAGTGGGCAGTGGTCTGACATTGGTCTCTTCCCCTGGGTTTCGTTCCATTCACGTGCTGATTGCGAGCCCAATATCCAAGGTTGGGAGAGTATGCCAACCAAACATTAGTGGCTATGGGGTGGCATGCTATACAGCGTTGCAATAGCCAATCCGCTGTTATTATTTTTCATAATCAGTATTATACATTTTTAGAGGAAGTTCTAGGCGTGCCTACCAGATAAGGGGCAGCCACTCATGTTATTAACACTTATACATATTATAGGTATATATGTTCCCCTAACCATTCCCTCCCCACGATAGGTTTTACTGTTTTCCACGTAGGGTGACGTCATAGCTGACGCACTTTGAGGTATAAAACTTTTGTGTAAATAGAACTTTGATGAGAGTGAGTGATCTGCCTTTTGCATGGCCACCAGATGTCCCTACTTCATTTCAGATGATAATGAAGTTGCACTTTGCCATAGTCTGTGAGTCTGTCCGGTTGGTTCCATGTGTTAAAATCGCTGCAAAAATAGCTGTGGACGCAAAATATTGCGGCAAAAAGGCTGTGGTTTTCCCACCGCAATCCATTTAAAGGATCCGGGGGACACCCCTGCAACCCCTGGACCCATTACACCATTTAAGGGAAGCGGGGACACCCCCGCAACCCCCGCTCCCCTTAAATGTTATAATGGGGTACACCTTTACCGGTTTGCACAGGTGACATTTTTGCAATGATTTTATCACTGCACATCGTCCGTTTATGTGTATTGCAATTTTTGTACAGACAACATTTTTGCCGTGATTTTATCACTGCATACCGCTGGCGCAGGGGGTGTTGATGTATTACCCAGCATTTACTTTTACCAAAAGACTTCACTACACCCTTGCCTGAGGTGGTGCGGTTTCATTCCATGCCCACGCAAGACCTGCTCTGGGTCAACACACACAACCAGGCCTAGTGGGTTTAATGATTCGCTTTCGCTCTTACTTTTATCCCTGATACATTCTAAGAACTCACTTCTAGAAGAGGTCATTCCTGGCGCCAGTATCTTGTGGACTCTCGTGATTAATATGTGCAAAGGTTTTTCCAGGCAAGTATGACCCCAACAGACAGGGAGAGACATTGCGTACACATCGGTTTAATAATGTTCTCTTTGGGAACCACAGTATCATATATCATCAATGAAAGTTACCCAAGGTTAGCAGCCTATCGTCAGATTTAATGTGTTTAATAACAAAGTAAAGAATTGTTTAGACAAAATATCTTTTAGGTTTAATTAAAATGACAAACATCAAATTTAACATCAATCCAAAAATAGTAACAAGAATAAATGAACAAGCAATCATGTATGCAGTGATTTACAAAATTAGTCCGTAACACAACATCTCCAACAATCTATCAAAAAAGAATACATTTCCAAAGAAACGCTTAATTTCATCAACCTACACTCACTCAGAATGGATGAAGCAGGATTCATTTCAAAACTGTCATTTAGTGCATGTGGTTACAATAAAACCACTAACTGATTGTTAAAAGCACCCGCCATCTAAATGCTATTTTGGTTTTCAGCCAATTTATGTTTCGGCCCAGTTGGCTCTTTTTTTCATGACCCGGCCTTCACCAGGACGCTTATATTTAAGGTGAAAGGCTAAACAGATGATGAATCTGTAAATGTATTCAATACAAAATATTTCTAAGCACATTCATCAATGAATATTGAACCGTATATAGAAGTTAACGGATGAATCCTGGTAAGTGTTGTCACAGTGTGTTTTACGGTCAGGATTTCAACATCACTAGACAAGCAGGATCCAGAACATCTACATATGGTTGCAAAACTAGAATTCACGCTTCTTCCAACTACATGCCATGAAACTTCATATAAACGAGCAAAACTAATCTTCTCCTCTTGAACATGTACTTCTTGCAGGTTGCGCTGTAGCTGCCAGCAGGGTCGTGAACCCGGAAAATCATCTATAACAATGTTTGCTTTAGATAATTGGCACAGTGACCTGTCACTAATAAACAGCCGGTATTTGCTCCCTGTAAGAAACATGTGATCCTAGCCAAGACACGTGCTGGTAGAAGGTGCGGGGGACACCTCGGGTCTCATGAGGGTCCTCAGAACTGCTCCTTGCATAACCATTTTAAAAGCAGGAGAAAATAGTTTCTGGACTCACACTTAATGTGTGACACTACACGAGTCCCCCTACGTTCCCCTCCTAGGACTGTCCAAATGGACTCTTGGAATTCTCACACAGTTACTGTACGCTCTTTTACAAGAAATACATGAGACACAATAAGTACTGTCCTATAGGAGCAGTGGGGTGAGTAGTGTCTAAAACTCTCACTCAGACTCACACTACTACACAACCATCAGTGACCCAATCAGAGGTGAAACATGAACAACCCAACAGGTATAGCGCCTTCACCTCTGTGAGGTAGCACGAGAGGGGTGTGAGCTAGCCCAGAAGCAGACCAAAGAACTGTAATACTGTGGACCCATTATAGTAGAATATCCAAGCAAGGTTCCATAAAAACAGGGTTCTTTAATTCAACTACATATAAAAACGGTTCCATGTGTTGGTATCCCCGCAAAGATATCGCCATATAAAAATATCGCCATATTTTTGCGGCGATATTAAGGCATGGAACCTGCGGGAGACACCCCCGCAACCCCTGCATTATTTTTAAAGGAGTGGGGAACACACCCCGCAACCCCTGCTCACAAAAACCCCACAAATTATCCCCCCAAAAATATCACCTATGGCCGTTCCAAACAACCATATATACAGTGAAATTTTTGGTAGGGATAATATAAAAACACACTAATCAAAAACATTATAACTGACCCCTTGAAAAGACAACAAAGAGAATTCAAACTTTGGAGTAAAATGAGGCACTCTGGATCTGACGACAGCAGGGCCCAGGCAATACCTTCAGCAACAATGTCAAGGTCACACAAGATGTCTTTTAAACAAATAGAGAGTAGGGTCTTTCTAGTGACTAGGCCTTTTAAAGCAAACCAGGGGGACAAAACCACTATATGTACCTTTATTTTTGCTTTCAGGCCTTTTGGTGTGGAACCTGGAGTCTGGGCGCTTTTGGCCCACGCAGAGTTTGAGCCTGAAGCAGCGCCAGTGGGGTACAACAATGTGGCTATGGCTTGCGGGTTGAAGATGCTGGGAAATGACAGGCAGCGTTGGGCCAGTGGCGCTAGGAGAGTCTGCGTGCTTGGGTACAGAGAAGCAAAGACTTGCCTTGTGTGTTGCGCAGTCTCTACTGGCCGAACACAGCATTGTGTTACCACAGATGGCTTGGGTCGAGGGGGGCGGTAACCAGTCAGGTGTTATCGATTTGGGGATGCTGGAAGAATCTGTGGGTCTCAGACGCAGGGACAATGGGGCTTTGGTATCAACGCCGAGTGAAACTTAGAGCTGCGTGAGGCAGTTGAGCGCTGAAGCCAGCGATGGCCATGGCGCTTCCCTTGCAGCAGCTCGGGGTTGAAGGGGCCCAAACCGACATCAAAGTGGTTTGGTGGTGCAGGGTTCACTTCCTTGGTGCATGACTGCTTAGGGATCCAGTGTGGGGTCTCCAAGAATAAGAGTAACCCTTGTGCTGCCCTTCACAACCCAGAAGGTTCCAGCGAGCACTTGCAGGGGCTGCTACCTCCAGTGAGCAGGACCTGGGTACCAGTGTTCTGGTTGCAATCACGGCTTGCCCAACAGCTAGTCGCCTCAAATGTGCCCGTGGGGTGCTTAGTGGGAAGGGCTTGCCTAGAAGTGTTGATGCTCCCCTCATGACGGGGGACCTTGGAGCAGACTGTACTCCCACAAGGCTCCAGATGACGCCTTCTCCTTCGGTAGGTCAAAGAGGAATCCCTTGTGGTCTGACAGGAGTCCAGCCCTGGCTGCTGTGTTCAGAATCTTCTATCTGGTGATGTCATACCCAGAGTGCACTGTCTGCAGGAAACGGGAAGAGGGACGGGGAATTTGTCAGCCTGCGAGAATGAAAGATGGCAGGCTGTTTCACTCCGTCTTCCTGGAGAGTGACAACCCTTCACCAGGGAAGACAAAGGCTTATGTGGGGGCAGAACCCTAATAGTTTGTTTTGTGGGAAGCCCAGACCCAGCCTGTGAACACACAGGAACCCGTGACTAGAAAGGACACAGGTAACCAAGCCAATAATAAAATGACATCACTAGGTGTTTGCCAGTACACTTGTGGAGTCCAGCAGACCACTGTGCCAAAGCCAGAAATGGCCTGTATTTAGATTGGCAATTGCCACCAGATTCTGGGAGTACACAATTATATTTTGTAATGTAGGCTCAGGAACACCTGCGGTTAGAGGCGGAGCCTGAATTCTGAACTTTTGGTGCCCACGGTTGCTGGCAGAAAGGCACATGTCACTATGTGACTGCCATGTTACCAAAAGACCAGGCAGCTGCCGAGAGAAGTCACTGGACAAGCTCAGCATAGTCTCGGGAGTGCACTCCACTTTTCTAGCCAGGTGCACTATGAAAGGAGGGTCTCGTGTGTATGCTTGACTTTCAGAAACAGAGCCAATCGCCTCATTTGGTTGGTAAAAAATAAAAAAAAGGGATACAGAAATAGTCCCCAAGTATCGGGGGTTGCCAGGCAGGCAGTGTGCACTTTTTAAAAGGGCTCTGGTTGACGCCAGTGAGCAAGTTCTGCCAAGTGTTGCTCAGCAGGTTGTGAGGCTGACAATTTCATTTGCGGGGGAAAAAGCAGAGACCTGGGCTCAGATTATCTAACATTTGCACCAGTGCTGCACATTGAGAAAATGCCCATGTAATCCAGATTGGAGCAAACAGGGTTTGTCACAGTCCATATTATCTATATAAAAAAATACGTTGCACAGGCACAAAAGAAGCAGACTTTTTTTGTAGTGTGTTTTCACTCATAACTTACATTTTTATTTTATTTGTATTTGTATAGCGCACTTGCAGCCCAGAAGCATCGAGGATCTGTTACAAGAAATTGCACGTAAGCTTGATTAAATGGTGACATATGACATGAGTGGTCTCTAGACTGCAGAGACATTGGTGATAAAAACAGAAGTGAAAAAGGGAATTTCATAGTTAGCATACACTAGTCAGCATTGCCATGGTGTGTGGAAGCGTTCTCAGAGGGGGCTAGAGTTCTCAGAGGGGGCTAGCGTTCTCAGAAGGGGCAAGCGTTCTCAGAGGGGGCTAGCGTTCTCAGAGGGGGCTAGAGTTCTCAGAAGGGGCTAGCGTTCTCAGAAGGGGCTAGCGTTCTCATAAGGGGCTAGCGATCTCAGAGGGGGCTAGCGTTCTCAGAGGGGGCTAGCGTTCTCAGAGGGGGCTAGAGTTCTCCGAAGGGGCTAGAGTTCTCATAAGGGGTAGCGTTCTCAGAAGGGGCTAGCGTTCTCAGAAGGGGCTAGAGTTCTCATAAGGGGCTAGCGTTCTCAGGAGGGGCTAGCGTTCTCAGAAGGGGCTAGCGTTCTCATAAGGGGCTAGCGATCTCAGAAGGGGCTAGCGTTCTCAGAAGGGCTAGCGTTCTCAGAAGGGGCTAGCGTTCTCAGAAGGGGCTAGCGTTCTCAGAAGGGGCTAGAGTTCTCATAAGGGGCTAGCGTTCTCAGAAGGGGCTAGAGTTCTCAGAAGGGGCTAGAGTTCTCAGAAGGGGCTACAGTTCTCATAAGGGGCTAGCGTTCTCAGAAGGGGCTAGAGTTCTCAGAAGGGGCTAGCGTTCTCAGAAGGGGCTAGAGTTCTCATAAGGGGCTAGCGTTCTCAGAAGGGGCTAGAGTTCTCAGAAGGGGCTAGAGTTCTCAGAAGGGGCTAGCGTTCTCAGAAGGGGCTAGCGTTCTCAGAAGGGGCTAGCGTTCTCAGATGGGGGTTAGCTTTCTCAGAGGGGGCTAGTGTTCTCAGAGGGGGCTAGCATTCTCAGAAGGGGCTAGTGTTCTCAGAAGGGGCTAGCGTTCTCAGAAGGGGCTAGCGTTCTCATAAGGGGCTAGCGTTCTCAGAAGGGGCTAGCGTTCTCAGAGGGGGCTAGCGTTCTCATAGGAGGCAAGCATCCGGCCATAATACGGCGAGATGTAAAAGGTACACAATCAAACAAAAAGCTTTGTTTTGATAGCTTTGCGGAATGCTAAGTGGGAATCGATCATCCGTAGGTGGGTGGGAAGAGCGTTCCAGTGCGAGGCGGCCATAGTGGGGAAGCTAGTGCCGCCAGCACGGACTCTTCGTGTCTTGGGAGTGGTGATCAAGTTGGTGTAGTCTTTTCTCAAAGGCCTGGCAGAGGTTTGCTTGGCAATTCTTTGGACTAAGTAGGGGGGTGCCAGATCATGGAGGCATTTATGCATGAGGGATAAGGTTTTACAGACAATTCTCTCTTTGACTGGGAACCAGTGAGCCTGCATTCTCACAACAGAGATGTGGTATTTCCTTGATGTTCCTGTGGCGGCCCTGAGGGCGTTGTTATGAACAAGTTGGAGTTTAGCCAAGTTTTTACTGGAGGTCCCTTCAAGGAGGGCATTGCAGTAGTCAAGTCTTGATCCGATTATTGCCCTAGAAATGGTGAGGTAGTTCTGTCGAGATAAGAAGGGTCTAGCTGCATTGAGTACTTTGGAGTAATAGGCCGATGAGGAGAGAATAGCATTGACCTGTCTATCCGTAGTCAAAGGAGGTGTGGTTACTCCATGTGCCCACCCACGTGACTGACCTCTTTGGGCTGCTTAGTGGAGCCTAGCCAGCCACCTAAATCCGAGACCCGCGAAAATGCTCACAAGCGTCTTCTAATCTGAACCTCTTAGAACTTCCAGCACATTGACTACAGGCCCCGAGGGCGTTCCCACCACAAAGTGCATTGAGGCCACCCAAATGAGGACAGAGCGCTATATATACATTAAAAAAATACAATACAATACATGCCTTTTGATACTAAAGCGCAGGTGCAGTAAATAAAACAGCCCGCTTCATAGTTACCCTAGTGCCCTTCTTTTAATAATGCGACTTGAGGCCGAGCCATTCCATATAATATAAGCTCCCTGCTGCTAAATGAATTTGCTCTCATTTTTTGCTCGAGCGCAGCCTATTGATAATATAGCCCCAGATGTGAATCCTTCGGCTGCAAAGGAACAGCGAGTATGCGCCATAGTCACTCGAATCCGCAGACATATGCAGCAATGCCCCTTCCAGCCCAGGCAGGGCTATGGCGGTGCTCAGTCTTAGCATAAAATACCACTGTGCAGAAGGCGTAGGGTGAAATGCATAAGAGACCCATGCCGGCCAGTGGCTTCTAAAGGCGGGTGGGGAGGGTTGGGACAGAGTGAGTGAGACCCACGCAGGCCAGTGGCTCCTAAAGGCGGGTGGATGGGGCTGGGGCAGAGTCAGTGAGACCCAAGCAGGCCAGTGATTGCGAAAGGCGGGTGGATGCTGGGGCAGAGTCACTGAGACCCATGCAGGCAAGTGATTGCGAAAGGCGGGAGGATGGGGCTGGGGCAGAGTCGGTGAGACCCATGCAGGCCAGTGGCTGCTAAAGACGGGTGGATGGGGCTGGGGCAGAGTCGGTGAGACCCACGCAGGCCAGTGGCTCCTAAAGGCGGGTGGATGGGGCTGGGGCAGAGTCAGTGAGACCCACGCAGGCCAGTGGCTGCTAAAGGCGGGTGGATGGGGCTGGGGCAGAGTCAGTGAGACCCACGCAGGCCAGTGATTGCGAAAGGCGGTGGATGGGGCTGGGGCAGAGTCAGTGAGACCCACGCAGGCCAGTGGCTGCTAAAGGCGGGTGGATGGGGCTGGGGCAGAGTCAGTGTGACCCACGCAGGGCAGTGGCTGCTAAAGGCGGGTGGATGGGGCTGGGGCAGAGTCGGTGAGACCCACGCAGGCCAGTGGCTCCTAAAGGCGGGTGGATGTATGGGGCTGGGGCAGAGTCAGTGAGACCCACGCAGGCCAGTGGCTGCGAAAGGCGGGTGGGGAGGGATGGGACAGAGTCAGTGATAATGCTCTTCCAGCGCTGAAAGTCTAGTAGGCCCAGGACAGAGTCAGCCGCTTGTCAGGCCGAGGCTCGGGAGGGCTGGTGCGGCTGGGGCAGTACGAACCCAGCGCCAGCCCTACCAGCCTTTCCTGGTCAGGGGCTGCCGGGAAATGTCCTATGTTCCCTCTGGACTCATCCACATCATCCCAGGATATCAGCAGGACCCTGGGCAAGCTAAGAGCCCCCTACCACACGGAGCTTTCGGGGGTAACCCTGCCATTGCCCCCCCCCCTCCTCGTCCCCCAGGGTGCATGGAGGCCCTGTTCCCAGATACACCATTTCACGAGCCTTCCCTTCTCAGGAACAGAACAAGCTATAAAAACAAGCAGAAAAAAGCGGAGTCACACATTGGATCCAGATGTGACCAGCGCACAATTCCCCCCACCCCCCACCCTCCATCCATTTAATTAAATTCCCCCAGACAGCCCGGCTTTTAATGATCACATTTCCTTGGCTCCGGTGCTGTCGTGCCCCCTCCTCCACGCCCTCCCTCCCTGGTGGCCGACCAAGCGCATTCTTGCTGCGATCCATGGAGGCCCACGACTAGGCCAGGAAAAGGCCGCCATTCCTGCTCCCATCCAAGATGGCGCCCCAGAGCTTCCCAGCCGCAGCCAGGCTCCATTCCCCTCCACCAAAGGCCTCGGGGCGCGTCACTGGCGCCGAATCCTGGCTTGGCACGCAGAGGTGCGCACGCAGGCGCAGCCCTGGGCCAGATGGATGGCCAACGCCTCAGCAGCAACATCATTCACATTTAAAATATGAAAAAGAAATCCATCCCAGGAGGGAACTCCATTCTTCACACAATGGAAAATAGATCCAATATTCCTGGAGGGAAGGGCCAGCGGACAGAAGGCGCTGCGGCGGGCAGGACCGGGTTAGGGCCAGCGGACAGAAGGCGCTGCGGCGGGCAGGACCGGGTTAGGCACCGCCGTCTCCATATAGGGTCTGGAAAGAGTGAGTTCCACACTTCCGGCTCTTTACCCGAGAATGCATGACCTCCAACCCCTGCAGGGTTGGCCAAAAGGCACAGGGTCTTTGCACTCCCTCCTTGGACCAAAGCTCTGGTTACTATGCCCCAGCCGTGCTGCCAACATCACCAGGCCCAAATTCAATATTACCTCTAAACCCTACAGGGTTGGCCAAAAGGCACAGGGTCTTTGCACTCCCTCCTTGGAACCATATAGCTCTGGTTACTACGCCCCAGCCGTGCTGCCAACATCTCCAGGCCCAAATTCAATATTACCTCCAAACCCCTTATGACATGGAGGTCTTGGGTACTTCTGATGAAATCACCACTGCTACCGGTTACTTTTCGGGGAGTTAAGTGGCTGTTCCTGGTCGACTAGGTAAGATGTAGGCCCCTGGGACCCAGTAACCCTGGAAACAGTGGAACAAAGTAAAGAGACACTGAGGCCTTATCAGGGTTCAATAGACATTCACAATGATATACAAGCTGACTTTTCCAGCGACTACTGTACCGCGCAGTGACGCGTTCCACAGCTGCTGTTACCAAAGCAGAAATATGGTGCATTGATGTAGTACACCCATGAAGTCAGGATGGGATAAGCACTAGCTAATGTATCTATGCATGAGACAAGCTCTACCCAAAGGTTCTGTGCAGGGGACACGCTCTACTCTATGGATCTGAGCTTGAGATGAGCGCTACCCAATAGATCTGAGCATGAGACCAGCTCTACTCAGTGGATCTGACCATGAGATGAGCTCTACTCAATAGATCTTAGCATGGAACAAGTGCTACCCAATGGATCCGTGCATCAGACAAGCTCTACCCAATGTATCTAACCATGAGACAAGCTCTACTGAATGGATCTGAACATGGGACCACTGCTACCCGATGGATATGTGCATAAGATGAGCTCTACCCGATGGATATGTGCATCAGATGAGCTCTACCCGATGGATATGTGCATCAGATGAGCTCTACCCGATGGATATGTGCATCAGATGAGCTCTACCCGATGGATATGTGCATCAGATGAGCTCTACTCAATGGATCTGAACATGAGACGAGCTCTACTCAATGTATCTGAGCTTGGGACGAGCACTACCCAAAGGTTCTGAGCATGAGACAAGCTCTACTTAATGAATCTGGTTATGAGACAATCTCTACTCAATGGATCTGTGCATCAGACAAGCTCTACTTAATGGTTCCATGCATGAGACAAGTTGTACTCTATGGATCTGACCATGAGATGAGCTTTACTCAATGGATCTGAGCTTGGGACGATCGCTAACAATGGATCTGAGCATGAGACAAGCTCTACTCAATGGATCTGACCACAGGACAAGCTTACTCAATGGATCTCACCATATGACAAGTGCTACTCAATGGATCTGACCATGGGACGAGGCTACCCAATGGATCTGAGCATGGGGTGAGCTCCACGTAATGGGGCAAGGTAGATGCCTAGGGCGCCACAAGCTGAGGAGCAACAGTGTCCTTCAACATACCGCACGTCTCCTCACTAGCTCAGAACCTCAACAGACCACACCCAACCTAGTAGCTCACACACCACACCAGACAACACTATGCCTGTGTTACTGCCTCAAACACCCTCACGAGGCCACACGTATTCTCACCGACTCACACCCACTCTTACCAGACCAACCCCCTACTCACTGGCTCACGAGCTCACTAGACCAATCCTATTACCAAGATCTCTCATCCCCTCACCAGACTCCACCCACCCCCACAAACCCAGAGCTCCTCTCACCAGACCACAAACACCATCACTAGCTCACCCCCTCACCAGACCACACCCTTCTTTACTATCTCACACACACTCATCAGACCACTCCCCTCCTCACTAGTCCCCACCCCCTCACCGGATTGCACGCACCCTCACTAGCTCACAACCTCAACAGACCACTCCCCTCCTCACTAGTTCACAACCCCTCACCAGACCACTCCCCCCCTCACTTGTTCACACCCCTCGACAGACCACTCCCCTCCTCACTAGTTCACACCCCTCGCCAGACCACCCCCTCCTCACTAGTTCACACCCCCTCACCAGATTACACGCCTCCTTAAAATTCAAATCTGCTTCACTCACGCTGTCTAGAAAAGTACTTCACTCACTCTAACAACGTACACAACTCATTCTCTATAAATGTACAGCATTCATTCTATGTAGAGTACTCACTGTGGACATGTATTTCACTCACAAACTCTTTTAAAGCATTTCACTCATTCTTTAAGTGCACTTCACTCAATCTGTGCATGTGCATCACCCACTTAGCCTGCAAATACACTCATTCACTCACTCACTCACTCACTCACGCACTCACGCACTCACTCACTCACTCACTCACTCACTCACTCACTCACTCACTCACTCACTCACTCACTCACTCACATGCAGCATTACAGGTACAATGTGTACACATCATGTTTACTCCCTAAAAATAGGCTTTCAGGTACATTCAGTGCCCGATTAATGAAGACAGCGGTTTACAATATTGTCCCCGGGGGCTGATTGCGGGATATCTGTCGGCCCACCCTTCATTCTTCCACTGCGGCCCACACCCTCCTAGTGAGAAACCTCTCTGGCTGGAATGCCACTGCCAACGCAAACTACTACATTGCAAAGTCATGAAGCCCTCCAACCAAAGCAGAGCACTCATCCAAACCGTGAAGCACTGTATCCACTTGCAGCCAGACCCCCGGAAAGCGCGGTCCTTTGACAACGGAACACCACCAACAACTTCTTCACAGGGAAGACAAGGCCACACATGAATAGCCCCAAATATACTACAAACACCCCACACATGGCATCCCGCAATGTATCAAGACGCTTGATATTTGGGGAAATTACTGTAGAAGACCTCGCGACACTCTCAGAGTCCTCAAACTCACAAACTACAGAGACATTATTCTCCCCTCCTCCACCGTGAAGGTGGACGGTAAAGCACTCGCACCACTTCTCAGCCTCATCGACGCATACCACATGCAAGGCACCTGCCAAGATGCGTGGGAATAGAAAGATACCCCCCCTGATAAAGAACCCCAACCTAGTCCCAAATGACCTGGCCAACTATCAGCCCATCACACACCGACACTTCCTCGACAAAGCGATGGAGAAGGAGGCTGGGCAGGATCCAGTTGCAGGAAAGGATCACGCAAAACTATGTCTTATAGGATGACCAATCCAGATCCAGACCACAATGCAGCGCAGAGACCACCATCCAAGTTAGTAATGATGCTCAAAAAATCCCCTGCTGCCCTTGATAGCCTCGACCGTGATGTCCTCACAATCCTCACCACGTGCATGGACTTCGGCGGAGCAGTTCTATACTGGCTCACGTCATGCTTCTTCAACTTACAAAATCACCCAGTTGGGCTCTGACAGATGCAAGCACCGGCCATTAACCTGCAGAGTTCCACAAGGCTCCATCCTATCCCCTCATCTTCAACCTCTTCATGGAACTTCTGGGAAACACCCTGTAGATGAACAGCTGAAATGCCTCTACAGGAAGTCCCGCCCCTATTTTGCCTGTATACTGGAAACCGGAAATTGTAACATACGCAAGGCCAGTAATGGTACCTATAGCACAGAGAGTCTTTGAGACGAGGTATTCACTAAGAAAGCCCTGTGTGACTTATCCTAGAAAGACTGATGGTATCCTGAGAGAAGCGCCTGAAGAAGTGTGAAGACGTGAAAAGGAGAAGCTGGTGATGTCACGAAAGATGAGAGTGACGCACTGAGAAGGATGACCAGAGAAGAGAATGCATAGGTGATATAGAATCTGATGACGAAATAAAGAATCAAGAAGGTGTTCATGTGCGGAATGAAGATTGCACGTGTGAAGGGCACTGCAGAAAACACAAGCTGTTTTATAATTGTACAGACGCTGCAACGCAAATAGACTAAGTATTCATAAGGCTGGCTATACGTAGTATATAGACTGCAGGCAGTGCCGCCAACATATATGTATATAGAGTTCTGGACATTCGATGATACATTTTAGTAAGCGAGTCTCCATGAAGGAAGACAGATTGGAAGTTATGTGTGTCGCAGCAAAGAATAGGCTCAAATTCGAAGCAAAACCAAAGAGGCTGTCTGGCTGGATGTCAAGGATCGGAAGCAGCTAAGAACGGGTTATCAGCTGCGAAGAACAGTAAACGTGAGAAGCCGAGGCATCCCTTGTTAAGTTGCAAAGAGAGAACACCATGGATGCCAAGTTTCTTTATTAAAGACAATTATAGGCCTTAATATGGGCAAATTCACAGTCTCTGATCACGTGAGCTGAGGATGAACATAGACGATGGGCATAGTGCACCAGATTAAAGATAGAGAGTGGGTGCACTCCCTTATATTCCCAGAGACATGAGCTACTACAAGGCTGAGTTCAAAGACAATGTGAATGGCAGACGGCATGAGTGATAAGAGATGTTAGGCTAATTGGGCAAGGAGATATGGTCAAGTTGACCCACCAGTACTTGGGGTACCAGCTTACGTGCTGCTAGAGCATCGAATGTTCTAGAAGGGTACCAGCATGCCAAACAATTATAGAAGGCCATATAACAAAGAGCCTTATAGTTTGAGAGCCAATGAAGTGTTGTGTTTCCAATTACTATCGAAGATGACTTGCACTAGGGGAGGGCATACGTTGCCCACCTGACTGTAGAGACCCAATCACAATCCTATCCCATATAGAAAGTATACTTAGACGTTCCCCTTGAGCCAACCACAATCTCCTGTAGGTTTTCTTAGTTTGCCACATAGTATGCCGTCATGTATGAGAAACATTTAGTATAAGTGAGTTGTTATTTAGAAAATGCTTTGAGATTATGCAGTGTGAGGTGCGTTGATGTCCGTTGTACACCCTGTTTTAGACAATTGTTAATTAAACAGAGTTATTTGCCAACTTCCTGAGTCGGTCTTATTATTTAGTTTGAGAAGGTATTCTCCGTCCCGTCCATAGTACGACATGTTACCTTGAGTAAAAGGGCCTCTAGGGTACAAACCCACCAACATCGACAACACACAATTAACCTAAAGCTCAGTTGCATCAACAACATACACTGGGCCTCATTACAACCCAGGCGTTAAGGGATTAACGGCGCCGTAAAAGGTGTCGGCGCCGTTAAACCCTTAACGCCTGATTACGAGGTCCCTTTGCGGGTTGCACTTTAACGCCTGCTTTTAGCAGGCGTTAAAAAACCAACCCGCAAAAGGACCTAGGAGCTAATTACAGCACCGTAATTTACGGTGCTGTAATTAGCGCCTGCCCCAGTCCCATTGAGCCCTATGGGGCAAAACTGGGAATGGGGAAGGGCCATGGCGGCATTGGGGAATTACCGCCCCGCCAACCTTGGAATGGGGCGGTATTTCCCCGTTCCACCATGGCGGACTCGTTACAACACCGGCACCAACCATGGTGCTAATAGCGCCATGGTTTAACACCGTGGTTGCAATGAGGGCCACTGAGTCGAGCACTCTCTGTCCCTTGTCCAAGCTTGGTTTGCATGCATCTACCCAAAGCTCAACCCGACAAAGACTGAATTAATTCTCCAAGGAACCCACGCCAAGCATGCCAGAGTCCAGATGTGGCTGAATGACATGAAGCTGGATGGTGCAAATCTATTGGGCTTCACTATCGACTGTGACCTCTCCTTCAAAACCCTCCTAGCCAAGAAGACCCAAACAGCCTGGTGCTAGCTTGCACTCCTACATAAATTCAAGCCTTTCATCCCTGCTGTGGCTTTCAGAACAGTTGTCAAGCTCTGGTCATCTCCCACTTCGATAGTGGCAATGCCCTACTTGTAGAAGTCGCATATGCCACCTTGGCCCCTCTTGGTCCACCACGCTGTAGCACGCCTCATCACAGGACTAAGAAAATCCAACACATCACTCCAGTGCAGTAGCACTTTTTGGGTGGGTCTATGCACAGAATGGAGTTACCATAACAAATAATCTTGGACCCAAATAACCGGACAGACTCAAAGAATAAGGCAAAGTACTACTTTATTATCAGCTCAATAAAGTAGGGGAATCGGGCGAACAACGAATTGTAGTCCACACACTCTCAGTTACATTTCAGGAACACAGAGGCTTTATACCTCGATTGGCGTTAGCTATGATGTCTTCCTGCATGGCAAATAATAAAAGTTATCGCACAGTTGGATTGGTTAGGGGGACAAATCTACTTATATGGTCTATAAGTGTTAGTAACATTATTGGCTGCCCAATGTCTGGTGGACACGCCTCGAAACTCCCCTCTAACTACGTATAATAAAGATTAGAGCAGCATAACAGTAGCGGATTGGCCCATGCAACATTGTATGCTCATCGTTGCATAGGCCCTCATGATAAGTTGGTACTCCTAACCTTGAACGTTCGGCTCACTAGCAGCACGTAAGCAAAACAAAACTCAGGTGCAGAGAGCAACATCAGAGTACTGCCCACCAAGCCTTCAGACAAGGCTTCTCCTTTGTACTTGACCTTGCTAGATGTTCTCTTCTCTGGAACTTTAAGGGGAGTGAGGGTACATCCTTATCTTCGGCTAGGGATTTATGAATAGGCCTTGTTACTGGTCTTACACCACATGTGAAGAGACCATGATTTTGTCCATTTCGCCTTTCTGTTTAGTGCTATTTGATTCAATGATCCTGGGTGTCATTACCCTCTTTGGCCTCTGGAGACTTGGTTGGTCTGTCTCACATATGCTTTTCTGCATTTTCACTTGTCAATCCTTGACATTCGCAAATGGTCATTCATTTAGTGAATCTAAGAGAAATATGTCCTGCGTACATTGCTTATCCTCACTGACTCCCAATGTGCCCTTCAGTGGCTTCTTGCTGTGGCATCCTTGATCTCTGGCCAATAGCTATTTTTTGTTCATGCACAAATGTGTATTTCCAGACTCTGTCCGCTCTGCAGCCCTGGGCTCTCTCCTTCGAGCTCTTTGCATACCATCAATGAGAGCTGGCGTCCATCTTTCCAACATGGACGCTTTATCCGTGTTATATTTTCTACTGCAGCAAGCTTCTATGTGAATCATCTACATTGCGTTTCTGTGTGAATACGTTCACTACTCATCTGGTTACTTATCTTCTTTGTATATATTTCTTCTCACTTGTATGCATGTTACTTTTTTTTCTTCAGTTATCTCTTCATTCTCTAAGTATCTTCATATCTTTTCGATACCTCATTGTGTCTTCTCCTTATGACATCACTTTGTACCTCTGCCTTCGACACGGTCAACCATACCACTCTGCTCAATTGTCTCAGTGATAGCCTAGGTATCACCGATGAAGGCTCTGGCCTGTCTGACCTCTTCACTCTCTGATCGACCCTTCCAGGTACAACTTGGGTCCTTCCTATCTTCTATCTCCCTCTCTACTATGCTCATGACACCCAACTCATTTTCAGGCTTCCTTCAGCCACCTCCTCTCCTTCCCTCATCTCTGATTGCCTAATCGCCATTCAAAGTTGGTGTGCCACCAACGATCTTTGTTTAAATGCCAACAAGACGGAGATCCTCCTCTTTGGTTTGCCTGCACCTTCCTTTCCCATCACTCTCTGGCCGGCCTCCCTTAACCCTCCACCTACACCAACCTGCGAGGTCAAGAACCTCTGGGTCATCTTTGACTCCACACTTTCCTTCTCCGCACACATCTCTGACGTTGCTAAAAAGTCTAACTTCTTACTGCAGCTCCTCAGAGGTACTTTGCCTTTCCTCTCCTTCTCTCAGAAGCTCACTGTCTCCCAAGCTCTGGTTCTCTCTAGGTTGGACTACTGTAACGCCTCTTTCTAAATTTGCCTGCCTCCACTCTCCCACCTCTACAACTAATCCAGAACAAGACTGCAGACTTGTCCTTGGCCTCAAGCTCCGGGATCTTATCTCTCCAGCTCTGAAATCCCTTCATTGGCTCCCAGTAGATGCAAGGATTAAATTCAAAACCCTCTGCATTGTACACAAGGTATTCTGGGGTCTGAGTCCAAAATACCTGCAACTATCCCTCCGTAAATACCTTCCTGCTCGAGCCCTTCGCTCCTATACTTCTAACTCCCTCAGGGTCATTTGTTTTTCAGAGAAATGTGCTGGGGGAAGATCTCATTCTTCGTTTGGGGCCTCCCTCTGGAACAGCCTCCATGCCACCTTGAAACTTGAGCAGAACCATCTATGGTTCCGGAAGCTCCTCAAGGCCTTCCTCTTCGCTTCTGCCTTTGCCCTTCTTCTCCCCTGCTGATCTGTTCTCTCTTGGAACCGTGCACCTGGCCACCCTCTGTCCTCCGGGCCCAGGTACCTGCTCACCCTGCCACCATCCTTCACTGCCTCCGGCCCGCTCCTTGCACCGGGGGCTGTATCTGTACCCATACAGTCCCTCACCCACTTCTCTTCTGTACTTATCAGATATACCCTATCTGACGAACCTAGAACTTGCCACTTGCTGGCTGCACTACCAGTGTTTATTTTCGCCTTTATTTATTTAGATTATTTTACTTATTACTATTTATTCTGTTCTCTCCTCTGTTTTCGCACTTTTCCACTTCTCTTCCCCCTTCCATGCACTTCCCCCTTTCTCTTTCCCATGCACTTGCATGTTCTCAATGTCACTTGGCCTAGTAAGATCGTATTTTTTTGTTTGTTTCTCCCTTGTTCCCCTTCCTTTGCATGGTCGCGCTCTGAAATACTTGTGTATGAGCGCGATATAAATAAAATATCATATCACATCCTATCACCTGTCAGATTTCTTTTACAGTTCTTCGATGTTCCGTGCTACCTGTAGATCTCCTGCTACCACTTCAGTTCTTGGATACATTTGATCAGGTTGTCTGAGTGCATAATGTCTCTCGTATACTCGATGCAGTATTGGAGCGATACCTGGTGTCATGCACAGTGTCTTCTCGTTATTCATCCAATAGGTCAGATGTGAGGGGTGGGATCTATCGGTAACATGCACATCTGCTCCTCTACACTGCCATCTGCCATCCTCATGGAGCTGCAGTGGCTACCCCTTCAAGCATGTATCATGTTCTAGGCAGCCTGCATCACCTGCAAATCAGTCACAAGCAAAACACCACTCTACATGCAGAGAAACTCATCATCTCCAATAGCCCGTACACCACCAGATGCCACAACATCACCAGGCTGAGAACAAAGAAATGTAAGAGGGAAAACAGGAAGCATGACTTTTCGTGTTACGCCCCCTACCTCTGTAAGAAGTTATCAATATAGATAAGGCTATCCCCCTCCATCCTACACTTCGGAAAGGACCAAAAGACTCTGTTCTTCAAATAACATCTTACCAATTGCTGATCGATGCACTCTACCGTATGTCTCCTCCTCTGGAGTTCCCCCCCCCCGGCTTCTCCTACCCATCCCACCTCCTCTGCTACAAAGCACCTCCTTTCTCTACCACCCAGTGACTTCCCACTTACATATCTGCTTTATAAATCCCAGACATGCAAATGCCCACGGCAGAGGTCATGCAGTGCAGTAGCTATCAAATCCCATAGATTCAATACTGAGAAATAAAAGCATGTATTAGTGGAGCGCTCAGAGACACTTGGTGTGTGGCATACGGGGAGCAAATGTTATATGTGGAATCTAATTCAAACTAGAAATGATTGCCTTGATAAAGCGCTATTATTAGCATGAAACATGTCAGTCTTCTAGAAATAATTGCCTTGATAAAGTGCTATGCTTAGCATGAAACATGTAAGTCTTCTAGAAATTATTGCCCTGATGACGCGCTACGCTTGGTATGAAACGTGTCAGTCTTCTAGAAATAATTACCTTGATAAAGTGCTATGCTTAGCATGAAACGTGTCAGTCTTCTAGAAAGGATTACCCTGATGGCGCACTACACTTAGCATGAAAGTGTCAGTCTTTTAGAAATGATTGTCTTGATAAAGCGCTACGCTTAGCATGAAACCTGTAAGTCTTCTAGAAATGATTGCCCGGATGACGCGCTACGCTTAGCATGAAGCGTGTCAGTCTTCTAGAAATGATTGCCTTGATAAAGCGCTATGCTTAGCATGAAACATGTAAGTCTTCTAGAAATTATTGCCCTCATGACGCGCTACGCTTGGTATGAAACGTGTCAGTCTTCTAGAAATAATTACCTTGATAAAGTGCTATGCTTAGCATGAAACGTGTCAGTCTTCTAGAAAGAATTGCCCTGATGGCGCACCACGCTTAGCATGAATGTGTCAGTCTTCTAGACATTATTGCCTTGATAAAGCGCTAAGCTTAGCATGAAACGTGTCAGTCTTCTAGAAATTATTTCCTGATAAAGTGCTATGCTTAGCATGAAACGTGTCAGTCTTCTAGAAATGATTGCCTTGATAAAGTGCTACACTTAGCATGAAACATGTCGGTCTTCTAGAACTGATTGCTTTCATAAAGCGTTACGCTTACTGTGAGGAATTTGACCATCTGCAAGGGGAGAGTGCGCTCACCTGGGCTTTTTGATTTTTTGATAAATGAAAATGAATGATGGGAGATCAATTTCTGAGAACTGTGTGAGGCCATTCCGCACACAGTCCATCTGCTTCCTGCACAAAATGTATAGTCACATGTACTCTGGGAAGACATAGCCTACAGCGCCTTCTTCCCCTGTCATATTCAGCTGGAGTGTGACAGCCCTGGGTACATCAAAGCATCTCAAGGAGGGGGAAGGCACACCATCCTCCAGCATGGGCATCCTAATTTAAATATCATAGGCTCCATGGATCTGCATTCCTTTTGTCCTCCGGCTGGTGGCAGTAGATACTAACGAGATAATTGAGGAAAGCCTGCTGAGTGAGCTTGGCTACCGAAGAGACAACAGGAAGGCAGAACTGACACCCCTTTGGTATGCAATGTGTCAACTTGAAGCTAGTTCCCGCCTCTCTGTGTGAAAGGCAGTGAGTGGCCTGTCTGGGTCCAGCAGTTACAGCAGGTGTCCCTGCAGAGCAGACCCCTTTCAGAGGGCAGACGTTTGTGCTTTGGGGGAGACAGGAAGTCTGCTCCCAGCACAAACCTCAAGGGAACCCTGCACTTTAATCAAGACTCACAGAGAGCTCAGTTAACCAGAGAGACACTTTGATCTACAACAGACAGGGAGATGGGTGGGGCTTATGCATATGTTGTCACCCCCTTGTCTGTCCTGTTGCAGAGAACTCTGGTCCTGACCTCATGCATAACAGAAGATTGTTGGTGAGGACCCAGGATTGGTTCATTAAGGTAGGCTTAGCCTGCACCAATCACTGGGGCCCATTTGGCTTTAAAAGGGGGCTGAACCCCTCACTTAGAGATCATCTGAAGACTTCAAAAGGAGTAGAAGAAGGATAATTTGGACCCAAGCTAAAGGTACAGTCTACCTTACATCTTCCGCCAGTGAAGGAAGGCCAGGAGTTCCAAGAGGGAGGTAAGATCCCTCCCTTAAATACAGAGGGTGATACCAGATTCAGAGGACCTGTCCAGTAGCTCCAGAACCAGTACCCATTCAGCACACAGCGTGCCCTGCTAGTTTCTGCCAGCAAGCTTCCTAGTTTGGAAGTGCCAGAGAGTCTCTCGACAAAGGACACGGCTGTTGCCTGCTAACACTCCCCAATGCTTTGGGCCCTCCGCCTTGAAAGGACACAAACCCTGCAAAGAAGCTAAGAGGAGTGCCAGACAAGCATCACCCAGCATCCATCTTTTATGGACTTTTTCAAGACAGGCGAGTTCTCGAACCTCATCCAGCTGCACCGCTGACTGTTGTCACGCCATAGTCACAAGAGCCGTCCAAGTCGCCTCAACCAGCATTCCAGATCCCCCAACCAGCACAGAGACAATGATTCTTGGCCCTGAGCCGCCGCGCCAGACTGCCTGCAGACGTCCATACAGCCTTGTTTACTGAACTGCCTGCTGCCTGGTACCCGCAGCTGTCACCCGCCTCTAACTCTGTCTAAAGGGCCGTGAAGCGCCCTGCAACAGCCCCAACGCTGTTGAGTACCAAGAACTTCTTCAGCACCAGGTACATTGTGGTTCTGCCCCCTTGTCCTTCTCTGAAGTTCCCTAGAGACAGTTATGGTCTCTTGTCCCCTTGGTGCTGGAACCGTATAACCTTGAACAGAAAGACTGATTACTTTACCAACTACCCTCCTGTCAGTACCCAGAGTGCATCCCTTTCCTTCGTGAAGCGTCTGTCCTCTGTGTTCCTTTACAGGGCGGGTTGTATTTTGTAGTGTGCTAGAAGTGTCTGTTGTAAAGTAGATATGTTTATACAACCTTGACTGGACAGTCCCTTTTATCATTGGGTAATAATAGTATTTTTGCTGTGTTGCAACTAACCAACGATCCACGACCTTGCGGAGATAGGCCTGCTGTTCCGTCCTCATTACCAAAATTGGTTAAGGAGGTCTTATAAATTACTTGTGCTGCTTCCAATCTGTTTGGATCTCTTCTGGTGTACTAGAGGTGTGGGGCTGATTGATGGTTTAGAAACCGATATTCATCCCTGGACCACTGAGGCCCGGGAAGTTGATTAGTCACACTTAGCATGAAACATGTCAGTCTTCTCTGTTAACCCACTTAATGAATCTACTCTTCATCCAATACATTGAACAGAGCCAAATGCTGGCACCCTTCCTCCACCAGCAGCACTGCACTACTGCAGAAAATGTCATGCCTATGCTGGCAGCCTCGCTCCACCAGCAGTACTGCACTACTGTATAAAATGCCAAGGCTATGCTGGTGCCCTCCCTCCACCAGCAGCACTGCACTACTGTATAAAATACCAAGCCCAATGCTGGCACCCTCCCTCCACCAGCAGCACTGCACTACTGCAGAAAATGCCAAGCCTATGCTGGCAGCATCGCTCCACCAGCGTACTGCACTACTGTATAAAATGCCAAGGCTATGCTGGTGCCCTCCCTCCACCAGCAGCACTGCACTACTGTTTAAAATGCCAAGCCCAATGCTGGCACCCTCCCTCCACCAGCAGCAGTGCACTACTGTATAAAATGCCAAGGCTATGCTGGTGCCCTCCTTCCACCAGCAGCACTGCACTACTGTATAAAATGCCAAGCCCAATGCTGGCACCCTCCCTCCACCAGCAGCACTGCACTGCTGCAGAAAATGCCAAGCCTATGCTAGCAGCATCGCTCCACCAGCAATATTGCACTACTGTATAAAATGCCAATCCTATGCTGGCACCCTCCCTCCACCAGCAGCACTGCACTACTGTATAAAATGCCATACCTATGCCGGTGCCCTCCCTCCACCAGAAGCACTGCACTACTGTAGAAAATGCCAAGCCCAATGCTGGCACCCTCGCTCCACCAGCAGCACTGTGCTACTGAATAAAATGCAAAGCCTATTGTGGTGCCCTCCCTTCACCAGCAGCACTCCACTACTGCAGAAAATGCCAAGCCCAATGCTGGCACCCTCCATCCACCAGCAGCACTGCACTATTGCATAAAATGCCAAGGCCATGCTGGCGCCCTCTCTCCACCAGCAGCACTGCATTACTGCAGAAAATGCCAAGCCCAAGGCTGGCACCCTCCCTCCACCAGAAGCACTGCACTACTGCATAAAATGCCAAGCCTATGCTGGCACCCTCCCTCCACCATCAGCACTGCACTACTGTATAACATGCAAGCCCAATGCTGGCACCCTCCCTCCACCAGCAGCACTGCACTACTGTATAAAATACCAATCCTATGTTGGTGCCCTCCCTCCAGCAGCAGCACTGCACTAATGTATAAAATGCCAAGGCTATGCTGGTGCCCTCCCTCCAGCAGCAGCACTGCACTACTGTATAACATGCAAGCCCAATGCTGGCACCCTCGCTCCACCAGCAGCACTGTGCTACTGAATAAAATGCAAAGCCTATTGTGGTGCCCTCCCTTCACCAGCAGCACTCCACTACTGCAGAAAATGCCAAGCCCAATGCTGGCACCCTCCATCCACCAGCAGCACTGCACTATTGCATAAAATGCCAAGGCCATGCTGGCGCCCTCTCTCCACCAGCAGCACTGCATTACTGCAGAAAATGCCAAGCCCAAGGCTGGCACCCTCCCTCCACCAGAAGCACTGCACTACTGCATAAAATGCCAAGCCTATGCTGGCACCCTCCCTCCACCATCAGCACTGCACTACTGTATAACATGCCAAGCCCAATGCTGGCACCCTCCCTCCACCAGCAGCACTGCACTACTGTATAAAATACCAATCCTATGTTGGTGCCCTCCCTCCAGCAGCAGCACTGCACTAATGTATACAATGCCAAGGCTATGCTGGTGCCCTCCCTCCAGCAGCAGCACTGCACTAATGTATAAAATGCCAAGGATATGCTGGCGCCCTCCCTCTACCAGCAGAACTGCACTACTGTATAAAATGCCAAGGGTATGCAGGCACCCTCCCTCCACCAGCAGCACTGCACTAATGTATAAAATACCAATCCTATGCTGGTGCCCTCCCTCCAGCAGCAGCACTGCACTACTGTATAAAATGCCAAGGCTATGCTGGCGCCCTCCCTCCACCAGCAGCACTGCACTACTGTTTAAAATGCCAAGGGTATGCTGGCACATTCCCTGCACCAGCAGCACTGCACTACTGTATAAAATGCCAAGGCTATGCTGGCACCCTCTCCCCACCAGCAGCACTGCACTACTGCAGAAAATGCCAAGCCCAATGCTGGCACCCTCCCTCGACCAGCAGCACTGCACTACCGTATAAAATGCCAAGGCTATGCTGGCACTTAGAAACCTTTGGGTATTAAGCACTTTATAAATAACCTATCATATCATACCTATACACCAAAACAATTGAATTAGAGTACAGCTGGGTGTGGGGGGAATAGCATACGAGGAGGAGTCTGTAGGTGTTGTTTTGTTATTTGCCCACCCATTAACTGCCCATGCCCATTTTAATCTCTATGACCATTCCCACCCAGTTCTTTCCCTCCCCCAAACAGATCATGGGAACTCTTTGAGCTTGCTTGTATCAAGCCTTATCATCAAACTTTACACTCAAAGTGCCTGGCAAGGTTTTTTCAAAGTAGTCTGCAGAGAGTTAATGAATTAATTGGAGCTGTAAACACTACTCGTGTAATAAAAATGTCTTATCCAGACCTGCCTCCATCCACTTGATGTATGTGCACTATGCATGTCCTTCACTGAAGTTCTGTTAAAAACAGGCATTGCCAAAGCCAGCAGTTTGGGCTTGTGTATAAGTATTAGGCATTTGCCAGGCACTGTCCTTAGATGCCCAGGTACTCGCGCCATTTTGCAGCTGCTACCATCAATGGGCTGTTAGGCAGTGCCTGGCAAGTGCCTCTCCCATGCCTACACAAAAGCCCACACTGTTGTGTATGTTCGTAGGGCCTGGACCTGCATACTTTGGGTCCGGGCAGTGGCTACCTCTCAGGGTTCAGGCGTGACTCTGGGGGGTAGAGATACGGATGAGGGTTGGGGGCCCCAGTGTGTATACGTGGGCTTGGCGCCCCTCTCCTGACTTGGAATGCGCTGACCTCTGATTGATGAGGGCTTCGGGTTTCTGAGATGCATTTGGTTTACCCAAGTGCTTCCCCCTCCCGGAGAGGCCCTGGCCTCGGGGTCAAGGTCAGGATATCAAAGCCACGCGGGCCCCACTCCTTGTGGGCCGCGCCTGGTCCTTTGGGTAGCCTCGCTCGGTCTGTGATTTCCCATCTACGCTGGGGATTCTTTCAGTGCTGGGTGTGGGGGGGGGGCTGAGGGGGGCAACAGCCGCGCCCTGGAAGTCACCGGGGAGGCTGGAAGGGCACTCACGCGACCCGCACCATGGACGAGTGTTATCCACACCCAAGGACTACGCAGGAAGGAAACGGGTCCCAGAGGAATTCCACCTTCCTTTCCCGAAGCTTACAAACGTTACACGCCATATATTAATCAAGGTATTAGCACGCGGGTGCCATATGCCCCCGCAACAACGCATGATGAATACAGGGGGGGCGTGCGTGCGTGCGTGTGTAGAAATGTGCCACGCAGGCCAGGGCGTGTGTGTGTGTTTATATTTTTTCCACTCCACACGTCTGACACCAAAACAATTCCCAGTGCAAGCTTATTGTGACGATTCACAGACAGCTGGTCGGAATGTGTGCACGTGGCAATAATAGTAAGGCGCGCAAAAAAGTGCACAATTGTGAATTCACAAAGGGGCTTATTTATGGTCCACACAGATTTGTTCCCCCCAAAAAAACAAGTATGAATATTCTGACTATTGTAGCTAGGATTTCTTTGTACCTTTTTGAAGAGAAATAAACGATTTCAAATATTCGCATTTGCCCTGATTTGCGTACCCACAATGCCTTGCTGATTTGGCTCTGAGCTGGAGGTTAACTTCCATTAACCTCCAGTGATGGGGTGCTGCTGTGGCATGTGTGGCTGGGCTCAAATTAATTAGTTTACATATTACAGGGCCTGCAGTAGCGGCCCTGTAGTTAGGGTTCAGTTGCTCAACCCATAGGAAGAGCACTTTTAGGCTGGCTTTTAACTTTGACCCCCTCTGACCCCACGGACGAATCCTCATGAAACTTTGCCAAAAAAATATACAGCCCCGTCAGATTGATTCTGCGAAGTTTGGTGAGGTTTCGTGCAGGGGGGCAAAGTTATAGGGGGGGCACCCAAAATTGTGTTTTTTTTCCTTGGATGCAATGGAAAAAAATGTGCTCAAGCGTACGAGTCAAACCAGTGGATGGATTTTCTACACATCTGCACCAGGAGCAGCAGCTTGGTCCCGAAAGCGTGATGTTAATCCGTCCAGTAGTTTTTTTTTAAAACAACTAAAAAGTAGGTACAAAAAAATTAGTGATATCTGGGTTCAGTCTGCAGACTCACTTCCCTGTTCAGTCCACGGACGGGCCTCTGATCGGCCCAGAGGTCGAGGTGTTGTCCTTGGACATCGAACGTGCCCGCTGATTGCATAGTGAAAACCGTGAGGTGCATCAGATTTTCTGAAACACCCGCCATGTTGGATTCACAGACATCCGCCAGTGTCTGCGAACATCGCAGTAAAAACATATTAAAAACACAACATTGCACTTGTGAAACTAATCAAACAATCTCTGGGGAGGTCTGAGGTGATGAGGATGGGATGGGATACGGCCATAAAAAGTAAAAAAAAAAACAGGTGTTTTTCTTTTCCGATGTCTGTTAACAGCCCAGTGAACAGCCCGGAGAGTCCTGTGGTGCTCGCGGACATCTGAGATGTTCGGGGGGGGGGGGGGGGCATCTTTGCTTATTTCTGCATTACAGGGTTAGTGAAAAGCAGTTCTTGATGGCTTATAACTTTAGCTCCATTTAATGAAACTGCATGAAATCTTGGAATTTAATTCTAGATCCTATAGTAATGGTTTTGTAAAGTGTGGTGCTGTTTTGTCATGAGGGAACAAAATTAGAGGGGGGGTCCCAAGATATTGGAAAAGCTTATACATACATGTGGTGCCATTTGATGAATCTGTGCAAAAGTTTACAGAAAGATTTTTGATCTAGATATAAATGTTTTTGCAAGGTTTGGTGGGATTCTGTCAAGAGGGGGCAAAATTAGAGTGGGGGTCTTAACATTTTGTGATGGCTTATAACGTTGTTGCTCTTTGACGAATGTGGACACAAGTTTTCGGAAAGATTATAGACTCAACCCTGAATGTTTGTGCAATGTGTGAATGGATTTTGCCAAGCGAGGGCTCAGTTATATGACTATTGTCTGCATGTGCATTTTGACACTTTCAAAAAAAATAAAACATGGGCGGGTTTGCAGCAAACCCATGTAAGGAGCATTGGCAAGGACCCAGGTGAGTAACTGTGCTGAAAATGTTGGGGGGGGGCATGACATCTAAAGGAAAAAGTGCCCCTGCCAATTGAATGGGGACAAAATGGTGTGTCACGAAAGTTGGGGGACAAACACCCTTGTCCCCCCCTAAAATTACGCCCATGCAAGGACCTGAAAGTATGGTTTTGCTAATGTGTCAGTATTTTATTTTTTAAAAGTGTCATAATTTAGGTACAGAAATTAGTGATATACCTTTGGTGACTGAGGTATAGACTGTGGCCATGGGCACTGGCCAGATTGTTTGGGTTATGGCCTAAGGCAATGACCTGGATAATCTGGCTACTGGCCATGACCACGAGGGACCAGCAATGGGGTTAAAGTCGGCATGGCAACCAGGGACCGGCTATGTGGTAACTTTTTTAAAAAATTGTGATAAGTTTGAAAGGGAAACAGAAATGTGCTTGTGGGTAGTGGTCGAAGTGCTGGATGGGATTGCAGCAAATATGCACGAGGAGGGTTAGCAAGAATTGGAAAGCATGGTTTTGCAAATATGTCCTGTGTTTTTTTTAAGTGTATACAACACAGTGATATAACATTGGTGTCTGAGCAATGGGCTAGGCCATCAGCAAGGAGAAAGGAGAAATATGTACTGTAATTTGCTTATTGGGCCATGCGACTTGACCGGAGCGGTAGGTTTGAATTGGAAAAAATATTCTGCTTGCGTTTACAGCCTGAAGTGGTGGACTAGATTACAACAAACCTGTGCGACAAGCATTAGCAAGGATCTGAATGCATGTTTTTGGAAATATGGTAGAATTATTAGGGTATAGAGGACACTGAGCAAGGATGCAAGGTAGGTGCAGTGAATAATAGGGGTGGTTTGGTTCAGCTGGTGATCATGGTGGAGCCTTATGGCATAAGCAATAGAACAGTGAGTTCCATCCCCAGCATGACCTGCTGATAATGACAGACATAAGTATGTGTTGCAAAAAATATGTATTTTAAAGTCTTAAAGGAGGTTTATAGTTCTTTCATATATATGAAAAGAGGAATCATGAATAACGTATATGCAGTGATGTAACACCATGAAGCATTTTCGCTTACAAAAACCTATTAAATGAACAGAAAAAACGATATTAAAGGGATGCTATGATTAAGATGCATACCTTGGCATTTCATCCTGGGTTCCCATGAGCATTTGCCCATCCGTACTGCCCGTTCTATTTATGCACTTCTCTCACTGCACAATGCATATGTGCACTTATAGGAGCACTGTGTACTATTGTTTTGTATAAATAAAGGGACATGTCGATGCAAAATTGTAATTGCGATTGGTTATTTATAATGTGCTAATACCCAGAGGTTTCTAAGCGCGGCCCCAGGGATTGAACCTGTGTTGCTCCGCATCGTCTTGTTGCCAAGGCGAGTGTGTTGCCTCTGAGCTATCCTCCCAAGACAAAAGATTTGTAAAAGATTGTTAAGTGGCAGTTGGTGTGTGGAAGCTTAATATGGTCATAGGGTTATGTTTACAGTTTTTGGAAGTGATTGGTGGATGGATGTGTGACTGTTTGAAAGCAGGCATTGGGGGAGTGTTATAAATATAAAATTACAAAGGTTAGAAGGGCTGCCCTTTGCGATGGTGTGCACGTGCCACTCGGGTCTTTTAATGATCCATGGCGTGGAAAGAGGACTGTGGAAACCGTTGAGAGGTATAAACGTCCATCGATTATGTACCTTATTGTATGCTAGAGAAAAGTATTTGGCTCAGAAAATTGGTTCTGTCATTTTAGATTTTTCTTTACTATACAATTGTCCACTAGCACTCTGGGCGAGGGAGCTAGCCAATCAGGTGGCTTGGAACGTGGGCTTGAACTGCTTGTACAAGCCCGTGTTCCAAGCCGCTTGACGGCCGGCTCCCCCTGCTCCCATCTTCCTCCCCACTCACCGTCCCATTTATTTTCACCCCTACTTACCTTATTTCGGCAGCAGCAGGTGCCGCCGCGGCATTCACTCCTTTGCCTTCAGTAGGCCGCCATGCAAAGGGAAGAGGGGCTAGGTAACGAACCCCGCCTTCTTTTTCCATGGTGACCATCTTGGAAAAGGATTTTCCTTCCTACATCGGGACACTGCGTGCGTCCCACTGTGGAAGGAAAATACTTTTTTTTAGCACCCCGGGTTACCGCTTTGACAACCCAGGGTGCTAATGGCCTTCATCCCCCATTGCAGGGGCTGGAATGGGGGGTAACGGTCTGGAGCCATCGTTATCCACCCTCGCTTCGCTTGGCCCAATAACTTGGGCTGCCGGGCCATTATCTCCTGTTCCAGTCCCTGGAACGGGGGATGAACGCCACATTATTCCCATTAGCATAACACAAAATGCTAATGGAAATGTTGGAAAATCTTATTGAGTCTATGTACTTTACTGACAAATGTAAAGTAGGTGGAGTCTATAAGATTATTTTTTATAGTTCTATTTTTTAACTGTGAACAGTGGTTCCTAAAGGAACCTGTTCTTTTCTTCTTTCTTTTTTTTTTTTTTGCAAGAGAGGTCAGAAAGTAAGGTGGGGAGAGAAATGAGGGAAGAGGCACCAAGCACTAATATGGGGGGACAGGTGGACAGGGGAAGATGTTGCACGTGTGTTACATCTAAGGTAGGGAGCAGCGTTTCTCATGCTCCTTCATTACAGCTTCAAAAGCAGTTTGAAATTGCTCCCCCCTGCAGAGTGGTGTGTTGCAGTACATACAGTGTACTGTTGTCTTCGAAAGATATGGATCAACAGCCTCTTGTATTGCTTGTAAGGTAGCTGGTGGGATTGTGTGTCCCACAGAAGAAGGCTGTGTGCTTATAGTATTGGTTGAGGAAGATGAGGTGGAGGAAGACAGCCTACTACTTGCTAAGAAAGGAACAACCTTTCTGAGACAATTGCGGAGGTTGAATTGGATGTGATAGTGCATGGAGGTGGTCCCATAGGAGTTCTGTCCAGGTAGTCCACGACTGAGTACAACTTTGCACTCAGTGCATTTCACTTTGGTAGCTTTTGCCTCTTGTACATTCCCAACAGTGGTAAAGTGCTTGCAGTAGGCACTTCCTGTATCTCATCTTCTTGGCCCTCTTCATTGTCTTTGGAAGTACTGCACTTTTCTTGTTGTGTAGGTCCTCTAGCTGATGGTGGTGGCTCTTGGGGAGGAGGGATGGCAATAAGTGATGCCATTTTTAAGATAAATATCAGTTTTGCTAATATTCCTGCAAGTATGTGCTCTGCGCTAGATTGGTAATGGATAATGAGAAAGAATAGGTGTGGGAGTTGTGTAAGGGGAACATTTTGAGCTTGAAAGTTGCTACATCAGCAGAAAAGGCAGTATCGAAGTGTCCGCGAAGCACGGACCTGTTTGCGAAGTGCAGACAGATTCGCAAACACGTCATCATGTTGCATGCGGTCACGAAACATGATCCAGAAAGTATGCCATGACGTCAGACTTTCGCGGACGTCGACAAACGCAAAACAGTGGAAGAAGTTGCAAAAAGTGTATAGATGCGTTCAAAATGATTCTAGAAAGTGGGAAATGGCAGAGGTTTAAGGTGAAACTTTGTACATTGGATAAAAATGTTGCTATATTGGGGTAAATATGATATTAGTAAGTTGTAGGAAATTAGCGTGCACTGGTAAAAACCCATGAAATTCACTGAAAAAACGTTAAAGGGACGTTATAGTTAAGTTGAACCAATAAAAGCCTATAATATTCACTGAAAAACATTGTTAAAGGGATGTTATGGTTAAGTTGCACTAAAACCTATAAAATTCAATAAAAAATGTTGTTAAAGGGACGTTATGGTTACAAGTAAAACCAAAAAATCTCTGAAATTCACCAGTTATGGTAAGCTAAGCAACCATAGCTCGCGCCACCACCATTCACTGCTAAGACTTATAGGCCGATTCATGGAATTAATGTGCGCTGAACATTTCTGCGCAAGCGTGCGAAAGTGTGCGAATCGCAGCGCAAGGGCGAAAATCACAGCGAAACCCACGCACATCGATTCATGGAAGTCCGTGCACGTGTAAATCCATGGATGTGCACTGAAATCCTGCGTGGCGCATGCGGGCGCACACTTCACCAAACAGCGTGAGCTAAGCACACATAGCGTGGCGCACACAACAAAAGTAGGCAGAACAAGGGGCGTAACAGGCGGTATGGGGAACAACACGTGAAAATGTGAGCGTTACGGGGGAAGTACAGGAGGCAAATGCGCAGAACGCCCACATGTGCGCCTACAACACGTATTCACGGAATTGAACAGGGCTAACGCGTGCGTCAAAAAAGACGCGCTAATCCGGAAACACGTACGCTAGCAGGAAGCAGGCGTACGTGGACCCGCGCAGCATAAAAGTGCGCGCAAACAACAAACAAGCTCAGACGCTACGATGAATATACCGTTCCTCGCAGCAGTGGTCGTGGGATACCGCAGGAGGAGGAGGATAGTCAGGACCAGAATTTTTACACCCAGGACCAGCCTTTTTGGAATGCCTGATGACCAGGTGTATGGGAGGTACAGGTTTCCACCTCACATAATACTCGACCTGGTCAGTGAGTGGGAGGATGACCTCACATCACCCACCCTGTGCTCCCAAACACTGAGCCCCTTGGAAAAGGTGCTCAATGTACTGCACTTCTTGGCTACTGGGTCATTTCAGCGGACAAGTGCCATAGTGGGGGGGGTGTCACAGGCCACGCAGTCACGCTGTCTACACCAGGTCTTGGCCATCATGACTGCATGGCCATCAGTCCACAGGCACATATACCTGCCTGCCCAGAACACCTGCAGAAAGGCAGGCTGCCGTCCAGGACTTTTACGGGGTGGCACACTTACCCAAAGTGCTAGGTGCCATTGATTGCACCCATGTGGCCCTACGTCCACCCAGGGCATCAGAGCACATCTATAGAAACCGCAAGCACTGGCATTCCATCAACGTGCAGGTAGTATGTGATGCCAGGGGAATCATCACCTCAGTATATGCCAACTATCCAGGGTCCACCCATGACAGTTTTATTTACAGAATGTCAACCCTAAACCGGGACCTAGAAGCTGGGCAGCATGGCGATACATGCTGCTTGGTGAGTATAAATGCCACTGCACATGCATGCATGTCAGATACTGAGCAATGTCACAACCCCACTAATGATACCCATCATCACCTCCCCAGGGGACAGTGCCTACCCTCTGAGCACCCACATGATGACGCCAATTTGGAACCCCACCACACCACCCGAGGTAAGATACAACACAGCCCATATTGCAACCCAGGGCATAGTGGAACGCACATTCGGAGTGCTCAAGTCACGCTTTCGCTCCCTTGACTGCTCTGGTGGGCAGCTGCTATACGCTCCCCCAGTAGTGTGCAGGATCATAGTGGCAGCATGTGTCCTGCACAACGTTGCAACACACCGGGGCCTGCCGGTGGACATGGTGGTGCCCCCACATCCCCAACCACATGCACGGCTGCTGCGCATGGGAGGGGAAAGGGCACCTGGTGAGGCAGCCCGTAGGCAGCTGATGGCTAATTACTTCACCTAAAATCACACCCCTGTTGAGTGCACACAGCCCTGGCACATACCAGCTGACAATCAATGATGATGACATAAGGGACAGTCAACTGTCACAACCATACCAGCCTGAGATTGGTCACCTGGAAGTGTTACATTGTGTGCATCCCTACCTACCGAAAGACAACCAATGCTGTGTCATTAAAAGACACACATTCATGCTGCATGAATGACTACCCCCTAGAAATATACAACATGAAAATAGCACCATGTCACCCAACCCCTCCCCATCTCCGCCACCCAACAGACCATGGCATGTCATGCAATGTGAAAGCAAACAAAGCAATGCACAAGACCTGACACAAGTGTCACAAAGTGCACTGTCCCAAATGGAAACAGCCCACAGACAATATGCTCCCAGTAATCAATAACAAAAGGCACGCATGACCAAATACTTACCAGCAACACAATACAGCAACACAGCATGAAACACTGCAAAAACATGACAGTACAAAGTCAAAGTAGTGCAAGTCTTACAACCTGAATAAGCCAGCACATCGACCCCTTCCAACTGCAGAGTGTTGCTGCCATGCAAATGTGTCAGTGTACTGCATACAACATGAACTCCATCTGCAAAGGAGACGGCCTTGTGAAGACATGAAGAAGGTACCTGCGAAGTTTGAGGAAGACATGGATGCACAAGCACATATCAATACACCATGCAGTGTTCAATACAACAACAATGCCCACTAGGGATGTCCACACAGTATTGACTACAGACTGCCCACAGACTCATGGGAGACCAATGTCACCGTGTAAGTCACTGTCACTTGGTCACACCCTTTGCAAGCCCATGGAAATGGGAAGCAGGAGGGGTGTGTGTGTCACGAACCCAAGCATCTAACCCAAACTCAGGACAAGCCTGCATGTGCCCAGCCGGAATACACAGTGGATGCCCATGGGAGGCACACAAGGCAACACACTGTAAAAAAAAAAAAAAAAAAAAAAAAGGCCATGTGGGGGTCGGGGCGGCACCCAAGAGGTTCGAGGACAGGGTTCACACCAACACCCACCTACGTGGATGTTGCGAGAAATAAAAATACCTCCATGGGCTCATGACCTACACGGCTATGCCATTGTGGGAGAACTGCTGTCGGTCTCTTTCACCCTCTGCTGCTGCATCAGGAGGTGGTGGTGCTATGGGAGGCAGCCCACGCAAAGCCCTGGTATGGTCCTCCATGGCAGCAAGCATGCAGGTCTGGAAGGTCTGATTCTGGAGGATGATAGTGCGGAGATCCCCATGCAGCACCTCACGGATTGCCTGCATTTCTGCATGCATGGCCTCGCATGATGCCCGGATCTCCTCACGGGTTGCCTGCAGCTCAGCTGAGAGCGAACGTGTGAGCTGCTCCAGCTGCTGTTCTGCCCTAAAATTTTGGGAAGCCTCAAGTTCAAGCAGAGTCTCCCTGACGTTATGGAGTTCTACCCTCAGGGCTTCCCTGTGGCCTTGTGACTCTATTGATATGGCTTCGCGCAGAGTCTCCAGTGCCGCCCGTCGGTCCCTGTTGGACGCCAACATGTCTACTCATACACATACATGACACATGCCAGCACACAGATGGCATGTAGCATAGCCATGGTACATTAGACAACTACAGCCATATGTCAGTGAATGAGTACTGTCACCCATCCATGTGAGATGGACATGATGAGATGAAAAATGCTAAATAGTGTGGCAAAATACGCATGTGCCACACACTGCAACACATCCAGTGTACAATAATACAGTGATTGTAGGCAGATGCACACATCAATGGTTGGTCACTTTAACATGACAGGGAACAACTACCATGTTCCACATGCAAACAGGCCCTAAAAATTAATGTGAGCAGGCCAATACTCTATCGGCCTGAATGGTCTAATCATTCACATAACCAGGTAACACATGTGGCCCAATTTGTGGTGTAATCAATGACAGAAGCATGTCACATATGTGGCATTAGGGCTGAAAAATGCGTAGCAAAAATGGGAGAATTGAAACAATCAGCCTGAATGAACACTGAAAAAATCTGAACAATGTTGTTGCAAGATGATAGTTCAAGGGCAACTGCAGTAATGTGGCGCTAACTGGCTACTGTGGGCAGAAGGGATACTGTCATACCCAAATCCAAGGCACGTGAATGTATTGGAGGAAGCGCATGGGTGACCCATACCACTCAGGAGTACACACTCTCACCTGGCACTCAATCAGAACCCGTCACCCAAACAACATACACATGGATTACACACAAATGCATGGGCACTCACCGGACAATGCATCGTAATCAGGTAGGTCTCCCACACCTTGGATCTGTTCCTCTGTGACGAAGGTTCCAGCAACAGACTCATGTTCAGTGAGTTGGTTGTCCTCTGGTGGAGACCCACCGCCAGTCACTCAGAGTAGAGTCATGATTTGATGTCAGCTTGTTCTTTGCTCTGCGTTTCAGGTCATTCCACCGCTTGTAGCAATCATCAACTGTGCGCCTCACAAATCCAAGGGCACTAATGTCGTCCGCGATGGTCTGCCAGTGTGCCCTACGTTGACCAGGTGTGGTCTTGCACCCTGCAGTCACCACCATTTCACGGCTATGTGCCGACACATAGGCCACAAGTGCATCAAGTTCGGCGTCATTAAAGCTAGGCTTCCTTGACGTGCCAGAGTGTGTAGCCGTGTCTGGGGTCTCAGCCTGTAGTGCCAGAGCACCCTTCTTCTTTTTCAAAGGTGGTACGGATCCTGAGTGGCTTACGCCGCTCTGGTCAGTAGGGGCAGAAGCGCCGGTGGACTGTGTACTAGGAGTGTGCAAAGGCACAATGACCATAGGTCTTGGTGCAGGCATTGGCTGCAGGGTGATGTTAGCAGGGGCAACGTTGGTTTGATGGACCTGGACCGATACTGTCCTGGCTGGGAGACTCAGAGATGGGGTGGATAGAGCTGCAGCTGCCCCTGCAGCCGCCCCACCCTGCCTACTTGGGGCAGCAGATGACATTGCTGCCCCAGATCCACGTGGCCTGTTGACACCAACTTGCACCGCCACACGTGGCTTAGACTTACTGACCTGGAAGTCAGCCTGGGAGTCTTCCTGTGCCGGTTCAGGTGCCACAATGGGCCGGTCCAACAAGATCTGATCTGGGATGGTGTCAGCTACGTTTCCCACAACCAAGGGGGGTGGAGCATGGGTGTCCCTGATTGGTCCTCCACACACTGGGGTCTAGGGGCACCCTGCAAATACTGGCCACGTCCCCTACTGTGCCCACCACGCCCACCTTTTGAAGGTCGGCCACCTTTGCTTCCCTTACCGCTTGGTCGCCTCCCAACCATGACACTGATATTGTTGTGCGTATGGGAGTAGCAGTAAACTATTGTCCTGGGCAATTGGGGGTGAAAGGGGTAAGGTACTAGATGGAATTCGTACCCTAGTGCTCTTATTCCACGTGCGTGGAAAAATGAATCCGCACTACGCTGTGGCATCCAGAAACACAAAAATAAGCATACACATAATACACGCAGCCTACAATGACCTCGTGTACACGCTAAGGCCCTTTCCTCCAATTACACGAGCTGACACTCGGACGTGCAGTTTTTGCACATGTACGATGAACATGCACCTGTGTTGAGGGAAACGCCCTCAATCACTCTGTATCAAGCTGGCCACGCGACACCACACGGAAGACCACGCTCCTGCCCAGAAGGCCGAATTACTGCCCCCAAGAGCCCCGAGCACGCTCCCACCTGCCATCTGCTGCTGCCTGCCTGCCTGCTGCCCACGTGCCCTGCTATTTGCTGCCTGCATGTCAGCCAGGGGTGAAGTTGCTGTGACCATCCCTGCTGGAACTGAAGACTCCCGACTGGGATACCATCGCTTCACAGCCCAGCCCCAGGACCCAGTTGCCCACCCACACCTGCCTCTGGGGTTGCCATGTCGGGCACAACACCATCTGGCACCACTGGCAACCCCCAGCCAGAGAGGCAGAGGGCCACCAGCTTCAGTGCCAGGGAAGTTGGTGTCCTGGTGGAGCAAGTCCTGGGTCAGTATGATGCCCTCTTTGGAGGTTCGCACGCCGACTATGAAGGACGGACCAGGACCTGGATGGACATCGTGACTGCGATCAACGAGGAAGGGGTGGCAGTCCGCGACATCAAACATGTCAAGAAGCGCTGGGAAGACTTCAGGTCCAGGACCCTCGACAAGGCCCGGCGCCTCTTGAAGGCAATGGATGCCAAGGGGCACCGGGGCCACCTGTCCGACCACCAAATGAGGGTCCTGGAATGCATAAGCACAGCACTCCACATCCAGGTCCTTGAGAGGCAGACCCGTCTGGAGTCGAGCGGTAAGTGTACATGCATACTGGTTGGACGCTGTGCGTGTCTTGGTGTGCCAGTAGTGTGCAGGTTGCACATGTATTTCTGTAGGGCCATGTATGGATGTGTATGTACAGGGGCGTGAGGCTGACACATGCAAGTCCTCTCATGTGTGAGAGACATGGATTGTGTATGTGTGGATAAGCATGCAGGCCAAATGCAGATGTGGGAGCACACATGTTTGAAACACTGTGTATGTACGTTGGCATGGTTGTGGTGTCACACATGGATGTTGGTTCCAGCTGCATGTATCTGCACTGTGTGACATGTGCATGTGTGTGTATTTGACAAGTGTGCAACTGTGATGCAACATGGATGCATGTGGCACTGACATGTAGAAGGGTAAATGCCAGATGTGACATGGGTGGCGATCTCATCACTCTGACAGTTGGTGGACATGTACACATGCATGTAATTGTGTTGGTGTGTGTGCATGTGTTGTGTACTCCCCGTGTTTCATGTGATGTAAGGCTCACCTTCGGATGCTGATGCTGTTGTATGTGTATGGATGGTGCTGCCTGGTGAATATTGCTGTGGAATTGCTCATGTGTGTAAGTAGAAATGACATGTGTGTTAGGGAGTGTGATGCCATGTCTGAAGTTTGCCAATGCCACTCATGTGCAACTGTCATGTGTGTATGTGTCCATTGTACAGTGCCCTGATGCTTGTGTTCTATCTCTCCCTGCCTGCAGCGTCAACTGATGAAGAGGGCGGAGAGGGTGCTGTGGAGCAAAGCGGCAGGGATCACACCAGCAGCCGGAGACGCAAGGCCCGGTTCCCCTCCCAGATTGTCATCTCTTCGGGGAGTGAGGAGTCTGGTGCCGCATCCCAGGCCGCAGCTGCCGAGGATAGGTCCAAGAGGCGGAGGTGGAGATGGACTCCTCGGCAGCAGAAGGGGCAGCTGAGACCCCACAGTGTCCGACAGAGGAAGATGGCATGGAGTCATCCAGGTTGGTGGGGGTTTGGAGGAGGAGGGGGCCGTGGAAGGGACACACACGGGGTCTGGAGGTGGGGATTCCACTGGTGCCAGTGGTGCAGTGCAGGGGCAGGGACAGGAGGCAGCACAGGCTGCCGCGGAGGTGCCTGTGTGTAATCCTGTCCCTGATCCTGTGACTGCATCATCCGGCACCAGCAGGGATGCCTACGTCCAGACCCGTTTTCAGGGAGGGGATGGGCGCACAACAACTGGCCTTCCTCTCCCTGCGAACGTGGCTATCCGGGACCAGGTTGAGCCTGTCCTGGCTAAGATAGCGTTGTGTCAACGGGGCATCCGAGGTGACCTGCGGTTTTTTCGTGAAGACACTGCACGTCATCTCGGATGCCTCTTTGACCGCGTTGACCTACTGGGACGGGTCACCAGTGCTGGATTCCTCGTTGTGCTGGACCTTCTTGCGACCCCCTCCTCACCTGAACCCCCTACGCGACAGTCCTCCTCCATGCCATCTTCCCACCCATGTATCACCTGGGAACCCTGTGGAGCTGCCTCTGACCCAGCGGCCAGGCTGGTGCAGGACACATCCCTGTCACAGTCGGGAGTCGGACGTTCAGCAGGGGTGGCCACCACGACAACTGCACCCCAGCTGGATGAGGACGTGCAGGCAGCAAGAGCCAGGGTGCAGGCACAGGCACAGCAGCAGCAGCAACAAGGCGGGAGCAATGATGGCTCGGGGCCTTCAACATCGGAGGGACAGGCATCGTCCAGAGGGCAGGAGGACCCAGGATTGCAAGTGTCTTCCGTGTGGCAGCGGTTGGGCCACGCCATAGATGCGGAGCAGCAGCGGGCGGAAGAGGCACAGCTCACAATGGTCAGGGCGGAGAACTCCATGCGGAGGGCACTGAGGCGGGCTGAGTGCCTCGAGGCAATTTGCAGGGAGTTGGAGATCAACATGTCATCATCCCTGCGAACCCTCGGGGCCATGGAAGAGGACCGCCTCCAGGACACTAAGTGTGAGTTCGATGATGCCCTGGCTCGGGACATCAAAAAGTGAGCCTTCGGACTAGCCCGCTGCCATTGTAAATAGTTAGTTAGTTAGTTAGTGTTAGGTTTAAGTTTGGTTTTCATTTTTGTTGGGGCGCTTGGACAATACCCCACATTTTTGTACATAGTTCTTCATTAGTTAGTGTATTTTTGTAGGTTTCATTTGGACAGTTGGGCTCATGGACCCAGAATTTCATCCTTGTAAATAGTTGGAGTGTGCATTTGTCAGCATTTTCTTTTTGGCTTTTTCCATGGAGCAATGGATTTTACTTTTTCATTTCTGTTTGGATTTGCTTTGTTGGAAGGAGTCTTTGGAGACATTTTTGATATCATATATTTTGGATTCTGATTTCCTTTTTTATCATTATGTGACATTCTGCATTGTTTTCCTTATGTCCATTGTTTGGTATTTGATTTTCTTTCAACACATTTTTTGTTCAATACATTTGTTCCCGTACTTCAATGTGTGGTATTCTCTCATTGGTTTCATGCATGTCACGATTTCAATGTGTGGTATTCTCTCATTGGTTTCATGCATGTCACGATTTCACTGTGTGGTCTTCTCTCATTGGTTTCATGCATGTCACGATTTCAATGTGTGGTATTCTCTCATTGGTTTCATGCATGTCACGATTTCAATGTGTGGTATTCTCTCATTGGTTTCATGCATGTCACTGTGTGGTCTTCTCTCATTGGTTTCATGCATGTCACGATTTCACTGTGTGGTCTTCTCTCATTGGTTTCATGCATGTCACGATTTCAATGTGTGGTCTTCTCTCATTGGTTTCATGCATGTCACGATTTCAATGTGTGGTCTTCTCTCATTGGTTTCATGCATGTCACGATTTCAATGTGTGGTCTTCTCTCATTGGTTTCATGCATGTCACGATTTCAATGTGTGGTCTTCTCTCATTGGTTTCATGCATGTCACGATTTCAATGTGTGGTATTCTCTCATTGGTTTCATGCATGTCACGATTTCAATGTGTGGTCTTCTCTCATTGGTTTCATGCATGTCACGATTTCACTGTGTGGTCTTCTCTCATTGGTTTCATGCATGTCACGATTTCACTGTGTGGTCTTCTCTCATTGGTTTCATGCATGTCACGATTTCACTGTGTGGTCTTCTCTCATTGGTTTCATGCATGTCACGATTTCACTGTGTGGTCTTCTCTCATTGGTTTCATGCATGTCACGATTTCAATGTGTGGTATTCTCTCATTGGTTTCATGCATGTCACGATTTCAATGTGTGGTATTCTCTCATTGGTTTCATGCATGTCACGATTTCAATGTGTGGTCTTCTCTCATTGGTTTCATGCATGTCACGATTTCAATGTGTGGTCTTCTCTCATTGGTTTCATGCATGTCACGATTTCAATGTGTGGTCTTCTCTCATTGGTTTCATGCATGTCACGATTTCACTGTGTGGTCTTCTCTCATTGGTTTCATGCATGTCACGATTTCAATGTGTGGTCTTCTCTCATTGGTTTCATGCATGTCACGATTTCAATGTGTGGTATTCTCTCATTGGTTTCATGCATGTCACGATTTCAATGTGTGGTATTCTCTCATTGGTTTCATGCATGTCACGATTTCACTGTGTGGTATTCTCTCATTGGTTTCATGCATGTCACGATTTCACTGTGTGGTATTCTCTCATTGGTTTCATGCATGTCACGATTTCAATGTGTGGTATTCTCTCATTGGTTTCATGCATGTCACGATTTCAATGTGTGGTCTTCTCTCATTGGTTTCATGCATGTCACGATTTCAATGTGTGGTCTTCTCTCATTGGTTTCATGCATGTCACGATTTCAATGTGTGGTCTTCTCTCATTGGTTTCATGCATGTCACGATTTCAATGTGTGGTCTTCTCTCATTGGTTTCATGCATGTCACGATTTCAATGTGTGGTCTTCTCTCATTGGTTTCATGCATGTCACGATTTCAATGTGTGGTCTTCTCTCATTGGTTTCATGCATGTCACGATTTCAATGTGTGGTCTTCTCTCATTGGTTTCATGCATGTCACGATTTCAATGTGTGGTCTTCTCTCATTGGTTTCATGCATGTCACGATTTCAATGTGTGGTCTTCTCTCATTGGTTTCATGCATGTCACGATTTCAATGTGTGGTCTTCTCTCATTGGTTTCATGCATGTCACGATTTCAATGTGTGGTCTTCTCTCATTGGTTTCATGCATGTCACGATTTCACTGTGTGGTCTTCTCTCATTGGTTTCATGCATGTCACGATTTCACTGTGTGGTCTTCTCTCATTGGTTTCATGCATGTCACGATTTCACTGTGTGGTCTTCTCTCATTGGTTTCATGCATGTCACGATTTCACTGTGTGGTCTTCTCTCATTGGTTTCATGCATGTCACGATTTCACTGTGTGGTCTTCTCTCATTGGTTTCATGCATGTCACGATTTCACTGTGTGGTCTTCTCTCATTGGTTTCATGCATGTCACGATTTCAATGTGTGGTCTTCTCTCATTGGTTTCATGCATGTCACGATTTCAATGTGTGGTATTCTCTCATTGGTTTCATGCATGTCACGATTTCAATGTGTGGTATTCTCTCATTGGTTTCATGCATGTCACGATTTCAATGTGTGGTATTCTCTCATTGGTTTCATGCATGTCACGATTTCAATGTGTGGTATTCTCTCATTGGTTTCATGCATGTCACGATTTCAATGTGTGGTATTCTCTCATTGGTTTCATGCATGTCACGATTTCAATGTGTGGTATTCTCTCATTGGTTTCATGCATGTCACGATTTCAATGTGTGGTATTCTCTCATTGGTTTCATGCATGTCACGATTTCAATGTGTGGTATTCTCTCATTGGTTTCATGCATGTCACGATTTCAATGTGTGGTATTCTCTCATTGGTTTCATGCATGTCACGATTTCAATGTGTGGTATTCTCTCATTGGTTTCATGCATTTCACGATTTCAATGTGTGGTATTCTCTCATTGGTTTCATGCATGTCACGATTTCAATGTGTGGTATTCTCTCATTGGTTTCATGCATGTCACGATTTCAATGTGTGGTCTTCTCTCATTGGTTTCATGCATGTCACGATTTCAATGTGTGGTCTTCTCTCATTGGTTTCATGCATGTCACGATTTCAATGTGTGGTCTTCTCTCATTGGTTTCATGCATGTCACGATTTCAATGTGTGGTCTTCTCTCATTGGTTTCATGCATGTCACGATTTCAATGTGTGGTCTTCTCTCATTGGTTTCATGCATGTCACGATTTCAATGTGTGGTCTTCCCTCATTGGTTTCATGCATGTCACGATTTCAATGTGTGGTCTTCCCTCATTGGTTTCATGCATGTCACGATTTCAATGTGTGGTCTTCCCTCATTGGTTTCATGCATGTCACGATTTCAATGTGTGGTCTTCCCTCATTGGTTTCATGCATGTCACGATTTCAATGTGTGGTCTTCTCTCATTGGTTTCATGCATGTCACGATTTCAATGTGTGGTATTCTCTCATTGGTTTCATGCATGTCACGATTTCAATGTGTGGTATTCTCTCATTGGTTTCATGCATGTCACGATTTCAATGTGTGGTATTCTCTCATTGGTTTCATGCATGTCACGATTTCAATGTGTGGTCTTCCCTCATTGGTTTCATGCATGTCACGATTTCAATGTGTGGTCTTCCCTCATTGGTTTCATGCATGTCACGATTTCAATGTGTGGTCTTCCCTCATTGGTTTCATGCATGTCACGATTTCAATGTGTGGTCTTCCCTCATTGGTTTCATGCATGTCACGATTTCAATGTGTGGTCTTCTCTCATTGGTTTCATGCATGTCACGATTTCAATGTGTGGTCTTCTCTCATTGGTTTCATGCATGTCACGATTTCAATGTGTGGTCTTCTCTCATTGGTTTCATGCATGTCACGATTTCAATGTGTGGTCTTCTCTCATTGGTTTCATGCATGTCACGATTTCAATGTGTGGTCTTCTCTCATTGGTTTCATGCATGTCACGATTTCAATGTGTGGTCTTCTCTCATTGGTTTCATGCATGTCACGATTTCAATGTGTGGTCTTCTCTCATTGGTTTCATGCATGTCACGATTTCAATGTGTGGTCTTCTCTCATTGGTTTCATGCATGTCACGATTTCAATGTGTGGTCTTCTCTCATTGGTTTCATGCATGTCACGATTTCAATGTGTGGTCTTCTCTCATTGGTTTCATGCATGTCACGATTTCAATGTGTGGTCTTCTCTCATTGGTTTCATGCATGTCACGATTTCAATGTGTGGTCTTCTCTCATTGGTTTCATGCATGTCACGATTTCAATGTGTGGTCTTCTCTCATTGGTTTCATGCATGTCACGATTTCAATGTGTGGTCTTCTCTCATTGGTTTCATGCATGTCACGATTTCAATGTGTGGTCTTCTCTCATTGGTTTCATGCATGTCACGATTTCAATGTGTGGTCTTCTCTCATTGGTTTCATGCATGTCACGATTTCAATGTGTGGTATTCTCTCATTGGTTTCATGCATGTCACGATTTCAATGTGTGGTATTCTCTCATTGGTTTCATGCATGTCACGATTTCAATGTGTGGTATTCTCTCATTGGTTTCATGCATGTCACGATTTCAATGTGTGGTATTCTCTCATTGGTTTCATGCATGTCACGATTTCAATGTGTGGTATTCTCTCATTGGTTTCATGCATGTCACGATTTCAATGTGTGGTATTCTCTCATTGGTTTCATGCATGTCACGATTTCAATGTGTGGTATTCTCTCATTGGTTTCATGCATGTCACGATTTCAATGTGTGGTCTTCTCTCATTGGTTTCATGCATGTCACGATTTCAATGTGTGGTCTTCTCTCATTGGTTTCATGCATGTCACGATTTCAATGTGTGGTCTTCTCTCATTGGTTTCATGCATGTCACGATTTCAATGTGTGGTCTTCCCTCATTGGTTTCATGCATGTCACGATTTCAATGTGTGGTCTTCCCTCATTGGTTTCATGCATGTCACGATTTCAATGTGTGGTATTCCCTCATTGGTTTCATGCATGTCACGATTTCAATGTGTGGTATTCCCTCATTGGTTTCATGCATGTCACGATTTCAATGTGTGGTATTCTCTCATTGGTTTCATGCATGTCACGATTTCAATGTGTGGTCTTCCCTCATTGGTTTCATGCATGTCACGATTTCAATGTGTGGTCTTCCCTCATTGGTTTCATGCATGTCACGATTTCAATGTGTGGTCTTCCCTCATTGGTTTCATGCATGTCACGATTTCAATGTGTGGTCTTCCCTCATTGGTTTCATGCATGTCACGATTTCAATGTGTGGTCTTCCCTCATTGGTTTCATGCATGTCACGATTTCAATGTGTGGTCTTCCCTCATTGGTTTCATGCATGTCACGATTTCAATGTGTGGTCTTCCCTCATTGGTTTCATGCATGTCACGATTTCAATGTGTGGTCTTCTCTCATTGGTTTCATGCATGTCACGATTTCAATGTGTGGTATTCTCTCATTGGTTTCATGCATGTCACGATTTCAATGTGTGGTCTTCTCTCATTGGTTTCATGCATGTCACGATTTCAATGTGTGGTCTTCTCTCATTGGTTTCATGCATGTCACGATTTCAATGTGTGGTATTCTCTCATTGGTTTCATGCATGTCACGACTTCAATGTGTGGTATTCTCTCATTGGTTTCATGCATGTCACGATTTCAATGTGTGGTATTCTCTCATTGGTTTCATGCATGTCACGATTTCAATGTGTGGTCTTCTCTCATTGGTTTCATGCATGTCACGATTTCAATGTGTGGTCTTCTCTCATTGGTTTCATGCATGTCACGATTTCAATGTGTGGTCTTCCCTCATTGGTTTCATGCATGTCACGATGTGGGTGTTCACATTCACTGGCACCCATTGTGTGTGTGTGTGACGGACATGTGCTGATGTACATACATGCCATTTGGGTTATGTCATGTAATGGGCATTTCAATGTGGGGTGTATGTTATGCTTGGTTGGTTATTTGGGCAGGGGTGGCGCGCCGTGGGATTTTGGTGGCCATGAGGGCCATGATTGTGGGTCATGTTGACATGTTGGGGGGGACATGAGTGGGGGTGTGCTGGCAGGTGCCCCTCACTGCTGGGGGGGTGGGGGTGCAGGGGGACATGAGTGGGGGCCTGCTGGCAGGTGCCCCGCACTGCTGGAGTGTGGGGGGGCAGGGGGACATGAGTGGGACATGAGTGGGGGCCTGCTGGCAGGTGCCCCTCACTGCTGGAGTGTGGGGGGGCAGGGGGACATGAGTGGGACATGAGTGGGGGCCTGCTGGCAGGTGCCCCTCACTGCTGGGGGGTGGGGTGAAGGGGGACATGAGTGGGGGCCTGCTGGCAGGTGCCCCTCACTGCTGGGAGGTTGGGGGTGCTGGGGGGCATGAGTTGGTGATCATATTGCAAGGTATGTGGCTTGGCTGGGGGGCATGCCCATGGTGGATGGGCTGCCTGAGGAACATGACCAGGGGTGCAGGGTAGTCCCCTGTGGTGTGGGCTGCCTGCAAGGGCCATGGAGGAGGTAGAGGGGACACCTGGGAAGACCCACACTGCCAATTCACGTGTGGGACTCCCCGCACCCCCCACTGGATACACGTACCTCGCTCTGACAGCGAAATCGCGTGTGAAACTTCACACACACCCCCAAAATACACGTACCCCACTCTAACAGCGAAATCACGTGTGAAACTTCACGCGCACCCCCAAAATACACGTACCCCGCTCTGACAGCAAAATCGCATGTTAAACTTCCCGCGAACCCCAGTAATACACGTACACTGCTCGTACAGGGCCAATCGCATGTGAAACTCCCCGCGCACCCCAGTAATACACGTACCCCGTTCGTACAGGGCCAATCGTGTGTGAAACCTCCCGTGCACCCCTGAAATACACGTACCACGCTTGCACAGGGCCAATGGTGTGTGAAACTTCCCGCGCACCCCCGAAATACACGTACCATGCTCGCACAGGGCCAATCGCGTGTGAAACTCCCCGCGAACCCCAGTAATACACGTACCCCGCATGCACAGGGCCAATCGCGTTTGAAACTCCCCGTGCACACCGAAATACACGTACCACGCTTGCAGAGGGCCAATTGCGTGTGAAACTCCCCGCGTACCCCAGCAATACATGTACCACGCTCGCAAAGGGCCAATCGCGTTTGAAACTCCCCGCGCCGGGGTGTACATGTATTCGGAGGGGGCGCGGGGAGTTTTACAGGTGTTTTCGTGGTTGGGGGTCTGTATGCTGGTCCAATGGCATGTGCGCCATGTATGGGATTTGTGTGCTGTGCATGGCACACGGGGAGGGGTTGGGGGTGTAACTGGCGCTGCTGCAGGGTCGCTGCACCACTCTGCGCCATGGCTGGTTTTGGATGTTGAAATCCATGAATACGCTGTGCGCGGAAATGGATTTTAGCACACGCGGCTGGCACAGACTGTCGCACGCACACACTGTGCGCCAGCTGCGTGTGCCACTTGTGCGCTGGATTCTATGAATTACCCCGTAAAACCCAAGTCATCAAAGATGACATCACAAATGTCATTGATGGCATCATTGATGACATCATATATAAAATTAATTTTGATGGAAAGTCCCTACAAGGGGTTGGGTTTGTAATTTTGGTAAAAATACATTATGGGTGAATGGGAGACCTATCATGAACTACCTAATCTATTAAAGAATGTATTCATCTAAACAAAACATTATATTGGAGTGTTGTTGTTAATACAGGAACCTAATCCTACACTCACATAGGCAATGGCTGCAACATGCATCATAGAAGTACAATATGTCTAATCTGGTAATTTTGGATAATAAAATGATGAATGGTACCTTGTCAGAGTTTTGAGTAATGTATATATTATGCATGCAATAAATAGCTAATAATTCAAGCAGTACTGCATACTTGTGTTAGTACAAACAATACATATGAAGACCCATAATGCATACAAATCGGAAACACATATAGGGAAACTAAAGTAAGGAAGAAAGAATCATCTTCACCATAAAATGTCAATAACATGAAAGTTCATCTTCATGTATACAAATGAATTGTGTGTTTGAGGCCTGCTTATTGTCCCAGTTATGTGCACCTTGAGCTGAGACCAACCCCTAAGTACTTTAAGAACATAACAGATGGCTAATGTCTAGATATATAACACATTTGCAATTTGTATATTCTTACTGTTAGTGAACAAAACCGCCTGACATAGAAATATCGGTGACGTAAAACAAGCGGCTCAGATATGTGATGTGATCAGTGATGTCCTCAATGATATTTGTGTTGTCATCTTTGATGTCTTGGGTGTTAGTCTTAGCAGTGCACAGTGGTGGCGTGAGTGATGGTTCCTTAGCTTACCATAACTGGCACATTTCTGAGGTTTTTCGGTTTTACTTGTAACCATGACGTCACTTTAATAACATTTTTTTCATTGAATTTCATAGGTTTTTATTAGTGCAATTTAACCATAACATCCCTTTAACAAAGTTTTTTCAGTGAACATACATATATACATATATATTTTGAGTGAAAAAACGTTAGTTAAGAGAGTGTTAAGGCGATCAGCTTTAGCACAACAAAACCCTTGAAATTCAGCGGCTGTGGGAAGTGATGACCATCTTAACTCGGCACCCTACGTAGCTTTCCCCCACAATACCATTTTATATGTCATTGTGAATCCCATCAGTTCCAATATGCATTCGCTCATGAGCTTTGCAATGGGGGATGCCGAGCTAAAATGGTCATCACTTCCCACAGCTGCTGAATTTCAAGGGTTTCGTTGCAGTAAATCTGATCACCTTAACTCTCTCTTTACTAATATTTTTCACTGAATTTCATGGGCTTTGTTATACTATAGTTTCTTTGGGGTCTAGTAGCCATAGCCTTTGGCCATGGCCACCGTACTTGTTACACCAATAATTTCTTCTCAAAGACCCATGACCCCCGGCCTACTAGTCGTGATCTCTGCAAGTGTACAACAAGTTTTTCCATTCCCTATTACACAGTAATTTCCCCAGAAATAATTTCTGATCCTCACGGTAGCATAGCATTGTGTCGATTCCTCTGATAATGGATAAATGGACGAAAACTGCCACAGTAATCGTACAAGATTCTCCCAGTATTCCTCTGATAAGCCAAAAAACACTGGAAAATGTCAAACTCATAACCGTCCTGACAGGCACTCACCATGTACCCCTCCTCTTTTCCTGGTCCCCTCACTCCCCTGACTTGCTTTTTATCTCCCTAAACCCCTACATTATCTCCTATCATTCTTCGTTTCATGTGACGCAGTTCCTTTTCCGAACGCATAATACGTGCACGTTAGTTAGCAACTTCCAAATGTAGCTAGATTGCTGTAAACTCTGAAAAAGGTTCAGCTTTACCATTAGTATGGCGTTGCCTCTTGGCTTGTTCTCTTCTTCAACCGTTTACAGTCTTTTAACTTCTTGTAAATGAAAGATATGTTACTGTTATACAAAGTATAAGATTCAGTCTTTCAGTAGAAACTACAATTAGGTACACAACCTCTCTCTGATGAAGTTCTCACGCTTTAAAGATGAATATGTAATTGCATTACCGTAGAAGCAAATGATGGGGTTCAGGCCTCCTTGGGGAATCACAATAAGGACCACGCGACCATTCGTTAATGCAGTTTTCCCAAGGTAAATCTTGTAACTTTGATATTGTCACAGTTAAATATTCCAAAATGGTCTTTGCAGCATTCCCTTTCTTTAATTAGAGTCACGTGTTATGACTTGCTGGTCGTGTAGATGATGAAACCTCCGTCCCCAAGTACCGCACGGGCAAAATAGTATTATTACTGCCCGAGCAATCTTTGAGGCCACAGGTGTAGAGTACCGTCAGCCTGGAACCAGGAACGCCGGAAGGACCCCCCTGACCACTGCAAGGCAAGCAATGAGGTTAGACAAGGAACCCGATTCCAATACAAGCAGTACAAGGGAACAGCAAAAGGCTTACCCGAATACAGGTGGCAGGGTGCCCAGGATGTGATAACTAGGCAGGGGTCAGAATGGTTGACGGCAGTAGGTGACAATTGTGACACAGGATGGCACTCTAGTTGGATGTCAATGGTACCTGAAGTAGCAAGGAGCATGGGCCAGAAACAATGACATGAGGAGCCTTAAATCAGTCCAGCAAACGATCCGGGGTAAAAAACCATGAAGACAAAGTCAGTTGCAAGGGAAGATCCAAACACATATCCAAGGAAAAGTCGCGGTCAACGTTCCGAGTAATCCGAGTTTGCAGAGGTACCAAGAAAAAGACATGGAGGAGTCCGTGAAGCAGTCCGAGGTCGAAGTAATCCTGAAAAACTATGTCTATGAAACGCCAAACACAACTGATGAAAGCAGCTGTGAAACACTGGTTGAATGTCCGTTCACTCCTTATGAACGTGCAGATGCGATCACATGATACGGTCACGTGACAGCGTTCCGTGTTGATACTATGGTAAACACTTACTGGAGTCGGAACGCTTCCTGGACACGTAATTCGTGTTTCGCATCCTGCAGCTCCAGTCAGGCCGTTTCCTGGTCACGTGATGACTCGCATGCCGAGCCCCCAAGCTGCGCCGGTACAGCAGGCGCGGTGTGGCAAGGTGCCACGGCATTCACCAAGCAAGGAAGGGAGACCGCACTGGGTGCAGGGTATCAGCGGAGTGCCATGAGGTGTCACCCACTCGCCGCCATTGGGAAGGAACAGGTAAGTGGGATGGGGCTGGTTTGGCAGCTAACATGTGCTGAGCTAGTGGGGAAACTAACAGAGGCATGACAGAGTCCCCCCTCAAAGGCCCACGACCCCGTGGGCTAGACGAATGATCTCTATGGAAGCGGGAGACCAGGAAAGGGGCATGGACGTCAGAAGAGGGAACCCAAGAGCGGTCCTCAGGGGCATAACCCAACCAGTCCATCAGATACTGCAACCGTCCCGTACAGAGACGTGAACCCAGAATGGCGCTGACCTCGAACTCATCAGGTGAAACCACAGAAACAGGAGCAGGAGGAGAGACAAGGCGAGTCGGGCCAAGGCAAGGTTTCAGCAGGGAGGTATGAAAAACCGGATGCAACCTCCAGCTAGATGGGACAGCAAGGCGATAAGCCACCGGATTCAGAACCTTGGAGACCTTATATGGGCCAACAAAACTTGGGAGTAGTTTCGGCAACCCGGTATGTGCAGATGGCGGGAGGACAACCAAACCCGCTCACCCACTTGGAATGCTAGAGCCTCCACCCTCTTCTTGTCAGCCGCTGCCTTCATGGACGATTGGGCCTCCCGGAGATGGACAAGGTTCTGGGCATGAACAGAGGCTAAATCGCGGGCACATGCATTAGCAGCAGGAGTACTGGTGGGACTGAAATCGGGGAATGGCAGTGTACGCGGATGCTGTCCATACAGGGAGTAGAACGGGGAGAAGCCAGTGGAGGAATGTAGTGCGTTGTTGTAAGCAAATTCCGCAAGATGAAGCAAATTGAGCCAGGAGTATTGGAACTGAAGGGTAAGCATCGCAAGTACTGTTCTGATGCCTGGTTCATCCTTTCAGTCTGCCCGTCACTCTCAGGATGGTAGGCATATGAAAAGCGTGCATCGATGCCCAGGAGCTTGGTAAGGGCCAACCAAAAACGGGACGTGAACTGGGAGCCACGGTCCGACACGATAACTTGTGGCAAGCCAAAGAGACAAAAGACTGACCTGAAGAACATCCGGGCCAGTGAAGGGGCAGAGGGAATCCCTTTACAGGGTACGAAACGAGCCATCTTGGTGTAGGAATCAACCACTACCCAAACTGTATCGAACTTCTGTGTACGAGGTAGGTCAGTGATTAGGTCCATCAAGACCGCGTGGCAAGGTCTTGGAGGTAAAGGCAGGGGTTGTAGCAGTCCTAGTGTGTGACCCCTTTGTGACTTGCATTGGGCACAGACAGAACATGTATTCACATAGGTTTCCACGTCACGTCGCATCGACGGCCACCAGCACCAACGCTTCAACAGATCTAATGTGCGTCGTTGCCCGGGGTGACCATTGATGAGAGCGTTGTGAGACCAATCCAGGGCTTGGTTACGAGTGTCGCTGGTCGGCAAAAACAGTTTCCCTTGAAGGAAAGGCAACCCATCCTGAATAACCAGGTCCCAATCGGTCAGTACCTGAGGGGTTTGTGAGACCCATTGGCAAATGGCGGTTAACATAGGTTGTGAGGGAGTACAAGCACATACTACATGCCTTTTGTCCAAAAAGGTGTCAGGGAATGACAGAAGTGAGACCCCCCCAGGTGAGCGGGACAAGGCGCCGCCTTACCATGAACCACCCCCGGCCTGTGTTTCACCACGAAGTCGTAAGCGGCAAAGAACAAATACCAACGGACCTGTCGGCTGTTGACGCATTTAAGTGATGCCAGTTCCTGCAGATTCTTATGATCAGTGTAAACGACAGTCTGGTGTTTGGCCCCCAGGAGATGGTGTCTCCAAATCTGAAATGCATCCTTTATGGCAAGGAGCTCTTTCTCGGTGATTGTATAGTGTGTTTCGGTTGCTGTAAACTTCCTTGAATGATAAGCCACCGGGTGCAGCTGTCCAGTAGTCGGACAAGGATGGGGGAGAACTGCACCTAGCGCAAACGAGGATGCATCTGCCTCCACGAGGAAAGGGAGCTCAGGATCCGGATGTTGCAGAACCGGAGCAGTGGTAAAAGAAGTTTTTAGGGTATCGAACGCAACTTGGTGGTCAGTAGACCAATCGAAGGGTACAAGAGGACTAGTCAGGGCAGGCAGAGGGGCAACAATAGAAGAAAAGTTGGTGATGAAACGCAGATAAAAATTTGCAAACCCTAAAAAGGACTGAAGTTGCTTGAGGGTCCCCGGAATTGGCCAATCCGTGATTGCACAGATCTTGGACTGGTTCATCGCCAACCCCCCTGGTGAGATATGAAAACCCAGGAATTCGACCTCCTTTGTGTGAACATGCATTTCTCGGGTTTCGCAAACAAAGCGTTTGTTCTGAGTCGTGACAGCACCTCTTTGACATGAATGATGTGTTCCTCAAGTGTAGGGGAGAAAATCAATATATCATCTAAATACACCACAAGGTAGATGTCCAAGATGTCACTAAACACATTGTTTATAAAACGCTGAAAAGTGGCTGGGGCGTTGCATAAGCCGAAGGGCATCACGGTATACTCAAACAAGCCCTGGTGAGTGCAAAACGGCATTTTCCACTCATCCCCACGACGCATGCGTATGAGATTGTATGCCCCCCGAGGTCAAGCTTGGTGTAAATTGATGCATGGGTCAATTTATCTAACAGGGCAGAGATGAGAGGGATGGGGTAGCGGTTCTTTATGGTGACGGAGTTCAACCGCCTGTAATCCACACATGGATGTAGATCCCCCTCTTTCTTCGGAACAAAGAAAATGGGGGTAGCTGCTGGTGAGGAAGAGGGTCTGATGTGGCCCAGATGCAATGCATGTTGGATGTACTCCTTCAGGGCGGATTCCTCTGATGGAGACAGAGAATAGATACGACCTTTGGGTATCGACGCTTCGGGAACCAAATCAATGGGGCAGTCGTACGGCCTGTGGGGTGGCAAGCCTTCAGCTGTCATTTTAACGAACACAGAGTGGACATCATGATAGACCGCGGGTACCCCAGATAATGCCGCCCCCACCGTGTGTGAAACACCAGATGGGCTGTTCTCCTCGACCGTCAGAGAAACCAATGCCCCAAGAGCCCTTGCAGGGTTGGTAAAGTCCTCTGAATCAACCAAGCAATAGTGTTGACAGATCTCTGACTCTAAGGAAACCTGGCCCGTACCCCAGTTGATGAGTGGGTTGTGTTTCCTCAACAATGGGATACCGAGTATGATTCCAAACTGTGGGTTTGAGATAAGGTCAAAGGATAATGTTTCCTTGTGGGTACCCTGAATGGTCACCTCCATAGGAGTGGTCTGCTGTTTGATTGGACCGGAAACAAGGGAAGAACCATCTATGGCTTGTACCGGTTCGGGGTGTTGTTTGGTTATCAGGGGTAGATTCAATACATTGGCCAAGGTGATATCTATGAAACATCCGGTAGCCCCTGAATCAATGACAATGTGTACTGTGTGGGAGCAATCCCTGGTGGGGTGTAGAAGGGCCTGGACTATGATTGGCCTTACAGGACCGAATGTTGGGATGGTCTCTGAGGTATTCTGTAACAAGCTCGCCTTGTTCCCCGTTCTCAAAGGTGAGCTTTCTGAAAACCCGAGTTCTTGGTCTTTGGGCGACGGGGACACTCTTTGACATAATGCCCATTGAGGCCGCAGTAAAAACAGGCATTGTCTGTCCTTCTGCGTTCTTGCTCAGCATGTGTGATGGGGCTGCATATCCCTCCTATTTGCATGGGTTCACTGGTGGGATCTGAAGAAGGAAGGGATTGACTGACAGAAAGGCTGGCTTCTGCCCGCCGCTAGGTTCTTCGGGCGTCTACTTGAAGAGTTAGGTCTACCAGATCAGTGTAAGAGGCCGGGAGAGACGGAACAACTGAGAGGGCATCCTTCATAGCGTTACACAAACCATGATAGAACACTACCGCCTTTTTATTCTCAGGCCATGAGGTCTCTGCGGACAATTGATTGAACCGCGTGATGTATTCTATCAGGGTTTGTCTGCCCTGAGATAGATCCAGTAGTTCTAAATCCCGGGACTGTGCTTTATACTTGGTATCAAACACTTTGGCCATTTCACTCACCAGGAGGTCAAAATCATAGAGGGCCGGATGATCATTTTCCAATAAGGGGTTCGCCCTTGTGGCCGCTATGCCCATTAGGTGGGAAAGCAAAAAGTCTACCTTGGTGGTTGTGTCGGGGAAGGACTGGGGTCGACAGAGGAAGTGGAGCTTGCACTGGTTAAGGAAAGTACGGTACTTCCTGGGATTGCCCTGATACATTTCTGGGGCTGCTAAAGGGAATTGGGTGGGTATTACCACTGGGACTGGTGGTGTGGGAGGCATGGAGGGGCCAGGGTTTTGGGGCGTGGTATCTCCGAACTCTGAGTCTGTCGGCAGTGGATGGCGAGCGCTTTGTAGGGAGTCTAAGCGGTGGTAGATGGCCATTGTAGCAGCCGCCATGTCTGTTCTAAGGGCTGTGACAACTTGCATTAGAGCGGCCACGGGGTCCCCGGCAGTAGGTTCCATCACCCGGAGGACCAAAAAGAGGCTTCACAGTCTGTTATGACTTGCTGGTCGTGTAGATGATGAAACCTCCGTCCCCAAGTACCGCACAGGCAAAATAGTATTATTACTGCCCGAGCAATCTTTGAGGCCACAGGTGTAGAGTACCGTCAGCCTGGAACCAGGAACGCCGGAAGGACCCCCCTGACCACTGCAAGGCAAGCAATGAGGTTAGACAAGGAACCCGATTCCAATACAAGCACTACAAGATAATAGCAAAAGGCATACCCGAATACAGGTGGCAGGGTGCCCAGGATGTGGTAAGTAGGCAGGGGTCAGAATGGTTGACGGCAGTAGGCGACAGTTGTGACACAGGATGGCACTCTAGTTGGATGTCAATGGTACCTGAAGTAGCAAGGAGCATGGGCCAGAAACAATGACAGGAGGAGCCTTTAATCAGTCCAGCAAACAATCCAGGTTCAAAAACCATGAAGACAAAGTCAGTTGCAAGCGAAGATCCAAACATGTATCCAAGGAAAAGCCGAGGTCAACGTTCCGAGTAATCCCAGATTGCAGAGGTACCAAGAAAAAAACGTGGAGGAGTCCGTGAAGCAGTCCGAGGTCGAAGTAATCCTGAAAACAATGTCAGTGAAATGCCAAACACTACTGATGAAAGCAGCTGTGAAGCGCTGGGTGAATGTCCGTTCACTCCTTATGAACGCACAGATGCGATCACATGATACGGTCACGTGACAGCGTTCTGTGTTGATACTATGGTAAACACTTACTGAAGTCGGAACGCTTCCTGGACACGTGATTCGTGTTTTGCATCCTGCAGCTCCAGTCAGGCTGTTTCCTGGTCACGTGATGAGTCGTGTGCCGAGCCCCCAAGCTACGCCAGTACCGCAGGCACGGTGTGGCAAGGTGCCACGGCATTCGCCAAGCAAGGAAGGGAGACCGCACTGGGCGCAGGGTATCAGCGGAGTGCCATGTGGTGTCACCCACTCGCCACCATCGGGAAGGAACAGGTAAGTGGGACAGGTTTTTTTTGGCAGCTAACATGTGCTGTGCTAGCGGGGAAACTAACGGAGGCGTGACATCACGAGACCACTCTCTGAACAGTAATAGCCTTCGGTTAATTGAAAAATGGGTTTTAACAGCGTTTGCTGCCTACTTAAGTAAGAAGCTCTTCACTCTATATGCATGTGTTACAATTCCATTGATCAGAGGACTTTTAGTTCAATGATCAACTTGTATTCGCTTAGAAATCTTATGCGAGAGGCAAAGGAGCTGGTTACAGTTACCAGCAAGGCGTGTGCAATGCTTTCGAATTCTGTGCTTCACTCACCGGCTTCTGAAACACTTGCTCTGCGGGTAGCACTGCTTTCCCGACTTCTACTACAACTTCTACTGCTTCTGGCTCGCTGGGGACCCATACCCTTCTCCTGAACAGGTGTCTCCAGTTCTGCCACACGTTTTGGGAGTCTCCTCTGCTCCTGAGACCCTCAGCTCAATAGTTGCTTCTGACCTCAGTTTCTGGCATGCCAACAGCTCGGCAACCAAGGCAATCAAGCTCACATGGGGAACACTGTTTCTCTTGCACGTCTTCTGCTGCGCAGCCTTTGCATTTCAGAGTTTGGGAAGACAGGACACTCTCAGAACAAGCAGGTGACCTCTGCTTTCTCCACGTTCCAGCGTCCCTCTTGTTCTTCAACTTCTGCTTGGTTTGCCAACCTTGAGCTTTCCTTCTGCTTCCCCTACTGCAGCCTGCACTCCAGCTAACGTTCTAGCTCATTCCACTCCATCCTTCGTCATCTACTTAAGGGGCATTTTATGCCTCCCTGGTCCTTTCAGGTGTGGGCTGTTCAGCTCAACTTCCTGACTACTACAATGGATGTTAGGCTTAATTGCAAGATTGCTGCACCTGCATGCCTCTTCAGGCCTCTTCCTCGTCTCGGTCCCTTGGAATTCTGGGACTTGTAGTTCTCTTTAACACATTTATTTTTTTCATATTTAAATTACTTTTAGGGGTAGATTTAATGCCCTTAAAGTTATAAAGAGAGGGGCTATGAGATTTAGCCTTTACAGGGAGATATAGTTTATTGAAGACAGCATTTCCATATTCCTGTATATTACTCCCTTGGGTTTAAGGAAGGTGTTTATCTTGGGATACCCAAAAAGATCTTTCTTTTGGTAAAGTTTGCTCAACCTTCCCAATATAAGGTCCATAACACTAGAGCTAACAAGAGGGATAGGGACATCAAAATGACAGCAACCCATCACCTCTTTAGGTACCTTGGGAAGATTCTTCCTTCCAGAGGAAAAATACTGTGTCTCATTCCAGAGAATCTCCTCACCACCCTGGGTCCTGTATCCTCCCAGGTGACTCTCCCGCAGAACACCACCCCCAGAGTTGGGATCAGGAAGCACCTGCCTTTCCCTGGTCAGGAGACTTTAGGCAGGGTTTCAGTGAGGGATCCGTAGGATTCTTCACATTCTACTGCGATATCATTGGTCATACTGTTTTATAATCAAATCCTCCGAGCACAGTACCATTAGTGCATTTACATCAAGTCTTTAGACTTAATCCAAATATTAAACTCTATTGATATGAATACGTAAATCCTAAAAGCATGTGTCAGTCTGTGCAGTTTTGCCCAACATGCTGTTTCTGTTGCTAAGTCCATCAATGAAGAACATTCATCAGGGGACAATTGGGACATGGAAGGACTGTGTTCAATGAACAATTGCATACATATCCCCAGCTTACCTTGTGTGGAGTTCATGAGAGAATGTGAACCCAATCTGCAGAAAGACCAAAGACATGCCATTATTGCCACAACCAGTCTTAGAAGAAAAGTAGGTAAGACTGAGAGGGAAAAGGGAAAAAAAAAGAGAAAACCCTATAAGAGTGAAAGATAAGTGAGAACAAGCAGAATGGCATGACAAACTTCAGACATGTTAGACTCAGCAAACAAAGGCGCTGCTGCCTTCAGTAGGCTGCCCCCATTTGACATGTCAGACCAGCACGCACTAGGATCCAAGTGGGAAACTTGGGCGAGGAGGCTTGAAATCTATCTAGAAGCACAATGTGAGGATTCCTCTGACAAGTGTGTGAGGACACTATTGGGTAGTTTAAAACAAAGATTATGCAGCTGATGGTCCAAACCTGATTCCTACGGCTCCTAAACTGAACAATAATAAACTTTAATGAAAACATACTAGAGGAATATTTCTTATAAACCAGTACACATTTTTTTAGAATACAAAAAATATCATCAACAAATTTAGTTTATTATTCTCTTCTATAAAAGATACAAAATACATTTACATTTTACACACAAAAAAATCTAAATTTGATTAATAAATCACTAGAAAAATTATTCTATATTTACAGATCAATAGGAAACCTTAGTAGTAGACACAAAAGCATATAAAACCACAACATCAAAGGCATAGACTATAGAAAAACCCTGACATGCACATGTTTCTACCCTTCTTATCATAACCAATGCTTGGACTTTCATCAGGGGCTAACTTATATTATTTTAAAAGATTTTGTCTTCCACAGAGGCTAATGTCTTTTGCATGTTTATTCAATCATTTATTTTTCAATAATGGCATTGTTCCCATAACCACAATCACTTAATTTTCCAAAGGAGCTGTAAAAATAGCAGGAAAGGGCTAAATATATTGTCATTCAACCTTACATGTAGTTAAGATATAATTTATCTAAATATGAGTAGATATGAATGAATACGGGAAACACATCAGCCACTGTGGAATACAGAATGGGTTGCATCCTCACAACTACGGCAGCTCTAGCGTTGATATCCGCCTGGCTTGCCTCGTGAGACACAGGCTCCAATGAGGACAACTACATTCACATTTAGAAATCAGTGGAAGCGACATTGAATGGTCAAATGAACTGAAGATCTATTTACATTGAGTCGTCCGCTTACGCCCTGAGGAAGGCTGGGCCATGAACCTATCAGGCCATTTCAGCCAAAAAATAAGTTGTCTTGTTAATCCATTTTTATTCAATTTCCATCAAGTTTGTTTCATTAGAAGAGAGGGTGGACTTTGCATATATATATATATTCACTAAAAAAAAAATGTTAGAGGGACGTTATGGTTAAGTTGCACTACTAAAAACCTGTGAAATTCACTTAAAAAAACTTTATAAACGTGACATTATGGTTCAAAGTAAAACCGAAAAACCCCTGAAAATCGCCAGTTATGGTAGGCTAAGCAACCATAACTGCCCGCACCACTTTGCACTACTAACACTAACACCCAAGACATCAAAGATGACATCACAAATGTCATTGATGACATCACTGATGACATCACATGTGCATTTACTTTTCAGATGGGGGGTTGTTAATGTAATTTTAGCAAAAAAATATCAGGGATTATCGGGACATGTGTAATAAAGTACATACTTCATCACGCAATGTAGTGTTCTAAAGAAAATCCCATTGCAGTGTTCTTTCCACTACAGGAACCGACTCATACAGAAATGTAGGTATTGGCTGCAGCATACACCACAGAGGTGCTACGTTTGTACTTTCCAAAGTTGTATAATAAAAAGGTGAATGTTTCTGTATCACACTTTTCTGGTCTGTGAAACATGTACTAAGTTGCTAATAATGCATCACTTACTACATATTTGTAGTAATACACACAAAACATAAATAGACTACAATGCATACAAAGATGGGGCTTATATATGGAGAGTAAAGTAAACAAGCAAGAGACTGTATCATTAGCAACTGTGTATAATCTACATGATTGGATTCACGCACAAAAATGATTGCTGTGTTTCAGGCCTGCTTCTTCCGCTTTATATGTACATCAAACGATGCAATTAAATTCTAAGGAAAGTAGTGTAAGAACATGTGAGAATAGCAATATCTATAAATGTAATACCTTTTGAAAGTTAAGTTTCTGACTGTCAGTAAATAAACCCACCTGGCCTAGATATGGCAGTGAACAAAAACAAAGGGGCTACACATGTGATGTCATCAGTGATGTCATCAATGACATTTGTGATGTCATCTTTGATGTCCTGGGTGTTAGTGTTAGCAGTGCACAGTGGTGCGGGCAGTTATGGTTGCTTAGCCTACCATAACTGGTGAATTTCAGGGGTTTTTTTCGGCTTTATTTTGAATCATAATGTTGCGTTTATAAAGTTTTTTTTAGTAATTTCACAGGTTTTTAGTAGTGCAACTTAACCATAACGTCCCTCTAACAAAGTTTTTTTTACTCAATTTCACAGGTTTTCAGTAGAGCAACTTAACCATACCATCCCTTTTGCAAAGTTTTTTTGCTAAAGATGATCGGTTTATGCCACGTAACCATAATGTAAAGTAACTTCTGACTTATTTACACAGCTTGCGGAGAATACCACTTGACAATATGCTGGTGTACAGCACGGTAACGTGTCCCAGAATCCGTAAACACTTAACAGTAAGATGTTTGCCTCGTGGACAATGTGGAAACAGATTTTATATTGATGTAGGAATGTCCACCTGCAACATTTGCCTTGCACAGCGCCAACACGTATTGGTAGTCAGCCATTAACAATGTAGTACACATTACATACTTTTAGCAAAAGTTTTAGTTATCTGAAAATGACATCAGCTAAGGCCATCCCGCCACCCCAAGAAACAACAGCACTGCTGTAATGAAGGAGCATGACAAACACTGCTCCAACCTTAGAAATAACAAACGCACAATATTTTTGAACCGGCCACCCACCCCCCCATATCACTGTTTGATGCGTCTTTCCTCATTTTGGTTCGCAAATGGCCTTATTAGCTGTCCTATCAAAAAAGAAAGCCACCCGTTAACAAAGTAAATGTTGCGTTAAGAACCACCTTTCACAGTGTAAATATATTAAAAGAAAAAAAATTCAATACACTCCATGTACTTTATATTTCTCAGTAAAGGACATAGACTCAATAAGATTTGTCAGTAATAGTATAGATGTGCAAAGCATTAACGTGTGTTACGGAAAAATAGAATTTCTGGTTATAATCCGGCCTGCCTATAGCGGGCCGGATTACAAAACAAAATCCTTTTTCAAGATGGCCACCATCGAAAGGAAAGGTGGTTGTTCCATAGATGGCCCCTCTTCGCTTTCTATGTCAGCAAGCAAAAAGCAAAAGTACGTGCCGAGATGCAGAACCTGTACATAAACATACAGCAATTACAAAACAAAATCCATTTAAAGATGGCCACCATAGAAAGGGAAAGTGGTTGTTCCATACATTGCCCCTCTTCGCTTTCCATGACAGCCTCCAAAAAGCAATAATATGTGCCGTGACGCAGAACCTGTAAATAAACATACAGCGACGTATAATGTGGTACCTTACATTTCAAAATGATACACGGGATTTTAAAAGAAAACGTTAACATTTTAGATTTTGTAAAGTACTTTTATTTAACAAACAACTGTCAGAGACCAACGGACTAATCCCATTTCCAATTAAATTGTAACAATGGTTCTAAGGGCGACATTGAAAATGTTCATGGTGAGACACACACAGTTATTTTCGCATAAACAAAGTATGCGTTTCTGTTAAAGCACCCGCTTTGTTTGCACAGGTATTTCTAAGACGGCGCCATGACCGTTGCCTTACACCACCATAAATGATGTTATGTCATTCCTAATGGCTAGTTCAGCGTAGGGACAGAGGGGGCCTGGCCGGTTATCCCATAATATAATGGACAGGCAGCCGGTCACGAGCAGTTGCATCTGGCGTTGAAAGGGGCCGTCACTCGGCATCTGGAAACCATGGCACACACAGTACGGCAAGATGCAGCTAGGCGGAAAACGTAAGAGAAAATCTGTGTCAATACCCAAACATTAGGAAAAAATTCCAAAACAGACACAAAGATTGTGGAAAGTAGTACACAAGTGTAAGTATTCTTTTGTGAATAAATAATCACATTATAACCCACTTTACATTGGTATTGGACTAACTGGTTGTAAAAACAAACTTCAGACCTACACCTTCATTGGGGTAGCGCAGATTGGCAGGCCTCTACCATTTTATCCACAAATGGAAGTGGACAAACATGACATTTTAAGGAAATATTAGCGTTGACCATGGGTACATATAGTGACAGCCTACAAGCGCTGAGAAACAGCAGTCGCCATAACGGTTAAAGAAAGGGCAACTACACAGTGAGATCGTAATTCAGTTATGAAGCCAACATGAATGGACAAGCAAAAAAAAATTACATGTCTTGATGTTACACAAGACCAAAAGAACGTGCAAACTGATACACAAAGCTATGTGGGCAAGCATAACATTTGAAAGAAGAAGAAATAACGGTCAACAAGGCTGACTCTAGTCATAGCCTGCAAATGCTAACAATGTACACTCTCGGTTATTGGAGGAAAATTACAACTGCGCAAAAAGATAATACTTCAGTTACATTGTCACAATTAGTGTTGGGTAATATAAAATTAAAACGCGGGTCGGTGTAGAGTCGTCAAAATTAAACTTATATGATCTTGACAGCCTCCATTGTTTTTGGCAAAGTCAGACAGCAATGTGTTTGCATCAAAGAATCTTCGTGAACTGATATTTCATGTTCCTTACAAACGTTTTTAAAACATAACCTTATCAAATGGTATTTTTTTCCAAGGTTTCATTCCTTGCATAGCTTTTGAAGTTTTACATTGTCACAATTAGTGTTAGGTAATATAAAATTAAAACGCGGGTCGGTGTAGAGTCGTCAAAATTAAACTTATATGATCTTGACAGCCTCGATTGTTTTTGGCAAAGTCAGACAGCAATGTGTTTGCATCAAAGAATCTTCGTGAACTGATATTTCATGTTCCTTACAAACGTTTTTAAAACATAACCTTATCAAATGGTATTTTTTTCCAAGCTTTCATTCCTTGCATAGCTTTTGAAGATTCCCTTTCGCTCAAGGTCAAAAAACAACAGCCCCTTATGGATTGACTTGGATGTGTGGGCCTACTGAGCTCGCAACCAAAAAAGCAAATCAACTGACCTTCACTCAGAAGGCAAATACATTCTCACTTTGCAACAACATATGACAATCCAATCATGAGAACCGCTACTCCCATATGCCTCCAGAACCACTGTTTCCATCAAACACTCCAGGTGGCGGCCTCAGATTTCAAAACATAGGTTGCCAGTCCGACTTCAATATTAATCTGAAAACATTGTAGGCATTGGTCGCTGTACATTGAGCACCAACTTCCACTTTACCGTATGAATTTGGTGGCAAGAAAACACCACTTTTTGAGTTTGCGCTGCCACATTCCATCCCAACCAAATTAAAGCTCACCTTCGGAAACAGTATTTCATAGGTATAACAAGTGCATTGGTGTCTTGTTATGTATGTGTTACCGGCGATGTCCGTGTACACCAAAACATGAACAAAAGATGGCGGAGGCAGCGAAGAAATCTGACGCACTTCACACTGTTCCATAACCAATCAGTGAAAGCGCCACATGTCCGTGGACATGACGCTACGGATTAGCCAATTGATTTCTTGTCTGCGGAGCAAACAAGGAAGTGTGACCACGTAGCGGACATAGATATCACTCATTTTTTCAGGCCTACTTTTTGGTCATTTTAAAGAAAACTACTGGACGGATTGTCACCAAATTTATAAAAGCACGATTTCGGGACCAAGCCCCTGCCGCAAATTTGGTGAAAATCCGTCCAGCGGTTTGGGCTGTAGTCATGCGCAAAGTTTTTCCCCCATTCAGTCTATGGGGAAAAAAGACGTTTTGGGGCCCCCCTATAAATTCCCCCTCCCGGACCAAACATCACCAAACTTTACAAAAAAATTCAGAGTGGCCATATACTTTTTTTTGCAAAGTTAGGTGAGGATTCGTCCAGGGGGAGCAAAGTTATAAGCCGCCCAAAAAGTGCTCTTCCTATGGAAACAGTATATATATATATATGTATATATCAGTGAAAAAACTTTGTTAAAAGGGACGTTATGGTTAAGTTGCTCTACTAAAAACCTATCAAATTCAGTAAAAAAACTTTGTTAAAGCGACGTTATGGTTCAAAGTAAAACCGAAAAACCCCTGAAATTCAGCAGTTATGGTAAGATAAGCAACCATAATTCGCGCCGCTGTGCACTGCTAACACTAACCTCCAGGATATCAAAGATGACATCACAAATGTCATCGATGACATCACTGATGACATCACATGTGCATTTACTTTTCATGAAAACTCTGTAGGAGGGATTCTTATAATGTTGACCAAAAATGTCAAGGAACATTTGAATAAATATCATGAGCTAATTAGTGCATTAAGCAATGCATTGATATAAATAACATTCTATTATGAAGTTCTATCCAGTATACTAAGAAACTCATGCAGAAACGTAGGCAGTGTGTGCAGTATACATGATGAAGGTGCAATATTCATAATGTTGCCATGTAGAATAATGAAATGATAACTGCTTTCTTATTAGAGTTTTGCGTACTGTGAAACATGTAATAAGTAGCTAATAAAACCCACTTAATACATAATTACACTTAATACAGACAAAACACAAAGAGACAACAACACATACAAATATGAGAATATACAGGTGCAGAGAAGTGAGCATAAAAGCAGAAGTAGTAGCAGAAAGAGTTCATAACCTAACTGATTATCTTTATGCAGAGAAATGATTGCTCTGTTTCAAAGCTGCTACTTGCTGTATGTATGTGTATCAAATGATGTCAGTAAACCGTAAGGAAAGGAGTGTGAGTACAATGTATACAAATATGAGCGTATACAGGGAAGGTGTAGTAATAAAAATAAAACTATGAGAAAGTGCTGATAACTCTAATGATTATCTTCATGCACTGAAAGGATTGCTCTCTTTAAAGCATGTGTCTTCCATTATATATATGTTTCATATGATATGACTTGACCCTAAGTCTAAAAATATAGTACCTTTTCAATTTTTCCTTCCTGACTGTTACTGAAGAAAACTATGTGGCTTAGATATGTCAGTAAAGGAAAAAAAGGGAGAGCCAGCCATGTGATGTCATCAGTGATGTCATCAATGACATTTGTGATGTCATCTTTGATATCCTGGGGGTTAGTGTTAGCAGTGCACAGTGGCGCGAATTATGGTTGCTTATCTTACCATAACTGCTGAATTTCAGGGGTTTTTCGGTTTTACTTTGAACCATAACGTCCCTTTAACAACGTTTTTTTACTGAATTTGATAGGTTTTTAGTAGCGCAACTTAACCATAACGTCCCTTTTAACAAAGTCTTTTCACTGAATTTCATAGGTTTTTAGTGGTGCAACTTAACCATAACGTCCCTTTAACAAAGTTTTTTTACTGAATTTCATATGTTCTTAGTAGCACAACTTAACCATAATATCCCTGACTTTATATACACGTAACATAGAACATACTGAACCCCTAGCTAGTGATTTCGATGTCCGCAGACTACCGCCATGTCCGCAAACATATCGAAAATCTGAGCGTGGTGAATGTAAATTTAAATAGTGTGCCCCATTTCCCCTTTGAGGTTGGCTCTGAAAAGAGCTGTTTTTGTTTGTTTTTATCTGCAGATGCTTGACAGACACCTGTTATTTTGTATTTTTTTATTTTTCTTTTTCTTACTTTACTCCTAAAATCTTCACATAACCTTCTCCAAAGCAACCCTTACATTCCAAAACAGAATGGCATTTCCCATAAAAGATAAGGAAATGCCATCTTCTTTAAAATAAACAGCATTATTGGAATCAATATTCTCATTATTACAGAAGAACATACCAGCTCTAAGCATGAAGGCACACATGCCTCAGTTGATTACACACCTAGCATTGTTTTGCTGAGGAAAAAAAAGGAACTATTGTCCCATATTGCCCTAGGTACTAATCCAGAAAAAATTACTTTGGCATTTGGAAGGATGTTCATTACTGCTTGAACCAAGTGTTCCAAATCTGCCAACAAAGTAGGGGCACTGACATAGCCCAAATGGAAAGCACCATAGTGCAAAACTACCACATGGGGACTGTTGATCCTGCCCATATCTTCACAAACTTGTACAATTCCCTGTATATTGCAATCAGGCACAGTGCTCCACACCACCTCCACTCCTTTAACATCAAAATTCTATGCAACATGCCTGCATTGAGCATACTGTTGTAAACCATTCACAAACATATCTCCGAGCACCAACACCCTGACTTTCTCCACTTCTGCCATCTTCACTACACACAGTCTCTTTGAACACAAATCCACAACCTCAACATCTGATAGGCTGATCCCTACAGTCTTCTTTCCATGCTGGATTTTCTGGAAAACCCCGGATGTAGCACGCCCTGTCCGCAGACCACATAACTCTTAGACAGCCCTTCTACCATTTCCACTTCATTCTCTGTTCCATTCCCTCATTGGATACAGCTAAGCAGGCACACAATACGGAGAACGTCCTCAGAACACCCCCATTTTGTTTATTTTCGAACATTTCAGGACACCGCGAGTGTTCTTAGAACACATTCAACTTGCCAGCGAACAATATGGACAACGTCCTCAGAACACCCCCATTTTCTTTATGTACGAACATTTCAGGACACCGTGAGTGTTCTTAGAACACTTTCAGCTTGACAATGAACAATACAGACAATGTCTTCAGGACACCCCCTGTGAACATTCCAGGACTCCACGAGTCTTCTTAGAACACTTTCAACTTGACAATCCATTCTGTTTGTTTACGAACATTTCAGAACAGCCGTGTTGGCCGCAGAAAAATCAAACACAACAAAAGTGTCTAGCACATACAAAAAACAGAACATTGAACCTATCTCACACTCCCCCACCCTCCCCAAACACTCTTACACACCAACACACTCGACTAAACACAATTTTTAATCCAAGTTTCACCGCGCTGTCCGCGGTTGTCCGCGAATGCAAGATGGCGGGCGCCACAGAAAATATGACGCGCTTCACGCACCACGCCGTCCAATCAGTGAACACGTCGCATGTCCCCGGACATCACGCAAGCCGCTTGGCCAATCGGGGCACTGTCCGTGGAGCGAACCGGGAAGTCCGTCCGCGGAGCGAACGGAGATATCACTCATTTTTTTGCCTTACATTTTGGTCATTTAAAAAAAAGACTACTGGACGGATTTACACCAAATTTGCAAAAGCACGCTTTCGGGACCAAGCCCCCGCTCTTGCCGCAAATTTGGTGTAAATCCGTCCAGCAGTTTCGGCTGTAGGTGTGCGCAAAGTTTTTTCCTATTATGTCTATGGGAAAAAAACAAAAGTTTTGGGACCCCCCCTATAACTTTGCCCCCCTGGACCAAACCTCTCCAAACCTTGCAAAGAAATTCAGAGTGGGCCATATACTTTTTTTGCAAAGTTTGGTGAGGATTCGTCCAGAGGGAGCGAAGTTATAAGCCACCCAAAAAATTCTCTTCCTATGGAAACACCAACTTAACCATAACTACATGGATGCTACCGCGTCCATGCAATATATATTCAGTGAAAAAACATTGTTAAAGGGACGTTATGGTTAAGTTGCGCTACTAAAAACCTATGAAATTCAGTGAAAAAACTTTGTTAAAGGGATGTTATGATTAAGTTACTCTACTAAAAACCTATGAAATTCAGTGAAAAAAACTTTGTTAAAGGGACGTTAAGGTTCCAAGTAAAACCGAAAAACCCTTGAAATTCACCAGTTATGGTAAGCTAAGCAACCATAACTCGCGCCACCACCGTGCACTGCTAAGACTAACACCCAGGACATCAAAGATGACATCACAAATGTCATTGATGACATCCCTGATGACATCACATGTCTGGCTCCCCCTTTTTTCCTTTACTGACATATCTAGGCCACATGGTTTTCTTTGGTAACAGTCAGGAATTAAAAGTGGAAAACGTAGTATATTTGTAGACTTATCCTTCAAGTATGTTCTTACAATAATTCCCTTAGGGTCCAGTCATATCATATGAAACATATACATAGTGGAAGACACAAGCTCGAAAGACAGCAATCCTTTCTGTGCATTAAAATAATCAATAGAGTTGTCAGAACTTTCTGATAGTTCTGTTGTTTTTTATTACTGTACTTTCCCTGTACATGCTCCTATTTTTATATCTTGTATTCACACTACTTTCCTTAGAGTCCAGTCACATCATGTGATATATATATATATATATATATATATATATATATATATATATATATATATATATATATACATAGGGTAAGCAGCAGCTTTGAAACAGAGCAATCATTTCTCTGCATAAAGGTAATCAGTTAAGTTATGAACACTTTTTGCTACTACTGCTGTTTTTTTTCTTATTTCAATTTCCTTGCATATACTCATATTTGTATGTGGTGTTGTCTCTTTGTGTTTTGTCTATAATAATACAATTATGTAGTAGTAAGTGGGTTTTATTATCTACTTATCACATGTTTCACAGTATGCAAAAGTCTAATAAGAAAACAGTTATCATTTCACTATTCAACATGGCAAGCTTATGAATATTGCACCTCCATCATGTATGCTGCACACAATGCCTATGTTTCTACATGAGCACCTTAGTATACTGAATGGATTAATTAGCACTTGATATTTATTATAATGATCCTTGACACTTTTTTAAATTAACATTACAATAAGAAACCCTTCTACAGACTTTTCATGAAAGGTAAATGCACATGTGATGTCATCAGTGATGTCATCATGATATTTGTGATGTCATCTTTGATGCCCTGGGTGTTAGTCTTAGCAGTGCACGGTGGTGGCGCGAGTTATGGTTGCTTAGCTTACCATAACTGGCAAATTTCAAGGGTTTTTCGGTTTTAATTGGAACCATAACGTCCCTTTAACAAAGCTTTTTTCACTGAATTTCGTAGGTTTTTAGTAGCGCAACCTAATCATAACGTCCCTTTAACAAAGTTTTTTCACTGAATTTCATAGGTTTTTAGTAGCGCAACTTAACCATAACATCCCTTTTACAAAGTTGTTTCACTGAATTTCAAAGGTTTTTAGTAGCGCAACTTAACAATAATAACTTTGACTTTTTGTACATGTAATATGGAACATACTGAACCTCTTCTACTGAACTTGATGTCCGCGAACTCTTTTAATGTCCGCGAACATGTTCGGAGAACAGTACCACTACCTAAAAACTCTGGGAGGGTATGTTTGATTGTTATATCATAACATATGAACATTTAACAAATTCAAAAAGCAGGACACATACACATTATATGTAGTAATACATAAGAAATGTAAGCCATATATGTAACACACTAACCATTCATTTAAATACAATATGTTCTAAAATGGAATATACCAGAAGAAGATAAATTGGCTTCCAACATATTTACCTCACAGACACTCCACAACTAAGAGCAAGACCAGACCTACAGAGTACTTTGAACATATCTTACCTGAAATAGTAAGTGTACTTCATTTTACTCATATATTTATAAACTTTCTGTATTAGATTAAAAAAAAATGTATTATCTTTTTTTTCTCACAGAAATGTCTAGTACTCTGGAATGGCTAGAGGAGCGTTTCCCACATGAGGAAATGTCACAAGATAGTGAAACTAATGGTAAACACTTTACAATATAAACCATTTAATTATTATTATTTTATATACATTTAACATATATATATTTTTTTTGTACAGAGCATACCAAAATAGAAAATACCTCTGAAGAAACTGTTATGGATAACACGCTTGACAGCATAAAAGAAAAAATGGATTTATTGTTGACCAATTTTAATAATTTGAAAACGTTTGTTGAAGATCATTTTAAAACAAAAACCTCATACCATTGCCCCACATGTACTTGTCCCCCCTCACCATATCCCAGTCAATTATCCCCAAACCCTCTCCATAACCCAAAAAGTTTTGATGAAACCTCCATCCCTTCTTCACCTGATACCAATCATGTTGAAACCCCTAATTCTCCTGTTTTTGTTTCCGTTTCTGCCTCACCTTCTCTGTCATAAATTATTAATATATGTTAAATAAAGTTACATTTTTATATTGTGTTGTAATTAGTTTCCGTTTTTAAAAACAAAAACAATGTAGGTGTCCGCGGACAGCGCGGGTGTTCTGAAATGTTCGTAAATAAACGAAAATGGAGGTGTCCTGAAGAACACTATACCTGTCCGTACTGTTCGCTAGCAAGTTGAAACTGTTCTAAGAACACACGCGGTGTCCTGAAATGTTCGTAAAGAAACGAAAATTAAAGTGTCCTGAAGAACACAATACCTGTCCATAGTGTTCGCTAGCAAGTTGAAACTGTTCTAAGAACACAATTGGTGCTCTGAAATGTTCATAAATAAACGAAAATGGAGGTGTCCTGAAGAACACTATACCCATCCTTACTGTTCGCTAGCAAGTTGAAACTGTTCTAAGAACACACGCAGTGTCCTGAAATGTTCATAAAGAAATGAGAATTAAAGTGTCCTGAAGAGCACTACACCTGTCCATAGTGTTCGCTAGCAAGTTGAAACAGTTCTAAGAACACAATTGGTGTCCTGAAATGTTCGTAAATAAATGAAAATGGAGGTGTCCTGAAGAACACTATACCTGTCCGTACTGTTCGCTAGCAAGTTGAAACTGTTCTAGAACACATGCGGTGTCCAAAAATGTTCGTTTGACATGTGACACACTTTTAATTTCTTCAGGACCCGAACAGTGTCCGTAGAACATCAACGCGCATGCGCAAACCAATATCCGTGCATTTGGTGTCCTGCGGACAGGCGCTTCCTTCGTGGACATGTTTACGAAGGGATCATATGACCGCGCCCACACTAATCGTGTGTTCTGAATGTGGACACTGTTCGTGTCCCCGAACAATTAAAAAGTACATTTTCAAGTAATCCACAATATTTTTCAATAAAAACTCACCATAGCACAAGTCCCACAAACTAATCATGAGTTTCTACATACTTTTTGAAACTTTTTGAACCTTTTTTTGTGTTCGATCTGTCCGCGGACAGCGCGCATGTCTGCGAACCGCGTACAAGCACCCCTATAAAAGACCACGCCCTAGAGCTTATTCTCATTGTGTTTCTGGCTATTCTTCAGAGCACAGCTATTTTTCCTGCAACTTGCAGATTACACCATCGAGATGGCATCCCTGGCTGCACTACTGCCACCTGGTGCTGCACCTGCTTCAGCACCACCCCCACCCCCTCCACCACCACCACCTTCCCAAGGGCCTGAAGAGGGGAACAGGAGTGAGGATGCAGAGGAGGAGGAAGAGGATGATGAGAATGAGGTAGAGGAAATCCCTACTACCCCCACTAGGCGTGAGTCTTGGGTGTGGCGGTTGTTTACCATTCATGGGAATGGTCCTAAGGCTCGTGTGAACCGTGTCACCTGCAATGAGTGCAAAATGATACTCAGTTGCGGGAGGCACAGTTCGTACAGCTTTGGGACCACTACCATGAAGCAACACCTGAGGTCATTTCACTCTGGGGCTATTCGCAAGGTTGTACCTTGGGAAGAACGTAGTAGGTTGCTTTCCTCTACTTCATCCTCTGTTTCTGATCCTGTCACCACAAGGACCACCTCTGTGGGACAGCGTCTTCCTCAAGCTGCCTCACAGGCCATACAGAATTCTGATGACACTTACCTTTCGAGGGTCACAGTTGTATGTATATGCTGTGACACAGTACTCTGCAGGGGGGAGCGACTTCACAGTGCTTTTGAGACTATCGTCTCAGAGCACGAGAAGACCTGCTCACTACCCAAATAAAACCCACTCTACATCTTCCCCTCTCAGCTCTCCCTTTCTTATCCCTGTGGTTGGTGTCCCCCCTTTACCCTCCTTTCCCCTCCTCTCCTAGTGTGTTGTGTATAAAAAAACAAAAATAATACAAAATAACAAAAATCAAAAAGAAAATAAGGCTCTTTTCAGAGCCGCCTTTCACAGTTAAAAAATAGATGTGAAAATAAATGAAGCAGGGCCCTTTGTATTTTTAGAAGTCCGCAGACAGTCCGCGAACATCTAAAAAATTGGGTTGCTACCCTATCATAACCATTGCAATTTTCTCTGGGAGGAAGTGGTGGCTCTGAAAAGAGCCTTTGGGAGGTGTTTTATGTCAAAAATTATAAATACTTAACATCTACTTCAAAATGGATGCTGTAATTCTAAAAAAGGTCGCAATGCATTTTGTACATTTCTCAGAAAAATCTGATTGCCAGCATAAGTAAGATGGACTCCATCTCTGCGAAAAATATATGGACTACCAAACATAATATTTTCATTGTGAAAAGAGGACATGCCAAAATCTCTTAGAAAGGCACAAACAGCCTTATTGACATTGCGCCTTGCTTTTTCTATTTGTGGACCAAATGAAGAAGAACGAAGCCACATTTGTCTCTGCGCAATCCGTGAAAATATTACTTGAGAATTAGGAAACATGTCCATAACCTTCCCAAGTCCTTCTTTCATAGCAAATTGCAAAGAAATTCCAGACACATGTCCTAAACTGTTCCCTCCACAATGAATTACAATTATGTCTGGATGTTGCTCTGTCTCCAAAGTAGCACAGGGAAGAAGCAAGTCCAACCACTTCATTCCACGTACTCCATGCCAATGTACTTCCACATGTGGAAATCCAAGATCTACAGCTACTCCACAGCTTTCTGCATGCACCTTCAACCAATGTATCCACAAATCTCCCAAAATCCAAACAATCTGTTTTCTGAAACACACAGCCATAGCTATCTGTTGTTCTCTCAGCAAAAAGAGTATCTGAGAAACTCTCTCCGGGCACAACACACCCACTAAACTTTCCTGACCAATCCCTTTCAGTGCTCATTCTCATTTGCATGACTTCTGAACCCAAAAATCCCCAGATGTAACACCCGATGTCCGCGAACTACCGCCATGTCCGCGGACATATCGTAACATGAACAGGCCTTCTACCATTTCCAGTTCACTCTCTGTGCCATTCCCTCATTGGATGTAGCTAAGAAGTCACATGACCATCCACCAATCACATTCAAGACCTCTACATCCAACTGCATCATCATAGATCAGCACTGCAAATGTATTGTGAATCTCTCTGAGTACAAGTGTCACATCATTGGCAAGCACCATCTACAAGAAATACTGTACAAGTCTCCAAGATTTCTACTTGCAGCTCCATGCATATCCATATGCATGAACACAAACTACAGGTATGCATATTTTCTGTACAGTATATGAAAACATTTTCAAACCGACTTAATATTTGTTTTATTTATTTATTTATTTAATTACTTTAATTTAAGCATGACATTGAGGCACTATTACCTGGAAGAGCTTAGTTATAGAAATAGTGGTATTCAGTGTTACATTATGAATTTCACAAGCCATAATAAAGATATTTTGTTTGCTACAGTTAGTCATTGCAATACAATTTGTTCATTAAGAACATATCATATGTATTGAACTGGTGCGTCGTATTTTATGTAAATAAGATAGTTTTAATGGTTTTGAGGAAGGCGCTGAGCATTTCAATTTAAAAAATATATGTCTAAATTAAAAACAGTGCTATATACAAACCAAATTACTAATTTCTTTCTTTTACAATTGCAGTGAAGACCATTCTCCTGAAAATAAGCAGCCGAATTTGAATTACAAAGAACAACTAAGAAGCAAACTGCTCATTTTAGAAAAAAAGTAAGCAGATTGTTACCATAATATTTGAATTATTACTCAAACACACTCTAATGTTAATTCATGCTACTTCTGTGCCTACAAATAGAGATTCTGCACCATTCTGACCAAAAATCCTCCCGTCTTAAACAGTGATTTACTGGCAGAATGGCCCACAAATTCCTATTTTTGGACACACAAATTACCCAACTCAACCGCTAGAATTTTGATATTATAGAACAAACAGCTGTTTTAATTGTATACATTAGATTTACTATTTGTACTTCTCCACACCACTAGCTTACATTTTTCTGTCATCTAAACCCCAGTTTAGTAGCACATAAATTCAAGAATACCCATCCCTACTAGTTGTAGTTCCCAATGCACAATCACACACCATTACATACATCTTTATCATCTCACGCAAACACTCATGCACACAGCACACATACATTACAGAACACCCCAACCCATACCTTCTTTATTTTTTTCAACAGACCCTAAAGAATGCCTACCAAAAGTCAAGTCCGTAGAAAGCAACGCAAAAGTAGAGCAAATGAAAATAAAGGTGTCCAACATAAGCATCCATCTCTAGCAGAATTTGTAAAAAAAAGTTGAAACAAAAAAGCTAATACAGTCATTTAGTGAAACACAAGAAGTTTCAAGTACAAAAACTTTGCCTCCTCTATCAAAATGTAAAACAAACCAAAAAACAATTAACAGAAAATCAGCTATCACTACAGATAAAATTGCTTCTTTAAATTTTGATATAGTGCAAAGTAAGCATACCAAGAAAAGTATTTTAGCCAAAATGTACCGTCACAAAGTCCTTCAAAATCTTATAAAAACAGGAGAGAAATCAGGTTCAATGCTTAAAGCCTATCGTAGGAAATTAATCTTAGAAGCGTTGATAGACAGTGCAATTCTTCTCAAAAGAAAGTTATTTATTTTAGTGTTAAACAAAATGAAACCACTACCAAAACTAATAACTAAATTACAAAAAAGACTTCTCAATAAACGAAATGTCAACAGAAAGAGCTTCTTAAGTATCTGCGGAGGTGAATGGAATCACAATACAAACACAGAACCATACTTTAATGAAGAAGCGTACAAACAAAAACAAACAAATACAATTGCCATACATAGCAGTGGTCGAAGTTATGAAAAAGTGAATAATACCATAATGGAACAAGAAGTACTCCTTACAAAAATATGCCCTGAAAACTTAGAATTACCCCTCCATTCAACTGAATCAGAACATCTAGTGTATAAATGGCCTTGCGCGTCAATGTGTACCATTCCCAAACAATTTTTCAAGTCTTTACGCCAATTCCTCAATCAATATGTAAAAAGCAAAGACAAAATCAAAATTAAACTACTGCAAAATATGGATACCTGTCCAGTGCGCAGGTACACAGGACTACAAGGACATTCATTGGCCTGCATTACAGGACCTACTTGTAAAACCACCTTCCATGATATCAAAAGGATATCAACACATCATTCAACTATAAGAAATATAGTCTATAAACTGTACTATGTTAAAAGTCCTGCTTTAGCACTAGCACATTTAAATAACATTCTTCTACATGGTACAGCAAAAGACCTACTTCAAGAAATTGACTATATCCAGAAAAAATATTTTGGAAGTGAAAGCCACTTACAGAATGAAATAGCTTTAAACCAAATTAGCAACAATTCTACACATGGCAACCTTTTACTAAACACATACCAAAATGAAATACTAAAATTTAAAAGTACATCAGCTGAAGAACCAAACCATGTGTGTGTATTTTGCCGCAGAACTTTTTATAAAAGTAACACAAAAACTGTAGACCTATCATACAAAATAGAAGACAATGAAGATTCTAAATGGTTTGAATTAGCTTTCTACCTTGTAGCAAAAAACAAATACGAAATAACTGACCCCTTAATACTTTGCATTTACTGCACTACAAAACTTGACAACAACCAAACTCCTTCACGTGCTATCACAAATAATTTGGAATTATACCCACTACCAAAACCCCTACAACAACTTAATTTATATGAGAGCATCATAATTCAAACAGTGCACCCATTTCAAGCAATAATATGCCTTCAACCAAAAACAGCAAAATGACCTCCCTCTGAATTGGTAAAAGGCCTTCGTGGAAAAGTAGTTTATTTACCATTAGATCTAAAAGAAAATGTGCATACTCTAGGAGTGCAACGTCCAATGCAGCAATCTTTAATTATCTTGGTAAATGGAGTACCTACAAAAGACAAAAAATATGGCAACAGCTGGTAGATTTACATAAAGTTAGACATGCCTTGCAATATCTTAAAGAGAATAATGAATATTACAAAGAAATTCATATTGAAGAAAACTTGAAGGATACAACTGAAATAATTCAAGAAACACAAGAAGCTGGTCAATTTGAGCTCCAAGATCCTGCTACAATATCAAATACTTTAGACCATTATACAATTCATCCTTTGCACTCTAATGACACCATAGAAGATGCACTGGAAACGTGCCAAATGCATCAAACAAAAGGATCACCAATCAGCATATGGGAAAAAAGTATAGAAGCACGTGCTTTTCCTTTACTCTTTCCTACTGGCAAAGGAGGAAGGTACGATGATAGACCTATTCAAATATCAGCTTCAGAATATCGCTCATTACGGATGTATTCTGAAGATCCCAGATTTAGACAAAATGTGGAATACATATTCCACCTACTCTTTGAAAGTGAACTAGCAACTTTATGTTACGGAGTTGCACACATATTAAAATCAGGATCACACTTTCAAAATATGACAGCTACACAATTATCACAAAAAGTGCAAAAAAAGGATGAGGTATTACAATCAAATATTACAAATCTATTAGCAAATATGTGTGGTACTAAAGAGTACTGGTTTCGACGTCATGGAGATGTACGTTGTATGATCAGAAACCTTGGCCCACCCACTTGGTTTGTTACATTAAGTTGTGCAGAATATGCATGGGAAGATGTACATGATTTCCTACGTATATCAAACAAAAACAAAACAAACATAGATATACTAACACCTGGAGAACTTTGTTCTTTGGATCCTGTTAATGTTTGAAGATATTTTCACCATCACGTCATTGCTATGCTACATTTTATTTGTAATAAAACTGTTCCTCCCCTTGGAGAAGTACAACACTTCTTTTGGAGAAAAGAATACCAAGCCAGAGGAGCACCACATATCCACATGCTTTTATGGATTAAAGATGCTCCTAAATTTGGTCAAGACAGTGATGCCACTGTTTTACAGTTTATTGAAAAATATGTCACTTGTGAAATTCCATTAGAAGCGACAAATAGTGATCTTCATGTACACATTTTACAATTTCAAAGACACAAATGTGGAACATATTGTCGTCGTAAATACAAAAACAAAGGGAAATACTACACCAAATGCCGATTTGGTTTTCCTAGACCAGTTACAAATACAACCACGTGTCTTCAGTTAGACATAGTGTTAAAGGTAAGTCACCTAAAAATACATATTACATAAAAAGAAAAGAAGAAGAAAAATATATCAATGATTATAATGCAATCATTGCCCACTTATGGAATGCAAACATAGATGTGCAGTACATTGCAGACAATTCTACTGCAGTTGCATGATATGTCACAGCATACTTAACCAAAGCAGAAAAGACAGAGCTCCAAGACCTCTGGAATGACCTGTCATCAGATAAAACAGTGTCTCAGAAATTATACAGTTTGGGCATAAAAATGCTCTCCCATAGAGAATGTGGATCATATGAAGCAGCTGATCGTTTAACTGGTACTGCATTGTATGGTAAATCTGAAAATATAGTATGGCTAAGTCTTGGTCCAGCTAAATCTAGAAAAAGAGTTCTAAAATCCTACAAAGATATAGAAACAATAGCCAAACATGATCCCAACAGCCAAGACATTTTAAAAAACAATTTATTGGCCACATACTACCCAAACAGAAGTAATACTTTGGAAACCATGTGCCTATACCACATAGCCTAAAACTACACATACAAAAATAATATAAAACCTGATGAAAAAAAAGGTAAATACAGAGTGACAAACTGTGAAGGCAGCTTAGTTAAACTCACTAAACCAAATTTAATTAATCATATCAAATTGTTATTAAAGACTCCTCAGCATAAAGAAGTATATTACATGTCCCTGCTACAACTCTTTAAACCATGGAAAAAAGAAGAAGAAATACTAGATAACTATGGCTCATATGAAGATGCTTTCAAAGCAAATGAAAGCACTATAACTGATGTAAACTTTATACAGTACAAAACAATGTTGCACAATGAACAGCAACACGAAGAAGAACTCCAGGCCCAACTAGATAAATAAACTCCTGACAGTAGTCAACCTTCTGTAACAGGAAGCCAAGAACCACTGGGAGAACCACTAATAATAAATGAGGCAGAATTAGCTATGACAGAAGTAGAAAACACCATGTGTCAGTATGAAGATAAAGAAGACTTAACTATACTACAATCAAAACTAAACAATGAGCAACGTAGCATTTTTCAAGAAATAACAAAACAAATTGCACATGGTGTACAACATGAAAATAAAGAATATTCCTGCCATAATTATAAACCTATACTACTGTACGTCAGTGGTGAAGCTGGTTCTGACAAAACATTCCTAATCAAAATCATCAGTAAGTTCCTTCAACAATTGACAAACAACAAACTGTCAGCTGTTGTCACTGCCCCCACAGGTTTAGCTGCCTACAACATAGGTGGTGTCACGTTACACTGATTACTACTATTGCCAGTAGAACACCAGAACAAATTAGACTATTACAAACTTTCTGCATAAGCTGCAATGGAACTACGCACAGTATTGAAACAAATGAAAATGCTACTAATAGATGAAGTGAGCATGGTCTCCAACCTAATGTTGGCTTTGATTAACCTCAGATTACAAGAAGTACTCAAAACAAACTATGAAGAGCTCTTTGCAGGAAAACACATTATTGTTTTCAGAGATCTTCTTCAAATGACACCAGTAAAAGGTGAGCCTATTTTTAAAACATTAGGACACAAACCCTGCCGTAAAACTATTGGCATATTGGCAGCATTGGAAATGTCAACCTTTGGCAACATTTCCAATACAGAGAATTAACAGAAAACATGCGGCAATCTGCAGATCTCACTTATGCCAACATCTTAAAAAGTATCAGAGTTGGTATACTTTCTAAAGAAGAAGAAGCAATATTGAAAACTCGGCACATTAATGCACTTTATGGCGATAATGCATGTGCTACAGATGTTATGGAACAATTAGCCCACAAAAATGTCAATTGCATGGCCTTAATGCCAACTCTTGCAAGTTGTTTCAAATTCAATGAAATAATGTTAAGTAAAGAAATACAACCAATAATGGAAATTAGCGCCACAGACAAACTAGATGTACATGGTATGACTATACCTATGTGTGACCAAGCCACAACAAGACTAAATAGTTTAGAAAAATCAACCTCAAACACAGAAGGCTTAGAAAAGATATTAAAATTATCCTTAAATTGCAGAGTAATGCTTAAACGTAACCTTGACGTGGACCAAGGACTAGTTAATGGAGCACTGGGTACAGTTGTTGGCTTTCAAACTTACCCACGTGACAACGAAATTCAGTTTGTCAATATTCTCTTTGACAAACTTTCAGAATTAAAAAGGATAGGATGCTCAACAGCTCGATTCCTTCTCTTCAAAGATATGTATGTATGCAGAGAACAATTTTCTCTAACTCTTGCATACGCCGTCACAATTCATAAATCACAAGGTCTTACCCTAGACAAAGCAATGATAGATATTGGTAACACAATCTTTAAAGAAGGCATGAGCTACGTAGCACTATCATGCTTACGTACACTTGACAGTCTATTTCTAATCAACTTTGATGCAAGTAAAGTACACGCTGATATTCCTTTCATTTTAGAATACAATATACTTCGCTCACTATACACCCCCCATCTAAACACATATTCTGTTCCACAAAAAGTAAAACGTTATAAAAGAAAAATAAATCAAACAGAAATGCAACAGGATGTCACTGCAAATCCTCCAAAGAGAGTAAAAGAAACTAATACTTCATCAAGTACCACAAGCAAAAAGAATCAATTAGGGAAAGTAAACCAGGTACTTCTTCAAAGAAGGAAGACAAACTCCAAAAAAAGCAGTCAGATACAGAACTACCTGGTCCATTTAAACTCTCAAATATAGTTGGTGTAAGTTGCTACGCAAATGTAGCAATGAATATTCTATTTCAATTACAACCAATTGTTGACAACATTTACTTACACAGTACAGACCCATTGTGTTTGCAAATGTTAGTACTTCACAGAAATGCAGCAAACAATCCTGATAACACATATAGTGTTTATGGAATAAGACAACAATCGGACTAAAGTGCTGGAATGGTGAAATTCACTATAAATTCACAGGAAGATCCACAAGAATTTCTAATGTACTTACTACAAGTACTGGAAAACAAAAACATACCTATAAATGAAATCTTCCAGATTTCATACATGTGGAAACATACATGCACTCTGTGCAACAATGTGACACAAGAACACATCCCCAATGAACGCTTTGTATATATATCAATACCTAATTGTGAATCCATTCCATTTCAGTAACTTGTGCAAAATGCAAACCATCGTAGATTATGTTCTACCTGCAATTCGGATAATCGCTCCACGTTACTAATACAAACACATAGTAAATATGTAATACTAATGCTTCTACGTTACAATGCAGATGGTACCAAAAACAACTGCAAGCTGACTGGATTCACACATGGTCAAATATCACTTTGTAAGAAAACCTTCACAACAATAGGTATAATCTACCACGCAGGAGCCACAACCAATTCAGGGCACTACACTGCATATATAAAAAAGAAATGTGGATGGTTTCAATGTAATGATAGCACCATTACTCTAAAGCAGAGATTACCAGCAAATCTTACAAACGCTTATTTAATGTTCTTAAAACCAAAATTTGATAACTAAACTGTACTTAAACATTAATTAAACTTGTAGTAAAAAAATGTAAACTGTTAGAATATTCCAAAAGCTATCTAACTGCCCAAAGATTCTACAACAACTAATCAGATAAATGAATACCACTAAATTAGAGCAAAAAATAGACAGTTAGAATACGCCAATTGGTATCTAACTGTCCCAAAATTTAACAATATCCAAACAGATAAATCAATACCACTAAAATATATAAAAAAATAGACAGTTAGAATACGCCTACTAGTATCTAACTGCTCCAAAATTTTACAATATCCAAACAAATAAATAATATGTTACTGCTCCAAAAAAATGCAACAAGCCAATGTATAAAACATTTGCCAGAAACAACAAGTGAACACTGAAAACAAACAAACAAATAAACTGTAGCATAACAGAAAAAGGTTTTTTTTTTAATCCAACATGGATTTTTTTTTCTCCCACAGACCCAATGATTTTAGCAACGAACACAGAAACTGAGCAAATTGCACAGTACTCTGGTTTGTAATCTACTAAATATGAGGGTCCAAAAAAAAAATGTTGATTATACAATGTAATAAGTCATTACAAAATACTAATACTAACATGCTATTTTCTTTTATCACAGAAATTAACAAGAAATACATATACTCCAGTTACTAAACCAAACAGTAAGTATATTATACACTCTATGCCCTGGCCACAACCATCGCAGCATATCACACCCATAGTATCTTATAACTTTGTTCCTTATAAATTTGTTTTTGACCCAAAGTTATAAGCAACTATAAGTGTGATATGCTGCGGTGGTTGTGGTCAGGGCATAGAGTGTTGGGTGCGCATGGCCAAATGGCCATGCACCCAACACTCTATGCCCTGGCCACAACCACTGCAGCATATCACACCCATAGAGTCAAACATTTCAACTATGGCCTATGGAAACTTTTAATGTCCGCGGACATTATGAGTGTTCTTAGAATACTTTCAACTTGCCAGCGAACAATACGGACAGCGTCTTCAGGACACCCCCTACGAACATTTCAGGACAACGCGAGAGTTCTTAGAACACTTCCAACTTGACGACGAACAATATGAACAGTGTCCTCAGAACACCTCCATTTTGTTTATTTATGAAAATTTCAGGACACTGCGAGAGTTCTTAGAACACTTTCAACTTGACAACAAATTCAGGACACCGCAAGAGTTCTTAGAACACTTTCAACTTGACAACGAACAATACGGACAGTGTCCTCAGAACACCCCCATTTTGTTTATTTACGAACATTTCAGGACACCGCGAGAGTTCTTAGAATATTTTCAACTTGACAATGAACAATACGGACAGCGTCTTCAGGACACCACCTACGAACATTTCAGGACACCACGAGTGTTCTTAGAACAAATTCAACTTACCATCAAACAATACGGACAGCTTCCTCAGAACACCCCCATTTTGTTTATTTGCAAACATTTCAGGACACCATGAGTGTTCTTAGAACATATTCAACTTGCCAGAGAACAATACGGACAACGTCCTCAGAACACCCCCATTTTGTTTATTTACAAACATTTCAGGACACCGCGAGAGTTCTTAGAACACATTCAACTTGCTATCGAACAATACGGACAGCGTCCTCAGGACGGACAGTGTCATCAGAACACCCCCTACGAACATTTCAGGACACCACGAGTGTTCTTAGAACACATTCAACTTGCTATCGAACACTACGGACAGTGTCTTCAGAACACCCCCTACGAACATTTCAGGACACCACGAGTGTTCTTAGAACACATTCAACTTGCCATCGAACAATACAGACAGCGTCTTCAGGACACCCCCTACGAACACATCAGGACAACGCGAGTGTTCTTAGAACACTTTCAACTTCACAACAAACAATACAGACAGCGTCCTTAGGACACCCCCATTTTGTTTATTTGCGAACATTTCAGGACACCGCAAGTGTTCTTAGAACATATTCAACTTGCCAGAGAACAATACGGACAACGTCCTCAGAACACCCCCATTTTGTTTATATACAAACATTTTAGGACACCGCGAGAGTTCTTAGAACACATTCAACTTGCTATCGAACAATACGGACAGTGTCCTCAGAACACCCCCATTTTGTTTATTTACGAACATTTCAGGACACCGCGAGAGTTCTTAGAATATTTTCAACTTGACAATGAACAATACGGACAGCGTCTTCAGGACACCACCTACGAACATTTCAGGACACCACGAGTGTTCTTAGAACAAATTCAACTTACCATCAAACAATACGGACAGCTTCCTCAGAACACCCCCATTTTGTTTATTTGCAAACATTTCAGGACACCATGAGTGTTCTTAGAACATATTCAACTTGCCAGAGAACAATACGGACAACGTCCTCAGAACACCCCCATTTTGTTTATTTACAAACATTTCAGGACACCGCGAGAGTTCTTAGAACACATTCAACTTGCTATCAAACAATACGGACAGCGTCCTCAGGACGGACAGTGTCATCAGAACACCCCCTACGAACATTTCAGGACACCACGAGTGTTCTTAGAACACATTCAACTTGCTATCGAACACTACGGACAGTGTCTTCAGAACACCCCCTACGAACATTTCAGGACACCACGAGTGTTCTTAGAACACATTCAACTTGCCATCGAACAATACAGACAGCGTCTTCAGGACACCCCCTACGAACACATCAGGACAACGCGAGTGTTCTTAGAACACTTTCAACTTCACAACAAACAATACAGACAGCGTCCTTAGGACACCCCCATTTTGTTAATTTGCGAACATTTCAGGACACCGCAAGTGTTCTTAGAACATATTCAATTTGCCAGAGAACAATACGGACAACGTCCTCAGAACACCCCCATTTTGTTTATATACAAACATTTTAGGACACCGCGAGAGTTCTTAGAACACATTCAACTTGCTATCGAACTATACGGACAGCGTCCTCAGGACGGAAAGTGTCATCAGAACACCCCCTACGAACATTTCAGGACACCACAAGTGTTCTTAGAACACATTCAACTTGCTATCGAACACTACAGACAGTGTCTTCAGAACACCCCCTACGAACATTTCAGGACACCATGAGTGTTCTTAGAACACATTCAACTTGCCATCGAACAATACGGACAGCGTCTTCAGGACACCCCCTACGAACACATCAGGACAATGCGAGAGTTCTTAGAACACTTTCAACTTCACAACGAACAATACGGACAGCGTCCTCAGGACACCCCCATTTTGTTTATTTGCAAACATTTCAGGACACCGCGAGTGTTCTTAGAACACATTCAACTTGCCAGAGAACAAAACGGACAGCGTCCTCAGGATGGACAGCGTCATCAGAACACCCCCTACGAACATTTCAAGACACCATGAGTGTTCTTAGAACACATTCAACTTGCTATCGAACAATACGGACAGCGTCCTCAGGACACCCCCATTTTGTTTATTTGCGAACATTTCAGGACACCGCGAGTGTTCTTAGAACATATTCAACTTGCCAGAGAACAATACGGACAACGTCCTCAGAACACCCCCATTTTGTTTATTTACGAACATTTCAGGACACCGCGAGTGTTCTTAGAACACATTCAACTTGCCAGAGAACATTACGGACAGCGTCCTCAGGACGGACAGCGTCATCAGAACACCCCCTACGAACATTTCAGGACACCACGAGTGTTCTTAGAACACTTTCAACTTCACAACGAACAATACGGACAGCGTCCTCAGGACACCCCTTTTTGTTTATTTATGAACATTTCAGGACACCGCGAGTGTTCTTAGAACATATTCAACTTGCCAGAGAACAATACGGACAACGTCCTCAGAACACCCCCATTTTGTTTATTCACGAACATTTCAGGACACCGCGAGAGTTCTTAGAACACATTCAACTTGCTATCGAACAATACGGACAGCGTCCTCAGGACGGACAGTGTCATCAGAACACCCCCTACGAACATTTCAGGACACCACGAGTGTTCTTAGAACACATTCAACTTGCTATTGAATACTACGGACAGTGTCTTCAGAACACCCCCTACGAACATTTCAGGACACCACGAGTGTTCTTAGAACACATTCAACTTGCCATCGAACAATACGGACAGCGTCGTCAGGACACCCCCTACGAACACATCAGGACAACGCGAGAGTTCTTAGAACACTTTCAACTTCACAACGAACAATACGGACAGCGTCCTCAGGACACCCCCATTTTGTTTATTTGCAAACATTTCAGGACACCGCGAGTGTTCCTAGAACACATTCAACTTGCCAGAGAACAATATGGACAGCGTCCTCAGGACGGACAGCGTCATCAGAACACCCCCTACGAACATTTCAGGACACCACGAGTGTTCTTAGAACACATTCAACTTGCTATCGAACAATACGGACAGCGTCCTCAGGACACCGCCATTTTGTTTATTTGCAAATATTTCAGGAAACCGCGAGTGTTCTTAGAACACATTCAACTTGCCATCGAACAATACGGACAGCGTCTTCAGGACACCCCCTATGAACATTTCAGGACAACGCGAGAGTTCTTAGAACATTTTCAACTTGACAACGAACAATACGGACAGCGCCCTCAGAACACCCCCATTTTGTTTATTTACGAACATTTGAGGACACTGCGAGAGTTCTTAGAACATTTTCAACTTGACAATGAACAATACGGACAGCGTCTTCAGGTCACCCCCTACGAACATTTCAGGACACCACGAGTGTTCTTAGAACAAATTCAACTTACCATCGAACAATACGGACAGCGTCCTCAGAACACCCCCATTTTGTTTATTTGCGAACATTTCAGGACACCGCAAGTGTTCTTAAAACACATTCAACTTGACAAAGAACACTACGGACAGCGTCCTCAGAACACCCCCATTTTGTTTATTTGCGAACATTTCAGGACACCATGAGGGTTCTTAGAACATATTCAACTTGCCAGAGAACAATACGGACAACGTCCTCAGAACACCCCCATTTTGTTTATTTACGAACATTTCAGGACACCGCGAGAGTTCTTAGAACACATTCAACTTGCTATCGAACAATACGGACAGCGTCCTCAGGACGGACCGTGTCATCAGAACACCCCCTACGAACATTTCAGGACACCACGAGTGTTCTTAGAACACATTCAACTTGCTATCGAACACTACGGACAGTGTCTTCAGAACACCCCCTACGAACATTTCAGGACACCACGAGTGTTCTTAGAACACATTCAACTTGCCATCGAACAGTACGGACAGCGTCTTCAGGACACCCCCTACGAACACATCAGGACAACGCGAGAGTTCTTAGAACACTTTCAACTTCACAACGAACAATACGGACAGCGTCCTCAGGACACCCCCATTTTGTTTATTTGCGAACATTTCAGGACACCGCGAGTGTTCTTAGAACACATTCAACTTGCCAGAGAACAATACGGACAGCGTCCTCAGGACGGACAGCGTCATCAGAACACCCCCTACGAACATTTCAGGACACCACGAGTGTTCTTAGAACACATTCAACTTGCTATCGAACAATAGGGACAGCGTCTTCAGGACACCCCCTACGAACATTTCAGGACAACGCGAAAGTTCTTAGAACACTTTCAACTTCACAACGAACAATACGGACAGCGTCCTCAGGACACCCCCATTTTGTTTATTTGCAAATATGTCAGGAAACCGCGAGTGTTCTTAGAACACATTCAACTTGCCATCGAACAATACGGACAGCGTCTTCAGGACACCCCCTATGAACATTTCAGGACAACGCGAGAGTTCTTAGAACATTTTCAACTTGACAACGAACAATACGGACAGCGTCCTCAGAACACCCCCATTTTGTTTATTTACGAACATTTGAGGACACTGCGAGAGTTCTTAGAACATTTTCAACTTGACAACGAACAATACAGACAGCGTCCTCAGGACACCCCCATTTTGTTTATTTGCAAACATTTCAGGACACCGCAAGTGTTCTTAGAACAGCTTCAGCTTGCTTCCGAACAAAACAGACACATATTGAGTCCTCAGAACACCCCTCATTCAGTTTATTTAGAACATTTCAGGACACCTGTGATGTCCGCAGACAAATCGAACACAACAAGAACGTCTACCACATGAAAAAACACAACTTTCAACCTATCTCATACTCTCCCACCCTCGCAAAACACTCCTACACACCAACACACTCTACTAAATACACATTTTGAACCTGGTTTCACTGCGCTGTCCGCGGATGTCTGCGAATCCAAGATGGCGGGCGCCACCGAAAATCTGACGCGCTTCACGCTCCACACCGTCCAATCAGCGAACACGTTGCATGTCCGCAGACATGACGTAAGCCGATCGGCCAATCAGGACACTGTCCGCGGAGCGAACAGGGAAGTGTGTCCGCGGACCAAACACAGATATCACACATTTTTTATGACCCAGTTTTTGGTCATTTTCTAAAAAACTACTTGACGGATTTTCACCAAATCTGCAAAAGCACGCTTTCGGGACCAAGCCACTGCTCCTGGTCCAAATTTGGTGAAAATCTGTCCAGCGGTTTGGGCTGTAGGCACGAGCAAAGTTTTTTTCTCATTCAGTCTATGGGAAAAAAAGAAATTTTGAGACCCCCCTATAACTTTCCCCCCCCTGGACGAATCCTCACCAAACTTTGCAACGAAATTCAGAGTGGGCCATATACTTTGTTTGCAAAGTTTGGTGAGGATTCGTCCAGTGGGAGCAAAAGCAAAAATATAAGCTGCCCAAAAAGTGTTCTTCCTATGGAAGCACCAACTTAACCATAACTACATGGCCGCTTCTGTGGCCATGTAATTACACGGCCACGGTAATTGGTTTGGTCCAGGGGGGGCAAAGTTATAGGGGGGGTACCAAAACATCTTTTTTTCCCATAGACTGAATGGGGAAAAAACTTTGCTCACGCCTACAGCCCAAACCGCTGGACGGATTTTCGGCAGGAGCGGCGGCTTGGTCCCGAAAGTGTGCTTTTGTAAAATTGGCAAAAAACCGTCCAGTAGTTTCTTTAAAAAGTAGGTCACAAAAATTGTGTGATATCTATGTCCGGTCCGCGGACAGACTTCCCTGTTCGGTCCGCGGACAGTGTCCTGATTGGCTAATCGGCTTGTGTCATGTCTGTCATGTCATGCCTGCGGACATGCAACGTGTTCGCTGATTGGATCGTGAGGAGCGTGAAGTGCGTCAAATTTTTGGAAACGCCCACCACCTTGGATTCCCGGACAGCGGCCGATGTTCTGTCATGAGGGGGCAAAATTAAAGGGGGGTCCCAAAATAATGTTAAGGTTTATAAATGAGGTGTCATTTGACGAATCCTCACTTAATTTGGGAAATTGATAATACATTTTGATATGAATGTTTTTCCGAAGTTTGGTAGGATTTTGTGAAGAGGGGGCAAAATTAGAGGGGGGTCCCAAAATAATGTAAAGGCTTATAAATGAGGTGCCATTTGACGAATCTAAACTTCATTTGGCAAACTGATAATAGACCAAGATATACATGTTTTTGCGAAGTTTGGTGGGATTCTGTTGAGAGGGAGCAAAATTAGAGTGGGGGGTCCCAAAATATTGTAAAGGCTTATAAATGTGGTGCCATTTGACAAATCTAAAAAGGTTTGCAAAAAGATTATAGATCTAGATTTAGATGTTTTCGTAAAGTCTGAATGGATTTTGTCAAGTGGGGGCTAGGTTATATGACGATTGTATGTGCATACATTTGACACTTTTGAAAAAATAAAACATGGGTGGATTTCCAGCAAACTTGCGTAAGGAGCATTGGCAAGGACCTACGAGCATGGTTTTGCAAATGTGCCAGTGTTTTATTATTTGACAAGTGTCATAATGTAGCTACGAAAAATGGCGGTATACCTTTAGTGACTGAGGGGTAGCTTGTGGCCATGGGCAGTGGCCAGATTGTCCGGGTCATGGAATAAGGTCATGATCCGGACAATCTAGCTACTGGCCATGATCACAAGGGACAAAACATAGGATTAAAGTGGCCATGTCCACCTGGGTCTGGATTTGTGGTAAAGTTATTCAAAATTGGGACAGATTTGAAAGGGAAGAAAAATGTGCTTGTGATAATATGGTCATAGTGTTCTCTTTTTGCCTTCTGCAGGCTGCTATGGAAAGCGAAGAGGGGCCCTGTATGGAACCCTCACCTTCCCTTTCCATGGTGGCCATCCCGGAAAGGGATTTTACTTCCTACACCGGGATGCCGCAGGCCACAGGCGTCCCGGTGTTGGAAGAAAAATCCTATTTTTTAGCACCCGCGTTCTCGCTTTGGGAACCTAGGGTGCTAATGGCCTTCATCCCCCATTTCAGGGGCTGGAATGGGGGGATAATGGTCCAGAGACCTCGTTATCCACCCTCGATTCACTTGGGCTGATAACTTGGGCTGCTGGCCCGGTATCCAGCGTTCCAGTCCCTGGAACAGAGGATGAACGCCACAATATTCCCATTATCATAACACAAAATGCAAATGGAAATGTTGGAAAATGTTATTTAGTCTATGTACTTTACTGAAAAATATAAAGTAGATGGAGTCTATACATTTTGGTTTTTTTAGTTCTATTTTTTAACTGTGAAAGGTGGTTCCTAAAGGAATTTGTCGTTTGTTGTTTTGGATGTATTTTTTTTGGCAGGAGAGCTGAGAACGAAAGGTGGGGAGGGAAATGAGGGAAGAGCAACCAAACACTAAAATGGAGGGGTAGGTGGACAAGGGAAAATGTTGCGCGTGTGTTATTTCTAAGTTAGGGGGCACTGTTTCTCATGCTCCTTGATTACAGCAGTGGTGGTGGCTCTTGGGGAGGAGGGATGGCATTAGCTGATGCCATTTTAAGATAAATAGCAGTTTTGCTAAACGTATTTACTGTGTACTAGATTGTTAATGGATAATGAGTAGGAATAGGTGTTGGAGCTGTGCAAGGGAAATTTTGAAGTTGGAAGTTCCTAGATTAGTAGAAAATGCAGTTCCGAACTGTCCGCCAAGCAGAGATCTTATCGTGAAGTGCAGACGGGTTGTCAGACACGTCATTATGCCGCGCGCCAGCGTATGGTCATGTGGCACTCTCCGGAAGGACCGCTATGAAGTCAGATGTTCGAAGACGTCTACGGATGCAAAACTAGTTGAAATAGTTTTAAGAAGTGTATAGAAGTCTTAAAAATTAGTCCAGATGGTGTGAAACGGCAGAGTTTTAAGGTGAAAATTTGGAAATTGGACACAAATATTGCTATATTGGGTAAGTATGATATTAGTAAGTTGTAGGAAAATAGCATGCACTAGTAAAAACCTATGAAATTCAATGAAAAAACTTTGTTAAAGGGATGTTATGGTTAAGTTGCACTAATAAAAACCTATGAAATTCAATGAAAAAACTTAGTTAAAGGAACGTTTTGGTTAAGTTGCACTAATAAAAACCTTTGAAATTCAATGAAAAAACGTTGTTAAAGGGACGTTATGGTTAAGTTGTACTAATAAAAACCTTTGAAATTCAAAGAAAAAACTTAGTTAAACGGACGTTATGGTTCCAAGTAAAACCGAAAAACCCCTGAAATTCGCCAGTTACGGTAAGCTAAGCAACCATACCTCGTGCCACCACCGTGCACTGCTAAGACTAACACCCAGGACATCAAAGATGACATCACAAATGTCATTGATGACATCACTGATGACATCACATATCTAGGCCACTTGTTTTTGCTCCTTGACATATATATAAAATGTACTTTTGTCAGGATTACATTTGTCAATAAACCACTTGATTTGTTCAAATGTTTTTTTAACTTATTCACATTTTGTTGTTGTACATGTATGTTACATATGTGATTATATGTGTTTGTGATTAATATTTCTTCGTAATTAATGTTTCCATACATGGGGGTGTTTCTGGAAGCTGGCTTTGAGGCTGTGTATGCATACTCATGTTGAAATTAGAACAAATATAACTGATTATTTGTACATGTTTATGGTTAGAAAAATGTTTTGGGGTAATTATCCATCTGTAAATTGGTTTCTACGTGTATTGAAAGATGTATTATTTTGTGTAAATATCACAAATCGCTTTAAGGGCTGATTTTCTTTGTTTGTGGCTAGTGTCGACTTATCCGAGACATCCGATTATGTAAACTGCTCTCATCTGTAGAGCAAGCTGGCCTACTGAAGATTACGTAGTGGGTTGTTAAACATCAGTATTTACCTTCACTTTAACACTTCCATGAAAATTAGGTACAACGACTTTTGTGCTCTCATCCATTCTATATCTTCCTATCGATGGCTAAGGCAGGGTTGTGCTCTAGCTCTCTGCCTATTCAATCTCTAAATTTCCGAATGGCACCTAGCTTTCGACCATACTGGCTACTTTCCTGCTAGAGTGTACTGGCTTGCCTACGCAGACGATATTATCATGCTAGATTACACTCTAATCTGACTTTAAAGAGCCCTGGTCTCGCTCGCTGACAGAGAAGGAACTTGAGCTGAAAATCCAAAAAACAAAACCTTCAAATGGTTCCTCCAGGGGCAAAAATTCCAACAAGCAAATCGAATTATCTATATAGAGATCCAAATTTACGATAAAAAGAGTCCACTGTTGCTGTACAGCCGAAACACTTCTAGCCCACCGGTCATGGCCTTCGACCGTGCCCACTGCATATATAAAAACACTAACGGGCCACAGCCAACGGCCGTGACCATTATACATTTTTTTTAGCCTATGTATATCCGGCTGTGCCCTACTGGACAGAATAAATCCTGACAGGACCCACCCTCACCCCCTCGAAATCATGCCCAACTTGTTTCATACCTGGTCCAATTCAATCCAGCCATTTTTGCTGTATGCCCAAGGAAAAATGTGCCCCTTTTGTCTATGAGAAAATGAATGGGGGCCAAGGCCAAAACTGTGTTTTTTTGTTTTCTTAATAACTTCTTTATGTTTTAACATATCTTTCCCAAAATTCTGTGAGGGGTGGGAGGGTCAATATAATTTTGTCTCCAAAATGTCTACTAAATGCGTCGTATGAGTCAAAAGTATTAGGAATTCATTTTTTTGATTTCCTAGGTATCTCGATACTCAACTTAACTATAGTGTAGTGACCCCCGCACTATAATATATATGATCTAAATCATCAGAACAAAACCCAGGAAATTCAGCGGGTGTGGGAAGTGACGACCATCTTAACTCATCTGAATTTGGCCACACTGGTCTATTTAGAATTCCTATTTTTTTTGATTTATTGATAGTTTTCAACACCTTTTATGAGAAATATTGTTCATTAAATTAATACATTTGTTTGGGGAAGTAGTGAACAATATGCGCCAATAGGAGAAAATATTCTTCAATTGTTTCTGGATTCTTTAGCTCATACTTTGGCATGGGCAATCTGTGTTATATATATTAGACTGCCCTTAGTTCCTTACTTTTTCTGGATGACTTCCAGTGTTGAACACAGCAATGAAGGGACAACACGGGAAGAGTCAACATGGTGTATGATTGTGTGGAACAGTTTGACGGTGAAAATGAGGAAAGTAGCTAGATCTTGAGCGTCTGCGCGACATGCTCCAGAAACAAATAGAAGAAACTGCACACACCAATCATGATCAACGGGGAAGAGACAAATCTCCTAATAGAAAGTTCTGATGACTACACACTGATTAACGAAGAACATTGGAAAGAGGTCTTCAAGTGCTGAACACTAATAGGGTCAGAGGTGCAAGTCAATATCTATGGTGAACATCCCATAGAAATACCTGGGGAGTTTAAAGCCAAACTTTCCTTTAATGGTAGGAAAGCCACCCCTATCAAGCAAGTGATCTGCAAAGGGGGCCATCTGTTATTCTTGGAGGATTAAGGCAAGTTGGATGTCATCTTTCAGCCAAATCACAATGACCAGTTCCTGGTTGTGGACTCTACAGATGGTGATACGAGGACACAGGGTGAGTTCAGAGAGTGGCTTACAGATATTTTGGAGGACATGGTGGGATGCTGGCAGGGTTTGCCAGAAGATACGACTGAAGAAAGGAGCTGTGATTGTGATATTCAGAGTTATACCAGTTCCCTTAGCCCTTCAGAAGGATGTTAAGAGGCAACATGGGAAATAAAAAGGTGAGAGTGTAATGGTCCCTGCTGAAGCCTCAGAGTGGATCAGTACCATGGTTGTTGCATGGAAAGCCAATGGTTTCATCGGATTCTGCAATGACCTCAGAGAGCTGAACAAGCATGTCATATCAGGGCAGTTCCCACTCCCTAACATTAACAAGCTAGTGAATGCCATTTATAAGGGAAAGCTGTTCTCTACAGTTGATTTCAAGTCAGTGTACCACCATATCAGGCTGTAGAACAGCTCCAAGGAATTCCCAACCTTTATTAGGCTGTTCAGGATTTTCAAGCACATATGGATGCCCCCGGGATTCATTCTGACAGCCAACATGTTCCAGTGAATAATGTTCTTCTGAGACATTGTGTGGGCAAAGTGCTGCCAAGACGACATACTATTGTGGGGAAAGGACTTGGAGGAACATGAGGAAAGGTTACATAAGCTGTTAGAGATCAACAAGAATTCAGGTCTTACTGTCAGCCAGGACAAGTGGTTGTTCTGTAGCATGAACTGTCAGGTGATGGGGTGAGGCCCACGCTGGGTTTGGTCAAGACTATAGTTGAGATGCCAGTCCCTCAGAGCAAGTGTGAGGTGCCATTTTTCCTGAGTCTGGCTGAGTTCTATTGGAAATGTATTAGGCATATTTCACAGAAGACAAACGTGCTGCTTAAGCTCACTAGGAAACATGACAAGTTTGCTTGGTCCCATGAGTGAGATAATGAGTTCTTGGTGTGAAAGGGGAGACTGTGAATGTCCTTGTGCTGAAGGGTTTTGATGGGAGGCTGCCCACCCTGTTTTAGGCAGATGGCAGCAATAGCGGACTTGCTGCTGCCCTGATGCAGAAAGGGGTGCAGGAACTGAGGACAATAGCATTTACCTGCAGAGCCTTAAGTGGGGCCAAGCAGGGTCGGATTGGCCCCTCTGCTTTTCGGCCCGTGGCCAGGCCGAAATCATCCCTGGGGAATGGAGGCTGGTTTCTGGCCATGCCTGGGCCAGTCTGGAAGAAAAAGAAATAGAAAAAAATATATATTTTTTTCAATTTTTTTTTTCTTTTAAAAAGCCTTTCATTCTTCTTAGGTGGATAAATGAGTACCAACACAGGTTGGGTGATATTGTACGCATATTTGTTCTATAAAAAAGAGCTGAAGCGGGAGTGCTATACAATAACATATTATCATTTGGCCTTGGACGTCTGCTTGGATTCACAGTAATTTAGTGTACTTAGGAACAATGCTATTTGATGCCACTTCCTGTTTTGTCAAGGGGTGAAAGGTCGTGTTTCATCGCTTCCCGGATGTCACTTTGGGGTGATGTCATCAGAGGTCAAGGGTCATGAGGTGAGGGGTGGGCCACTTATTTTTTGGGTGACCGGGCCCATTTCTTGTCCCAGTCCGACCCTGGGGTCAGGCCTCGATATTGCTTATGGAAAAGGAAGTCTTTGCTTGTGTGGGCTGTTAAAACTTCAGAGTAAAACTCTGGCGCAGGTTGTTTGTTGTCCGGAGAGACCGTAAATGCGTAGTCTTCATTTTTGATAAGGCAGGTATAGGTGATGTTTCCCTGGGGAACATTAGGCAGGTCACAAGTCTACAGCATCATTTGTATATTTGTATTTAGTTTATTTGTATAGCGCACCTGGTCCAAAGGCATTTCTGCATGGAACATGCTCTGGGCAAATGCAATCGTGTTGCGGATACGCCTGGTAGGAATTCTGTCTCTGGCAGCAGAGATCCTGTGGGTGCAGAGGAAAGGGGTCTCAGAAATCAAGGAGGTCTCCATCATGGGCAGCTGTGTGCAGGAAATTTAATGGGCTGAGACCTCTTAGTAGGATATATATTTTTATTTATTTATTTATTGGGTATTATGATGCGCCTATAAAGCCAATGGTGTTTCAGGGTGCATGAAGACAAGGGAGGGGGTAGTACAGGGAGAAAACAACAAACACTTTCCTACTAGCTCTTGAAACGTTCGGAACATGCAAGTACCGTAACAAGAATGAGGGGAAGGAAAGGTGGAGGGGAGGTGAAGGCAGGGGGGAACAGGGAAAAAGACAAACAGTAAGGTTCCTACTAGGTCGTGAGACAATTTGGAGCGTACAAGTGCAGTAACTGTAAAGAGAAGTTAGAAGGGAGCGGTAAAGAGTAGGATGGGATGAGTAGGGAAGAAGATAAACAAAAACGTTCTTACTAGGTCGTGAGACAATTCGGAGCGTGCAAGTGCGGTAACAGAAAAGAGGGGAGGGGAGGAGAAGTGGGGGAGGGGAAAAGTAGAATGGGATGAGCAGGGAAGAAGACAAACAAAAACGTTCCTACTAGGTCGTGAGACAATTCGGAGCATGCAAGTGCGGTAACAGAAAAGAGAGGGAGTGGGGGAGATGTGATCTGGTCCGAGGTTAAGTGCTTTGTATGCAACGGATGGCTGTGCACAGGTATTGAGGATGAGTAGGAGAAGCGTTTTCGAAGGCCTGTGACGAGTCAGGTTAAGTAGCTGTGACAGGTTAGTTGTCCCTGAAGACCTGCACCAGGTCATGGTTGCCATCGAGCATGGGGTTATCTAGGAGTATGAAAAACTATAGCCTTGTGGATCGGACGGTGGGGCATGTGATGTGGGAATGCACAGAGTACAGTGAGAGCTATACGGTTCTGTTGCCTCCAGCCCACCCCTGGGAGATGCTTGCCCCAGATAGAGAAGGACTGTTGAGTTTTAGTGAGGCCAGAACATTGATTTGGCTCTGCTGCTGGACCTGTCCTCAAGGTGGCTACAGGCCTGAGTGGAAGCCTAGCAACACATGCAATAAGCAGCGCATGCAGCAAAGGTGCATTTCCACAAAGGAGGACACTGTGGACGACAGGACGCCTGGAGCGATTCTAACTGGCTTTATTATATATAACAAAATAGGTGAGCTCAATAGTCCATGTGCTGGTCAGTGGCAGGTACTCACAGTGTCAGGCTGGGCCTCCCAGTTACTTCACTGGGGGCAGGGTGTGCAGTTGTACTGCATGCTGTAGACTTCCAGGGCGCCCATGAGGCCTCCTGTGGCATTGGACTTATGCCCTGGAAGCTTGCTGTGTAGGCTCATGTGGGCCTCGGTACGTGGGCTCCTTATCAGGAGCAGCGCTCTTCAGACCCGACCTGTCTGGCACTCTGCCAGCCTCTCACTGGCGCCAGCATTCTTTTGCGGAGCACAGGTCAGCGAGGTCACGTTGGGACGAGATCTCGCAAGACTGCGCTCCTGCGATCATGTGACGTCCCCACACACCTCCTTTGCTGGGAAAAGGATGGCTGGTCATTCCATGATGAAGTCTGCAAACTTGCTGGGTTTCCTTTTCTCTCTCTGTGGTCTGCCTTGGTCTGGAAGCGGGGCAGTGTTGCGGGAGCACTCTTGGGGAGGTGCGGATGATTCAGGTTCTCCTTGTCTTGCCCGGCTCTGTAACTCCCCGAGTGGGGTTGGGGAGTTGGTGTTCGAGAGTTTGCCGCTGTAGGGTATCTCCGAGGCATCTCTTCCTGACTGGCGAGGGTTTTCGGATGACTCTTGCTGGCCTTGATCTTCTCCGGTTTCCCAGTGTGGCTGTTCAATAGCTTCTTTCCTGCGGTACATGGCCACCCTTTCTAGATTCCACTTCCTTCCGTCACTGGTGCAAATGTGGTTTGACCCTTTTGCAACGACTTCTATGGGACTGCTGTATCTGGAGCCGGTCGAAGTGTCTTTGTGGGGAAGGCGTATCTTGACCAGGACGCCTCTGTTCACCACTGTATGGCGAGCGGCCCGACGCGTGTCCCCTTGAGCCTTCATGGCTTCTTTGTTCCGCCGCATGCGAAAGACTACGTCTTCTATGTCCACATCTTCGTCAGCTCTCACTTGATGGAGCCACAGTGGTACCAGTGTGGATGCTGCCCTTCTCCCCCTTAGCAGATGGAATGGTGACACGCCGGTGACTGCGTTGGGAGTGATGCGGTGGGCTGCAACGGCCTCCTTGACTGTCTTGTACGGGTTTAGGCCTGAGGCATGCGCTAGTTGCAGCGCCCCTTTAACGAAACGGTTCGCCCGCTCGACCGGGCCATTGGCCTGTGGGTGGTAGAGACTTGCTCTTCGCTGACGAATATTGTTTAGTTTGAGGAATTTCTCCATTTCTCGTGACACCAACTGGACACCATTGTCCGGCACTATTTCCTCAGGGAGGCTTTCGCGCTGGATTATGGCAGTGAGTGCTTCTATGACTGTGTTGGTGGTGATGCCCGAAGTGAAGTCGACTTCGACCCACTTGAGAAATAGTCGACCGTGACTATCCCGTACTTATGTTCTGGGGGCATGCTGTACAGAGGCCCAATGAAATCCAAACCTAGTTTGCGCCACACCCCTTTGGGGACTTCGGTGGGCAGCATGGGGGCTTGTCTCACAGAGAGGCGCTTGTGACTGTTTGCGCACTCATGGCACCTTTCGACCATTTGTCGTATGTCCTAATCCATGCCTGGCCACCAATAGGCGTCACGTATCCTGCGTCTGGTCATGTGGCACCCCAGATGGCCAGAGTGTGCTCTGCACAGCATTACTTGGTGAATTCCGCTGGGCGGGATCACTTGGTCTCCTCTCAGAATGAGACCGTTCATGACGTTGATTTCGTCGTTCACTTTCCAGTAGGCCAGTAGGCTTTCGGGGATTGTTCTTTCATCAGGTCACCCTTCGCGGATCCAGGCTGCTACGCGCCCTAGTGCATCGTCCTGCTCGAACTCCTCCTGGCAGTGGCGCTCACTCAGGTCCATTTACTCGCCGTTTCTCAAGTCACTTATAGAGGCTATGACAAATTCATCTTCCAAGAATGTGGTCCCAGGGGCATTTTGGTTCAGAAGCCTGGACATGCAGTCCGCTTGTGCGTTTTTCCAGCCGGCAATGTGGGCTATCTCGTACGTGTACTCTTGTAGTTTTGCGACGATCCTGCCCAGTCTCGGGGTGGCAGTCTTTGTGCCGCCCGGGCTCAACATGTGAATGAGGGGTTTGTGGTCCGTGACCAATCTAAACTTGGTGCCCCAAACGTAAGATCTGAAGAAGTCAACGGCCCAGGCACAAGCCAACATCTCCTTCTCTACGGTGGAGTAGTTCTTCTCTGCTGATGATAGGGCTTTAGATGCAAATGCCATGATATTTTCAGTGTCACCCTTCTTCTGGGTCAGGGTAGCTCCCAGTCCGTATGCGCTGGCGTCCGTAGTGATGCAGGTGTCCCATTCAGGGTTGAAGTGTTTCAGGCAAGGTGCGTGCAGGATCCTTCTTTTGATGTTGGTGAATGCTTCATCTTGCTCTGGCCCCCAGGAGTAGGTTTCCCCTTTCTTCAGAAGTTCTCTCATGGGGGACGTGGTTTCGGAGAACCGTGGGACAAATTTTGCACAGTACTTCGCTAGGCCCAGGAACGAGCATAGTTCTTCTCTGGACATCGGGGCCGGGGCATCTGCTATGGCCTCCATAAGGTTCTTCTTGGGGCTCACTCCTTCACTTGAGATGCAGTACCCAAGGTATTCTACCTTGCTCACTCGAAAGACACATTTCTCGTGGCGTAGATGAACGCCCTCCTCTTGAAGTTTGCTCAGGACCGCCCTGAGTGCTGTGTCATGGGTCTCGTTGTCCTTGGCATACACAACGATGTCATCCTGAAAGAATGAGACATTTGTGAGTCCTTTGAGTAAGGAATTCATCATTCTCTGAAATGCGAACGCTGCTGAAGACAGCCCAAACGGCATGCGGGTGTATTGAAATGTGCTGAAAGGAGTTATGAACGCCGTAAGGGGGCGCAACGATTTGTGTAGTGGAATCTGGTGATAGGCGTCATGCATGTCCAGTTTCGAGAAGATTGCCGACTCTTTCATCATGAGGACAATTTCGCTTATGCTGGGGAGCAGAACGCTATCTGTAACAACCTCTAGATTCAGACTTCTCAGATCAATGCATATTCTGAGGTCGTCGCTGGATTTTTTAACTAGAACCACCGGACTCAACCACTCGGAGGATTCCACCGTCTCAATGGTTCCTTCTTCGACCATCTTCCGGAGGTGGGCATCTAAGGCAGGTCTCGCCGTGGCAGGCACCGGTCTAACTTTATGTTTCACAGGCACCGCATTGGGTTTCAACCGAATCTTGTGGACAAAGTTTTTCACTTTCCCCGGTTTCTCGAAAAACAGGCTTGGAAAATCTCCTTGAAATTTTGCGCTGCTCCTGAGGAGACCATGAGTACCTGTTCTGGACTGCTGAGGTATAGTTTAATGCAGAGTCTGTATTGATCGTCCCATCCGAGAACGGCTGGCCTTTGAGTGAGAAGTACACCTTGGTGGTGGTAGACCTCCCTTTGAATTCAATTTGGGCACTGATGTAACCCAGAAAGTCGACAGTTGCACCTACAAAGACCGTCGGCTTTTGCCTGGTTGTTCTAATCACTACTTTTGCTTGTCCCATCATCTCCTTGTACGTGTTGATGGGAAGGATTGTGAGGTCTGATCCTGAGTATGCCATGACGCGTGTTTCCATGCCGTCCACTTTAATGGTGCAGTGGGGCTTCTCTCTCCTGGCATGGAGGGCGTTGACCATGATGACCATGGGTCTGTCCTGTAGCTCATCATCATCGCTTGAAGCGCAGTTGCCATCGACGCGGGAGACGTTTTTTTCCCGCCACGTGCATGCCGGGGCCACACGTGACCAATGCGTCCGCACTTGGAGCACTCCTTAGTCCTGGCGGGGCAGTCATGATCGTTCACCATGTGTTTGGTGCTGGCACATCTGTAGCATTTCGGCACATCCCTCTGCCTGGGGCCTTTGTCTCTGGGGCTGTCACGGGACTGCTTGTCCCTGTGCCCTCTCCATTGTATTGCCGTAAGCTCGGGTACAGGTAGATGACTTCCCGCCTCTTTGCACCTGCTGGAGGTTTCTTCCTCGGCCCTGGCGATTTGGATGGCCTTGCCGAGGGTCACTTCATTTTCTTGTATGAACTTGTCCTGCACTTTCCTGGAATTTGTGTGAACGACCAGCATGTCGCAGATGACTTGTTCTGCGTTATCGCCGAAGGCGCATAAGGATGCCAGCTCCCTCATCCTGGTGATGTAGTCGTCCACGGGTTCACTCCCTTCTTGCTTACAGGTGTAGAATCTCAGCCTGTGTAGCACCACGTTCTCTTTATTTGTGAACCTCTTTACGATGCGACGGGTTGCCTCTTTGTAGACGTTTTCGTCGTCGTCGTCCACTGGTATGGCTGTTAAACTGGCAAAAATGTGCTGTCCCTCGACGCCCATTGCATTCAGCAGCATAGCCTTCTTCCTGGCAGGGGCATATCATGTGCCGCCTGCAGCCTTCAGATACGTGGAGAACAAAGGCTCCCACTGCATCCACAGGATTACCGGGGTCCCAGGTGAGGAGAGGAACGCAGGGGGCGGTGCGGAGCCTTGCATGGTGGGTCCGTGGGTACTCTGATATCCTCGTCGCCAGTTATGTTGGAGCGATTCTAACTGGCTTTATTATATATAACAAAATAGGTGAGCTCAATAGTCCATGTGCTGGTCAGTGGCAGGTACTCACAGTGTCAGGCTGGGCCTCCCAGTTACTTCACTGGGGGCAGGGTGTGCAGTTGTACTGCATGCTTTAGACTTCCAGGGCCTCCATGAGGCCTCCTGTGGCATTGGATGTATGCCCTGGAAGCTTGCTGTGTAGGCTCATGTGGGCCTCGATACGTGGGCTCCTTATCAGGAGCAGCGCTCTTCAGACCCGACCTGTCTGGTGCTCTGCCAGCCTCTCACTGGCACCAACATTCTTTCACGGAGCGCGGGTCTGCGAGATCACGTTGGGATGAGATCTCGCGACACCGCGCTCCTGCATCACGTGACGTCCCCACAAGTTCTCCTCCCCTAGTACACCTCAGGTAGCACACATTAATGGAACCGGATCTGGTGACGAGCAGGCACGTGATCAGCGTTCCGGTTCTCACGCATCACTGGGGTGCAAGCGCCACAAGCAGAAGCTGACGTCATGGCCACAGAGCCTTATGGGATTTTGCATTTGTGCCAGCCAGTCTTCACTGCATCATGTCCCAGCAATGGCTACTGGTTTGCTCCCCACGTACGTCCAGTGGCCTATGAAAAATACAAACCGCTGTATCTGTGTCCTAAATGACATACACGCCAGCCGCCATATTTCTCCAGTGTGCATTCCTGAGAGAGGAGTGCGCCTGGATGATAGTCACTGATAATGGCCCTGAATGAGAAGGTCCCCAAGGAGGCTCGTCACGGATAATGGCCCTGAGAGAGAGAGTCCTCCAGTACCACTTGGTTCCCCATGCAGCCGCCATAGTTTCTCCGTTTTAAAATCACCTAGACTAGCGACTTAATTTTACTTGCATGCAAGAGTGTGCGTGACTGACTTTAATGATGTCCAATGCAGACACACTTTCATTTTCAGAACCCCCTTGAACTAACAGCCTTCCCGTCCTGTGAGGTGGGGAGCGTGGCAAGAAGCTAGGTATTGTTTTTCTTTTCAGTGTAGGGAGAGGGGGTGGCAGACACATTAAGGATTTGAATGAGGGAGGCTGGAAAGGAGATAGGTGGGCGGTTGGAGAATGCCACCGGAGAGAGTTGAGGGGGGTGGCAGGCAGCCAGGTTGAACCCCTGTGGTCCTTTAATTGAGGTAACACATCGTGCCATGGATGGGATGCAGAATAACTCCAACACCAGATAATAAGACCGACTCTGGAAGCTGGCAAAATGTCTCGTAAGACTGTTTTATTTTCAATTGTATAAAACAGGGAGTTACAACAGACATCAACGGATGTCACACAGCAAAGTCTAAACACATTTCATAAAAAAATATTCTTATGTAGCAAAAATTCATCATACATGACGTCACACAACGTGGCAAACAAGAAAAACCTATGGGGGATTGTGGTTGGTTTAAGGAGAACATCTAAATATACTTTCTATATAGGGACAGGTTGTGATTGGGTCTCTACGGTCTGGTGAACAACTTATGTCCACCCCTAATGCAAGTCATCTTCAACTGTTATTTTACACACAACACATCATTGGCTCTCAAACTATAAAGCCCTTTGTTATATGGCCTTCTAAAATTGGTTGCCACACTTGCACCATTCCAGAACATTAGATTCACTAGCAGCATGTAAGCTGGTACCCCAGGTGTCAGTGGGTTGACTTGACCATGTCTCCCCACCGAATTAGCCCCATACCTCTCATTGCTCATGCCTTCTGCCATTCAGATTGTCTTTGAACTCGGCCTTGTAGTTGCTTCTTGCTCCTGGGAATATAAGCGAGTGTGTGTCATGATTCCTAACCCTGGGGAACCAGACCAGGTCCAGCAAGTTGTTTTGAGCAAGCCCAAAAGCCCCTGTTAGGGGCTGTTTGGGTGCGGTCCTGGTGCCTATGGCGCCAGGCTCATATGGAGAGTCAGACCTGGTGCCTATGGCGCCAGGCTCATAGAGTAGAACTTACCTTATGCAGACCATGCTGCAAGCTTACCTGGTGCAGACCATGCTGCAGAGCTCCAAGCCAAATGAGGCTTGGAAGGGACTATTTTACCTAGGGACTATTTTTTACTCGGGTGGGGCTGAGGAAGAATACTCACCTGGGACTACTTTGGAGGCTATTTAAACCACACCCGAAGAGCAGCACCCGCTTTGCGTTACTCTGCATCCAGCAGCGTAACGCTCACCGTGTCTGCAAGCCTGCATCCAGTCTTCTGCCACGCCCGCCTCGAGTCTGCAGCTCCTAGAAAAAGGGGGGAACAGAAGGAGAAAGGTTAGAATAAGAGCAAACCTTTGATCCTTACCTGGATTCCGGATCCACCGCACCTTCGAGCTGGAAGAAAGAAGCATTGAGGCGCGCCGCCTCGCCTGCTGCAGCGCCGCGCTGAACTCAACGGCCCTCGCAGCGTCCTCACGATCCACCGCATCCTTCTGCATGTTCCGCCGCATTCTGGCACCTAAGGGGAACACAAGAACAGCAAAGGTGAGCCAAGGAAATAAACAGAGGCAATAGTAACTAACCCCATAGACTTACCTGATTACCGCCGGGGGTACTATTCCTCTTCACGGGTCGGCGCAGTCTCCATTGCATCCTCGCCGCACCCCGGCCCCTAAGGGGAACCAAAGGACGACAAGGTGAGACAACAGGACAAATAAGGGGAACTCTTCTCACCGCAATAGACTTACCTAATTTTACCGCCGGAGGCATAATTCCTCGAACTTCATATTTTCTCGCCACACCTGAATAAGGGAACAAGCAGCTTACATTCTGGCCTTATTTTATTGAACTGTGTAGGATATGCCAAATCCTTACCTGAACTTCGTCAGCTACCACAAGGAACTCTTTGCTGGGGTCAAGCTGCAAACTGCAGGGAATCGGACAAGAGTGAAAGTCAGACATGTGAACTCTTACAAACTACATATTTTTCGAAGTCATTATTGTTCTGGAGCTCACCGATTCATTCGAGCCAGTGAAGTAACTGGTTATCGACGCGCCCCTTTGCTCAATGCAGGATGGAGAGCCCCTCTTTTCAAACCATCATGTGAGACTATAGGAGGGGACATCAAAGGTGATCTGTGGGGAGAACAGCGGGGGTGGGGGGAATTTACACTCAACTCCACGGGTGGTTAATTCCCTTTCTCCATTTGCAGAAGGATATTCCTACGGGTCAAGCAAACGAAGCTAGGTGGGCCAGTCCAGTCCGTCATCTCGGCCCTACGCGTCACATTGGTGGAGACCGCAGCTGTCCAGTTCAGATCAATGCCTCTGTGGGACCCAGGTGAGCGTAACAGTGGGGCCATGTTCTTATCGAGGTTCAGGACTCCATGCCCACTTCTATTTCCATCCTGGACACACATGACAGGAGACCGTGAATCGCCACATTTTATAGCATTTAATTGTCTTAAATGAAGAAACTTGGCACTCATGGTGTTCTCTCTTTGCAACTTAACAAGGAATACCTCAGCGTCTCACATTCACTGTTCTTCAAGGACTGATAACCAGTTTTGGCTGCTTCAACCCTTGACCTCAGGCCAGACCGCCTTCTTGGTCTTGCTTTGAGCTCCAGCTAAATCTTTGCACGCATAGCTATCCATCCTTCTTTTTCCATGGGTTTAAGCTTACTTAAATTGTGACATCAAACATCCAGATTCTATGTAATGGCAGCAACGGCTGCAGTCTATTTCACTACGTATAGCCAGCCTTATGATTACTTAGTCTTTTTGCGTTACAGCATCTGTACAGTTATGAAACCTCTTGCATTTTCTGCAGTGTTCTTCACACGTGCAATCTTTAATCTACATATGAAAATCTTCTCGATTCTTTACTTCGTCATCAGATTCTACAAGGTCTATGTATCTTCTTCTTTGACCATTCTTCTCACTGCGCCACGCTCACTTCTTGTGATGTCACCAGTTTATTTTCCTCTTATTTTCATATTCCTTTGGGGACCTCCTCCGTTCTCTGGGGATACATCAGATAGGGTTTTCTTAGTGGATACCTTGTCTCGAAGACTCTGCTCGGAATAGTCACAGTCACTGGTGATGGGCATGTCGCAACTTCTGGTTTCCAACATAGAGGTAGCATGGGGGCGGGACTTGCAGCCACCAGCATCGAAAGGAGCAGGAGCTCCACTGCAGGAACAGTGTCCCTTCCTGGATGGGCCCCACCACCGGTAAGCCCTTGGGCTTTATTCAGACGAAACTAGCCAGATATGCGAACGTCTGAAAATATCCAGATTCAACTTCTATTTAACGTTGCAATTTCGCTGCATCTAACAATCCTGATACCACGAGCATCTGAGCATGGTGAAATCGCTTTTGCATTCTAATTCGTTGCAGTCGCATTTGCTAAACCACGAGGTTTGGCGCTCCAAGCTGGCTGCTTTACATTAGCAAGCCATCTGCATCTGTGTTGCCACACAGCCTCTACAAGGCTGGCTAGGATTGGCTGGAGCCACCTTATTTACATTGCTCCCATTCGCCGGCAGGTGAGAAGCCGGCCCGCCCTCTAAGGCACAACCTCAAAGGCTCGCTACCTGTCCTGGGCCTGTCACTAGCCATTCACGCCTTCCGCCAGTACCCCTGCCCAATAACTTATCCAAGGGCTCTCACATCACGCCTATTTGCTGTGTTGCACGTCAAGACCTCCCTCTATGTCGACTAACGGGCTCTGAAGTTTGCTGATATTCCCGCCTGCAACGTACACCAGGCCATAAGTACTAGAGCCAGATTTGTTTAACCATACAGTTAAAATCCTACGTGGATTTCCATTTACACTGTTAAATGCCTTAACTGGCCCGTTATGCCATTTGTGAACCTAGACAACTTCCTCTGCCCCATTGCCTTGCCAGTTGTCAATTGCCTTCATCTGCTTCCTGAACTGCCTGTTGAACACTAGGGCCCCCGACTGCTTAACCGCATGCCACCATGATATTGTACACGGTGCCCTCCTACTAGCGTACTGCCACGTTAAATGTAATCTATGCTCTTATTGATCTGATTTGAATGTACCTCAGCGCTACCACCTGCCTTACTGCGCTCACTTTACCCTCTGCAATTGCGTGCTTTGCGCATTATCCCATTATACTGGGTACCCTCATACTAGCGTACCTCCACGCTGAATATAATGTAATCTATGCACTGATTGAACTGACTTTGAATGTACTTCAGTGCTCCCTCGTGCCGAAATTGTGCTCACCTTGCTCATTGTAAATGCGTGCTCTGCGCACTATCCTAAGCGTCCATCCAACTACTCTATGTAAGGTACACTAACTCCCTAATCACCTGCCTGCAGCTAATGTACTAGAACTATTGGGGACCACCTCCTTGCGTCCACTTACTATGCGTACCTCGTATTGATAGGGCGTATACTGCCCCTTGGTGCCGGTGTCAGTGCTTTGCACTCCATCTACAACTAGAACTCTAACTCTCAGAGCACCATGCCTTTTGACTGGCAACGCCCACCTACCCTTCAAAATGATGTGTGCTGTGCACTGTTTTTCCCTACCTTGGGATCATCTCATACTGCCTAGTCTTTCACTATAGTATGTCTCAGCCGACATTCACTTCTATGCGCTTCCCATGGCGCTCTAACTGCGTATTTATTACATATTATGTACTAATGCAATGACCAATAATTGATTGACATTATCATGTGCACCGATGCATTGATTGAATGAATGTTACTCCCATGCTTATGTGCCTGTAATCTGTAATCTGTGTGCACTAATGTACCGTTTCTCCACTAATCTCTCCGGCCTTCCCTGGGCCCCTGCCCATAGATCACTCAACTCTAGATAATTACCTCCAGGGTCTCTTCTGACTCTGATTGTCCAATTTACCCGCCACACCTGACCGTGACTAAGGTGCGTGCCTAGACCCTCCTTAGTACTTGCAGAGGCTACAATATACCTCTTGCCAAACATGTTATTCCAAAATAAAGTATACTGTATACTGACAGTCACTAATCTCCTCTCCACTAGCTCTGCAGAACTCTGCAATAGAGTAGCTTCACCTAAGGTTGAACCATTCCTATCGAATCTGACAAATTTAGTAGCTGACAGCCCCAGCTCTGTCCTACCTAAATATCTCTGTGATACAGGTCCAGAAGCCTATGCTACTCTCCCCTGCACAGTCAATGACAGAAACCTCAGACTCCGACCAAGACTTGCTAAACTATACGAACCACTTACAAGATCACTACCACCGATAAATAAGAAAACTAACTGCCATGTCAATAGAAAGGTCAATAATATCAACCAGCCTACATCCTCAGTGACTCCTTATACCACTGCCAGTCAGACTACAACTGACAATACTATGCTAACTGCCTCAAACATATCAAGGCCTCGCCAAGCAACAGCCAAAATAGAAGCACCCCCCCTTAAGGGTGCACTCCTAAACGTGAGATCCCTCGTTGCCCATGCCACGGACATCGCCGACCTAATATTAGAGGGAAACCTTGATTTCCTCGCCATAACGGAATCCTGGCTACATAATGCTGCAGGGCCCTCGCTTATATTAGCCATCCCAGATGGATACATGATTTCCAGGCAAGATAGAGACAGAACCCGAGGTGGGGGAATTGCTATTATTTCCAAAGTGAGCCTATCACTAAGATCCGCCCCTCCACAAATTCTGCCTTCTTGTGAAATCCTCACTGCTAAACTCCCCCTAATGAACTCCCAGTCACTGACTAGCCATCTACTTCACAGACCACCTGGCCCCCTGGGATCTTTCGAAGAAGATATAAACAGCTTACTAGCTAATAACCGGAAAACAACTTCTCAGTTACTACTAATAGGCGACTTTAACCTGGGCTTTTACGATCCAGCGGATAAACATGCCTCTGAGGTAGGCAACACCCTTTCGGATCTAGGATTTTCACAGAAAGTTATTAAACCTACTCACAGCAAAGGTAGAACGCTAGACTGGGTAGCTGATCATAATTGTACAGCTACCATCACCACTATCACGCCACAATTGTGGACGGACCACGCACTTGTGTCCTTCGTTCTATCTACCACCAAACCTCCTCCTATGGCCCCGCAACTGGCGCCACCCTGCCTAACCAGAAACAAAAAGAATATAGCAGCAGACAAAGTGATCCCTGCTATTCTCCCGACTCTTAATTCACTGCCTGACAATTCGGACCCCAGTATACTGGTCCATGAATATAATAAAATCATGCTCACCACTTTGGACAAAATTTCCCCACTTAAACTGAGAGCTAGCAAACCTAAAGCTCACCTAAACAAGTGGTTCACCTCGCAACTAAAAGATCTAAGTAACCTAAAACGTAAGTGTGAAACTGCCTGGAGACTTTCTCCTTCCAATGAAAATAAAGGCAAATTAACCACTATCTCAATGCAATACAAAAAAGAAATCTCCATGGCAAAACGGAATTCTTACAATGAACGCATTGCCAAATCCAACTCAAGCATGAAGGAATTGTTTACTATTCTAAAAGAATTAGAGTCCCCGATCCCCACACCAGACATTTGCATCAAAAACAAGACTTGGTGTTTGGATATCCAACATTCACTAGCCAACAAAATAATCACTCTCCAGAATAAAATCAACCTAAAAAAAGATATGCTAAAGACACAGCCTCCCTTATACACACCTCCACCTAGTGACACTCCTACAGCCCTGATTCACAGATTCTGTTTCACTAAAACTACCACTCTAGAGGTAGAGAAAACCATCTTATCTCTTAAACCATCCAACTGCAAAGGCGACATCTGCCCTGCTCAGATCATAAAAGATGCCGCTATCGCCATTTATCTCCAAATTGATCAATGCCTCCTTCACTTCTGGTACTATTCCCGCTAATCTAAAACAATCTTGGGTAATCCCACTTCTAAAAAAGCAAACGCTAGATCCACTTATTCCCACCAACTACCGCCCTATTACGACGGTACCATTTTTACTCAAAATACTTGACAAAGTGGCATACATCCAGATCCAAAAATACCTTGATTTGCACAACCTTCTGGAAGCTAGACAGTCTGGCTTTCGTCCATTACATGGGACGGAAACTGCCTTGATCGACCTAAAAACACAGGTTGATCAGCTGAGAGATAAAGGGGAGACAGCCCTTCTCCTATCACTCAATCTCTCAGCTGCATTTGACCTGGTGGATCACAAGGTCCTTTGTAGACACCTGGACTCAGCAGCTCACTTCTCTACTGAGGCTATCAGATGGAAAGAATCCTTCCTGAGTGAGAGGACAATGAGGGTGTTTTCCCAATCGGCAGCAGCGGTCTCGACTCCCATCCAGTGTGGTGTACCCCCGGGCTCCTGTGTCACCCCTACACTATACAATATATTCAGCAAACCATTATTCAATGATCTGGACCTTCTGGGTATCACCTACACTAACTATGCAGATGGTACACAGATTCTCCTCCCTCTTTCAGGGGATCACAGAGCGGATCTGGCATTGGTGAATAGGGTCTATCTCATCATCCAGGCATGGATGGCTACCCATGGCCTATGCCTGAATGTTGATAAGACAGAGTTGATAATCCTGGGTACTCATACTAACATCAATAAACTAGGCCAAGAATACGCTTCATTTACCATCGATGGCCACACCATCAGAGTCACAAAGGAGGTGAAAACCCTTGGTTTCTACCTTGACTCAACTATGTCCTTCGAAAAACAAGTGAAATCCCTGGCCTCTACTACTGCTTATATTTGCAAGCTTATCAGAGCTTGTAAGCCATTCCTCTCCAATGACAGCTGCATGATCCTGGCGAGAGCACGAATACTCTCCAGGCTAGATTATTGCAACACCCTCTATAGTGGTGCTAACAAAGCTATCATCCAAAGGCTACAGATCCTTCAAAATAATGCCTTAAGAGCTGCATTAGACTTAAATGAAAGAGTACACATCTCATCGATCAGACGACAGCATAATTGGCTGCTGACCCATAACAAAATACTGTTAAAAATGGACTCCCACACCCACAAAGCACTAAATAAGCTGCCCCTACCTACCTAATAAACAGACTAACTAGAAGAACTTCCAAAAGACCGACAAGAATTAACAATACCAACTGCCTTATGGTACCTAGATTTAGACTCACTAAAATTGGCAGTAACAGCTTTCCAGTGAAGGCGGCCAAAACATGCAACTCTTTGCCCCATGACCTTAGAGTAGACCAACCTTATACACATTTCAGAAAGAATTATATCAATTGGCTTAAATCAACTGACTACTAACCTTATTCTTGTAGTCTGCACTCCGGGGCTGCTGTAGTCTCCTCTCATAGTCTAGTGAACCAGAGAACCTAATTTGCTTGAATCTGTGCTGCTATATTGTGAGATATGACTATACTGTCTTATCTTTTTGAAACATGTTGTAACCCTTCTTGTTGCTGTAAATATTATGTTTAATGTGTCAGATTGTGAAACAACTTGTAACCTTGTAAGCTTTGCACCTTCCTATTGGTCTGATGTGCATTATAAATAAATAAACAAACAAACAAACAAACAAACAAACAAACTTCCTGTAGAGGCATTCGGCTCCTCTTCTAAAAGGTACTGTTTGATATAGGGGTGGTTGGCACATGAGGGAAGTGGGGGGTATACCATGTGCTTGTTTTTTGCCTTTATTGTCTGTGTTTTCCTCATGCCTCTCTCTTTTAACCCTTGCACTGCTGGTCCGTGGGACAGCACAGTGTGGGAAGGGGATACTGGGGAAGGGGTGGCCATACTTCAAAGGGAACCTTACAGTACCTACAAGACCACCTTTACCATTCTTCTAAGGGCACATTACAGTACCTCCATTAGTACCGTTACCATTCTTCTGAGGCACCTTACCATACCTCCAAGAGTACCATTACCATGCGTGTAAGGGCACATTACAGTACCTCCAATAGTACTGTTACCATACTTTTAAAGGCACCTTACAGTACCATCAAGAGTACCATTACCATTCTTCTAAGGGAATCTTACAGTACCTCCAAGAGTACCATTACCATTCTTCTAAGGGAACCTTACCATACCTCCAAGAGTACCATTACCATACTTCTAAGGGAACCTTACAGTACCTCCAAGAGTACCATTACCATTCTTCTAAGGGCACCTTACAGTACCTCCAAGAGTACCATTTATTCTTCTAAGGACACCTTACAGTACCTCCAAGAGTACCGTTAACATGCTCCTAAGGGCACCTTACAGTACCTCCAAGAGTACCATTACCATACTTCTAAAGGCACCTTACAGTACCTCCAAGAGTACCATTACCATTCTTCTAAGGACACCTAACTGTACCTCCAAGAGTACCGTTAACATGCTCCTAAGGGCACCTTACAGTACCTCCAAATGTACAGTTACCATTCTTCTAAGGTCACCTTACAGTACCTCAAAGAGTACCTTTACTTTACAGTACATCCAAGATTACTGTTACCATACTTCGAAGGGCACCTCACAGTACCTACAAGAGCCCCTTTATCATACTTCTAAGGGCACCTAACTGTACCTCCAAGAGTATCGTTACCATACTTCAAAGGGAACCTTACAGTACCGACAAGACCACCTTTACCATTCTTGTAAGGGCACATTACAGTACCTCCATTAGTACCGTTACCATTCTTCTGAAGCACCTTACCATACATCCAAGAGTACCATTACCATGCGTGTAAGGGCACATTACAGTACCTCCAATAGTACTGTTACCATACTTTTAAAGGCGCCTTACAGTACCAACAAGAGTACCATTACCATACTTCTAAGGGAACCTTACAGTACCTCCAAGAGTACCATTACCATTCTTCTAAGGAACCTTACCATACCTCCAAGAGTACCATTACCATTCTTCTAAGGGCACTTTACAGTACCTCCAAGAGTACCATTTATTCTTCTAAGGACACCTCACAGTACCTCCAAGAGTACCGTTAACATGCTCCTAAGGGCACCTTACAGTACCTCCAAGAGTACCATTACCATACTTCTAAAGGCACCTTACAGTACCTCCTCCAAGAGTACCATTACCATTCCTCTAAGGACACCTTACAGTACATCCAAGAGTACCGTTAACATGTCCTAAGGGCACCTTACAGTACCTCCAAATGTACAGTTACCATTCTTCTAAGGTCACCTTACAGTACCTCAAAGAGTACCTTTACTTTACAGTACATCCAAGATTACTGTTACCATACTTCGAAGGGCACCTCACAGTACCTACAAGAGCCCCTTTATCATACTTCTAAGGGCACCTAACTGTACCTCCAAGAGTATCGTTACCATACTTTTAAGGGCACCTTACAGTATCTACAAGTGTACCGTTACCATACTTCAATGGGAACCTTACAGTACCTACAAGACCACCTTTACCATTCTTCTAATGGCACATTACAGTACCTCCATTAGTACCGTTACCATTCTTCTGAGGCACCTTACCATACCTCCAAGAGTACCATTACCATGTGTGTAAGGGCACATTACAGTACCTCCAATAGTACTGTTACCATAATTTTAAAGGCACCTTACAGTACCATCAAGAGCATGTTACCATTCTTCTAAGGGAACCTTACAGTACCTCCAAGAGTACCATTACCATTCTTCTAAGGGCACCTTACAGTACCTCCAAGAGTACCATTTATTCTTCTAAGGACACCTTACAGTACCTCCAAGAGTACCATTAACATGCTCCTAAGGGCACCTTACAGTACCTCCAAATGTACAGTTACCATTCTTCTAAGGTCACCTTACAGTACCTCAAAGAGTACCTTTACTTTACAGTACATTCAAGATTACTGTTACCATACTTCGAAGGGCACCTCACAGTACCTACAAGAGCCCCTTTATCATACTTCTAAGGGCACCTAACTGAACCTCCAAGAGTATCGTTACCTTACTTTTAAGGGCAACTTACAGTATCTACAAGTGTACCGTTACCATACTTCAAAGGGAACCTTACAGTACCTACAAGCAGGGGAGTTGCTAGGTCTGGAAAAGACCCGGGGCTACACTGATGTCAGAATTGTTGGGACTGGGGGCTAGCTAGTCTTTTGGCTGTAGCTCCTGAGATTCTATCCGGGGCTACAACCAAAAGATCAGGGGCTATAGCCCCCTTACCCCCCCCTAGCAACGCCCCTGCCTACAAGACCGCCTTTACCATTCTTCTAAGGGCACATTACAGTACCTCGATTAGTATGTTACCATTCTTCTGAGGCACCTTACCATACCTCCAAGAGTACCATTACCATACTTCTAAAGGCACCTTACAGTACTTCCAAGAGTACCATTTATTCTTCTAAGGACACCTTACAGTACCTCAAAGAGTACCGTTAACATGCTCCTAAGGACACCTTACAGTACCTCCAAGAGTCCGGTTACCATATTTCTGAGGGCACATTTCAGTACCTCCAAGTGTACCATTATCCGATTTCTAAGGGCACCTTACAGAACCTCCAAGTGTACCATTTACATATGTCTGCGGGCACCTTACAGCATATCCAATAGTACTGTTACCATACATTTGATGGCACCTTACAGTACCTCAAAGAGTACCTTTACCATTCTTCTGAGGGCACACTTGTAGTACCTCTAAGAGTACAATTGCAGTACTTCCCAAATTGCTCCTCGTTTCCCGTTGCATTCTAGAACTATGTTCCAAAAATAATCGCTGACCTCTGTGCTTAGAGGTTAGTACCTTTACCCCACTACTAAGGGCATCTTACAGTACCTCCAAGAGTACAGTTGCCATACTTCTAAGGGCACCTTACAGTACCTCAAAGAGTAGTGTTACCATACGTCTAAGGGCACCTTGCAGTACCTTCAAGAGTACCATTACCCTTCTTCTAAGGGAACCTTACATTACCTCCAAGAGTACCATTAACATACTTCTAAAGGCACCTTACGGTACCTCCACAAGTACTGTAGAGGACCAGATGTATATATCTGCAGGAGATCCCGTCCCACTACCTCCTCTGTATTGGAGCCATGAGATCGTGCCTTGCCTGACACCAGCTATCGTGCCAATACCGCAGCGAGTATTTTGAAGGAGATACCCATTGAGACAACCCTATCGAATGTACCCTCAGAGTGATGACAACCTCCAGGAGGAACTCCCTGAAGGATTATGAGAAAGAGCAGAGAAAATGAACTGAAGATGTGATAAGAAAGAATGCACACCGTCACTAGATACTGATTGAAGGCAATGTATGGATCCTAGAGGACAAATGACGAAGTAAAGAATTAATTAAACTATCAACATGGAAAAGGAGAAGATTACACATTAACAAAGTGCTGCAGAAAACAAAAGTTCAATAAATGTACAGACACTGAAACGCAAGGTAGATCAAATCATTGTATAGGCTAACTATGAGTAGTGAACAGAATGCAGGCAAAGCCACCATTGTATAGAAACTGGACATTGGTATCATGAAATAAAGAAGCCATAAACCATGAAGGAGGAATGGAAAGCTTTGTCGCAGCAGAATAGCAGGCTCGTGGGGCTGTGTGGCGAGGCTGCCTGGGCTGAAGTCAAGATCATAGAAATCAAGGGCAGCTATTTACTCTGAAGAAGAACAAGTGTGCAGAGGATGAATCTTCTCACATTAAGGAGCAAGAAAGAACACAAAAGATGCCAAGTTTTAATTCATTTAAAGCATTTAAAATCTGCATACTGGACCAAATAGTGGTCTCCTATCATATGAGCCAGGGATGGAAATAGAGCTTGAACTTGGATTTCCAGATATGATAGCGAGTGCCATCACTCACATGCATTCTCAAGACAAGGATACTCTGCAAGGCCAAGTCAAAAGACAATTTCATGGCAGAAGGCATGGGTGATGAGAGATGCTGGGCTAATTGGGTGGTGAGGTAGCTTCATGTCCTATCTCCCCACACCTGGGTTTTTGCTTACGTGCTTCTAAATGAACCAACTGTTCCAGACATGCCAACCAATTGTATTCGTCCATATAATGACGGACGTTATAGCTTAGGAAACCTATGAGACACGATGTAACAAGTGTTTCTGAAATTACATGGTTGAAGAGGTAGGCATAAGTTGTCCACCTGTTTACTTAGGCATTCCTTTATCTACACAAACTTTCCTGTTACCCACAAATTTCACATTCCCGCCCCTTCATATTGCCATTTCCCTGAGTCTACTTACATCCGTTAATCAACTCGAGGCCTTCGGTATTGGCTCTTCCTCCAATTCAACCACTTCGCATTCTGTCCACGGAGCACCTGTGGAAACCGAGCAGGAATTTCTTCAAAGAGGGACCTGCCCACCGTCTAGGTTCTTGATGCAAGTTTATTTTTATCAGCCGCTCTCCACAGGAAACCACACAATCTTCCAGCTAATGGCGGAGGATGCCTGATTGTCCGAAACTCTAAAGTCAAACTAGTTTTGATCTGAAACCATCCGCACTGCTACCACATGAGCTTATAGCCCTTTAGAACGTGCATATGTAATGGATGGGATTACACCAGAATAATTCTGAGTCCAAATAACCGGACACACTCAAGAAGATGGCAAGTTACTATTTTATTAACAATTATCTAAAACGGGGAGGTTACAGCGAACATCAACGGACGTACCCTTAGTCTCTCAATGATCTCCACAAAAAGGATTGGTTATGGCAACATCTAGATATACAATCATATAGGAGCTAGGATTGTTATTGGTTGTCCTATAATCATATTTCAAGGGCAGTAGAAGAAGACATTTCAAATTCCAGTGGGAATATTAAGAGAGAGAATATGCATAGCGAGGACTGTGCAAAGTCACGTCTTAAACCCCGTACAGGGTAATATAATTGGAGGCAAGGAGAGAATAACTCTTACTATAAATAATTAAAGGGAAAAGGGAAGGTGATCACAAAATTATGAATGTGTATTGTGTTTTTGTTTTGAATAGTATTTGTTATGTGACATTTCAAGAAATTACCACAGCATTCGCCCAAGCTCAAACAGTACAGTACAGAATGAGTAAAGGGCACAGCTGATAAAATGTTCATGCCATGGTCACAAGGGGGATCATTGTCATAAGCAGTATTACAACACATGACCACATATGTGCACTCTGCATACACAGGAAATAAATTAGAGAAAAGACTGGCAGTTTTTAGAACTTTGGAAAATGTACCAAGAAGAGAAGGAACACCCGGTATAGGATGAGTGGATGCTTAATCAGCATAAAGGGGAAGGCATTGAACCCTCAGCTCCTCTTACTTTGTCTGAGATTAAGAGCGTAGATACCTAAGAGATAGGAGTTTATCCCTTAAAGAAATTACAAGCAGCGGCAGGGTATTGTAACCCAACAAATGAACCCCCCGCTCACAGTAGTGATGCTAGTCCAGAAGAGAGCAAAAGGAAGGAAGATGCCTCTAAGTTCATACGGATAAAGAAGAAACAGGCGAGAGATTGAATATATCGACAGATATAGACAGAGAAATTAAGAGATGGAAAGGAGAAAAGGATAGGGGTGATGAGGTAACGCTCGTACTGAACAAATGGGTGGGATGACAGATATTACTCAAGTTAGATGGAAAGAGTATGGAGGAGGTTAGGCAGAGGGAGGACAAGAACGAGCAAGAAAAGAAGGATAGGGAAGGAGAAAAGCTGTTGAGGGAGGATGAGCAAAGGAGAAAAAGCAGGGAAGTGGATGAAGAGATAAAACAGAATAGAGGGCAGTGAGGTCTTGATGCCAGTCTTATTCTTAAAGGACGAATAAGACCAAGCTATGAGGTACAGGGCCAATGGGACAATATAAGTGAAGGTCTCCCAATGAGAGAAACAAATCAAGAAACACCTAAAGTAGCACAGGAAGAGGAAAGATATGATGAAGAAAGTATTGGAGAAAGGATTGATAATATAGATCAGCAAATAAGGCAGGGCAGCGAGTATGAGACTCTAGGGAGCGGTAACCAATGCCTAAACCATGGAATGAGGAGGAAATCATGTTTAGAGATGAACGGTGAGCACTGTCTTTGAGCAGATTAAAACTAGATAGAGAAGAGGAGGACGATAGTCACACTATTTGGGGTCTATCAATGTCAGATGAGGAAAGAGAGTCAGGTCATGAGACAGAGAGAGAAGGTATGTGCGTCCCCCTAAGAAGTCAACAGATGGATAAAGAGGTAAAATGATCAGATCTGGAACACCCTAAGGAAAGAACACCAGATCCAATACCAAATCCTGAGTTTTTCCAAAGATTATCATGTAGTGAAAGAGGAGAATCTCCACCCTGTGTGAGTAGGTTAAGATCGTTAGCAGATGGATAGGGATGATTACCCCTGCACTAGGTAAATTAATAGTGGGATCCGACTACGGGATGGGGTTCTCACAGTTCCCCTTGCTAGAAAAGGGGGAGCAAGACCGCAATATATTCCAAGCCCTCAGATGGACAATGATAACTTAAAATGCAAGCTCCCGAATTTGACTACGGGGACTGGGAAATGGATATACGGATTAGAAAAAATAACAGGAGGAAACATGCTGGCCATAGCGGACATAAAAGGTCTACTGGCAGCTATTCTTGGAGAGATAGCTGATGCCATTTAGAGACAAGCAGGATTTGTATTTGTATTTTTCTTTATTTATAGCGCGCGCAGGCCCAGAGGCATCAGGGCACGAAAATGTACAGAAAAGTTACATAAATATACAGTCAAACGTGAGCTTGGATCAAGCTGTAAACAATTACATGTATGTACAATAATAAGTGAACTTGGATCAAAGTGTTACATAATCATACGATAGTAAGCAAGTTATCATTAAGGCAGCATGAGTTAAACAAGGCATAATTTACAATAAGGTAGTGGAGCCCGAGAACTGTGGCTGGAGACAGAGAGCTCTAAGGCCACGGCAGAAAACAAGAGAATGAATCAGATTTGAGCGAAGAGCCATGATTTAATTTTCTGCTTGAAGGAGTTGAATGAGGGTTCAGATCTGATGGCAGTAGGGAGAGAGTTCCAGAGCTTGGAAGCCAAGACAGGGAAGCTCACACCCCCAGCTTTTTGAAGTTTAAATCTGGGCAGGGATAGGCTGTGTGTCTGAGCAATTCTTTGAGGCCGAGTAAATGTGTGGAGAGATAGGCGGTTGGATAAGTAAACGGGGCCCTTGTTGGCCAGGCACTTGTGAGTTAGGGCAAGTGTTTTCAATGAGATTCTCTGTTTGACAGGGAGCCAATGTAGATTGGTTCTGAATTTGGAAATATGTTGGTTTCTGGGAATGTTTAACGCCGCTCTGATGGCATTATTCTGAATAAAAGGCTGTGTTCTTGCTGGTAGAGAGATTCCCAGGACCCCCCCTTGTTTTGCATAAATTAACTTTGGGTTTCACCCTAAGTTAACAGGGCGATCCAGACATGGACCCCTTGCTCAATGTTCTTAGGGCGGAGCAGCTTCACCTCACTGATGATGCCCAACAAGGCTGAAACACGTGTATGGGGTTGCTGTTGGTACTCTTGTTCAGAGGAGAATTGCCTAGTATTTCGGTGCTGGACTGCCCCTGGGCAGGGCAAAGACTGATATGCAGGGGAATTTCTTCTCTGTGAAAGGGACAGTGAGCTAAAGACTTGGTAGAGTCTCTGCCAGGGGTTATTCACCCAGGAACAGGTCATTGGGCTGTGTTCGTGCTGGTAGAGAGATTCCCAGACCCCCCCTTGCTTTGCATAAATTAACTTTGGGTTTCACCCTAAGTTAACAGGGCGATCCAGACGTGGAACCCTTGCTCACTGTTCTTAGAGAGGCGCAGCTTCACCTCACTGATGATGCCCAACAAGGCTGAAACACATGTACGGGGTTGCTGTTGGTACTCTTGTTCAGAGGAGAATTGCCTAGTATTTCGGTGCTGGACTGTCCCTGGGCAGGACAAAGACTGATATGCAGGGAAATTTCTTCTCTGTGAAAGGGACAGTAAACTAAAGACTTGGTAGAGTCACTCCCAGGGGTTATTCACCCAAGAACAGGTCATTGGGCTGTGTTCATGCTGGTAGAGAGATTCCCAGACCCCGCCTTGTTTTGCATAAATTAACTTTGGGTTTCACCCTAAGTTAACAGGGCGATCCAGACGTGGACCCCTTGCTCACTGTTCTTAGAGAGGCGCAGCTTCACCTCACTGATGATGCCCAACAAGGCTGAAACATGTGTACGGGGTTGCTGTTGGTACTCTTGTTCAGAGGAGAATTGCCTAGTATTTCGGTGCTGGACTGTCCCTGGGCAGGACAAAGACTGATATGCAGGGAAATTTCTTCTCTGTGAAAGGGACAGTGAGCTAAAGACTTGGTAGAGTCACTCCCAGGGGTTATTCACCCAAGAACAGGTCATTGGGCTGTGTTCATGCTGGTAGAGAGATTCCCAGACCCCGCCTTGTTTTGCATAAATTAACCTTGGGTTTCACCCTAAGTTAACAAGGTGATCCAGACGTGGACCCCTTGCTCACTGTTCTTAGAGAGGCGCAGCTTCACCTCACTGATGATGCCCAACAAGGCTGATACATGTGTACGGGGTTGCTGTTGGTACTCTTGTTCAGAGGAGAGTTGCCTAGTATTTCGGTGCTGGACAAAGACTGATATGCAGGGAAAGTTCTTCTCTGTGAAAGGGACAGTGAGCTAAAGACTTGGTAGAGTCTCTCCCAGGGGTTATTCACCAAAGAACAGGTCATTGGGCTGTGTTCGTGCTGGTAGAGAGATTCCCACCCACCGCCTCCCTTGTTTTGCATTATTCTGAATAGTTTGCACTTTGTTGAAGTTAGCCTGGCTAGTCCACAAATAAAGGGCACTACAATAGTCTATCTTAGACATGATGAGAGTTCTAGCTAGAGTGATGCTGTTGGGGGTGGTCAGAAAAGGTCTGCAGGCTGAAATACGTTTACAGGTATTTGCCGACGCTGACCTAACTGCGTTAGTTTGTCTTATCGGTGACAGTGTAGAGTCAAAATAGGTACCTAGTGTTTTTGTTTCCTTAGAGACCTTGATGATGTTTCCGTCAATGATGAAAGACTGATAGGAGCGATCTAGTTTATTAAGACGCTGAGTAGATCCCAGGATTAGGAGCTCCGTCTTGTCATCATTGAGGCAGTTCATGTTGGGCCATCCAAGCCTGGATGACCAGATATACGGCATTCAGTGCTTTAGTGTCAGCTATGTGGTCATCTGTGATGGGGATGAGTATCTGGGTGTCGTCCGCATAATCAGTTCAGGAGACACCCAGCTAATCAAGAACATTGAAGAGTGGTTTAGTGAACACATTGTAAAGTGTAGGTGACACACAAGAGCCTTGCGTGACGCCACAGTGAATCGGAGCTGGGTCAGCAGCGGCTGATGGGGAAAGGACCCTCATGGATCTGTTACTAAGAAAGGAACTGATCCACGGGGTGGCTGAGCCAGAGAAGTGGGCGGCAGATAGGAGGTGCTGGCACAAGATTTGGTGGTTGACCAAATCAAAAGCCACGGAAAGGTCTAGAAGTAATAACAGGGCTAATTTCCCATTGTCTATCAAGACTTCGATTTGTGTATTTCAGATCTATCAAAGCCGGTTCAGTCGCAGGTGTGAGAGCACAAAACACAGAGCATGATGAAGCGCCATTTAATAATTGTAGGGCAGATGTTTGGAGAGCTGTCAGGGTACAGTATCCTGATACATCAAATATGGGTGCAATTTTGACGCATAAAATGAAAGAAGATGAAGAACCTATTGCTAATAGTCAGGATATTCAAGAGAAATGGCAGCTTGAAACATGTGAACCGTGGTAAAAAACAATGGCTCTATTTTATCATATTTTGTGTCAGAGATTGCCAGAACAGGTACAGACAAATGAAAAAACAAGTAGGGATGGAAGCAAAACCATGGGCTGTGATACAGTTAACTTTTGTGGTGACTTGAGGAGTGATAGATCCGAGAGGGAATCGCGGTGGATGGTGGCTCAGATTGGTTTGCTCTGACGCAAAGCATTGTGGAGTATGTGATACACACACAGAATGAATTTGTGGCCCAGTTGCAGAGGTTTTACACCTACCCACTTCTACCTGCAGACGTATGTTGCACTGTGTAATTCTACTTACTAATGCTTCAATATGTAAGGCTGTGTTCGGCCCCACGCTGGTGAGTGTGCAGTGATCCATATCTTTGCTTTAGAGTTTTGTGCTCTGTGCTACTAGGTGTAGTACATTGTTCTCTGCTCCACTCTGTGGAGCACTGCCCTTGGTTCTATTGTAAAGGTGGACACACTGCATTGTTCAGTCCGGTGGGAGTGCTTTACCACCATGCCCAACAGGTGAGTCCAAGCCCCCCTACGCCCGCTTGGGTCTTATCCCCGGCCATTTGATTTTTTTTAGCCCCCTGTCTGCAGCCTCACCTTCCCGACACTCTCCCAAGTGTTATTTCCAGTTTCCCCCCCTCCTCCCTTGTCCCATCCTGCCCCCAGGGCCTGATTGGTCAATAGGACTGATTTCAGCAGGCCCTTTGCACTGGCTCTGCTCCCTGCTTGCCACTTTACCATCGTGCGCAACAGGTGAGTCCAGGCCCCCCTACACCCTCTTGGGCCTTATCCGCCACCATTTGATTATATTTGTGAGCCCCCCCGTCTGCAGCCTCACCTCCCCAACCCTCTCCCCGGTGTTATTTCCAGTTTCCCTCTCACCTCCAATCCCCCCCTGCCCTGATTGGTCAATAGGACCAATTTCAGCAGGCCCTTTGCACGGGCTGTGCTCCCTCTTGCCACTTTACCATTGTGCGCAGCAGGTGAGTCCAGGCCCCCATAGACCCTCTTGGACCTTATCCACAGCCATTTGATTTTCTTTTTGAGCCCCCCCCCCCCGACCCTCTCCCTGGTGCTATTTCCAGCTTCCCTCCTTCCTCCCACCACCCATCCCGCCTCCAGGCCCTGGTTGTTCATCCTTTCCTTATCCTGATCCCTACCTGGGCAGCTCCCTGCCCAGCATCCCCCGTGGCTAAGGGCCTGAGGCAAAGGGTGGCTTCAACGGAGGCAACTCCAGGTTGTGTCTTAAGGTGTCAGCATGGGAAGCCTGTGGCCAGCCGTCAACCAGCAGCGACTATCAAGGTAGGTGTGGCCTGGGTGGAGAGTAGAGGAATCACTGTACTCCAGAAGCCCTGCCACTCTACATACACTCTGAACATATCAGGCTAGGCTACTAATACTAACCGGCCTCACAATTACTATTACTGAGCCACTTTAAAACAGTACTGCGAATATTAGCCTGCGTCGCACTCTTTGAGAATTGTTAATACTGCATTGATTCACACATAGAAAGTGCCACACTGAGTGCTGCGAATATTAGCCTGCGTCACACACTTAGGGAATTGTTATTATTACATTGATTCACACCTAGAAAGTGCCACGAGATAGTACTGCGAACTATTAGCCTGCGTCACACTCTTTGAAAAGTGTTAATACTGCATTGATTCACACCTAGAAAGTGCCACTTTAAAATAGTACTGCGAATATTAGCCTGCGTCGCACTCTTGGAGAATTGTTAATATTGCATTGGTTCACACCTAGAAAGTGCCACACTGAGACAGTACTGCGAATATTAGCCTGTGTCGCACTCTTGGAGAATTGTTAATACTGCATTGATTCACACCTAGAAAGTGCCACTTTAAAATAGTACTGCGAATATTAGCCTGTGTCGCACTCTTGGAGAATTGTTAATACTGCATTGATTCACACCTAGAAAGTGCCACTTTAAAATAGTACTGCGAATATTAGCCTGTGTCGCACTCTTGGAGAATTGTTAATATTGCATTGGTTCACACCTAGAAAGTGCCACAATGAGACAGTACTGCAAATATTAGCCTGCGTCGCACTCTTTGAGAATTGTTAATACTGCATTGATTCACACATAGAAAGTGCCACACTGAGTGCTGCGAATATTAGCCTGCGTCACACACTTAGGGAATTGTTATTATTACATTGATTCACACCTAGAAAGTGCCACGAGATAGTACTGCGAATTATTAGCCTGCGTCACACTCTTTGAAAAGTGTTAATACTGCATTGATTCACACCTAGAAAGTGCCACTTTAAAATAGTACTGTGAATATTAGCCTGCGTCGCACTCTTGGAGAATTGTTAATATTGCATTGGTTCACACCTAGAAAGTGCCACAATGAGACAGTACTGCGAATATTAGCCTGTGTCGCACTCTTGGAGAATTGTTAATACTGCATTGATTCACACCTAGAAAGTGCCACTTTAAAATAGTACTGCGAATATTAGCCTGCGTCGCACTCTTGGAGAATTGTTAATATTGCATTGGTTCACACCTAGAAAGTGCCACAATGAGACAGTACTGCGAATATTAGCCTGTGTCGCACTCTTGGAGAATTGTTAATATTGCATTGGTTCACACCTAGAAAGTGCCACAATGAGACAGTACTGCGAATATTAGCCTGCGTTGCACTCTTGGAGAATTGTTAATATTGCATTGGTTCACACCTAGAAAGTGCCACAATGAGACAGTACTGCGAATATTAGCCTGTGTCGCACTCTTGGAGAATTGTTAATACTGCATTGATTCACACATAGAAAGTGCCACACTGAGTGATGCGAATATTAGCCTGCGTCACACTCTTAGGGAATTGTTATTATTACATTGATTCACACCTAGAAAGTGCCACGAGATAGTACTGCGAACTATTAGCCTGCGTCACACTCTTTGAAAAGTGTTAATACTGCATTGATTCACACCTAGAAAGTGCCACTTTAAAATAGTACTGCGAATATTAGCCTGCGTCGCACTCTTGGAGAATTGTTAATATTGCATTGGTTCACACCTAGAAAGTGCCACACTGAGACAGTACTGCGAATATTAGCCTGTGTCGCACTCTTGGAGAATTGTTAATACTGCATTGATTCACACCTAGAAAGTGGCACTTTAAAATAGTACTGCGAATAGTAGCCTGCGTCGCACTCTTGGAGAATTGTTAATATTGCATTGGTTCACACCTAGAAAGTGCCACAATGAGACAGTACTGCGAATATTAGCCTGCGTTGCACTCTTGGAGAATTGTTAATATTGCATTGATTCACACCTAGAAAGTGCCACACTCAGACAGTACTGCAAATATTAGCTTGAATCGCACTTTAGTGAACTGTGAATATTGACCTGTGTCGCATGCCTTGAAAACTTGTTAATACTGCAGTGAGTCACATCTATAGAGTGTCACTATAGAGTTGCCCCCGGTGTTAGGCCCTTTTCACCCTCTATCCAGGTGTCCCAAATCTAGATGCCGATATTACAGGTACCGCTTTGCATTTACTGTTTCATTTACTACTGCCCCCTGTGTTAGGCCTTTCTCCCTCTATCCAGGTGTCCCAATTATGCGCGCAGCTAATCACACCTACTGCCAGATTCTGCATCTAATTAGCTAATACCCCCTATCGTTTTGCATACTATTTGATACTGCATTTACTATTGTCCCCGTGTTAGGCCTCCCCCCCTATCCAGGTGTCCCGAGTCTAGGCGCCGCTGTTGGATCTAGGGTTATTGCATGGTATTTGCTACTGCATTTACTGGTGTCCCCGTGTTAGGCATTTCTCTCCCTATCCAGGTGTCCCGAGTCTAGGCGCTGCTGTTGGATCTAAGTTTATTGCGTCTTCTGTTACTGCAATTACTGTTGTCCCCTATCCAGGTGTCCTGAGTCTAGGCGCTGCTGTTGGATCTACGGTTATTGCATGTTATTTGCTACTGCATTTACTGGTGTCCCTGTGTTAGGCATTTCTCCCTCTATCCAGGGGTCCCAGGTCTAGGTGCTGCGATTGCATCTAGAGTTACTGCATTTACTGTTGTATTTGTATTTGTATTTATTTATTTATAGTGCGCACCTAACCCGGGGGTAGCAGGGCGCAGAGGCATCAAGAGGATTGCGAAGCTTGTTACATACATAGGGATGAAATCCAGCTGAGGTTACATTACTGGAGCATCAAAGGCAATGAAAGCCGGAGAGGCATAACTTACAAAAATATACAGATACAAAATGCAGGATATATCATGAATTGTATCTAAGCAGATCAGTTGACAACATATTTGTACAGATTTACAGTCATAGTAGAGTGGCGCAGCAGGCAGGCGTTATATATCATGGTTCTTAAGCCACCGAATGGTCTTCGATCTGAATTGGCGGTACGTGAGGTCCTCCCTGCAAGTAGGTGGAAGGGAATTCCAAAATTGCGCTGCTTTTACAGGAAAGCTATTCCCTCCAGACATCGTGCGTTTAAATCTAGGCACAAGGAGGAGATTGGAATTAACCATTCTGGTGGGGCGGGAAGAAACTGGTCTGGTGAATTTAGTTATAAGGTATTGAGGGGCTGCTTGGTGGAGGCATTTGGGAGTCAGAGAGACAGATTTGAGGAAGATTTTGTCTTTCGTAGAGAGCCAATTGACAGATCTTCTAGTCTTTCTTTGGGATGCTAAGGGCCGCTCTTAGGGCGTTATTCTGTAGGATTTGAATTTTATTCCAGATATATTTGTTGCAACCGACATAAAGCGCATTGCAATAGTCCAGTTTGGACAGGATAAGTGCCCTGGCTAGGGTGATGCAATTAGAGGGTGAGAGGAATGGTTTGGCTGCTCTGATAAGTTTGCAAGTGTAAGACGTGGGAGATGCCATGGCATTAACTTGCTTATTTAATGTGAGAGTGGAATCTAGGTAGAAGCCAAGGGTTTTGACCTCCTTGGCTACAGTGAACTTATTATTATCAATTACGAAAGAGGAGTAGTTTAGGTCTAATTTGTTAAGGTTATGTGGAGACCCTAGAATGAGGAGTTCTGTTTTGTCATCATTCAGGCATAGACCATGTAAGGCCATCCATGCCTGGATGATGAGGTACACTTTGTTGACAAAGGCCAAATCCTTGTCATAATCCCCCATCAACGGGATGAGGATCTGGGTATCATCGGCATAGTTAGTGTAGGTGATACCCAGACCATCTAGATCATCAAAAAGGGGCTTCGTGAAAATGTAGTACAGGGTCGGGGAGACGCAGGATCCCTGGGGCACGCCACAGGTGATAGACGATGGGTCAGCTGCTGCTAATTGGGAGAAGACTCTCATCGTGCGGTTGTTTAGGAAGGATTGGATCCAGCCGGTTGCCTCCTGAGAGAAATGGGCTGCTTTTTGTAAGTGGTTACATAGGATCTCATGGTCGACCAAGTCGAAAGCGGCTGAGAGATCAAGGAGTAGCAATAGTGCAGTCTTACTCTCATCTCTCAGCTCATCTATCTGTGCCTTCAGATCTATGAGTGCGGTTTCAGTACCGTGTTGAGGCCTGAAGCCTGATTGTCAGACTCCAAGGAGATGGAAGTGTTCAAGGTAATGTTGGATTTGTAGACATGCTATTTTATCGAGGATTTTGAGTATGAATGGTACTGTGGTGATGGGGCGATAGTTAGTAGGAGTAGCAGGGTCTAGATTAGGTTTTTTGAGAAGGGGGAGGACCCAGGATTGTTTCAAGTTGTTAGGTACGGTGCCTGATGTGAATGACGCATTTATTAGTTTGGTAATAAATGGTGCGAGATCACGAGCCGCATCCTTTATCAGTTGTGCAGGGCATAGGTCTCCGTGGCAATTCGAGGGTTTGAGGGTGAGAATGACGTTTTCAACCACTTTAGTAGATACTTTATGGAAGTTGAAATGGGGACTGGGCGCAGGTGTATGCGACTGGGTGGGGTGTGTCATTTTAGGGATCAGGATACAAGGTTTGGTAGAAGCGAGAAGGGAATCTTTTTTAATGCTTATCTTTGTCTTAAGAGGGGTGATTTTGTTAGCTAAAGCGTTTTGTATACCCGTGCACCAATTCTTATCTTTGAGGCACGAGTCAGGTACTTGGATGGGCGTTTCTACCTCTTTTAGTATTGTAAAGAAATCTCTGGTGTTGGATTTAGCTTGCGAAATTCGAGTACTATAGGACATTTGTTTGGCCAGGATGATTTCTTTTTTATATTGGGAGGCTAGTATACTCAAGTTATTCTTGTTGAAATCTGAGGGGTGTGCTCTCCAGGTTTTTTCACAGCGTCGCTTTTCCAGTCTGAGGGCTTTAAGGTGAGGAGAGAACCAAGTGTTGATATGTTTTCGAGTTTTGCTCTTTCTCAACCTCGGGGAGCTATGTCATCAAGAGATGAAAGCATGACTTTATTGTATAGGTCTACGATCATGAAGGCATCTGTGTGATCCGGAATGGCATTCAGCGTCGGTAAGATCAAAGGGAGCAGGTTTTCAGGGGTGATGTTCTTTTTGTTTCTGGTCTGGACAGCTGGAGCTATGCTATCTGATTGCACTGGTGTCGTCTCTAGAGTGAACGAGATCAGGTAGTGGTCTGTCCAAGGCTGCGGAAGTATAGATGAGACCAGGACTGGGCAATTATGCACAGCTAACCAGTCCAAAGTCTTGCCTTTAGTATGGGTGGGCTCTATGATCTTCTGGGTAAATCTTAGTTCCTCTAAGGTATTATTGATTATTTTGGTATTAGCATCTGAGGGGTCACTGAGACCAAGGTTGAAATCTCCTAATAGGATGCTTTGTGTGGAGTTCTTAAGGTTATTGGATAAGATGTTTGTAAGGTCTTCTTCAAATGATCCTAGTGGGATGGGTGGTCGGTAAATGAGGTGAATGGAGATGGACTGTGTATTAGCTAAGGTAAGCTTAGCAGTAAGGGATTCGCATGATCTTACGTTAGAAGGTGGCGAGATTGTCAATGAGAGTTTTCGGTTTGGCTATAATGGCAAGACCTCCGCCTCGAGAGGTAGTACAGTCAAGTCTTAGTAGAGTGTAGTCGTCTGGTATGGCTAACATGATTACGGGCCCTGCTGTTGGATGGAGCCACGATTCTGTGATAGCTAAGAAATCCAGATCTTCATTATATAGTAGGTCAGCAATGTCTGTTGCATGGGCTACCATAGAGCGGGCATTTATAAGTGCACCCTTGGTCCCATGATGTGCTGGTTTCATCGGTAGTGGCGAGATTTTAGGAGTGTCATTCTTGGCGCGGGTGGGCTCACGGAAAAGTCTACTGTTCAGTTGAAGAGGATGCTGAGAGAGGTTGCTAATACTAGTCTTACTGTGGGAAGTTTTGGTTAACGGGTCATATAGTCTAGGGAGTCTGGCCCGTAATTTAAGGTTCCTCTGAAGAACAGTGCAGGGTGTGGTGATCATGTCGATTAGTTTGAGGGGATTGGGTGTTGACTCATGTGGAGGTGAGTTTGGTGGCATGGTGGGATGTTGGGTGCTCATAATATAAAGTGGTGATCTAAGAAGAACAGTGTGGAGTGTCGGGAGATACATTGTCTGGGTAGGATGTGGCTAGTGCAGTGATGTTGCTGGTAATTGACATAAGGTCATGTAACACCTGGATTTGAGTTTGGCGTAAGGGCCTAAGACACAACAGTTCACGTGCATAAGTAATATCACACCCAGTTAGGCTCCATGTTAGGCATTTCTCCCTCTATCCAGGTGTCCCAGGTCTAGGTGCTGCTGTTACATCTAGGGTCATTGCGTTTTCTGTTACTGCATTTACTAGTGTCTCTGTGTTATGCTTTTCTCCCTCTATCCAGGGGTCCCAAACCTAGGTGCTGCTATTGCAGCTAGAGTTACTGCATTTACTGTTGCCCCCTGTTGGACCCTCTCCCACTGTCCTGGTGGCCAGAATCTAGACGCTGGTATTCCATCTACGGTCACTGCATCTACTGTTACAAGTACATCAATTTCTAGGTGCTGCCCTGGACCTCCCCCGGATGCAGATCCCACAACAAAGACCACCTCTCTGACCCCTCCTTATTCGCAGCCTCTTTGCACCATACCCTCTCCCCATAACTCACCTCTCCCGGCGCATAACCTGCGCTCTAGCACCCAACTTCATGGACCCCCCTTTCATCCTGTATTTGCTCGCAACCCACAATCCCTGCTCCCGAACAACAAGACACCCGGAACCCACCTGCCCACCCCCCTACCATCATTCTACCTCCAACTCTAAAATCAGAGTAGCACTCTGGCACGCCAAACACCTGTCTCCTCAAACGTTCATTCCCCACTCCTCAACCCACCCGAACACATCAACATCCACCTTCCACCTAGCATCTATTGAGAACAATGCCGCACTCCCCATCCATACACGCCGCGCAATATCAAACTCACAAGCTAGAGGGGCTCTCAGGCACTCAAAACATCACAAGTCCCCCTCAACCCACCTAAACACACCACCATCCATCTTCCCTCTAGCATCTATTGGGAACAAATCCTTACTCCCCATCCATACATCCCACGTAATATCAAACTCACAAGCCAGAGGGGCTCTCTGATGCTCCAAACATCACAAGTCCCCCTCCACTACCACGCCATCCTTGTGTACAATGAGGAACCCCCCTTCTGAACCTACCTCCCATGCTGCCGTCCTCCTCATCCCCTACTCGACCCCTGCCCACAGACCCCCTTCATAACCCTTCTCTTCTCTGAAAGTCGCTCTTCTCGCCCTTTCTAGAACAGTAGATTCATCCTCTTCCCCCTTTGACCCCGCCCCACCCTCTCCCACACTCCTATGGCACCAAAACCCACAAAACGCAGAACGAGTGACTGGTCCTCTCCCTCGACGCTCCATACCTCACCACTTCTCCATCGGTCTAACCTCCCAGCCTTTCCCACCACTACCTTCAGACGCTCCCCTCCCCCTCTCCCAGTCTCCACCCCTTGCTCTTGACTTCTCACCCAGTACACCTAAACCCCCAGCACCCTCCAGACTCGAACCAGAAACAACACGCCTAAACCCCCACACCACAAGTGCTCCACTCACCACCCCCCAAATCCCTCTGATACTCCCCACCTCATCTTTCATATAGCTACCACCGCCCACCTACTTTTCCCACCCCCCATCGACATAACCCTCTCACACAACCCTCAAAGTGCACAGGCATCCAGTCCACCCTCTACCTCCCTCACCCAGTTTTAACCACCCAGAAGGATTCTACCATACACCCCATCTGACTGGGTACCCATGTCCACCGAGCACTCCCTGCGGTGAGCGTCACGAAAACCACCTCCCCTCACAAAGTCACATGCATTCTTTTTAATGCCCACTCTGTAGCAAGAAACAGACAGCATCTTTGACCTCTTATTCTCTGACAATCCCAACCTCATTTTTATCACTGAAACCTGGTTCTCCAATTTTGCGCCAGTTGTGCACAAAGCCTCCCCCCGCCCCCGGCTTCTCACTTATTGCCCACAATAGACCCTCCAGATGTGGCGGAGTGGCAATCCTCTACAAACCCCATTTCTCTGTCTCACTCGTCGAATCCCAGACATGGAACACTTCCTGTGAATCCCTTCTAGTAAACTTTTGCACCCATCGACATTCACCCACAACTTCCTACTCATCTACAAACCCTCTGGATACGACTGACATTTTGCCAACAATCTCTGTGACTCAATAGCTACCATTCAGGTAAAGCACCCCTCTTTTACACTCCTGGGATGCTTCAATATCTGGTTCAATATGCCCAACGACCCCATGACCCATCCTCTGGTCGACAGTCTTGATGCACTCAACATCTCCCAACATACCACTGGTCCAACTCATTCAGGGGGGCACACCCTTGATGCGATTTTCAGTTCCTATAACTTGGTCTCTAAATCCAGTCCAAAACCGCTTATTTGGACATACCACTTTGCCATCCCTTTCTCTATCCACACACCAGCCCCTCCTCCTACAGCTCTTGCTACCCCCACTTTTGATCACAAATGCTGGAACAAAGTCACAGTATTCTCCAACCTAGCTGAAACCCTGCTACTCCACCCCCCTGCAACGCTATCATGTGTAGACCCTTAACCATTGAATCCTTTGACTCCTGACTTAAAGAATCACTAATTCCTCTCACCCCTCGTGTCCTACAACCTCACACAAAGGACAGTCCCCCAAATGGTCCATGCCCCACCAGAGGACATTTAAAAAACAAAATAACTCTCTTGAACGCAAATGGCAAGCATCTGTTTAGTAATGTATTAAAAGTTCTAAAACCAATCTTAGCAGATCCACGTTCGCCCTCCACCACCGTAATTATAAATCTGAGATCCGAAAAGGCAAAGAAACCTACTTGCACCTCTGCCCAATCCACTTCCACACAATCACTCTGCAACTCCCTCTCACTACATTTATTTTTTTTATTTTTTTTATTATTAAAGACATTAGTTTGCAATGAAAAAAACAAACTTTTTAGTCATTCCTTCGCAGCTTCCAAAACTCCTACATTTCAATTTGCTTAGTTTGTTTGATTGTTTGAATTGTCAGTTGGACTTAAAGCCTCTGCTTTTTTCAAGAAACCTGTGCCTTCGCTTCCTCTGCTTTGCGAGTGTTTGGTAGCACCATGTCCATAAAGTTTGGTTTTGGGCCTCTGACTCTTCAATTGATTTGTATACCTTGATTTGACCTTTTGCATCTTCTTGAATACAGTGGGGTAATTTTAGCACCTGGCTGCATTGAGGGATGATGCAATCGGTGTTCCTTTTCCTATCTCCCTGGTTGACAGTGTATGAATCACGAGCAATTGTTTGTATCATACCAATTGGGTACCGCTCTGTTTGAATTTATTTCTTTACATTTGTGGGTTATCCATCTCTAGGTTAGACTTACTGACTAGCCTCTGTTCAACATGGGGACCGAGTAATTGGTCAGTACACTTATCGCAATTGTGTCAAAGAATAACGCAACCATTTTTTGAAACATATCAAAAAGCAAAACTGCATTTCTGTTTTTTGTTCAGTATGCATTTGTTTACTATTTCCTTTGCTTTACTGCACTATTAGATGTTACTAATCCCACCTACTGTGCAAACAATTAATAGTGTTGTATTCATGCCTTATTTCTCTGTTTAGGAATGAGACAGTATTGGAGTGTATATCTATTTTCATTGTTGGTGAATTTGAAAAAACCAATAAATTGTATTTAAGTACTACTGAGCAGAAGTTATTTCCTAGCCTCTTAGCTTTGTTTTGGTTTGATGATTTAACAAGATATTTAAAGGGTATTGAGCTTACGTTTTGAAGCTCTGTGTCCAAGTTTCCTTGAAATAGTATGACTAAAACACTCCAACATTAGGAGAGTGTTGAAAAATATCTGTGGTTGGAGCCTTTCTTTGTTCCATAAAGTTTACTACTGCACAGGTTAGTTGAGCATTTGTCCCTGCAATTAGGTAGCTCCACCAATCTTCCACGTTTCCATTTTTTGGTGCAAATCTCGCTAAATGCAGTGAACGTTGGACTATTAATTTCTGACATTCAATTACGAGATGTTTGCTTGATTCAATAGCTGTCTCGCAAAACGGCATTTGTTACTATTGGTCTCCGGGTCTTTTCTTCTCCATAGAACCTCCTTGCTGACATAAAGGTTTAGACATAGTCATAGGAACTGGTTCCGATGGTAACGAGAGGGGAATTTGATGAGATACCTCGGTAGTTCTCCCACTTTATAGGACGAGGATCCCAAATCGATTGCTGATGGTAATTTGTTTCTTTTCTCTATGTTTGTTATCCAGTACCAATTCCTAAATTTGATTTTCGCCACTTGTGGAATTTGCAGCACCAAAGACATACTTATGTCAGCTGCTTGTAAAATCGCTAATAGTTTCTCCTCCCAGCTGTTCAGTAGAATTGCTGATGGGTCTTTGCTTTTTTCGTACAATATTTGGTACGGTTTCACCGGAGGAGTTAGGCGCATTTTGCGCAGGGCTGTTATTGATTTCCACAGCACCATGGAGTGCAGAGAATCAAGCCCGAGTTTGTGTCTTATAGCTACCATGGAAGTGCTTTGTGGAAGAGTTAGTATTTTTCGCCAGAAGAGCCACTCCAGCATTGGCCAGCATTTGGCATCAATGTTCCAACCTGCTTCGCTTCCAAAACATATTGCTGGAGCAACTTTCTGTAGGTAGAATGTTAATATGGGTTGTAAGGTAAAGAGCCCATAGTTTGCATGAAGTTTTGCTCCTTGTTGTGCAAAGATTTTCATTTGAGAAGTCAGATCATTTATCCAACTCCATTCTCTTATTGAGATATTGAAGGGAATTCCTAGGTATCGAATAGCATCAACTTTGTCCAGAACCTCTTCCCGCACCTTCCACCTGAAGGAGTTTTTCTTGATGCCTGTTTTTGGGACCAATGCTATGACTTGTGATTTCCTTACATTTATTTCTAGTTGGTTCGCTGCTAGGTAGACTTGTAATGCCGCCAGCAGTCTTTGGAGCCCAATTTCAGTTGTGTCGAGTAGTACTACGTCGTCTGCATAGATTACATGGCTGATGGGCTCTCCATTGATTTTCGGTGGGAAGGCCTTTGTTTTTGCAAACGCCGCTGGGAGGTCGGCAATGAAAAGTTTGAATAGCAGTGCAGCTAAGGGACAGCCCTGTTTTAGACCCTTGGATGTTTTTATGTTGTCAGACAAGGCTCCTTCAGCATTTAGCCGCACTCTAATGCTGGTGTTAGTATATAATGCCATCAGCGGCGATAGTAAATCATGTGGACATCACCAACTTATCATTTTTTTCCAGAGGAGCTCATGACTAATACTATCGAACGCCTGTTTCAGGTCAAAGAACGCCAGGAACAGTCTTTTCTTGCGTCGCAGGGCGTCCAATTTCACCATGTTTAGCAGTAGCAAATTCAGCTCCATGCCAACGCCTTTCGTGAATCCCGTTTGTCTTACGTCAATTATGTTTGCACTGTCTGCCCATCGTGCGATTTTCTTCTGGAGAAAAGAGGCAAACATTTTCCCCATCGTGTCCAGTAGTGCTATCGGGCGGTAATTTGTAGGGTCTTCACGGTTTCCTTTTTTAAAGATCGGGACCACCACCGCGCTTAGCCAAGAATTGGGGATTTTTGATGTTAGCGCAATTTGATTGAATAACACTTTAATGAATTTCGCCCAGTTTTCCTTGTGAGCTTTTAGCATTGAATTTGAAATGCCGTCAGGGCCCGCAGCTCGCGAGGTCTTGAGATGTTGAATGGCAATTTCAATATCTTTCAGAGCTTCGGATACTGACCAATCGATTGATATCATTGGGATCTTTCGAGCCTTTTGGCTGTTAAACACGTTGGTATAATGCTTTATCCACTCTGATTCGCTTACACCATTTGATAGTGCATACATCTGTTTTAAGTGACCAGTGTTGATGATTTGCCAGATGTTTCGACTGTCTTTCTGAATTATTAGCTGTAGCATATGTTCAGCTTGTTCTTGTAACCGCGTTCGGTTAAAAGACTTCAACCAGTTCCTGTAGCAGAGACATCTCTTGGCTTGCAAAGAATATTGATTTGGTCCGCCAACTCTTTTTATCCGCCTCAAGTCGTGTTTTAGCGTTTTCTTCGCTTCGCTTAGCACCGGGCTGAAAAGGTGTTTGTTTTTTGATGTTTTCAAGTTGTTCTTATGTGAACAGGAGGTGAATTGCATCAGCAGTGATACATAGTTGACTTCCACCTCTCTCATGTTCATTCGGGTGAGATCTGCTGTCAGATTGTTAATTTGATCGAGATTTATTTGCAGCCTGTTTTGTGCGTGGTTGATGCTTAAAGGCGTTTCATATGTCAGCTGTGTTTTGTTCAGTTGGTCCCAGTATAGGACTAAAGCATTGTGGTCACTGTTTGTAGAATGCCTTATGGCTAGCTTTACCATGTGCGCATGTAGATTTTCAGAGACCATATCTAATCAAGCGGTTTTTTTTTGTCTCCTCAGTGCCAAGTGCCACCTGCTGGAATGTCGCCCTTAGTACATCCATTTAGCATCACACAATGGCATAGCTCTAATTCGTAATCCACTTGGTGCCTCGGTCTGCTGCTTCCGTAGGAACTTTGCTTTTGTCATAAGTATTACGCACTTTTGCATTGTTAAACCAAGTGTAATTCAAATCACTGCAAACCAGAATAAATGGATTTTCAAAGGCATCTAAACAATCATCAATTTGCGAATTGATAGCAGTTAGATAAGCAGAATCGCTTATCATTGTCGAGTTCCAATAGGTGTTTATGACCAGCATATGCTGTTTGTTTTTGTTCGTATGGTTTCCACACTTTCGTTCCAGGGTTAGTGCTTGTACAAAAAGATTGGGGTTAGAGGAACTTATCACTTCCCATCCTGATGCGTTGTCTATCATGGTGACGAGTCCGGAGAAAGGGCGGCCAAATAGATTTTTTCCGGCCGCATTTAAAAATACAGAGTAGCCATCACTCATTGGATTCTCCCGTAACCATGCTTCTTGTAGACAGATAATTGCACTTTTGGTTTGCAAGGCGCAGTTTTCTTGGAACAGGTGGGCAAATCTGCGCGTATTCCAAGAGGTTAATAGTTGGGCCAAGCTACTTGACCCTTTGTGGTCCTATATGTCTTTGGTGACTTTTTTTTGAGCCACTTGCAGAGGCAGGGTGACGTTTCAGCTCTCTCCACAAGTCCACTCGATTTACCTTATTAGTGTTGGCGTAGCGAGTTTTGGCAACTGGTGAAGTTCTTTGTAGCTGCTGGTCTTCACATACTGATAGGTCGAAGCCAAAGAACAGTAAATCGTCTCTGGCTTCTAATAATGGTTTTGCAAGATTCTTCGACTTCATGTGCAGAATTACCCAGTCAGATCGTGCTTCAGATTTGTATTCTACGATCGCAATGTCATCAGATCTTGTGTTGCGTAGCGCTGGTATGTAGTGTAGTAATCTCATTACATTTGCTCTATTGAGGTTTACCTCGTTGTTATCTTCCAGGATGTTTTCAAGTTCCAGTTTTTGCCAATACGAGTTTTCTGACTCACGGAAAGAATTTCTTTCTTTCGCTTTTAGTTGTTTTTGTTTTTGCTGTTGTGCAACTGTTTGTTTTGGGTTAAGCGTCGTTAAGTTGGTATCGAACAACTCAGCTGGTTTTCTTCTTGCCCTCCATGACTCTTCTGCTGCGGCATGTGTGGTGTTTTCTTTTAGAGCTGCTAAATTTCTGGGAGGTTTCTCTGTGTAGCTGCACCCTTGTTTTTTTTTTGTTCAGCTCCATTTTAGCCGCAGCCTCGGAAGAAGATTGTCGACAGTGATCAGCTGGTCTCTCGTCATATTCCTGTACATCATCATCATCGAGTGAATATGTAGATAAATTACACAAGTCTGTCGAAGGATTTGTGTCGTTATCATTCGAAGAGGTCGAGCTTTCACGGCCACGTTTTGCAGGGATAAACGTGTTTGTTGCTGGTGCTTTGCCAATGTTATTTCCGACACTCATCTTCCCCTGCACGTTTGCCACTGTAATTGTTTTAGCGGTTTCTTGGCGAGGGGGGGTTGTCAAATTTCTAATACACTTCTTTGCCTCGTTTCACCGTATTCTTTTTGGTGCGGGGCCTTTTGAAGTGGTTTTCCCAGGTTTGTTTTTTTTTTTTTCAGCAAGGCTGGAATAGCGATGTTTGCTGTTTTTGATTTCGCTGGTCCGGAAAAAATCCCGAAAGAAACTCTTGATTCCGCTCACACTGCCTGGACTTTTGGCAATTGCTGAGCAACTGGTTCAATCGTTCCGGGAAGAGTGTTATTAGGTGTAGCTAGAGGCTCTACTGTGGGCTGCTGCGGAATCGTCAGGTCAATTGGGGCCGACGGGCGCGTTTCGCCCTCACTGACTCTGCTCTCTTTTAACTGGGAAATTTCTTTCTCTCCTTTTTTTTCTTAGTGTTTCCTCTGTCATCAGCGTTTGCGGAATTGTTGGGTTCAACTTGGTTTTCAACTTCCGGTAGCTTCCCAATATTTGGCGTTGGATTTTGCGGCATGTTGAGTAATGGTATTCTAGGAACATCTTTCCTGGACCGTTGGCAAGGGCACTTATTTGTAGGTGGGCTACATCGTGGTTGTACTGCCACGTTGTGTCGTATCCACTTTGTGCACTCTACGATCGCCTCACTGAGATCAACTTTTTCATATGCATCTCTTTTCGTGATTTCATTTAGACGAGTGTGCCATTCGTGGGAGGCTGCCGCTTCCAAATCCAGGCGGTGAACTAGATGGTCGTTGAATTTTTCCAACTCAATCAATTTGGTGTTAGTTGAGCACAGTAAAGCGGTCTGCTCACGTAAGGTGTCGTTTAGTGCCTCATAGAGCTTCATGAACGGCATTAAGGCGATGGATGTGGCTGCCAGTACGTTGTTGTGGATTTGCAAACCCGCAGCGATGGAAATGTTTCCTTTTATTTCAGTCGCCTCTCCCAAGTGACCGAGCATCGGGGAGTTACAGGCTCCTGAGGCGGGTTGGTAGTTTCCAGATGGTGTTTGCACAACTTCTATATTGCCAGAAAGATCAGTATCACAAATTGTCTGACAAGGAACTTGATTGCTATCCGTTATGTCCAGATTAATCAGCCGAGCTACAGTGCTGAGACTTTTTGCATCCGGGATTTGTTTGGTGGACGGGTTGTTTCCTTAATTGAGGTGCTTGCAGTCCGTTGTTTGCCAGATTTAAAATCATGTTTGTTTGCGAAACTTTCATTTAGTCGTTCGCGCATCTGGACAAAGTCGGCTTTCAGTCGTTCGGCCAAACGAGCTTCTTGGGCTACCACTTCATAGGGCGTGGTAGTACATATACTCGCCGCTTTACGAGGATCATTTTGCGGCTGAGCACCGATCTTTCCCCTGTGGTCTGCCACCTCGTTGTGTTTCAGCTTCACTAATGCCATGGTTACATTAGCTTCTGCCGTGTTGTTTTCAGTTACTTCAGTATTTCTTTGAGGCTCCTTGCATTTCACGGGCTCTCGACTCCCGGTCCCTTTTTCTGGCTCATCGATAGACGTGTTTACTCCCTGCCACGTCAATTTTCTCTGTTTCTTGTCAGGTCTGTGTTGCAACAAGGGCCAGGTGGGCGTTGTTTGCGTATCATCTGCAGGTGAACGCATGGCTAGCAGATCAGCATCAGTGATGTCGAAGGAAAAGGTGGCGTCTGAGGCATCGAGGTAAACTGAGGGGGGGTGATCTTGTTGGCAGCTGAGTGTCCACTATTAGCTTTACAAGGTCGGTACTCTCCTTTGCGTTTGGGGGTAAAATCATTGAAACAAGGGAGGGCATTTTGTCACTGCCTTTTGAACAGCACGCTTCCTCACCTTCGTTAGTTACACTAATTGCATTTATGGTTGCATTTTCACTTGCTGGTGTTAAGATTACGAGCGAAATTCGAGGTGTGACTTCCTCTAAGCGTCCGGGGGCCACAGGTCCTGCACCCGCAGAGATGGAGTTCATTTCGAGTGATAAATCAGGTTCGAGCACTAAGCCCACAGCCAGGACGCCTGATGTGTCTACCGGCTTGATGTTGCAACAAGATAGAGAGGCAATTGCGGTACAGTTCTGAGTGCTTACCTTTGCAATTGTTGCCTTCGCTTGTAGCAGCTTCAGCTGCTGTAGTCGATTTCGTGTGTGTGGTCCAGTGTCAGTAAGGGCCACTTCAAGATCACTAGACGACCGTGCCTCCATCCTGTGTTTTCTGGGCGTTCAGGGGTGGACTGGGGTAGACTGAACTCGACACCGAACGCCCCGCCGCGCTCCGTGCCGGAAGTTCGTTTTTAAAGACAGGCCATGGAATTAAAGTGGTAGTCCCAAAATTCACACATGCAGCTCCTCTCAGGAAAGAATAGCAGAACGGCTTCACAGTAACACAGACTGGGGTAGACTGAACTCGACACCGAACTCCGTGCCGCGCTCCGCGCCGGAAGTTCATTTTTAAAGACAGGCCATGGAATTAAAGTGGTAGTCCCAAAATTCAGACGTGCAGCTCCTCTCAGGAAAGAATAGCAGAACAGCTTCACAGTAACACAGACTGGGGTAGACTGAACTCGACACCGAACTTGCTACATTTCTACAACACTGCACTTGACAGGATAGCAACCCTTAACACCAAATTGTCCTCCTTCACCCCCTACCCTACACCGATCCCTCCTGATCCCATTGCCCCGACGTCCACTTTACCAACCTTCGACTCTTTCAAACCCATCTCCAGAGATGAGATCCTTGACCTATCATCAGCCAGCAGACCCTCTGGGTCACCCCTCGAAACATGTAATCGAAAATCGGCCTAGTTGCACACATAAGTGTCCTACACAGGCCTAAGGCAGAGGCAGCCAGAATCCAGTCTTGGTGACCAACCTCCATACTGCACACATTCAACTGATACCAAATACCACTACACCTAATGCTAGACTCGTCTAGCATCAGGCACTCGCATCAGCTGTGCACATAATCGGTGCACCCAAGCACCCTTTAATACACTGCTCTCTCTACTGACCTGGACTATGGTCCCCGAGGGCGTTCAACCCACCAGCGCTTTGAGGTCATACCAATGATATATAGAGTGCTATGTAAATGCCAAATAACATAACATAATTGCTGGTTAATACAAGAGAAGAACAAAAAGAAAGATGAGAACAGGAAGGTTGAGGAAGCTAAATGAGTTCAGAAGAAATTTTGCTATAGAAGGGGCAGTATGGACAAGCGGAGAAGGAGAAGGAACACAAGAAATAATAGTATGTCACTTGTGAATAATGCACACCCAATTGCCCAAAGTGGGTATGGTTTTTGGCCACGAGGTAGAGGTGTAGGTTTCAGAGGAAGAGGAGGCGGATTTCGGAACGCTGAAGGCAAATTTCAGAACGCCCAAGGTGGATTTCAAAATGCTCAGCATGTAAGTCAGAATACTCAGGAAGGAGGATTGGTCAGAGGGCCACCCCAAGTATGTTGGAATTGTGGGATGACAGGGCATATTGCACATGTGTATAGAAGCCAAGGACGCGTGCAACAAAATGGAAACCTTCAAGAGGGGGGACAGCTTATCCACCACAATACAGCACGTAAATACAAGAGGGCTTTGCCTAGGATAACACAACTTATCAGACACAGGCGCCGCAAACACATAGGCACAACAGCAGGGGTTGGTGCAAATGCACCCATCGCAAGGGCAATCACAACAATCACCTATACAAACACAATAGAATGCGAACACCGGGCAAATACTAACACCTAGGATAGGGGGTGTCACTGTGGTAGTAGGGAACACTTTCATGGGAACAGGGATGAATTTATACCTTCAATAGGATAGCTCACAGGGTGACTTGATGTGTTCAGCAAAATCAGTAACACCAGACGCCCAAGAGGAATCAAGGGTCGATGTGATGATAGGAGGCAAATACTTTTCTTTTCTTGTAGACGCTGGGGCGACTCGCTCTTGTATAAGGGAGGGAACATTTCAGATGTCAGCTATTGCCATGAATGCTCAAGGATTCTCTGGAGCTACGAAGTTAGTTCCTTTTACTGACAACTTACCTGTTTCTATAGTGGAATGTGACGTGTCTGTCCCCTTCTTATATTCACGACAGATGCCAGTTAACATCCAGGGAAGCAATTTAATGACGAAACTTAACATGATGATTTCGTTCACTGATCAGGGAACAGTGCGCTCCACTCCAGGAATACACTATTTAAATGTAGGAGAGTTTATACTGACATTTACAGGACAAGTGGCTCTAAAAGGAGTCCCCCGGTAGATCCGGATGTTTTCATGTATGGGGTGAGCATTCTATTAACATGGCTAACTCGATTAGTAGGTAAGATTGTGAGGATACCTGATGAGTTCTTATTCAGACCATAAGTACCTATGGATGAGGAGGAAGGACAGACCATTCCTACAGAATTAGAAGCAGCTATAGTACAAGGAGAAATAGCAATGCTTGAAGAAGTGGATGGCGAAGGAAGGTCATGGAGGACAGTGATAGTTCTTGAGGATACAGATTGACTGACATAACAGATGAAGATATGTTCAGAGATTAATGTATCGATGACGAGGTAGTGTTTTTCATAAGCATCACATACTGGATAAATATTGAGAAAAGGGAAGTCCCACAGCGAATGGTGCTATTGCGGCAACAACCAGCATTTTTCCAGGAAGATCTAGAAAAGGTGGCACGTGTACATTGGACTATCGGATCATATGATGTAGGCCTATTAAAGAGAAATGCGTTTTTCTCGATTCTGTTGCAAAAGGACTCACAAGACCTTCACATTCATTAAAAGAGACTAAAACATACTTTTGTACCTCAAGGGTATTGTGAGTCCCCATCAATCATTAACAGGGTCCTACAGATGGATCGAGGTAACATTGAACTCAAGAGTGAGGTTATTCAGTACGTAGATGACATAGTAATCTGCATACTAATCTGCAGTGAAACAGAGGATGAATGAGGACAATACTCTGTCCAGTTAATGTCGATATTAGCAAACAAGGTATACAAAGTAGATAAGGAGAAATTACAGTATTGTCAGGAAGAGGTGTTGTACACAGGGAAGTTAATTTCACATGAAGGAAAGAAAGTGACACGTGAAAGAGCTGAGGCTATCATGAGGACACCAAAACCAAATACAGTGAGGAACATGCAGCAGTTTCTGGGTTCATGCAATTATTGCAGGGCCTGGGTGTTCGAAAAGATAGAATGGACTGAAGAAATGGAGGAAGGATTTCAGGAATTAAAAAGAGCAATCTGTGCAGCTCTAGTTTTAGGGATTGCCAACTATAAAGAGGAATTGTATTTGTTTTGACATATCAATGGGTCTATTACAATGCGTCCAATATGAGACAGAACAATTATGCAGTTCACTAACCTGGGCAGCGGGCGGACTCCGTACCAGCAACAAGGCAGATAGTGAAGGCTTCCCGGGAAACCCTGCTCCCTCCCAGCCGTTAGCTTCAGCTGAGGAGGAACCACAGTCCCCAGGGAAAACCCTCCGGGGAAGAAAAACCCTGTGTTGTAGTGACAGGATACTGTAGACCTTCAGGATGAATCAGCCTGCTTCCCTTCAAAAGATCCAGTGCAGACGAAGCTGGTCCTGGACGGAAGAAAGGAGAGGTAAGTTTTCTCCACTTTCGATCGTCTGTTGTTGATACGAATAGCTATGTTAACTTACTCCGGGTATGGAGTTGAGAGATTCGAGAAGTCTGTGTAAAGTCTTCGAGAAGGGGGTGAGTCTCTTTAGGTTGGAAGCGGACCTTAGGGGAGAGGAGGTGAGCGGACGGAGTACGGAAAATGGCGAAGCGCCGATCTGGAGAGTAGCGACGCATTTGCTGAACTTCCTGGTCGGGTTATATGGAGTCACATGATCGTCGCGGCGTGAAGGAAAACAACGTGCAACCTCTGCAGCGGGAGCTTCACAATCAGATTCAGAGGCGTCCGCCATCTTGGGTGAGTAGGAATGCATTGTGTTGTACACCCGATGCTGTCGCCAAAGCGACCACCGGTGCAAAGGTGTAACAGTATGCCCCCTCCTACGAGGCGCATAACCCGGCTTCCCAGGGTGCCGCCTGAAAAACCGTCGAACCAACGAGGGAGCATGAACCCCCGATGCCAATTCCCAAGTCCGTTCGGCAGGAGAATAGCCCTTCCAGTCCACAAGAAATTGCAACCGGCCTCTGTGATATCTGGAATCGCAAATTTCTGCCACTTCATACTCTGGTCCCGTATCAGTCATCATCGGAGGAGGACGAACTGCAGGGGTGCGTTGAAATCTATCCTTCACGGATAGTTTGATCTGGGAGACGTGAAAGACCGGATGAAGACGGGCCCAGGAAGGAGGCAGCGCTAGTCGGACTGCCACCGGACCGACAAAAGATTTCACTTTAAACGGTCCAAAATATCTGGGCGACAGCTTGGACGGCACCAGATGTCTCGGGAGGAACCGGGCTGATAACCAGACCGCATCCCCGACTTGAAGGGATGGCAGATCTAGTCGACGGCGATTAGCTGCCCTCTTGGCTCGATCTTGGGCGGCCTGCAGAGCTATTCGAGCGAGCTGTTGACCCTTCTGAATACCATCGACTAGACTGTCTATTCCAGGACAATTGGCGGAGGACTTAGAGATGGACGGTTCAAAGGATGGATGAAAACCATAGGAACAGTAAAAAGGACTGGTCTTTAGTGCCGAATGACTGGCATTATTGTATGCATATTCAGCCAAGGGTAGGAGATCTCCCCAATCATCCTGTGCCGCAGAAACAAAACAGCGCAAATATGTCTCTAGTGTTTGGTTTAGGCGCTCAGTCTGCCCATTTGTTTGGGGATGATATCCTGAGCTAAGGGCTCTATTGATTCCCAATGATTGACAAATACCCTTCCAAAATTGCGAGATATATTGGGGACCCCGATCAGACACAATAGTGTTAGGAAGACCGTGTCTAGAGAATATTTCTGAAATAAAGATCTTTGACATAAGAGCAGCCCCAGGGAGTTTTTGCAGAGGAATGAAATGGGCCATCTTCGTGAAATAGTCAATAGTCACCATCACGGTGGTGTAACCCGAGGACAACGGAAGGTCGACAATGAAGTCAGTGGAAATGACTTGCCAGGGCTTGTCCGGAATTGGCATACAGGTGAGTAAACCAAAAGGTGGATACCTGGGAGTCTTAGACTGTAGACAAACCGTGCATGCTGATACATATTCTTGGACATCCTTGGTCATCCCTGGCCACCAAAAATGACGAGTAGTCAGCTCAAGGGTGTTTTGATATCCTCGATGCCCGGCTGCCTTGGAGTCATGACACATGAACAGGACTTCTTTCTGAAGTGTCGGGGTCGGAATGAATACTTGATCCTTAAAAAAGTAGTATCCCTTCTCCTGAGTCAGCGAATGAGTCTCTTGTAAGTTCCTGCAGATTGGATCTAGACGTGCCGTTTCCTGTCTGACAATATGTAGAAAATCAGTCACTGTTGCCAGAAATGTAGCTTTAGGAAAGAAAGGCTCAGAATGGAACTTTTTGATAGGAGGATCCTTTCTTGAAAGCGCATCTGCTCGGAGGTTTTGATTCCCGGGAAGGAAAGTAAATTCTATCCGAAACGGTAGAAAAAAATGAGCCCAGCGAGCTTGTCGACTGTTTGTAGTATGGGCTTGTTGCAATACTTTGAGGTTGTGATGGTCGGTTCGAACCTCGACCGGGTAGGCCGAGCCCAGCAATAGATGTCTCCACTCCTCAAAGGCTCGCTTGATTGCCAGCAATTCTTTATCAAGGACTGAATAATTTATTTCCGAGGAGGAGAAGGTTTTGGAGAGATAAGCAACTGGTCCTTCTTCTCCTGACTCGTCCTTTTGCAAAAGAATTGCTCCTAGAGCATGGTGAGACGCATCAGTCTCGACAATGAATGGTCGAGACTGGTCTGGGGTGAGCAAAACGGAAGCAGACGTGAAAAGATTCTTTAGTTCCGAAAAGGCTTTCTGCGCAGGGTCATCCCAAACGAAAGTCTTCCCCTTCTTCAGAAGACTGGTAATGGGAAGCACGGTCTCGGAGAATCCTGGGATGAATTTTCTATAAAAATTAGCGAACCCCAAAAATCGTTGGATCTCTTTGACGTTCGAAGGGGAAGGCCAATCTAATATAGCCGAGATCTTCCGAGGGTCCATAGAAATCCCCTGGGCAGACAGCACGAACCCAAGATACGTCACTTGGTTCCTGTGGAACTCGCATTTTGCCAGTTTGCAATACAGCTGGTTGGCCTTAAGTCGGTCTAATACCAAATTGACATGTCGGATGTGTTCCTCTATTTCCTGTGAAAAGACTAGAATATCATCCAAATAGACGATTACATAGTGAAGGAGTACATCGGCGAATAGATGGTCCATAAAGCGCTGAAAAACAGCGGGAGCATTAGCCAACCCAAACGGCATCACCCTATATTCGTAGTGACCGAATGGGGTCCGAAAGGCAGTCTTCCACTCGTCGCCAGGGGCGATGCGAATCAAGTGATATGCCCCTCGTAGATCCAACTTGGTATAGAGCGAAGCCCCTTGAACGGCTTCCAGAATGTCTGGGATAAGCGGCATTGGATACTTATCCGGGATGGTGACCTTATTGAGCCCTCGATAGTCTATGCATGGCCGTAGTTCCTCTGTATCCCTTTTGGGAATAAAGAATAACGAAGCACCGGCGGGTGATTTGGACTCAGTTATAAGACCGTTTTGAAGATTAGTCTGAAGGTAGTCTTTGAGAGCCTTTTTCTCCGGTTGGGATAAGATGTACATTCGGCCAAAAGGTATCGGTTGATCAGGGAACAAATCTAAATGACAGTCATCCCGACGGTGAGGAGGTAATGTAGGGTATTCTGGCTGAGAAAATATGGACTGAAATTGTTGATGACACCTCGGGATCTGACTGACCATCCCAATCGAGGAGCCTTCGGTTGGTACTACCATCATGGAAGGTGCTTGAATGCCAACAGATGATTGAGTAAGACAATGGGAAACACAATATTCGGAACCTAGAAACAAAGTTCCTGCCTTCCAGTTTATAAAAGGATTATGGGTTCGCAGCCACGGTAAGCCCAAAATAATGGGAAAATGAGCAGTTTTTATCAGGTCAAAAACTAACGTCTCCTGGTGGGTTGAAATTAGGCATGTAAGAGGAGTAGTCTGTTCTCGAATGGGTCCAGAACTAAGGGGACAACCATCCACCCCCTGAATGGGTGTTATACACGTCTTGGCGGATCTAATGATTCCATGCTTCGCAGCCCATTGGTCATCAATAAAGTTGCCAGCTGCTCCGCAATCGATCAATGCCGGAACCCCACGTAGCTCTAAGTCTGGTAATTTCAAGATCAGGGGAAGTACTAACATAGTGTGTTCCGTAATGTCCTCTTTAAGAGAAGTACCAAGTCTCTTTGGGGAACTCCTTTCAGGACCTCCTGCCGTGGTTCCCCTTACGACAGGGTTCTGGCGTTTCCCCGCATCGGATTCCTTGTCCGACGAGGAGGGACGACGGGACAATCCTTCAGCATGTGAGATGAAGCCCCACAGTACATACATAGGCCCTGACTCATCCGTCTTTCTCTTTCGCCCTCAGACAAAGGGCCTCTGGCCACTCCTATTTGCATGGGTTCGTCGGGTTTCTGAGATCGAGAAACCGGGGAAGGAGAACTGGAGAATAGTTGAGAGGGTTTCCCTCTCTTCTTCTCATGGAAGCGTTCATGGAGACGGTAATCAATCTGCATGGTGAGCGCAATCATCTCGGCTAAATTGGCGGGACGAGGAACCTTCGAGACTTCATCTTTCAGTTCCTCGGAAAGACCTCTGCGAAACAGCGTGAGGAGACCGTCATCCGGCCACCCTGTTTCAGCTGATAGCTGTTTAAATTGAGTCACGTAACTCATAAGATCCTTATTTCCCTGTTTTAAATCTAGCAGTTTCTCCTGAGTAGAGACTGAAATTTCCTGCCTACTAAACATAGACCGCAAACTGTTAGTAAAGGCTGGGTATGAGTCTAGAATGGCATTTTCTGAGGTGACTAAGGGAGTCGCCCAGGCCAATGCAGGGCCTGCCAAGTGGGATATCAGATAACCTACTTTGTCCTTATCAGAAGGGAAAAAACGTGCTTTGAAGGTAAACTGAACCAGGCAACTATCCAGGAACTCCTTGAGTTTGTGCGGGTTTCCGTCATACTTATCGGTATGCAAGGCATAAGGAGGAGTTTCTGAAAACGCTCGAGCGACCTGTTGTCTTAACTGAGCATTGTCTTGTTTTAGGGATTGCATCTCCAGAGACATAGACTGCATAGCAGCCATCAATTGTTGCATTTGTTGCTCCATCGGAGTCCACCGTCTGCACAAGAGCCTGATAGGATATTTCCCTATATTAGGGCGTCGCTAACTATTACAATGCGTCCAATATGAGACAGAACAATTATGCAGTTCACTAACCTGGGCAGCGGGCGGACTCCGTACCAGCAACAAGGCAGATAGTGAAGGCTTCCCGGGAAACCCTGCTCCCTCCCAGCCGTTAGCTTCAGCTGAGGAGGAACCACAGTCCCCAGGGAAAACCCTCCGGGGAAGAAAAACCCTGTGTTGTAGTGACAGGATACTGTAGACCTTCAGGATGAATCAGCCTGCTTCCCTTCAAAAGATCCAGTGCAGACGAAGCTGGTCCTGGACGGAAGAAAGGAGAGGTAAGTTTTCTCCACTTTCGATCGTCTGTTGTTGATACGAATAGCTATGTTAACTTACTCCGGGTATGGAGTTGAGAGATTCGAGAAGTCTGTGTAAAGTCTTCGAGAAGGGGGTGAGTCTCTTTAGGTTGGAAGCGGACCTTAGGGGAGAGGAGGTGAGCGGACGGAGTACGGAAAATGGCGAAGCGCCGATCTGGAGAGTAGCGACGCATTTGCTGAACTTCCTGGTCGGGTTATATGGAGTCACATGATCGTCGCGGCGTGAAGGAAAACAACGTGCAACCTCTGCAGCGGGAGCTTCACAATCAGATTCAGAGGCGTCCGCCATCTTGGGTGAGTAGGAATGCATTGTGTTGTACACCCGATGCTGTCGCCAAAGCGACCACCGGTGCAAAGGTGTAACAGGGTCAGTAATGACAGCAATACTCACACAAACAACAACATTGGGATATATCCTTTGGCATACTACTGTGGGATTTTTGATTCAGTTAATCCAGTTATAAGAGAACATTTTCCATGTGAACAATCTTTGGCTGCTGCCACATTTTCAATGGAGAAATCCACAAGTGTTACCATGGGATGTTCCATGACTCTTTACGTGGAGCATGCCTTATTTGCCATTTTAGAAAAACCCAAGGGTACATTAACGTCACAAGTACTGTTAACATACTTCTAAGGGCATTTTACAGTATATCCAAGAGTACTTTTTCCATACATCTAAGCGCAGCTACAGCACCTCCAAGAGTACCTTTACCATACTTCTAAGGGAACCTTACTGAACCTCCACGAGTACCGTTACCATACTTCAACAGGCACCTTACAAGTACCTCCAGTAGTACTGTTACCATACTTCTAATGGCATCTTAGAGTATCTCCAAGAGTATCGTTACCATACTTCTAAAGGCAGCTTACAGTACCTCCAAGAGTATGTTTCCATTCTTCTAAGGGCACCTTGCTGTACCTCCAAGAGTATTGCTACCATACTTCTAAGGGCACCTTACAGTACATCCAAGAGTACTGTTTCATACATTGAAGGGCACTTTACAGTACCACTAAGAGTACTGTTACCATTCTTCTAAGGGCACATTGCTGTACTTCCAAGAGTACTATTAGCATACTTCTAACACCTTACACTACTTCCAAGACTACCATTGCCAGGCTTCTGAGGGCACCTTACAGTACCTCCAAGTGTACCATTCCTAGACTTCTGAGGGAACCTTACAGTACCTCCAAGTGTATCATTGTAAAGACTGGAGGGGGGTGTCTGTACTTCTGCTCTCTATATGGTAGAGGAGAGGCACATAGGACCCCAGCCAAGATTCTCTATTATTGGTGATGGTCGAGCAATCAAGGCCTAGCTTCTCAGGAGGTGATGCAGGCTGGTTCTTAAGAACAGTGTGGTCCCCAAGCCCCCACAAAGGAATGTCCACACACTGTATTACTGAAAACACAGTTTTTATATAATTAATATTAAAAGGTATGTACACTATCACAATAACGCACTTTGTACTCAGAAATCAACAATGGTAAATATATACAACTCTAAAGTGGTACGACCAATATTATCAGATCTCATTGAAGTGCATCAACTATACGGTCAGAAAGTCACACAGATCAATAACAAGGAAACCAGCAATAGAGATAGGAAGGAAAGCAAGATTGGTTGAAACAATAGGCAGAATACTGGCCTCTACCGTTAAGCACAGTTCTGTGTGGAGATCCCCCACCTGGGCAACCTGAAAAATAAAGATATAGCACAAGCCCAGTCCATATATTGCTCAATAGTCTTGTTCTCTCCTATAATGTTTTACCCCCCAATGTACCTGGTGGAGTAGAGTTCTTCGAAGAAGCGTCGACGGGTCCTTCTTGAGTGACTCCCTTTGAAGCAGGAGTCACGGATCGTCGAGAGGCGTCAAAGAAGGTAAACTTGGCGTCGATGGCGTCGATGAGAAGTTCAAGGGGTGCCGAGACCACGGCGTCAATCCAGACGGTGTTCGTCGGCGACGTCCTGCAAGGGTGAGGTGTGCGGGGCACCTCGGCGATTGATTGTTCAGGACCGCAAAGAGTTTCTGAAGAACTGTGGCCCAGCAAGGGCGTTGAGTCGTTGAAGTCTTTGTGGCCTTCAGGTGGCGGGAAACCCACCAGCGGATTCTCCTCGGCGCATCGGCGGCCTTGACTTTCTCCGGCAGGACAAGGAGGTCAATGTTGCGGACAAGGGAGTCCTTCGATTCAAATGTTCTTAGGCAAAGGAGCGCCTTCTGGGGCAACACGACTTCGACGGGCCTCAATCGGTTACACAAACCTGCGAACCCTGGCGGATGGCAATGGACCTCGACAGCGGCGAAGTCCTGGTGCTTCACTTCGTTCTCCTCAGCGGCCCCCGTCTCCGGTCAGCAGCCTTTCGAGGGTCTGACTTCCAGGGAGCTTCGGCGAAGGTTAGCGGTGCTCGATGGTTCCTCGGAGCACGGGAAGAGGGCGCCTTACCAGGTCCTCTCTCGGATCAGTCTTCGACGAGTTCGGTAGTTTTCAGATCGGGTCGAAGCAAATGCAACAGAGTAATGTTAACATACTTCTAAGGGCACCGTTCAGTGCACCGTTCAGTACCTCCAAGTGTACCATTACCAGACTTCTGAGGGCACCTTACAGTACCTCCAAGTGGACCATTACCAGACTTCTGAGGGCACCTTACAGTACCTCCAAATGTACCATTACCAGACTTCTGAGGGCACCTTACAGTACCTCCAAGTGTACCATTACCAGACTTCTGAGGGCATCTTACAGTACCCCCAAGTGTACCATTACCAGACTTCTGAGGGCACCTTACAGTACCTCCAAGTGTACCATTACCAGACTTCTGAAGGCACCTTACAGTACCTCCAAGTGTACCATTACCAGACTTCTGAGGGCACCTTACAGTACAAGGGTACCTCCAAGTGTACCATTACCATACTTCTAAGGGTACCTTAGGGTACCTCCAAGAGTATGTTACCATTCTTCTAAAAGCACCTTTCAGTACCTCCAAGAGTACAGTTAGCATTCTTCTAAGGGCACCTTGCTGTATCCCCAAGAGTACCGTTACCAGGCTTCTGATGGCACCTTACAGTACCTCCAAGAGTACCATTACCCGGCCTCCGAGGGCACCTTACAGTACCTCCAAGAGTGCAATTACCAGACTTCTCAGGGCACCTTACAGTACCTCCAAGTGTACCATTGCCAGGCTTCTGAGGGCACATTACAGTACCTCCAAGAGTGCCATTACCAGGCTTTTGAGGGCACCTTACAGTACCTCCACGTATGCCATTACCAGACTTCTGAGGGCACCTTACAGTACCTCCAAGAGTCCAATGACCAGACCTCTGAGGGCACCTTACAGTACCTCCAAGTGTACCATTGCAGGCTTCTGAGGGCACATTACAGTACCTCCAAGAGTGCCATTACCAGACTTCTGAGGGCACCTTACAGTACCTCCAAGGGTCCAATGACCAGACTTCTGAGGGCACCTTACAGTACCTCCAAGAGTCCAATGACCAGACTTCTGAGGGCACCTTACAGAACCTCCAAGAGTCCAATGACCAGACTTCTGAGGGCACCTTACAGTACCTCCAAGAGTCCAATGACCAGACCTCTGAGGGCACCTTACAGTACCTCCAAGAGTCCAATGACCAGACCTCTGAGGGCACCTTACAGTACCTCCAAGAGTCCAATGACCAGACCTCTGAGGGCACCTTACAGTACCTCCAAGAGTCCAATGACCAGACCTCTGAGGGCACCTTACAGTACCTCCAAGAGTCCAATGACCAGACCTCTGAGGGCACCTTACAGTACCTCCAAGAGTCCAATGACCAGACTTCTGAGGGCACCTTACAGTACCTCCAAGAGTCCAATGACCAGACTTCTGAGGGCACCTTACAGTACCTCCAAGAGTCCAATGACCAGACCTCTGAGGGCACCTTACAGTACCTCCAAGAGTCCAATGACCAGACCTCTGAGGGCACCTTACAGTACCTCCAAGAGTCCAATGACCAGACCTCTGAGGGCACCTTACAGTACCTCCAAGAGTCCAATGACCAGACCTCTGAGGGCACCTTACAGTACCTCCAAGAGTCCAATGACCAGACTTCTGAGGGCACCTTACAGTACCTCCAAGAGTCCAATGACCAGACCTCTGAGGGCACCTTACAGTACCCCCAAGAGTCCAATGACCAGACCTCTGAGGGCACCTTACAGTACCCCCAAGAGTCCAATGACCAGACCTCTGAGGGCACCTTACAGTACCTCCAAGAGTCCAATGACCAGACCTCTGAGGGCACCTTACAGTACCTCCAAGAGTCCAATGACCAGACCTCTGAGGGCACCTTACAGTACCTCCAAGAGTCCAATGACCAGACCTCTGAGGGCACCTTACAGTACCTCCAAGAGTCCAATGACCAGACCTCTGAGGGCACCTTACAGTACCTCCAAGAGTCCAATGACCAGACCTCTGAGGGCACCTTACAGTACCTCCAAGAGTCCAATGACCAGACCTCTGAGGGCACCTTACAGTACCTCCAAGAGTCCAATGACCAGACCTCTGAGGGCACCTTACAGTACCTCCAAGAGTCCAATGACCAGACTTCTGAGGGCACCTTACAGTACCTCCAAGAGTCCAATGACCAGACTTCTGAGGGCACCTTACAGTACCCCCAAGAGTCCAATGACCAGACCTCTGAGGGCACCTTACAGTACCTCCAAGAGTCCAATGACCAGACCTCTGAGGGCACCTTACAGTACCTCCAAGAGTCCAATGACCAGACCTCTGAGGGCACCTTACAGTACCTCCAAGAGTCCAATGACCAGACCTCTGAGGGCACCTTACAGTACCTCCAAGAGTCCAATGACCAGACCTCTGAGGGCACCTTACAGTACCTCCAAGAGTCCAATGACCAGACCTCTGAGGGCACCTTACAGTACCTCCAAGAGTCCAATGACCAGACCTCTGAGGGCACCTTACAGTACCTCCAAGAGTCCAATGACCAGACCTCTGAGGGCACCTTACAGTACCTCCAAGAGTCCAATGACCAGACTTCTGAGGGCACCTTACAGTACCTCCAAGAGTCCAATGACCAGACTTCTGAGGGCACCTTACAGTACCTCCAAGAGTCCAATGACCAGACTTCTGAGGGCACCTTACAGTACCCCCAAGAGTCCAATGACCAGACTTCTGAGGGCACCTTACAGTACCTCCAAGAGTCCAATGACCAGACTTCTGAGGGCACCTTACAGTACCCCCAAGAGTCCAATGACCAGACTTCTGAGGGCACCTTACAGTACCTCCAAGAGTCCAATGACCAGACTTCTGAGGGCACCTTACAGTACCTCCAAGAGTCCAATGACCAGACTTCTGAGGGCACCTTACAGTACCCCCAAGAGTCCAATGACCAGACTTCTGAGGGCACCTTACAGTACCTCCAAGAGTCCAATGACCAGACTTCTGAGGGCACCTTACAGTACCTCCAAGAGTCCAATGACCAGACTTCTGAGGGCACCTTACAGTACCTCCAAGAGTCCAATGACCAGACTTCTGAGGGCACCTTACAGTACCCCCAAGAGTCCAATAACCAGACTTCTGAGGGCACCTTACAGTACCTCCAAGAGTCCAATGACCTTGCACCTTACAGTACCCCCAAGAGTCATTCTAGAATTATTTCCCACCAATGGCCGCTGACCTCTGTGCTTAGAGGTCAAGGTGTGAGCCTCTTCCTTGTGACAAGGCAGTGTGTTGTGTGCTCTGTCGCGACACAGCATAGCACCACTCGCAACATCGGGAAGACATACACTACATATGTTTTTATTTTTGTTTTCTAGAAAATGATTAACGTGTTTTGTTTTTTTTTACAAGTGAGGAAATGAGGATGTGGGACAACGAAAGTGTTTAGAAGCAACAACACACATTCCCCGGGGACAGGTGCAGCGCCTGCGCACGTGGCAAAGGCATTTCACGAGCGTCATTTACCAAAAAGCTTTCCCGCAGTGGCTTCTGGGAAGGACATCATCATTTCCAAAGATGTGGCTTAATAAAAAAACTGCTCTTGAAAGATCACATCATCGGGTGGGGCGGGGGCGCTTTAGAGTTACCCAAAACATGCATCCCACTTCACACATCCCACCCCGATCCTCTCTCTGCACATCACCCTGCCCCTCTCTCTCCATATCACCCTGGACCTTTCCTCTAGTCACCGTGCACCTCTCTCTCCACATCACCCTGGACCTTTCCTCCTGTCACCCTGCACCTCTCTCTCCACATCACTCTGGACCTTTCCTCCTGTCACCCTGCACCTCTCTATCTATATCACCCTGGACCTTTCCTCAGGTTACCCTGCACCTCTCTCCACATCACCCTGGACCTTTCCTCCTCTCACCCTGCACCTCTCTCTGCATATCACCCTGGACCTTTCCTCCTGTCACCCTGCACCTCTCTCTTCACATCACCCTGGACCTTTCCTCCTGTCACCCTGCACCTCTCTCTCCACATCACTCTGGACCTTTCTTCCTGTCACCCTGCACCTCTCTCTCTCTACATCACCCTGTACCTTTCCTCAGGTCACCCTGCACCTCTCTTTCCACATCACCCTGGACCTTTCCTCCTTTCACCCTGCATCTCTCTCTCCGCATCACACTGGACCTGTCCTCCTGTCACCCTGTACCTACCTCTCCACATCACCCTGGACCTTTCTTCCTGTCACCCTGCACCCCTCTCTCCACATCACCCTGGACCTTTCCTCCTGTCACCCTGCACCTCTCTCTCCACATCACCCGGGACCTTTCCTCCTGTCACCCTGCACCTCTCTCTCCACATCACCTTGGACCTTTCCTCCTTTCACCCTGCACCTCTCTCTACACAACACACTGGACCTTTCCTCCTGTCACCGTGCACCTCTCTCTCCAAATCACCCTGTGCCTTTCTGTGAAAACATAAAAATAATATGAGGCCGGGAAGCCCAAAAAGAAACACACCAACACAGGTTACAAAGTACATACAAGTGCTTTATTTAAAAGCTACAACAGTTACCAAAGTCAATTGACAAACGGATAGCTATTCGGCTCTCAGAGTAACATAACGAACTTCAACGAGAGTTCACTGCGTTAGTGAGAGAGACCGTACATTGGAATACTTGGGTCTTTTATACCCTTTATCCAGCCCTTGGCCAACCCTCTCGCGGGTTAACCATTCTAGGAGTCGGGCCTATGGGTTCCTTGCCAGGTCAATCCTATAATATATGCATTCTGATTAGTTTCGCTGATATAGTTATACATTTACACATAGGTCAACAGTAGGACAAGGTCTCAGTTCGCGACCCCGACAAGTGGCCTGCAGGCATATTAATTATTTGTGTGTACGGAGGTCACAACGGCCAGAATCTTACTCAGAATGTCATTCGGCCTCGATTTTGATGTTCAGGGTGACTTCCATATAACAAGAGAACCTAAAATGGCGGCTTAATCCAAGATGGCGACTTAAATTACTTTCTCTGAGGTCAAGACCTTGCCGTGGAGTTTGTTCACATATGATGTTTAGACAACTTGGCGTAGGCCAATACACATACAATTGTTGCGATAGGAGGCATAACATTGTTTCAATTCCGAAAAACCCTCCTTTTGGCCTATGCCAAGTGCTAATATCATTTCTAATATCTTTGTAAATAACTCTATGCATTGTCATCCATACATCCTGGATCATTATCTGTAATGTCTATAGCCATTAGGTCGTTCATCAGAACTTCTTGTAACACAAACTCTTTAGATGCTGTATCTGGGGCATATATTTTGTGCCCTACTGTGCTCACTGCTTGAGCACAACATCCCCCTAGCATTGCACATACACTAGGTAGACATTGGAAACAGCAACAAAGGAATAGCAGGATTCCCAAAATAACCAGGATAACAGAAAGCACCTTCCAACCCCAGGATCGTAGAGAATCCCAGAACCAGGCGCTAATATTCCAATCTCCCACAGGAACATGCACTTCAGAACTAAGGATGTGCAAGTTCTGTATTGCTTTGAAAATTGTCGGTGAGGAATCTGGTACGAAAACACAACAAGCGGACCCCACTAATTTGCATACTCCACCATGTTCTGCCAAAATGACATCTAATGCCATCTGATTTTGGAGTGCTACCAATCTTATTGCTTTTTGTTCTAGTGTCATATTGTAGAGTATATCCGTGGTCCGGTTGATGGTTCTCTCCAGTACCCTTGCTAGTCCCCTAATATTTTCAGAATTTGCTATCTGTCCCCAAAATGGCACAACTGATTTTGCTATATCTCCCAATACTTGCCCAGGGGTATCTCCGTTCTCGTCCCGTCGTGGGCGAGCCTTAGAAACCTCCAAAGTACTAGCTATGAATACCCCAGGTAACAGGATTCCTAAATAACAGGTTCCCTGCCAATCCTTGGGCAACCAGGGAAATGCTGAACTACCACAAACAAAATAGACAGGCCCCCCTACATACAGAGGCCTGTTCTCTCCGGTCAAATTTACAATGTTCACACAACCTTCAAAATCTCCCATTGACCGAGTGCCATTTCTTTGTACACAGAAGGGGACTGAATCAGGGCTATGATTAATAGAGTAGGAAGGAGGCACGGCGTCCTTATTGCCTATCAGAGCCATTATAAAGGAAATTAGAGTTTGAAAAGGAAGAGATAGTTTATCAGATGGCCTAATAGAAGCAACATTAGGTTTACTTCTATTTGCAAAAAGCGAGCATCCCAGGGGAGTCAATTCACGTTTTTCAAAATCATTTAAATTAGTTCCATCACAGTTCCCTGAGATGCTATCATTCAACGGCCAAAGAATAGTGCTCTAAGAGAGGCATAGCAAGCAGTCGTTAAAGGTAAAGGGTGAATATACCATCCTAGCCCCTTGTTCCCATGTTGCGGTAAATGGGTACAAATCCAGCAATTACTCTTATTAAAAATGGCATGCGTCGAATTCATTATTATCATTAAAGTGTTATTATGGTACTTTCGTCTATGCTGGGAGTCTCTAGGTGACAGAGTGTGAAGGTGTACAGAGGGAGACAAAACAGTCGGTACAATTTCAATTGGCAGTAGAGGTTTTAGAGGGTACATTTCTTCGAAGTACCAAAGTCCCACAGCAGTAACTATACAAATTCCAATTATTATTAACACAACACAGCAATACGTTTTTGGGGCCCATGCGCTTTGTTCGTTGTCCGAGTTGGTCACCCCCTTATTTACAAGTCCAATGCGAACAGCAGCGGTGGAGGTGGCAGGCATCGTAGTTTCTCAATCGACAACCCCAATGTTCGTTGCTGGCGACACTACGGTCGCGTGACTTCTTAGTCCTTCCCCAACCCTAGCCAGCAGAATCCCTTTTTTCAACAAAAACTTCCTTTTGCAGGAGAAAAACTCTCAATGACTTTTTCTTTCCAGATTCACAGGCAAAACCTGTGCCGTAGTTCTATTTTCTTTGTCGAAGGTCGTACCTGGTGGTACCCAATGCTGTTTGATCCGGAAATAGGGTAACGCCACTTCCTGAGGGAAGCAACGTATCGGAGGTGACGGAAGTCGCAGAACTTGAAACAATGTTTTCCGGAAGTGACTTTTTCAAAGAGTGCAGAGACAAAATGGACTGTTCCCCAAGCTCCACGGGCTCAGAGAAATTCTCCGGCGCACTCACAGCGCTGTTTGCTACTCCAGGATCAGAGATTGTAGCATCAGCGAGGGGTTCTGCTTCTTCTGTAACGTGTGGCGTCGGGTGAGGAAGTTTCTTGACATGCGTCGCGTGGATCCAATGCTTCTTTCCAGCCACCCGCACTGCTGTTTGGGTGACCAACAGTACCTGGTGGGGTCCCCGCCAGCGAGGCGCGAGACAGGAAGACCTTTCGTAGGCCTTCACTAGGACCCAACTTCCAGGCTGAATATCGTGTCCTGGGCCCGTAAACCGTACAGGTAAAGCTGATTGGACCTGATGATAAATGAGATACAGATTTTTAGTCAACTGGTTATAGTAGTCTACAAGCAATACATTTTCTACCTCCCTCAATGCTTTAGGCTTCGGAAGACCCCAAATGAACAGAGCAATTGCACTATCAGGGGACCATGCTGAATCTTGGTCCCATGTGAGGTTAGGAACCCTCTTTCCGACCAAAGCCTCCCAAAGTTGTGAGCCACCCCAAAGGCGTACTGGCTATCAGTATATATGTTTACTGTATGCCCTTCGGAGAGTTCACAAGCTCGGGTCAACGCTATAATCTCTGCGGCCTGCGCGGAGTTATGCGGAATTCTCTTAGTTTCAACAACCGTACTCAATGTAGTAACTGCATAGGCAGCTGTAGATGTACCATCTGGGAGTTTGAAGCAGGAGCCATCACAAACAGCTCCCCTTCTGCATTGCCCAAAGGAGTATCTATAAGATCTATCCTGCCCTTCGTTTCTTGTTCAGTGGTATACAGGCAGTCATGCAGTTCTTCGTCACCGCAAACAGTATTTTGCGGGAAAGGTAGAAGTTCAGCCGGATTAAGAACACAACACATCTTAATTTGAATGCGAGGGGCAAACAGAATTAATTCATACCTTGTCAGCCGGGCAGAGGTGAGGTGTTGCATTTGAGTCTTATTCAATAGGACATCTACAGAGTGAGGTACCATCAAAATTAAATCATAGTCTAGGACCATTCCCTCACTCTGTTTTACAGACGCGGCAGCAGCAGCGACAGCTCGCAAACATCTTGGCAAAGCGCATGCGACAGGATCAAGGGCGGAGGAGTAGTAGCCGCACGGCCTATTCTTCCCTCCGTGTTCCTGTGTTAACACAACCAAAGCACATCCATCACATTCATGCACAAACAACACAAAGGCCTTGTCATAATTTGGAGTACCCAGAACCGGTGCAGAGCATAACAAGGTTTTGAGAAGCTCAAATGATCGTTGATGTTCCGATTTCCATGGCAGCGGCAAAGAAATGCCCTTCTTCGTCAAAGCCAACATCGGTTTTATCACTAGTGAAAAGTTCGGGATCCACAACCTACAGTAAGAAGCCATACCTATTAAGGCTCTGACTTCCTTCTGTGTATTTGGAACAGACATGCCAGAAATGTGTTTTATTCTTTCAGGTGTCAATCTTCTCCCCTCCTTTGACAGGAGGTAGCCTAAATAGGCGACCTCCTGACAACAATATTGAAATTTTTTGAGCGAAGCTTTATGACCATTTTTAGCTAGATGAACAAGCAACAGTACAGTGCCTTCTTTACAAGCACTTTCAGAATCTGCGGCCAAAAGCAAGTCATCGACATACTGAAGCAGTGTACAAGTAGGCGGCAATTCAAGGGTATCAAGCTGCTCTTTCAAAGCTCTACTATAAATGCTTGGACTTTTTTATTATTTATTTACTTGTGTGCAATCAAAGGAAAATTGATTTTTACAAGAAGTTGATGAATACAGTAGATGTAAATCAAAAAGAAAATCAAGAGAAAAGTTCGCCAAGGTAAAACTCAGCGACTAAACTTCACAGAAGTTTTCAGAGTTGCACAAAAAACAGTTAAACAGCCATGGTCGGCAGATCACTAGCTAAGCCGCCGATTTTAATGAAGGCTGCTTCCAATATTTTGGCCGTGGCTACCGCCCATCGAGGCTTCTCGCCAGATATTAAACGGCACCACCACGTGTGCTCCTCGATCAAGACCGAGTCAAGCCAAAGCGGAGTCAAAAATGGGGCGCGAATGTCGTTCAAAGCCGGGCAGTTTAAGAGCAGGTTGCGATGTTCTCCACCGAGCCAGGGTCTTCACACAATCTGCATGTAATTGAACTGGCCTGCAGTCTTCTTCCTAAAATTTCACGGGTGTGGAGCAGATTTAAGCGAGCCCTTAAGAAAGTTGAGCGCAGTTTTTTATCTGGAAATCGCAGACAGTACATCATGGGAAGATTCAATTTATTGTAGGTTGGAGGTAAATGGTTTAAGCACTTGGTGGAAGCTGCTTTGTCCATGGTGGTGATCCAGTCCTCCAATTTTAGTTTTTCACTTACTCTTTGCGGGTTCGTTATTAAATCATTGAGTGAGCATTGCAGGGCTTCCAGTTTGGTTTTTTGCAGAGAAACCCACTTTTGGACCGACTTAGTAGTGGTTGATTCAAGTTCCTGCCCAATTATTTTGAAGATTGGCAGGCTGTCTTTAATTAGGGTTTTCCTGAATAGGGCAAGTGCAGCCCCGCTGACGGTGGCGCTTAGAGACAAAAGGCCCAACTCTCGTCTGATCGCTTCTATGGGAATAGCATTCGGCAGACCTAAAAGGGACATCCATATGTAGGCCTCTAGTTTCCGCCATAGTTGGGGAGGTACAGTGAACATGGCATCCATGCCGTAGGTCAGAGAGGGCACCATTTTGCCCTTATAGAAATTGATGGCCGGCATTAGTGAAAATTTGCCAAATTTCCTGTCAAGTGCTCGTAATTGGGAGGTCAGTTGTTTTGTTTTGGTCCAGAGATGTTGCTGCATTTTGATTTCATATGCCAACCCGTCTAAGAGCACACCTAGATATTTAAATTGTTGGACCACTTCAATTCTGGTTTCGCACACTGACCAAGACCAAGTGGTTTTCGGCTGGTGGCGTGAAGAGGACAGGATCATAATTTTGGTTTTGGTCTGGTTGGACTTTCAGTATACCCTTGAGGTGCACCAGTAAATGTGAATTAACGTCCCCCCAAGGTGAACGCAAACAAATATCTACTCTCCTTGTGTATCGGAATACTAAAGAAAGCATTCTTTAGATCCAGAACACTAAAGTGCGTAGCTGTAGCAGGGATCATTGTTAGTATCGTTGTTACATCAGGCACAATTGGAAATTGTGGGGCGACAACTTTGTTAATAGCACGAAGATCAATTATGAAACAGTATGGGATTGCATTGTCGCCTTTCTTGTATACAGGCAAAATCGGGCTGTTACATAAACTACCTGCAATCTCTTCAATCACCCCTCGATGCACAAAATCGGAGACAATGCACTTCAAAGCACGCTCGCCCTAAACTGATATTTTATATTGCGGAATGCGTGGTAGTTTAACTCCATGCTTCAAAACTATTTTAACTGGCTCAATCTGTAGCACCCTGACATCATTGTCGTCAACCGCCCATAAACATTCTGGAACAACACTAAACTCAGGAGGCAATGGTCGAATCAAAAACTGAGAATTGGGAAGTTGCTGTGGTGAAACCGTCAGTCGTACTCCATCAGAGGAACAATGAATTACTGCATTTAGTTTCTTCAACAAATTTAACCCCAGCAAATTCTCTCCACAGTTCGAAGTCAGGAGGAAGGGACAATGGTCCGTGAAGGGACCCAAAGAAACAGAAACCGGCGAAGAAACCGGGCAAGCAATTGGTATACCAGAAAACCCTACAGAAACATTTGTTTGCCCTGACAGTGGAATGTTTGGAACCCAGGAATGATCAATGGAGCACTTCTGTGCTCCAGTGTCTATCAAAAACTGATGTTTCCTATTCCCCACTAACAATTCAACGTAGGGACCTTTCTGATTAACGGGAATAGGTGAAGTTTCCAAACCCTGCTTCGGGCAGTCCTAACGAAATAAAATGTCATCGGAAGGAAGCTCTTCAGAAAGGTAGGCATCAGAAGGGTGATCAAATATGTTTCTTGTGTCCACACTTGAAGTCTGATTTTCCCGTGTAAAAGGTTGCTGAGGATCTTGTGAAAACTGACCTCTATCAGGGCCCCCCGCTCCGGGGCAACCTCTAGGTTATCTACCCATACTCCCAAATGCATTGTTTGACCTTTGGCGAAGGACGGGGCACTGTGCTCGCCAATGACCTTCCTGGCGGCAATAGGCACATTGATTAACATTCACAGGACCCAAAGGAGCGTTTCCTTTTGGGACATACTGACCTCTGATCTGTGAAGTACCTCCTCTGGGATTTCTAACAATTTGTTGTAACAATACTTTAGTCTTCAAATCTCCTTTCCTCTTCTCTATTTTCTCTTTTTCATTATTAACACGGTTCTCATAATACTGAGCCATGTGCAAAACTTCAGATTGGGATTTCGCCTGCCAAGCGCTCTCAGAGGACATAATCTGTGACTGGATGTCGGGCAACAATCCACGTACAAATTTGTCCACAAACAACCTTTTCCCAGACTCTGTGCCCAAGTCCTGTCCACTGAAGTCAGAGAATACCTGTTCGAATCTATTAAAGAATTCGGTGGCACCTTCAGTTTTTCCTTGAACACAGGCCGTAAGCTTGTCCCAAATAATTCTTTTCTCTGGAATTATATTTTTTAATTTTGCGACAATTCTATCAGGCAAAGTAAGTATTACCTGAGGTGGTTTCTCACCAGCTGGTCTTTCCCCATCAAACCTAGTCATGTTAGCCCACGTATCTCCCAACCCTGGCACATCGTCTATTGTCCGAACCTGCTTCCATAAATCTACGGGCAGGAGTACAGGGAATAGCAAGTCAATATCACTGAAGGTGAACACAGAGGACTGCAAAACGGACTCTATCTCTTTGTAAAACCCTGTCGGGTTTTTCCTGATATCGGGAATTGATTGTCTAATAGTGTTAACTTCCTGTCGTGAAAACGGGACGTGAACAAATTGTGATACATAATGTGCAGGGATATCCACAGCTGGTGCACCAGTCCCAGCGTTAGCGGGAATCTCAACCTTTGGGACAAATGTCGGAGGAACCTCTCTCATAGGCAACTGAGATTTAGGTAAATCCGACCGCTTACCAAGCAACAGAGCCAGGTCGAGCGCTAAGGCAGTCAAAGAAGTATCGGGCGAAAAAGCCCTTTTACAAATTCCCAATAACTCTATAGGACAACTAACCTTCCTCCTTACACATTCTTCCTGCAGGTATTGTACCATTACCTGAATCACCTTCCTTTGCATTTCTACTGTATACTGACTATACGTGTCATATACTTCATCTGGCGGTATCTGTCAGGACATGAATCCTTCCAGTATGGACCCACAGGGGGACCAAAACTTAAAGACTCCAAGGTTAGCAGGGGCTAGCAACATTAGAAACAGACTACTTCCTCACAGGAGACTGTTATGTTCCATTTGCAGGAGAATGGCAGTAAAGACTTCATTACCCAGATCCCCCTGGGCACAGAACTACAAGACCAAGCCCAAGAGGGGCGGGACTTGCGCGCACGTGCACACAAAGAAAACCCAGGCACGGGGCTTGTGCTTAAGCTCCCGGCAGGAGAAGACGTGTTCGGAAGAGCTCCGAGGTCGGGGATCAGCACGAGGGGCCACGCCCCAACCAGCTCCCATTCTGGCCCCTCGCCAAGAAAAGCTAAGTAGCGCTTGCGCTGGGGGGACTCCAGAGATAAGGGGAGAACGTATGGTGAAGCCACCACGGAGGTCCAGGAAGGCAGTTGGGGGCACGCGCAAGGGGGACTCCGCCCGCATTTACTGACCCCCTTGCCAAACAAAAGCTAAGTCACGATCGGGCATTGCACCGCGAACCTGGCATATTGCGCGTGTAACCCTGGGGAAATCCCGAACCCAGCGCAGTGCATGATGTTTGCATGGCAATAGCCACGTGGGGAAATATTGTAGAGCAGAGTGCTCAAGCCGCTGCAAGCCACGTGCGGCCGACACCGCGCTTCCTTGGTTTATAGGCGGATCGACCCTGTGGCTTCATCAGTACAGTGCGGGGCCCCACGCGGCGACACCGCGTTGTTGGTTGACTGAACAAACCCGTGCACAAACTAACTACTAACTAAAAGTGCTCTGAACTGTAGCATACGCAATAGGGTGTGAATAGCCAATTGCATGCTCATGCTGGCCAGTGAAGTTCTGAGTGTGTGTGTGTGTGTGTGAAGTAACACACAAGGTTGTAACTCCATGCTCTCTTGCAGCGGTAATACGCTCCAGATTACGACCGGACCAGAGAGTACGCAGGCAGGAGGCCAGTACTCACCCCAGAGCTAAGTCTATTTCCATCTTCTATGACTCACTGCTGTATATGTATACACTGTTCCTTTTGAATGTATATTGAATGTTTTATCCGATGTTCCCCTCCCTGTCCACTTCCCCTCACCTAACCCTCTCACCGGTTACCCTACAATTGAACCTATCCAACCATCGAGTCCCTAACCCTCTGTCCCCGCTGGAGTCTCGGTAACTTGAATAAGGTCAGACTTGCAAGTGCCCAGACTGCTGAGGGGATGGTTGGTTCGTGCCACTCCTGAGCCTGAAGACTGGAGTCTGACAGAAGCACAAGCCCAAGTGTACCAGGCTCCTGGGTGGTGCGGGCCAATCGGGTCATGGAGGACCTCACTAAAGTCCTGCAAGAATTGCAGGCCGAGCTCGCTGCCACTAGACAGGATTATGCGGTTTTGGCCACTCAGGTGCGCAGTTTGGCAGCGCAGACCTCTCCACTTCCAGGTGGTGCAGGCGCCCCTGGTCCCGTTCAGGTTCATGTATCCCCAGAACCTGTGGTGCCCTTAGCTCCCCCTGAACGATACTCTGGGGATCCACAAAGTTTCAGACTTTCCTCACCCAGTGCAAACTCCATTTCCTGACCAAGCCAACAGTGTTTCGAGCCATTCATGCAAGAACTGCGTTTGTTATTTCTTATTTGTCTGGTGATGCAGCGGCCTGGGCAAACCCTCTGGTGCAAAGGGATGATGGGATCCTCTATGATTGGGAGGAGTTCCAAATGGAGTTTGGTAAAATTTTTAACCGTAGGGCGGCAGCCATGTGCAAAGACCGTGAACTTTTAACTTTACGTCAAGGAAATAGGGCATTGATCACATATGTGACCCAGTTTAACCGCTTAGTGGCGGAAGCTGAGTGGCCACGTGAGAAGCAGATGTCTCTTTTCTATCAGGGGTTGAGAGATGAGCTAAAAGACCTCATTGCCCAAGTGGACCCACAGCCCAGGGATTGTTCCGCAATGGTGGACTTGGCCTCGCGGTTAGACCATCATCAGACCGAGCGTCGAGGGGACAAGAGACGTGGTGACACACGTCCTATTGCTCGCTTGGATCAGTCTCGTGTCCCACGTCCCACAGGTTCATTTGAACAATCAACCGGGGATGAACCGATGCAAATCGGCGCAACTAAGGGTCCTCTTACTAAGGAGGAGAAAGAGTGCCGCCGGAAAGAGGGACTCTGTTTATATTGCGGCACCATGGGGCATTTCGTGAAAGAATGTCCTACGAAACCAAAGTCTCAGGGAAACGCCTCGGCTCGGCAGTAGTGGTGGTAGGACAGTCGAGCCAGGTAATGGAAGTTACCCCTGTGGTCGGGTTAGTTAATTTTGCCCCGCATGTTACTCTGTCTGGAGTTTTGGGATTTTTGGGTCATGAGATCCCTGTAACCCTCCTCTTGGACTCAGGAGCCACGGGAAACTTTATCGATATTACCTATGCTCACAAACTGGGAATCCCGTTATGCCGAAAAGAGACCCCCGAGGTTGTGAGGGCAGTTGATGGGACTGCTTTGTGTTCTGGTCCTGTAACTAACAGCACTCAGACTCTGACGTTGTGTTGCCAACAAACTCATGTGGAGAAAATCCAGTTCGACCTTATCGCAGCACCTCAGTTCGGGCTAATTTTAGGTCTCCCTTGGTTCAGTAGGCATGATCCTCAAGTAGTCTGGTCTACAGGGCAGGTGTCCTTCACGTCTCCGAAATGCATAAAGCAATGTATTCCTATGACGCACGAATCACAGACTGGCCAGAATTCCGGTTTTAGTGTGGGAGCAATAGCTACAGAAGATGTCGATTTGAGTACCCTACCTTCTGAATATAAGGAGTATGCTGATGTATTCAGTAAACAGTCTGCCGAAACTTTGCCACCCCACAGGTCCTTTGATTGTCGAATTGACCTTGAACCCGGGGCGGTGTTACCGTGTAGTCGGGTGTATGCACTCACTGAGGCCGAGACAAGGCACCTGAAGGAGTACATAGACACCAATTTGCAAAGCGGCTTTATAAGACCTTCTAATTCTCCAGTTTCGTCTCCCCTCTTCTTCATACCGAAAAAGACCGGAGATCTGAGAACGTGTATAGATTATCGCGGAATTAATCGGATTACAGTCAAGAACAGATACCCATTACCATTAATCCCGGTGTTACTTGATCAGGTACGAAAGGCAACCATTTACACCAAACTGGATCTGCGTGGGGCTTATCACCTGGTACGAGTACGGGCTGGAGATGAGTGGAAGACCGCTTTCAGAACCAAATTCGGCCTGTATGAGTATCAGGTGATGCCCTTTGGTCTGTGTAATGCTCCCGCGGCCTTCCAGCACTTCCTCGATGAGGTATTGCGTGGTTACCTAGATGTATTTGCCATAATCTACATAGACGATATCTTGATTTATTCTACGAATCAACACAAGCATGTAAAACATGTCAAGGCAGTTCTCCAGCGACTAAGGGAACACCGCCTATTTGCCAAAATTTAAAAATGTGAATTTCATTGTACCACAGTTGAATTTTTGGGATATTTTCTGACGCCTCAAGGTGTACAAATGGACCAGCGCAAGGTACAGGCTGTGCTAGACTGGCCCGCCCCCACTACTGTCAGGGAGGTCCAAGCCTTTCTCGGATTCGCCAATTTTTATAGGCATTTTATTAAGGGCTTTTCTGAGTTGGTGACACCCATTACCAAACTACTTCAAAAAGGGAAATCCTTTCAGTGGGACAGTGCGGCTGAGCAGGGGTTCCAACGATTAAAGCAAGCCTTGACCACGGCACCTGTTTTACGGCATCCAGACTTGGCTCAGGCATTCATTGTGGAAACAGATGCTTCATCTTGCCATCGGAGCGGTACTCTCACAACAAGACCCACTGACCGGGTTGTTACATCCGGTAGCTTATTATTCTCGAAAACTATTGCCGGCTGAGACACACTATACTATTGCCGACTGTGAACTGTTGGCAATTAAAACTGCGTTTGAGGAGTGGCGGCATTATCTTCTGGGGGCACATCATACCATCACGGTAATTACCGATCATCGGAATCTGCAATTTATTAAGACTGCTAAGACTCTTAGTCCACGACAATTACGTTGGGCTTTGTTCTTTGCGGATTTCAATTTCCTCATCACTTATCGCCCTGGAAGTGACAATAAAAAGGCAGACATATTATCCCGTTATCCTGAGATGGAAACCAAAGTAACTACTGAACAGTCGCCCATAATACCAGTCACGCGCATCATAGGAGTAATAGGGAGGCCAAACATCTTTGAAGATGTCTTAAAGGCTATGACGGCCCAAGACTTGCAAGAATAGAGCACGAGGGGTTCCAAGCATTCGCTCATTGATGGCCTTCCATATTATAATAAGGCCTTGTATTTACCCACAGTGGTGCTCAGAAAGGAGGTGTTACAGTGGTGTCATGATGCAGTAACCGCTGGTCATCCGGACGTTGCCAAAACTCAGCAGAATATCGCACGGCACTACTGGTGGCCGACTCTCCACCGTGATGTGCGGGTATATGTCGCTGAATGTGACATATGTGGCAGACAAAAGGCAAGTCATCAGAGGCCAGCAGGCTTCTTACAACCTTTACCTACTCCCCCCACACCATGGCACACAGTTACCATGGACCTAATCGTGGACTTGCCGCCAGTTCAGGATTATACTTCCATTTTAGTGGTAGTCGACTCCTTAAGTAAAATGAGCCACTTCATTCCATGTAAGGGAGTGCCCACGGCAGGGGAAGTAGCGGAACTGTTTTTACAAAACATAGTACGATTACATGGATTACCAACACGAGTCATTACCGATCGTGGTCCGCAATTCACCTCGCGGTTCTGGCGGGCTTTTTGCCAGTTGATAGGAATGGATGTGAGTCTGTCATCTGGTTATCACCCAGAGACAGACGGACAGACGGAAAAGGTGAATCAAGGCTTAGAGCAGTATCTGCGTTGTTACACCACAAGTGCAGAGTCATCCTGGGTCCAGTACGTGTGGTTAGCAGAGATTGCCTACAATAACACGGTGCACATGTCAACAAAGTATACACCTTTTTATGGGGTATACGGTTATCATCCAAGGGTATTGCCCACGGCCGTCAACTCACCACAAGACAACCTACCCACTGTAATTGGACGACATGCCCATGCACAACAAGTCTGGTCAAAAATACAGCAAAATTTGGAAGTGGCCAAGAGTACTTATAAAATGTACGCTGACAAGAAGCGTAGAAAGGGACCCCAATACAAATGTGGCGATCGAGCTTGGCTCTCCACGCGAAACATTAAGTTACCGGGTCCTCGTAAGCTTCAACCACGGTACTTAGGGCCATTTAGTATAACCGCAATAATCAATCCAGTGGCAGTGAGGCTGAACCTACCCAGTCAAATGAAAATACACCCCATGTTCCATGTGTCATTATTGAAACCAGCTGATCCTTCCATCCGTACTACGCGACCCCCCCCATTCTAGTTGAAGGTTATCCGGAGTATGAGGTGAAGGCCATCCTGAATTCCCAACGAAAACGGGATGGGTTGTACTATCTGGTAGACTGGGTGGGGTATGGTCCGGAGGAGCGATCCTGGGAGCCTGAGAGTAATGTGCATGCTGCCAGGTTGATAAAGGAATTTCATCAAAATCACCCAACTAAACCGAAACCCAGATCCTTCTGTGCGGGGGGGAGTACTGTTAGGAGGCAAGACATGAATCCTTCCAGTATGGACCCAAAGGGGGACCAAAACTTAAAGACTCCAAGGTTAGCAGGGGCTAGCAACATTAGAAACAGACTACTTCCTCACAGGAGACTGTTTTGTCCCATTTGCAGGACAATGGCAGTAAAGATTTCATTACCCAGATCCCCCTGGGCACAGAACTACAAGACCAAGCCCAAGAGGGGCGGGACTTGCGCGCGCGTGCGCACAAAGAAAACCCAGGAACGGGGCTTGTGCTTAAGCTCCCAGCAGGAGAAGACGTGTTCGGAAGAGCTCCGAGGTCGGGGATCAGCACGAGGGGCCACGCCCCAACCAGCTCCCATTCTGGCCCCTTGCCAAGAAAAGTTAAGTAGCGCTCGCGCTGGGGGGACTCCAGAGATAAGGGGAGAACGTATGGTGAAGCCACCACGGAGGTCCAGGAAGACAGTTGGGGGCACGCGCAAGGGGGACTCCGCCCGCATTTACTGACCCCCTTGCCAAACAAAAGCTAAGTCACGATCGGGCATTGCACCGCGAACCTGGCATATTGCGCGTGTAACCCTGGGGAAATCCCGAACCCAGCGCAGTGCATGATGTTTGCATGGCAATAGCCACATGGGGAAATATTGTAGAGCAGAGTGCTCAAGCCGCTGCAAGCCATGTGCGGCCGACACCGCGCTTCTTTGGTTTATAGGCGGATCGACCCTCTGGCTTCATCAGTACAGTGCGGGGCCCCACGCGGCGACACCGCGTTGTTGGTTGACTGAATTAACCCGTGCACAAACTAACTACTAACTAAAAGTGCTCTGAACTGTAGCATACGCAATAGGGTGTGAATAGCCAATTGCATGCTCATGCTGGCCAGTGAAGTTCTGAGTGTGTGTGTGTGAAGTAACACACAAGGTTGTAACTCCATGCTCTCTTGCAGCAGTAATACGCTCCAGATTACGACCGGACCAGAGAGTACGCAGGCAGGAGGCCAGTACTCACCCCAGAGCTAAGTCTATTTCCATATTCTATGACTCACTGCTGTATATGTATACACTGTTTCTTTTGAATGTATATTGAATGTTTTATCCGATGTTCCCCTCCCTGTCCACTTCCCCTCACCTAACCCTCTCACCGGTTACCCTACAATTGAACCTATCCATCCATCGAGTCCCTAACTCTCTTTCCCCACTGGAGTCTCGGTAACTTGAATAAGGTCAGACTTGCAAGTGCCCAGACTGCTGAGGGGATGGTTGGTTCGTGCCACTCCTGAGCCTGAAGACTGGAGTCTGACAGGAGCACAAGCCCAAGTGTACCATGCTCCTGGGTGGTGCGGGCCAATCGGGTCATGGAGGACCTCACTAAAGTCCTGCAAGAATTGCAGGCCGAGCTCGCTGCCACTAGACAGGATTATGCGGTTTTGGCCACTCAGGTGCGCAGTTTGGCAGCGCAGACCTCTCCCCTTCCAGGTGGTGCAGGCGCCCCTAGTCCCGTTCAGGTTCACGTATCCCCAGAACCTGTGGTGCCCTTAGCTCCCCCTGAACGATACTCTGGGGATCCACAAAGTTTCAGACTTTCCTCACCCAGTGCAAACTCCATTTCCTGACCAAGCCAACAGTGTTTCGAGCCATTCATGCAAGAACTGCGTTTGTTATTTCTTATTTGTCTGGTGATGCAGCGGCCTGGGCAAACCCTCTGGTTTCAAAGGGATGATGGGATCCTCTATGATTGGGAGGAGTTCCAAATGGAGTTTGGTAACATTTTTAACCGTAGGGCGGCAGCCATGTGCAAAGACCGTGAACTTTTAACTTTACGTCAACGAAATAGGGAATTGATCACATATGTGACCCAGTTTAACCGCTTAGTGGCGGAAGCTGAGTGGCCACGTTAGAAGCAGATGTCTCTGTTCTATCAGGGGTTGAGAGATGAGCTAAAAGACCTCATTGCCCAAGTGGACCCACAGCCCAGGGATTGTTCCGCAATGGTGGACTTGGCCTTGCGGTTAGACCATCGTCAGACCGAGCGTCGAGGGGACAAGAGACGTGGTGACACACGTCCTATTGCTCGCTTGGATCAGTCTCGTGTCCCACGTCCCACAGGTTCATTTGAAAAATCAACCGGGGATGAACAGATGCAAATCGGCGCAACTAAGGGTCCTCTTACTAAGGAGGAGAAAGAGTGCCGCCGGAAAGAGGGACTCTGTTTATATTGCGGCACCATGGGGCATTTCGTGAAAGAATGTCCTACAAAACCAAAGTCTCAGGGAAACGCCTCGGCTCGGCAGTAGTGGGGGTAGGACAGTCGAGCAAGGTAATGGAAGTTACCCCTGTGGTCGGGTTAGTTAATTTTGCCCCGCATGTTACTCTGTCTGGAGTTTTGGGATTTTCGGGTCATGAGATCCCTGTAACCCTCCTCTTGGACTCAGGAGCCACGGAAAACTTTATCGATATTACCTATGCTCACAAACTGGGAATCCCGTTATGCCGAAAAGAGACCCCCGAGGTTGTGAGGGCAGTTGATGGGACTGCTTTGTGTTCTGGTCCTGTAACTAACAGCACTCAGACTCTGACGTTGTGTTGCCAACAAACTCATGTGGCGAAAATCCAGTTTGACCTTATCGCAGCACCTCAGTTCGGGCTAATTTTAGGTCTCCCTTGGTTCAGTAGGCATGATCCTCAAGTAGTCTGGTCAACAGGGCAGGTGTCCTTCACGTCTCCGAAATGCATAAAGCAATGTATTCCTATGACGCACGAATCACAGACTGGCCAGAATTCCGGTTTTAGTGTGGGAGCAATAGCTACAGAAGATGTTGATTTGAGTACCCTACCTTCTGAATATAAGGAGTATGCTGATGTATTCAGTAAACAGTCTGCCGAAACTTTGCCACCCCACAGGTCCTTTGATTGTCGAATTGACCTTGAACCCGGGGCGGTGTTACCGTGTAGTCGGGTGTATGCACTCACTGAGGCCGAGACAAGGCACCTGAAGGAGTACATAGACACCAATTTGCAAAGCGGTTTTATAAGACCTTCTAATTCTCCAGTTTCGTCTCCCCTCTTCTTCATACCGAAAAAGACCAGAGATCTGAGAACGTGTATAGATTATCGCAGAATTAATCGGATTACAGTCAAGAACAGATACCCATTACCATTAATCCCGGTGTTACTTGATCAGGTACGAAAGGCAACCATTTACACCAAACTGGATCTGCGTGGGGCTTATCACCTGGTACGAGTACGGGCTGGAGATGAGTGGAAGACCGCTTTCAGAACCAAATTCGGCCTGTATGAGTATCAGGTGATGCCCTTTGGTCTGTGTAATGCTCCCGCGGTCTTCCAGCACTTCCTCGATGAGGTATTGCGTGGTTACCTAGATGTATTTGCCATAATCTACATAGACGATATCTTGATTTATTCTACGAATCAACACAAGCATGTAAAACATGTCAAGGCAGTTCTCCAGCGACTAAGGGAACACCGCCTATTTGCCAAAATTTAAAAATGTGAATTTCATTGTACCACAGTTGAAGTTTTGGGATATTTTCTGACGCCTCAAGGTGTACAAATGGACCAGCGCAAGGTACAGGCTGTGCTAGACTGGCCCGCCCCCACTACTGTCAGGGAGGTCCAAGCCTTTCTCGGATTCGCCAATTTTTATAGGCGTTTTATTAAGGGCTTTTCTGAGTTGGTGACACCCATTACCAATCTACTTCAAAAAGGGAAATCCTTTCAGTGGGACAGTGCGGCTGAGCAGGGGTTCCAACGATTAAAGTAAGCCTTTACCACGGCACCTGTTTTACGGCATCCAGACTTGGCTCAGGCATTCATTGTGGAAACAGATGCTTCCTCTTGCCATCGGAGCGGTACTCTCACAACAAGACCCACTGACCAGGTTGTTACATCCGGTAGCTTATTATTCTCGAAAACTATTGCCGGCTGAGACACACTATACTATTGCCGACTGTGAACTGTTGGCAATTAAAACTGCGTTTGAGGAGTGGCGGCATTATCTTCTGGGGGCACATCATACCATCACGGTAATTACCGATCATCGGAATCTGCAATTTATTAAGACTGCTAAGACTCTTAGTCCACGACAATTACGTTGGGCTTTGTTCTTTGCGGATTTCGATTTCCTCATCACTTATCGCCCTGGAAGTGACAATAAAAAGGCAGACATATTATGCCGTTATCCTGAGACGGAAACCAAAATAACTACTGAACAGTCGCCCATAATACCAGTCACGCGCATCATAGGAGTAATAGGGAGGCCAAACATCTTTGAAGATGTCTTAAAGGCTATGACGGCCCGAGACTTGCAAGAATGGAGCACGAGGGGTTCCAAGCATTCGCTCATTGATGGCCTTCCATATTATAATAAGGCCTTGTATTTACCCACAGTGGCGCTCAGAAAGGAGGTGTTACAGTGGTGTCATGATGCAGTAACCGCTGGTCATCCGGACGTTGCCAAAACTCAGCAGAATATCGCACGGCACTACTGGTGGCCGACTTTCCACCGTGATGTGCGGGTATATGTCGCTGAATGTGACATATGTGGCAGACAAAAGGCAAGTCATCAGAGGCCAGCAGGCTTCTTACAACCTTTACCTACTCCCCCCACACCATGGCACACAGTTACCATGGACCTAATCGTGGACTTGCCGCCAGTTCAGGATTATACTTCCATTTTAGTGGTAGTCGACTCCATAAGTAAAATGAGCCACTTCATTCCATGTAAGGGAGTGCCCACGGCAGGGGAAGTAGCGGAACTGTTTTTACAAAACATAGTACGATTACATGGATTACCAACACGAGTCATTACCGATCGTGGTCCGCAATTCACCTAGCGGTTCTGGCGGGCTTTTTTCCAGTTGATAGGAATGGATGTGAGTCTGTCATCTGGTTATCACCCAGAGACAGACGGACAGACGGAAAAGGTGAATCAAGGCTTAGAGCAGTATCTGCGTTGTTACACCACAAGTGCAGAGTCATCCTGGGTCCAGTACGTGTGGTTAGCAGAGATTGCCTACAATAACACGGTGCACATGTCAACAAAGTATACACCTTTTTATGGGGTATACGGTTATCATCCAAGGGTATTGCCCACGGCCGTCAACTCACCACAAGACAACCTACCCACTGTAATTGGACGACATGCCCATGCACAACAAGTCTGGTCAAAAATACAGCAAAATTTGGAAGTGGCCAAGAGTACTTATAAAATGTACGCTGACAAGAAGCGTAGAAAGGGACCCCAATACAAATGTGGCGATCGAGTCTGGCTTTCCACGCGAAACATTAAGTTACCGGGTCCTCGTAAGCTTCAACCACGGTACTTAGGGCCATTAAGTATAACCGCAATAATCAATCCAGTGGCAGTGAGGCTGAACCTACCCAGTCAAATGAAAATGCACCCCACGTTCCATGTGTCATTATTGAAACCAGCTGATCCTTCCATCCGTATTACGCGACCCCCCCCATTCTAGTTGAAGGTTATCCGGAGTATGAGGTGAAGGCCATCCTGAATTCCCAACGAAAACGGGATGGGTTGTACTATCTGGTAGACTGGGTGGGGTATAGTCCGGAGGAGCGATCCTGGGAGCCTGAGAGTAATGTGCATGCTGCCAGGTTGATAAAGGAATTTCATCAAAATCACCCAACTAAACCGAAACCCAGATCCTTCTGTGCGGGGGGAGTACTGTTAGGAGGCAAGACATGAATCCTTCCAGCATGGACCCAAAGGGGGACCAAAACTTAGGTTAGCAGGGGCTAGCAACATTAGAAACAGACTACTTCCTCACAGGAGACTGTTTTGTCCCATTTGCAGGAGAATGGCAGTAAAGACTTCATTACCCAGATCCCCCGGGGCACAGAACTACAAGACCAAGCCCAAGAGGGGCGGGACTTGCGCGCGCGTGCGCACAAAGAAAACCCAGGAACGGGGCTTGTGCTTAAGCTCCCGGCAGGAGAAGATGTGTTCGGAAGAGCTCCGAGGTGGGGGATCAGCACGAGGGGCCACGCCCGAACCAGTTCCCATTCTGGCCCCTCGCCAAGAAAAGCTAAGTAGCACTCGCGCTGGGGGGACTCCAGAGATAAGGGGAGAACGTATGGTGAAGCCACCACGGAGGTCCAGGAAGGCAGTTGGGGGCACACGCAAGGGGGACTCCGCCCGCATTTACTGACCCCCTTGCCAAACAAAAGCTAAGTCACGATCGGGCATTGCACCGCGAACCTGGCATATCGCGCGTGTAACCCTGGGGAAATCCCGAACCCAGCGCAGTGCATGATGTTTGCATGGCAATAGCCACGTGGGGAAATATTGTAGAGCAGAGTGCTCAAGCCGCTGCAAGCCACGTGCGGCCGACACCACGCTTCCTTGGTTTATAGGCGGATCGACCCTGTGGCTTCATCAGTACAGTGCGGGGCCCCACGCGGCGACACCGCGTTGTTGGTTGACTGAATTAACCCGCGCACAAACTAACTACTAACTAAAAGTGCTCTGAACTGTAGCATACGCAATAGGGTGTGAATAACCAATTGCATGCTCATGCTGGCCAGTGAAGCTCTGAGTGTGTGTGTGTGTGTGTGAAGTAACACACAAGGTTGTAACTCCATGCTCTCTTGCAGCGGTAATACGCTCCAGATTATGACCGGACCAGAGAGTACGCAGGCAGGAGGCCAGTACTCACCCCAGAGCTAAGTCTATTTCCATCTTCTATGACTCACTGCTGTATATGTATACACTGTTTCTTGTGAATGTATATTGAATGTTTTATCCAATGTTCCTCTCCCTGTCCACTTCCCCTCACCTAACCCTCTCACCGGTTACCCTACAATTGAACCTATCCAACCATCGAGTCCCTAACCCTCTTTCCCCGCTGGAGTCTCGGTAACTTGAATATGGTCATACTTGCAAGTGCCCAGACTGCTGAGGGGATGGTTGGTTTGTGCCACTCCTGAGCCTGAAGACTGGAGTCTGACAGTATCGATGAATCCGAGATCCATCGAATCGCATCTTTGGTACAAATTCGTACTTCCTCAGGTGCCGATCTACGACACGGAAGGAACCGTTTCTGCACATACATACTGTCGTCTTCATCATCCTCATCCCGCAATTTCTCAAAGTCCCTCCTATACTCAAACAATCTCTCAACATGACCATGTACTTTCTCCTCTGTATCCCTCGAAAGTGCTAAAGTATTTAGATCCCTCACCCCTTGTGGGAGATCCGAATTATGTAATCTACCCCACATAACACATAAATGAGTCCCCAAACCTTCGATAAAAACATTTTTCTTGGGAAAATTGTCCATATTTGATAATGTGGAAAAAACGTTGACTTGATCACCTTTCTCCATACAGTGCTTAGCCCATGCAAATAATTCCTGTTTCTTGTCTGCGGAAACAGTATTTCGAGTGACAATCTTTGACCCCGCACCCCGATCAACTTCAGTCAATACAGAACAACTCGGGAGCAGAGTTGTGGGCAAATTCAATGAGGGTGCAACTATCGGCGCAAGAGGAAGGGGTGGCGGGTTAGGTGGAGGAACAACAACTAGAGGAATAGGAACAATGGGTTGTACAGGGGGAACAGGAATAACAGCAGGAACAACAGCAGGAATGGGCAGAGCACCCGGGAGAGGATCATACAGAGGTGGCGCAGAGGCACCAGGCCTGCGTTTGTTTAACAATTTTTCAATAAATTCTTCAGGAACATGGAAGTCTTTAGAGGGATACATTTTCTGGATACCGAGTGAGAAAGCCCTTTCCATATTTTTAACTGACTCTGAATATTTTTCCTTATCATATAACGACGCCTTTTCGGCATTTGTTTTATGACGGCGTGCATGTTTATCCCTACTTTTAAGCTGCTGCAACGCTTCTTTTTTCCAATTCTGCAAAACATCAAATGCTGCAGGTCTGGCCTTCTTTTTTAGCAAGACCAATTCTAGGTATTCAATACGGGGGATCTCGAAACTACCATTGATTGGCCACTGAAATTCGGAGGCATGTCTGGTTTGTCTGTGCCAAATATCATTAAATACTATACTTCCAATGCCATACTTACAGTACATAGTAGATGCCGGCGACCCCTCCTGTGGGGCCGGGCGGCTAAATTTCAAAGATTGACGATCGCTGCGGAACAGAGCCCTAAAGCAGCTAGACAATTTCCCAGGCATTTCACAAAAAATTGGTATTACCTGGTCAGTAATTGTGTCTGTAGATACAATACGCCAAATTCAAATTGTCAGGGTTAAATTAAGAGCCGGGTCACAACTGCACCTGACCAAACCTAAGGTGGACCGTACAGTTTACCAAAGAACTTACCTAACAAATTTTACCTTGTGTTTGGTGGTTTCGACAAATCTGCCCACCTCAAAAATGGACCCTCGTCAAGATGCCGTGTCAGACCACACGACTATCGTCCAAGGATCAGATCGTGCAGCGCTGCCGAGGTATCGCGTCTCGTTCGGTCGGGCCCGCAGTATCACACCGTCCGATCCCGGTTCGATAGTCTGCGTCAACCTTCAATGATCCGGCATCAATCTTGAGGGTCCCTATTCGGGCGCCAACTGTGAAAACATAAAAATAATATGAGGCCAGGAAGCCCAAAAAGAAACACACCAACACAGGTTACAAAGTACATACAAGTGCTTTATTTAAAAGCTACAACAGTTACCAAAGTAAATTGACAAACGGATAGCTATTCGGCTCTCAGAGTAACATAACGAACTTCAACGAGAGTTCACTGCGTTAGTGAGAGAGACCGTACATTGGAATACTTGGGTCTTTTATACCCTTTATCCAGCCCTTGGCCAACCCTCTCGCGGGTTAACCATTCTAGGAGTCGGGCCTATGGGTTCCTTGCCAGGTCAATCCTATAATATATGCATTCTGATTAGTTTCGCTGATATAGTTGTACATTTACACATAGGTCAACAGTAGGACAAGGTCTCAGTTCGCGACCCCGACAAGTGACCTGCAGGCATATTAATTATTTGTGTGTACGGAGGTCACAACAGCCAGAATCTTACTCAGAATGTTATTCGGCCTCCATTTTGATGTTCAGGGTGACTTCCATATAACAAGAGAACCTAAAATGGAGGCTTAATCCAAGATGGCGACATACATTACTTTCTCTGAGGTCAAGTCCTTGCCGTGGAGTTTGTTCGCATATGATGTTTAGACAACTTGGCTTAGGCCAATACACATACAATTGTTGCGATAGGAGGCATAACATTGTTTCAATTCCGACATTTCGTCAGGTCACCCTGCTCCTCTCTCTCCATATCACCCTGGACCTTTCCCCCTCTCACCCTGCACCTCTCTCTCCACATCAACTTGGACCTTTCCTCCTCTCACCCTGCACCTCTCTCTACACATCACACTTGACATTTCTTCAGGTCACCCTGGACCCCTCTCTCCACATCACCCTGGACCTTTCCTCCTGACACCGTTGCACCTCTCAATCCACATCACCAAGGAGCTTTCCTCCTCTCACCCTGCACCTGTCTCCACATCACCCTGGACCTTTCCTCAGGTCACCCGGCACATCTCGCTCCATATCACCCTGGACCTTTCCTCCTGTCACCCTGCACCTCTCTCTCCACATCACCCTAGACCTTTCTGCCTGTCACCATGCACCTCTCTCTCCACATCACCCTGCACATTTCCTCTTTCATGCTGCAATCCTCTCTCCACATCAGCCTGGACGTTTCCTCCTGCCACCCTGCACCTCTCTCTCCACATCACCCTGGACCTTTCTTCCTGTCACCCAACACCGCTCATACCCTCTCACCAACCTTCACCACTCTATCTGCCATCATCGTGCAAGCCATTATCCACCATCAGGCAAAACTGCATCCATCACCTTGCACCTCTACACCCCATGCCCCACCTATACCTCTCTACACTCACTTCTGCCCTCTACATCCTTCACGCTGCACCTCTGCACCATCCTCACTAACTCCTCTATCCCTCCACTCATACTCAATGTATCACTCCACCTTCCACCCTGCACTTCTACACCATCCTCACTAACCCCTCTATCCCTCCACTCACATGCCATGCCCCCTTCCACCCTGCACCTCTACACCATCCTCTACTAACCCCTCTATCCCCCCAATCACACGTCATGCCCCTCCACCCATGCACCTCTACACCATCCTCACTAACCCCTATATCCCTCCACTCACACGCCATGCCCCCCTCCACCCTGCACCTCCACGCCATCCTCAATAACCCCTCTATCCCTTCACTCTAACGCCATGCCCCCCTCCACCCTGCAGCTCTACTCCATCCTCACTAACCCCTCTATCCCTCCACTCACACGCCATGCCCCCCTCCACCCTGCACCTCTACACCATCCTCACTAACCCCTATATCCCTCCACTCACACGGCATGCTCCCTCCACCCTGCACCTCTACACCATCCTCACTAACCCCTCTATCCCTTAACTCGCACGCCATGCCCCCCTCCACCCTGCACCTCTACACCATCCTCACTAACCCCTCTATCCCTCCACTCACACGCCATGCCCCCCTCCACCCTGCACTTCTACACCATCCTCACTAACCCCTCTATCCCTTAACTCACACGCCATGCCCCTCTCCACCCTGCACCTCTACACCATCCTCACTAACCCCAATATCCCTCCACTCACACGCCAGGCCCCCGTCCACACTGCAGTTCTACTCCATCCTCACTAACCCCTCTATCCCTCCACTCACACGCCATGCCCACTCCACCCTGCAGCTCTACTCCATCCTCACTAACCCCTCTATCCCTCCACTCACACGCCATGCCCCCCTCCACCCTGCAGCTCTACTCCATCCTCACTAACCCCTCTATCCCTTAACTCACACGCCATGCCCCCCTCCACCCTGCACCTCTACACCATCCTCAGTAACCCCTCTATCACTTCACTGACACGCCATGCCCCCCTCCACCCTGCACCTCTCACCATCCTCACTAACTCCTCTATCCCTCCTCTCACACACCATGCCCCCTCCACCCTGCACCTCTACACCATCCTCACTAACCCATATATCCCTCCACGCACACACCATGCCCCCCTCCACCCTGCACCTCTACACCATGCTCACTATCTTCTCTATCCCTCCACTCACACGCCATGCCCCCCTCCACCACCCAGCACCTCTTCACCATCCTCACTAACCCATCTATCGCTCGACTCACACGACATGCCCCTCCACCCTGCACCTCTACACCATCCTTACCAACCCCCTATCCCTCCACTCACATGCCATGCCCCCCTCCACCCTCCACCGTGCACCTCTACACCATCCTCACTAACACCTATATCCCTCTACACACAAGTCATGCCTCCCTCCACCCTGCACCTCTACACCATCCTCACGAACACCTCTACCCTTTCACTCACACGCCATGCCCCCCTCCACCCTGCACCTCTACACCATCCTCATTAACTCCTCTATCCCTTCACTACACGCCATTCCACCCTTCACCCTGCACCTGTACACCATCCTCACTAACTCCTCTATCCCTTCACTCACACGCCATGCCCCCCTCCACCCTGCACTTCTACACAATCCTCATTAACTCCTCTATCCCTTCACTACATGCCATTTCCCCCTCCACCGTGCACCTCTACACCATCCTCACTAACCCCTCTATCCCTCCACTCACACAACATGCTCCTCCAACCTGCACCTCTGCACCATCCTCACTAACCCCTCTATCCCTCCACTCACACGCCATGCCCCCTCCACCCTGCACCTCTACACCTTCCTCTACTAACCCCTCTATCCCTTCACTCACACGCCATGCCCCCTCCACCCTGCACCTCTACACCATCCTCACTAACCCCTCTATCCCTCCACTCACACTCAAGGTATCAATCCACCTTCCATCCTGCACCTCTACGCCATCCTCACTAACCCCTATATCCCTCCACTCAGAAGCCATGCCCCCCTCCACCCTGCACCTCTACACCATCCTCACTATCTTCTTTATCCCTCCACTCACACGCCATGCCCCCCTCCACCCTGCACCTCTACATCATCCTCACTAACCCCTCTAAACCCCAATCACACGTCATGCTCTCCACCCTGCACCTCTACACCATCCTCACTAACCCCTCTATCCCTCCACTCACACGCCATGCCCCCCTCCACCCTGCACCTCTACACCATCCTCTACTAACCCCTCTATCCCTTCACTCACACACCATGCCCCTTCCACCCTGCACCTCTACACCATCCTCACTAATCCCTCTATCCCTCCACTCACACTCAATGTATCACTCCACCTTCCACCCTGCACCTCTACGCCACCCTCACTAACCCCTATATCCCTCCACTCACAAGCCATGCCCCCTCCACCCTGCACCTCTACACCATCCTCACTATCTTCTTTATCCCTCCACTCACACGCCATGCCCCCCTCCACCCTGCACCTCTGCACCATCCTCACTAACCCCTCTAACCCCCAATCACACGTCATGCCCCTCCACCCTGCACCTCTACACCATCCTCACTAACCCCTCTAACCCCCAATCACACATCTTGCCCCTCCGCCCTGCACCTCTACACCATCCTCTCTATCTATCTATCTATCTATCTATCTATCTATCTATCTATCTATCTATCTATCTATCTATCTATCTATCTATCTGTGTTCTTGTATTGCGCCACTAACCCTGAGGCCTCAGGGCGCACAAAAGAGAAAAAGAAACAGACAACAAAGAACATGGAAAGTGACGGGACAACAAAGATGATGAGAACAAGCCAGACTCTACCAGAGACACGGAGTCAAGGGGTGTTATAGGTCAGATACAGGGAACGTAGTGTCAGTTGTAAAGTGAGAGGAGGCCTTACCCAAGGGCTAGATCAAACAAGAAAGTTTTCAGTTGTTTTTTGAAAACGGCCACTGAGCTGATATTAGCCAGCTGTTTTGGCATGGAGTTCCATAGGGTGGGAGCCCAGGAATTGAAACTGGCTCCTCCAAACCCCTTTAGCACGGACAAAGGTTGGAACAGAGAGATATTGCCGTTAGATCGTAGCAAGCGATCAACAGGTTTCTTTTTTATCCTGGTCTTGAGGTATGAAGGGGCCTTACCGTGCATGCATTTATGCACGATGGACAGCCCCTTGTGAAGCAAACCTTGTTGAACAGACAGCCAATGCAGGCTACGTCTTGCTTCCGAGACATGAGTGTAACGCCCAAGTCCAAGCACGGCTCGTACTGCGCTGTTCTGGATCACCTGTAATGTTCTAAGATTTGCCTGGGATGTACCAATCAGGAGGCTGTTACAGTAATCCAGTTTGCAGTTCACGATTGCGGCTGCTATCAGTGCAAGATTTTCTCTTGACAGATAAGGATGAATCTACCATAGAAGTTAGATGTAGAAGTGACAAGAGGATTTAGAAGTAGTTGGTCTGCCGAGTAAAAGACAATTGAGGGTCAAAGTATACCCCAAGAGCTTTTACGTTTTTGGATACATGAATAACGTGCTGACCAATCAAAAAGTTATCATATTTCACATCCAGTTTCTTTAGTCGCTGTTGGGTGCCCACAAGGAGCAACTCGGTTTTGGCGTTGTTAAGGGCCAGCGAGTTCAGAGCCATCCACTTCTGAATTTCCCTAAAGATGTAATTAATACACTCGAGATCTTTTTGATACTCGCCTGTAAGTTTGATGACTATGTGTGTCGTCGGCAAAATTGGCAAAATATATGCCCATAGCCGACAAGAGAGCACAGAGAAGGTGTGAGTATATGTTAAAAAAAAGGGGCAATAAGCATGACCCCTGAAGGACACCACATAGTAGAATAGAAGCAATGGAGAAGGCATTGTCTTTGGTTACTCTTATATTTCATGGGCCTAGAAAAGATTTAAACCAGGTTGTTGCTTCTTTGGAACATTTGCCAACCGATGTTAACCTGTCCGCCAGGAGTTGGTGATCAACAAGATCAAATGCGGCGGACAGGTCCAGAAGCAGCAGCAAGGCTGTGCTGCCCTCATCGACAATGCCAGCAATGTGGGATTTTAAGTCCAGCAATGCCGTCTGGGTCACTAACCCCTCTAACCCCCAATCACACGTCATGCCAATCCACCCTGCACCTCTACACCATCCTCAATAACATCTCTAACCCCCAATCACACGTCATGCCCCTCCACCCTGCACCTCTACAGCATCCTCACTAACCCCTCTATCCCTCCAGTCACACACCATGCCCCCCTCCACCGTGCACCTCTACACCATCCTCACTAACCCCTCTATCCCTTCACTCACACACCACGCCCCTCTCCACCCTGCACCTCTACACCATCCTCACTAACTCATCTATCCCTCCACTCACACGCCATGCCCCCTCCACCCTGCACCTCTACACCATCCTCACTAACCCCTCTAGCCCTCGACTCACATGCCATGCCCCCCTCAACCCTGCACCATGAACCTCTACACCATCCTCACTAACCCCTATATCCCTCCACTCACACGCCATGCCCCCCTCCACCACCCACCACCTCTACACCATCCTCACTAACCCCTCTATCCCTTCACTCTAACGCCATGCCCCCCTCCACCCTGCACCTCTACACCATCCTCACTAACCCTCCTAACCCTCGACTCACACGCCATGTCCCCCTCCATGCTGCACTTCTACACCATCCTCACTAACCCCTCTATCCCTCCACTCACACGACATGCTCCTCCAACCTGCACCTCGACACCATCCTCACTAACCCTCTATCCTTCCACTCACACACCATGACCCACTCCACCCTGCACCTCTACACCATCCTCTAGTAACCCCTCTATCCCTTCACTCACACGCCATGCCCCCTCCACCCTGCACCTCTACACCATCCTCGCTAACCCCTCTATCCCTCCACTCATACTCAATGTATCACTCCACCTTCCACCCTGCACCTCAATGCCATCCTCAGTAACTCCTATATCCCTCCACTCACACGTCATGCGCCTCTCCACCCAGCACCTCTAAACCATCCTCACTAACCCCTATATCCCTCCACTCACATGCCATGCCCCTCCAACCTGCACCTCTACACCATCCTCACTAACCCCTCTATCATCCCGCTTACACGCCATGCCCCCCTCCACCCTGCACCTCTACACCATCCTCACTAACCCCTATATCCCTCCACTCACACGCCATGCCCCTCCACCCTGCACCTCTACACCATCCTCACTAACCCCTCTAACCCCCAATCACACGACATGCCCCTCCACCCTGCACCTCTACAGCATCCTCACTAACCCCTCTATCCCTCCAGTCACACACCATGCCCCCTCCACCGTGCGCCTCTATACCATCTTCACTAACCCCTCTATCCCTTCACTCACACACCACGCCCCTCTCCACCCTGCACCTCTATACCATCCTCACTAACTCCTCTATCCCTCCACTCACACGCCATGCCCCCCTCCACACTGCACCTCTACACCATCCTCACTAAACCCTCTAACCCTCGACTCACACACCATGCCCCCCTCCACCCTGCACCATGAACCTCTACACCATCCTCACTAACCCCTATATCCCTCCACTCACATGCCATGCCCCCCTCCACCACCCAGCACCTTTACACCATCCTCACTAACCCCTCTATCCCTTAAATCACACTCCATGCCCCCCTCCACCCTGCATCTCTACTCCATCCTCACTAACCCCTCTATCCCTCCACTCACGCGCCATGCCCCCCTCCACCCTGCATCTCTACACCATCCTCAGTAACCCCTCTATCCCTCCACTCACACGACATGCTCCTCCAACATGCACCTCGACACCATCCTCACTAACCCTCTATCCTTCCACTCACACACCATGCCCCTCTCCACCCTGCACCTCTACACTATCCTCTAGTAACCCCTCTATCCCTTCACTCACACGCCATGCCCCCTCCACCCTGCACCTCTACACCATCCTCGCTAACCCCTCTATCCCTCCACTCATACTCAATGTATCACTCCACCTTCCACCCTGCACCTCAATGCCATCCTCACTAACTCCTCTATCCCTCCACTCACACGTCATGCGCCTCTCCACCCAGCACCTCCAAACCATCCTCACTAACCCCTATATCCCTCCACTCACATGCCATGCCCCTCCAACCTGCACCTCTACACCATCCTCACTAACCCCTCTATCATCCCGCCTACACGCCATGCCCCCCTCCACCCTGCACCCTGCACCTCTACACCATCCTCACTAACCCCTTTATCCCTCCGCTCACACGCCATGCCCCTCCACCCTGCACCTCTACACCATCCTCACTAACCCCTCTAACCCCCAATCACACGTCATGCCCCTCCACCCTGCACCTCTACAGCATCCTCACTAACCCCTCTATCCCTCCAGTCACACACCATGCCCCCTCCACCGTGCACCTCTACACCATCCTCACTAACCCCTCTATCCCTTCACTCACACACCACGCCCCTCTCCACCCTGCACCTCTATACCATCCTCACTAACTCCTCTATCCCTCCACTCACACGCCATGCCCCCCTCCACACTGCACCTCTACATCATCCTCACTAAACCCTCTAACCCTCGACTCACACGCCATGCCCCCCTCCACCCTGCACCATGAACCTCTACACCATCCTCACTAACCCCTATATCCCTCCACTCACACGCCATGCCCCCCTCCACCACCCAGCACCTCTACACCATCCTCACTAACCCCTCTATCCCTTAACTCACACTCCATGCCCCCCTCCACCCTGCACCTCTACTCCATCCTCACTAACCCCTCTATCCCTCCACTCACACGCCATGCCCCCCTCCACCCTGCGTCTCTACACCATCCTCAGTAACCCCTCTATCCCTCCACTCACACGACATGCTCCTCCAACCTGCACCTCGACACCATCCTCACTAACCCTCTATCCTTCCACTCACACACCATGCCACTCTCCACCCTGCACCTCTACACCATCCTCTAGTAACCCCTCTATCCCTTCACTCACACGCCATGCCCCCTCCACCCTGCACCTCTACACCATCCTCGCTAACCCCTCTATCCCTCCACTCATACTCAATGTATCACTCCACCTTCCACCCTGCACCTCAATGCCATCCTCACTAACTCCTCTATCCCTCCACTCACACGTCATGCGCCTCTCCACCCAGCACCTCCAAACCATCCTCACTAACCCCTATATCCCTCCACTCACATGCCATGCCATTCCAACCTGCACCTCTACACCATCCTCACTAACCCTTCTATCATCCCGCTTACACGCCATGCCCCCCTCCACCCTGCACCCTGCACCTCTACACCATCCTCACTAACCCCTATATCCCTCCACTCACACGCCATGCCCCTCCACCCTGCACCTCTACACCATCCTCACTAACCCCTCTAACCCCCAATCACACGTCATGCCCCTCCACCCTGCACCTCTACAGCATCCTCACTAACCCCTCTATCCCTTCACTCACACACCACGCCCCTCTCCACCCTGCACCTCTATACCATCCTCACTAACTCCTCTATCCCTCCACTCACACGCCATGCCCCCCTCCACACTGCACCTCTACACCATCCTCACTAAACCCTCTAACCCTCGACTCACACACCATGCCCCCCTCCACCCTGCACCATGAACCTCTACACCATCCTCACTAACCCCTATATCCCTCCACTCACATGCCATGCCCCCCTCCACCACCCAGCACCTTTACACCATCCTCACTAACCCCTCTATCCCTTAACTCACACTCCATGCCCCCCTCCACCCTGCACCTCTACTCCATCCTCACTAACCCCTCTATCCCTCCACTCACGCGCCATGCCCCCCTCCACCCTGCGTCTCTACACCATCCTCAGTAACCCCTCTATCCCTCCACTCACACGACATGCTCCTCCAACATGCACCTCGACACCATCCTCACTAACCCTCTATCCTTCCACTCACACACCATGCCCCTCTCCACCCTGCACCTCTACACCATCCTCTAGTAACCCCTCTATCCCTTCACTCACATGCCATGCCCCCTCCACCCTGCACCTCTACACCATCCTCGCTAACCCCTCTATCCCTCCACTCATACTCAATGTATCACTCCACCTTCCACCCTGCACCTCAATGCCATCCTCACTAACTCCTCTATCCCTCCACTCACACGTCATGCGCCTCTCCACCCAGCACCTCCAAACCATCCTCACTAACCCCTATATCCCTCCACTCACATGCCATGCCCCTCCAACCTGCACCTCTACACCATCCTCACTAACCCCTCTATCATCCCGCTTACACGCCATGCCCCCCTCCACCCTGCACCCTGCACCTCTACACCATCCTCACTAACCCCTTTATCCCTCCGCTCACACGCCATGCCCCTCCACCCTGCACCTCTACACCATCCTCACTAACCCCTCTAACCCCCAATCACACGTCATGCCCCTCCACCCTGCACCTCTACAGCATCCTCACTAACCCCTCTATCCCTCCAGTCACACACCATGCCCCCTCCACCGTGCACCTCTACACCATCCTCACTAACCCCTCTATCCCTTCACTCACACACCACGCCCCTCTCCACCCTGCACCTCTATACCATCCTCACTAACTCCTCTATCCCTCCACTCACACGCCATGCCCCCCTCCACACTGCACCTCTACACCATCCTCACTAAACCCTCTAACCCTCGACTCACACGCCATGCCCCCCTCCACCCTGCACCATGAACCTCTACACCATCCTCACTAACCCCTATATCCCTCCACTCACACGCCATGCCCCCCTCCACCACCCAGCACCTCTACACCATCCTCACTAACCCCTCTATCCCTTAACTCACACTCCATGCCCCCCTCCACCCTGCACCTCTACTCCATCCTCACTAACCCCTCTATCCCTCCACTCACACGCCATGCCCCCCTCCACCCTGCGTCTCTACACCATCCTCAGTAACCCCTCTATCCCTCCACTCACACGACATGCTCCTCCAACCTGCACCTCGACACCATCCTCACTAACCCTCTATCCTTCCACTCACACACCATGCCACTCTCCACCCTGCACCTCTACACCATCCTCTAGTAACCCCTCTATCCCTTCACTCACACGCCATGCCCCCTCCACCCTGCACCTCTACACCATCCTCGCTAACCCCTCTATCACTCCACTCATACTCAATGTATCACTCCACCTTCCACCCTGCACCTCAATGCCATCCTCACTAACTCCTCTATCCCTCCACTCACACGTCATGCGCCTCTCCACCCAGCACCTCCAAACCATCCTCACTAACCCCTATATCCCTCCACTCACATGCCATGCCATTCCAACCTGCACCTCTACACCATCCTCACTAACCCTTCTATCATCCCGCTTACACGCCATGCCCCCCTCCACCCTGCACCCTGCACCTCTACACCATCCTCACTAACCCCTATATCCCTCCACTCACACGCCATGCCCCTCCACCCTGCACCTCTACACCATCCTCACTAACCCCTCTAACCCCCAATCACACGTCATGCCCCTCCACCCTGCACCTCTACAGCATCCTCACTAACCCCTCTATCCGTCCAGTCACACACCATGCCCCCTCCACCGTGCACCTCTACACCATCCTCACTAACCCCTCTATCCCTTCACTCACACACCACGCCCCTCTCCATCCTGCACCTCTATACCATCCTCACTAACTCCTCTATCCCTCCACTCACACACCATGCCCCCCTCCACACTGCACCTCTACACCATCATCACTAAACCCTCTAACCCTCGACTCACACGCCATGCCCCCCTCCACCCTGCACCATCCTCACTAACCCCTATATCCCTCCACTCACACGCCATGCCTCCCTCCACCACCCAGCACCTCTACACCATCCTCACTAACCCCTCTATCCCTTAACTCACACTCCATGCCCCCCTCCACCCTGCACCTCTACTCCATCCTCACTAACCCCTCTATCCCTCCACTCACACGCCATGCCCCCCTCCACCCTGCGTCTCTACACCATCCTCAGTAACCCCTCTATCCCTTCACTCACACGCCATGCCCCCCTCAACCCTGCGCCTCTACACCATCCTCACTGACCCCTCTATCTCTTCACTCTCACGACATGCCCCCCTCCACCCTGCACCTCTACACCATCTTCAGTAACCCCTCTATCCCTTCACTCACACGCCATGCCCCCCTCAACCTTGCACCTCTACACCATCCTAACTAACCCATATATCCCTTCACTGACACGCCATGCACCCCTCCACCCTGCACCTCTACACCATCCTCACTAACTTCTCTAACCCTCCAATCTAACGCCATGCCCGCCTCGACCCTACACTTTCACTCTGCACATCTACACCATCCTCACTAACCCCTCTATCCCTTCACTCACACACCATGCCCCCTCCGCCCTGCACCTCTACAAGATCCTCACTAACTTCTCTATCCCTCCACTCTAACGCCATGCCCCCTCCACCATGCACTCTGCACATCTACACCATCCTCACTAACCCCTCTATCCATTCACTCACACGCCATGCCACCCTGCACCTCTACACCATCCTCACTAACCTCTCTATCCCTTCACTCACACGCCATGCCCCCTCCACCCTGCACCTCTACACCATCCTCACTAACCCCTCTATCCCTCCACTCACACTCCATGCCCCCTCCACCCTGCACCTTTACACCATCGTCACTGACCCCTGTATCCCTCCTTGCACACGTCATGCCCCCTCCACACTGCACCTCTACACCATCCTCACTAACCCATATATCCATCCACTCACATGCCATGCCCCCTCCCCCCTGCACCTCTCACCATCCTCACTAACCCCTCTATCCCTCAACTCACATGCCATGCCCCTCCACCCTGCACCCCTACACCATCCTCACTATCTTCTCTATCCCTCCACTCTAACGACATGCCCCCTCCACCCTACAAATCTCACCATCCTCACTAACTCCTCTATCCCTCCTCTCACACTCCTTGCCCCCTCCACCCTGCACCTCTACACCATCGTCACTAAGCCATATATCCCTCCACTCACACCCCATGCCCCCTCCACCATGCACCTCTACACCATCCTCACTAACCCCTCTAACCCTCCACTCACACGCCATGTCCCCCTACACCCTGCACTTCTACACCATCCTCACTAACCCCTCTAACCCTCCACTCACACGCCATGCCCCCTCCACCCTGCACTTCTACCCCATCCTCACTAACCCTTATATCCCTACACTTACACGCCATGCCCCCCTCCACCCTGCACCTCTACACCATCCTCACTAACCCCTCTAACCCTCCACTCACACACCATGTCCCCCTCTACCCTGCACTTCTACACCATCCTCACTAACCCATATATCCCTTCACTGACACGCCATGCCCCCCTCCACCCTACACCTCTCACCATCCTCATTAACTCCTCTATCCCTTCACTCACACGCCATGCCCCCCTCCACCCTGCCTCCACTACACCATCCTCACTAACCCATATATCCCTTCACTGACACTCCATGCCCCCCTCCACACTGCAACTCTCACCATCCTCACTAACTCCTCTATCCCTCCTCTCACACGCCTTGCCCCCCCACCCTGCACCTCTACACCATCCTCAGTAACCCCTCTATCCCTTCACTCACACGCCATGCCCCCCTCCACCCTTCACCTCTACACCATCCTCAGTAACCCCTCTATCCCTTCACTCACACGCCATGCCCCCCTCAACCTTACACCTCTACACCATCCTCACTAACCCATATATCTCTTCACTGACACGCCATGCACCCCTCCACCCTGCACCTCAACACCATCCTCACTAACTTCTCTAACCCTCCAATCTAACGCCATGCCCGCCTCCACCCTACACTTGCACTCTGCACATCTACACCATCCTCACTAACCCCTCTATCCCTTCACTCACACACCATGCCCCCTCCACCCTGCACCTCTACAAGATCCTCACTAACTTCTCTATCCCTCCACTCTAACACCATGCCCCCTCCACCATGCACTCTGCACATCTACACCATACTCACTAACCCCTCTATCCCTTCACTCACACGCCATGCCACCCTCCACCCTGCACCTCTACACCATCCTCACTAACCTCTGAATCCCTTCACTCACACGCCATGCCCCCTCCACCCTGCACCTCTACACCATCCTCACTAACCCCTCTATTCCTCCACTCACACTCCATGCCCCCTCCACCCTGCACCTTTACACCATCCTCACTGACCCCTATATCCCTCCTTGCACACGTCATGCCCCCCTCCACACTGCCCCTCTACACCATCTTCACTAACCCATATATCCATCCACTCACACACCATGCCCCCTCCCCCCTGCACCTCTCACTATCCTCACTAACCCCTCTATCCCTCCACTCACATGCCATGCCCCCTCCACCCTGCACCTCTACACCATCCTCACTATCTTCTCTATCCCTCCTCTCACACTCCTTGCCCCCTCCACCCTGCACCTCTACACCTTCCTCACTAAGCCATATATCCCTCCACTCATACGCCATGCCCCCCTCCACCCTGCACCTCTACACCATCCTCACTAACCCCTCTAACCCTCCACTCACACGCCATGTCCCCCTACACCCTGCACTTCTACACCATCCTCACTAACCCCTCTAACCCTCCACTCACACGCCATGCCCCCTCCACCTTGCACTTCTACACCATCCTCACTAACCCCTATATCCCTACACTCACACGCCATGCCCCCTCCACCCTGCACCTCTACACCATCCTCACTAACCCCTCTAACCCTCCACTCACACACCATGCCCCCTCTACCCTGCACTTCTACACCATCCTCACTAACCCATATATCCCTTCACTGACACGCCATGCCCCCTCCACCCTACACCTCTCACCATCCTCATTAACTCCTCTATCCCTTCACTCACACGCCATGCCCCCCTCCACCCTGCCTCCACTACATCATCCTCACTAACCCATATATCCCTTCACTGACACTCCATGCCCCCCTCCACCCTGCAACTCTCACCATCCTCACTAACTCCTCTATCCCTCCTCTCACACGCCTTGCCCCCCACCCTGCACCTCTACACCATCCTCACTAACCCATATATCCCTCCACTCACACGCCATGCCCCCCTCCACCCTGCACCTCTACACCATCCTCACTAACCCCTCTAACCCTCCACTCACACGCCATGTCCCCCTCCACCCTGCACTTCTACAGCATCCTCACAAACCCCTCTAACCCTCCAATCACACGCCATGCCCCCTCCACCCTGCACCTCTAAACCATTGTCACTAACCCCTCTAACCCTCAAGTCACATGCCATGTCCCCCTCCACCCTGCACTTCTACACCATCCTCACTAACCCCTCTATCCCTTCAATTACATGTCATGCCCCCCCACCCTGCACCTCTACAGCATCCTCACTAAACCCTCCGTCCCTCCAGTCACACACCATGCCCCCCTCCACTGTGCACCTCTACACCATCCTCACTAACCCCTCTATCACTTCACTCACGCACCACGCCCCTCTCCACCCTGTACGTCTACACCATCCTCACTAACCCCTCTAACCCTCGACTCACACGCCATGCCCCCCTCCACCCTGCACCATGAACTTCTACACCATCTTCACTAACGCCTATATCCCTCCACTCACACGCCATGCCCCCCTCCACCCTGAACCTCTACACCATCCCCACTGACCCCTCTATCTCTTCACTCACACGTCATGCCCCCCTCCACCCTGCACCTCTACACCATCCTCACTGACCCCTCTACCTCTTCATTCACACGCCATGCCCCCCTCCACCCTGCACCTCTACACCATCCTCACTAACCCATATATCCCTTCACTGACACGCCATGCACCCCTCCACCCTGCACCTCTACACCATCCTCACTAACTTCTCTAACCCTCCAATCTAACGCCATGCCCCCCTCCACCCTACACTTTCACTCTGCACATCTACACCATCCTCACTAACCCCTCTATCCCTTCACTCACACGCCATGCCCCCTCCACCCTGCACCTCTACACGATCCTCACTAACTTCTCTATCCCTCCACTCTAACGCCATGCCCCCCTCCACCATGCACTCTGCACATCTACACCATCCTCACTAACCCCTCTATCCCTTCACTCAAACGCCATGCCCCCCTCCACCCTGCACCTCTACACCATCCTCATTAACCTCTCTATCCCTTCACTCACACGCCATGCCCCCTCCACCCTGCACCTCTACACCATCCTCACTAACCCCTCTATCCCTCCACTCACACTCCATGGCCCCTCCACCCTGCACCTTTACACCATCCTCACTATCTTCTCTATCCCCCCACTCTAACACCATGCCCTCCTCCACCCTGCACCTCTAGACATCCTCACTAACCCATATATCCCTCCTCTCCCACGCCCTGCCCCCTCCACCCTGCACCTTTCACCATCCCCACTAACTCCTATATCCCTAAGCTCACACGCCATCCCCCTCCACCCTGCACCTCTACACCATCCTCATTAACCCCTATATCCCTCCACTCACACGCCATGCCCCACTCAACCTTGCACCTCTACACCATCCTCAATAACCCCTCTATCCCTTCACTCACACACCATGTCCCCCCCACCCTGCACCTCTTCAAGATCCTCACAAACTTCTCTATCCCTCCACTCTAACGCCATGCCCCCTCCACCATGCACTCTGCACATCTACACCATCCTCACTAACCCCTCTATCCCTTCACTCACATGCCATGCCCCCTCCACCCTGCACCTCTACACCATCCTCTCTAACCCCTCTATCCCTCCACTCACACTCCATGCCCCCTCCATGCCCCCTCCACCCTGCACCTTTACACCATCCTCACTAAACCTTCTATCCATCCACTCACATGCCATGCCCCCTCCACCCTGCACCTCTACACCATCCTCACTATCTTCTCTATCCCTCCACTCTAACGACATGCCCCCTCCACCCTACAAATCTCACCATCCTCACTAACTCCTCTATCCCTCCTCTCACACGCCTTGCCCCCTCCACCCTGCCCCTCTACACCATCCTCACTAAGCCATATATCCCTCCACTCACACACCATGCCCCCCTCCACCCTGCACCTCTACACCATCCTCACTAACCGCTCTAACCCTCCACTCACACGCCATGTACCCCTACACCCTGCACTTCTACACCATCCTCACTAACCCCTCTAACCCTCCACTCACACGCCATGCCCCCTCAACCCTGCACTTCTACACCATCCTCACTAACCCCTATATCCCTACACTCACACGCCATGCCCCCCTCCACCCTGCACCTCTACACCATCCTCACTAACCCCTCTAACCCTCCACTCACACACCATGTCCCCCTCTACCCTGCACTTCTACACCATCCTCACTAACCCATATATCCCTTCACTGACAAGCCATGCCCCCCTCCACCCTACACCTCGAACCATCCTCATTAACTCCTCTATCCCTTCACTCACACGCCATGCCCCCCTCCACCCTGCCTCCACTACACCATCCTCACTAACCCATATATCCCTTCACTGACACTCCATGCCCCCCTCCACCCTGCAACTCTCACCATCCTCACTAACTCCTCTATCCCTCCTCTCACACACCTTGCCCCCCCACCCTGCACCTCTACACCATCCTCACTAACCCATATATCCCTCCACTCACACACCAAGCCCCCCTCCACCCTGCACCTCTACACCATCCTCACTAACCCCTCTAACCCTCCACTCACACGCCATGCCCCCCTCCACCCTGCACCTCTACACCATTATCACTAACCGCTCTAACCCTCCACTCACACGCCATGTACCCCTACACCCTGCACTTCTACACCATCCTCACTAACCCCTCTAACCCTCCACTCACACGCCATGCCCCCTCAACCCTGCACTTCTACACCATCCTCACTAACCCCTATATCCCTACACTCACACGCCATGCCCCCCTCCACCCTGCACCTCTACACCATCCTCACTAACCCCTCTAACCCTCCACTCACACACCATGTCCCCCTCTACCCTGCACTTCTACACCATCCTCACTAACCCATATATCCCTTCACTGACAAGCCATGCCCCCCTCCACCCTACACCTCCCACCATCCTCATTAACTCCTCTATCCCTTCACTCACACGCCATGCCCCCCTCCACCCTGCCTCCACTACACCATCCTCACTAACCCATATATCCCTTCACTGACACTCCATGCCCCCCTCCACCCTGCAACTCTCACCATCCTCACTAACTCCTCTATCCCTCCTCTCACACACCTTGCCCCCCCACCCTGCACCTCTACACCATCCTCACTAACCCATATATCCCTCCACTCACACACCAAGCCCCCCTCCACCCTGCACCTCTACACCATCCTCACTAACCCCTCTAACCCTCCACTCACACGCCATGTCCCCCTCCACCCTGCACTTCTACACAATCCTCACGAACCCCTCTAACCCTCCAATCACACGCCATGCCCCCTTCCACCCTGCACCTCTACACCATCGTCACTAACCCCTCTAACCCTCCACTCACACGCCATGCCCCCCTCCACCCTGCATCTCTACACCATCCTCACTAACCCCTCTAACCCTCCACTCACACACCAAGCCCCCCTCCACCCTGCCACTCTCACCATCCTCACTATTTCCTCTATCCTTCCTCTCACACTCCTTGCCCCCTCCACCCTGCACCTCTACACCATCCTCACTAACCCCTCTATCCCTCCAGTCACACACCATGCACCCCTCACTGTGCACCTCTACACCATCCTCACTAACTCCTCTATCCCTTCACTCACACACCACGCCCCTCTCCACCCTGCACCTCTACACCATCCTCACTAACCCCTCTAACCCTCGACTCACACGCCATGACCCCCTCCACCCTGCACCATGAACCTCTACACCATCCTCACTAACGCCTATATCCTTCCACTCACACGCCATGCCCCCCTCCACCCTGCACCTCTACACCATCCTCACTGACCCCTCTATCTCTTCACTCACACGCTATGCCTCCCTCCACCCTGCACCTCTACACCATCTTCACTAACTTCTCTAACCCTCCAATCTAATGCATTGCCCCCCTCCACCCTACACTTGCACTCTGCACATCTACACCATCCTCACTAACCCCTCTATCCCTTCACTCACACGCCATGCCCCCCCCACCCTGCACCTCTACACCATCCTCACTAACCTCTCTATCCCTTCACTCACATGCCATGCCCCCTCCACCCTGCACCTCTACACCATCCTCACTAACCCCTCTATCCCTCCACTCACACTCCATGCCCCCCTCCACCCTGCACCTCTACACCATCCTCACTAACCCCTCTATCCCTTCACTCACACGCCATGCCCCCCTCCACCTTGCACCTCTACACCATCCTCACTAACCCCTCTAACCCTCCACTCACACGCCATGCCCCCTCCACCCTGCTCCTCTACACCATCCTCACTAACCCCTCTATCCCTCCACTCACACGCCATGCCCCCTCCACCCTACAACTCTCACCATCCTCACTATCCCATATATCCCTCCACTCACACGCCATGCCCCCTCCACCCTGCACCTCTACACCATCCTCACTAACCCCTCTAACCCTCCACTCACACGCCAGGTCCCCCTACACCCTGCACTTCTACACCATCCTCACCAACCCACATATCCCTCCACTCCCACGCCATGCCCCCTCCACCCTGCACCTTTCACCATCCTCACTAACTCCTATATCCCTAAGCTCACACGCCATCCCCCTCCACCCTGCACCTCTACACCATCCTCACTAACCCCTATATCCCTCCACTCACACGCCATGCCCCCCTCCACCCTGCACCTCTACACCATCCTCACTAACCCCTCTAACCCTCCACTCACACGCCATGCCCCCTCCACCCTACAACTCTCACCATCCTCACTATCTTCTCTATCCCTCCACTCTAACGACATGCCCCCCTCCACCCTGCACCTCTCACCATCCTCACTAACTCCTGTACCCTCCACTCACACGCCATGCCCGCTCCACCCTACAACTCTCACCATCCTCACTATCCCATATATCCCTCCACTCACACGCCATGCCCCCTCCACCCTGCACCTCTACACCATCCTCACTAACCCCTCTAACCCTCCACTCACACGCCAGGTCCCCCTACACCCTGCACTTCTACACCATCCTCACTAACCCATCTAACCCTCCACTCACACACCATTCCCCCCTCCACACTGCACTTCTACACCATCCTCACTAACCCCTATATCCCTCCACTCACAAGCCATGCCCCCTCCACCCTGCACCTCTACACCATCCTCACTAACCCCTCTAACCCTCCACTCACACGCCATATCCCCCTCTACCCTGCACTTCTACACCATCCTCACTAACCCATATATCCCTTCACTGACACGCCATGCCCCCCTCCACCCTGCACCTCTCACCATCCTCATTAACTCCTCTATCCCTTCACTCACACGCCATGCCCCTCTCCATCCTGCCTCCACTACACCATCCTCACTAACCCATATATCCCTTCACTGACACACCATGCCCCCCTTCACCCTGCAACTCTCACCATCCTCACTAACTCCTCTATCCCTCCTCTCACATGCCTTTCCCCCCCACCCTGCACCTCTACACCATCCTCACTAACCCATATATCCCTCCACTCACACGCCATGCCCCTCCACCCTGCACCTCTACACCATCCTCACTAACCCCTCTAACCCTCCACACACACGCCATGTCCCCCTCCACCCTGCACTTCTACACCATCCTCACTAACCCCTCTAACCCTCCACTCACACGCCGTGCCCCCCTCCACCTTGCACCTCTACACCATCGTCACTATCTCCTCTATCCCACCTCTCACACGCCTTGCCCCCTCCACCCTGCACCTCTACACCATCCTCACTAACCCCTCTAACCCTCCACACACACGCCATGTCCCCCTCCACCCTGCACTTCTACACCATCCTCACTAACCCCTCTAACCCTCCACTCACACGCCAGGCCCCCCTCCACCTTGCACCTCTAGACCATCCTCACTAACCCATATATCCCTCCACTCACATGCCATGCCCCCTTCCACCTTGCACCTCTACACCATCCTCACTAACCCCTCTAATCCTCCACACACACGCCATGTCCCCCTCCACCCTGCACTTCAACACCAACCTCACTAACCCATATATCCCTCCACTCACATGCCATGCCCCCTTCCACCTTGCACCTCTACACCATCCTCACTAACCCCTCTAACCCTCCACACACACACCATGCCCCCCTCCACCCTGCCTCCATTACACCATCCTCACTAACCCATATATCCCTTCACTGACACACCATGCCCCCCTTCACCCTGCAACTCTCACCATCCTCACTAACTCCTCTATCCCTCCTCTCACATGCCTTGCCCCCCCACCCTACACCTCTACACCATCCTCACTAACCCCTCTAACCCTCCACTCACACGCCAGGCCCCCCTCCACCTTGCACCTCTACACCATCGTCACTAACTCCTCTATCCCACCTCTCACACGCCTTGCCCCCTCCACCCTGCACCTGTACACCATCCTCACTAACCCCTATTTCCCTAAACTCACACGCCTTGCCCTCCTCCACCCTGCACCTCTACACCATCCTCACTAACTTCTCTATCCCTCCACTCTAATGCCATGCCCCCCTCCACCCTGCACTCTGCACATCTACACCATCCTCACTAACCCCTCTATCCATTCACTCACACGCCATGCCCACCTCCACCCTGCACCTCTCACCATCCTCACTAACTCCTCTATCCCTCCACTCACACGCCATGCCCCCTCCACCCTGCACCTCTCACCATCCTCATTAACTCCTCTATCCCTCCTCTCAAGCACCATGCCCCCCGCCACCCTGCACCTCTACACCAACCTCACTAACCCATATATCCCTCCACTCACACGCCATGCCCCCTCCACCCTGCACCTCTACACCATCCTCACTAACCCATATATCCCTCCACTCACACGCCATGCCCGCCTCCACCCTGCACCTCTAGACCATCCTCACTAACCCCTCTATCCCTCCTCTCACACACCATGCCCCCCTCCACCCTGCACCTCTAAACCATCCTCACTAACTCCTCTATCCCTCCACTCACACGCCATGCCCCCTCCACCCTGCACCTCTACACCATCCTCACTAACCCATATATCCCTTCACTGACACGCCATGCCCCCCTCCACCCTGCACCTCTACACCATCCCCACTGACCCCTCTATCTATTCACTCACACGTCATGCCCCCCTCCACCCTGCACCTCTACACCATCCCCACTGACCCCTCTATCTCTTCATTCACACGCCATGCCCCCCTCCACCCTGCACCTCTACACCATCCTCACTAACCCATATATCCCTTCACTGACACGCCATGCACCCCTCCACCCTGCACCTCTACACCATCCTCACTAACTTCTCTAACCCTCCAATCTAACGCCATGCCCCCCTCCACCCTACACTTTCACTCTGCACATCTACACCATCCTCACTAACCCCTCTATCCCTTCACTCACACGCCATGCCCCCTCCACCCTGCACCTCTACACGATCCTCACTAACTTCTCTATCCCTCCACTCTAACGTCATGCCCCCCTCCACCATGCACTCTGCACCTCTACACGATCCTCACTAACTTCTCTATCCCTTCACTCAAACGCCATGCCACCCTCCACCCTGCACCTCTACACCATCCTCATTAACCTCTCTATCCCTTCACTCACATGCCATGCCCCCTCCACCCTGCACCTCTACACCATCCTCACTAACCCCTCTATCCCTCCACTCACACTCCATGGCCCCTCCACCCTGCACCTCTACACCATCCTCACTAACCCCTATATCCCTCCACTCACATGCCATGCCCCTCCACCCTGCACCTCTACACCATCCTCACTATCTTCTCTATCCCCCCACTCTAACACCATGCCCACCTCCACCCTACACTTGCACTCTGCACATCTACACCATCCTCAATAACCCATATATCCCTCCTCTCCCACGCCCTGCCCCCTCCACCCTGCACCTTTCACCATCCTCACTAACTCCTATATCCCTAAGCTCACACGCCATCCCCCTCCACCCTGCACCTCTACACCATCCTCATCAACCCCTATATCCCTCCACTCACACGCCATGCCCCACTCAACCTTGCACCTCTACACCATCCTCACTAACCCATATATTCCTTCACTGACACGCCATGCACCCCTCCACCCTGCACCTCTACACCATCCTCACTAACCTCTCTATCCCTTCACTCACATGCCATGCCCCCTCCACCCTGCACCTTTACACCATCCTCACTAACCCATATATCCCTCCACTCACACGCCATGCCCCCTCCCCCCTGCACCTCTCACCATCCTCACTAAACCTTCTATCCCTCCACTCACATGCCATGCCCCCTCCACCCTGCACCTCTAAACCATCCTCACTATCTTCTCTATCCCTCCACTCTAACGACATGCCCCCTCCACCCTACAAATCTCACCATCCTCACTAACTCCTCTATCCCTCCTCTCACACGCCTTGCCCCCTCCACCCTGCCCCTCTACACCATGCTCACTAAGCCATATATCCCTCCACTCACATGCCATGCCCCCCTCCACCCTGCACCTCTACACCATCCTCACTAACCGCTCTAACCGTCCACTCACACGCCATGTACCCCTACACCCTGCACTTCTACACCATCCTCACTAACCCATCTAACCCTCCACTCACATGCCATGCCCCCTCAACCCTGAACTTCTACACCATCCTCACTAACCCCTATATCCCTACACTCACACGCCATGCCCCCCTCCACCCTGCACCTCTACACCATCCTCACTAACCCCTCTAACCCTCCACTCACACACCATGTCCCCCTCTACCCTGCACTTCTACACCATCCTCACTAACCCATATATCCCTTCACTGACACGCCATGCCCCCCTCCACCCTACACCTCCCACCATCCTCATTAACTCCTCTATCCCTTCACTCACACGCCATGCCCCCCTCCACCCTGCCTCCACTACACCATCCTCACTAACCCATATATCCCTTCACTGACACTCCATGCCCCCCTCCACCCTGCAACTCTCACCATCCTCACTAACTCCTCTATCCCTCCTCTCACACACCTTGCCCCCCCACCCTGCACCTCTACACCATCCTCACTAACCCATATATCCCTCCACTCACACACCAAGCCCCCCTCCACCCTGCACCTCTACACCATCCTCACTAACCCCTCTAACCGTCCACTCACACGCCATGTCCCCCTCCACCCTGCACTTCTACACAATCCTCACGATCCCCTCTAACCCTCCAATCAAACGCCATGCCCCCTTCCACCCTGCACCTCTACACCATCGTCACTAACCCCTCTAACCCTCCACTCACACGCCATGCCCCCCTCCACCCTGCACCTCTACACCATCCTCACTAACCCCTCTAACCCTCCACTCACACACCAAGCCCCCCTCCACCCTGCCACTCTCACCATCCTCACTATTTCCTCTATCCTTCCTCTCACACTCCTTGCCCCCTCCACCCTGCACCTCTACACCATCCTCACTAACCCCTCTATCCCTCCAGTCACACACCATGCACCCCTCCACTGTGTACCTCTACACCATCCTCACTAACCCCTCTATCCCTTCACTCACACACCACGCCCCTCTCCACCCTGCACCTCTACACCATCCTCACTAACCCCTCTAACCCTCGACTCACACGCCATGACCCCCTCCACCCTGCACCATGAACCTCTACACCATCCTCACTAACGCCTATATCCCTCCACTCACACGCCATGCCCCCCTCCACCCTGCACCTCTACACCATCCTCACTGACCCCTCTATCTCTTCACTCACACGCCATGCCCCCCTCCACCCTGCACCTCTACACCATCTTCACTAACTTCTCTAACCCTCCAATCGAATGCCATGCCCCCCTCCACCCGACACTTGCACTCTGCACATCTACACCATCCTCACTAACCCCTCTATCCCTTCACTCACACGCCATGCCCCCTCCACCCTGCACCTCTACACAATCCTCACTAACTTCTCTATCCCTCCGCTCTAACGCCATGCCCCCCTCCACCATGCACTCTGCACATCTACACCATCCTCACTAACCCCTCTATCCCTTCACTCACACGCCATGCCCCCTCCACCCTGCACCTCTCACCATCCTCACTAACTCCTCTATCCCTCCACTCACACGCCATGCCCCCTCCACCCTGCACTTCTACACCATCCTCACTAACCCCTCTAACCCTCCACTCACACGCCATGCCCCCCTCCACCTTGCACCTCTACACCATCCTCACTATCTTCTCTATCCCTCCACTCTAACGACATGCCCCCCTCCACCCTGCACCTCTAACCATCCTCACTAACTCCTGTACCCTCCACTCACATGCCATGCCCCCTCCACACTACAACTCTCACCATCCTCACTAACTCTTCTATCCCTCCTCTCACACGCCTTAACCCCTCCACCCTGCACCTCTACACCATCCTCACTAACCCCTCTAACCCTCCACTCACACGCCATGTCCCCTTCACCCTGCACTTCTACACCATCCTCACTAACCCATCTAACCATCCACTCACACACCATGCCCCCCTCCACACTGCACCTCTACACCATCTTCACTAACCCCTATATCCCTCCACTCACAAGCCATGCCACCTCCACCCTGCACCTCTACACCATCCTCACTAACCCCTCTAACCCTCCACTCACACGCCATATCCCCCTCTACCCTGCACTTCTACACCATCCTTACTAACCCATATATCCCTTCACTGACACGCCATGCCCCCCTCCACCCTGCACCTCTCACCATCCTCATTAACTCCTCTATCCCTTCACTCACACGCCATGCCCCTCTCCACCCTGCCTCCACTACACCATCCTCACTAACCCAAATATCCCTTCACTGACACACCATGCCCCCCTTCACCCTGCAACTCTCACCATCCTCACTAACTCCTCTATCCCTCCTCTCACATGCCTTGCCCCCCCACCCTGCACCTCTACACCATCCTCACTAACCCATATATCCCTCCACTCACACGCCATGCCCCTCCACACTGCACCTCTACAATATCCTCACTAACCCCTCTAATCCTCCACACACACGCCATGTCCCCCTCCACCCTGCACTTCTACACCATCCTCACTAACCCCTCTAACCCTCCACTCACACGCCATGCCCCCCTCCACCTTGCACCTCTACACCATCGTCACTAACTCCTCTATCCCACCTCTCACACGCCTTGCCCCCTACACCCTGCACCTGTACACCATCCTCACTAACCCCTATTTCCCTAAACTCACACGCCTTGCCCTCCTCCACCCTGCACCTCTACACCATCCTCACTAACTTCTCTATCCCTCCACTCTAATGCCATGCCCCCCTCCACCCTGCACCTCTCACCATCCTCACTAACTCCTCTATCCCTCCACTCACACGCCATGCCCCCTCCACCCTGCACCTCTCACCATCCTCATTAACTCCTCTATCCCTCCTCTCACGCACCATGCCCCCGCCACCCTGCACCTCAACACCAACCTCACTAACCCATATATCCCTCCACTCACATGCCATGCCCGCCTCCACCTTGCACCTCTAGACCATGCTCACTAACCCCTCTATCCCTCCTCTCACACACCATGCCCCCCTCCACCCTGCCTCCATTACACCATCCTCACTAACCCATATATCCCTTCACTGACACACCATGCCCCCCTTCACCCTGCAACTCTCACCATCCTCACTAACTCCTCTATCCCTCCTCTCACATGCCTTGCCCCCCCACCCTGCACCTCTACACCATCCTCACTAACCCCTCTAACCCTCCACTCACACGCCAGGCCCCCCTCCACCTTGCACCTCTACACCATCGTCACTAACTCCTCTATCCCACCTCTCACACGCCTTGCCCCCTCCACCCTGCACCTGTACACCATCCTCACTAACCCCTATTTCCCTAAACTCACACGCCTTGCCCTCCTCCACCCTGCACCTCTACACCATCCTCACTAACTTCTCTATCCCTCCACTCTAATGCCATGCCCCCCTCCACCCTGCACTCTGCACATCTACACCATCCTCACTAACCCCTCTATCCATTCACTCACACGCCATGCCCCCCTCCACCCTGCACCTCTCACCATCCTCACTAACTCCTCTATCCCTCCACTCACACGCCATGCCCCCTCCACCCTGCACCTCTAACCATCCTCATTAACTCCTCTATCCCTCCTCTCACGCACCATGCCCCCCGCCACCCTGCACCTCTACACCAACCTCACTAACCCATATATCCCTCCACTCACATGCCATGCCCGCCTCCACCCTGCACCTCTAGACCATCCTCACTAATCCATATATCCCTCCACTCACACGCCATGCCCCCCTCCACCTTGCACCTCTAGACCATGCTCACTAACCCCTCTATCCCTCCTCTCACACACCATGCCCCCCTCCACCCTGCACCTCCACACCATCCTCACTAACCCCTCTAACCCTCCACTCACACGCCATGTCCCCTTCACCCTGCACTTCTACACCATCCTCACTAACCCATCTAACCCTCCACTCACACACCATGCCCCCCTCCACACTGCACTTCTACACCATCTTCACTAACCCCTATATCCCTCCACTCACAAGCCATGCCACCTCCACCCTGCACCTCTACACCATCCTCACTAACCCCTCTAACCCTCCACTCGCACGCCATATCCCCCTCTACCCTGCACTTCTACACCATCCTTACTAACCCATATATCCCTTCACTGACACGCCATGCCCCCCTCCACCCTGCACCTCTCACCATCCTCATTAACTCCTCTATCCCTTCACTCACACGCCATGCCCCTCTCCACCCTGCCTCCACTACACCATCCTCACTAACCCATATATCCCTTCACTGACACACCATGCCCCCCTTCACCCTGCAACTCTCACCATCCTCACTAACTCCTCTATCCCTCCTCTCACATGCCTTGCCCCCCCACCCTGCACCTCTACACCATCCTCACTAACCCATATATCCCTCCACTCACACGCCATGCCCCTCCACACTGCACCTCTACAATATCCTCACTAACCCCTCTAATCCTCCACACACACGCCATGTCCCCCTCCACCCTGCACTTCTACACCATCCTCACTAACCCCTCTAACCCTCCACTCACACGCCATGCCCCCCTCCACCTTGCACCTCTACACCATCGTCACTAACTCCTCTATCCCACCTCTCACACGCCTTGCCCCCTCCACCCTGCACCTGTACACCATCCTCACTAACCCCTATTTCCCTAAACTCACACGCCTTGCCCTCCTCCACCCTGCACCTCTACACCATCCTCACTAACTTCTCTATCCCTCCACTCTAATGCCATGCCCCCCTCCACCCTGCACTCTGCACATCTACACCATCCTCACTAACCCCTCTATCCATTCACTCACACGCCATGCCCCCCTCCACCCTGCACCTCTCACCATCCTCACTAACTCCTCTATCCCTCCACTCACACGCCATGCCCCCTCCACCCTGCACCTCTAACCATCCTCATTAACTCCTCTATCCCTCCTCTCACGCACCATGCCCCCCGCCACCCTGCACCTCTACACCAACCTCACTAACCCATATATCCCTCCACTCACATGCCATGCCCGCCTCCACCCTGCACCTCTAGACCATCCTCACTAATCCATATATCCCTCCACTCACACGCCATGCCCCCCTCCACCTTGCACCTCTAGACCATGCTCGCTAACCCCTCTATCCCTCCTCTCACACACCATGCCCCCCTCCACCCTGCACCTCCACACCATCCTCACTAACCCCTCTATCCCTCCACTCACACGCCATGCCCCCCTCCACCCTGCACCTCTACACCATCCTCACTAACCCATATATCACTTCACTCACATGCCATGCCCCCTCCACCCTGCACCTCTACACCATCCTCACTAACTCCTCTATCCCTCCACTCACACGCCATGCCCCCTCCACCCTGCACCTCTACACCATCCTCACTAACCCATATATCCCTTCACTGACACGCCATGCCCCCCTCCACCCTGCCCCTCTACACCATCCTCACTGACCTCTCTATCCCTCCAGTCGCACACCATGCCCCCCTCCACTGTGACCTCTACACCATCCTCACTAACCCCTCTAACCCTTCACTCACACATCACCCCCCTCTCCACCCTGCACCTCTCGACCATCCTCACTAACCCCTCTAACCCTCGACTCACACGCCATGCCCCCTCCACACTGCACCATGAACCTCTACACCATCCTCACTAACGCATATATCCCTCCACTCACACGCCATGCCCCCCTCTACCCTGCACCTCTACACCATCCTCACTGACCCCTCTATCTCTTCACTCACACGCCATGCCCCCCTCCACCCTGCACCTCTACACCATCCTCACTAACCCACATATCCCTTCACTGACATGCCATGCACCCCTCCACCCTGCACCTCTACACCATCCTCACTAACTTCTCTAACCCTCCAATCTAACGCCATGCCCCCCTCCACCCTACACTTGCACTCTGCACATCTACACCATCCTCACTAACCCCTCTATCCCTTCACTCACACGCCATGCCCCCTCCACCCTGCACCTCTACACGATCCTCACTAACTTCTCTATCCCTCCACTCTAACGCCATGCCCCCCTCCACCCTGCACCTGTACACCATCCTCACTAACCCCTATTTCCCTAAACTCACACGCCTTGCCCTCCTCCACCCTGCACTTCTACACCATCCTCACTAACTTCTCTATCCCTCCACTCTAACGCCATGCCCCCCTCCACCCTGCACTCTGCATATCTACACCATCCTCACTAACCCCTCTATCCCTTCACTCACACGCCATGCCCCCCTCCACCCTGCACCTCTCACCATCCTCACTAACTCCTCTATCCCTCCACTCACACGCCATGCCCCCTCCACCCTGCACCTCTCACCATCCTCATTAACTCCTCTATCCCTCCTCTCACGCACCATGCCCCCCGCCACCCTGCACCTCTACACCAACCTCACTCACCCATATATCCCTCCACTCACACGCCATGCCCGCCTCCACCCTGCACCTCTAGACCACCCTCACTAACCCCTCTATCCCTCCTCTACACACCATGCCCCCCTCCACCCTGCACCTCTACACCATCCTCACTAACCCCTCTATCCCTCCACTCACACTCCATGCCCCCCTCCTCCCTGCACCTCTACACCATCCTCACTAAACCATATATCCCTTCACTCACACGCCATGCCCCCTCCACCCTGCACCTCTACACCATACTCACTAACCCCTCTATCCCTCCACTCATATGCCATGCCCCCTCCACCCTGCACCTCTACACCATCCTCACTAACCGCTCTATCTCTTCACTCACACGCCATGCCCCTCTCCACCCTGCACCTCTACACCATCCTCACTTACTTCTCTATCCCTCCACTCACACGCCATGCCCCCCTCCACCCTGCACCTCTACACCATCCTCACTAACCCATATATCCCTTCACTGACACGCCATGCCCCCCTCCACCCTGCCCCTCTCACCATCCTCACTAACTCCTCTATCCTTCCTCTCACACTCCTTGTCCCCTTCACCCTGCACCTCTACACCATCCTCACTAACCCCTCTATCCCCTAATCACATGTCACGCCCCTCCACCCTGCACCTCTACACCATCCTCACTAACCGCTCTATCCCTCCACTCACACGCCATGCCCCCCTCCACCCTGCACCTCTACACCATCCTCACTAACCCATATATCCCTTCACTGACACGCCATGCCCCCCTCCACCCTGCCCCTCTCACCATCCTCACTAACTCCTCTATCCTTCCTCTCACACTCCTTGTCCCCTTCACCCTGCACCTCTACACCATCCTCACTAACCCCTCTATCCCCCCAATCACATGTCATGCCCCTCCACCCTGCACCTCTACACCATCCTCACTAACCCCTCTATCCCTTCACTCACACACCATGCCCCTCTCCACCCTGCACCTCTACACCATCCTCACTAACCCCTCTAACCCTCGACTCACACGCCATGCCCCCTCCACCCTGCACCATGAACCTCTACACCATCCTCACTAACGCCTATATCCCTCCACTCATACGCCATTTCCATCTCCACCCTGCACCTCTACACCATCCTCACTGACCCCTCTGTCTCTTCACTCACACGCCATGCCCCCCTCCACCCTGCACCTCTACACCATCCTCACTAACCCACATATCCCTTCACTGACACGCCATGCAGCCCACCACCCTGCACCTCTACACCATCCTCACTAACTTCTCTAACCCTCCAATCTAATGCCATGCCCCCTCCACACTACACTTGCACTCTGCACATCTACACCATCCTCACTAACCCCTCTATCCCTTCACTCACACGTCATGCCCCCTCCACCCTGCACCTCTACAGGATCCTCACTAACTTCTCTATCCCTCCACTCTAACGCCATGCCCCCCTCCACCATGCACTCTGCACATCTAAACCATCCTCACTAACCCCTCTATCCCTTCACTCACACGCCATGCCCCCCTCCACCCTGCTCCTCTACACCATCCTCACTATCTTCTCTATCCCTCCACTCTAACACCATGCCCCCCTCCACCCTGCACCTCTAACCATCCTCACTAACCCACATATCCCTCCACTCCCACGCCATGCCCCCTCCACCCTGCACCTTTCACCATCCTCACTAACTCCTATATCCCTAAGCTCACACGCCATCCCCCTCCACCCTGCACCTCTACACCATCCTCACTAACCCCTATATCCCTCCACTCACACTCCATGCCCCCTCTACCCTGCACCTCTACACCATCCTCACTAACCCCTATATCCCTCCACTCACACGCCATGCCCCCTCCACCCTGCACCTCTACACCATCCTCACTAACCCCTCTAACCCTCCACTCACACGCCATGTCCCCTCTACCCTGCACCTCTACACCATCCTCACTAACCCCTATATCCCTCCACTCACACGCCATGCCCCCCTCCACCCTGCACCTCTACACCCTTCTCACTAACCCATATATCCCTCCACTCCCACGCCATGCCCCCCTCCACCCTGCACCTTTCACCATCCTCACTAACTCCTATATCCCTAAGCTCACACGCCATCCCCCTCCACCCTGCACCTCTACACCATCCTGACTAACCCCTATATCCCTCCACTCACACGCCATGCCCCCCTCCACCCTGCACCTCTACACCATCCTCACTATCTCTCTATCCCTCCACTCTCACGACATGCCCACCTCCACCCTGCACCTCTCACCATCCTCACTAACCCCTCTATCCCTCCACTCACACTCCATGCCCCCTCCACCCTGCACCTCTACACCATCCTCACTAACCCCTATATCCCTCCACTCACACGCCATGCCCCCCTCCACCCTGCACCTCTACACCCTTCTCACTAACCCATATATCCCTCCACTCCCACGCCATGCCCCCCTCCACCCTGCACCTTTCACCATCCTCACTAACTCCTATATCCCTAAGCTCACACGCCATCCCCCTCCACCCTGCACCTCTACACCATCCTGACTAACCCCTATATCCCTCCACTCACACGCCATGCCCCCCTCCACCCTGCACCTCTACACCATCCTCACTATCTCTCTATCCCTCCACTCTCACGACATGCCCACCTCCACCCTGCACCTCTCACCATCCTCACTAACTCCTCTACCCTCCACTCACACGCCATGCCCCCTCCACCCTACAACTCTCACCATCCTCACTAACTCCTCTATCCCTCCTCTCACACGCCTTACCCCCTCCACCCTGCACCTCTACACCATCCTCACTAACCCATATATCCCTCCACTCACACGCCATGCCCCCCTCCACCCTGCACCTCTACACCATCCTCACTAACCCCTCTAACCCTCCACTCACACGCCATGTCCCCCTACACCCTGCACTTCTACACCATCCTCACTAACCCCTCTAACCCTCCACTCACACGCCATGCCCCCCTCCACACTGCACTTCTACACCATCCTCACTAACCCCTATATGTCTCCACTCACAAGCCATGCCCCCCTCCACCCTGCACCTTTACACCATCCTCACTAACTCCTCTAACCCTCCACTCACACGCCATGTCCCCCTCTACCCTGCACTTCTACACCATCCTCACTAACCCATATATCCCTTCACTGACACGCCATGCCCCCCTCCACCCTTCACCTCTCACCATCCTCATTAACTCCTCTACCCCTTCTCTCACACGCCATGCCCCCCTCCACCCTGCCTCGACTACACCATCCTCACTAACCCATATATTCCTTCACTGACACACCATGCCCCCCTCCACCCTGCAACTCTCACCATCCTCACTAACTCCTCTATCCCTCATCTCACACGCCTTGCCCCCCCACCCTGCACCTCTACACCATCCTCACTAACCCATATATCCCTCCACTCACACGCCATGCCCCCTCCACCCTGCACCTCTACACCATCCTCACTAACCCCTCTAACCCTCCACTCACATGCCATGCCCCTCCACCCTGCACATCTACACCATCCTCACTAACCCCTCTATCCCTTCACTCACACGTCATGCCCCCTCCACCCTGCACCTCTACAGGATCCTCACTAACTTCTCTATCCCTCCACTCTAACGCCATGCCCCCCTCCACCATGCACTCTGCACATCTAAACCATCCTCACTAACCCCTCTATCCCTTCACTCACACGCCATGCCCCCCTCCACCCTGCTCCTCTACACCATCCTCACTATCTTCTCTATCCCTCCACTCTAACACCATGCCCCCCTCCACCCTGCACCTCTAACCATCCTCACTAACCCACATATCCCTCCACTCCCACGCCATGCCCCCTCCACCCTGCACCTTTCACCATCCTCACTAACTCCTATATCCCTAAGCTCACACGCCATCCCCCTCCACCCTGCACCTCTACACCATCCTCACTAACCCCTATATCCCTCCACTCACACTCCATGCCCCCTCTACCCTGCACCTCTACACCATCCTCACTAACCCCTATATCCCTCCACTCACACGCCATGCCCCCTCCACCCTGCACCTCTACACCATCCTCACTAACCCCTCTAACCCTCCACTCACACGCCATGTCCCCTCTACCCTGCACCTCTACACCATCCTCACTAACCCCTATATCCCTCCACTCACACGCCATGCCCCCCTCCACCCTGCACCTCTACACCCTTCTCACTAACCCATATATCCCTCCACTCCCACGCCATGCCCCCCTCCACCCTGCACCTTTCACCATCCTCACTAACTCCTATATCCCTAAGCTCACACGCCATCCCCCTCCACCCTGCACCTCTACACCATCCTGACTAACCCCTATATCCCTCCACTCACACGCCATGCCCCCCTCCACCCTGCACCTCTACACCATCCTCACTATCTCTCTATCCCTCCACTCTCACGACATGCCCACCTCCACCCTGCACCTCTCACCATCCTCACTAACCCCTCTATCCCTCCACTCACACTCCATGCCCCCTCCACCCTGCACCTCTACACCATCCTCACTAACCCCTATATCCCTCCACTCACACGCCATGCCCCCCTCCACCCTGCACCTCTACACCCTTCTCACTAACCCATATATCCCTCCACTCCCACGCCATGCCCCCCTCCACCCTGCACCTTTCACCATCCTCACTAACTCCTATATCCCTAAGCTCACACGCCATCCCCCTCCACCCTGCACCTCTACACCATCCTGACTAACCCCTATATCCCTCCACTCACACGCCATGCCCCCCTCCACCCTGCACCTCTACACCATCCTCACTATCTCTCTATCCCTCCACTCTCACGACATGCCCACCTCCACCCTGCACCTCTCACCATCCTCACTAACTCCTCTACCCTCCACTCACACGCCATGCCCCCTCCACCCTACAACTCTCACCATCCTCACTAACTCCTCTATCCCTCCTCTCACACGCCTTACCCCCTCCACCCTGCACCTCTACACCATCCTCACTAACCCATATATCCCTCCACTCACACGCCATGCCCCCCTCCACCCTGCACCTCTACACCATCCTCACTAACCCCTCTAACCCTCCACTCACACGCCATGTCCCCCTACACCCTGCACTTCTACACCATCCTCACTAACCCCTCTAACCCTCCACTCACACGCCATGCCCCCCTCCACACTGCACTTCTACACCATCCTCACTAACCCCTATATGTCTCCACTCACAAGCCATGCCCCCCTCCACCCTGCACCTTTACACCATCCTCACTAACTCCTCTAACCCTCCACTCACACGCCATGTCCCCCTCTACCCTGCACTTCTACACCATCCTCACTAACCCATATATCCCTTCACTGACACGCCATGCCCCCCTCCACCCTTCACCTCTCACCATCCTCATTAACTCCTCTACCCCTTCTCTCACACGCCATGCCCCCCTCCACCCTGCCTCGACTACACCATCCTCACTAACCCATATATTCCTTCACTGACACACCATGCCCCCCTCCACCCTGCAACTCTCACCATCCTCACTAACTCCTCTATCCCTCATCTCACACGCCTTGCCCCCCCACCCTGCACCTCTACACCATCCTCACTAACCCATATATCCCTCCACTCACACGCCATGCCCCCTCCACCCTGCACCTCTACACCATCCTCACTAACCCCTCTAACCCTCCACACACACGCCATGTCCCCCTCCACCCTGCACTTCTACACCATCCTCACTAACTCCTCTAACCCTCCACTCACACGCCATGCCCCCTCCATCCTGCACCTCTACACTATTGTCACTAACTCCTCTATCCCACCTCTCACACGCCTTGCCCCCTCCACCCTGCACCTGTACACCATCCTCACTAACCCCTATTTCCCTAAACTCACACGCCTTGCCCTCCTCCTCCCTGCACCCCTACACCCACCTCAATAACTTCTCTATCCCTCCACTCTAACGCCATGCCCCCCTCCACCCTGCACTCTGCACATCTACACCATCCTCACTAACCCCTCTATCCCTTCACTCACACGCCATGCCCCCCTCCACCCTGCACCTCTCACCATCCTCACTAACTCCTCTATCCCTCCACTCACACGCCATGCCCCCTCCACCCTGCACCTCTCACCATCCTCATTAACTCCTCTATCCCTCCTCTCACGCACCATGCCCCCCGCCACCCTGCACCTCTACACCAACCTCACTAACCCATATATCCCTCCACTCACACGCCATGCCTGCCTCTACCCTGCACCTCTAGACCATCCTCACTAACCCATATATCCCTCCACTCACACGCCATGCCCCCCTCCACCCTGCACCTCTACACCATCCTCACTAACCCCTCTATCCCTCCACTCACACGCCATTCCCCCCTCCACCCTGCACCTCTACACCATCCTCACTAACCCATATATCCCTTCACTCACACGCCATGCCCCCTCCACCCTGCACCTCTACACCATCCTCACTAACCCCTCTATCCCTCCACTCACACGCCATTCCCCCCTCCACCCTGCACCTCTACACCATCCTCACTAACCCATATATCCCTTCACTCACACGCCATGCCCCCCTCAACCCTGCACCTCTACACCATCCTCACTAACCCCTCTATCTCTTCACTCACACGCCATGCCCCTCTCCACCCTGCACCTCTACACCATCCTCACTAACTCCTCTATCCCTCCACTCACACGCCATGCCCCCCTCCACCCTGCACCTCTATACCATCCTCACTAACCCATATATCCCTTCACTGACACGCCATGTCCCTCTCCACCATGCCCCTCTCACCATCCTCACTAACTCCTCTATCCTTCCTCTCACACTCCTTGCCCCCTCCACCCTGCACCTCTACACATCCTCACTAACCCCTCTATCCCCCAATCACATGTCATGCCCCTCCACCCTGCACCTCTACAGCATCCTCACTAACCCCTCTATCCCTCCAGTCACACACCATGCCCCCCTCCACTGTGCACCTCTACACCATCCTCACTAACCCCTCTATCCCTTCACTCACACACCACGCCCCTCTCCACCCTGCACCTCTACACCATCCTCACTAACCCCTCTATCCCTTCACTCACACGCCATGCCCCCTCTACCCTGCACCTCTACACGATCCTCACTAACTTCTCTATCCCTCCACTCTAACGCCATTTCCCCCTCCACCATGCACTCTGCACATCTACACCATCCTCAGTAACCCCTCTATCCCTTCACTCACACGCCATGCCCCCCTCCACCCTGCTCCTCTACACCATCCTCACTATCTTCTCTATCCCTCCACTCTAACACCATGCCCCCCTCCACCCTGCACCTCTAACCATCCTCACTAACCCACATATCCCTCCACTCCCACGCCATGCCCCCTCCACCCTGCACCTTTCACCATCCTCACTAACTCCTATATCCCTAAGCTCACACGCCATCCCCCTCCACCCTGCACCTCTACACCATCCTCACTAACCCCTATATCCCTCCACTCACACGCCATGCCCCCCTCCACCCTGCACCTCTACACCATCCTCACTATCTTCTCTATCCCTCCACTCTAACAACATGCCCCCCTCCACCCTGCACCTCTACGCCATCCTCACTAACCCCTCTAACCCTCCACTCACACGCCATGTCCCCCTACACCCTGCACTTCTACACCATCCTCACTAACCCCTGTAACCCTCCACTCACATGTCATGCCCCCCCCCACACTGCACTTCTGCACCATCCTCACTAACCCCTATATCCCTCCACTCACAAGCCATGCCCCCCTCCACCCTGCACCTCTACACCATCCTCACTAACCCCTCTAACCCTCCACTCACACGCCATGTCCCCCTCTACCCTGCACTTCTACACCATCCTCACTAACCCATATATCCCTTCACTGACACACCATGCCCCCCTCCACCCTGCACCTCTCACCATCCTCATTAACTCCTCTATTCCTTCACTCACACGCCATGCCCCCCTCCACCCTGCCTCCACTACACGATCCTCACTAACCCATATATCCCTTCACTGACACACCATGCCCCCCTCCACCCTGCAACTCTCACCATCCTCACTAACTCCTCTATCCCTCCTCTCACACACCTTGCCCTCCCACCCTGCACCTCTACACCATCCTCACTAACCCATATATCCCTCCACTCACACGCCATGCCCCCTCCACCCTGCACCTCTACACCATCCTCACTCACTCCTCTAACCCTCCACACACACGCCATGTCCCCCTCCACCCTGCACTTCTACACCATCCTCACTAACTTCTCTTTCCCTCCACTCTAACGCCATGCCCCCCTCCACCATGCACTCTGCACATCTACACCATCCTCACTAACTCCTCTATCCCACCTCTCACACGCCTTGCCACCTCCACCCTGCACCTGTACACCATCCTCACTAACCCCTATTTCCGTAAACTCACACGCCTTGCCCTCCTCCACCCTGTACCTCTACACCATCCTCACTAACTTCTCTATCCCTCCTCTCACGCACCATGCCCCCCGCCACCCTGCACCTCTACACCAACCTCACTAACCCACACAATCGGTCTGCATAAATCCTGCCAGAATTAACACATACCCCTGACCTCTCAACCACCACACACTACTGCTAAGAAGCAGCTATTACACGAATACCACACCAGCTGCACACATATCCGGTGCTCACATGCACCTTTGACTCTCTCTACTCTCTCTACTGACTTGAACTTCAGTTCCCAAGGGCGTTCAACCTACCAGCGCCTTCAGACCATACCAATGGTGCATACGGCGCTATATAAATGCAAAGTAACATAACATAACAAAACATAACATATATCCCTCCACTCACACGCCAGGCCCCCCTCCACCCTGCAACTCTACACCATCCTCACTAACCATTCTATACCTCCACTCACACACCATGCCCCCCTCCACCCTGCACCTCTACACTATCCTCACTAACCCTTTCTATCCCTTCACTCACACGCCATGCCCCCCTCCACCCTGCACCTCTACACCATCCTCACTGACCCCTCTATCTCTTCACTCACACGCCATGCCCCCCTCCACCCTGCACCTCTACACCATCTTCACTAACTTCTCTAACCCTCCAATCGAATGCCATGCCCCCCTCCACCCGACACTTGCACTCTGCACATCTACACCATCCTCACTAACCCCTCTATCCCTTCACTCACACGCCATGCCCCCTCCACCCTGCACCTCTACACAATCCTCACTAACTTCTCTATCCCTCCGCTCTAACGCCATGCCCCCCTCCACCATGCACTCTGCACATCTACACCATCCTCACTAACCCCTCTATCCCTTCACTCACACGCCATGCCCCCTCCACCCTGCACCTCTCACCATCCTCACTAACTCCTCTATCCCTCCACTCACACGCCATGCCCCCTCCACCCTGCACTTCTACACCATCCTCACTAACCCCTCTAACCCTCCACTCACACGCCATGCCCCCCTCCACCTTGCACCTCTACACCATCCTCACTATCTTCTCTATCCCTCCACTCTAACGACATGCCCCCCTCCACCCTGCACCTCTAACCATCCTCACTAACTCCTGTACCCTCCACTCACATGCCATGCCCCCTCCACACTACAACTCTCACCATCCTCACTAACTCTTCTATCCCTCCTCTCACACGCCTTAACCCCTCCACCCTGCACCTCTACACCATCCTCACTAACCCCTCTAACCCTCCACTCACACGCCATGTCCCCTTCACCCTGCACTTCTACACCATCCTCACTAACCCATCTAACCATCCACTCACACACCATGCCCCCCTCCACACTGCACTTCTACACCATCTTCACTAACCCCTATATCCCTCCACTCACAAGCCATGCAACCTCCACCCTGCACCTCTACACCATCCTCACTAACCCCTCTAACCCTCCACTCACACGCCATATCCCCCTCTACCCTGCACTTCTACACCATCCTTACTAACCCATATATCCCTTCACTGACACGCCATGCCCCCCTCCACCCTGCACCTCTCACCATCCTCATTAACTCCTCTATCCCTTCACTCACACGCCATGCCCCTCTCCACCCTGCCTCCACTACACCATCCTCACTAACCCAAATATCCCTTCACTGACACACCATGCCCCCCTTCACCCTGCAACTCTCACCATCCTCACTAACTCCTCTATCCCTCCTCTCACATGCCTTGCCCCCCCACCCTGCACCTCTACACCATCCTCACTAACCCATATATCCCTCCACTCACACGCCATGCCCCTCCACACTGCACCTCTACAATATCCTCACTAACCCCTCTAATCCTCCACACACACGCCATGTCCCCCTCCACCCTGCACTTCTACACCATCCTCACTAACCCCTCTAACCCTCCACTCACACGCCATGCCCCCCTCCACCTTGCACCTCTACACCATCGTCACTAACTCCTCTATCCCACCTCTCACACGCCTTGCCCCCTACACCCTGCACCTGTACACCATCCTCACTAACCCCTATTTCCCTAAACTCACACGCCTTGCCCTCCTCCACCCTGCACCTCTACACCATCCTCACTAACTTCTCTGTCCCTCCACTCTAATGCCATGCCCCCCTCCACCCTGCACCTCTCACCATCCTCACTAACTCCTCTATCCCTCCACTCACACGCCATGCCCCCTCCACCCTGCACCTCTCACCATCCTCATTAACTCCTCTATCCCTCCTCTCACGCACCATGCCCCCGCCACCCTGCACCTCAACACCAACCTCACTAACCCATATATCCCTCCACTCACATGCCATGCCCGCCTCCACCTTGCACCTCTAGACCATGCTCACTAACCCCTCTATCCCTCCTCTCACACACCATGCCCCCCTCCACCCTGCCTCCATTACACCATCCTCACTAACCCATATATCCCTTCACTGACACACCATGCCCCCCTTCACCCTGCAACTCTCACCATCCTCACTAACTCCTCTATCCCTCCTCTCACATGCCTTGCCCCCCCACCCTGCACCTCTACACCATCCTCACTAACCCCTCTAACCCTCCACTCACACGCCAGGCCCCCCTCCACCTTGCACCTCTACACCATCGTCACTAACTCCTCTATCCCACCTCTCACACGCCTTGCCCCCTCCACCCTGCACCTGTACACCATCCTCACTAACCCCTATTTCCCTAAACTCACACGCCTTGCCCTCCTCCACCCTGCACCTCTACACCATCCTCACTAACTTCTCTATCCCTCCACTCTAATGCCATGCCCCCCTCCACCCTGCACTCTGCACATCTACACCATCCTCACTAACCCCTCTATCCATTCACTCACACGCCATGCCCCCCTCCACCCTGCACCTCTCACCATCCTCACTAACTCCTCTATCCCTCCACTCACACGCCATGCCCCCTCCACCCTGCACCTCTAACCATCCTCATTAACTCCTCTATCCCTCCTCTCACGCACCATGCCCCCCGCCACCCTGCACCTCTACACCAACCTCACTAACCCATATATCCCTCCACTCACATGCCATGCCCGCCTCCACCCTGCACCTCTAGACCATACTCACTAATCCATATATCCCTCCACTCACACGCCATGCCCCCCTCCACCTTGCACCTCTAGACCATGCTCACTAACCCCTCTATCCCTCCTCTCACACACCATGCCCCCCTCCACCCTGCACCTCCACACCATCCTCACTAACCCCTCTAACCCTCCACTCACACGCCATGTCCCCTTCACCCTGCACTTCTACACCATCCTCACTAACCCATCTAACCCTCCACTCACACACCATGCCCCCCTCCACACTGCACTTCTACACCATCTTCACTAACCCCTATATCCCTCCACTCACAAGCCATGCCACCTCCACCCTGCACCTCTACACCATCCTCACTAACCCCTCTAACCCTCCACTCACACGCCATATCCCCCTCTACCCTGCACTTCTACACCATCCTTACTAACCCATATATCCCTTCACTGACACGCCATGCCCCCCTCCACCCTGCACCTCTCACCATCCTCATTAACTCCTCTATCCCTTCACTCACACGCCATGCCCCTCTCCACCCTGCCTCCACTACACCATCCTCACTAACCCATATATCCCTTCACTGACACACCATGCCCCCCTTCACCCTGCAACTCTCACCATCCTCACTAACTCCTCTATCCCTCCTCTCACATGCCTTGCCCCCTCACCCTGCACCTCTACACCATCCTCACTAACCCATATATCCCTCCACTCACACGCCATGCCCCTCCACACTGCACCTCTACAATATCCTCACTAACCCCTCTAATCCTCCACACACACGCCATGTCCCCCTCCACCCTGCACTTCTACACCATCCTCACTAACCCCTCTAACCCTCCACTCACACGCCATGCCCCCCTCCACCTTGCACCTCTACACCATCGTCACTAACTCCTCTATCCCACCTCTCACACGCCTTGCCCCCTCCACCCTGCACCTGTACACCATCCTCACTAACCCCTATTTCCCTAAACTCACACGCCTTGCCCTCCTCCACCCTGCACCTCTACACCATCCTCACTAACTTCTCTATCCCTCCACTCTAATGCCATGCCCCCCTCCACCCTGCACTCTGCACATCTACACCATCCTCACTAACCCCTCTATCCATTCACTCACACGCCATGCCCCCCTCCACCCTGCACCTCTCACCATCCTCACTAACTCCTCTATCCCTCCACTCACACGCCATGCCCCCTCCACCCTGCACCTCTAACCATCCTCATTAACTCCTCTATCCCTCCTCTCACGCACCATGCCCCCCGCCACCCTGCACCTCTACACCAACCTCACTAACCCATATATCCCTCCACTCACATGCCATGCCCGCCTCCACCCTGCACCTCTAGACCATCCTCACTAATCCATATATCCCTCCACTCACACGCCATGCCCCCCTCCACCTTGCACCGCTAGACCATGCTCGCTAACCCCTCTATCCCTCCTCTCACACACCATGCCCCCCTCCACCCTGCACCTCCACACCATCCTCACTAACCCCTCTATCCCTCCACTCACACGCCATGCCCCCCTCCACCCTGCACCTCTACACCATCCTCACTAACCCATATATCACTTCACTCACATGCCATGCCCCCTCCACCCTGCACCTCTACACCATCCTCACTAACTCCTCTATCCCTCCACTCACACGCCATGCCCCCTCCACCCTGCACCTCTACACCATCCTCACTAACCCATATATCCCTTCACTGACACGCCATGCCCCCCTCCACCCTGCCCCTCTACACCATCCTCACTGACCTCTCTATCCCTCCAGTCGCACACCATGCCCCCCTCCACTGTGACCTCTACACCATCCTCACTAACCCCTCTAACCCTTCACTCACACATCACCCCCCTCTCCACCCTGCACCTCTCGACCATCCTCACTAACCCCTCTAACCCTCGACTCACACGCCATGCCCCCTCCACACTGCACCATGAACCTCTACACCATCCTCACTAACGCATATATCCCTCCACTCACACGCCATGCCCCCCTCTACTCTGCACCTCTACACCATCCTCACTGACCCCTCTATCTCTTCACTCACACGCCATGCCCCCCTCCACCCTGCACCTCTACACCATCCTCACTAACCCACATATCCCTTCACTGACATGCCATGCACCCCTCCACCCTGCACCTCTACACCATCCTCACTAACTTCTCTAACCCTCCAATCTAACGCCATGCCCCCCTCCACCCTACACTTGCACTCTGCACATCTACACCATCCTCACTAACCCCTCTATCCCTTCACTCACACGCCATGCCCCCTCCACCCTGCACCTCTACACGATCCTCACTAACTTCTCTATCCCTCCACTCTAACGCCATGCCCCCCTCCACCCTGCACCTGTACACCATCCTCACTAACCCCTATTTCCCTAAACTCACACGCCTTGCCCTCCTCCACCCTGCACTTCTACACCATCCTCACTAACTTCTCTATCCCTCCACTCTAACGCCATGCCCCCCTCCACCCTGCACTCTGCATATCTACACCATCCTCACTAACCCCTCTATCCCTTCACTCACACGCCATGCCCCCCTCCACCCTGCACCTCTCACCATCCTCACTAACTCCTCTATCCCTCCACTCACACGCCATGCCCCCTCCACCCTGCACCTCTCACCATCCTCATTAACTCCTCTATCCCTCCTCTCACGCACCATGCCCCCCGCCACCCTGCACCTCTACACCAACCTCACTAACCCATATATCCCTCCACTCACACGCCATGCCCGCCTCCACCCTGCACCTCTAGACCACCCTCACTAACCCCTCTATCCCTCCTCTACACACCATGCCCCCCTCCACCCTGCACCTCTACACCATCCTCACTAACCCCTCTATCCCTCCACTCACACTCCATGCCCCCCTCCACCCTGCACCTCTACACCATCCTCACTAAACCATATATCCCTTCACTCACACGCCATGCCCCCTCCACCCTGCACCTCTACACCATACTCACTAACCCCTCTATCCCTCCACTCATATGCCATGCCCCCTCCACCCTGCACCTCTACACCATCCTCACTAACCGCTCTATCTCTTCACTCACACGCCATGCCCCTCTCCACCCTGCACCTCTACACCATCCTCACTTACTTCTCTATCCCTCCACTCACACGCCATGCCCCCCTCCACCCTGCACCTCTACACCATCCTCACTAACCCATATATCCCTTCACTGACACGCCATGCCCCCCTCCACCCTGCCCCTCTCACCATCCTCACTAACTCCTCTATCCTTCCTCTCACACTCCTTGTCCCCTTCACCCTGCACCTCTACACCATCCTCACTAACCCCTCTATCCCCTAATCACATGTCACGCCCCTCCACCCTGCACCTCTACACCATCCTCACTAACCGCTCTATCCCTCCACTCACACGCCATGCCCCCCTCCACCCTGCACCTCTACACCATCCTCACTAACCCATATATCCCTTCACTGACACGCCATGCCCCCCTCCACCCTGCCCCTCTCACCATCCTCACTAACTCCTCTATCCTTCCTCTCACACTCCTTGTCCCCTTCACCCTGCACCTCTACACCATCCTCACTAACCCCTCTATCCCCCCAATCACATGTCATGCCCCTCCACCCTGCACCTCTACACCATCCTCACTAACCCCTCTATCCCTTCACTCACACACCATGCCCCTCTCCACCCTGCACCTCTACACCATCCTCACTAACCCCTCTAACCCTCGACTCACACGCCATGCCCCCTCCACCCTGCACCATGAACCTCTACACCATCCTCACTAACGCCTATATCCCTCCACTCATACGCCATTTCCATCTCCACCCTGCACCTCTACACCATCCTCACTGACCCCTCTGTCTCTTCACTCACACGCCATGCCCCCCTCCACCCTGCACCTCTACACCATCCTCACTAACCCACATATCCCTTCACTGACACGCCATGCAGCCCACCACCCTGCACCTCTACACCATCCTCACTAACTTCTCTAACCCTCCAATCTAATGCCATGCCCCCTCCACACTACACTTGCACTCTGCACATCTACACCATCCTCACTAACCCCTCTATCCCTTCACTCACACGTCATGCCCCCTCCACCCTGCACCTCTACAGGATCCTCACTAACTTCTCTATCCCTCCACTCTAACGCCATGCCCCCCTCCACCATGCACTCTGCACATCTAAACCATCCTCACTAACCCCTCTATCCCTTCACTCACACGCCATGCCCCCCTCCACCCTGCTCCTCTACACCATCCTCACTATCTTCTCTATCCCTCCACTCTAACACCATGCCCCCCTCCACCCTGCACCTCTAACCATCCTCACTAACCCACATATCCCTCCACTCCCACGCCATGCCCCCTCCACCCTGCACCTTTCACCATCCTCACTAACTCCTATATCCCTAAGCTCACACGCCATCCCCCTCCACCCTGCACCTCTACACCATCCTCACTAACCCCTATATCCCTCCACTCACACTCCATGCCCCCTCTACCCTGCACCTCTACACCATCCTCACTAACCCCTATATCCCTCCACTCACACGCCATGCCCCCTCCACCCTGCACCTCTACACCATCCTCACTAACCCCTCTAACCCTCCACTCACACGCCATGTCCCCTCTACCCTGCACCTCTACACCATCCTCACTAACCCCTATATCCCTCCACTCACACGCCATGCCCCCCTCCACCCTGCACCTCTACACCCTTCTCACTAACCCATATATCCCTCCACTCCCACGCCATGCCCCCCTCCACCCTGCACCTTTCACCATCCTCACTAACTCCTATATCCCTAAGCTCACACGCCATCCCCCTCCACCCTGCACCTCTACACCATCCTGACTAACCCCTATATCCCTCCACTCACACGCCATGCCCCCCTCCACCCTGCACCTCTACACCATCCTCACTATCTCTCTATCCCTCCACTCTCACGACATGCCCACCTCCACCCTGCACCTCTCACCATCCTCACTAACCCCTCTATCCCTCCACTCACACTCCATGCCCCCTCCACCCTGCACCTCTACACCATCCTCACTAACCCCTATATCCCTCCACTCACACGCCATGCCCCCCTCCACCCTGCACCTCTACACCCTTCTCACTAACCCATATATCCCTCCACTCCCACGCCATGCCCCCCTCCACCCTGCACCTTTCACCATCCTCACTAACTCCTATATCCCTAAGCTCACACGCCATCCCCCTCCACCCTGCACCTCTACACCATCCTGACTAACCCCTATATCCCTCCACTCACACGCCATGCCCCCCTCCACCCTGCACCTCTACACCATCCTCACTATCTCTCTATCCCTCCACTCTCACGACATGCCCACCTCCACCCTGCACCTCTCACCATCCTCACTAACTCCTCTACCCTCCACTCACACGCCATGCCCCCTCCACCCTACAACTCTCACCATCCTCACTAACTCCTCTATCCCTCCTCTCACACGCCTTACCCCCTCCACCCTGCACCTCTACACCATCCTCACTAACCCATATATCCCTCCACTCACACGCCATGCCCCCCTCCACCCTGCACCTCTACACCATCCTCACTAACCCCTCTAACCCTCCACTCACACGCCATGTCCCCCTACACCCTGCACTTCTACACCATCCTCACTAACCCCTCTAACCCTCCACTCACACGCCATGCCCCCCTCCACACTGCACTTCTACACCATCCTCACTAACCCCTATATGTCTCCACTCACAAGCCATGCCCCCCTCCACCCTGCACCTTTACACCATCCTCACTAACTCCTCTAACCCTCCACTCACACGCCATGTCCCCCTCTACCCTGCACTTCTACACCATCCTCACTAACCCATATATCCCTTCACTGACACGCCATGCCCCCCTCCACCCTTCACCTCTCACCATCCTCATTAACTCCTCTACCCCTTCTCTCACACGCCATGCCCCCCTCCACCCTGCCTCGACTACACCATCCTCACTAACCCATATATTCCTTCACTGACACACCATGCCCCCCTCCACCCTGCAACTCTCACCATCCTCACTAACTCCTCTATCCCTCATCTCACACGCCTTGCCCCCCCACCCTGCACCTCTACACCATCCTCACTAACCCATATATCCCTCCACTCACACGCCATGCCCCCTCCACCCTGCACCTCTACACCATCCTCACTAACCCCTCTAACCCTCCACACACACGCCATGTCCCCCTCCACCCTGCACTTCTACACCATCCTCACTAACTCCTCTAACCCTCCACTCACACGCCATGCCCCCTCCATCCTGCACCTCTACACTATTGTCACTAACTCCTCTATCCCACCTCTCACACGCCTTGCCCCCTCCACCCTGCACCTGTACACCATCCTCACTAACCCCTATTTCCCTAAACTCACACGCCTTGCCCTCCTCCTCCCTGCACCCCTACACCCACCTCAATAACTTCTCTATCCCTCCACTCTAACGCCATGCCCCCCTCCACCCTGCACTCTGCACATCTACACCATCCTCACTAACCCCTCTATCCCTTCACTCACACGCCATGCCCCCCTCCACCCTGCAGCTCTCACCATCCTCACTAACTCCTCTATCCCTCCACTCACACGCCATGCCCCCTCCACCCTGCACCTCTCACCATCCTCATTAACTCCTCTATCCCTCCTCTCACGCACCATGCCCCCCGCCACCCTGCACCTCTACACCAACCTCACTAACCCATATATCCCTCCACTCACACGCCATGCCTGCCTCTACCCTGCACCTCTAGACCATCCTCACTAACCCATATATCCCTCCACTCACACGCCATGCCCCCCTCCACCCTGCACCTCTACACCATCCTCACTAACCCCTCTATCCCTCCACTCACACGCCATTCCCCCCTCCACCCTGCACCTCTACACCATCCTCACTAACCCATATATCCCTTCACTCACACGCCATGCCCCCTCCACCCTGCACCTCTACACCATCCTCACTAACCCCTCTATCCCTCCACTCACACGCCATTCCCCCCTCCACCCTGCACCTCTACACCATCCTCACTAACCCATATATCCCTTCACTCACACGCCATGCCCCCTTCAACCCTGCACCTCTACACCATCCTCACTAACCCCTCTATCTCTTCACTCACACGCCATGCCCCTCTCCACCCTGCACCTCTACACCATCCTCACTAACTCCTCTATCCCTCCACTCACACGCCATGCCCCCCTCCACCCTGCACCTCTATACCATCCTCACTAACCCATATATCCCTTCACTGACACGCCATGTCCCTCTCCACCATGCCCCTCTCACCATCCTCACTAACTCCTCTATCCTTCCTCTCACACTCCTTGCCCCCTCCACCCTGCACCTCTACACATCCTCACTAACCCCTCTATCCCCCAATCACATGTCATGCCCCTCCACCCTGCACCTCTACAGCATCCTCACTAACCCCTCTATCCCTCCAGTCACACACCATGCCCCCCTCCACTGTGCACCTCTACACCATCCTCACTAACCCCTCTATCCCTTCACTCACACACCACGCCCCTCTCCACCCTGCACCTCTACACCATCCTCACTAACCCCTCTATCCCTTCACTCACACGCCATGCCCCCTTTACCCTGCACCTCTACACGATCCTCACTAACTTCTCTATCCCTCCACTCTAACGCCATTTCCCCCTCCACCATGCACTCTGCACATCTACACCATCCTCAGTAACCCCTCTATCCCTTCACTCACACGCCATGCCCCCCTCCACCCTGCTCCTCTACACCATCCTCACTATCTTCTCTATCCCTCCACTCTAACACCATGCCCCCCTCCACCCTGCACCTCTAACCATCCTCACTAACCCACATATCCCTCCACTCCCACGCCATGCCCCCTCCACCCTGCACCTTTCACCATCCTCACTAACTCCTATATCCCTAAGCTCACACGCCATCCCCCTCCACCCTGCACCTCTACACCATCCTCACTAACCCCTATATCCCTCCACTCACACGCCATGCCCCCCTCCACCCTGCACCTCTACACCATCCTCACTATCTTCTCTATCCCTCCACTCTAACGACATGCCCCCCTCCACCCTGCACCTCTACGCCATCCTCACTAACCCCTCTAACCCTCCACTCACACGCCATGTCCCCCTACACCCTGCACTTCTACACAATCCTCACTAACCCCTGTAACCCTCCACTCACACGCCATGCCCCCCCACACTGCACTTCTGCACCATCCTCACTAACCCCTATATCCCTCCACTCACAAGCCATGCCCCCCTCCACCCTGCACCTCTACACCATCCTCACTAACCCCTCTAACCCTCCACTCACACACCATGTCCCCCTCTACCCTGCACTTCTACACCATCCTCACTAACCCATATATCCCTTCACTGACACACTATGCCCCCCTCCACCCTGCACCTCTCACCATCCTCATTAACTCCTCTATTCCTTCACTCACACGCCATGCCCCCCTCCACCCTGCCTCCACTACACGATCCTCACTAACCCATATATCCCTTCACTGACACACCATGCCCCCCTCCACCCTGCAACTCTCACCATCCTCACTAACTCCTCTATCCCTCCTCTCACACACCTTGCCCTCCCACCCTGCACCTCTACACCATCCTCACTAACCCATATATCCCTCCACTCACACGCCATGCCCCCTCCACCCTGCACCTCTACACCATCCTCACTCACTCCTCTAACCCTCCACACACACGCCATGTCCCCCTCCACCCTGCACTTCTACACCATCCTCACTAACTTCTCTATCCCTCCACTCTAACGCCATGCCCCCCTCCACCATGCACTCTGCACATCTACACCATCCTCACTAACTCCTCTATCCCACCTCTCACACGCCTTGCCACCTCCACCCTGCACCTGTACACCATCCTCACTAACCCCTATTTCCGTAAACTCACACGCCTTGCCCTCCTCCACCCTGTACCTCTACACCATCCTCACTAACTTCTCTATCCCTCCTCTCACGCACCATGCCCCCCGCCACCCTGCACCTCTACACCAACCTCACTAACCCACACAATCGGTCTGCATAAATCCTGCCAGAATTAACACATACCCCTGACCTCTCAACCACCACACACTACTGCTAAGAAGCAGCTATTACACGAATACCACACCAGCTGCACACATATCCGGTGCTCACATGCACCTTTGACTCTCTCTACTCTCTCTACTGACTTGAACTTCAGTTCCCAAGGGCGTTCAACCTACCAGCGCCTTCAGACCATACCAATGGTGCATACGGCGCTATATAAATGCAAAGTAACATAACATAACAAAACATAACATATATCCCTCCACTCACACGCCAGGCCCCCCTCCACCCTGCAACTCTACACCATCCTCACTAACCATTCTATACCTCCACTCACACACCATGCCCCCCTCCACCCTGCACCTCTACACTATCCTCACTAACCCTTTCTATCCCTTCACTCACACACCATGCCCCCTCCACCCTGCACCTCTACACCATCCTCATTAACCCCTCTATCCCTTCACTCACACGCCATGCCCCCTCCACCCTGCACCTCTACACCATCCTCACTAATCCATCTATCCCTCCACTCACATGCCATGCCCCCCTCCACCCTGCACCTCTACACCATCCTCACTATCGTCTCTATCCCTCCATTCTGACGCCATGCCCCCCTCCAACCTGCACCTCTACACCATCCTCACTAACCCCTCTATCCCTCCACTCACACGCCATGTCACCCTCCACTCTGCACCTCTACACCAACCTCACTAACCCCTCTATCCCTCCACTCACACGCCATGCCCCCTCCACCCTGCACCTCTACACCATCCTCACTAACCCCTCTATCCCTCCACTCACACGCCATGCCCCCCTCCACCCTGCACCTCTACACCATCCTCACTAACCCCTCTAACCCTCCACTCACACACCATGCCCCCCTCCACCCTGCACCTCTACACCATCCTCACTAACCCCTATATCCCTCCACTCACACGCCATGCCCCCTCCACCCTGCACCTCTACACCATCCTCACTATCTTCTCTATCCCTCCACTCTAACGCCATGCCCCCCTCCACCCTGCACCTCTACACCATCCTCACTAACCCCTCTAACCCTCCACTCACACACCATGCCCCCCTCCACCCTGCACCTCTACACCATCCTCACTAACCCCTCTATCCCTCCTCTCACACACCATGCCCCCCTCCACCCTGCACCTCTACACCATCCTCACTAACCCCTCTAACCCTCCTCTCACATGCCATGCCCCCCTCCACCCTGCACCTCTACACTATCCCACTAACCCCTATATCCCCCCTCTCACACGCCATGCCCCCCTCCACCCTGCACCTCTACACCATCCTCACTAACCCCTCTATCCCTTAACTCACACGCCATGCCTCCCTCCACCCTGCACCTCTACACCATCCTCACTAACCCCTCTAACCCTCCACTCACACGCCATGCCCCCGTCCACCCTGCACCCTGCACCTCTACACCATCCTCACTAACCCCTATATCCCTCCACTCACACACCATGCCCCTCCACGCTGCACCTCTACACCATCCTCACTATCTTCTCTATCCCTCCTCTCACACGCCATGCCCCCCTCCACCCTGCACCTCTACACTATCCCACTAACCCCTATATCCCTCCTCTCACACGCCATGCCCCCCTCAACCCTGCACCTCTACACCATCCTCACTAACCCCTCTATCCCTTAACTCACACGCCATGCCTCCCTCCACCCTGCACCTCTACACCATCCTCACTAACCCCTATAGCCCTCCTCTCACATGCCATGCCCCCCTCCACCTTGCAGCTCTACACCATCCTCACTATCTTCTCTGTCCCTCCACTCACACGCCATGCCTCCCTCCACTCTGCTCCTCCACACCATCCTCACTAACCCCTCTATCCCTCCACTCACACGCCATGCCCCCTCCACCCTGCACCTCTACACCATCCTCACTAACCCCTCTATCCCTCCACTCACACGCCATGCCTCCCTCCACCCTGCACCTCTACACCATCCTCACTAACCCCTCTAAGCCTCCACTCACATGCCATGCCCCCCTCCACCCTGCACCCTGCGCCTCTACACCATCCTCACTAACCCCTATATCCCTCCACTCACACGCCATGCCCCCTCCACCCTGCACCTCTACACCACCCTCACTATCTTCTCTATCCCTCCACTCACACGCCATGCCTCCCTCCACCCTGCACCTCTACACCATCCTCACTAACCCCTCTAAGCCTCCACTCACATGCCATGCCCCCCTCCACCCTGCACCCTGCACCTCTACACCATTCTCACTAACCCCTCTATCCCTCCTCTCACACGCCATGCCCCCCTCCACCTCTACACCATCCTCACTAACCCCTCTATCCCTTAACTCACACGCCATGCCTCCCTCCACCCTGCACCTCTACACCATCCTCACTAACCCCTATAGCCCTCCTCTCACATGCCATGCCCCCCTCCACCCTGCACCTCTACACCATCCTCACTAACCCCTCTAACCCTCCACTCACACGCCATGTCCCCTCTACCCTGCACTTCTACACCATCCTCACTAACCCATATATCCCTTCACTGACACACCATGCCCCCCTCCACCCTGCACCTCTCACCATCCTCATTAACTCCTCTATCCCTTCACTCACACGCCATGCCCCCCTCCACCCTGCCTCCACTACACGATCCTCACTAACCCATATATCCCTTCACTGACACACCATGCCCCCCTCCACCCTGCAACTCTCACCATCCTCACTAACTCCTCTATCCCTCCTCTCACACGCCTTGCCCTCCCACCCTGCACCTCTACACCATCCTCACTAACCCATATATCCCTCCACTCACACGCCATGCCCCCTCCACCCTGCACCTCTACACCATCCTCACTCACCCCTCTAACCCTCCACACACACGCCATGCCCCCCTCCACCATGCACTCTGCACATCTACACCATCCTCACTAACTCCTCTATCCCACCTCTCACACGCCTTGCCCCCTCCACCCTGCACCTGTACACCATCCTCACTAACCCCTATTTCCGTAAACTCACACGCCTTGCCCTCCTCCACCCTGTACCTCTACACCATCCTCACTAACTTCTCTATCCCTCCTCTCACGCACCATGCCCCCCGCCACCCTGCACCTCTACACCAACCTCACTAACCCACACAATCGGTCTGCATAAATCCTGCCAGAATGAACACATACCCCTGACCTCTCAACCACCACACACTACTGCTAAGAAGCAGCTATTACACGAATACCACACCAGCTGCACACATATCCGGTGCTCACATGCACCTTTGACTCTCTCTACTCTCTCTACTGACTTGAACTTCGGTTCCCAAGGGCGTTCAACCTACCAGCGCCTTCAGACCATATCAATGGTGCATACGGCGCTATATAAATGCAAAGTAACCTAACATAACATAACATAACATATATCCCTCCACTCACACGCCAGGCCCCCCTCCACCCTGCAACTCTACACCATCCTCACTAACCATTCTATACCTCCACTCACACACCATGCCCCCCTCCACCCTGCACCTCTACACTATCCTCACTAACCCTTTCTATCCCTTCACTCACACGCCATGCCCCCCTCCACCCTGCACCTCTACACCATCCTCATTGACCCCTCTATCCCTTCACTCACACGCCATGCCCCCTCCACCCTGCACCTCTATACCATCCTCACTAATCCATCTATCCCTCCACTCACATGCCATGCCCCCCTCCACCCTGCACCTCTACACCATCCTCACTATCGTCTCTATCCCTCCATTCTGATGCCATGCCCCCCTCCAACCTGCACCTCTATACCATCCTCACTAACCCCTCTATCCCTCCACTCACACGCCATGTCACCATCCACTGTGCACCTCTACACCAACCTCACTAACCCCTCTATCCCTCCACTCACACGCCATGCCCCCTCCACCCTGCACCTCTACACCATCCTCACTAACCCCTCTAACCCTCCACTCACACACCATGCCCCCCCTCCACCCTGCACCCTGCACCTCTACACCATCCTCACTAACCCCTATATCCCTCCACTCACACGCCATGCCCCCTCCACCCTGCACCTCTACACCATTCTCACTATCTTCTCTATCCCTCCACTCTAACGCCATGCCCCCCTCCACCCTGCACCTCTACACCATCCTCACTAACCCCTCTATCCCTCCTCTCACACGCCATGCCCCCCTCCACCCTGCGCCTCTACACCATCCTCACTAACCCCTCTATCCCTCCTCTCACACGCCATGCCCCCCTCCACCCTGCACCTCTACACTATCCCACTAACCCCTATATCCCTCCTCTCACACGCCATGCCCCCCTCCACCCTGCACCTCTACACCATCCTCACTAACCCCTCTATCCCTTAACTCACACGCCATGCCTCCCTCCACCCTGCACCTCTACACCATCCTCACTAACCCTTCTAACCCTTAACTCACACGCCATGCCTCCCTCCACCCTGCACCTCTACACCATCCTCACTAACCCCTATAGCCCTCCTCTCACATGCCATGCCCCCCTCCACCTTGCAGCTCTACACCATCCTTACTAACCCCTCTATCCCTCCACTCACACGCCATGCCTCCCTCCACCCTGCTCCTCTACACCATCGAAACTAACCCCTCTATCCCTCCACTCACACGCCATGCCCCCTCCACCCTGCACCACTACACCATCCTTACTAACCCCTCTATCCCTCCGCTCACACGCCATGCCCCCCTCCACCCTGCACCTCTACACCATCCTCACTAACCCCTCTAACCCTCCACTCACACGCCATGCCCCCCTCCACCCTGCACCCTGCACCTCTACACCATCCTCACTAACCCCTATATCCCTCCACTCACACGCCATGCCCCCTCCACGCTGCACCTCTACACCATCCTCACTATCTTCTCTATCCCTCCACTCTAACGCCATGCCCCCCTCCACCCTGCACCTCTACACCATCCTCACTAACCCCTCTATCACTCCTCTCACACGCCATGCCCCCCTCCACCCTGCACCTCTACACTATCCCACTAACCCCTATATCCCTCCTCTCACACGCCATGCCCCCCTCCACCCTGCACCTCTACACCATCCTCACTAACCCCTCTATCCCTTAACTCACACGCCATGCCTCCCTCCACCCTGCACCTCTACACCATCCTCTCTAACCCCCATAGCCCTCCTCTCACATGCCATGCCCCCCTCCACCTTGCAGCTCTACACCATCCTCACTATCTTCTCTATCCCTCCACTCACACGCCATGCCTCCCTCCACCCTGCTCCTCCACACCATCCTCACTAACCCCTCTATCCCTCCACTCACACGCCATGCCCCCTCCACCCTGCACCTCTACACCATCCTCACTAACCCCTCTATCCCTCCACTCACACGCCATGCCCCCCTCCACCCTGCACCTCTACACCATCCTCACTAACCCCTCTAACCCTCCACTCACACGCCATGCCCCCCTCCACCCTGCACCCTGCACCTCTACACCATCCTCACTAACCCCTATATCCCTCCACTCACACGCCATGCCCCCTCCACCCTGCACCTCTACACCATCCTCACTATCTTCTCTATCCCTCCACTCTAACGCCATGCCCCCCTCCACCCTGCACCTCTACACCATCCTCACTAACCCCTCTATCCCTCCTCTCACACGCCATGCCCGCCTCCACCCTGCACCTCTACACCATCCTCACTAACCCCTCTATCCCTCCTCTCACACGCCATGCCCCCCTCCACCCTGCACCTCTACACTATCCCACTAACCCCTAGATCCCTCCTCTCACACGCCATGCCCCCCTACACCCTGAACCTCTACACCATCCTCACTAACCTCTCTATCCCTTAACTAAAACGCCATGCCTCCCTCCACCCTGCACCTCTACACCATCCTCACTAACCCCTATAGCCCTCCTCTCACATGCCATGCCCCCCTCCACCTTGCAGCTCTACACCATCCTCACTATCTTCTCTATCCCACCACTCACACGCCATGCCTCCCTCCACCCTGCTCCTCTACACCATCCCACTAACCCCTATATCCCTCCACTCACACGCCATGCCCCCTCCACCCTGCACCTCTACACCATCCTCACAAACCCCTCTATCCCTCCTCTCACATGCCATGCCCCCCTCCACCCTGCACCTCTACACCATCCTCACTAACCCCTCTATCCCTCCACTCACACGCCATGCCTCACTCCACCCTGCACCTCTACACCATCCTCACTATCTTCTCTATCCGTCCACTCTAACGCCATGCCCCCCTCCACCCTGCACCTCTACACCATCCTCACAAACCCCTCTATCCCTCCTCTCACACGCCATGCCCCCCTCCATCCTGCACCTCTACACCATCCTCACTAACCCCTCTATCCCTCCTCTCACACGCCATGCCCCCCTCCACCCTGCACCTCTACACTATCCCACTAACCCCTATATCCCTCCTCTCACACGCCATGCCCCCCTCCGCCCTGCACCTCTACACCATCCTCACTAACCCCTCTATCCCTTAACTCACACGCCATGCCTCCCTCCATCCTGCACCTCTACACCATCCTCACTAACCCCTATAGCCCTCCTCTCACATGCCATGCCCCCCTCCACCTTGCAGCTCTACACCATCCTCACTATCTTCTCTATCCCTCCACTCACACGCCATGCCTCCCTCCACCCTGCTCCTCTACACCATCCCACTAACCCCTATATCCCTCCACTCATACGCCATGCCCCCCTCCACCCTGCACCTCTACACCATCCTCACAAACCCCTCTATCCCTCCTCTCACACGCCATGCCCCCCTCCACCCTGCACCTCTACACCATCCTCACTAACCCCTCTATCCCTTAACTCACACGCCATGCCTACCTCCACCCTGCACCTCTACACCATCCTCACTAACCCCTATAGCCCTCCTCTCACATGCCATGCCCCCCTCCACCTTGCACCTCTACACCATCCTTACTATCTTCTCTATCCCTCCACTCACACGCCATGCCTCCCTCCACCCTGCTCCTCTACACTATCCCACTAACCCCTATATCCCTCCACTCACACGCCATGCCCCCCTCCACCCTGCACCTCTACACCATCCTCACAAACCCCTCTATCCCTCCTCTCACATGCCATGCCCCCCTCCACCCTGGACCTCTACACCATCCTCACTATCTTCTCTATCCCTCCACTCTAACGCCATGCCCCCCTCCACCCTGCACCTCTACACCATCCTCACAAACCCCTCTATCCCTCCTCTCACACGCCATGCCCCTCCACTCTGCACCTCTACACCATCCTCACTAACCCATCTATCCCTCCTCTCACACGCCTTGCCCCCTCTACCCTGCACCGCTACACCATCCTCACTAACTCCTCTATCCCTCCTCTCACACATCATGCCCCCTCTACCCTGCACCTCTACACCATCCTCACTAACCCCTCTATCCCTCCTCTCACACGCCATGCCCCCCTCAACCCCGCACCTCTACACCATCCTCACTATCTTCTCTATCCCTCCACTCTAACGCCGTGCCCCCCTCCACCCTGCACCTCTACACCATCTCACAAACCCCTCTATCCCTCCCTTCACACGCCATGCCCCTCCACTCTGCACCTCTACACCATCCTCACTAACCCATATAGCCCTCCTCTCACACGCCTTGCCCCCTCTACCCTGCACCTCTACACCATCCTCACTAACCAATATATCCCTCCACTCACACGCCATGTCCCTCTCCACCCTGCACCTCTACATCATCCTTCGTAACCCCTCTATCCCTCCACTCACACGCCATGCCGCCCTCCATCCTGCACCTCTACACCATCCTCACTAACTCCTCTATCCCTCCTCTCACACACCATGCCCCCCTCTACCCTGCACCTCTAGACCATCCTCACTAACCCATATATCCCTCCACTCTAACGCCGTGCCCCCCTCCACCCTGCACCTCTACACCATCTCACAAACCCCTCTATCCCTCCCTTCACACGCCATGCCCCTCCACTCTGCACCTCTACACCATCCTCACTAACCCATATATCCCTCCTCTCACACGCCTTGCCCCCTCTACCCTGCACCTCTACACCATCCTCACTAACCAATATATCCCTCCACTCACACGCCATGTCCCTCTCCACCCTGCACCTCTACATCATCCTTCGTAACCCCTCTATCCCTCGACTCACACGCCATGCCGCCCTCCACCCTGCACCTCTACACCATCCTCACTAACTCCTCTATCCCTCCTCTCACACACCATGCCCCCCTCTACCCTGCACCTCTAGACCATCCTCACTAACCCATATATCCCTCCACTCTAACGCCGTGCCCCCCTCCACCCTGAACCTCTACACCATCTCACAAACCCCTCTATCCCTCCCTTCACACGCCATGCCCCTCCACTCTGCACCTCTACACCATCCTCACTAACCCATATATCCCTCCTCTCACACGCCTTGCCCCCTCTACCCTGCACCTCTACACCATCCTCACTAACCAATATATCCCTCCACTCACACGCCATGTCCCTCTCCACCCTGCACCTCTACATCATCCTTCGTAACCCCTCTATCCCTCCACTCACACGCCATGCCTCCCTCCACCCTGCACCTCTACACCATCCTCACTAACCCCTATAGCCCTCCTCTCACATGCCATGCCCCGCTCCACCCTGCACCTCTACACCATCCTCACTAACCCCTCTAACCCTCCACTCACACGCCATGTCCCCTCTACCCTGCACTTCTACACCATCCTCACTAACCCATATATCCCTTCACTGACACACCATGCCCCCCTCCACCCTGCACCTCTCACCATCCTCATTAACTCCTCTATCCCTTCTCTCACACGCCATGCCCCCCTCCACCCTGCCTCCACTACACGATCCTCACTAACCCATATATCCCTTCACTGACACACCATGCCCCCCTCCACCCTGCAACTCTCACCATCCTCACTAACTCCTCTATCCCTCCTCTTACACGCCTTGCCCTCCCACCCTGCACCTCTACACCATCCTCACTAACCCATATATCCCTCCACTCACACGCCATGCCCCCTCCACCCTGCACCTCTACACCATCCTCACTCACCCGTCTAACCCTCCACACACACGCCATGTCCCCCTCCACCCTGCACTTCTACACCATCCTAACTAACTTCTCTATCCCTCCACTCTAACACCATGCCCCCCTCCACCATGCACTCTGCACATCTACACCATCCTCACTAACTCCTCTATCCCACCTCTCACACGCCATGCCCCCCTCCACCTTGCAGCTCTACACCATCCTCACTATCTTCTCTATCCCTCCACTCACACGCCATGCCTCCCTCCACCCTGCTCCTCTACACCATCCCACTAACCCCTATATCCCTCCACTCATACGCCATGCCCCCCTCCACCCTGCACCTCTACACCATCCTCACAAACCCCTCTATCCCTCCTCTCACACGCCATGCCCCCCTCCACCCTGCACCTCTACACCATCCTCACTAACCCCTCTATCCCTTAACTCACACGCCATGCCTCCCTCCACCCTGCACCTCTACACCATCCTCACTAACCCCTATAGCCCTCCTCTCACATGCCATGCCCCCCTCCACCTTGCACCTCTACACCATCCTTACTATCTTCTCTATCCCTCCACTCACACGCCATGCCTCCCTCCACCCTGCTCCTCTACACCATCCCACTAACCCCTATATCCCTCCACTCACACGCCATGCCCCCCTCCACCCTGCACCTCTACACCATCCTCACAAACCCCTCTATCCCTCCTCTCACATGCCATGCCCCCCTCCACCCTGGACCTCTACACCATCCTCACTATCTTCTCTATCCCTCCACTCTAACGCCATGCCCCCCTCCACCCTGCACCTCTACACCATCCTCACAAACCCCTCTATCCCTCCTCTCACACGCCATGCCCCTCCACTCTGCACCTCTACACCATCCTCACTAACCCATCTATCCCTCCTCTCACACGCCTTGCCCCCTCTACCCTGCACCGCTACACCATCCTCACTAACTCCTCTATCCCTCCTCTCACACATCATGCCCCCTCTACCCTGCACCTCTACACCATCCTCACTAACCCCTCTATCCCTCCTCTCACACGCCATGCCCCCCTCAACCCCGCACCTCTACACCATCCTCACTATCTTCTCTATCCCTCCACTCTAACGCCGTGCCCCCCTCCACCCTGCACCTCTACACCATCTCACAAACCCCTCTATCCCTCCCTTCACGCGCCATGCCCCTCCACTCTGCACCTCTACACCATCCTCACTAACCCATATAGCCCTCCTCTCACACGCCTTGCCCCCTCTACCCTGCACCTCTACACCATCCTCACTAACCAATATATCCCTCCACTCACACGCCATGTCCCTCTCCACCCTGCACCTCTACATCATCCTTCGTAACCCCTCTATCCCTCCACTCACACGCCATGCCGCCCTCCATCCTGCACCTCTACACCATCCTCACTAACTCCTCTATCCCTCCTCTCACACACCATGCCCCCCTCTACCCTGCACCTCTAGACCATCCTCACAAACCCATATATCCCTGCACTCTAACGCCGTGCCCCCCTCCACCCTGCACCTCTACACCATCTCACAAACCCCTCTATCCCTCCCTTCACACGCCATGCCCCTCCACTCTGCACCTCTACACCATCCTCACTAACCCATATATCCCTCCTCTCACACGCCTTGCCCCCTCTACCCTGCACCTCTACACCATCCTCACTAACCAATATATCCCTCCACTCACACGCCATGTCCCTCTCCACCCTGCACCTCTACATCATCCTTCGTAACCCCTCTATCCCTCCACTCACACGCCATGCCGCCCTCCACCCTGCACCTCTACACCATCCTCACTAACTCCTCTATCCCTCCTCTCACACACCATGCCCCCCTCTACCCTGCACCTCTAGACCATCCTCACTAACCCATATATCCCTCCACTCTAACGCCGTGCCCCCCTCCACCCTGCACCTCTACACCATCTCACAAACCCCTCTATCCCTCCCTTCACACGCCATGCCCCTCCACTCTGCACCTCTACACCATCCTCACTAACCCATATATCCCTCCTCTCACACGCCTTGCCCCCTCTACCCTGCACCTCTACACCATCCTCACTAACCAATATATCCCTCCACTCACACGCCATGTCCCTCTCCACCCTGCACCTCTACATCATCCTTCGTAACCCCTCTATCCCTCCACTCACACGCCATGCCTCCCTCCACCCTGCACCTCTACACCATCCTCACTAACCCCTATAGCCCTCCTCTCACATGCCATGCCCCCCTCCACCCTGCACCTCTACACCATCCTCACTAACCCCTCTAACCCTCCACTCACACGCCATGTCCCCTCTACCCTGCACTTCTACACCATCCTCACTAACCCATATATCCCTTCACTGACACACCATGCCCCCCTCCACCCTGCACCTCTCACCATCCTCATTAACTCCTCTATCCCTTCACTCACACGCCATGCCCCCCTCCACCCTGCCTCCACTACACGATCCTCACTAACCCATATATCCCTTCACTGACACACCATGCCCCCCTCCACCCTGCAACTCTCACCATCCTCACTAACTCCTCTATCCCTCCTCTCACACGCCTTGCCCTCCCACCCTGCACCTCTACACCATCCTCACTAACCCATATATCCCTCCACTCACACGCCATGCCCCCTCCACCCTGCACCTCTACACCATCCTCACTCACCCCTCTAACCCTCCACACACACGCCATGTCCCCCTCCACCCTGCACTTCTACACCATCCTAACTAACTTCTCTATCCCTCCACTCTAACACCATGCCCCCCTCCACCATGCACTCTGCACATCTACACCATCCTCACTAACTCCTCTATCCCACCTCTCACACGCCTTGCCCCCTCCACCATGCACCTGTACACCATCCTCACTTACCCCTATTTCCGTAAACTCACACGCCTTGCCCTCCTCCACCCTGTACCTCTACACCATCCTCACTAACTTCTCTATCCCTCCTCTCACGCACCATGCCCCCCGCCACCCTGCACCTCTACACCAACCTCACTAACCCACACAATCGGTCTGCATAAATCCTGCCAGAATGAACACATACCCCTGACCTCTCAACCACCACACACTACTGCTAAGAAGCAGCTATTACACGAATACCACACCAGCTGCACACATATCCGGTGCTCACATGCACCTTTGACTCTCTCTACTCTCTCTACTGACTTGAACTTCGGTTCCCAAGGGCGTTCAACCTACCAGCACCTTCAGACCATATCAATGGTGCATACGGCGCTATATAAATGCAAAGTAACCTAACATAACATAACATATATCCCTCCACTCACACGCCAGGCCCCCCTCCACCCTGCAACTCTACACCATCCTCACTAACCATTCTATACCTCCACTCACACACCATGCCCCCCTCCACCCTGCACCTCTACACTATCCTCACTAACCCTTTCTATCCCTTCACTCACACGCCATGCCCCCCTCCACCCTGCACCTCTACACCATCCTCATTGACCCCTCTATCCCTTCACTCACACGCCATGCCCCCTCCACCCTGCACCTCTATACCATCCTCACTAATCCATCTATCCCTCCACTCACATGCCATGCCCCCCTCCACCCTGCACCTCTACACCATCCTCACTATCGTCTCTATCCCTCCATTCTGACGCCATGCCCCCCTCCAACCTGCACCTCTATACCATCCTCACTAACCCCTCTATCCCTCCACTCACACGCCATGTCACCATCCACTCTGCACCTCTACACCAACCTCACTAACCCCTCTATCCCTCCACTCACACGCCATGCCCCCTCCACCCTGCACCTCTACACCATCCTCACTAACCCCTCTAACCCTCCACTCACACACCATGCCCCCCCTCCACCCTGCACCCTGCACCTCTACACCATCCTCACTAACCCCTATAGCCCTCCTCTCACATGCCATGCCCCCCTCCACCTTGCACCTCTACACCATCCTCACTAACCCCTATAGCCCTCCTCTCACATGCCATGCCCCCCTCCACCTTGCACCTCTACACCATCCTTACTATCTTCTCTATCCCTCCACTCACACGCCATGCCTCCCTCCACCCTGCTCCTCTACACTATCCCACTAACCCCTATATCCCTCCACTCACACGCCATGCCCCCCTCCACCCTGCACCTCTACACCATCCTCACAAACCCCTCTATCCCTCCTCTCACATGCCATGCCCCCCTCCACCCTGGACCTCTACACCATCCTCACTATCTTCTCTATCCCTCCACTCTAACGCCATGCCCCCCTCCACCCTGCACCTCTACACCATCCTCACAAACCCCTCTATCCCTCCTCTCACACGCCATGCCCCTCCACTCTGCACCTCTACACCATCCTCACTAACCCATCTATCCCTCCTCTCACACGCCTTGCCCCCTCTACCCTGCACCGCTACACCATCCTCACTAACTCCTCTATCCCTCCTCTCACACATCATGCCCCCTCTACCCTGCACCTCTACACCATCCTCACTAACCCCTCTATCCCTCCTCTCACACGCCATGCCCCCCTCAACCCCGCACCTCTACACCATCCTCACTATCTTCTCTATCCCTCCACTCTAACGCCGTGCCCCCCTCCACCCTGCACCTCTACACCATCTCACAAACCCCTCTATCCCTCCCTTCACGCGCCATGCCCCTCCACTCTGCACCTCTACACCATCCTCACTAACCCATATAGCCCTCCTCTCACACGCCTTGCCCCCTCTACCCTGCACCTCTACACCATCCTCACTAACCAATATATCCCTCCACTCACACGCCATGTCCCTCTCCACCCTGCACCTCTACATCATCCTTCGTAACCCCTCTATCCCTCCACTCACACGCCATGCCGCCCTCCATCCTGCACCTCTACACCATCCTCACTAACTCCTCTATCCCTCCTCTCACACACCATGCCCCCCTCTACCCTGCACCTCTAGACCATCCTCACTAACCCATATATCCCTCCACTCTAACGCCGTGCCCCCCTCCACCCTGCACCTCTACACCATCTCACAAACCCCTCTATCCCTCCCTTCACACGCCATGCCCCTCCACTCTGCACCTCTACACCATCCTCACTAACCCATATATCCCTCCTCTCACACGCCTTGCCCCCTCTACCCTGCACCTCTACACCATCCTCACTAACCAATATATCCCTCCACTCACACGCCATGTCCCTCTCCACCCTGCACCTCTACATCATCCTTCGTAACCCCTCTATCCCTCCACTCACACGCCATGCCGTCCTCCACCCTGCACCTCTACACCATCATCACTAACTCCTCTATCCCTCCTCTCACACACCATGCCCCCCTCTACCCTGCACCTCTAGACCATCCTCACTAACCCATATATCCCTCCACTCTAACGCCGTGCCCCCCTCCACCCTGCACCTCTACACCATCTCACAAACCCCTCTATCCCTCCCTTCACACGCCATGCCCCTCCACTCTGCACCTCTACACCATCCTCACTAACCCATATATCCCTCCTCTCACATGCCTTGCCCCCTCTACCCTGCACCTCTACACCATCCTCACTAACCAATATATCCCTCCACTCACACGCCATGTCCCTCTCCACCCTGCACCTCTACATCATCCTTCGTAACCCCTCTATCCCTCCACTCACACGCCATGCCTCCCTCCACCCTGCACCTCTACACCATCCTCACTAACCCCTATAGCCCTCCTCTCACATGCCATGCCCCCCTCCACCCTGCACCTCTACACCATCCTCACTAACCCCTCTAACCCTCCACTCACACGCCATGTCCCCTCTACCCTGCACTTCTACACCATCCTCACTAACCCATATATCCCTTCACTGACACACCATGCCCCCCTCCACCCTGCACCTCTCACCATCCTCATTAACTCCTCTATCCCTTCTCTCACACGCCATGCCCCCCTCCACCCTGCCTCCACTACACGATCCTCACTAACCCATATATCCCTTCACTGACACACCATGCCCCCCTCCACCCTGCAACTCTCACCATCCTCACTAACTCCTCTATCCCTCCTCTTACACGCCTTGCCCTCCCACCCTGCACCTCTACACCATCCTCACTAACCCATATATCCCTCCACTCACACGCCATGCCCCCTCCACCCTGCACCTCTACACCATCCTCACTCACCCGTCTAACCCTCCACACACACGCCATGTCCCCCTCCACCCTGCACTTCTACACCATCCTAACTAACTTCTCTATCCCTCCACTCTAACACCATGCCCCCCTCCACCATGCACTCTGCACATCTACACCATCCTCACTAACTCCTCTATCCCACCTCTCACACGCCATGCCCCCCTCCACCTTGCAGCTCTACACCATCCTCACTATCTTCTCTATCCCTCCACTCACACGCCATGCCTCCCTCCACCCTGCTCCTCTACACCATCCCACTAACCCCTATATCCCTCCACTCATACGCCATGCCCCCCTCCACCCTGCACCTCTACACCATCCTCACAAACCCCTCTATCCCTCCTCTCACACGCCATGCCCCCCTCCACCCTGCACCTCTACACCATCCTCACTAACCCCTCTATCCCTTAACTCACACGCCATGCCTCCCTCCACCCTGCACCTCTACACCATCCTCACTAACCCCTATAGCCCTCCTCTCACATGCCATGCCCCCCTCCACCTTGCACCTCTACACCATCCTTACTATCTTCTCTATCCCTCCACTCACACGCCATGCCTCCCTCCACCCTGCTCCTCTACACCATCCCACTAACCCCTATATCCCTCCACTCACACGCCATGCCCCCCTCCACCCTGCACCTCTACACCATCCTCACAAACCCCTCTATCCCTCCTCTCACATGCCATGCCCCCCTCCACCCTGGACCTCTACACCATCCTCACTATCTTCTCTATCCCTCCACTCTAACGCCATGCCCCCCTCCACCCTGCACCTCTACACCATCCTCACAAACCCCTCTATCCCTCCTCTCACACGCCATGCCCCTCCACTCTGCACCTCTACACCATCCTCACTAACCCATCTATCCCTCCTCTCACACGCCTTGCCCCCTCTACCCTGCACCGCTACACCATCCTCACTAACTCCTCTATCCCTCCTCTCACACATCATGCCCCCTCTACCCTGCACCTCTACACCATCCTCACTAACCCCTCTATCCCTCCTCTCACACGCCATGCCCCCCTCAACCCCGCACCTCTACACCATCCTCACTATCTTCTCTATCCCTCCACTCTAACGCCGTGCCCCCCTCCACCCTGCACCTCTACACCATCTCACAAACCCCTCTATCCCTCCCTTCACGCGCCATGCCCCTCCACTCTGCACCTCTACACCATCCTCACTAACCCATATAGCCCTCCTCTCACACGCCTTGCCCCCTCTACCCTGCACCTCTACACCATCCTCACTAACCAATATATCCCTCCACTCACACGCCATGTCCCTCTCCACCCTGCACCTCTACATCATCCTTCGTAACCCCTCTATCCCTCCACTCACACGCCATGCCGCCCTCCATCCTGCACCTCTACACCATCCTCACTAACTCCTCTATCCCTCCTCTCACACACCATGCCCCCCTCTACCCTGCACCTCTAGACCATCCTCACAAACCCATATATCCCTCCACTCTAACGCCGTGCCCCCCTCCACCCTGCACCTCTACACCATCTCACAAACCCCTCTATCCCTCCCTTCACACGCCATGCCCCTCCACTCTGCACCTCTACACCATCCTCACTAACCCATATATCCCTCCTCTCACACGCCTTGCCCCCTCTACCCTGCACCTCTACACCATCCTCACTAACCAATATATCCCTCCACTCACACGCCATGTCCCTCTCCACCCTGCACCTCTACATCATCCTTCGTAACCCCTCTATCCCTCCACTCACACGCCATGCCGCCCTCCACCCTGCACCTCTACACCATCCTCACTAACTCCTCTATCCCTCCTCTCACACACCATGCCCCCCTCTACCCTGCACCTCTAGACCATCCTCACTAACCCATATATCCCTCCACTCTAACGCCGTGCCCCCCTCCACCCTGCACCTCTACACCATCTCACAAACCCCTCTATCCCTCCCTTCACACGCCATGCCCCTCCACTCTGCACCTCTACACCATCCTCACTAACCCATATATCCCTCCTCTCACACGCCTTGCCCCCTCTACCCTGCACCTCTACACCATCCTCACTAACCAATATATCCCTCCACTCACACGCCATGTCCCTCTCCACCCTGCACCTCTACATCATCCTTCGTAACCCCTCTATCCCTCCACTCACACGCCATGCCTCCCTCCACCCTGCACCTCTACACCATCCTCACTAACCCCTATAGCCCTCCTCTCACATGCCATGCCCCCCTCCACCCTGCACCTCTACACCATCCTCACTAACCCCTCTAACCCTCCACTCACACGCCATGTCCCCTCTACCCTGCACTTCTACACCATCCTCACTAACCCATATATCCCTTCACTGACACACCATGCCCCCCTCCACCCTGCACCTCTCACCATCCTCATTAACTCCTCTATCCCTTCACTCACACGCCATGCCCCCCTCCACCCTGCCTCCACTACACGATCCTCACTAACCCATATATCCATTCACTGACACACCATGCCCCCCTCCACCCTGCAACTCTCACCATCCTCACTAACTCCTCTATCCCTCCTCTCACACGCCTTGCCCTCCCACCCTGCACCTCTACACCATCCTCACTAACCCATATATCCCTCCACTCACACGCCATGCCCCCTCCACCCTGCACCTCTACACCATCCTCACTCACCCCTCTAACCCTCCACACACACGCCATGTCCCCCTCCACCCTGCACTTCTACACCATCCTAACTAACTTCTCTATCCCTCCACTCTAACACCATGCCCCCCTCCACCATGCACTCTGCACATCTACACCATCCTCACTAACTCCTCTATCCCACCTCTCACACGCCTTGCCCCCTCCACCATGCACCTGTACACCATCCTCACTAACCCCTATTTCCGTAAACTCACACGCCTTGCCCTCCTCCACCCTGTACCTCTACACCATCCTCACTAACTTCTCTATCCCTCCTCTCACGCACCATGCCCCCCGCCACCCTGCACCTCTACACCAACCTCACTAACCCACACAATCGGTCTGCATAAATCCTGCCAGAATGAACACATACCCCTGACCTCTCAACCACCACACACTACTGCTAAGAAGCAGCTATTACACGAATACCACACCAGCTGCACACATATCCGGTGCTCACATGCACCTTTGACTCTCTCTACTCTCTCTACTGACTTGAACTTCGGTTCCCAAGGGCGTTCAACCTACCAGCACCTTCAGACCATATCAATGGTGCATACGGCGCTATATAAATGCAAAGTAACCTAACATAACATAACATATATCCCTCCACTCACACGCCAGGCCCCCCTCCACCCTGCAACTCTACACCATCCTCACTAACCATTCTATACCTCCACTCACACACCATGCCCCCCTCCACCCTGCACCTCCACACTATCCTCACTAACCCTTTCTATCCCTTCACTCACACGCCATGCCCCCCTCCACCCTGCACCTCTACACCATCCTCATTGACCCCTCTATCCCTTCACTCACACGCCATGCCCCCTCCACCCTGCACCTCTATACCATCCTCACTAATCCATCTATCCCTCCACTCACATGCCATGCCCCCCTCCACCCTGCACCTCTACACCATCCTCACTATCGTCTCTATCCCTCCATTCTGACGCCATGCCCCCCTCCAACCTGCACCTCTATACCATCCTCACTAACCCCTCTATCCCTCCACTCACACGCCATGTCACCATCCACTCTGCACCTCTACACCAACCTCACTAACCCCTCTATCCCTCCACTCACACGCCATGCCCCCTCCACCCTGCACCTCTACACCATCCTCACTAACCCCTCTAACCCTCCACTCACACACCATGCCCCCCCTCCACCCTGCACCCTGCACCTCTACACCATCCTCACTAACCCCTATAGCCCTCCTCTCACATGCCATGCCCCCCTCCACCTTGCACCTCTACACCATCCTCACTAACCCCTATAGCCCTCCTCTCACATGCCATGCCCCCCTCCACCTTGCACCTCTACACCATCCTTACTATCTTCTCTATCCCTCCACTCACACGCCATGCCTCCCTCCACCCTGCTCCTCTACACTATCCCACTAACCCCTATATCCCTCCACTCACACGCCATGCCCCCCTCCACCCTGCACCTCTACACCATCCTCACAAACCCCTCTATCCCTCCTCTCACATGCCATGCCCCCCTCCACCCTGGACCTCTACACCATCCTCACTATCTTCTCTATCCCTCCACTCTAACGCCATGCCCCCCTCCACCCTGCACCTCTACACCATCCTCACAAACCCCTCTATCCCTCCTCTCACACGCCATGCCCCTCCACTCTGCACCTCTACACCATCCTCACTAACCCATCTATCCCTCCTCTCACACGCCTTGCCCCCTCTACCCTGCACCGCTACACCATCCTCACTAACTCCTCTATCCCTCCTCTCACACATCATGCCCCCTCTACCCTGCACCTCTACACCATCCTCACTAACCCCTCTATCCCTCCTCTCACACGCCATGCCCCCCTCAACCCCGCACCTCTACACCATCCTCACTATCTTCTCTATCCCTCCACTCTAACGCCGTGCCCCCCTCCACCCTGCACCTCTACACCATCTCACAAACCCCTCTATCCCTCCCTTCACGCGCCATGCCCCTCCACTCTGCACCTCTACACCATCCTCACTAACCCATATAGCCCTCCTCTCACACGCCTTGCCCCCTCTACCCTGCACCTCTACACCATCCTCACTAACCAATATATCCCTCCACTCACACGCCATGTCCCTCTCCACCCTGCACCTCTACATCATCCTTCGTAACCCCTCTATCCCTCCACTCACACGCCATGCCGCCCTCCATCCTGCACCTCTACACCATCCTCACTAACTCCTCTATCCCTCCTCTCACACACCATGCCCCCCTCTACCCTGCACCTCTAGACCATCCTCACTAACCCATATATCCCTCCACTCTAACGCCGTGCCCCCCTCCACCCTGCACCTCTACACCATCTCACAAACCCCTCTATCCCTCCCTTCACACGCCATGCCCCTCCACTCTGCACCTATACACCATCCTCACTAACCCATATATCCCTCCTCTCACACGCCTTGCCCCCTCTACCCTGCACCTCTACACCATCCTCACTAACCAATATATCCCTCCACTCACACGCCATGTCCCTCTCCACCCTGCACCTCTACATCATCCTTCGTAACCCCTCTATCCCTCCACTCACACGCCATGCCGTCCTCCACCCTGCACCTCTACACCATCATCACTAACTCCTCTATCCCTCCTCTCACACACCATGCCCCCCTCTACCCTGCACCTCTAGACCATCCTCACTAACCCATATATCCCTCCACTCTAACGCCGTGCCCCCCTCCACCCTGCACCTCTACACCATCTCACAAACCCCTCTATCCCTCCCTTCACACGCCATGCCCCTCCACTCTGCACCTCTACACCATCCTCACTAACCCATATATCCCTCCTCTCACATGCCTTGCCCCCTCTACCCTGCACCTCTACACCATCCTCACTAACCAATATATCCCTCCACTCACACGCCATGTCCCTCTCCACCCTGCACCTCTACATCATCCTTCGTAACCCCTCTATCCCTCCACTCACACGCCATGCCTCCCTCCACCCTGCACCTCTACACCATCCTCACTAACCCCTATAGCCCTCCTCTCACATGCCATGCCCCCTCCACCCTGCACCTCTACACCATCCTCACTAACCCCTCTAACCCTCCACTCACACGCCATGTCCCCTCTACCCTGCACTTCTACACCATCCTCACTAACCCATATATCCCTTCACTGACACACCATGCCCCCCTCCACCCTGCACCTCTCACCATCCTCATTAACTCCTCTATGCCTTCTCTCACACGCCATGCCCCCCTCCACCCTGCCTCCACTACACGATCCTCACTAACCCATATATCCCTTCACTGACACACCATGCCCCCCTCCACCCTGCAACTCTCACCATCCTCACTAACTCCTCTATCCCTCCTCTTACACGCCTTGCCCTCCCACCCTGCACCTCTACACCATCCTCACTAACCCATATATCCCTCCACTCACACGCCATGCCCCCTCCACCCTGCACCTCTACACCATCCTCACTCACCCGTCTAACCCTCCACACACACGCCATGTCCCCCTCCACCCTGCACTTCTACACCATCCTAACTAACTTCTCTATCCCTCCACTCTAACACCATGCCCCCCTCCACCATGCACTCTGCACATCTACACCATCCTCACTAACTCCTCTATCCCACCTCTCACACGCCATGCCCCCCTCCACCTTGCAGCTCTACACCATCCTCACTATCTTCTCTATCCCTCCACTCACACGCCATGCCTCCCTCCACCCTGCTCCTCTACACCATCCCACTAACCCCTATATCCCTCCACTCATACGCCATGCCCCCCTCCACCCTGCACCTCTACACCATCCTCACAAACCCCTCTATCCCTCCTCTCACATGCCATGCCCCCCTCCACCCTGCACCTCTACACCATCCTCACTAACCCCTCTAACCCTCCACTCACACGCCATGTCCCCTCTACCCTGCACTTCTACACCATCCTCACTAACCCATATATCCCTTCACTGACACACCATGCCCCCCTCCACCCTGCACCTCTCACCATCCTCATTAACTCCTCTATGCCTTCTCTCACACGCCATGCCCCCCTCCACCCTGCCTCCACTACACGATCCTCACTAACCCATATATCCCTTCACTGACACACCATGCCCCCCTCCACCCTGCAACTCTCACCATCCTCACTAACTCCTCTATCCCTCCTCTTACACGCCTTGCCCTCCCACCCTGCACCTCTACACCATCCTCACTAACCCATATATCCCTCCACTCACACGCCATGCCCCCTCCACCCTGCACCTCTACACCATCCTCACTCACCCGTCTAACCCTCCACACACACGCCATGTCCCCCTCCACCCTGCACTTCTACACCATCCTAACTAACTTCTCTATCCCTCCACTCTAACACCATGCCCCCCTCCACCATGCACTCTGCACATCTACACCATCCTCACTAACTCCTCTATCCCACCTCTCACACGCCATGCCCCCCTCCACCTTGCAGCTCTACACCATCCTCACTATCTTCTCTATCCCTCCACTCACACGCCATGCCTCCCTCCATCCTGCTCCTCTACACCATCCCACTAACCCCTATATCCCTCCACTCATACGCCATGCCCCCCTCCACCCTGCACCTCTACACCATCCTCACAAACCCCTCTATCCCTCCTCTCACATGCCATGCCCCCCTCCACCCAGCACCTCTACACCATCCTCACTAACCCCTATAGCCCTCCTCTCACATGCCATGCCCCCCTCCACCTTGCACCTCTACACCATCCTTACTATCTTCTCTATCCCTCCACTCACACGCCATGCCTCCCTCCACCCTGCTCCTCTACACCATCCCACTAACCCCTATATCCCTCCACTCACACGCCATGCCCCCCTCCACCCTGCACCTCTACACCATCCTCACAAACCCCTCTATCCCTCCTCTCACATGCCATGCCCCCCTCCACCCTGGACCTCTACACCATCCTCACTATCTTCTCTATCCCTCCACTCTAACGCCATGCCCCCCTCCACCCTGCACCTCTACACCATCCTCACAAACCCCTCTATCCCTCCTCTCACACGCCATGCCCCTCCACTCTGCACCTCTACACCATCCTCACTAACCCATCTATCCCTCCTCTCACACGCCTTGCCCCCTCTACCCTGCACCGCTACACCATCCTCACTAACCCCTCTATCCCTCCTCTCACACGCCATGCCCCCCTCAACCCCGCACCTCTACACCATCCTCACTATCTTCTCTATCCCTCCACTCTAACGCCGTGCCCCCCTCCACCCTGCACCTCTACACCATCTCACAAACCCCTCTATCCCTCCCTTCACGCGCCATGCCCCTCCACTCTGCACCTCTACACCATCCTCACTAACCCATATAGCCCTCCTCTCACACGCCTTGCCCCCTCTACCCTGCACCTCTACACCATCCTCACTAACCAATATATCCCTCCACTCACACGCCATGTCCCTCTCCACCCTGCACCTCTACATCATCCTTCGTAACCCCTCTATCCCTCCACTCACACGCCATGCCGCCCTCCATCCTGCACCTCTACACCATCCTCACTAACTCCTCTATCCCTCCTCTCACACACCATGCCCCCCTCTACCCTGCACCTCTAGACCATCCTCACTAACCCATATATCCCTCCACTCTAACGCCGTGCCCCCCTCCACCCTGCACCTCTACACCATCTCACAAACCCCTCTATCCCTCCCTTCACACGCCATGCCCCTCCACTCTGCACCTCTACACCATCCTCACTAACCCATATATCCCTCCTCTCACACGCCTTGCCCCCTCTACCCTGCACCTCTACACCATCCTCACTAACCAATATATCCCTCCACTCACACGCCATGTCCCTCTCCACCCTGCACCTCTACATCATCCTTCGTAACCCCTCTATCCCTCCACTCACACGCCATGCCGCCCTCCACCCTGCACCTCTACACCATCCTCACTAACTCCTCTATCCCTCCTCTCACACACCATGCCCCCCTCTACCCTGCACCTCTAGACCATCCTCACTAACCCATATATCCCTCCACTCTAACGCCGTGCCCCCCTCCACCCTGCACCTCTACACCATCTCACAAACCCCTCTATCCCTCCCTTCACACGCCATGCCCCTCCACTCTGCACCTCTACACCATCCTCACTAACCCATATATCCCTCCTCTCACACGCCTTGCCCCCTCTACCCTGCACCTCTACACCATCCTCACTAACCAATATATCCCTCCACTCACACGCCATGTCCCTCTCCACCCTGCACCTCTACATCATCCTTCGTAACCCCTCTATCCCTCCACTCACACGCCATGCCTCCCTCCACCCTGCACCTCTACACCATCCTGACTAACCCCTATAGCCCTCCTCTCACATGCCATGCCCCCCTCCACCCTGCACCTCTACACCATCCTCACTAACCCCTCTAACCCTCCACTCACACGCCATGTCCCCTCTACCCTGCACTTCTACACCATCCTCACTAACCCATATATCCCTTCACTGACACACCATGCCCCCCTCCACCCTGCACCTCTCACCATCCTCATTAACTCCTCTATCCCTTCACTCACACGCCATGCCCCCCTCCACCCTGCCTCCACTACACGATCCTCACTAACCCATATATCCCTTCACTGACACACCATGCCCCCCTCCACCCTGCAACTCTCACCATCCTCACTAACTCCTCTATCCCTCCTCTCACACGCCTTGCCCTCCCACCCTGCACCTCTACACCATCCTCACTAACCCATATATCCCTCCACTCACACGCCATGCCCCCTCCACCCTGCACCTCTACACCATCCTCACTCACCCCTCTAACCCTCCACACACACGCCATGTCCCCCTCCACCCTGCACTTCTACACCATCCTAACTAACTTCTCTATCCCTCCACTCTAACACCATGCCCCCCTCCACCATGCACTCTGCACATCTACACCATCCTCACTAACTCCTCTATCCCACCTCTCACACGCCTTGCCCCCTCCACCATGCACCTGTACACCATCCTCACTAACCCCTATTTCCGTAAACTCACACGCCTTGCCCTCCTCCACCCTGTACCTCTACACCATCCTCACTAACTTCTCTATCCCTCCTCTCACGCACCATGCCCCCCGCCACCCTGCACCTCTACACCAACCTCACTAACCCACACAATCGGTCTGCATAAATCCTGCCAGAATGAACACATACCCCTGACCTCTCAACCACCACACACTACTGCTAAGAAGCAGCTATTACACGAATACCACACCAGCTGCACACATATCCGGTGCTCACATGCACCTTTGACTCTCTCTACTCTCTCTACTGACTTGAACTTCGGTTCCCAAGGGCGTTCAACCTACCAGCGCCTTCAGACCATATCAATGGTGCATACGGCGCTATATAAATGCAAAGTAACCTAACATAACATAACATATATCCCTCCACTCACACGCCAGGCCCCCCTCCACCCTGCAACTCTACACCATCCTCACTAACCATTCTATACCTCCACTCACACACCATGCCCCCCTCCACCCTGCACCTCTACACTATCCTCACTAACCCTTTCTATCCCTTCACTCACACGCCATGCCCCCCTCCACCCTGCACCTCTACACCATCCTCATTGACCCCTCTATCCCTTCACTCACACGCCATGCCCCCTCCACCCTGCACCTCTATACCATCCTCACTAATCCATCTATCCCTCCACTCACATGCCATGCCCCCCTCCACCCTGCACCTCTACACCATCCTCACTATCCCTCCATTCTGACGCCATGCCCCCTCCAACCTGCACCTCTATACCATCCTCACTAACCCCTCTATCCCTCCACTCACACGCCATGTCACCATCCACTCTGCTCCTCTACACCATCCCACTAACCCCTATATCCCTCCACTCATACGCCATGCCCCCTCCACCCTGCACCTCTACACCATCCTCACAAACCCCTCTATCCCTCCTCTCACATGCCATGCCCCCCTCCACCCTGCACCTCTACACCATCCTCACTAACCCCTCTATCCCTTAACTCACACGCCATGCCTCCCTCCACCCTGCACCTCTACACCATCCTCACTAACCCCTATAGCCCTCCTCTCACATGCCATGCCCCCCTCCACCTTGCACCTCTACACCATCCTTACTATTTTCTCTATCCCTCCACTCACACGCCATGCCTCCCTCCACCCTGCTCCTCTACACCATCCCACTAACCCCTATATCCCTCCACTCACACGCCATGCCCCCCTCCACCCTGCACCTCTACACCATCCTCACAAACCCCTCTATCCCTCCTCTCACATGCCATGCCCCCCTCCACCCTGGACCTCTACACCATCCTCACTATCTTCTCTATCCCTCCACTCTAACGCCATGCCCCCCTCCACCCTGCACCTCTACACCATCCTCACAAACCCCTCTATCCCTCCTCTCACACGCCATGCCCCTCCACTCTGCACCTCTACACCATCCTCACTAACCCATCTATCCCTCCTCTCACACGCCTTGCCCCCTCTACCCTGCACCGCTACACCATCCTCACTAACTCCTCTATCCCTCCTCTCACACATCATGCCCCCTCTACCCCGCACCTCTACACCATCCTCACTAACCCCTCTATCCCTCCTCTCACACGCCATGCCCCCCTCAACCCCGCACCTCTACACCATCCTCACTATCTTCTCTATCCCTCCACTCTAACGCCGTGCCCCCCTCCACCCTGCACCTCTACACCATCTCACAAACCCCTCTATCCCTCCCTTCACACGCCATGCCCCTCCACTCTGCACCTCTACACCATCCTCACTAACCCATATATCCCTCCTCTCACACGCCTTGCCCCCTCTACCCTGCACCTCTACACCATCCTCACTAACCAATATATCCCTCCACTCACACGCCATGTCCCTCTCCACCCTGCACCTCTACATCATCCTTCGTAACCCCTCTATCCCTCCACTCACACGCCATGCCGCCCTCCATCCTGCACCTCTACACCATCCTCACTAACTCCTCTATCCCTCCTCTCACACACCATGCCCCCCTCTACCCTGCACCTCTAGACCATCCTCACTAACCCATATATCCCTCCACTCTAACGCCGTGCCCCCCTCCACCCTGCACCTCTACACCATCTCACAAACCCCTCTATCCCTCCCTTCACACGCCATGCCCCTCCACTCTGCACCTCTACACCATCCTCACTAACCCATATATCCCTCCTCTCACACGCCTTGCCCCCTCTACCCTGCACCTCTACACCATCCTCACTAACCAATATATCCCTCCACTCACACGCCATGTCCCTCTCCACCCTGCACCTCTACATCATCCTTCGTAACCCCTCTATCCCTCCACTCACACGCCATGCCGCCCTCCACCCTGCACCTCTACACCATCCTCACTAACTCCTCTATCCCTCCTCTCACACACCATGCCCCCCTCTACCCTGCACCTCTAGACCATCCTCACTAACCCATATATCCCTCCACTCTAACGCCGTGCCCCCCTCCACCCTGCACCTCTACACCATCTCACAAACCCCTCTATCCCTCCCTTCACACGCCATGCCCCTCCACTCTGCACCTCTACACCATCCTCACTAACCCATATATCCCTCCTCTCACACGCCTTGCCCCCTCTACCCTGCACCTCTACACCATCCTCACTAACCAATATATCCCTCCACTCACACGCCATGTCCCTCTCCACCCTGCACCTCTACATCATCCTTCGTAACCCCTCTATCCCTCCACTCACACGCCATGCCTCCCTCCACCCTGCACCTCTACACCATCCTCACTAACCCCTATAGCCCTCCTCTCACATGCCATGCCCCCCTCCACCCTGCACCTCTACACCATCCTCACTAACCCCTCTAACCCTCCACTCACACGCCATGTCCCCTCTACCCTGCACTTCTACACCATCCTCACTAACCCATATATCCCTTCACTGACACACCATGCCCCCCTCCACCCTGCACCTCTCACCATCCTCATTAACTCCTCTATCCCTTCACTCACACGCCATGCCCCCCTCCACCCTGCCTCCACTACACGATCCTCACTAACCCATATATCCCTTCACTGACACACCATGCCCCCCTCCACCCTGCAACTCTCACCATCCTCACTAACTCCTCTATCCCTCCTCTCACACGCCTTGCCCTCCCACCCTGCACCTCTACACCATCCTCACTAACCCATATATCCCTCCACTCACACGCCATGCCCCCTCCACCCTGCACCTCTACACCATCCTCACTCACCCCTCTAACCCTCCACACACACGCCATGTCCCCCTCCACCCTGCACTTCTACACCATCCTAACTAACTTCTCTATCCCTCCACTCTAACACCATGCCCCCCTCCACCATGCACTCTGCACATCTACACCATCCTCACTAACTCCTCTATCCCACCTCTCACACGCCTTGCCCCCTCCACCATGCACCTGTACACCATCCTCACTAACCCCTATTTCCGTAAACTCACACGCCTTGCCCTCCTCCACCCTGTACCTCTACACCATCCTCACTAACTTCTCTATCCCTCCTCTCACGCACCATGCCCCCCGCCACCCTGCACCTCTACACCAACCTCACTAACCCACACAATCGGTCTGCATAAATCCTGCCAGAATGAACACATACCCCTGACCTCTCAACCACCACACACTACTGCTAAGAAGCAGCTATTACACGAATACCACACCAGCTGCACACATATCCGGTGCTCACATGCACCTTTGACTCTCTCTACTCTCTCTACTGACTTGAACTTCGGTTCCCAAGGGCGTTCAACCTACCAGCGCCTTCAGACCATATCAATGGTGCATACGGCGCTATATAAATGCAAAGTAACCTAACATAACATAACATATATCCCTCCACTCACACGCCAGGCCCCCCTCCACCCTGCAACTCTACACCATCCTCACTAACCATTCTATACCTCCACTCACACACCATGCCCCCCTCCACCCTGCACCTCTACACTATCCTCACTAACCCTTTCTATCCCTTCACTCACACGCCATGCCCCCCTCCACCCTGCACCTCTACACCATCCTCATTGACCCCTCTATCCCTTCACTCACACGCCATGCCCCCTCCACCCTGCACCTCTATACCATCCTCACTAATCCATCTATCCCTCCACTCACATGCCATGCCCCCCTCCACCCTGCACCTCTACACCATCCTCACTATCCCTCCATTCTGACGCCATGCCCCCCTCCAACCTGCACCTCTATACCATCCTCACTAACCCCTCTATCCCTCCACTCACACGCCATGTCACCATCCACTCTGCTCCTCTACACCATCCCACTAACCCCTATATCCCTCCACTCATACGCCATGCCCCCTCCACCCTGCACCTCTACACCATCCTCACAAACCCCTCTATCCCTCCTCTCACATGCCATGCCCCCCTCCACCCTGCACCTCTACACCATCCTCACTAACCCCTCTATCCCTTAACTCACACGCCATGCCTCCCTCCACCCTGCACCTCTACACCATCCTCACTAACCCCTATAGCCCTCCTCTCACATGCCATGCCCCCCTCCACCTTGCACCTCTACACCATCCTTACTATTTTCTCTATCCCTCCACTCACACGCCATGCCTCCCTCCACCCTGCTCCTCTACACCATCCCACTAACCCCTATATCCCTCCACTCACACGCCATGCCCCCCTCCACCCTGCACCTCTACACCATCCTCACAAACCCCTCTATCCCTCCTCTCACATGCCATGCCCCCCTCCACCCTGGACCTCTACACCATCCTCACTATCTTCTCTATCCCTCCACTCTAACGCCATGCCCCCCTCCACCCTGCACCTCTACACCATCCTCACAAACCCCTCTATCCCTCCTCTCACACGCCATGCCCCTCCACTCTGCACCTCTACACCATCCTCACTAACCCATCTATCCCTCCTCTCACACGCCTTGCCCCCTCTACCCTGCACCGCTACACCATCCTCACTAACTCCTCTATCCCTCCTCTCACACATCATGCCCCCTCTACCCCGCACCTCTACACCATCCTCACTAACCCCTCTATCCCTCCTCTCACACGCCATGCCCCCCTCAACCCCGCACCTCTACACCATCCTCACTATCTTCTCTATCCCTCCACTCTAACGCCGTGCCCCCCTCCACCCTGCACCTCTACACCATCTCACAAACCCCTCTATCCCTCCCTTCACACGCCATGCCCCTCCACTCTGCACCTCTACACCATCCTCACTAACCCATATATCCCTCCTCTCACACGCCTTGCCCCCTCTACCCTGCACCTCTACACCATCCTCACTAACCAATATATCCCTCCACTCACACGCCATGTCCCTCTCCACCCTGCACCTCTACATCATCCTTCGTAACCCCTCTATCCCTCCACTCACACGCCATGCCGCCCTCCATCCTGCACCTCTACACCATCCTCACTAACTCCTCTATCCCTCCTCTCACACACCATGCCCCCCTCTACCCTGCACCTCTAGACCATCCTCACTAACCCATATATCCCTCCACTCTAACGCCGTGCCCCCCTCCACCCTGCACCTCTACACCATCTCACAAACCCCTCTATCCCTCCCTTCACACGCCATGCCCCTCCACTCTGCACCTCTACACCATCCTCACTAACCCATATATCCCTCCTCGCACACGCCTTGCCCCCTCTACCCTGCACCTCTACACCATCCTCACTAACCAATATATCCCTCCACTCACACGCCATGTCCCTCTCCACCCTGCACCTCTACAGCATCCTTCGTAACCCCTCTATCCCTCCACTCACACGCCATGCCTCCCTCCACCCTGCACCTCTACACCATCCTCACTAACCCCTATAGCCCTCCTCTCACATGCCATGCCCCCCTCCACCCTGCACCTCTACACCATCCTCACTAACCCCTCTAACCCTCCACTCACACGCCATGTCCCCTCTACCCTGCACTTCTACACCATCCTCACTAACCCATATATCCCTTCACTGACACACCATGCCCCCCTCCACCCTGCACCTCTCACCATCCTCATTAACTCCTCTATCCCTTCACTCACACGCCATGCCCCCCTCCACCCTGCCTCCACTACACGATCCTCACTAACCCATATATCCCTTCACTGACACACCATGCCCCCCTCCACCCTGCAACTCTCACCATCCTCACTAACTCCTCTATCCCTCCTCTCACACGCCTTGCCCTCCCACCCTGCACCTCTACACCATCCTCACTAACCCATATATCCCTCCACTCACACGCCATGCCCCCTCCACCCTGCACCTCTACACCATCCTCACTCACCCCTCTAACCCTCCACACACACGCCATGTCCCCCTCCACCCTGCACTTCTACACCATCCTAACTAACTTCTCTATCCCTCCACTCTAACACCATGCCCCCCTCCACCATGCACTCTGCACATCTACACCATCCTCACTAACTCCTCTATCCCACCTCTCACACGCCTTGCCCCCTCCACCATGCACCTGTACACCATCCTCACTAACCCCTATTTCCGTAAACTCACACGCCTTGCCCTCCTCCACCCTGTACCTCTACACCATCCTCACTAACTTCTCTATCCCTCCTCTCACGCACCATGCCCCCCTCCACCCTGCAACTCTCACCATCCTCACTAACTCCTCTATCCCTCCTCTCACACGCCTTGCCCTCCCACCCTGCACCTCTACACCATCCTCACTAACCCATATATCCCTCCACTCACACGCCATGCCCCCTCCACCCTGCACCTCTACACCATCCTCACTCACCCCTCTAACCCTCCACACACACGCCATGTCCCCCTCCACCCTGCACTTCTACACCATCCTAACTAACTTCTCTATCCCTCCACTCTAACACCATGCCCCCCTCCACCAAGGACTCTGCACATCTACACCATCCTCACTAACTCCTCTATCCCACCTCTCACACGCCTTGCCCCCTCCACCATGCACCTGTACACCATCCTCACTAACCCCTATTTCCGTAAACTCACACGCCTTGCCCTCCTCCACCCTGTACCTCTACACCATCCTCACTAACTTCTCTATCCCTCCTCTCACGCACCATGCCCCCCGCCACCCTGCACCTCTACACCAACCTCACTAACCCACACAATCGGTCTGCATAAATCCTGCCAGAATGAACACATACCCCTGACCTCTCAACCACCACACACTACTGCTAAGAAGCAGCTATTACAGGAATACCACACCAGCTGCACACATATCCGGTGCTCACATGCACCTTTGACTCTCTCTACTCTCTCTACTGACTTGAACTTCGGTTCCCAAGGGCGTTCAACCTACCAGCGCCTTCAGACCATATCAATGGTGCATACGGCGCTATATAAATGCAAAGTAACCTAACATAACATAACATATATCCCTCCACTCACACGCCAGGCCCCCCTCCACCCTGCAACTCTACACCATCCTCACTAACCATTCTATACCTCCACTCACACACCATGCCCCCCTCCACCCTGCACCTCTACACTATCCTCACTAACCCTTTCTATCCCTTCACTCACACGCCATGCCCCCCTCCACCCTGCACCTCTACACCATCCTCATTGACCCCTCTATCCCTTCACTCACACGCCATGCCCCCTCCACCCTGCACCTCTATACCATCCTCACTAATCCATCTATCCCTCCACTCACATGCCATGCCCCCCTCCACCCTGCACCTCTACACCATCCTCACTATCGTCTCTATCCCTCCATTCTGACGCCATGCCCCCCTCCAACCTGCACCTCTATACCATCCTCACTAACCCCTCTATCCCTCCACTCACACGCCATGTCACCATCCACTCTGCACCTCTACACCAACCTCACTAACCCCTCTATCCCTCCACTCACACGCCATGCCCCCTCCACCCTGCACCTCTACACCATCCTCACTAACCCCTCTAACCCTCCACTCACACACCATGCCCCCCCTCCACCCTGCACCCTGCACCTCTACACCATCCTCACTAACCCCTATAGCCCTCCTCTCACATGCCATGCCCCCCTCCACCTTGCACCTCTACACCATCCTCACTAACCCCTATAGCCCTCCTCTCACATGCCATGCCCCCCTCCACCTTGCACCTCTACACCATCCTTACTATCTTCTCTATCCCTCCACTCACACGCCATGCCCCCTCCACCTTGCACTTCTACACCATCCTCACTAACCCCTATATCCCTCCACTCACACGCCATGCCCCCCTCCACCCTGCACCTCTACACCATCCTCACAAACCCCTCTATCCCTCCTCTCACATGCCATGCCCCCCTCCACCCTGGACCTCTACACCATCCTCACTATCTTCTCTATCCCTCCACTCTAACGCCATGCCCCCCTCCACCCTGCACCTCTACACCATCCTCACAAACCCCTCTATCCCTCCTCTCACACGCCATGCCCCTCCACTCTGCACCTCTACACCATCCTCACTAACCCATCTATCCCTCCTCTCACACGCCTTGCCCCCTCTACCCTGCACCGCTACACCATCCTCACTAACTCCTCTATCCCTCCTCTCACACATCATGCCCCCTCTACCCTGCACCTCTACACCATCCTCACTAACCCCTCTATCCCTCCTCTCACACGCCATGCCCCCCTCAACCCCGCACCTCTACACCATCCTCACTATCTTCTCTATCCCTCCACTCTAACGCCGTGCCCCCCTCCACCCTGCACCTCTACACCATCTCACAAACCCCTCTATCCCTCCCTTCACGCGCCATGCCCCTCCACTCTGCACCTCTACACCATCCTCACTAACCCATATAGCCCTCCTCTCACACGCCTTGCCCCCTCTACCCTGCACCTCTACACCATCCTCACTAACCAATATATCCCTCCACTCACACGCCATGTCCCTCTCCACCCTGCACCTCTACATCATCCTTCGTAACCCCTCTATCCCTCCACTCACACGCCATGCCGCCCTCCATCCTGCACCTCTACACCATCCTCACTAACTCCTCTATCCCTCCTCTCACACACCATGCCCCCCTCTACCCTGCACCTCTAGACCATCCTCACTAACCCATATATCCCTCCACTCTAACGCCGTGCCCCCCTCCACCCTGCACCTCTACACCATCTCACAAACCCCTCTATCCCTCCCTTCACACGCCATGCCCCTCCACTCTGCACCTCTACACCATCCTCACTAACCCATATATCCCTCCTCTCACACGCCTTGCCACCTCTACCCTGCACCTCTACACCATCCTCACTAACCAATATATCCCTCCACTCACACGCCATGTCCCTCTCCACCCTGCACCTCTACATCATCCTTCGTAACCCCTCTATCCCTCCACTCACACGCCATGCCGCCCTCCACCCTGCACCTCTACACCATCCTCACTAACTCCTCTATCCCTCCTCTCACACACCATGCCCCCCTCTACCCTGCACCTCTAGACCATCCTCACTAACCCATATATCCCTCCACTCTAACGCCGTGCCCCCCTCCACCCTGCACCTCTACACCATCTCACAAACCCCTCTATCCCTCCCTTCACACGCCATGCCCCTCCACTCTGCACCTCTACACCATCCTCACTAACCCATATATCCCTCCTCTCACACGCCTTGCCCCCTCTACCCTGCACCTCTACACCATCCTCACTAACCAATATATCCCTCCACTCACACGCCATGTCCCTCTCCACCCTGCACCTCTACATCATCCTTCGTAACCCCTCTATCCCTCCACTCACACGCCATGCCTCCCTCCACCCTGCACCTCTACACCATCCTCACTAACCCCTATAGCCCTCCTCTCACATGCCATGCCCCCCTCCACCCTGCACCTCTACACCATCCTCACTAACCCCTCTAACCCTCCACTCACACACCATGTCCCCTCTACCCTGCACTTCTACACCATCCTCACTAACCCATATATCCCTTCACTGACACACCATGCCCCCCTCCACCCTGCACCTCTCACCATCCTCATTAACTCCTCTATCCCTTCTCTCACACGCCATGCCCCCCTCCACCCTGCCTCCACTACACGATCCTCACTAACCCATATATCCCTTCACTGACACACCATGCCCCCCTCCACCCTGCAACTCTCACCATCCTCACTAACTCCTCTATCCCTCCTCTTACACGCCTTGCCCTCCCACCCTGCACCTCTACACCATCCTCACTAACCCATATATCCCTCCACTCACACGCCATGCCCACTCCACCCTGCACCTCTACACCATCCTCACTCACCCGTCTAACCCTCCACACACACGCCATGTCCCCCTCCACCCTGCACTTCTACACCATCCTAACTAACTTCTCTATCCCTCCACTCTAACACCATGCCCCCCTCCACCATGCACTCTGCACATCTACACCATCCTCACTAACTCCTCTATCCCACCTCTCACACGCCATGCCCCCCTCCACCTTGCAGCTCTACACCATCCTCACTATCTTCTCTATCCCTCCACTCACACGCCATGCCTCCCTCCACCCTGCTCCTCTCCACCATCCCACTAACCCCTATATCCCTCCACTCATACGCCATGCCCCCCTCCACCCTGCACCTCTACACCATCCTCACAAACCCCTCTATCCCTCCTCTCACACGCCATGCCCCCCTCCACCCTGCACCTCTACACCATCCTCACTAACCCCTCTATCCCTTAACTCACACGCCATGCCTCCCTCCACCCTGCACCTCTACACCATCCTCACTAACCCCTATAGCCCTCCTCTCACATGCCATGCCCCCCTCCACCTTGCACCTCTACACCATCCTTACTATCTTCTCTATCCCTCCACTCACACGCCATGCCTCCCTCCACCCTGCTCCTCTACACCATCCCACTAACCCCTATATCCCTCCACTCACACGCCATGCCCCCCTCCACCCTGCACCTCTACACCATCCTCACAAACCCCTCTATCCCTCCTCTCACATGCCATGCCCCCCTCCACCCTGGACCTCTACACCATCCTCACTATCTTCTCTATCCCTCCACTCTAACGCCATGCCCCCCTCCACCCTGCACCTCTACACCATCCTCACAAACCCCTCTATCCCTCCTCTCACACGCCATGCCCCTCCACTCTGCACCTCTACACCATCCTCACTAACCCATCTATCCCTCCTCTCACACGCCTTGCCCCCTCTACCCTGCACCGCTATACCATCCTCACTAACTCCTCTATCCCTCCTCTCACACATCATGCCCCCTCTACCCTGCACCTCTACACCATCCTCACTAACCCCTCTATCCCTCCTCTCACACGCCATGCCCCCCTCAACCCCGCACCTCTACACCATCCTCACTATCTTCTCTATCCCTCCACTCTAACGCCGTGCCCCCCTCCACCCTGCACCTCTACACCATCTCACAAACCCCTCTATCCCTCCCTTCACGCGCCATGCCCCTCCACTCTGCACCTCTACACCATCCTCACTAACCCATATAGCCCTCCTCTCACACGCCTTGCCCCCTCTACCCTGCACCTCTACACCATCCTCACTAACCAATATATCCCTCCACTCACACGCCATGTCCCTCTCCACCCTGCACCTCTACATCATCCTTCGTAACCCCTCTATCCCTCCACTCACACGCCATGCCGCCCTCCATCCTGCACCTCTACACCATCCTCACTAACTCCTCTATCCCTCCTCTCACACACCATGCCCCCCTCTACCCTGCACCTCTAGACCATCCTCACTAACCCATATATCCCTCCACTCTAACGCCGTGCCCCCCTCCACCCTGCACCTCTACACCATCTCACAAACCCCTCTATCCCTCCCTTCACACGCCATGCCCCTCCACTCTGCACCTCTACACCATCCTCACTAACCCATATATCCCTCCTCTCACACGCCTTGCCCCCTCTACCCTGCACCTCTACACCATCCTCACTAACCAATATATCCCTCCACTCACACGCCATGTCCCTCTCCACCCTGCACCTCTACATCATCCTTCGTAACCCCTCTATCCCTCCACTCACACGCCATGCCGCCCTCCACCCTGCACCTCTACACCATCCTCACTAACTCCTCTATCCCTCCTCTCACACACCATGCCCCCCTCTACCCTGCACCTCTAGACCATCCTCACTAACCCATATATCCCTCCACTCTAACGCCGTGCCCCCCTCCACCCTGCACCTCTACACCATCTCACAAACCCCTCTATCCCTCCCTTCACACGCCATGCCCCTCCACTCTGCACCTCTACACCATCCTCACTAACCCATATATCCCTCCTCTCACACGCCTTGCCCCCTCTACCCTGCACCTCTACACCATCCTCACTAACCAATATATCCCTCCACTCACACGCCATGTCCCTCTCCACCCTGCACCTCTACATCATCCTTCGTAACCCCTCTATCCCTCCACTCACACGCCATGCCTCCCTCCACCCTGCACCTCTACACCATCCTCACTAACCCCTATAGCCCTCCTCTCACATGCCATGCCCCCCTCCACCCTGCACCTCTACACCATCCTCACTAACCCCTCTAACCCTCCACTCACACGCCATGTCCCCTCTACCCTGCACTTCTACACCATCCTCACTAACCCATATATCCCTTCACTGACACACCATGCCCCCCTCCACCCTGCACCTCTCACCATCCTCATTAACTCCTCTATCCCTTCACTCACACGCCATGCCCCCCTCCACCCTGCCTCCACTACACGATCCTCACTAACCCATATATCCCTTCACTGACACACCATGCCCCCCTCCACCCTGCAACTCTCACCATCCTCACTAACTCCTCTATCCCTCCTCTCACACGCCTTGCCCTCCCACCCTGCACCTCTACACCATCCTCACTAACCCATATATCCCTCCACTCACACGCCATGCCCCCTCCACCCTGCACCTCTACACCATCCTCACTCACCCCTCTAACCCTCCACACACACGCCATGCCCCCCTCCACCATGCACTCTGCACATCTACACCATCCTCACTAACTCCTCTATCCCACCTCTCACACGCCTTGCCCCCTCCACCCTGCACCTGTACACCATCCTCACTAACCCCTATTTCCGTAAACTCACACGCCTTGCCCTCCTCCACCCTGTACCTCTACACCATCCTCACTAACTTCTCTATCCCTCCTCTCACGCACCATGCCCCCCGCCACCCTGCACCTCTACACCAACCTCACTAACCCACACAATCGGTCTGCATAAATCCTGCCAGAATGAACACATACCCCTGACCTCTCAACCACCACACACTACTGCTAAGAAGCAGCTATTACACGAATACCACACCAGCTGCACACATATCCGGTGCTCACATGCACCTTTGACTCTCTCTACTCTCTCTACTGACTTGAACTTCGGTTCCCAAGGGCGTTCAACCTACCAGCGCCTTCAGACCATATCAATGGTGCATACGGCGCTATATAAATGCAAAGTAACCTAACATAACATAACATATATCCCTCCACTCACACGCCAGGCCCCCCTCCACCCTGCAACTCTACACCATCCTCACTAACCATTCTATACCTCCACTCACACACCATGCCCCCCTCCACCCTGCACCTCTACACTATCCTCACTAACCCTTTCTATCCCTTCACTCACACGCCATGCCCCCCTCCACCCTGCACCTCTACACCATCCTCATTGACCCCTCTATCCCTTCACTCACACGCCATGCCCCCTCCACCCTGCACCTCTATACCATCCTCACTAATCCATCTATCCCTCCACTCACATGCCATGCCCCCCTCCACCCTGCAACTCTACACCATCCTCACTAACCATTCTATACCTCCACTCACACACCATGCCCCCCTCCACCCTGCACCTCTACACTATCCTCACTAACCCTTTCTATCCCTTCACTCACACGCCATGCCCCCCTCCACCCTGCACCTCTACACCATCCTCATTGACCCCTCTATCCCTTCACTCACACGCCATGCCCCCTCCACCCTGCACCTCTATACCATCCTCACTAATCCATCTATCCCTCCACTCACACGCCATGCCCCCTCCACCCTGCACCTCTACACCATCCTCACTAACCCCTCTATCCCTTAACTCGCACGCAATGCCCTCCTCCACCCTGCACCTCTACACCATCCTCACTAACCCCTCTATCCCTCCACTCACACGCCATGCCCCCTCCACCCTGCACCTCTACACCATCCTCACTAACCCCTCTAACCCTCCACTCACACACCATGCCCCCCCTCCACCCTGCACCCTGCACCTCTACACCATCCTCACTAACCCCTATATCCCTCCACTCATACGCCATGCCCCCTCCACCCTGCACCTCTACACCATCCTCACTAACCCCTATAGCCCTCCTCTCACATGCCAATGCCCCCTCCACCTTGCACCTCTACACCATCCTCACAAACCCCTCTATCCCTCCTCTCACATGCCATGCCCCCCTCCACCCTGCACCTCTACACCATCCTCACAAACCCCTCTATCCCTCCTCTCACACGCCATGCCCCCTCCACCCTGCACCACTACACCATCCTTACTAACCCCTCTATCCCTCCTCTCACATGCCATGCCTCCCTCCACCCTGCACCTCTACACCATCCTCACAAACCCCTCTATCCCTCCTCTCACATGCCATGCCTCCCTCCACCCTGCACCTCTACACCATCCTCACTAACCCCTCTATCCCTCCACTCTAACGCCATGCCCCCCTCCACCCTGCACCTCTACACCATCCTCACTAACCCCTCTATCCCTCCTCTCACACGCCATGCCCCCCTCCACCCTGCACCTCTACACCATCCTCACTAACTCCTCTATCCCTCCTCTCACACATCATGCCCCCTCTACCCCGCACCTCTACACCATCCTCACTAACCCCTCTATCCCTCCTCTCACACGCCATGCCCCCCTCAACCCCGCACCTCTACACCATCCTCACTATCTTCTCTATCCCTGCACTCTAACGCCGTGCCCCCCTCCACCCTGCACCTCTACACCATCTCACAAACCCCTCTATCCCTCCCTTCACACGCCTTGCCCCCTCCACTCTGCACCTCTACACCATCCTCACTAACCCATATAGCCCTCCTCTCACACGCCTTGCCCCCTCTACCCTGCACCTCTACATCATCCTTCGTAACCCCTCTATCCCTCCACTCACACGCCATGCCGCCCTCCACCCTGCACCTCTAGACCATCCTCACTAACCCATATATCCCTCCACTCTAACGCCGTGCCCCCCTCCACCCTGCACCTCTACACCATCTCACAAACCCCTCTATCCCTCCCTTCACACGCCATGCCCCTCTACCCTGCACCTCTACACCATCCTCACTAACCAATATATCCCTCCACTCACACGCCATGTCCCTCTCCACCCTGCACCTCTACATCATCCTTCGTAACCCCTCTATCCCTCCACTCACACGCCATGCCCCCCTCCACCCTGCACCTCTAGACCATCCTCCCTCGACTCCCTCTACCTCTACACACGCACCCATGCCTCCTCCGCCCATCACCCCTCACCTCTCCAAGAATCGCCTGCACCCCTTCCACCTCCTCAATCATCTGCCTGCACCCCCACACCCCCCCCCCCGCCTCCCCGCCCCACTTCGCCCATCATCCTCACCTCGAGGGCAGGAGACAGCCTGGCTGCAGGGCCGGGGCTGGGGCTGACGCCAGGCAGCCCCCCCCCCCCCAGCCCCTGCCTAATGGGACCCAGATGTTTGGGAATGTGGAAGGAGCCTTCATGAATCTTTTTATCAGCACGAAGGTCAAAGGGCATGCTCATTTCTAAAAATAGGAATCCGCGCAGGGAACCAGGGGAGCTTCCGCTGATGGCTAAACAGCAAGAGGGCACAGTGTGCCTGCCAACCCACTGCCACCCGCGCCACCCTCTGAGTCCAACACGATGCCCAACACGAGTGCCACCAGCACTCCTCTCTGAGTCCCACACGATGCCCCTAACCGAGTGCCAACCCGCCGCCACCAGCACCCCTCTCTGAGACCACCACGAGACCCAACACTGAGTGCCAGCCGCTGCCTCCAGAACTCCTCTGAGTCCAACACGAGGCCCAACACTGAGTGCCATCAGCACTCCTCTCTGAGTCCCACACGATGCCCGTAACCGAGTGCCAACCCGCCGCCACCAGCACCCCTCTCTGAGTCCCACACGATTCCCGTAACCGAGTACCAACCCACTGCCACCAGCACTCATCTCTGAGTCCAACACGAGATCCAACACTGAGTGCCACCCGCTGCCACCAGAACTCCTCTCTAAATCCACCACGAGACCCAACACCGAGTGCCAACCCGCTGCCACCAGCACCCCTCTCTGAGTCCAACACGAGACCCAACACTGAGTGCCACCCGCTGCCACCAGAACTCCTCTCTGAGTCCACCACGAGACCCAACACTGAGTGCCACCCGCTGCCACCAGAACTCCTCTCTGAGTCCAGCACGAGGCCCAACACTGAGTGCCACCCACTGCCACCAGAACACCTCTCTGAGTCCAACACGGTGCCCATAACCGAGTGCCAACCCGCTGCCACCAGCACCCCTCTGAGTCCACCACGATGCCCATAACCGAGTGCCATCCTGCTGCTACCAACACCCCTCTCTGAGTCCAACACGTGACCCAAACCGAGTGCCAACCCGCTGCCACCAGCACCCCTCTCTGAGTCCAACACGATGCCCGTAACCGAGCGCCAACCCGCTGCCACCAGCACCCCTCTCTGAGTCCAACACGATGCCCATAACCGAGTGCCATCCCGCTGCTACCAACACCCCTCTCTGAGTCCAACACGTGACCCAAACCGAGTGCCAAACCGCTGCCACCAGCACCCTTCTCTGAGTCCCACACGATGCCCGTAACCGAGTGCCAACCCGCTGCCACCAGCACCCCTCTCTGAGTCCAACACGATGCCCGTAACCGAGTGCCAACCCGCTGCCACCAGCACCCCTCTCTGAGTCCCACACGATGCCCGTAACCGAGTGCCAAACCGCTGCCACCAGCACCCCTCTCTGAGTCCCACACGATGCCCGTAACCGAGTGCCAACCCGCTGCCACCAGCACCCCTCTCTGAGTCCCACACGATGCCCGTAACCGAGTGCCAACCCGCTGCCACCAGCACCCCTCTCTGAGTCCCACACGATGCCCGTAACCGAGTGCCAAACCGCTGCCACCAGCACCCCTCTCTGAGTCCCACACGATGCCCGTAACCGAGCGCCAACCCGCTGCCACCAGCACCCTTCTCAGAGTCCCACACGATGCCCGTAACCGAGCGCCAACCCGCTGCCACCAGCACTCTTCTCTGAGTCACACACGATGCCCGTAACCGAGCGCCAACCCGCTGCCACCAGCACTCTTCTCTGAGTCCCACACGATGCCCGTAACCGAGCGCCAACCCGCTGCCACCAGCACCCCTCTCTGAGTCCCACACGATGCCCGTAACCGAGCGCCAACCCGCTGCCACCAGCACCCCTCTCTGAGTCCCACACGATGCCCGTAACCGAGCGCCAACCCGCTGCCACCAGCACCCCTCTCTGAGTCCCACACGATGCCCTTAACCGAGCGCCAACCCGCTGCCACCAGCACTCTTCTCTGAGTCCCACACGATGCCCGTAACCGAGCGCCAACCCGCTGCCACCAGCACCCCTCTCTGAGTCCAACACGATGCCCGTAACCGAGCGCCAACCCGCTGCCACCAGCACCCCTCTCTGAGTCCAACACGAGGCCCAACACCGAGTGCCACCCACTGCCACAAGCACTCCTCTCTGAGTCCCACACGATGCCCGTACCGAGTTCCACCCGCTGCCACCAGCACTCTTCTCTGAGTCCAACACGATGCCCGTAACCGAGTGCCACCCGCTGCCACCTGCGCCACCCTCTGAGTCCAACACGATGCCCAACACGAGTGCCACCAGCACTCCTCTCTGAGTCCCACACGATACCCCTAATCGGGTGCCAACCCGCCGCCACCAGCACCCCTCTCTGAGTCCACCACGAGACCCAACACTGAGTGCCACCCGCTGCCACCAGAACTCCTCTCTGAGTCCAACACGATGCCCATAACCGAGTGCCAACCCGCTGCCACCAGCACCCCTCTCTGAGTCCAACACGATGCCCATAACCGAGTGCCAACCCGCTGCCACGAACACCCCTCTCTGAGTCCAACACGTGACCCAAACCGAGTGCCAACCCGCTGCCACCAGCACCCCTCTCTGAGTCCAACACGATGCCACCAGCACCCCTCTCTGAGTCCAACACGATGCCCGTAACCGAGTGCCAACCCGCTGCCACCAGCACTCTTCTCTGAGTCCCACACGATGCTCGTAACCGAGCGCCAACCCGCTGCCACCAGCACCCCTCTCTGATTCCCACACGATGCCCGTAACCGAGCGCCAACCCGCTGCCACCAGCACCCCTCTCTGAGTCCCACACGATGCCCTTAACCGAGCGCCAACCCGCTGCCACCAGCACTCTTCTCTGAGTCCCACACGATGCCCGTAACCGAGCGCCAACCCGCTGCCACCAGCACCCCTCTCTGAGTCCAACACGAGGCCCAACACCGAGTGCCACCCACTGCCACAAGCACTCCTCTCTGAGTCCCACACGATGCCCGTACCGAGTTCCACCCGCTGCCACCAGCACTCTTCTCTGAGTCCAACACGATGCCCGTAACCGAGTGCCACCCGCTGCCACCTGCGCCACCCTCTGAGTCCAACACGATGCCCAACACGAGTGCCACCAGCACTCCTCTCTGAGTCCCACACGATACCCCTAATCGGGTGCCAACCCGCCGCCACCAGCACCCCTCTCTGAGTCCACCACGAGACCCAACACTGAGTGCCACCCGCTGCCACCAGAACTCCTCTCTGAGTCCAACACGATGCCCATAACCGAGTGCCAACCCGCTGCCACCAGCACCCCTCTGAGTCCAACACGATGCCCATAACCGAGTGCCAACCCGCTGCCACCAACACCCCTCTCTGAGTCCAACACGTGACCCAAACCGAGTGCCAACCCGCTGCCACCAGCACCCCTCTCTGAGTCCAACACGATGCCCGTAACCGAGTGCCAACCCGCTGCCACCAGCACCCCTCTCTGAGTCCAACACGATGCCCGTAACCGAGTGCCAACCCGCTGCCACCAGCACCCCTCTCTGAGTCCAACACGATGCCCGTAACCGAGTGCCAACCCGCTGCCACCAGCACTCTTCTCTGAGTCCCACACGATGCCCGTAACCGAGCGCCAACCCGCCGCCACCAGCACCCCTCTCTGAGTCCACCACGAGACCCAACACTGAGTGCCACCCGCTGCCACCAGAACTCATCTCTGAGTCCAACACGATGCCCGTAACCGAGCGCCAACCCGCTGCCACCAGCACCCCTCTCTGAGTCCAACACGAGGCCCAACACCGAGTGCCACCCACTGCCACAAGCACTCCTCTCTGAGTCCCACACGATGCCCGTACCGAGTTCCACCCGCTGCCACCAGCACCCCTCTCTGAGTCCAACACGATGCCCGTAACCAAGTGCCACTCGCTGCCACCAGCACCTCTCTCACGAGACCCAACACCGAGTGCCACTCTCTGCCAGCAGCACCGGTACTGCGACTCAGAACACATAAATAAGTACAATCAGGGACCCATCACTCAGTGACACTCAGCACTCACCCCTAAGTACCATCAGGGGCCCATCACTGAGTGCCACCCAGCACTAAGTACCATCAGGGGCCCGTCACTGAGTGCCATTCAGCACTAAGTACCATCAGAGGCCCGTCACTGAGTGCCACTCAGAACTCATCCCTGAGTACCATCAGTGACCCATCACTGAGTGCTACTCAGAGCTCATCAATGAGAGCCATCAGGGGCACATTACTGAGTCCCACTCAGGACTCATTACCAAGTATCATCAGGCGCCCATCACTGAGTGCCACTCAGCATTCATGACTAAGTGCCATCAGTGGCCCATTACTGAGTGCCACTCAGCACTCATCACTAAGTGTCATCGGGGGCCCATCACTGAGGGCTACTCAGCACTAATCATTAAGTATCAATAGAGGCCCATCACGGATTGCCACTCACCACGCATCACTAAGGACCATCAAGTGTCCATTACTGAGTGGAACTCAAAACCCATCACTAAGTACCATCTGGGACCCATCCCTGAGTGTCACTCAGAACCCATCCCTGAGTACCATCAGTGGCCCATCACAAAGTGCTACTCATAACTATCCCTGAGAGCCATCAGGGGCATATTACTGAGTGCCACTTAGTACTAATCACTAAGTACCACCAGTGGCCCATCACTGATCTCAACTCAGCACTAAGTGCCATCAATGGCCCAGCACTGAGTGCCACTCAGCACTCATCACTAAGTACCATCCGTGGCCCGTCACTGAGTGCCATTCAGCACTTATGACTAAGTGCCATCAGTAGCCCATCACTGAGTGCCACTCAGCACTCATGACTAAGTGCCATCAGTGGCCCATAACTGAGTGCCACTCAGCACAAAGTGCCATCAGTGGCCCATCGCTGAGCTCAAATCAGCACTCATGACTAAGTGCCATCAGTGGCCCATCACTGCGTGCCACTCAGCACTAAGTGCCATCAGTGGCCCATCACTGAATCACTGAGCTGAACTCAGCACTCATGACTAAGTGCCATCAGTGGCCCATCACTGAGTGCCACTCAGCACTAAGTGCCATCAGTGGCCCATCACTGAATCACTGAGCTCAACTCAGCACTCATGACTAAGTGCCATCAGTGGCCCATTACTGAGTGCCACTCAGCACTAAGTGCCATCAGCGGCCCATCACTGAGCTCAACTCAGCACTCATGACTAAGTGCCATCAGTGGCCCATCACTGAGCTCAACTCAGCACTCATGATTTAGTGCCATCAGTGGCCCATCACTGAGTGCCACTCAGCACTAAGTGCCATCAGTGGCCCATCACTGAGCTCAACTCAGCACTCATGACTAAGTGCCATCAGTGGCCCATCACTGAGCTCAACTCAGTACTCATGACTAAGTGCCATCAGTGGCCCATCACTGAGTGCCACTCAGCACTAAGTGCCATCAGTGGCCCATCACTGAGCTCAACTCAGCACTCATGACTAAGTGCCATCAGTGGCCCATCACTGAGTGCCACTGAGCATTCATCACTAAGTACCATCAGTGGCCGTCCACACTGAGTTCCACTCAGCACTAGGTGCCATCAGAGGCGCATCACTGAGTGTCACTCAGCACTCATCACTAAGTATCATCAGGGGCCCATCACTGAGTGCTACTCAGAACTCATCACTAAGAACCATCAGGGGCCCATCATTGAGCGCTACTCAGGAATAATCACTAAATACCACCAGCATCGATCAGGAATACTTCAGAGGCATTCTTTCTGATCACAGAATAGTAAATAAAAAATAAGCACTCACAGGAGAGCACACTAGTGTGTTGGTGCTGTTACGAAGGCCAATATGGAAGGCTGGGCAACGAAACTCATGCTAAGCTCCGGTCCTGTGGAACTCCATCCCGGTGGCAATCCTGACTGCTCCAAGACTCCTTCACTTTAGCAAAGAGCTCAAAGCAGGCTTCTCCCTCCTCTCTCCTCAGGATCTCTCAGACACACACTCTTTCCTCAAATTGAGTACTCACAGGGATGACTTCCTCCCAGCCTCCCTCATTAAACAACTCACTGGCCCGGCACTTAAAACACTCCTCATCATACGACTCCTTCTCAAAAAAACCTTGCCTGACCCAGCACGAGCCTCCTGTTTATCGGGAAGTCTTCCCGTTTATCGGGACGGTTATTGCGAAAGTAGTCGCGTCACAACTACTTACCAAAATCGACCAGCTTGACATCCTCCGCGATTAGCAGTCTGGCTTCTGCTCCAAATGCAGCACTGAGACTGCAACCATCCAAGTGGTGGACGATGCACTGTGAATCACTGAAACTGGGGACGCATGTCTCCTATTCCTCTTAGACCTCTCAGCTGCCTTCGACACAGTTGGTGACCAACCACTCCTCCCCTGCTCACTGACAGAAGGGACTTTTCTGGAAGGTTTGCATCCTAGCTATCCAATAGGCACCTGGTCGTACAGATGGGCTCCTTCAGATCTTGGGGTCCCCCAAGGGTCCCTTCTCTCCCCAATAATTTTCAATCTATGCATGGAACCCTTGGGGACTCTCCTAAATGACCCCAATATACCCATCCATCAGTCCACGGATGATGCTCAGCTGTATCTATAGGTCGGTGGCCCGCAGGACATTGCTCGCCTCCGTAAAGGCCTGGCTATTATCCAAACTTGGATTTCAAACGCTTACCTTAAACTGCCTCACCCCCTCCCACCAAACAACTCATGCAACAATGGCTGGGTGACCTGTGCCTGGAAGGATTCACCCCTCAGATGTCAAACTCAGCCAAATGCCTGGGCTTCATGGTGGACAGTAGCTTTCCTTCCAAAGTCACAAAGCCAAAAAGGCACAAACCGCATGGCTACAGATCCACACACTCCACAAATTCAAACCCTTCATTCCCCCAAACATAATAATAATTCTCATTTATGTAGCGCTACAAACCGTCAGGCCTCTGAGCGATGCTTATTATTACCCACGGTGTGTGGTGCTCATTTATCAACCTAGGAAGGATGAAAGGCCGAGTTTCTCCCTGGCAGGATTCAAACCTGCGTCTGCACGGATGTCAAAGTGAGCACTCTACTCGCGGTGCTATCTGACCAAACGAATTCCATACAGTGGTCCAAGTTCTCGTTATTTCACACATCGATGGGTGAAATGCCCTCCTTACTGGGCTTCCAGATGCACATCTGGCCCCCCTCAAAGCAGTACACTATGCTGCAGCCTGCCTCATTATAGGTGTCAGTAAATCTGTATCTATCTAACACTGCACACGCTTCACTGGCTCCCTCTCCCCGCCAGGATCTTATTCAAAACTGCACCTATCACCTACAAAGCAGTCTCACACAGAACACCAACATACTGGGCTGCTAAACTCCACACCTCTGGGGGCTCACGCACCTCACGTTGCAAAACGATCAAAAGGTTGGAGTCAAAGCTACTCCGCAAAGAGAAGACTTGCAAGCAGCTGTTCTCTTGCCACTCCAGACCATCTGGATAGACGCTCAAAATAGCCCCACCATCTTCCAGTTCCTGAAAACACTAAACACGTGTCTCTTTCAACAATACCCGCTGGAGGAATGCAAATCCTGCTCTCCTTCCACCAGCAGCACTGCCTTACTGTACACAATGCCAAGCCCAATTCTGGCACATTCCTGGTGTAAAGCACCCCGCTACTCTTCGGCTAGGTGTACGCTATAAAAAATCAAATAAAATAAGAGAGTTCAGAAATGAGGAGGATAAGAGAAGCATGAGTTGGAGAATAAAGAGTTGGCACTGGAGGGAAAGGCAAGAGAGAAGGAGAGGGAGAGAGAAAGAGAGAGAAAGAGACAGAGAAAGAGTTGAAGAGACACACAGAAAGAGACAGAGAAAGAGAGATAAAGAGACAGAGAGTGAGAGAGAGGGAGAGAGAGAGAGGGAGAGGGGGTAACAGAGGGGGCACCAAAGGGGGAGAAAGAGAGAGAGAGAGAGAGAAAGAGAGAGAGAAGGAGAGAGAGAGGGGGGGAGTCATGCAATTGACAATAATCAAACACACCCGATGGCAGGGGCGTTGCTAGGGGGGGGCTAAGGGGGCTAAAGCCCCTGATCTTTTGGTTGTAGCCCCGGATAGAATCTCAGGAGCTACAGCCAAAAGACTAGCTAGCCCCCAGTCCCAACAGTTCCAACATCAGCATAGCCCCGGGTCTTTTCCAGACCTAGCAACTCCCCTGCCCGATGGCCCTTTACCTTCCTCAGAGGGATAAAAGGTGGAGCACGAGAGCACACTACCAGCAAGGCCGAGCGCACGAGGAAACAGCTACACCCAACCGGCAGTTCAAACGGAGGAGAAAGGCAGCAAGACCTGGAAGGATGATGAAGAGGGAACTGCCCTTGCCCTTTTCAACTCAGACCTGCAAAGCCTCTGGAAAGGGAATAACAAGACCGGGAGTACAGCCGACGTATGGAGTAGCAGATGTCAAGGGTGTATGGGGGCCTCCCGCATTGATAACACAGGCGGGGAGGCACACTGGCTATTGTGGTACTGTCCTTGACTCCAGAAACAAGCCAAGCCAGCGGACCCAATGCAATCGGTGAGTCGGAGGAAGCTGATAGGGAAACGAATCATGTTGAGCCCAAGGTCGCAATTAGATGAAAGCAAGAACTTGAGAACAAAGGAACTTGTGTGTGTTTGAACTTTTGGAGGAAGCGCAGAGAAGTGCCAGCTGTAGCGTGGTCAGGCACCACAGAAGTGCTCATTGAAAGGAAACTCACTGTCCCCTTTTAAGTTGAAACTGCAAGTACCAGAAGGCCCTAGGAAAAGGGCAGCATGACATGTCAGAGTGGTCCTACAAGGGTTGTGACAAATCCCTTGTACAATGGAAAGTCTCTGACGCATTGCCAAAAGAAAGCTACGGGAAGGGAACCGGCCGCTCTTTGGAAAGATTGTGAACATTGAGGAATAAGTCAAGTGTGAACCCGACAGAGGGATGCCAAAAGAAAGCTAGGGAAAGGGAACCCACTCTTTGTGATGAGTTGAGGCAAACCATGAACTGTGTTGGAAAACTTATGAACTGTGGTAAAGATGGCTATGTGAACCCGATGGAGGGATGCCAAAGGGAAAGCCAATGAATGTGAATCCTGCATTGTGATAACGTAAAGTGAACTGTATATTTGGCAAACGTGAACCTGGTTGAAGGATGCCTGTGAGTTGGGGTGACGAGTAATACACCCGAGAACACTGTGTCGACAAAAGTGAACCCGGCCGAGGATTGTCCACACCGGGAAGTTGCAAACTTGAAATGCCATAGTGAACCCAATGGAGGGAGGCCCAAGTTGCAAGAAGGATCTGAACCCGGCAGAGGGAGATCCAAGGGACGAAGAGCAATCGCCCACGGTACAAGATTATTGAAGGAACTTTTGTTTGTTTATTGTTTTGATTGATCAGGCCTTCTCAGACAAGAAACTTTGCAGAGAAGAGTCTTTGAACCCTGAAGGTTCTGGTATCATTGAAATGGAATTATGAGCTTCGTGCTGGAGAGGCCCAGGAGTGTGCTGGGCTCAGAAGTCCCACCTTGTCCCATGTTAAAAACGTGGGGAAGGGAGACCAAGCCCTACCATCCTGACTTATCATTTTGTGAACACTTCTTTCTATTCTGGTGAACATTATCCCACTCTTTTTTGTAACATAGTGGTAAGGATTGGCAATATTTATTTTTTAGTATAGGCACTTTTTATTTGACAAAATGCCACTAGGACTGCATTATTATTATTTGATGGTTGTAGCTTGCTCCATCTTATTTATAGGTTTAGATTAGGTGTTTATCTCACCCATTATAAAGTTCAATAAGCACTCTTGAACTGTGATCACTTGTGTCTGTCTTTACTGTTGCCACCATGAGTTCCTCAAATATGGTGTCAGTACTGGGATATGACACAATTGAAACACATTGGGGACCCTACCAAAAGGAAGACCACAATCCTGGGAAAACTAGCCCTGAGGAAATAGATCCACCTCACAGAGACTCCACCTTTAGGATGGGAGTTACTTTCCACCCTCTAAGACCTCAGGTGATTCCCCCGGAACGGAAAGCAGTAGAGGGAAATAATTATCACCTCTAATGCCTTCAAAACTACCTAATTCCAGGGAGAGAGGAAATTGCGATCTCTCTGGACATAGAGATGGGTTATTCTTCCACCTCAGCCATCTATGTGGAACCCCACAGGAAGACAAGCATGGAGATATTTCCCCTTCTATCTTGTGGACATGAGTTAAAATTTGCTTTGCTCACGTTTTTGCTTACTCCTAAAGATATCCATTGAGGTGAAATAGTGGGGACCCTTAGATATGAGAACATGTGGAGCTCTCCATCTAAAAGAACCACTAAAAACCCGGGTACGTTTGATGAACCTCAGATAAATCATCCCTTTCTCTCCCCAGAAGACCCAAATCCCGTAACGCAGGAGTCGAAAGCCCTAATAACCCACCATCTCCCTGGGCATAGGAAGTATAAAACCCTGTTGCTAGAGAAATCACTTGCAAATTCATTCCAGGGGAAAAGAAAATGTGCAAAGGGTGCGCCAAGTTCTAACATCTTAAGGGCAAAGGAGGGTGAAAATCAGGGAAGTTTAGAAAACAAAATACCCAGTGAGAATCAAACATATGAGACCTTGGGGGGAATATCATCTCCTAAAACATCAGGCGGAGACCTGGAAATTCTTTCTACCGAAAATAAGATTGCAGAAAACTTTCCTTACTATTCAAAGGGAAAACTAGAGGGCGAGCAAGTCGGGAGATGCAAGAGGAACCCTCTATTGATCAAGAGGAGCAAAAACTGGAGACCAGTCAGGACCCCAATATATTTTTAGCCCCCTGAATAAGGATACATGTGGATCAACATCCACTATATCTCTGGATGCCTTAGGAAACTCTCACATAGAAAAATGCTTATACTGTGGAGAGTGGGGGCACGTTATGGAGATATGCCCTGAAAGTATAGAGGAGGAGTTGATGGCAGCTCGAGAAAGGGAAAGGAAGATTGAAAGAGAAGTGAAAGAATGCTTAAAACTATCTGTTACACAAGCCCTGATTTACCAATAAAGGGTTGAAAGTTCTAGCAGTGACAGTCCCAGTTATATGCTGGAATGCTTGGACCAGCAGCCTGAGTGCTCCATAATGAAAACTCCAAGGAAACCACTGCAGTCCAACCAGCATATGGGAAGGGTATGTGAGAATCCTGAGGGTATTCCCCCCAAGTAGACCTCGACAATCCCAAATTCAGGTGGCCAGGGAAGTCTAGTACCCTCAGATCCCAACCCTGGGGGCGGACAAGCAAGGATCACCTATGGACGGGAGCCCGGGGTTATGCTCGGAGGAATACCCCGGGTGAGGCGTGGTATTATACTGTGGAAGAAGGAGAAGAGGACAAAGTCTCAGAGGCCTTTTCAGGCTGTTCTACATCTACCTCCCTTCCACCCAAAGGATCTCCATTACCTATATCCAATGACCCATCTACCAGAAGTCCAAACTTGGTTCAATTCGGAGAACACATCTCCCAGAATCCCTAGTTTCCTGTTTTCTAGCTGAACACTCCCAGTCATTGCTCTCCACGTTTCCCTGGTTATTATTTCCTGAAATCCCAGTCTGCCGTGACAGAAGACTACTGTTCCCATGTTAAACGGCAATTGTGTAGTGCCTCCTTTATATTTATATTGGCCTCAGCCTAGTCGCGCTACATGGGAAACCGCACTGCAAAGTTCTGATTTTGGGATGACTTCGCCGCCATTTTAAGATTCATCCACCATTTTGATTTCTACTTGTGTGTTCTTTGTTCTAAAATGGTGGACTATGTTTTCAACTTGCAACCAAGCTTCCCGACCTTTGAGTTCTGTTAATGTTTAGACTGTGCAAGAGCTGACTGTTTGGACTAGGCAATAAGGCCTTGCACTGCATATGAACTGTTGTTTAAGTGTTGTCTGCGCTCACAAGACTCATCCTTTATACACATTGGGGCAATGTAGAACAAACCTTGAGCGTAGACACAGGCCGAATGCAATTGTAAAGGGATAATGAATGAAGCTTACCGCGGGATTTGAGAACATACATCGCCATTGTGCCTCGATGGAAATGCAAACCTATGTAATCCTTTGCATAATATTGTATGATTCGTATGTGAACTAGGAACGAACTCTAGACCACTAATTATTAACGTGAAGAGAGGCTGGACAATATTACTCAAAATTGTATGAAAGCACGAATGTTTAGACGTCCAGCACTCTCTCACCTCTCTCTGTCGGGCTGGTACACATTGCGGGTTGTTGGGAGCCAGATAGCTATCTGTGTTGCTTTGTAATTTGTACACTAATAAAAGATCTGTGAACCTTTTAGCCTGTGATTGGTGTATTTCCTTTGTGGTACTCAGCCTTGATATTTCCTTGTTCTTTCACCCACAGCACCGCCAATTCATTTCACCAACCCCACACATCTCCCCTTTCGCACACAAACACTTTCTGTCCCTGTAACAGACAACAGACTAATACCAGACCCGTTTATCTAATATATCCCAACACAAAGGTCAGACAGAGTCAGGCAATTGACAATAATCAAACACACCTGACTGCCTTTTACCTTCCCTACAGGGATAAAAAGCAGAGCATGAGAGTACACTATGAGCAAGACTGAATGCACAAGGAAACAGCTACACCGAACCGGTAGTTCAAAGGGAGGAGAAAGGCGGCGAGACCTGGAAGGTCGACGAAGGAGGAATTGTCCTTGCCCTTTTCAAATCAGACCTGTGAAGCCTCCAGAAAGGGAATTACAAGACCGGGGACTACAGCTGGAGTAGCAGATGGCAACGGTGCACGGGGGACTCCTGCATTGATAACAGAGGCGGGTGTAAAAGCAAAAGGAAATATCGAGGCTGAGTACCCCAAAAAAAAATACACCAAACACGGGCTTATAAAAATTCACAGATATTTATTCTATAACTGTACAGTTTACAAAGAAACAAAGTATCAGATAGCTATCTGGCCCTCAGTACATCACAGCGAATACCAGCCCTTTCGGTATGAGAAGTGAGAGGTACTGGACGTCTAAACAGTTGTTCATTTTATACATTTCCAATCATAATGTCCAGCCCCTCTACAGGTTAATGATACTCGGTCTAGGGTTTGTGCTGAGTTCACTTCTAGTTTGTCCAACTATATGCATGTGGATCATCTTCAGTTTACATGTCATCAAGTCACAATGGCAACAGTGTATTCTCGGATTTAACATTAAGCCTTAACACATGTCTTATACAATGTAGATCAGCAAGTGTCCACGTTCAGTATTTAGACAGCATTGTAGTTGATGTATGTCCGCGGATCGGACTTGTTGGCGCAGACAATCCTCTGTCTACAAGTCAGGCATGGGACAAGGTATCTTGACTCGACCCAAACATTCGGCCAACGGACAGTTTGAACATTAACTTTCATAGAAAGGTGAGGACGGCTCAGTTACAAGCAGGAAACACTGTCCACAATTTTAGAACACAGAATTACTTTGGAGTAGAAATCAAAATGGCGGATGGACCTAAAATGGCGGCTAAATCGATCTAAGATCGGACCTTTGCAACGCGGATTTCTTCGCAGAGCGACTGGGCTTAGGCCAATATATACAATAAAGGAGGCACAATATGAAATCCCGTTTAACAAACCCTCCTTTTGGCCTAAGCCAAGCACTAAACTACTTCTAGTCACTTTACGAGTAACTCCACGTCTCAATGTCCATACATCCTGAATCACTATCAGAGCTATCAATTGCCATGAGGTCAGATACTGAGATTTCCTTCAGCACAAATTCATTAGATATTTTCTCTGGGGCGTATACCTTGTGCCCTAATGTACCCATCGCTTGTGCACAACATCCTCCTAACATCGAACACATACCAGGAAGACATTGTATACAACAGCAAAAAGAACAACAGAATACCTAAAATAATCAGCAAGACTGAAAGTAGCTTCCATCCCCAAGATCGCAGGAAGTCCCAGAACCAAGCACTAAGATCCCAGTTTCCCTCGGGAACATGCACTTCTGAACTGAGAACATGCAGATTTTAAATCGCCCTAAAGATAGTTGGGGAGGAATCTGGCACGAAGACACAGCAAGCGGACCCCACTAATTTACATACCCCACCACGCTCAGACAGGACTCTCGCTAGTCTCCTGATATCTTCAGAGTTCAATATTTGCCCCCAAAATGGCACAAAGGATTTAGCTACATCGTCCATAACTTGTGCTGAAGTATCGCCATTCTCGTCCCGCCGTGGACGAGCCTTTGAAATTTCTACAGTGCTAGCAATGAATACCCCGGGTAACAGAATCCCTAAATAACAGGTTCCCTGCCAATCCCTGGGTAACCATGGAAATGCTACATTGCCGCAAACAAAGTAGACAGGTTCACCTACATACAAAGGTCTGTCCTCACTAGTCAAATTTGCAACGTTGGCGCAACCCTTGAAATCACCCATTGACTGAGTACCATTCCTTTGTATGCAGAAAGACACTGAATCAGGGCTGTGGTTGACAGTATAAGAATGTGGTGTGGCATCTCATTTGCCTAAAGGAGCCATCTTAAAGAAATCAGAGATTGAAAAGGACGGGACAGTCTATCAGAAGGCCTAATAGAAGCAATATTAGGCTTGCTCTTATTCGCAAAGAGTGAGCATCCCAGGGGCGTTAGATAACGTTTCTCAAAATCATTCAAGTTAGTTCCATCAAAGTTCCGCGAGATGCTATTGTTCCATCGGCCAAAGAATAGTGCCCTTAGAGAAGCATAGCATGCAGTTGTCAAAGGTAAAGGATGAATATACCAACCCAGCCCCTTATCCTTGTGTTGCGGTAAATGTGAACAGACCCAACGATTAGACTTATTGAAAATGGCATGTGTAGCATTCATAATGAGTAATAGAGTATTGTTATGGTAACTCTGTCTGTGCTGAGAGTTTCTAGGAGATAAAGTGTGCAGATGCCCAAAAGGCGTAGAAACAGTGGCCATTTTCAGTGGGTAACACATTTTCAAACGGATGTACTTCTTCCAGATACCAGAATCCTAAGGCAATGACTATTGTAAAACCAGTTAACATTATCACAAGACAACAATACGTTTTCGTGGCCCACGCATTCGATTGTTCATTTTCACGGCCGGTCACACAGCTCTTATCTGTTCCGTACGAGTGGGAGCGGTTGCAGGCATTGTTTCTTCAAACAATTACACCAAAGTTAATTTTGCTGGTGACCTCCAGGCTGAGCATCTTCTTAGTCATTTCACAAACCCTAGCCAACAGAATCCCCTTATGTACAAAAGATCGGGCCAAAGAGACAAGCCCTTCGATGATTTTCCTTGATGGCACAGCCGAACCGTGCAGTAAGTCTACTTCCTCGGACGCAGATCGTACCTTGTGATCCCTGGTACTGAATGATCTGTGAACAATGTGGTGTTACTTCCTGATGGAAGCGGGGAATTCAGAGATTTTGAAAAAGGAACCTTTGGAGAGTGTGGAGATGAAGCAGCTGTTTCCCCAGGCCCCATGGGCTCAGGGAGAGTCTCTGACGCACTCTCAATGCTGTTTGAAGCTTCGTGACAGTTGGTTACAATGTTGGAGAGGGGTTCTGTATCGTCTGTAGTGTGTGGCAAAGGGTAAGGAATCCTCTTGATGTGGGACGTGTGGATCCAATGCCTCTTGCCTTCCACTCGCACGGCGGTCTGTGTGACCAGGAGGACTTGATGGGGACCCCGCCAACGAGGTGCAAGGCAAGGAGATCGCTCAAGCGACTTGGTCAGGACCCAGTCTTCCGGCCGTATACTGTGACGTGGGCCCTCGTGAAGCCTCTCGCACCTGGTGATAAATCAAATACAGATTTTTAGTTAACTGTCCACAGTAGTCAGAAAGAAGTACATTTTCAACCTTGCGTAGAGAACGGGGCTTCGGTATGTTCCAAATGTTAGCTGGCCTACCCATGACCACCTCAAAAGGAGAAAGCCCAGTCTAAGTTTGAGGGGTCGTCCTCATAGATAATAACACGATCAGTAAGGCGTCCGGCCATTTCAGTTTGGTGCCGGCACAGGTCTTACCAAGCTTGTTCTTGATGATGCGTTGTGTCTTTCTACTAATCCAGCACTCTGTGCATGTCTAGCCGAATGGAACCGTTTATCGGTCTGTAATCCCACACATGTCTGCAGAATTACAGCAGCGATAAAATGTGGACCATTGTCCGACCAGATTACTCTTGGCAGACCAAATCTAGGAAAATATTCCTTCAGAATAGTCTTCGCCGTGGTCATTGCTGTAGCATCTTTGACAGGAAAAGCTTCAACCCATTTGCTAAAAGCGCAGATAACAACTAGTACGTATTTGTAGTTATTACAATGCTCCATTTCAATGAAGTCAAAGTGGATGACCTCAAAGGGGACAGAAGGTGGACCAAAACTACCCCTAGGAGTTGATGTCCCCTTTCCCACATTATGTCATGTTCTCTGCTTCCAAAAGGTCAGGGTTTTCCCAACTCCCTTGGAAGCAGATCCATAACCCAGGTTCTGAGTGCCAACCAGTCCCAATTGGGACCTTTTGGACCCAGTCCTGGCGCCAGTGGCACCAGGCTCATAAATATGCCCAGTCCCAGCGCTGGAAGCGCCGGGCTCATAATGCTTGGGTGGACTTACCTGCAGCAGACCATGCTGCTTACTTGCCTGCCAGTTGAGCCTCTGATCCTCTTCTGTTTGGAACTACTTTTCCTGTTGGGTGGGGCAGGAGCCACTCCCTAGATTCAGAACACTGGAACTCTTCTGGAAAGCAGGAACTCTTTTCTTACCTAGGCGTGGCTGTGGAAGGAGACACCTAAGCACTACAGGAGGCTATTTAAACCACACCCGATGGATGAATCTTGCTTTGCGTTATTCTGCATCCTCTGCAGCAGAACGCTCATCGTGTCTTCTGCATCTGATCCTGGGCCTAAGGAAAAAGGCTTACCATCCTGAATCCAGTCTTCAGCAACACCTATAAAGACAAGAAAGAACAGGTTAGCATTACAGTCTTCAGTGACAGCTCTTTTCTTACCTGGTCCATCGGCTGTCACCAACGCCTCGCGCTGCATTCCGGCATCTGAAAGACAAAGGCTTACCTACTCTTCGTGCGCTCCGGAGGTCTTCACACTGCATTCCGGCATCTGAAAGACAAAGGCTTACCAACTCTTCGCACACTCCGGAGGCCTTCGGCGCTGCATCCCGCATCTGAAAGACAAAACAAGGTGCGTTTAAAGACATTGGGGAACTTTAATACTCACGTGCCATTACTCCTTTCCAGATCTAACCCAGTGGGTATTCCGGCACCCTGCAGCCGCTCCGAACTTGTACCTGCAAAATAAAAAGACAGTTAGAGCGCATCGTGAAGCAGGCAACAAGCGCTTACTTACGTGCTTCCAGGCGCTTCTATTCATCACACGGGCTCCATCTTCAACTCACTTCAGCCCGTCATCCACCATCGCCGGAACCCTGCAAAACAAGAAACATCATTACTAAAGACTTTAAAGACATTAGAATTACTCGAAACTTACCGTTCGTGCAGTAAACGACGGACAGCAGTCCTCTGAAGTCAAGAGGCCTGCTCCCCTTATCCAGTGAAGAAACTGGTTACAGCACCCTGCCCCGAGGCAGATGGAGAGCACGGCGTTCACTTACCTAAGGTGAGAGCGTTAACCTTTGGGGTTCTACAGGAGAAGAGAAAGGGAAGAAGAGAGAGACATTCAATAACCCAGTTCCTTAATCCCATATTTTCTATCTGCAGACATCTTACCCTTCGAGTCAGACATACAGTGCACAGAGGTCCAGCCCAAAGACCCAGCCGTGTGTTACACATCACCTTTGAAGATACGGTATACGCCCAGTCAAGACCGGCGCCTCTACGGGAATCAGGTGAGCGTTACAGAACGCAAAGCCTACCACAAAACTCCCGTCCAGGCGCTATGGAACCTCGGATACCGACCAGCTAGTCCAGTTACTTGGGGAACTAAGGGCAGAAGTGCATGCAGCCCGTCAGGAAACGAACGCTCTAAGAAGGGAACTGATTATTTCCAAGGAGCTAACAGATGATCTCGCTAGACAATTGCTACAGTCACAAGACGGACAGACCCCGTTACCCGCATCTGGGGGAAATCTTCCTTCTACATCCTCTATGAATCCAGTGCAGATCAACCTACCTGGGAATGTACCTCTGGCTCCGCCCGAACGATTTTCTGGTGACCCAAAGAGGTTTGCAGTATTTATCAATCAGTGCCGGTTGCATTTCTTATGCCGGCCAGCAGCCTTTCCAACTGATCAAGCTAAAGTAGCTTTCGTGCTTTCGTACCTTAGTGGCAATGTGGCAGACTGGTCGATCCCTCTAGTAAATCAAGATGATCCGGTCCTCCATGATTTTCAAGCTTTTCAGCTCAGTATGGAAAAACTGTTCGCAAGACATTCACAGGGGCAGGCCTTGGACAATGAGCTTCTTTCGTTGCGACAAGGTAATCAAGACCTTTTGGCTTATATTGCGTCTTTCAACAGACTGATAGTGGAAACTCAATGGCCTGAGGACAAAAGGATTACGCTGTTTTATAGAGGTCTACGTGGAGAGCTCAAAGATGTGTTAGCCCAAGTAGTGAATCCCCCACAAGATTGTTCGGACTATATAGACTTAGTCGTTCAAATAGATCACAGACTGCAGAACAGGAAGGCCGATCGTTCCAAGTTTGATGCTCGAGTATTTTCCAAACCGCCAACTCCTTCCAAAGGAGTAGACTCCGGGGAACCTATGCAAATAGGGGGCCTGAAAGGTCCTCTAACACAAAAGGAGCGGGAAAGGAGAAAACAGTTGCAATTATGCCTCTATTGCGGAAACTCAGGGCACTTTCTTCGAGACTGTCCGGTGAAACCTGCCAAGAAGGCAGTAGGAGCTGCAGTTACCAAAGTTACAAACTCTGAGCAGGGAAACGACCTCGCCCGACAAGAATAGAGGTCCTCTTGCCGAGCGTGAAAACCAGTTCCGTGACCTCGCATTTCGTGATACCTATGGTCCTCATTAGCCCTGATAATCCGGATCGATTACATGCAATTGAAGCTTACGTCGACAGCAATGCCATCGGCAATTATGTGGATCATGAAATGGTTTTGAGGATGAATCTAACTCTTTGTCCCAAGGCTGTAAAGGACGTCATTACTACGGTGGATGGTACGGAGATAGCCTCCGGGCCAGTAACGCATACCACTCAAGAGGTGACGCTAGTAAGTCAAGATGGACACCATGAGAAGATCGTGTTCGATGTGATCAAGGCCCCTCAGTTTCAGATTATTCTAGGAATACCTTGGTTAGAGAAACACAATCCTCTGATCGATTGGCGAGCAAGAACGGTCCAGTTTCCAGAATGTGTCTCTACTTGTCACCCTCCACCTGGTGTTGCACTGGCAGCAATTTCTTCAGAGACTCCCCAGTTACCTCCCGAATACCTAGAATACCAAGATGTTTTCCGGAAGGATCAGGCTAACTCTCTACCTCCTCATAGGTCTTATGACTGCCAGATAGACCTGATACCTGGATCTACTCCTCCTTGTAGTAGAATTTATGCCCTCACCGAGCCTGAGAACCTTCACCTTCGACAATACCTGGATCAATACCTGGCAAATGGGTTTATTCGTCCTTCCAAGTCCCCTGCTTCTTCAGCTTTGTTCTTCGTTCCAAAAAAGGAAGGAGACCTTAGAACTTGTATAGATTATCGCTCGCTGAACCAGATCACCGTTAAGAATAGATATCCGTTACCTTTGATCCCTGAACTCCTGGACCAAGTCAGAAAAGCATGCATATATACAAAGCTGGATCTTAGAGGAGCTTACCACTTGGTACGAGTAAAAGAGGGCGATGAATGGAAGACGGCCTTCCGCACCAAGTATGGGCTATTTGAATATCAGGTCATGCCCTTCGGACTTTGCAATGCCCCGGCCGCCTTTCAATATTTTATGAACGATGTCCTCAGAGAGCTCATAGATGTGTGTGTTGTTGTTTACATTGACGACATCCTCGTTTATTCTTCATCGGAATCTGAACATCGGAAACACGTGAAAATGGTCCTCGAAAGATTGCGTCAACACAAACTTTTCGCTAAGTTGGAAAAATGTGTTTTCAACGTGACTGAAGTTGAATTCTTGGGATTCATATTATCACCTGGCGGAGTGCGTATGGATTCAAAGAAGGTCGATGCAGTTCTCAAATGGCCATCACCATCCTCCGTAAAAGGTGTGCAAAGCATGTTAGGCTTCGCTAACTTTTACCGCAGGTTTATCCCCGAATTCTCTCGAATAGTCCAGCCCATCACTGCCTTGTTAAAGAAAAACAAACGTTTTGAATGGTCTACCGAGGCGGAACAAGCTTTCCAGGATTTGAAGACTAAATTTATCTCTGCACCAATCTTAAAACACCCTCGCCCCGAACTCCCCTACATCGTGGAAACTGATGCTTCAAGCCTTGCCATGGGGGCAGTTCTATCACAAAAGGACCCGGTAACCAATCAGTTGCATCCCGTGGCATTTTGGTCCCGCAAATTCTCGCCTCCTGAAATCAATTACACGATTACTGACAAGGAACTTCTGGCTATCAAGTCTGCCTTTAAGGCTTGGCGGCATTATCTGCTGGGGGCCCGACACACCGTTACTGTGATTACGGATCACCGAAACCTGCAATATTTGAAAACCGCAAAAGCCCAATCCTCTAGACAACTCCGTTGGGCATTATTCTTTGCCGAGTTTGACTTCATAATTACCTATCGACCTGGTACAAAGAACGGTAAAGCTGATGCCCTTTGTCGGATGGGAGTGGAAGAACACTTGATCAACCCTAAACCTGTACCAATCTTTCCCGAACAAAGAATTCTGGGTGTAATCGCCACAGAATCCATAGAGGAAGTTAAGGATAAAGCCAGGCAACTTGTAACTCCAGCAGACATACAGAATTGGCATCTGCAGGGAAAGGACTTTGCAGTAAAGGACAACTTATTGTATTTCCAAGAACGATTATACCTACCCAGCACAGATTTACAGAAAAAAGTAATCTCTTGTTATCACGATTCTTTAATGGAAGGACATCCCGGTATGGCCAAGACCTCAGAAAAGATCAAGCGCTACTTCTGGTGGCCGTCTTGGAAAAAAGATATCAGAGACTTTATAATGTCCTGTGGAGTATGCGCCCAAAACAAGAGTCAAAAGGAAAGACCAGCAGGCCTCTTACGCCCTATTGACATCCCACCTCGCCCTTGGCATACGCTTTCTATGGACTTCATCACCGATCTACCTCCATGCTCCGGATACAATACGATTCTAGTAATCGTGGACTTATTCTCCAAGATGGCGCATTTCATTCCGCTCAAAGGCTTGCCAACAGCAGCAACTCTGGCCCGAGAATTTCTAGAAAACATCGTCCGACTGCACGGTTTTCCTTCGGTTCTAATTTCGGATCGAGGTAGTCAATTTATTTCTCATTTTTGGCGAAGTTGCTGTCGGTCGGCTCAAATTGATGTGAGACTATCGACCAGTCACCACCCTCAGACCGACGGACAAACCGAGAGGACCAATCAAACTCTGGAACAGTATTTACGCTGCATGCTGCAACAAACTGAAAAAACTTGGAAAGACATCCTTTGGATAGCCGAATATGCCTACAATAACTCTGTCCATTCGGGAACTGGGAAAACCCTGTTTTTTCTTTTGTACGGCAGTTACCCTCGAACCTCGGAGTTGGATCCCCTCCAAGATCTTGAAACACCAGCAGTAGACTACCTGCATTCCACAATCACCCAAGCCTTTAAGGAAGCTGTTTCTCACCTTCAAAGGGCTAAAGAACAATACAAGAAAGGAGCCGATCAACATCGGAAGGAAGCCACTCAATATCAAGTAGGGGATCAAGTCTGGTTATCCACCAAATATCTACCTCTAAAAGGGCCACGCACATTCAACCCAAGATACCTTGGTCCCTATTCCATCACTACCATAGTAAACCCAGTAGCGGTCAAGTTGGACTTGCCCCCGCACATGAAGATACATCCGGTCTTCCACGTCTCTCTATTAAAACCTGTGCAACCTCAAACCCGACTAACTAAATCTCCAAAACCTATCCTAGTTGATGGAGAACTCGAGTTTGAAGTCAAAAGCATTCTGGACTCCAAGATCTCCAAATCTAAACTATTTTACCTAATTGACTGGAAAGGCTACGGCCCCCAAGAGAGATCCTGGGAACCTGCTGAATATGTCCACGCTCCTCGCCTAATCAAAAGATTTCACTGAACATTTCCTGACAAGCCAAAACCCCCGGAGAAGCCCGGTTTGGGAGGGGCCTTGAGGGGGGGTACTGTCATGTTCTCTGCTTCCAAAAGGTCAGGGTTTTCCCAACTCCCTTGGAAGCAGATCCATAACCCAGGTTCCGAGTGCCAACCAGTCCCAATTGGGACATTTTGGACCCAGTCCTGGCGCCAGTGGCACCAGGCTCATAAATATGCCCAGTCCCAGCGCTGGAAGCGCCGGGCTCATAATGCTTGGGTGGACTTACCTGCAGCAGACCATGCTGCTTACATGCCTGCCAGTTGAGCCTCTGATCCTCTTCTGTTTGGAACTACTTTTCCTGTTGGGTGGGGCAGGAGCCACTCCCTATATTCAGAACACTGGAACTCTTCTGGAAAGCAGGAACTCTTTTCTTACCTAGGCGTGGCTGTGGAAGGAGACACCTAAGCACTACAGGAGGCTATTTAAACCACACCCGATGGATGAATCTTGCTTTGCGTTATTCTGCATCCTCTGCAGCAGAACGCTCATCGTGTCTTCTGCATCTGATCCTGGGCCTAAGGAAAAAGGCTTACCATCCTGAATCCAGTCTTCAGCAACACCTATAAAGACAAGAAAGAACAGGTTAGCATTACGGTCTTCAGTGACAGCTCTTCACTTACCTGGTCCATCGGTTGTCACCAACGCCTCGCGCTGCATTCCGGCATCTGAAAGACAAAGGCTTACCTACTCTTCGTGCGCTCCAGAGGTCTTCACACTGCATTCCGGCATCTGAAAGACAAAGGCTTACCAACTCTTCGCACGCTCCGGAGGCCTTCGGCGCTGCATCCCGCATCTGAAAGACAAAACAAGGTGCGTTTAAAGACATTGGGGAACTTTAATACTCACGTGCCATTACTCCTTTCCACATCTAACCCAGTGGGTATTCCGGCACCCTGCAGCCGCTCCGAACTTGTACCTGCAAAATAAAAAGACAGTTAGAGCGCATCGTGAAGCAGGCAACAAGCGCTTACTTACGTGCTTCCAGGCGCTTCTATTCATCACACGGGCTCCATCTTCAACTCACTTCAGCCCGTCATCCACCATCGCCGGAACCCTGCAAAACAAGAAACATCATTACTAAAGACTTTAAAGACATTAGAATTACTCGAAACTTACCGTTCGTGCAGTAAACGACGGACAGCAGTCCTCTGAAGTCAAGAGGCCTGCTCCCCTTATCCAGTGAAGAAACTGGTTACAGCACCCTGCCCCGAGGCAGATGGAGAGCACGGCGTTCACTTACCTAAGGTGAGAGCGTTAACCTTTGGGGTTCTACAGGAGAAGAGAAAGGGAAGAAGAGAGAGACATTCAATAACCCAGTTCCTTAATCCCATATTTTCTATCTGCAGACATCTTACCCTTCGAGTCAGACATACAGTGCACAGAGGTCCAGCCCAAAGACCCAGCCGTGTGTTACACATCACCTTTGAAGATACGGTATACGCCCAGTCAAGACCGGCGCCTCTACGGGAATCAGGTGAGCGTTACACATTATGCTGCAAACAAATCATACACCCTTGGACAAAACACTCGGCTACCTTAGGAATTTTATCATTTACCCACACATTTTGCAACATTTTGGTGACTTTGCGTGCACAAATATGGGTGGGGCCATGAGCCATAACAACCATCATCATAATATACACGTCAGGCAGTAACCATTTCCCTTCTACTTTGTTCACCCAACACCCGTCATCATCCAATTTTGCCAAACCCTCAGCCCATTTCTTAGATTCCTCTAACGTGGCATCAGCTTGAATGTTTTTCACAGTTTCAATCCCCTCATCCAAAGTGCAGGCATTTGTGGCTTCCTTTGAAATATACATTTCTGAAGAGAGATCAGTGGCAGTCTGTTTGGCTATCTGGTCAGCGAAAGCGTTCCCTTTTCCTACATTATCTATAATCTTCTGATGTGCTGCGCATTTCATAATTGCTAGCTGAGTAGGGAGTGCAAGCGCTTAGAGTAATTGTACTATCAAGGAGCCATGCTGGATTTTAGTACCGTGTGAGGTCAAGAAACCTCGTTCTGCCCAAAGTCTGCCGAAGTTGTGGACAACCCCAAAGGCATATGACTGTCAGTATATATATTTACGGTAGGCCCTTCGGAAAGTTCAAAAGTTTGTGTCAATGCTATAATCTCTGCGGCCTGCGCGGAGTTATGCGTGATTCTTTTGGTCTCCACGACCGTGCTCAATGTATTGATTGCATAAGCAGCTGTGGATGTACCATCTGGGAGTTTGAGACAGGACCCATCACAAAACAGCTCCCCTGGTGGGTTATTTAAAGGAGTATCTTTTAGATCGATTCTGCCTTTTGTCTCTTGCTCTGTAGTTTAAAGGCAGTCATGTGATTCTTCATCACTTCAAGCAGTACCTTGCGGGAAAGGTAAAATTTCAGCCGGATTAAGAACTCAGCACCTCTTTTTTTGGATATGCGGTGCAAACAAGATCAATTCATATCTCGTTAATCGTGCGGAGGTGATGTGTTGCGTTTGTGTTCTGCTTAATAGAACATCTACAGAGTGAGGTACCATCAGGATTAAAGCATGGCCTAGGACCATTCCCTCGCTCTGTTTTATGGACGCAGCAGCAGCAGCAACAGCTCTCAAACATCTTGGCAAAGCGCATGCAACAGGATCAAGGGCGGAAGAAAAGTAGCCGTACGGCCTATTCTTCCCTCCATGTTCCTGCGTTAATACAGCCAAAGCACATCCATCACATTCATGCACGTACAACACAAAGGGCTTTTCATAGTTTGGTGTGCCCAAAACTGGTGCCGAGCACAATGCAGTCTTGAGCAGATCAAATGCTTGCTGGTGTTCCAAGTTCCACGGCAATGGCGAAGAAATGCCCTTCTTCGTCGAAGCCAACATTGGTTTAATCACTAAGGAGAAGTTCGGGATCCACTGCCTACAGTAAGAAGCCATTCCTATCAAGGCTCTAACTTCCTTCTGTGTATTTGGGACAGACATGCTAGAAATTATTTTTGTCCGCTCAGGTGTCAACCTTCTTCCCTCCTTTGACAGGAGATAGCCTAAATAGGCGACATCCTGTCGACAATACTGACATTTTTTAAGCAAAGCTTTGTGTCCATGCCGTGCTAGGTGGATAAGCAACAACACGGTGCCCTCCTTACAAGCGCTCTCTGAGTCAGCAGTTAAGAGTAGATCGTCTACATACTGAAGCAGTGTACAAGTGGTAGGCAACTCACGTGTGTCGAGCTGCTCTTTCAAAGCCCTACTGTAGATGCTAGGACTCTCCGTGTAACCTTGCGGTGCACGGATAAAGCTAAACGAGTGTCCCCCTAAGGTGAACGCGAACAAGTATCTACTGTCTTTGTGTATAGGAATACTAAAGAAGGCGTTCTTGAGATCCACAACATAAAAGTGAGTAGCTGAAGCCGGAATCATATTTAATATTGTTGTCACATCAGGCACAATGGGAAATTGTGGAGCAACGATCTTATTAATGGCACATAAATCAATAATGAAATGGAAAGCAATTGCATTATCACCTTTTTTGTACACGGGCAAAATCGGACTATTGCACAAGCTACCTGCAATTTCCTCAATCACCCCATGATGCACAAAATCGGAGACTATGCATTTCAAAGCTTGCTCACCATCGACCGAGATCTTATACTGGGGAATACATGGCAACTTCACTCCATGTTTCAAAATAATCTTAACGGGCTCAATTTGCAAAACACCAACATCATTATCATCAATTGCCCACAAACACTCCGGAACATTACTGAATTCCGGCGCCAAAGGTCTGGTTAAGAATTGAGAGACAGAAAGTTGCTGTGGTGAAATCGTCAAACGCACTCCATCAGAAGAACAATGAATTACCGCATTTAATTCCTTCAACAGATTCAACCCCAACAAATTCTTTCTGCAATTCGTAGTCAAGAGGAATGGACAGTGGTCCGTAAATGGACCTAAAGTAATCGGTACTGGCGAAGAAACCGGACAAACTACTGGTGTGCCAGAAAACCCTACAGAAACATTGGTTTGCCCTGACAGTGGAATGTTTGGAACCCGTGAATGGTCAATGGAACACTTCTGTGCCCCTGTATCTATCAAGAATAGATGTTTCCTATTTACTACTATCATCTCAACGTAGGGACCTTTCTGATTAACAGGGATAGGCATTGGTTCCAAACCCTGCTTCGGGCAATACTAGCGAAACAGAATGTTGTCGAAAGGAAGTTCTTCAGAGAGGTAAGCAGCAGAAGGATGATCAAAAATATTTCTACTATCCACACTTGGTGCCTGATTATCCTGTGAAAAAGGTTGCTGTGAATCCTGCGAAAACGGACTTCTACCAGGACCTCCTGCTCCAGGGCGGCCTCTAGATCGTCTATCCATATTCCAAAATGCGTTATTCGCCTTTGCTGGAGGATCAGGCATTGTGCACGCCAATGACCCTCTTGTCTGCAATAAGCACACTGGTTTATGTTTACAGGACCCAATGGCGCATTTCCCTTAGGAAAATACTGACCGCTAAATTGCGAATTACCCCCTCTAGGGCCTCTAACAAGTTGCTGCAGTAAAACTTTTGGTTTTAAGTCTCCTTTTCTCTTTTCAACTCTCTTTTTCATTATTGACACAATTCTCATAGTACTGAGCCATATGCAATACTTCTGATTGAGACTTCGCTTGCCAAGCGGTCTCTGAGGACATAATCTGTGACTGGATGTCAGGCAGCAATCCACGCACAAATCTGTCCACGAATAGTCATTTCCCAGACTCTGTGCTTAAGTCTTGCCCACTGAAATCTGAAAATACTTGTTCGAACTGATTAAAGAACTCAGTGGCACCCTCAAATTTTCCTTGGACACAGGCAGTAAGCTTGTCCCAAATAATCCTTCTTTCAGGAATTATAGCTTTCAATTTTGTAACTATTCTATCAGGCAAAGTTAGTATTACCTGTGGTGGTCTCTCGCCAGCTGGCCTTTCTCTATCGAGTCTAACCATGCTATCCAATGTATCTCCTAACCCAGGTACATCATCTACAGTCCTAATCTGCTTCCACAAGTCAATAGGCAGGAGTACGGGAAATAACAAGTCAATATCACTTAAGGTAAACACTGATGATTGCAAGACAGACTCTATGTCTTTGTAGAACCTTGTCGGATTCTTCCTAATATCGGGAATAGATTGTTTAATGGTGTTCACTTCCTGTCTCGAGAACGGGACGTGAACGAACTGCGACACATAATGTGCAGGAATGCCATAGGCAGCTGTACCTGTTCCGGTATCAGCTGGAATCTCAACTTTTGGGACAAATGTCGGAGGGACCTCTCTCATAGGCAACTGAGAAGTAGGCAACTCCGAACGCTTACTAAGATACAGAGCTAGATCGAGCGCTAAAGCAGCTGAAGAAGTGTCAAACGAAAAAGCCCTCTTATAAATATTCAGTAATTCTGCGGGACAACAAATCTTTATTTTTATACAATCATCCTGCAGCTACTCTACCATTACCTGTATCACTTTCCTCTGCATTTCTGGCGAATACTGACTATACGTGTCATATACTTCAACAGGAGTTATCGACGTGTCTGAAATCCACCTAATCGCATCTTTTATACAAATTTGTGTTTCCTTATTAATCGACTTACGACAAGGAAAGAAACATTCTGGACTAACATAGCATCCAAACTATCACCATCTACATCTTCATTCCGTAACCTTTCCAACTCCCCCTCTGGTCGAGTCCTCGACCACCTCCTCACTTGTTTCTATATCCTGATATTTTCTCTTGAAGAAGTGTTCAAGTGCTCAGTGTGCCTGCTGATTTGACATGTTCATCTATACTCCAAGCCATGTAATTACATTGTCCATTTGGGGTACAATAGACCCATCATGCAACGTACTTCTTATGATTCTTTGGATACAGAAACTTTCTTCCCTCAGGTGCCATGATTCTGGCCTCTATGTATTTCCTGACAGTGTCATCAGTCAGCTCCTTGGCGTTTGGTTCATTTTTTACATCAATCATGATCTTCATTCCTACCACCTTCATTTCAGTCTTCTTGCATTGGGCAATCACCATCCTGACTATACAGAATCCAAACATTACCAGCACGAGTATTACTCCAAGAAAGTTGAATAGATGTGCGAACCATTGAGGAATCCATGAGAACAAAGAGGTAAACCAACTGTCATCTTCAATGTCATCTGTCTCATCTTCCATCTTGGTATGCAGTTCTGTCAACATCATTATGGCCTCTATCAAGGTCCCATTCTGGCCATCGTGAGAAGGTAGGAGTGTGCAACATGATGGCCCGATTTTGGCGCAAACTCCTTCAATCGCTGTTATCATATCAAGGACATATCTATTCTGCAGGGTCATCAATCGTATGGCGTTTAATCCCTTTATGCTAGTATTGATTGTCTGCAGAAGCTCCCATCTTGTTATTTGTAACCATTAGGTATTTGCCACTGTCTGTGTTCCAGGCATAAGTATAGCCATCATTATCATAGCAGTCTTGCTGAACAACTTGTGCTCTTCAGGAATAGTTTCATACACTGTTATTGATTTGGCTGAGAAGTAATTTTCTCTTTTCGTCAGTATGAGTTCAAGTGATCTTCTCTTTCTCAAATGGTCATCCACTTTTGGCAATTCACCATTGTTTAGATCGCTCTGAGGAATCACTAATGATGGAACATGGATGAGCACCAGGGAACACACTCTGCCCCAATCCTTTGGCAACTTCATATAGACTCTAGATCCACAAGGCCAATATCGATCCATAAGGACAGCAGTCCATTCTCCCATTTCAGGAACATCAATTGTGGTCCTTCATTGTTATATCCCACATGGTTCTTTCCATGTCTTCAGAAGCATAGTGTTACATTAACCAACGGGATTACAACTACTGACCTGATGCATCTTCTACCCATCTCAGTAACTTGGAGTGCTTGGTTCATGACTTTAAGCATCCATCATTCACTTTCTACACTTCTTGTACGTAGTCCATCTTCAGTAGATGAGCTGTACAGGACATCATTCCTTCTTCCAATCACTTCTTGGTATGCACTTGTCCATAGATCAATAGTTGAGTTTGTTCCCCACATTCAGGCGATCCTGCTATTTCCGTCACATCAGGACAATTCGTTCTCTTCATTTCTTCAATGATCACCTCATACTGTCCTGCAGCAGGATACACAAGCATCTTGCTTTTCCTTCTAGGCTCCTTCTCCATTTGTATGGTTTTGATATAGTCATACTGTTATGGAAACTACCATTTTGATCTCCATCACAAGGTTGCCCAACTTCCTTGGAATTGTCCTCGAGTAGTACATGTTGCAAGATGGCTGAGGCATTTCGCATTGTGTGCTGATACCTCCATCGAAATGAAAGTCTTTACTGTATTCATGGCATAAGGGGTGAGAGAGCAGACATAGCAACTTTCATCAGATGCTCTTTCCCCACCTTTTTCATGTGTTGATACCGCATGTTATTTCCCAGGTGAGCTGAACTATCTCGATAGGTATTTATCCCTTCCTCATCTTCCTCTGCATCTCTTTTATAGAGATCAAGAAAACGGTCATCATGCATACTCATGGTGGGGAGAATCATAGGAACTCTTTCCTCAGCAGAAGCATTGCGATGATAGAGACTGTTAAAAATAAGGAACAATAAGGAAATTGTAACCATCATGCAAATGTATATCATGCATAGAAATCTGGGCAACCATTTCTCGTGCTATTCTACTGCTCGCTGATCTCGTGCATTTTCTATAATCATGCCATCTTCTTCATTCATCATTTTAAATACAATCATTGCACTTCTTGGGCCGTGGTTTGGTGGCCATGTGGTAGGCTGCTAACTTTGGAGCTCTGTCGAGATCCTGTGATCACATTAGCTGAAACTGGTGAGATCCACAGAAATTGCAGCTGAAACAAGGCTAAGAACTTTTTCTTTGTTTCATTTCACCAAAGTAAAAAAGCAAATTGCAGAATATACGTCGACCAAGTTTGCTTATGCTTTTGCAACTAACTACAAGAAGCCATTAAAACAGATAGGGAACCCAGAGAGTGACTGAAATGAATCAGGTAGGAAAGACAGGCCTCAAATACATGAAAGGGGAGAGATGATCCCTTCAATACTAGGCACAGAGCTGGTGTTCCCAGAGCTGGTGTTCACAGCCCATGCCAACAGCGGGTGGAAATTCCTGGCTCCCGATGCAGCAAGCCACCTGCAATAATTCAGAATATAATCCTCACAATTGCTGACTGAAGGGCTTTGTTTTGCAGTCCCTTCACATGTGACCCAGCAGAACGGTACAATGCTCATTTAGTCGTGGTGGGAAGAGAAGCTGTTCCCAGCGAGACGAGGTGGAATGATACAAGTGTTGCCCACCAAAAACTGCAAACTGCAGGCACTCTCTCAGGCTTAGGTGATCAGACCAGTAGCAACAACATGCAACACACAGCCCTCCATAGCCATTCCCATCAACTTGAAAAGGTACACATAGCTCTGTGAACAGACAGGGTCCCAGGCCTGGGAGGACCCGCCCTAGCCAATCCAGAAACTCCATTTATGAGGTGGTGTAAAATGTTGCATGGGCCAATGCTCTCCCTGAGACCCTGCAACAATGTATTTTGCCAGAGTTAGGGGAAGTCTCAGGCGGAGCCATCTGGTATCCAAAGCCAGTAGAATCGCTAACCTGTATAGTTCCTATATGTAGTTAGTCTAAGCGGACCAATGAGAATGCCTCATAGGTGTTGGGCTGGACCTGTTGTTTGTGACATCACTTGGGAATACAAACGTGCAACACGGAGTCAGGAGCCGAGAATGCTGGAGGTGTGTTTTCCTGTATGACCCCTGTCTGTATTGGATAATAAAAGAAAGTATACTTTGCCCTATGGCTGAGTCTTTCCGTTTTTGCATTGTGGAGTCTTTGATGGGCCCGAGATTCTCTGCAAACGTGGGACATTGTTATTGTGTATCCCCAATTCCTCTGGCATACAGCACAGGCCCTTCACACGGTAGCTTGGAAACAGACACTTGGGACATAAGCGTGCATCGACTCACGCATCCGTTCTAACTGCATTTGCAAAGGCTGCAGTCTCTGACCACTGCATCATCCTAGGCATCGCATGAAGGTCACCAGTTCCTATGGATGCATAGTTTAGTCTTTGTAATGCCTCAGTGGTCTTCGTAACCCAATCCTAGTAGTAGATTCTGTGTCCTCTTTTCATGAGATCCTTTACTCGCTACAGCTCATGTCTAATCAGCCTGAAAGTCCCTAGGCCTAGAATTGTCAATGCACCTTGGTTTAGGGCCCCTCCCTATTCACCAAGGACCCCCTCTTCTTTCATGGCTTGCTCTCCTTGAACTGTGGCAAGTACTTGATCCACATCGGCCGTACCCCAGTCTTCTGTGTTATTGGCCCAGTGTGGTAAGCAGTCCACTGTGCCATTGGTTTATGCCATGTATAAATGCTACATGTTAAGTGTGTCCCAGTAGAATCATGACCCACCTTCTGATTCTTTCTGACACACAAACCAGGCCTTTTGTCATTAGGATTTGCTTTAATGGGTTGAGGGCTCTTCATATTTCACATTGTGCGCCCCACATGAACTACTTCACCCCTTTTACTGTTCATTTAACAGATAACATTTAACAGATAGTAAACCCTGCATCCTTCTGGGGTCATCGCTGCTGTTACTATTTACTAAGTTCTCTTCCAAATCTCGTGCCACGTCCCTGCGTATCAGCAGAATTTACCAAAATATCATCTGGGCAAAATAGGACCCCATCTTGGCTGTGGGAAAGTGTGCACGTGACATGTTGGAAGACTGAAGAGGCTGATACTGGTCCAAAGAGCCTACAGGCATGTTGGCATAGACCTTCCGCCTGAAGGACGGGACCAATCATATCATTGAACGCCGTTTGATCATGTGTGGAGAATCTTTGAGCGTGGCCGGTGATGGCAAGCAGCTCACATATGTTAGAAGGCGGAGGCCGTCTGGAATAATGCGCCTGTGGAGCACACGTAGCTCAGCACACAGTCTTGTTGTTCCTGTTGGCTTCCTTGCCACTAATAATGGTGTTATCCATTTGGTGGATCCCACCCCCTTGGTGATGACCCCCCCTTCTGAGGTTTTCTAGTTCTTTCACTTCTTCCCCCATCTACGCGGGCTGTTGCACACTTTCTGTACCCCTGCTTTACATGTGACATTGTGTGAGAATTCCATGAGGCAGCACACTCCCTTTCTGCGCATCTGTCTGTCTTCTTTGTGGATCATGCTTGCTTCACGTGTGTTCGGGTCAAGTCTCCAATCTGACTCGTTTGATAGGCACAGCTAAAGAGAGGGGCTGACCTGCTCCTGGAACATGTGTTCCCCCTTGTGATCTTCTATCTTTGAACTTTAATTTGGCGTGGAATGACCCTAGTAAATTGATGCATTTCATACGTCACCACGTTAGTGTCAACTCTTCTCAATGGTCATGGGCTAAATGGGGTGCTGCATTTGTTCCTTGGCAACAGTGTGCATGTGAGGTGTTGATATGTTTCTTGGCAGCCATGTGCATGTCAGGCTTTGCACATGTTTCTTGGCAGCAGTGTACATGTCATGTGTTGGATATGCTCCTTGGCAGCAGTGTGGATGTGAGGCGTTGCATATGTTCCTTGGCAGCAGTGTGTATGTCAGCTCCTGGACAGCAGTGTGCATGTGAGGCATTGCATATGTTCCTTGACATATGCCATGCACGCTGCTGCCAAGGAACATATGCAATGTCTGACATGCATGTCAGGTGTGGCATATGTTCTTTGGCAGCAGCATGCATGGCTGGTGTTGCATATGCTTCATGGCAGCAGTGTGCATGTCAGGCATGGCATATATTGCTTGGCAGCAGTGTGCATGTCAGGCGTGGCATATGTTCCTTGGCAGCAGTGTGCATGTCAGGCATTGCATATGTTGCTTCGCAGCAGTGTGCATGTCAGGCATGGCATATGTTCCTTGGCATCAGTGTGAATGTCAGGCGTTGCATAGGTTTCTTGGCAGCAGTGCACATGTCAGGCGTGGCATATGTTCCTTGGCAGCAGTGTGCATGTCAGGCATTGCATATGTTCTTTGGCAGCAGTGCACATGTCAGGCATTGCATAAGTTCCTTGGCAGCAGTGTGCATGTCAGGCGTGGCATAGGTTCCTTGGCAGCAGTGTGCATGTCAGGCATTGCATATGTTCCTGGGAAGCACTGTGCATGTCAGCTGTTGCATATGTTCAGCTTGCATGTCAGGCGTTGCATATGTTCCTTGGCAGCAGTGTGCATGTCAAACATTGTATATGTTCCTTGGCAGCACTGTGCATGTCAGGTGTTGCATATGTTCCTGGGCAGCAGTGCACATATCATGCGTTGCACATGTTCTTTGGTAGCAGTGCACATGTCAGGCGTGGCATATGTTCCTTGGCAGCAGTGTGCATGTCAGGCATTGCATATGTTCTTTGGCAGCAGTGCGCATGTCAGGCATTGCATAAGTTCCTTGGCAGCAGTGTGCATGTCAGGCGTGGCATAGGTTCCTTGGCAGCAGTGTGCATGTCGGGCATTGCATATGTTCCTGGGAAGCACTGTGCATGTCAGCTGTTGCATATGTTCAGCTTGCATGTCAGGCGTTGCATATGTTCCTTGGTAGCAGTGCACATGTCAGCATATGTTCCTTGGCAGCAGTGTGCGTGTCCGGCGTTGCATAGTATCCTTGGCAGCAGTGCCCATGTCAGGCGCTGCATATGTTCCTTGGCAGCAGCGTGCATGTCAGGCATTGCATATGTTCCTGGGCAGCACTGTGCATGTCAGGCGTGGCATATGTTCCTTGGCAGCAGTGCCCATGTCAGGCGTTGCATATGTTCCTTGGCAGCAGTGCGCATGTCAGGGGCTGCATATGTTCCTGGGCAGCACTGTGCATGTCAGGCGTGGCATATGTTCCTTGGCAGCAGTGCCCATGTCAGGCGTTGCATATGTTCCTTGGCAGCAGTGTGCATGTCAGGTGCTGCATGTTTTCCTTGGCAGCAGTGTGCATGTCAGGCGTTGCATAGGATCCTTGGCAGCAGTGCCCATGTCAGGCGTTGCATATGTTCCTGGGCAGCACTGTGCATGTCAGGCGTTGCATGTTTTCCTTGGCAGCAGTGTGCATGTCAGGCGTTGCATAGGTCCCTTGGCAGCAGTGAACATGTCAGGCATTGCATAGTTTCCTTTGCAGCAGTGCTCATGTCAGGCATTGCAGAGGTTCCTTGGTAGCAGCGTGCACGCCAGGCGTTGCATATGTTCCTTGGCAGCCGTGTGCATATGTTCCTTGGCAGCAACGTGCATGCCAGGTGTTGCATAGGTTCCTTGGCAGCAGTGTGCATATGTTCCTTGGCAGCAGTGTGCATATGTTCCTTGGCAGCCGTGTGCATATATTCCTTGGCAGCAACGTGCATGTCAGGCGTTGCATATGTTCCTTAGCAGCAGTGCGCATGTCAGGCTTTGCATAGGTTTCTTGGCAGCAGCGTGCATGTCAGACGTTGCATGGGTTCCTTGGCAGCAGTGCGCATGTCAGGCGTTGCATGTGTTTCTTGGCAGCAGCGTGCATGTCAGGCGTTGCCTAGGTTCCTTGGCGGCAGTGTGCATGGGTTCCTTGGCAGCAGCGTGCATGTCAGGCATTGCATAGGTTCCTTGGCAGCAGTGGGTATATGTTCCTTGGCAGCACTGCGCATGTCAGGCGTTGCATAGGTTCCTTGGCAGCAGTGGGCATATGTTCCTTGGCAGCAGTGTGCATGTCAGGCGTTGCATGGGTTCCTTGGCAGCAGCGTGCATGTCAGGCATTGCATAGGTTCCTTGGCAGCAGTGGGCATATGTTCCTTGGCATCAGCGTGCATGTCAGGCGTTGCATAGGTTCCTTGGCAGCAGTGGGCATATGTTCCTTGTCAGCAGTGCGCATGTCAGGCGTTGCATAGGTTCCTTGGCAGCAGTGGGCATATGTTCCTTGGCAGCAGTGCGCATGTCAGGCATTGCATAGGTTCCTTGACAGCAGTGTGCATATGTTCCTTGGCAGCAGCGTGCATGTCAGGCGTTGCATGGGTTCCTTGGCAGCAGCGTGCATGTCAGGCGTTGCAAAGGTTCCTTGGCAGCAGTGTGCATGGGTTCCTTGGCAGCAGCGTGCATGTCAGGCGTTGCATAGGTTCCTTGGCAGCAGTGGGCATATGTTCCTTGGCAGCAGCGTGCACGTCAGGCGTTGCATAGGTTCCTTGGCAGCAGTGGGCATATGTTCCTTGGCAGCAGCGTGCATGTCAGGCGTTGCATAGGTTCCTTGGCAGCAGTGGGCATATGTTCTGTGCATGTCAGGCGTTGCATAGGTTCCTTGGCAGCAGTGGGCATATGTTCCTTGGCAGCAGCGTGCATGTCAGGCGTTGCATAGGTTCCTTGGAAGCAGTGGGCATATGTTCCTTGGCAGCAGCGTGCACGTCAGGCGTTGCATAGGTTCCTTGGCAGCAGTGGGCATATGTTCCTTGGCAGCAGCGTGCATGTCAGGCGTTGCATAGGTTCCTTGGCAGCAGTGGGCATATGTTCCGTGCATGTCAGGCGTTGCATAGGTTCCTTGGCAGCAGTGGGCATATGTTCCTTGGCAGCAGCGTGCATGTCAGGCGTTGCATAGGTTCCTTGGCAGCAGTGGGCATATGTTCCGTGTATGTCAGGCGTTGCATAGGTTCCTTGGCAGCAGTGGGCATATGTTCCTTGGCAGCAGCGTGCATGTCAGGCGTTGCATAGGTTCCTTGGCAGCAGTGGGCATATGTTCCTTGGCAGCAGCGTGCATGTCAGGCGTTGCATAGGTTCCTTGGCAGCAGTGGGCATATGTTCCTTGGCAGCAGCGTGCATGTCAGGCGTTGCATGTTATTCTTGGCAGCAGCGTGCATGTCAGGCGTTGCATAGTTTCCTTGGCAGCAGTGTGCATGGGTTCCTTGGCAGCAGCGTGCATGTCAGGCGTTGCATAGGTTCCTTGGCAGCAGTGGGCATATGTTCCTTGGCAGCAGCGTGCATGTCAGGCGTTGCATAGGTTCCTTGGCAGCAGTGGGCATATGTTCCGTGCATGTCAGGCGTTGCATAGGTTCCTTGGCATCAGTGGGCATATGTTCCTTGGCAGCAGCGTGCATGTCAGGCGTTGCATAGGTTCCTTGGCAGCAGTGGGCATATGTTCCTTGGCAGCAGCGTGCATGTCAGGCTTTGCATAGGTTCCTTGGCAGCAGTGGGCATATGTTCCTTGGCAGCAGCGTGCATGTCAGGCGTTGCATGTTATTCTTGGCAGCAGCGTGCATGTCAGGCGTTGCATAGGTTCCTTGGCAGCAGTGTGCATGGGTTCCTTGGCAGCAGCGTGCATGTCAGGCATTGCATAGGTTCCTTGGCAGCAGTGGGCATATGTTCCTTGGCAGCAGCGTGCATGTCAGGCGTTGCATAGGTTCCTTGGCAGCAGTGGGCATATGTTCCGTGCATGTCAGGCGTTGCATAGGTTCCTTGGCAGCAGTGGGCATATGTTCCTTGGCAGCAGCGTGCATGTCAGGCGTTGCATAGGTTCCTTGGCAGCAGTGGGCATATGTTCCTTGGCAGCAGCGTGCATGTCAGGCGTTGCATAGGTTCCTTGGCAGCAGTGGGCATATGTTCCTTGGCAGCAGCGTGCATGTCAGGCGTTGCATGTTATTCTTGGCAGCAGCGTGCATGTCAGGCGTTGCATAGGTTCCTTGGCAGCAGTGTGCATGGGTTCCTTGGCAGCAGCGTGCATGTCAGGCGTTGCATAGGTTCCTTGGCAGCAGTGGGCATATGTTCCTTGGCAGCAGCGTGCATGTCAGGCGTTGCATAGGTTCCTTGGCAGCAGTGGGCATATGTTCCGTGCATGTCAGGCGTTGCATAGGTTCCTTGGCAGCAGTGAGCATATGTTCCTTGGCAGCAGCGTGCATGTCAGGCGTTGCATAGGTTCCTTGGCAGCAGTGGGCATATGTTCCTTGGCAGCAGCGTGCATGTCAGGCGTTGCATAGGTTCCTTGGCAGCAGTGGGCATATGTTCCTTGGCAGCAGCGTGCATGTCAGACGTTGCATGTTATTCTTGGCAGCAGCGTGCATGTCAGGCGTTGCATAGGTTCCTTGGCAGCAGTGTGCATGGGTTCCTTGGCAGCAGCGTGCATGTCAGGCGTTGCATAGGTTCCTTGGCAGCAGTAGGCATATGTTCCTTGGCAGCAGCGTGCATGTCAGGCGTTGCATAGGTTCCTTGGCAGCAGTGGGCATATGTTCCTTGGCAGCAGCGTGCACGTCAGGCGTTGCATAGGTTCCTTGGCAGCAGTGGGCATATGTTCCTTGGCAGCAGCGTGCATGTCAGGCGTTGCATAGGTTCCTTGGCAGCAGTGGGCATATGTTCCGTGCATGTCAGGCGTTGCATAGGTTCCTTGGCAGCAGTGGGCATATGTTCCTTGGCAGCAGCGTGCATGTCAGGCGTTGCATAGGTTCCTTGGCAGCAGTGGGCATATGTTCCTTGGCAGCAGCGTGCACGTCAGGCGTTGCATAGGTTCCTTGGCAGCAGTGGGCATATGTTCCTTGGCAGCAGCGTGCATGTCAGGCGTTGCATAGGTTCTTGGCAGCAGTGGGCATATGTTCCGTGCATGTCAGGCGTTGCATAGGTTCCTTGGCATCAGTGGGCATATGTTCCTTGGCAGCAGCGTGCATGTCAGGCGTTGCATAGGTTCCTTGGCAGCAGTGGGCATATGTTCCTTGGCAGCAGCGTGCATGTCAGGCTTTGCATAGGTTCCTTGGCAGCAGTGGGCATATGTTCCTTGGCAGCAGCGTGCATGTCAGGCGTTGCATGTTATTCTTGGCAGCAGCGTGCATGTCAGGCGTTGCATAGGTTCCTTGGCAGCAGTGTGCATGGGTTCCTTGGCAGCAGCGTGCATGTCAGGCATTGCATAGGTTCCTTGGCAGCAGTGGGCATATGTTCCTTGGCAGCAGCGTGCATGTCAGGCGTTGCATAGGTTCCTTGGCAGCAGTGGGCATATGTTCCGTGCATGTCAGGCGTTGCATAGGTTCCTTGGCAGCAGTGGGCATATGTTCCTTGGCAGCAGCGTGCATGTCAGGCGTTGCATAGGTTCCTTGGCAGCAGTGGGCATATGTTCCTTGGCAGCAGCGTGCATGTCAGGCGTTGCATAGGTTCCTTGGCAGCAGTGGGCATATGTTCCTTGGCAGCAGCGTGCATGTCAGGCGTTGCATGTTATTCTTGGCAGCAGCGTGCATGTCAGGCGTTGCATAGGTTCCTTGGCAGCAGTGTGCATGGGTTCCTTGGCAGCAGCGTGCATGTCAGGCGTTGCATAGGTTCCTTGGCAGCAGTGGGCATATGTTCCTTGGCAGCAGCGTGCATGTCAGGCGTTGCATAGGTTCCTTGGCAGCAGTGGGCATATGTTCCGTGCATGTCAGGCGTTGCATAGGTTCCTTGGCAGCAGTGAGCATATGTTCCTTGGCAGCAGCGTGCATGTCAGGCGTTGCATAGGTTCCTTGGCAGCAGTGGGCATATGTTCCTTGGCAGCAGCGTGCATGTCAGGCGTTGCATAGGTTCCTTGGCAGCAGTGGGCATATGTTCCTTGGCAGCAGCGTGCATGTCAGACGTTGCATGTTATTCTTGGCAGCAGCGTGCATGTCAGGCGTTGCATAGGTTCCTTGGCAGCAGTGTGCATGGGTTCCTTGGCAGCAGCGTGCATGTCAGGCGTTGCATAGGTTCCTTGGCAGCAGTAGGCATATGTTCCTTGGCAGCAGCGTGCATGTCAGGCGTTGCATAGGTTCCTTGGCAGCAGTGGGCATATGTTCCTTGGCAGCAGCGTGCACGTCAGGCGTTGCATAGGTTCCTTGGCAGCAGTGGGCATATGTTCCTTGGCAGCAGCGTGCATGTCAGGCGTTGCATAGGTTCCTTGGCAGCAGTGGGCATATGTTCCGTGCATGTCAGGCGTTGCATAGGTTCCTTGGCAGCAGTGGGCATATGTTCCTTGGCAGCAGCGTGCATGTCAGGCGTTGCATAGGTTCCTTGGCAGCAGTGGGCATATGTTCCTTGGCAGCAGCGTGCACGTCAGGCGTTGCATAGGTTCCTTGGCAGCAGTGGGCATATGTTCCTTGGCAGCAGCGTGCATGTCAGGCGTTGCATAGGTTCTTGGCAGCAGTGGGCATATGTTCCGTGCATGTCAGGCGTTGCATAGGTTCCTTGGCAGCAGTGGGCATATGTTCCTTGGCAGCAGCGTGCATGTCAGGCGTTGCATAGGTTCCTTGGCAGCAGTGGGCATATGTTCCGTGTATGTCAGGCGTTGCATAGGTTCCTTGGCAGCAGTGGGCATATGTTCCTTGGCAGCAGCGTGCATGTCAGGCGTTGCATAGGTTCCTTGGCAGCAGTGGGCATATGTTCCTTGGCAGCAGCGTGCATGTCAGGCGTTGCATAGGTTCCTTGGCAGCAGTGGGCATATGTTCCTTGGCAGCAGCGTGCATGTCAGGCGTTGCATGTTATTCTTGGCAGCAGCGTGCATGTCAGGCGTTGCATAGTTTCCTTGGCAGCAGTGTGCATGGGTTCCTTGGCAGCAGCGTGCATGTCAGGCGTTGCATAGGTTCCTTGGCAGCAGTGGGCATATGTTCCTTGGCAGCAGCGTGCATGTCAGGCGTTGCATAGGTTCCTTGGCAGCAGTGGGCATATGTTCCGTGCATGTCAGGCGTTGCATAGGTTCCTTGGCAGCAGTGGGCATATGTTCCTTGGCAGCAGCGTGCATGTCAGGCGTTGCATAGGTTCCTTGGCAGCAGTGGGCATATGTTCCTTGGCAGCAGCATGCATGTCAGGCGTTGCATAGGTTCCTTGGCAGCAGTGGGCATATGTTCCTTGGCAGCAGCGTGCATGTCAGGCGTTGCATGTTATTCTTGGCAGCAGCGTGCATGTCAGGCGTTGCATAGGTTCCTTGGCAGCAGTGTGCATGGGTTCCTTGGCAGCAGCGTGCATGTCAGGCATTGCATAGGTTCCTTGGCAGCAGTGGGCATATGTTCCTTGGCAGCAGCGTGCATGTCAGGCGTTGCATAGGTTCCTTGGCAGCAGTGGGCATATGTTCCGTGCATGTCAGGCGTTGCATAGGTTCCTTGGCAGCAGTGGGCATATGTTCCTTGGCAGCAGCGTGCATGTCAGGCGTTGCATAGGTTCCTTGGCAGCAGTGGGCATATGTTCCTTGGCAGCAGCGTGCATGTCAGGCGTTGCATAGGTTCCTTGGCAGCAGTGGGCATATGTTCCTTGGCAGCAGCGTGCATGTCAGGCGTTGCATGTTATTCTTGGCAGCAGCGTGCATGTCAGGCGTTGCATAGGTTCCTTGGCAGCAGTGTGCATGTCAGGCGTTGCATAGGTTCCTTGGCAGCAGTGGGCATATGTTCCTTGGCAGCAGCGTGCATGTCAGGCGTTGCATAGGTTCCTTGGCAGCAGTGGGCATATGTTCCATGCATGTCAGGCGTTGCATAGGTTCCTTGGCAGCAGTGAGCATATGTTCCTTGGCAGCAGCGTGCATGTCAGGCGTTGCATAGGTTCCTTGGCAGCAGTGGGCATATGTTCCTTGGCAGCAGCGTGCATGTCAGGCGTTGCATAGGTTCCTTGGCAGCAGTGGGCATATGTTCCTTGGCAGCAGCGTGCATGTCAGACGTTGCATGTTATTCTTGGCAGCAGCGTGCATGTCAGGCGTTGCATAGGTTCCTTGGCAGCAGTGTGCATGGGTTCCTTGGCAGCAGCGTGCATGTCAGGCGTTGCATAGGTTCCTTGGCAGCAGTGGGCATATGTTCCTTGGCAGCAGCGTGCATGTCAGGCGTTGCATAGGTTCCTTGGCAGCAGTGGGCATATGTTCCTTGGCAGCAGCGTGCATGTCAGACGTTGCATGTTATTCTTGGCAGCAGCGTGCATGTCAGGCGTTGCATAGGTTCCTTGGCAGCAGTGTGCATGGGTTCCTTGGCAGCAGCGTGCATGTCAGGCGTTGCATAGGTTCCTTGGCAGCAGTGGGCATATGTTCCTTGGCAGCAGCGTGCATGTCAGGCGTTGCATAGGTTCCTTGGCAGCAGTGGGCATATGTTCCTTGGCAGCAGCGTGCATGTCAGGCGTTGCATGTTATTCTTGGCAGCAGCGTGCATGTCAGGCGTTGCATAGGTTCCTTGGCAGCAGTGGGCATATGTTCCGTGCATGTCAGGCGTTGCATAGGTTCCTTGGCAGCAGTGGGCATATGTTCCTTGGCAGCAGCGTGCATGTCAGGCGTTGCATAGGTTCCTTGGCAGCAGTGGGCATATGTTCCTTGGCAGCAGCGTGCATGTCAGGCGTTGCATAGGTTCCTTGGCAGCAGTGCACATGCCACCCCTGAGTCTATCGTCATATTGTGAGCCTTGGCATCTCTGTGCATGGATGCAGTTTCCATCAGGCCACTCAGGTCTCCCCCCGTGCGGTGTGTTGTGGTGCACGCCTTGGCGTGATTCCTGCAGGGGGCTGGCGATGGGGCGGCAGCATTTGGCCAGGAGTCCTCCGTGTCTGTACTTCCTGCGTGCCATGTGTGTGTGGCCGAGCTCTCTGGGACGGCTGCGGCTGCCTGCTTTTCCTCTATCCCTCCTGCGGATCGGTGGAGGTCACGTGTGATGTTCTAGACATGTTGCACATGCTGGCTGAGTACAAGCACCTGCTGCGGGGTCTCTGCTGCTTCCTCTCCAGCCCCACTTCCTTGCTGATGTGTAGCACTTCATCCAGGGAGGGGTCCTTCTCACTTCGCTATCCCTGCCCTCTGGAAGGACCCACTCCCTCGGCCGCTCGTGGGCTGGTGGGAGGGTGGGCGGCCTCTGTTGCCTGGAATGTTCCAGGGCTTTGCGCGAGGGGCTTAGTTGCCCTGCTTAATGTGCAGTGTGAGGTGACCGCTGAGGGTGAACATGTTCGCGCGAGAACGAGGTCTGGCACTGATGGCCCTGTGGGGACTTCTAAGGGGGGTGGGGGGGGGGGCTGCCCCTTGGACGACGCCTCGGTAGGGAGCGTCCTGGGGCTCCTCGGCATGGGCTGGCAGCTCAGGCAGTTGCTGGATAAAAGTGGGGTGCACAGGGGGTGAGAATAACTCCCGAGGAGTGCGGACAGTTGGGAGTAGGGGCCCCATAGAGGGGGCAGAGTCCTGGGGGGCGGGGGTTGGGGACGGTTGTAGGAACCCTGCTGCAAGCTTCGAGGACCAGGAGCCAGTCACCGAATTATCAAGAGCAAATCACAGTTGAAAAATAACTGCATATATTTGGACACATTTAATTCTAAAAAAAAATTCATTGAGACAAATTTAATTTGAAAAAAGTACAATAATATGACGCGAATGAGCAGACCCTGTGCCGCTTGCCACGGTGCACACGTGTCACGACAGAGGCATGCAGAAGTCCTGACAGGAAGGAACACAGCGCAGGGGGCCGCATTGTCAGCATAGCTGCACGACATTGCGCTGTAATAGATGAATACACTTGGCTGTACCTTGGCATTTGCTGCCATCTAGTGGCCACATTTCAGTAAACACGCCACAGACAGGTGAGATGGGTTATTGGTTTGTCGCTGACACGACACTGCGGCCAAGTTTGCCATACGAAACACTGTGTCGTGCCAATTGATTGTTGAGAAGTAATAAAGCGCAGCTGGGGGCATGTGCAATGGAATAATTGGCAAGAAAAGCTAAATGGACAAATGCAGTGGTTATGTAATTCGTCTATCTCCGTGTGGGGGAAATCTACCATGTTGCGTTTATTTCAAGCACACAGCATTTAAGAGAGTAACTCGCTATTGTAGGGTGTTTTCGACTTTATTGTGTGACCACACAGTCAGCTGCCTCGTGGTACTGACCCCCTGTAATCTGGATTCCAGTGGAAGCATTTCTCTGAGACTGCTCTCATACATGCCAGCATTTCTCCCGTCACTGCCCACTATCCTGAATCCTGAATCCTCATAGACCTTTCAGTTGCCTGTGCCACTGTGGATCACCCCACCTCCGTCAAGCTCTTTCCCTCTTGGGCTTCAATGACACTGTACTCAGCTGGGTGTCCTTATATCTCTCTGGCTGCTCCTTCTTATCATAGGAATCAGAACCACCCTGCCAACAGCCCTTCCTGTACTGGTCCTAGGCTCACTTCACTTCTCCCTGCTCACCTCCTCCCTCATCAAACTAATTTCTTTTTCTGGCTTTAACTATTACCTCTTGGAAACGATACTCTAGTCTTCCCCTCCATCACCCTTGCCATCTCTAAATGCAAAACAAACGACGTAATCACCATCCACCACTGGATGGCTCTGCTCTGCCTTATGCTAAACTCCCCAAAGACCAAAGTAATCTTTTTCCCTGCCTCCAAAGCCAACCCCATTTCCCCTCTCCCATCTCATTCCACTGGGTGCAGGACTCGCAAACCTTAGGGTTCTCTCTTTGATGGAGACCTTAAACTGTTGCAGCTCATCATTGCCGTTGCCATCACAGCCAGGTTCAACCTCCTGAACACAAAGACCCACCCACGCCTCACGCATTACACAGCTAAAACCTATGACTACTTTGTGCTCAGCAAGCTGTTCCCCTGTGCAAGCGTATTCATTCTCCTCTCAACAAATTCCTCCACTTTGTGACACACACCCTTCAACTTCCCTAGAGCCTCCTCCACATATACATTTTTCCTCGCCTGGCTGGTTGCTCTTCTTGTGTCAATTGTACTTCCTTCAAATTCCTGCTACTCACCTACAAATCAATTTTGTGTCTTCCCTCATATAACCTCACTGACTGCATCTCACTGAACTCTCTCAAACTCTTGGCTCCTGGTCTCTTCACAACCTATGAGTCCGATGGCCCATCTCGACATCCTCCCACTTTTGCTCATTTTCCTTCTTAGCTCTGCCCCACTAGAATTCTCTCACCCTGGCCATCAAAGCCATCTCTTCAGCGGACCTCTTAAAAACAAGGCCCTAACTCCACCTGCTAGCAATCAAAAGATTACCTAAAACCACTCTAACCTACTATCCAATCAAACCCCCGGACCCACCTATTCTGCATAATGGCCCCAGGACCACTCTGAGCAATTTGTAAATCTGTAAATATTGGTCTCATCAGTCAATGTTATGATGCCCTCTAGTGCCTGGCATATGTTCCAACTCATACACCTTCACTATACACTATTCAACAATGTTCCTATGTAATGCATCTGACCTTAGGCCAGCCTCCACTCTGTAAAATGTAAAATTGGAGAGCGTTGTTATACAGCACGTAGACAACATATTGATTTGCAGAAAGACAGAGAACCCATGTGTTAGGGAGAATTCTCTGTTTAGGCTGAATTTCCTAACCTAGTGAGTCCCCCAGCAGCTTTGCTGGATTCCTGGAGTTTGTTTTTTTCCATCCTGCCAAGATTGAGACTCTTTTCTCCCACTCTTGGACATGAATGTGGTAGATTTCTTTGAATGTCCATGTGTTCTATGGGGTCTTTTACTCCATAGGGTCTCATATGTTTTACTATGTGTGTTACAACGCACCCTCCGTGTCGTAGCACTGGGGCGTCCTAGCGGACCTCCATCATAGACTCCATACCCGGGGACTGACTACTGTCTCCCAGGGCATGTAAAGTCACCATTGGCTTTACTAGACCTAAATTTACTAACAGAACTAGTACAAACCATCCTATTGTGGACGTACTGGTAGGGGTTATTCGATTATCCCTGGGTCTGTTGTTCGAGGGGCCACTGTCCCGTCCCCCCTTGTCAAGTTTTGGCTGGTGGCAGTGGAAACTAATTTTTATATTCGACCCCGAATATATTCCCATGGGATTCTTCCCATTGTTGGAGGCTAATACTTTTTCACGTTAGTCTCTAACATACCGCCGGTTTATTTATCTTAAATAAATCTACTGGTTGGTATTTTCTGCCAGAACTCAGTTTTTAAAATGGCGTATGTGTTCGCCTCTGTAACTCCGAACCAAAGGTTGAGCCCTTTGTTCCACTTTTGGCGGGCTTCTGCACAGAAGCCCTCCAAAGTGGTGCCATTCTGTCTGGGTACCACAGGGGATGTGGGAGGGGGTTTAGGCACCCTGGACTGAGTTGCCTTGCCAACTCAAGTTGCACTCTGGTGTGATTGGCCCAAGTGGTGAGCCACCCCGCTCACCACTTAGTGTGTTTTGATTGACAGCTAGGCTGAATGAATGGGGGTTTCTGCATAAAAGCAGGGCTTTTGGGACTGGATCTTCAGAATTCACCACAGGACCTAAGAATCCGACGAGGGTAAAGCTGAGCCGACCTGCAACAACGACACCTCTGGTGGAGCTCTGCTGAACCGACTCATCACTTTCCAACGACAGAGGAGATCTCCCTGCTGGAGAGTCTTTTTCCCCTGACTGGTGGGAACAACCAGTCCCTTTGCTTTTTCTTCCGTTCCAGGGCGTAGTGGGCGAATTGCCCGTGCTGAGCACCCCGGCAACCGGATAGCCACTATCAAGTACCGCGACCAAAAGGTGGTGCCTTGTGTCGGAGCACTCTGCGGCTGGTCTCTTCCCTGGTGGTGCAACGATCTTCAACTTTCCTTCGACGACGAGAGCATCTCTTCTGTTGGCAAAGCCCCGACTTGCATCCACCACCAGGAACAACTGCCCCCGCCGGAGCTGTCTCCCCACAAACAAGGTACCGTGTCTGCCTGGCTTCCATTTTGACGGTTAGCGTGAGGTGTCTTAATCCTCGCCTCTCCATTGGGTCGCCTCCAAGCCTTCTTAACTTTCTGTTCTGAACTGGTCCAACCTTTCTATAACAATTTGCGATAAAGACTCAAAGTGCATTTCCACTGTGATACTTTTTGGGACATATCGCCTTGCCTCTCTCCAAGTGGGCCTGGCCTCTGAACTTTGCGATCTACAGTAGACCCTGCCTTACTTGCCTTGCATTTGTTCGTAAAAGTGTTGGTACCGAGTTGTTTTCATACCCTGCCTTTTCTCTCCCGTCCTCACGAATATTAGAGTGCCATCTAGGTTAAAGCATTCACCTCTGTCTGCAAATAAGTGGTGCCGTGGAACCTAGACTTGTCAAACTATTGTTAGGGGGATTGATTTACTTATAGTAATTGTGATTGAAGTTGTTTGCCGTATTAGTGCCAGAGTGTTTTTCATAGATGTGTTTTTATAAATAAATAACTATATCTTTACACCCAAGCTCTGTTCCGTGTTTGCTTGTTCTACTGTGTAAAGTGCCCTATTGTGTATACTCCACATACTGCCTAACTCTTCTTGAGAGAGGTCTGACTGCTCAGCCACAGCTACCAAGTGAATCTGTGTGGTACAGACTGCTACCAAGTGGGTTTACTGCCAACACCTGTAGTCCTAAATCTTTTGCAGTGGTCCCAGAGGGAACTGCACAGGCTTCCGCCTAACACCATGTAGAAACGACTCTTTGCACATGTTGACTGTACTAGCAGAAAAGGGGTACAAGGCAGATAAGGCTAAACTACAGTTTGCCAGAAAGAGGCATTATACATTGGGCAGCTGATATCAAAAGAAGGGTGAAAAGTGACAGCAGAAAAAGCAGTGGTGATACGCAAGACAGTAAAGCCCACAACCATAAAACAAACTAATCAGTCTAGGACTATGTAATTATTGCAGGGTGTGGGCATTTGTCTAAATCACTTACACTAGACCCTTCTGCGCACTGAATGAAGCACAAAGAAGGGAGGGTAAATTACAATGGGTAAAAGAAATGACTGAGGCATTTGATGAGTTGAAAGAAGCAATATGCACAGCTCCAGTGTTAGGGATCCCAGACCATCAAGGTGAATTCATCTTATTCTCACACTCCAATGGAGTGGTTATGACTGCAGTACTGACACAGAAGACAAGCATTGGGCACAAACCTTTTGCATATTACAGTGGGAAATAAGTCCCAGTAATGAGAGGACACCATGCATGCGAACAGACATTGGCTGCTGCCGCATTCGCAGTAGACAAATCAGCAAGGTTTACCATGGCATACAGCACCGCACTTTATGTGGCGCATGCTCTCTTTGCAATAATGGAAAGGCCCAAAAGTACATTGACAACACAGAGATCTTCAGGGTATGAGGTGTTACTGTCAAACCCAGCTCTCAAAAAAGTGAGATGCCAACTTGTCAACCTGTCGACTTTCATTGCCGAACCCGTAAAGGAGGGCAACTATGTGCATGACTGCACAGCCAACATAGAACAATTCAGCGACACTCCAAAGGTACAGGAGAACACACTTGAGGGGGGATGTGCTTTATATGCCATGTTATGTTATGTTATGTTATGTTATGTCATGTTATTTAATTTGTAGAGCGCACCAGGTACCCTAGTGCTTAAGGGCACTGAGACAAAAAAAGACAACCACAATAAACACCAAGGGCATAGAGAGAGTGGAACAGAACAGAAGATGTCCGCAGCAGACATGGGGAACAAAAGCCATGTCAGTGTTTAGGAAAACAAGGCCGTTTTAAGTCCTTTCTTAAAGACTTCCCTCAATGTTACAGCTCTCAGCATGGGGGTAAGAGAGTTCCAGGATTGAGGTGCTGCATATACAAATGCAGCATCTCTTGCTTTCTTAGACTTAAGACGAGGGACCAAAAGGCTATGTGAATCATCAGATCTAAGATTTCTGATGTTTTTCTTGGGGATAATGAGTTCTTTCAAATAGGCCAGCATAGAGCCATGCACACATTTATGTGTGATGAGAAGCAGTCTAAATGATACCCTGGCTTGAACAGGCAGCCAATGTAGGCTTCCATGTGCTTCTGACACGTGGTCTCTTTTAACAAGGAGTTTGACACCTCGAACAGCACCATTTTGGATTACCTGAAGTCGATGAAAATCTGATAGGGGTAACCCAACCAGGAGACTACAACAGTAATCGATCTTGGCACCAATGATAGCCCTTGCCAGGGTTTCTGAGTTCTTTTCTGACACAAATGGTCTAAGACAACGAAAGAGTTTGATGTAATAAGAGGCCGAAGAGACAAGACTATTGACCTGAGCCTTCATATTAAGATTTTTATCCAAGTAAATCCCCAAAGTTTTTACTTTGCTCATAACTTCTATTATACAATTGTCAATAGTAAAGTTCTTATAACCAGGGCTTAGCTTCGCAAGGTTGATTTCTGATCCTACTAGAAGCAGCTCGGTTTTAACACTATTAATCGCTAGGCCGTTTGTTACCATCCAGTCCTGGATTTTTTGATATAGCGAGTTAATCAGTATCTCATCCTCCGCTTGAATGTCTGTTATTGGAATAACACAGTGTGTGTCATCTGCATACTTTGCAAAAATGATCCCTTCCTCTTCCAGCATTTCGAAGAAGGGGATCATGAAGATGTTATAAAAACAGGGAGACACATATTGACGGGTCACTCGGGAAAAACATACTGGGACAGCAGTAGCGAGATTAAAAGAGGACGGGACAAGCGAGGTGGTGACAAGCGCATGTCAACCGTCACATTTATCAGCACAAGCAGCAGATTTAGTAGCCTTAATATTGGCACTGCAGCACAGCAAAGGCAAGGAAGTAACAGTTTATTCAGAGTCAGCCTACGTGACATCCACAGTACATTCTGGACTGTCACGTTGGCTGAGGAGGGGCTTTAGACGTGCTGATGGGTCACTGGTGCATCACGCACTCCTATTGGGCAGACTGATAGAGGCACCCCAGTACCCACTGCGCATGGCAGTGGCGAAGTGCCAAGCACACAGAAGAGGAGAGGACCAATCTCTAGTGGCAGCGAGGCAGCAGACGCGAAAGCAAAATGCGCTGCCTATTTTGGGGAAATTTAGAAATTGATGCTTCGTCCCCAGCGTGTAATTATATGCGAACAGTGATACTAAAGGAAGGATATAACACATTACTAATGACACAGATAATGGAATTGCATGGAGCTGCACCCAGGGAAGAAAAGGAGTTGAGGATAAAGAAGGGATATACATTGTCTCCAGCAGATGCCTTATGGCAGAAAAATAACACGAGAAAAGTGGTAATGCCATTCTCATTATTGCACACTGCAATGACACAATTACACCATCCTACCCATATAGGTGCTGGCTGCTCATATTGGAGAGGATTGGTTCTATCCCACTTTGGCGAAACACGTGGCAGAATTCTTAACTAATTGTCTAGTTTGTAAACAATTTACAGTGGGTCGTAAAATAAGGGTAGTGAGAGGAGCCATACTTTGCCCAATGGGCTCATTCCAGTGCCTGCATGTCGACTATGTTGACATGCTCAAAGTATGCCAGTGCTACCGCTACATGATGGTGGTTGTGTGCCTTTTATCTCGATGGATCGAAGCCAGTAACTGTTGCCATCCTGATGCCCTTAGAGTGGTGAAATTCTTGGTTTGAGAAATCTTCCCATGATGGGGCGTGTGTGAGGTCCTGCGGCCTGACAATGGTCCTCACTTCGCCAATGAGATGTTCCACCACATCACAACCTTGTTGAGAAAACAACACAAATTCTCTTGTGCCTATCACTGCAAGCAAACGGAATGTGTGAGTGTATTGATGGGCTGCTCAAAGAAGGCATCGCCAAAATTAAAAAGACTCTAAATAAAAAGCTGGCTGTACTGTCTTCCATTAGTATTATTCGCATTGCGCAATAAACCAGGGTCCGACCACCATTTAACCCCACATGAGGTGGTGACAGACGATGCATGAGACTTTCCCTGGCTCCTCCCACTAGGGCTCTAAAAGATGGAGAAAAAATGTCTGATGCATTGGGTTAGGAAATGTACGAGTACACTGCTTCCTTGATGGCTAGTGCCTCTTTTATTTCTCGTCAACTGCAGGGACAACAGGAGAGGCCTGAAGCAAGAGGAGAAAACATCCCAGAAGCAAATAAGGACCCTTTGAAGCTACCAGAACTGTATCCGGGGGATGAGGCATTGTTAAAGGACTTCACCAGGTGGTGGTTTAAACTGCGTTTTACAGGACCTTATACAGTGGCACAAGTAACAGACCGAGCAGTAAAACTAGAAGGGAAGAAAGACTTGGAACTACATGGGGTTCAAGAAGCCCTGCAAAGTGGTGGTCTCTCCTAGCACCAACAACAAAAGGATCAACGCTCCACGCGCATTAGAACAAAGCAATTGCCTCAAAGCATCACAACCCAGCAGAGGCCAACCTATGATTACTCACACCAGAGCAAGAGAGATAGGGAAAGGACTTCCTACACATCCAGAATGAGGGCACACTGTCTATTATGTTTCTTTCCGCACACTGACAGCATTCATCATTATTGTTGCATTGTCCATGCTTCCCCTTGATCCTCATTCCAAAACCTTCCAAGGTCAATTTGTCCAATTTGTTAGGAGATCCAACAGCGCAAGAAGGCACCATCCTAATGTGTTTTCCCGTGTTTTTATAGCTTATCTGGCCCAAGTATATCCACACCTAGAGATAGGAAACCCGTCTGTGCTTGCAGTGCTTTGTGATCCCAGAATACGCACAGTTTGAGAACAACTATTCCTTCTCGCAATTACGCAACACAAAGTTCGAGGTGCTTGAATTAATAAAAATACTAATACAATAACACCTATTTTAGTGCATTTCAGGCGGGCAACAAACATCTTCAAGACTACACAGGAATTAAAAGAGGTCTAAGTGATGGGGGCATTATTAAAATAATGCTTATTGTGTCCTGTGTCATATTCTCATGCAGAATTTTTGCCCGCATCTTTTGGCGAATGTCATAGGTTGCAAGTAATACCGCTGTAACCTCTACTAACATAACCCCAATTCCAGCAGGTGGAACGACCTTGTCAGGTGGAAAGGTAAGCACTGTAAGTACAGTAAAGAGAAGTAGATGTAGTGCTGATGCAGACATGGGAGGGGTGGATCTCTTTCTCACTGATACTGCTCGAGTATGCAATAACATGTTGTACAAGCATATGACTAAAGTAGGCAAACCACAGGGGAGAGATGTTATATCTGCTCACTAATCCCCTATGCCATGTGTGCCTGCAGAACATTTATAGCAACGGGAATACCAGCAGCAAGAGCACAATGCCTTATGTACCTGTCCATGTTTACAACCCGAGGAAGATTCCAAGGAAAACAGCAACATTGCGATGGATGTCCAAGGCAACATTCCCCTATAAGGATAGCGGAATAAAAACACTTGACGTGATGGACGAGTACTGGAAAAAGACCAGGCTATACAATACATAACTGATGCCCCACAGAAAGGAGAGACAAAAACAATAACACTGAAAGAATTGCTGTGCCGTAAGAAGGGACGAAGAAAATAGGAGGAGAACCAGGATGTTGGGAACGACCACAGATGCTTGTGTATGGCCAAGTGTACACATCTGAAGGATGGAAGGAGGGAGGGAGTTGAAGGCAGCAAGGCACACATGTTCCTACAAGCCCCAACAAACACAGTACAAACAGATAATGATAAATGCCTGAAAGAATGGGATGCAAGTACAAAGTTACTGACCTGGGTCGACAATGAAGCTGGACCAATTCCCATAATACCACTGAAGAAACCAGCATTGTTTTTTTGAGAATGATGGTAGAGTAAAGGTTGGAGGAAACAAAGAATGCAAGTACACAGAAAAGCATCCAAGCATAAAGATTGGGACGGCAGTATTAAAAGATATTAATGAATCAGTATTGGGCATGCAGATCTACGGCACATGAGAAACTGCCACAAATACGCCAGCACTACTAGTACCACAAAAGGACATCAAAACAGAGGACTTCTCTAAAATGGACAATGCGAGAAGGAAGAAAAGGTCAGTAGAAGTGAGTAGAGTGAAAAGAGAGAACTATTTCTCATCAGCATCGGACGCATCTCTGGACGACGTACCACCTGAACGGCGATTGTTCAATAGGACAGAGATGTTCTTCGAGTCAGTAGTTCCAGCTGTTTTTTTCAAAAACAAAGGGGATTGCCCAAAAATCTAGGGTCCTATGGGCTAAATACTCAACAAAATGCTAATTTTGACCCTTAGATAGAGGATGACAATACATTAATTTGTTCTTTTTATAAATACTCACAAATGATTCAATATTTTCTTTTGAAAAAAACATTTTTTAATATTTTTTGTATCAAAAAAGCACCCAATGGTGAGCAAATTGTTAAAACATCTAATAAAATTTGCATTTATTTAAGATCCACATAACCATTCAACCCTACATACCATTCATATCACTTTATCATACCATCATTCACACTAGTATTCTGTAACCTTACACATTAGGTCACCCTACAGTATTCTACAATATTTCTGTTCTGTTTAGAGCCTCTTAATACAATCTTCCAATATAAATCTGTGTCTGTCTCTCAATCAGACAGTATGTCGACACGTGTTTCAGGTTGTATTTTTAGACTTCAATTAGTCCACTGAGTACACCCACCATCTTCAGGACAAAAAAGGAACAACAATAGTGTCCCTTCAGACCTACTAGGGTGGATCCAGTTACCTAGAACAATAAAAAATAAATAAAACTCTATTACATATCATCTTTTTGTCATCCTCTTAGTTTAAATACACACTGTTATTGTGAACAACTGTCTCTATATATGGGACATCATGCCGTGTACCACTTTCATCTTATACTAGTGATGTGGACCACGACCAAAAAATTGATGAATCCTGTTAGAACCCTTATACGCATCCCCAACCAATAGGAACAAGACCATAAAGGATACTATACAACCACACTGTTTCTCATAGTGGAAAAACTCTACATATCATTGGGGAGTTAGGAGCTATTCTCGTTGACCAATGAATGCGCTTACTTGAAATCCCACAGGTGAAGACTCCTTACGGTGTCCCGCCAAAAACCTTCAAGCTGGGCCTTAGTTTTTTTTAAGCTCACTTGCATAGGCATATAGGCCACTCACCACAGTATCTTCTGTCTCTACACGACCTAGAAACAACATGTCTTCGTCATTATCTGATATTTCTGATTATAGCGAACCAAAATCCTACTTGATTTCGACTCATTCTCACATTGTTATTTAGGCGGTTTCCACTGACATGGATGGTGTCAAAACAAATGGCACCCTTTTATGCTTAAATCCGTTCTGGTCACGATAGAATTCAGACCCTTATCTGAGAGATTTTCTTATCACGCATGAGCTCTTCGTCGCGGATAATATCACACAATTGCACCTCTTTTCATATTCCAAGGTCCTAGTACATTCCAGACCCAGTCCAGAGTCAATTTCTAAAGTAAAAGAAAAAAGGTTCAAAAGTTACCGTTGCTTTGTAATATCGGCTACTGAATACATATGGGTGCTTTTCAAGTCATGCCCCTATTTCTGCATGTCGCGTGATACCTATTTTTAGAAAATGTATTCTTAATACTCCACTGTTACAGGCCCATATATTCCAATCTCTGTACTCTTTTTAGAATGTTGCATAGACCCCCTTCCAGTTCTTTCACCTGGCAAGTCCACGTAAGCATTGGCGTTTCAATTACATGCACGTTTTTACTAGTTCGGATGAAACGACACGTGGCGTTTCAAACATTAAACCGCATTAGCCCGCACGTCTCAGACTACACCGGTACAAACTAAGTAGGTCCCGCTTTGCAATCATTCAAACAGCCGCTCATTCAAACCGCCGCACTGCTTACCTTCTTTGTCCGTGCTTCAATTCCTTACTTCCGCAACAGTACGTCTCCATGGAAGTGTCCGTATTTATATGTCACCTGACCCCTGGTTAGTGGCATAGAAACAGGACTGTAACCCGTGTGAAATTTGTCCGACGTCTTTACTCCTGTTTACAAAGACTCAATATCTCCTCATGTGCAATAAATGATTCACTCCACCGAACGATTCCATTCTGGCATTAAATTGCTACAAATGCTTCCTCGGTCATTTGCCTTGTTTGTTATACAGTGCTGTCCACACCGGGTACACATCTCCCAGATTTTTTGTTATATAATTCGACCATTAGGTACAAGTTCATACTTATATTCTTCCATCCGGCAGGCAGTCGGAGGTCTGATGGATTTGTAACAAATACATGTAGCATTATCTGCCGTATTTCCTATGGTCCCACTTCCTAGACTACATGTCCACTCGATACGGCTGCTGTATATATTTTCATGGATGCCAAAACAATAGGGATGAAAGTACTAGTAGATATAAATGCAATGGTGAAGAAGACAAGATAGTAGAAGAAAGAAATACAATAAGGACACAGATAAAGGAGTGCCCATTGTTCCCGACCGAGATGATAACATTCGATGATCCCATGGACAACAAGAAATACTTGGCAAAACGGGTATGGTGCAACCCAGAAGGAGACTGCAGTTACATGACATAAAGGTTTGATGATCATTCAAATTACTATGGACATCTTAGAGGAATAATTAAGATATGGCTACCAAAAGCAACAGTGACTAGGTTTGGTGATGTGGTCGACAAGTCGACAAGAGGGGGGTGTTAGGGAGAATTCTCATCTTATGGCTAATTTCCCTCAACTAGTGAGTCCCCCAGCAGCTTAGCTGGATTTCTGGAATTTGTGTGAGCCTTTTTCTCACTCTTACATGTGTTTTGGCATGTGTATTTCTACTGTTTGTGTGATTTTGGGCTCTGGAACACACCACTCCATGAGCCCACCTTTTGTGTGTATTACACAGCACCCTCAGTGTAGCAACACGGGGTTGTCTTTGAGACTACCCCTCTGACTCCATTTTCTGGGGCTGACTACTGTCCCCCGGAAATAGGTAAAGTTGCCATTAACTTTACATAGTCACTTTAAAACTGCAGACCCAGTACACCCCATCTTACATGGAGTACTGGAAAGGGTTAACTCCTATCCCTTTTTGTCTGTGCCTCTCTGAGCTTTGTTTTGATGTTTTAACATTTAAACTTGGCTGGTGGCAGTGGCATCTACCCTAACTTTTCTACCGCGATTATACTATATAAGTGTGGTAATGTTTTAAGCTATTATATTAGCCTCGAACATAAACCCGCTTGACCAAATGCTCTTTCTTTTGACTCTGGTCAGCTTTATTCACCATTTCCTTTTGTTAAAGTCCTCCTTGTGTTTTACTTTGCGCGGAAAACCAGGTTTGCCTTCTTTGTTCACTGTCTTTTGGTGGGCTTCTATGAAGAAGCCCTCCTTTTGGCGCCTGGGTGTCTAGTTCGGCTGAATGTGAGGGAAGGATGTAGGCACACCCTACACAGGGTCTCCATGGAGACGCAAGTCGCACTTTGTATTGATTGGCTGAGGTGGTTGTCCGGGCTGGACAACCCCAGTGCTGTGTGATTGACAGCTAGGCTGTGTGAGTGGGGGATTTTTCCCATTAAAAGGCAGAACTCTTGGGCTGGAAGTCAGAGTCACCTCTGGAACTGCAAGGAACCGAAGAGAAGCAGAGAGTAAGATGGCTGCTGCAACCCCGAGTCCCAGTGAAGCCCTGCTGCAGTTCTGAGCTATCTACCCTTCGACGACAAGAGAAGATCCAGTCCGGAGTCTTCTTCCCTTGAGCCTGGTGGGATCAACCAGCTCATCTTCCACAGGCAGAGGATACTCTTCTTGGTTGAAATCCCTGCACACTGCTGTAGTTGTCCGGATAGCCATCTGAAGAGCCTCTCCTGATTTAAAGGAGTGCACCTTTTATTCACCGTCACTTTGCTGCTGCTGGCTTCATCCCTGGGTAGTGCAGATCGCTCCAGACGTCATCCTTCTTGTCACCACGACTGAAGCACCAGGACCCATGTGTCTGCAGGAAACTACTAGGAACAACTGCCGTGGCACCAGCTCTTCTTCAAACGAATAAGGTACTGTGTCCAAATTAGAGGAACTAGGGTGAACCCTTTGTCTCCACACCAAAGGCTTGTCCTTATCTTCCTTCCCTCTTATAACTTTTGCTTCCCCTTCAGACAATATCCAAGTACTCCTGGCAAATCCCAAATCATGAACTGTACTAACCGTGTGATCCTCAGCAACAGGAACCCTGTTCCACTTGACACTGGCGCAGGCCTATTGACTTTGATTCACTTGTAGGAAAGTGTCCTCTGATTTTATCTGCCTTGACAAAAGTATTCCCTATGATTTTTATCCCCAATTCTCTTGTGTTGATTCATGTGCTAAGTGTGTTTTAACTCCGGTAACATTTCTTCCCGCGGGTACGTTTATCTTTAGTAAGACCGAACTGTCATTACTGTCAAAAAGTGATCACGTATGTACCCCCGGTAAATGCTTTGTTTCACAACACTGGTCTGTCAACAAATCCAAATGTACTTACCTTGAGTTGTTCTGCACAAGAGGAATTGGTTGTGTGTAGTGTATTTGATGTGTGGTTTTAATTTAATAGAAGTGAAGTGTTTTGCGAACACATGGTTTAGAAATAAATGTACTTTTACTTTATAACCAAAACCCTTGAGTCAGTGTTTGCTTGAGTCACAGTAATTGTCGTCCTTGGTGTAATCTCTACTACTGCTCATTGATATGATATGATATGATATGATATGATATGATATGATAGTTTATTTATATAGCGCCTATACACAATGGGGCCGATTCATGGAACAAACGTGCGCCGAAAATCCATGCGCAAGCAGGCGCAAGGGAGCGCAAGCGTGAGAAATGCAGCGCACGCGCACACGTGCGATTCAAGGAAGACGCTGCGCGTGTTTCCCGCAGTCCGTGCGCCCAATCCAGCCATGGCGCACGCAGGCATACACGACGTGCGCTACGCGCACAGCAAAAGCGCATATAGCGCGGTGCACACAACCAAAGTGGGCGGAACAGTGGGCGTAACACGCGGAATGGGGAACAACGCGTGAAAAAGAAGACGTAACTGGGGAAGTACTGCAGGGAACTACACGGAACACCCACACGCACGCGAACAACCCGTATTCATGGATCCGAATATGGGAAACCCGCGCACGGCAAAAGACGCACACAGACTTTAACGCGTCCGCCACACGAAGGCAGGCGGAAGCGTCCCCGCGCACAGTACAAAAGTGCGCGCAAACAACAAACACGTATATACAGCTACGATGAATGCCCCATTTGTCGCATCACTGATCCTTGGACACCGCAGGAGGAGGAGAATAGCCAGGGCACGCATTTGCGCACCACGGACAAGCCTTTTTGGGATGCCTGACGACCAGGTCTATGGCAGGTATAGGTTTCCACCCCACATCATCCTAGACCTGGTCAGGGAGTGGGAAGATGACCTTACATCCCCCACCCTTTGCTCCCAAGCATTGAGCCCCTTGGAGAAGGTGCTCAATGTCCTGCATTTTTTGGCCACTGGGTCATTTCAGCAGACTACTGCCATAGTGGGGGGGTCTCACAGGCCACGCAGTCACGCTGCCTACACCAGGTACTGGCAATCATGACAGCGCGCCCCTCAGTCCGCAGGCACATATACATGCCCAGAACACCCGCAGAAAGGCAGGCCGTTGTCCTGGATTTTTTCACGGTGGCACACTTCCCCAAAGTGCTCGGTGCCATAGATTGCACCCATGTGGACCTATGTCCACCTAGGGCCACTGAGCACATCTACCGAAACCGCAAGCACTGGCATTCCATCAATGTACAGGTGGTATGCGATGCAAAGGGAATAATCACCTCTGTCTATGCAAACTACCCTGGCTCCACCCATGACAGTTTCATATACAGAATGTCCGCCTTGAGCCGGGCCCTAGAGGCTGGGCAGCATGGCGACACATGGCTCCTAGGTGAGTACAAATGCCCTTGCACATGCATGCATGTCACACACACACACACAAATACACAAACCCCAAAAATCACAACCATTTACACCTCCCCAGGGGACAGTGCCTACCCTCTGAGCAACCACATGATGACGCCAATCCGGAACCCCACCACTTCACAGCAGGTAAGATACAAGGCCGCCCATATTGCAACCAGGGCCATAGTGGAGCGCACATTCGGAGTGCTCAAGTCACGTTTCCGCTCCCTTGACCGCTCTGGTGGGCAACTACTCTATGCACCACCAGTAGTGTGCAGGATCATTGTGGCAGCATGTGTCCTGCACAATGTTGCAACACGGCAGGGCGTACCGGTGGACATGGTGGTGCCCCCACATCCCCAACCACAGGCACAGGCGCTGCCCATGGGAGGGGACAGGGCACGTGGCGAGGAAGCCCGGACCCAGCTTGTGGCCACATTTTTCACCTAAACTCCCACCCCTGCGGAGTGCACACAGGGCTGGCACATACCAGGTGACAATCGATGATGACAAAGAGACAGTCAACTGTCACAACCCTACCACCCTGAGAATGTTGCCATTGAAGTGCCACATCGTCTGCATCCCTAGCTACTTAAACACAAGCTATCCTGTGTGACCAAAAGGCACACATATGACATATGACATGATATGGCCTATACACAAGTATTTCAAGGTGCGATGAGGCAGGGAGGGGGGAACAAGGGAAGACAGACAATGGTACAACTAGGCCAGGTGTCATTCAGATTGTGCAAGTGCAGGGGTAGTGGGCAGGGAAAAGTGCAAGGAGAAGGGGAGGGGGGGAGTGCAGTACAGGGGAAGTAGACCAAAAAACAAATACACAGGTCAGCTGGTGGCAACTGCAAAGGTAAGTGCAGACAAGTGCTGGGAAGGGGGGGCTGTAGGGATAGAGAGACAGTACCGCAGTGCAGGGGTTGCCAGAGAGCCAGTGCAAGTGGAGAGTGGCTGGGCCAGGGACCGAGGTCGGTGAGAGTGGCCCAGTTGCAGATCCAGTGCAGTTCCAGTGAAGAATTCCGCAAGGGAGAGGCAGAGAGAAAGCAGAAGCAAAGAGGAAGGTCTTGAGGTGCTTCCCGAACTGGAGATGGTTCCCCTCAAGTTCAAGTGAGGCAGGAAGGCTGTTCCAGAGGGAGGGCCCTGCCGCGGAGAGAGATCTACCCCCAGCTAGTTGCTCTGAGAAGCGGATGACCCTGACATGCAAGGTGTGCATCACACACACCTGCACAACAGGCCATGGCCATCACTGTTATGTCACTCAAACCCTCCCAAACCACAACATGACATGGCAAGCAATACCCATACACCAACACAGCAACAATAACGTACGCATTGCCATGTCCAAAATGTACAGTGGCATCAGACAATGATGCCTGACCAGGAATCAGATGAAATGACAGACCAACAACCTCCCAAAATAAATAATTTCCAAATGCATTACAAGAGTTGTACACGTAACATAACAATGAATGCCTGTCTACATGCACATTGTGCATTGCAAAATCAACACTGCAGCTTCTGTGTGCTGTGTCCTACTCCTGCAACACACTGCTCAGCGCACAGCACAGTGAACAGCCATTGTGTGTGATGCACACCCTGAGCACCACATCTAAGCGACAGACCACATCAAAAAGCAAATTAGGCATGTACAGGATCCATAATTGGTCACAGAACATGTGCTGCAGGGACACAGTGGCCACCAGAAGGCTAACAGTGTACACGTGGATATGCAAGGGTGGGAGTACATGTAGTCCATCAGAGTGCAAGTGTGTGGGTCTGCAAGGACATGCACTCAACATATGCATGTGCACTCAAGTGACCATCAGTGTTCTCTACACATCACATGTGAACATTCACCATGTGTACACCCCAGCATGTCAAACCACAACTATCCCCTCGCACCTGAAAGCTAAACACAACACATGAACAGGCATTGATCAGCAGAACACAACATGTACATAGGATACCACCATTACAATGTCAGAGTTCCCATCACACTGCAGGGCAAGGCAACTATCAACAACAACCCCCCCCCTCCCTCACAAATGACCATGACCCACTGAACAACTGCACCTGGGTCATGGAGCCTTCAACCCTCAATTCCACCTGGCCACAGGATCACCTTTACCCTTCCTCACAATCTCCCACCTTGTGTGTAAAAAGATGCCTGCAGCCTCAGAATCCACACTCATTTCCAAAATCACAAAATCCAAGGCATAAAAACGAACCCGAACACCCTCTGTGTTTCGAACTGAAAGCTAAGGAGTGTTTGCATATTGGGACGCACACCTGCTTCTTGCTTTTCCACAGCACTGCGAGAGTTGCTCTTGCTGGGAAAGCTTCTTTGTCTCCAGCGCCCTGCTTCCTGGAGGAGGCGGGACCGATTGGCTGCACCTGACCAATCACGTGACCTTGCTCGAGGACATTAACTCGCTCGAGCCGCCCTTGCGGTGTGTTTCGAACTGAAAGCTAAGGAGTGTTTGCATATTGGGACGCACACCTGCTTCGTGCTTTTCCACAGCACTGCGAGCGTTGCTCTTGCTGGGAAAGCTTCTTCGTCTCCAGCGCCCTGCTTCTGGAGGAGGCGGGACCGATTGGCTGCACGTGACCAATCACGTGACCTTACTCGAGGACATTAACTCGCTCGAGCCGCCCTTGCGGTGTGTTTCGAACTGAAAGCTAAGGAGTGTTTGCATATTGGGACGCACACCTGCTTCTTGCTTTTCCACAGCACTGCGAGCGTTGCTCTTGCTGGGAAAGCTTCTTCGTCTCCAGCGCCCTGCTTCCTGGAGGAGGCGGGACCGATTGGCTGCACGTGACCAATCACGTGACCTTACTCGAGGACATTAACTCGCTCGAGCCGCCCTTGCGGTGTGTTTTGAACTGAAAGCTAAGGAGTGTTTGCATATTGGGACGCACACCTGCTTCTTGCTTTTCCACAGCACTGCGAGCGTTGCTCTTGCTGGGAAAGCTTCTTCGTCTCCAGCGCCCTGCTTCTGGAGGAGGCGGGACCGATTGGCTGCACGTGACCAATCACGTGACCTTACTCGAGGACATTAACTCGCTCGAGCCGCCCTTGCGGTGTGTTTCGAACTGAAAGCTAAGGAGTGTTTGCATATTGGGACGCACACCTGCTTCTTGCTTTTCCACAGCACTGCGAGTGTTGCTCTTGCTGGGAAAGCTTCTTCGTCTCCAGCGCCCTGCTTCCTGGAGCAGGCGGGACCGATTGGTTGCACGTGACCAATCACGTGACCTTAATCGAGGACATTAACTCGCTCGAGCCGCCCTTGCGGTGTGTTTCGAACTGAAAGCTAAGGAGTGTTTGCATATTGGGACGCACACCTGCTACTTGCTTTTCCACAGCACTGCGAGCGTTGCTCTTGCTGGGAAAGCTTCTTCGTCTCCAGCGCCCTGCTTCCTGGAGGAGGCGGGACCGATTGGCTGCACGTGACCAATCACGTGACCTTACTCGAGGACATTAACTTGCTCGAGCCGCCCTTGCAGTATGTTTCGAACTGAAAGCTAAGGAGTGTTTGCATATTGGGACGCATACCTGCTTCTTGCTTTTCCACAGCACTGCGAGCGTTGCACTTGCTGGGAAAGCTTCTTCGTCTCCAGCGCCCTGCTTCCTGGAGGAGGCGGGACCGATTGGCTGCACGTGACCAATCACGTGACCTTACTCGAGGACATTAACTCGCTCGAGCCGCTCTTGCGGTGTGTTTCGAACTGAAAGCTAAGGAGTGTTTGCATATTGGGACGCACACCTGCTTCTTGCTTTTCCACAGCACTGCGAGCGTTGCTCTTGCTGGGAAAGCTTCTTCGTCTCCAGCGCCCTGCTTCCTGGAGGAGGCGGGACCGATTGGCTGCACGTGACCAATCACGTGACCTTACTCGAGGACATTAACTCGCTCGAGCCGCCCTTGCGGTGTGTTTCGAACTGAAAGTTTAGGAGTGTTTGCATATTGGGACGCACACCTGCTTCTTGCTTTTCCACAGCACTGCGAGCGTTGCTCTTGCTGGGAAAGCTTCTTCGTCTCCAGCGCCCTGCTTCCTGGAGGAGGCGGGACCGATTGGCTGCACGTGACCAATCACGCGACCTTACTCGAGGACATTAACTCGCTCGAGCCGCCCTTGCGGTGTGTTTCGAACTGAAAGCTAAGGAGTGTTTGCATATTGGGACGCACACCTGCTTCTTGCTTTTCCACAGCACTGCGAGCGTTGCTCTTGCTGGGAAAGCTTCTTCGTCTCCAGCGCCCTGCTTCCTGGAGGAGGCGGGACCGATTGGCTGCACGTGACCAATCACGTGACCTTACTCGAGGACATTAACTCGCTCGAGCCGCCCTTGCGGTGTGTTTCGAACTGAAAGCTTAGGAGTGTTTGCATATTGGGACGCACACCTGCTTCTTGCTTTTCCACAGCACTGCGAGCGTTGCTCTTGCTGGGAAAGCTTCTTCGTCTCCAGCGCCCTGCTTCCTGGAGGAGGCGGGACCGATTGGCTGCACGTGACCAATCACGTAACCTTACTCGAGGACATTAACTCGCTCGAGCCACCCTTGCGGCGTTAAGCCCGTCAGGGGTGAAGGGCGCCAACTGTTTTACGGCTGTTTAGCGCTGGTGGCGCATTGAGGGAGACTGCGGAGGAATCCCCTCTTTGATCCCTCTTGGATACCCGCCCAATCCGCGCATCTCGCGAGGGTCTGAACTACCAGCGTGTACAAATAGGTAATCAGATTTATTTCCTCTTCTCATATTACATAAAAGTTTTAAAATTTGACACCACACTCTCACATTTTGACTTCAACCTAAAACGATTAGGTGCCCTTGCTAACATAACCTGTGTCTATTAGTATCTATCATTATAGATTAAATATGAGGTCAATACCTCAATCGTGCAAAACTAATTTGGTTTTAGTGGTTCTGAATGGCAATACTCCATCGGATGGCATATCATCAAGACTAAAAAGTAATCTCAAAAAAACTTCGTTGTCATCCTCTACATCAATTATACTAACACCACGTATCAAAACGCAAGCTAAAACTCAGCTTGCTAGTAAAGATATTAGAGACTTTTGTCCTGTTGTGAAAAACTCCTTGCCAGTAACGGCATCTCCTACATCTCAACAAAAAGACGTGGACAAGGCAACTGATGACCTCCCTACTGAACTGCCTGTCCAATCAGCGCAATTTGTACTGGAAGATCCATTGGCCGAGCATGCAGGACCAGACACTTTAGGAAGTTCTTTAGCGCAGCTTGGACAAAAACATACCGGCAAAAGCTCGTCAAGTTTGATTGTTATACCAACAATAAATCTAAATGAATTGGTAAATCTTGAATCTGGAAACTCACACAATTTACCAATATCAGATAATACAATGATACAATCGACAAAACAAACTGAGCAAATCAAGCCTCCAAAAGTACTATTAGATCAAATTCTAGAAAATAACAATGAAGATGTTCTTCCTGTGGACTCACAACAAACAGCTAGAAAGGAGAACATACCATCTAGCAGGTCACCGATTGATTTCCATCGACGCTGCTCTATGGATTCAACAATCTCTGAAGACGTTTCATACATACTTCCAACCCCTCGACAGCGAGAATCATCCAGAGAAAAAGAAAGGACCAGCACTAAGGCTGGACTTTTGGAGGTTACTCTTGCAGCTGTCAACCAAACGATTCAGAGTTTGTTTAAATTATATGAATCTCTTGAATGCAAAATTAATTCACAGTCAATTAAGATAGATCAAATATCCACATGGATTAAATCTTATCCAACCAATACAGAGAAAGTATGTCAACATGAAGAAGTCATAAATGACTTATCAAAAAATGTAGAAATCATGACTATACCAGCTTCATTACATTCAAGTCTTCCTGCATTCGAGCATATAATTCGTCCCATCGAAGAGGAAGGTCTAGAAAAAATTCAGCTAAATTCCTCATGGATAAGCGTTGATCAATCCCCTAAATCATTGACGCAGAAAAGTAATAGAACTCAATATGATCTGTTTAATAACCACTCAAGAAACAAAGGACGAGTCAGACATCTCATGACCAAACCGTTCCAACCATCGAAACGGAATAATAAACCAATTAATCGTATTGAACGATCACAAATAGTTGACCTAACTGCACCTCAGAAATCTGTGGCCAATCTAACTACGGATCAAGAGATAATGAGTGGAACACCAGTACCAACTCATCCCACACCATTAAGACAATCGTCTCCTCTGAGTCAATTGGTTTTAGTTCTGGACAATGTCTCTTTAACCGTACATGGTCAAACGAATGCACCTTCCGATCATGATGCTTGCCCAAGATCTAAAGTAACTCCACAGCCTGTAGCAAATACACAACCAAATCTGTCTATAACTGACACATCTCAAATTGATCAACTAAGATGTGCAGTTGACTCTTACATTCTTCGTCGAACATCTGAGATAAAAGATCTGACATCCAAACTATGCACGCAGAATTTAAATGTGCAACCTGTTTTTCAAGATCAACAAAATGTTTATGATGTAGAGAATCATTGTTTGAATCAACCTGACAATAGAATGCCAACACCAGGAATGCCGGACCCAATAAAAACCTCTAATGCAGTGGGCCCTTGCAATAAACAAGATGATAAGATCACATTGATAATCGAAACATATTTGGCAACTCGTTTGGAGTCATCAGTAAAATCTCCAAACATCACGACAGAAAATCAGGAGAGAGTCACTTTTGCTGAACAACCTGAATTACAGAAAAATAACAACCAATTCCTAAAAACAAAAAGAATGACTAGTGAACCAGGTCATAAGAATTCCTCTAACATTGAAGACCCTTTAATGAAGTCACGCAAAATGGAGCAACAACGTAAAAAGAAACTCGCAAGTTACCATACCTTAATACTGAAATGTCGCGCTGCTCCTCACCCACAATATGACCTATCACGCGCTAGCGTACTTAACATCTTCAGTGATGTGCCGGAGCTAGGTGATTTAACATCATTAGACATTGAACAAGTCAAATTTATTTGTGATGCAAACCTAGGAATTGTCCGATTATGGATGAAATCGGGGCTTGTTATGAACTCACTGTGGCAAGTACGACTAAAATTGTTCTCAATGGGATTTCTATTAGCTCAAGATCCGGAAAGGAAAAATGTAGACATTAAAAACGAAACACCAGTCACTTCTAATCCTATTAATACTGTTTGTCACTGTTCTAACTGCAACTTGCCTGTATGTGGGATTGAATACCCTTTTTCCTCTAATTTATAACTATCATTGCTCCAAGAGAATATAGAGAAAAAACCAGATTCTATAAAATTAATAAGTTGGAATTCGAGAAGACATTCTTATTTACTTACAAATTCCAATCCAATTTTAGAAGATGCAGATGTTATACTACTACAAGAAACTTGGATATCCACTATCCCAGTATGGGACAACCATGAAATTGTGATTAATCCAGCCATCACAGCTCAAAAAGGACGGCCAATGGCAGGTCTTATGGTTGCCGTCAAACTGGGATCTAAAATGACACTGCATGCGTGGAATAACCCCAACAAGTTTATACAAATGCTAAAAATATCCTATGATCAAGAAACGCTGGCAATAATAAATGTCTACAGAAACCCAGTAGCAATTACGGATGACTGTTTCTATAAAGCTCTATCAAAGATGTTTGAACTAATTGGTAAAACGAAAGAAATAACAGATGTAGTATTAGCAGGGGACCTTAATCTAAATGCTTTTAAATGTGACACTGTGAAGAAAAAACAAGAATTCAACAAATGGAGTAATTTTATGAAGCAATTTGGCATGCGACTGGTCAATGGTTCTCTCCCTGAAGATATCCCTCCACAAGCTACATGGCAAAGAGGTTCCTCAGCAAGTACCATTGATTATCTATATTTATCGAATAAGAAATATATGACATCAAAAGAATTTAAGATAGTGAAGCAAACTACCAGTGATCATCATATGCTTCTACTCACTTGATCGAGAGATAAAGTAGAAGTAGAAACCAACTGTCAATGGATGTCACAAAAGTTGATAGTAAACAATGCCAAATCACGTTTTAAGTGGCACCCAACGAATTTATTAGATCTAAATAACAATTTGCTACAACAAATGGATTTACGGAATGTAACATCATATGTAGAATTGTTGTCTAACTATAGAACATTCTTTACCCCTTCTGATCGCGTTCCGGTCCACACGTACGATCATTTACTGTCTCAAAAAAAAAAGAACACAGAAAAGAATTAAGATCTGCAAGACAACTCCCTTGGTCCGAAAAGTCTGCTGCTTTCAAATTGATAAAATCTCGCTACAAAAACTGGGTACGCTCCCATAAAGAACAATTATTTCAAAAAGATGGGGAATCCTTCCTGAGTGCTATAACAAACAAAAACTCAGCGCAAATCTGGCACTTACTTAATTCAACATTGCATGCAAATGGCACAATTAAATGGAGTATCTGAGAATCAGTGGGTATTGCATTTCTCCAACCTATATACAGATAAATCTTCCCAAGTACATGAATATGAAGATCAGAGCTCATTGTCTTGGAACCTGGATTGCTCTGAAGACATCATTGAAGAATTCATTATTAAATCATCATCATCAAGAGCTGCAGGCCCAGATGGTATTACCAACTTTATGCTGAAACAACACCCATGGCACTGGGCAAAAATGTTGAATAATATATTCCATCTGGTATTACAAACCCAGAGAATTCCAAACTCTTGGCGTACTTCTATCATAGTGCCGATATTTAAAAAAGGAGATCATACTATACCATCGAACTATCGCCCAATAGCGTTATTGGACGCCCCGGGAAAAATGTTCACTCGATTGGTACTATCAGCATTTAATAATTGGACACAAGAAACCAAATGTCGAGACCAAAATCAAACTGGATTTGTCCGGGGGTTGGGAACGTCAATCAACCTTATGATTCTCAATTCTTTGAAAGCTCAAGCACGATATACCAAAACCTCTCTATTTTTTGCTTTTGTCGATTTAAACGCTGCATTCGATTCTGTCTCCCGCGTTAAATTGTTTCAAAAGCTAACTAGAGCTAACTGTCCACCAGACATATTGGGCATAGTACGTGCTTTACTTTCAGGTATGTCCATACGAGTTCGACTATCTACCATCGGCCTGTTATCCACAATAATTAAAACAACAAGAGGTCTGAAACAAGGCTGTATTTTGGCATCGGCACTGTTTAACTTCTTTATTCACGATGTCCAAGAAGTTTTCACGTCCATCTTAACGGATTCACCTAAAATGAATGGCACAGTAATACAAGCGCTGTGGTATGCGGACGATTTAGTCCTAATATCCAAAACACCCATAGGCCTCCAAAGATTAATTTCTGCACTGTCAACCTACTTTGAAGAAAATGAGCTTTCTATGAACATCAAAAAATCTCAGATATTAGTCGACATCCCAAAATGCTCATCAAGATCAAAGTTTGTATGGATGGTTAAAGACATTACCCTAGACATTGTAACTAACTACAAATATTTGGGAACTCCGTTTGAATCAAATCCTATGCCTATTGAACATCTGCAGTTACAACAAAATAAATTGATGGTTGCAATTGCCCAATCAAAGATAATTCTATATAAATACGGTAAATTTTCCATCAAGCCTGCTCTGTACTATTGGTTACAAAAAGTGACTCCTACACTTCTATATGGACTTGAAGCTCGAGATATCACTGACGCTAAAAACCTAAATAAATTGGAAGCTAAATATTGGAGAAGCTTATTGCATTTACCTCAATCAACCCCGATTTCATGCATTCGCTATGAATTGGGACTTACGTCACTCAACGCCAAATACCAATGGCAACTTTGTGCACTATTTAGAAAATGCTTAGTAAATATAGCTGCTGATACTGTTATAGCTGTTTTATCTAATTATCTGTTTTAAACTAATCATTGTTTTGTTGTAAAATGGACTACCAATGTGTATCGAATTCTGGCTACAGCAGATGTAGATGTTGAAACTTTAATCCAAAATCCGGAACGAGCTAAGAAAAAGATTTTTCTTCAAGATTGGATACTTAATCGTGACCTTTGTTTAAGTTATAAAAATTTTAACAACCAAATATTCCCAGATAAAAAAATGGGAACAGTAGCAAATTACCTGATTAAATCACCTTCACCACAAATTCGTATCGCGATTATGAGATTGTGTTTTAATTTGTGGCCCACAAGAGATATCTTAGTCCAGCGAAAGCAAATTGTTATTTCAGAAAATATTTGCAGATTTTGTAACAATATGTTACAAAAGGAAACCTTAGAACATCTAATCGTTGAATGCTCTGCATTATGTTCAAAAAGAAATAACATGTACAAAAAACATCTATCTATTGTTGCTAATGTCCAACCTAACCTGAGATGGTCTTGTTTACTAAACTCAACTAATATGAGTTTACTTATTGCCTGTGCTAATTTTGTAAATAATCTCTGCTTATCTGAGACAGCAGATAATTAACTATTTTTTGCACACAATGATAGCAAGAAGGGGCACTTGATGAATTCACTTGTTAATATGAAATATACACTTTTTTATCTAACTCTGTGTAAATTAATGCATTTTTTTGTAATTGTGTAAAAATGGTATTTATAACAGTCTTGTAAAAATCATAAATGATTAAAAACAAGAATAAAATAAAATAAAATAAAATAAATAACCCGAACAACCTCCAGTAGATGACCTGACGTAGCAGTACCTCACAAAAGCCAAGTACTACCACAATGATGCAACAACCAAGGTAGCACAGTAAAACAATGTCACAACAGGATGTGAACCATGTGTGGTACATAACATAGGATGATGCATCATGAACGGATGTGTATTGTCACAGGTCCCGTGTACAGGCGCGGGAGTGTCACGAAACAACCACTCCCACCGTGTCCCGGGTGCCTGCAAGGTCAAACTCACACAGGCCCCTGAGACCCTGGTGGGGAAGGAGGTTCAGGGATATGCAGTCGGGACAGGTGTTGGCACACTGGATAACTGGAATGAGTGGCAGGAGAGGGGAGGAGGAATGACACATGAAAGTAGGGAATGCACGAAAATGTACTACCTGCATGAACACATACACAATCCAAACAAGCTTGGACATCATTGTCATGGCCTTCTGTAGTCCAGGCTTAGGAGTGGTACGATCCAACCACCCCCTCTAGGGTTTTGGCACCTGCAAGTTCGGGGCTTACACAGGCATCCGCAACCCCAGCGGGGAAAGAGGGTTAGGGAACGTTGCTTGGATAGGTATGGGAAGCAGGAACACCGGGTAGAGGGTACAGGGTTCAAAATTGCATAGGATTCCGGGTGATTAGGGGGAAAAACATACCAAATTGAATCACACATACATCCATGCATTAGTGCACCCCCCAGCAAGCCTATGCAGAGCAGTTTGAAAGAAAAACAACAAGACACTTAGCTCTGGTTTTGAGTGCTGGCCTCCTGCCTGCGCACTCTCAGGTCCGGTTACAGGAGCACTGCAATGCTGCAAAGAGAGCCACAGTCAACAACCTGTACGTGTCAATTACACAAAAACACACCACCAAACATGCCCCATAGCAACAAACTACTCTACAAACAGACAATCTGGTGTAGATGCTTCGTACCCATATATAACAGTACCCTTGTGACGGGTCATACACAGTCAATGCAGTAAGTCAGCCGCCGGTGGGTGCGTGGCAAATGGAACACCAATGTGTCACAATTCACACAACATGCAATGTTCCCTGGGTAAGCAGACAGACCCATATAGCAAGCCATGACTTCAGAGCAAGTTGCGTACCACCATGACCGAAACAAAGTTGGCAGTGCATTTATCATAAAGTACATGGAAATGAAATGCACTGCACCCGAGTATGTCCCTTGCTGTATGTCCCTGTGAGCTGCCCCTTTCCATGTCTCGGAAGGCTACATGGTTGATACAAGTGCCTCAATGGACCTTGGTGTACCGGAGGGCATGTGCCACTGCCCCTGCAGGTGTCCCAGACAACCCTACAATCAACAGCCATCAGTCCACCAACACATCTGAGCTGCATTGTGCGCTTCAACACCAATATTCGTCCAAGCTCACCCTCAGTGCTGTGACTAAGCCTGCATGTTCAACTCGCCTGGTGCAAGCTTTGCTGTGTAGTGGCCCCCCTGTGCTGCTCACCTTGCCTGGAGTTCCTTGGAACATGTCAACAGTTCTGCAATCCCTGTGCCTCTGCTTGTGCACACATGTGCATGAGGGCACCAACAAACGTGTCCAGAATTCCGTCGTCCAATGGGCCATGTCTGCTGGATAAGGTGCTCTGGAGGCTCATCCCCCTCCAGAAAGGGCATGAAACACATGATTAATGCTTCAAAGTCATCTGTGTGTGCCTCTTCAGGCATCTCATTACTTGACCATGTCAGAGAGTCACAGCATAAATCACACCATCAGTCCGTCTTTCAAATCCAAAGTGTGTAACACTATCTACAGCATGAATTGCAACAAGCACGTGTACAGTAAAGATAAGAAACATACTACACAATGCATAGCAATGAATGTACACATTAATCATGAAACACCCCATCTAGCAAAAGCTGAACAGTGGACAATAACACCAAAATCATCCCCACTAGGGGTGTAAACACAAGTCACACAGCAGCCGACATGCCACAGATATGACAGTCCAAGGCCCTTGTGTAAAGTTTTGTAACACCGAACCATCCTTACGAGCCCATGGATAAGGGAGGCAGGAGTGGCCCATGTGAGTCAAGGACCCCAAGCAGCAAACACATACACAAGACAAGCCTGAAGGGCCCAGCTGGAACAGACAGTGGATGCGTTCAAAAGCCACAAAGCACCGCACCGTCACATGAAAGCACAATAGACGGGCAATTTTAAACTATAGTAACTATTAACTAATTACACTAACTATGGAAAACCTACATTACCTAATTAAACTAACTATCAAGCAGAAACTTAACTAACTAAACTAAAAGAAAAATCAAAAATGGCCACATACGACCCGGGGGGGAGGGGAGGCACCCAGGAGGGGGGAGGTACATGGTGCTGCTCAACATCCACATGCGATGATGCTGAGCCAAAAAAAAAACCTCCATGGGCTCAACGCCTGCACAGCCCGACCTATGTGGGAGATAGATGGTCATCCGAGTCTGGGTCATCCTGGAAAGGAGGATGTGGCACAGTAGCCTGGCCACGCCTAGCCGCCGCTTGCCCCTTGTCCGCAGCAAGTCTGCCGGATGGGTGAGCCTGGTTCTGTGTGGCGATGTGACATAGGTCTGCATGCAGAACCTCACGTGATACACGTGCTTCCTCTTGCAAGGTAGCACGTGTAACATGGAGTTCCTCCTGCAAGGCCTGGCTGGACAACCGCTGCACCTCCCGGCAAGCCTGTAGCTCAGCCGAGATGGTACGCTCAAGCTGTGCAAACCTCTCCTCTGCTTGCTGCCTCTGGGACATCATAAGGACACCCAGAGTGGATCTGAGGGAAGCATACTCCTCCCTCAGGGCATCCATGTGCGCCTCTGCGTGAGCAGCAATTGCTTGACGCAGAGACGACATTTCAGCCTGGCGTGCCCTGTCTGAGGCCGCCATGCCCAGCCTGAGCGAGCGGGTCGTGGACCGTGCAGCCTGCTGCTGGAGAAGCACCTGCCTAGCAGGGGGAAGCACAGATCGGGCCACACGCTCCATGCTCTCAGCGATGTTCTCCATTGCTGCCCCCTGCTGTTCTGAATTGGCAGTCATGTCTTGCTCCCACTCCCACTCAGTATACTGCGGTTGCGCGCGGCGACCGCGTTGCTGGGCTTGACCCCTGCGGCTGCACGACTACATGCCCCCGTCGACGTGATGTCCCAGGCACATCAGTGACTGGTGTGGAGGGTGACCCTGCGTCCCGATCCGCCACGGGCAGAGGAACCAAGACTGTCGGATCCCTCAGTGCAGGTGTCGCAGACAGAGGAGTGTCCACTTCAGAATCACTCACCCCTGACACATGGACTTGATGCTCATCCAACTCAACATGGACGTCAGAGTCGTCATCAAGGCTGGACTCATAGGCAGCCAGAGACAAGATGGACTGTAGCACTGGGGGGTTTCGTGGCCTACCACCCCACGACCCCCACTAGTGCCGGGTTGATGTAGCGGTACCAACCCTGTGTCTGGCATGATAACACCATCCTCCGCCTCCATTGCGTCATCACCTGAAAAATGGAGCGAAAAAGTTCACTACACATGTCAGAAGCACACAACACACACACACACCGACAGCAAACGCATCAGGCAGACATGTGACACACAACATATAACCTGCCATGCATGCTGGGTCAACTATGAATTGCTTCTGTGATCAGACCTGTTGAAAGGTGGCAGTTTCCATGGAAGTGGGTCTATGCAGTGCAGAAAATGTGTACGCCACTCACTACCTACATGTACAAGGACTCCATGGTGTGTGCCAGGAAATGTGAAGGCAGTGCAATGTCAAATTCAGACATCACGTGCATTGTGCATTCAATGTGTACCATATCTAGAAGCCAAGCACCCCTCCATCCCAGTACCAAAGCAGGGATGCCTAGCATGGTATCAAAAGGCTGACCATACACCTGTGTATTGACAGGCAGTGTTGACTGGCATCAACAGCTGAATGTGATTCAAGTGACAACACTGCAAATGATGCGGGGACAGTAAGCAGGACACATGATGAAAACTCTGGATTCCGCCCATGTGTGAAGAAGACACAACAACAGTTGGACAGAGTCATTGGCCATTGAACAGGCTGAGGCCTGTGAGCCACACAGATTGTCAGACCCTAAACATGTGTGCAACGCAGGACTGAGCCATAGTTGACATGGGAAGGCTGATGAGATGGCAGGCAATGTATGTAACCAAGGACTTGTATTACAGTGATCATCCAGTCAAGGACACATAGGGGCTTGTGTGCAATGCACATGGAGCATGAATGGGCACTCATGTCCCTGCGGGAGATCTGACCTATGCACAGTACAAGTGAGATACCCTGCATCAAGTACTAAGGCTGTACCACACAGCATATGTTTGGCAGATTCTACACTGGAAGTTAGCATCTACACAGGACGCATTAACAAGAAAGTACACATTGGCAAGATTGAAGAACACCAGTGCAAAGGTGGAACTGGGGTGCAGAGTGGCGGAGGAGGGGCAAGGGAGCATGCCTACATGGAGTCCCCGCATGCAGGCAGAGGAGACATGCATGACGGAAGCATTGCATTACTTACACATCAGAACCATGTACACGTCACATGTAGCGGCAATCATGCACAACACATCCCACAAGTGAAACACACACGTCCTCAACAAACACGCATCAACACTCACTGGACTGGGCATCAAAGTCCAGCATCTCTCCCACTACTTCGACCAATTCAGGTGGTATGAACTCCGCAACGAGTGCCTCATGCGGAGTGAGCTCTTCCTCCTCTGGTGCAGGCCCACCGCCAGTCACCAGAGTCAAGTTGTAATTAGAGGCACGCTTAGCCTTAGTGCTGTGTTTGATGTCATTCCAACGCTTTTTGCACTCTTGCGCCGTGCGCACCTCATGGCCGAATGAACTGACATGTTCTGCAACATGCTTCCAGTGGGTGTCACGTTGGGAGCCATAGTCTGACTATTGGCACCCACTAGCATGTCACGGCTGTGGCCCCGCACATAGTCCACAAGGAAGTCCAGTTCCTGCTTACAGAAAGGCTTCTTCCTCAACGTGCAGGAGGTCGTGGCTGTGTGTGGGGTCCCAGCCTGTGCTGCAGGTGCAACCTTCCTCCTCTTGGACTGTGGTGCAGACCCTGGCTGGCTAATGCCGCCCTGACCAGTATGGCCAGTGGGTTCGGTGGATTGAGCCAAGGGAGTGGCAGGTGGAGGGATGCCCAAACCACTGACTTGTGTCAGTGGCAGCTGGGTGCCCACTAATGGACCCTGCGCAGCAACATCAGCTGTGGCAGGGTCATTGACCGCAACGGTCCTGGTTGGCAGACTCACAACCGGGGTGCTGTTGGGTGCATCTGCCCCTGCACTTGCCAACACCCGGCTGTTCGGGGCAGCAGATGACATGACTGCCCCAGGGACACGTGTCTTGGTCTGAGCAGCCCGGCCTGCCCCTATGGTTTCCCCCCTGGCCTGTTGGAGATCTACCAAGGGCTCTCCAAGTGCCAACGCAGCCTGCGCTGGCAGACCCCGAGCCTGGGTGGCGGTGTCCACAGCTGCACCTGCAGCTACCACTACCCTTGGGCCCGTGGCAGTCGATGGAACAGACTGCCGGGTCACATGGGCGCCAGTGCCAGATGCAGAAGCTGCATCCCCCGGAACCACAGGGGGTGGTGGCATGACTGCACCGACACATGGCACAACATTGTGCTCAAGTGGCGCACCCCTGCCTCTTCCCCCTCTGTGGCCGCCCTGGACACCCTGGAGTCCCCCTACTCCCTGGTCACCATGGCCACGTCCCCGACCACGCCCGCCATGAGGAGGACGCCCAGCTGAGGCGCCCCTCACCTTTGGTGCCCTCCCAGCCATGGCACAGATGTAGTAGTGCTGGCACAGATGGAGTGGTGCCAATGGGAGGTGTACACCACAATTTACCTGGGCAATTGGGGTGAAGGGGGTGGGAAGCAAGATGTTAACAGCCCCCCTGCACCTGCAAGGCTGTATGTGACCCCGATGATGTGGTGACGGGTCACGCACGCTCAGGCACCCCAAAACTGCAGTAAAACCGTGCACACAACCCTGCAGCCTACGTGCGTGGATTCAACCTCCCGCAGTACGCGGTGGCACCCAGTAACACGAATAACGCATACGCGTGGGACACGCAGGCTACTATGACATCGAAAATGGGTGCGATACACAGGGGCACCCGCAGTGGGAAAAAGAGCGTGTGCGACTCACCGTCTGACTAGCGCGATGCAGAAAAACACGCGTAGCCAATACCCCCGCCAAAAGAAGAGATACGTCCTTGATAGCTGTGAAGTTGTGATGGCGCGCGAAACAACAGGAAGCAGCAACACACGTTGGTCTCCACGAAAGGCACGTACAGTGAACTGCTGGGCCCGCTCACCTTTAACCCGTGCTGAGGGAAACACACGCACGCGGGGCGTCACTTACGCGCATGGGCCCTTTCCTCGTATTACACGCGGACGTGCAGTTTTTCATGCGCGCTGAAATGCCCATGCACACCTGTGCGCGTCACGTCACAAGGGCGCTTGCGCTTCAGGGGCCTTCTGTCCAATGAAATTGCATATGCGTGCAGACGCGCTTACGCGCTAAGGGCCTTTCCTCGAATTACACGCTGACGTGCCAAATTTTCACGTGCCAAATCACTCCGTACCAAGCTGGCCACGCGTAAGCACACGGAAGACCACGCTCCTGCCCAGAAGGCCGAACTACTGCCCCCCAGAGCCTCGAGCACGCTCCCACCTGCCATCTGCTGCTGCCTGACTGCCTGCTGCCCACGTGCCCTGCCATTTGCTGCCTGCACATCAGCCAGGGGTGCTGTTGCTGTGACCACCCCTTCTGGAACCGAAGACTCCCGACTGGGATTCCATCGCTCCACAGCCCAGCCCCAGGACCCAGTTGCCCACCCACTCCTGCCTCTGGGGTTGTCATGTCGGGGCAAACACCATCTGAGACCACTGACAACCCCCGGCCAGAGAGGCAGAGGGGCACCAGCTTCAGTGCCACCGAAGTTGGTGTCCTCGTGGAGCAAGTCCTGGGGCAGTATGATGCCCTCTTTGGAAGTTCGGACTCGGATCTGGACTGAAATCGTGACTGCCATCAACGCGGAGGGGGTGGCAGTCCGCGACTTCCAACAGGTCAAGAAGCGCTGGGAGGACTTCAGGTCCAGGACCCTGAACAAGGCCCGGCGCCTCTTGAAGGCAGCAGATGCCAAGGGGCGCCGGGGCCACTTGTCGGAAGATCAGATGAGGGTCCTGGAACGCATATCCCCAGTGCTCCACGTCCAGGTCCTTGAGAGGCAGACCCGTATGGAGTCGAACGGTAAGTGTACATGCATCCTGATTGTGAGCTGTGCGTGTGGTGATGTTTCAGTAGTGTGCAGGTTGCACATCTGTTTGTATGGGGTCGAGTATGGGTGGGGGTGTACAGGGCCGTGGGGCTAACACATGCGAGGGCTGGAATGTGTGAGACATGGATGGTGCTTGTGTGTATAGGCTTGCATGCCAAATGCAGTTGTGTGGGCACACATGTTTGGATGAATGTGTATGTAAGTAGACTTGTCCGTGATGTAACGCATGTATGTTGTTTTCAGCTGCATGTATCAACACCGTGTACATGTGCATTTGTGTGTATTTGACAAGGGTGCAACAGTGATGCAACATGGATGCATGTGATAGCCGGATGTGGAAGCCTGATTGGCAGATGTGACATGGATGCCCATCTGAACACTGCGACACTTGGCAGAGGTGTACATATGCATGCAAGTGTGGTGGTGTGTGTACATGTGTGGTGCACTTCCTGTGTTGCATGTGATGTCTGGCTCAGCTTTGCCTGCTCATGCTGTTGTATGGGTATGGATGGTGCTGGCAGTTGCGATATGGCTGTGGTATGGCTCATGTGTGCAAGTTGAAATGACATGTGTATTGGGGATTGTGATGGCATGTCTGAGGTTTGCCAATGCCACTCATGTACAACTGTCATGTGTGTATGTGTCCATTGTACAGTGCCCTGATGCCTGTGTTTTATTTCTCCCTGTCTGCAGCGTCAACTGATGAAGAGGGCGGAGAAGGTGCTGTGGAGCACAGCGGCAGGGATCGCACCGCCAGCCGGAGACGCAAGGCCCGGATCCCCTCCCATGTTGTCATCTCGTCGGGGAGTGAGGAGTCCGGTGCCGCGTCCCAGGCCGCACCTGCCGGGGAGAGGTCCAAGAGGCGGAGGTTGGAGTTGGACTCCTCGGCAGCAGAAGGGGCAGCTGGGACCCCAAAAGGCCCAACGGGGGAAGATGGCACGGAGTCATCCAGGTTGGTGGGGGGTTTGGTGGAGGAGGAGGCCGTGCAAGCAACAGAGACGGGGTCTGGAGGTGGGGATCCCACTGGTGCTAGTGGTGCAGTGCAGGACCAGGGACAGGAGGCAGCACAGGCCTCCGCGGAGGTGCCTGTGTGCAATCCTGTCCCTGATCCTGTCCCTGCATCATCTTGCACCAGCAGGGATGCCTACGTCCAGACCCGTTTTCAGGCAGGGGATGAGCAAACGACAACTGGCCTTCCTCTGCCTGCGGACGTGGCTATCCGGGTCTGGGTTGAGCCTGTCCTGACTGGTGTGGCGTTGCGTCAACGGGCCATGCGAGGTGACCTGCAGTCTTTTCATGAGGAGACTGCACGTCATCTCGAATGGCTCGTTGACCACGTCAGCCTGCTGGGACAGGTCACCCAGTCCGGATTCCTCCGTTTGCTGGGGCTTGCTACGACCCCCTCCTCAACTGAACCCCCTACGCGCCAGTCGTCCTCCGTGCCATCTTCCCACCCATCAGTCACCTGGGTGCCCTGTGGAGCTGCCTCTGACGGTGCGGCCAGGCTGGTGGAGGAGGCATCCCTGCCACAGTCGGGAGTCGGACGTCCAGCAGGGGTGGCCACATCAACGACTGCACCCCAGCCGGCGGAGGATGTGCAGGCAGCAGGAGGCAGTGCACGGGCAGAGGCACAGCAGCAGCAGCAACGTGGTGGGAGCCATGAAGGCTCGGGCCTTCAACATCGGAGGGGCAGGCATCGGCCAGAGGGCAGGAGGACCCAGGACAGAGAGTGTCTTTCGTGTGGCAGCGGTTGGGCCACGCCATAGATGCGGAGCGGCAGCGGGCGGAAGAGGCACGGCTCACAATGGTCAGGGCGGAGAACTCCATGCGGAGGGCCCTGAGGCGGGCCGAGTGCCTCGAGGCAATCCGCAGGGGTTTGGAGGTGGACACGTCGACGGCCCTGCGGACCCTCGGGCCATGGAGGAGGACCGCCTCCGGGACATTGAGCAGGAGTTCGATGATGCCCTGGCCCAGGACATCCAAAAGTGAGCCGTCAAACTAGCCCGCTGCCCTTGTACATAGTTATGTAGGTAGTGTTAGGTTTCCTTTTTTTTTGGATTTATTTTGAACCTTTTGGACATTGGCCACATTTTTGTATATAGTTTATTTTATTAGTTAGTGTAGTTAGATAGGTTTCATTTCTTTTGTTGGGATAATGGACCCTGGCTTGTTCGTATGTACATAGTTCACTGTTGGATTGTATTTTTCTTTCACAATTTGACCATGGAGCAATGGCTTTCAATTATTATTTCCCATTGAATTTTCTTTTGTGGACAGTGACTTTGGACACCATTACTTTGGATTATGATTTTTGGTTTTGCTTTTTTTCACGGACATGCTTCTTTTCATTTTTGTACATTCCCATTTCTGTTTCTTTATTTTTGATTCTATTTATGTTTCCTTTAATACATATTTTTTTATTGAACTTCAATGTGTAGTATCTCATTGGTTTCATGCATATCATGATATGGGTTTTGAGATTCACTGACACCCATTGGGTGTATGTGAGGGAAATGTGTTTGTTTCGGAACTTGCAATTGGTGTTCTGTCATGTAATTGCCAATTATGAGTGGGTGGATGCAATACTCGGGTGGGTGTTTTGCATTTGGAGGCTGACCATAGGGACCAGGGATCTACATTGTGATGACATGTTGGCTGGGGAACATGAGTTGGACATGGGTGGGGGCCTGGTGGAGGGTGACCCTGCACTGCTGGGGGGTGGGGGTGGTGGGAGACATGGGTGGGGGCCTGGTGAAGGCTGCCCCTGCACTGCTGGGGGGTGTGGGGGGTGGGGAACATGAGTTGGGCATGGGTGGGGGCCTGCTGGCAGGTGCCCCACAGTGCTGGGGAGTGGGGGTGGTGGGGAACATGAGTTGGACATGGGTGGGGGCCTGGTGGCAGGTGCCCCACAGTGCTGGTGGGTGGGGGTGGTGGGAGACATGGGTGGGGGCCTGGTGGAGGCTGCCCCTGCACTGCTGGGGGGTGGGGGTGGTGGGAGACATGGGTGGGGGCCTGGTGGAGGCTGCCCCTGCACTGCTGGGGGGTGGGGGTGGTGGGAGACATGGGTGGGGGCCTGGTGGAGGGTGACCCTGCACTGCTGGGGGGTGGGGGTGGTGGGAGACATGGGTGGGGGCCTGCTGGCAGGTGCCCCACAGTGCTGGGGGGTGGGGGTGGTGGGAGGCATGTGTGGGGGCCTGGTGGAGGATGACCATGCCCTGCTGGGCGGTGGGGGTGGTGGGAGACACGGGTGGGGGCCTGGTGGAGGCTGCCCCTGCACTGCTGGGGGGTGGGGGTGGTGGGAGACATGGGTGGGGGCCTGGTGGAGGGTGACCCTGCACTGCTGGGGGGCGGGGGTGGTGGGAGACATGGGTGAGGGCCGGGTGGAGGCTGCCCCTGCACTGCTGGGGGGTGGGGGTGGTGGGAGACATGGGTGGGGGCCTGATGGAGGCTGCCCCTGCACTGCTGGGGGGTGGGGGTGGTGGGGAACATGAGTTGGACATGGGTGGGGGCCTGCTGGCAGGTGCCCCACAGTGCTGGGGGGTGGGGGTGGTGGGGAACATGGGTGGCGGGCTGGTGGAGGCTGCCCTTGCACTGCTGGGGGGTGGGGGTGATGGGAGACATGGGTGGGGGCCTGGTGGAGGCTGCCCCTGCACTGCTGGCGGGTGGGGGTGGTGGGGACATGGGTGGGGGCCTGCTGGCAGGTGCCCCACAGTGCTGGGGGGTGGGAGTGGTGGGAGACATGGGTGGGGGCCTGGTGGAGGGTGCACCTGGTGGCTGGGGGTGCAGGGGGACATGCGTTGGTGGGCAGTAGTGCAAGTTGGCATGTGGGTTGGCTGGGGGGCATGGCCATGGTGGATGGGGTGCCTGCAGGACATGTGCAGGGTCGGCCCCTGTGGTGAGAGCCACCTGCAGGGGCCGTGGAGGGTTTAGAGGGAACACCTGGGAGGACCCACACGTGCAATTCACATGTGGTGCTCCCCGCGCACCCCTGTAATACATGTACCCTGATTGAATCGCGTGTGGAACTTCAAGCGCACCCCTGTGATACACGTACCCTGCTGAAATCGCATGTGGAACTTCCCGCACACCCCTGGAATAGACGTACCCTGCTGACTTCGCGTATGTGACTTCCCACGCACCCCTAGAATACACGTACCCTGCTGATATCGCGTGTGAAACTTCCCCCGCACCCTGAAATACACGTAGCCAGGACATTTGCATGTGGAACTTCCCGCGCACCCCTGAGATACACGTACCCTGCTGAATTCACATGTGAAAATTCCCGCGCACCCCTGATGTACACGTACCCTGATGGAATCGCGTGTGGAACTTCAAGCGCACCCCTGTAATACATGTACCCTGCTGAAATCACGTGTGGAACTTCCCGCGCACCCCTGGAATACACGTACCCTGCTGATATTGCTTGTGAAACTTCCCGCGCACCCCAAAATGCACGTGGCATGGACATTCGTGTGTGGAACTTCCCGCGCACCCCTGGAATACACGTACCCTGCTGATATCGCGTGTGAATCTTCCCGTGCACCCCGAAATACACATGGCATGGACATTCGCGTGTGGAACTTCCCTTGCACCCCTGGAATACACGTACCCTGCTGATATCGCGTGTGAAACTTCCCCCGCACCCTGAAATACATGTAGCCAGGATATTTGCGTGTGGAACTTCCCGCGCACCCCTGGAATACACATACCATGCTGATATCGCCTGTGAAAGTTCCCGCGCACCCCTGGAATACACGTACCCTGCTAATATCGCGTGTGGAACTTCCCGCGCACCCCTGGAATACACGTACCCTGCTGATATCGCGTGTGAAACTTCCCCCGCACCCTGAAATACACGTAGCCAGGACATTCGCGTGTGGAACTTCCCGCGTACCCCTGGAATACACGTACCCTGCTGATATCGCGTGTGGAACTTCCCGCGCACCCCTGGAATACACGTACCCTGCTGATATCGCGTGTGAAACTTCACACGCACCCCGAAATGCACATAGCCAGGACATCCGCATGTGGAAATTCCCGCGCACCCCTGAAATGCACGTACCCAGCTGAAATGACGTGAGGTACTTCCCGCGCACCCCAGTGTTACACGTAGCCCGCTTGCCGTGCTGGTACAGGGTTAGCGCAGCCCTTTGCGCTGGATTGGGGATTTTGATGGCTTTTCCCTGCCCGAGAGGCGTTCTTGGGGGCGTAACTGGCGCTGCTGCAGGGTCGCTGCGCCACTGTGCGCCACGGCTGGTTTTGGTGGATGGTATCCATGAATATGCTGTGCGCTGAAATGGGTTTTGGCGCACGCGGCTGGCGCAGGGATTCGCAAGCGCACACTGTGCACCAGCCGCGTGCGCCACTTGTGCGCTGAATTCTATGAATTACCCCCAATGTGTTTCATTTGCTCTTGAGATATGTCTGGCTGCTCCGCTACTGCTACCACTTTAACAGTGTAGTACAGGCTTGTACCAAAGGTGAACTTGTATTGCCACCTGTGGTCTTAATTGTGTGTAGTGATCCCTAAGGGCACTGCACAGGATTCTGCCCAACACTGGTGTACAGCGGTGAGGATTTTTAAGTACAGTGATTACACTTAGAGTGCTGCTATTACCTTGGGTCAACTAACCACAAGACTAAACACCACTAATTCCGTTACCTGAAAAATCATGTCAAGTATGGAAAGCTACAGTGAGGAGAATCTCTTAAACTACACTGCTGAGGTTTTGAGAACCATGTGTAGTCTGGGTGCTAAGTTAATGGGAAAACAAAGTCTGGAGAGTGGGTCAGAAGGGCCTACCCCTACAGCAAATGTGGATACTGATGTTTCTGATTCTGAGAGTGTTACTTTAGAAGAAGTAGATGAGTCCTTGTTATGAAACCCTACAACTCCCTTACCTGCTCAAAAACCACAACCTCTGTCCGCAGGGACCCCCACAGGTCCTACACTTACTCCTGAATTAATTGCCCTTGAGAAAATGAGACTTGAGTTGGAAGTGAAACGTATTGAGGCACAGACTGCCATGAAACATCAAGAGTTAAGGCTCAGGGAAATGGAGATGGCTCATGCTTTAGAGATGAAGAAATTGTCTTTGGAAATTGTTTCTCTCCCAGAATCTACTGGGTCTTCCAGCCCTAAGAGATCCCATATGCCAAAGGAAATGATTGGTATGTATGAGACTAAACTTGATGTTTTGGTTTGGTTAGCAATGTTTGAGTATAATCATGGGATTCAGAATATCACAGGGAATCAGTTGATTCCTTGGCTTTTCTCTAGGCTCCCCCTGTTGCAAGTGATGCTGTAATGGAGTTGGTTGGGGGGGGGATTATCAGTGTGTGAAGCTAGCTTTAATAGCTAGATTTGGGAAGACCCTTTTCCAGTACCTTAAGAGGTTTAGGACCCTCAAAAAGCATGATGGTACCCCTTGGGCTACCTGGGTGTGTGACTGTTTGAAAAACTTAGATGGTTGGGTTAAGTGTTACAAAGTTAACACTTATGAAGGTTTGAGGAATCTTGTTATGTTGGAGTCCATTTTTGATGCCTGCTCTCCTGCGCTCATACAGCACTTGGCTGATTCAAATGAGATACATCCTAAAAAGCTAGCTAAGGCTGCTGACTTGTGGGTTGCCAACAGGGCTGCTCACAAGGATTCTGGGGCAACTCCGAAGAAGGATGAGGGAAAGCAGCCAAAAAAAGATAACAAAGAGAATTCCAATAATTCCCATCCAAAAGAGGGCCACAAACATAACCAGGGTAGCCACAAGGGAAACCACATCAGGCTAGCGTACCATCTGGTCCCAAACCAGATGGAGGTCAGAACAAGCCCCCGTTCATTAAAGCATTTGGGAAATGCTTTGCTTGTGGGTTAACTGGCCATGTGAAAGGGGATCCCAGATGTAAGGGTAAACCTTCATGGGTCCACACTGTCTCCTTAGCCTTCTCCCAGGTGGAAGAAGTACCTATAGCCAGTGGAAACTTTCAGTTACTAGCTGATGAGCCCATGACAGTCTCAGCTAGTGTTTCTTTAGTCCTTGGGTCTTTGGGAACAACTGAATTTAGATGTCTATAACTCAATCCCAGATAATACTAAAGAGTATTATAAAGATAGATTCTTGTGAATGGTCAGGAAACCCCTGCCATCAGAGACACTGGAGCCAGCATAACTGTGGTTGATGAATGTTTTTTCAAGGTAGAGGATGTTGATAAGGCACCCAAACACCTAAGCAAGTTAGCTGGAGGCCCTGTGCAAATGGTTCCCCAGTTACCAGCTCTCATCCAGTGTAATGACATAACTGTCAGAATACCTGTTAGTGTGCAAAGTGAAGTACCTGGGAGAGTCCTGTTGGGTAATGACCTTAAAACTCCTGGAGTTGTGTCCAGCACCCCCAGGCCTGCCAGTAAGAGGAAGCAGGAGCTCACTAGGTTTGCCAGGGAGAGGACTTTGAGAAGCTCTCCTGGGGACTTGATAGAGGAAACTATCACCCTAAGTCCATAGGACTTACTTACTGCTATTGCAGGACAGAAAGAGACAAAGGGGAAACCCAAGTCTGCCAGCAAGAAACCAGCAAACACCCTTGTGCCGAGAAGGACATCACCAAGACTGTCCCAAGTCACACCTGTGACTCCTCCACCAGCTCACACTTGAGTGTGAGGTTCAACCCTATATGATTCAACTAGATACTGAGAAATCAGATCTAGAAGAAGGTCTTACCCTGGTTGGAGATCTTGACCCTGTTGAACATCCTGAGCTGCAGACTTTACTGGCAGAAGGTGGACCCCCCAGGGCAGACTTCAGCAGAGGACAAAGAGAGTGTCCTACTCTTAAAGGTCTTCGCCTACAGGCAGCTTCTCAGCTCGATGGGAAAGAACCTGGAAAGTATAGGTTGCACTGTGAAGATGGCCTCTTCTACAGTGAACCGACTGAGTCAACCCCTGGAGACTGCAAAAGACTTGTAGTACCTCTAGTGAACCGACTCCAATTCCTACAGTTAGCCCACGAGATACATTTGGCTGATCACTTAAGTTTTAAGAAGACCAAGGAAAGGCTCTCTCTCTACTTCTACTGGCCTAAAATGGGTTCAGAAGTAGACAAATTCTGTAGGAGCTGTCGCACTTGCCAAACCTCTGGCAAGAGTGGAGCCAAGAATGTGGCACCCTTGGTGGCTCTCCCAGTGGTGGAAGTTCCTTTTGAGAGGGTAGGGATTGACATTGTTGTTCCCCTTGATCCTCCCACATCTTGTCAGGAGTGGCACTCTATTAAGAGTGGCACAGGACACCCAGAAAGGGTTTGGGTAGTTGTGCCAAATAAAGTAGACAGATAAGATCAGACACAGCGGAATGGAAAGAGAACGAAGAGTAAGCAAGAGTAGCAAGGAAAGGTACAGAATGAATACCCTCTTGGGGTGTATGCAGATATAGGAAAAGAGTATTCCACGAACCTTGGAAATACTCTAGCCTTCTGCACAGTTTGCTATAACAGAGACCCACGCTGTTTGCTCATGACTTGGAACAGCAGCTATGGATGTCTGTAATGTAGAAACGAGACAAGGGAAGGGGCAGAGGTTGACTGATGGGAACCAACAGACAAGCTCTGTACAAAAGGGTCTACAAACAGTACAAGAGAAGATACTACAGACAAATCCAGGAAAGGAGGTGATAGCAAACTAGCAGAAGGAAATGAAGGGAAAGTCGTGTAACAGGATAGGATAGCAGAGAACAGTAAGGAACAAGGTTGAGAGCTCAGAGGAGCAGGAAAGCAATGAGTAAGCTCACAGGAGTGGGACTGTAAGGTAGAAAGCCCAGAGGAAAAGGGCTTAGGGCAGCAGAGTTAAGCAGACTGCACGGCAAGGATCCCAAAAAGGACTGGGCAGTAAGGAGTGAACTCTGAGGGACAGGGCCGCTGAACGTAGAAGGTAGCAGAGGACTGTAGAGGGCTGCTAGGCCAAGAACCCAGCGTAAAAGGTAGGTAGTAGGCAGCGGAGCGTGATAATCTGCAAAGTAGGAAGGCCCAGAGGACAAGGGCTGTAGGTAGCCAGAGTGAGGTAGGCTGCAGAGCAGGGAGCCCAGAGGACAAGGGCTAAGGCAGCCGGAGTGAGGCAGGCTGCAGAGCAGGGAGCTCAGAAGACAAGGGAGCCGGAGTGAGGCAGGCTGCAGGGCAGGGAGCCCAGAAGACAAGGGCTGAAGGCTGCCGGAGTGAGGCAGGCTGCAGAGCAGGGAGCCCAGAAGACAAGGGCTGAAGGCAGCCGGAGTGAGGCAGGCTGCAGGGCAGGGAGCCCAGAGGACTTGGGCTAAGGCAGCCGGAGTGAGGCAGGCTGCAGAGCAGGGAGCTCAGAAGACAAGGGCTGAAGGCAGCCGGAGTGAGGCAGGCTGCAGAGCAGGGAGCCCAGAGGACAAGAGCTGAGGCTGGAAGGCAGCAGAGCGTGATCGGCTGAAATGTGGAGAGCCCGGCAGGGCAAGGGCGGAGGCTGGAAGGCAGCAGAGCGTGATCGGCTGCAGTGTGGAGAGCCCGGCAGGGCAAGGGCGGAGGCTGGAAGGCAGCAGAGCGTGATCGGCTGCAATGTGGAGAGCCCAGCAGGGCAAGGGCGGAGGCTGGAAGGCAGCAGAGCGTGATCGGCTGCAATGTGGAGAGCCCGGCAGGGCAAGGGCAGAGGCTGGAAGGCAGCAGAGCGTGATCGGCTGCAATGTGGAGAGCCCGGCAGGGCAAGGGCGGAGGCTGGAAGGCAGCAGAGCGTGATCGGCTGCAATGTGGAGAGCCCTGCAGGGCAAAGGCGGAGGCTGGAAGGCAGCAGAGCGTGATAGGCTGCAATGTGGAGAGCCCGGCAGGGCAAGGGCGGAGGCTGGGAGGCAGCAGAGCGTGATCAGCTGCAGTGTGGAGAGCCCAGAGGAGCAGGGCTGTGAGGCAGGGAGCCTGGAAGGCTATGGCTGGAGGCAGCAGGGTGGAGCAAGCAACAAGGCAGGGTCCAAGCAGGAGTGCAGGTAAGCAGCATACAAGATCCGTAGGAAGATGCAAAGGTGGAGGAAGGATTCTCAGATGCAAGAGGCTGAGCCACTGCAGGCAGCAGCCTTTATACTGCCTAGCCCAGCACAGAGGCAGGCTAATTGGTTGCACCTGGCTAAGCACACCTGCAGGCAATCGGCCACCTCCCTTTCTGTTCCTGGGTTGGTGGAAGCAGGGCAAGTCTCTAGGGCTTCTGGGGGGTGTAGTTCCTTTGATAACCAATAGGAACAGCCAGGAATCGATGCTTGTAGCCAGGTGCATTATGGTATGCGTAGTTTGTTGGAAATAATAATTAAGCAGCAAAGTCTCGCAAATGGGAAATAAAGTTCCCAAAGTAAATATAGATGGATCCAAGAGTCTGTTGTAACTAAATGATAAACATATAGTCCAAATTGAGCTTAAATGGATGCGCCCATGGCGCAGGCATGACAGTATGCCCCTCTCCAGGCCCCTCTCCAGGCTCCCTGAAGACCGACCTGTAGGAAGAATGTCTGTCACACCGTACAAGAGTCTTACTCCAAAAAGGCACATCATGAAGCACCAGAAACGGGTTGCAAGGTGAGAGTCTTGAATGACGGAGACAGTACCAATATTCTGAACTTTTGATGTAGAAATCAGAATAGACAAAGTCTTTGGAACACAGACCCCAACTGTGTGTGCATGAAGAGAGGAACTGCGAAAAACTGCTGCAGTCTCCATGATAGATTTTGCTTTGACGGGCAACAGTATGGTGCTGGAAAGTGGAGCCATAGGTACAGCAGAGTTGGTAGCTTTAGGAAGGTTTTCCAAGACATGCGGAGCAGCAGTCTTAACACGGAAACCCTTCGCTGACGTTGCAACAGTTAGCATGGCGGATGTAGGATCAGGAAGAGAAGGTGCTGAGGGATCAGGTTGTGTAGCAGAGGATTCTGCTGCAGCGAGCACAGCTGCGAAGGAAGTAGAAATCTGGGCATCGGGAGCATCAGAATTAGCAGTAGCTTCAGGAATCACAGTAGCTATAGCAACCTCAAGATTTGCAGCAGGGACTTGAGGAGTCTCAAATGTGGCAGGGAGTTTAGGAACCACAGCAGCAGGAAGACCATGAATTGCAGTTGGAAGTTCGGGTGCTGTAGCAGCTACAGACAGTTCAGGTGTTGCAACTACTGGTAGATCGGGTACCACAACCACTGGCGATTCAGGGTGTATCGGAGAAACTGAAGATGTTGATTGCTCAAGAGTGTTGTCTGATAGCACAGCCACACTTTGGCAAGCCCCGCTTGCCAACTCAGCATGCTCGGTGTGAATTGCGCCAGTCTCTTCAGCTGCCGTTTTCATTTCAGAAGAGGTTGTAAGTGTGAGTACTGGACAATAGGCAAGGGTGAGGGCGGAACCATCCTTTGACTCAGAGGGATTTCCAATCAGAAGACCACCCTTGTTTTGTGGTGTAATGGCTGTGTGAGTGATTTGACCCACCGGAGGAGTTAATTCTTTTCTGTCAGTACAACAACCTGAGTTTCTGTGGCTGGAAGGTGAAAGAGCTGTGTCAGTCTTTAGAAGGGATACATATGCTATGTTTAGGTCTTCCATCTGCTTGGTATAAGTCTGTATACTTTTCTGTATGGCAGTTCCAGGCCTTATCATGTCGATCTCTAAAGATAAGATGTCAGGTGTTGGACATAGTGTCAGATGGCCTGGTGACTTGTGTCCCTTCATAAGATTCTTATAATGCAAATAAACAAAGTCATCATAGAGGTCTTCGGTCTTTCTTTTAAGGCGTAGGAGTTGTTCGTGTAGCAGGTAAGTATCATTAGCTTGATCTAAAGCTTCAGAAGCTGGTGTGGCAGAAAATTCGGTCGTAGCAATGGGAAGACTGACCTTAGGGTTATTGTGGTTAGTAGATACTGTGGAAGCATTAAGACAACCGATGGTTAGTATAGGTCTTTTGTACCCAGGACCAGATGCACAAACCTCAGGATAATGACTGCCTTGTCCTGTCAAATAAGGGTTTCCAGCATTCTGGGGAGCTTGCCAAGCTGATCTTGCGCATATCACTCTGGCAACAGCGTATTCTGGTTTAGAGTCTCCCACAATGAGTGCTATATCCTTGTCTGTTGCGGTGTTAGAAGGCTTGTCAGAAGACGCAGGAGTGTTTTTCACTGTTTGGTTTAACATGATCTGTAAGAATTCATTATCTTGCTGTAGCTCTGCAACAGATAAGGACTGCGGGTCATAGTCGCAAATGTCATAATAATTGTACATGGAAGAAGGGTCAGCTAGCCAGTGAGTATAGTACAGTGCTTGTAAATCTTTGTTTACTAAGGCGAGACTGTCCTTTAGACTAAGGTTCTTGTTTGCTGTCTTTAGGGAAACCATAGGTTTATGCAAAGGTTTCTTAACCCGAAAGGAAAGCATCTTTGTTCTGTGTGTGCCTTTCCGGCCTATGGAACAAGCAATTTTTGGCTCTTGCATTCTGTCAGGAGTGGCACTCTATTAAGAGTGGCACAGGACACCCAGAAAGGGTTTGGGTGGTTGTGCCAAATAAAGTAGACAGATAAGATCACACACAGCGGAATGGAAAGAGAACGAAGAGTAAGCAAGAGTAGCAAGGGAAAAGATACAGGATGAATACCCTCTTGGGATGTATGCAGATATAGGAAAAGAGTATTCCACGAACCTTGGAAATACTCTAGCCTTCTGCACAGTTTGCTATAACAGAGGCCCACGCTGTTTGCTCATGACTTGGAACAGCAGCTATGGATGTCTGTAATGTAGAAACGAGACAAGGGAAGGGGCAGAGGTTGACTGATGGGAACCAACAGACAAGCTCTGTACAAAAGGGTCTACAAACAGTACAAGAGAAGATACTACAGACAAATCCAGGGAAGGAGGTGATAGCAAACTAGCAGAAGGAAATGAAGGGAAAGTCATGTAACAGGATAGGATAGCAGAGAACAGTAAGGAACAAGGTTGAGAGCTCAGAGGAGCAGGAAAGCAATGAGTAAGCCCACAGGAGTGGGACTGTAAGGTAGAAAGCCCAGAGGAAAAGGGCTTAGGGCAGCAGAGTTAAGCAGACTGCACGGCAAGGATCCCAAAAAGGACCGGGCAGTAAGGAGTGGACCCTGAGGGACAGGGCCGCTGAACGTAGAAGGTAGCAGAGGACTGTAGAGGGCTGCTAGGCCGAGAACCCAGCGGAAAAGGTAAGTAGTAGGCAGCGGAGCGTGATAATCTGCAAAGTAGGAAGGCCCAGAGGACAAGGGCTGTAGGTAGCCAGAGTGAGGTAGGCTGCAGAGCAGGGAGCCCAGAGGACAAGGGCTAAGGCAGCCGGAGTGAGGCAGGCTGCAGAGCAGGGAGCTCAGAAGACAAGGGAGCCGGAGTGAGGCAGGCTGCAGAGCAGGGAGCCCAGAAGACAAGGGCTGAAGGCAGCCGGAGTGAGGCAGGCTGTAGGGCAGGGAGCCCAGAGGACTTGGGCTAAGGCAGCCGGAGTGAGGCAGGCTGCAGAGCAGGGAGCTCAGAAGACAAGGGCTGAAGGCAGCCGGAGTGAGGCAGGCTGCAGAGCAGGGAGCCCAGAGGACAAGAGCTGAGGCTGGAAAGCAGCAGAGCGTGATCAGCTGCAATGTAGAGAGCCCGCAGGGCAAGGGCGGAGGCTGGAAGGCAGCAGATCATGATCGGCTGCAATGTGGAGAGCCCGGCAGGGCAAGGGCGGAGGCTGGAAGGCAGCAGAGCGTGATCGGCTGCAGTGTGGAGAGCCCGGCAGGGCAAGGGCGGAGGCTGGAAGGCAGCAGAGCGTGATCGGCTGCAATGTGGAGAGCCCGGCAGGGCAAGGGCGGAGGCTGGAAGGCAGCAGAGCGTGATCGGCTGCAATATGGAGAGCCCGGCAGGGCAAGGGCGGAGGCTGGAAGGCAGCAGAGCGTGATCGGCTGCAATGTGGAGAGCCCGGCAGGGCAAGGGCGGAGGCTGGAAGGCAGCAGAGCGTGATCGGCTGCAATGTGGAGAGCCCGGCAGGGCAAGGGCGGAGGGTGGAAGGCAGCAGAGCGTGATAGGCTGCAATGTGGAGAGCCCGGCAGGGCAAGGGCGGAGGCTGGAAGGCAGCAGAGCGTGATCAGCTGCAGTGTGGAGAGCCCAGAGGAGCAGGGCTGTGAGGCAGGGAGCCTGGAAGGCTATGGCTGGAGGCAGCAGGGTGGAGCAAGCAACAAGGCAGGGTCCAAGCAGGAGTGCAGGTAAGCAGCATACAAGATCCGTAGGAAGATGCAAAGGTGGAGGAAGGACTCTCAGATGCAAGAGGCTGAGCCACTGCAGGCAGCAGCCTTTATACTGCCTAGCCCAGCACAGAGGCAGGCTAATTGGTTACACCTGGCTAAGCACACCTGCAGGCAATCGGCCACCTCCCTTTCTGTTCCTGGGCTGGTGGAAGCAGGGCAAGTCTCTAGGGCTTCTGGGGGTGTAGTTCCTTTGATAACCAATAGGAACAGCCAGGAATCGATGCTTGTAGCCAGGTGCATTATGGTATGCGTAGTTTGTTGGAAATAATAATTAAGCAGCAAAGTCTCGCAAATGGGAAATAAAGTTCCCAAAGTAAATATAGATGGATCCAAGAGTCTGTTGTAACTAAATGATAAACATATAGTCCAAATTGAGCGTAAATGGATGCGCCCATGGCGCAGGCATGACACATCTTCAGGTAAGAGGTTTATCCTGGTTGTTGTAGACCATGCTACTAGGTATACTGAAGTAATACCTATGAGAACTGTAACGGCTCAGACTGTGGCTAAGGCCCTACTTGGTATTTCTACCAGAGTAGGTTTTCCTAAGGAGGTGATATCTGACAGGGGATCCAATTTTATGTCCTACTACATGCAAGCCATGTGGAAAACCTGTGGAGTCACCTACAAGTTCTCTACTGCCTACCACCTACAAACCAATGGATTGGTGGAGAGGTTTAACAGAAGTATGAAGCGCATGATAGGTGCTTTAGAAGAACCCCTTAAAAGAAAGTGAGACCTTCTACTGCCATGCCTTCTCTTTGCATATAGAGAAGTCCCTCAGGAGGGAGTAGGTTACGGTCCCTTTGAACTTCTCTATGGCCATCCAGTCAGAGGTCCATTGGCCCTGATCAAGGAGGGGTTGGAGAGTGCTCCTTCCCCCAATCCAGTCAGAGTGACTGACTATGTGATAGGTCTCCGGAGGAGAATGTCACACATGATGGCAGAAGCAAGTGATAACTTGAAAGCTGGTCAAGCTCTGGTCAAGCATTGGCATGACCAGAAGGCTAACATGATTGAGTTTACTCAGGACCAGCTTGTTCTTGTTTTGGTACCTACAAGGCAGAGGGCCTTACAGGACAAATGGATAGGGCCCTTCAAAGTTGTGGGTAAACTTGGAGAGGTGAACTATCTGGTGGACTTAGGCAATCCTAAGGAGGCTCCTAGAGTCTTTCACACCAACCGTTTGAAGGCTTATGTCGATAGACCTGAAATGGGAGCATTGCTTCTAGCTTCAGCTCCGGAGGAGGAGGAGAGTGAACCTCTGCTTGACCTCCTCAGAGGCTTAACTTTAGATGAGCAAGTGAAGGAGTTAATCTCTCTTCCAGTCTCACTTCTGACCAGCAGGATGAGTGCAAATTACTGTTAAATCAGTTTGCCTCCCTGTTCTCACTTTCACCAGGCTTGACCCCTTGGAGCCAGCGTGATATCCTCACTGGTGACTGTTTGCCTGTGAAAAGCAGGGGGTACAGAATGTCAGACAATGTAAGAACCCATATAAGGAATGAGGTCAACAAGATGCTTGATCTCGGGGTTATAGAGCCCTCTACTACTCCATTGTCTAGCCCAGTTGTGCTTGTACCAAAGGCAGGATCCAAGGAGTTGAGATTCTGCGTGGACTATAGAGCTCTAAATGCAGTCACCAAGACTGATGCTCACCGTTTGCCTAGGACAGATGAGCTGGTGGACAAACTTGGTGCAGCCAAGTACCTCAGCACATTTGACCTAACGTCAGGCTATTGACAAATAGCCCTGACAGACCATGCCAAGGAGAAAACTGTATTCTCCACCCCAGCAGGCCTCTACCAATTTAAGGTAATGCCTTTTGGACAAAAAAATGCACCTGCTACATTTCAGAGGATGGTCAATCAAGTTCTGAATGGGATGGCATACTTGGATGACATTGCAGTGTTCAGCCCTACCTGGAAATAACATATTGATCACCTAGGATATGTTTTGCAGGCTCTTGAACAGGCCCATCTGACCATAAAGGCAAGTAAATGTCAAATTGGTCAGAGCACAGTGGTCTACCTTGGACATGAGGTAGGAGGAGGTGAAATAAGGCCATTGCCTAGCAAAGTACCGGCTGTACAAAACTGGGCCACTCCTACTACTCAGACCCACGTGAGAGCCTTCATAGGCCTCACTGGGTACTACTGTAACTTCATAGAGAACTATGGGACAATAGCTTCTCCCTTAAATGTCATCTCCTCTCCCAAATTTCGTAAGAAGATCAGGTGGAATGAGGAGTGCAATCAAGCCTTTGAAGGCCTGAAGAAAGCCCTTTGTCAAGCTCTAGTCCTAAGAGCTCCTGACTACTACCAACCCTTCATTGTAAAAGCGGATGCTTCTAATGTAGGTATAGGGGCAGTCCTTAGTCAACTGGATGAGAAAGGTAGGGAACACCCCATTTGTTTCATCAGCAGGAAGGCAAAGGATACTGAGACAAGGTGGGCAACAATAGAACACAAATGCTTTGCTATTGGGTGTTCACTGAAGAGGTTTAGACCATACTTGTATGGATATACCTTCATTATTCAGACTGACCACCAACCCTTGAGATGCCTGATGCAAATGAAAGGGGAAAACCCCAAACTACTCAGATGATCAATCTGCCTGCAAGGGTTTGATTTTACCATTGAGCACAGAGCAGGAAGTCACCACCAAAATGCTGATGGTCTCTCTAGGATGTTTATAACCGACTAGAAGTATGAGATCTATCCAGGAGTGGATTAAATCCTCCTGTCCCTTAGTCTGGGGGGGGAGTGTTAGGGAGAACACTCATTCTATGGCTAATTTCCCTCACCTGGTGAGTCCCCCAGCAGCTTTGTGAGATTTCTGGAGTTTATCTTTCCACCTGGTAAGAGTGTGAGCCTTTTTCCCACTCTTACATGTGTTTTGGCATGTGTATTTCTACTGTTTGTGTGATTTTGGGCTCTGGAGCACACCACTCCATGAGCCCACCTTTTGTGTGTGTTACACAGCACCTTCAATGGAGTAACACAGGGTTGTCTTTGAGACTACCCCTCTGACTCCATTTTCTGGGGCTGACTACTGTCCCCCAGAAATAGGTAAAGCTGCCATAAACTTTACATATTCACTTTAAAACTGCAGACCCAGTACACCCCATCTTACATGGAGTACTGGAAAGGGTTAACTCATATCCCTTTTTGTTTGTGCCTCTCTGAGCTTTGTTTTGCTCTTTTAACATTTAAACTTGGCTGGTGGCAGTGGTATCTACCCTAACTTTTCTACCGCGATTATACTATATAAAAGTGGTAATGTTTTAGGCTATTATATTAGCCTCGAACATAAACCCGCTTGACCAAATGTTCTTTCTTTTGGCTCCGGTCGGGTTTATTCGCCATTTCTTTTTGTTAAAGTCCTTCTTGTGTTTTACTTTGTGCGGCAAACCAGGTTTGCCTTTTTTGTTCACCGTCTTTTGGCGGGCTTCTACGAAGAAGCCCTCCTTTTGGCACCTGGGTGTCTAGGTGGGCTGAATGAGAGGGAGGGGTGTAGGCACCCCCTGCACAGGGTCTCCATGGAGACCCAAGTCGCACTTTGTGTCCATTGGCTGGAGGGGTTGTCCGGGCTGGACAACCCCCTGCTGTGTGAGTGACAGCTAGGCTGTGTGAATGGGGGATTTTTTGCATAAAAGGCAGAGGACTCTTGGGCTGGAAGTCAGAGTCGCCAATGGAACTGCAAGGAACGGAAGAGAAGCAGAGAAGAAGAGGGCTTCTGCAACTCCCGAGTCCCGGTGAAACCCTGCTGCAGTCCTGAGCTATCTACCCTTCAACGACAAGAGAAGATCCAGTCCGGAGTCTTCTTCCTTGAGCCTGGTGGGGTCAACCAGCTCACCTTCCACAGCCAGAGAATCCTCTTCTTGGTCGAAATCGCTGCACACTGCTGTAGTGGTCCGGATAGCCATCTGAAGAGCCTCTCCTGATTTAAAGGAGCGCACCTTTTATTCACCGTCACTTTGCTGCTGCTGGCTTCATGCCTGGGTAGTGAAGATCGCTCCAGACGTCCTCCTTCTTGTCACCACGACTGAAGCACCAGGAACCGTGAGTCTGTAGGAAACTACCAGGAACAACTTCCGTGGCACCAGCTCTTCTTCAAACGAATAAGGTACTGTGTCCTTCTTCGAGGAACTAGGGTGAACCCCTTATCTCCACACCAAAGGCTTGTCCTTATCTTCCTTCCCTCTTATAACTTTTGCTTCCCCTTCTGACAATATCCAAGTACTCCTGGCAAATCCCGAATCGTGAACTGCACTAACTGTGCGATCCTCAGCAACAGGAACCCTGTTCCACTTGACACTGGCGCAGGCCTATTGACTTTGATTCACTTGTAGGGAAGTGTCCTCTGATTCTATCTGCCTTGACAAAAGTATTGCCTATGATTTTTATCCCCAACTCTCTTGTGTTGATTCATGTGCTAAGTGTGTTTTAACTCCGGTAACATTTCTTCCCGCGGGTACGTTTATCTTTAGTAAGACCGAACTGTCATTACTGTCAAAAAGTGATTGCGTATGTCCCCCCGGTAAATGCTTTGTTTCACAACACCGGTCTGTCAACTCCAAAGGTACTTACCTTAAATTGTTCTGCACAAGAGGAATTGGTTGTGTGTAGTGTATTTGATGTGTGGTTTTAATTTAATAGAAGTGAAGTGTTTTGCGAACAGATGGTTTAGAAATAAATGTACTTTTACTTTTTAACCAAAAACCTTGAGTCAGTGTTTGCCTGAGTCACAGTAATTGTGGTCCTTGGTGTAATCTCTACTACAGCTCATTTGCACTTGAGATAGGTCTGGCTGCTCCGCTATTGCTACCACTCTAAACGTGTAGTACAGGCTTGTACCAAAGGTGAACTTTTATTACCACTTGTAGTCTTAATTGTGTGTAGTGGTCCCTAAGGGCACTGCACAGGATTCTGCCTAACAGGGGGACTGGAGAGAGGGTGTCTGGAATGCCCCTATGGACGCCTATAAGCAATTGATAACAAAAACTTTGCTCCTGATAATTTGACCAAAGCAGAAAGGCTTAACCTTAAAAAGCTTTGTGAAATGGAAGAGGTCACAATCCAGCCCGTGAATAAGGGAGGGGGTATAGTGCTATGGCAAACTGAAGATTATGATAAAGAATGTCTTCGCCTTCTTAGTGACGAAAAATCATATATGAAATTAGATGTGGATCCAACACAAAGGCTAGAAGAAGAAATCAAAAGTCTGACTGCACATGCAGAAGACCAAGAATGGATCAGTGAAGAAGAAGGATGTTTCCTGAGAAAGCTTCAATCAAAAAGGGCAGCATTCTATATTTTACCAAAGATACATAAAAACAAAGAAAAGCCCCTGGGACGACCGGTAGTGGCTGCAATCGATTCTCTGCTAGAACCACTTTCAGTATATGTAGAGTTTTTTCTTAAACCACATGTAGAACAAATGCCGTCATATGTTAAGGATTCCGGAGATATGATACGCATCCTAGACCAGATTGACACTAGACCTGGAGATATATTGGCAACAATGTATGTAGAATCGTTGTATACTTCCATTCTAGACAAAAGATCAGAACCCCATATGCCACCAACAGGGTTCATTCTAGAGTGTGCACGCCTCACAATGACAGAAAACATTTTCTTGTATAAACAGACCTTATACAAACAAAAATGTGAGGTAAGTATGGGGGCGACTTTTGCCCCAGATGTCGCAAATCTCTTCATGGGTGACTATGAAGATAGGTTTGTTATCGGAGCCAACAGTCTCCTTAAACAACATGGAGTCTTTAGCCAGAGCCTGGTCGCATGGTATAGGTATATTGATGACATTTTCATCATATGTAGAGGAACCAGCATGTCCCTTATAGCCTTTAAAGATTGGCTGACTAACTGTAGTGAGGAGATTCATTTTACCTTGGAATGGAATGAGATGGAATTAAGTTTTCTGGACTTAATGATAAAAAGAATTGATAATACCTTGGTTATCAATCTCTATCGAAAAATCACCAATAGAAATACCTTACTCTATTTTTCAAGCTACCACCCGGTGGGATTACGGCAAAATCTTCCTTACGGTCAATTTTTACGCATATGTCGAAATTGCTCTGAGGAAAGAGAATTTGAAAAATATGCATCATTCCTGAAAGACCGACTAACTTCACGCGGATATCCGAAAAAGTTGGTGAAAGATAATCTCAAAAGAGTATCTAATACTAATAGAGATATTTGCCTAACTCCAAGGGAGAAAAGAAAACAAGAACGGTTGGTTTGTGTTACAATTTACAACCCTGTGAGCAACGACATAAAAAAGATCATTAATCGCAATTGGGACCTTATCAAACAACCAGGTTCTTTTGAATAAAAAAACAATGTTTGCCGTCAAAAAAAGTAAGAATTTAAAGCAACAATTGGTACATACATACCCAGAAAAACAGAGGGATTTCACTTTGCGTAACCAATGGGCGTTACCTCCCATTATAGGCCATCACAAATGTGGAAATTGCGTGTCGTGTCCCCTGACAGTGACAAGGACAGAATTTGTTCACGGGACGATCAAATGGAAACTGAAACACCATACAAATTGCAAAACAAAAAATGCCATTTATATTATATGCCCATGCAAACTGCTATATGTGGGGAAAACCACATGTGAAGTGAGGCAGCGCATTGGGGAGCACAGGAGTTGCATCCGTAATAAAGTAGCGGACAAACCATTGGTGGAACACTTCACACATCTAAAACACCGAGATACGGACCTAAAGTGGTTTGTCCTAAAAACTGTGAGTCCATCAAGAAGAGGGGGAGATATGGCGAACCTGCTACACAAAATGGAATAAAGATGGATTTATTCCCTTAATACTGTAAAACAAGGTTTAAATTTATCAGTTGAGTGGAATACCCTCATAACTCACTAAGTAAGTGAATGGAACTGGAAGTTTTGAGAGTGGATCACGGGATATGATCTTAGATCATTAGTCCGCTGAACAACTGAGAAGACGTGATCATCCAGTTTGGGTGAAATATAGTTCTGGAACATGTAACCTTATGCTCCTTGAAAATGGAAAAAGAAATCTGATTTAATATGGACATTGAACCTAATGGGCAAAAGTATCGGATACAAGAAGGGGCGAGGAGAAATATATTTATTGCTCATTTCGATACAAAGAATGAAAAAATTAAACAACATAGCAGAAAAATACCAAGATCGCTTTCATGCCTATAACTAAAGCTAGATAGATTCTTTTACAATATAAATTGCAGTAGACAGCGATAGCGGTATGTAAGATCAAAGAAAAGGCAATAGAATGAAATAGTCCTCTTTCTATGTCTATGATTCAATTTGGATGGATCACCTGACAATATAAATCACAACGTACGGTGATCGTGCCTACTGCGGACCATCGAGAGGCAGCGGTTGTTTTGAAAAGCAGGTAAGCAGGGCGTTTCTGCTAGTGTGCATTCAGAGGGTTAGAAATGCCTGTTTTTGCAAGCGGATAGAAGAGCGACATAGTCGAGGAAGCCTGATAAATATACAAGAGAAACGGCACTGTGGCCTGGGAAACTATAAGGGGCGAAGACTCCAGATACATAGTTACTTTGTATAACATGACGCGACTTGAATTCATTGTTGCCGCTCTGTCCGTGTAGATGGAAAAAAGGAGTAACCAACAGGCCGATTCATGGAATAAATGTGCGCCGAAAATCCCGGCGCAGAGGGGCCAATACGTGCGCTGCGCCGAAAATTAGCGCAAAGCGCAGGGAAACCAGCGCACGTCGATTCATGGAAGTCCGTGCGCAAGAAAAGCAGAGGACGTGCGCGGAAAAAGCGCGCGGCGCAGGCCGGCGCACAGGTCAACCAACGTCGTGCGCCACGGCCACTGCGCCATCACTCCGAGCGCAGCGCACAGCTCTAAAGTAGGCGGGACACAGGGCGGGACACTCGGAATGGGGAATAAAATGGGGCACAACACTCGGAATGGGGAAGAATGTGGGCGGCACGGGGAAAGTTTAGGAGGCAAGTGCGCGGAACGCCCACACGCTCGCATACAACACGTATTCATGGAATAGAATGGGGCAAAAAAGCGCACGCTCAAAGCAGCGCACAGGCACAAACAGGCACAAACACGACCGCCACAAGAAAGCAGGCGGTAGCGTCTCTGCGCCTGCAAGAAATGTGCGCTAAAAGGTGCGCCAACAAATAGCACCTATATACAGACATGATCAATGTCCAATACTGTGGCCCTCCAGGACAAATGACGTACAAAGGGGTACCCACAAACACAGACACGCGCAGAGAGAAAAAATAAACGTGTGCGTGCATACCGGGGTGCGTGGTAAGTTGCACACGCGATATGGCCGGGTACGTGGATTTCAGGGGTGCGCAGGAAGTTCCACACGTGATATGGCCGCCTACGTGGATTTCAGGGGTGCGCGGGAAGTTCCACACGCGATATGGCCGGCTACGTGGATTGCAGGGGTGCGCGGGAAGTTCCACACGCGATATGGCCGGCTATGTGGATTCCAGGGGTGCGCGGGAAGTTGCACACGCGATATGGCCGGGTACGTGGATTTCAGGGGTGCGCGGGAAGGTCCACACGCGATATGGCCGGCTACGTGGATTTCAGGGGTGCGCGGGAAGTTCCACACGCGATATGGCAGGGTACGTGGATTTCAGGGGTGCGCGGGAAGTTCCACACGCGATATGGCCGGCTACGTGGATTTCAGGGGTGCGCGGGAAGTTCCACACGCGATATGGCAGGGTACGTGGATTGCAGGGGTGCGCGGGAAGTTCCACACGCGATATGGCCGGCTACGTGGATTGCAGGGGTGCGCGGGAAGTTCCACACGCGATATGGCCGGCTACGTGGATTCCAGGGGTGCGCGGGAAGTTGCACACGCGATATGGCCGGGTACGTGGATTCAAGGGGTGCGCAGGAAGTTCCACACGCGATATGGCAGGGTACGTGGATTGCAGGGGTGCGCGGGAAGTTGCACACGCGATATGGCCGGCTACGTGGATTTCAGGGGTGCGCGGGAAGTTCCACACGCGATATGGCAGGGTACGTGGATTGCAGGGGTGCGCGGGAAGTTCCACACGCGATATGGCCGGCTACGTGGATTTCAGGGGTGCGCGGGAAGTTCCACACGCGATATGGCAGGGTACGTGGATTGCAGGGGTGCGCGGGAAGTTCCACACGCGATATGGCCGGCTACGTGGATTTCAGGGGTGAGCGGGAAGTTCCACACGCGATATGGCAGGGTACGTGGATTGCAGGGGTGCGCGGGAAGTTCCACACGCGAAATGGCCGGCTACGTGGATTTCAGGGGTGCGCGGGAAGTTCCACACGCGATATGGCCGGCTACGTGGATTCCAGGGGTGCGCGGGAAGTTGCACACGCGATATGGCAGGGTACGTGGATTCCAGGGGTGCGCGGGAAGTTCAACACGCGATATGGGCGGCTACGTGGATTCCAGGGGTGCGCGGGAAGTTCCACACGCGATATGGCCGGGTACGTGGATTCCAGGGGTGCGCGGGAAGTTGCACACGCGATATGGCAGGGTACGTGGATTGCAGGAGTGCGCGGGAAGTTCCACACGCGAATTGGCTGTGTGCTCCCAGGCATTACCTGTACACCCTCCACGGCCCCTGCAGGCAGCACACACCACAGGGAACTACCCTGCACACCTGCTCATGTCTCCCACCACCCCCACCCCCCATCCACCAGGGACACCCTCCACCAGGCCCCCACCCATGTCTCCCACCACCCCCACCCCCAGCACTGTGGGGAACCTGCCAGCAGGCCCCCACCCATGTCCAACCCATGTCTCCCACCACCCCCAACCCCCCATCCACCAGGGACACCCTCCACCAGGCCCCCACCCAGGTCCAACCCATGTCTCCCACCACCCCCACCCCCCATCCACCAGGGGCACCCTCCACCAGGCCCCCACCCATGTCTCCCACCACCCCCACCCCCAGCACTGTGGGGAACCTGCCAGCAGGCCCCCACCCATGTCCAACCCATGTCTCCCACCACCCCCACCCCCCATCCACCAGGGACACCCTCCACCAGGCCCCCACCCATGTCTCCCACCACCCCCACCCCCAGCACTGTGGGGAACCTGCCAGCAGGCCCCCACCCATGTCCAACCCATGTCTCCCACCACCCCCAACCCCCCATCCACCAGGGACACCCTCCACCAGGCCCCCACCCATGTCCAACCCATGTCTCCCACCACCCCCACCCCCCATCCACCAGGGGCACCCTCCACCATGCCCCCACCCGTGTCTCCCACCACCCCCACCCCCAGCACTGTGGGGAACCTGCCAGCAGGCTCCCACCCATGTCCAACCCATGTCTCCCACCACCCCCAACCCCCCATCCACCAGGGACACCCTCCACCAGGCCCCCACCCATGTCCAACCCATGTCTCCCACCACCCCCACCCCCCATCCACCAGGGACACCCTCCACCAGGCCCCCACCCATGTCCCCCTGGCCCCAGGTCCTGACGATACACAATCATGGCAGTAATGGCCAGCATACCCAGCACAAACACCCAGGCAAGGATTGCATGCACCCACATAGTGAATGCAATCACATGACACAACCCCAAAGGCAAGTATGCAAAAGAACACATGTCCGCCACACACACATACACAATGGGTGCAAGTGAATGTCAAAACCCATATCATGACATGTAAGAAACCAAAGAGAAAATGACACAAGTGTAAGATAATATAAAAATGTATTAAAAAAAAAAAATAAGTAAACTAATACAACTATCTGGCAAAGTAAATAAAAGGTCCATGTCCGAGAACAAAAATGATAAACCAAAAAACAAAGGATTGAAAAATCAATAGAATTTGTCCAAAGCAAAAACATGTAGTATGAAATCAAAGAAAAACCATTACGTCATGGTGTAAACAATATGAAATTAAAAAAATGTATCTCCCAAAAAATAACAATATATACAGGAATGTTCCAGGGTCCATGAGCCCAACACCACTAATGAAACCTAATACTAACTAATTAAAAAAATATGTACAAAAAAGTGGCCATTGTCCAAGCGGTCCAAAATAATAAAAATAAATAAAGGAAACCTAGCACTAACTAACTAAAAAACTATATACAAAGGCAGCGGGCTAGTCCTGCGGCTCACTTGGTGATGCTGGCCAGGGCATCCTCGAACTCCATGTCAATGTCCTGGAGGCGGGACTCAGTCCTGGCCCCGAGGTCTCGCAGGGACAACCCCATGTGCTCACCAAAATCCCTGCGAGCCTCCTCGAGGCACTCAGCCCGCCTCAATGCCCGACGCATGGAGATCTCCGCCCTGGCCATGGCGAGCCGCTCCTCTTCCGCCCGCTGCCGCTCCGCACCTATCCGCTGGCCAAACTCCTCCCACACGGAACACACCGCCATGCCAGGGTTGCCCTGCCCTCCGGCCGATGCCTGCCCCTCTGATCTTGATGGCCCTGAGCCATGATGCCTCCCACGTCGAGCCCGCTGCTGCCTCCGACGCCACTGCCTCTGCCAGCACGACGGCATCCAGGCTGATGGTAACCACCGACGCCGTCGTGCACGTGCCCTGCCCGATGATGCCGGCACATCTTCCATCTGCTGGGGTCCACTTGCTGTGTTGTCCACCCCTGCTGGACCTCCGACTCCCAACTGTGGCAGGGATGGGATCCCCACCGAGCTGGCTGCATTGGTCGGGGCAGGTCCACAGGGGGCCATGGTGGCATCTGGGCCGGAAGACGGCAAGGAGAACGACCGGTGGATAGCCTGCACAGAGGAGGAGAGGGCCGTCAGATTGGCCAACACATGCAGGAACCCCCCGAACATGGCCGATCCCAATTGGGCCACGTCGGCACGGTGCACTTCGTGATGACGTGCGTGCTCCTCCCGGGAAGCACGCACGTCATCACGAATCACAGCCGTGCGCATCGCGACCCCAATCAGGACCTGCTCCACGCGGCCAGGGGTTCCCACGGCCGCAGGTGGAGGGGAGTCAGTTGACATGGACATCCCCTCTACCTGCGGACGGGCCTGGGACGGGGCATCCCTGCTGGTGCATGGTGGTGCACTCACAGGGTCAGGGACAGCGACATGCACAGGCACCTCCACGGTGACCTGTGCTGCCTCCTGCCCCTGGCCCTGGACTGCACCACTTGCACCAGCAGGGATGCTCCCACCAGGCCCCATGTGTGCACCAGTGTCGGCCTCCTCCTCCTCTGTGCAAACCACCAACCTGGATGGCTCCTCACCGTCTCCCGCCGTAGCAGGCCCCTGTGGGGGCTCACCCACCCCTTCCGCTGCAGCCGTGGGGGCATCCCCGCCGCCTTGCTCCACAGCGCCGTCTCCGCCCTCTTCTTCACTAGCCGCTGCGTAGAGGGAGACAAAGGACACAAGCATCAGGCTACTGTACAATGGTCCCCTAGACAGGAAGCAATAGCAGATGAGCACCCCTGTCAAAGTACACTTCCATCATGTCCCTCCACAACACATGGGTCAGTCCAGGCAAAACACACACAGTAACAGGCATGGTGCATGCCATGCACATTTCCATGCATGTCCAATTGACTCTTGAAACATTCAATGATATGTAACTCACATGCATCATGGCTCATGCATATCACATGCACACACTTCATCTCAGTCACATCCATCTGGCCCCAAACACACCGAACACAGGCGAAACAAGGGTAAGTTGGGTGCGTCACTGAATCTGTGCATTGTCACACACATGTGTCATGCATCCATGGCATGCACAAGTCACAGACATGCAGGTCAGGCACACAGACATGGCTACCATATATGTACCTGGCATCAGCACCCATCCTTCACCCCCATCCATGTCCAGGTACAGAGACTGGCATGCTCTCATGTCCTAAATCTGCATAGGGCTCCCCATGCCGCATTTCAACACATGCAACAACCATGTGGGTCACACATCACTGGTCGCACATGCATTACCATGATGTCCCTGCACACATACATGCATACATGGCCCATGGCACACATACAGGCAAGTATCATAGAACCAGCACACCGCAACATGCCCTGTCTCACACAGTAATGCTTGGACACTTACCGCTCAACTCCAGACGGGTCTCCCTCTCAAGGATCTGGGCGTGGAGCGCTGGGCGTACGCGTTCCAGGACCCTCTTCTGGATGGAACTCATGCGGCCCCGGCCCCCCTCCACGAGGCGCCGGGCCTTCACAAGAGTCCTGGACCTCAAGTCCTCCCAGCGCTTCTTGATCTTCTGGACGTTGCGGGTTGCCACCCCCTCCGCGTTGATGGCAACCACACAGTCGGCCCAGATCCTCTCCCGTCCTTCCTTGCTGGCGCGGGACGATCCAAAGAGGGCATCATACTGCCCCAGGACATGCTCCACCAGGACACCAACTTCGGTGGCAGTGAAGCTGGTGCCCCTCTGCCCCTCTGGCCTGGGGTTGCCACTGGTGCCAGATGTGGAAGTGCCCGACATTGCAACCCCAGAGGCAGGTGTGGGTGGGCAACTGGGTCCTGGGGCTGGGCTGTGGAGCGATGTAATCCCAGTTGGGAGTCTTCAGTTCCAGCAGGGGTGGACACAGCAACTGGACCCCTGCAGATGGCTGATGTGCAGGCACCAAATGGCAGGGCACGGTGGCAGCAGGCAGGCAGGCAGGCAGGCAGGCAGCAGCAGATATCACGTGGGAGGCTGCTCAGGGCACTGGGGGGGCAGTAACTCGGCCTTCTGGGCAGGAGCGTGGTGTTCCGTGTGTTTTCGGGTGGCCAGCTTGATACGGAGTGATTTGGCACGTGAAATTCCTGCACGTCAGCGTGAAATCCGAGGAAAGGCCCTTAGCGCGTAAGTGCGTCAGCACGCATACGCGATTCTATTGGACCAGAGTCCCTCATCGCGTAAGCGCGTCTGACGTGATCCGCACGGGCGTTCCCCACTCAGCACGTGATGACGGAGCACACGTGGAAATACTGCACGTCAGAGTGTCATCGCGTGTAATTGGCCAAAAGTGCGCGTACACGCCATTGGCCTATGTACGTGTATTTCATCGCGTGTAATTGGCCAAAAGTGCGCGTACACGCCATTGGCCTAAGTACGTGTATTTCAGGGGTGCGCGGCCACTTACACACGCAAGTACGTCAGCGCACCTGTATGCCTGCTGCGTGGGAATTTCCACACGCTATTGGAGTGGGAACTCGATTCCAGGGGTGCGAGGGTCACACGCTCGCCTAGAACACGCGCAAGGCATTAATTTGCGCACTTTTCAATAAACAAGCCAGATGCCAGGATGAACATACCGTTCCTAGCAGCAGTGGCAGTGGGCTACCAAAGGAGGAGGAGAGTCAGGGCCAGAATATTCACACCCAGAACCAGCCTATTCGGGATGCCTGATGACCAGGTGTATGGGAGGTACAGGTTTCCAGCACACATCATACTGGACCTGGTCAGTGAGTGGGAGGATGACCTCACATCACCCACCCTGTGCTCCCAAGCACTCAGCCCCCTGCAGAAGGTCCTGAATGTACTGCACTTCTTGGCCACTGGATCCTTTCAGCGGACAAGTGCCATAGTGGGTGGTGTGTCACAGGCCACGCAGTCACGCTGCCTACACCAGGTCTTGAACATCATCACTGCACGGCCATCAGTCCGCAGGCACATATATCTCCCCAGGACTCATGCAGAAAGGCGGACGTGCATCCAGGATTTCTATGGTGTGGCTCAATTCCCCAAAATGCTTGGTGCAATTGACTGCACACATGTGGCTCTACGTCCACCCAGGGCAACAGAGCACATCTATAGAAACCGCAAGCACTGGCATTCCATCAACGTGCAAGTTGTATGCAATGCCAAGGGAATAATCACATCAGTATATGCCAACTATCCAGGGTGCACCCACGACAGCTTCATCTACAGAATGTCTACCCTATGCCGGGACCTAGAGGCTGGCCAGCATGGAGATACATGGCTGCTTGGTGAGCATGAATGCCACTGCACATGCATGCATGTCAGATACTGGGTCATGACACAACACCACTAATGATACCCATCACCACCTCCGCAGGGGACAGTGCCTACCCTATCAGCCCCCACATGATGACCCCAATCCGGAACCCCACCACGCCACCCCAGGTAAGGTACAACACAGCCCACATTGCAACACGGGGCATAGTGGAGCGCACATTCGGAGTGCTCAAGTCACGCTTTCGCTCCCTTGACCGTTCTGGCGGGCAGCTGTTATATGCTCCCCGAATAGTGTGCAGGATCATAGTGGCAGCATGTGTCCTGCACAACGTTGCAACACGCCGGGGCCTGCCCGTGGACATGGTGGTGCCCCCACATCCACAACCACATGCACGCCCGCTGCGCATGGGAGGGGAAAGGGCACGGGGGGAGGCAGCCCGTACGCAACTGGTGGCCAACTTCTTCACCTAGGAATCACAGTGCTGGCTAGTGCACACTGCTCTGGCACATACCATCTGACAATCAATGATGACACTACCTGACAATGTCTGAAAATTACTTGACAATAAACTGTCAGATACACATCAGCCTGAGATTGTTAACATGGAAGTGTCAATATGTGTGCACCCCTACCTACACATACACCAGCAATGCATCACAACGAAAAGACACAACTCCATCAATCAAATATGCATTGCCACAGGCGATTCACTACATGACAACATTGACATGTCACCCATTCCCTTCACAGTCCCGCCACTGAGGACACCATGTCATGGTATGTGACAGCAAACTAACTGGCCATCACAACATGACACCAGTGTCACAAATATCAGTGCCCCAAATGGAACATAGCCGCACTTGTACAGCTAACCGCGCTGGAGCCACTACTACACACCTGTGTAAGAGTAATTTCAATCAAATTACACACCAACCCACCCTGAAGCCCACCCAAACAAGACACAATGCATGTAATCAATGGTAGTCTCATTACCTGATTCTGCTGGTATGTCCTCACCGTCCAGATGTACAGTGATGGCGCCACGCAAAAGTGTCAGTGCACATCTACCGACATGTAGTCTGACTCCAGAGAGTATGCCCGTGTGAAGATCTGTGTGAAATACCTGCAAAACATGAGCAACATATGTAAGTAGAGGCACATATCAAACCATCATGCATAGTTAGGTGCAACAACAATGTACACTATGAATGTCTACACAGTATTGACTATGGACTGGCCAACAGCTCATGGGAGTCCAATGTCACCGTGTAATTTGCTGTCACTTGGGCACACCCTTTGCAAGCCCATGGAAACGGAAGCAGGAGGGGTGTGGATGTCTGGTACCCAAGCATCTAAACCAAACTCAGGACAAGCCTGCATGTGCCCAGCCACAATACAGTGTATGCCCAGGTACCCACACAAGGCAACACTCTTGCAAAATAAAAATAAAATTGAGAAAAAATGGCCATGAAAGGGCCGGCGGGGGGGGGGGGGACCTATGAGGTCCGAGGACAGGATGCACGCCACAATCCACCTGTGTGGATCATGGGAAACTAAAACACCCCATAGGCTCGTGGCCCACACGGCTACTCTGTTGTGGGAGATGAGTCGCTATCGCTCTGGCCAGACCCTGCAGCTGACTCTGGAGGTGGGGGAGCTGCCTCAGAAGATGGTGTGACAATGGGAGGCAGCCCACGCAAAGCACGAGTTTGCTCCTCCATGGCTGCAAGCAGGCGGGTCTGGTAGTTCTGGTTCTGGGTTATAATCATGCGGAGGTCCCCATGCAGTAACTCCCGGGATGACCTGACCTCCGCACGAGTTGCCTGCATCTCGGCCGAGAGCGTCCGTGTCAGACGCTCCAGCTGCTCCTCTGTCCTTCTATGGGATGAAGCCTCAAGCTCTAACAGGGTCGACCTGAGGTGACAGAATTCTTCCCTCAGGCCTTCCCTGTGGCGCTGGGACTCCATGGAAAGTGATTCCCGCAGAGTCGCCAGTGCCGCCCGCCTGTCCATGTTGGACGCCAACATATCCTCCCTGTGTGCCTGGCAGATGGACTCTGTAGCCTGCTCCAGTCGCTCCATCAGCCTTTCTGGGGGGACAATGGAAGTGGCCACCCTATCCATGGCCTGTGCAATCATCTCGGATGATGCTGCCTGTTGGGTGGCCATACCGTAGATGGATTGCTCCCAAACGGTATTGCCAGGTGGCATACGGCCACCACGTTGACGGGCACCACACCTGCCTGGGGCAAGGCGGACTGCGCCTTGCTGTGCCGGCAAGGCCTCAGGCTGCAGGACTGCATTCCCTCTCTGATCTGCAGCCCCAGGAACAGGATCAGAGATTGGGTGGTGTGGCACTGCATCCGTAACCACCGGAGGCTGATCTGCCGACACTGACATCCCCATTGAGGGCAATGGCCCGGCTGCAGGTGGGTCGGACAGAGGAGATTCTCTCCCAAGAACACTCACCTGCGACTGCACATAGGTGTCATCCTCCGAGTCTACACCTGAATACTGCTCGGGGGAGGAACCCCCAGAGACACCCCTCGACAGCACGACCTGCAGCACTTGTGGGTTTTCACCCACAAACACACCACGTCCCTCACTTGTGGAAGGTCGGCCCGGGTTGCCCTCCTAGAACGGCTCAACCACCACATCCCCAGCATCAACAAGTGCTTCGTCCCCTGCAAAGACATGAAAGAGAAAAATGGAAACAGGCATTAGCACCATGGCATGCAACAAGGGCTGATGAACAACAGAGGCAGTAGTTCTACGACACATGTCCCACATGACTGGGAGACCTCCTATGCATTCACCATCACTGGGTCTGTAGGGGAGGCTCAGGGCATACAATGTACAGATTGGAGAGCAACGCCTGCTCACCATGCTGCCTAGCACTGCCATCACACATTGGCCGGTGATTGCCATGTCAAAGGCACATGCCATCACACACATGGCATGTGACATAGCCACCAAGTGAAGAGGGAGAGGAGGGCTACTTTTTTGGATTTCAACCACTCTGGTCCTGACATTGCATCGTCACATCAATAAGTAAACATGTTGTACATGGATCTGCTAGTCCAAATTGGCCACGATGCACAGTGCCTTGTCTACATCAACAAAATGCAGTAAACAATGTGATTCCACCTCCCCATCACCTGTAAAGGAATCATATTGCATTCGTGAAGCACCGGTCCAGAAATGTATGAAGGTACAGCGGAGCACTGAGGGGTGGTGGGGCAGAAGGGGATGCCAGTCAACAATCCTACTGGTGCTGGTGTCATTCATGTCACGCAAGTGCAGGGGTGGGTGGCACAATGAAGTGCAAGGGGAAGTGGCGGCTGGAAGTGCTGTACAAGGTAAGTAGGACTTGACGTCAAGGGCAGATGGTGTTAGGCGCAGACAAGTGCTGGGGGGGTGGCCTATAGGGGTACAGAGACAATCATGCAGTGCTGTGGGCTCGGAGGGGACAGGGGAGGTACACACTGCATCTGGCTCGGCAAGGTCCTTGCAGATTTCTATGTGTCCTGCAGAGTTGTCACATGCTGCAGATATGTGCCCTTGGATTGGGGATCTCATCTTGGTGAAAAGGGTGAGGCGCTATTGCCTTTGGAGCATGTGGCAGGCCAGTTTGCCAGAGGATGGCCATGATGCAGGACATTCCCTCTCTGCCACCCGGCACCTGTGGTTTGGGTTCACAAGATCCGAGTCATGCCAGGACTCTGCATTGGCATGGGGCTTCAGACAGGTGGTCATGACCGTGGCAAAGACATCCAGTGTACCTGACATGGAGTGGAGCATGGAGTGGGCCCTGTCAGGATGGGAGTGAGCCTAAGGGGGAGCTGGATGGGGGGGAGATTTTGGCAGCATGAGCCTCGACTGACACACACTTCATGGGTTGGAATACCAAGAAGGTGTGTGACAGTGGTGAGGGTGGCTTTGCCTGTGGGGTGGTGAGGGTGAGCTGGGAGGAGAGGAGAATGTGATCACTCCAGGAGAGAGGAGTGCAGAGATGGACGGAGAGGGGAAAGTCAGATGAGATCAGAGCATCAAGAGTGTGCCCTGCAGAATGAGTAGGGACAGACGGGAGTCTAGAGGGTGAGAGGGAGTTGCTGAGGTCACAGAAAGGTCACGTGGGGGCGTCAACAAGCATGCAGGTGGATGCGTACAGCACCAAGGAAGAGGATTTCTGTGTCTGGGGACATGAGTGAGGAGGAGAGGTGAGGACACTCAGAAAGGAAGTAGTACATTTGACCAGTTTTCCCAGACACAGTACGCACAGTTTGTGAATGTCAAGGTGTGGTGGAGAGAGACGTCACACAAGCCATTCCAGAGTGGAGTAGGTCTAAGTAGGAGTGACAGTGGCAGGAATACCCTCACGGAAGCCAAGGGACACCCCCCCTGCACAGTAGTGGCGGGCCAAGGAGAGGGTCTCCTGAACATCAGGTAGGAGTGTGTGAAGGATGCAGACAGAGCTGGCCGTCAGACATGTTTCCATGAGACCAAGGATGTCAAGGTGCATAACCTCATGTAAGTGACAGATATCGGAGGAATGCCTGATGCAGCCGCAGTGAAAGGAGTGTAATTGTGGAGGAGGTTGACAGCCTTGTAGGACTTACGGGGAGTGCTAGAGATCAGAGGTGCAGCATGTGTAGGAGTTGGAGTGGGAGGCGGAGAAGGATCATGGGAGGGTGCAGGGAGGCAGTGCAGGATTGATGAGGAGAGAGGAGGGGGGACAGCAGGAGAGGAAAGGAAGTTGATGAGATGTGGGTAGCATTTCTCATGGAGATTGAGGTTGGCCTAAGGGCCTTGGACTGAGACGCTCCCATTACCATGCACATCAATAGTGGCCTCTGAGGATTGGAAGGAGGCCAGGAGTACACCCCAACGGGTCCCACCATTGATGGTGGAAGAGGAGCAAGGAGAGAGGACAGGGACCATGTGAAGGGTCTATGGGACATGCAAAGGCCTGTATGAGCAGATGTCAGTGAGAGTTAGCTTTGAGTAGGCTCAGATGCACTGGTCAGCAATAGGGTGGGTCGCATTGGAGGGCAGGGTGCCCTCATTTGACTTTTGGCAAGCAGGTGTCGTGAGTAGGGCACGATGGTCTGAACTGTAGAAGTCATGGAAGATAGACCATGAAGAGCAGCATGGAGTGTGAGGGAATGGGGCTCGAAACCAGACGGTACCAAAGCCCACAGGTAGGAGGTGGATGTCAAGGCAACATCCACAGTATGACAGCATGTTGGTTGGCATTTATATACAGAGGACGCATTAGCATGTGGTATCATTGCATGTCAGGCATGTGAAGATGAAACTTGAATGGCTGGGGGAAAGTATAGGAATGGTATGTAAGACATCAGATGAATAGACAGGGGAGTATGAGCAACAATGTAGTGACAAAATGACAATTCAAGGGCTACTTCCATGGTGTCGGGCCATATGTGCACTGTTGCCAGTAGGGATAGTGCTGTGGGCAGATGGTGTTGCACTGAACATACTGGATGAGGCACATGGGTGCCACTATCAACTCTGCCACACACCCCCTTGACAGGCACCCAACATGAATGCTTCACACACACACCATGCACATGGATAATACACACATGCATGTGCACTCACCGGATGATGCCTCGTAATCAGGGAGATCTCCCACACCTTGGAGTTGTCCCTCAGTGACGTAGGATCCAGCTACGGACTCGTGTGGTGTGAGTTCTATTTCCTGTGCTGGGGACCCACCTCCAGTCACCAAGGTTGCGGCATGACTTGAGGCCAGCTTATCCTTTGCCCTGCGCTTAAGGTCATTCCAGCGCTTCTGGCAATCACTAGCTGTGCGCCTCACTACTCCAAGGGCACTTATTCTGTCAGCAATGGTCTGCCAGTGTGCCTGGCGTCTGGCATGTGTGGTCTTGGACCCTGCAACGATGACCATTTCCCTATCATGATCTGACACATACTGAACAAGTGCATTCAGTTCGGCGTCTGTGAAGCTTGGCTTCCTTGATGGGCCGGACTGTGCAGCAGTGCCTGGGGCATCAGCCTGTGCCGGACGTGCACTCTTCCTCTTGCGCTTGGAAGGGGGTGGGGATCCAGAGTGTCCTACGCCGCTGTGGACACTAGGGGCAGGAGCCGTGGTGGACTCAGTACTGGGTGTGTGGGATTGCACACTCAGCATGGGAGTAGGTGCAGGCATTGGGGGTAGTGGGATGGGGTCAGGCCTGATCTGAGGTGCATGAACTAGGACCGACACAGTCTTGGCAGGGTGTATGAGAGGTGGGGTGGATGGAGCCACACCCTGGCTACGGGGGCCAGCAGATGACCTATCTGGCATAGATGCGCGTGCCCTGATGACACCAATGTGCACCGGTGCACGTGCAGTGGACCTGCTGACCTGGATGTCAGCGATGGGATCACCCTCTGACAGGTCTGGTGCCACAATGGGCTGGTCCGACAAGGGCTGATCAGGGTTGGTATCAGCCACATGACTCTCAACTGGGGGGTGGGGGGGGCATGGGTGTCCCTGACTGGTCCTCCAGACTGGGGGGGACAGGGGCACCCTGCAAGTCACAACCACGTCCCCTAGTGGATCCTCCACGGCCACCACGTGTGGCTCGGCCACCTTTGCCACCCTTACGGCTTGCACGCCTCCCAACCATGGCACTGATGTTATTGTGCGTATGGGAGTCGGTGTGCACAATTGTCCTGGGCAATTGGGTGTCAAAGGGGTTGGGTACCAGATGGTATTCGTACCCTAGTGCAGTGGCAAGGCTATATGACACCCCTGGGGAAAGATGACGGGTCACGCAACGCACAGGCACCCCAAAAAAGTTAAGGAACGTGCACAATACCCCTCCTAGACCACGTGTGCTGATGGAAAACCCTGCACTACGCTGTGGCATCCAGTAACACAATGAACGTATGCGTGTCACACGCAGCCTAGAATGACCTCTGAAGGGGTAGGCTACACACGGGGCAAGCACAGAAGTTAGATACGTGCGTGACTCACCGTCTGCCAGGTAAAAGAGCGTGAAAAATGAGCGCGTTTGGTTGGCAACACCCCCGCCAAAAGAAGATGTGTACGCTGTCTGAGGAGACAGGACAACAGTAGAAGGGGACACTGTTTGAGGGAACAGGCCCAGGTAAACCAGTACAAGAGGGAAAAGAGAAAAAGCTGTCAGAGGTAACAGGGAGTACGAACTGGAAACGCCGTGAAGTAAATTGCGTGTGAAGCGACAAGAAGTACAGAATTCACCCACTCGCTCTCCACGAAAAGCACGTACAAGGAAATGGTGTTCTACACTACCTTATATACAGGCCCACACGTACAGCGTCACTTACGGCGTGTACGTGCTTGGCCCATGTTCACCAATCACACGCTTTGTCACTTCTGCGTGTGGATCCTTTTTCACCAATCACACGCTTTGCCACTCCTGCGTGTAGCTCACTTTTCGCCAATCACACGCTTTGTCACTCCTGCGTGTAGCTCACTTTTCACCAATCACACGCTTTGTCACTCCTGCGTGTAGATCCATTTTCACCAATCACACGCTTTGTCACTCCTGCGTTTAGATCCATTTTCACCAATCACACGCTTTGACACTGCACGTGCAGAGACGGTTTTCGCCCGATTCGCTGAGTGTGGGATTTTAACGTGCAAAATCACTCCCTATCAGGCTGTCCACGCGTTCAAACACGAATGACCACGCTCCTGGCCAGGAGGCCAAATTACAGTCCCCCAGAGCCCTGAGCACGCTCCCACCTGCCATCTGCTGCTGCCTGACTGCCTGCTGGCCACGTGCCCCACAGTGCTGGTGGGTGGGGGTGGTGGGAGACATGGGTGGGGGCCTGGTGGAGGGTGCCCCTGGTGGATGGGGGGTGGGGGTGGTGGGGGACATGGCTGGGGGCCTGCTGGCAGGTGCCTCTGCACTGCTGGGGGGTGGGGGTGGTGGGAGACATGGGTGGGGGCCTGGTGGAGGGTGCCCCTGGTGGATGGGGGTGCAGGGGGACATGATCAGGTGTGCAGGGTAGTCCCCTGTTTTGTGGGCTGCCTGCAGGGGCCGTGGAGGGTGTACAGGGTACACCTGTGAGGGCCCACCCAGCCTATTCGCGTGTGATAATTCCCACGCACCCCTGTAATACACGTACCCTGGCCATTCGCGTGTTGAACTTCCCGCTACCCCTGTAATACACGTTCCCTGGCCTATCGCGTGTTCTACTTCACGCGTACCCCTGTAATGCACGTACCCTGGCCAATCGCGTGTTGTACTTCCCGCTACCCCTGTAATACGCGTTCCCTGGCTGTTCGCGTGTGATAATTCCCGCGTACCCCTGTAATACACGTTCCCGGGCCTATCGCGTGTTCTACTTCACGCGTACCCCTGTGATACTCGTTCCCTGGCCTATCGCGTGTTCTACTTCACGCGTACCCCTGTAATACACGTTCCCTGGCCTATCGCGTGTTCTACTTCACGCGTACCCCTGTAATACGCGTTCCCTGGCTGTTCGCGTGTGATAATTCCCGCGTACCCCTGTAATTCACGTTCCCTGCCTAGTCGCGTGTAGGACTTCCCGCATACTCCTGATTTGAAGATTGCCCGCTTTGCTTTCCTTGTTTGCCAGCCCTGTAAAGTGGTCCAGGGTTTGCGCAGCCCTTAGCGATGATTTAGCGATTTTGATGGCTTTTGCTTGCGCGAGGGCGTTCTTGGGGGCGTTACTGGCGCTGCTGCAGGCTCGCTGCGATTCTCTGCGCCACGGCTGGTTTGGGAGCATGTAATCCATGAATACGCTGTGCGCGGAAATCAGTTTTAGCGCACGTGCCTGGCGCAGACTATCGCAGCCGCACGCTGTGCGCCAGCCGCGTGCGCTACTTGTGCGCTGGATTCTATGAATTACCCTGCAAGTGTTTTGCTCTTTGAATATGGATTGTAACATTAAGTTAACCGAATTGTTGGAATATGGTTGATATTTGTAAAGAAACGGAACCTAAAATGATTGACCGCGATGCTCACGGATCTAAAATAAGGGGAAGGTGTAAAGTACAGCATGGACACACAAGATAGGTGTAGAAAAATGTTGCCCCATTTAGGTTTAAAAAAAAATCAGATAAACACTTATATAATCATTTTACAGAAAACATATATTTCCTGGAAAAGCGGTAACCATCCTGGAAAAGCCACTAAGAAACCAAAAGAAATAAAAGGTGAAAAACAAGAGGTCCCCTCATTTGACCGAAGGAGACATTTCTGATACAAAGGTGAGGGAGTAGGAACAGAATGGGATTTTGCGGTTTCGAGCCAAATAATGATTCAAACTAAGGACTGTTTTTTGGTATATGTTCAGGTACAAGCCAGAGTGTGCTGATTAGCCAATATAAGAGCTGAACCTATGCAAGTGAGAATTCCATAATTAATATCGGACGTTGGAAGGACGTCGAGGGAATATCCGTTCCCTGTGATTTGAGTAAGTGTATTTGCTTGATCAATAGAAAAATAAATGTTTTCCGAATGATTGGGGTATAATAAATATATTATACTGTTAAATATGGACGGTGTCTCTATATGGTAGTTCCTAAAAATAAGGAATTCCAAATAGGATATGGTCAGGATTAATCCACTCGAAAGTTGTTTTTTCAGTCCTTTAATGATAATGACGGACATGGATACAACACTATGTACTATACATAGACATTTCTTTTTACAATAATAGTATGTGATGAAATTAAGAGGATGACATATTTCCAAGGATGTATTTTTAAAGTCTTTTATTCCTGCTAGATCAAATGGGACGTTAATGTCGCTCCTGTCGTTTGTCCTGAAGAGGGTTGGTGGACCTAGTGAAGTCCAGTGAATGCAACCCGAAACACGTGTCGACATACCAGCCTAATAGGATGAAGGCGGTTATCCAGATGCAAAGATTGTATTAAGGGGATCAAATACCATACAATAATTTGTTCTGAACACTGGAAGTGTTGACCTTAATCAACAGGTCAAAAGAGTTGTTGTATGTATAGATTATGTGCTTGGTGAAGTGAGATGAAGGGTACGCAGGGATGAATGCTGTGGATCTTCTGAGTGAAAAGTAACAATTGTTTTTTACATTTGATGTAACTGTTTATCAGGTTTTTTAGATATGTAATATTATTAAAAACATTTTGTATGAAGAAAATAATATTGAATCATTTGCAGTTATTCATAAAAAAAAATCAAATGTATAGTATGTCATCCTCCATCTACGGGTTCACCTTTTGTTTTGCCCCCTATAAGCATGACAGCCAGAAGAGTTAGAGATGCAAGATGCCAGTCACTGTTTGGCCAGCCTCCAGCAGGGCCAGTGACCGCTACATATACAAGCAGGTATTCTCTCAGACAGCAATTCAAACCTTATCCAGCTAATATCTTCCTGGATACAGCTGCCTCAACACTGCTCATGGCTGCAGGTGCATCACTGGACCTCATTGACTAATGATAAATATCTTGACGTCGTTAGAGACACCGCAACATAGTAGTCTTAGCCACAAAGCAAACTTGCATCCCTGCACAAAGTTACACAGACACACACTTGCACACACAAAGAACATACTTACACAGCTCTGTAGATAGAGGACAGAGATACATACTGTCGAAAGCCTTTGCTTATTTTCTCTCATTAGCCAAATGCAGAAACGCAAGAAAAGCAAGAGATGGAGAGCAAGCTTGCAGCCACTTATTGCAACTAATCCTATGGAACTACAGGGTCGTATAAGGAACCTGAAGAACCAGGTAACACTAACCCATAAGGAAAATAGCCCAATATAGACATATAGAAATCATAGCATAACTAGAGTAGAATGACATGAAGCCACAGGCCTCAGAATATGGGACGAAGGAAAACAGATTTTGCAGCACACTGTCCAGGGCTGGTGCTCGTAGCCAAGGTCAGAGATGAGCAGAACATCCCTGGCCCCAAAGACAAGGAGCAACCTGCAAAATAGCAGAATAAATCCTCACTAATTGCAGACCAGAAAAGCTCAATTTTGCAGTCTTCACCCACGTGATCTGGCGAGCCAAACAATGGCCATATAACCATGGTGGGAAGAGGAGCGGTTCCCAGCGAAGCAGGCAAGAACGGATACGTGCATTGTTTTACAATTTTGCAACCTGCAGACACTCTCTAAGGCAACAATGGGGACACATCTTTCTCATCACCTTGAGAAGGTACACAGAGCACTGAGAACAGAGCTGGGTCCCATGCCTGGGGAGCCCCGCTCCAGCCAATCAGAGAACACAAATCCAGGGGTGGATGGCAAAGGGCAAGGGCCAATGGTAATCCTGCGACCCTGTTGGAGGCTGTCAAGAATGTGGTTGTCTTTCATGATGATGTCTTAATATATGCAGATTCCCTCCTTCCAAAGCCACCTGACTTGTGAGGACCAGTCAAGCTAACCTCTATAGGTGCCATCTATAGGCACTACCACTGCAGCCACCCAATAGTGTACTCTCATAGGTTTTTAGGGAAGAGCCTTAATTTGTGACAACACACCCCAACAAAAGCTTCTGACACAGACTCAGGAGCTGTGATTGCTAGAGATTTTTCTATTTCCTGTATGATCCCTGTCTGTTATGGAAAATAAAGGACAGTTATAACTTGCCCTTGGCTTAGTCCTCCATATGTTTCCCGCGGGAGGATTCATTTGAACCTGGGTGCTCCGAACAGTGATTGTGTAGTGTAAACAATGGTCCTCTGATATACCTAAACAGGAAGTCGGTAACCACTAGACTGTTCAATGTGGTTCCCACAAGTAATCTTCATGCTCCTGCACTCTCCTTCATCACAGTACTGATCTCATGGCTCCCTTGTGAGTCACTGGGGTTCTTCTTCGTCACAGTACTGGAAAAGGGAACTTGTTATACTATGAATGCATATTGATCTGTTATACTTTGAATGCAGATTGTACCAAGTGAGAGCAGGGAAGACCCAAAAGACCACCTACCTGAGAACAGGAATGGAGGCCCTTGCCAGATCTAGCTGCTCTTAGGAATTCCGCTGAGTGCCCCTCCGTGGCCCGGCGCAAAGGTTTTATCACCGAGAGGCTCCCAGGGAAACCCCCTTGGGGGAAAAAACCCTGTGGAGAGCTGCTGGGGTACGATGTCTCCACGGGACCAGGCGTGATGGGGAGCTGATCCTAGGTGGTCTGGTGCTGTGACGATAGTTCTGGCCCAAGCTTAATCTGAAGAGAGGCAGGAAAAGGGTGTTTAACACTGGGCTTAGATTCTGGCAGTTTTCAGGGGGTTGGTATTCCACTGTATGAATTCCCGTTTCTTACCCCAATCAAACCTAGTCTGTCTGGGTTTGATCTGGCAGTCTTGACCCCGGGAGAAGGCTTTGAGAAGAGAAGAGCGGCTAGTGTGAGGGAAGGAATAGTAAATAGACAGAGTAAGTAGGCGATGACTCTGGGACTTGCAAGAATATAAGGGATGGACGTCAGGGAGTAACCTACCCGCTAAGAGCAGGCGTGGTCCTGGGGAGCGGGTCTCCGAAAGTCGTCGGGAGGCTAGCTCCTCCCACCTGACATAATTGAGAGAGAGAACTGATGAAAAGATTCTCTGAAGCGGAGACGAAATTGAGGGAAAACGTATGCGCCTGTGCAAGTATTTGCCTACCGTCCGGTCATATCGAGAGCTCTGAAAAGGCAGGCAAAAGCCGCACAGCTGGAAGGCAGGACTTGCGCTGACTGCGGAAGGACGTCTCTCGCATCACTAATGGCGAGGTCAGGGTTACTACAACAAAAGAGTAGAAAGGCTTGAGACAGAGGTCAGAATGTAGTAAGGGAATTTGAGCTATAAGGAAGATGCAAATCCTAGACGAATTCACGTAGCATTTGGATTCTCCTGTGAGAGTAGCAACACGCGGATCCCATGGCGTTCTCTCCTGATATACGGTTGAGGGAGTGGACGTAACGACGTGCGCTGGTTCCTGGGAAAGAACAACTAGGCTGCTACTGCAGCGTGCCGGCACGGCCATCTTGAGGTGTGTCGGAGTCAGCCAGAACGTGACTCTGTTGCCATAACGACCTGAAACAACCATCATCACAGATCTTCACTTAGGTAACTCCTATTCTTCCTCGCTCTGGTACTTTGTAGGGGAACGGTAAGTTGACAATAACTCATGAGCCTATTATGGAAGGGGTTGTCCTTAGGGCTGTATGAAGAGGGTCTAAGATCAGGTGATTGGCAGGGATACCACATTCTCTGGGGAGAGTTGTCCCTAATCCCATAAGGGGCTTACTCTCCCATGCAATCCTCTCCCGGTGAACCACCCCCAGGGGGATTATTGTACTGTAGATGCACCACTCTGGCCCCATGGGAAAGGTCTCCCTCTAGGGGAGAAGGAACGACATGCTCCGATTCATCACATACCTTTCCCCCTTTCTTCTAGTCTCCCGCTAAAGGGTTTTCCCTAGCGTTTTGAGGAAGTGGATTGTCACCCTGAAATTCCTTTTCACCCTGGGTTTCCCAAACTCGGATGGGCAGATCTTCAATCAACTCTGTGTCTTCCCAGGTGTTCATAGGGGAATATTTACTTGTGGCATTTTCTTGGTGTGATGACCTAAGTTGTTTCAAGGTCTCAGTGTACGCTTGGGTGATATATGTCTATCCCATTTTCATATCCGCCTGGGTGATTTGTGTTAAAACAAACTGATTAGTGAAGCTGGTAGTTTAGTTATCACTGCCACCGAAAGTTGTACCTCCTCCCCTAACATGATGGCCTGTATATTACTTCGAGAGTATTTTTGTGTGTGTCCATGGACACATTCGACTTTTCGTCTTGAGGTTCTTACCCATCCCAGAGGTATTATTTCAGGACGGATGGCACATCCCTTGATCCCGGAGTGTAATGTCTTTATTCTTAATCATAATGGGGACTTCATAGATGGTATTTTGGTTGCCTCCCATACCACAGTATTGGTTTTTGCCTTTGCTCCTTTTGTTTCTCTTGTTCTTGGGGTGGTTCATCTCAACTATCCCTTTTCCAGTGTCTACCTACACCAGAGATACCTGGGTAGAGAGGATGGAAAAAATAAGAGGGGGAACTTTCGGGCTACCTTTAATTTGATTCCCTGTATGCTCTTCCTCCTCAGATGGTAATAAGTGAGGGGGTAGGATGTTCGAAGGACAATGTCGTGTGAGGTGTACAAACTCTCAACAGGAGAAATATATGTGGTTTTGGGTAGTAGATGGGGGTAGAGAGGATGCAATGTCTCCATCTCCAGCTCCTGTTAAGGGAGTGTCCGTACAAGGTTGGTCATCCCTGGGTCTTTTTGGTATCTCCAACGCCTGGGAATTATAGGCGGTTGTCCCTCAAGTAAACTTTCTGCCTTCTCTTGTCCATCCTGAAAGTTATCTTGGTATGAGACCTCGGGAGTAGTGACCTCAGCGTTCCCTTGTTTACCGGGGGAAACTGAAGACTCTAGCCTGCCTGGTTGCTCCAGGAAAATGTCCCCCTCCTGTTCGCTTCTGATATGATATAATGATATGACTACATGGGGGTCATTATAAGTTTCCCAGTGCAGGAGAAATGTGGTAAAAGTGGTGGTAATAGCGCCACCGGCACTTTATCCACACCACGAAACTACAAGTTTGCCGGTGTGGGTGACTGATTTACCTCCAGCGGCAAAGAAATGCTAGAATTACCGGCACTGGTAATACCGGTGCTGGTAATTCAGTAATCTCCTTGGAATGGGGAATTACTTACCGTACTGGCACTCGGAATCTGCCGATAATTCCAGAAGACCGAGTGCCGGTAATAGTAAGTCGATTTGGTGGCATCCCACCAGTAATACCGGTTGTAATGACCCCACGACTTGATATGATATGATATGACAAGTTATGGCATTTATAACGCGCCTATGCACAAGTGCTTCACGCTTGGACCCTTATCCATCGTTTGATGCACCCCCGTTACATTTTCAGATTTGTTAACTTTATGGCATCCAGTGCAAGGATCAGTAATTAAATACAATTTATAATTACGTAGAGGAGGAAGAAGGAGTTTATTATGCATGTCAAATGTGGGTCACGGTGAGTGCTAAATACACAGGCACACACACACACACACATATATCCTTGGAAATTAATCTCCAATGCAAAGTCACTGAGAAATGAATTGTGGGTATGCAAATTGAGTCAAAAGCACTTATTTTATCACAGAAAATTGGCGCTGACTCATAGGGCAGTGCCATTTTGTATGTAGCTTTTTGAAACCCACAGTAACTGTGATGGTGTTTGCTAAACATACCACAATTCTCCCATCACAAGGATATACCGCACCGATGATGCCTGTGGGTGAAACACGTATGTAGTTGTTTGTACCGATAAGAACTGTGTACCTTGGGCAGATGAAGCTATGTATAAATAGTGCTTCCCTGTTTGACAAAACCGCACCTGTGGTTTACTAGTGTTGAGGAGAAGCGAGCGCCTTTGGCTTGCGCCTTCCTGCACCCCTCAAGCGCTTTACAATTAGTCAAGACTTTTAAGCACTATATTTTTCATGCAAAATAATCACACAGAGGCGTGGCCAGTCACTAAATAAAGATAGTTATTTGCATCTTATATCTCAATCCCAAGTATTAGTTGAATTAATTTGTAAAACTGTTGTACATTGTAAAATAGCTTTGTTCAAAACACACGGTAGAGAGCAGGCTCTCTGCCAAAGAGGAATGTGCTTGCGCTAAGAATAGATCGCAGTCGGTGTTGCATCACTGAGTCTAAGGCTTGAAGAGAGAACGTGGCTGACCAACTGGTCCTGCCAATCACAGGGCAATGGAGACTAAAAAAGATTCAAAGCACGACAGAATACTATGGAAAAACAGGTTTTTTGTATGAATTTCTGGACCAGATCAAATATAAGTTTATTGAGTTAAGTGCTGAGAGAATGGCGTGAAGATGTGTTTATGCATGAATGTTTATAACATAGTACATTATGCTAAACAAGAGCGACAAATTATTCCTGCTAATGCAGCATTATGTTAAGTAGGGAACATGGCCATGCAAACTGGAGCCTCTGCAACCCTTGTATGGCAAGAAGAACACGTTTGGAGACGCTCTCCTGGTATGCAATGAACAAGTGAAGGGTATTTAAGCCCCAGGCACAGCAAAGTATCCAGAGGACCTTGGAGGGAGCCAGCAACAATGACGACAGAATGCTGGCCTAGAGGGGTGTATTTACTCTGGTTTATGGTGATTATGGGTCCCCTGTATTTTAGGAGCGCCGCAGTAAAATGGGGTTTGCTTTCAGTGGTGACCCCTTGAAGTGTTACTTAGTTTCCTGTGCTTTGTGAAGACCCAAGCAGGTCAGCCACAGCCAACTGTAGTGATCAGACTCCTAACTTAAAAAACCCATGTATCCTGAGCGATTTTAGTAGAAGCCATTTTAAAAGAAATCTTTTCTGCTCACTGGAGCAGGGCGTGGCTCCAGAACGACCGGCATGGGGACTCTGTAACAGAGGGAAACTCAAGTGAACAATGTCCACGTGAGTATACTCTTGCAGGTGATGACAACATGGGAACATGTATGTGATAGGGTAATAGGGTGATGTGGTGATGTGGTGATTTGGTGATGTGGTGATTTGGTGATGTTGGTGATATTACGGTGATTTGATTGTTGTACGATGTCAGTGGAATAGATGGAATAGAACTTTGGTGATGTAGCATTGGTGATGAAGTATAAAATATGACTTTTGGTGATAAGTGGGTCATGTATTGAAATTGTCACGTATTTCTGTTTTTGTACTTTTTATAATGGAAAAGGAATGGAAAAGGTTCCCCAGTTTATAAGGACTGGGAGATAACAGTACCAAACATTATTCTTCTGATGACGATAAAAGCAATAAGTGGTATTACGTAGTGGCTTGCTATAAGGAATGAGCCTGGATATTAGTCTTTTATATTTTCTCGTGCTGTCGTTTGTGGTAAAAAATGAAGGAAGGTGGATGAGTCGCGGTGTCTGTATGTATGCGTGAAATCAAAGTGTAGAAAGTGTAAAAGTGGGTGGGGGAAAAGTGGGTTGATCTGTATTATTGAAGTACGTGCAACATAGCAGTAGGGTCAAAGTGAAGCATTAGGGACGTGCGCAATATTATGGAGGAAGGAATTCCAATAAAACACATGCATAGGGTTCTGCTACTGTGTTGTGACAGAATAAATAAACAATTAATAGTAGAAAAAAAGGAAGGAAGGACGTCCTGCTCCTGGCCAGAGCAGGGCTCCCATGACAGAAACATGTTAGAAAAAATGTCCATCTTTGTAGCAGCAAAATATGAAGGGAACAAGTCCCAAAAAAGAGAAGAGATTCTAGATCTCTGTAAATTAGTTGAGGATATGGAAGATCAGGAAGGCGGAAAAGAGATTCAATGTAAGGGGATATACCCTGTAACACCTAAACCTGCAGTAGGGTGTACAAACCCAGCATATAAGCCTCCAGAGGTTGAGAGAGTGTCAACAGGATTATCAGGATTACCAACTAAGAGGGGTGGACTCAAGAGCTTTTGCACCTCCATATAACCCATCCACAAGCTCCAATATGCCCGTAGCATTAGTGTACCGAGAGGGTCCACGAGTAGGCTTTGACACTGAGTTAAGAGCACTGCTGGAAAGGTTGCTCAGGTTACAAGTGCCTGAAGAAGTATCACCAGAAATAAGGGTACCGGTACAGAAAATAGGGGATTGGAATCCAGGAGATTTTTTGTTTAGCTTAAACCCTGGGGCAATAAGAAATGTTTGTGTTAAAAAAGATGATGGGCAGAGTTTATGGACAGTCCTGGAACAAGCAAGAGAAAATGGAGGGGAAGATCAAGGTGGTAGAAATAATGAAGAGGTAGGGCAAGAAGGAGATCAAGGAGAGGAGGCGGTGAGAAACCCGTCCCTGCCACAAAAGACCGCGAGGAGGGACAGACCAAGAAATAGGCCAGATTTTATCATGGTACTACAAGATCAGAAGAATACTAAAGGGGTAGAAAACAAAACATATATGCAGGTGCCTCTAACACATAAAGAAGTAGGGATAACGCAGTATGTGCAATGGCCTCAAAAGAACAAAAATAATTTGATTAAAGCTCTCCCCCAGCTTATAGACGGAGCTAGTAAATGGATCCATGAATTTGAAAAACAAACAGCAGGGGTAGCCTCAGCACTAGGAGACTTTAAGAGTTTGCTGGTCACCATAGTCGGGGACCAGGCCAGGGACATATGGGCAAGGGCTGCGGTAAGTCTTGCAGATAATGAACATGATGGTGAAGCCTTTGATGAGGTAAGGGCAAGGGCATGGGCTGCCCTACGAAGGATGTACCCAGATACCCCTGAGTTACATTCTTTAATGCAGTGCACAATGTGTAATGATGAGGACCCAGTTAGGATTATTCGTAAGTTACAGGAAATGTGGAGGGTTGAGACAGTACCATTTTTCTATTTTATTGTAAAGAGGGGACTACCAAAAGAGGTCCAGAAGACACTAGATAAAATTGTGGGAATTGAAGCCAAAGGGTGAGCAGAGATACAAAGTATAATAGTCCACAATTATAAGAGAATCAAGAAGCAGGACAGGGAGACAGTCCAGAAGCGGAAAATTGACAAGGCAAAACTAGTGGAAAAGAAACTAAATAAAGTTGTCATTCAAGCACCAGTGAAGGCACCGGCTCAGGGGGAAAGTACAGGAGCTACTCAAATTGGGAATGCCACAACTGCGGCACTATGGGGCGAAGGAGGACAGAGACAATGCAGTGGGGGGACAGTACCCCAACCCACAGTGGAAGTATGAAGGAGCACCAAGGGGAAAAGGAGGATTTCAAAGAACAAGAGCAGGAGGCTTTGGGAGGATAGGGCCTCTGGGATGCGGATTGAGAACATCACAGTGCTGGTTTTGCAGGAAACGGCTGCATTTTGCAAGGGATTGCAGGTAAATGACTGGGATGAGATTTAATTATGGGCCTTCACCATCAGGGCAGGGATTCCAAGGGTCTCAAGGAAGAAGACAACAGCAATTTGGGCGAGGGGGTCAAAATCAGTCCCTTTATGAGGCTGACAGGCAAGGGCAACATGGGCAACAACTACAGCATGGTGAGGGAACACATTTTAACAGAATGGCAGGGGGAACAGGTGCCCCATTCCAAAGAGTTACAATGACGGGGCGCCCTTTTTCATTCCCCAGGACAAATACATATTCTGATTAGGACAGCCCACAGAAAGCATATGCATGTCCAATCCTGTTGATAACCACACACCATGAAGAGGAGCCCTTGGTGGAGGAGGAAATAGAAAACGGGAAATTTATATTATAGTAGATTCAGGTGCAACCCAATCATGCATTATGAGGGGAACTTTCCATTATCGGGTAAAACTCTTTACATGCAGGGATTCTCTGGGGCTATTTCTAGAGTTCCATAGACTGAGGCGCTGGATATAAATGTGGGAGGGGAGGTAGTACGAGCCCTTGTTATATTCAGAGAGTTCCCTTGTGAACTTGTTGGGTAGGGATCTGCTCAGAAATGTATCAGTCACAGATCAAGGGGTAGTATGTTCCACTCCAGGGATGTGTGTAGCTCAAGCAATGGTAATAATCAATGCAATAGCAAGGGAGTCAGTAGTACATGGGGTTCCTGTGGTGCCTGGTATATGTTTTTTGTTATGGTATTAAGGTATGAGTAAAAGCAGTGCCTCAAATTGTGACAAAGTTTTGGCAAGTACTTACAGATTTTATTTTCCGACCCGTGGTGCTACCCGAGATGGTGGCAGGGACAATATTGTCATTAGATTTGCAAGGACTAGTAGTGTCAGAAAAAGAGTAGTCCTGATTGGAACAGACCAGAACAGGTGCGTGTGGCGCACAATATTTTGCATAGACCCGACAGTGTATTTAAAGTAAATGACGGATAAGGAGTTATTTGAGGACAGTGAACAAAATGGGGAGATTTTGGGAATTTGCATCCCCTGTGATATCATGGTGCAGTATAGGGAGGTACAGTGCCCACTGATGGCAGTGGGAACTCAGAGGTTTTTATTTTTGAGGAGGACATGGGATATGTGCCAGCATAATTATGGACTGTTAATCAACACAATGTTGGGTTACTGAGAGCTGTGACCCGTGTACAGGTTACATTGAAGTCAGAATGCTTAGCACAAGCAACAAGCATCCAGTATGTGGATGATTGCTTGGTATGTAGTGAAAATGAACATCAGTGCAGGAGGGATTGTGTTGCATCATTGAAATTGCTGGCTCACAAAGGGTACAAGGCGGATAAAAAGAAGCTACAATACTGCCAACAGGAGGGACTATACTATACTAATTATCGGATAGGGAGGCGGCAGTACGCACTGCCCCTAGGCCCAGTACTGTGAAGGAAATATCGCAGTTATTTTAATGTAATTTTGTAGGGCATGGATCCTAGACTACACAGTCCACACAAGGCCACTGTTACAAAGTTTCAGGGAAGGACAGAGGACTTAAAAGCAAATTTTAATGGACTGACAAAATGCTAGACTATTTGAGGACTTAAGCTATTTGTACGGCCCCTGTTTTAGCAACTCCGGTTTATTTACAGGAGTTTTATTTATTTTCTCACTCTGATGAACAGCTCGTGAATTGACGGAAGGAGACATATTATATGGTGATGGGTCATAAATAATTGACCAGGGAACGGGACAAAAGCACACAGGGGCGGTAGTGGGACACCGTAAAGGGGGGAGAAATAGTGACCTCCCATGTAGGAAGAGAGACCATGGTTCCATACACAGCATTGCCCATATTACAACTGGACCATTATTATCTGGGGAACTGATCAGCCCCAGGATTTAAAGTCCATATGAGGTGGTGTTCTGTACTCCTCTCGCCGTCAGTATGAAGGAGTTAGATATTGGGTGTATCTCTTGGATGTCCTAAGAGCACCCAAGAACAGGTCAAATTTACTAAGGGCATAACCAATAGAGAGACATTTTTGAGGATCGATGCCAGGGTGGTGTGCGGTGGCACACACCTGCTTTTTTCTTTATTTTTAAATACTTTAATATTTTCTTGTTTTTTCTTTAGCCCATTTTTTATTTTATTTTTGTTTTCTGTTTTTTGGAAGGTCCAGGATCTGGTCGGCCCTGGTTGGAAAAGGGTCTCTTTCTGTGTTTGTGTGTCTCTCTCTCTCCCTGTCTCCCTTCTCGCCCTCTCTCTCTCCTCTATCTCTCCCTTTCTCTTTTTTTTACTTTCTCTCTTATTTTTTCTCTTTCTCTCTCTTTCTTGATAACCTTTTTTTCTCCTCTCCAGGAATAAGCAAAGATGGCTGACCGACCTCTCTGTTATGTAGGGATAATAATAAATAAAGATGTTGTTTAGTCTAGAAATGTTGTAGTAATATGTTGTTTTGTATGATACTGGTTGTGGTTGTTGGAATGGATGAAGTGATGTTTGTTATATGGGGTGGCCATATAAAGGGGGGGGGGGTAGACAGTTGGAAAAAATGCTAATATGTTTATAAAAAAGGAAATACAAAATGTCTCACTTTTTGCCGGCCACCCCTACAAGTTGTCCTATGATTTACATAAGGTGTTGGGTTGTGACACTATTTCTGATGTCCAGAATGTAGAAACATTGAATAGCTAGTACTCTGATATGCGCATTGTAGGAAGGAAATCAATGAAAGATGTTACGTGTGTGCATTTATCCCGCACTCATCAGGGTCTCCTAATGCTCTCTGCCAAATAGGAATATGCTTGCGCTAAGAATAGATCGCAGAGCTTGTGTGCGGTGTTGCATCACTGAGTCTAAGGCTTGAACAGAGATCGTGGCTGACCAACTGGTCCTGTCAATCACAGGCCAATGGAGACTAAAAAAGATTCAAGGCAAGACAGAATACTATGGGAAAACAGGTTTTTTGTAGGAATTGCTGGACCAGATCAAATATAGGTTTATTGAGTTAAGTGCTGAGAGTATGGCGTGAAGATGTGTTTATGTATGAATGTTTATAACATAGTAAATTATACTAAACAAGAGCGACAAATTATTCCTGCTAATGCAGCATTATGTTAAGTAGGGAACATGACCATGCAAACTGGAGCCTCTGCAACATCCCTTGTATGGCAAGAAGAACATGTTTGGAGACGTTTTATTGTAGCACCTATCACCGTAGTGCAAGGAGCTGCAGGGAGACTTGTTTTATTGTAGCACCCATCACCGTAGTGCAAGGTGCTGCAGGGAGACGTGTTTTATTGTAGCACCTATCACCGTAGTGCAAGGTGCTGCAGGGAGACCTGTTTTATTCTCGCACCGATCACCATAGTGCAAGGTGCTGCAGGGATACTTGTTTTATTGTAGCACCGATCACCATAGTGCAAGGTGCTGCAGGGATACTTGTTTTATTGTAGCACCGATCACCATAGTGCAAGATGCTGCAGGGAGACTTGTTTTATTGTAGCACCTATCACCGTAGTGCAAGGTGCTGCAGGGATACTTGTTTTATTGTAGCACCGATCACCATAGTGCAAGGTGCTGCAGGGAGACGTGTTTTATTGTAGCACCTATCACCGTAGTGCAAGGTGCTGCAGGGATACTTGTTTTATTGTAGCACCGATCACCATAGTGCAAGGTGCTGCAGGGAGACGTGTTTTATTGTAGCACCTATCACCATAGTGCAAGGTGCTGCAGGGAGACTTGTTTTATTGTAGCACCTACCAGCATAGTGCAAGGTGCTGCAGGGATACTTGTTTTATTGTAGCACTGATCACCATTGTGCAAGGTGCTGCAGGGAGATGTGTTTTATTGTAGCACCTATCACCATAGTGCAAGGTGCTGCAGGGATACTTGTTTTATCGTAGCACCGATCGCCATAGTGCAAGGTGCTGCAGGGAGACGTGTTTTATTGTAGCACCTACCAGCATAGAGCAAGGTGCTGCAGGGAGATGTGTTTTATTGTAGCACCTATCACCGTAGTGCAAGGTGCTGCAGTGATACTTGTTTTATTGTAGCACTGATCACCATAGTGCAAGGTGCTGCAGGGAGACGTGTTTTATTGTAGCACTGATCCCCATAGTGCAGGGTGCTGCAGGGATACTTGTTTTATTGTATCACCAATCCCCATAGTGCAAGGTGCTGCAGGGATACTTGTTTTATTGTAGCACTGATCACCTTAGTGCAAGGTGCTGCAGGGATACTTGTTTTATTGTAGCACCTATCACCGTAGTGCAAGGTGCTGCAGTGATACTTGTTTTATTGTAGCACTGATCACCATAGTGCAAGGTGCTGCAGGAAGACGTGTTTTATTGTAGCACCGATCACCATAGTTCAAGGTGCTGCAGGGATACTTGTTTCATTGTAGCACCTATCATCATAGTGCAAGATGCTGCAGGGAGGCTTGTTTCATTGTAGCACCTATCACCATAGTGCAAGATGCTGTAGGGAGACTTGTTTTTTTGTAGCACTGATCACCATAGTGCAAGCTGCTGCAGGGAGACTTATTTTATTGTAGCACCTACCAGCCTAATGCAAGGTGCTGCAGGGATACTTGTATAGTAGCACCTACCACCATAGTGCAAGGTGCTGCAGGGATACTTGTTTTATCGTAGCACCGGTCACCATAGTGCAAGGTGCTGCAGGGATACTTGTTTTATTGTAGCACCTATCACCATAGTGCAAGCTGCTGCAGGGAGACTTATTTTATTGTAGCACCTACCAGCCTAATGCAAGGTGCTGCAGGGATACTTGTATAGTAGCACCTACCAGCATAGTGCAAGGTGCTGCCGGGAGACTTGTTTTATTGTAGCACTGATCCCCATAGTGCAGGGTGCTGCAGGGATACTTGTTTTATTGTATCACCAATCCCCATAGTGCAAGGTGCTGCAGGGATACTTGTTTTATTGTAGCACTGATCACCTTAGTGCAAGGTGCTGCAGGGATACTTGTTTTATTGTAGCACCTATCACCGTAGTGCAAGGTGCTGCAGTGATACTTGTTTTATTGTAGCACTGATCACCATAGTGCAAGGTGCTGCAGGAAGACGTGTTTTATTGTAGCACCGATCACCATAGTTCAAGGTGCTGCAGGGATACTTGTTTCATTGTAGCACCTATCATCATAGTGCAAGATGCTGCAGGGAGGCTTGTTTCATTGTAGCACCTATCACCATAGTGCAAGATGCTGTAGGGAGACTTGTTTTTTTGTAGCACTGATCACCATAGTGCAAGCTGCTGCAGGGAGACTTATTTTATTGTAGCACCTACCAGCCTAATGCAAGGTGCTGCAGGGATACTTGTATAGTAGCACCTACCACCATAGTGCAAGGTGCTGCAGGGATACTTGTTTTGTTGTAGCACTGATCACCATAGTGCAAGGTGCTGCAGGGAGATGTGTTTTATTGTAGCACCTATCACTGTAGTGCAAGGTGCTGCAGGGACACTTGTTTTATTGTAGCACTGATCACCATAGTGCAAGGTGCTGCAGGGAGACTTGTTTTATTGTAGCACCGATCACCATAGTGCAAGGTGCTGCAGGGAGACGTGTTTTATTGTAGCACCTATCACCATAGTGCAAGGTGCTGCAGGGAGACTTGTTTTATTGTAGCACCGATCACCATAGTGCAAGGTGCTGCAGGGAGACTTGTTTCATTGTAGCACCTATCACCATAGTGCATGATGCTGCAGGGAGACTTGTTTTTTTGTAGCACTGATCACCATAGTGCAAGCTGCTGCAGGGAGACATGTTTTATTGTAGCACTGATCACCATAGTGCAAGGTGCTGCAGGGAGACTTGTTTTATTGTAGCACCTACCAGCATAGTGCAAGGTGCTGCAGGGATACTTGTATAGTAGCACCTACCACCATAGTGCAAGGTGCTGCAGGGATACCTGTTTTGTTGTAGCACTGATCACCATGGTGCAAGGTGCTGCAGGGAGAAGTGTTTTATTGTAGCACCTATCACCATAGTGCAAGGTGCTGCAGGGAGACTTGTTTTATTGTAGCACCGATCCCCATAGTGCAGGGTGCTGCAGGGATACTTGTTTTATTGTATCACCAATCCCCATAGTGCAAGGTGCTGCAGGGATACTTGTTTTATTGTAGCACTGATCACCATAGTGCAAGGTGCTGCAGGGAGATGTGTTTTATTGTAGCACCTATCCCTGTAGTGCAAGGTGCTGCAGGGACACTTGTTTTATTGTAGCACTGATCACCATAGTGCAAGGTGCTGCAGGGAGACTTGTTTTATTGTAGCTCCGATCATCATAGTGCAAGGTGCAGCAGGGAGACGTGTTTTATTGTAGCACCGATCACCATAGTGCAAGGTGCTGCAAGGAGACTTGTTTTATTGTAGCACCGATCACCATAGTGCAAGGTGCTGCAGGGAGACGTGTTTTATTGTAGCACCTATCACCATAGTGCAAGGTGCTGCAGGGAGACTTGTTTTATTGTAGCACTGATCACCATAGTGCAAGGTACTGCAGGGAGACTTGTTTTATTGTAGCACTGATCACCACAGTGCAAGGTGCTGCAGGGAGACGTGTTTTATTGTAGCACCTATCACCATAGTGCAAGGTGCTGCAGGGAGACGTGTTTTATTGTAGCACCTATCACCATAGTGCAAGGTGCTGCAGGGAGACTTTTTTATTGTAGCACCTATCACCATAGTGCAAGGTACTGCAGGGATACTTGTTTTATTGTAGCAAACTTGTATCCATTTTTCTTCTCCACTGGTAACCTTTGCATTACCCTTTTGAAGCTCCATGGACGGGCTGGTGGCAGCGTCAAAGTTCTACCTTTTTTTTCATTGCACTCATGTGCCGGCTTATTTTTTACTGCATAAAGCCATTTTGAGTATCATATACTCAAAATGGCCATGTCATGTCGTTTTCGAACTGCCCTTTGGCTAACTTGTTCTTTCACCACCTTCCTGCCTTCTCAGGTCACGAAATGCCATTTAAGGCCTTCACCTTACCGGGATCCTGTTTGCATTCATGGGCAAAGTGAGCGTGTGTGACCAGGAGGTTTGGTCTGTCTTGTCCAGATCCATATTCTAGGCAGAGATGTCTGTTGCTAGGCACATGTGGGGTTAAAGGTTGTCCCTGATTGGACAGCCCTTACCTTTGAATGGAGTCCATCCTTGCCATTGGTGGGTTGTGGCTGCCCCCAGTGGGAATTGGAGATAAGAAGAGCAGCCTGCGTTAAAGACTCAGAAGACTGCAGCTGAGATGACCAGCATTGCCAAAGCCAAGTCACAGTGAAGACCTGCCCCTCGTGCATCAATCCTTGAAAACCCTCATCTGTGATTTGAGCCTTGGACACCTACACGAGAAACGAGCCACCAGAAGCTGTCGAAAGTTCCCCGTACCATGCTGTAAGCTGTCCAGCCTCTGCAATGGCCTCTTTGCTGAACTGGTCACTTTTCTGGGCTGCAGCTCAGGGCTCCGCAGGTCAACAATTTGTGGCTGAAGACCACTTCTTCGGCGGCTGCTGCTGCTGCTTTCCAGACCTAAGATGCTGGTGCCAGTCTCTGCAATGTCCTGGGTCTTTCCTTACATCGTAGGACCGGCCATGACTGCTGGCCTTAGGAGCCTGCCACGTAGTGCTAGAAGGTTTTTGGAACCATCCTAGCGGAGAGCAGAACCTCTGTCTAGCCTGAACTAAACTCAACACTGATTTCAGCCCCTACATCCACAGCCACTGGACTCCCTGCAACTGGACAGCAGAAGAAGGTGGTTCCAGCAATTCTGAGTACTATAGTGGTGGCCACTCAGAAAATTGGAGCTCGCGCACAAATCCGCCTACCTGTTTTCACCCCCCATCTGCCATAGGGATTGTTCAGGAGCAAAGTCCACTCCCCAGCGCTCCCTTGCCTGGTGGTGATTGACTGGTTGAGATCCCCACACCCCTCTCTCCACAGTAGCACCTAATTGTTTTGGGATTGGGAGAATATCTCCAACACCTTTTTACTTACCTTTAAAACTCCAAAAGTGCTTTACTCTGGAGCTATACTCAACCTACTGCCGATGACTTCTCTAGGGGGACTTTCGGGACTTCCTGCTCCCTACTCAGGTACTGAGCAGGAACATTGACTCTGTTGAGGCACTGGGCCTACTTACCTGGTAGGGAAGGACCGCTGGAGCTATTGGGACCACATCATTATGCAGCAGAGTTTATGGCTTAGGTTTTAAATGCATTGCTTCTCCCCTTTACTGATTATAGTTTCTCTTATTTTATTAATGTGAACTGCTTCTAGAGTTTTTCATTGTAAAGTGTAGGTGATCTCACTTTGAAATCATCTGTGTACATATGTCTGTATAGGTGTGTTTTAGTGAGAGCTGTTTAAATTTTACTTCACCTGCTTAGAGTAAAAGACCTAATAAAGGATTATATATGTGTACTTGTGTGTTCCCTATTTGATTTGAGTGATGTATGTAGTATTATGAACTGTACTATTACACCACCCCATATCTCCTTAAGTTTGCCTCATTGCTCAGTCTATGTCGCCCTGATAGAGCACCGTGTTCACTAACTAGGGTTTCCTCTTTGAACCCTCCCACAGGGTTGGTTCTGAAAATCCATATTAATATTAGCCTTGACGAGGAGCTTTTGCCAGGTACCGCCATTCTCCAGTGCCAAAGTGATGTCACTTCCTGTGGTGTCATCTGGGTCGAATGGCATATGACATCACTTCCTGTGATGATATAGGTCTCAAAGGGTGCATTTTGTCACTTTTGTTACACATGCCATTTTAGTGATTTACCATTACTTCCTGGACCCCAAGAATATTTCTGTGAAGTTTGCACACATGGTTGTTCCATCCTCGATATTTCAGCCTAATTGCATTGACAGCTCTCTTGTGTTGGTTGCCCCAAATAAGTTCTTGCCTTTTCTTTATAAACATTCTTAATAGTGAGGCTGACTGTACTTAGTTAAGTGAACTGTGAGGAATCCTACGGATCCCTCACTAGACCCGTGCATAAAGTCTCCTCCCAGGTGGTATGGGAAAGGTAGATGCTTCCTGACCTTGGGGTAGTGTTCTGCGGCAGGATCGTCTGAGAGGAGAAAAGGCTCAGGGAAGTGAGAGAAATCCGTGGGGTGAGATGCAATATTTGCCTTCCCTTAGGGAAGACACATCACAAATTCCAAAGTATATAATGCTGTGTTGTCATAATCTATAGATATAAAATGCTTAGGTTTGCTTCTGTACTCAGCGGATGCAATTTATCAGTGTTATGTTGCCCTCTGCTGCCCAAATGGAAAACTGCACCTCTGCGTCCCATTCCACTTCAACAACAGCGATGATTTACACAAACAGAATGAGCATGGTTCTACGCGGTCACCTTCACCTTCCACCATAGCAAGCAATCAGAATAATTTCAAGTTACTTCTTTCAAACCCCACTTTACTTCACACAGGGCTCAGCAGTTCCAGTGTCAATGAACAGTTAATTACCGGATCAATGTTTCAGTCTCTAAAGAGTGAAACGCTGTATGATGAATGCCTCCTCATGAGCTAAAACTGAAAGTAGGTGCTGTAATTATGTGCTGTAATGATGTGCTGTAATTATGCTACTATGCCATCTTATGCCATCACTGGGACTCTGCAATGGAACAAGGTTGACAATTATGGGTCTTCAAAGACACATCATAGAGGCCTGTCTAAGGGATGGATTAGACTTAGATCCTGTTCTTATACAGCGCATACCTCTCATTTGATCTGTTACACATATTCCTTTCAAATTCAAAAGAAGACACCTTCCTATATGTTTAGGCTTTTGAATTACCATCACTAAGTCACAGCGGCAGACTTTTGACAGAATCTGCCTGTACATTCTGAAACCTGTATTCAGTAACAGACAACTATTTGTTGCTCTCTCAAGAGTTTGCTTATTCGGCTCATTAAGTGTTGTATCTGAGAATAACAAGATTTTTAATTGTGTTTACAATTAAATATTTGAGTGAATAAATAAAAAAATGCAATGATATTTAATTAATAACCTTTAAGATGCTAGAAGGGTGTATGTTACGCCGGGTACAGCTAGTGATTTGTATATTCCACAACAGTGTGTACTGGCTGCATGTCTATTTAATTTATATCTCTCGGACATCAGAGAGCAGCTAGGACCAGCCACCTTCATCTCGCCTAAAATCCACTAAAATCCAAAAAACCTTGCTTGCTGTCATATGCAGATGACTTTTTGATGTTTGAATGTACTGCTGTCGGTCTGCAGAGACTATTGAATGTGTTTACAATGTATATGAATAAACATGCATCAAGTATAAATCCAATCAAATCAAAAATTTGCAGTGCACTAAGTCTCGGAAAAAAGAACCTCATATCAATGGAAAATGGATGAGAAGGCAATTGGGAAGGTCGACTCACTCATTTACTTGGGCTTCTTCCTATCCTCCAAACCACTCAAAGTCAGCCTGTTTGAATGCTTGAAGAAGCGCGGCCAAAACCTAACCAGGGTCGACTAGAAATATGGCAGGTGCACTCTAAAGCCAGTTCTAAGCTTCTATAAAACTCCTTCATGGGGCTGATATTTTTACATTAGTACTTTTGGACCATTTACCCATTCTGGAGGCCTTGATTTGGCAGAGAGTGTTACGGCTCCCTAACTGTGTACCAATTGATGCAATTAGGTATGACCTTGGTATTGTGTCATTACAGGCCCGTGCAATTTGGAAAATTCTGACACTTCTACGAAAAATGTTGTTTCCTTCTGTGGCGTCCTTATTGGAAGATTTGAGTACTTATACTAGAGGCCAGGCAAGCACATGGCTTGGAGAAGTCTACTCTTTATGTATCCAACTTTTGACAGAACTGGGTAGCTCTATTTGGGACCTGAGGCATAATCCAATGCATATCAAAAAACTATTATTTGACCCAGATTGGATTGCAACTATTGGTAAATTCCTTTTGTATCCCTCACTTAATCATGTCCAAATTGATCATAAGAAGATCGGAACCCTGGCCATTTTTCTTTCCATATATCCAGCCAAATCTACTAGGCATGGTTAACGAAGATTTCGGCTGAATTTATGTAAAACAAATCTTAGCAAGATACAGGGTCATTAAAGAAGATGAGGTGTGGTGCCGCTTCTGTAAGATCGTCTCTGTTTCAAGCCTGAATGCGAGACACTAAAACATTTACTTATCTATTGGACGGCTCTTCAGGGGCACAGGTGGAATTTTATGAAAAGGGTGTTCCTTGATCAAGAGACCATGTGCAAAGCAGAAAGTATCTGGCCCATTCGTCTATCTGGACACACAACTTTAACAGTTTTAGTGGTAACTAACTTCATTACTTCCCTTGACCTGGAGACTGATTCACAAGTGTGATGTAGTAAAACACTATAAGGGTAAAACTTGGTATTAATGACCTTAGACTAAATTGAGAACGGTACACTTACGGTACACTTATCAATGTGTGACCAAGAAAGCTGAATGTAGAATATCCTTTTTAGCTTGTTGTTAATATCAGTAGCTAACTTTGTATAATGTGTACTCTATTTAAATGATTGTTTTTAAGATGTGATTGTTTTATGAAATTGGTGATTGACGTTTACAATTTTGTATCTATTCATCTTTTATGAATTGCATTATTTTGTAATGCCTATATGCTAAAGGTTGTTTTCAACCAAATAACATTTTTAAAAAAATATTCCACAAGTTGAACACCTTACTGTGGGTAAAAATGGTCCACAACCCTTTGGCATGAAGAGAACCCCCCCATTTCAAACCAGAGGAACTTGTACAACTAAAGTCTCCATTAACTCTCAAACGTATAGTGAATATGTGTGAATAATAACGGCCTGAATGTTAAAGATCTGTATTCCTCTTATCAATCAAGCCCCATGACTAAGCATTATGGCACTTCATTGGAAAATGCTGTAACAGAAAAACAAATGTTGTTACTAGGGTCTTCAAGTCCCACAATTCCATAAGTACTGGGACGAGAAGAGAGTTGAAGAGGAACAATGGAGGAGTAGTCATCTAATAATGTAAATGACCCACACCTGAGGGAGACTACGAGACTACGAGGCATAAAAGTGCCCCTCAGGTGCAGGCAAAGGAAAGAAGTAAGGCTGAAGCAGAGGCAGAAGGAGAAGGAGGAAAGCAGTGTGAGCAGAACGAGAAGTGCATACCGTGTATGCAGGTGAGGTTGGGACTGGAGAAGGAAGACGCAGAGACCGTTGGGAAGCCAAAGACTGTGGCTGGTCAGGAGAGGGTCTGTGTCTCCAATTGTCGCTGGTGCAGAGGTCGTACAGAGGGAATTCTGTCCCTTTGAAGGCTCATTCTGCAGATGCTGCGCAGCGGAAGGCGAGAACAGTGAGGGAAGTTTTCCCTCTCAAGAGGTTTCCGGTGGCTGGTTTGTGCCAAGAACTCTCAGGATCCAGGAAGGTTCCAGCAACAAGTGGCGAGGGTGAAGGCAGAGCCAGAGAGACTGTTTGCCGGGTCACTGGGAGCCACAGAAGTGAAAGACCTGCAACCACGGAGTGGATGTTTGTTACCTACCCGGTGAGTCTGCAGTATGAAAGTGACTCTGGATCGCTTCAAGATTGCTTGCGCGTGCGCGTATAGTAAGCAGGCAATTTCACTTGCGTGTGAGTGAAAGAAGTATTAACAATATTTTTGAATACCGAACTATCAAAAAGCAGTGAAAGTGGTATATTAAGAAATCAAGTGACCGCACAAGTGGGAATGTGGGTTCAGGAAAACAACCTGGGGAGGCACCATTGGTAAGGGAGTAGCTTCTTACCTGTAACTCCATTTCTCCAGCATTGGTATCTTTCATGGATTCACATGCTGTGAATATTTCCCGTCGTCAGGCTGGGAAACCTTGGTAACTTTAACCTACCATTTTCCTATGGAAAACTTCGACACCTTAGTGTCCTATTGATGTCCTTTTTGGGTGCTTTAGGCTACACCAATAGGATGTCCAGTATAAATAGCCCCGCCCCCACGGCATCCCTTCAGGTTTTAACCTCTAAAGTAGAGGAAACCCGAATCACGATTTGCCTGCAGGGGGAGGCGGGCGGGCGCATGTGAATCCATGAAAGATATCACCGCTGGAGAAATGGGGATGCAGGTAAGAAACTAATCCCTTCTCCAGCATTGGATCTTTCATGGATTCACATGCTGTGAATAGATTACATAGCAGTATGACCAGCCCTTGGAGGTGCATGAAAGGCAAACCAACCTGATGCCCCCAGGCCAAAACCACAAACACAACAGATAACATCCAACAACATGCATGATAACAGAACCAACAAGTGATGGAGTAAAACACAAAACTCCGGAAGCTGCAGGGCTTACCTTATTGAAACAGGTTTTGAAGGACCGCCCATCCCACCTGCACATCTTCCACATGTTGCTGACCCAGACAGTAGTGTCTGGTGAAGGTATGCAGCACCACCCAAGAAGCCGCCTGGAAAATGTCAATGAGCGGGATTCCATCCCAGAGCCCGACGACGACGACGTGGATCGTGTACAATGGGCCTTAGGATTGCCCCTCAAGGGATTGCCAGCCTTTTCCCGACATAATGAAATTGTGGACGAGACCCAACAGGAAAGTCCTTGCTTGGAAATAGATCGTCCCTTGCTGGCGGAACCAAACGCCACAAACAGCTGTTTCGACTGCCTGAAGTCCTGAGTATGGGCCAGATAAAACATCAGCGCCCTCTTGACGTCCAGAAAATGCAGGGCTCTTTCCGCCGGCGTGGTCGCCTTAGCGAAGAACGAGGGCAAAGCAATTGTAGCGTGTTTGTGAAACGCTGATGGCATTTTTGGTATGAAGTGCGGATTAGGTAACATGAGAACTTTGTCTCTCATGAATCGCAGGTACGGCGGGTCAATGACCAGCGTCTGAAGCTCCAAAATCCTTCTGGCAGATGTGATTGCCACTAGAAATGCAACTTTCCACGAGAGGAACTTCAAGGACGCCATTGACATGGGCTCAAACGGCAGTTTCATGAGAGCAGCGAGAACCACATTGAGACTCCATACCGGAGCAAACTTTTTCTCCGGGGGAAATGTCCTAAATAGTCCTTTCAGAAAATGCTTAACCAATGTGTCACTAAAAAGAGGAGTAGCATGGTGCTGTCTGGTGAATCTGGAAATGGGTGCTAAATGCACCTTGACTGATGCAGCAGGTGTGGAAGAACCTGGGCCGGTGAAACCTCCCACGGCCGCACTCCCGGCTGCTGTTCACACCAGGCACAGTATCTCGCCCATTTTCAAATGTAAGAGCCATTAGTGGAAGGCGCCCTTGCTGCCTCCAGGATCCGACAGCACTACTGTGAAATACTCAGATGACCGAACTCGCAGTGGTCAGGAGCCATGCAGCCAGGCTGAGAGATGCAGGATTGTGATGCCACACACTCCCTTCGTCCTGTGATAGCAGATCCTGTTCTGCCCCCAGACAAAGCAGCTCTTCCACCGCTAGATGAAGGAGATCTGAGAACCACGTCTGTCTGGGCCAGAATGGGGCGACTAAGATCACTCTGCATGGGTATTTTCACACCCACTGGATTGTCTGCCGAACCAGCAGAAACGGACGGAACGTATACCCGAAGAGGCCCGTCCATGGGAACGAGAACACGTCTCCTTTCGACCCTGGATGAGCCACTGTGCTGGCAAACAATGGGCACTGCTTGTTCTTTGGCGTGGCAAATAAGTCAAGTTTGGGAAACTCCCACTTCCTGAAGATCTTCGTCACCTGCTCCTTCTTGAGCGTCCAGTCGTGCAACTGGCCCCCATCTCTGCTGAGAGCGTCTGCCTGCACATTCTGGCCCTTGGCAGATGGTAAGCTGCAATGTGAATTCCCTGAGCAAATGTCCAATGTCACACCTCCTGAGCCTCTCTGGACATGAGCCGAGAATGCGTGCCTCCCTGCTTCCTTAAATAGTACATTGTGGTGGTATTGTCCGTCAACACTCGAACCACTGCACCTTGGATGCGAGATAGAAAGGATTTCAGGGCCCAGTGCACCGCTCTCAACTCCAGTATGTTGACATGCAACACTGCCTCCTCCCGAAACCACAAGTCCTGGACCTGCGACTGGTCGAGGTGCACCCCCTGTGAAGGTTCGTGTTGTCGAACCCCTTCTTCCTCCCCTTTCTCCAAACTCTCCTCACCTGAACTCTCAGAGTAGTCTGTGTCTTGTAGGTTCCACTGGCTTAGGTAGTCTCTTTCCTTTTTTAGGTGCACTTGCCTGTCACGGAGAGAAGCCACAGTGACCACTGATAGACAGCCGTCCGGGACTTCCCTTCCGGGAGCAAGCCCGAAGAAGGGAAAACCCCAAACAGGGGGGAAAAACCCTTCGTGATGTGAAGCCTCCGAAATGTCCGATAGTCCCAAAGCGGAGTAGGCTGAAGCGTAGAATGCACCGGAGCAAACTTGCAGGCTGGAGGATGTGAGGAAGTCCGCAGGCAGAACAAACCGCTAGCCCTAGGAAGTAGGGAAGCAGGCAGCTAAGCAGTGAATGTTGCAGTAGCTCAGATGGGGACCGAGAAGCGCTGGCCAGAGAGAAAAGGCAGCAGGAGCAGGAGAACGTAAGAGGAGAAAGGGAGAAAACAGGATAGTAGAACCACCTGCAGAGTGGAGTGTGGCAGAGGGAGAGAAATCAACCCGCCGCCAAAGCAGTGACAGCGGAGGGAGAGAAAACAACCCGCCGCCAGAGCAGCGACAGCGGAGGGAGAGAAAACAACACACTGCCGGAGCAGCAACAGCGGAGGGAGAGAAATAGGGAGAACAGTTTCACGAGGAGCGTGAAACCAGTAAACTCGGAGACCGGCCGCTGGATCCGGGAGAAAAGTGCAGACCAGCGGTCGCAAAGAACAGAGCGAGGGAACCCGAAAGTGTCGGAGCGTATCCAGCGAGGTTGCAACGCAGTGACTGCCGGGGCGGGGGAGGATGATAACTCCCGGCAGTCCTGCGCCTGGCCAATGGGCTGCAACCAGAGACAAAGAAGGGACTAAATCCCTTTCCTACCGTGTTGCAATCTCCAACGCGGAAGAAGCCGCCACTCGCGGCGGCGGTGGCGGATGACACCCCCCAACCCACCTGGGAGGCGTCCGCCACTATCGTGAATTGAAAATCCAGCTCCAGCAGGGGCATGCCCCTTACAAGATTGTCTGTGCATGCCCACCATCTCAGGGCTTCCACCAGTCCCTGGGAGATGACCACCTTGTCCGACCATAACCCTCGACTCTGCGACCACCTGTCTGCGAGAAATTCCTGCACCGGTCACATGAACAAGTGACAGTTGGGGATAAGCGGCATGCAGGACACCATGGCACCCAGCAGCAACATGTAACTGCGGACCGAGACCACAGTTCCTTGCCCCGATTCTGCCGCTCTGGATTGCAACTTCACCACTCTCTCGTCCAAAGGCTTCACCAGATTGTCCTGTGTGAAAAAAGAGAAAAACCAACTCCCTGGATGGCGTCAGAAAGGATTTTGCGAAGTTTACTGCAAACCCCAGCCGTTGTAACAGGTTCATGGACACCTGGAGACACTCCAATGCCCTTTCCGGCGCCAGCCTCTGTACCAACCAATCGTCCAGATACGGGTACACATGATGCCCCCCCACCCCCCTGCGGAGGTAGGCAGTGACTGTAGCTAGGCATTTTGTGAAGGTTCTGGGCGCAGATGGGAGCACAGAACTTGTAATGATCGTCCCCCACCAGAAAGCGCAGGAACTTTCGATGGTTTGGCCTCATTGGGATGTGGAAATAAGCATCCTCCAAATCGAACAACACCAGGAACTCTCCCGGCTGCACCGCCCAGATCACATCCTGCAGCGTAAGCATCTTGAACCTCAGGCATTGCAGATTCCTGTTCAACGGCCAAAGATCTAGTATAGGCCTCCATTTTCCATTGGGCTTTTTGATGACAAAGTACCGGGAGTACACCCCCTGGCCCCGTTCCCAACCCAGGACTGGGTCTATCGCCCCTTTCGCCAACATGAGTTTGACCTCCTGCTGCAGGACAGGCAGGTGCGGCTGCACCATGTGCACTGGTGTAATTGGGAGTTGAGGATACTGAAACTCCAACGAGTGGCCGAGACGTACCGTATCCAATACCCAGAGGTCCACAGTAATAAGAATCCACTCGTTGACGTGTCGCGACACTCTGCCCCCAAGTTGACTGCCCGCATGGCAGTCATTGGTGAGACTTAGACTGCCGTGCCTTAGCAGCTGAAGAAGCAGGACTCTTCTTATGCTGCGCCTGATAGTCTTTGCTTTTCTGCGCCGCTTGGAATGAGCACCTGAAGCCTGGGGAAGAGTAACCGGAGCAACTGTAACCTCAGTCAGGAGAAGCGGCAAATCTGGCATTACCAGAGGCCCCTTGAAATACCTGAAAGGGATGAAAAGAACAACATGTTTGCAGAGCCCCCAGGGACTTCACCGCCTCAGTGTCTTCCTTCATTCCCTGAGCGCCTCATCGATTTTTATTCACAGGGCATATCCATTACTTTATGCTGGACCTCTGGATGAAAGTCAGTGCAGCGCAACCACGCTTGCCTCCAGAGAACAACACCATTATTGATTTACTTGAAGCCTGACTCCGCCAAGTCCACTGCAATGTTGATGCTGTGGTTGAAGGCCTCCTCCCCCTCTCGAACCAGCAGCATAGCCTCTTTGTGTTGTTGTTCCGGGAGATGTTCCAAGAGCGGGGCCAAATGGTGCCACATCTCCCTGTCATACCTGGCCATAATGGCCAAGGAATTTGCTCCCTTCACTGTCGTAACGCCCACGTGAGGACTTTCTTCCCGAAAGCATCTTGTGTCCTGGCCTCCCTGTCCGAGGGCGTAACACTTGTGTTGGCTCCTCGCCTTCAGACTAGCCGCCACCGAAACCACTGACTCCGGCATGGGCTGAGACATGAGGCACTTGCTGGTCAATTCAGGTGCCTTAAACTTCCTCTCCAGACGCCTCTTCACGGCTGGTTCCGAAAAAGGATGGTGCATCGTGCACAGGTCCTCCTGCCACACATGGTCCAAAATGGGGTCCGAGAAGACTGCCTTCTGCCGCTTCCCCATGTGATCAAAGAGAAAACAGTCTTTTCGCTCCTCCTCATGCCTTTGCCATCATAGCGTGAAATGCCCCAATATCATCCGGCGGAGGCGGCTGAGCTGGACTACTAGGTGGTTGCACTTCCGGGTCTGTATTCCATGTATCGTCTTTCCTGGGCAACGAGGACACAGTCGACATTGTGTCACGAGGCCTGCTCTCCGGATCCGAATCGACCAGCTCCCCTTCCTCTGGATGAGTTTGTGGAAGGCCCAACCCCACCGGCGAAGGTAATGGCAGCTGCACCTGAGGCAAATCCCAGGGGAGACTTGGGCGAGGGGCCTCAACAGGCACACTACGCAAAACTAGAGCCACCAGGCACGGAGCCGCTGGACGTCGTGCATCCAATTGGCCCAACAGCGACTGGAGCGTACTTAACACCTGCATTGACAGCAAAAAGAGAGGGTTCACCAACGGGTACAGGGGCGTCCCAGCCCCACTCAACATAGACGGATCTGCCTCCCGCAGACCCAGCGCCGATGGATGGAAACCCGGTTTATGCTCCTCCTCCAGACCCGAGCACACTGAATTAGAAGCCGGATCCTGTTGAAGAATGTCCACCCGGAGCAACGGCCCAAAAGCAGGCCCCAGACTGCCATGGATCACCTGTCGGCAACAAACCACCATCCGCCTCCAGCTGCGTTGTCGACAGAATTTGCAGGCCACTGACAGTCACGGCCATAGACGGAGCCGATGACACCCCCGTCGACGAAGGGAGTGAGGATTGCACCACAATCGTCGATGAAGGAACCTCCGTCGACGACCTCATCGTCGGCACTAAGGCCTCCATAGGCCTGGCCTTCTCCAGCGACGCAGGCCACGTGGTTGGAGTGCCGGAACGTGTTTGGACGAGTCTCGCTGGAAGAGCACCTATGATGGTCCTTAGACGATGACTGCTTCGAAGAGGACTCTCTCACCCTCGCCTTCTCCTGCTCCACCGACGCAGAGTTCTGCGCTGACTTCTCCGGCCTATCACTCGACCCCTTGAACTTGTCCGGTCTCGCCTATTTGGACAGCGAAGAGCTACTCACACCTTTGGACCGATGAAGACTTGCTTCCCCGGGACGAAACCTCAGAACCCGGGTAAGTGCCCTCGTTGAGCCAACAAATCAGCCAGCGGAGGCAGTCTTTTAGAGTTTACTGAGAAAAACCCACGACAGATCTCACAGGCGTCCGCCGAATGATTGGGGTAAAGACAATGCAGGCAATATGCATGGCAGTCTCCCTCAAAGACCTTCTTTAGGCCACAGGTTGAACAAGGCCTAAACAACGATTTCTTCTGGCCCACAGATGACTATGGCCGAAGTACGAAAAGCATGTGTAGAACACGAAGAGTAGACACGAGGTGATCCCAACTGTTTGGAAACGGTTGAAATCTGAAGGGAAGCCGCGGGGGTGTGGCTATTTATACCAGACGTCCTATTGGTATAGCCTAAAGCACCCAAAAAGGACGTCAATAGGACACTACGGTGTCAAAGTTTTCCATAGGAAAATTCTAGGTTAAAGTTACCGAGGTTTACCAGCCTGATGACGGGAAATATTCACAACAAAACCTAAGGAAAGGACTGAGTTGTCCTGAAACTAACTAATGTAAATGGCGACAGAATTTTAACTAAAAGACGAAGGTTAACACCAGAGTGATGGCTAGAGAGGAAGATACAACCTCCCACATGGGTCTGTTTACAACTACCCCCACACACTCTTTTCTTTAAAGCACTTAATAAATAAATAAAATATAAAATAATAGAAAGTATCCAAGGAAGAGGGGTTACGCCCTCACAGGGGTCGGAACCCCGCCCTTATAGAAGCTGTTATCTACTGAGCTATCCGGGCTACTGACCATTCTGAAAACGCAAAATGTGTTCCAGGCATCACCTAAACCTATTGTTTAGCAAAGAGTACACTGAGCAAGTGCACCTCAACTGCTCATCCTAGTAGGGTGTGGAACCAGCAGCATACGAGGGATTCACCTCTCAGAGGAACACAGGCCAAGCCTGTCACCGAGCAGGTGACAGCATACCTACAGGGAAGATAATGACAACTGCCACATGCAGCACCTAATACACAACAAAACTGCCGACTTTTAAGGAAAGAATACACTGAGCAAGTGTATCTCCAACTGTTCGCCCGAGCAGGGCGTGATAACCAGCAGTACACGAGGGGGTAACCTTGCATTAGAACTCAAGCAGAACCTGAAACCGAGCAGGTTATGGCACACGTACAGTGAAGGTAATCATCAATGCCATATGCTGCACACAAGCCAAGTTGCAGATTTTAAAAGAGGAATACACTGAGCAAGTGCACTTCAAACTGCCCACCCGAGTAGGATGGCAACCAGCAGCACACAAGGGGAACCTCGCACTAGACCACAGGCAATGTCTGTCACCGAGCAGGTTTGGCACACTTACAGTGAAGGTAATCATCAATACCATATGCAGCAACCAAACAAAGCTGCCAACTTTAAGCGAGGAATACACAGAGCAAGTGCACCTCAACTGCTCACTCTAGCAGGGTACGGCAACCAGCAGAGGGGGCAACCTCGCACTAGAACACAGGCAAAACCTGCCATCGACCAAACCATTTACAGCATTTCAACAAAATTGCAGACTGGCAGCGCATCAGGCTTTTGCGCTGGATGTTCAGATATTGACCTAGCAAACACACAGTCTATCAGTATACATTCTTTCTTTCTAGCACTAAAGGTAAGGAAATGTTATTGTGTCACCAGGGATACAAAATTACAAACATTAGACAAAAAACTATATTTTTTAATATTAAAATGTTCGCGCCTGAGGAGTATCTGTGATTCAAACCCCTGTTGTTCTGCATGGGCTTGCTTCCAAGACCAACAGGTTGCCCTTGTGCTATAATCCTTCTGAAGAAATTATGAACCAACAAAATCCCCAGAAGGAAATCCATGCTCAACTGAGCCAAAAGGTGACAATCAAAATACATCCATTGTAAAATATAATTATTTATTTAAAATATAATTATTTAAAATATATATTCTAAAACATATAAAAATCTATAAAAATAAATAAATAAAAATAAATAAATAAACATGCACTTTATTTGGTGGGCCGCGGACCCGGGTCTTCCTGCATGGAAGACCTGCAGCTCAATCCTTGAGCTAACCTGCCTCTGAACTGAAGCAGAGGCTTTTGCTACAAACATAAGCCAAACCCAAAGCCTGAAGCACCTGGAATCCCCAGGTGACCGTAAATCCCCCAAGGGGCACGAAGTCCAACAAGAGCCCTGTGCACGCCAGGTCTCAAGCAACAGCACGTTTCAGCCGGCGCGCAACGGGAGTCTAAAGGGCGTCACGCCCAATAAACCACTACGCCTGGAATTCACAGGTGAAACGAAAGAGGGGACAGTGTAAACAACACTGCTCGTGCGCGCCGGGAGAGAAGCCGGGCTTCTGCTCGAATGGCGCGTGCGAGTTCAAATGGTCACGAATACATTTTACAAGCACATAAAACACTTAAGTTTACAAGCACGACTGAAACGTAAAATATAAACGTAACAAATATTTTCTGAAAGACCCATAAATAAAACCAACGGCCGCATGCGGCTACACAGATACAATGTATCAAGCATACAAATTCCTTTAGAATAAAGGTAATTAACACATATTTACAATATATATACCATATTTAGACTAATAAAGCCTAATTAAGCCTACTACTGACAAACATAAAAGACACAACTGAAAGGGGTGACTTAGCTGTGGTGTCAGCAGCAAAGAAAGAGGAATTGGGATTAGAGTAATGGACTTATATAAGGAAGGGTCCCTGCTCATTGGTCTCTTGCAGGGCATGACCTATCCTCCATGATGGATTGGGGAGCTCCCTTACATTGACATTGAACACTATTTAGTTCTGTTTTTTACAACTTCTTTGTTTGTAAAAGTTTTTTCTTTACTGCTGTGGTTTCAGAGTAAAGATTGTAATGCATAATATGAGCCTCCTGTCTTGTCATAGAATCAGAAACTAGATTGAAGCTATTTCTTCTGAAGCAAAGAGAAGATGCATATTAAATATATGCATTTAAAGATGTGGCTTATAAAAGTGAAGTAACCACACAATGATGTCCTACTGAGAAATGTTATGTTCGTGCAGAGAGGGATAAAACTGCTATGAGTGAAAAGGCTGATGTATGGCTGAAGTATAGTAACCACCAGGGTGGCATATGAGGACAGTTAGAACGAATATGGTGTAGTTTAAGAAATGATTGCTAACTTGTTCCCACAGCACATTATGAAGCTTGAAAAGTTTAGAAATAATATTCAAAATCAATTTCCTTGAGCAACAAATGAGGTGGCAGAGGAGGACATTAATATTAGATATACAGTTACAAATTCGGTAATGTCAATGTGCACAAAGCAATGGTGTGCAATTAAATGTTAAAGTGAGGTGATTGTCAATGAGGTTAGTTAATTGGATCATTATACTGTTGATTAGAACTGTTATTATTTAATTCAATTGGCAAGGTAACAGTAAAAGTGTGATTTGGAATAAAGCAGAGATTGCAATATTATTCACAATAATAACATGCATTTCGTAAATGGCAAATAAGCTTACATTCTAGTTGCCTCCGTTTCATACATAGGTTACCACCATGTTTGCTAGTTGTGGCTTTTGCCAAACCCAAAAAACGTATGTCTGCTTTATTGGCTAATTGATGTTGTGTTTGCCAATGCGACGCCAGAGGTAAATTAGCATCTGTTAGGTTACCACCACATTTGCTAGTTGTGGCTTTTTCCAAACCCATAAAAGTATGTCTGATTTATTGGCTAGTTGATGTTGTGTTTGCCAATGTGACCCCAGAGATAAATTAGCATCTGTTTCATTGAGACTTGAAAGATGTTCTGTATTGCGGACTCTCAACATTTGGCAAATATTTGCTATAGACTCGGCGCACTTAAAAGATTGAACATGGGTGTTGTGTCGTTCTTCCTGGTCGATGCGTCGGCAGGAAGGAAGGGAAGGCAGGGCCTGGTGTGGGAAGGCCCTGCTGCGCTGCGCGAGCGGAATGAAAGACGACACCAGTGTGTGGCTCTGTGCCCGGAACTGCCCTCGTGGAGCGGGGCCAGGGCTTTTATTAGGAGCGCCTTACATCACCGCATAGCGAGACGTAAGGTGTACATAACATTCCTCCTTTTTTCCAAACAAAACATTAATCAACATAGTATGTGCCAGAACTGTGATCACAAATGGTGTGTACTCATAACGCTATGTGTTGTGGTTCTACCACTCATACCCTTTTAGTCTTTCTGGAGGTTTCGGTGCAGTTCTAACTGCATAGCGCCCACCTCTGGGGACTGTCCCCTGACTCTCATTTAGTTGCGGTTCACCTTCGTTATTGGAGTAGGTCTCCTCTGGTTCGCTCGGCAGCTCGTCCATTTCACAGTTCACCGCCGCTTCCCCCTGAAGATGATGGTATTCGTCCTCGATTTGCAAGTCTGTCTCTTCCGAGGGTTGCTGGTCTCCATTGGTCCACAGTTGTCGTGGTACTTTCTTGAACCATGAGGTGTTCCTGGTGATCTGCTTCTGGCCCCTTGTGGCCGTTATCATGTTGCCACGCCTTTGGATTATGGTCCAGGGGACAGAGTCATACTGGGTGTCCAGCTTCAATTTGGATGGGTTTCGCACCATAATTACATGATCGCCGATCCAGTGATTGGACTTCCTGGCGTGTCTCTTGATGCTCATGCGTTCGTCCGCCACGGTTCTTCTTTGGTGGGTGCGCTCATTGTCGTAGGTGTCTGCACCCCTGCTTGGGTGGTGTGGGATGGATGAATTTATTAGTGTTCCATACATGACGTCTGCTGGGGGTAACCCTGTGGTGCTGTGGGGTGTCACCCGGTAGTTTCTTAAGAACCTCTATAAGTCCACCCTCCAGGGGCTCGAGTTTGCTCAGGATAGGCATAGCACTTTATTGATGGTGCGCATGAATCTCTCCACATCACTGTTGGCTTGTGGCCATCTCGGCATGATATGGTGGTATTGAATGTTGAGGTCGTCTAGGTATTTTTTGAGTTCTTCCCCTTGGAAGGGGGGCCCATTGTCGCTCGGGATGCGTCGCGGGAGGCCATGGGTGGCGAACATTTTTTCAAGAGCCGGTATCACCATCTCTGCTGCTGTGGACGATACAATCTCAACTTCTGGGTACCTTGAGTGGTCATCCACCGCTACTAGCAGGTACATGCCCTCCTGGATTTTGCAAAAATTGATGCTAATGGCGTCCCATCTCGAGGACCCTCGCTCTGACGCCTGTATTGGTTCAGGATCTGGTGGTGCGCTCGTGATCTGACATGGGAGGCATGTTGTGATCAGTTGTTCCACTTTCTCATCAATGTGCAGGAACCATACGCGGTATCTGATTCTGGCTTTGGTCCTTACTAAGCCCTGGTGGCCCTCGTGCGCCAGCGCTATGATTCTGTTCTGTAGACTTGCGGGGATGACTATTTGAGTCCCTCTTAGTATCAGTCCTTCCTCGGTGACAGACAGATCTTGCCTTACTGTGAACATTCCTGCGAGGAACTCTCTGGCCTCGGCTGTGCGATTATGTACGTTCCGAAGGAAGGATCTCCATTCGCCCGAGATGACGGCGTCTTTGACCAGGTCACAACATGGGTCAGCTTGGGTCACCTCCACGATGTCTTCGATGCCGATCGCTTTGGGCTTCATTGCGTGAACAACTTGGAAGATGTGTTCCTTGGTTTCTTCAACCACGTGTACCTCCCCTGGCGTGGCTGCTCTCGGGTGCCTGGACAGGAAATCTGCTGGGTTTCCGCTGCCAGGTTGGTATGCTAACTCGAATTCGTACTGTTGTAGATGTAGCAGCCACTTCCCTATTCTGGCAGGAGGGTGTGAAGAGGAGCCTGTGAATATAGGGATGCAGGGTTTGTGGTCCGTGTAAGCCTTGAATTTGCAACCATACAGGTGAAAATGGCGACATACCCACAGTACTGCGATAGCTTCCTTTTCTATGTGTGAGTACCGTTGCTCCGTCGGGGTCAAGGCGCCGGACGAATATGCAATTGGCATTGATTCTCCGGTGTGAGCCACTTGAACTAGGATCACCCCAAGGCCAACAGGGCTGGCGTCGACGTATAGCTCGGTCGACAGTGTGGGATCGTAGTATGCCATAGTGGTGGGGTCGGCCGAAAGAGATGCTTTGATTTGTTCGAATGCTTCCTGGCAGGTGGGGCTCCAGGCCCATTTTGTGCTGGCCTTGGTGAGTTCTCTCAGTGGCTCGAACATGGTCGCCAGGTTGGGGATGAATCTCCCACAGTATGTTGCCATCACTAAGAAGCTTTGTACTTCGGTGGGTGTGGTCGGGGGAGATGTAGCCGGGATGTCTGCCACTTTTTGAGGGTCAGCTGATACTCCTGCACTGTTAAACACATACCCGAAAAATGAGATCTCCTCTTTCAGGAATTCACATTTGTCTTTGTGAATCGTTAGGCCTGCACTCTCTAGCCTGCTGAGTAGCATGTCCAGGCGACGTATGTGCTCTTCCCTCTCACTGGCATGGATGAGAATGTCATCGCTGACGTTGAGTACCCCCGGGATGCCATGTATCACCTGCTGGATAGCCTGCTGGAAGACTTCGGCCGCTGAGGAGATGCCAAAGCCTGAGCCTCCTCCTGCATCTTGAGCAGGACTTTCTTAAATTCCGGAAACTCCTCAAGACTTTCCTCTTCACCTCTTCCTTCCCTTCTCTCCTCTGCTAATCCCACAGTTGCTGTGATTGGTGTCCAGACCCTTATGTATCCTCGGGCCCCTGCCCTCCCTCAACCAATCAGCTCAGCTCCTGTCTCCTGTTGTTGCTGTCACTGTTGCAGTCGCTGAGTCCCCACGCTGGGCCTCTCAAATCTGGGTGTTGTTGCATTCACCACTGCACTCCCATTTTAAGTCTCTCAAATATAGGTGTTGTTGCAGTCACTGTTGCAGTCGCTGTGTCCCCACGTCGAGCCTCTCAAATCTAGGTGTTACATTCACTACTGTGCCCCCCACATTGGGCCTCTCAAATCTAGATGTTGTTGCTGCATTCACCACTGTGCTCCCATTTTAAGTCTCTGAAATCTAGGTGTTGTTGCATTCATCAATGTATCCCCAGACCAAGTGTCTAAAATCCAGGTGTTGTTGCAGTCACTACTGTGCTCTTACGTCGGGCCTCTCAAATCTAGGTGTTATCACCTTCACTACTGTGCCCCCAATTTAAGTGTGTCAAATGTAGGTGTTGTTTCAGTTACTACTGTGCCCCCATTTTAAGTGTCTCAAATCTAGCTATTGTTGCATTCACACATCTGCCTCCACTATAAATGTCTCATATCTAGGTGTGTAGCACTCACTACTATCCCCCAAACTAAATGTCTCAAATCCAGGTGTTGCTAGATTCTCCACAGTATGCCTCTCACATCTGGGTGTTCCTACATTCACTACTGCCCCCCATTTAACTATCTCAAACCTAGGTGGTGTTGCACTCAGTACGGTCCCATCACTTTAGGCACTTCCCTCTATTCATGTTTTGCAAATCTAGATACCACTGTCCCAAATCTAGTTATCTAGCAATGACTGCATTGCCCCCATTTAAATAACTCAAACCCCCATTTTAATAACTCACTTTAGGCACTTCCTCCCTCTATTCAGGTGTTGCAGATCTAGGTACCAGTGCAGATACCACTGTCCCAAATCCAGTTATCTAGCAATTACTGCAATTACCTGACTTGACCGATTTGCCCCACCACAATACCCCTGACCACAGCACTCCCTACCTGCAGCGACCCACCTAGGCCCAATCAACCCCCACCTAACGCAATGCTCCACCACACGACAAAGACCACCAATTCCAACCCAACAAAAACAGAGCAAGAACCAAGACCACCTCTCCGCGCACTCAGCGCTCACCCAACAACTACACAGCCACTCAAAACAGCAATCCTGCAGACAGCCTTTCCACTAACACTTCCCAAACAACAAACGAAAGAGGCACATTGGCAAGCAAATGAGCTTCGTCCCACCACTGCCTTTCTAGCACCATCATTCTCAAACTCTCCAACCACATACCGCCACCGACCCCTAACCCCAAGCCCAGAAACATCCCCCTCTCTGACGCCCTACTTCCATCACGCTCTCAGCACTCTGCATCCGTCCCTCAAACCAGAGGAGCCATCAGGCCCATTACAAACCTTCCCCTCCCTACCAATCCCCCGCTCACTTCTCCTCATGCTCCACCCTTGCGCAACACCTCCACCTGGTCATACGCCGAAAATGATATCGCCATCACTCTTGCACCTTCATCCTCAAACTCCAACCACAGACCGCCACTGCTCCCTATCCCCAGCCCCAGATACAGTCCACTCTCAGACACCATACTTCCTTGTCGCTCTCACCATTCTGCATCCATCCCTCAAAACATAGGAGCCATCTGGCCCATCTCAAACCATCCCCGCCCCAGCAATCCCCCGCTCACTTCCCCTCATGTTCCCCCCTCGCACAATACCTCCACCTGGTCATACGGCGAGAATGACTGTCACCCCTACTCCACCCCATCGCACTTCCTCGAACTCCTAAGCCAGAGGAGTACTATGGTGCTCCAAACACTATGTCCAAACCTCCCCCCACAAACTTCACACCCAACTCCCCACCCCCCCAGACCTGCTGCCTTAATCACTGCCCACAACACCAAGAAACCCACACCGCCCTACATCCAACTCCCAAGCCACAGGAGCACATTGGCACTCCTAACACAACCCCCTTACACCTACTGTTCCATCTGCCCCTCGCAAAACCTCACCCCGTAAATCACCACCCCTCCCCACACCCATCCACACCTCTGCTGAAACCCTGCAGACCCTCCCCTCACCTCAAACCTCATCAATCGCTCTTTCGGGTAGAGGTGCAAGGAACTCCTGGTGGCAACAGTAAAGACAGAAACAAGTGATCACAGTTCAAGGGTGTTCATTAAACTGTACGCAGGATGGAAAAACACCCCATCTAAACGTAAATCTAAGATGCGAGCAAGCTTCGACCATCAAATGAAAATAAGGCAGTACTTATGGCATCTTGTCAAAATAAAGGGCCTAGAAAAAAAAAACACTATTTCCAAATCCTTACACCTAAATATAGACAGAGTGTGGGATAGGGTTTTCAAGAAAGAAAGTGTTCATAAATAAGAAGTCGAGATGCAAGTTTGTCAGAGTCTACCTTGCCTATGTTTTTAGCACGGGACAAGGTGGGACTTCGGAGCACAGCACCCTTCTCGGGCTTTCTCCAGCATGAGATGACAGTTCCAGTTTCAGCTTCTCAAAAGCTTCGACGGCCAAGTCTCTTTTCACCCAAAGTCTCTCGCCTTCGAGGGTCAGTGAAATAATAAACAAATGAAGGTTCTTTTCAACTGGTATTTTAGACCCCTATTCTGCACCCTTGGGGCTCCCCCTTCTGGGTGCAGACCCCTCTTGATTCTCAGCCTCCCTCCATCGGGTTCATTATGGCTTTTCTCATATAGAGAAATCATAATGGGCCTCATTACACGTTGTGCGGTAACCATGGCGCTATTAGCGCCATGGTTGCAGCCGGTATTTTAACGTGTCCGCCTTGGTGGATGGCGGAATTACCGGCCTACTCCAAGGTGAGCAGGGCCGGTAATTCCCCATTCACCAAGGCCCTTCCCCATTCCCATTTTTGCCCCCATAGGCATAATGGGAATGGGGAAGGTGGTAATTACCGTACCGCAAATTGCGGTACCGTAATTAGCACCGAGGTCCCTTTGCAGCACCCTACTTTAACGGCTGGTAAAACCAGCCGTTAAGGTCGGGTCCCGTAAAGGGAACTCGTAGTAAGGCGGTAAGGGTTTACCGGTACCGGTGCCCTTACCGGTACCGGTAAACCCTTACCGCCTACTGTGTAATGAGGCCCAATGTCTTTTTAAACAGTTCTCTGTGGACATCCCTCTGTCGGGTTCACTTTTGTCAACACACTGTTTCTTGGGACTTTAGACTCAGCCCCTCTTTATTGGCATCCCTCTGCCGGGTTCACTCCAGCCACTTCACAATTCCTATTGCTTTCAACGATTTTGGGATTCACTTCCCTTGCTTTCTCTTAACAGTTTGTTGGTCAAAGCCTTTCGACTGTACACAGATTTTGCTTCACCTCCTGTATGACCACTTTGACATGTCTTGGCGGCTCTCTTATGGCCTTCTGGTATGTGTAGTGTACCCACAGACCCTTTAAAATGAGGTAACAGTATCTGTGATGGATGGGGATGCAGATCTTACTCATATATTAATAATCAGACCAACTCAGGAAGTTGGCAAAAACACAACTGTTTTAATTGCAAATGTCTAAAACAGGGAGTATAACGGGATTCAATGGACGCAACACAGTCAAACGTCTGTCAACGATTTACATGACAAAACACAGCAATATAGTAAAAGCTCATGAGTGATGTCAGACTACATGGCAAAATAAGAAAACCTACTAGGGGATGTGACAGGTTTAAGGGGAACATCTTCATATACTTTCTATGGGGTACTGGACTGTGAGTGGGTCTCTAAGGTCAGGTGGACGTCTATGCCCACCCCTAGTGCAAGTCATCTTCCATGTCATACTAATACACAACGTTCTATTGGCTTCTCAAACTATAGGGCTCTTTGCTACATGGCCCTCTATAATTGGTTGGCATGCTTGTAGCCTTCTAGAATATTCCACTCGCTAGCAGCACGCAAGCTGGTACCCCAGGTGCTGGAGGGTTGGACTTGACCAAGCCTCCCCACCCAATTAGCCCAACATTCATCATCACTCCTGCGTTCTGCCATTCAATTAGTGCTTTGAACTCGGCCTTGCAAAGGATCACTGTGCCTGAGAATAAAAGAGAGTGTGAGCATGTCCTTATCTTCTGGTCTCGGTGTAGCTTGCCCAAAGTCTATTTTCATCTGACCATGTGACAGGAGACCACATTTTGAGCTCCTTCGTGGAATTTAATACTATTAAATGAATAAAACATGGCACTGCTAGTGTTTTTCCATTACACCTCAAACAGGAGCTTGACTCGCTTCTCAAGATCATTCTATCTTCTCAAGTAGATAACCAGGTTCTTGGAAGTCCCAGCTTTTGACACCGGGCCAGACAAGGTGTCATGCCCCGCGTTCCCGCACACGGACGACTGGGGTCATCCGTTTCCATGTGGAAGTTGCCTTGGCGACTATTTCCAAGCCGCGGGACACGCCGCACTACATTTCCCAGCATTCCCCCTTTTTGCGGTCACATGACATGCCGACAACGCGTCTCACGTCCTGGGAAAGAAACTCGTATTTAACTCAGATTGTCCATGCAACGGGTGCTCCTAAAACTAAGCAGTTAGTTGAAGTGCCCGATTCTCGTTATCCTGTTTTCTAAATCTCCTGGACCCGGCTCTTGCTTTAAGGACTATTCCATACGTTTCCTCCCTTACCATTTCTGGCGCTAAAACCCTCGACTGTTTTCCCTTTGGTAACCGAACCCCTGGCTTTTTATACGGATTGCTCTCTCCTGCTCCTGTTTGTTGTGACGCTTTCGGATTTGCTTCCTCATCACTGAACTTCCAATTAAGCTTTGTTTATCTCTGGCTGCTATCTCCACGGACATCCTAATTCCCCTCCGATATTCAACGCTTTTTTGTCACAAGACACATCACTCTACGCATCAACGTGACTATATAGACGCTTTCCTGATTTTACTGGTCACTACCTGGATTGCTTACCATCACTTCAGGGACGCTTTGCTGAATTGAACAAAGGATTTCGTTTTGGACATTAGCGGCGTGCCGTTTGGGTTAGGTGAATCTCTGCACTAACTTCGACCAACTGGGACCTTCTTCCTGCATCACCCGGTTTCCGTGGTGTGTTTGAACTCACATAAGGTTGTGGGATATCTTTCTGGCTAAGCAGGTAAGAGAGGGATATTGTGGGTGGCTGGTCGCTGCATTTTGGGTAACCTTAGTTATCCTATTGAATCATTGTTTTGTTTGCTCCCTTAGCTCTGTTGTCGCTGCTCCTGCCTTTTCACTCAAGCCCCTGGCCTGTTAGTTATTATTAAATTCCTACAGGCTATGCTCTTGGGGGGGAAGTCTTGTTTAGCATCACGCGCAAGGTGTCCCGGAAGAATCTGGTTCACTGCACGTTCAAGCTACCCCAGAGCGGAAGGGCTTCCCGAGAGTGGATGCTGACTGTATCCTTTACACGACTGTATCCTTTTATAAAGTTTGTCTAAACTGTGACAGATTTAGGAGCCTATTCTATTATTGCCTGTCGGTCATGGACACCGGAGCTGATCAAATGGCTACTTTGATGCAAGCCTTTGCGGCTTTGCGTACCGACATGGCATCAGCACATGCGACCCTCCATCAGCGCATGGATGTACTACAGAGTTTCGTGCAGCCACTACCACCCGATGAGGAGTTTGATGATGCTGTTGCAGCGGCAGCTCCTCCTACACCCCAAGTTCAACCTCCTGCTTCAGCCCCCATTGTACTTCCTGGACCTTTTCCCTTGGCCCCTCCGGAACGCTTTTTTGGAGATCCAAAAACATATCGGACCTTCATAAATCAGTGCCGTCTGCATTTTCTGTGTCGACCACTGGCTTTTCCTGATGCTGTTACTAAAGCAGCGTTCCTTCTTTCCCATTTGGGAGGAACAGCAGCGGCTTGGGCTAACCCGTTACTCCAAGCCAACGACCCAGCCTTGTATGATTTTGATACCCTTATTCAATCCATGAATAGAGTATTCGACATGCGTTACAAGGCACAAACTTCCGACCTCGAGTTCCTTGCTATCAGCCAGGGCAAAACGGACCTTTTATCTTACCTTGCCCGCTTTAATCAGTTAGCAGTGGAAACTACATGGCCCGAACAGAAGAAAGCAGCCGTCTTCTATAAAGGACTTTCGGAAGAGTTAAAAGACGCTCTATCAGTGGTACCGGCTCTACCGCCCAGTTTTCCGGAACTGGTAGACTTGGTTTTACAGGTCGAGGCTAGGCTACGACAGAGATGTGGCGAACGACGTATCCCTGATCTTCGTCTTCCAGCCAAGTCAGAAACCTCCTCTTCTGCCTCTCCAGGAGAGGTCGAACCGATGCAAATAGGAGCTGTCAGAGGCCCGTTAACCAAAGCCGAACGGGAACGGCGTATGGTTAACAATCTATGTTTCTATTGCGGCCAGTCAGGTCACTATATCCGTGTATGCCCTAGGCGACCTGTCAAGATGGCGGGAAACGCCAAGACTCGTCCTTAAGCCGAGCCCTAAGGATGAGTCACCAAACGGATGGCTCGGAACAAAGTTCCCCCTCCTCACACATCTACCTGGCTATGTATTTTGTGATCCCTGGTGTGGAGCCTTTCACCAATCCAGTCATGATTGATTCGGGGGCTAACGGTAACTTTATGGATATACAGTTGGCTCGGTGCCATGGTTTAATGGTAGTTCCTAAGGTTAGACCTGAGGAGGTGCATGCTGTAGACGGTTCTCGTCTGGTATCCGGATGGGTAACGGAACAAACAACCCCGCTTTGCATGTCCACCACAGAAGGCCACACTGAATATATAGTATTTGACCTTATTTCGGCCCCTCAGTTTGGGATCATTCTCGGTCTCCCCTGGCTTCGGACTCACAACCCTGAAATCGACTGGATCCAACAGACGGTGCGTTTTTCTTCTGTGTTTTGTACCCAACATTGTCTTCAAATCCCAGATACGACGTCTGTTTCTCCTTGTTTGGCTTTGGTGGCTAATGTCCCCTCCATTAATACCACGCGGAGTGATCCAACGTCCGAACTGCCGACGGTATACAGGGACTTTTCTGATGTCTTTGACAAGGGACTATCAGAGAAACTCCCTCCACACCGTTGTTACGACTGCCCCATCGACTTAGTGCCTGGGGCAGTGGTGCCCCACGGTCGTGTCTACTCCTTAACTGTCCAAGAAGAGGTTCACCTAAAGGAGTATGTGGATAAAGCATTGCGTCTGGGACATATTCGACCTTCCCGGTCCCCTGCTGCCTCTCCCATATTTTTTGTGCCAAAAAAGGAGGGGGACCTACGCCCTTGCGTAGATTATAGGGCCTTGAACAAGATAACAATAAAAAACCAGTACCCACTACCCCTCATAACGGAACTACTTGACAAGATGACATCTTCCACCATTTATACCAAATTAGATATCAGAGGGGCATATAATTTGGTTAGAATGCGAAGTGGTGATGAATGGAAAACCGCATTTAAGACGAAGTTTGGGCTCTACGAATACTGTGTCATGCCCTTTGGGCTTTGTAACGCCCCCGCCACTTTTCAGCACTTCGTTAACGACATCTTTGGAGACATGCTGGATTGTTATGTAGTGATCTACTTAGACGACATCCTGATATTCTCGGATTCACTCACTCAACACATCCAGCATGTCCGCTCCGTGCTGCGGCGTTTACGTACTCACTCCCTCTATGCTAAGCTGGAGAAATGTGTGTTCCACGCCGCCTCAGTTGAGTTCTTAGGGTTCCAAATATCAGCAGAAGGGGTGCTCATGTGCACTTCCAAAGTCAAAGCTGTGATGGACTGGCCGGTTCCGGACTCTGTAAAAGCGCTCCAGTCTTTTCTGGGTTTTTCAAATTTCTACAGACGCTTTATTGCCTCCTTCTCTGAAATAGTGGCACCTCTTACTCGTCTCACTAGTCCCAAAGTCCCCTTTGTTTGGGACAATGAAGCCCAGTCGGCCTTTGAGGCATTAAAAAAGGCCTTCACCACAGCTCCTGTTCTACAACACCCAAACTCCTCTCTCCCTTTTATAGTGGAGGCTGATGCCTCCGCAATAGCGGTGGGGGCCATCCTGTCTCAGACCTGCCCTGCTACGCAGCGGTTGCACCCGGTGGCCTATTACTCCCGAAAACTGTCCCCGGCTGAACGCAACTATACCGTTATGGAGAGAGAGTTTCTGGCAATTCGAGCGGCTTTCAAGGAGTGGAGGCACCATCTCCTGGGTGCTCGACACACCATAACGGTGTACTCTGACCATCGGAACCTCCAAGCTCTTTCACATGCAAAATGTACTAATGCCCGCCAAATTCGTTGGCATTTGTTCTTCACACTGTTCAATTTCACGGTTACATATCGCCCTGGCCTTCTACATGGGAAGGCGGATGCCCTATCCCGTGTCGGTACCGATTTTATTACCCAGGACTCGGTGTCGCCTATATTGCCCTCGGGTTCTGTAGTATGTGTCTGTTCGGTCTCCGCCTCACTCCTTGACCGAGTACGACAGTGGACCAAAGATCATGCTTCTTTTCTCAATACTTTGGATGCCCGAATTGTTACGGGTCTTCCTTATGTTCATGGGCTTTTGTATTTACCTGATGACCAAACCAGACGGAAGGCCTTGGAATGGGCACATGATACCCCGTTGGCTGCGCACCCGGGTCAGCTTAAAACCTATGACCTGTTACATCGATGGTGCTGGTGGCCGGGCATGAGGAAAGATTCTGATTCATACGTATCCAAATGTGCGGTGTGTATTCAATGCAAGAGACAACCTGGGAAACCTTTCGGTCTATTGATGAAGATGCCTCTCCCACCACATCCGTGGCATACGGTTACTCTAGATTTCGTGGTGGAACTCCCCTTGGTCAGGGGGATGTCAACTGTGCTTGTAGTAGTGGATGTTTTCACAAAGATGGCACGGTTTATACCATGTTCTGGTCTACCTACTGCTCCATTGCTGGCTAAACTATTCTTCGATCATGTGGTACGTTTTTTCGGTCTTCCTACAATCATGATTTCCGATCGGGGCACCCAGTTTACCTCACGGTTCTGGAGAGCCCTTACCCATTCCTTGGGCATAGATGCACAGCTTTCATCATCCTACCACCCTCAAACGGACGGACAAACCGAGCGCACCAATGGCACCATGGAGCAGTACCTTCGCTGTCTGTGCTTGCAACATCAGACCGACTGGTTGTCTGTTCTGGGAACCGCAGAATTTGCTTATAATAACTCTCGGCACTCTTCAACAGGTTGTTCCCCGTTTTACGCTTTGTATGGTCTACACCCAAGGATTCTTCCGCATGTCCTACCTTCATTGGACCAGATCCCTGCTGCAAAATCTACAAGAGACACATTGGTTGCTATCCGCGATTCGATTATGTCTCATCTACTGGCTGCGCAGTCTCGGACAAAAGAACAAGCGGATAGGCATCGTTCACCTGCCCCCTCTTATGCACCGGGTGATCGTGCCTGGCTCTCGACCAAGCATCTCAACATTCGGGGTAAACGAAAGCTTTTGCCTCGCTATGTAGGTCCTTATAAAGTACTGCATTGTCTCAATCCTGCGGCGATCCGTTTGGACATTCCATCTCATTGGCGGATTCACCCTGTTTTCCATGTTTCCCTCCTCCGCCCCTTTGTACCTGGTACCCGTCTTTCTGTTACTCCCGCTCCCATCGATGTGCAGGGGGAAGACGAATACGAAGTGCATGCTATACTGGACACTCGTCTGCGTCACGGAGTGCGATCTTACCTGATTGATTGGAAAGGTTACGGCCCCGAAGATAGAACTTGGGAACCGGCCTCAAATGTGCATGCACCCCGGCTTTTGCGTGCCTTCTTTTTGGAAAGATTGCGTGCCCGCAGGGGTAGTCGCTCTTTGCGGAGGGGTACTGTCATGCCCCGCGTTCCCGCACACGGACGACTGGGGTCATCCGTTTCCATGTGGAAGTTGCCTTGGCGACTATTTCCAAGCCGCGGGATACGCCGCACTACATTTCCCAGCATTCCCCCTTTTTGCGGTCGCATGACACGCCGACAACGCGTCTCACGTCCTGGGAAAGAAACTTGTATTTAACTCAGATTGTCCATGCAACGGGTGCTCCTAAAACTAAGCAGTTAGTTGAAGTGCCCGATTCTCGTTATCCTGTTTTCTAAATCTCCTGGACCCGGCTCTTGCTTTAAGGACTATTCCATACGTCTCCTCCCTTACCATTTCTGGCGCTAAAACCCTCGACTGTTTTCCCTTTGGTAACCGAACCCCTGGCTTTGTATACGGATTGCTCTCTCCTGCTCCTGTTTGTTGTGACGCTTTCGGATTTGCTTCCTCATCACTGAACTTCCAATTAAGCTTTGTTTATCTCTGGCTGCTATCTCCACGGACTTCCTAATTCCCCTCCGATATTCAACGCTTTTTTGTCACAAGACACATCACTCTACGCATCAACGTGACTATATAGACGCTTTCCTGATTTTACTGGTCACTACCTGGATTGCTTACCATCACTTCAGGGACGCTTTGCTGAATTGAACAAAGGATTTCGTTTTGGACATTAGCGGCGTGCCGTTTGGGTTAGGTGAATCTCTGCACTAACTTCGACCAACTGGGACCTTCTTCCTGCATCACCCGGTTTCCGTGGTGTGTTTGAACTCACATAAGGTTGTGGGATATCTTTCTGGCTAAGCAGGTAAGAGAGGGATATTGTGGGTGGCTGGTCGCTGCATTTTGGGTAACCTTAGTTATCCTATTGAATCATTGTTTTGTTTGCTCCCTTAGCTCTGTTGTCGCTGCTCCTGCCTTTTCACTCAAGCCCCTGGCCTGTTAGTTATTATTAAATTCCTACAGGCTATGCTCTTGGGGGGGAAGTCTTGTTTAGCATCACGCGCAAGGTGTCCCGGAAGAATCTGGTTCACTGCACGTTCAAGCTACCCCAGAGCGGAAGGGCTTCCCGAGAGTGGATGCTGACTGTATCCTTTACACGACTGTATCCTTTTATAAAGTTTGTCTAAACTGTGACACAAGGCTTCTCGAATCTTCCTTTGCCATCAGCTGTTTTATTCTACTGTGCCACACTTTCAGCCCTTCTATTCACGGGGTCCAAGTTTACAAAAATTCAATGTGGAACATCCAGATTCTATACACACATTTATATATATTGGCGGCATCACCTGCAGTCTATTCACTACGTATAGCCAGCCTTATGACAAATTAGCTCTACTTGCGTTACTGCATCTGTACAATTATAAAATTGCATTGAATTTTCTTTAGTGCTTCTCCCGCACGTGCAATCTTCTGCTCATGAAATGTTGCTCAATTCTTTACTTCGCCATCAGATTCTATAAGCTGTATTCACCTTTTTCATTGGCATCTCTTCTGGGTTCATCATTTCTCCTTCATGTGATGTCACCTGTCTTCTCTTTCACTCATCTTCACCCTTCAAAAGTCAGAAGACTGTCATTTCTCAGTGGATACATCATGCAGGGTTTTCTTGAAGGACACCTTGTTTCAAGGACTTTATGTGGTATAGGTACCATTATTGGCTTTGCGCATGTTGCAATTTCCGAAGCCAACATATAGGCAAAATGGGGGCGGGACTTCTTTTAAAGGCACTTGGCTCCTCCTTTAAACTAGTTTCCATCAAACCGGGATCGACCAGAGTTTCTCGAGTCAGCACCCACGTGGTGCTGGTTGCCTCTGCAGCTACAGTTCTTTTAACTTTCTCGGTATTCCACTTTGCGACTTACATTCAACACAGTTTGGTTGCTTAGCGATTCTCCCCTCGACTCACCGGCTTAATGAACCGCTTGGCTTTCTTTGTATCTGGAGTCAAGGCCGGTACCACGGTAGCAGGAGTCTCCCTCAGTCCTGCTCATCAGCGTAGGCCCACTTTATGTTCCGTTGACATCTGCAAGACTGTATAGCTATTGTTCTCAGGCTTACGTTTTCCTCCTTCAAGGTTTCGCGGGTTTGGGTCGCAAAGGGCAAGGTCGCTTTTCTCACCCTCTTGATTCTCACCGCCTTCCTCCTGCTCTTGAACTGCCGTGCTTGATTAGCTGTCTCATCGTGCTGTCTGCCTTGCACGTACTGTGCTCTCTTGCTCCAGATTTTATCCCTGTGGGGAAGGGAAAGGGTCGTCAGGTGTGTGTGTGATTCTGGTCAATTGCCTGACTCTTGTATTGAGACATGCCAGGTAAATTAGTCTGGTGTTAGTCTGTTCTCTTGCGTGTTGTGCGAAAGTGTTCGTGTCAGAAAAGGGGGGCGAGGGGGCAGTGTTTTTGGATGTCCTATGTGGTAGGATGGGGAAAAGATGTTGAAAGAAGGGGGATACTGTGTCTGTAACGCTCACCTGGTATCCACGGGGAAGTCACTCAGCCTGTTCTGACCTCTTACAACCTCAAACCCTTCCCTGGAGTCTACTCGACTGGATTCTGGGCCTTGTTTTCTTGGAAAGTGTGCTCTCCGTCCTGCTTTCAGCGCAGGGGCACGTTGATTGATGCGGGTTCGTTGCTGCCTAGTTACATCACTGGCAAGAGTCCGACAGGTAAGAGTCTTTTGAACAGTTCTCTAACTTCGTTCCTTTCCTTCCTTAGATGATGGCCGGCGTCCGGGGATGGCAACGTGCTGCTGAGATGAGCAGCGCTGAAGGTGAGTGAGAGCGCGATGCGCGATGCGACCCTTTCGTATTTGTATTGAACTGAGTTCTTTTTCTGTGTCTTTTAGGTGCCGCAAAGTTTTCAGCGTGGATGCTGGTTATGAAGAAATGCGGTGAGTAAGCGCAGTAAGCGGCACCTCTAGATGTTTCCACGCTAACCTGTAGTGTCTTTTCCCTCTTGCAGATGGATGAGAAGTTCCGGAGACAGAGTTCGCCCAGAGCGGCTGGGATTTAGGTAAGCGTTTGAAGCTAGTACAGTCTTTAAAAATAAGCGAAGATTTGCTGAATGCTTACTAATGCCTTTTTTCTGTTCTTTTCCATTTTCCTTAGGAAGCGGTGTGCCGGGATGGGAATGACACCGCCGAAGATGCCCGCAGAACAGAAGAAGTGATGAATGATGGGCAGAAGCGCCGCAAGGTAAGGCTGTTCCTAACGGTGTTCTTGTTCTTGCAGGAGCTGAGCGCAGAAGAAAGATGCAGGCCTACTGGAGACCGATCCGAACACGGTGAGTGTCACGCTGCAGGTGCAGAAAACACAAAGCATGTTTCTCAGCCTGGCCGTGGCTTAAATAGTCTCTGGGTATCTCAGGTGTCTCTGGGCTGAACCACACCCAAAAGACTAGACTGCACATGCAGTTCTGGGAAGCGAAATATGTGGGGGCATCCCTCTTGTCCCCATCAATGCACTACAAGTCCAATCCCCAATGTTATCCTATGGGAGTGAGTGAGTCTGGTGCCACAAGCGCCAAGTCTGACTCCAAGTAGGTCTTTGGAGGGATGGAGAGACCCTTGAGGGCCATGTAGGTGATTATGGCCTGGCTCCAGCCTGACATCTTGGAGGGCTGGGGCCATGAGGGGCAGGAATCATGACAGCACTCCCACCCCAAAGGCCCTCTCAAGGTGGCTCTTCTGTCTGGTCCTGGTTTGTTTGGACGGTTTTGATGAAATCGTCTAAGCAAGCGAGGTGCATGGATGTACTCACAAGGCTCCCATGTCCTGTCTTGTGGACCATACCCCTTCCAATCTACTAGGTAGTATAATTTGGATCTGACGTACTTTGAATCCAGGATGTCCTTAACTTCGAATTCTGGCTCCCCGACGACTACTACTGGCTGCGGTGGCGTTGCTACCCGGGTCCCAGGTTGAACAGGTTTAAGGAGAGACATGTGGAATACAGGATGAATCTGCATGTTTGACGGCAAAGCTAGTCTGACTGCCACAGGATTTATCACGGAGGTGACGGTGAATGGACCCAGGTATCTTGGACGGAAAGTTCGGGTTCCTTTAATGGACACGTGTTTTGACGCCAGCCAGACTTTGTCTCCCACTTCGTCGTTGGGGGCCTTAGCTCGGTGTTGATCAGCAAACTTCTTTTGGCAATTCTTAGATTTAAGTAGGTGTTCAGCTGCCCTTTTAAAGGTTTGAGAAATGGTCGTGTGCAAGATTTTGACTACTGGCATTTCCAGGGTTGTAGGATCGTCCAACTCAGAAGTACGTGGGTGCCTGCCATACATGGTATAAAAGGGTGTCTGCCCAGTGCTGGTTTGTAGGGAATTATTATAAGCACATTCCGCTATCCATAATAGGTCGAACCAGCTTCCTTCAGCTTGGTGTAACATGCAACGCAGATACTGCTCGAGCGTCTGATTTGTCCTCTCAGTTTGACCATCCGTTTGGGGATGGTGACTGGTGGATACCCGGATGTCGATCGGGCCATAGAGCAGCATTTTCTCCAGAGAAGTTAGATACGAATTGAGTACCTCGGTCTGAGACTAAAACTGAAGGAAACCCATGCAGCCGTACAATGCCTTCAAGAAATACCTTTGCCAGAGTGGAAGCATTTGGGAGCCCCTTAAGAGGAATGAAATGTGCCATTTTTGAAAATAGGTCCACGACCACAAGAATAGTGTTAAACCCTTGACTGGGTGGTAAGTCAGTAATAAAATCGAGGGACAACATATGCCAGGGTGCTGGTGGGATTTCCAATAGTTGTAATAGCCCAGCCTGTTTCTTCTTGGATGAATTGTTTTGAGCACACACTCCACAAGATAGGATGAATTGGATAATGTTTTTACGCCACGTGGGCCACCAATAATTTCGTTTTACCTTGGCTAGGGTTTTAGCGATTCTGGGGTGGCTCTTGATCAAGGAATCATGATAACCGGACATGGCTTGTTCTCGTAGTTCTTGGTTTGGTAAGAATAAACGATTCCTGAAGTAGGGCAACTGATCTTTTATCATGTAATGTTCTCTTTGTGCACTCCACGCTTGTAATTGCTCCGGACTCATCAGGTTTTGAATTTCTTCATGTAATTCTTTCTGAGTTATGGTTCCTGTGATTCCTAGGAGCTTGTCACTCGGGATGATTGCTGTTGGGTCAGGGGTCTGATACCCTTGCTCTTCCACCCCCATACGGGAAATGGCATTGGCCTTCCCGTTTTTCACCCCTGGTCGAAACGTAATCACGTAGTCATATTCAGCAAATAAAGAGCCCAACGTAGTTGTCGTGAGGATTGGGCCTTTGCCGTTTTTAGGTACTGGAGGTTCCGGTGGTCAGTTATTACGGTAATTGTGTGTCTGGCGCCCAAGAGGTAGTGCCGCCATGCCTTAAAGGCTGACTTAATAGCCAGGAGTTATTTGTCTGTGATAGCGTAATTGAGTTCAGGCAGTGTGAATTTACGCGTCCAGAAGGCAACAGGGTGTAACTGGCCTGTTTCGGGGTCCTTTTGTGAGAGGACGGCTCCCATAGCCATGCTTAAGGCGTCCATTTCCACCAGGTATGGGAGATCAGGGCGAGGGTGGTGTAAGATTGGGGCAGATGTGAATCTTGCTTTGAGTTCCTGGAAAGCTTCCTCGGCTTCTGTCGTCCACTGGAACTTTTTGATGCTTTTCCTTAGCAATGACATGATGGGATGCACGATTTGCGAAAATCCTGGGATGAACCGGCGGTAGAAGTTTGCAAAACCCAGCATACTTTTAACCCCCTTGAATGAATTTGGGGATGGCCAGTTTAGGATAGCATCTACCTTGTGTACATCCATTCGGATTCCATTCGGGCTGAGAATAAAGCCCAGGAATTCCACCTCGGAGACGTGGAATGAGCACTTTCGAGCTTGGCGTAGAGCTGGTGTTGACGGAGTTTCTCCAATACGGATCGGACGTATTTAGCGTGGTCCTGCTTTGATGCGGAATATACTAGAATATCGTCGATGTACACTAGAGCACAGACATCAATCAATTCCCGTAGGACATCGTTCATGAAGTTTTGAAATGCTGCAGGTGTGTTGCAAAGGCCAAAGGGCATTACTTGATATTCGTACAAGCCGTTTTTGGTGCGAAAAGCGGTTTTCCATTCGTCCCCCTGTTTTACGCTAACAAGGTGATATGCCCCCCTCAGGTCTAGTTTTGTGTAGATTTGGGCATCTTTGACTTGATCAAGCAATTCAGGGATCAGTGGCAGGGGGTAGCTGTGTTTTACGGTAATCTGGCTCAGTGCACGATAGTCGATGCACGTTCTCAAGTCCCCCTTCTTTTTTCGATACGAAGAATAGAGGACTGGCTAATGGAGACTTCGAAGGACGGATGAACCCGTTGGCCAGGTATTGGTCAAGATAGGCCTTCAGGTGCTGGTTTTCTGGTTCCGTGAGTGCGTAAATTCGCCCACAAGGGATTTGTGCACCGGATATCAGGTCGATTTGGCAATCGTATGGTCTATGCGGTGGCAGGGTATTAGCCCGTTCTTTCTGAAAGACATCTTGAAAGTCCTGGTATTCACTTGGTAGGGTGCCGATTGCCACAGTCGCAAGCGTGGAGGTTCTGGTGTCTATTGGTTGTTTCTCTTGGCGATAACATGTGTGGGCGCAAGTCTCGGGAAAGGCCAGTTCTTTTGCTTGCCAATCGATTCGAGGATTGTGAGCTACCAACCATGGCATTCCCAAAATCAACCGGAACTGTGGTGCCTTAATGAGGTCAAAAACGATAGATTCTTGGTGTCCATCCTGGCACAGAAGGGTAAAGCTGCAGTGCATTGGGATACTGGACCAGAAGCTATTTCCGTGCCGTCGACAGTGGTAACAGTGTTGGTGGTTGATTTAGGGCGTAACGGAAGCCCCATCTTTGCCGCAAGATCCTGGTCGATGTAATTCCCAACGGCTCCACTGTCAATGTACGCTCTTACTGCGTGCATCCGAGATGGTTGTTGGTGATTGATCAAGACCACAGATAGTGCAAAATGGGAGGTCTGTAGTTCACTTTCTTCGCTCGACAAGTGGACCCCTACACTTGCCGGGCTGGGGAGTTTTCCGATTCGTTGATGGTATCTTCCGTGTCTGTGGCCCATACCGTCCTCCTCGGTGGCTTCACAGGGCACTCTTTAAGGAAATGACCTGACCTTCCACAGTACAGACATAACTGCTGCTGTCTCCTTGTATCCCTTTCCACTTTAGTCAAGGGGGATCTGACCCCCCCCAGATTTGCATTGATTCTCCTGAACCTTCCGTTGTGCGGGCAATATTGTCCTTTGAACACACGTACATAGGGTGAGGGTCCGGTCTGGTTCGATCTGCTCTTCGGTCCTGCAACCTATGATCCAGTTGAACAACAATGTCAATTAATTCTGAGCAGTCTTTCGGGGGTTCACTACTTGTGCGAGAACATCCTTGAGCTCCCCCCGCAACCCCTGATGAAATAACGTGGTTCTCTTCGCCACTGGCCATTCTGCTTCAACTACGAGTCTATTGAACGTGGCTATGTATGTTAATAGGTCTTGATTCCCTTGGCGTAGGGACAGAAGTTCGTTGTCTAATGCCTGCCCATGAGTACGACAGGCGAACAGCTTTTCCATCTCCTGCTGAAAGCCCCTGAAGTCATGCAGCAAAGGATCGTCTTGGGCCACAAAGGGTACAGACCAGTCCGCGGTGCTACCACTAAGGTAGGATAGCACAAAAGCGACCCGTGATGGGTCATTCGGAAAGGCACCTGGTCTACAAAGGAAGTGCAGGCGACACTGGTTCATGAACGTTGCAAACCTCTTGGGATCTCCTGTAAATCGTTCGGGCGGGGCCAAGGGAACTGCCCCAGGAAGGGTTATCTGAACGGGATTGGCTGATGGTGCTGGCATCGAGGGCACGCTTCCCGGCAATGGTGCATGCCCTGCTTGTGACTGGAGACGTTGCCGGCTTAAATCATCAGTGCGTTCTTTGGCTACTATCAGCTCTCTCCTCAGGGTGTTGGTCTCCTGCCTGGCTGCATGTGCTTCGGAACGTAGCTGCCCCAACATGTGGGCTAACTGGTCGGTTTCTGACGTTTCCATGACGCCCAGGTGGATTTTGATGTGAGGCTTTGTGTTCTGTAACGCTCACCTGGTATTCACGGGGACGTCACTCAGCTTGTTCTGACCTCTTACGACCTCAAACCCTTCCTTGGAGTCTACTCGACTGGAGACTGGGCCTTGTTTTCTTGTAAAGTGTGCTCTCCGTCCTGCTTTCAGCGCAGGGGTGCGTTGATTGATGCAGGCTCGTTGCTGCCTAGTTACTTCACTGGCAAGAGTCCGACAGGTAAGTATAATGAGTCTTTTGAACAGTTCTCTAACTTCGTTCCTTTCCTTCTTTAGATGATGGCCGGCGTCTGGGGATGGTGACGTGCTGCTGAGATGAGTAGCGCTGAAGGTGAGTGAGAGCACGATGCGCGATGTGACCCTTTCGTATTTGTATTGAAATGAGTTCTTTTTCTGTGTCTTTTAGGTGTCGCAACGTTTTCAGCGTGGATGCCGGTTATGAAGTAGAAATGCAGTGAGTAAGCGCGGTATGCGCCACCTCTAGATGTTTCCACGCTAACCTGGAGTGTCTTTTCCCTCTTGCAGATGGATGAGAAGTTCTGGAGACAGAGTTCCCCCAGAGCGGCTGGGATTCAGGTAAGCGTTTGAAGCTCGTACAGTCTTTAAAAATAAGCGAAGATTTGCGGAATGCTTACGAATGCCTTTTTTTCTGTTCTTTTCCCTTTTCTTTAGGAAGCGGTGTGCCGGGATGGGAATGACACCGCCGAAGATGTCCGCAGAACAGAAGAAGCGATGAATGATGGGCAGAAGCGCTGCAAGGTAAGGCTGTTCTTAACGGTGTTCTTGTTCTTGCAGGAACTGAGCGCAGAAGAAAGATGCAGGCCTACTGGAGACCGATCCGAACACGGTGAGTGTCACGCTGCAGGTGCAGAAAACACAAAGCATGTTTCTCAGCCTGGGCGTGGCTTAAATAGTCTCTGGGTATCCCAGGTGTCTCTGGGCTGAACCACACCCAAAAGACTAGACTGCACATGCAGTTCTGGGAACCAAAATATTTGGGGGCATCCATCTTGTCCCCATCAATGCACTGCAAGTCCAATCCCCAATGTTATCCTATGGGAGTGAGTGAGTCTGGTGCCACAAGCGCCAAGTCTGACTCCAAGTGGGTCTTTGGAGGGATGGAGAGACCCTTGAGGGCCATTTAGGTGATCGTGGCCTTGCTCCAGCCTGACATCTTGGAGGGCTGGGGACATGAGGGGCAGGAATCATGACAGTGTCTGACTCCCACTCCCTTAGGACCCCCATGCAGGTGATCCTCCCTCACTGGTCCACCCCCAGTAACTGGATCCAATAGCAATGACCGTGTCCCGGCCACCTGGATGACAGATCCCCGGGGACTAGTTAGGGAGACACCTTCAGGTTTCTTACATACCCTTCCCTCATGCGATGTAGCCACATTTGTTTCACAGGGGAATCGGGAAACAAAATCCACGTTTCCCTGGTCTTTTTCTTTCTGGTGTTCCACCGTGAAACAATAGGGTTGTAGGTCTAGAAACCATTGCATAACTCGAGGGTTGGACTCTTTGTGTTGGCTTATCCACGCTAGGGGTGAGTGGTCTGTAATGAGTGTGAACGTCCATCCCAATAGGTAATACCTAAGATGAATAATGGCTCATTTGATGGCTAAGGCCTCTAGTTCTACCACAGAGTAGTTTCTTTTCATGTGGGAACAACGTGTGGGAGCGACTGGTGTATAGTACAGGATGTTCTAGTTCATCACAAATTCGGGACAAGATGGCTCATAACCCTGTAAGGGTGACATCAGTTTGTAACAGAAACTCCTCCGAGAAGTCGACTACCTTTAGGAATGGGTTCTGGTATATAGTCTGCTTTAAGATGTTATAGCTTACCTCATCGTCGTCGTTCCAATGAACGTTCTGAGGTTCATAATTTTTAAGTTTGTCAGTCAGCTGGGCCGTTTTGACTGAAAAGTTTGGGATACACCTACGGTAATATCCTATTAACCCGAGGAAAGCTCTAAGGTCTCTTTTGGTCTTGGGAGTCGGTGTATCCAAGACAGCTTTTACCTTTTCATGTTGGGGTCGTACATTCCCTATGTTACGGCTGATTGGGCCAGTCTGCATTTAGCTGGATTAGCAGTTAGGCCAGCGTTTCTGAGGACGTTCATGATGGTATAAAGATGGAAAATATGGTCCTCCCAGGTCTTACTATAAATGACAATATCGTCAATATTAGCACTACAGAAATCGGAATAGGGTTGCAGGATGTTATCCATAAGACGTTGGAATGTAGCGGGCGCACTGTGTAGGCCAGAAGGACTTTAAACTGGAATAATGCAAGGGGCGTTGAGAACACCATTTTTCCCTGATCTGGCCCATTTACAGGTACTTGCCAGTACCCTTTGGTCAAATCTAGGTTAAATAGAAAGGTGGCTGTCCCAAGCTTATCAATTAGATCATCTCCTTGATCTCTCAGCTGTCTTTGACAGCATTAACCAATCAATCCTCTTTGACCGGCTCCACTCCCTTGCAATCCGAGACTTGGCACTCAACTAGACTGCCCCGTACCTCAACAGGAAAAAGATGAAAAACATAATAATAAAAAAATCACTATCCTACCTCCTTTTACCTCCTCAGCTCTCAGTACCCCAGGGCGCTTGCCTCTCCTCACTCTTTTTCAACCTCTACCTGACCACGCTGCAAGGCATCAGCTGCTCACACAACCTCACCTGCTACAATAATGCTGACGACACACAAATTATCCTTAGAATCCTGAAGGCTAGCACTGATCACCACCACGGACATAGCAGCAAAGCTCAATGATATCGATCAATGGATGACTAGAAACCACCTTCTCCTCAACCTAGGGAAAACAGAGATCATGGTATGTGCAACACAGCTCTACTCCCGCAACCACTCCCATCTCCCATGCCCCCCCCACCTCCAACACAGTCAAAAGCCTTGGCTGCACATTAGACCCGGGCCTAAACCTGTCCCACCAGATCAATAATGTATCCAAATCCTGCCACTACCACCTCAGACAGCTGAGACACATCTTCCCTTATCTCTGCTTCCCAAATAAATTGACTTCTATTACATCAATTATCATGTCCAGACTGGACTATGCTAACTCCATGTACCTGGGTGCTCCGGCATACCAACTTAAACTCCAAAGAGTCCAAAACGCAGCAGCTAAACTCCTGCTTGCACTGGGACGAAGAGAACACATCTCATCTGCTCTCCGCACCATCCATTGGCTACCCATTGGATGAAGAGCCACTTTAAAAATGCTGTCATCCTCCACCGTGCAGTGCATAAAGCCGGCCCAACATACCTCCAAGAGAAGACCTTGCGCTACCACCCATCACGCACCCTAAGGTTAAGCACTTCCCTGCTACTAATGATCCCAGGCACCAATTCAGCCAGACTTGGAGAATCAGCCTACTCAACCTTGGCATCAAGTCTATGGAATTCACTGCCCCCAAAACCCCCTCCCGAATTCAACACAACCAGGACTACATGGACTTCCGTAAAGCGTTAATAACATGGCTCTTCCCGAGTCTGTGAAATGGTCCACCCAAGGCCATAAACCCATCCACCCAGCGACCAGACTCCTGTGAGGATCAGCACCATCCTGAAACTCAACAGGAGAGCCGCAAAAAACGGCTGACCAATTCATTATCTGAACCCGAAAAAGCAGAAATCAGCCAGGGCACGGACGTCAACCTATAGTGTATTGACTCCTGGACGATGCAGCTGCATGCCGCTTGCACCTAGCTCAAACAGCAAAGTAGAGCTAGTGCGATATGATCAATAGAGGCGACCCCTAGAAAAAACGTACAACCCTACACCAGTGACACAGGAGCAACTATACCTGACTACAACCCACTGGGGAATCATACAATAACCCAAAGAAGCATGCAGCAACCCAGCTTAAAACTCCTCCAGTGACTTGGAAAATAGGCCCTCGGAAGTCCACCTACCGAGTGCCTGAAAAGGACGGCCCGACCAGGATACCACACAATACCCCACTGACCAGTTTACCTCTCCCTGAAATCCACTATCCTAAACCACTGAGGCAGACACAGCTGGGGCACTGAGCTTGGAAAGCATTCCCAAGGGGACCACCTGCCGACAATCCCAGACACTCATTCCTACCAACATGCTCACTCTACGCTTTACATCAACAAACAATATAATGCAGCTACATCCCTCAATCAATTCAGTCTAGCTGCACACATACGTACATCGCTCATTCAACACCTCAACAGCCTGGTAGAATGCAGCTACATTCCACACAAAAAAATCGGCCTAGCAGCTCACATAATCTCTTACACATGCCCCACGCCAGCTAAAATCCAGACTCGGAAACCACCTCCTTGCTGCACACATTACACTGACCTCCGACATCCACCACTCCACATTTAGCTTCAGAATGCAGTCAATCCGCGCAAACCACTGTACCGCTCACATATCAAGTGCACCCAAGCACTATATGCTACACTACTATCTCGACTGATACAGACCACGATCCCCGAGGGGGTTGAACCCACAGCGCTTTGCGATCATACCAATGAGACATAAGGTGCTATACAAAATCACTATAACAGAACATTCATGCTTGATAAACTATATAACAGCAGCCAATATAAACACACATTGCCAAAGCCAAGAAAGAAGCAAAAAAAACTATTTCCTTGACAATATTTGGTTACTGGTGCAGTGAGGAAACAAAAATGGCAAAGAGGCTGCCTTTCTGGAGAAGGACATTCAGAGGATGAGGAGCATAATTTGCAGAAGTGTCGTACATCTTAAAGAGCCCAGAAAGTGAATCTGGTTTCCCTGAAAGGTTGATAAAAGTTTAATTCTGCTAAAACCAAGAACATTGTGAAGTTGTTGCAAAGATGTTCAAAGTTGAAGGTTACCACTGAAGCACATTCTTTTTTTGTGAAAAGCTGGGAGAGGACTATACCTGTATGGCAAAACTTTGAGGCCGCAGGCCTTGCATGGGGATAGACCAGGTAGCAGTTGATAAAGTGCTGAACTGTGGTCCCGATACCTGTGGTTATAACACTTCTGGTGCTGAAGAAAGAATTGTGTATCCTGCTGCGGAGGAGCTACATTTCATGAAAGCATTTAGTTGTGGCAAAAGTCATCCTGACAAAGACAGTGTTCATTATCTTGTGGAGAAGATCATTTTGAGGTTCACTCTTACGCAGAGAGGAGAACGAACATTCTACTTCGATCCATCCTTGTAGTATTGGAACGTTCTGTTGTCCAGTGGAACGTTGTTGCAAACCAGGGCTTTCTTATTTTCTTTGCACTGTGAAGCAAGAACCCTGGTTGAATCTGGGGACGGGGAATTCACCCAGAATAGTAAACCAGGGCTGTGGACATATTATAGAGTCAATTGTGATATTATTTTGTTATTTTGAACTGCCATGCATTAACTTATTGATGTGTTGCATGTATAAGTGTGAGGCACAGATATCCTTTGTTAGAGTGTTTCCGTTTATTACTTTAAGCAGGGAAATCCTTGTTAGGGTAGGGATAGTGAAGCATTCGTCCAACCTTTTTGATTTAATAAAATGGCCCTTTTTTAAAACTCTTTACAACGTTGTCTGCCTCACATTTCTGACTCCTCACAGAACACTCCTCTTTTGTGATATACCAATTAATTGAGTTTAGTTTCAGTAATATCTGTCACTGGTTAGTTGTTTTGGAGCCTCTGGTTTGTTTTGACATTTAGCTACCCGACTAGAGGTTTATAAGCATGTTGTCCTGATGAATGCTGTCAACTGAGAAGACAACAGAAACCGGTAGAGTTCCTTTGTACATATTGTTAAGCTGGCTCAATGGGTAATGCTCGCTTCCAGCTGACGACAAAATATCATTTTAATTTCTGGAATCTGAGGAATTGTATGAATATTTTTATTTATCCTCATAGGTACCTGGTTTTTAATATTAGGATAGATATTAACCAAACAGCCATCTTTCCTGCCTTATATAGTAAGTAATAGTATAAGTATAGTATGCATATAAGAATGCTTTGAGAATTATATAATGTAAGTAAGATAATAATGTGATGAATCCAGTGGAGGTATCACAGATTGCCAGGTGGGGATCTCCTCCAATGTGACCAAGGGAAGGCAGCCGCTACCTGATCCTGACCCTGGAGGTGGCTTTATGAGGGAGGATCACATGGAAGGAGGCGACTGCCGGGGAGATCTCATGACTTCATTGGATGAAGCCCAGTATTCCCCCCCAAGGACGACCCTCTTGACACCCAACACATTAATGCCATATTGTCATTTAACGGTTCCCTCTTTTAGAGGAAAGTCTTTACAGTATTAAAGTCAGGCCCCCACCTTTAACCCCTGAAGGCATATACCTCTGTGCGCACACTCCAGAGTAAATACAACCCACTAGGGAATAAAGCCAAAAGACAGTTTTGCAAGGATAACAAGGTGTTACTTGTACAAAATACAAGTGTCCGCAAAGAACTCTGCTTCATGAGAGCGCTCTGGTGTTACATCACAAAACTTGGGGCTATAAACAGAAAACACGTCACAGCTATACGAGATATTTTGGTGATTCCCATTTGAGGCACCCTACACATGAGCTCGATCCATAGGGGATGCCAAGCACTAATTGGCTGGCTCGTCTATCTCGATCTGGATAAATGTGAGTCAGCTGGCCTCATCCTCGTGATTAAGGTCAGGGCATGCATAAAACACAATATTTCTTAATTAAACTAAACAACTAAGACATACTTTTCATTCATTATGGCAGGTACCTGGGCGGCACAGGAAAGGGATGCTACGGAGAGGGGAGGATAAAATATTGTCACACTGAGCCCTACGTTCAGTCTTCATTGATACCACAGTTCCCGCACCCAAGGTCTCCCCCTTGGGGTTTGATCTATGATTTACCCTCCCCGGTGCCTCATGATACAGAAGACGTGTTGCTATTGGAAAGATATACAGTTGTGCAGGCTTTAGATCTGTGGTGGGCAACTTTTAGGGAGGTTAGGGCCTGGGAGTCGGGGCATTGAAGTGTGGCCGTCTCTGGCCTGGATTGGCGGGGGTCAGAAGCCCAGCAGTTTAGTGTCTATGGACGCAGCGCTGGAGCCTGGTACAGTCACGCTCTTCACAGGGTGCATTCTTGGAAGCGATACTAGATATTCGCAACACTGAAGGGACAGGAGGGAAATGGACTTCCGTGGGAACAGGGTTTGTGCGGTGCAGGCCTGGTGTGCCGATAGCTTGGCACCTCAGTGTGAACTGGGGATGCGGGCATCGTAGGGCTAACCTGGTTTCTTTTCCTGGCCTAATATAAAATGGAGTCGCAGGTCAGGGACAGGGCTAGCGCTATTCCCCTAATTCTATGTGCTATATGGTCTTTATATGTGCCCGGTGGGTGAGGGCTTCTCTGCTCTTGTAGGTTATATCGTTTGTATGGGGGTCCACCTGACTTGGAAGCACCTAGGCGGGTGGGATAGGCTCATTTCCATTCCAATACACCCACAACTCACACATACCACCTTCTGTTTTGAATATGCCTTATTGTAAACATCCTGAGAAAAATGATTTAAAAAGTAGAAGCCCAATGACATTCATGGACTCCAACTCCCATAATTACTCAGTAACTGAGACGAGGAGGAGGATGAGAGAGTTTGTGTAAAGCAACAGGTACCCGAAGTACAATGTGCAGGCAAGTTGTTTTTCAAATTCTACAGTGCGCGGGACATTTAAAGATGGTGACCGCACTAAGAAGCCGACCAGTGCAGGAGAGGACAGTATACTTCAGACAGAGACTTGCGAACATGAGATACACAGAGAAGGTTACCGGGACAGAAGGCGAGATGGTGCAGACAAGCAGGAAAAGGAGTGGTGAAACAAGGAGCTGGGCAGAAGCTCCTGGGTGTCGGGCCACTCGTGGAAGCAGCGTTCGTTAGTTCAGACCAAAAGAGGTAGTCAACGTGTAACCGCAAAGAACACTGGAGAGGCCTCCGCTGACTCCAGGGTGGAAAGTAAACAAAGCAGATGTTCAACAAAGGCACAGGCACCCCGGGGGCATTCCGACATGCATGCCAGCACGCATTTGATAAATATGAGATTGTTAATGATGAAAAGAGCATGTATTTTTATGTAGTCAAGACAAAGGGCCTCATTCTGAGTCGGGCAGTAGGGGATACCGGGCACCGGTAAGGAGACCGGTGCCGGTATTCCCCTACCGCCTGATTCTGAGGTACCCTAACGGGACCCGTAAGGTACGTTTGGTCGGACCAAATGTACCTTACGGGTCCCGTTAGGGGACCAGGGTGCAAATAAGGGGGTTGCCATTCATGAGCCCGTTATTTGCACCCTCCCCATTCCCATTGAGCCCTATAGGGGCTCAAATGGGAATGGGGAATGGTTTGGTCAATGGGGACTTACCGGTCCCTCCAAGGTCGAAATGGACCGGTAAATCCCCATTGACCAACACCGGTGCCGGACCCGTTATTGGTGGCAGTCATGGCGCAAATAGCGCCATGACTACCACTAATCTCGGAATGAGGCCCAAAGTATTATAGCAACACCCAAAAAGAAGAATGTTTGTATGCAGACAATACACGGTCCCTAGGAAAACCCCAATCCAATACAGGTGCACAAGATGCCACTGTGGGGGAGAAGTTTGAGCAAGTGTTACCATGAGCAAATATACCAAGTACCTCACGGTATAGGCCATTTCTGTTTACCCACAGAACTGGGAATCCATTGAGAGAAGGCCTGGCAAGCAAGTGCACCAGGCAGTTGAAGTTATATAAGGATTACTGGCATGGGAGTATACCAAGGTATCTGAAAGGAGCTATAAAAAAAATCCTGGCAGGTGAGTATACCAGGTGGATGAATGAAATTGAATGAAGATTCCTCGTAGGGGAGTACACCAGACAATCTGCAGAGTTAAAGGAAATCTTACAGAAAGACTACGGCAAAACAAGAACATTGTGAGTGCAGTGAAGAAACCAAGGAGCTATTAATTCAAGTGGAACTTTGCCTTCTGGATCCAAGGGTCTTTACCTTGGAGAACATTTTGTTGGAGTCATTATTACATTTTGGTTTTGAAAACTGTTTGCCAACACCTAGAAAAAGACATTTCCTTCCACCCTTTTGTTGTTTTTGTTTTAGCGTCGGGGTCGGGATAGGAGGTTTGGTACACAAGGACAGCTTTTCAGTTACTCACTTCCTGACATAGACTGATCCTTAGTTTTGATTTTTAGGTAGGGAAATTCCTCTTAGAATAGGGCCAATTAGGCAGTTTTCCAACCCGCTTTTGGTTCAATAAATGTCTTTACTTGAGAATATAAATATCTTGTGTTCGACTCTCATTTCTGACCTCTCCCAATAGGTATAGTATAAGTAATAGTAAAAGAATGTTATGAGAATGGTAATACATATTAATCTCTTGCACACTCTGTTGGGTACTTTTAGATAGGTGGCAGTCCGGTAGACTTTCCTAGGGCCAGCGTTCCTTCGTTAAGATAAGGCCAGATATAGTTTTGCTGCACCAGGACTTCCCACTCTAAAATGTATAGGGTCCTTGTTATATTGTATACTTATGTAGTGTTGACCTGTGCATATGTCCATGTTATGTCACATTATGAGGAAGATATTACATCGGAGCGCCCGGGTGGAATTCTTAGGAGTTGAAGAGCTGGGGAGGTTCTAGAGTGCAGGGCAGTTAGAGAGCGGAGAGGAGATGGAGGCTGGGGCCCTGTTTACCCTTGTACTGAGTTTATCGTGATTGCCAATAAACAAGCTTACTTCATGCCACAGTATACTCACCTTATTATAGTGGCAACGAGTGGCTGGTTTCAGGAGCCCCCTGATAGCTTCCTGCCATCTGTGGTAATTCCTGCTATTGGTAGGCGGTTGCAGTGAGCAAGTTTGGGAGCGGCCAAGGTCTGGCAACTGAAGCAGCCCAACAGTGCTGTGGAAAGACGAGTAGCCGGCAGCCAATCTGGAGTGCTGTATGAGGAGAAGTAGTGGCATTGTACAGATCAGTGCCAGCCTGGAAAGACCTCAAAGGCTGCTGGATGTGGTGCTCGGAGAGCCGTGGCTGCACTGGATGTCTTGCCAGCATGCAGTGAGGAGCTGGGGGGGGGTGTTGGTGGGCCAACTGAGCGCAAGCATTTTCTTTCCTGGTATCCATCTTAGAGCCATACGACATTGCTGTTCATGGCAATGGGGCAGCTATCTTGTGAGGAGGCACGGTGGTGGGAATTTTAGGAGCAGGCGAATTTGCCAAGAAGCTGGAAATGGTGCCATTGACTTATTGAAGGCCATCTTTGCAACAGGTGGCGGAGGCCATTTTGGAGACATGTCACTGTTGGGGGACTGCTGATCAGTGTTAGATTGAGGTGGGCATTGGAAGGCCAGGCATCTGTTCAAATCTCTTCTTGGAATACATGGAAGAATGTGTTGTGGCCAGTTGAATTCATTTTTATTTACAAATGGCTAACTTACCTCCGCAATTCCTACCAAACCCTGGGGAGCCTGTAGTGTGATGGAAAACTTGGAAGGAGGACTTCAACGTGTATGTGATGGTCATACATGGACCTTATGTTATGTTAGAGTCTTAAGGTGCGTATGAGCACCGGATATGTGTGCAGTAGGTGTGGCATTCGTGTGATGGCTGCTTCTTAGCGGTAGGTATGGTGGTTGGGAGATCAGGAGTATGTGTTTGTTCTGGCAGGTTGTTCTCCAGTATTTTAGTGTGGATCGCAAACATCCCGTCTTGATGCATAGTCTTGGTATTGAGGGTCGCAGAATTTTAAAAAGTTGACCAGAGCCTGGAATGACTTCTCCTGGTGGGGAAAATTTGAATCCCTATGAAGTACTTCTACACAAGTTGGATATACGCTTTGAGAAGAAGATCATCATCATCTTGGAACGATATTATTTCAGAATACACAAGCGAACCAAGCGGGAGACCATTCAAGATTTGATTACAGGTTTACGTAAATTAATTAATAAGTGCAACTTTGAGGCAAGTTACAACGAGCACCTGTGGGTCCAGTTCATGCTCAAGGTGAGATGGAATAAGATTGGGGAAGAGATTTGGACAAAGAGAGATCAGAGTCTGGAAGAAGTGCTGGATCTCTCCAACATAATGGAACACATGATTTTGTAATAGTAATTGGTTATTTACAACACGCTTAATACCCAGATGTTTCTAAGCAGGTACCTGCGCAGTGAACCTGCTTTGCTTCATGTCGCCTTGGAAATGGAAACAGACAGGTGACTACTGTACTAGGCCTGATGACATTTCTGGTAGAGCCGGAGAAAAACAAAAGGTGAAGGAGAGGGGTGTAGAAAGGGAGGGGAGGAACAAAACAAGCGACTATCATACTAGGCCTGGCGACATTTCAGATAGTGCTGGAAGGGTGGTGGGGAAGAAAAAAACAGTAATGGGAGGGTGGAGGAAACAGACGAGGTAACTATCATATTAGGTCCAGGGACAATTCTGATAGAGTAAGTGCATAGAAGAAAGTAAGGGGAGGAGATAGGAAAAGGGAGAAGAGAAAGGAGGAGAGAAAAGAGAGTAAGCTGTCAAAAAGAGTGGAAAAGCAAGAGTGGAGAGCGAATACAATTGCAGAAGTCAGTAGGAACACATAATGTTGCAAGCCAGGATACAAGATGAAGATGGGAACAGCATGATTCAGGGCCACCATGAGTACAAGATGCAAAGGAAGTCCAGCATGAGAGTTGAGAGAGTGACGCACCGTGAATGAAGTTCATAAAAGTCAAATCCAGCATTGGCCACAAGACAGTGATGGTGAAGGAAGTCTGTTACATAGACGTCAATGGGCTCTCAACCGACCAAAAAACAAATTATTTTCGTAGATGCCAACTGAGCCTTTCCACATGGGTTTGGCCCAAAATAAAACACCTTAATCTCAAGGCCATAAAAAGGTTTTGGAAAAACCTGCGAGCCGGGTAGGCTGAGAAACCACGTCCCGACGTTGCTAAAGTGATTATCCTTTCAGATGCAAAGTGAGCCTTTCCTATGTGTGCAACGTCATCACGGCGGTCTGCTGTGGTAGACAGTCACAGGGCTCTGAACTCCTGGGATTACCTTAGCTTTGCAGACTTTGCTATGGGTTGTTGCTTCGCTCTCCCGTGGGCTTTCACAACCATCCCCCATCGCCTCCAAAAAAGTCAAAGGGAAGATGTTGTCTCTCTAATGCCACTCCCCCAAGCCGGACATTAGGGGTTTACAAATCACTTAAGTTATTTGCGCATCTGAAATAGTGGTCATTCCTGACATTTAGAATTAAGGTTTGGGTGATAAGAGCTGGTGGGGGATTTTGTATTTCAAATGCCGCCCCCATGCAGCTCCAACAGGTGACTATACAAATCTGCATCTTCCCTGGAGACAAACATTGACCCCAGTCACATTTTAAACTGTAATTTATTTCCATGGTGTAATGGACAAAAGGGTTTTTTTTCTTTGGAACATCATATTTTCTTTACATTGTGAATATTTACAAGTTGCAGGTTGATATCCCTTACGGCTTCAAATGAATGTGCGGAAACAAGAGCTGAATGATTAGTCGTACATTACGGCGTGTGATATTTGGCAAATCATGGGCTCTTACTGCCAAAATTGTTAGTCTCTAGAAAGGGGGAAAAAAGGCGATTTTAGTGTTATTGGGTCATTATCAAAAGGTGTTGGTAGGCCCAGTTCAAAATAATCATGAAAATAAGCATGCACTGGGCAACCAGATACACAGTTGTTTACAATTTGGTTACTTGTAATGCCAGACAATTGTATTTGCTCCATTACTACATATTTGCATTAATGATGCTTCAATATGTCAATAGAAAGTCACTGAGAGTGAACACAAGAGCTCAGAACAGCTTTTCCCCAGGCACTTCAGTACAATCCCACCACTTCCTAACACTGATTAACGGCTAACTCAAACGTACAATACAGTACAAACTTCCACTGATGAGATGAAATGCTTCCATGTCAACCTAGTGGCAAAACAGTCAACTAAGAAGTCATCTCTATTGGGGCAAATTCACATATACACACATGCCAACATTCTAAAGCAGCCAGGAAGGAGATTGTGTCATGGAAAGCGGTAGAAATGAAATTTCCTATCGGCTTGCATGGTATGAGAATTATTTTAGGTGTGAGAAAGGGGGGGGGCGCAATATTCTGAATTGAAAAAAATCGGGAGGCTCCCGCCTCAATCAGGAGGGTTGACGGGTATCCTTATATACACTATTAAAACAGTTACAAAAGGTAAATCAAAGTGGCCTGTGTTTGCTCCTGATTCGAATGGAATTTGTCCTCAATGTGGTCCGCTCATGGCACATTGGGCCTCATTACGAGATTGGCAGTAACCCACTGAACGCACAATCTCACACAAAAGAAAAGCTGCATTTTTAAAACTTAAGATAGTGTTAGTTGGTGATAAAGTAATATGTGTTTCTTGGAACAGAAGCACTTAAACCCCCTTCTCCTCCACAGGGCTGTCACATGGTGTGGTGAGGCCCGGGGCAAAAATTCTGGTGAGGCCCCCTTATGATTGTTTGCACTGAGCCAGCAGCGGCTCCGCCGCAAACAGGAGATATGAGAAATATGCCCTTGAGTTTTTGTTTGGAGGAACCGAAATATGGTTTATTCCTACAACTGCGAATCAACTACAGCAAAGTTAGGTTTCTCTACTGAAGAAAAGTTTATGTCAGACTAACCTTTGGATCATATGCATAAATATGTATAGGATGGCATGCCGACGTGTGGTGCAAGGCGCCAGCATTAAGGATGGTCCAGCCCCTATATGCGCATTACAACACACATCATACAAAGTGACATGTACAGTGGAGGCTGGGGAGGGAGCCCAAACCAAACAAGGGGCGCTTGGGAGGGGTTCTCACTCCCGAGAAAATGTTTGAAACATTGGGTTAAAATGGTGCATTTTACAGCACTTTCTTTAAAAAAATGGGATGGCCATTGGTGTTGTATGGTAGCACATGGGACAACCAATAGTACAAATCACCAACCACGGACAGGAACATTTTCAAATGCATTTCATGCCGCCTTTGCCCAATACATATGCCAGTATAAAAATATGTTAATGCTGGCTGTTCCCATGCATGTCCATGCAGGCTGCACCAATATATGCCAGTATTACCCTATATGGACTCCCAGAATGTATATCCAGGCTGGCTGCACATCAGTGTTATTACTGGCTAGACTGGCCTACATTCAATGTGGTCCAGATTAGCCATGTAGTAACATTTAAATGTGCTCTACCCTTTATGCATGGTCCTGTGCATCAGGAGTAAAGCAAAACAAGCATTTGCAATGGCAACAGTTTGGGCTTTCGTATAGGCATGGGAAAGGTACTGCTGTATTGGAATTAACTGACCATCAATGGCAGCAGGTGCAAAATTGTTTGCGAACCTTCCCAACTATTAGCAGTTCCTGGAAAATGCCTAATACTTGTTCACACGCCAAAACTGTTGGCTTTGCCAATGCTTGTTTTTAACAGGACTTCAGTAAAGGACATGCATGGTACTTTTAAATAAAGTGGCTGAAGACAAACCTGATAAAGACTACTTTTTTACACTAATGGTGCGTCTATAGTACACATTAAGTCATTTACTGTAAGAAAACGCTTGAGAAAACACCGGCAGTCACTTTGTGTGTAAAGTCTGACATTAAGGCTTGATTAAAGGTAGCTCAACGTGCTGCCATGTGCTGTGATTTATTTTTGGGTGGGGTCAGGGACTGGGTGGGAATTGCCATAGGTATTAGCATGGCCATAGGCAGTCAATGGAGGGTAGAGGGAGGTATCCAGACAACACTTACAAGCTTTGTGCCATTTCCCCCTATCTGTAGTAGTTTTGACTTATAGGTGGCGCACCTAATAGCTAAAACTAAAAAGGATCTAATAGTCTATCACTTGGCTGATTAATATAGTGGATGTATATGTCTGCATGCTTGAGAGTTGCCTGCCTCAGGTTAAAAAAAGCACTGCTCTATAAGAAAAAAATAAGTGTCTTGGCCTTAAAGTCAAAAGCACTTTGCAGTCTGAACTTAAATTTGTACTGTTCATGTGGGTATTTTAAGTCAGATGTATGCAGCTGTGTTGGCTAAAAAGTACAGCTAAGAGGAAATGTCACACAATAGCATAGGCTATTGTGACAGGACATGTTCAAGGCGGGCTTAATTACTAGCCCTATGGTACCCATGCAGTGTTTTCATTTCATCAAAACAAATCTTGCTGCTGGTTGCAGTGGATACTCACTTTTATTTTTTGTCAGAATAAACACAATCGGACTGGTCGGGTGAAAGGAGGATTTACGGTCAACAATCACTGTTCACAAACTTCGCAGCTGGAAATGCTGGAAACGCAAGAACCTCACACAACAAACTTGATCAGGCTGAAGATGTTTCTGTGCCTCTGGCAGCCGCGAGGCCCCACCTAGACGCGGGGCCCGGGGCAGTTTGCCCCTCCTGCACCCCCCTCGTGACGGCCCTGCTCTACCACCCGCTGCTGAAGTGTAGCGCCTTGACAGAGACTTTGCAAGAGTTAGTTCTATGTTGATGTTAGTTGCCCTATCCAGGTTTGTCACTTTTTTAAACCTGGTCATCCTCCTCTCCCCTCTGTTTGGGGGGAGATGGGGATAATCCTTACCAGCCAAGACACAACAAAGATCCACTGCTGCTGCAATGAAAATAGGAAAAATAAACCCACCGGCACATAAATACACTTCCAAGATGTGTAAGCGCCTCATAAATACACAATAAACAGCTGCCCTGCCCTGCCCTGTCCTGTCTAGCCTTGGCCAGCCCAGCCCTTCCCAGTCCAACATGGCGCTCTCCTCGTGCCATGATTCCCTTCCTGCGCACGCAGACGTCCTACGTGGGAACGTCACCACGACTCCACGGCATTTCAGAATACGTGGGATGCATTATCACGCCTAAAAGGCATTTTTTAAAATGTCGGCAAACTTTTAAACGAACACAGCATGCTAGCGGCTCTCATAGGGACTTTAACGGTGTGTTTCTCTTGATAATGAAAGCGGCATAAGGCCTCCCTCTAGCAGGCGCTCTGTTCCAGTTTCCGGGCAGCGGCAGCAGCTGCGGGAGCATCAGGTGAGTGGATGGGATCCGGCACCGGCAGTGTATGTTATATGCACTTTTCTGAACGTCCACGAACCTAGATCGTTCTATTGGTAAGAGGATCCCTTTGCAACCTCTGGGAGTGCAGGTCGGAGTCAGAGGCTGCAGCTCATTGATGGTCCAGTTCCAGGGGGACAACCTTTTGCGGGACACTTGCCCACAAGGCGGCGATGACGTCACGGCGCCACTCCCCTGTGGCCCCGCCCCATTTGCAATTTAAATTTGTTAATGGCTCTTAACACCTGGATTAATTGCAATGCCACTTCAGTTTACAGGACGGCTGTGCTGGGCACAGGTTCCCCGCAGCCGCCCTGCAAACTGCGGGACAGAGTCCCCAATTACAGGACAGTTCAGGCTCTGGAATGCCCGCAGAGGCGGTACCTGCTGCGCAGCGGCTGCACAGACCCTGCTCTGGTGTCAGTGACTGTATATATAATACCTGCGCCGGCTAATGCCCGCAGAGGCGGTACCTGCTGCGCAGCGGCTGCACAGACCCTGCTCTGGTGTCAGTGACTGTATATATAATACCTGCGCCGGCTAATGCCCGCAGAGGCGGTACCTGCTGCGCAGCGGCTGCACAGACCGTAATACTTGCACCGGCTAATGCCCGCAGAGGCGGTCCCTGCTGCGCAGCGGCTGCACAGACCCTGCTCTGGTGTCAGTGACTGTATATATAATACCTGCGCCGGCTAATGCCCGCAGAGGCGGTACCTGCTGCGCAGCGGCTGCACAGACCCTGCTCTGGTGTCAGTGACTGTATATATAATACCTGCGCCGGCTAATGCCCGCAGAGGCGGTACCTGCTGCGCAGCGGCTGCACAGACCGTAATACTTGCACCGGCTAATGCCCGCAGAGGCGGTCCCTGCTGCGCAGCGGCTGCACAGACCCTGCTCTGGTGTCAGTGACTGTATATATAATACCTGTGCCGGCTAATGCCCGCAGAGGCGGTACCTGCTGCGCAGCGGCTGCACAGACCGTAATACTTGCACCGGCTAATGCCCGCAGAGGCAGTCCCTGCTGCGCAGCGGCTGCACAGACTGTAATACTTGCACCGGCTAATGCCCGCAGAGGCAGTCCCTGCTGCGCAGCGGCTGCACAGACCGTAATACTTGCAACGGCTAATGCCCGCAGAGGTGGTCCCTGCTGTGCAGCGGCTGCACAGACCCTGCTCTGGTGTCAGTGACTGTATATATAATACCTGCGCCAGCTAATGCCCGCAGAGGCAGTCCCTGCTGTGCAACTGCTGCACAGACCCTGCTCTGGTGTTGGTGACTATCTGTCACTAAAGTAATGACTTGCCATTTGCAACTGTGGGCCACTTTTTCATTGGTACACGAGAAATTTGTTGTAAGCTCTAGTCCGACCCTGTGAACCGTCCCTGCCCATTTCTGCCATTTTAAAATGTTTATTTTTAATTTCAGGTTGGGTTCTCACACGGGCCCCCCACAACCCATCACCCATGGGAATGCGGTCGCGCCCCACAGTTTGAAAACCTCTGGCCTAGAGCGACATCCTTACCCATTTTTGGAAGCAGCACAACCATGGCTTCTTCCATTGTCTGGGTGATACACCCTGCCCAATTTCTCTTCCCCCCCCCCTCCTGCCCCCCAAAGAGTTGAAGAGCTGGACTAAGTTCAGTATCGGTGCCGCTCTAAAGGTTAAGTAGAAATATGCTGAAAAGCCATACAGGCTCGGGGCCTTTCCTGATGGCAAGGCAGCTATAGCTGCCATTACTACTTCGGGGGTAATGTCTCCCTCAAGTTCTTCCCGTTCTTGAGTGATCTTGGGGAGAGGGCACCCGGACAGGTAATCCCTTTGTGCTCCCTCCTCGGGGGAATCTGATGTGTACAGGGATGAATAATATTATGTGAAGACCGTAGAGCTGTGTTTTCTTGCCCTCCCCCACCGCCTTTTATTTTAAGGATTGTCCTTGTCGCTTCTAATCCACCTCGCTTACAGGTGATCCGCCTTATTGGCTTTGACATAACACATCTGTTGGAGGTACAGCAATGAATGCTCTGCAGCGCTAGTCTGCAAAACATCTAATTGCCCCCTAATCAGACTTTATTCCCTTTGCAGCATAATTTGAGCTTCCAATTCCTCATGTAAGAGACCTAGTTGGTTGTCCCTCTGGCACTTCATCATGATGAGCCCACCCCACCCCCTCATTGTAGCCTTCAACGCATCCAACACCACCTGGTCGTGTGCAACCTATGTTGCATTAAGTGCAAAGTAATCCAAAATTGTATTCCTTATGTCTTCGCATAGGACTCCAGGTTGTGGCTAGGGAACTTCCACCACCATAGGCCTGGTTCGTTCTGCCCCATATTTAGGTAATCGTTTTGGGCGCATGGTCTGACAGGGTGATCCCTCCTAGCTCTATCCCTGCGACCCTACCCAATAGTGACCTTCAAATCCATGAGTAATCTAACATTGAGAAGGATTTATGAACGTGTGAATAAAATGCGTAGCCCCACCCGCCTCAGTACTCTCCATCCATCTACCAACGCCATTTGAGCCATGTGTTCGTTCAAGCAGGTAGATGGCACCACCTGGTTGTGGAACACCTTGCACTCCTGTCTTCTCTTGGGTCCCACGCCAGATTAAAGTCGCTTACCAATATTATCTGTCCTTTGTCAAAAGTCTCCAATTTGTTCAGTGTCGCCCACAAGAACCCATCTTGCCCCGCTTTGGGGGCGTAGAATGCTGCCACTGTGTATGTCCCCCCTCTCCCATTGGAAAGGGGCTGCCAGATACCCACCCTCTTTGATCCCCTCTGTAGCTATGACCTGGAAGCCTTGGATGTCCCAAATAGCGACCCCCACCCAGTCTTCCCTGGGGCGTTGGATTGAAACAGATGGCGGTACCTCTTGATTTTCAGCTTATGCCTGTCTCGCCTCCGAACGTGCATCTCTTGGAGGGCTACCATTTCTGACTTCCCCTGCCCCAATAACTGTTCCCCCTCCCTTCTCTTAACCAGTGAATTAAGCCCCCTGTTGATTAGGGAGGTCTCCCAAAGCACTTCCCTCTTTCCCATGGTCGTTTTATGATGAGTGGCAGCCTTTGGGATCTCACCCCCCCCCTCTCTGTGCAGGCTCAATCAGCCTCTAGCTCCCTCCCCCAACTACCTCCCCCAAGCCGGCAACACCATTCCTTTCTGTAATCCCCCTTTTCCCTCAACGTGGGGCTACTGTATTGATGGGCATGTGGGCACCTACTACTCCTTGACCCTCATCAGGCATTTAACTGGGCCCCTTAGGCCACGTTTATTTTAGTCCCTTTTCGTCCACTCCCACATTTACCTCTTGAGCGGTTCTCTCGCCTGTCTTTGTTCTTGCTTTGGTGACACTTCGTCCAATGCAGTTTCCCTTCCCCTTCGAACAGTAGTCCAAAGCGAAAGGTCAATTTATAGTGGATGGCTTCTCGCATTAGGGCGCGCACCACTGGGGGTGCCATCCTATGCTTCACAAGGGTGGTCTGGGCTAGGTCCTGGAATATCTGAAGTTCCAAGCCATTGTAGCTGATTGATATGGCCCTCCTGGCACCCGGCAGCACCTTCTCCGTCTGCCGGTACTCGTGCAAGGCCACCACTACATCTCTGGGTCTGGCCCCTGGCTCTCCCCTCTTTGGCCCTACTCTTGTATGCAGTCCAACTCTATCCCCGAACAGTATTACACCTCCAGCAGGTCCCTGAACACTAGCTGCACCATCATGTGTAGATCCTTGTCCGCCACCACCTCCGTTAGGCCCTTTGTTCTGAAGTTAGATCTTCTCAAGCGGTTTTCAAGGTCTTCGCTCTGGGTCTTGTAGTTCTGCGTGACCCTTGCTAATTGCTCTACCAGCTCGCTTATCTTGTGTACTCTGCAACCTCTTGTATGGCACTCTGCGCTGCATCAGTCTGCTTCTCTACTTTTGTTATGTCCCCCTTCACCTCTTGCAGTGATTGGGACAGTTCCATTCACATCATGCTCAACTGCGATTGAATGGTATTCGCTATCTTGTCCCCAAAATCCTGAAAGCATGGTGGGCATGTTTTCTTATAGTATCATTACTGGCATTATGTTATAAGTTGATTTGTACCGCGCACCACTGCCACCAAGGGGCAGTCTGCAGGCGCTCATGTGGCTCTGCAAAAAATGGAGTTGGAGAGGGTTTGTGGGGAAAAGGGTGAGAGGATAGGTTCAGAACCAGGAGGATGTGGCGTCTGTATTTTGCATGTGATCACGTTTGAGCAGCTTTGCGCATTGTAACCGTATGGGTAAGATTCCATGCCTCGGGTGTGTGGTATTGTGTTGGTGTTAGTGTTGTGTGGTTCCGATAGGTTGGTCATGTGCACTAGTTAGATAGGGTCCATAAGGGATCCAGAGTCACAGATGGCCGTGGCTGTGTTGTTGCATTTTAGATGGTATTGGGCTATGTGGGAGGTTCTCTTTGGATGACGGCATGGTAATGTTTGCGTGTGGCTAGTCCAAGATCTGGTGTAGAGGTGTCAGTTATGTAGGAGGAGCAGGAAGGGAAGAGGGTTGGTAAAGTCGGTCAGTTTGTTGTGGTCTCTCTGGGGCGGCCCTTTGGATGCCGCTTGACGGTATCTAGCCAGGTTCTTGTTTACGGTTCTTTGGCCCCTCTCGTCTCCTCTAGTTGTTTCTGCTGTGTTCTTGCCAGTGTCCCTTCTAGGTTGTCATTTTCTGCTGAAGAGCCAGGGTTTGAGCAGTTTCCTGAAGGTGATGTGGTCTTCTGTGGTTCTAATTACGTTGGGCATGTTGTTAGCAATTAGACATGAGACCGCTGTTCCACCAAATTTCCTTTTTCGTAGTGTTTTGCCTATATTTGTAGGTCGTTGCTGGATCTTAGTTCCTTTCTTGGGCGATAGCGGCTAATCTTGTCTTGAAGGAATTCCACTCCTTGTCAGTGCAAGCCTTTGAGGGCGATTCAGAGTGCTTTGAATTTTATGTACTCTTTTACTAGTAACCAGTGTAGGCTTTTCAGTGTTGGAGTGATGCGGTCTCTTCTGTTTAGTCTTAGTAGGATCCTGTCTGCTGTATTTTTCATCCTTTGCAGTTTCTTGGTGAGTCTTTCTGGCATTCCTAGGTATAGGCTGTTTGTCTAGTCGATTCTTGTGAGAATCAGGGTTATGATTGTGAGGGTTCTGTGGTGGAAGGAGAGCTATTGAGTAATTCCGAGTTGTCGTAGGAGGAAGAAGCAATTTTTGGTGATTGTGTTGACTTGCGTTTCCAGTAATAGTCTGTTGTCCATGAGTATTCCTAGGTTGTTTACTACATTTGTAGTCTCTGGTTGCATTCCCATGTCGTTTGGCCTGTCCAGTTGTGGGTTCCCTCCGTCGATACCTGCGGGTGAGAGCATTATTTTTGTTTTAGTTGGGTTAATTTTGAGGTTGTTCGCTGTCATACAGTTGTATATGTTTGAGAGGCAATTGTTGAGGTTGTTATTTTGTTCCTGGTGTTTGTTTTCACAATCAGTTGTGTGTCTGTCTAGTTGTAGGCGGTACGTCAGTGTGATCAAATGATTTTCATCAATGGGCACATGTGGAGTGGAGGGGAACCCTGTGGGTCTCCACAGGATATATGTTGGGTGTTTGAACAGTGGTAGGTAGGTTCTTTTGGTTCGTTTGTTAGGAATGAGGTAAGCCACTTTGGTGTGGATTCCTGTATGCCCCGTTCCATCAAACTTATTAGTGTTGCATGGCTGATTGTGTCAAAAGCCGCTGATATGTCCAATAGAATGATGGCCGATTGGGTGTCGTCGTCTGCGTTTATTTTCAGGTCATCCTAGATCGATAGAAGTGCTGATTCTGTTCCTCTCATCAGTCTGAAGCCAACTTGTGATTGGTCAAGTATTCCGTTTGTTTCGACGCGTATAAGAAGGATCTTGTAGACGTGGTTCTCCAGGATCTTTGCTGGGTAAACTTGTGATTGGTCAAGTATTCCGTTTGCTTCGATGCGTATAAGAAGGATCTTGTAGACGTGGTTCTCCAGGATCTTTGCTGGGTAGGGCAGGTTGGCTATCGGTTTGTAGTTTCTTGGGTCTTCTGCACTTTTTAACCTTTTTATCAGTGGTTTGATGTATGCCGATTAGATGGAGGACGGTACTATTCCTCTTTTCAGTGAAAGATTAATTGGGTTCTGGAAGCGCGCATTTTTTTGTTTTTCTCCAGTTTGTTCTGTGAACCATTTTGCTGCCAGTGTTTTGGTGTTGCTTTGAATGTTTTAGCTGATGCTAATTGGTCAAGGGCCTTAGTGATCCAATGTGTCCTGTTTGTATCAGTGGGATCTCTTTCGCTTGGGACGGTAGCGTCTAGAAGGTTTGTTAGGGCCTCTAGGTTCAAGTTCTTGCTGGTGTGGAGAGGGTACTTCCCGGCCGGTAGGCGCTTTTGGGGTGTGATGTAGAATGGGATCAAGTAGTGGTCACTCCACACCATTGGTGTAGGTGGCACGGATGCGCATAGTCCTTCCCTGCAGAAAATAGCATACAGGGTGTGTCCAGCGTCGGTGGTGGATCCATTTTACCATTTGCTTAAACTGCAAGGTTTCTAGGAGAGCGCAGTGAGTTTGCTGTGTACACATTTTCCTTTTCAAACCATATGTTGAAATCTCCCAGTGTGACTAGGTTGTCGTGGTGGGTTGATAGCATGGCAGCCTCGTCTGTTAGTTTTGTTGCAAAGTTGGGGTTGTAAGAAGGTGGTTTGTAGATCAGAAGGAATACTATGTTGGTTTGGTCGTTGAGTTCTACCTTGATGAGGGATTCATAGTCTTCTGTGTTGGTTGTGATGATTCGAGATGCTCGGACGTGTCCTTTGTAATTGCGATTCCGCCTCCTCTTTGGTTTTCTTTGTTGGCGTGTACTAACTTATAATTGTCAGGAATTGCTTCCCTCGCGATGGCTTTATAGTTGGCTGATAGCCAGGTTTCTGTGCCTCCTTCGCTTAGCAGGTCATCGATTTATGTTTTGCCTTGGATCTAACGTTGAGGAGGCTGCAGTGTAGTTTGCTTGATTTCCCTTTCGGGTTGTTTTTAGTATTGTTTGTTCTGAGGTGTGTTCTTGGTTGGTTTCCGTTCCAGGTGGGTTTTCCCCGGTTGAGTCTGTTGGGTGGTTCTTTGTTGGTCAGTCTCTTTGTTGAGTAGACTACTAAGGTTTATGACGGGGTTGGTGCTTGTTCGTTCCTGGTGGTAAACGGGGCAGCTACCCGTTGGTGGTTCAAGTCTTGGTGATGTAGGGGGTGTAGAGTGTGATGGATTCCAACTTGTCCCTTGTTTTGGTTGGGGTATTGTCCATGGTGCAGACCGCTTTGGGGGGATTTATTAGTTGTTGTTGTGGTGTCCTGGTTGGTTCTGTATTTGTGACGCTTGTTGGCTGTCTGTTCGTTGTAGCTGTGCTGTTTTTGTTTGGACATGTAGCGAGAAAAGTAGTCTGTCTTTGCTCTTATTTGTACGTCTCCTTGGGCCATCTGGGATGTTTGTTTGTTTTTTGGGGTTGTGGGATCATGCTGGGCGGTGCCTTCTTGAGTGGCTTGGGTTTTCTTATTAGTCTGTTCTGGCTTCTTTGTCTTTCTTGTGGTGAGGCATGATGTGTGGGTTGTGAGTGGGCATCCCTCTTTTGATTAGTGTTTTTCCTGGTCTTTTGTGTTTAGCCTTTGCTGTTTGTGGTTTGTTGCTTGTTTTGGTTCCATGTGTTAAAATCGTGGCAAAAATGGCCCCCCTGCAACCCCCAGACCAATTATATCATTTAAGGGGAGAGCGGTGAGTCCCCCTCCCCCTCTTGTTTACCTTAAATGGTATAACGGGGTACACCTTTACCGGGTCAAACCACAGCATTTTTGATGCATATTTTTTTGCACAGGCGACATTTTTGCCACATTTCTATTACTGCATACTTTGTATTTGGTAGGTTGTGGGTAGTTGAGACCTCGGTTGATGGGACTTTGTGGTTCCGTTTGCATATTGCTGCTTTCTTTTTTGGATCGTATGGTTTAAAAAAAAAATATATTTCACTGAAAAAAAACTTTGTTAAAGGGACGTTATGGTTAAGTTGCACTAAAATGTTGTTAAAAGGATGTTCTGGTAAAATCGAAAACCCCCTGAAATTTGCCAGTTATGGCAAACTAAGCAACCACTGTGCACCGCTAAGACTAACACCCAGGATATCAAAGATGACATCACAAATATCATTGATGACATCACATGTCTAGCCCCTTCTTTTTTTTGTTCACTGCCATATCTAGGGCAGGTGGTTTAATTTACTGACCGTTAATTTACTGACCGTCAAACTATTACATTTATAGATATTGCTATTCTCACATGTTCTTACACTACTTTCCTTAGAATTTAATAGCATCTTATGATGTACATATATAGGGGAAGAAGCAGGCCTGAAACGCAGCAATCATTTTTGTGCGTGAATAAAATCATGTAGATTATACACAGTTGCTAAGGGTACTGCCTCTTGTTTGCTTACTTTACTCTCCATATATAAGCCCCATATTTGTATTATGTTTTGTGTGTATTAGTAGAAATATGTACTAAATGATGCATTATTAGCTACTCCGTACATGTTTCACAGTACGGAAAAGTCTGATACAGAAGCATTCACCGTTTTTTAATTTTAATTAAAAATATAGCACCTCTGTGGTGTATGCTGCAGCCAATACCTACATTTCTGTATGAGTAGGTTCCTGTACTAGAAAGAACACTGCAATGGAATGTTCTTTAGAACACTACATTGCGTAATGTAGTATGTAGTTTATTACACATCTCCCGATAATCCCTGATACTTTTTTGCCAACATTACATTTTCAACCCCTTGTATGAAAGGTAAATGCACATGTGATGTCATCCATGATATTTGTGATGTCATCTTTGTCCTGGGTGTTAGTCTTAGCAGTGCACGGTGGTGGTGCGAGTTATGGTTGCTTAGCTTACCATAACTCGTGAATTTCAGGGGGTTTTCGATTTTACTTGTAACAATAACGTCCTTTTAACAAATTCTTTTTTTACGGAATTTATAGGTTTTTTTAGTGCAACTTAACCATAACGTCCCCTTAATGTTTTTTCAGTGAATTTCATGGGTTTTTACCAGTGCATGCTATTTTCCTACAACTTACTAATATCATACTTACCAAACATAACAATATTTGTGTCCAATTTACAAAGTGTCACCTTAAAACTCTGCCATTTCCCACCTTCTAGAATCATTTTTATCTCTTCTACACACTTTCTGCAACTATTTCAACTAGTTTTGCATCCGTAGATGTCTACGAACATCTGACCTCACTGTGGACCTTCCGGACAGTGCCACATGATCATACACTAGCGCGCGGCATGACGTGTCCAAGAACCCGTCCGCACTTCACAATAAGATCCGTCCTTCGTGACAATTCAGAACTGCATTTTCTACTGATCTAGGAACTTTCAACTTTGCACACCTCCTACACCTTTTCGTACTCCTTATCCATTACCAATCTAGTACACAGTACATACTTGGAAGAGTTTTATCAAAACTGCTATTTATCTTAATGGCATCAGTTATTGCCATCCCTCCTCCCCAAGAGCCACCACCACCAGCTGGAGGACCTTCACAACAACAAAAAGACAATGAAGAGGACAAAGAAGATGAGGTAGAGGAAGTGCCTACTTCTAGCACCAAGATCGAATCATAGGTGTGCCAGTTCTTTGCTACTGTTGGGAGTGTACCAAAGGCTAAAGCTACCAAAGTGAAATGCACAGAGTATTCAGTCGCAGACTACCTGGACCGTACTCCTACGGGACCACCTCCATGCGCCGCCACACCAAATCCCAATGACCGCAATGCTCTCAGAAAGGTTGTTCCTTTCTCAGCAAGTAGTAAGCTGTCTTCCTCCACCTCCTCTTCTTTAACAAATACTGTAACCACACAGCCTGATGTCTGCGGCCATTGGTGCGTTATAAATAAATAATTGAGGGCTACAGAACATTATCGTCCATTGCATCCCCTGAAATGGGGATGAAGGCCATTAGCACCCCCGCTTCACAAAGCGGGAACCCAGGGTGCTAAAACATAAATTTTTCTTCCCGCTGTAGGAAGGAAAATCCTTTTCCAAGACAGCCAACATGGAAAGAGAAGGCGGGGCTCCGTGCACAGCCCCTCTTCCCTTGCCATGATAGCCTGCCAAACCCTATGAACATATCGCCACCAGCACTTTTTCTTTTTCCCTTTCAAACCTATCCTACCTTCGAATAACTTTACCACATAGCTGGTCCCAGGTAGACATAGCCACTTTAACACCATTTTTCGTCCATAGCGGTCATGGCCAGTAGACAGATTGTCCACGTCATTACCTTATGCCATGACCCAGACAATCTGGCAACTGCCCACGGCCACAGGCTATACCTCGATCATCAAAGGTATATGTCTATTTTTTTGTACCTACATTATTACTTATCAAAAAATAGGGGCACATTTGCAATATCATGCTTTAATGTCCTTGCCAATGCTCCTCACGAGTTTGCTCGAAACCCGCCCATGTTTTATTTTTTTGAATTGTCAAAATATATGTACATACAGTAGTCATATAACTTAGCCCCCACTTGACAAAGTCCATTCTGTTTTTGCACAAACATTGAAGGTTGGGTCTATAATCTTTCTCAAAACTTATGTCCACATTCGTCAAATAGCAACAAAGTTATAAGCCATCTAAAAATGTTGAGACCCCCTCTAATTTCGCCCCCTCTTGAGAAAATCCCACGAAACTTTAGAAAACCATTTAAAGCAAGATCCAAAATCGTTTTGCCAAATGTTGTTGTGCAGATTCGTCAAATGACACCACATTTATATGCATTTACAATATTTTGGGAGCCCCCCTCTAATCTTGCCCACTCTTGACAGAATCCCACAAAACTTTGCAAAAACCATTCAGGATTAGTCCTAGAATAACATTTCTAAATTACATGCAGTTTCACTGAGTGTCTCAAAAGTTATAAGCCATCCAAAAACTGATTTTCCCCAACCCTGTAATGCAGAAATGGGTACAGATGCTCTAGGACAGCTGAAGTGTCCGCACCACAGGACTGCCCCAGGACATCTGGAGTGTTCAGACTTTTGGGGGGTGAAACAACCGTTTTTTGGCTTCATATGGCCATATCCCATCCCATCCTCATCCCCCCACCTCCCCAGAGATTGAGGTTGATAAGTGAAATGCTGCTTTTGTTTTCACCGCGCTGTCCGCGGACCCCCAAAAAGTCTGCGAATCCAAGATGGCGGATGTTTCAGGAAAACCGACGCATTTCACGTTTTCCCACCAGCCAATCAGTGGCCGCGTCCCGATGTCCGCGGACCACGCAAAAGTCTGCGTGGCCTGTCAGTCCGCGGACCGAACAGGGAAGCGATTCCGCATAGCAGACATAGATATCACTAATTTTATTTTACTTACATTTTTGTCATTTTAAACAAAAAAAACTACTGGGTATTATGTCTGGGGAAAAAAAGAAATTTTGGGAACCCCCCCCGTATAACTTTGCCCCCGCTTGACCAAACCTCACCAAACTTTGCAAAGAAATTCAGAGTGGGCCATAGTTTCGTGAGGATTCGTCCAGGGGGAGCAAAGTTATAAGCTGCCCAAAAAGTGCTCTTCCTATGGGATTAGCAATTTAACCATAACTATATATATATATATATATATATATATATATATATATTTCCCAGAATAACCCCCAAATCATCAGGGACAAACGTGCAATATCTTGAAGTGTTCAGCAAGTCATCCTAAAAGCATCACCCACCATTCTGAGACCTTTGCTGATGACTTTAACAGCGTATTGATATGGGAATGACTTCTAGTGTTCGATGATAATCTGATGACTCCAGGATGGTCTCTAAAGTCAACCTTTCAGGGTTTAATTCTTCGGACAGGGCCGAGCGTCCGACTCCCTTAAAGTGTTGGCACTTAAACCCCAAACCCCCCCCCCCCCCCCGATGCGTTCCCCTCGTAAATGTCCTGAGTCTAAGGCCTTCCCCAGTAAGGCCTGTGAGGCTACACCCCGCTTCATTTCATCTGCTTAATAGCCAGATGCACTTTGCATGTTTTTAGTTTGTGATTGTGCCATGTATGCCCCTACGAACATGAGATTGCAAAGTAATATTGTGTACAAAGCAGGAATTGGCTGCGACATAAGGGGACAGGCCCAACCTATGTCTGAACCCTTTCCATTCAATGCCTCTGGATCTCACTGTTAAATCATTTGGTTGACCCCACCCCCCCCATGGCCCCAGAATAAGTGCAACCTCTGCCAGACGTATTTTGGTTCCTTTTTAAACCTTGCCCATTCAAGGACCAATGGCCTCTTTCCCAATAGGTGTTTCGTTCTGAGCCCATCCCTGAAAGCCACTGGTTTACACTTCTACCCGTAATACCCACAAAAAAACCTTTGGATCAGAGCCCCCACGTCTTCTCTCCAAGTACCTGTGCCTACTGCCTTGTTAGTGATTGTGTGTCAAAGAAACCCCAACCCCCAAGCTCTGTGGTTTAGCATCAGATCAAAGCTGCAACTCTCCAGATGTTTGGGTAATGGCTGACATGATCGCTCACCATGGACTAATCTGGCTAGGGGAGTGATGTTAGTTGTACAGCAAAGCCTCTGGAGAGCCAAAGGTTGCAGACAACGGCTCTTGATCCTAGCACTGGCCCCACTACCAGCAATACTTTTGTGCCACGTGCCAGAGTCCCCACCTTAAAACCCCAGCGTAGTTGTCCTGCCTTTTGAAATCTCCTGCATCTGTCTTAAGCTCCACTTCAAATCTCCTGAAGCTGATGGTTCAGACCTTCCACTCTGTATATTTGTGTTAGTCCATGCAGTGCAGGCTGCCTTTTTGATTCCAATGGTCGTGTTTGGTTTCAGGTGTGAATGGTCATCGCTCAGGTCTGCGTCATGCCGTTCCTGCATGGCTTCCGCAGGATCATTTTCGAATACCAGCCCCTCGTGGATGAGATCTTGGGAGCAATGGGAATACTAGACCCAGAGAGGCACGAAGGAGCAGAGAACATGCTCAGGTAACTTCCTCCATGCTTGTCTGATGCCGGTGAAGTGGTGCAATGAGTGCTTGCCATACATTGCCAAGTCGTATGTTTCCCCAGCTTTGTTGCAGTGTTTATTTGCTTGTACAGTGTTCAAAGGACAATATAGTATTGTTGGTGTGGATGTCTTTTATCCTTGATTACTGCAGAGTCCATAACGCACCTTATTTCCTTTTTGTGTGTGAATTGCCCCATAAAGCGGCTTCCCTCTAAAGGGGGTAATTCACTCCCAGGTCAAGAACTGGACACTTGTAAAACATAACATGTGAAATGGTAGCAGACTTGGGATTCTTTTTTTAAACTTGTCAGTTGACAGCAAGCTTAGCAGACGATTAGGAGCAAATGGCTGACTTTCAGTCATGTAAACAAGCTTGTCTGGAAATCAGAAAGAACTAGACTGTGATTTGCTGGAGTAAAGGGAGAGACTGGGAGAAGTAGGCGACATGCAGACTATTGGAAAGATAAACCATGGGGTTGAAGAAGAGAGGTACGGTAAGTGGGTTTCTATAGCACTCGTCTGTAAATGTTGCCCTTGTTGTGCATCGCGCTGTAAAGACTGCCAGTGGGACGGGGAGGGTTTTGGGTTGCTAGAGAGGCAAATGCGGATAACCTGTAGTGTTTGAGTGCAGGTTGGAAATGACCTTTACCAGTGTGCCAGTATGAAAGTTTTTTGTCCTAGTTTTGCTGTAAGGGCTGGCCAGTGGTTGTAAAGCATTGATTGAGTGAGTGGTTGTTGATCGAAAATGGTAGAGGTCTGTTAAATACATTAGACCTTGTAGGTTGTCTGAAGGGAGTAATTTAAATGTACAGTTGTGATTTTTAGTAAATAACAGGTTAGGTGACGGATCGGAGGGGAGGGTTGAGGGGGAACGAGTGGGGGCATTGTTGCTTCTTGGCTATTTGTTGTAGATTTCTTCAAGGGATTATATTGCGGCTCTATGTTCTGCGGCCAGGGCCACAAGTCGACGGCAGATCCCACGGATGGTGATCTAGAGGGGTAGAAGGATTCTGATTTGTGAGCTATTATTCCAGATAGTACCTATCCAAAATGGGCATTGAGGAACTGGTTGTGGATGCTTCTTACAATATGACATCTTTGAGTGATGGGCATGATCCTTTGTTCATTTTTGCGTCACGATGCTGGGTTCGGGAGGATATTTAATGCATTGCTCTGGGAGGTTGCTCTTTACTTTTATATCTTCCAAGAGCTAAGTCTTTTAATGTTGAATGATTCACTTCCAGGCAGAGATGTTTAGGTAGGGTGTGCTAGAGTTTCATGGCCTGAAATGAGAATGAGGAGCCCGTTGTAATTTCTTATCGAAGGCCAGGACTATAGACTAGTGCAGCGTTGCTGGACCTTAAGGTTCGAGAAGAAATGTTGTGCTGGAACTTTCTTCTTTCCATGGTAGGACCAACGTGCAATGCTCGGTTTTGAAATGAATCCTTTTATTGACTTGCAGCCACAGAACATAATTCCTAATGCTAGTGTGGCATGCTCGAATGCCTCCATTGCGAAGGGATAGTCTCACTGCTGAATTCTGGACACTGTAGTTTATCAGGTAGTCTGGGATTCTGAGAGTGAGGCAGAGAGCCCAGTCTGCTTAGTTCTAGTGAAATCGTGGTCGGTGTTCTGTGGGGGAAGTTAAGGAATGATGCAGTGCAAAGTTGGAAAAAGATGCTTCCGATTATGGCACTGACCCGTGGTTCAAGTATGAGGATGTTATCTTGTGGTTCCAAGATTCCTTAGCGCGGTCGACAAACTGGGCATTCGCCCATCTCTTCATGCCAAGGGATTGTGGTTTTGGAAGTTCTTGGACTGTAGTGCTCCAACAGGTTTGGTAGGATTGACATTTTAGCCTGTTGTCATCCATGTGTCCACATGTGCAAGGAATGTTTTAATATCTGGAGCATTTGACTGGTTGGTCTTGAGCTTGTAGATTATTTGTCTCCTCTACGTAGCTGTAACATTTGAAACAGGCCCGTTTATCAGGTCTAGTAGGGTTTCATGTAGATGTTGAATAGAAGAGGCGTATGGATCCCTGCGGTTACGCCAGATTAGTGAGCAACGCTGGGATTTGTAGGTGTCTATAATGCTGGTGGTGTTTTTGCCCGGGAGGAATGAGGTGACCCAACGTGGAGCTGTTGCTAAATTCCAATTTATTCTAGTCTTTTTGGGAGGACCTTGTGACTTGTGCTGTCGAATGCAGCTGGGATGCTCAGAGGGACGAGAGTGCTCCGAGTTTTAATCTGCTTTATATTTGAGTGTGTCCTAGATCAAATGCTGGACCACATGATGTTATGAGTCCATGCTGTGCCTCTTCCAGGGCGTTGTTATTCACAATGAAGTCTGGAGTTGACAGCACATTAATTGTTCCAGTAATTTCCCAATGAAAGGCATGTTTGAGATTGGGCAAACAGAACTGGGTTATTTTGGTCCGCTCTGGGCTTTTGAGTGAAATGCCTGATTTAAGGAGATTTTAAAGGGGGCATGGGGCACTTCTGGTGCAGCTGGAGTAATTGAGGAAGAATGGGATAATGGCTGTTCTGGATATTTTGTGATGGATTTGTAATAATTGGGAGGGCATGGATCCTCTACAGTTCCAGTGTTGCGTTACTCCATGGTACCAAGTAAGTCCTTAGCAATGTGAGGAAGGCATGGTATCAACAATAAGACAGACACAAGTGACCACAGTTCAAGGGTGTTTATTGAACTTTTGCAGGGGAGTGAAAAACGCCCATCCAAAGATGGGAGCAAACTACAACCACAAATAATAAAGAAGGCAGTCCTAGTGGAGTCTTGTCAACTTAAAAGGGCCTGTACTAAAAAAACCTATTGCCAATTATTACTGCTAAATACAAATAGTGTGGGGTGAAGTTCATGAAAAAGAAGTGTTCACAAAATAAGTCAGACTAAGTGGGCCGTTGGCCTCCCTTCCCCACGTTTTCAGCACAGGGCAAGGCAGTTCACTAGAGCAAAGCGCACATTGACTTCTGCGGAACAAGGATACAGTTCAATCTTCACAGTTCAGGACCTTTTGGGTCGAAGCTTCTTTACTAACCGTAAGTCTCTAGACTCACAAGGGCCTGCTGTGCAAAAACAATATGTAAACTTTCTTTTCCTTTCAAAGTTGGGTGTTCACCCAGGATAACCCTCAACCGGGCTCATATCCCTTTCTTTCAGTCAATAAGTCTCCCAGAGCCGGGCTCAGACCAATTGTGATTTACCTTAAACTATTGTAGACTTTCGAATGTGCACAAGGTTTAGCTTGACCCGTTGCGTGGCCACTTCGAGTTCGTTATTCCTTTTTCTCACACATCAGTTGGATACCCGACAGACTTTCGAATGAGCAGCCACATTGCGCCAGACCATTCTGTGTATCTTTTGTTGGCCTCCCAAAGTTCAATTACTCCTTTGGTTCCAATTGCATTTGTGTCGCTCTTTGCAAACGTCTCACACACTCTTCTCTTTGTACAATGTTGCCGCTTGCAACCTTAGTTCAAAACACAAGCTGGTTTGATATCCGTGTCTCCAACTCACCGGCTGTGCTGTTTCTTCTGACGCCACTTTGTTGTAGTAGCCAAGGACAGTACCACGGCAGCAATCACTCCTCCCCGCCTTGGTTATCGACGCGGGAGAGCCCCGGGTACCTCTGACACACTGTGCAGGTTTGATCAGCCTTAGTTCCTGGTCTTCGGTTTCTTACTTTTCAAGGCTCAGGAAAATAACTTCCCTCCTTGCGACTCTCTGATCTCGTCTTTCTCCTTGCATTAAACTGCCATCTTGGAACTGCTGTTTCCTCACTGGGAGTGTGCTTTCGTGCTCCGCCTTTTATCTGTTTGGGGAAGCGTGATGGAAGTCGGGTGTGTATAATAATCCGTAATTGCCTGACCTTGCCTGTCCATGGTGTTGGAACATGTCGGGTATACAGCTCTGGTGTTAGTCCGTTGTCGCTCACAGTGAAATGTTAGTGAGAAAGTGTTTGTGTTGGAAAGGGTGGCGGGAGGGTGTTGAAGTCCTAGGTATCCTATCTGGCAGGATGGAGAAAAGGTGTTATTGGGAAGGGGATACCACATGTCACCCTTTCTATGTCCCACTTCCACTCCCGTGGACCCCTCATCCAGGTGATCCTCCCGCACTGGTCCACCCCCAGGAACTGGATCCAAAAGCGATGGTCTTGTCGTGGCTGCCTGGATGACAGATCCCGGGGACTGGCGGGTGAGACACCTTCAGGTTTCTCACGGCATTGAAACGGCAAAGAAAAGTTTAAAAGGAGGTGGATGGAGCCTGTGTGGCATGTGTGAGCATTCTTTATTGTCTGTGTTGTTGGATGTCGCATCTTTTGTTGTTGAAATGTACAGCAATCTGATCCAAGATTTTGGTTGTGTTGGCGTTTGTTCGGTTTTTAGTATTGATGCAATGTATTGCACTTACAATATTTTTGAGAATAGCAAATGTTAGATGACTTGCACTAACCACTCCTGCTCCCCTCCCTCATACCTCCCAAGTACCACACGTGCCCCAAGGGGCAGATACACGAAACAAACAAATTGCACATCCAACACATTAAACAATCCCAGACAATTTGCCTACCCCTCCAGCCAGTGCACAAAGCATATCAGAAAGCCGACACACTGCTGCCAGTTTATCCTGGTTCTGCAAGCATCAACAAACGAGCACAGCCTCTATCCTATCCCTCTTCCCTCATGAACCCACTCACTTTCTTACAGAGCCACGTGAGCGCCTTGAGACCATGCAAATGGTAACTGTGCGCGGTATAAGTCAACGTAACAATTGTTGTATTTCCCTTTGGTTGTGCTGATTCAGTGTCTTTGGAGTAGTGTGCTTTCTTTGCTGATTTTTTTTTTCCCTGTGAAAGCAGAACTGTTGCTACGTAGATTTGCTAATTTTTCTTCCAGATTTACTTTTTCCAATTTTCCTTTTCTATGTGACTTAGTTTGGGGGTGAAGAATTTAGCCCGTTTCTTCTTTTGTGAGTTTTTGAAAGGTTTGTTGGGGTCGATACTGTCGAAGGTGGGAACTAACCCATGGTGGAGTTTCACATTCAGCGTAGTCGTTGGCCTTTCTCTAGGAAGGGTGGAACTGATTCCTTCATTTCCTTCCGGTGTCTAATCATTGATGGTTCTGCGGGAGGTTCAGGGGGTGTCTGTGAATAATGTGAAAAGCGAATGTCTCCAGAGGTAAAGTGCTGATGAGCGCAATAATATTTTTGTTGCAGAAAATACTATGCAGCGTATGACCGTCTGAGTGTGGTCCATTTGAGGTGTAACATGGCAACGTTTTTACTCTGAGGAACTTTGTGGCAGGGTTCGGCCAGATGTTAAAAAAAAAAAAAAAAAAAATCTCAAAGCTTAGCTAGATGTTGGTGCTCTACAGGCAGGTTGGCGAAGGCATATGCAAGCTAGTCTACACAGCGTGGGCTGTAGGAAGGGGGTCTGCATATTAGAAAGCAAAGTGACGCGGGGGAGAGCTGGATCGTTGATTGAGGTGGTTGAGACTGTGAAGGGGTCTCCATGAACTAGCGTTTGCCCTCCTCTCCTGTTGCAATTACCATGTATGATGTTGTAGCCTGCTGGGATACGCTTGTGGATAACCAGTGATGGGTCATCAGAAAGCCAGGTTTCCGCATTAACTGAAGGTCTGTTTTGTCTTCCGAGAGTACGTCGAGCATTCCAACAGAGCATTTGGAGACAGTTTGTTGCTCAGGAAGCATCTTGTGTCCATCATTGGGGTGGGTTTGGTTTGTTGAGTGGATGTTATTGAGCCGTTTGTGGTTGCTTTTGTTAATTTCCCAGGTTTCCATATGAAGGTGTTTAGTAGGCTCTTTTGGGGGTCTGGCTTATCCATGTGTCTTTCCTCCGAGGACATGCTGGATTCAGTAGGGAGTTTAGTGATTGATGGTGTAGTAGACGTTGCTTCGTAAGGGTGCAGTCTCATGGCTGTCGGTTTAAGCGTAGTAAGTGATGGGTCAGTGATGAGACTGTGTGTGATTGAGGAAGTAGGGATGCCTAGCTTGTCCCTGCAGCAGTTTGGACGGCATGCTCGCGGTAAAAGCTACTACGTATATTGGCGCTCACTCTCAATTTTCTACATATACACATCATGCCCTTTCTTACTTGCAAGGAGTTCCTTTTCATCTCATTAGCCAAAGGCTAGTGAATAGTGAAACAATGGTTGCACTAGTTAATTGCACTTTTCTGATCTATAATGAAACCGTTCTAATCGACACAATGGATTCCAAACATTGAAATCTGGATCCATGAGATGGGGTTTATTTCCCAATATGGTCCTGATCACAGCTTGCACATGTTTCGACACAATGTCGTTTTCAAGGCAATACTTAATGTGATCTCAAGCCCAATAGCTTCCAGGTAATGCTATATTCTTGTTTGTATTTGTTCTACACTGTATTATCTTCTCCGCTCAATGGCTTTTTCCCTGTTCATTGTGCATTAATGCATCACTTGTTCTTAGTATATGCAGCTCCTGATTAGGTTGGTTGTCCTGTGAGGAATCACGCCATCAGCCCTAGTGAATATTGCAACATTTGAGGCCTGGTATGTTCATCCAGAAATGGGGGCAATAAACGTCTTGTGGCAACACGCTTTTTCGACTGGTGAGTTTCTAGTATGTTGTAAGGTAGTACTTGCATTATTCAAGGGTTTGGTTGTGGTACAGACTCCAGTGCAAGTGTTCCCTTGGAGTGTGGAGACTAAATTGTCTGGAAACCTTTTTAGGATCCTCCATCCAATCCCAAGAAAAATAGTTGGGACTGCCAAGCCAAATAGTCGGAGCCAAGAATTGATTATTTAAAAAATGAATGCTGGTGGGTGCAGCAGAAAGGGGAGTGTGAGACTACAGGCATGGGTGAACCAGCTCCTCAAGAGCCGTACATACATAGCCTCTCGGGTACAGCGAGCTTGCCAATGAGCCCTTGATTTTTGTGGCAAATCAACTTCTGGGGTATGTGTGGCCCAGGAGTGAATATCGGTTTCTAAATCATCAATCAACCCCACACCTCTTAATACACCAGAAGGGATCCGAACAGATTATAAACAAGCAAATTATAAATCACCTTGACCAATTTTGGTAACATGGACAGAACGGCAGGCTTATCTCCAAATTGTGGATTGTTGGTTAGTTGCAACACAGATTACCCAATGATAAAAGACACTGTCCAGTGAATATAGCTTCAAAAATATCTACTTTATTTATATCACATCAGACAGTTCCAGCAACACTACGAAATACAGCCCCTCCCTGTAAAGGAATGCAAAGGACCGACGGCTTCAAAGAAGGAAAAGGGATGCACTCTGGATACTGACAGGAGGGTAGTCTGTATGGTTAACCACAACAGTTTGTTATCTTGGCTTCACTACAAAGAAAACAATGGGTCTTAAATACAAATTCTGGGGGCCTTCTGGGACGGACCAGGGGAAAACAACCACAATGTACCTTGTGCTGTAGGTGTTCTTGATGCTCAACTGGGTCGAGTCGGCTTCAGTGCGCTTTTGCAGTCTTCTGTGACAGGGTTCAAGATGGGAGTCAGCTGCGGGTATGAGACGGCAAGACTGTTTGGCGAGCGAAGCTGGACGAATGGCTGCAGGCTGGCCTACACAGCGGCTTGGGGTCTGGAATCATCTCAGATTAGCGGTTCTGAAGCACTGGTCGAGGTTCTGAAGCACTGGTCGAGGCGCCTCGGATGTCTTTAAGCAACTGGGGCTTGAAAAAGGTTATTGTTGTAATCTGGTTCAGCTTGAGGAACTCGACGGACACGAAAATTTACTTTAAGGTGGATGTCGGGTGCTTGTCGAGGCACTTCTCCCAGCTTCTTCACTGGGCTCTCAACTTCTTCACTGGGCTTGAGCCGTCCTTTTAAGGCTGATGGCCCAAAGCTGAACCGTGTGTTGCAGGCAGCTGCCTTGCCCTTGATTTTGGGTTCAGAGACCACCTGACACTTCCTACCTAGGAAGCTTGATGCACCTACCAGGGCACGCTGTGTGCTGGCTGGTTAATGGTTCTGGAGCGGCTTGAGGGTCCTTTGGATTCAGTATCTCCCTCTGGTCCCTGGGAGATTTTAGGGGAGTGATCTTGCTTTCTTCTTAGGAAATCCTGGCCTTCCTTCACTGGCTGAAGATGTAAGGCAGGATGTACCTCCAGCCAGGGTCCAATGAGGAGTACGTCTTGCTACTCCTTGCTATGTATTCAGATCTGCCAAAAGAGGGGCTCAGCCCCCTTTTTTAAAGCCAAGTGGGTCACAGTGATTGGTGTAGGCTAAGCCAACTTTAATGAAACCATCTCCTGTATGCATGAGGTCATAACCAGGTGCTCTGCAACGGAAAAAGGTAAAGGGATGAAAACGTGTTAGTAAGTCCCACCCATCTTACTGTCGTTGATAAAAGAGTTAATGGCTCTCTGTGGTTCCTGATTACATCGGCAGGTCTCCCTTGAAGCTACGGCGAGACAGACTTTCTGGTTCCTGCAAACTACTTTCTCATACCTGATGAATGGGGTCCCACTACCGGGGAGGCTTACTGTACCTAGGCAGTCTCAGACATGACCGTTCACTGTTAATGATACTGAGGGCTGGAGCTGGCTTCAGATTGACAGTTACATAGGAAAGGTTGTTTGGGTTTCCGGTCTCCTTCGTTAACCTCTGCAGCCCCATGTGGGCTTGTTTGAAGAACACTCTTGGTATGATAATTGCTGTCACCCGCTGAAGGGCTCAGCAAAAGAGCAGGGCGGCTCCATGGAGCCTTTAATCAGGCTGGTCATGGTAGGGGGAAGTTTGGCCCTCCCCTTAGTAAGATGAGTCACATCTCAACTAAATATGACTGGGCACACTGCGTGTAGCCCATAACCAACTAAAGTAGACTCGTCTGTGTGTTTTTGGTGGTGTGGGCATAGGAACATGTGTGTGAATTAGTCCCACGCATTTTCTTGTGGTTGGTCTAACATCATTCAATTTAATTAAACATTTCAAAAAACCCCAGGCGAGTGCACACCCACTGTGCCGATGGTCTAATAATTCCTCACACCCCCTTGATGCATGGACTGGGATGCACTCACCTTGTTGTCGGGCGGGCTTATCCGTCTGAATAAGTCTGTGTCCCTTAGTATGACTGTTGGGTCGCGTAATAGTCTAGAGACAAGTTCTTAGCATAGGGCTTCTATGCAGGACTGCAAGGGGGGGGACAGATGTCCCTATCCTAAAGGATTAGACACTGGCTTTGGCGGATCATGTCTCCTTTTTGTACAGAGAAGGATGTACTGTACTGAAAATATATATTAAATGCTGAAGTAGTGACCATTTTAAGGCGTTTTAAACTATCCCTGGGACTGCAGGTCTTTGCTAAATTAACAGTCACTGTACGTAAGATGCTGTGGTGTTGTTGGGATTTATAATGCACACAGTTGCCATTTGCATGGTCTCTGGTCAACTGAGCAATCCCCTTGCTGGGTGTTTTGCAATACTTGAGCTTTGAAACTTTGGGGTGTTTAGAGGGTAATGGATGCCAGCGTAGTTCTCAGTGGCTCTTTCAACAGAGAGGTGACATTTTAGAGTGGTCTTGAGCCCAGACACTGATTATGCTCTAAGTTTTAGGGAGCTGCCAGAGCGTGAATGTGTGAAAGCAGGGGACTGTGCAGGGTGGAAGGAGGTGGTGAGGTTGATGGGTGCATGTGATCAATTAGGGGGAAGAATGGCAAGGTTTGAATGGCTGCCTGAGTGGCTAGTCCACAGGTAGACAAGGGAATGACTTGAAAGGATAGTGACTCTGTTGAAAGAATAGTGACTCTGCATCAAGGGAGAGGTGGATGGGGATAGAGGGCAATAGGGGTAAAGAAATTGTGTGCCCTCCTATGAGGAGGGTGGCATAGTAGGCCAGTCAGTTTGGGGCACACGGTTAGGGATAAGGGTCTTGACCAAGTGATGGAGTTTGGGGTGAACTTTCATTTTCAAAGGGTTATGCATAACCGTTCCCTGCAGTCCATGTACTGAATGTGATCTCCTACTTGAGTAGTTCCATGTGGGTACAGGAGATTTTGCTGTAACCTTGGACTTCCGGACACTGGTCTGGCTCATGGGAGATGAGCTAGAACAGTGTCCGGAAGTCCAAGGTTACAGCAGCAAAGCGAAGATTACCTCGAAGGCAGCAGAGATGCGAGTAGGATGAGATGCGAGTGGTGAGCAGTAGCCAGGGTTTTGTTGTTGGTGAATGCCAGTTCTATTGCATGTCTAATGCAAAACCTGGATTATTAGTGGTAGTCCTAGGTGTCCTGTTTTCTATACTTGGGTGACAGGGCTTATCTAATGGTCGAACAGATGGCTGATGCGCAATGCGGTCGCTTTGGGAAACAAGATGATGCTTTGCCACATGGGTTTGATACTCCGGACAGTCAGACATACACTGACCAATAATGGTGACTGATTTATTACAGCACTTAGAAACTATCAGAATGTTGTCTGGAGTGGTATATAAGTCATCAAATGATTGTCTTTAGGGCTAGCTGTTGATCCTGGATAAGCCAGGACCGCCACCTGGAAATAGGTAGTTAAGACCCCTAGAATGAAGTAATGAATTGAAGAAAGATGTGTGGGCAGGTTAGGAATTCCAGTTTCTTGACTATGGTGCAGAAGAGCTGGAGAATGTATGTATGTATGTTAGTACAGCAGGGGTGGTTGGACAGAAAGTCAGCCTACAGTGCAGGTTAGGGGGTGGATATGAAGAAGTCATGCTGTCTCCTAGTTTGTAGAAGCAGGAGGCCGAATAGGGGGGCTGAATGAGGAAAGACAGTGGAGCTGTCCTTTTGATTTTCACAGAGGAGAAATTTCCATATTCAGTCTTTGTCCCACCCAAAGGCCGTCCAGCACCGAAATGCTTCCTCTGAACAAGAGTGCCACAAGCAACCCCAGACACTTGTTTCTGTCCATTAAAAAAAGCTACTCATAGTTCCCTTTATTCCACCCTCCTCTTCCAAACCTTTGTTTGGTAATCCTACATAAAACCCACCCCCTCCCATGCAGTGCTTCACATACCGGAATATAAATAAAAAAATAAATATTGCATACTTGTTCACTGAGTCAAGGAAGTCCACAGATGAGAAAGCAATTGGTTCTAGAGTAAGAAAGCCGTGGTGTGTGTTCACTGATGAACCTGGCCACTGATCTCAGGTTTGAAATTGAGGGGAGCTATTTAGCTCCTGTCTGTAGCCGAGAAGAGCCTTGGCAGCAACAGCTACCAGGAGCTACTTTTGGGTCCCTTGCCAAATGATGCCAAACAAAGCACCAATGTGAATTTAACTCTCTGTATTTGGGACAGTATTTATTTATTGTGCAATATAGTTTAAAATCAAACTTTTGACACATACAACAACACTATCACAATTAAAAGGAAGAAAATTCATTATTATAACCACAAAATTACATTAAGAAAGTCCAAAACAATTGATCACTAAATCTCGTTCGCATTCAATACAGAAATCCAAAACCAAACGGATGAAATATCATGTGTGTACAAATCTGCTAAAAGTTTCTGTGCGATAACTAAGCCAGAACATTTGGTGCATATGTTTGTGTTTTCACTTCCTCATTACAGTACCGACAGTCTAATTCCTTTAAAATATTTGTTCTGGCTCCTGTCACATCCCCTGTTTCATAAAAATGTAACTTAATTCGCAAAACTGACGTCCCAAACTCACGGGAGGGATATATAATAAGATACGGTGCAAGTATATTAAAATATTTTATCGACCAGCTAAAAGGATCATTTTAATAAAATATCCCCATTTTAAAATCCAGTCCTTCCTAAAAAATTGTTTTTCTCGGAGCAGTGCATAATTTGTTTGCCGCTGAGTTAATATTAATTAGCACCCCGGGTGTGGGAGCCAGCCATCGGGTGGCTAGGAACGCAGGCTTGAACCGCCGGTAGAGTTGAAAGGGGGTCCTTCTTGGCAAGGTCTAAGATGTGAGAAGCAAAGGAGAGAGATGAGTCGAAGACCTGAGCCTCCGTGGAAGTAGAGGGAGGGGAGCCCATATTTATTTATTTACAAATTCTTGTATACTGCGCCACATGCCCATGGGACTCAGGGCACGCACATACAACGGACGGAACAAACAAAACTTCAACTTAAAGCAGTAAAAGAGAGAAAAGGGAGAAATCAAGCAGGACACAGGAGCTGGCAGAGAAGATGAAATGAGACTTTTTAGTTGGCAAGTCAAAGAGAAAGTTTTCCGCTTTCTCTTCAACTTAACCAGAGTCACGGAGGCTCTGAGTCAGAGGCATCAGATTCCAGGCAGTAGGACTTTGAACATTGGAAGCTGCGGCCTCCGGCGTGCACCAGCTTGAATTTGGGTTGAACCAATTTAAGTAGGTTTTGAATACTAAGGCTACGGGCAGGAGCATATGGCTGAAGATGTACCGCCAGGCACTGAGGAGCCAGATTTGGGATGCACTTATGAGTGCAGGTGAGAACTTTGTGTCTGATTCTGAGCTTGACTGGCAGCCAATGTAGGTCCCGCCTGGCTGCAGTGATGCAAGTTCGTCTAGACAGACCCAGAACCGCTGTATTCTGCACAACCTGCATGGCAGGAATAAATAGACTGCGAACAGTCACTAAGAATATTGTTGCAATAGTCTAGATGAGAATTAATGAGGACTGAGGACAAAGTTGCTGTATTCTCTCGGGGTCAAGAATGGTCGGATATTGCACAAGAGTTCATTGATCAGGCCACAAGAAGATCTGATCTGGCTCACATGGTGAGCTTGGCGTCCAGGACTACGCTGAGAGTCTTGACCTTCTTGGGTATCTGGATCATGGAGCCAAGAATAAGGAAGCTCTTGTACTCCGAGGAGAGAAACTTCAGTTTAGAAATGAGGCAAGCAAAATCAGAAGCTCAGTTTTGTTTGCATTGCGTGCAAGCGAGTTGGCAGCTAACCAGGCACGTATTGACTCATCAATGGTATTAAGGTTGGCCGAGTCCACAGAGTACGAGCAAGAGTGTTACGACAACCTGGGTGTCTGCGTAATTCACATACTGGACACCCAGGCTGTCGAGGAGTTTTAGAAACGGGATCATAGAGACATTAAACAACGGAGGGGAAATACAACCCCCCTGTGGCACACCACAATTGATGGGGGGGGGTGGTAGGTTTGGAGGAGACGTCACCCACACTCGCTCTGGCATTCCTAGGGCCCAGGAAAGAGGAGATCCACTGGGTTGCCTTGAGCGAGCAGCCCACTACCATCCGGCGTCTATCCTCTAGCAGCACATGGTCAACAAGATCAAAGGTAGAGGATAGGTCCAGCAATATCATAACAGCAGGTTGCCCCTGATCGATGCTCTGCAACAAATTGGCATAGAGGGCGGCCAGAATACAGCAGGAAAACTGGAAGGTGTCCCAATAGGAAGGATCTCTGTCTTACTGGCATTAAGAAAGAAGATCATTGGACGTGCACCAAGACTGAATAGAAGACAAGCGATGGCGGATGATTTTTCCTGACATCTCCAATGCAGCAATGTGGAATCCTACCCTTTGATTCTCCTGCAGGAAGGGTAACCCCCTCCCAGACGGCACAGGAACTTACCCCGCCCGCTCACCCCACGAGGAGGTCTCGTGGAAACTGGTGCCTCCAAAGGCAGCAGTGACATAACACAGCCACAGTGATACCTGAATGCTGACCACTGGGGTGCCTTTGAAGTCAGCAGGTACAGAAAAGGGGTAAGTTAGAGTAGAAAGAAGGGAGATGTGGGCTGAGAAGGGTCCCAGCATTTTGGTTTCTGTAAGGGATCTGTTGCTTTTCTCTGTTTACTACAGGCCAGGTACCCTGGGTGTGGCTTCATAAGGAAAAGGGCACTTAAACTGGGATTGGATAACTTGCAGCAGACTTGCTTTAGACCAATTCCATTTACCATTTTTTTCATTTTAAGGGAGAGGGACACCCGCTTGTTCTTTGATTCATCTTTGGTTTCTTATATGGTCGAAAAGGATTCACTGGACCTCTTTTGGTGCAACATGCCCCAAATAGGGGCGAAAACGGAAGGCATCCAAGGCAGAGGAGCGCTCTACCCCCTAACCATCCTCTGGGAACAGTGGCTGTACTAGAACCGGCCCCTGTTCACTAGAGGCGAAGAGTCCCCTGTAGGTGCCAGTCAAGCCCCTGGATTGGAAGTGCTGAATAGAAGGAAGCGACCCCTAGCTGTCCCTGCATCTCCGAACTGCCTGGCTGCCGATTTGGGCACCTTCAACGCCATCCTAGCTGCTTCAAGGGAACCGCTCAAGACATCCTTGACCTCTGCGTTCATCAATCTCCACACCTCCGAGTTCACTCTATGTGGAAGGTCTTCTGTCTCCCCATCTGAGACCCCCCTACCCCCCCCCCCAAGTCTTCTAGCGTTTCCACATGACACCACTACCTGGTCACCAGCTCCCTCAAGCTCCTTCCTAGCTGGCACAGCTGCAGTGCCTCACGCCCATGTTAAGCCAGCTAAGCCTGCTTGCCACTGAGGAAAAGTCTCCAAGCGCTGTTGACTTGCTGCTGCTGAAAGGCAATTCATCTTTCGACCTGTTGCTTACGCTCCCTCACTAGGACCCAGTGCCGAACACACCCAGACTCCCATTTTGAAGCTGCAAACCCTGGCTCAATGCTATGGAGCAGCAAAGACGAAAACTGAAGGTACTGTGAAGAAGCCTTGCCTCCCCCACTCTTGTCCCCCCACTACTGCTTTTCGTACAAAAGTGAATTGTAAGCCTGCTTTCTCTACCTTTTCCCTCGATCATTGAACAGTGACACTGTTGCCAATCCATTGCCTGATGCCTGAACAGCCCTGTTCATCTACCCAGGGTGCCCTTTCGCAAAAGTCTGCATTCTCGGTTTTCTTTAAAGGGGTGGTGTTTTCCATTGTTTTTTTTTTTTGTAGTTGGTTGGTTGCATTTTATGTTTTGCTTAAAAGTCTATAGTTTATAAAAGCTTAATTAAGCATTCTTTTATTTTGGAGCCATTGTATTTGTTATTTTGGTTGCTTCTGTATTCTGCTCCAACCCCTCCTCAAGATGGAGCCTGCCCTCGACCTGTTTCGCCTTCGATTGGCATCTATCTGTCCCTCCAGACCAAGTGACCGCTCTTTCCCAAATGCCCTCTATCCCTCGGCTGCCCATCTCCTGTTTCTCACGACGCCGCAGCCTTAAAAAAATACAACACTCCGTCTACTAAAAAAACAAACTCTAAATCCACTCATTCCTACAAACTACCGCCCCATTACAACAGTACCCTTCCTGCTAAAAATCCTTGCCTATCTCCAAATTCAAAAGTATCTGGAACACCACAAACTCCTAGGAGCACATCAATCAGGCTTCTGTCCCAACACAGAACTGAGACTGCCCTTATCGACCTGAAGTCACAAGTTGATGAGTTGAGAGACAAAGCCCTCCTCTTGCTTCTCGACCTCTCTGCTGCATTTGATCTTGTGAACCACAAGGTCTTATGCAGACACCTTGACTCAGCTGCCCACTTCTCCAAAGCGGCTATAATTTGGATTGAGTCCTTCCTAAGCGACAGGACCATGAGGGTTTTCTCCCCTACTGCTGCAGCGACCCTATTCCCATCACTTGTGGGGTGCCCCAAGGATCCTGCGTCTCCCCCACACTACACAACATATTTACCAAACCCCTTTTTGATGATCTGGACCTTCTTGGTATCACCTACACTAACTATGCAGATACCCAGATTCTCCTCCCACTTTCTGGGGATTATGGAGCGGATTTGGCCTTGGTGAATAGGGTGTATCATCCAGGCATGGGTGGCTACCCATGGTCTATGCCTGAATGATGACAAAACTGAGCTCATCATTGTGGGTACCCACACCAACCTTAGGAAACTAAGTCGGGATTGCTCATCCTTTATAATTGATGGGACCCTTTTTAAGGTGGCCAAGCAGGTAAAGACTCTCGGCTTCTACCTCGATTCAACCCTCTCCCTGGACAAACAAGTGAACACCATGGCCTCCGCCACGGCCTACACTTGTAAGCTTATTAGAACTGGCAAACCCTTTCTATCTGATAACTGCATTACCCTGGCTAGAGCCCTGATCCTTTCTAGGCTCGACTACTGTAATGCCTTATACATTGGTGCCAACAAATCAATTATCCAAAAGATACAACTCCTCTAAAAGAATGCCTTAAGAGTGGCACTTGGCGTGCGCCAAAAGATCACACATCGTTGATGAGGCGCCAAAACTGGCTTTCCACCCTCAACAAAATTCAATTAAAAACGGCCTTGCTGACTCAAAGCACTGAAGAGTGCCGCCCTTAGATATCTTATGAATAGATTCCAAAGGAGAACGTCCACCAGACCCTCGAGGCTAACTTATTCTAACTGCCTCACTGTCCCCAGATTCAAACTTTGTAAGGTTGGTGGCAACAGCTTCTCCGTCTTAGCTGCCCAACTATGGAACTCCTTACCACATCCCATCAGAGAAGATCAATCCTATCCAAAGTTCAGACTTGATTACATCCAATGGCTCAAGTTGAATGATAACTAATGTATCCCACATATATATCCACATGCACTTTGGTACCCCCACACCTTACTTCTATTGAAATGTACACACTTATTTGTATGTACTGCACCTTTGCATTTTTGCTACACCTATACTATATTTTCACCTATGTATATTTTCTCTGCATTTTTGTACCATCTTTGTATCACACTAGTGTTATTACCGTGCCCACATCGTATTGCTATATTTGTAACCTGTTAATCAAGCTTTGCATTGCCTTAACTGCTGCGCCCTGATGCCCCTGGGTCTAGTGCGCATTATAAATGAATAAACAAAACAAATTAAAGGCATGATCCGGTAAAAAAATGTATTGTCCCTACGGGTCGGCCATGTTTTTTTAAGACTAAGTGGCTCGATTTTAGAAAAATTTCCAATGGACCGTACCCGAGTTTTCGTCCATTAAACGCACGCGAAAACGGGCACCTGGGCGCTGCCATTTTGTGATGATCCTATCATTTTCCCCCATCGCCCTGGCTGACCTGCTTTTGCGGCATCAAATCCCCTGCCCCTGAGCCTGACATTATCAAAACATTCATATTCCCCGCCTCTCTCCGTGACGTTACTGTGCTGCGTAGGCAAATGCGCCCAGTCGTCTTCTGCGCAACTCCACACAGAACCCGGAAACCAACACCGATCAACTCACAACACAGCGCGCCACAATTCGGAATATGAAACTGTACTTTAAAATGAAACAGCAACACGGTACATTTTGGTAAAGTACATTTATTTGACATTAAATGTTTAGAGAATATTCAGCAATTGCCATATGAACTCCGAAAGCCATTTATTTTCTTTTATCTGTATCCGCAATAACTGTTCCGTTTCATCTTGAGTCACACGCTCTTCCTTTATGGTACACAGGGTGTTCATTTTCGTAAAAAGAATCACTTTGGAAGCACAGTGAACCGCAAGGCTGTTCCATCAACTAGACACTAGTCCAGCGTAAAGGTTGATATGTTGCTTCTAGCCACTAGTACAGCGTAAGGGCATGTGGGCCCTTGGCGATCGTCCCATAATATGGTGATTGTGCTCCAGTTGTTGACACGAAGCTGCAGGTGTCTGCTGAAGAATCCATCCGCCAGTGTCTCAAACAGATGGCAGTGGCAGAATGGGATCAAATGCCTGTTATGAAAACCAAAAAATTATAATTAGTCTCGCTAGCCGAACTTCATTAATATTACTCATTTTATTTATTACGGCCGATCAGAAACTATTTGCTTGCAAGGATAGTTCAATGGAGTATGTTCGTCTCTAAAATCAATGCGAAATGTAACGAGATAAATCGAGGCCAACACACAATGAGAAACGACTGTTTGTCTACATGCCTGTGTAATGATATATGATATGGCATGTGTAACGCGCCTATACACAAGTGTTTCAAGGCGCGACGAGGCAGGGGGGGGGGGACAAGGGGAGACAGACAACGATACTACTAGGCCAGGTGTCATTCAGATAGGGGAAGGGGAGAGGGGGGAAAAAGTGCTGTACATGGTTAGTAGAATACAAGATAAATAATAGGGCCAGCTGGTGGCAAGTGCAAGGTAAGTGCCGGGAGAAGGGGCTGAAAGATAGAGACAGTCCCGTAGTGTAGGTAGGTAGGCAGTGCAGGGAAGAGTGGCTGGGCCAAGGAACGAGATAGTTGAGACCTGTGGACCTGCATGCCCATGTGCCCACTACGAACACGTTTCCCTTTCTTTTCCTAGCTCTTCATTCATTCATTTATTCATGCATCCATTCATTAATTCTTCATTCCGGTATAAAAGCTTCTAAAGATTTACTCACATATTTGAAATTTCCATTGTGTCTCTGCGTAATGCAGTCTGTAAATCTGACTGTGCTCTTGACAATGATTTTTCGTATACTGAACTAACATGAAACTCGGTCTAGTTTCAGAATTTTCTGCCTTATCGTCTTACGTTATTGCGCACCCCCTTCAAATGAAGTTCTTTCGGCTTGGTCCCTGTCTCAAGGTCAAAAAACAATAGACCCTTATACTTCCAGTGCGACTTGTGGGCCTCTTCTGGGCGCAAGCTGAAAATCAAAGCCGCTGTCCTTCGCATTCTTTATTTGCAACATCCCGTAGTAAAGGCATGAATCCATCTATGTATTGCGCCTCAATGTGAAAATGCAAACTGGCTTCTCTCCCAAATGCCATGGCTCGCTTGGCGCGTTCTAAGGCCCACAATTTTGTCCCCGTTGTCTGCGAGCTTTGCAGCCCCAAAGAATCATAACTATGGAGACATTTAATTTTTGGATGAAGGTCAGGGAAAGTATAAAGTACCAGAGGAGTTCAGTTAAAAGTGAGATTTATTGTTTGTTTTATTGTTTGCAATACGCAAGCCTCCCCTCCAATAACAGTGCGGAACAGTGCGCAGCATTTACATTTACATGAGATGAGACATGAGAAAAATATATACATACACACATGAGGTGAATAGAGAGAGAATTCAAAGATGACACCCAGCAATTTCGCCACCCATGATGGTGAAGGTAGGGGTTAGGGTTCCAGGTACACTGTACAATAACATTTATTTACAAAAAGACAATCGTATTGCAATTATAGACATAGACATGGGCAGCAATATTCAGACAATGGTCAGCTTGTTCGCCACCCATGATGGTGAAGGTAGGGGTTGGGGTTCCAGGTACACTGTACAGTAACATTTATTTACAAAAAGACAATCGTGTTGCAATTATTTAAACCGGGATTTGTACCTCACAACCAGCTTCCCTTTGGGTGGATATGGCACAGTTGCAATGTTCGGTGGCAACGCATCACTGCTCTGCACAGAAACGTCCAAAATTCCATATCTGTGCTTCTCTAACACAGCAACAATAAGGCCTTTCACAAAGTCGAACTGAATTTCATCATAGACTGGTTGGATCACCCATTGCTTTGTTCGTTTTGAAAAGCGCTTATTGTCCTTACTTTACCCCTAGTCCTAGATTGTTCACGTCCGACATTGCTGTTATGGGCCAAGACCGCTAGTAGAGTGCGATGTTTCATGCCCCGAAAGCTAAAATGCAAGCGCTTTGGCCCGTACTTTAGGCACATATTGTGGAACACCTCCAAATCTCCTGTGTGACAGAAATCTGTCAGTCCTCTCAAATCTCTTGATAGAGTTTTGTCGAAAACAATCTTCTCAATGGCTTTGTGTGTCTGTGAAGATGGAATCAACCACTTCTTCTTCCGTGCCTCCTCTGCGGACAAAGGGCCATGTTCACATTGGTGGAAATGTTGATTTGCTGTCCAGCGGTGAACGTTGGTACAGTGGTGCATCAGTGACTGCCATTTTTCAAGGAGTATTTCCACTGACCCTTCACAAGTTTTTGAGCTCCACCAAAGATGGTTTGTGATAGACTGGGACCACTGCAAAATACTTTCAAAACCTTTCTTTTTTCCTGCAGCCGAGACTTTCTTACTGATTGATTTAGCGAGATGCCATACGTCAAATTGATGATTAATATTTGGGAACTGCTCTCTCATTGTCTTGGCAATTGAAACGTGTCTGTCCGTGGCTATGAGTTTGATGTCCATTCCCCTTGATTGTAGATCTTGCACTGATTTTATAAATCCTAGTTTCTCCATGTCCACTGAGGATGTACATTGTGACACCTGCACGACCAACAAACTCACAATTTTCTTACTATGCATGTCCTGAAAGTGGTAGGTGCAGTACTTGGCAGAAAATCCAGGGCTGTCTCACTGTCCATCGCCGGCTAGCCTGAATCGTTTCCCTTCGAATGTACTTGCTAGAGACAATTGTTCAATTTTCCAAGCATCACTAATGGCCGGAAACAGATAATCATGTTGGTATTTGTAGTACTGCGTTTTAGAAATGAAATGGGAGTCCCACAAACTGAAAGAAAGCCTCTTAACTTTCTAAAACTGGAGCCACTAAAAAGTGATGCAGCTGCACACGGATTGCCTGCTGGCATTTTCCCCAGCATCGGTTGTGCAGACCATGAGAACATATGATTTAATCTACAGGCTGCCTTTATTTTGATGTTACTGCCTTTTATTTGACGAGTCACATTATTCAATGGCTTCACACATACTTTCCCTCTAACGGAATGCCCACATTTCAGCATACTTATAATATCCATCAAACAACTGTCGAATACAATGTATTTGCTCTTTCATTAGATTGTCATCCGGCGTCAACGTTGTTTCGGCCTGTGACGTTGTGGAGATTTCAACACATTGGAAAGTAATATCGCTGATATCAAGTTCTGATGCGTCCATGGATGCTGCTGGTTCATTCTCAGTCATTTCAGCATCTGTTACTTCAGCATTAATGGGAGAACACAACAATGTCGACAGGTTTTTGGGTGGCAATTTTTTGGCGGGTGTAGATTGTGTGAATTGATCTTCAATATGCGGTGGTGCGGTCTCACTGTAGCAATGGTCCAATGCAACTTTGCTGTATGCTCCAAACTCAGCAAATTCAGTTTCTGGCCATTGGACAGGAGCATCTCGAGCCTGAACATGCTGCGCCTCAATGAATAGTTCCTCCATAGTGTACATGGTCTGGCAAGCAACATCTCTCATTCGCTTCACTGTCTGTGTATGTATAGTTCTGACACCCACGGGTAAATAGAGGAGAGATTGGAAAAGGGATGTTCAGTTTAAACACAAGATAAAGTGTAGTCCAATTGACTGGAAAAAAACATATAATAGTCCCCAGCACAAACATTTTAGAAAAGTTATGAACTGTTTGTGACTAACCTTTTTTTTGGTTTCTTTTCTTTGCAACTTTTTTGACTCGACCTTCAACATCTGCACGCTGTAGCTCCGATTCATTTCCGCATGTCCTCCCTTCCTCTTGCGCTGCAACGACTATATTTTCTCTATCCGCATAGACAGCACGGAATGAGGCTCCATCGACTCCCTGAAACATAGTACTTTCATCACTATGTATCAAAATATTGTTAGCATAAAACGCACGTGAGGACAAACACAGAGGTACATCTCAATAGCCAAACACGATTTAAACATTGTTTGGAACAATCAAACGACAAGTATTCGACCAGTGATGATGTAGTTCGATGGAGCTGTCAGTATCCATACCTCTGGCTCTGCATGGACTGCCATGAATGGTTGTATTGGAGCGGAGGCATCAGCATCTCCCTGAAACACAGTACTTTGCATTAGTATGGTTTATTTGCAACATAACACACACTTGGCGTCGACGGCACAGGTACATATAAAGAGAACCACAAATGATGCATTGTCTAAAACAAAAAAGGAAAATCAAAATATGCAGATTTCAACGACTGATTTCACCGATTCCTTTACATCTGCATCTAAATGGGATGTTGTGATTGTAGTGGAAGCTCCGTCGTCTCCCTGAAACACAGCACTTGCGTTAATAGGGAAGAAAGTCTAGCAAATGTATTCACGTTATATGATCACGCATGATGGAGCTGTCAGTATCCATACCTCGTGCTGCTGAAGAATATCTATGGATGTTGCAAATGTAGTGTGCACTTCCGAAAGCTGTTGCGCCGATTCGTATACGCAAGGTCCCGCTTCCACTTCCCCTGGAATTACTTGAATGTCAGGCTCTGCATCAAGTGCAGGGGTTGACGCTCCATCAACTGCCTGAAACATAGTACTCGCATTAGTAGGGATTACAATAGTGAAAACATAACACACACCTGGGGTCGACAGCACAGGTACATATCAACGGCTAACCACGAATGAAACATTGTGTAGAACAATCAAACGACCAGAATTCCAGCTCTGATGATGACGCTCGATGGAGCTGTCAGTATCCATACCTCCTGCTGGTGAAGAACATCTAGAAATGTTGTAGATGTGGCGGACGCTTCAGCATCTCCCTGAAAGACAGTACTTGCATTAGTATGGATAACACTAATTATAACTGAAAACAAACACCAGTGGACGGTAACTAAGGTGTATATCAATCGGAAAGCACTAACCAAACATTCGAAAAAATAGTTACACGATAGAATAAAACTATTACTTGACACGCATAAAACAAGTCTGTAGCGGAGTAGCGTAGCAAGATTACCTGATACGCGCTAGAAGTGGTTGATAACTGCGAGCACGTCAAGGATGTAGAATGTTCTTGCTTCAGATTGAAGGGAGAGTCAAGAAGTTGTAAAGGTAAATTATTGATTGATAATGAAATGCCAATATTAAAAATAGCCATGTAAGGCAACGGAATACTTGAAAAATGCGCAATATAGCGCAGTTCCCTGTTCCCATATATATACATTTTGTTTGTGGGTTATGAAATCGAAAAAGAATTTATTGAAAAATGTCATTATTCAAAAAGCTATACACTCATATCAATATCGAAAGTATTACAAGGGATACAACACCTAAAATATCAATTAATCCATTAGGCTATCTACACACTGCCGCAAGGCCTAAAGCTAAATCCGGACACTTGACTCATGAAGGCAAGTGTCCCCAACCAGCACGATCCGCCCCTCAATGAGAGACAATGAAGGACTCTCCCAGGATGGGAATAAGGCCAAGACAGAGTGCGGGTGAGCGTAAATGGGAGTTTATCAATCAGAATAGGGCATGCAAAGAACTCTGCAAACTCAGAGAGCGCTCTGCCTGACAATAGCAAATACAGGCGTATATATTTACAAAAAACGTCATCAGAACCTACATACTATAGGGGGCACAAGTTCAATGGGATTGGGTGGCGATGACTAGCTATAGGCGCTGCGGCGATGTGCTTGGCCTTGGCTGGAGGACGTCACTGGTAAGCCTCGTGGGTTGGGCTGAGCCTGGCAGGTCAGCTGGGTTCATCCGGGCGGTGTTGTTGTGCCACTGTGGCCAGTGTCAGAGATGAATGTCTTTTCCTGACTTATTTGCCCTAGGCCATGCACACCGCAGTCATTAAGTTATTGCAATATTATCATCTTTAGTAAATCTTTCAATAGGTTATTCTACAGGTTAATGCAACACAGGAGGAATGCACCTTGAGAGGGGTTTGATGGCGATTCATCAGTGCATGGTTACCAGTGTCCTGTTGACCGGGTACCATAGGCCGTGGGGCTAGGTGTCCGGGCATGGGACCGGTGGTACGTGTCCTCCTGTCTTGTTAGAAGTCGTTATGAATGTGCTGCTGCGCTGTTGCCATAATATTGGGTGTCCTAATTTTACAGGGGTCATTAATCTAAGGTGATCCGGTGGGTTGTGGGGTTTAAGGGAGGGCGCCCCTGGATTTGTGTATTCAGGCAGAGGTTTACTGCTGGGCTGTAAATAATGCAGGTGGCGGGCCGTGGCCTTGGGTGCTGCAGAGGGGACTACAAATTTTTGAAGCGGCTCCAGCCTAGTTGGGGGAGGTGGAGCAGCGCGGCGCGGGCCTCTGCTCTCTTGTTTGGCAGTCTTCGCAGGGAGGGAGGGTGAATGGCCTTGCACATATTCACAAAGGTATCTTCCTCGTGTGTTGCCGATTTTAGGTGAAAGCATCATAAACATTCAAATACTATACAATACTCATTTGAATCATTCCAAAACATACATTTTAACTCTGCTAAATGTCTCTCAAATATAGCCAGTCTGAGCACATTATTTGTACACTATGTTTTAACAACTACAACATTTGGTTATATGCATATACATTTGCAGTAAGTGAGGTAGTAGTGGGGTTGGTGGAGCACATAGAAAACGACTCGCCACCGTACGTGTGTGCTGTTTCGTATTGTGTGCTGGGAAGTGTAGTTGTTGGAACCAGACTTACCAGAGTAAATCTGTCGCCGATTGGCTGCACCCTCGTTTTGCCCACATCAATTTTTCATCTGCATTTGCTCCTTCCTGTAATTCTAGTATTTGTGATATAGGCATCATATTGTACCCTTCTGGGAGCTCCTTGTTTGTCTTGTGCTGCAGCATGTACTCACCTGCTTCATATTTCTGAAAGTAGGAAGCTTCCTTGGCAGCAGCGTCCGCTGCCGCGTTTCCCAAAGACACAACGTCTGTGTTGGATGTATGTGCTTGGCGCTTCACTATGGCTACCGCTGTGGGATCTTGTACGGCCTCAATTAACTCCTTCAGCAATTCTGCATGCTGCACTGGAGTTCCATCTGCTCGTCGAAAACCCCCTCGGCCCCCCCTCTCGCCAGACCTCCATGTACTGTTGTCGTCATGTAAGCTGAATCTGTGTAGATTGTCACTGCACAACCTTTAGCTGCATGCAGTGCTTCTATGAGGGCAATCCGTTCTGCTGCTTGTGCGGAGTAATGTGATGGAAGGCGGTACTGCACTAGTGTCTCATACTCACCGTCTTCTAACCTCACCACTGCCATACCCACATGTTTTTCTCCTGTGTCCATGTCAATTGATGCTGACCCGTCAACAAAGTACACTTCCCCCTCGCTCAGAGCATTCTCGCCACCACTGTGTCCTCCCCTCTTTCTCCTGTGTAAGTTGCACAATCGTGTTCCTGCATGTCCTCTAGTGTGCACGCTTCTGTAATGAATGTTGCTGGATTCACTGTCCTGCATCGCACCACATGGAAATTGGTGCTGGACAATATTAGTTCATAGGCGGTTGCCCGCTGTGTGGTCAACGTAGTCTTTGACCTCTCAAGTATTGCAAATAATGAATGCTCCACAAACAATGTCACAGGGCATCCCATTACTATTGTGGCACTTTTCTCAATTGCGAACGCGGCTGCAGCGAGCGATTGCTCGCACGCGAAATGTCCTTGCATCACAGCATCTAAAGTGCCACTATAGTAAGCCAAAGGTTTGTGTCCTAGGGACGTCTTCTGTGTCAGTACAGCTGTCATAAGTGTTCCCTTGCAGTGTGAGAACAGGTAAAACTCACGCCCATAATCAGGATTTGCGAGCACTGGAGCGCTTGAAATCAACTCTTTTAATGATTTAAAGGAGGCGCTCATTTCTTCTGACCATTCTATTTTCTTGTTCTCCTGTTGTGCCTCCTTGAGCGCTTGTAGTAAGGGTCTGGTGTATGTTGCATAATCTAATATCCATGCTCGGCAATAGTTACACATTCCCAAGAATTTCTGCATCTCCTTCACTGTTGTGGGTTCTCGTACTGATCTTATTGCTTCTACCCTGTCGGGGATTATTCTTTTTCCATCTTTTGATATTAACTGTCCCAAGTATAGGACTTCTGTCAGACAGTATTGTAGCTTTTCCTTGTCTACTTTGTACCCCTTATTAGCCAACCGGGTCAGTAGTGTTATAGAATCTTTTCAACATGTTTCTTCGTCCTGTGCACAGACGAGTAAATCGTCTATGTACTGAATGATTGTGCTCTCAACTGATAAGTTTCCTAAGTCTTCATGTAGTATGCGGTTGAATATGCTTGGGCTCTCACAGTATCCCTGTGGTAATCTACAATGTTCATATCTCTTTCCCCCTAGTGTAAATGCTGTCAGGTATCTGCTCTCTTCAGCTAAGGGGATGCAGAAGAATGCATTTTTCAAATCGACCACCGTGAAATGTGATGCTGTTTTTGGGATGCTGCATAGTATTGATGCAGGGTTCGGGACCAAGGGGAACTCTTTCTGAATTACATCATTTAGGGGGCGTAAATCCTGGATCATCCTCCAAGACCCTCCTTTTGCTTTTTTAATTGGGTAAATGCATGTGTTGCATGGGGAGTTTGAAGGCACTATTATCCCTTGTGCTAGTAGTGCATCTATTGTCTTTTATCCCTTCTTCTGCTTCGCGGGACAGTGGATATTGTTTCACTCTGGGTAGAATTGCTCCCTGTTCTTTATTACCACAGGTTGTACTCCATGCAACAACCCTACGTCATGGGGGGCCTATTGTCCATAAATTATTTGGTACTAGTCTCATGTCATCATGAAAGAATGACGGTGGTGCTCCCACCACTGCCATCAGTTGGACAGGAATCTCTCTGGCCTGAATCAAAATGTCACAGGGCATTGCTATTTCCATTACTATTTCACCATCCCCCTCTGAATCTGAAAAGAGATCCTCATCAGTTAAGTCTCGCAGAGCAATGTTGGCATTGGCACACAATACTGTACGCCATTCACATCCTTCTATGTCCGTTCCAATCACAGAGATCCTTTTTGCTGATACCTGTACAGCGTGCAAGTCTAATGATACCACTGATCCTGGTGCTATGTCAGAGTGCACTATTGGGCGGAAGAGAAACTCTGCCGGTATTCTCCAATCCATTCTTCTTAGCTCAGGAATTATGAGGGCCAGTGTTTTTAGTCCTTCAATAAACATTCTCTCGTCCACTGGCAAACCACGTATTTCTGGTGCAGTTGTGTGAGCCTGTACTACCAGCATCACACGTAATGGGCATATTCCTGGTGTTGAGCACACTGTACCTCTCTCAGTGAATGATATTGTCATATTGAGTTTGCTAAGAAGATCCCTCCCTAGTAAATTTATTGGCGAGTGTTCATAATACAGTAAGGGTGTTTTCACAGTTTTGCCCCCTACTGTCACATCCAATGCTTCTGTGTAAGGAACTTCAATTACTGCCCCAGAGAACCCCTGCGTCTCTAACTTCCTGTTAGATAACGGGAACCGGCCCTCCCTAATACATGATGTCTCCGCTCCCGAATCCACCATGAATATGAACTGCTTGTCTCCTATCTGCGCCCCTACCAATGGTTCCTCTGCTGCATCGTAGGTGGTAGATAGAACTGGACACGCAAGTGTTCTCTGTGGGCTGTCCTATGCGGGGTGTCTCATTGCCCCCCCCCCCCCCCCCCCCCCCCTGGTTGAACACGCTCCCTGAAACCACTGACACGCCACTATAGGGGGCTGGTGCGGGGGCTCCGTTTGCTGTTGTCGCAAAAGGGTTGCCTGGCGTGTAGTGCATAGTGTCATTGTTTTGTGGGTGATTCTGTGTTCTGTATTAATGCCCCTGTTGTTGCTCATTGTACCCCTGGCCTTGGTTTCTTTGTTGTTGTCCCATTGGGAGACCATATGGGCTCCCCGGATGGGGATGGCCATAATGTTCTGCCTCTTGAAATCCGTTGTTGGGTCTGCTTCTGCACTCAGTTCCAACAACTCCCTTGCGCTCCTCTGGGACCCTGCCATCCATTTCCTCCCATACCCCCGTACCCAGGTCCACCTCCTCTTCGGCCCCTGTACCCACCTCGTCCCCCTCGAGGGGCCCACCCTTGCCACTGCGGACCTCCGCCTTGCTCCTGCTCGTTCCACTGCCGCTGTCCTGCTCCCGCCCAATTAGTTGCCATCCTTCCTTGTATTGCTACCAGCCCCTCCTCCTCCTCATCTCCCTCCCTGCTGTGTGGGAGCGCGGCTACTGCTGCTGCGACCTTCACCAACTTTGTCTGCACTAGTTTCGCTTCATCTGCCAATCTTTTCTGCGCCATCTCCTTCTCCCTTTCTTTTATTCGCTTTATTCGCTTACAGTGGTGCACTATTATGCTCTGAATCTCAGGCCATCCTTTCGCTTCAATACCTGCTATCTTGTCGAGCGCCTTTTGCACCTCCTTTGGCAACCCCCTCCTTTATAATGAAGTAAAATAAAGATGTCGATTGATACCAGGGCGTACCCGTTTCTGCTCTCCACATCTCTTGGACCCGAAAAATGTAATCCATAGCATCTTCCCCGTCATTCATTGTACACTGCATTACTGACTGTAAGTCTGGGGTGTCTGGAAACGTTTCCCGCAAAGCATCCCTGCCCTTGCACGTACTGTGTTAAAGGAGGCCCCATCATGGCGATCGCAGTCTAATGTTACTCCTGGGAAACCAGCCTTGACCCATACTCTATCGGCCTGATCCCCCACTGCTGATGCAAGCTCTTCACATCCCCTATTGCTAGGGGCACCCCGGCAGTGTGTTTCTCAAAGGCGTATATCCACTTGCTCGCCCCTCCCGATAACGGGGGCAATAACTTTAGTAAGTTGGCCTTATCCATCTGAGCCTAGGGTATGTAATTCGGCCTCTCTCCTCCCCTATGTATTAGCGGGAGCTGCAACTTTCCCTTCATTGTTGTATCTGTACCCGTCTTCACTCCTGATTTTCCTGCCATTTTCCCCACCCGGTTTCTTAATCGCCCCGTCCACTCATCATCCCTTATATAACATAGTAGCTCCTCCCTGTCCCCTATAGGCCTTTCTTCATTGTCAGTACATCCCTCTCTTGTCTCTAGTTCAATTGTTCAAGTACTACCCTCGCTCTGCGCTCTAGACGCGTGCTCTGATCTCGCTGCATTAAGTGCTGTTCGCTCACATATGCTTTTTATCCTCAAGAGCTCGTCTTTGGCTATCGAGAGCCTTGACTCTAGATCGTCTTAGTTTTTCTATGTCCACCCTTGGTGTGCTCACCTGGGCTCGCTCCCTAGTACTCTCGTATGGCGGGGGTGCCGTTGGCCTTTGGGTTGTAGTAGTTGTCGGGGGAGGCACATAAGTGGGGTCACTGTACCCCTCTGCGGGCACTGGCTTGTTTAGTATTGGGTATAAACTTATTACCTCTATTGGTGGCTCTTCGTCTGGCAATGCTTTATCATCTTTTTGTATCATTAGTGGATTGTCAGTGGTAGATGGTAGATCAGGATTTAATTATTTTGCCTTAGGCGGCGGTATCTCTTCAAACAGCCTCCAGAGATCTAATATTTCTCTCCTATTATGCAACTGCTTGCCCTTGTATTTCAAACAAATGCATGTGGCTACCATATCTAAGACACTTTTGTCAAATGAACCCCCTTCGGGCCATATCTGGGGCAACCCCTCTCCCTTCAACTCTGTGATCCATTGGTCATGATATTTCTTAATCCGCTCTGCGTACCCCGGTAGGTTCTTGCAAATATGTGATAAGGGTGTTTCTGCCCCCATACTTTGTGCCCTCCTGGTACTTGTATATCTCTATGTATCTCGATACCTCAATATAAACGTATCACCACGGGAGTCCTCGTACTTTGTCTTACTTAATCGTGGGGGCCTTCGTGTTCCTCCCCCCGCCTGCACACCATAAGAATGGCTGTACACAGCCTCTATTCTATTCTCTTTGGGGGGCACGTACAATAGCAAACCATCAGTAATCTCAACAATGTTAACCCAGAAATCAGAAAGGTACACACTCACTTCACCTTATTACTCTTGTCTTTATAAAGCTTTGTCTGGCCACACTTGACCATTTTTACACACCCATCACACCAAATTATCTCCGGCGCATACGATGTGCACACACCCCTCTGTAACACTCTATTCACAGTTCAATTTGCCCTCCCTTTCCTCCCTGGCCGGCTGTCCCTGTCCGTCTTATTCAGATAAATGTGTGTGTGTATATATATATATATATGTATAGGTTTGATCTTCACTTTTACAGTAACTCTCTGTCTCTTACTTTATCTCTTTGGTTTTGTACTAACTCACTTTTATTTTTCCCGCAAGCCTAAAGAAAAAAATAGAAAGAATATATTCTCTGTGTCTCCCTTTGCCAGACACTTTTATCTTATTTTCCACTTCTTCATATATTCCCAGTACTAGTCAAGATAGCACTATGCGGCGCCGCCTTCCACCCCCTCTCGGAGCTAGGTTCCCGTCACTTTTATCTCTTATTCACCTCTTAATCCTAATGGCCATATGCAAAGAAAGTTTAAGATGGTCCTTAGTAGACCCACGTGCCCCTTTTTACCCCGCCTCGTTCCCTGTCCTAAATTTCCTCCTCTACTCCCTTTATGATCGCTCGCACGCAATACTCACGTGCCCGTCTTGAACCGAGAGTCTCCGAAACTGGGTCCGTCCAGGCAGTGCTGCCGTCCGCTCAACAGTCCGCCCCGGCTCCGGCGAGCGGTACTCGAAGGGGATTTTTCAACCGGGATCCCGTACCCTCTCTCTGTTGAGTGCACACTTCCGAGCGTACCGGTCGCCGTTGGCGGGCAGCCTCCCGAAGCCGGCGCACCGTGCGTATCCCTTTTCGACCGGAGATTTTCGTGCCAAAAGGGGACGGTAGTGATATGTTGGGAAAAAATAATAATCACGCTTTCGGGGTCACCACTGAAGGCAAGTGTCCCCAACCAGCACGATCCTCCCCTCAATGAGAGACAATGAAGGACTCTCCCAGGATGGGAATAAGGCCAAGACAGAGTGCGGGTGAGCGTAAATGGGAGTTTATCAATCAGAATAGGGCATGCAAAGAACTCTGCAAACTCCGAGAGCGCTCTGCCTGACAATAGCAAAGACAGGCGTATATATTTACAAAAAACGTCATCAGAACCTACATACTATAGAGGGCACAAGTTCAATGGGATTGGGTGGCGATGACTAGCTATAGGCGCTGCTGCGATGTGGTTGGCCTTGACTGGAGGACGTCACTGGTCAGCCTCGTGGGTTGGGCTGGGCCTGGCAGGTCAGCTGGGTTCATCCGGGCGGTGTTGTTGTGCCACTGTGGCCAGTGTCAGAGATGAATGTCTTTTCCTGACTTATTTGCCCTAGGCCATGAACACTGCAGTCATTCAGTTATTGCAATATTATCTTCTTTAGTTAATCTTTCAATAGGTTATTCTACAGGTTAATGCAACACCGGAGGAATGCACCTTGAGAGGGGTTTGATGGCGATCCATCAGTGCATGGTTACCAGTGTCCTGTTGACCGGGGTACCATAGGTCGTGGGGCTAGGTCTCAGGGCATGGGACCGGTGGTACGCGTCCTCCTGTCTTGTTAGAAGTCGTTATGAATGTGCTGCTGCGCTGTTGCCATAATATTGGGTGTCCTAATTTTACAGGGGTCATTAATCCTAAGGTGATCCGGTGGGTTGTGGGGTTTAAGGGAGGGCGCCCCCTGGATTTGTGTATTCAGGCGGAGGTTTACTGCTGGGCTGTAAATAATGCAGGTGGCGGGCCGTGGCCTTGGGTGCTGCAGAGGGGACTACAAATCTTTGAAGCGGCTCCAGCCTAGTTGGGGGAGGTGGAGCAGCGCGGCGCGGGCCTCTGCTCTCTTGTTTGGCAGTCTTCGCAGGGAGGGAGGGGGAATGGCCTTGCACATATTCACAAAGGTATCTTCCTCGTGTGTTGCCGATTTTAGGTGAAAGCATCATAAACATTCGAATACTATACAATACTCATTTGAATCATTCCAAAACATACATTTTAACTTTGCTAAATGTCTCTCAAATATAGCCAGTCTGAGCACATTATTTGTACACTATGTTTTAACAACTACAACATTTGGTTATATGCATATACGTTTGCAGTAAGTGAGGTAGTAGTGGGGTTGGTGGAGCACATAGAAAACGACTCGCCACCGTACGTGACGGTAGTGGCACATAAGGGGCTTAGACATACACACATGAAGGGTGCATTCTCGCGCGTCCTTCACATGAGCCCTCAGTATGGTTGCATTTGTCTTTCTTTGCATTCTAGCAGCATTAGTTTGGTTATGGCGCGGGACCGTGGGTGTGAGCTTTTCAATGATACGCATAACAAATAACCCCCCCGGGACGCTTCTACTATTTGCACATAACTGTAGTGGTGGGGGTGCTTCATTGCTAATGCCATGTGAACATGTATTCTGCCATATCTGTACATTTTACAGGTTTTCTAATCAAAGAGGTTTGTGGAGAAAATGCGCCCATTACAGATAGTTTTGGCATTAGTATTTGGGAGCTTTTGCTTTTGTCCAAGGCCATTTGACCGTTCTTTTTCCACCCAGACTCTGCTGGCCGGGTCATGTTGGGAGCAGTGATACAATGCAGAAAGTGAAATGTTACAGTGTTGGCATCTTACACTAGCTCATGCCCGTCTTGTTCGTGGGAACGGGCTCACAGCGGTTCTGCCATGGAGCTGTAGCCACAGGGATAGTTGAAACTCTCCAAAGGTGGGGGCCGCGCTGCAGCGCGCCGAGCTCACCCGATCTTTATTAGACACAATGGTTTCTGAGGCCTAGCTAAATTCAATACGTTTGGGCAACGTCTTCAGCAGGTGAGCCATCCACCACCTGGGCCCTGGTGGTAAGGAGGGGACGCCCGATGAGCCATGGCCCTCACCTGGGGAGGGGATGTAGGCAAGGGGGGGGGGTCTTTTGGACCAATCCTCCCCTACACTCACCAGAGGCGGAATGTGGACGAATAGAGTGGGAATAGCGTTTGCGAGCAATTTCTGTGTCGTTCGCTGTTTATTCTTCTTTGTTACCCAAGATGTGGCGTACATGTCTGAGGAAAAGTGCAGGCTGCAGATGCGGTATCGATCACCCTTCTTGTCCTGTAAGACTTGTTGAACTCTACTTTCAAGCTCATCCAGTGGATATCCGCAATGTCTGACCCATTCTCTGATTCGATCAACAGTTTTCGGGAACACATGCATTGTAGTGCCTTCAGATTTCGCATGGGTCTTCGAAAGGCAACCGCTAATCGAACAGGCAGGCATTGTTGACAAATCTGAAAAGTAAATATCGACATCATTATACAATATTCATGAATAAAGATTTGATGCAAAACTCTAAACTCTGAACATGTGACTCGTCCCTTGGATGTTCTGTCTTGCACGAGAAGGAAACATGCTTACATTATAGACTGGTCCCCCGAAGGATGCAATTCGATGACAATTGACACAGATGAAAATAAATAGATCTATTGATAGCATAGCAATGGAAATTCAAGTCAATAGCAATGAGACCAATGAACATAGCACTATTGGGTACTCTACTCGCAAATAGATAGAAATTTAAAAATCTGCGAAATATGACCAGGATACATGGCCTTACCTTGACCAACAAACAGTTGGATTCAGCAAGCAGAGCAGTATGTTGCGGGAGAATAGGTGGATGGCCACAGGTAGCGCACTGATGGGTATGCTCGAAGCGGTCACAGAAGTTCACGGATAGCACGACGACGAGCAGATTAGCATAGATTTCAGTGGTTCCCAGGTAGCACGTTCAGGAGTTGACTTGCAAAGCACAAAGATGTTCTCATGAGACATATCGAGTGGTTTTTAAAGTATTAGAAACTGGGGTGTGTTTGTGAATGAATGACGTATGTATGTCGTGGTATTAGGGGGGCAGCCTGCTTGAAGGGGAGGCCTGCATGGAGACACGGTGTCTGAGGAGGCCATGTGACCGATGGCCCCTTGGCATGGGATACCTTTTCAAGTGTACATGTAGTTTAGCACCTTTGCCTTTCGCGCCTCTGACAGCGCGCATCCACTGGCGCGCACCTCCTTTGATAGAGGGTGGGTGGGATCGAGTGGCCTGGGGCGTGCAGATAAGGCACAGGAAGACTGCCGAATGGAGACCCCTTGCCCTCTACTGCAGTATATCGTTGCCTATCAATAACAAATGCCACATACCGGAGATTCTTGTGAGCACAGACCCACACTTCAACCAGTGTATTATAGTGATCAAGATCCTTGACCTAGGCCTGTATAATCCAATGTTAATTGATATTATAGATATATGTGTGGCTTTTATAGAGACATAACCTACTTAAAGACTTTGAACAAGTGTTATTTAGTGCATGCATTATCGAGAATATTTTATTTTTGCTTAGATAGATAGTGACCACCATGCTTCACAGTGACCATAACCTTCCCCAATTCGGCGCACAGATGTCTGACGTCCATCCTTGAATGGAGACACAACCGTTGTTAAAATATGTGGTGTTTTTATTTTGTAACTTATTTTCATGACACAAAAATACAAGACTTTAAAGATTATACAGGTCAGGTTGCAGCACAGCGAGAGAAAATCCCCTGTACTGACCGCTGTCACTCGGGAACGTTTCTCTTATGGCACGAACGGCACAGGCGGGTGTCACTCTTCGAATGCGGTGTCCAAGCCTCCCGTGAAGCCACCATGTAAAGGAACGATAGGCCACCAGCCTGTACCACCTGTGAAAAGGAATGAAACAAACTGTTTTTAAATGACCAAGACCCCCCCCCCCCCCCCCCCCCCCCAGTGCCAAGCCCTTTTTGGTGATTTCGGTATTGCAACACTCAATACGTACTAACATTTTCTCCTTAATTAACCCCTTCAGTGCCAATGACGAGCTATCTCGTCGTTGGCACTGCAGAGGTAATCCCAAGGATGAGATCTCGTCCTTGGCACTTAAAAGGTTAATAAGCATTTGTTGTCAATGACAATTCTTGTAACTAATGGCATTCAGCACGGACAAATGCTATCTAGACAGTGCACACTATTGAACGACTTTCATGCGTTACTATGAGATGAATATATAATTTTGGATATAGTAGAAGACCATGAAATAGTAGTGGCATGACAAGCAGAGTATACTTACTCGTTACTCGGATTACGAGGACGAACAGTTGTGCGAAGTTCGTGCATAAGCACCATCATTATTCTCAAAACGGCCCGTGTGAGGCAGGCTGCCCTGAAGTCTGGCAGCTCGGTGATGCATTGCGGTCGTGGCTCGCCTTCCGAAATGTAGGCTAGGCATCCCGAGTTTTCTCGGCAGCAGCAGTTCTGGTCCTCGGTTGGCATTAGCTTGCACCGATTGCATGTGCACCAGGTGGAGACGCTGTCCATGCGACTAGGCCCAGGCGCTTCATCTGTTGAATCGTCCTGCCAACTGTTGTCCGAATCCCCATCGTTTTCGCGTGCTTCCCTTTCCAGTAGTTCCTCCTCGGTATACTCGGGCTCGTACATGTACGGCATTATTGTAGCCATTGTGTGGTAAAAGTACAATAATTTATAGAGATGGTACAGGTGTTCACACGGGCTACAAGCGGCGAAGGTAGCTGACCAGAGCACAGACACTGGTCACAGAATACTCAAAGTAAAACAGAGAGAGGAATGGAATCGAAAATCTGCTGCTGTGTGTTATGAAACGGTCTGTTTATACTTATTGAGGAAAGAGGCGTCCTGCCATTTCCATGGCGACACGTCATTAGCTGAGGCGCAGCGATGGTTGACACGAGACGTGCTTTGGCGTTGGGAAATGGGCAGTACGCGTCTGGTGATGACAGGCTATGGGGCGGGGGATATGATTTAGTGCCCAAAAGCAGGTCAGCCAGGGCGATGGGGGAAATGATAGGATTGTCACAAAATGGCACGCCCAGGTGCCTGTTTTCGCGTGCGTTTAATGGACGAAAACTCTGGTAAGGTCCATAGGAAATTTTTCTAAAATCGAGCCACTTAGGCTTAAAAAAACATGGCCGACCCATAGGGACAATAAAATTTTTTACCGGATCATGCCTTTCAAAAAAACACAGTATGAAAGGGTTGGGCTGTCTGAAAATGGCTACCTCTAGCTGGGATCTGAACTGGAGAAGTGGGAAGAGTGCAAATGTGAAGGCGCAGCATACCATGTGATCTTGTGTGATGGTGGCGGGTACTGCTATCATAGCCTGAATTAATTTCCACTCAACCTTAATCTTGCACAACATAGTGCCTTTTAAATACATTTGTGCCTTTTTGATTATTTTCACATTCCAATTATAAACCAGAGAGCACACCTGTCTGTGTGTTGAGATGGACTCGCATTTGTTGTTAAGGCATGTTTTCCTTGTGAAGCGTGTTGTCTGCTTTGGGAATGTATTGCATGGTATCAGAAACTTAAACTGAGCAAGTGTCCTCTTGGGTCTTATTTGAACAGTCTCCTTTAGACCAGGCATTCCTTCTGCTCATCACCTTGATATGGTATATGGCATTTATAACGCGCATATACACAACTGTTTCAAGGCGCGACGAGGAAAGGGAGGGGAACAGAGGGAAGACTGAGACAACGATCTTACTAGGCAAGGTGACATTGAGATTGCACATGTGCAAAGGGGGTAGGAGGGAGCGGGAGGAAGCAGGAAATAAATCTATAAATAAGCAAAAGAAAAAGTGCGGCCAGCTAGTGGTAAGTGCAGACATCGGGTGTCGGGTGCTGGTAGGGGGCTGTAGGGATACAGAAAACAGTCCGAAAGTGTGGGGGATGCCAAGGAGGCAGTGCAGGGGTGCAACTTGCGGGGAGGGGACCTTGGCCCGAGATCAGAAGGTAGCTAGGTGACCAGTGCAGTATCAGTTTCAGCCAGGAGTTTAGCAGGGGAGAGGAGGAGAGCAAGCAGAAGCAAAGAGGAAGGTTTTGAGGTGCTTCCGGAGATGGTTTTCCTCAAGTTTCAGGGAGGCTGTTCCAGAGGGAGGCCCCAGCCGAAGAAAGGGATCTACCACCGACTCGTTGCTTGGAGAAGCGACTGCCTCTAAGGGAGTTGGAGGCGGATGAGCGAAGAGCTCGAGAAGGAAGATATTTGGGAAGAGAGTTGAAGGTATTTAGGCCCCAGGCTCCAGAAGGCCTTGTGTACAATGCAGAGGGTTTTGAACTTAATCCTTGGAGCCAGTGCAGAGATTTCAGTCCTGGAGAGATGCAATTCCCTGGGCTTGAGACCAAGGACCAGTCTTCTGGATGAGTTGCAGAGGGCGGATAGTAGAAGCAGGCAGATTTAGAAAGAGCCTGTTGTAGTCCAGCCTAGAGAGAACCAGAGCTCTAGAGACAGTGAGCTTCTGGGGGAAAGAGTAAAAGAAGAATACCTCTGAGGAGGTGCAGCTGGTAGTGTGACTTCTTAGACGTCAGAGATGTGAGGAGAGAAGGACAGTGTGGTGTCGAAAGATGACCCTGAGGTTTTTAGCCTCACAGGTGAGGAACAGGAGGAGGGCCAAGAGACGCTGGCCAGAGTGACGGGAAAGGAGAGAGCAGGTGTGCCGATGAGTATAATCGCTGTCTTACTGGCATTAAGGCAGAGATCATTGGCGGCACACCACTCCTGAATAGCAGACAGACGGTCAGAGGTGAGAGAAGAAGTGGCAGAACAGAGCCTGACAAGTGTCATCCGCATATCACTGAAAGTTGGAGCAGAGAGCTGCATTGCGGTGGGCAAGAAGTGCCAGGTATTGGTTGAACAGCCAGGGAGAGAGGTTAGACCCCTGGGGAACACCACAGGTAGAGCTGGAGGAGAGGAAGAACCCAAGTTGGACCTGGGAGGGTCCATCGGAGAGGAAAGAGGTCAGCCAAGCCAGGGCCTGATCGGTGATGCTCAGGTTATCACGGAGACGGTTGAGCAGGATGGCATGGTTGACCGTGTCAAAGGTAGAAGAGAGATCAAGTAAGATGGGGTGTTGGAATAGAGGTTGGAGAGCAGGTCTTCACGGATGTTCAGGAGAGCAGTTTCCATGCTTCTGGCAGCTCTGAAGCCAGACTGATGGTCATGGAGAGACAACCAACAGATTTAGTGTGAAGATTAAGCTAGGAGATGGCCAGTTTTTCCAGGAGCTTTCCCAGGAAAGGAGTGATGGATGGCGATAGTTAGCCAGGCAAGAGGGGTCGGCTGTAGGGTTCTTAAGAAGGGGGTGCACAAGGGAGTGCATCAGGGGGGAAGAGAAGACTCCTGTGGCGAAGGAGTGGTTGCAGAAGTCAGCCATAGCAGGGGCCAAAGTGCCAATGTGGTCCTTGATGGTTTTGGATGACCGGGGGTGAACCTGTTTTGACAAGACTTTCATAGATCGGACTTGTCTAGAAACCTTGTCTGGGAAGGCAGAAGAGGGAGGAGAGGGGGCTGAAGAAGGGCCAGTGGAAGAGCAGGGAGTAGAGTGGGCAGGGGGAAAGGAAGGGAGAGGACAGGATGTCCTGAGTTATAGAGATATGAGAATCCAAGGCCGTACAGGGGGCCTGGGAGGGGACAGTAGAGGTAGACTGCAGAAAGGATTGGCTGGCTCCTTGCAGATTTTAAAGAGTTTGGCCGAGTTGTTGGCTGCCGCAGAGACACGGACTTGGATGTGGGCTCTCTCCTTGGTGTGGACAGAGCAGGTATTGCCTGTGGAGCAGGTGGCAGGCCAGATTATCAGAGGATGTACCGGAAGCACGCCATTTCCGCTCAGCCACCCTGCACTTGTGTTTAAGGGTGGAGAGATCTGAGTCGTACCAGGAGTTGCACTTGGCTTTGGGCTTCAAGCAGATCCTCATGACAGGGGCAAGAACACCGATGGTATCAGATACAGCAGAGTGGAGCATGGTAAGGGCTGTGTCAGGGTGTGAGTCGGCCAACGGGAGAGCGGGGAGGGTGGTGGAGGGCGTGAAAAGGTGGCGGTTAAGGTCTCAACTGACACGCTTCATGGGTCGGATAACCGAGAAGGTAGGTGGCAGTGCTGGAGTTTGCTTGGCCTGAGGAGTAGAGAGGGTGAGATGGGAGGAAAGAAGGTGATTGTCTCCAGGAGAGATCGGAACATCAAGAGTGCCCTGTAGAGGGATTCGCAGAGGTTGCAAAAGAGTTCAGAGGAAGGACAGGAAGACCTTGTGACCTTGAATTTTGTATTTATTTGTAATGCACCTATACAGCTAAATTGTGTTTAAGGCATATTGAGACATGGGGAGAGGGGGCAAAAAGGATGAGGTGGTGTAAAACAAAAGCTTTAACAGGTCTTAAAACATTCAAAACGTGCAAGTGCTATAACATGGGGGCATGTGCTCTGTCTTACCTACAGCTGCCCGGTAGAAGATGATGCTAAGATCCAGGTTCTGACAAACGTGCTGCGGAGGGAGGCCCAGTCGACATTTTATCAAGAGGGAGTGAGTTACTCGATGCTAAAGATAGCAGAACTTGGACTGGCGCGCACAGCTGAGGTCCTACTGCAGTTTGGAGCAGATCTCAACTTTGAAGGTACATTGTTTTATGAGTGGTATGCTATAAGGCACTCCAACTCAGAGAATGGTATTACGAATGCCCCTTTGTCAGAACTGTCCTGGGAACAATGGTGTTACTTTGCAATGGTCTTGTGAAAGGTGTCTGGTAACGGTCATGACTAACACTGGGTGACTCCAACTCTATGTAGGGGTCACATCGTGAGCTCAAGGCTGGAAACTCTCTAACCTGTGAAATCATGGGGCTAAATGAAAGCCAGAACTGATCTCACTCTCACTCAATCTCTGATTGAAATTTGAGATTTTTATCATAAATTAAATGCTGATTGAAACCGCATAACTTTGCTAAATAAATCCTCAATTAAATGGTATATACGTATATCAGAGGTAGAGATTTCAAGTTGCAAACTACTAGCCAGCCATACAAAAGTCAGTCGTCGCCTTAATTCTGCGCATACACACCTCACATAATTCCTTACTCCTCCAGAGTCAAGTATCGCTAGCCAGTGCCTAGTGCAATTTGTATATACCCCCATGCCTCTAGAGTGGTACATGGCAAAGAGGATAGCATAAAAATAAACCCTGGGCACTCTATCTAGCGATCAAACGTGATTTATTACAAAAATACTTGTGCGTCCAAATTAATAACAAAACATGGACTTACTGAGATAAGAAGTCCTGCAGAAAAACTCCTTACGCTGCGCGTATCGTCCCTTGGCTGGGGCTTCATCAGGTGAAGTTCAATTCCACGTAGTCGGTCACCATTTATAAAAAAACAAACATGCAAGTATGTCACAAGGTGTTTGGATGGGGGGGGAGAGGGGGGCTAACCCACCAAAAATAATGTTAAAAAAATTCGATGGGTTTTTTTGTTAAAAAAAAATCGCAGTAAAAAAACATTGCGAAAAAAATCCTGCGATGAAATGACCTGGAACCGTTTGGCTGCAGTCGTGTGACCGTAAGTTCACGTAAAGCTACATTTGCGGCATAATGCAGCGCCATCTTGGAATGGTGTGTATGTATATCTATATCTATATCCTGAAAGCCAATACCAATTGTCTATGAAATGTTGACATTAACAGTTTGTGCCAGTACACTTAACCGGCAAAGTGCACTGGCACAAAATATTAATGTTGACATTTCATAGACCATTGGTAATGTCTTTCAGGGTAATTGAAACACACAAATGATTGTGATTCCACTCTGGGATGCCTTTGCCTGCAACATGCGCAAAAGAAATTGGGGGGGGAATGCTTTCACATTGTTAGAAACTGTTTACTTCTACATTACACCTCGTGCAGGCTCATTTAAATCTGCTCCAGTTCATCCAAGTTACACTTAAAATCAATTTATGAAGACCAACAACATGCTAACAACACATAAACCGGCACAACAGCACATGGGAATTCGCACCGACCCGAAAACCGCACTGAAGCTCAACTGGTGCAAACCGAACTGAAGCTGCTAGCAGGACATCACAACTCTCACTTTCCTATTCCCACTTCACCCTACTAATTCCCTTCTCCCCTTACCCCTTTCTTCACACGCTCCTTTTCAGATCCGCCAGAGCACCTCAGGGGCCACTCCGGTGGTGATGGTGTGCGGTACAAATACCTTTACATTTAAGTACTACAAAATAAAAACCGTGTTTAGTTTTCTAACTCTAGTTATCAAAAAAATGTCAACACCGAAACATGCATGTGCTAAAAGCATTATAGACCCCAGAGGGGGTCGTTATCGCATGGGGATAATGACCCTTCCCCTTATGGTACTCTGCTTCGCCTTGGGCCATAACTTGGTGGCGTGTCGTCATCCCGCAATAACGACCTCTCCCTATGTTGGTGCACTGGTAGACTGCTGTAGTTGCAACTTTATATCTGGATAATACAGGAGCCATGTGGCACGCACAATCTAGGGAGGGGTATGGGGGGCAAAGTACTTTGAGATGTGTTGGGGGAAGCAGGGAACCCAGCGTGGCTGTAAACCTCCATTCTGTGCTACATTGTAAGATATTTGGTGTGGTCCTCGTGCTCGCCCTTATTACACTACATTGTAAAGCCTGGTTTTGCTTTAGCCTGCCATGCACTGTCGAGTTAAGGATGCCCTTCTCTTTTGCAGATCCAGTGACTTACTATACAGCTCTGCACATCGCTGTCCTCCGAAATAAGCCAGACATGGTGGAGCTGCTTGTGAAACGTGGCGCAGACATTGACCGGCGGGATCGGGTGAGTCCATTCTGTGTTCTAAGTCCCTTCCACAGCCAAGGCCGTCACAAGGGGGAGGGGGATAAGATGGGCAAACAGCCCTGGCCTCGCGCTTGCTGGGGCCTTGCGGCTCCCTCTCCTAAGTAGAAGGCAGCCCAGTCCGCCCATATTTATTCACACAGGGGACTGTGCTGGCTCCTCTCTTCCCCCAGCAATGATTTTGCTGTTTGTTGCAAAGCTGTTTGGCTCTGCAACAAACAGCAAAATAATGGGAGACAGCAGGGCTTAGAAGTGAGCTATGCTGCCTCCCGTTATTCGGCTGACAATGTAGACCTGCTGAATGACGAGGGGGCTCCTATCCTGTCAGCCAGCATGTTCACGTTGCTCAGCGTGAACACGCTGACTGATATGAGAGGAGTTCTCTCCTGTCAGGCAGCATGTCTACGTGTCGGAGTGCTGTGGCTGCCCGGGTGCTTTTGAAGGGGGCATGGAGGTAAGGTAAGTGTTAAATTGAATGTGTATATATGTGTAATTAAATGTATATGTGTATGAATGCATGCGTGCATGTTGGTGTTTGTTTGTGTCAATGCTGTGTTTAGTTCTATGTATGCGTGCATGTAAGTTGTGTGACTGGTGGATGAATGCATGGGTTGAATGTGAGTGTGGGTGCACGCCAGCCGCACCCACCCTCCTAATGCAGGCTGCTCAATAAAGGGATTGGGGGGGGGGGGGTCATGGCATCAGAGGTGCACATAGGCTAACATTTTGGGGTGGCGAGAGGGCGTCCAGGGGTGAGACTAACACTTCAAATGTTGGGAGAGGCGCTAACTTCAGAGGCTGTTGGGAGGAGCAAACTTACTTGTGTGGGGACATCTAACATCTTTCCACATTCGAAAGATACTATTCTGGTGAAGCTTCAATGTTGGGAGCAACAAACTATCTCCTTCATTTCTGAAACGTCACACTTAAGGACTGCTGTGAGAATGAGATGTCTCATGTCACCACTTCCCTTCTAATCACTCCCCTGGCATGCAAGTGCTAAACCCACATCACAATTAATTGCCTAAAAATGTATGCATATGAATGCAGGTGCTAAACATGGCATGTTTTATGTTAGTAATGGCAGGGCCTTTGTTGACGGTGAATCCCAGGCACTGTTTAATGTCTGTGTCCTGTTCCGTCTGGCCACGACTATGATGGTCAGCACCGGCAGGGAGTGGATGACGGTTTTGAAAGCAGATAGTTAGTTGGGCCAATAAACCCATTGCGCTGTCAGCCTCCCCGACTGAGGGATGGGGTCTGGGTCTTTCAGTTGAAATGGGCCGCCAAGCAGCTGCCCCCATGCTGGCAGTCTTATGACACAGAAACCTACTGATAATCTGCAGCTTTGAACCTCCTTGCTGCATTATGTTTGGCTTCATTATTGATTTAAGCACTCCACAGGTGCCTTGGCCTATTTTTCCAATCTGTAAGGACAGGGGTGCCCCTCAAACATCACAAAGAAATGGGCCCCCACCAGCCCTGACACATTTTCAACCGGCCCAGCTCCCACTTCCCTCCCAATTCCCTAAACCCAGCTGGGAAGCTGAATAGCTATTTCACCTTCCCTTTGGCCAGTAGTCGCCCTAATGCAGAGGCTGTTTACTTGCATAATGCTATGCTAATCTCTGGAGAGGTGGGTCATCTAAAAGCTCAGACCAGAAGTTAAGACTTTGGCTTTATCAAAGTTAGTCTGTTGATATCGCATGGATCGGCTTTTGTGCACCGCATGTTTTCTGCTGCTGCTTCATAACGAGTGCTATGGGCTGGCGACACACCGAAAGAGGCCTTCTTCCTCAAAGTGGGAGGGCTTCAGCCCTCCTTAGTCAGAGGCTGGCTCCGCCCATGCAGCCAGGTCGAGTCAACAAAGCCCAGCATTTCGGGAGGGAGCTAGAGCCTGGTCTGCTCAATGGGTTTGCACCCTGCATGTCTTTCACTGAAGTCCTGTTAAAAACGAACCTTGGCAAAGCCAACAGTTTTGGCTTGTGCATAAGTATTCAGCATATGCCAGGCACTGCTATTAGATGCTCAGGTACTCGGACCAGTTTGCGCCTGCTACCATCAACGGTCAGTTAATACCAATACAGCAGTGCCTTTCCCATGCCTACATGAAAGCCCAAACTCTTAGCATTGCCAATGCTTTTTTTGCGTTACCCTTGATGCACAGGACTATGCATCAAGGTTAAAGCAAACCTACTACTTGGTTAAATTTGGCCCACATTGAATTTAGGGCAATCTAGCCAGTAATAACACTTATGGTGCTCAGTCAGCCTGGACATACTTACTGTGGCATGGCATTTTTACTAGCTGGGAGTCTGTACATGATAATAATGACATTGGTGCAGCCTGCATGGACATACATGGGGAAAACCAGCATGAATATATGTTTATACTAGCATATGTTGTGTGCAAAGGCGCCATGAAATGTATTGAAAAATGTTCCTGTGCACGGTTGGTGACTTGAAACTATTGTTTTTCCATGTGCTTCCATACAAAACCAATTGCAAACTGTATGAATTTCTACCCAGTTTTACAAAGAAGGTGCTGTAAAATGCATAATTGTAGCCCATTGTTTCAGAAATGAATGTTCTTGGGAGTGAGAAAACCCCCTCAAGCAACCCTTGTTTGGGTTGGGGTCACTCACCGTGCTGTCGATCTTGCATAATTGGCACAAACATTTTAAGCATGTTCAGTTCAGAAATTCACCAGCTTCCCCTGTACGTCATCTTTCCGTCACTGTGTATGATGTGTGTTTTAATGTGCACAAAGGGGCAGGGTGCTTCTTAATGCTGGTATCGCGCACCACATGCCGTCAAGCCATCCTATATATATTTATGCATATGATCCAAAAGTTAGTCTGGCATAAACCTTTCTTCAGTAGAGAAAACTAACGTTGCTGTAGTTGATTGGCAGTTGTAGTAATAAACCATGTTTGGGTTCCTCCACACAAACTCAAGGGGAGATTTCTTGAGTCCCGTTTGTGGAGGTGCCGCCGCTGGCTCAGTGCATAACACTGTAAGGGGGCCTCGCCAAGTGTTTTGCCATGGGCCTCACCACATCCAACTCCACAGCTGTGGTTGGGCATGAGGTTCACAATAGGACAAAAATAAGTTCCCAACATAGGAACTTACGTCCCCTGCACACTATCTAGTATCTGGATGACCAGACCAACATTTATAGAAAGAGTAGTAAAGTAACTCTATGAAATAAAGTCTTAATAAAGGACGTGTTGGTATGAAAAAAATACAAATTCTTAAAAAAGGACAACATTCAATCGTTTAAGGTCACAAGAAACAATCTTCATTATTTATTCTTGATAGTGCAGCTGTGGTAGGCCCAACGCGTTTCGAGTGAAACAGACACTCTTCATCAGGGGCAAAAACAATGATTCTAGGAAAAAATATGCACAATATTTAGTATAGAATAATGTATAAATCCAAGTGAAAACTTTTTACCAAATGTCTTTTCTGACTCGACAAAGCAAGTGGTCCCATGATTTTGTACAGTAATTAAAACCCTAGAACATTCAACATGTATGAGATTTGCTGGATACAGAAGAGTAACTGACAACAAGTAAATACTTATTCATATATTTTGGAAAAAACAGACATTAATTGTTTAGATAATAAATAATATAGTGTTAATGTGGATCACAAAACAGATAAGTCACAAAAGCATGAAGAAAAAAAAGGGGGAAAGAGAAAAATCTAACCTTGTATGTTTTATATAAAAAAGGGGGACTGGACGGGGACTGTGACAGGAAACCCAGTCATTCATGTATGCAAGGAACCCTTTATCTGAAAAAGTAGAGCATAACAGAACTCAGTTCAGTCAGAAGTGAGTTAGAGGTCTGAAACAAGTCAAAACATGGAGATACACTTACATGCTTAATTGTTCATCCGGATGGGGGAAACCATCAATTGAAAAAATAAGCGGATAAGAAAGCAGAGGGTCTTGTAGTAGTGCAAGGGCTTGAACACTATGGATAAAAGTCCAAAGACAGAAAGTCAGGGTGAGGAAAACTATATGGAAGGAAAAAAAGCGGGTTCAGCAGAACCCAAAGGTAATATAACTTACCTAACTTACTACAGCGTTGCAGACAGAGGGCAGGAGACCGGCAGGTAATCCGATTCCACCTACAACTCCGCCGCCATTTATGTACTATTCGTTAGTATGACGTCACCATGCGCATGCGCGTGATCCGTCATTATTAGAGCTGCTGTGAAAGCGCAATAAAATTATGCGAAAATCGATGGCATTGCCCCGTATACGGAACGGATAGTGCCTTTGTCTAGAAAAAGCGAAAAATAGGTATAGATGTGTGACTACCAGTTTGGGAGTGTTGATACTCTGACGTCATCACGCAGACGCGTGCATGACGCCACTTGTAAACAACCAGTTGGTATAGGAAAAAACAGTTTAGAGAAGAGGAGGTGCTATGTTCAACAAGGCCTAGAAGTTGTCCAGGAAGTAGCATGAAACGATCAAATGTCAAAATACTAAGTTCAAGGAATCGCTAAAGATAAGGTATGAATAGAGCATTACCTAAGGAAGGGCAAAAGCCGAAGGAGGCGTAAAAGTGTACGTCGGGAAATTAAAGAGGAGCTCACTGCAATCTGATGACTTAGTAGAGACAGTTAATATTAGATGGTATAATAAAGGTGTTTCACAGGATTGACAAAGTCCAGAACTGCAGAAGGACATTAATTCAAAGAAGCATGGAAATGATGACAATAGAAGTATTAATCAAAAAATACAATTGTTATAAGGTGCCTAAATACATGTTCCATTAGGTAACATCTTAACAACATGTCTCAACATGTTAACATCTTACATTAGGTCACTTTTTAAAAAAGAGTGTCTCAAGCCCAAAAAGGCAATCTGAATGCACCACCAGCGCTATTGTCTAACTTTCTATGTAGTCAAAACATAGAAAAAAACACTGCCCACAAATGTGGTTCACATACTTATGATTAAGTTATAATCTATTTAACAGAGAAACCACATATATGGAAATGTCAGATGTGTCTACATGAAATCTTTAAACTGATAGACATTTTGGACAAGTGTACCCTACAGATGACTGCCAACAAGCTGCCCCTTGGAATGGTTCACAGTCTTTAGGTTAGGATCTGGTCTTCTCAACTATCATTAGTTGTGGAAGAATTTGCCTAATATTCACATGGAATAATCCAGGTAAAAGGAAGAGTAAGGAATAATATGTGCTCAGATAAATGGGCCTAGGTAGTAGTCCTCATTGAGCCCAAGAGGGGCCATTGCATCTAGCCTATGTATCCAATACAGTTCCCTTTGTGCCAGTAGTTTTGGTAAGTCACCACCTCGTTGGAGGGGATGTACCACTTCTAGTACTGCAAATCTCAACTGTGAGATGTTGTGTTTATGGTCTCTAAAATGCCTGAAAACCGGTGATTTGACATTTTTAGTTCTGATTTGGGATTTATGTTCAGTCCACCTTTCCTTCGCTTTTCTACTGGTTTTCCCAACATAATATTTCCCACAAGGGCATCTGATGGTGTAGATGACATTTTTGGAATCGCAAGTAGCAAAGCTTTTTAAAGGGATCTTGTTGCCATTATTCGGGTGCCTAATATAATTGCCTTTAATGATGTTTGAGCAATGCTGACAATTTAAGCATGGAAAAGTGCCATTTTTTAATTTTGTCAATACCCTTTGGGTGGATTTTTTAGGTCTTTCTGCTCTGATTAACGTATCTCTGAAGTTTCTTCCCCTTTTATACGCTAACATTGGAGGATTTGGAAAAAGGCGGTTGAGATTGGGATCTGATTTGATCAGATCCCAATTCTTCATAATGATTCTTTTGACTTGATAACTCTGTGCAGAGTATTTCAATGTATAGATCAAATTCGATTTCTTCTGTGTGGGTTGTTTGTTAAGAAGTTGATCACGAGGATATGATTCAGTCCTCGTAATTGCTTGTGTCAACACTTCCTCCGGGAAGCCTCTTTCCAGGAATCTTGATCTCATAGTGTCAAATTCTGTCTGAAGTCTCTGTGTGTTGGAAGTAATCCTTTTCGCACGTAGCAGTTGACTGAATGGTAAATTTTCTTTTAAGTGTCTCGGATGGAAGCTATTGAAGTGTAGGGAGCTATTAACATCAGTCGGTTTTCTAAACATAGATGTAATCAAGACCGTGTCTTGCCATTCTATAGTTACATCCAAAAAATTCACACATGGTGAACCGATTTCCATAGTGAATTTGATCCGGGGGTTACACTGGTTGAGATATTGCCAAAAATCGGTCAGCTCTTGTTTTGTGCCTTTCCAAATCCCGAAGACATCATCAATGTATCTTAGCCAACAGTGTATTTTATCTTTCCAATGTGGGTGGTCTAGGACATGCGTCATCTCGAAATGGAACATAAAAATGTTCGCATATGAGGGGGCTACTGCTGAGCCCATAGAGGTGCCTGCGATTTGAAGGTAGTACTGTTCATTAAATCTGAAGTAGTTGTTATAGAGTATCAGATTAATAAGTTCAATGGCGAAGTTTTTTTGGATCTGGATTTCGTCATGTCTTAGAATGAACCATTCCAGGGCTGCTATGCCCTCATCGTGGGGGATTGAAGTGTAAAGACTACTAACATCCATGGAGAATATTAATGGATCATCAAAATTGATCTGAAGGTTCTTGATACTTTGAAGGAAATGTGTAGTGTCTTTCAAATATGTAGGTATTTTTTGTACCAGTGGTTGTAGAGCCGTATCAAGGTAGACAGCCAAGGGTTGGAATATGCTGTCAGTGCCAGCAACTTAAATTAAAAAATGGCACTTTTCCATGCTTAAATTGTCAGCATTGCTCAAACATCATTAAAGGCAATTATATTAGGCACCCGAATAATGGCAACAAGATCCCTTTAAAAAGCTTTGCTACTTGCGATTCCAAAAATGTCATCTACACCATCAGATGCCCTTGTGGGAAATATTATGTTGGGAAAACCAGTAGAAAAGCGAAGGAAAGGTGGACTGAACATAAATCCCAAATCAGAACTAAAAATGTCAAATCACCGGTTTTCAGGCATTTTAGAGACCATAAACACAACATCTCACAGTTGAGATTTGCAGTACTAGAAGTGGTACATCCCCTCCAACGAGGTGGTGACTTACCAAAACTACTGGCACAAAGGGAACTGTATTGGATACATAGGCTAGATGCAATGGCCCCTCTTGGGCTCAATGAGGACTACTACCTAGGCCCATTTATCTGAGCATATATTATTCCTTACTCTTCCTTTTACCTGGATTATTCCATGTGAATATTAGGCAAATTCTTCCACAACTAATGATAGTTGAGAAGACCAGATCCTAACCTAAAGACTGTGAACCATTCCAAGGGGCAGCTTGTTGGCAGTCATCTGTAGGGTACACTTGTCCAAAATGTCTATCAGTTTAAAGATTTCATGTAGACACATCTGACATTTCCATATATGTGGTTTCTCTGTTAAATAGATTATAACTTAATCATAAGTATGTGAACCACATCTGTGGGCAGTGTTTTTTTCTATGTTTTGACTACATAGAAAGTTAGACAATAGCGCTGGTGGTGCATTCAGATTGCCTTTTTGGGCTTGAGACACTCTTTTTTAAAAAGTGACCTAATGTAAGATGTTAACATGTTGAGACATGTTGTTAAGATGTTACCTAATGGAACATGTATTTAGGCACCTTATAACAATTGTATTTTTTGATTAATACTTCTATTGTCATCATTTCCATGCTTCTTTGAATTAATGTCCTTCTGCAGTTCGGGACTTTGTCAATCCTGTGAAACACCTTTATTATACCATCTAATATTAACTGTCTCTACTAAGTCATCAGATTGCAGTGAGCTCCTCTTTAATTCCTCGACATACACCTCTACGCCTCCTTCGGCTTTTGCCCTTCTTTAGGTAATGCTCTATTCATACCTTATCTTTAGCGATTCCTTGAACTTAGTATTTTGACATTTGATCGTTTCATGCTACTTCCTGGACAACTTCTAGGCCTTGTTGAACATAGCACCTCCTCTTCTCTAAACTGTTTTTTCCTATACCAACTGGTTGTTTACAAGTGGCGTCATGCACGCGTCTGCGTGATGACGTCAGAGTATCAACACTCCCAAACTGGTAGTCACACATCTATACCTATTTTTCGCTTTTTCTAGACAAAGGCACTATCCGTTCCGTATACGGGGCAATGCCATCGATTTTCGCATAATTTTATTGCGCTTTCACAGCAGCTCTAATAATGACGGATCACGCGCATGCGCATGGTGACGTCATACTAACGAATAGTACATAAATGGCGGCGGAGTTGTAGGTGGAATCGGATTACCTGCCGGTCTCCTGCCCTCTGTCTGCAACGCTGTAGTAAGTTAGGTAAGTTATATTACCTTTGGGTTCTGCTGAACCCGCTTTTTTTCCTTCCATATAGTTTTCCTCACCCTGACTTTCTGTCTTTGGACTTTTATCCATAGTGTTCAAGCCCTTGCACTACTACAAGACCCTCTGCTTTCTTATCCGCTTATTTTTTCAATTGATGGTTTCCCCCATCCGGATGAACAATTAAGCATGTAAGTGTATCTCCATGTTTTGACTTGTTTCAGACCTCTAACTCACTTCTGACTGAACTGAGTTCTGTTATGCTCTACTTTTTCAGATAAAGGGTTCCTTGCATACATGAATGACTGGGTTTCCTGTCACAGTCCCCGTCCAGTCCCCCTTTTTTATATAAAACATACAAGGTTAGATTTTTCTCTTTCCCCCTTTTTTTTCTTCATGCTTTTGTGACTTATCTGTTTTGTGATCCACATTAACACTATATTATTTATTATCTAAACAATTAATGTCTGTTTTTTCCAAAATATATGAATAAGTATTTACTTGTTGTCAGTTACTCTTCTGTATCCAGCAAATCTCATACATGTTGAATGTTCTAGGGTTTTAATTACTGTACAAAATCATGGGACCACTTGCTTTGTCGAGTCAGAAAAGACATTTGGTAAAAAGTTTTCACTTGGATTTATACATTATTCTATACTAAATATTGTGCATATTTTTTCCTAGAATCATTGTTTTTGCCCCTGATGAAGAGTGTCTGTTTCACTCGAAACGCGTTGGGCCTACCACAGCTGCACTATCAAGAATAAATAATGAAGATTGTTTCTTGTGACCTTAAACGATTGAATGTTGTCCTTTTTTAAGAATTTGTATTTTTTTCATACCAACACGTCCTTTATTAAGACTTTATTTCATAGAGTTACTTTACTACTCTTTCTATAAATGTTGGTCTGGTCATCCAGATACTAGATAGTGTGCAGGGGACGTAAGTTCCTATGTTGGGAACTTATTTTTGTCCTATTATTTGTGCAACCTAGGTGTCAAGGTTGCCTTTCTCTCCTCTGCACCTCTTACCTCTTTTTACTTAGTTTCCTAACAAACTTGAAACCTACCCCATCTTCTCAAATTTACCACTCCTGTTACTAGGGTGTGCCTATGGGTCCTATTCTCCTCTTTCCATGAGGTTCACAATGCCTCCTGTGCTCTGTGGGCCGTGGGGGTAAGTGGGTCCTGAGCAGCTTTCACTTGTGTGGGTTCGGTTTCAGTTGCCACTCAAGCATCATACAGAACCTTGTGCAAGTTGAGCCTGCACGCTTTTCTGTGTATTGCCAGGGGGAGCGGCCCTGAAACCCATCCTGTGGCCTTCCGGAGCGCTCAGGAGTGTGTATGAGCTTACATGCGGAATGTGATTCTAAAAATAGCTTTGTTACAGTAGACTGGCACGTGGCAGCGGGTTAAGCATTTGAACCCAGCCGAATTCATTCGGCTTGCCAAAAATGACTTTCAAATGGAAACTAATATCGGAGCTGGTGCCGCACAAAAGTGTATGCCTTTAAAGCTAGCTAGAACTGTAATGGCAGACAATACTAGCAGTGAGGGCTAATAGCTGAACATGAGGCAGATGAGCGCAAACGCCAAAAGCTCAGTATGCAGTGATTTTTGTCAAAAGGACAACAATTTTAACCATTTTGCACGACATTTAAAAGAAATATATATTGGTGTGGGAGGGGGTTAGGGTGGGGATAATAAACTAAGTGCTGGGGGGGGGGGGCAATACAAATGTGATTTGTCGTTAAAGTTTATTTTTTCATTCGTTAAAATCACATGTAACCGTCAGCTCTGCTGGTAGTGCTGGGGAGTTGCAAAAGCCAGCTCTGCTGACAGAACTGGGGGCAGCATAGTGCCAGAGAAAACTGCTGGCAGGGCATTCGTGTTTTTATTAGTTGTGTGTAATTTTAGTTTATCCCAATAATATTTTTTTATTTTAATAGAACCTTGCTTGGACAGTCCTGTGTTTTAGTACCACACTGCTATTGTGCCAGCTCACAGCCATCCTGCAGGGTTTAGCGGGGTTAAACCTTTCAAGTTGCGAGCTACTAGCCAGCCATAATCCCTCACCACCTCAATTCTACACATATACACAGCAAACCCTTTCATAATTGCCAAGAGTCCCTTATTAGCCAATGGCGAGTGTAGACTTTGTGCCCTGGGTACAGCCTTCCCCTGGCCTATGGTACCTTTTTAACAAGCAAAGGTTTTATGCCTAATGGGCTGTGCCCGTTTCCCCTTTATGATCACGGAGTACAAATGGGGAACAGTAATGGCAGAGCCACTATAGTACCAGAGCACAACTGGCGTTGGAGTTTGTTTATTGAGTTTATATAGCGCTTTGCCTAGTGTTGCTAGGCAGTAGAAACAAGTGACCCCTGGTCAGAGCAAGAGAATGACCAGTAATGCAGGACATCCTATGGTATTGGTTTGGACCTTGCAGTACAAAAGGGCAATCTGTTGGCTGAGCCAGGGTAGGGCCGCTGAAGAAACTGCTCAACTGGCATAGGTGTTGCAGAACCTGGCACCTAAAACTGAGGATTTGGTGTAGTCAAAAATATAGATTTTTTTTTTTTATGGTGAATGCTGACGCACACATTTTCTTTGCGTGCCCTGTGGATCCTTTGTGCATTGCAGCACTAGGCGCAGGAGGTGAGCTTGGGTTTGAAGCCCTCAAAGTTGATGCCCAAGTCCCTCAGGTTCCACACCGACAAACGCCTCTCCTTCAAGACAGACCTAGCTAAGAAAACTCAGACAGCTTGGAATCGGCTCTTCCTCCTGCGGAAAGTCAGCCGCTGAAAAAAGGAAAGAACCAGAGAACAAGCCGCCTCTGCCTAAGCCCCAAGACTATGAAACCTCCCCCCCCCCCCCATCGGCATCAGACTAGCCCCCACGCTCCTACAGTTCAGAAAAGAACTCTCTTCAAGGAGTCTCTCCTCCTCAACACCTAGGCCATCACGTCGCCCCTCGCGCCACCTGATTTGCTAGACACTGCCTGCCCATCTCCTCCCCACCACCCGGTACAGCTGTAACCCTCCTGTGTGCCCCTCTGTATCCTACCCCCGATATCTAGAGCTACAGAGTCCTCTTTTTAGGGGCTGTTTGGGTGAGGACAAATACATGCAAAATACACAATAGCCCACAAAACTGCTTCCTTCCTTTCTGTTACTGGTGAGTTCTGAAATGCCTCGATAGTCATGTCACACCCTTTTACCATAAATGAGGGCAAGTTGCCATGGATTATCCAAAAATATATACATATTTTAATATTTTATCAAAAATACAACAATACAACATTTAAAAAGACAATGACGGTCATCATTCATTTTTGCAGACATATACACTTGTACATGTGACTCGTATGACAAAGAAGCACCTCTAATCGAGCCTCTTTTGTACCTTAGCCGTGAGCCACTTGAGGACTCTACTGAAATCCTGCCCAATGGTAACCCCTTAGATGAGAGGGCAAAAAAAAAATTGCCTACACCTCAAACAATGTGTTTCTAGAACCAATAATGATTTTTGGAAAATGCAGAATGATTCCTTTAAATTGCATTCCTTATTGGTGCTGTCTTCAGGGCACTTATTTTCATGGGTTCATATTCATCGCATGACATCACAAGAGTTTTCCATCTTTCCAACATTTCTACAAAAACAAATGCAAAAAAAATGATCTTAATACCATGGTTACTATAATTTGACATGTCGCACAACTCTTGAGGCATCTGTCACACCTTCACCTTTGTATCATTTGAACAGAAGGAGTCCTTTATTTCTATTGTCATCAATACTCATAGGGGACAATTTCTCTTGATTTACTCAATTTCAATATTGGAGGCTCACACTCATATTTCTTGCTTGTACCCCTCCTAATGGTTGTAAATGTTCTAATACTACCACTGATTTCTAGATGCTATCATGCATCCTTACCCTTTTCAGTTCCCCTGTGACCTGGTATTTCTTTTCCTCTAGTGTGTTTACTCGGAGTAGCTTGATCTATTCAGCCACCTTGTTTGCAGACACTACAGGGGACCAGGACCACCAATTACCTTGTATGAGGGTTACAATTACTGTCCCCACCTTTAAAGCCACACTGGGTCAGCCAGAAAATGCTCACCCATTCCGATCGCTCTTCCGGGGACTTTTTTTTTATGTAAGGCGCAGCATGCGAGTTGCCTAACCACGTCTCGTATTCAAACGCCTATGGGGCGTCTGTGATCTGGAATTTCATTACTCACAGGGCCTGGACTAACATCCATAGAATGAAACCTCCGAACTCTAAATTTGCCACAGCAGAAAAAATATTGCTCGTTTGAGTCTTACCTGAAAGTGGCCGATAGCTTCGCCCGCAGGTTGCTTCCTGTGGCAGCATGTCACGTGACTGCAAAGATCACGTGACGCACTAACTTCCTACCGTGAGGCTATAAATAGTGTGTCCGTGATGGCGTGAGACAGGACCACACCTATACTAGGTGTGCCTGGCTTTGACGACGCATCTGCGCCCACTATTTTGGAAAGGGCAATGTGAATGTATTCCCAACAAGTTAGAAATATATCAATCTGTTAAACTTGGGGTCCATTAAACTTGCCTATACAAGCGTGTATTTCAGAAATGTCAATTTTATATGGAGAGCAAACAAAACATGTCGCATTCTAAACATACATGCTTGCACTGTAAGAGCGCCCACAATCTAAGACTCAAACGAGCAATATTTTTTTCTGCTGTTGCTAATTTAGAGTTCGGAGGTCTAATTCCATTCTATGGATGTTAGTCCAGGCCCTGTGAGTAATGAAATTCCAGATCACAGACGCCCCATAGGCGTTTGAATACGAGACGTGGTTAGGCAACTCGCATGCTGCGCCTTACATAAAAAAAAGTCCCCGGAAGAGCGATCGGAATGGGTGAGCATTTTCTGGCTGACCCAGTGTGGCTTTAAAGGTGGGGACAGTAATTGTAACCCTCATACAAGGTAATTGGTGGTCCTGGTCCCCTGTAGTGTCTGCAAACAAGGTGGCTGAATAGATCAAGCTACTCTGAGTAAACACACTAGAGGAAAAGAAATACCAGGTCACGGTGGAACTGAAAAGGGTAAGGATGCATGATGGCATCTAGAAATCAGTGGTAGTATTAGAACATTTACAACCGTTAGGAGGGGTACATGGAAGAAATGAGTGTGCGCCTCCAATATTGAAATCATTGAAATTGAGTAAATCAAGGGAAATGGTCCCCTATGAGTATTGATGACAATAGAAATAAATGACTCCTTCTGTTCAAATTATACAAAGGTGAAGGTGTGACAGATGCCTCAAGATGTTGTGACATGTCATAAATTATAGTAACCATGGTATTAAGATCATTTTTTTTGCATTTATTTTTGTAGAAATGTTGGAAAGATGGAAAACTCTTGTGATGTCATGCAATGAATATGAACCCATGAAAATAAGAATAAGTGCCCTGAAGACAGCACCAATAAGGAATGCAATTTAAATTAATCATTCTGCATTTTCCAAAAATCATTATTGGTTCTAGAAACACATTGTTGGAAGTGTAGGCACATTGTTTTTTGCCCTCTCATCTAAGGGGGTACCATTGGGCAGGATTTCAGTAGAGCCATCAAGTGGCTCACGGCTAAGGTACAAAACAGGCTTGATTAGAGGTGCTTCTTTGTCATATGAGTCACATGTACAAGTGTATATGTCTATGCAAAAATGAATTATGACTGTCATTGTCCTTTTAAATATATGTATTGTATTTTTGATAAATATTAAAATATGTATATATTTTTGGATAATCCACGGTAACTTGCCCTCATTTATGGTAAAAGGGTGTGACATGACTATCTCGAGGCATTTGAGAACTCACCAGTAACGGAAAGGAAGGAAGCTGTTTTCTGGGATATTGTGTATCCTACCCCCGATGTACATCTGTTCTGTTACCACTGAAAAGCACTCTGTTATGCATCTGTATTGTTGTATACCACTGTAAAGCACTCTGTTGCTTCTCGAAGCTAGGTCCGTGCTCAAATACTATAATATGCACAAGGAATTATCAGGCTTAGTTTCTTGGTGTGGCCTGGGGATCCATAGTGCATTGCAGCACTTGGGCATGCTATGTACAAGGGATTATCAGGCTTAGTTTCTAACTTGGACAAAGCACACAGGCCCTGAGCACAGTGGAAGTAGTCGTCTAGAGCATGGTCCCAATGGTTCCAGTTTCTAGATTTTGCTTTGTTCTTGTGCTGTTTTGGCAGCTTGTCAGCTCAAGTCTACAATTAAAAACACCTTTGAGGTCTGCATGTTGACATGAATACTGTAAAAATGTGGAATGCAACATTTCTTTTTCAGATTCATGAGAGCAGCCCCCTGGACCTGGCGAGCGAGGAAACGGAGCGCCTCCCCTGCCTACAGCGTCTTCTGGCACTTGGTGCTGATGTCAACGCAGCTGACAAAAACGGTGAGTTCCAGATGGAGGGTGGCGGTCGGTGGCAGGGAGTTCATTGATGTGTGGATTGTGTCTCCATTTTTGAATGCCTCGTGATCCGCCATGAGCTCTGGGTGGATGCAAAGGCTAATGTGGCTGTTCTATTGCACGGCCTCTTTCCTAAACCCAGAAACCTCATTCTAGAAGCGGGTGAATCTTGCATGGAGGGTAGAAGTGGAACACCAGTGGTTATAGTAATTGGGCAATTATAGGCAAGAGTTACTGAATTCCAAAACAAGACTGGAAGATGGTGCCTTTGAGGGGGTTGACTGTGCAGTCGCGTGAGCAAACAGACCCCCTCCCACCCGCAAGAGGGGGCAGACTGAGAGGGAACTGGGTGAAAATTGAGCCTTGGAGAGAGGAGTTAAAAAAAAAAAAACAGGGGATGGTGGAATGAAAAGGAGGAAAGCTACATGTGTCTGTGCTTGGTATTGTATGGGTTCTAACCAGGATTTTCTTTTGTTAATTTGTATGAATACGTATAAACCTTTGTGTCGCAGCACGAAAGCTTGTAATGAATATCCCCTCTAACTGGTTCCATAAAGTGGGGACCCCTCCTACGCCAAAGCGTGTATTCTGCTCCTCACCCCTTGACTGTTCTCTACAGGGAAGACTGCCTTGTTGCACGCCTTGGCAAGCAGTGATGGTGTGCAGATCCACAACACAGAAAACATCCGCCACCTGTTGGAGGGGGGTGAGTGCACACACATTCCTGTCTTGTTTCTTTTCACTGTTGTGTCCTGCAGAACATAACCCTTGGTTGTGGTTCTTATTTCAGGTGCTGATGTGAAGGCCACCACTAAAGACGGGGACACTGTTTTCACCTGCATCATCTTCCTCCTGGGAGAGGCGGTCGGAGGGGACCCTGATGAAGCCCAACTGATAAACTGCTTCTGTTTCAAAGTCGCACAGCTGCTGATGGCCCACCGTGCTGACCCCAGTGAGTGTCCATCCCATGAGTCGCTTACCCACGCCTGCCTGAAGGGTTTCAAGTCCCATTTTCCCCTTCTGCGCTTCTTGTTGGAGTCTGGCGCCTCTTCAAACTGCTCCCTGCATGGCCCGGCCTGCTGGTCTGGCTTTCACATAGTCCTGGACCGACTGAGCAGCCAGCTGGGCTGCTCCGAGACTCCCCCATCCACCATGACGGACCTTCTGCAAACCGCAGAGACAGTCCTGGAGCTCATGGCTGCCAACTCTGCCCGAGTCAGATTACCTGACAACTTCCATGTGAACTCGACGGGCTGTAGCTTGTACGCAGAGAAGGTCTCTGCCCTGTACCGGTACCTGAAGCAGCTGTCGCAGTCCCCGCCTACACTGAAACACCTGTGCAGGGTCGGCATCCGGAAGCGGCTTTGGCCGTGGCCTCTCGATGTGAAAGTGAAGGCACTCCCGCTCCCAGACAGGATGAAGTGTTACCTCCTGGTGAATCCTGAGCTGTGATGAGGACTGGTGATCTGGGCTAAGGCAGCGTTCATGAGTTAGCCCCTCCTCCTATGCCTTTTTTTATTATTTTAAATGCAGCCCCATCATCGATGTTGTACGGCTTTTCCTTCTCCTGATCTCTGTAACTAATTGTGTAATTACAACATTCACTCGGACTCTTGTGTGTCTGTGTAACGTCCTTGCACTGTCCGTGTCCATGAGTATCTGCCTGTGCTGACCACAGCCAGTGGACAGAGTATAAAGGATGCCTACTGAGCCGGGTTGGCAATATTCAGAGCTGGCGTTGCAAATATGTCACTGTAAGGTGGTTTCATACTTGTTAAATCCTTAAGGAGCTACGTGTTAGATTCTACGCTGTAGTTTGCCCTCCTCCCCCTGCAAGGAGACTACCACTCTGGTTACTCAACCATCTTTCTAAACCATCCTCTAGTAAGAGGGAACGTCTGCTGTTGGGGATCCAGAAGCCGAGGTTTCTGCTGTGCTCTGATATTGCTACCCCTGATGGTAAGGCCGCAAATCGTCCTCTCTGCAGACACCCATCCTCACTGCTGGTGACCTTGTCAGGAGTCTGGCCACTTCCTGATCCCTCTTGCGCAGTGTTAAAGGGATTGGGGGCAGCACGCTTTGCTGCTCTTTCTGACGTGAACCTTGGCATGCGGTGCAGAAGGCAGCTGAGATGGAATATCCTACTGATTATGTACAGTGACTGATTTTAGAGCATGTGTACATTCAAAGGCCTTTTAGTGCTTACACAGCTAAGCGGCTTTGCAAACACTAGGGTGGAACGGGAAATAGGCCCCGAAAAGTGATGGAGATGTGTTCAGATGGCAGGGTGGGGGGCTAATAGTGTCGGGAGAACCCATTGTGTTTAGGGCCTTCAGAGATGAGGCTGTTTGATTGTGTCTTTCATGGGGGTGAGGAGTGGAGGGCCAGGGTAGGATGGGTACAATAGAGACTGTAGTTTGCCTAGAATGAAGTGTGGTGATAGCAGGCTTGCCAGACAAGTGAATGTCGTCTACAGAGGCGGGACAATGGGGGTAGGGCAACCCACGTAGATAGAATTGCAATACTCCAGCCTTGTTGAAATTGTCAGTAACGCCCCATGGGGAGTTTTGGATTAACCCAACTAGCAAGGATTTCCAAATTGAAGAACTATTCAAAGAGATTGTTTGACTCCAGGCTTTTCAAAGAATGGGAGTGAAGGCGGCTCTTGATTAGATGACTGCTTTGGATAGAGATGTGTTTTGTTGGTGTAGCCTCGGCAGGATAAAGTATGCGCCCCTGTTGCTTGTCGTTCACTTGCAGGTGTTGCACATGGTGCGATCTTGCCAGTATTTAGTCCTTTAGGTTTCACAGAGATTCCTGAATCTGGTAAATCCGCTACTGATGTTGTACCTGCTGCTAATAAGATGGCACAGTCACTTGAGTGTCTGCTGCAGAGATCAGAGCGTCACCTGGAAACCGTTCTTATAACATAACATAGCAGAGCTATGGAATGCAGTTACTGTAGAGGTGGGTGTGTGTGTCCGGCATGTTGGAGGCCTCTGTCCTCGCACTGGCATCCTTCTGATGCGGTACATTGAGTACCACTCTGTAAGATGCATGGACCAAGAGAGAACTGCTCTTCCCACTGGCTGGCGTGGGCGGGAGTGGGGCATTCTGCACTCTACGTGCTATTTTGGGTTCTATGGTGTTGGCGCTTAAAATGCAAATGATACATATGTTAGAAACTGGTAAAGTTTAACTTCAATTACTACAACAATCTAATTTCCCCAGTTACACTATGAAAATGTGTACAAAGCTTGGCTCCTAGGTATGCTTTGCTTTGTAACCGCAAGCCTTGGCCCAATCCTAGGGTTCAGAGGGCTTGCAGGGTCCTCTCTCACTTCAGCAACGAACGGAATTGCCTTTTCCCATCAGCTCCCCAGAATTGACATTAAAAAAGCCAAGAAACTAGCAAATCTTCTTTTAAAAAGAACTGCCCACTGACTTTTCATGCATTACCCGAACACCTGGCGCTCTACCGCTGGTATTACTTGTCATGGGGGTGGCATCAATTAAGGCACCAGATGGAGTCTTCACATCGTAGACTACCTTGGCACCAAGCTAGTCCTCATCGCTGAGTGACATTTTTCTTTTATCTGCTCCCCCGCAATATCCCTGCCTCTGTCTTGTCCGAACCATGGATGTCTTGTGCACACCGTGGACCTAAACACTGCATTTTGTGCCCGGTTTCCTGCATGATCAACATTGTTCTTAGCAGCACAGACCATGACACCCAACGCAAAGATCAATTCGCCAATAGAATATTGCGAATCAACGCAGATCAGCAAAGTCTCCAATTGCCCTTTCATCTTGCCACGTCTGCATTCAGACGCACTTACCTTCTGAACAATCGTGCCCATTCCTCAACATTGCAATGAAAATAAATTAGAAACTCTGCCTGTGGTGATGAGTGCCACTTGTGGGCTCTCGCTAGAAGGTTTTTAAAAAAAAAAAAAAAAATGCATAATTCCCATCTGCTAAAAGTTGGGCAGAGCCTGATGGCCAACACCAGGTTTTTTTGGCAAAACTAATTCCTGGGAAGCCGTGAAGGCCAGAATTGCTAGAAACGCAGAACATGTTCTTGCTGTCTAGTTTACAAGGCTTCCATACTGTTCCAAATCACCACTCTTGTGGTCTCAGAGCGACTGGCTTCTCTGGTGGTTGGCATGTTGTGCCCCAGCGTGGGCTACTTGGAGTAAGGAGGATGGAGGGGGGGGTGCATGTGCATACTTGTCTGTTAAGGTGGCCCATAGATAAGGATGTCAGAAAGCAAGATGTTTGTTAGACGTGCTTGGAATCAAACTGACTGTCATGTGAAATAGTTTAGAGAAGCAATAGATTGTGAATGCCATATAGTATTTGGCTGCATGATGGGCTTGTGGTGAGCTCCAGCTGCTCAGTTAAACAGTGGTGGCTTTTTGACCGGGGATTTGCTTTTACATTTTACTAATGGGGAAAACTGCAGAAAAGTATATTAGGACTGGCAAGCTTGGAGGCCAGATGTGGTAGCAATCTTAGAATAGACTGAGAAAGGTGGATCTAGTTTGAGATGGAGAACAGAAGAGTAGGCTGGGCCCAAATGGGTCTGCTGACCTATGCTAGGATATGGTGCGAGCCTGGCATCCACGAAGGAGGGAGGTGTGTGATTTTGATAATATATTGCCTATGAACACAGATGGGTTCCTGCACAGGGGTGATGTGCGTGTTACATTTGGTGTTCGACCCCCTAGCCTTGGTAGAGAGAGCCCATGTCTGCAGAACGCCAATCTTGATTGATTTTTTGATCGTTTATACGGCGCTCCAAGACACAACTGTATCCAGACGCAGATGGTCAAAACAGCTAAATTCAAGATGTCAAGGACTAAGATCATAGTGTCTCTGAGTTGAGCGGCATACTTTAACAAGTGAGTTTTTAAAGCCTTTCTGAACTGACCCAGTGACTGACCAGGTCTAATCTCCAGTGAAAGATGGTTCCAGAGCTGAGGTCTGCCTCGTGGTTTGCTTAAACAAAGGAAAGGTCCAAAACAAAATAGCCAAGAGTAAGACTTAACGAAAATACATTAGTATCTCAATGGCAACCATAAAGGTACATTGGGCAACGAAAGTAGCGAGTTGGGCTGCAACCTTGGTGATGCCAATACTAAATTGGAACTGCCACCATCCTGCTCCAGAAAACCGTTGCTGAGTGGGTGATCTAATCAGTTATTGATGGGCGTTCCCTCCTCTGGGAACTCTTGCCCACTTTCAGCAGCTGGAATCTCATCTGCATTATCTGATTCAATGCACGACAATGTCTGGCCAAGTGGGTACATAGATTTATGCTCCTTCATAACAATCGGGACTTTCTTGATGTTTCTCCAACATAAGATAGACAAAATGGGGTGCTTAAAAAGCATTCCTCTCTTACAAGCCATATGGGGCTACCATACCATACAGTAAAATAATGGTCACAGTTGTAGGGGGCTTAACTGAAAGTCCTTCTGACCTTAAAAACAATGCTGGTGATCCTGCAAAAACCGAATGGGTAAAAATCTAACTTTAGGCCGCCCCTAAATGGGACAGAAGAGCTTGCAACAAATTCTTCGCTTGCATTAAAGCACAGTCCGGAATGAAAGCTGCTGTAGTGGATGGTCTTTGTAAAACCCCTTCTTAAGGGAATGATTTACTTCATACTCATTTCAAAGATATCTTTCATTCCCATTCGATCTTTGCAGTGAACTCATGGAGGATGCATGAGGTATCCCTCATTGTGATCCATGTCATCATGGATCAATCTTCAGGAGGATTAATCCATCTAACCTAAGAATCGCTCCATCCATAATTGGCTGGTATCGGTAGTGGTACTGCATGAAACTAACCTATTTCCCTCCTCTGTAAGTGACGGGTTTACTGAGTCTGCACACTCAAATCTCCATGTAGTTCCATGAACTCTCTAGTCTTAACCTAGAGTGGTGGAACAGATGGACTGGCGTATGTGTCATAGCCACCTGCAAGTAATGTCCCACTGCAATCATTCCTCATGTAGTATTGCACTCCACCCGTCTAATCCTACAAACCTAATGCTATGATTACATTGAAATCGTCCACGGTGGACAAACCTGTTGGTATCGGGGTGGAACCTGATGAAATATTTTCATTGCATATACCAGTTACTACTAAGATATTTTGAACTCTTAAATGAGACACGAGGAACAAAAGGAGTAGCTTAAAAAAATGTAACTAAACCAATTAGCATATTGTTTTCATATACATGTACTTCTTTCATCAAAAGATTGAAAAACACCCTTGCGTCTTCTCTTGCTGATTTCTGGAACCACTCCTTTGCCACTGGCTCCTTCCGTCAAACACTCCCTTGGGCATCCCCTCCTTACAAATCCTTCCTCTGACCCCTCCTGCCCTGCTATCTCCATTACCCCCTTCCTGGGCAAACTCCTTGAGACGGTTGCCATCTCCCAACTCGCATTCTGTTTGGTTGTCTCCATGACCACCAGTCTGGCTTGAGCTGCCAGAGGCATGGAAGCTGCTTTACTGAACACCTCTGACGACTTGCTCTCTAATCTTGAATGTAACTCTCCTTCTGTTCTTATCCTCCTGGATGCTTCCTCCGCCTTTGACAAATGCAGTCTTGCCACCCAATCGCCTCTGTGACACCCTTGGCATTACAGGTCTGGCTCTTGACTGGTTGACCGCCTTCCTCTCCAACAAACCTTCTCAGGTTCAACTGGGCCCTTTTCTTTCCCCTAGCACACTCCACCTGCAACGTCCCTCAAGGCTCGATCCTCTCGCTGTGGCTTTTCAATAATTATCGTGCCCCTTTTCCCCCTTCTTGGATCTTCTTTCTATCCACACTTCCAATGTTATGCTGATGAGACCCAGCTCTTAAAAGACAAGATAGTCTTTGAAATAATACCGGCAGACAGAGGTGACTTGCAATGGAAAGAGATGGATGCACGTTTTGGGACATGGAACAAATGTCTCACAGCTGCATTGTGTGCTTTTCTGCAGACAGTGGATTTCTTTTGCCAGGATCCCCCGTGAGTATTGACTAAACAAGTGATATATTCGCACAGTAGCCTGACTGTCCGGGAGCTCCTACATTGTCCCGAGTCTTGGTTCTGTGCACCCCCATGATGGGGAAACATTGTACAGTCAGGAAAGTCTCAGTCATAACAGTCGTTGACATTTATTTTAATAAAGAGCCTTTTGGAACACCTCACCATTTCTTACTCTTCTAGTGTCCTATCCAGTAGCACCCCATTACATACACCTACTTATAACCCCCTACCCTGAAGGGCTGCATTAGGGCTGGGGGTTAGACTGTGAAGTGGGCAAAACAAGGGGCCGTGAAATAAGCCAGGAAGGCTGAATGACTGGTGGCCTCAGGACAAGAGATGGGAACAGAAGAGATAATGAGGGGGGAGGTGAAGAGGCCTGATTGTTGTGGGTGTATCAAGGAGACTCTGCAAGACGGAATCACCAATACCAAGGGGTACACACCAGAAATTCCCTGGGTCCAGTGAGACCTGACAAAGCCTATCTGGTCACCCAGTTGAAGTAAGGTTAGCAGTTGGAAAGGACCACCTACAAACTCTGCATCCTGACCAAAAGGACCAAGAAAAGCATCAACTAACCCAAGAAAGAAGTGCAGGGGACACTTGAAACCCCACAGATGGAGGGTGACGGAGCACAAGGGCAATTGGGGGGGGGGGGGGGGACAGACTAAACTCCTTAAGCAGCACGACCTGCTCCCTCTCCCCAAACCTCCCATTTGTTTTTCCAATCCATTTGTGTTTGAAATAAACTTTTTTGTATCATCCAAAAAGATTTGGTTGCATGGCCCAACGACTGCTCAGAAGCAGCCTGAAGGCTGTGTGCTGAGCAGGGAACCTGCATACAGGGTCACTCACTTATCCTTACTATAGGACTTACAGTTCAGGGGCCAAGGTGCCCTTCAGTGCTAAGGTTTGTGTTAACTGGTATTTATTTAGCAGGCTTGCACACTGAAGGATTCCTGCCCTGCTCCCCTGCCCTGCTCCTCAGCCCTGGAGTGACGTCACTATAGCATAAAGCACTATATACACTGTACACTTGCTAGATACACCTGTTGTGTACGCTAATGCGGTATTCACAACATCTTTGCTCACTAAACCAACAGATAGAATAGTCCCCTTCATGGGACTAGTTTTCACCCAACAAGTACCATAAGAGTTCTCCCTTTTAGGCCATTGATAAACCTACAACGTATTATCTCAGACCCTGTTGAGTGTTACAGACCATATGAACTAATGCTCGATCACACAGGAGCGTCCCAAATCCTCACCACAGACTGGTTTGGTGTATGTGTATACTCATTCAAAGCAGAGTAACGAGATCAAGAGTAATTTCTACACATAGAACATCCTACAACCTGACCGTGCCAGTGGATTTGGTCTCTAGGCCACTAACATTTGCATACAGGAATAAATCATCTTTGAGATATGTTCTAGTGCACGCAGAATGTGGGGATGTGGTGAAATCTACATGGTCTCAAGTTGGCAAGTTTCCTTGCTGTGCTTGCCAGCACTGTAATAATGTGATTAAGGGTCCTATGATCAATCACCCATATGCTGGCAAGAAGATCAATTTAATGTCGTACTGTACTTGTGATTCACGCCTGAAGTGCCCATGTGAACTTTTATGTGGGCTTGACAACGCGAAAGGCCAAATGGCGATGGATAGAATGTAGTCTTCGATATGAACACACAGCTTAAGATATCCTCCAGTGGCATTAAACTTTCAAGAAAAGACACTCCGTGGCACAACTTATATTCGTCACTTTGGAACAGGTTATCCGTTCGGAAAGAGGAGGTGGTGTGGTGAAGCTATTACACCAACGAGAGGTCTATTGGATCAATGCACTCTCAGAATTACACCCAAAGGGGATGAATTTAGACTTCGACTTGAATTGTTTAATTTAATGTCACTGATGGGGTTATGCTGTTTTTCTATATTGGCTTATCTGGTTAAATATGCCTGTACATTTTTTATCTTGAAGTTGACTATTGGTGATCTATGTTAATTTTCGTGTCACGGTTTACAATGTTTTTATTTTCTCTTAAGAGTATGTCCAGGCTGGGATCCTTGTACTCTTCATAATTCCCCTTTTCTTTGTAATTTCCTTTGACACCCCTTTTCTATTTCATTTTACTCCCTCTGTGAGAACAATTTGGTGATTTATGTGGATTGTACCATGTGATCGGTGTCGCTTTTGAATTATCCATACCTTCTATTTTGGTGCAGGTTTTTTTTTTATCTACTCGTGTATTTAAAGCTTGTGACACTTTGTACCCCTAGGGGGTACAATGAATGAGGGTGTTGGGAATTTATTTATGCACTGTTGGACACAAACCTTTCAATATGGTGTTCTTTTATTTAACTGGTTGACTATTCCTGTCTCGCGTGCCATATGTGTCGTAGCCGAGCACCCATCCCTACTTGTAGGGCCAGGCGCCTGGCATGATCGCCTGTGAGGCAGGCTTTCTATTGACCTGGCTAGCTGTTATACGTTTCCCCACGCATTGTGGAGTTGCATTCATTATTTTTGGATTCCATATATCTTATCTTGAGTTCTGGTCACAGTACTCAATCGACAAGATGTTTAAACTGGTCCTCTCTTGTTCTGAACTTCAGTCTGGTACAGCACGATATTGATCTGTTACTGTGGGTACTTGGAGGTTTTTCTTTTTTTTAAAATTTTAATTAATATTTACAAACACAATGTTGTCCAAACCAGCAATTACTTTATCTCAGAAATTAAATCTATTTTCTTTATGTGGCAGTGTAATGCTGTACATTTTCAATTTACTATCATGCACATAATGGGAACCAATTTCCTAGAAATACATTGTCTAGACCACACCTTTTTCCTTGTTTCCTTTTCCTTTATCAAAAGTAATATTTAATAACACTGACAGAAAACAATCAATTGATACATAGAAAAAATTCCTCAATCAATAATATATTTACATACAACAAATTCAGACTGACAGAATCAGCATACGAGGTAGCAATTTGAAATATATCAAGTTCACAATAAAATTATAAATACCTCTCTATCTAGACATATCCACCAGACAAATGTATAGACTCGGAGGTCTATGTTAGTCCCACATTGTAAATATAAGAGACCTACAACCCTGATAAGAATGCTTGATAAATTCTCTGTCAAGATTGAATACGTTTCGACGGAAAAAAACCTCGATAGTACTGCCTTACTCAGGACCAAAAAACACACAGGTAACCCCTGGGGAGCAAATATGAAATATATTTACATTTGTATATTTTCCCATGCATATCTTCAGCACATTATATGCACATTTGCCCTTCACCAATAGTATAATAAGAAAGAAAGAGACATGAAAAGTTTATAATCCCGCTACCATTACATATTTGTTGGGCATATTACTCTATGTCCAAAGAGGTATAAGGGAATATTAGACCTTATGCAAGAGTTGGTTAATGGCAACATTTCCGATTTATCAACATTTAGTTTCTAGCCTGAGATGCTAGAAAAATGATCATCAATACAAGCAATAAGCACTAGGATAGAGGTGGAGGGTTCAGATGAATAACGAAAAAGGCCATCCACATAGGCAGAGAATTTGATAGAGACGTCTTTTTATAGTAATTCCCTTGATGCTGCCATCAAAAGTAATGCTTTGAAGGAAGGGTTCTAGGGCTAGGATAAATAGTAATGGGGATAAAGGGCAGCCTTGTCTAGTCCTGTGAGATATGGGAAATGTTTGAGAAAAGGTGTTATTTATAGAAAGTCTGGTAGATGGTGAAGAATGTAGGGCTAAAGATTGAAACCTAAAGGGCCAATAGACTCGCTCAAAAGCTTTCTCGGTATCAAGTGTGAGAAGGATAAGAGGGTCAAATGATGTTTGTGCATGAGAAAGAACATTAAAAAGAAGTCTATTATTAGAAGAAGCATATCGTCCTTTAATAAAGCCAGGTTGATCCACATTAACAAGTTTAGGCATTATGGCTTCTAGTCTGTTAGCAATACGTTTGGCAAGAATCTTAGATTCAGAATTTATAAGCGAAATGGGGAGGTAATTATTTAACAAAAGAAGGGTCTTTGTCGGGTTTAGGGAATAAGTTCAATAGAGCTTCTCCAAAGGTGCCTAGTCTTTGACCAAGATTTTAAAAGTGGTTAAATAACTCAAGGAGTTTAGGAGAAAGAATAGCTGAACTGGAGCAGTAGAAATCAATAGGAAAGCCATCGTGCCCAGGAACTATGCCAGTTTTAAGATCAAGAATAGATTTTTGAATTTCTTGTAGGGATATAGGAGCATCTAAAAAGGAGCGATCAACAGGATTAGCAGTCATTTTCTGGCTTTTAGGTAGAAAGTTGAGTATATTGTCATTAAGAATAGTCTCATAAGAATAGAGTTGAGGGTACAATTCAAATGAAGAATTCTTAATTTGTTGCAGACTTGTACCTTGTTGATTGATAATAGATGTAATAATATTTTTTTCCTTTCTTTTTTTGAGATAAGAAGCTAATGACTTAACAGACCCACCATAAAAAGAGCATGCTTTATTTGTATTGTATCTATCAAGTTCAGTATGTTTTGAAAGGAGGGATTTAAAGGTAGCATTAGTAGGTTGATTAAAATGAGGATTCAATTTGCTTAATTCAGTGAATTAAGTCTTGAGACAGCTTATTGTTTTGCTTCTTTTTAAATGCAACAAATTGTATAATGAATCCGAGTAGGATAGCTTTAAATGCGTCCCAATTATTGTAGACAGAGCTGTCAATTAGATTATTATAGATGAAAACTTTGGTACAGAAATAATCTGCTGAATTAAAGAAGGATCATTAAATAGAAAATAATTGAAACTCCATCGAGAAGAAAAATTAATTTGGGGTTCCCATTCAAGAACAGTGAGAAGTGGTGCATGATCAGATATAATAATGGGGCCAATTTCCGAATGTAGAATTTTAGAAGCAAGTGATGATGTGACAAGGATTTATGTGGAAGGGAGAAAAAAGTGAATTCTTTGAAATCGGGGTGACACAGGTGACAAAAGCGCCAAGTATCAATTAGGGTGAGGTCATCTATGAAATTAATAAATTGTTTGTGATTTAGAATTCATAAATTTAGTATCAGATTTTCAGTCGGGTGTGAAATCGCAAATTTGATTGCAGTCACTGCAAATAATAAGGTTGATCATAGACTTTTTATGGTACCTCTGAGCTCTATCCCACTGTCCCTCTGTCATGGGTTCCCCCACCACCTCCTCCCAGTCATGCCTCAGCTGGAGCAGCTCCTTCCCTGCCTTCGCTCTCAGGAGCTCATAAATCCTGGATATTTCATGCCCACCCTCAGACATCATACATCATTTCCAGGGTGGCATCAGGTTCTTCCATTAGCACCGTCTCTGGCCACCTCTCCCTCACCCGTTTCATGAACCTGGTATAAGTGATGTATTGGCCTCCATGCACCCCTGTCTCATCCTAGCCTCTGAAATTCCAGTGCCTCCCCTTCCTGCCATATGTCTCCGAGGGTGGCTAGGCCCTTCGGTTCCCAGTAACTGCGGACCCCTTTGAACAGCTGGGAGTCGCCCCCGCATAGTACCACCAGAGGGAACTGCTGGGAAAGTGGATCTGGGTCGCCCACTGTTCTCCATGCTCTGCGCCAAACTTCCCAACCCAACTCCAATAGTCTCCCCATCCCCGCCATTTTAGATTTATGTAGCCGCACTGTCTCTCTCAGAAAGTATGGAGCCGAATCACCTTGCAAAAGCCTAGCTTCTGCCGAGTCCTCTGCAGACAGCCACCTAGCCACATACAACAGCTGTCCCGCCAAGTAATACAGTTCAAAATTCGGCAGGTTCCTGCCACCCTTATCACATGTGTTCTGTAGTTTCCACAGGGCCACCCTATTCCTGGAGTTGCCCCATATGAAGCCCCTGCACATGCCGTGAAGTCACTCAAAAAAGCGTCTGGGGATCAAGTACGGGACATTCACAAAAAAATGCAAGAGTCTCGGCAAAACCACTATTTTGAGCAGTGCTGCTCTCCCCATCATGGCTAGGGGTAATCTAGACCAGAACACCATGCTATTAATTCCCTCGATTGCTTTCTCCGTATTGTGTTTGTGTTCTGTCTCTAACCTATGGTAAATGTTTACCCTCAGATATCTGAAGGTCTCGGTCTGCCAGGGTATCTGCAGGATGGGTAACCTTTCCAGTGGGATGCTCTTGTACCTTCCCAAGGGGAACAAACTAGACTTCCCGGGGTTCACCGATATGCCCGAGAGGGTGGCATAGCGATCCATCACCTCCAACACATATTGTAGGTTCTCCTCTGGGTATCGCAAGCAGAGGAGCATATCATCTGCGTACAGTGATATCAAATGTGTGCCTCCTGTCGTGCGAATCCCCACCTCCCCGTACTGTTGCCTCAGGCAGATTGCCAGAGGCTCTAATGCCAGAATATATAACATGGGTGACCAGGGACAACCCTGTCTGGTCCCCCTACTGAGTTGCCATTTATCTGAGATTATGGGTCCTGTTTTGACTCTTACAATCGGGGAGCTATATAACAGCCGGGCCCACCTGATGTATCCTGGTCCCATCCCATATCCTTTCAGGGTTGCCAGCAACCACGGCCACCGCACTGAATCAAAGGCTTTAACCGCGTCCAGTGACACGATAGCCAGCTCACCCGAGTCTCCCTCGGTTTGATCAATGATATGGTGTAGCCTCCTGTGGTTGTCTGTGATATTTCTACCTGGGACATAACCTGTTTGATCCGGGTGTATCAGCTTGCCGATTACTCTCTTTAGTCCTGTTGGCGAGCAATGTCGTGAGTATCTTGCTGTCCTGATTGAGCATGGACAAGGGCCTGTATGACCCACATTCCACGTCCGGCTTGCCTGGTTTTAGGAGCGGGATGATCACCGCCTCACGGAACCCCAGGGTGAAATTGAAGTCCCCTCCCCACACCATTGCGCTAATTTTACTATACAGAGACCAGGGGGCTAATTTTACTATACAGAGACCTAAAATATGCCGCTGTATCATGGTTAGGGGCATACAAATTTATGATGTTCACCTCCATATTCTCCAGGAGTCCCGTCACCACCACCATTCTGCCCTCTTGGTCCATTGTCGAGCTGAGCAGCTGAAACTGCATGTGCGGCGCCACCCAAGTGATCACCCCTCTTGCATATGCCGAGTATGTGGCACCTATGATTTTACCCTTCCATTTTCTCCTGACTACCTCCAACTTCTCCTTGGTGAGGTGGCTCTCCTGTAGCAAGGCTATGTCAATACGCACCCTCTTTAAGTACATCATCACTTACGTTTTAAATAACTGTTGAGGCCCCGCACATTCCAGGTTGCCACTCTGAGATTTCCCGATGCCATCTACTTGATGTACTCCCCACCCACCCTCCCCTCCGATGTCTTCCCCGATGGCCCGATGTCCGACTCTTATCCCTCCCAACCTCAGCAACTCCCCCCCACCCCCTTCCCCAACTCTGCCCCACTGCACACAACCCTTCACCTCCCCCCACCCTACCCAGCCCCAACAAATTCCCAGCTCCATCCCTGGATCTCAGGCCCACCCACGTCTGGTCCTATCTCGTAACCGAGGACTAGGACCCCGCGGGGCGTCACCGATCTAACAGTGACCTAACTAAGTATACTACTAAGGGGTTCAAGGATTGTCCCCCAGGAGCTCCCGCTCACCCGAATAGGCTTGTTGCATTCCACGGATCCCGCCGGCACATATTTGCTGCAACACATTCCCCACACGCCTTTTATTTTAATGCTATATTCTAGTCCCAATGTCTTAGCTATGTCACTAGAGATGACCCAGCTGCGTACTACTTATCTTCTGTGGCTCCCGTCTGGACATCTGGTTCCTGAGGGCGACCCTGCATGTCCAGCCATTCCTTTGCATCCTTCGGCATCTCGGAAAACAGGGTTTTGTTCTTGTAGAACACTTTCAATTTGGCTGGGTAGAGCAACATGTAACGGTGGCCAGCCTCTCTCAACCTCCTTTTCACCGCCCCATAGTTCATTCTGCTGCGGTGTACGTGCAAAGTATAATCCGGGTACGCCGTGATTTTCGCCGACCCCCTTTCGATCGTCCCTTCCCTCTGGGAAAAATTCAAGTATCTTCTCCCGATCTCAGTAATTCAGAATCTTTGCGATCAGCGGCCGCCGGGAGGTTCCTGGGGGCGGCCTCCTCGTCAAGGCCCTGTGTGCCCTTTCAACTGCAAACCCCTGGGTCAGTGCTCCGCCAGCTATCTCCTGCAGTAGCATGGTTTCCACATATTCTGTCAGATGAGGTCCCTCCATTCCTTCCGGCAGGCCAACGTGCCGGGCGCACCCTTCTGCCTCCTCCGCCCTGCTCTAGATTGCCTAGCCGCTGCACAAGGGCATGGATGTCAGCCCTCTGAGAATGTTCAATCTCCACCCTTAACCTTTCTCCCCTTTCCTCCTCCTCACCTGAAGATTGGTCTTGAATGGATGATATTTGTGGTCTTCTAGCACAATAATCCTTCTCCTTCTTTCTCCTTTCTTTTTTTTTCAGAGAAAGTGTCTTTCTCACGAAAGGAAGCCACAGTGTACTGCTGTGAATAGCACTACCTGCGGCCCCTCTTCCGAGAGGGACAAACTGGGGAAAATGCCAGCCGGCACAAAAAACCCCAGAAGTGGAACAGCAGCAGCGGAGGTCCGTCGTAAGGATTCCGGGTGGAAGGTAGGCTCCAAAGGAACCGTGAGGTAGCCGATAATGACGGCCTGTGAGAGTCAACAGTACGGAGAAAGAATCGGAAGGGAGCCGGAGAAAGGAGGCAAACCGAAGAGAGGAAGGGAGCAGGACGAAGAAGGAAAGGATAACAAGAGGACCGGGAAACGGGAAGGCAAGAAGCGGCCCAAGGGGCGGCAGAGGAGAGAGAGGAAAGAAAACTAGCATAACCGAACGAAAGCAGTCGGGGAGCTGACCAAGCGGGTTGCAACGCACTGTGTGCCGGGGGGGCGTGGCTGATAAGCTTCCCGGCTCGCAGTGAAGAAAACACTAGACTGCTACAGCGACGTTCGAAACACGTGGTGGAACGCTGCAATGGCGGCCCCCAAGCCGCACCCTGGACCATAATGTCCACGGGTGGCGGCGCATGACAGTATGCCCCCTTCCAATGTTGCAACCCCCTGGCTTTCCAGGGTGAGTCCTGTGAAACTTCCGCAACAACCTAGGAGCATGAACAAAGGTAGAGGGTTCCCATGAATCTTCCGCCCTCGAGTATCCCTTCCAGTGTATCAAGTATTCCAAGCGACCTCGCCTGTATCTAGACTCACATATTTGAGATACCTCAAACTCCTCTTCCTCCCGGGGCCGTGGATTCAGTGGAGCCGAACGGGTAGAGGATCCCACGGGAGCTTCCCTGAGAAGAGAAGAATGAAAGACAGGATGGACCCTGTGCAAACAGGGAGGCAATTTCAGGCGAAAAGCCACTGGGTTGATTTTAGCCATGATAGGATAGGGTCCAATGAAAGGGAGGGGAAAGTTTGGAAGGACGAGTCCACCGGGGAAGATATTTCGTAGAAAGCCTTACCCAGGTGCCCACCTTCCACTCCGGCACCGTTTGACGGTGATGATCCGCTTGAGACTTATTTGCCACTTGACTGTCCAAAAGACTGGACTGGGCAGTCTTGTGAGCCTCCTGAATCTTGGACAACACACCTTCTACAGCGAGTAGGTTGGATTCAATGGATGGAACAAGGAAAATAGTGCGAGGATGAAACCCATAAGTACAGTAGAATGGAGTGAGCCCAGAAGCGGAATGACGAGTGTTGTTGTAGGAAAACTCCGCCGTTGGTAGAAGAGACACCTAATTGTCCTGTTACTGGTTTATGTAACAGCGTAAGTATTGTTCGAGAGTGCCATTTAATCGCTCAGTCTGCCTGTTGGTCTAGGGGTGAAAACCGGATGATAATGCCCGTTCAATGCCCAACCGATGACATAAGGCTGTCCAAAATTTGGAGACATATTGGCTGCCTCTATCTGACGTAATCTTGTCGGGAAGACCATGCAGACGGAAAATATCCTTGAGAAATACCTCTGCCATTTCTGATGCCATGGGGAATCCGGGAAGAGGGGAGAAATGAGCCATCTTGGACATATAATCCACTGTTAACATGATGCAGGTACAAACACACTTGAAACTGGTAGATCCGCCACAAAATCAGTGGAGATGTGGCTCCACGGACGTAAGGGTATCGCAATCTGTTCAAGTAAACCCAAAGGTTTGGTAGTGCGATTCTTGCTGCTGTTACAGATCCTGCAGGATTGGACATACTGTCTGATTCCGGATCGCATTCCGGGCCAGTAGAAATACCTTTTGACGAGATCTAATGTGCCGGCCTGACCTCTATGTCCAGCCGTCTGGTGATCATGACACCATTGAATAACTTGTCGTTGAAGAGGACCTGGGGGAATAAACAATCGATGGTCCTGAAACAAAAGCTCTTCTCTGTCAATTAAAGCTATCTTCTCCTTGGGGGTAGCCAGAATCGTAGCTTCTTTAACCTGCTGGAGAAAACTGGTCACATGGAGGAAAACCCGATTTCTGGGAAACAGTCTTTCTGCCGGTGGTAAATGGGATGCTTCCAATCCACCCTTCCGAGATAGCGCATCAGCAAGGAGATACTGACTTCCAGGGATGTACGTAATGCGGAAATCATACTGGGAAAAGAAATGGGCCCATCGGGCTTGGCGAGAATTGACGCAGTCCATAGACTGAAGGACTTGTAAGTTCTTGTGGTCTGTTTGAATGGTGAACGGACTGTTACTTCCCTGCAGCAGGTGTCGCCATTCCTCACACGTGAGTTTCATGGCCAAGAGTTCCCTCTCAATGACTGAATAGTTCTGTTGACTGGAAGTGAGGGTGCGTGAGAGAGAGGCTATGGGATGTTCATTTCCGTTATGTTCCTGGAGTAGGACTGCTCCTACTGCGTCAGTCTCTAGAATAAAGGGTTTTGTCTGGTCCGGGTGCTGCAGAATGGGAGCTTGACAAAACAGTTCTTTCAGGTGTTTGAAATTTCTTTCAGCTTGGTCATTCCATGAGAATGGTAACGAGGACTTTTTTAGCAACTGAGTAATGGGTAACACCACTTCAGAAAAAGAGGGAATGAAACGCCTATAGAAGTTGGCTACTCCCAGGAACTTCTGTACTTCCTTGACTGATCTGGGAGAGTGCCAGCTTAGAATGGCGTCCACCTTTCTTTGATCCATAAGAACCCCCTGTGATGAGAGTACATACCCCAGATAGGGCACGGTGCTGACCCCGAACAGACATTTCTCCTTTTTTATCAGAAGCTTATGTGTTTTCAGACGTGTTAAGACTTCGGTGAGATGTTTCTGATGCTGTTCGGAATGTCTAGAAAATACAAGTATATCGTCCAGATAGACTATAACCGAAACAAACATAAGATCTGAGAAGACCCGGTCAATAAATCTCTGAAACACTGCCGGTGCGTTGACCAGTCCAAAAGGCATGACATGGTACTCGAATAGCCCGAATGGAGTACGGAATGCTGTCTTCCATTCGTCCCCTGATTGTGCAAAAGGTGATAAGCACTGCGTAGGTCTAATTTGGAAAAAAATAGTTGCTCCTTGTACCGCCTCTATTATGTCAGAGATAAGGGGCATGGGATAGCGACCCCGTATCGTGACTTTGTTCAAACCACGATAACCAATACATGGTCCGAGTTCAGGAGAATTCCTCTTTGGTATGAAAAACAAGGGAGCACCTGCTGGGGACTTGGAGGGACGGATTAGACCATTCTGCAAGTTGTCGTCCAAATAAGTCTTGAGGGCTCTCTTTTCTGTTTGTGATGGGGAAAACATTCGACCAAAAGGAACTAGGGCATTGGGAAGGAGATCAATGGCGCAGTCCTCTGGCCTGTGAGGAGGTAGTTCCAAAGGGTTCTTTTCTGCAAAGATCTCCTCGAAAGCCGAGAAGTCAATGGGAAGAGAGTGGACACCCACGGTACTGGCTTGAGGAACAGTATGGGCCTTGGCTTCCATAAACCGTAGGTCCTTTAAGCAGGTCTGTCGACAAAACTTCGATTCAAAGGTAATATTGTTGGTGGACCAATTAATCTGCGGATTGTGTTTGCGCAGCCAGTTAATGCCCAAAATGAGTGGAAAATGGGCCGCACAGATGATATCGAACTCCCAACCTCAGGTTTCTGAATGTTGTTGTATGAACATTTGAAGAAACTCAGTAGTCTGCGTAATAAGGCCTGAACTGAGGGGACTACCATCCACCCACTCGACCTTCTGATCCTCCTTGCGGTCCATGCGTCGTAAGCCAATAGAATCGGCCCAGATGGTGTCCACAAAGTTGCCGGCGGCCCCACAATCCAGTAGGGCCAATGCTTCAATCTTGCGATGGTCTATAAACAATTGTACCTTGAGTACCATTAGTCTCGAATATTCCTGTGGATTCACTGGACCCACTGATAATGACACATAGGGACTGGTTACTTCCCCTCGGATTCCCGTCCCTCCTAGGACCGAGGGTTCTCTTTTCCCGCTCGTCGTGAAGGAATCTCGAAGCAATTCTTTATTTGATGTTGGTCTGATCCACAATAGGCGCATAACCCCAAGTCTCTTCTTCGCTTTCTTTCCTCTGGAGTTAAGGACGAACGTGTGGTTCCAATCTGCATAGGTTCTTCTGATCGTGCCGATGCTGCAACTGGAGGAGGAGGAATTTGGGCGGGAAAGGTAGTATTCCTATTCCGTCGCCTTTCTATTCGGCGTTCGTAGAGTCGATGTTCAGTTTGTAAAGCTGAGGTTGTCAATTCTGGAAAGGATGCAGGCCAGGGAAATCGGGCTAACTCATCTTTAAAATCTTCCCGCAATCCTCTTCTGAAGATGACCTATTGGGTCTGCTCCTGCCAACCAGCTTCTGTGGCTAAGCGTTTGAACGTGGTAAGATAGGTGTGCACATCAGTGTGGCCTTGACGTATGTCTAACAGGTCTTCGCCTGCAGAAAACGAAATTTCAGGCCTCTCAAACTCTTGTTTTAGTCGGCCTACAAAAGCCTTGTAGTCTTGCAGTATAGGGTCTGTTCCCAACACAAGTGGAGTGGCCCAGGCCAGGGCATTACCCGACATGTTGGAAATCATGAATCCCACCCGGGTATGACCGGTGAGGAATGTATGAGGTCTAAAGGCAAAATGGATACTACAAGCTTCCAAGAATTCCTTGAGCTTCTTTGAAGCCCCGTCATATTTCCCTGATGGGAGTGCCATGGGAGGCAAGTCCACTGGTTTTGGTTTACGATTAGAAACCAGTTGTTTTAACATGTTATTTTCAGTCCTTAAGGTTTGCACTTCCATGGATAAATTTCGAACCTCTGCTGAGAGGTTTTGAACAGCGGCCACCATCTCTTGCAATTATTCAGGCGTCGCCATCCTGACCACTGGGCGTTGCAAACTGTCAGCCCTCTGAGAATGTTCAATCTCCACCCTTAACCTTTCTCCCTTTTCCTCCTCCTCACCTGAAGATTGGTCTTGAATGGATGATATTTGTGGTCTTCTAGCACAATAATCCTTCTCCTTCTTTCTCCTTTCTTTTTTTTCTGAGAAAGTGTCTTTCTCACGAAAGGAAGCCACAGTGTACTGCTGTGAATAGCACTACCTGCGGACCCTCTTCCGAGAGGGACAAACTGGGGAAAAAGCCAGCCGGCACAAAAAAACCCAGAAGTAGTACAGCAGCAGCAGCAGCAGCGGAGGTCCGTCGTAAGGATTCCGGGTGGAAGGTAGGCTCCAAAGGAACCGTGAGGTAGCCGATAATGACGGCCTGTGAGAGTCAACAGTACGGAGAAAGAACCGGAAGGGAGCCGGAGAAAGGAGGCAAACCGAAGAGAGGAAGGGAGCAGGAGGAAGAAGGAAAGAATAACGAGAGGAACGGGAAGGCAAGAAGCGGCCCAAGGGGCGGCAGAGGAGAGAGAGGAAAAAGGAAAGAAAACAGTCAGGGAGCTGACCAAGCGGGTTGCAACGCAGTGTGTGCCGGGGGGGCATGGCTGATAAGCTTCCCGGCTCGCAGTGAAGGAAACACTAGACTGCTACAGCGACGTTCGAAAAACGTGGTGGAACGCTGCAATGGTGGCCCCCAAGCAGCACCCTGGACCATAACGTCCACGGGAGGTGGCGCATGACAGTGGAGTTCCGATCCGTGGGCGGCACATGCCGAAGTGTTCGGGGCCACTTCCTTTTCCAGGTTTCCAGTGCGCTCTGCAAGCGTCTGCACGTCCTGTCTCAGCAAATTAACTTCCTCCTGGACCGCTCCGATCTTGAGGTCCAGGCCCACTTTCAGTTTGGTCATTGCCAGGCCCAGTTTAGTCCCCCAGGCAACTCAAGTCCGCTATCGCTGCCAGCACTTCCTGAATCGTGCCCGGTGTCTCTGCTGCTGCCGTGGTAGTATCTTTGCTTTTGCCTCCCTCTGCACCAGGGGGCGACTTAGCATAAGCCTCCAGCGTGGGCCGTTTGTTCCTGGGTCTGACGACTTTAGATGACATCATGCTATATTGTCCGGGCGTAAGCCAGCAGCACCACCCTTCGTGCAGAAAGTCCACATGGCACTGACCAAATCACCCACCATGACACATCCGCCAATGTCTGTGCTCACCTTGTTGTCAGGTGCTGCAATTCTCCTTACTGGTCTCCAGGTCGCTTGCTTTCAGGCGTTAAGTATCAGTCGGCCATCTTCTTCCAGCCTGCAGCTCACTCGCCCCTTTGCATTGCCTTCACACATACATGGGCATCTGTTTGAGGGCATTAGCGCACCAAGTAGGTGCAGTTGTCTCCCAGGATCCTGTCAGCAGCAGGAGCCGTTCCGAAACGTGCCCTGCAGCCTGGTTCCCAAGCCACGCTACTCGCCTGGTGTTGTGCTCAATCTGTGCGTCCGCCGTTTATAAGAATACTTTTCGCTCTTGTAGGGGAGGACTGGTCCAAGAAGACCCCCCTCGCCTGCGCTTTCTCCCCAGGTGAGGGCTATGGCTCTTTTGGGCGTCCCCTCATGCCACCCGGGCCCAGGTGGTGGAGGGCTCACCCACTGAAGACATTGCCCGCACGTATTAATTGCCCACATGTATTAAAATTTAGCTAGGCCTAGAAACCATTTTGTCTGGTAAGGATGGTGTGAGCTCAGCGCACTGTAGTGCGGCCCCCACCCTTGGAGGGTTTCAGTCATCCTTGTTGCCGCAGCACCCTGGCAGATCCGCTGCGAGCACGTTCCCACGAACAAGACGGACATGAGCTAGTGTAATACACTAACATTGTAACAGTTCACCTCCCGCAGTGTATCATCGCTCCCAGCATGACCCGGCCAGAAGGCCTAGGCAATGAAAGAACAGTAAAATAGTCATTAGGTGACAGACAATCTTTATATATTAATGTTGAGACTACTCGCAAAGGATGCTTTCTTCCACGAAATCCCTTATATTACAAAAGCCTGTAAAATGTATAATTACAAGAATTCATGCTTCCATGATATAAGCAATGATGAGCCCACACCATTGCAGTCGGGTGCTAGTAACAAAGGAACGCACCAGGAATCTATTTGTTACGTGTATTACTGGGAAACTTACACCCCATGGGCTCGCGCCATAACTGAACTAATGTTGCTAGAGGACACAAGAAAGACGAATGTAACCATACCAAGGACCCATGTGAAGGAGGCACGAGAAGGCGCATGTCATGTGTGCATGTCCAGGCCCCATATGTGCCGTCACTATCACGAATAGTGGCGGGTTACCTTCTATGTTCTCCAACAATCCTAATTCTACCTCACTTGTTGCAAATATATATATATATATGCATATAACTAAACACTGTACTTATTAAAACATAAAGTATGAATAAGGTGCTCAGACTGGGTATAATCGAGACACATCCAGCAAAGCTTAAATGCATGTTTTGTATTGCTTACAATAAGTATTATAGAGTGTTCAAATGTTTGTGATGTTTTTACCTAAATCGGCAACACACGAGGGAGATACCTTTGTGAAATACGTGCAAGGCCATTCCCCCTCCCACCCTGCGAAGGCTGCCAAGGCATGAGAGCAGAGACCGCGCTGCGTTACCTCCCCCAACCCGACTGGAGCCGCTTCAAAGAATCGTAACCCCCTCTGTAGCACCCAAGGCCGCCACCTGCATTATTTACAGCACAGCAGTAAACCTCTGCCTGAACACACGCGCCCCCTCGTAAACCTTGCAACCCACCGGACCATCTCAGACTTATGGCCCTGTGCAATCAGGACACCCAACACTTTGACAACACACAGCGGAACATCCATAACAACTTCTAACAAGGCAGAAAGACATGTACCGCCCGTCCCAGGCCCTGAAGCTTAGCCCCTCGACCTATGGCCCCGGTCAACAGGACACTGGTAGTCCCCTCACAAGGTGCATTCCTCCTGTGTTGCATTAACCTGTTGTATAACCTATTGAAAGATTTACTAAAGAAGATAATATCAAAATGCCTGAATGACTGCGGTGTGCATGGCCCAGGGCTAATAAGTCAGGAAAAGACATTCGTCTCTGCCACTGGCCGCGATGGCCCCACAACACCGCCTGGATGAACTCTGCCACCCTGCCAGGCCCAGCCCAACCCACGAGGCTGACCAGTGACGTCTTCCAGCCGAAGCCAACCACATCGCAGCAGCACCTATAGTTGGTCGTCGCCACCCAATCCCATTGAACTTGTGCCCCCTATAGTGTGTAGGTTCTTATGACGATTTTTGTAAATATATACGCCTGTCTTTGCTATTGTCAGGCAGAGCGCTCTCGGAGTTTGCAGAGTTCTTTGCATGCCCTATTCTGATTGATAAACTCCCATTTACGCTCACCCGCACTCTGTCTTGGCCTTATTCCCATTTTGGGAGAGTCCTTCATTGTCTCTCATTGCGGGGAGGATCGTGCTTGTTGGGGACGCTTGCTTTCAGTGGTGACCCCGATAGCGTGATTTCATCTCTTCCTAACTCATTATAACCGTCCCTTTTGGCACGAGAATCTCCGGTCGAAAAGGGATACGCACGGTGAGCCGGCTCCGGGAGGCTGCCCGCCAACGGCGACCGGTACACTAAGAAGTGCGCACTCAATAGAGAAAGGGTACGGGATCCCGGTTGAAAAATCCCCTTTGAGTACCGCTCGCCGGAGTCGGGGCTGACTGTTGAGCTGACGGCGACACTGCCTGGACGGACCCAGTTTCGGAGACTATCGGTTCAAGACGGGCACGTGAGTACTGAGTGTGAGCGATTGTAAAGGGAGCGGGGAGAGAAGTGTAGGACAGGGAACAAGAAGGGGGTACGAAGATATACTAAAGATCATTCTAAAATTTCCTTTCTTTTTCTTTGCATATGGCCATTAGGATTACGAGGTGAATAAGAGATAAAAGTGACGGGAACCTAGCTCCGAAAGGGGGTGGAAGTCGGCGCCGCATAGTGCTATATTGACTAGTACTGGGAATATATGACGAAGTGAAATACAAGATAAAAGTGTTCAGCAAAAGGGGGCACTGAGAATATATTAGTGATCGCTATTACTTCTTTCTTTTCTTTTTCTTTAGGGGTAGGGGGAGAATAAAAAACGAGATTAGCACGGACTTGGGAGGAAAGTAAGAGAAAAAGGGTCCTACTAGAAGGGGGAGAGCAGGTTAAAAAACATAAATATATGTATATGCGCATCCATTTATCTAAGTAAGACAGACAGGGACAGCCGGCTAGGGAGGAAAGGGAGGGCAGCTCGAATGGTGAATTGAGTGTTACCAAGAGGTGTGTGCACCTCGTATGTGTCGGGGGATGATTTGAGGTTGTGAATGTGCATAACGGTTAAAAATGTATAATAGTTAAATGGTCATGGTAAGTGGGATGTGCATGTTTTGACTTCCGGATTGATATTGTCAAAATAAATGATGGGTTGCCCTTGTATGTGCCCCCCCAAGAGAACAGAGTAGACGCTGTGTATAGTTAGTTTTGTATCGTGCAATCAGGGGAAGGGGGGAGAGCCCAAACGAGCCCAACATTGAATGTGAAGTAGCATAAAAAAATAAATAAATAAATACAAATATATATATTGATACTGCATTTACCTTGTAGTTGCAGACACACAGAAAAACACAAGCACTAGGAGGGCGCGGAGATGGGGGCTGAAACACCCTTATCACATATTTGTAAGAGTCTTCCAGGGTACGCGGAGCGGATTAAAAAATATCATGACCAATGGGTAACTGAGTTGAAAGGAGAGGGGTTACCCCAGATATGGCCAGAGGGAGGGTCATTTGATAAAAGCGTTCTGGATATGGTGGTCACATGCATTTTCTTGAAGTACAAAGGAAAGCAGTTGCAAAATAGGAGGGAAATATTAGATCTTTGGAGGTTATTTGAAGAGATACCACCGCCTAAAGCACCAGCAGTAAATCCTGATCTCCCATCCACTACAGACAATCCACTGATGATACAGAAAGATATCAAAGAGTTGTCAAGTGTAGCGCCACCAGTAGAGGTAATAAGTTTGTACCCGATATTAAAAAAACCTGTACCAGCAGAAGGATACAGTGATCCGACGTATGTGCCTCCCCCGACAACCACTACACCCCACCGGCCCACTGCACCCCCACCATATGAAAGTACAAGGGAGCGAGGCCAGGCGAGTACACAAAGGGTGGACATAGAGAAACTCACAGATGATTTACAGTCAAGACTCTCAATAGCAAAAGATGAGCTTTCGAGGATAAAAGACATGTGCGGACAAACAGCACTTAATGCGACTAGATCAGGGCGCACGTCTAGAGCGCCAGGCGAGAACAGAAAACCTGAAGAGGGGTGGAAGAAAGGTGAGATACTGTTCAGAATTGAAGAAGAACCAACACGAATAATTGAAATAGAGACACGCGAGGGAGATACTGACAATGATGAAAGGCCTATGGGAGATAGAGAGGAATTGCTATGCGACATAAGGGACGAGTTAGAAGAAAGTGACAGGTTGAGCATGGCTATGGGAGGGAGAAGCGAAGGGGGGGGATGGCACATGTTCAGTGAGAACACTGGACGATGAGTGGACGGGACGACTAAGGAACAGAGTGGGGAAAATGGCATCACTGGAAACATCAGCATCCAAATCGGGTTCGGATGCCATAACGAAAGGAAAGCTACAGCTCCCGTTGATACACAGAGGAGGAGGGAGGCCTAACTATATCCCATGGGCACAGATGGATAAAGCCAATTTATTAAAGCTATTGCCCCCATTATCAGGAGGGGCAAGTAAGTGGATATACGCCTTTGAAAAACATACTGCTGGGGTACCCCTAGCCATAGGAGATGTGAAAAGTCTGCTCGTATCGGCGCTGGGCGATCAGGCTGAAAGAGTATGGGTTAAAGCCGGTTTCCCGGGAGTAACGTTAGATTGTGACCGCCATGATGGGGCCTCCTTTAACACAGTGCGGGCCAGGGTGTGGGACGCCTTACGCGAAACATTCCCAGATACACCGGACTTACAGTCAGTGATGCAATGTACAATGAATGACGGGGAGGAGGCTATGGATTACATTTTTCGGGTCCAAGAGATGTGGAGGGCGGAGACGGGTACGCCTTGGCATCAATCGACATCTTTATTTTATTTCATTATAAAAAGAGGGCTCCCAAAGGAAGTGCAGAAAGCGCTCGACAAGATAGCAGGTATAGAAGCAAAGGGATGGCCAGAAATTCAGAACATAATAGTACACCATTGTAAACGAATAAAGGAAAGGGAGAAGGAGGTGGCTCAGAAAAGATTGGCAGACGAAGCGAAGTTAGTACAGACAAAATTGGTGAAGGTCGCAGCAGCAGTAGCTGCGCTCCCACACAGCAGGGAGGGAGAGGATGAGGAGGAGGGGCTGATAGCAATACAAGGAAGGATGGCAGCTAATTGGGCGGGAGCAGGACAGCGACAGTGGAATGAGCAAGAGCAAGGTGGAGGTCCGCAGTGGCAAGAGTGGACCCCTCGAGGGGGACGAGGTGGGTACAGGGGCCGAAGAGAAGGCGGTACGGGGGAACGGGAGGAAATGGATGGCAGGGCCCTAGAGGTGCACAAGGAAGTTGCTGGAACTGCGGGCGATGGGGGCACTATTCTAGAGAGTGCAGAAGCAGACCCAATAACGGGTTCCAAGAGGTAGAACAATATGGCCATCCCCACCCGGGAAGCCCATATGGCCTCCCAATGGGACAACAACAACTAAGAAACCCGGGCCAAGGTAATGCCGGCCAGCAACAGGGACCCCAGTATAGAACACAGAACCACCCACAAAACCACGACAGTATGCAATATACGCCAGGTAACCCTTTCGCGACAACAGCAAACGGGGCCCCCGCACCAGCACCTTACAACGGCATGTCAGTGGTCTCAGGCAACGTATTTAATGAGGGGGGGGCGATGAGACACCCCGCATAGGACAGCCCACAGAGAACACTTGCGTGTCCAGTTCTATCTACCACCTACAGTGCAGCAGAGGAACCATTGGTAGGGGCGCAGATAGGAGACAAGCAGTTTATATTCATGGTTGATTCGGGAGCGGAGAAATCATGTGTCAGAGAGGGCCGGTTCCCGTTATCTAACAGGAAGTTAGAGACGCAGGGGTTCTCTGGGGCTGTAATTGAAGTTCCTTACACAGAAGTTTTGGATGTAACAGTGGGGGGCAAGACTGTAAAGGCACCCTTACTGTATTACGAACAGTCCCCGATAAATTTGTTGGGGAGGGATCTTATGAGTAAACTTAACATGACCATATCATTTACTGAAGGAGGAATAGTGTGTTCTACACCCGGGATATGCCCCTTGCGTGCGATGTTGGTAGTGCAAGCCTACACAACCACACAGGAAATACGAGGGCTGCCACAAAATGAGGAAATGTTTATTGAAGGGGTAAAAACTTTGGCCCTCGTAATTCCAGAGCTAAGAAGCATGGATTGGAGGATTCCAGCAGAGTTCCTCTTCCGCCCCATAGTGTGTCCAAACGCAGCACCAGGATCAGTGGTATCGTTGGATTTGCACGCCGTGCAGGTATCAACGAAAAGGATTGCTGTGATTGGAATGGACAGGGAAGGATGTGAGTGGCGCACAGTGCTGTGTACAAATGCCAACCTCGCCCTACGCGAGGTAACAGATGAGGATCTCTTTTCAGACACAGAAGGGGATGGTGAAATAGTAATGGAAATAGCGATGCCCTGTGACATTTTGATCCAAGCCAGGGAGATCCCCGTCCAATTGATGGCAGTGGTAGGAACACCATCGTCATTTTTTGATGACGACATGAGGCTCGTACCAAACAATTTATGGACAACAGGCCCCCATGATGTAGGGCTGTTGCACGGAGTACAACCTGTGATAATAAAACTAAAGCAAGGAGCAATCTTACCCCGGGTCAAACAATATCCATTGTCCCGTGAAGCTGAAGAAGGGATAAAAGAAACAATAAATGCACTACTAGCACAAGGGATAATAGTGCCTTCAAACTCCCCATGTAACACATGTATTTATCCAATCAAAAAAGCGAAAGGAGGATCTTGGAGGATGATACAGGATTTACGCCCCCTCAATGACGTAATTCAGAAAGAGTTCCCTCTAGTCCCGAACCCTGCATCAATACTATGCAGCATCCCAAAAGCGGCATCACATTTCACAGTGGTGGACTTGAAAAATGCATTTTTCTCAATACCCCTGGCTGAAGAGAGTAGGTACCTTACAGCCTTCACGCTGGGGGGAAAGAGATATGAACACTGCAGACTACCACAGGGATACTGTGAGAGCCCGAGCATATTCAACCGTGGAAACCTATCAGTAGAGAGTACGATTATTCAGTACGTAGATGATTTATTAGTGTGTGCACAAGATGAAGCAACATGTAGAAAAGATTCAACAACGCTCCTGACTTTACTAGCCAACAAAGGATACAAGGTAGACAAGGAGAAGCTACAGTACTGCCTGACTGAGGTCCTATACCTGGGACAGCTCATATCAAAAGATGGAAAAAGAATAATTCCCGACAGGGTAGAGGCAATAAGATCAGTAGGAGAACCCACAACAGTGAAAGATATGCAGAAATTCTTGGGGATGTGCAACTATTGCCGAGCATGGATACTAGACTATGCAGCATACACGAGACCCCTCCTACAAGCATTGAAGGAAGCACAACAGGAGAATGAAAAAATAAAATGGTCAGCAGAAATGAGCATGTCATTTCAATCATTGAAAGAGCCAATTTCAAGCGCTCCAGTACTAGCAAACCCTGATTATGGACGCAAATTTTACCTATTCTCACACTGCAAGGGAACACTCATGACAGCAGTACTGACACAAAAAACATCCTTGGGACACAAGCCATTGGCTTACTATAGTGGTACTTTAGATGCCGTGATGCAAGGTCATTTTGCGTGCGAACAATCACTCGCTGCAGCCGCATTCGCGATTGAGAAAAGTGCCACAATAGTAATGGGTTGCCCTGTGACATTGTTTGTGGAACATTCATTATTTGCAATACTCGAGAGATCAAAGAGCACACTGACCACACAGCGGGCGACAGCCTACGAGATTATATTGTCCAGCGCCAACATCCATATAGTGAGGTTCAAGACAGTGAACCCCGCCACATTCATTACAGAAGCGTGCACATTAGAGGATATGCAGAACCACGATTGCGCAACCTACACAGGAGAAGAAGGGGAGGACACAGTGGTGTGTGAGAACGCTCTAAGCGAGGGGGAAGTGTACTTTGTGGATGGGTCTGCATCAATTGATGTGGACACGGGAGAAAAACACGTTGGCATGGCAGTAGTGAGGTTGGAAGAAGGGGAGTTCGAAACGCTAGTACAGTACCGCCTCCCGTCACATTACTCTGCACAGGCAGCAGAACTGATTGCGCTCATAGAAGCACTACATGCAGCAAAGGGTTGTGCAGTGACAATATACACAGACTCAGCTTACATGACGACGACAGTACATGGAGGTCTAGCAAGATGGGGGCGTAGGGGATTCAGACGGGCAGATGGAACACCAGTACAGCATGCAGAACTGTTAAAAGAGTTAATTGAGGCCCTTCAAAACCCTACTGCAGTAGCAATAGTGAAGTGCCAAGCCCATACATCCAACACAGATGTTGTGTCTTTGGGGAACGCGGCAGCGGACGCTGCCGCCAAGGAGGCTTCCTATTTTCAGAAATATGACACAGGTGAATACATGCTTAAGAACAACACAACCGAAGAGCCCCCAGAAGGGTACAACATGATGTCCATATCACAAATACTAGAATTGCAGGAAGGAGCTAGCACCAAGGAAAAATTGACATGGACAAAACGGGGGTGCAGCCAGTCAGGAACAGACCTACTATGGCGGCAAAGTAACTCAGGGAAAGTGGTAATGCCTCTACAGTTACTAGAAGTTGCATTTCAACAGCTACACTTCCCCGCACATAATACCAAACAGCACATCGCAGCGGAAATACAGGAAGAATGGTTCGTGCCCTGTCTCCAGGAGCATGTGTCTCAACTAGCAATGGAATGTACAACATGCCAAATATACAATTCAGGAATGACACTACGCACGCTCAGGGGAACAATTCCTAAACCCATTGGCCCGTTCAGAGAACTGCATATAGATTACGCAGACATGGGGGAAAGGTGCAATGGCCCACGGTACATGATCGTGGTTGTGTGCCCATTTTCAAGGTGGGTGGAAGCAGGACCCTGTGCGCGACCTGATGCCAAAAGCGCTGCCAAATTCCTGGTAAGGGAAGTGTTCCCACGCTGGGGAATTTGTGACGTGATTCGCTCAGACAACGGCTCTCACTTTGTGAATGAACTTTTCAAGGAAGTCACCACATTATTGGGTATAAAACATAAATTGTGTTCGATTTATCATCCCCAAAGTAATGGCGTAGTGGAAAAGATGAACGGACTGTTGAAGGGCAGGTTATCAAAACTATGCTTCTCATTGAAGAAAAATTGGATTTACTGTCTACCCCTGGCGCTATTTGAATTGAGAAATCAGCCGAGCAAAGACCACCATTTGTCCCCGCACGAGATCGTGACCGGGAGACGAATGAATACAGCACACTCTCCACTGCGCGAACACTCAGATGCCCACAGAAGCGCCGCAATATTGGGAGATGAGTTTACAGACTATTTGCGAAAATTGACAAGAGCAGCGCGCGCCATATCAAAACAACTCTCCCCACCCTTCACTAGAGAAGAGGGAAACGTAACCGGATCTGTGACGGAGCCAGAGCAACAGCTACAGCTGATGCCAGGCGACTCAATTTATGTTAGAAGCTTTGTGCGTCGGTGGAATGCACCACGATTCCATGGCCCATACGAGGTAATATTTTGCACGCCCACGGCAGTGAAGGTGAAGGGCTTGAGGTACTGGGTGCATTTGACCGACATACGGAAAGCATACAGCAATGTACAAGAGGAGATAGATGAGGAGGCACAGACAACAGCAAACGATGCAAATGAGTAGGATGTCTAAATATGAACTTGTGTGTGTGTGTGTGTCAGCACTGTACTAGAGTGGGATAATGACTGACAAGGATATTCCAAAAAAAAAAAAAAAAATGTGTGTTTTCTTTTTTATCTTGTTGAGTGGTATGTAATTAATGAAATAACCAAAATTATAGCCTGTATACACCCTTGTCTGTGAATACCCCTCCCCGCATCCCCACCCGCTTCCATTCCCCGTCAAATATATTGGCACCGATGATGCCAGCAAAACGTTTACATGCATGCACTTAATGCACTTTTATATCTTAAACAGGAGCTTCCATGGCATCTAACGGGCAGCCTGCAACGGATAGAATTAGTAGAATGAGAGAATTAGTATATGAGAGATGTAGATATTCGTATGAGTGTGGATTATCAGTATGCATCACATTGTTTTTTATAATAATGTTTGGCCTGGTTACATATTGGTTTATAGCGTTCATCTCTATCGAGATGTACGAGGGGGGAGGGAGTAACAACACTACTGGACGAATCAACAGTACCACCGGACCCAATGCAACCACAGGTGTCAATACCAGGGAAGGTGATTTTTTGATATGGGACGGAAATAAACTTGTATGGGGGTATCATACCACACCGTCCAGTGTTGTCACCTTACAAAGAAAAAAGCAACAAGGTGAAATGCAGAACAACACAGTGTCCCCACCAGGGGTATCTAATTACAATGCCCACAGTCTAAATGACCGAAATCCGTCTGCCATATCATGGTTGTACAACACCCTCACCAGCCAGCCTGCCCCCATACTAAAAAACAACCTGCCAGCTAACGTCAGGAAAGAAGACGAAAAGCTACTAGAAATGCACGAAATATTATATGATGAATGGGCTAAAGGGGGCGGGAATGAGAAAGGGGGGTCCAGCTTATTCATTGCCCAGGGAGTTGGGAAGTACATGAGGAACAAGAACAACAGACGGAAGAGGGAAGCAGGGAGGAGGAAGTATGATGAGTACTATGGGTTAGGTCTAGATAAGATGGAAGACCCACGACACCCCCATCAAACAAATAAGTGGTATGCAGACATGAGCGCCACAGCTAAACAGACAACAAACGAGAGCTGCTATGTCTGTTCCCTCATCCCTCACGCATCAGGTACACCCAATGTATTGTTACCCCAAGAGTTGCCTATTGTGGATGCCCAATGTCTCCTTCATCTCACGTTATGCAGGATTAAGAACACCTTCCAGGCACACGAAGTGACTTTTCAAATGCTGCAGAACGATAAAACATGTTACCCAAAAACGGCAGGGGTGCTATGTTTGAAAGAACCATTTTTTGTAATAGAAGGGACACTTTTTTCTGACAACAAGCGGAAGGATGAAGAAGTACTGTGCAAAGCGGAAGCACTAAGAGGTGTGGCACCGGATAAATTGCAGTGGATAGAGGAAACATGTACACCAGTATGGAGAGAACACATTTCAAAACTAACCTGGGTAACTGCCATTGAAAAGCCGTTCAAACTGCAGAGCGAAATGGACTATGGACTGTGTTTTAAAGGAGAAGGGAGAACCCCCATGGGAACAAACAAGAACTGCAACAAGACCCTCACCATTCCAGATCTGAGGAAAGGAACAGCGGCCCTGATGGACACGTACTGGGTATGCGGCAACCAGGCATACCTACACCTCCCCCAGTCATGGAGTGGCAGCTGCTCAATGGCCACTCTGCACTCCGCCCTAATGGTGATACCAGAAAGCCACATCGATGGGAGCAAAAGGACACAGGATCGCATGCAGAGTGTGGCTCAACCAACTGCAGAGTCACAAATATATGTCCTGTCTTCTGGAAGCAAGGGAGAAGTGCTGACCCGTAACAGACGAGCATCAAATTACATATCAAAGGCATCATCAGAACTATTGGCTCAGATCCCAGACAAATATCGATTATTCAGCTCAGCAGAAACGTTTTTTGCCTCGCTCGTCTCAAGTGTCCAAGCAAGGGCAAACGCAAAATGGCTCCAGATAACACGCTGGGAATTGATTCAGCTGGCAAACGACACTGAAGAAGGATTCAATATAATAAAAGTGGAACTAAGAGCTTTACGACTAATGACCATGCAAAACAGGTATGTCCTGGACCTGTTGACGGCGATGGACGGCGGTGTTTGCCGAAAAATAGGAAGTGCCTGCTGCACTTTCGTACCTTCTGAAGACGCAGAGAATGGCTCCCTGTCCCATGTGATCGAAGCAGTCCACAACCTAGGAGAAAAAATGAAAATGGAAGGTGGAGCAGAAGAGAGTACATGGTTCGACAACATCATCTCCTGGGTTCCCTCATGGCTTGGAACAACTGTGAAATTTTTAATACCAGCTGTTGTGTTCCTCCTTTTACTTTTTTGCCTGTGCCAGGTGGGTCTTCGAGTTTGTGCTAACGCAGTACCAAATGGTGCAATGATGATGGTGACAATGGGCAACTCACACGGTACAATAAAAACGATGCAAGAAGCACAAGTACAAACAGGGATAGATAACTCACCCAGGTACCAACTGGTGCCTATGTACCACGATAAAGATATTGTGGATAAGTTGTGGCACACCACCATCAAAGAGCCCCGTATATTAGAATGGTATGAGGAAGTTTGGGTAGATTTGGAAGGAGATGGTGGATGCATATATCTAATGTGTACCCCAGATGAATACGCCCGGAGAGGTGAGAGCTTAAGGGGGGTGTGCAGAGCATGGATGCCCATCAAAGGAACTCCTGCATGGGATGAGGCGGTGATGGACGAGGCAGAATGTAGGAGGATAGAAGATTTAAAGAATTCGTTACTTTAGTAACGAAAGGGGGGAAATGTAGGGGAGGACTGGTCCAAGAAGACCCCCCTCGCCTGCGCTTTCTCCCCAGGTGAGGGCTATGGCTCATTTGGGCGTCCCCTCATGCCACCCGGGCCCAGGTGGTGGAGGGCTCACCCACTGAAGACATTGCCCGCACGTATTAATTGCCCACATGTATTAAAATTTAGCTAGGCCTAGAAACCATTTTGTCTGGTAAGGATGGTGTGAGCTCAGCGCACTGTAGTGCGGCCCCCACCCTTGGAGGGTTTCAGTCATCCTTGTTGCCGCAGCACCCTGGCAGATCCGCTGCGAGCACGTTCCCACGAACAAGACGGACATGAGCTAGTGTAATACACTAACATTGTAACAGTTCACCTCCCGCAGTGTATCATCGCTCCCAGCATGACCCGGCCAGAAGGCCTAGGCAATGAAAAGAACAGTAAAATAGTCATTAGGTGACAGACAATCTTTATATATTAATGTTGAGACTACTCGCAAAGGATGCTTTCTTCCACGAAATCCCTTATATTACAAAAGCCTGTAAAATGTATAATTACAAGAATTCATGCTTCCATGATATAAGCAATGATGAGCCCACACCATTGCAGTCGGGTGCTAGTAACAAAGGAACGCACCAGGAATCTATTTGTTACGTGTATTACTGGGAAACTTACACCCCATGGGCTCGCGCCATAACTGAACTAATGCTGCTAGAGGACACAAGAAAGACGAATGTAACCATACCAAGGACCCATGTGAAGGAGGCACGAGAAGGCGCATGTCATGTGTGCATGTCCAGGCCCCATATGTGCCGTCACTATCACGAATAGTGGCGGGTTACCTTCTATGTTCTCCAACAATCCTAATTCTACCTCACTTGTTGCAAATATATATATATATATGCATATAACTAAACACTGTACTTATTAAAACATAAAGTATGAATAAGGTGCTCAGACTGGGTATAATCGAGACACATCCAGCAAAGCTTAAATGCATGTTTTGTATTGCTTACAATAAGTATTATAGAGTGTTCAAATGTTTGTGATGTTTTTACCTAAATCGGCAACACACGAGGGAGATACCTTTGTGAAATACGTGCAAGGCCATTCCCCCTCCCACCCTGCGAAGGCTGCCAAGGCATGAGAGCAGAGACCGCGCTGCGTTACCTCCCCCAACCCGACTGGAGCCGCTTCAAAGAATCGTAACCCCCTCTGTAGCACCCAAGGCCGCCACCCGCCACCTGCATTATTTACAGCACAGCAGTAAACCTCTGCCTGAACACACGCGCCCCCTCGTAAACCTTGCAACCCACCGGACCATCTCAGACTTATGGCCCTGTGCAATCAGGACACCCAACACTTTGACAACACACAGCGGAACATCCATAACAACTTCTAACAAGGCAGAAAGACATGTACCGCCCGTCCCAGGCCCTGAAGCTTAGCCCCTCGACCTATGGCCCCGGTCAACAGGACACTGGTAGTCCCCTCACAAGGTGCATTCCTCCTGTGTTGCATTAACCTGTTGTATAACCTATTGAAAGATTTACTAAAGAAGATAATATCAAAATGCCTGAATGACTGCGGTGTGCATGGCCCAGGGCTAATAAGTCAGGAAAAGACATTCGTCTCTGCCACTGGCCGCGATGGCCCCACAACACCGCCTGGATGAACTCTGCCACCCTGCCAGGCCCAGCCCAACCCACGAGGCTGACCAGTGACGTCTTCCAGCCGAAGCCAACCACATCGCAGCAGCACCTATAGTTGGTCGTCGCCACCCAATCCCATTGAACTTGTGCCCCCTATAGTGTGTAGGTTCTTATGACGATTTTTGTAAATATATACGCCTGTCTTTGCTATTGTCAGGCAGAGCGCTCTCGGAGTTTGCAGAGTTCTTTGCATGCCCTATTCTGATTGATAAACTCCCATTTACGCTCACCCGCACTCTGTCTTGGCCTTATTCCCATTTTGGGAGAGTCCTTCATTGTCTCTCATTGCGGGGAGGATCATGCTTGTTGGGGACGCTTGCTTTCACTCTGCATGTATGTCAGTTACCCAGTTCGGGAGCATGCCTGTTACTGTAGCCCAGAAAGTATCCATAACAATTTCTGCACAGTTGTCTGTGGTATTCCACCGCAGGGCTGTGTTCGATCACTGGTTACAGTCTATCCTGACAGGCTGCGTCTGATCCTTCCGATTGTAGTGCGGCCATACCCGCAGCAGTATACTCTGGTGCGCCAGCGACCTTATGTTTGGTCCTGCACTTATACGCTCTGGTCGAGTGGCCTGATGAGATTTCTAGACTTTTATCTTGTTCCTGCGTATGAAGCGCCTGTATGCGGACCCTCGCGCTGCAGGCATACTGTATGTATTTTCCGTCTTCGTTCCGGCAGCACGTAGCAGGGCCCCTGCTGGGTCTCGTGTGTTCCAGCTCTATGCAAGCCCACTCTTTCTGCTCTATTACAATCTTCTTTTAGCAGCAGGTCGGGGTCTGCTCATGCCACAACCGTGTCACGGCCACTTTTCATAGTTCGTCTGAGCCCGACGGCTCGATCCTTTGTTCGGATCTGGCCGCCATCCTGTGCACCGACGGGGTGCTGCAAACTTCCTTGGCTCGTAGTTTCCGACTTATGCTGCTGTTCACCGCAAAATTGTCATCGCTTTGTGCATGCAGTTTTCATGCGTCCGTGGTACTGAAAGTGCTCTTTTCAGTCGGCTCAAAGCATGAGCGAGCACCAGGATCGTTGAGGATCAGCGGGAGCCCGGTTGGAACACGTCCTATGCCATGGCCTCATAGCCACGCCCCCTACAATAAGAAAATAATGTGACCAATGAGAACCATTAGGAGCTGCCATGATCCAGAACAAGATGGTCCACTGTAGCCACATGAAGCTGAATAAGTAAAAAGATTAACAAAGTTTACCATAATAATGAAATGGTGGTTGCAACACCTATGAATGAACAAGTTACAAATGCTGCAAACCAAAGAAGTAACTTTAACTGACTGGGGCTACCCCCTCTGGATCAATTTGCTTGATAGCCCAGACAAATCCAGATCTCCTATCGAAAGAATTTAAAGGCGGATTATGATCAGATCTACCCCTAGAATGATGTGTGTTACCAAATTTGACCTTATTACGACGAGATAAGTTGTGAATATGAAGTGGTTGTTGCAGGCCAGCGCACGATGTTCACGATGTTCCGCGCACGATGAAGTGTCCATATCAGATGATTGTAGAGATTTAATTAGAGCATATAACTCCTAACGATCTGAGTACTCTTTGGTGATGCCATAAGGTGGTGTGATAAGCATGCTTGCGGTTCCAGTATGCCATATTTAATGTCCAGAGTCTTCAAAGCCGGTCCCATGTCCAAAAATCTTTTTCTTTTGTCCAGGGTGGTTTTTGAGAAATCTGGAGAGATAAATGTTATTTCCTTGGGTTAGAGGAGATAGTTTTTTGGCTGTTAGGAGGATTTGTCATGCTTGTTGATGACACGGCACACAGGCAAGGAGTGGTCTTGGGGATAAGCTGTTGATGGTAAAACATGGTTTAAAGCTGTGTGCCCTTTGAAATTTGAGAAGAGGAGAGAATGGGATATTCAAAGGTTTAGGAAACCACTCTGTTAATTTAATGGGGTAATTATGCTCTGAATTTTCTGGCACTCCATACATTCTGATATTATTTCTATCCTCTGAATTGGAAATGTTTGACTCTAAATAGAGACGTTTATGCTGCATGTGCTCGAGACCCTCCATTCTATCTGCAGTAAAAGACACAGGCTCCTCAACTTCAGTTATCTTTAATTGATTCATTTAATTTCATTTTTGAAACCATTAAAGTCATTCTGTAGAGTTGAGGATCTGGAGTGTAATACCGATATGGGTGACTGAATAGTGGAGAACTCAATCAAAATGTTCTCCATAGCTCTAATGATAGAAGTGAGATCCCTTGAGGAGTTGGAATAATTGTGGTCTGTCATATCTAGTGTCGTGGAAAATCTAATTACACTTTAACCAGCAAGAGCAGTAAAAATTAGTAAGAAGTGAATACATTGCAGGCCAAAGCAAGTAAAAGCAACCATGAACTCTTGTAATACCTCACGCTGTGAAGCAGCTGAGTGAAGTGCTTAGGGCAAGCAAGGCAGTCGGTAGTAAAGTGATGTACAGCAAAGGAGCTCACCAAAGTTCAGTCGGCAACCAATCCGGGTAATGTACTCAATTATGGGTTTATGTCAGCAGTCCGGCCTTCAGGCTATCACTGCCGCCTTAGACACTGGTTGAAGTGCAGACACATTGAAAGCACACAGAGGTAGGAAACAATTATACTGGGCGGTGCCCCAGCCAAGAAAATGAGTGTGAGGCAGAAGTCAAGTCAAAATTAGCACATTATGGACATAATTAATGCCCTTGTTCAGCTCCATCCCACTTGGTCGCAAGGCAAGCTTCCCTCTTGGAGCTTTTTCTAATCCTACGTCTTTCACACAGGCTTGTGCTGGTTTAGGTTTTCCAGATCGCTGATTCCTTAATCTTTGCCTCAGATTGGTGATTGGTTTTCACATGTTTTCAAGATATTTTGTTTTTTTAGGAAAATTGTTGGTCTATTCACCCATTCAGGTTGGGACTTGTTTTCCAGTATTACAAGTTTAACAATATTTATTCACAAATTTGCGAGTTTTACTGTGATGGCATTTCTTTATAGATTACCTTTTCAGGAAAAGAGTGAGGCTTTACCCGTGAAGATGTGACCTATGTCCTGAAGCGCGTAGGGCAGCTTGCTTTTGACCCTCATTTCTGACTTGCTAAACTTTGTAACCAGAAGCACAGTTCCATGTATGAAGTGCATTTAGCTGTCACTGGTATACTGAATAACTAAATGCACTTGTATGTACTGTGTATGCTGAATTCGATTTGTGTACAAGACAACTTTGTGTATATAATTTCTGTTTACATTCTTTTTCTATATTGTTTGAGACACAACTTGATGTTTTTTCAAATGCTTACTGTGGTATGAACTTTGTGTTTTTACCATAACAAATATTCAAACCATTTGGTTCCCCCTAGGAGTGTGCAGCTGGGTTCAGGACACTTTTGTCTAGGTTATTTGTAATTGTATTGCGTACAAAATCATCGTACTGTATTTAACCTCTAAACAATCGCAAAACAAATTACACGGAATGCTGCTACGTGTGTGTGTGTATGTATATATATATATATATATATATATATATATATATATAAAATATTTATTTCTGAGGCTTGTGGAATCTGTTTAGATCACATGCTGTGCATAGGCCGACATCTAGTGGAAGCTGCGGAGTATTATAGTTTGTTTTTCGAAACTCGGGCGTCGACACAGGGCGTGCCAGTAATACTATCCCTACTGTGATGTCCACTGTACCCATGATCCCTCACGCGTCTAGGACCCTCAGATTGTTTTTTCCGCCATGCTAGTCGGAAGCACTGAGTGGAGTTCCCTGACTTAGTCAGATTTTGCTAATATTGTTATATATTTCCCCGTTTATTCTACCTCTACGTCGAGTCTCCGAACATCGACACAATGCTGGATCGGAGAAAATTCAACCGTCGGACTACAGACTACAAGTAGAAAGTCCCGGGGGGGGGGGGTGGGGGAGATGAGGAGGAGGAGGAGGGACTCCCCGGTCGATAACCAACCTCTCCTGAATGAGGTCAAGTCCAGAGCAGCACAGCACTCCCAAGGTGCTCAGGAAGAGAGGGACATTGCAGCAGAGGAACTGGTGGGAGAAAGGAGACCTGTTGCTCAGGCCATCCCTATCCTTAAGTCAATACAAAGGAGGATAGACCCTTCCCTTGTTAACCCCAATCTCACTAGGGGAGTAAACCCCAGAATTGAAAAGCTTTTCAGGGCAGCCCAATCTGGCCCACTATACATAAGGGGACATCTCAAACCGGACTCCCTGGTTGTTACAAACACCCGTAAGAGGGCGGGAACACCCTTGTCATCGTCCGAAGCTCCCCCCTACAAGGAGAACAAGAAGATTTATGTATTGGGCAGGAAAGTAGCCTCCACTTCCGCCTACCAGGCAAGGATTGCAAACTCCACCACCCTGCTGGCTAGTTACAACTGCCATCAATGGGAAGAAGTCGCGGCTCTCAGACTCCGCCCCAGAACCCTTAAAAAGCCAATTGGCACGAGTTTCGGCAGAGGGGAGAGCCGTATCAGGTTGCATTTTAAAATCAACCTTTGATGCTGCGGATAATGCCGGCAGATTAATTGCTGAAAGCACGGTCATCAAGAGGCATGCTTGGCTATGGCAGTCTGGTTTCAAGGCCGAGACCCAAGCATCATTGATAGATAAGCCGGTGGAGCCAGATCTATTGTTTGGAAAGGCGGTCGAGGACGAACTAAAGAATGCCAAGGACGAGTACGAGACACTCAAGTCCCTAGGGCAACTAACCAACAAACCCCCTAGCCAGAGAGGGAATGGCAATTTTCGTCGGCCTTGCGGACAAAACTCCCAAAGAGGCTCTAACTATTCCCAAGCCCAGGGTACTTCATGGAACACTAACCAGCAGTCTACCCAGAATTATGGCAGGGGTAACAAAAGAGGTTGTGGTAGGGGTAGAGGCAGTCCCAATAAAGGAGGGGGCACGCCTCCACCAAAACAGTGACACTCCGTTCAGGGTCCCTTCTCACGCATCCCCAGTAGGGGGACACATTTCCATCTTCACCCAAGCTTGGGAAGGGATCACATCAGACAGATGGGTGCTGTCCACAGTGTCCGCAGAATACTGCATAGAACTCCCAGAGCGTCCCCGAAACCACCCTCCACGACAAAGAATACACTCCTTAGACCACCAGAAGATCCTACTCGAAGAGATCGAAATACTTCTTGCAAAGGACGCGATAGAACTCGTCCCGGGACACCAGGTAAACAAGGGTATTTATTCAACTTACTTCCTTGTGCCAAAAAAAGATTTGGCAATGCGCCCAGTATTGGACTTACGGCCTGCAAACAAGTATGTCAAGCCCCAAAAATTTCGCATGACTACTCTCCAAGAGGTAATTCCCCTCCTAAAAAAGGAGGATTACATGGCAACATTGGATGTGAAAGATGCCTATTTTCATATTTCCATGTTCCCAGCGCACAGAAAATATCTGCGCTTCAAGGTGGACAGTCAGCACTACCAGTTCAAGGTACTGCCCTTCGGGATAGCCTCGGCTCCCACTGCCCTTCGGGATAGCCTCGGCTCCAAGGGTATTCATCAAGGTACTGGCGGTGGCGGCGGCACACCTATGCAGGGAGGCAATCCCAGTGTACCCTTATCTGGACGACTGGCTCATCACGGGGGAGACCCCAGTAATTTGCAGGACAAACATTCAAAGAACTATCGACCTCCTCTTCGAATTGGGCTTCTCCATAAACGAGAAAAAATCAAGTCTGGTGCCCAGCACCTCCAAGCAGTTCGTAGGAGCTGTTCTAAATACTCGAGGGGTTGGCTTTTCGTTCAGAGGAAAGAATTCGGAATATACTACTGCAAATTCCGCAATATCAAACCTGTCGCCAGATAACAGTACGCAAAGCAATGCGTTTGCTGGGCATGATGGCGTCATGTATTTACCTGGACCCCCATACGCGCCTGCGCATGCGTCCCATGCAAGAATGGTTGGCGAAACTGTGGTCTCAGGCCAGTGGGACGATCTAGTGGTCGTTTCGCCAACACTTGTACAAAGCCTCCACTGGTGGACAAGAGACAATCTATCCAAGGGGAAACCCTTTTACGATCCCGAGATACAGGCGGTAGTCGCGACGGACGCATGCCTGACAGGATGGGGAGCTCACCATCTCCACCACACAGCTCAGGGTCTCTGGTCTCACACAGTGGCCAAGAATCACATCAACCTGCTAGAGCTTCTGGCAGTTTTCAGAGCACTTCAAGCGTTCGAGCCCCACCTATTGAACCTGTCGGTACAGATCCGGACGGACAGCAAGACAGCCATGTTCTACCTGAACAAGCAAGGAGGGACTTGTTCGCCAAATCTCTCCAGACTTGCCCAGAAAATTTGGATATGGGCACTCAGACGGAACATCTTTCTGTCATCTCAATATGTTCCAGGGGATCTCAATTCTCTAGCGGACGCTTTGAGCAGAGATCCCCTTCTGGAGGAACATGAAGGGTGTCTACACAGAGATATCGTAGAAGATATCTTCTCACAGTGGGGTTTCCCCACTATAGACCTATTCGCCACAAGCGAAAAACAGACATTGCCCAGGATTCGCATCCAGGTTTCCCCAACCAGACTCCCTGGGGAACGCCCTGTGGATGAACTGGTCAGGGATGTTTGCGTACGCTTTTCCACCAACTCCTCTCATCAGGAAGGTGGTGAACAAGATGAACAGTGAGTCAATGACGCTCGTCCTAGTTGCTCCCATGTGGGCGAGACAACCGTGGTTTCCACACCTACGCAGACTCTTGGTGTGCGATCCCATCAAACTCCCGGGCTGGTACAGCCTTTTGTCTCAGCACCAAGGTCAGAAGGGGCATCCTCAACCCAACTCCATGAACCTAGCAGCATGGCTCCTGAGGTCATAGAGTTTGGACATCTCAATGTACCACAGAGGTGTATGGACAACCTAAAAGAGTTTAGGAAACCGAATACGAGGCATTGCTACTTCGACAAATGGAAGAGATTCGTTATCTGGTGCCAGTATAAACAAATCAACCCAGTTTATTGCACTCCTTCCACAATCGTGACATACATGCTCCACCTCCTGGACGCAGGGTTGGTTTTCAACTCACTAAAGGTACACCTGGCAGCACTGTCGGCGTACACCACCTCGCATAGCAAGGTGTCGTGGTGCAAGGTACCCGTGGTTAAAGCCTTCATGGAGGGAGTAAAGAGACTTCATCCTCCTATATCTAACCCACCACCAGGATGGGACCTGAACGTGGTGCTATCTAAACTCATGGGCCCCCCATTCGAGCCCATGCATAAGACAAGTCTCAAACAACGGACCTATAAGACTGCCTTCTTAGTAGCCATTACATCCATAAGAAGGGTCAGTGAAATTCAGGCTCTGTCAGTGCAGGATCCTTTCTTTACTATTCATAAGGATAAGCTGGTTTTACGGACACACCCTAGGTTCTCACCTAAGTTTATTTTCAAATTCCATGTAAACCAGTCCATCGAGCTTCCGGCTTTCTTTCAAAACCCACAAAGCAAGGCTGAGGTTAAACTACACACCCTAGATGTGCGTAGGGCGGTCCTTTACTACGTAAACAAGACCAGACCGCTTAGGAAAACAGATCAACTGTTTGTCTCCGTAGCCACAGGCAAAGAGGGAGATCGTGTCTCTAAGGGTGCCATCTCCCAGTGGATTGTCAACTGTATCCAGTTGTGTTACTCTCTTTCTGACAAAACTTTGCCTTTTACGCCCAGAGCCCACTCGACGAGAGGCATTGGGGCCACTCTGGCTGTCATTGCAAATGTTCCCCTTGACACCATTTGCAAAGCAGCTACTTGGAGCTCTATTCACGCTTTTACTCAGCACTACTGCATTGACACCCATTCCAAGACAGATACTCAAGTGGGACAAGCGGTTCTAAGACATTTATTTGCTCATGACCCTTCTCAAATCCCACCTCCTTCTAACACTGCTCGATAATCTATGCACAGCATGTGATCTAAGCAGATTCCACAAGCCTCAGAAGGGATACATTACTCACCGTAATCGTATTTCTGATGCTTGTATCTGCTTAGATTCACACGCGACCCACCCTGCCTCCCCTCTGAGAGAAGGCGCATGGATGCTTGTAGTCTTATCTTATCTATCTTCTATCTGCTTGGATCATCTGTACTCGCGCTACTCCTCATGCTACCTCATGTCAGAAAAAATACAATCTGAGGGTCCTAGACGCGTGAGGGATCATGGGTACAGTGGACGTCACACTAGGGATAGTATTACTGGCACGCCCTGTGTCGACGCCCAATTTTCGAGTTTCGAAAAAGAAACTAATACTCTGCAGCTTCCACTAGATGTCGGCCTATGCACAGCATGTGAATCTAAGCAGATACAAGCATCAGAAATACGATTACGGTGAGTAATGTATTATATATATATATATATATATATATATATATATATATATATATATATATATATATATATATATATATGACGCAGTAGCGTCCATGTAGTTATGGTTAAGTTGGTGTTTCCATAGGAAGAGCATTTTTTGGGTGGCTTATAACTTCGCTCCCTCTGGACGAATCCTCACCAAACTTTGCAAAAAAAAGTATATGGCCCACTCTGAATTATTTTGCAAAGTTTGGTGAGGATTCGTCCAGGGGGGAAAGGTTATAGGGGGGTCCCAAAACTTGTGTTTTTTCCTATAGACATAATGGGAAAAAACTTTGCGCACGGCCACAGGCCAAACCGCTGGACGGATTTACACCAAATTTGCAGCAGGAGCGGGGGCTTGGTCCCGAAAGCGTGTTTTTGCAAATTTGGTGTAAAACCGTCCAGTAGTTTTTTATAAAATGACCAAAACGAAAGGCAAAAAAATTAGTGATATCTGTGTTCGCTTCACGGACGGACTTCCCTGTTCACTCCGCGGACAGCACCCCGATTGGCCCATGGCTTTGCGTCATGTCCGCGGACATGCAACGTGTTCACTGATTGGATGGCGAGGGGCGTGGAGCGCGTCAGATTTTCTGTGGCGCCCGCCATCTTGTATTCGCCGTCGACCGCGTACAGCGCGGTGAAACGTGGATAAAAAATTGTATTTAGTGCCGTGTGTTGGTGTGTAAGAGTGTTTGGGGAGGGTGGGGGAGTATGAGATAGGTTCAATGTTTTGTTTTTTATGTGCTAGACGTTTTTGTTGTGTTCGATTTGTCCGCGGAGAACACGGCTGTTCTGACATTTTGTAAATAAACTAAATGGTGGGGTGTTTAGAGGACGGAGTATGTGTAATTTTTGTTCGCAAGGAAGGTAAAAATGAGCTATGAACACTCGCGGTGTACTTAATTGTTTGTAAATACACAAACTGGGGGTGTCCTCAGGACGCTGTCCGTATTGTAATCTGTCTAGTTGAATGTGTTCTAAGAACACTCGCGGTGTCCCGAAATGGTTGCAATTACACAAAATGGGGGTGTTCTGAGAACGTTGTTTGTATTGTTCGTTGTCAGGGTGAAAGTGTTTTAAGACCACTCCTTTTGTCCGCTAATAGTACAATTTCCTATGGGCGTCAACCGACTTTTTGTCCACTAAAGAAACGATAAATCTGGCTGGTGTGCGCCGACATTATGTGATAATCCTATGACTGGCGCTATTGACCTGGCTGACTTGCTTTTGCGACACTAAATCATATCTCCCGCCCCCAAGCCTGTTATTATCAAAGCATGCATATTCCCTGCCTCTCTCCGTGACGTTACAGGGTGTGTCATCAAACGCGCCCAGTCCTCTGCAGTCCTAAGTGACTTTACACAGAACCCAGAAGACAACACATATTATGTCACAACACAGTGCGCCACAATCCGGAATATGAAACCGTGATTTAAAAGCAAACAGCAAGATTGTAAATTTTGTAAAGTACATTTATTTCACATGAAATGTTTAGTGAATATTCAGCGATTTGCTATTGTCTCTGCTGTCGATCAGCAAAAGTTTATTTTGTGCCACGCGTTGTTCCTTTGCGGTAGATAGGCTGTTGGTTTATGATAAAAGCAGTAAATGGTCGCTCTGACAATCGGAAGGTTGCTCCAACAACGAGCCATTAGATCACCCTATTGGTTGGTATGTTGTTTGTAGCCGCTAGTACTGCGTAAGGGCATATTGGTCCTTGGCGATTGTCCCATAAAATGGTGAGGGTCATGAAGTTGCATATTTGGACCTGCACCTGGCAGTTGAAGACCCCATCCGCTGGAGTCTGTAAATCGTGACACAGGCAAAATGGGGCCACATACCTGTTTTAAAAAACATAAATTAGTCTCACCAGCCGATCTTCATTAAAAATCATTATTTTATTTATTAGGGGTTGAAACTATTTGCTATCGAAGATAGTGCAACGGAGTAGGTTAATAATAAAATAATATTTTCCCTTTCTTATAGTGCTAAGAACCGTGAGGTATCTAAGCGGTGCTTATTATTAACCATGGTGTGTGGTGCTCATTTATTGACCACGGAAGGATGAAAGGCTGAGTTTGGCCTTGCCAGGATTCGAACTTGCGTTAGCAAGCTGTGCACGGATGTCAAAGCGAGCGTTATACTCGCTGTGCCACTTGACAGGCTACAGTGAAGTGGCACAGCGAGTAGAGCGCTTGACCGCCTATAGACCGGTTAAATGATTTCTATTAACCCACCCTGTGTCGTCTGCCTTTTTCAGAGCCCTCTAAACGACAGGGGATCAATTTGGCGGTGATAGTGCGCGGTAGAAAACATTATGCCACTTTCAACGAACAAGTTCAACTTGAGCGGTCTTTAATGCTACGCTATTGTAATTATATTTGGTATAAAATTATCTAAAGGGTTACTTACAGTACAATTGCAATTTCCATTGTCTACGAGTAGTGCAGTCCCAAAATACGACTCCGCGTGTGCGAACGATCTTTCGCATAGTGATATAATATATAAAAGTGGTTTCATTTCAGAAATGTCATCCTTATCTTCTCTTACGTTTTAGCAACACTCCTTCAAGAGAAGTCTTTCATCACAATCTCTGTCTGTCAAGGTCAAAACACAATACAACCTTATAGTCCGCTTCGTGAGCCTCTCCGGGGCCCGAGAAAAAAATGGAAGCAGCTGACCTTCACTGTGAACGAGCATAAATTCTTACTTTGCAACATTCTGTGTAAAGCCATCTGTGAGAAGTTGGTTTTTGCACGCTATGTTTGTATATTGTTTGCGTGATATTAAAAAAAGTTTGTTTAAGGGACGTTATGGTTCTAACTACAGCCGAAAGACCCCTGAAAATCGCAAGTTATGGTAAGCTATGAAAAATAACTTGCGCCACCACCGTGCACTGCTAAGACTAACACCCAGGACATCAAAGATGACATCGCAAATGTCATTGATGAAATCACTGATGACATCACATGTGTATGTACTTTTCATGGAATTTGTGTACTAGGGATTTTTATTATAATGTTGCGAAAAAAGTGTCAAGGATATTGCAATAAATATTATACCGTTATTAGTGCTTTGAACGATGCATTGATATAAATAGCATTGTATTATGGGATTCTATCTAGTATACTGAGCTACTAATGGAGAAACATAGCATTGTGTGCAGAGTACAAGATGGAAGAATAATATTTGTAATGTTAATATGTTGAATAATGAAATGATAATTGTCCTGAAATGTTCGAAAATTCACAAAATGGGGGTGTTCTGAGGACGTTATTCGTATTGTGTGATTGCTTAGCTGTATGCAATGAGGGAATGGCACAGAGAGTAAAGTGGACGGCGTCCGCGGACACCGCGGCTGTTCGTGGACAGGGCGTGCTACATCCGGGTTTTTCCAGGAAATCCAACATGGAAAGAAGACTGTACGGATCAGCCAATCAGATGTCGAGGTTGTGGATTTGTGTTGAAAGATACTGTGTGTGGTGAAGATGGCAGAAGTAGAGAAAGTCAGGGTGTTGGTGCTTGGAGATTTGTGTATGGTTTACAACAGTACGCTCAACGCAGGCATGTTGCAAAGAACTTTGATGTGAAAGGAGTGGAGGTGGTGTGGAGCACTGTGCCTGATTGCAATGTACAGGGAATTGTACAAGTTTGTGAGGATATGGCCACGATGAACACTCCGCATGTGGTAGTTTTGCACTATGGTGCTTTCCATTTGGGCAACGTCAGTGCCCCTACTTTGTTGGCTGATTTGGAACGCTTGGTTCAAGCCGTAATGAAGATCCTTCCAAATGTGAAAGTAATTTTTTTTGGATTACTACCTAGGGCAATATGGGACAATAGTTCAGTTTTTTGTCCTTAGCAAAACATTGCTAGGTGTGTCATCAACCGAGGCATGTGTGCCTTCATGCTTAGAGCTGGTATGTTCTTCTGTAATAATGAGAATATTGATGCCAGTAATGCTGTTAATTTTAAAGAAGATGGCATTTCTTTATCTTTTACGGGAAATGCCTTTCTGTTTTGGAATGTAAGGGTTGCTTTGGAGAAGGTTATGTGAAGATTTTAGGAGTAAAGAAGGAAAAAAAACAAGAAAAAAAATACAAAATAACAGGTGTCTGTCAAGCATCAAAAACAAAAATAAACGGCTCTTTTCAGAGCCAACTTCAAAGGGGAAATGGGGCACACTATTTAAATTTACATTCACCACGCTTAGATTTTCGATATGTTCGCGGACATGGCGGTAGTCCACGGACATGAAAATCACTACGAGGGGGTTAGTATGTTCTATGTTCTATGTTACATGTATATGAAGTCAGGGATATTTGGTTAAGTTGTGCTACTAAAAACCTATGAAATTCAGTAAAAAAACATTGTTAAAGGGACGTTATGGTTCAAAGTAAAACCGAAAAACCCCTGAAATTCTGCAGTTATGGTACCATAAGCAACCATAACTCGCGCCACCGTGCACTGCTAACACTAACACCCAGGACATCAAAGATGACATCACTGGTGAAATCACATGGCTGGCTCTCCCTTTTTATCCTTTACTGACATATCGAAACCACATAGTTTTCTTCAGTAACAGTCAGGAAGTAAAAATTGAAAAGGTACTATATTTGTAGACTTAGGGTCAAGTCACATCATATGAAACATATACATAGCGGAAGACACAGGCTTGAAAGAGAGCAATCCTTTCTGTGCATGAAGATAATCATTAGGTTTATCAGCACTTTCTCATAGTTTTATTTTTATTACTCTACCTTCCCTGTATATGCTCATATTTGTATACATTGTACTCACTCTCCTTTCCTTAGGGTGCAGTCACATCATGTGATACACATACATATGGTAAGTAGCAGCTTTGAAACAGAGCAATAGTTTCTCTGCATAAGGACCATCAGTTAGGTTATGAACTTTCTGCTACTACTTCTGCTTTTTTGTTTACTTCACTGTCCCTGTATATACTCATGTGTATGTGTTTTTGTCTCTTTGTGTTTTGTCTGTAATAATTATGTATTAAGTGGGGTTTTTTTATCTACTTATTACATGTTTCATAGTACGCAAAACTCTAATAAGAAAGCAGTTATCATTTCAGTATTGAACATGGCAAGATTATGAATATGGCACCTTCATCATGTATGCTGCACACACTGCCTATGTTTCTGCATGAGTAGCTTAGTATACTGGATAGAACTTCATAATAGAATGCTATTTATATCAATGCATTGCTTAATGCACTAATTAGCTCATGATATTTATCCCAATGATCCTTGACAGTTTTTGGTCAGCATTACAAGAATCCCTTGTACAGAGTTTTTATGAAAAGTAAATGCACATGTGATGTCATCAGTGATGTCATCAATGACATTTGTGATGTCATCTTTGATGTCCTGGGTGTTAGTGTTAGCAGTGCACGGAGGCGCGAGTTATGGTTGCTTATGTTACCATAACTGCCGAATTTCAGGGGTTTTTCGGTTTTACTTTGAACCATAACGTCCCTTTAACAAAGTTTTTTTTACTGAATATATGTATATATGCTGTAACTGCTAGGCAATGCTTTTTAGGGCCAATAAAGGGTTTCTCATAGTTCCCTTACCATTGTGTGTAGCCTTGCCGACGTGAAACTAAAAATGAATGCGATTTCTGTGTTTGGATGAATCGGACAAAATCTTGCAAGATTGCGGCATTGGCGAAGAAAGAACTGTGTAAAGCGGCTGTCCTTTACATACTGACGATGGAAGTATGCAGGCGAACCACTCAGCCCTCAATCCCCCCTTTGCTTCTAGACCCGTATCCCTAACCGCATGTTCCGATGCCACGAGAAACTGGCTCGTCGGGTTGCCAATGTGGACCGAGCTGGTAAACACTTGCTGAAAAGGCTGGGCGGCGAAATCACCTCCTTGTGTTATGCAGTGATCGGTCACTCGATTAAAAATAATTAGATGAAATCTTCAGTTACATTTTGACTAGACTTCCTTATTCTAAAGCACTTTATAAGCATCCAGAGTGTCATAGCCTTGAAGTAACAATCTTATGTGCCATTCAGAGTGTCATAGCCTTATAGTACCCCCAACATCTTTTTAGTGCCAGGCTTGCAACACATCCTGAAATGTATTCACAGATCAACATCAGCCAGTCCTACCCTCTTCTACTACAAGATCTCCCTTTAACGTAGTGTTTTAGAGGAGGCCACATCTGGATCCCAGCTTGGTGAATCACTAGTCGGGAGTTTGCCCTGTGGAAAAATGTAAAAGGTTTTCCCAGAACAAAAGCTACCACAGTTCAACTGGGCAGCTGGATCAGACACTAGCCAAATGCTTCATGTTGTGTTATGTTAATAACTGTCCATGCCTACTTCTTCTCAAAGGCAATTTTTAGGACTGTATTACCTCCATTTTGGGCGTTGTGATTTTATGTTTCACCTATGATATGAAAGGTTCTCCAGCATGGGGACTGGCATGGATTCACATGCTCATGAATATTCCCCGTAGTCAGGCTGGGAATCCTCGGTAAAGAAAAAGTTTGTTTCACTTCTGAACTTTCTTTTCCTAACAACCAATCGCTGGCCTCTGGGTAATACTGCCCCCAGCCAATGACTGCTCTCTACCTAAGCCCCTCCTCTGGCAGACATCATCAGATTTTTACCGCACGTTCAAGTGTTGGGAGTCCTTGTGCTATAGCTCTTGAGCATTTTGCTATTTTTCTAAGAGTTTTACTCTATTTTTTTCAGTCAATCAAGACTCAAGCGCTACCGATTAACCTTCCGATTAACGGGGACCCGTTTTTGGATTCTTCCGTGCCCCCTCAAGGGCAGATTTTCGTTGGGTTTCTTCTTGGAGGATTCCAGAAGCTTCTTCGAGAACCACACCACGTGTCATGGCTGAGGAGAACAAGGACTCGGCGCCTCTCTTCAAGGTTTGCCCCGCTGCAACCTACGGAATGTCTTTTCGGACGATGGACATTATCTGTGCCTCTACTGCCTGTATTCAGACCAGCTGCATCTGGAGGACGACTGCGTGGCTTGTCGGGAGATGGTGCCGCGCACGCGGGCGGACCGACACAAGCACCTCAACGAGTGGTTGCAGGCCAAGGCCCCTGCTCTGGGTGAGTCCTGGGAGCATGCCTCCCCTGCCCAGAAGAATAAAGCTGACCGGCCTTCTAAGACCTTTTGAGGGTGCCACTCCCGCGGGGGCCCAAAATAAGGCTAAACACTGCAAGTGCACTGCTTCCGTGAGCGCAGTTGTGACGGGCTCCTCAGCGGTCAGGGCAAGTTCAGCGTCTCCAGCACCTTTTGACCACGAGTCAACTGTAAGCTCTTCAAAGAAGAGGAAGTCAGACCATGTGGGTAAGCTTTTGGAGAAGACCCAGCCCGGCCCGACACAGGCGGCCAGGGGGGAGCAGGGCTCTGACCCCACTCCACACCCCCTTAAGATGAAGGCAGCAGACTCGGCCAGGACCACTCTAGACCACGAATGCCCACACTTCCATTGAAGTAGTAGCAGCGTCCCTCGTGAAGGCCGCTGGGGTGGATTCACAGGGCACGGCCCGAAGGCGAGAGTATCCCTGCCTGCCAGGAGGGGGGGGTCCTTCCAGCCCATCGAAAAGACTCTGGATCAGATGATGCCCATCATTTTGCTGAACCTGTCTCCCTTGGTCGCAGAGAAAGGGGAGGGAGGCACGGTAATCCTCCAGAGCACAGACATTTCCTCAGAGGAAGAGCTCGCCAGTCTCCCGGTCCTCCAGGAGGGGAGATGCGTCGAGAGCAGGCCTCACAGGAGGGATCCCGAGCAGGGCGGTGACAATGGAGCGGACCAGCCTAAGGCGCAATTGCCTCTGTCCCCTTCACCTCCACCCCAGCAGCCTCCGGGGGATATCTCAGTGGACATTCTGACGGCTCTGCATACGCTGTGCTCAGAAATCCATACAAGTAGGCCCCTTGCGCCCACGGTGCCGAGGCCTTCGGAGGAACCGCCACCCAAGAAAAGGAGCGTTCACCCCTCCACCTTTTCACCCCTCACCTCCCCCCCAACCCCCCCCCTCCTGAGGGATGACATGGACCCGAACACAGTGACGACGGGCACTGGCACGGCTGATGACGGCGGCCTGAGGGGGTCGCGGGGGGGGGGAACCAAATCTGTCTCCGCAGGCCAGATCGTCTCCACACCATGATCTCCAGGGCCTCAGAGCTGTTCCAGCTCGTCCTGGAGGAGAAGAAGAAAGAGGGTTTTCTTTACCAGCGCCGGGAGGTGAAGAGGAAGACTGTGCTGTTGATCCCGTTATTGGATGACATTTGGTACGAGGGGTTGTCCCTCATGAAGAACCCTTCGTCGGCTCCGGCGAAGAGGGATTGCTACGAGAAGAAATACAGAGTGCCGGATTCTGCGCCCAAGTGCTCACGATCCCAGCCGTCTCCAGACTCTGTGGTTACGGCTGCGGCCAAGAAGAAGTCTTCAGGTTCATCGTCATCGGTGGCCTCCTGCCAACACCCCCACCCCTGCACCCCCCCCCCTCTAGGCATTGAGGGAACAAGTTGGATGCCATGGGATGAAGAGTGATCAAGTTGGCAGCAACGACCATCAACGCTCTTGCCATTGTGGCGCGTTATGACAGGGAACTTTGGTTCAAGATGGCCCCCCTCCTGGACTTCTTTCCCAACGACAAGAGGGCTGAAACATTGAAGATTCTACAGGAAGGCGATGTGGCTTCATACCACACGATTACAGTGGCCACGGACATTGCCGATACGGATTACGCCAAATGGGCAACAGTGTTTGCCTTCGTCGGTGAGGCTGGCTTGGGGCCACTAATTTCCGTCCGGATGTTAAGTCGAGGGTGTTGGACATGCCCTTTAACGGCAACATTTTCTTTGGAAAGACTGTGGACGAGTCTCTTCAGGCCATCAAAGTGGACAGTGAGACGGCTTGTGCCTTAGGCACGCTTCGACGAAGACGGTTGTCCTTTGGGATCTCTGGAGGGAAATTCCAAAGGGTTGAAGCCTGATTTACTGCATTAGTAGCCTGGTGCACATTTTTGTGTACGCATGGGGGTAAAATAATGCATATGTCCTACACTCGCCTACCTTTCCTTTATTTCGGGAAACCATGAGGCTGTTCTGCACATTCTGAGCCCAGCCCTGAACCCTCAGTAGTGGTGCCTGGTCATCGATAGGCCAATGCACAAAGTGGGTGGACGGACCAGAGTCCTTGGCTGTTTTATTGCCAGCCTGGCCAGTCTGATTGAAACCTTTTGTATGACTGCCATTTTGTGTGATTGGAGGGCTATCTTATGCCAGCCCATGAGAGAACGGGCTGCAGCTTTTAAGGACCAAGTCTGGCCATTCTGTCTGTGTCGTGTCCTTTCCATCAGCTCCAGTTTTCATCTTTTGCTTCTGGACTTCCAGCTTTCCCCAGGTCCTCTTCAATGTGTGGGCTGGATGTCCCAAGCAGAGACTGTTTCTAGGAATGTTTTCCACTCTTTCCAGCTTCTCGTCCTCGTTGCAGCACCTCGACGTAAGGAATCCATCATGGTGCAGATGGCTGATGGAATACAACTAAAGAAACTCTGCTTTTTATTAGGTCACTTTTGGGTCTCTTCCAATATTCTTCTCATTATGGACTTGTTTTGTGCCTTGGAACCGCCCTGATCCACTAGGTTAGTCTTCCTGGCACCTTCACTACCATTGCCATCAATCCTGGCTTAATGGAGAGGGGGTGTGTGGGGGGGGGGGGTATATCCTGGGAAGGCAGGTTCTAGGGTTCAAGTCCCTGGTTGACGTGATCCTATAGCTTGAACTGCAACCTAAGATGTTTTTTTTTTTTTAAATATTTTTTATTTTCAAAATAAAACATTACAAACCAAACTTGCAGCATTATACATTACACACTGTAAACATCAATTAATGCCATGTTACTGCACTGCAAACCCTCCCCCCTCCCCCCAAGAGCTTATCAACCTTACAGTTCTGTGTACACTTGGTGGGGCCGGGCGTCGCCCCTCTCGGAAGCAGCAGGGTCCATCTCCGTGCCAAACAGTCCCGTAATTAACATTCTCCAAGCCGCCAGGTTGCCCACTTCTTCCTAACTGCAACCTAAGATGTTTATTCACGGTTTTGTTTCACAGTTCCTGGGCAGTATTCTCCAAAACTGTCACCCTGAGTACTCACCTCTGTGTTCTGGGCTGGTGGGGAACTCTTGACACTTACCCTTGGAGGACCCCTGTGCCTGTGGAAGTGTTTCTGCAAGTTCCCCATTGGCTCAGACTGGTGCATATCCGGCCTGGTTTCCGCCTTGATACTGCGTCTCTGGCGTTCCCTGGGGTAGGTTATGTGCACCTGTGGGTAGACTTATTAAACTTATTATATCTTTTCACCTTAACCCTAGCTGTGCCTACATAAGTTCTCCCATTATTTCCTACGGGGTACGTTTTACCATCTTGGAAGGCTCCACTTAAATGAGTTATGGGTACAGATCTGAACATTGGTATTTTCCTGGGGCCTGACTTTCCTACAAAAGACTCGGATTTCAGCATTTACTTCCGATTTCAAATGCATTATACTCATGCAGTTGAAATGTGTTGCAACTGTACCGAACTTCTGGTTACCCTTTTCTATCTTTACATTTCTAGTAGTTTAATGAGACCGTGTGGGTCTGGTACTACAGGTCTAGTTGTGTCCTAACATTTGATGGCCATCTCAATACAGTGTGGTTGCTAAAATTGAACTGTTTGCCTCTCTCTATGAGCTATATGAATGCATAGCGTAGATGTGCGTCGCTCATGCTGCAGTGCATTAGAGGTGAAGGGGAATTATTGAGATCGTTGGGATTGTTTTCTGTGCAGCATTTTGGGTCCTGAGCAGGACTGTATAAATGTATCTTTTATTGTCTTGGGTTCCCTTTTCTTCCCATTCCAGAGCCTATGAGCATAGAGGTGATCACCAGGGAATGAGCAGCGCATTTAGCATGGGGATCAATAGGGCTGAACTACCACCCAACAAACCTCTTCCCTTGAGGGAAGCAAACCTCTCTGCCACTACTAATACTGTAGTCTACCTTGTGTTTGGAAACACTGTTGTGCCTTTAGATTAAATGGTGTTACATCTCTTACCAAAGGTCTGTGAAATAATCTCCCTAAGAATCATGTTGATGCCAGCCATGTTTAGAACATATCTACTTTCTGAAACCCCAATCTATGGGCCACTCTTAATGGACCCAAAAGCACCTCCAAGTGATCACAAAACATCTCTCTCTTGCCCTTCTACATTACCCCATCCCTATATCTGTTGCATTTCACCCACTTGCCCATCCCCTTCTCCACTATCCCAGACCAAGTTCCAATACCCTGGGAGGCGGTACAATACGCGAACCCCCAGGCACTCCAAGAACACTAGGGTGGTGATTTGATTCTGTGTAAAACCCTTGTAACGACACAACTTTGCAAGTATTGAGTTGTGCGTTGACGCCTCGACTAACACTGTACCCTTTGGTTTCCTACGCCAGTAACCAGTCCCAGTGAGCTGTGCAAACTGGGAATGATGGTGGCAGCGAGAATACTTGGCCAATTGCATAAGCAGTTCCTAAAAACATTAAGTAGGGTTCACACCTGCTTCCTGACACAGAACCCATTCGTGGTGCCCTTGATTTTAGAAGCTTTGAGGCAGACCCGCTGCCAAACCTGACTTCCTTGGCACACAAGCTGTGGCCATTTGCGCTGCAGGATACCTGGAGCCCAGTCAGCTGGGGCAAGGGAAGCCAAGACCTGATCTGGGGAGTATTTGAATAGGATGTCGGCCTAAATATGCATCCTGTGTGTTTGCCCTGGAAGAGCCCAGGAAAATGTAATGTGGCGATTCCCAAAGGTAGTGTGGTGCGAGTCAGAAGGAGGATTCCGATTCTTTAAGGACATTCTTCAACAAGGTTTATTAAATAGGGTGTAAACCTAACTATCCCTATGGCTATAGGGGATTCCCTACCTATAGAATAACTTGGATGCTTGTCTTTTCCGATGCCCAAAAAGAATCTATCCACTGTCCAATAGCTAACCCTATCTGACCCCATCACTATTCCATACAAAATAAAGGGGTGGGAGAGTGACTCCCTTCTCCTGCTCGGTGCTGCCAGCACTTATCTTCGCTTGTGTGCTTTTTCAATAGTTCTTGGTAACTCTATCAGTTAATTAAATTATTTCCTGACGTTAATATATGTATTGTTCACTTTAGATGTGATGTTACTTGGTTCAGATTGATTTATCATAAAGATCACCTTTGCTACTCTTTATTTCTTAGGTCCTGCTCTTCTGCTTGGGGACACAGGATTTATCTTTCTTTGCAGGACAAATAGTTATTCACTTTATTCCCTCCTTTGGCTATCTGTGTCTTTGTTTTTAAAATTAGTAGTAGAAGGTTTATTTCAGGAATACAGAACGTTCCCATAAAAACTTAAACGTCACACATAAAAAAAAAAGAAATCATCCCACCGTCGTAAAAAAATACATTTTTAAAAAAGAACTTTCAATTCAAACAATTTTCATTCAAAATGTCCTCATAACGCATTCTTTAGAAATTATAATAAACCCCAACCAACAGGTAGCTCAGAGCAGGTTCAAACGGAAGAAATCCCTGACCACCAAAGAGTGGTTTAAGCGTACGCTCTGTGATCAACAAGAAAGCTGGGCAAAACAGTAAAAAAATGGGCCAAGCCTTGCTTTGGCGCATCGCAAAAATGCCGGATTTATTTTCATTGCCATTGCACCAGGCCACCACTGCTCTTAAATGAATACAATTAAAACGTACCCTGGTAATAATGCGCTGTGAAAGGTTCTGTTCCCATTGCAGATATTTCTGTAGACCTGAGTTCGCAATAATCGCATGTTTCCTAATAGCAGGCCTCAGGATCTCAAATCAATCAATAACTTTATCCGGCCCTAAGGCCATGAAAGTACATTAAGCACAAAACGACATAAACAAAAGCATTTAACAATTTCAACAATTCACACAGTGATATATAGTCAATTCAACCTCCCGCCAGAGAGGAATTACGCAGTTGCATTTTGCCCAAAATCCACAGACCCAATCGCAATCCCAGCAGGGGCCAGCTTCCATCGATCCTATGTATTTCTTAAGTCCCTGTTCCGTTACAGATCCTCTGGGGCCTTCTCCCAGTGACGCCACATTCGCCACAGATAACAAGTTTGTGGGGTCTACTTAATGTCCAGAAATCTGTTTTGGAATCAAGGTGGGGGCTGATTTGGATTGAACTGCTGATTAATGGAGCACTTTTTATTTGATGCCCAGTATGTTAGACTATGCCATGGTCCCAAAAATCAACCTGAATCGAATCATGGTCATTCTCCCCCCTGGTGATGGAGTCTGGTACAATGTGAGATGCTCTCCCGAGATACAAAAAAGCAGCCCCGTACAGTGTGCAGCCAATGCAAGCATTTGTTTATCAGCGCCGGCTGCTAGAGATTTTGGGAACTCTATGCAAATACACAGTGCCTCTACTTGGTCCCTGTGCAGCATATATTCTCCCGGCCCTTGGACGGGACACAAAAATGGGATTGTTTTGAACGACTGGATCGGCCCCAACCTGTGATTTGTTGGTTGATGGTTTAATTCTGGGGGCATGTGCTGTTTCCCTGAGCACATGTTTCTCGAGGCTTTGTGCCGCTTTACTTAATGTCAGTAAAGTCTGTTCAGGGAGCACAGTCTTGTGGGTCCAAGGATGCCCGCTTGGCCATAGCTTCCACAGTAGCAATACGTTCTCCACTTATACAGGCTATCCCCATCCCGTTCAGCTTTGTAGCGCTTCTGACAATGACCGGGAGTGGCAGTTTGGGCACCCCCGTAAAGCAATTAGTCCCCATGCCATCCCTGCCACCTTCTTTTCCCCTTGAAGGCCCCCACAAAACTCCTCTCTCCTGGGCCTGGATAAATACCTGTAATAGCCTCTTTCCTTTGCTATGTTCTGACAAAACAGTTTGACAATCACAGGCACATTGTTTACATGGCCCCTTGCCACCGGGGCTGTTGGTTGTGGGGGATCGAGGAGGAAGGGGTGGAGAAGAGTGGATGAGTCAGATAGCGTTGGGGTGAGTGGATGGCTGAGGCCCTGAGAAAAGATTTTTTTGTGATAGTTCCTACTTGGACCAAAGTCTGTGGGTTGGGGACTGATTTTAGGGGCTATGTCTTTAGCAGGGAAAAGGTTGGTCTCCACAATTCCTAGTATCTCAGGGACAAGAAATGTGTTCATTTTGGGGTTGATGAACTGCGGGACCGAGTCCAATATGTCCAACAAAATTAGTCATTTTGTCTTTTGACTCAGACGGGCAGAGATTCCTGGGTGGTGCTGCCCCCGGCCCGCAAGAATGAAATCCAAGTCCATGGTGGTAGCACAGGTGCTAGCAGAGTTTGAGTCCGAGGTCCCTGGCTCCACTACATGCTCTGGTTCAGCCTTGGTGTAAGGAAGGCATGGTATCAAACAGTACACAAGTAATCACAGTTCAAGGGTGTTTATTGAACTTCAATTGGGTTTGAAAAACGCCTATCTAATCCTAATTCGAAAGATGGAAGCAAGCTACGACCATCAAATAATAATAACACAGTTCTAGTGGTGTCTTGTCAAAATAAAAGGCCCTATATTAATAAACCTATCACCAATCCTTAACTCTAAATACAAATAGTGTGGGAAACAATAATATGCAAAAGAAAAGTGTTCAAGAAATGATATGTCGGGGTATTCAAGCCGTTGGCTTCCCTTCCCCACGTTTTCAGCACAGGACAAGGCGGCACACTCGAGCTTAGCACAGTCTCTGGCTTCTCATGAGGGTGCAGTTCAAAACTTCCACATCGTGGCCTTCTGTACCAAAGTCTCTTTACCATTTCCAGAGGGCCTGATGCAATGCGACAAACAACAAAGTTCCTTTCAACTTAGGGTTTTACATATACAAAATGTTCTGAGGTGATTTACAATTCACCTCAGATCCTCCTCTGCCGGGCTCGGACCAATAAACTTTATTTGCTGCGTCAACATCCAAGACTTTCAATTGTGTTCAGGATTTTGCTTGACCCGTCGCAGGACCACTTTGATTCACAATCCTTTGCCACTCTTTCACTTTTGTCAACTCTCGGCTGGAGACCTTTGATTGAGCACACACGCGGTGCCAGACCACTCTGTCAAAGGTATGGTATCTTGGGTTCAAAGTTCAATCACTCATCTGAAGTCAATTATATTTGCATTGGTTATCACATGCATTTCATACAATGTTCATTCCAGTGCTCGCCATACAATGTTGCTGCTTGCAACCTTGGCTTCAACACAGCCCGGTCTTGTATTGGTCTCCCCAACTAGCCGGGTGTGTTGATTTCACTGAGACTGCTTTATTTTTGGAGCCAAGGACAGTACCACAGCAGCTGGCAATTGTCCCAGCCTTGTTTAACGACGTGGGAGGGCCCTGGGTACCTCTGACACACAATACAGGATTCCTCAGCCTGGTTTCCTGGTCTTATGCTTTCTATTCTCGAGGCTTCATGAAAGTAACAGCTCCTTGTGATCCCCTTCTGTTTCGCAGCCTTTCTCTTGTTAAACTGCCATTGTGGAACTGCTGTTTCCTCGTGTGCATTGCTTCACTCGTAGTGATATGATATGGCATTTATAATGTGCCTATAAACAAGTGTTTCAAGCCGTGACAAGGCAAGGGAGGGGAAACGGAGGGAGTACAAAAAAAAAAAAATCTTACTTGGCCAAGTGACATTCAGATCGCGCAGGGGATAGGAGAGGGGAGAAGTACCAGGGGGTGTGGGAGGATGGATGAGTGCAGCACAAGGAAAAACTGGAAAACTAGTGCAGCCAAAGGGTGGCAAGTGTGAGTGTTAGGAGTGCAGACAATAAGTGTCTGATAAGTGCAGGAGAGGGGACTGTAGGGTTACAGATACAGACCAGAAGTGTGGTGCTGCCGAGAGGCAGTGTGGGTATGCAGCTGGATAGGCAGGCACCTGGGCCCAAGTTCAGAGTGTTGCCAGGTGACCAGTGCATGTAATAGGCAGGAGATCAGCAGGGAAGAGGAAGAGAGAAGGCAGAAGCAAAGAAGGTCTTGAGGTGCTCCAGGAACAGGAGATTGTTCTGGTCAAGTTTCAGGGAGGTAGGGAGGCTGTTCCAGAGGGAGGCACCAGCCAAAGAAGGAGATCTGCCCCCAACTCGTTGTTATGCTCACCTGGTATCCACGGGGACGCCACCCAGCCCTGGTTGGATGATTTGCACTCTCGAATTCTCTCCCAGTGCCTTGGTAAGGCCTCTGGTTAAAGATGGGTCTGCAATATAGGAGAGATGGATTCAATACCAGATTGTCTTTGTTTTCCCACCTCCCTGGCCTCAACTCCTTCCTCCCCCTTGGGCCTTCTCCTTACCTTAATATTGTAAAAGGTGGTTTTCCGTCCTGCTCCTCGTGGCAGGGGCGTGTAGATGTAGGGGGCGAGCAGCGACCAAGTTACTTCACTGGTGCAAGCCCTTCTGTGGGAATCCAGGCCTGCTGCGACTCCGTACGTTTGCTGCTTTACGGTCTTTATATGCATTTCTTATGTTCCTCTTAGTTCGAATAATGTCTTGCTTCTTTCCTTTTAGGTATGCAAAGGTATTTTGGTGTTGTCATGCAGTTTGAAGATGAGCATGGACCGGTAGGCAAAAGCGCGGTGTGCGCGATGCTGTCCGGTGAGTAATGTGCAGCGCAGTTTCGCCTTTTATATTGCTAACCTGTGTCTTTTCTCTCCTTGCAGGGTGCGATGTTCCTCGCCGAGCGCCGTAATGTTCCAGCAATGATAATGACCAGGAGATGACTACCCAGGTAAGAATTGTCTGGCTTTCTTCATTCAGGAGGAAACGTGAGCAAACGCTTACTAATGCTGTCTTTCTTTCTCCTCTTTTCAGGTTATGGTATTCCAGGATGCATGCGGTGCCGGATGATGGAGTTCGTACCTTCAGGTGAGTGGAACTCAAGTCAGCGATGGATTGAAGACAGGATACTGTTCCAGGTAAGTTTTGTAGTGTTCTTTCTCTCTCTGCAGGTCCTTGGTTTCAGGTAAGCTGGCATCAAAGAACTGGACACGGTGAGTGTTACGCTGCCCGCAGCAGAATAACGCAAAGGATGGTCTGCTGTTTGGGTGCGGTTTAAATATTCTCAGGTAAAGTAGTCCAGGTAAAGTAGTCCCAGGCCTGCCACACCCAAAAGACTAGACCGCATAGCTCAGTTACAAGGAACTGAGCTATGTGTGTGCCTCCCTGTTGGCTGAACCACCCCAAGTTAAATAGTCCCAAGTAAATAGTCCCATTCTAATGTGGGTCTTCATGGTGGTTATGAGCCTGGCGACAAAGGCGCCAGGACTGACTCCAAGAGAGTCTTGGATGAGGTTTTAAAGGCCTTTGACCTGGCCCTAACTGGAAGGCTGACCTGCCAGTGAGGGCCAGGGGCAAGGGTCATGACACTCGTTGCTTGGAGAAGTGACCGAGCCTCAAGGAGTTGTAAGTGGAGGAGCAAAGAGCTTGAGTATGAACATTTTCTGGTAGAGAGAGACGGAGGTATTGCAGTCCTAGGCCCCAGAAAGCCTTGTGGACAATGTAGAGGGTCCTGAACTTGATCCTTGCCGCCACTGGGAGCCAATGAAGAGATTGCAGTGCTGTAGAGACATGATCCCTGGGCTTGAGTCCAAGGACCAGTCCCACAGTCCTGTTCTGGATGAGCTGCAGAGGAACGGAGAGCAGAGGTAGGCAGATCTAGAAAGAGGCTGTTGCAGCAGTCCAGCCCAGACAGAACCAGAGCTCCGGAGACAGTGAGCCTCTGGGGGAAAGTGAGGAAGGGAAGAACACCTCTGATGAGGTGCAGCTGGCAGCTTGACCCCTCAGAGACTTCTGAGATGCAAGGAGTGTGTGGAGTCGATGATCCTGAGGCTCCCAGCCTCGCAGGCAGAGGACCCAGAGTGAGCGGCCAGAGTGTTAGAGTAAAGGAAGGTGCTGGTGAGCCGAAGAGGAGGATCTCTGTCTTCCTGGCATCAAGGCAGAGATCATTGGCGACACCACTCCTGGATTGCGGACAGCGAGGGAGATGAGGTGGCCGAGGGGTGCCCGAAAAAAAAGCTGAGTGCCATCCGCCCCCAGCACTGAAAGCAGGAGCACAGAGGTGTCAGGCGGTGGGCGAGAGGTGCCAGGGATTGGCCAAACAGTCAAGGAAAAAGATTAGACCACTGGGGAACACCACAGGTAACTAGAGAAGAGGAAGGACCCAAGTTGGACTTGGGAGGGTCGGTCAGAGAGAAATGAGGTCAGTCAGGCCAGGGCCTGATCAGTGATACCCAGGTTATCACAGAGCCGGTTGAGCAGGATGGCATGGTTGACAGTATCAAAAGCAGAATACAGCGATCAAGGAGAATGAAGACAGAGGGATGGTTAGTGTCAAGGTTTGAGAGCACGTCTTCACAGATGTTCAGGAGAGCAGTCTCCATGCTTTGCCCGCTTAGAAGCCAGACTGATGGTCATGGAGACAACCAACAGATTCAGTGTGAAGGTTAAGCTGGGAGATGGCCAGCTTTTCCACGAGTTTGCCCAGAAACAGAGAAATGGATATCAGCGATAGTTAGTTAGAAAGGAGGGGTCGGCTGAGGGTTTCTTAAGAAGAGGGTGCACAAGGGAGTGCTTCAGGGGGGAGGGGAAGGTTCCAGTGGCGAAAGAGTGATTGCAAAAGTCGGTCAAGGCTGGAGCGAGGGTGTCAATAAGGTCCTTGATGGTTTTGGATGAAATGGGAAGAAACTGTCTTGACTAGACTTCCATAGATCGGACTTGTCTAGAAACCTTGTCAGGGGTGAACAAAGGAAAAGAAGAGAAGGGGCGAATGGAGGCAGCCACAGGTAGGCCAGAGGAAGAAGGAAGAGAGGGAGGACCGGATGTCCTAGGTTTTAGAGATGAAATGTGAAGCCAAGTCCATGCAGAGGGCCTGGGAGCGAGCAGGAGGGGTAGACTGCAGCAGGATTGGCCAGCTCCTTGCAGATATTTTTTTTCCATATTATTTTTTATTGATTTTTAACATATTTAATTCAAACAAAGGCAATACAAGGTATACATAACGATTCATAATCTCATCAATTCATTTCACCTCCTCAGAATTAAGCCCCCATTTAATAATTCATGACAGGTTAGTATCAATTCATATAGCGTAACACAATCATGTACCAATACATCCATCAATAATCAATTATAGGGAGGGAAGCATTTGAACATAACTTTTCCAGAAGCGGAGGGAGAAGGTAGAGAAGAAAATAAAAAAGCAGTTGAGACTGTGCAATTGAAGGCCATGACATCTGTATCAGGAGTTCATAAAGTGTCTCATCAAGAACGGTTGAAAGAACATCTGCTCTCTATCTGACACACAGTTCAAAAAAAGGGTTCCAAATCTGTATGAATTTCGAGAGCTTCCCCTCAAGCATGGCAGTATGTTTCTCAAGGCCCAGTAGTTCCCACACTTTCACCCACCAGTACGCCACCTGCGGCCCCTCCACAGATTTCCAGAGGCCAGCTCTTGTAATTCGTGCAGTAGTGAGCAGCTGAGCAATCAGAGCTGCTCTGGGACACGACATTGGAAAGGATCCATCTTCTGGCACATCACCCAGAATTAATATGCGTGGGTCCATGGGGTGAAGTGAGCCAGTGATGTCCTTGATCTTAGATCGCACTTCCAACCAAAAAGTCTGGATAACCGGGCAATGCCACCACATGTGCCCTAGGGCTCCTTGCTCACCACAACCGTGCCAGCATGTGTCTGTGTAGTCTGGATTGATAGCGTGCAGTCTGCTGGGGGGGGAAGTACCAGCGAAAACAGATCTTAATGGCGTTTTCCTTTACCAGTGTACATCTAGAACTCGTATGGGCTCCATGCCATATCCGCTGCCAGGACTCCTCCGGGATATCTATCTCCAATTCCCTCTCCCAGGCCATCATATAAGGAAGCTTCTCGCATTTTCCAGAAGTTTATAACAAGTAGCCAGCCTATGGGAACGCTGCCCCGCCAGAATTTTAAGTTCTATACCCAGTGGGGACCTACAGGCAGCCTGGCGAGTGACCCTATTAGTCAGCCAGTGTCGGAGGTGGATATACCTAAACCGCTCAATTTCAGACACCCCAAATTTCTCCTTGCACTCCTGAAACGTCAGCGGTTCCTGGTCTGTATACAGGTCCCTAAGTCTTAATGGCCTACCCGAGTTCGGCTTACCCAAGTTCCATCCCCAAAAGGAGCTAGGATTGAGCCCTGGTGTGAACGCCAGATTTTGGACAATGGGAGACAGTGGGACCGATCCTGAGGCAATCCCTCTTTGCGTGCTTGCTTTATCCCCGCTCCGGAGCATTACCAGAGTCGTGGGTAGTAGCCGCCCTTGATAGCTTTGTGCCTCTTTGGGTAAGAAAGGGAAATATTCCAACGGGAAAGAGGCGGCTGCTTGCTCGATCTCCTGCCATTTAGGGGGTTCCAAAGAACTAAAGAACCCCCCCAAGCTAGCATAGGAGCGATTTGCGCCGCTCGGTAATAACGCAAAACTGAAGGAAGCCCTATGCCCCCAGATGCCGCTTTTCTCGTAAGGAGCTTGTAGGGAATCCTGGGCTTCTTTTTCCTCCAAACAAAGTGTCCTATTTCCTTTTGCACAGCAATTAAATCTACTTCGGGGATCAGAACCGGAAGAGTGAAAAGCATACAACCACTTTGGAATAAGGGACATCTTAACCGCGCTTACTCTGCTCAGCCATGAAATTTCCTGAGAATCCCAGCGTTGGAGCCAATCTTTGGCTTCCCTCAGCAAAGCAGGTATGTTAGCTTTAAATAAGCCTGCAAAGGTCGGGGTCAGGTTTATACCTAGATAAGAGATATTTGTAGAGGACCAGGGGATGGGAAATGCTGCTTGTACCTCTGCCAGGCCCGCAGGTGATTCCGTTAGGGCCATACCCACCGATTTGGTAGCATTTACTTCAAAGCCAGAAATTTTAGCAAAGCAGGATAGTAATTTCATTAGGGGCGGAATGGATTTAGGGGCATCGTTCAAGAAACACAACAGGTCATCTGCATATAAAGCCACTTTATGACATTGTCCTGCAAATTCAAAGCCCAATATCTCCACATTCAGTCTAATTTGTTGTGCTAAGGGCTCCAGTGCCAGGGCGAAGACTAAGGGTGACAGGGGGCAGCCTTGCCTGGTGCCCCTATATAAACAGGGTCCAATTTGCATTCACCTTGATTTTAGTCGAGGGGGACTGGTAGTTTGAAAAGATACATTTTGAAAAACTGGGTCCGAAACTAAATCGCTCTAGTAGCAGCTGCAGATAACTCCAGGACATACTATCGAAAGTCCGATGGGCATCTAAGGACAATGATGATAACCTGCCTGGCAGCTTAAGGGCCAGAGCTATTAGGTTTATCTCTCGTTGGATTTTGTCATATGTCGAACGGTTGCGTATAAAACCAGTTTGGTTTTTCTCTACTAGCACCGGGAGCACCTCACCCAAGCGCCCAGCTATTACCTTGCTCAGTAATTTTGCATCCGTGTTCAGTAAAGTAATAGGTCGATATGATGCGCAGTCCAACGAATTCTTTCCAGGTTTCAAAATCAGGGTCATAGTGGATTCTGTCATAGAATCCGAGACAGAGCCAGATACCCTGATATCATTAAAGAGTTTCATTAAGTAAGGGGAGAGCACAGATTTAAAGGTCTTATAAAATTTACTCGTGAAACCTTCTGGCCCCGGGGCCTTACCCAAGGGGAGGGAGCGGATAGCATTCTCTACTTCTTCTACTGTAATTGGCTCCTCAAGAAGCTCCCGAGCCTCTCGAGACAGTTGTGGCAAGTGTGCATCTTGTATAAACCTATCAGCCATATGCAAATCTGTATGGTGAGGGGCAGAGTGACCCCGAAAATACCCCTCAAATATACAGAGTTTATCCTCTTCCGAAGTGACCTTTCTCCCTTCTCTATCTAGCAACGCTTCAATCCAGTTACGACTAGCCTGCTTTTTCAGTTTGGCCACCATAAACCGATTAGCTTTATTTCCTTTAGTATAATAGTATTGCTTAGTTCTCATCATACTATACGTTGCTCAACTCATATGATGAGCCTCAAGAGCCCTCTGAGCCACCCTAACTTCACGCTTCATCCTTTGAGAGGGTCTGCGTCTGAGACTTCTCTCTTTTCTGGAGTTCTAACTCAAGCTGGGTCTGTATTTGCTTCCTGGCCTGCCCTTTCTATGCTGAATAAGCTATAATCTGGCCCTGAAGCACAGCCTTCGCGGCATCCCATATTGTGGTGTAGGCCAGTTCACCTGTCTCATTCTCATTAAAGTAATGGAGTATACTTTCTGATATATAGGATCTGAACTGGGGATCCTCCAGGAGGAGCTCATTCAATCTCCAGGCATGTGTGGAATGTGAAGTGTCTTTGAAGGAGGCCATTGTTAGTAACACCGGGGTGTGATCCGATAAGGCTTTAGGAAGTACATCTACGCCAATTGTTTGGGCTATAAGCTTATCAGAAACTAGGAACATATCCAACCTGGAGAATCCCCTATGTACCACAGAATAGTAGGTATACTCTCGCTCCTCTTGGTGATAAAATCTCCACACCTCTATAAGATCTCCACACCTCTATAAGGGAATGTTCTCGGAGGAGCGTTGTAAGCGCTAAGTAATTCTTTTTGTCAATGCTAGTTGGAGGAAGAGACTTATCCATTAATGGATTGATCACAGCCTTGAAATCAGCATTGAAATCACCCCCATCATGATTTCCCCTTCAGCGTGTTCAAACAGTAGCTTTGAGAAGGAAGCGAAGAACACGTCTTGATGAGAGTTGGGCGCATATAAAGAAACCAAAGTCACCTTTCTCCCTTGTAACCTAGCCACTACCAGGACATATCTACCTCCCCTATCCCTCAGAGTCTTGCAAACCACCAAAGGGGTCCCCCTACGGATCAAAATGGCCACCCCACTTCTCTTAGTCCCAGAGGAGGTCCAAATTTCATGGGATATAATTTATTATGAAGCCTGAAGTCATCAAATGGGAGGAGATGAGTTTCCTGAAGAAATAGGAGTGAGGAGTCAAGGGTGGCCATTCGATGCATCAAAGCCCTGCATTTAATAGGGGAATTTAATCCCTGCACATTCAGGGAAAGGAAAGGAAAATTTGGATTAGCCATAGGCATAGTATTTCTTTCTCCAGGCAAATATCCCCAAACATCTTTTCTTCGGCATCAGCCAAGGACCAAAGTTACACTCCATCCCCTTTGTCCATCTGCATCGCCTCTTTTCCTGCTCACTGACCCCAAGTAGACCAGGCACACAAAAGAGCCACTTCGCTTCCCCCGCCACCCTCAACATTAGCCCTTACTCACAGCATATTTCAGAGGGAGATAAGAAAACCATGAGCCTAGCAAGCAAAAGACATTCCTGCCATAAACCGTTTAAACTAAACTCCTTAATGTGACATGAAGTTATATAAAAACAATAGCAAAAAAGAAGAAAATGAGAAAAACAAGTTAGCGATTATTTGTAAAACCTTTAGTACAACTAACATGAACAGTAACCCTTTCCGGGTAACAATAACAGGCATATTCCATGAATCAGGCACCAAAATCAAGAACATTTCGTATTTGTCCCAACAAGTCCCGAACAATATTATCTACATACGGGGAGGGGGGATGCGTGAAGGGAACCAACTTAATAGTATTACAACCCCATACGCACCAGCCGTCCATCCACAACATCTGGAGTGGACAAAAGGGAGACAGTTATTACGCCCACTTGTTAGCGGAAGTGTCTTGACCAATCAATCCAAGAATACGATCCAGGAAAGCTGCCCCTGTCCTGTCGCCCTGCAGTCAAAGACCATTTTGCAAACCGGAAGCCTGTCAAATAAAGGGAACAAGCCTCCACCAGAGCCAACAACCTGCAGAACTGCCAATTTTCGTCAACAAGAACCTTTCCAGTCCCACGCCGACTCGTGGGAGCTCTTCAATCCGATAGTCACCATCAGTTCAAGGGGGAATAGTGCTGCCCATCTCCGAAGCCTCCAATCCTTTGGACGCTTTTATTGAAGCCCAACCCCTAGGTTTTCACCTTTTGTCCCTTAGCGTGGGGCTTAGAGTTGACCTCCTTAGGTCGGCAGTATTCGTGTCATCAGACTCGCCCGCGGTGTCCCGCAGCCACTCATCTGCTTCTCCTTCGGAGCCGATAGCGTAAGGGCGGTTATGATATTCGAACAATAGTTTACATGGGTAGCCCCAACGATAGCGGACCTTTTTCGCCTGCAACCAAGTAGTGACTTTCTCGAGACACCTGCGGTTTGCCAAGGTATATGATGAGAGATCTTGGAACAATGATATAGAGGAACCACTGAATTCCACCCTCTCCGCCCTTCTGGCTGCCGCCATAATTTCCTCTTTTTGCTGAAAGAAGTGGATTCTGGATAGGACGTCAGGGAGGAGATTACGCTTTTGCTGGACCGAAGAATAGACCTGGTGGGTCCTGTCTAGGATCAAGTCATCAGTCTCCCAGGCTCAACAAGGATTTAAAGAGGGCCCGTACATATTCAGGAAGCTCTTGGTCTTGACCTCCTTGGCACTCCTCGTATCCTGATATTCTTTCTTCTCGATCGATTTTTTTTTTTTTTTTTTTTTTTTTCCCAAATCAGCTTGCTTAGCCGCCATTTCCTCCAGTCTATCTTCTACATTCCGGACTCTCTTGGTGAGGCCATCATTGTCCTGCTCGCGCTCACATACTATGTTTTCCAGTTCATTAACTCTGGTCTCAAGGCCCGTTAAACTGGAGCTTATTCCATCGATGGAACGCGCCAAGGAGTCTTTTGAGGATTGAATCTACAATTTTATTTCTTGTGTAATTTCTCGCTTAAGAGACTTTAGCATGCCCTCCAGATCCTGCCTAAATAAGGCCATATCAGGGGTTACATCAGACCCCTGTGAAGCATGAATTTCAGCCACAACAGACTGCATCTTCTGGGGTGCAGAAGTCGCCGAGGCCAGGTAGGCTGTAATCTTGCTCGCTTTATGTTTATGTACTGTCTTGGGCATTGCCAGGGGGAGATTATGCACATTAAGGTGGTGCCCGTAAGGGCATCCTTAGAGGTTATATCTGCAGACTGTGACACTTTCAAAGACAAACACTCTGGTGACTGTGTGATTAAGGGTGCCAATCCAGCAACCCGCACCCCGGAGCGTTTACAGACACGGATGATGTACAGCCCTCCAACACAGGCTCCCACAGGCTGTTCACCTGGGGATTCACCTCCCGAGCTAAGCATTGTAGCAACGTCTCCAAAGCCAACGGCCCAAATGTCCTCTTCCTTTCTCACTCCACTGAGGCGCTCCTCGTCTCCAGCCCCCAGACGCCCACCAACGAAGGACTCCAAACAATGTCTTTCGCTCCGCACTCACGCGCCCCTCCACTTACGGGCAGCTCATGGCAGGCGGAGCGTTCCCGAGTCGGCACGCACCGTGGGGGGGCAGGCTCGCAATGCGCCACGCGGCTCACTGGCGTCGCCTCCACTCCTCCCTCAGGCAGGCTTCCTCGGGCCACCCGATAGCCGCCAGTATAGCGCACCTTCTCGCAGGGCTCACGGCAGACGGAGCAGGGAGCTGCCAAGGCGTCGTCACTTCACCAGCAGCTCCGGAATCTCTCCCCTCCAGATCAGCTCCTCTGTGCTCCACAACTGTCTCCCCAACTTTCGGTGGAGTGTATGGGCAGCTTCACTAGCATGCCCGCCATCTTGCGCACCGCAGGCATTCTCCGGTAGGGCTCCAAAACAGTAAAATTCAGCTTTCAGGAATTCAAAATGCCGCCAGTGGAGCCCCGCGGACCTCAGAAACGCTCCCCGTGCCTTCCATGTGTAAATTTGGGAATTCAGGACATTTATTGAATTATAAACAGGTGCCTGTTCCGGAGCCTATAGCAGGCACGTCCACATGGCACCCTGCCTGGCCACGCTCCCTCCTTGCAGATTTTAAAGAGTTTGGTTGAGTTGTTAGATGCCGCAGAGATGCGGGCTTGGATGTGAGCCCTCTTCTTAGTGTGAACAGAGAGGCAGTGCTGCCTTTGAAGCAGGCTAGTTTGTCAGAGGGTGCACAAGATGCCCGCCATTTCCTCTCATCCACCCTGCACTTGCGTTTAAGGGTGACAAGGTCTGAGTCATACCAAGAGTTGCAATTGGCTTTGGGCTTTAAGCAGGTCCAAATGTCAGGGGCAAGTATTATCATACCTGTAACGTACTTGATTTGACCCATTGCCTGTGTGTTTAATGCAGCCCCTGTAACATGGTGTGTCTCTGCCAGTTAGTCTACCTGCAATGCTACTTACCTGATCTGACCATGCATCTATCCTATATGATATTGCAGAAGGCGCTGCATACCTGCCCTCTCTATACTATGCAATCTGACTTGATTCGCCTTTTTTAGCACTTGTACCTATGTAACTATTGTAACCACATTTGTAACCACATTTGTAACCATTCTACGTAAGCATCTACTGTAACCGTCTTCTTAAGTACAAGCGCCCAGGTACCTCTGGGTTAGGTGCGCTATAAGTGTCTAAATAAATACAAGTACATCGTATAGCGTGTCAGAGATAGAGGAGTGGAGGTTGAAGCTGTCAAGATGTGTGTCAGCCAGAGGTGGGAGAGAAAATGACGGCGTAAACCTCAACTGACACACGCTTCATGGGTTGGATGACCGAGAAGGTGGATGGCAGTGCTGGAGTTGGCTCAGCCTGAGGAGTAGAGAGAAAGAGAGGGATGAGAGGAGAAAGTGGTCACTCCAGAAGAGCAGAGTGGTGAGAGGGTTAGAGAGGAGGAGGTCTCGGGAGATCAGAACATCCAAGGTGTGCCCTGCAGAGTGAGTTGGGCCAGAGGGAAGAGTAGAGAGAGAAAGAGGATTGCAAGTGTGCTCTTGTGCTGTGCCTTTTATCCATGTGGGGAAGTGTAATGGAAGCCAGGTGTGTGTGATGGTCAGTAATTGCTGAACCATTTTATTGGGACACTAGGTATACGGCTCGGGTGTTAGACCGTGTTCTCTCAAAGCGAGCTGTCTGTGAGAAAGTGTTCATGTAGAAAATGGGGGAAGGGATGAGTTCCTAAATCTCTGACCTGGTAGGATAAAGTAAAGGTGTTCCAGGGGAGAAGGGGATACTGCGTCTCAACTACCGGTGTCCCACTTTCCCAAGACCTCTCACAAAGGGGATCCTCCACCGCCACTGGTCCACCCTTAGGAACTGGATCCAAAAGCGATGGCTGTGTCCTGGCCACCTGGATGGCAGATCCCCGGGGACTAGTGGGAGAGATACCTTCTGGTTTCTCACACCCTGGCACTAATCTAATTATGCCCATATTGGTTTTGCCCCCCAGGGGTTTAGTGATTCACAGAATCCATACCCAGAAATTGGTTGATTTCCTTGATGAAGGTGCTATGCCCTGAAGACCCTCCGCATATGGAAACCAATGCACAATCACCATATACTAGTGATACGACAGACTCGAGGTTTGATTTTCCAAGTACTATGGTTTATTGCAAAAATATGCTCAGTCGGCCGACTGGGTCTAATGTCTCGCACTGTGTGTCCCCCAGACCTCGTGAGACGCAAGAGAGTGAACATCATACAAACAGTTACATATATACAAAAAAACAGCCTTCAAGGCACATCAGAACCACCCATAATGTATCTTCTTCAGCTAGGGTTCAGTGATTGTGACAAATATGACACATTATGACAAGTGTCTTATTCAATCAATCTATTATACTTAGCAACAGTTGCAGACATAGTTCTTTGTTATAAAGAACGTAAAGCACTCGTTCAGCAAGCATATTGTGTTCGCGAGAGAGACACATTCCAAAGTACCTTATCTACTAGTTTCTTTTCATGAACTAGGGGTCAGCCTGATCTAAGGAAGATCCGCGAAGGTGGACCGCTAGAAAAGTAGAATTAAAGTTTTAACGGCCGATTTCTACAGCTTTAGTGAGACAGGCCGGCACCTGGGCCGCTGATAAAATGCTGATTCTGCTTGCTTTCAAGGACTTTGTGAGGGAGGAAAACAATGTATTCCTGTACTGTTTGGCATTCCTGTCTGAGCTGATCTTTCAACATGCAAGCTGTGGCCTCGTACCATGTATGAGCTTTCAGAATATAATATGTTTTATCAAAGCATTAGACAGAAAAGCAAAAAGCAAATGGCGGATGTTACACAAGATGGACGCCCTGTGGTTTTATTGACGAATCTGTGTTCACGGTTTTGGTCATGTGATGCGATTGGTTTTCAGCCAACATAATATACCTTCTACTTGGTTAGAGTTGTTTCTAGACTTACAAACCCTCCTTTTGGCCGTAAGCCAAGAGCATCATCCATCCATACATCTCATCTTCATCTGACCATGTATCTACTTATGAACTGTGCATGCTACTGTAATCGTCATCTTCAATATTAATTAACACAAATTCCTTCATTGTTTCCATTTTGTGATTTACACCCTTGTTCAACATGGGAGTCAGTTTCTCCGTCATCGTATGTAAACATTCATTTGTAATTTCAGAGCAAAAGATTGGCAGGCAGTGTATGCAACAACAGTAGAACATGAGGATTCCAAGTAATGTTACTAAAACTGCAATTAGTTTCCATCCCCATGAACGCAGCAGTTCCCAAAACCATGTGCTTCTATTCAGATTCCAACTACCTGTCGGGGCATGAATGTCAGAACTCGGGTTGTGCAATTTCTTGAGTGCCTGAAAAATCATAGGGGAGGAGTTACTTACAAATACACAGCACGCTGACCCCATGATTTTGCACACCTCCACAATCAGCCAAAATTATATCTAGAGCCATTATATTCTGAAGTGTCATTAATCTAACTGCTTTGTCTTCTAATGTCATGAATAAATCAATCAATCAATATAATATATCGATAGTTCCATTTATTGTTTTTTCTAACACCCTGGACAGTTTTCTTATATTCCATGAATGTATTGCTTGCCCCCAGAATGGTATGAATGATTTTGTTATGTCCTCTGCAATTAATCCTGTATCATCCTGCCGTGGCCTAGAACTAGATAGTTGGGATATGTCTGAAGTTTTGGAAAGGTGGTGCACCAGGGAAAAGGATCCCTAAGTAACCGGTCCTTCCCCAATTTCTAGGTAACCAGGGATAAGCCTGTTCTCCACATATAAAATAAACGGGATCACCTACATATATTAGTTGTTCTTCTTTCTCAAGTACTGCAATATTCATGAATCTAGTGAATGTTCCTACTGAATAGGAACCCTTTTTCTGTAAGCAAAATGGGACAGTACGTGGACTGTAATTGATAGTATAGGAGGGAGGCACAACATCCTTGTTCCCTACTGGATTCATGTGGAAAGTGATACAGATGATTTATAGGGCACAAAGAGTCGTATCTAATGGTTTTACCACCGGTTTTATTATTCTTGCCCTGTTAAATATGGAACAACCCACTGGTTCCATTACCACTCTTTCAAACTCATCTAGGTTTGCTCCATCTAACTGACCAGTATCACTCTTATTCCATTTCCCAAAGAAATAGTGCACTCAATGATGCATAACATGCCGTATTAAGCGGTAATGGCTGCACGTACCAACCCATTCCTCCCCCCCGCATGCTGGGGTAAATGGGAGCAGACCCAACAATTCATCCTATTCAGGATAGTGTGAGTCATATTCATAATCACAAGCAATGTGTTATTATCATACCCTCTTCTGTGTCTTACTTCTAAAGGAGGAAGAGTATAAGAGAGCACATGTACCGGACTGTTTGTGGCAGGAGCATTCGTAGCAGGCAAAAACAAGCTCAAAGGATGTACAGTTTCCAAATACCAAAATAATGGGACCAGTGTAATTAAGATGCAAAGTAGTGTCATAATCATTAACATATTTTTCCTATAGCAAATTCTTCTTCTAGGTATTCTTTCAGTCTCTATCTCTATCATATCATCAGCGTTGGTGCAGGAGGGAGCAGGAATAAGTATAGGCATTGTCTGCAAAGAAATCACAAAGAACTTCTTCACAGCAGCACACGTTATACAGCAAAGCGTTCCGGCCAGTTCTGGTTAGCCTGCTTGATAAATGAGTAGCAATCTTATGTGATTCTGCTCAGTGCGCCAAACGTCAGAGCAAGTATCAATTGTGTTGGTACCATATGTGTCCCGCTTGTTCCCACGGGGTGATCACTTTGGTCCTTCACTTTTCAAAGGTAGCACTGGGAAGCCGCCTTTCAGAGTTTTCAATTTGATGCAGATTGATACAGCTCACACGCTCCACTTCCCTAGGCCTCCGATTCCCAATTCATCCGTGTTGGGAACAGAGGCAAAACAAACATGTAGGTCCGATCACTTCCGGTTTTGAGCACGTAGGTTGTACCTTATCGCTCCAGGTGCTGTGTGATTGATGAATAATGCTTTTTAATTTCCAGAGGCAGGCTCAGTGTCAGCCTGTGATGCAATGAGTGATAATGCGGCAGCAATCGGGCAAGGCTGAGGCACCTTTGGCCCTTTTATCCTTATTGCAATCTTCCCAGGCCCTTTCTCGGGTTTAGGAAGTGCTTCTGTTAGGACTGAATACAATACTTCACTGTTTTACACTCAAAGATGCCCCGTGTAAGGAAAACATAGAAACAAAGTACTCTCACCTGGGGGTAGAAGCAAGGATTGTTGAGGATGATGTAGAAAAAGAATACCCAGGATAGGATAGATGTCTGCTTCTGTCTTCAGATGATAATTGGAGTTTCCCCCGAGAAACACCCAGTGAACCGGCACAAAGGCCAGGGCACAGGAGGGTTCCCAGGGAAACCCTCTTGGGGAATAAAACCCGGCGGAGCTGCTAGTGAACGTAGACTCCTTGAGAAGTCCCGGGGATGTAGATTACGCTATCCCACGAGTTTTTGGTGATGACTGGTTGTGTCTTTAGAGGATTGGGTCCAGAGCAGAAGTGCCAGGCTGGCTAAAGAGAGATAGGGAAACAGAGTGATTAGTCTTTTGAGTTTGCCTTGTAATGGGAAAGACAACTCTGGAAGCAGGAATCTTACCAAAGGATCTGATGGTTACTCGGTTTTGAAATGAGGATAACCGAAGACCACGGATGAGTTAAAGGACTGGGTCTACTGGACAAGGCAGAGCACAGAACAGAGATGGTAAACATACAATGAGGTGTAACTGGGAACAACCTAAACTCAAGGGGGAGAGAAGAGGACAATCTTACCCAGAATAACCAGAGACCCACTCTATATTGAGAGATAACAGATGTCCAGAAGGAGTAAGAGCAAAGGGTGTTGGGTCTGTATAATGACAAACGTAAACTATGAATCCACAGTGAAGAGAAACCATTAAACATTCAATGCTCCAAACTAAACAAATGCCTACCAAAAGAAAACCTAGGAACCCGCACCGGTCGAAGGCGGATGCAGAAAACTAAATCCTCCAAAGGGAGTAGCTTAAACGACCTCGGTAAAACACTGAAACTAAAAGGCTCCGAGACGTCCTAAACCAACACACGTCAACAAAAACAAAGTTCAGTTAGGATCCAATGAACAAAGTCGCAAAGATTGAAATCAGCAAAAAGGCAAGCCTGAGCAGAGAGAGTAAGGGATTCCCTAACACGGACTCACGTAGCGTTCGCCAGCTCCTTGGAGAGTAGCAACGCGTCCTTGTTCGGGATCTGTAGGTTGATAAGCCGTCGGCGTCTCGTCCCGGAAATGTTGCAAAGCATTCTGGGGCGCGATGACTAGACTGCTGCACACACTGCAGCGGTCCGTGAGAGCCGCCATGTTGGAGTCAGGCATGTCAACGAGAGCCGCCATGTTGGAGTCAGGTATTGTACTATGGGGAATGCGAATGATCGTGACAGTATGCCCCCCCCTTAGGATTGGCACCTCCCAGTTTGCCAGGATGTCTCATATGAAATCTTTTAATCAACCGAGGTGCATGGATGGCAGATACTGGTTCCCAGATACGATCAGCAGGAGTGTACCCCTTCCAGTCAACTAAGTACTGAAGACGACCCCGATGGTATTGGGAGTCGCAGATTTCTTTGACTTCAAATTCTGGCCCTGAATCAGATACGATGGGGGCAGGACAGTCCGAAACTGTGGGATGGAATGTACTCCGATTATCGGGCTTCAGTTGTGACACATGAAAAACTTGGTGTATTCTTGTCCAGGAGTTAGGTAAACAGAGTCTGAAAGCCGCGGAACCTATGGCAGCAATTACTCGGAACGACCAAAATACCGAGGAGAGAGTTTAGACGGGACAAGATGTCTAGGTAGAAATCTGGAAGATAGCCACACCCAATCTCCGGGTTTGATGATAGGTGCAGGTGTACGATGGCGATCAGCGAAGTGTTTTCTCCTGTCCTGGGAATGGTGTAGAGCGATAACCGCGGAGCGGTGTCCTTGACGGATTTGTTCTGTTAGTTTATTTAGGTCTGGAAACTTAGTGTCAGACCTCTTCATAGTGGGAAAAGATGTAGGACTGAACCCATAAGTACACTGAAAAGGAGAAGTATGAATGGCCGAATGGTAAGAGTTGTTATACGCAAACTCAGCTAGAGACAGGAGATCCTTCCAATCATCCTGAGCCGCAGAGATGTAACTCCTGAGATAACCCTCTAATGTTTGGTTTAGCCTTTCAGTTTGACCATTCGATTGGGGGTGGTAACCAGAACTAAGAGCCCTGGATACCCCCAGAAATCGGCATACTAGTTTCCAATATTGGGAAGTGTATTGTGGGCCTCTGTCCGAAATGATTGTTTCTGGTAAGCCATGAAGGGAAAAAACATGTTTGATGAAAATACGTGCCATTTGAGAAGCAGAGGGTATCCCAATCAAAGGGACAAAATGAGCCAACTTAGTCAAGGTGTCAATTGTGACCATAATAGTAGAATAGCCCTGAGATTGTGGCAGGTCCACGATGAAATCCGTGGATATTATTTGCCATGGACGGGAAGGCAAGGGCATTCTGACCAGTTCTCCCAATGGTGCTTGTCTTGGTATCTTATTATGTAAGCATGTGGGACATGAACTCACGTATTCCTTGGTATCTCTTCGAATAGCAGGCCACCAAAAGAAACGTGAAACAAGATCCAAAGTGGAGGCGAAACCTCGATGTCCTGCGATCTTGGATTTATGGCACATATCCAAAACCTCCTTTTGAAGAGGACGAGTCGGAATGTACGCCTTCTGTCCCATGAAATAACATCCATCCTCTTCTACCAGAACAGATCGGTTAGATAATGAAAGTGATTTCTTTGCGATGGAATCAGAAAGGGCTCTGAGGCAAGACAGAAAATCTGGAGCTGACACTACTCCCATGGTTAGTGGTGGAAATATGGGTTCTGATCTGAAAGGATTGTCGATAGGATGGTCCTTGCGACGCAGGGCATCTGCTCTTAGATTCTCCCTTCCAGGAATAAATGAAAACGTGATCTTGAAGGGAGAGAAAAAGTGAGCCCATCTTGCCTGACGGCTGTTACAAGTCTGAGCATATTGAAGTATTCGAAGATTATTATGGTCTGTACGTACTTCAACCGGGAACTTGGCTCCCAAAAGTAAATGCCGCCATTCCTCAAAGGCACGCTTGATGGCGAGAAGTTCCTTCTCCAGGACCGTGTAGTTGATCTCTGAGGGCAAAAGGGTTTTGGAAAGAAATGCTACTGGCCTCTCCTGATCAAGGTCATCAGGTTGTAGTAGAACGGCTCCTAGAGCGTGTTGGGAGGCCTCAGTCTCCACGATGAATCTTCGGTTCTGATTAGGAGTTAGAAGAATTGGTGCTGAAGTAAATAGCTTTTTAAGTTTGCCAAATGCTTGATCAATAGCTGACGACCAGACAAATATGACTCCTTTCTTAAGAAGATTAGTAAGTGGCTGGGTAAGTCTTGAGAATTCAGGTATGAATCTACGATAGAAATTCGCGAAACCTATAAAGCGTTGAATTTCTTTTCCAGATGTAGGTGTAGGCCAGTCTCGTACCGCCGAGACCTTCTCTGGGTCCATTTCTATCCCTTTGGCGGATAGAACGTATCCAAAGTAAGTTACTTTAGATTGATGAAAAGTACACCTTTCGGGGTTACAGAACAAATGATTTTGTTGCAGGCGTCGAAGCACTTCTTGAACATGTTGTATGTGTTCTTGTATGGAGGAAGAAAATACCAAAATGTCATCTAAGTAAACCACCATGCTGTGTAAGAGAAGGTCGGAAAAGAGATGGTCCATAAAACGTTGAAATATTGCTGGGGCGTTAGATAGCCCAAATGGCATGACTCTATACTGATAATGCCCAAACGGCATTCTAAATGCCGTCTTCCATTCGTCCCCGGGCCGTATCCGTATCAAGTGGTATGCTCCTTTTAAGTCCAACTTAGTATATATAGTAGCCCCTTTTACTGCTTCCAGAATGTCAGGGATAAGCGGCATGGGGCATTTGTCGGGCACAGTAATTTTGTTCAAGCCGCAGAAGTCAATACAGGGACGAAGTTCCTTTGAATTATTTTTGGCTACAAAGAACAAAGAGGCGGCAGCTGGGGATGTAGATTCTGTTATCAGCCCGTTCATCAAATTGGAGCGAAGATATTCACGCAGAACCTCTTTTTCCACGTTGGACAGAATATACATGCGTCCAAAAGGGAGCGGTTGATCTGGTATCAAATCGATGGCACAGTCGTCTCTCCTGTGGAGAGGCAACTGGTTAAACTCAGAGGATGAGAATACGTCCTGAAATTTCTCGTAAACTTCAGGGAGACCTGCGATCTGATTGAGAGACTGTACCCCTTTGGTGTTACTTGTGGAAGGAGATGGTTCTATGGCCACCCTCTGGTGGCTTCCTATGCAGTGTGTCAAACAAAACTCCGAACCAAGAAAGAATGACCCAGCGGTCCAGTTGATAAACGGATTATGTTTCCTGAGCCAAGGTAGCCCTAAGATCACCGGATGATGGGCTGCTCGGATTATATCTAAAGTCAGGATCTCCTGATGGGTAGAAATGGACATTAGGATTGCTTCGGTCTGATCTTTGATGGGACCCGAGATCAGAGGGCTACCATCCACGCTTTCGACAGGAATCGGTTCCTCTTTGGGGGAACGTGGAATCTTTAGAGAAGCAGCCCAGTGGTCGTCCACGAAATTTCCTGCTGCCCCACTGTCAATTAGAGCCTGAACATCTTGTAAAATGAGACTTCCTATGGTGAAAGATACCTTTAATACCAACATGTTGGTGGTTGAAAGGTTGGTGCAATAGAAAGAATGTGTAGTATGTGAGGAACCTTGATCAGACTTTGGTTCCCGGATCGTGGTTCCTCTTACGACAGTGCGCTGGCGTTTCCCGACCGCCGGACCGGAGCAATTGGACATTCCTGGACCGAGTGGGTATTGGCGCCACAATACATGCACAGTCCCAGTTTCCATCTGCGATTTCTCTCCTCGGGACTCAAGGGTCCTCGAGAAGCAGAACCCAGTTGCATAGGTTCATCAGTTGGTGGGGATTTAGAGGTTGAAGGACCAAAAGATGTCCTTGTTATCCTCCCCTTCCTCCTTTTAGCCATCCTCTCCTTCATCCTGTAGTCTATCTGCATCACTAGGGCGATGAACTCTGTGAGAGTGGTGGGACGTGGAACTCTAGAGACCTCATCCTTGATGTCTTCTGATATACCCCTCCTGAATATCGTGACCTGCGCATCATCTGACCATGTGGTCTCGCTGGCCATTTGTTTAAATTTTGTGATATATACCAGTATGTCTAGATTGCCCTGTTTGAGATCCAAGAGGTGTTCTTGTGAAGCAACCTTAATCTCCTGTCGCCCAAACATAGTATGAACGCTATTGCAGAAGGCTGTGTGGGAGTCTAACAGTGGGTTGTTATTAGTAACCAAAGGAGTAGCCCAAGCTAATGCGGGTCCTACCATCTGGGATACCATGTAGCCGACCCGATCCCGATCCGTATGGAAAAAATTGGCTTTGAATGCGAATTGCACAGCACATGCATCAAGAAATTCCTTCACCTTATGTGGGTTCCCATCAAACTGCCCACCCGGAAGAGGTCCGGGAGGTACCTCGGAACAATGGGGAATACGAGACACAGCAGCTTGTTGTGCAATCTGTTGAGAAGCATGCTGCTGCTGCTGTCTCAAAGAGGTGTTCTCCTGTTTTAATTGCTGAACTTCATTGGTCAGGGACTGAACCGCAGCAATCAATTGTTGAATCTGTTGCTGTTGTGGATCCATCCTGGCCTATAGTCAAAATGTATTCCCTACCAGGGGCAACTGAGAGTAGAAACAGAAACTTTTCTTCCTTTTGGGCATTGCTAACTGAATACAATACTTCACTGTTTTACACTCAAAGATGCCCCGTGTAAGGAAAACATAGAAACAAAGTACTCTCACCTGGGGGTAGAAGCAAGGATTGTTGAGGATGATGTAGAAAAAGAATACCCAGGAGAGGATAGATGCCTGCTTCTGTCTTCAGATGATAATTGGAGTTTCCCCCGAGAAACACCCAGTGAACCGGCACAAAGGCCAGGGCACAGGAGGGTTGCCAGGGAAACCCTCTTGGGGAATAAAACCCGGCGAAGCTGCTAGTGAACGTAGACTCCTTGAGAAGTCCCGGGGATGTAGATTACGCTATCCCGCAAGTTTTTGGTGATGACTGGTTGTGTCTTTAGAGGATTGGGTCCAGAGCAGAAGTGCCAGGCTGGCTAAAGAGAGATAGGGAAACAGAGTGATTAGTCTTTTGAGTTTGCCTTGTAATGGAAAAGACAACTCTGGAAGCGGGAATCTTACCAAAGGATCTGATGGTTACTCGGTTTTGAAATGAGGATAACCGAAGACCACGGATGAGCTAAAGGACTGGGTCTACTGGACAAGGCAGAGCACAGAACCGAGATGGTAAACATACAATGAGGTGTAACTGGGAACAACCTAAACTCAAGGAGGAGAGAAGAGGACAATCTTACCCAGAATAACCAGAGACCCTCTCTATATTGAGAGATAACAGATGTCCAGAAGGAGTAAGAGCAAAGGGTGTTGGGTCTGTATAATGACAAACGTAAACTATGAATCCACAGTGAAGAGAAACCATTAAACATTCAATGCTCCAAACTAAACGAATGCCTACCAAAAGAAACCCTAGGAACCCGCACCGGTCGAAGGCGGATGCAGAAAACTAAATCCTCCAAAGGGAGTAGCTTAAACAACCTCGGTAAAACACTGAAACTGAAAAGCTCCGAGACGTCCTAAACCAACACACGTCAACAAAAACAAAGTTCAGTTAGGATCCAATGAACAAAGTCGCAAAGATTGAAATCAGCAAAAAGGCAAGCCTGAGCAGAGAGAGTAAGGGATTCCCTAACACAGACTCACGTAGCGTTCGCCAGCTCCTTGGAGAGTAGCAACGCTTCCTTGTTCGGGATGTGTAGGTTGATAAGCCGTCGGCGTCTCGCCCGGAAACGTTGCAAAGCATTCTGGGGCGCGATGACTAGGCTGCTGCACACACTGCAGCGGTCTGTGAGAGCTGCCATGTTGGAGTCAGGCATGTCAGCGAGAGCCGCCATGTTGGAGTCAGGTATTGTACTATGGGGAATGCAAATGATCGTGACAGCATCTGGCAGAGAACCGGCGATGGTGTCTTTGTTATCGAGTGCAGCTGTTTCTCTTTCGGCGTTCGGATCAGGCAGCTCTTTCAAAGGGAATGGAATTCTTTTCGTATGCGTAGCATTGATCCATGCCTTTCGACCATCCACTCAGACTGCAGTCTGTGTTGCCAGGAGTACCTGATAAGGGCCCTTCCACCTCGGTGCAAGTGAAGATTTTAGCTCAACATTTTTCGTCAGCAGCCAATATCCTGGCTGCAGACAATGCCCCGGGCCGGTATATCTGACAGGAAGAGCCTCCTGCACCTGCTGATGAATCAAACGCAGGTTCTGAGTTAACAGTTTACAATAAGTGCTGAGCAAGGGGTATTCAATCTCACTTAGACGCTTAGGCTGCGGGATGCTCCAAACATTCGCTGGTCTCCCCATTACGATCTCACATGGGGAGAGTCCAGTCCTTGCCTGCACAGACATTCTCATGCATAACAAAGCTAATGGCAATGCATCAGGCCACTTCAACTGACTCCCTGAGCATATTTTACTAAGTTTATTCTTCAAAATACCGTTCTGGCATTCCTCAAGACCGGGACTCATGGGTTGTCTGGCCAAGTGGAATCTTTTATCAATCTTAAGGCCTGCACAAATCTGTAGTATCACGGCTGCAACAAAATGCAGGCCGTTATCTGACCATATGAAACGTGGCAGGCCAAAACGGGAAAAGTACTCTTTTAGCATCACTTTCGCTGTGCTCATTGCTATGCAATCTTTAAGCGGATAGGCCTCCACCCATTTACTAAATGCACAGACCACCACAAGGACATACTTGAGATTTTGACACCTTTCCATTTCTATGAAATCAAAATGGATCACTTGAAATGGCATAGAGGGGGGACCAAAACTACCTACTGGAGTCGTGGTTCCTTTTCCATTGTTATGTTGCAAACAGGTCATGTAGTTTTGGACTTATCTGTCAGCAGTTTTTCTAATGTGCGGATTCTGCCATATTGTGTCTAGATGCTGAATCATTTTCTTAGCACATATGTGTATGGGTGTCAGAAAGCACCAAAGTATTAACTGAAAAGGATACGGTACTTAAAAGGATACAGGTGGTAGGGTCTTCCGGATCCCTGTTCACGCGTTTTGATAGTTGTGAAGTCAAGTTAAGACCTTCCAAATGGTACAACGCTCTGACTGGTAAAACAGGCAGAGCGATGGATCACTGGAAAGGGCGTGGGTAAGGTATAAGAAGTCAGCCTAGTACAAAATAAAGTATCATGAATAACTACCCCGACCTGGGTATGGTGGAATAGGAAATGTCATGAATGCACACACTGACCTTGAGTCTAGGGCAGATGAATCCAGCAGAGTCTCTTGAGGAATCCAAGGTAGAACAAACGACAAGGAAGGGAAGATTAGTAAGGGAGACTTATCCCGAACGGAACGAGGCTCACGCTAGATACCGGGTTGAATGCACCACAGGATAGCGTCCAAAGTACTGTTCACTGTCACCTTCCAAATATCCTTGAAAAGTTCCTTCCCACGTAGTGTAAAGTATAGAAATGAATCAATCCCCCTGTTAACAACACAGGTGCAGGAGTTGGAAATAGCGCTCCTTTTAAGGTATAAACAAAGTACACGCGGTTCTGGACAGCCGCGAAGAAAGGAGCGTGTGCGTGTGGATTTACATGCGATTAGGATTCACGCAGTCCAGGCCAGCAGCGCTTGAAGACAACATATGCGTGTGGATTTTACACGCGAGCAGGATTCACGCAGTCCAGACCAGCAGCGCCTGAAGATAGCGTGCGCGTGTGGATTTACACGCGAGCAGGATTCACGCAGTCCAGGCCAGCAGCGCTTGAAGATAGCGTGCGCGTGTGGATTTACACGCGGACAGGATTCATGCAGCCCAGGCCAGCCGCGTTTGAAGATAGCGTGCGCGTGTGGATTTACACGCGGACAGGATTCACGCAGCCCAGGCCAGCCGCGTTTGAAGATAGCGTGCGCGTGTGGATTTACACGCGGACAGGATTCACGCAGCCCAGGCCAGCCGCGTTTGAAGATAGCGTGCGCGTGTGGAAATACACGCAACCAAACAGCTCCAGGAATCAGCGTGTGGCGGAAAACACGCTATAGAAGGCCAAAAGTTAGCTGTAGTAACCTGCAAGGATGCAGACCGGAGGATCAGCTACACAACGCCAAATGATTCGATCAGAAGCAGCGAGTGAAGTTTCCACGCTGCTTAAATACGTAATGCCGTAGTTCACGTGACGAAGCAGAATACACGTGATGTTAGCGACGTGAAAAGTGCAAACGTCGTTTTCCCGGCAACGTGTCGAACAACCGCCATTTGGTATAGAACGGTCTAGCTGTTCTACGAGCGTGGGAGGTAGGACCACGTCCAGCATGCATGACAGTGCCATCCCCCAAAGGGGCAACCTCTCCCCTTCTCGTGTGAAAACGCTTCAATAAAGCAGGAGCATGAATATTAGAAAGAGGTTCCCAGGATCTATCTTCGGGACCATAGCCCTTCCAGTCCACCAGATAAAACGGCCTACCAGAACGAAGTCTCATATCCAGTATGTCCTGTACCTCGTATTCATCCGAACCTCGTACAGAAATAGTAACAGGCCGTACAGGCAATCTAGTAGCTTCAGAACATGGCTTAATGAGTGACACGTGGAATACGGGATGCACTCGCCATCGTTGTGGTAAAGCCAGACGGACAGCAGCCGGATTAATTACTTGGAGCACTATATACGGACCAATGTATTTAGGCAATAATTTCTTTTTTCCTGGAATTCTCAAGTGCTTAGAGGACAGCCATACTTTCATACCGGCCTTGTAGACGGGTGCGGGTATTCTATGAGCATCGGCATAGAACTTGTCGCGTCTTTTAGCCTGCTCCAATTGCTGCTTCACTTTCCTCTGTAATTTCTTCAGATCACGAAAGGTACGGCCTGCGGCAGGAGTACCCAAAGACAAGCTGGAATCCAAAGGTATTGATCGAGGGTGCTGTCCATAAAGCGCATAGAACGGTGAAGTGCCTATGGCACTATGATAGGAGTTGTTATAGGCGAATTCAGCTGCCGGCAGGACCGTGAGCCAATCCGATTGGTACTGCAGACACAGACACCGCAGATATTGTTCCATAGTGCAGTTGACTCTTTCGGTCTGTCCATCAGTTTGAGGGTGATAAGCACTGGACATTCTATCATCAATCAGTAATGCAGAGGTTAGTGCTCTCCAGAAGCGTGACGCAAACTGTGAGCCCCTGTCTGTAATGATTACTGATGGTAGACCAAAGAAACGAAATATATGTTGGATGAATAGGTCAGCCAGAACAGCAGCGGTTGGTAAACCAATACAGGGAACAAAAAGAGCCAATTTAGTGAAATAATCCACTACAACCCATATGGTATCGAACTCCTGGTTTGGTGGGAGTTCTACCACAAAGTCCATAGATATCATGTCCCATGGTTTGTTAGGGACAGGTAGGGACTGGAGTAAACCCACTGGTTTACCAGGAGTGTTTTTACATTGGATGCATACAGAACAAGTTGATACATGATCAATGACATCTTTTGACATGGACGGCCACCAGCACCATCTTTTGAGTAGTTCTAGTGTTTTCTTCCGTCCAGGATGGGCTGCGATCAAGGAATCATGATTCCACTTGAGGGCTTTATTCCGCGTTGAAGACGTCGGTAGGTAGAGCACTCCTTGTGTGAATGGTAAACCGTTATGTACGTCCAGATTCATATCCTGTTATATCTTGTGGATGATTTTTCACCCACTCTTGTACTTCAGTTTTTAAGGATGGTTGAACAGAACAACTACATATTACATGATCTGCCAACAACTGATTCTGTACTTGTGCTTCTTCCTTCGCCTCTTCACTCATACGGGACAATGCGTCCGACTTAACGTGTTCTCGGGCAGGACGATATGTGACCTGGAAATCGTATGGGGCAAAAAAGACATGCCATCTGGCCTGTCGGGCCGTAAGGCACTTCATGGATTTGAATGCTTGAAGATTTCTATGGTCAGAGTACACTAACACCGGATGTTTGGCCCCAAGAAGATGGTGACGCCATTCTTGGAAGGCATCCTTGATAGCCAGCAGTTCCCGCTCAGTGACGGTGTAGTTCCGTTCATATGGGGTAAGTTTGCGAGAGAAGAAAGCCACGGGGTGCTCCTCCTTGGTTTCTGTGCAAACTTGTGAGAGTACCGCTCCAGTAGCGACACCGGATGCATCCGCTTCAACGATAAACTGGCGATCTGGATCTGGATGTTGAAGCACGGGTGCAGTGGTAAATGCTTCTTTCAACTTTTCGAATGATGCTTGGGCATTTGGGTTCCAACAGAAAGGAACTTTAGAGCTAGTTAAGGCCGTCAAAGGAGCTACTGTTTTGGAGAAGGAATGAATAAATCTGCGATTAAAAATTCGCAAAGCCTAAGAAAGACTGTAATGACTTGACATTGTGCGGAATCGGCCAATTCAATATGGCCTTCACCTTGGAACGGCTCATTCGAGCACCTAGATTGGTAATGTCATAGCCCAGGAATTCCACTTCCTGTGAATGAAAGACGCATTTCTCGGCTTTCACATAAAGAAGGTTCTCCCTTAGTCTTTGTAGGACTGTAGAAACGTGTTTGACGTGTTCCAAAAAAGATGATGAATATATCAGAATGTCATCCAGATAAATCACCACAAACTGGTCCATTATGTCCCTGAATATATCATTCATGAAGAATTGAAAAGTGGCGGGAGCGTTGCACAGACCAAAAGGCATCACCAAATACTCGTAAAGACCGTACCGTGTCTTGAATGCGGTCTTCCATTCGTCGCCTTCACGAATGCGAACTAAATTGTATGCTCCTCGCAGGTCCAATTTGGTGAAGTAACTGGAAGTACCTAATTGATCCAATAGAACGTTTATCAGTGGTAGAGGATATTGGTTTTTTATGGTAATGTCGTTAAGTGCCCTGTAATCAATACAAGGCCTTAGATCTCCCTCTTTCTTTGGAACAAAGAATAGAGGAGACGCAGCAGGTGATTGTGATGGCCGTATGAAACCCATTGCTAAAGCTTTGTCAATGTATTCTTTCAACACAACGTCTTCTTTTGGGGTCAGTGAATATAAACGACCTGTAGGGATTTTGGCACCAGGAATCAGTTCAATAGGACAGTCGTACTGTCGATGGGGAGGCAATTGTTCTGCCTGGCCCTTGTCAAAGACATCCGCATACTCAGCGTATTCGCATGGTATGGTAGCGTCGCTTTGATGTACCACGCTGATAGTCGAAGCTCCCACCATAGAGGCCAATATGTGTTGCTTGTTTGATACCTCCTGACTGGTAAAGCAATGTTCATTGCAATGAATCGAAGGATACTGGAGCAATCCCGAAACCCAGTCAACGGCGGGATTATGAAGGGTTAACCATGCAAGACCAAGTATGATCTCGTACTGCGGAGCAGCAATGACATCGAAGATGATTTCTTCCGAATAATTATTCGATAAAGTCATCTGAACAGATACCGTCTCCTGGGTTACCATACCAGAAGTCAAAACAGATCCGTCCATGGTATTAACCGTTTCGGGTTTGTTTTTGTTTACAAGGGGTATGGAACAGTTCTTGGCATATGTGATGTCTATGTAATTGTTGGTGGCTCCGGAATCAACCATGGCCTTGGAAACCAATTCTCGTTCACCACAACGTAACGTCACCTCAACAATTACGGGTGCGTGTTTAGGAATGGTACTGGAGTCCGATGAAACACTCGACATAGGGACTCCTGCTATTGTCGAGTTTTGGCGTTTCCCGAACGCTTGATGGGTTTTTTAGGACATGTCGCCAATAAATGCTCGGATGAACCGCAATACATACATAAATGGTTCTTTCTTCGGTTCTCTCGTTCTGCATTGGACAATCGGCCTCTCACGACGCCAATCTGCATGGGTTCGGGGTCGTTCGAGAGGACTGCCGGTGTTTCTGAACGCCCCAAGGCTTGCATGAAAGGCTTTTTCTCTCCTTTCCGAGCATTCCTTCGGGCATCGATTTGTAAAACCAAATCGAGCAACTCTGTGAATCCCGTAGGAACCACCGGAACAGTAGATAAGGCATCTTTCAGTTCTTCTGAAAGACCCTTGTAGAAAACAGCCGTTTTCTTGCCGTCAGGCCATTGAGTTTCGGCTGTTAGTTGATTGAACCGGGCAATGTAAGGCAAAAGAGGTTGATTGCCTTGTTGTAGATTAAGTAACTCCAGATCCATGGCTTGAGTAGCATAACGCATGTCAAAGACTTTACTCATAGCAGCCAAGAGATCGTCACAGTCGTACAACAAAGGGCTATTTGTTTCCAACAAAGGGTTAGCCCAAGCAGCAGCTGTGCCCCCTAAATGGGAAAGCACGAATGCTGCTTTTGTGGTTAGGTCAGGAAAAGATGTAGGACGGCAAAGAAAATGGAGTCGGCACTGATTAACGAAGGTTCTATAGGTTTTGGGATCACCAGTGAACCGTTCCGGAGGGGCCAAGGGAAACTGAGTGGGCATAACCACATTAATAGTTTCCTGTGGGGGTGTCATAGTCCCAGATCCAGATGCAGTGGCCATTGGAACTTGTGCTCCCTGAGGACTACCGTGCATGGCGTCTTGCATAACGTCCATACGGTGCCGTAACATGTCCTGTGCCGTAACCATTTCATTTCTCAAATCGCTGATCAACTGAGTCAAAACAGCTAAAGGATCCGTACCCTCCATGGCTTCTGATTCTGTCAGAAAGCACCAAAGTATTAACTGAAAAGGATACGGTACTTAAAAGGATACAGGTGGTAGGGTCTTCCGGATCCCTGTTCACGCGTTTTGATAGTTGTGAAGTCAAGTTAAGACCTTCCAAATGATAACGCTCTGACTGGTAAAACAGGCAGAGCGATGGATCACTGGAAAGGGCGTGGGTAAGGTATAAGAAGTCAGCCTAGAACAAAATAAAGTATCATGAATAACTGCCCCGACCTGGGTATGGTGGAATAGGAAATGTCATGAATGCACACACTGACCTTGAGTCTAGGGCAGATGAATCCAGCAGAGTCTCTTGAGGAATCCAAGGTAGAACAAACGACAAGGAAGGGAAGATTAGTAAGGGAGACTTATCCCGAACGGAACGAGGCTCACGCTAGATACCGGGTTGAATGCACCACAGGATAGCGTCCAAAGTACTGTTCACTGTCACCTTCCAATTATCCTTGAAAAGTTCCTTCCCACGTAGTGTAAAGTATAGAAATGAATCAATCCCCCTGTTAACAACACAGGTGCAGGAGTTGGAAATAGCGCTCCTTTTAAGGTATAAACAAAGTACATGTGGTTCTGGACTGCCGCGAAGAAAGGAGCGTGTGCGTGTGGATTTACACGCGATTAGGATTCACGCAGTCCAGGCCAGCAGCGCTTGAAGACAACATATGCGTGTGGATTTTACACGCAAGCAGGATTCACGCAGTCCAGACCAGCAGCGCTTGAAGATAGCGTGCGCGTGTGGATTTACACGCGAGCAGGATTCACGCAGTCCAGACCAGCAGCGCCTGAAGATAGCGTGCGCGTGTGGATTTACACGCGAACAGGATTCACGCAGTCCAGGCCAGCAGCGCTTGAAGATAGTGTACGCGTGTGGATTTACACTCGAGCAGGATTCACGCAGTCCAGGCCAGCAGCGCTTGAAGATAGCGTGCGCGTGTGGAAATACACGCAACCAAACAGCTCCAGGAATCAGCGTGTGGCGGAAAACACGCTATAGAAGGCCAAAAGTTAGCTGTAGTAACCTGCAAGGATGCAGACCGGAGGATCAGCTACACAACGCCAAATGATTCGATCAGAAGCAGCGAGTGAAGTTTCCACGCTGCTTAAATACGTAATGCCGTAGTTCACGTGACGAAGCAGAATACACGTGATGTTAGCGACGTGAAAAGTGCAAACGTCGTTTTCCCGGCAACGTGTCGAACAACCGCCATTTGGTATAGAACGGTCTAGCTGTTCTACGAGCGTGGGAGGTAGGACCACGTCCAGCATGCATGACAGTGGGGCTGTGGGCCATAGTGACCATCGCTGTTACATAGGCATTTGGCCACATCTATTTTTTACTCGTTTTGTCCACTCAGCAACCCTCTGTATAATTCTTCTGTACCCTCAGACCAAGCTTTTATTTCGTCTGCAGTTACTTCTGTTTGCATCTCTTTAACTGTGGCAATTCCATTTTCTACCATGCAGGGTACCTCTTTCGACCTCTCAAAACATATTTTTGTATGTAAATGAGTGGCAGTTTGTGTCACAATTTTGGCTGCAAATGCGTTTCCTTTTCCAACGTTACATGTTATTTTTTCATGCGCTTCGCATTTCATTATTGCTAATCGTTTAGGAAGTGCAAGAGCAGACAACAATCTTACTAAAGTGCCATGTTGGATCTTGGTTCCATGCGATGTCAGAAAATCCCTCTCAGCCCATAGTCGACCAAAATTGTGTACCACCCCAAATGCGTACTGATTATCAGTATATATGTTTACATTTAGGTTTTCAGAGATTTCACATGCTCTGGTTAACACTATTATCTCTGCAGCCTGTGCTGAATTGTAGGGGATTCTTTTGCTCTCTACAATACTCTCCAGTGTTGTGATGGCATATGCAGCAGTTGATGTACCATCGGGTAATTTGAAACAAGAACCGTCACAAAATAGTTCTCCATCTGGCTCTTTCTGTGGGGTATCTGTTAGATCAATTCTTCCATTCGTTTCTTGCTCAGTAACCATTAAACAATCATGGGGGAATTCTTTCTCACCCGTTCCTTCATTGGGAGGAGGCATTAACTCAGCCGGATTCAAAATACAACACCTCATAATTTGAATATGCGGTACAAATAGAACTATTTCATACCTCGTCAGCCTGGCTGATGTAAGGTGTTCCGTCTTCTTTCTATTTAAAAGAAAGTCTACTGCGTGAGGCACCATTATGGTTAAAGCGTGACCCAAAACCATCCCCTCGGTTTGTTTTACTGATGCGCCAGCCGCAGCAACAGTTCGTAAACAGCGTGGCAAAGCGCATGCAACAGGTTCCAGCGTGGAAGAAAAATACATGCATGGTCTATTTCTCCCTCCTTGTTCCTGGGTCAAAACCGCCAAAGCACAACCATTTTTCTCATGCACAAATAACTTAAAACTCTTGTCATAATTTGATGTGCCCAAAATTGGAGCCGAGCATAATGCAGCTTTGAGCAAATCAAATGCTTCTTGACATTCCATGTTCCATGGTAAAGGCAGAGCAACTTCCTTCTTTGTCAATGCCACCATTGGTTTCAAAAGCATGGCAAAGTTTGCGATCCACTGCCTACAATATGAAGCCATGACTATTATAGCTCTGACTTCCTTTCGACAATACTGCAATACTGGAATTTTTTCAATGAAGCTTTGTGCCCATGTGCTGCTAAATGTGTCAACAAGGCAACTGTACTCTCTTTGCATATCTCATCTGTGCCTGCAGCAATCAGTAAGTCATCAATGTACTGTAACAATACACAACATGTTGGTAGCTCTAGCATGTCTTTTAATGCTCTACTATAAATACTCAGGCTTTCAGTGTAGCCTTGTGGAATTCGTGTGAATGTAAATGAACGTCCTCCTAGAGTAAAAGCAAATAAATATCTGCTAATTGGATGTATTGGAATGCTAAAAAACGTATTCTTCAGATCTACTACACTAAAATAAGATGCAGATGGTGGAATCATAGTTAAAATGGTAGTCACATCTGGGACTAATGGAAATTGGGGATCAACTACTTTATTCAATCTGTGCAGCTGAATTATGAAACAATACAGTATGTCATTACCTCCTTTCTAATAAACTGGAAGAATTGGACTATTGCAAGTACTACCTGAAATCTCTTCAATTACGTTTTGTTTAATCAAATCAGAATAAATGCATTTCAATGCTTTCTCCCCTTCCACCGAGATCTTCTATTGTGGAATGCGTGGTAATGTAATTCCTTCTTTCAAAACAGTTTTTATTGGCTCTATTTTTAAACAGCCAACATTGTTATCATTCATTGCCCATATACATGTTGGTACTCTACTCAATTCAGTCGGTAATGGTTTAGACAAAAAATGTGATACTGGAGCTTTTTGTGGTGATATTGTCAAATACACTCCACCAGGAGAGCAATGAATAACTGCACTCAATTTTTTCAACAAATTTAAACCCAATACATTTTCCCAGCAATTTTGTGTCAAAAGAAATGGGCAAGATTCAGTCAATGGACCTAGTGTTATAGGTACTGACTGTGACACTGGACTAATTACTGGTGTACCTGCAAACCCTACTGAGACGTTATTTTGCACTGTCAGTGGTATATCTGGAACCAGGTGATGGTCAATTGAACATTTCTGTGCACCTGTGTCCACTAGAAAAGTGTGTTCCCTATTCCCAACCTTTGTTTCTACGTAGGGCCCTTTCTGGTCTACAGGAATAGATACTGGTTCCAACCCCTGTCTCGGGCTGTCCTAGTAAAACAATACATCGTTAGATGTAAAGTCGCCAGAGTAATAAACATTAGCCTGATTATCGAAAACATTTCCATCCCCCGTACCATTCTGCTGTTGCTGGTTTTGGTTCTGACTTTGATTGTGGCTTCCCTAGCTGTTTTGAACCTGTGGTGGTCTTGTGTTTCTATTCTGTCATTGTGTTCCCGGGCGACCTCTATTCTGCCTTCTCGGGAAATTCACATTCCGATTCTGTATATGCGTGTACTGTGCTCGTCAATGGCCTTCTTGTCTACAATAGGCACATTGATTAAGTCCAATTGGACCACCGTGCATGTTGGAAAAATTAGATCTGCTTTGTGCGTTCCCGCCACCTCTGTTATTATTTGCTACTTGCTGCATCAATACCCTTGTTTTCAAATTCCCCTTGTCCCTTATTTCTTTCTCCTTCTCTGCATTTACTCTATTCTCATAATATTGTGCCATGTGTAATACTTCACTCTGTGATTTTGCTTGCCATGCACTTTCAGATGTCATTATTAAATTTTGAATTTTCAGTAACAACCCTTGTACATACTTGTCAACAAACAACCTCTTCCCGAGTTCAGTACTCAACTCTTGGCCACTAAAATCTGCAAATACTGCTTCAAATCAATGAAAATAATCTGTTGCTACTTCATCTTTACCCTGCACGCAAGCTGTTAATTTGTCCCAAACAATTCTTCTCTCAGGTACTAAAATTTTCAATTTCTGTACTATTTGCGCTGGTAAGGCCAACATGACAGGTGGCAGTTTCTCACCAGCTTTTCTGCCTGCATCAATTCTAATAGAATTGTGCTGTGTATCACCAAGAATATTAATGTCATCTATATTCCTAATTTGTTTCCATATGTCTACAGGAAGAATCACGGGAAATAATAGATCAATATCACTCATTGTAAAAACAGACGAATTCAAAACAGACTCACTTTCCTTATAGAATCCCGCCAGATTTGTTCTAAGATCAGGGATCGTTTGCTTAATATTATTTACCTCCTGTCTAGAAAAGGTGACATGCACAAACTGTGCGGTATAATGGGCTTCTATTAAGCGCTGGATTTCCATCAGCGGCAGCAATCTCTACTTTTGGGATAAACATAGGGGGCACTTCTCTCGTAGGCAATTGTAAACTAGGTATTTCCTCATCTGTTCGCTTGCTAAGCAATAAAGCTAAATCGAGAGAGAAGGCAGCCTTCCCAGTTTTGTGGAAAAATGCTCTTTTGTATATTGTCATTAAATCAGGGGGGGGGGGCAACATTTTTTTCTTCAAACACTCATCTTGCAAATACTCAACCATTACCTGCAATACCTTCCTCTGCATCTCTAGTGTATACTAACTAAACGTATCATGCACTTCTATTGGGGTAATAGTGACATCCGTAATCCATCTAAGCGCCTCTCGCGTACACATTATCATCTCTTCACTAATAGGTTTTAATGGCAGAAAAAAATCGCTGCTGGACATATGGCACCACCTGCTGTTTCCCTCTTTTCATCTCTTCAGTCAATTGATCAAGCTCACTTTTAAACACAAATAGCCGGCCTACATGTTCTTGTATTTCCGACTCACTATCCTGCATGCGAGAAAAAACATTTAGATCCTGCAACTCCTGCAGTGCCAATATACCAGTCAATTTTTTTCCATTCCTCCACTAGATACTCCCCCATGCATTCTAACAATACCTGTTGTTCGCCAAGCCTCTTATAGTCATACATGGAACTCTGCACGGATCCCTCATTGTTGCCTTCAATATACATTTCTGCCCATTCTTTCAGCTGCTCTTTCCTCTCTTTGCCAACCGTACTACGAGCTACTCTGGTGCTTCCTTTTAGTGCAGGCCCCACCTCTGTAGGACTGTCTCCTGCGGCGGCTGCTAACTCACGCTCTGTCGACAGTGGGGGAAATTGTCACGTGCACAGGGGGAGCTGGTGCAGATGGAACAACAGGAATGGAGGATGGCAACTGAGGTGGAGGAGCAATAGGTAGAGGTGCAATTGGGTCAGTACTACCTTGAAGACGTTCATTTCTTCGTTCATTCAGAATTCTGTTTATTAGCTCATCTGATGTATGCAAATCTTGTTGTGGATATATTTTTTGTACGCCTAATTGAAAGGCCCTGTCCATTCTTCTTAGATCCTCTGTCACTTTGAGCTCATCGAGTTCTAGCGCTTTCTTTGTGTTAGATTTGTGTCTACGTGCATGTTTCTCCCTACTTCTCAGACAAAGATTAGCTTCCTTCCTCCAGTCTCTTAGGACATCGAATGCCGCTGGGCGTGCTTTCTTGCGTAGCAATACTGATTCTAAGTGTTCTATACGTTCCAATTCAAAAGTCCCATTGTTACGCCACTGCAAGTCCGATACATGTCTGGTTTGCTTATGCCAAATTGCGTTAAACATTATTGCCCCTATTCCATACTTCACATACATTTCAAACGCTGGTGACCCTACGGGTGGCGCGACCTGGCCAGTTTCCAAACATTGTCTACCGCAGTGGAAAAATCCCACTAAGCAGAAAGACAATTTCCCAGGCATAATTGATCTTTACTCGTTTACTCGTTCCTTACCCTGGGCGTTTGATCTTGCAAGAGCAACACTCAATCAATATCAGGGCGATTGAGAATTGGGGCACGACTCACCTGATCAATCAGTTTGTCACTCAAGACGCAATTCGTCTGTATACAGACGCAACCAAGAATCGTTGTGACTGCGTATCTGGCTCAATCTGCCTCGTTTCGGGACCCTCGCCTCAATGCTCTCTGGACACTGATCGTCGATCAGGGACCAGCTGTGTACAGATCTGCAAAGGAGTTTACATGGGCGCCTCCCGAACACCTTTCGATCCCGGCTTAACGGCCTCGTCCTCGATTCGTTTTTCGCCTTCTTCAAACTTAACGTATACGATGGAGCAAAAGGGGGAGGGTCCCTATTCGGGTGCCATTTTTTGCTAGGCCCTGAAGACCCTCCGCATATGGAGACTAAGGCACAATCACCATATACCAGTGATACGACGGACACAAGGTTCGATTTTTCCAAGTACTATGGTTTATTGCAAAAATATGCTCAGTCGGCCGACTGAGTCTAACGCCTCACAACGTGTGTCACCCAGACCTCATGAGACGCAAGAGAGCGATCATCATACAAACTGTTACATATATACAAAAAAACAGCCTTCAAGGCACATCAGAACCGCCCATAATGTATCTTCTTCAGCTAGGGTTCGGTGATTGACAATTATTACAAATATAGGGTTCGGTGATTGTGACAAATATGACACATTATGACAAGTGTCTTATTCAATCAATCTATTATACTTAGCAACAGTTGCAGACATAGTTCTTTGTTATAAAGAACATAAAGCACCCGTTCAGCAAGGATATCGTGTTCGCGAGAGACACACATTCCAAAGTACCTTATCTACTAGTTTCTATTCATGAACTATGGGTCAGCCTGCTCTAAGGAAGATCCGTGAAGGAGGACAGCTAGAAAAGTATAATTCATGTTTTAACTGCCTATTTCTATAGCTTTAGTGAGACAGGCCGGCACCTGAGCCGCTGATAAAATGCTGTTTCTGCCTGCTTTCAAGGACTTTGTGAGGGAGGAAAACAATGTATTTCTGTACTGTTTGGCATTCCTGTCTGGGCTGATCTTTCAACATGCAAGCTGTGGCCTCGTACCGTGTATGAGCTTTCAGAATATAATACGTTTAGCAAAGCATTAGACAGAAAAGCAAAAAGCAAATGGCGGATGTTACACAAGATGGACACCCTGTGGTTTTATTGACGATTCTGTGTTCGCGGTTTTGGTCATGTGATGAGATTGGTTTTCGGCCTACATAATGTACCTTCTATACTTGGTTAGGGTCGTTTCTAGACTTACAAAGGAATAAGCTTCCCCTGTAAGTTTCGGAGAATCCAAAGGGAGTTTCTTTCCAGTACAGGGATCTGGGCCCGCTATCTACACTTGACTGTCAAGATCTTCCATTTGTGGACTGTTTGATCTTCCCCCATGGTAGAACTGTTGCTTGGTAAGTTTGGGGCATTTGGGTCAGTATTCATCTATGTCTAAATGCCAACAAGACTGAGATCCTCCTTATTGGTACACCATCTCCATCCTTTCCTCACACTCTCTGGCCAGCCTCACTTGGCCCTCCTCCTACCCCCACATGTGCGGCTAAGAACCTCAAGAACCTCAGTGTTATCTTTGACTTTTTAGAAACACCAGAGATGTGTGCGGAGAAGGAAAGTGTAGAGCCAAACTTTTTACTTCACCTCCTTAGAGGTACTCGGCCTTTCCTCTCCTTCCTTCAAAAGCTCACTGTCTCCCAAGCTCTGGTTCTTTCCAGACTGGATTACTGTAACAGCCTCTTTCTAAACCTACCTGCCTCTACTCTCCACCCTCTACAACTAATCCAGAACCTGACTATGAGGCTTTTTTTATTTTTTTAACCCTGACTTCGAGATTTGTCCTTGGCCTCAAGCCCTGGGATCGTATCTCTCCAGCCTTGAAATCCCTCCATTGGCTCCCAGTGGATGCAAGAATTAAATGTAAAACCCTCTGCATTGTCCACAAGGCTTTCTGGGGCCTGTGTCCAAAATGCCTTCAGCTATCCCTCCTTAAATACCTCCCCTCTCGAGCCCTTTGCTCCTCTACTTCTAACTCCCTCAGGTTTAGTCGTTTTGCAAAGAAATGAGCTGGGGGTAGATCTATCTTCAGCTGGTGTCTCCCTTTGGAACAGCCTCCCGGCCACCTTGAAACTTGAGGAAAACATCTCTGGTTCCGGAAGCATCTCAAGACCTCGCTCTTTGCCTCTGTCTTTGCCCCCCCCTTCTCCCCTGTTGATCTATTTCTTCTCTTGGCATCGTCCACCTGGCCACCCTCTGTCATTCGGACCCAGGTACGTGCTCGCCCTGTCACCCTCCTGCACTGCCTCAAGGCCACCCTCTGCACTAGGGTTCTGTATCTGTACCCATACAGTCTCCCCCTCCCACTTTTCTTTCTGCACTTATCAGATATACCTTTCTGACTAACTTACACCTGCCACTTGCTGGCTGCACTACCATGGCTTATCTCCCTTATTTATTATTTAATATTTATTTATGTTTTTCTCCTCTGCTTCGCACTTTCCACTCTCCCCTTCCATGCACTTCCCCCATTTCCTTTTTCCATGCACTTGCGCTTTCTTAAATGTCACTGGGCCTACTAAGATCGCTGTTTTTCGTTTTTTCTCCCTTATTCCCCTCCCCTTTTGCCTGTTCGCGCTCTGAAACACTTGTGTACAAGCGCAATATAAATAAAATATAATTTCATTTATTCATAATACAAAGATTAGGACTTTTCACCTGTGAGTCAATTTCTCCCGGAGTAATTTTCATTTTTGAACACAGAACTGGACTGCAGTAGAGTGGCCTCCTCCTCGGCCCACCAAACTCCCTACGGGATGCCCAACTCACATGCCCTTTGCCCCGCGGGGGGAGGGCGGGAGAAAAGTAGTGGAGGGGGCATGGGCTCCAGCAGAAACTGGCTGTAAGGCTTCCTGGGCTTCCAGCTGTCACCGGAGTGGAGCGGCAACTCCCGTGCCCACGGGATCTCAGATGACTGGAATACCCTTACTTGTATGGATCTCAGAACATTGCCCGGCATGACATCGCTCATATAAAAACATTGAGCCATGTCTACTTCTGACAACAGTGCTTTTACAAACCTAAGCCAGGGAATCTTCAAGTGGGGGTTCCTAGGAACCAAGTGTTTAAATAGCTCATGGGTTAAACCAGCTTTACTGCGCCCCCCCAGCCCCAAACGCTGAGCCAATGATTCACAGGCTGAGCTGCGATAAAGTCACTAATAAACCAGCAGTCCAATTGCTGGTGCGGTGCAAAATTCAGGGCCGATCGTGGAAGCCCCAATACTAGTTTCAGAAAAGTATTATCCACCACCTGTATGGACTCAACATTACTAAATCCCCACAGCCCCATGCCATACCTAGCAACGTCCGTATGACCCAGTAATGGCATGAGCAGACTACCCAGCCTGGGGACATCCAAAGTGGAATGGACATAAAGATCCTTAATATACAAACAGAAGACCATGGGGGCCAGTGCACAGCCCTGGTGCAACCCTCACTGCACATGGAAAAAGCAGTGCACTGTCCCTGCACCCCACTCCTCACACAGGCCACCATGGAAGGATGCAGTCACTCCAGGAGATCCACCAATGGACCTGGACAATTCATGGATCTGAGCACACAACAAAGCTTATTATGATTGACATTGTCAAAGGCCGTGCTCAGATCCATGAAGGCAAGGAAAACAGGCTTATCCTTAATATACAAAGAGTGAGCATCACCAGATAAAGGTTCAAGGACTGCTCAGCTGTTCCGAGACCTGGTCGAATTCCCAACTGAATGGGGGAGAGAATGTGATCACATTCCACCCAAGACTCCAATCTCCCCAGGCGAACCCTCCATATGATCTTAAACGCAGACTCTAAAAGCTAAATGAGTCTATGTGATGCTGGTAGTGTCCTCTGCCCCCTTTTTTTTTTTATAAATCTTCTGAATTACTGCACGTGACCAAGAAACAGGGTGGACACCCCCTGCACAAATTGCACTGAAACCCAGTGTCAAAATCGGAACCCAGAGGTATGGTGCCGATAAAAACAAGTCTGCTGGAACATTATCCGGGCCTGGAGCCCTATTTCTGGCTCTACATTTTATGGCTGATCCAATTTCCCCCACCTTGGAACAATGTCTCCTGCTACTGGGTATGGTGACTGCTGGGGTCCACTGCCAGCGATCGTTCAGTGACAGCAACCGCATAACCCGCACTATATAGGGCAGCAAAATGGGCAGCCCAAGCCTGATCAGAAACCATAACATCATCACCTCTTGACTTACATTTGTACAATGGCCAATTATTCACTGTATCCCAAAAAAGCTTAGCACCATTAGTGGCAGAGGAATTAACCCAATCCTTCCAAGACTCAGCTTCAGTTTCAGTCTTCCTGATGGAGGTGGCCCTATTAAAGTCAACCAGGGCACCAACTATATCCCTTTTTGAAGACTGGAATTCTTCAGGGTTTCAAGTAAAATGTCCTTAAATGTTGGCGCTCTTGAGTTAAAGCAGCCCTGCTGCTTCTTTACCAATTTTTTACAAACATGCAGGGTTAATGAGGCTGATAAATTAGACAGAAGTATACGAAATTGTTTAGAATAGCATTGATTAGAACCATCTGAAAAGAAATGATCCAACTCCCACCAGTTGGTCTTTTATTCAAAACAGTTCATTAAGGTTGACATTAAGCTTTTCTCATTCCTTCACCTCACTTTTCAGGATCGTTCTTATTACTATTCTCAGTTTGCTTTTAACAAGGATATCACATTTCCATTCTCCTTCAGGGATCAATATTGTTCTCTTAATCAGACTGTGCAAAGTTCACATCCAATAGCTTAATCTTCCAGTTCTTTTCATTAGTTCTGAGACAAGTTATTTGTGTTGTATAATACTTGTCCGTGATCTTCCTTTGCCTCCTCTCTCCCTGTTACCTTTGGTGTCACCAGGAAACTTCTTTGGGGATCTTACAGGTCGGGTAACAGTTTTGTTTCTCCACTGCACTATTGAGCCGACTTCCTCAGCGTCTCTCACATACACTCCTTGCTCCTCCTCTCGGTTATTAAGAGTCTTAACGGGGAGCCGCTTTATTTGTTACAGCTTCCATGTGGTGGTATGAGTGTAGTTGCGCAGCTTGCGGTCACGCCGCCACCAGTTCTTGAGCCCCATTCAGCTCGTCCGTTCTCAGGCTCTCGGTTACGCTGGCTTCTCAGCATTCTCTCTGCTGCTTCCCAGCAGATTTGGATTTTGCGGGCTCCACGTCCTCCGGCGGGTCTGCCTCTTCCCAGGTTCACGTTACTAGGGGACCTCCCCTGCTTGGAGACACCTTCTTCTCGCTTATTGTCTCCCTTTCAGCTTCGTACTTGTCAAGTGTTCCTCTTTCAATTCAATTGTCTCAGTGTATTGACCACTTTTTCTAAAAGAAACAGTTTCTCTTTCTTCGGAATAATAGCATTGGTTAGCTTCTTCTGCCCAGTCCTGATAGTTGAATGGTTTGACAGACCCATACATGCCATCATGTATACTGGTGAAGGGAGTTCCTCACAGGAACGGGAGTCCTTGTCTTCTAAGGCGATGTTTCTCCCAGTGAGGTCCCACTTGCCTCTACTCCTAGAGAGGGTGTACAGAGCAAGCTCACCTCCCTACCCTCTCAGCCCCCCCAAATTTCCTTGATTAGTTACATACCCTTCCCCTTACGTTTGTGGCCTCCCCTTCTTTGTGTATAGGAAAGCAGCTTAGAAAATCGAAATTTCCTTGTTCTTGACCCTTTTGATGTTTTGCGGAAAAATAAGAGGGTTGCAAATCCAGAAACCATCTGCTTACTTGGGCATTAGTATCTTTTCAGAGGCTCATCCAAGTCTGAGGAGAATGGTTTGTAATGAGCCTAAATATTCAGCCAGTCGGGTCATATTTCAGATGAGTGACCTCCCATTTCATCGCTAAGGCTTCCAATTCAACTGTAGCACAGGATTGTTCCCTGCGGAAAAGTTTCAGACTGGTATATAATACCAGATTTTCCACCCCATTGTATTCTTGGGAGAGTACAGCACCCAATCCTACATTGGATGCATCTGTCTGTAGTAAAGATTCTCAGGTTCATTACACAGTAGGTTATCCAAAAGGAGTTTCTGGGGCTGAGCGTTTTTCAATTTATCTGTCAGGTTAGCGGCTATCAATGAATAGTTATGGATGAATTGCCTATAGAAGCCAGTTAGCCCTAGAAAGGCACATAGATCTCTCTTGGTCTTAGGGAGCTTTGGCTTTCACTTCTTTCGGTCTGTGTTTGGATCAAACCATTCCTCACAAAGAATCCTAGCTATTTTACTGCCGACTGAGCAAGATCACCTTCTTATGGGTTAGCCGTTAGACCGAACTGCCTCAGAGCACGGGTGATTTTGTATAGATGGTGTATGTGTTAAGGCCAACTATCGCTATGGACCACAATGTCGTCCAAGTAGACACCACAGAATGCTGAACAAGGTTTAAACATACGGTCCACCAGTCACTGAACCGTGGCTGGTGGCCCATGAAGACCGAAAGGTAAAACCTTAAATTGAAACCGACCATATGGTGTTGAGAAGGCTGTCTTTTCTCGGTCTGATGGATTCAAGGGGACTTGCCAATAGCCTTTGGTCAGATTCAGCATAGAAATATATTTGGCAGAGCCCAACTTCTCAACAAGATAATCAATTCTCGGCATTGGGTAGGTATCGAACAGTGAGATCGAGTTACGTTTTCTGATGTCAATGCAGAATTGCCATGACTGGTCTGGTTTAGCGATTAGCACAATAGGCGAGGACCATAGACTCAGAGGGCTCAATGATATCCGCCTTGAGCATCTCCCCTATCTCCGTGGCAATTACGCTCTTCCAAGCTTCTGGGATTCGGTAGGGTTTTAGGTTGACAGATCCCCTCTCTCCCCTCTCTCCCCTCTCTCCCTGCCCCCCCCCCTCACTTCCGGGATAAGGCCCCTGGGACATTGCCTGACCATCAAGGGCCACTCCGGTAGACGCATGCAGGGTGGCCCTGTCCTCCCTTAGGAACTGGTATAATGCCCTCTGCAAACCATGTCCTTGGCCATGAACGATGCAGAAGACCTTATTTAGCATCCCCATGAATCGTTCTGCTTCGCCGTTCGCCCGAGGCCAAAGTGGAGAGATCTTTCAATGCTGTATACCATACTCCTCCATCAGTTGGGCGAAACTGTCCCCCTAGAATGGTGGACCATTGCCAGAACACAAAGTCTGAGGCAGGTCAAGGGTAGCAAAAATCTTCTTCATCGCCACAGCCACCTTGTCGAATGACACAGACTCGATGAATTCCACCTCCAGATACCTGGACCCTTCATCCACGACCACCACGATGAGCGTGTCCTGATCTGTGGACCTGAAGTCGGCGTGGACAATCTCCCAGGGTTGGTCACTCTGTGCATGGTCTCAATCAGGGGCTCCCTCTGGGCTGGGGACGCCGCCTGGCACCACACACAGGCTGCAACAAACTCCTCGACCCACCTCTCAAGGTCTGGGAACCACACCTTCTGTCGCAGGCAAGCCTTGGTCTTGTCCGTTCCCTGGTGTGCCTGCTCAATGACCTGGATGACCTTGAACTGCGGTATCGCTATTCGGTCTCCACGGAATAACAGAACTGACTACACGAACGCCAGCTCGTCCTTGACCCTCCATAGCTGTTCCAGCGCTGATCTCGCTTCCTGGGTCCTTGGAACCAATGTGTCCACAACCAACTTCCATGAGGCCTGTTAAAGGGCTGCATTCAGGATGTTAAAAGCATTTGTGGTTGGCAGCCGTCTGTTCCAGCTCATGGATAGGCACTGAGTTAGGAGTGGCCACCTCCACCACCAGTCTTGGGAGGATAGCTCAGCAGCAATGTGCTAGCCTTGGAAGCAAGACAACACAGAGCAACACAGGTTCAATCCCCAGGTCCGCACTCAGAAACTTCTGGGTATTAAGCACGTTATAAATAACCTATCATATCATACCAGTCAGCCTCCTCTGCACTGATGTTACTGTGCCCCACTGGCTCACACCGCGAGTGTCTAGACAGTCAGCCGCATTGTTGCTGCCAGGCCAGTACACAGAGGAGACTCCATATTCAAGCAGCGCCAACATCCACCTTTCGATGTGGGCCAGAAGCTTAGTTGACGACCCATCCAAGATGGGCAGATGAGGCTTGTGGTCCGTGACCACTGTGATCCGGCTGGCCCAGCACGTATAGGCGAAAGTGACTACATCCCCACAGGACCGCCAGGGCCTCCCTTTCAATCTGCGAATACCGCTGGTCTGTCTCAGATAGCACCTTGCTTGCATAGGCGACCAGCCGGACCTCAGCCTTGGCATCTGTCTGCGTGAGCACCGCTCCCAGACCAAACAGGCTGGCATCCGCCACAATTTCTGACGATAGGGCTGGGTCAAAGAAGGCCATGGTGTCCTCTTCTGTCTGCACCCCCTTCACGTCCTCAAATGCAGCCTGCTCAAGTGGTCCCCACTGCCACGTGACGTCCTTCTTGGTTAACGCGTGCAATGGTTCTGATCGGGACGCAAGTATCCTGATGAACCGGCTATAATACGTGGCCATTCCCAAGAAGCTTCGAACCTCAGATAGTTCTCCGGGGGCCGTACCTCCACAATGTATTTTACCTTCCAAGGATCCAGCAACACACCCCCTTCCTTGAACACAAACCCAAAGAATTCAACAGTCTTCTTAAGGAACCCGCACTTGTCCCCGTGCAGCGTTAACCCAAGAGTCTGCAGCCATTCCAATGTCTTGGCCAGCCTGTCCAGGTGCTCCGCCTCCGTCCTCGCAAACACCAGGATGTCATCACTGATATTCAAGATGCCATCCAAATCAGCGAGGGCCCCACGGATGATGTTTTGAAAGACCTCTGCCGCCGACACACCAAAGCTCTGGTGCTTGTACCTGTAGAGCCTGTGGTGCATGATGAAAGTTGTTATATATCGTGAGTCCTGGTGTAGTACCACCTGATGGTATCCGGCCCAAAGGTGGAGCTTGGAGAAGAAGCACGCCCCTTGCAGTTCAGTGATAATGTCAATCGTGGGGGTAATGTGATGTTCGCGCTTGATCGCCTTATTCGGGAGCCTCATGTCCACACAGATGCGCACAGAATCTGGTTGTTTAGGCTTTCTGGCGATGCCGATGGGAGACATCCAGGAGTTTGGCCCATGAACCATCTCAATAATATCCAACTCTACCACGCTGTCCAACTCCTTATCCACTAGGTCCCGCAGATGAAATGGGACCCGGCAGTGTTTCAGGGCGATGGGTTGGATTGACTCGTCAATGTGGAGTCTCACCGGATCACCGTCATGTGGCCAATGCCTTCAAACAGCTGGGTGTACTTCACCAGGAGCCCCTGCACATCCTCCACATACACTGCATACGCAAAGCTCACAATGCCCAGTGCCTCCGCTGCTACACAACTCAACAGGGTTTTGCTGCTGACCGTTGTAACATAGAACCGGGCCTTGATGGATGACCCCCCTGACCCCATGCTCCACGTTGGCTACAAATGCCCCTGCCAGCAGGATAGGTTGTTGACTGCCAAACGTGAAGATGCGTGCTTTTGGCTGCTGTAGCTTGGGCAGCACCACCATGGCATCGTAATGCACCCTCACAATGGCATTGACAGGCGCCCCTGTATTCACCAGCACCGTGGACCCATTTACCTTCACCCGGTACCATGGCTGTCTCCTGTTGGTGGATCGCAGAGCACTGACACTTGAGATGAAGAAAATGTTCTCTTCCTCCTCTTCATCGTTGTCCTTGTGAGGAGCACCATCGTCGCCTTGGTCGATCTGGGCGACGTTGGGCGGGCGCTGTTGCCTAAAGAATCCCGCTCTCACTGGCCCCATCGGGACCACCACCGGCATCAGAGTTCTGCACTTTCGGACGTAGTGATCCAGCGCCCCAGAGCGTCCTTACGACTTCCCTTGCAATGGGCATTCAGCGGGGTGTGGGAGGTCGTACCAACATTTCATACACAAGTCCATGGCCCTCGCACTCCGGTCCCTCTAATTGCCACTTGGACGTCTTGCTCCTCTACCGCCTTGACCAAGGCCCACCGCGCACACATTTCCTGGCAGCGTCCAAGTTCCAGTATGCAAGGCAGAACCTGCCTGCGCAGCTTGCCGGACGAACATCCCTGTATCAGCTGGTTCCGTATCATTGTGTACACTTTATCGCAGGCACATGCCAAAGAAATGTGGTGCAGCCTGCCATAGAAGGTGTCCAGGGACTCATCCTTTTGGAGGGCATTACACATGACAAAGTGCTCATAATCTGCACTGGCAAGTGGCATGAAGTACTCCGCGATGCATCTTTAGCTGCGGCATAGGAACAAACACAGGCTGCAGGGACTGGAAGACCTCATGAACTGCTGGTCCTGCCGAGTACAGGAGTGTCACCAGCTTACTGTCCTCGTCCGTCTCCCCAGTGACCCTGAAGTACATATCTAGCCTGTAAATCCACATCCTCCATCTCGGTCCCAGGCTGGATGGGGCTCCCGAGATGTCGAACTCGGACATCGGTGTAAGTGCCCCTTGCTGTCTCAGCACCTGTGGTGCTTGGGGAGCAGCGGGTCCTGCAGCACCCTAAATAGAGGCATCCATGGCAGCGTGCGCAGAGGCACCCCAAACAAGAGAAAAACTGGGGCCGCAGCACACTGATATGCTTGTTCAAGCACAGCTGCACACATGTTGAGTGTGATAATGTTGGTCAGGTACCCCTTCCAAATACTTCTGATGACTTCCTCCACCACCACACAGCCAGCCAACATGCCCTCCCAGGCACCTTCTTCAACTGTCCAAAAATGGAGGCACAGGGCCACATGGCATTCACCACAGTAACCCTCCTTCGCCAATGTTCAAAACAGGCAGGAGTAACAAAGAAGGAACTTCCATGCCAAACTAGTGGCTCCAAACACTGGGTTGTCTCTGCCCAGGGGATCAGAACAAAGATGGTAGGCCTCCCCCAGCTCCTCGCCTCACACTCGACGTGATGAAAGTGCAAAGCACTTAAAAAGTAATATATATGCTGGATCAGCTGTCCCCTCATCGGGGAATCCAAAAATTACTTGGCTAGTTGAACCGAGGCAGAATCCTGAACATGTCGGTGTACTACCCTAATTCTTCCATCCCCAGTTCACCACTTGAAGACGTGTGACCTTCGGTAAACTGCCACCTCCTTATGCCTGAACACTCTGTGGACTAAGGTGGAACACTCAGCAAATGGCTAACTGCATGTTGGAAATGTCTAAAAAGACTGTATATTTTGGTACAAATGGTACACAAGACTGAAAAAGGCCTGTACCATTTGTACAAATCTGAAAATACCGAACATGAAGAGCGGGGTTGTCCCCCGCTCTCCATGTTCGGCATTTTCAGATTCAGGGTTTGCAGGGGCATCCCCCGCATAGCGGAATAAAGTAAAAAAAGGAAAGGAAAGGACCCTGTGGTGCCGGTTCCCAAGCACGCAAGTGAAGGGAACCAGTGTTGCAGGGAGTCGGCGGCACACAATGAGGTGTGCACCAAATGCAAAAGGAAGGTGGGGGAGTGCTTGGGGAGGCATTTACTTTGGGTTGTTTGACCGTAACGGTCAAGTTAGCTACAGTCTTTTCGGCCACATACATTTTCTTTATGAGCCGATGTTAATAACCAGATATTTACGTTTTACAAAATTACCGCTTGCCAGTCACTTAATATGAGGCTCGAGGCATGATGTACTAGAATCTTGCATGCCAACGGAAGCCCTGGCTAAAGATGTAAGATGCTAAAGATGTATATGGAGTCCACGAGACCCAAGGCTTGCTGCCCTAGAGTCTTGCCAGCCAATGGATGTCCTGGCTAGAGATGGAGACTCCAGAAGACTAGAAGCTTGCTCCCTCAAGGGGTTGGCAGCCAATGGATGCCCTGGCTAAAGATGCAGACTCCAGAAAACTAGAGGATTGATTCCTCAGACTAAAGACGTACATCGAGTCCAAGAGAATAGATGCTTGCGTCCGCAGGGACTGGCTAGCTAGTGGAAGCCCAGGCTAAAGATGCACATCGAGTCCATGAGACTCCAGGCGTCCGCAGGGACTGGCCAGCCAATGGCAATCCAGGCTAAAGGTGCACATCAAGTCCAAGAGACCCCCGGCATGCGTCCCCAGGGACTGTCCAGCCAATGTAGTCATGGCTAAAGATGGATATGGCGTCCATGAGATTCCAGGCTTGCTTTTCCAGGGACTGGCCAGTCAATGGAAGTCCAGGCTAAAGATGCACAAGTCCAAGAAAACGGATGCTTGCATTTCCTGACAACTGCATCACCTGCTCTTCAGTGACAGGGCAGGTTCATAGGTCACTTACATTCCAGACAGCTGCTGTGACCCAAGGTCACAGTAGCCAGAGGTGACCTTACTATTGGAATTGGAGGTGAAGAAATTAAACTAATAGTTTATCTTATCAGTCTGGTGGCAGGTTAACCTTCAGAATAAGGTGTACCTGGTTATGGTATAGTGACTGATAAGTGCACACCGTTATTAAAGCCACACCAATCTAACATTGTACAAGTGTCACTTCTGTGAGCTCACACCAGTTATCTGAGGGCAATGTGTACTCATGGTAGCCTGGCTGGCTGCACTGCTCACAAAGAGACAATGTCCAGGATGTTGTCTTCCTTTGATCCCCCTCCCCAAAGGGAGGGTAATGCCTCCCATTAGGCACTGGAGCTCCCACTTTAGAGTGGTAGCCACATAACAAAGGACAGCCTCACACCGGAGTGCCACGCAAATGGCATTGCAGTTGCAGGCATGGGAATGGAGCAGAGTTCCTGTAGCCACAGGGGGAACAGTAAACCCAAGAAAGGGGTCCACCATCGTGGCTTTCTCTGGGGCTCTTTCCTAACTGTCCCCTCCATTTCCTACGAACAAGGAACTCTGGGTATGATGCAGGAAGGCAAAGGTCACATGTTAAAGCAGTATTGTGTTTGGCCAATCTCCAGTGCCAATTTATATAATTAAGAAGCCTCCCTTCTTTCCTGGACACCAAGAAGACATCTTTGGAACCCTGTTTTGTGGTGCAGTCCATTCCAAATTCCTCTGCCATAGAAGTAAATACAGATGCTTTCCATGGCAGAGGAAAGCTCTGCTCTCCAACCATCCCCAGGGCACAGGAAAGCTCTGCTCTCCAACCATCCACAGGGCACATTGGGGATGGGCTGCTGTGTACCAACACCTGCCACTCTGCCAGCTGCACTGGAGCCAGGTTCTATACTGTAGGTGAAGGAGCCCCTGCAGGTGCCAGCCGAATGCCCTGGACTGTGAGAGCAGAGTAAAACGGACTCACATTGTCCTGAAGCCCCTGGATTTGGACTCCCAGCAACCAGAAGCGCACCAGCAGTTGGAATCCTGCACAGCTTTAACCCCACCTTCACCCCATTCAACACCCTTCGACCCCAAAGGAACCAAAGTACTGCTTTTGGCACCCTTTCACATCCTCGAACCAGCTTGACGGTGCTATGCACCAGTAGTGTTCTTCACCATCTCAGCTTGAGCACTGGCTAACCGCTGCGGTAGCCTTGGACTTGTCGCTTCTTTGAGCACTGTATGAAACCAACAGGACTTTGCCCGATTGAACCTCCAATTGAACCGCTGGAAGCCATTGTGCCATGCATTTGACTCGACCTAGCTGTAAACTAGACCCGAACAGAATCAACCACCGACCTGAGCCTGTTGGACCCTTTGAATACAGCATCAAACTGCACAGAGTCATGTGGCGAAGCAGACCATTAAACAACGCGTTTTAAACTTGGTTCGACTGCAAAAAGACAGCACAAAGAAGCATAGTTTAATGCTGTGAAACCACTCAAGATCAAGGTACTGTTGAGAGGCCTGGTCAACCTGACTCACTATCTGGGACCATAGTGACTTTTAAGCTCTATTTTGCACCTTTTTCTTGAAAGGACATACTTTAAAGTGACATTGGTGCAATTGCTTGCCTAATCACCTCTGCCCAATTAACCAAAATGCTATTCTCTCAGAGCTCTGCATTGTTCCTTCTCCCTTCCATAGGGGTGTGGTTTTGCTAGTGTTTTCGGATTTATGCGATTACTACTGCGACCACTGAAAATGCCGACTTTTATTTCGACCCCCCCCTTTCACTATATATATTGATATTTTATTTCTATCGCGCTCGTACACAAGTGTTTCAGAGCGCCACAAGGCAAGGGAGGGGAACATGGGAGAACAAAACAACGATCTTCCTAGGCCCAGTGACATTGAGAACAGGAAAGTGCATGGAAGGGGGGAGAAGTGGAAAGTGTGAAGCAGAGGAGAAACAGATAAATAACAATAAATAAATAATAAAGGCAACAAACAATGGTAAATCAGCCAGCAATTTGCAAGTACTAGGTTTAAGGCAGCAGACAGGGTAGGTCTGATCATTTCCAAAGGGTGGAGGCTGTATGGGTACAGATACAGACCCCAGTGCAAGGGGTGGTCTGGAGGCAGTGTGGGAGGGTGAGCAGGTACCTGGCCCCAGAGGACAGAGGGTGACCAGGTGCATGGTGCCAAGAGAGAACAGATCAGCAGGGGAGAGGGGGAGCGAAGGCAGAAGAAAAGAGGAAGGTCTCAAGGTGCTTCCAGAACCGGAGACGGTTCTCCTCAAGTTTTAGAGTTACAGGGAGGCTGTTCCAGAGGGAGGCCACAGCCGACGACAGATCTACCCCCAACTCTTTTCATTGAAAAACGACTGACCCTGAGGGAGTTTGAGGTAGAGGAGCGAAGAGCTAGAGAGGGGAGGTATTTGCGGCAGGATAGCTGAAGGTATTTTGGACCCAGGCCCCAGAAAGCCTTGTGGACAATGCAAAGGGTTTTGAATTTAATCCTTGCATCCACTGGGAGACAATGGAGAGATTTCAGAGCTGGAGAGATACGATCCCAGGGCCTGAGGCCAAGGACAAGTTTTGCAGTCCTGTTCTGGATTAGTTGCAGAGGGCGGAGAGTAGAGGCAGGTAGATTTAGAAAGAGGCTGTACACACATATACATACAGGGAAGACCCCCACAGCCCCTCCCCTACATGCATTATATACTATAGCCATCCCTATATATATGTTTAACCTCGATTGGTCATCCATTCATTTTGGAGTCTTTGTCCTATTGCTGTTTGGGTCGCTACTGTGATCACTTCACACCCCTCCTGAGAGTATGGCCTGCCCTCGGCCCAAGTTACCACAAAAGGCAAAGGACATAATACACCCATTGGGCTGTTTCTGTTTGACCTTTATGATTGGCATCACTGCTGCTCTAGCAATAGTGTGGGGTTGAGCGGGCTGTTTAGCCACTACTCTTGGCTGTACGCCTGCAGAGCAGTATTCATTTTGTCACATTCCTCGATGGACCCACAAACCAGATAAGAGGACCAGAACGTTCTTCACCTACAGAACAAGGCCAGAGAACTACAACAATAACCCCCTTCTCTAGCAATGTTTTCTAAAAATGGAAAGGTCAGTTCCATATCACAAGCCAGCCCCCAGCTGCATCCACACTAAACAGTGGTTCACAAGGTCCCACAATCACAACCTGTTGCCAACACTGGACAGCCAAATTACTCAAGCTTCAGGTCATCAACAGACTTGTCTCATCAAAGACCAATTCCTACACTCCCTGCCCATCTTCTGAAACTCCATTCACCACACTGTGCAGCCAATTTAATCTTGAAAGGGGAAGAAAACAATAAACAACCCTCATAAAAAACCCACATTAAAAAATGTACTCTTATCCAGTCTGTACACCCACGTTTGCAGCAATGCATTGTGGGGCGCTTGAGTGCCCAGCCAAGAAGGCTGCTGTTTCTTTGAGTTTCCTAGAGCCCTCTGCAGATCCTGAGGAAATATCCTGAAACCACTGGGACATCCCGTTTATGTGCCTGTGGGGGGTGGCTTGGAAGCGGAGCCGCATAGTCTGGGATGATGCAGTGAGGATCCCGCTTCTCGACAAGTGGCAGCATGCACCGTCAGGCGGTATTGCAGGGTTGGTAGGGACCTGTAGGAGAGATCAGGAAGCAGGACCCTTGGGGGGATGTGATGCTGGAAATGCACTAGAGGGACATGGCCTCCCTGTCCTTGTCCTGTAGTCCTTTTTAATGTATGTTCCGTTTTGTTTTCTGCCCAGGAGTCCATGTGGGACTCCTGGCGATGCAGCTCCTCCTCTTTTTGGTTTGGTGTGCAGACCCTTCGGATACCCTTATGGCACCCATGGATGGGGGTACAACCATGTACCCCTAGTGTATGTTTTTGGGCACCTGTGTGTGGCCCACAGAGCAGGGTATGGGCTGGTGGTAGCTCCATGCTGAATTTGAGAGGTGCTCCGAGTATCCTCCATTTTGGGATACCAAGGCCCTGCCATTGGAAACAATTGATTCCCGATAGGAGACAAGATGACCCCTGTGGCCTCTTGCTTTCTATTGCCTGTTACCTTGTTTTTCCCAAAGTCCTCGGAAACCCTGACTCTGTCCCTTCCTTCCCCCTGACTGGCTGTTGGGTGGAAGTTCCATATATGGTATTGTGGGGGAAGTCCAGGCCAGACTGGCTGGAGTGGGTGGAAGTTCCATATATGGTATTGTGGGGAAGTCCAGGCCAGACCAGCTGGAGCCTTCCCAGTGACTATGTTGTGGCTACGCCCTTGGGGTGGGACCTGGGTGAATGAAGTGTGTGACCAATATGCACTTCTTGTTATGGGTGTCTGGTTTCTGGTATGTGACACAAAGACTGAGACAGCCCTGCCCGAAACTGGTATGAATGCAGTGTGGAGTACTGAATGGCTGGGTACCTGTCTCAATACACATTCCTTGTTGTGAGTGTCTTGGGGGAGGAGAATGGCCTGAATGCACTGTGAGCCTGATTGCTTGGCTGCCTGCCTGCTCGCCTGCGTGAATGCCCTTCTGAATGATTGGTTGCCCGAGTGTGACCCAGCAAAATGAATAAGAGACCAAACAGTACATCTGGGACCTCTCACTGATGGAAATTGTTCAGAAGGTGAAGTCGAAACTGATGTTTGATTTCAAAAGCTGAGCCCGAGAAGAAGGCTGACTGCTGTTCCCTTCACTGTAATTCCGAAAACTGCCATGCATCAACACTGATCCAAGAGAGGACCTGGCTAGACGGCCTCTTCCCCAGCTACTCGGGAACATTGTGCACCGCATACCTTCACCAAAGCTCCCTGCAAGCCGGCCCTCAAAAGACTGTCGACTGGAGAAGGGTACCACCAAGGAATCCAAAGAGAAGCACCTGGCATTCGTCTTGCCAGGGGTTGCAGGTTTGCTACAACCACTGGAGGCCCGTCGAAGCTGTGTTGCCCAGAAGCGGGAACAGCTCGACACCGAGCCACTGACGACCGGAGCCGCATCTCTCCACTGATTAAGACACTTTCCAAAGACACTCTCGCCTGCACCATCAACCGCTTTGTCCCGCCGGAGAAAGTCCAGGCTGCTGCCGCGCCGAGGAGCATCCACCAGTGGGTTTCCCGCCACCCGAATATCGCAGAGACGCCAGACGACTTCACGCCCTTGTTGGGCCAAAGTTCTTCATAAACTCTTTGCGGCAATGAACGATCGCCGTCGAGGTGCACCACACGCCTCATCTTCGCAGACCGCCAGGACCGAAGCTGCTGCCTCAACATTGTTGTTCATAATTTCCTCGAGGGATCTCGACGATCCGTGGCTCCTGCCTTAAAGGGAGCCGTTCAAGAAGGATCCGTTGACGACCAGACATCAAACTCTGCTATTCCAAGTACAATGGTGTGGTAGAACTATTTTAGAAGGAAATAAGACTCATCGAAACAATATATGGACTGGCCTTGTATTATATCTTTATTTACAGGTTGCCCAGGTGGGGGATCCTCATACAGAACTGTGCCTAGTGGTAGGGGCCCAGCATTCTGCCTATTGTTTTAACCAGTCTGCTTTCCTCCTATGTCTATTGTTGGTTCACTTTATTAACTGATTTTTATGACATTTGAATGTTTGAACAGAGTACAGTGATGCATTTTAAAGGAATCAAAGTATAACTGTGGTACCACTTAGAACTGTAGTTATTTGCCATTTTAGATTAACCTGAGCACAAAGTGTGTGATTGTGATTGTGTATATAATAGAAACCTTATTTATATAAAGACTGTGTTTTCACTAACATAGTGTGTGGACATTCCTTTGTGGGTGCTTGGGGACTACACTGTACTTAAGAACCAGCCTGCATCACCTCCTGAGAGCTAGGCCTTGATTGCTCGCCCAAGTTTACCAAATAGAGAATCTTGGCTGGGGTCCTCTGTGCCTCTCCTATGCCATATAATGATAATGATGTGTTATTTATATAGTACCTTAATCCAAAGTGCTGTACAGAGCACATATTTACATACACTATCACCCAGTCCAAAATTGGTACTCAAAGAGCAGGAGTACAGACACCCCCCTTCAGTCTTTACGGGGGGGGGGGCGGCTCCTGCCCGGCTGAGGTGTCCGCAAGGGCCTGTTGAGCCTACAGCCTTCGGAGTTCCGGCTGCCTTGCCCTCGCCTGATATGGTGGGGATGGGCAAGCGCCATCCCATGTGAGAGACAGAGGCCGACCTGCCTGGGGAGAGTGTGCTGCATACTGCACCCTTGAACGATTGTTATGGTGTAGGTTTCCCATCTCTGTGATGTCATCCCTGTTGGAATGTTGGTATGCCTTTGAGCGGGTGAAGGGGTCAGTTAGGAGTGTGCCGGTGTGTGAGGTTGGCCTCTAGTGGCTACAGCTGTGTCCCCTCCCTACGCCCAGTCTGTTCTCCTATAGCTTACAGCAAGAGTAACTGGAGTATTGTAATTAACTGTAAATAGCGTATCATAAAGCTTCCCTGGAATACCTAAGGCTCTGTGGGTGGACTGTGTCGAGTCACTTCACTGGGGACCGAACCATCATTTGAGAACACCCTTGGATCCTGGGCCAAGCGGGAACACCATGTGTCTTGGTGGGCAGCAGGCCACTCTCGCAGGAGCAGCCTGGGGGGCCTGGCATGCTAAGGCACATGCTGGAACCGACCCCATGCAGAGTGGTGGGCCATCAGTCGTGGGATGGCAGGGGAGGACTCGCCCCCTAGTGGTGGCACTGTGGTGTGTCCCCCGCACCCACAGGGCTGAGCCAGGGAACTGAGAAGTTAGGCTGAGTAGTTGGTGTGCCATCTCAGCCCAGGGAGTGTAGGCTGGGCTGCATCAGCACTCATTTCATCCCCTGAGTGGGAGGGGCCACCCCTCTGGCCAGTTGCTGAGCTGCTGCCAACACCAGCGCTGGTGGCTCGATAAAATACTGCAGGCGAAGCCGACAGATCTCTTCACAGGCTGTAGGTCTGGCCTCCTACAAGTACACTTCATGATCTAGCTGAGGTCCCATGGTGAGGCCTGTGCATTGAATTGCTCACCTGTATCTGCCTGTACCCCCTGGGGCACTGACAACTCAAAACGGGCAAGCATGACAAGAGCCAAGCCAAGCTCTCTTTCGAGGCAGGAGCCACTAGCAAGAAGATGAAAGCCTTGGGCTCGGCCTCACGTGAAAAAGAACCTCCTCCAGACGAGGGAACTGCAGTGGAAATGGGGGCTATCAAGGAGATGTTCATGCAGCTGCAGGCAGGTATACATATCTTGGACACTAAACTCGATTCCCTTACTGGAATCCTAAGTGGATCACATGAAAGCACAGGTGGATAAGCACGTTGCACGCCTGGACACAGCAGAGGAAAGAACATCGGCAGTAGAGGTTGGGCCGACTTTGAGGTCATGTTACGCTCACCTGGATTCCACAGGGGCGTCGAACGGATCTGGACTGCTGTGGTCTCCACCAGTGTGAGCGAAGTGATGATCGACTGCACTTGCCCACTCAGTTTCGTTTGCCTGGCCCGCAAGAATATTTTCCTTATTGTTTGGAAGGATGAACTCTCCATTCTGCGTGGAGTGCAGGGGCGCGTAGAAGTTCAGGTACTTCACTGATCCGAAGGTATTTGGCAGAGTTCCAGACAACAATGACTCCGAGGTAAGTAGTGTGTAAACCGAATGTATAGTTCGAGTTCAAATGTCTGTTAATTCACTCTTGCTCCTTTCATACCTTTTCCCTTGCAGCATGATCCAAGGAGTGAGTTTGCCTCGATGGATGGAGGTAGCGCTTAGGTAAGAGTCTGTTTGTACCAAGCACTGTCTAGCAAGTAATATTGTTCCAAATGTAATTAATCAATAGTTCTCCATCTTCTTTGCAGGTGCTGCGCCTTGCCGAAAATTACGTAGGATGGTGACCAGCGCTGCCTCGAGCAGTAAAATTCAGAGTAAGTATCTTGCGGTAAGTAAAAGAAGGTCTTTGGCGGAACCCCGCTCACCTTTTGTTTGTTCTTGTCTTTTCAGATGCTGATGTTTCGGGCGGCGATTCAATGAGTGTTGCGCCGGGTCATGGAGATGCTCTGAAGACAGGTAAGTATGATGCGGCGCTGCAGCTGGCAATGCGACACGGTTTATTTTAATGTCTTTTCCCTTTATCCAGAGGTGCGGCTGCTCCAGGAAAAGATGACGACCAAATGGAAATCTCCTTGTTCTAACCTTCTCTTTTCTCTAGGATTGGCTACGGACACAAGATGGGTGTGGCTGTAGACTGGATGCTGGACTGCAGACACGGTGAGCGTTACGCTGCTAAGATGCAGAATAACGCGAAGCGTGTGCTGCTCTTCGGGTGTGGTTTAAATAGCATCAAAAAAGTAGTTCCCAGGTAAGAAGTTCCAGTAGCACACCCAAGCAGCAAAATAGTTCCTAAAGGAAAGTAGTCCCTTCATGGCCTCATGATGGCCTGTACATGAGTTCTTTGCAGGATGACCTGCATAGTTTAAAGTTGGCAATATGAGCCTGACTGAACCCATATAGCCCCCAGGCAGGGTTTCGGGAATTCCTGTCTTCTTGGGTGCCTGTTCCCTGGACAGATGGACCTGTTCCAGATGTCTGGGGGCAGGCATCGTGACAGCACTCACCCCCCCCCCCCCAAAGCCCCTCCTAAGGCTGTTCTCCTCAATGGTCGCAGGTTTGTCTGGGAAATTCTGGTGGAACCTTTTCACCAATCGAGGTGCATGAATATTGTCACTTGATTCCAATGACCTTTCTTGTGGACCATAACCTTTCCAGTCAACCAGACAAAAAAGTCTTTGACTATTTTTGAGTCCAAAATATTTTTTACTTCCAATTCTGGTTCCCCGTCTATTAGGATGGGGTTAGGTGGTTTAGTTAGCCTTGTCCCTGGTTGTGCTGGCTTTAGAAGTGAAACATGAAAGACTGGGTGAATTCGCATATTTGACGGTAACTCCAATTTGATGGCCACGTGATTAATAATGGCTTTAACAGTGTAAGGTCCCAAATACTTGGGGTTAAAGGTTCGAGTCCCCTTTAAAGGTATGTGTCTTGAAGCCAGCCAAACTTGGTCTCCTATCTGATATTTCGGAGCTTTGCTTCTATGTTGATCTGCGGTTTTCTTGTATCTCTCTTTAGCCTGTTTCAATTGTTCAGTTGCCTTTTTAAAAGCTTGTGTAATAGTGGCATGTAGATGGTTCATGGCGGGCATCTCTAAGTGTTGGGGCGAATCGAGTTTAGAGGTTTGATGATGTTGCCCATATATAGTATAAAATGGGCTTTGTCCTGTTCCTGAGTGCAATGAGTTGTTGTATGCATATTCGGATATCCACAAAATTTCTTTCCAATTGCCCTCGGTTTGGTGTAACATGCACCGTAGGTATTGCTTTAGTGTCGGATTGGTCCTCTCAGTTTGACCATCGGTTTGAGGGTGGTGGCTGGTTGATGGTCTAACGTCGATTTGGGCCAATTGACAGCATTTCCTCCAAAACTGATAAATGAACTGACTTCCCCGGTCGGAAACCAATACGGAGGGGAATCCATGTATTCGGACGATATGTTCTAGAAATTCCTTGGTCGAGGCTGAAGGTAGACCCTTTAATGGAATGAAATGAGCCATTTTGGAAAAAAGATCCACTATTACTAGGATGGTGTTATACCCAATACATGGGGGAAGGTCAGTAATAAAGTCAAGGGATAAGGTATGCCAAGGCATAGGCGGAATGTCCAAAGGTTGTAATAGGCCTGCTGGTTTCCTTTTCTGGGTCTTATTTTGGGCGCAAATACCGCAAGACAGTACAAATGACTTAATGTCTTTCCACCAAGTAGGCCACCAGAATTTTCTTTTGATCTTGGCCTCGGTTTTAGCGATCCCAGGATGCTCTTCTATCAAAGACTCATGGTAATTGGAGATAACATGTTCTTGTAATTCTTTATTTGGTAGGTAAAGACGTCCTTCATAGTATGGTAGGTGATCGGTGACTGAATAATCTTTGCCTTTGTTCAACCAGCTTTGTAAGGCTGCAGGGTCGAAAAGCTGTTGAATCTTTTTATGGATGTTGTCCAGAGTCTGTAGAGTGGTTATACCAAGAATTCTTCTCTCTGAAATTATGGGGACTGGTTCTGGATTTGAATATGCTTCTCCCATTCCAATACGAGATAAGGCATCCGCTTTGCCATTTTGACAACCTGGGACTATTCCGCAAAGAATAAGGCCCATCTAAGTTGGCGTGACGATTTAGCCTTGGCTGTCTTTAAATATTGTAAGTTCCTGTGATCCGTGATTATGGTGATGGTGTGTCGAGCTCCGAGAAGATAATGCCACCAGGCTTTGAACGCCGACTTGATGGCCAGTAGTTCCTTGTGGGTAACTGCGTAGTTTAACTCTGGTGCTGAAAATTTCCGTGACCAGAACGCCACCGGGTGAAGTCGACCAGTCTCAGGATCCTTTTGGGAAAGGACAGCTCCCATGGCTAAGCTGGATGCATCAGTTTCAACCACGTACGGAAGTTCTGAACGTGGGTGCTTTAAAACAGGAGCTGAAGTAAATTTCTGTTTTAGGTCTTGGAAGGATTTTTCAGTTTCTTCTGTCCACTGGAAGTGTTTATTTTTCCGCAAAAGAGCGTGATGGGGTGTACAAGATGTGAAAAATCAGGAATGAATCTGCGAAAAAAAAAAAACAAAAAAAAAAAACAAAAACGCAAATCCAAGCATACTCTGTACCCCTTTAATCGAGGTAGGTGAGGGCCACTTGAGGATTGCATCCACCTTTCGTGAATCCATTCGAACTCCATTTGGGGTCAGCATAAATCCAAGGAATTCAACTTCCGAAGTAAGAAAAACACACTTTTCCAATTTCGCATAGAATTTATGCTGGCCTAGTTTTTCCTAGTACAGCACGAACGTTCTTCACATGGTCTGATTCAGATGAAGAGTATACTAAGATGTCGTCTATGTATACAACAACACAGACGTCGATGAGTTCGCGAAGGACATCGTTTATAAAATACTGGAAGGCTGCCAGTGCGTTGCAAAGCCCGAAAGGCATCACCTGGTATTCGAACAATCCGTATTTGGTACCGAAGGCAGTCTTCCATTTGTCGCCTTTTTTCACTCGTACCAGATGATAAGCCCCTCGGAGGTCCAACTTAGTGTACATACAAGCATCCTTTACTTGGTCCAGTAGTTCTGGGATCAGGGGCAACAGGTATCGGTTTTTTACCATTATTTGGTTTAATGCGCGATAGTCAATACAAGTCCTAAAGTCACCTTCCTTTTTAGGGACGAAGAATAAAGACAATGCTGCCGGAGACTTGGACGGGCGAATGAAGCCACTAGCGAGGTATTGATCCAAATATTGCCATAAATGAAGATTTGCGGGTTCAGTGAGGGCGTAGATTCTGCTGCATGGAATTTGAGTGCCGGGTAGGAGGTTGATCTGGCAATCATATGATCTGTGGGGTGGTAACTTGTTTGCTTGGTTTTTCTGGAAAACATCCTGAAATTCTTGGTATTCCTTGGATAACCGAGTTATCTGATTCGTGACCGTAGCCAGTCTTTTGATCAAAGTTCTTTCAGGATAACAAGTGTGTGCACAATCCGAGATGGTCACTCTTTTCTCGCCAGTCAATATAAGGATTATGAGTTTCCAACCACGGCATTCCCCCCAGAATTATTTTGAACTGTGGGGCCTTGATTAGGTCAAACACAATGCTCTCTCGATGCCCATCTAGACCCAACAGTGTCATCTCCATAGTTGAATGAGTTACTGGACCGGAAGCTATTTTGGTCCCTTCGACGCTGGCGATTACATCAGTTGTGGGTTTTTTGCAAAGAGGCAGGTTCATCCTTGTAGCCAATTCTTGATCCATGTAGTTTCCTATGGCTCCGCTATCTATGTATGCTCTCACTGCATGCTCTCACTGCGTGCTCTCACTGCGTGCATAAGAGATGGTTGCCTTCGATCTATAAGGACCATTGGTATAATTAGGTGCGAGGTCCGAGTGTCCTTCTTCATGCTCGGCAAGCGGACCTCTACGCTTGTCGGGAATGGTCATTTCCCGGCTCTGATTCCATATTGATTTTGTTGGCGACTCCTACCACCGTCTTAGGTGGTTTCACTGGGCAATCCCGTAAAAAATGCCCCGAGGTTCCACATTACAACCACAATTGTAACTGCCGCCTCTTGTCCCTTTCTTTTTGAGTCAAAGGTCCTTTAACCCCCCCCCCCCAATTTGCATGGGTTCAGATACATCAGTTCCTTTGGGGGCGACATTGTCCTAGGTCTTACCAATACTCGATTCTCGAATCTAGCCCGATCAGCCTTCCGATTCTGACGTCTGTGATCCAACTGGACAACCAGGTCAATGTATTCAGCACAGTCTTGAGGTGGGTTCACTACTTGTGCCAAAAAGTCTTTTAGTTTACCTCGTAGCCCACGATTAAATAGCGTAATCCGCTTGACCTCTGGCCATCCGGTTTCTACCACCAACCTATTGAAGGTTGCGATGTAGGTCAGCAGATCCTGGTTACCCTGACACAAGGACAAAAGTTTGTTATCCAAAGCTTGGCCTTGAGAATGTCGGCAAATAGTCTTTCCATGCTTAGTTGAAAACCCTGAAAATCCAGAAGAAGAGGGTCATCCTGGTTGACTAGTGGAATAGACCAATCGGCTGCACTGCCACTGAGATACGATAGTACAAAGGCTACCTTTGCTTGATCATTCAGAAAGGCTCCTGGTCTACATAAAAAATGCAGGCGGCACTGGTTCATAAACACAGCAAACCTTTTTGGGTCCCCCGCAAAGCGTTCTGGCGGTGCTAAAGGAACTGTCCCTGGTAAAATTACTTGCACTGGATTACTTGATTGAGCTCGGGCAGAAGCTCCCCCGAGTCCAGGTGTAGGTGTGTGCCCAGCTTGAGCTTGAAGTAATTGCCTGGCGAGATCATCCATACGTTCTTTTGCCACAATCAGTTCTCTCCTGAGAGCATTAGTCTCTTGACAGGCGGAATGCACTTCAGCCCTTAGTTCTCCCAGTAGTTGGGCTAATTGGTCAGTCTCTGAGGTCTCCATAACGCCCGGGTGGAGATTTGTAGTAAGGCTTCGCGTTCTGTTACGCTCACCTGGATTCCACAGGGGCATCGAACGAAACTGGACTGCTGCGGTCTCCACCAGTGTGACTCGTAGCGAAGTGATGATCGACTGCACTTGCCCACTCAGTTTCATCTGCCTGGCCCGCAAGAATATTTTCCTTATTGTTTGGAAGGATGAACTCTCCATCCTGCGTGGAGTGCAGTGGCGCGTAGAATTTCAGTTACTTCACTGATCCGAAGGTATTTGGCAGAGTTCCAGACAACAATGACTCTGAGGTAAGTAGTGTGTAAACCGAATGAACAAGTTACTTCTTACCTTGTAACGTTCTTTCGACGGGATGTTCCTCCGACGTATTCCTCATCTTAGATATCTCCTTCCAGCTCTGCTGGCCTCGGAAAATTTTTTCTCTAGAGGGCGCTGCGTGTCGACGTCCTCCGAGTCGATGTCCTTCGACAGCCGCCGTATCGATGTCGACGTCATCCTGCCTATAAAGGCCGCGCGCAGCGTCCGTTGCTCAGTTCCATTTTGTAGCCCACAATAATACTTTCTGGACTAACTAATCACCCTGAAGGAGCGTAAACTGCAACAACAAGGGAAGTAGAACTGCGGGGGTGGATGGGAGGGTCGATGAGGAATACATCGGAGGAACATCCCGTCGAAAGAACGTTACAAGGTAAGAAGTAACTTGTTCTTCAAAGGGATTGTGTCCTCCGACATATTCCTCATCTTAGATAGGCTTCCATAGCAGTATTCTATATTCGGAGGAGGGAGTACTGACTTCACGCTGTCTTCTATTGATGAATAGAATGCAGTACAGCCCTTCCAAACCTAGTCTCTCGACTGGAGGAGGAATCCAGATTGTAAAAACGTGTAAAGGGATGGGCAGACGACCATGTAGCGGCCGCACATATGTCTTTAACCGGCACGCCTCTTTTGAGTGCCGATGAAGCTGCAATACCTCTGGTCGAATGAGCCCTAAGGTTTTGAGGGGGCTCTTTCCCTGGCAGTTTATAACATTCCAGAATGGCTAGAATGATCCATCTGGAAATGGTCTGCTTAGTTATTGGTAACCCCAGCTTGTGACCTGTGTAACCTACAAACAGCTGGTCTGCCTGTCTTATCCTGGCTAGTCTACTAATGTAAAAACTTAAAGCCCTCCTAGGGTCTAGCCTGTGTAACCTCTCTTCCTCTTTCCCCGGGTGAGGAGGAGGATAGAAAGATAGTAAGGTAATCTTCTGAGTGATATGGAATTCAGAAACCACCTTTGGGAGGAAATTAGGCTTCACTTGCAGGACAACTTTGTCTTTGTGAAATATAGTATGAGGGGGTTTACAAGAAAGAGCTTGTAATTCGCTCACCCTTCTAGCAGATGTAAGTGCTATTAATAAAACAGTTTTAAGGGTAAGGAATCTTAACGAACAAGAATGGAGAGGTTCGAAAGGTGTACCCATCAGGAAAGTTAGTACTAAGTTTAAATCCCATAGGGGAACTTGGAATGTCTTGGGGGATAAACATTGGTTAACCCCTTTAGAAACTGTATTACCAAGGGTAATTTGAAATAGGATGGTTCTTCCGCAGTACGCTTAAAGATGGATAGCGCTGCGAGATAGCCCTTAATGGTGCCAACTTGAAGGCCTGAATTTGCCAAATATAGTAGGAAGGACAAAACCATTGGTGTACCACATGAAAAAGGGTCGATATTCTGTTCTCTACACCAGCTGCAAAATCTGTTCCAACGGCAGCGGTATAAAGACTTTGTTGCTGGCCTCCTTGCCGAAAGCAACACCTCCATAACATCATCAGGGAGGTCCCAATCCTTGTACCTCAGCCTTTCAGAAGCCAAGCGTGAAGGTTGAGGGTTTTGATGTCTGGATGGAGAACCTGACCTCCCTTCTGTGAGAGTAGGTTCTCTCCGAGTGGAAGTCGAATTGGAGGGCAGATGGACAAGTCTAGAAGGTCCCGGTACCACGTTCTCCTGGCCCAATCCGGGGCAATTATGATCATGGTTCGCCGGAATCTTCTCAACCTCCTGATCATTTGAGGAATGACAGATACCGGTGGGAACGCGTACAGAAGCGGAAACTCCCAGTCCACTATGAACGCGTCTCCCAGAGCTCCTCTCGGGGGAAATTCCCTTGAGCAGAACAGGTCGCATTTCCTGTTTAGGCTGGTGGCGAACAGATCTACCTGAGGGGTTCCCCAAAGGGCGAAGATCTCTTGAAGGACTTCCTGAGCTAGCTCCCACTCGTGGGAGACTGTGTTCTGCCTGCTCAGAGCGTCCGCTGTCAAGTTCTTCTCTCCGGCTAGGTGAACTGCCGATAGAGAGATTCCTTCTTGGATTGCCCAAAACCAGAGCTGCATCGCCTCTCTGCACAGGGGTAGTGATCCTACGCCTCCTCTTTTGTTGAGGTAATGCATGGCCACCGTGTTGTCCGTCATTATCAGGACGTTCTTCCCTTTTACACCTGGCAGGAACGCCTTCAGCGCAAGTCTGATGGCTCTCAGCTCTAACAGGTTGATGTGTAGTCTGGACTCCGATGGAGACCAACGACCGCTGATGGTCAAGTCGTTGGCGTGGGCTCCCCACCCCGTGAGTGAGGCATCCGTGACTACTGTTATCTCCGGCCAGGGTTGCCAAAACTGTTCTCCTTTCAGAATGTTCTCCTGACAGGCCCACCACTGAAGGTCTCGAGCCACCCTGCCGGGAACCTGAAGAAGATCTGTCATTCTCCCTGAGAATTGTGACCACTGAGTCCTCAGTGCCCACTGGAGGGATCTCATTCTCAGGCGAGCCTCTGGCACTAGGAAAATGCAGGATGCCATGAGGCCTAGCAACCTCAAAAAGTCGAAGGCTGGGAGACGTTGGGCATGCTGGAACTTGGTAACCATCTGTAGAATATCTTGAGCCCTCACCTCTGGTGGCGAGGCTTTTCCCAGGGAAGTATCCAGGATCGCTCCTATGAACTTGAGTGTCTGCGATGGTATCATTTGTAACTTCTTTAAATTGAGGGAGAAGCCCAGTCTGTGAAGGAAGTGGCACACGTGATTTAGCTGGATCTGAGCTTGTTCCAGAGAAACAACCCTGATCAACCAATCGTCCAGGTAGGGGTAGACGTGAATCCCTTCCCTCCTTAGAGTTGCAGCCACTACCGACATTAACTTGGTGAAGACCCTCGGGGCGGAGGTCAGCCCAAATGGCAGCACTCGAAATTGATAGTGAGAGTTGCCAATTGCGAACCTCAGGTATTTCCTGTGTTTGAGATGGATAGGCACATGGAAATAAGCGTCCTGAAGGTCCAGAGATACCAACCAGTCCTGGAACTGAAGGGCCTGGAGGATCTGAGAAAGAGAGACCATCTTGAATTTGTCTTTTCTGAGTAATTTGTTCAATTCTCGCAAGTCCAAGATGGGTCTCAGTCCTCCGTCTTTCTTTGGAATGAGAAAGTAAGGGGAGTACCAGCCCTTGTTCCTCTCCGCTACAGGTACCGGTTCTATGGCACCTTTCTCTAGCAGGTCCTAAATTTCCTGCAAGAGGAGCGGATCTGGAGGTTTCTGAGAGCTGATCTCCGGTGGATGACTCTGAGGTATACGTAGGAAAGGCAGGCAGTAACCTTGGGCAACTGTTTCCAATGCCCAAGCATCTGACGTGATAGCCTGCCATACCGCCAGATGTTGAGTCAACCTGCCTCCTACAGGTGTCCTGTGAGGGAAGTCCTCAGAGTGGTTTTGGGGCGGCTGATGCAGATGCCGATGGTAAAGAGGCATCTGCTGTTGCTGCGGCTTTTGAATATCTACCCCGTCCACCTCGGGTAGTTCTTCTTTGATCCCTTTGAGCCGGTCGTCCTCTACCTCTTCCGAATGCGGAGTAGAAGCGAAAGGACTTTCCCCTCGCAGAGGTTCCTGTGGGACGAAAAGGAGTCTGACGGATTGCAGCTCCTAGGGATTTTGCTGCTGCTTTTGAAGTTTGCAGTTTCTCTAAACTGTCATCCGCCTTTTTCCCGAACAAAGAAGAGCCATCGAATGGCATGTTCAAGAGCCTGGCTTGCACATCTGGGGCAAAAACCGACTTGCTCAACCAAGCGAATCTCCTGGTTGATGTACTTGCCGCCATTGCTCTGCTGATACTGTCAGCCAAATCAATGCCCGTCTGGAGGGATTCGCACATAGCGTCTTTACCGTCCTGTATAATATTCAGGAACGCATCCCTTTCTTCTCCCTCCGGGATGCAGTCAGCCGCTGTAGAAGCACACTCCCAAAGTGTATGGCTGAACCTAGCAAGGGTGCAAGTAGCATTAACAGACTTTAACGCCATGCTACATGCTGAAAAGACTTTCTTTGCCATAGCATCATATTTTTTATCGTCCCTGTCCTGTGGGACGGTAGGATAAGCTGTCTTGACATCGGTAGAGGATGCTGCTTGTACCACCAAACTTTCTGGGGATGGGTGTTTAGACAAAAACTCTGGGTCTGTGGAAGATACCCTGTACTTTGTAGACAGTTTTTTATTTACTGCTGGTATTACATCTGGGGTTTCTCAGTTTGTCATGATCTTTCTCTGAAGAGCTTTATGAAAGGGCACCACAGGATCCTCTTGTGGGCCTTTGTCAAGAATATCCGTGAGGTCATCTTGTTGGAAAGATTGTGAAGGTGCAGACCACCCCATGAACTCTGTAATCCTGGCCATTAAGGCTCTGTAGGGGGTTTCAGCATGCTCCCCCGGGTCTGGCTTAGCAAACTCCACCTCAGGGGAAGTGTCTAACCCACTTGCCTCATGTAAAGAATCATGAAGATCCTTTAATCTGCGCTCTTCAGAGGAAAATTCCTCTCTAACTGGGGTTACAGGTCCCTGTAACTCAAATGTGTCTTCCTGTTCAGACAAATCACCCTCTTCTAAAATTGAGGATATAGTTCTCAATTGTTCTGAACTCATAAAGGGAGTAAATCCCATTTCCAAGGCAGAGGGTGCCGAACTTGTCATTATTGGCCTCAAAAACGTCGATGTCGTCGACATCGAAGGCTTCGAGCGTGGCGTCGAAAACAGAGGCGGAGGCCTCGAAGACCTCGACAGAATTGGAATTCTACTCGACAATATCGAAGCCATCGACGTCGAGGGCCTGGGGATAGTCACTGGATGTGTGGTAACCGTGACTTTTCTTGGCGTCGACGCCGGTGTCGAAGCTGGCGTCGAGTCGACAGACCCGTGTGTCGAAGGTCCCCTCGACAACGGCGTCGAAGACATCGATGTCGACGGAACCTTCGTCAACGGCATCGACAGAACCTTCGAGGAAGGTTTGGAGGTCATAGTCCTGCTCGAGGGTTCGAGACGCGCTCGAGAGGTTTCTTTCGCCGGGTACTGCGACTCGCGGTGTTTTTGACCTTCGGGTCTTTCGACCAGAGCATCGCTCTCGGCAGTCTTCGAGGGGGTCGAGGCCGCTTTCTCGAAGACGCTCATCATATTCTTTCGGAATTCCTCCCATTCAGCCCGGGAACTATGTTCCGTGGGGCAAGGGATTCTTTTTGGCGAAACAGAGGAAGAGGAAGATGGAGAAGGGGATCTTCGACGTCTCCTCTTCGAGTGCTTTGATCTCGAGGAGTGATGAGACCCACTCCGAGACCTGGAGCGCGAATGGTGTCGAGGAGACGAATGTCTCGACTTCGTCGACGAAGAAGAAGCTTTAAAAGTCTTACCTTTCTCCAGCTTCCCCCTACGCTCCTTCAGGGCCTTAGCTGTCATGGACATACAGTCCTCGCATTCCGAACAATGGTGTTCAGCTCCCAAACACCACAGACAAATTCTGTGAGGATCGGTCAACATCTTTTTCCCCACAATCTCGACATTTCTTGAAGCCGGATCGAGGAGTTGTCGGTTCCAACGAGGAAGCCATCGAGTACGGATCTAATAACTCGAGGTAAATAGGATTAATCTGACTAAGAACTGAGCAACGGTATTCCGAGGCACTGAGTAAGTGCGGAAAAACGGAACTGAGCAACGGACGCTGCGCGCGGCCTTTATAGGCAGGATGACGTCGACGTCGATACGGCGGCTGTCGAAGGACATCGACTCGGAGGACGTCGACGCGCAGTGCCCTCTAGAGAAAAAATTTTCCGAGGCCAGCAGAGCTGGAAGGAGATATCTAAGATGAGGAATACGTCGGAGGACACAATCCCTTCGAAGTATAGTTCTTTTAGAGTTCAAATGTCTGTTAATTCACTCTTGCTCCTTTCATACCTTTTACCTTACAGCGTGATCCAAGGAGTAAGTTTGCCTTGATGGATGAAGGTAGCGCTTAAGTAAGAGTCAGTTTGTACCAAGCACTGTCTAGCAAGTAATATTGTGCAAATGTAATTAACCAATAGTTCTCTATCTTCTTTGCAGGTGTGGTGCCTTGCCGAAAATGTCTAACGTAGGATGGTGACCAGCGCTGCCTCGAGCGGTAAAATTCTGTAAGTATCTTGCGGTAAGTAAAAGAATGTCTTTGCCGGAACCCTACTCACCTTTTGTTTGTTCTTGTCTTTTCAGATGCTGATGTTTCGGTCGGCGATTCAACGGGTGTTGCGCCGGGTCGTGGAGATGCTCCGAAGACAGGTAAGTATGACGCGGCGCTGCAGCTGGCAATGCGACGCTGTTTATTTTAATGTCTTTTCCCTTTATCCACAGGTGCGGCTGCTCCAGGAAAAGATGACGACCAAATGGAAATCTCCTTGTTCTAACCTTCTCTTCTTCTTTCCTTTTCTCTAGGATCGGCTCCGGACACAAGACGGGTGTGGCTGGAGAGTGGATGCTGGACTGCAGACACAGTGAGCGTTACGCTGCTAAGATGCAGAATAACGCGAAGCGTGTGCTGCTCTTCGGGTGTGGTTTAAATAGCATCAAAAAAGTAGTTCCCAGGTAAGAAGTTCCAGTACCACACTCAAGCAGCAAAATAGTTCCTAAAGGAAAGTAGTCCCTTCATGGCCTCATGATGGCCTGTACATAGAGTTCTTTGCAGGATGACCTGCATAGTTTAAAGTTGGCAATATGAGCCTGGCGCCTACGGTGCCAGGACTGAACCCATATAGCCCCCAGGCGGGGTTTCGGGAATTCCTGTGTCTTCTTGGGTGCCTGTTCCCTGGACAGATGGACCTGTTCCGGATGTCTGGGGACAGGCATCGTGACAGGTCATCGGAAATGAAAAATGTCTGGAAAATGCTGAACGCCAATACCAACAATCACTATGCCACACAGTATAGTGAGCAGGGTGTTGCGGGGGGACACCCTTGCAGCACCCAGAGTCTTTTTTTCAATATTTTTGTACTTACCTGCAATGCTACCACCAAAGGTTTGAACGTTTGGTGTTCGAACCTTTGGTGGTAGCATTTTTCGGTCGTTTTGTACGGTCTGACCTTTTTTTTCGGTCCGATCATACAAAACCGCAGGATGACCTAGAGTCTAGATCCCGAAGAAACAACATTCAGATTGTAGGGGTAGCTAAGGCAAAGGGCATGCAATCCATGGACCTTTCTGTGGAGCAACTCCTGAGAGAAGTGCTGCAACCAGCCGGTTTCTCCTCTACCTTCCCTATTGAGCAGACACACAGAATCCCGTGTCAGAGACTGGTCCCTGGGGCGCCTCTGAGGCCGATCATTGGCTGCCTACTTAACTATAGAGACAGAGACACTGTTCTAAGGCTTGCTCATGAAAACGGGCAGTTGGTCTTTAAGGGAGATCAGATCTGCATCTTCCCAACTTGCCACCTCCTCCCCACCATGAGGTCCAGGGGCATTAAATATGCTCTGATGTTCCCAGCGAAACTCAGAGCACAACGGTAAAACTCTTCTTTGTTACACCGGAGGACGCCAGTGACTTCCTTGATTCACTACTGCCAATATCATCCCTGAATACTCGCCATTTAGGAGACAAATATTCAACTCCAACAGGTTGGTATGGGTGTATTAAATTTCCTGTTTATGCTGGTTAACCATGTGAGAGCCGGGTGTGCCGGCTGGCGGCTCAGAGTGGCCTCCTCTGTAAAGTACACATAAAACAGACTTCTTTCCTAGAGTTGGGTTTAGTGACTGGCATATTGAGGTTGCCGGTTGGGGGTGGGTCTGGGTAGATGGGACTAACATTTGTAATGTTCAATTTAGTTGCTTTAGTTCTGATGGCAGCCAACGCAAAACACAGGTACCATGGTGGGACAGGAATACATTTAAACTTCAGGTCTTGTTAGGCCAGCGAAAGAGGGGGTCCAGATTGGATGGTGGTTTCTGTGAGGTGACCCCTCAGTGAAGTAGAAGGATCTGTAGGGCCGTGCATAAAGCTAAAAAGGGATCCACCTTATTTCATGGAACGTCTGGGAGGCTTAATTGTTACTGAAGGTGGAAAAAAATAATTGCTATTTCTCAGTTGACACCATGTACATCTTGCTTTCCTTCAAAATACGGATCTACTTCACAAAGCAGTGGCGCTGCCACCGTTACTACTCTTTGTTCTCTTTGTTATTATGGCATTTATTGAACGCGGACCTAGCTTTGAGAAGCAACGGAGGGTTTTATAGAGGTAGATCTCAGTAGATGAATAACGGAGCACTTTTCAAAGATAACAGAACAGATATCCAGCGGGGGTAGGATACAGAGGGGCACAGAGGAAGGGTACAGCTGTAGAGGGTTGTGAGGAAGAGAGTGGCGATGGTGCAGGGGCAACGTGATGGCCTAGGTGGTGAGGAGGAGAGACTTCTTGAAGAGGTGGGTCTTGAGTTCTTTTCTGAATTGAAGGAGCGTGGGGGCGAGTCGGATGCTGACAGGGAGGAGGTTCCAAGGTCTTGGGGTGTAGGCAGAGAAGGCTTGGTTTCTGGTCTTCATTTTTTGCAGCAGCGGATTTCAAGTCTCAACATGTCCTGGCTTCTGCTGGTGTGTTGTCCGCCAGAGATGCAGAGTTTCTCCGTGAGGTAGCTGGGTGACTTGAGGGAAACTGCCTTATAGATGATGCAGCAAGACTTGAAGGTGATTTGTGGGAGCCAGTGAATATCGATGAGGGCCGGGGTGATATGGTCGTATCTGCGTAGACCCTTGAAGCATGCAGTCGCATGTAGAATACTTCTCAGGGGCACAAATGAGGGAGACAGGAGGCCTCGAAGGAGGGTATAACCCCCAGCTAGGTGGGATAGGACTACTGCTTGAACGGTGGATCTAAACCTATCCAGAGGGAGGAAGGGCATGACTTTCTGCAGGAGGGAGAGCTGATATCAAGCTGTCTGAGTTTTCTTAGCTGTGTGCGTCTTGAAGGAGAGGTGTTTGTCGATGTGGAACCCGAGGGGCTTGGCACAGAAGATGAGCTGGTGTGTGAAGCCCTCAGGGTTTATGGTTGATCCCAGGTCTGTATATCTGGGTGTTCAGCGTGGTTGGTGAGGAGTAGGAATTTGGTCTTGGAGGGGTTAAGCTTCAAGTATGCACTGGCCCTCCAAGACTGGATCAGTGAGAGGCAGGTTTTGAGCCTGTGGACATCCTTGATGGAGTCGATCTTCAGCTATAGCTGTGTATTGGTGTATGTGTGTGGCTAGGAGAGGTGTATATCTTATTGCATAGGTCACTGGGGTTTATAGAGTGTTAGGGATCCCGAGGGTATGGCACTTGTGGTCACGGGTTCCATACACATTTACACACTCATGCTGGTTAATGTTATGCTCCAAACAACTGACAGTTTGGAGTATCTGGAATGGATCGGGCAGCAGCTGATGTGGCATAGGGACAATGTGATCATCTTGGGTGGCGATTTTAACACAGACCTGGACCCGGGGCAGAATAGATCAGCGGACATCCCAAGACCGCCTTTCAAGGCGGCGAGTAAGATCAAACAAATGGGTGACCTCTGTGGAGTGACAGAGTACAAATGTTATTTGTCAGTGCATCATTCTACATCCTGCATCGACTTAATTCTCATTTCTAACCGTAGCGCCAGGTGGACAACAGACTGTGCAATACTGGCACGCACGTTGTCTGACCACTCCCCCGATAGCTTGTGATTCAGGGTTCCCAGGAGGCACCGGATAGAGATGGAAACCAGGGGCCCTGTCAGACCGAGTCTTCGGGCAACCATTGAGGAGGAGATTGGCAATTTTAAGGAAAACAAGGGTTCAGTGTCCTCTCACTCGATATTATGGGAGGCATTCAACTATGTCATTAAGGGGGTCTGGATCGCTAAGGAATCCTAAGGACAATTAGGGGCAAGCTAGACAAACATGAAAAGATGCTCAAAAACCTAGAGAGGGACAGAGCTAAAGCTGGCATTCCTGAAACGCCAACCTTGATACATTCCACGCTGTCACTTTTAAGGGAAACGCCCCAATGGGAGTGCAAATATCTAGGTAGGCAATCGTCCACCAGACAATATTGGGGGTGGGAGGGCAACAACCGTGCATAACATAGGGGCTTTGTGCTGATATTTCAAGGGTGTTTGTATGTTTTTACGCAACGCTTCATATGTCAGTCCTGGGACTGACCACACAAAAGCTAGAACAATACCTCGACCAGGTTGTGCTCTATTGGTCGTCATCTGAGGAAATAGAGGTGCTAAACGTCCCCATCATAACTCGTGAAATTCGATTGGCTATTCAAAATCTACCAGGGGGAAGTCCCCAGTGCTTGATGGCCTTTTGGGGGATTTCTAAGCATATGCTGCATCCCTTGTGCCACACCTCCTTAAGGTCTACCAGCATGCAGTGGAGAGGGTCTACCAGCATGCAGTGGAGAGGGGATATCTGCCCGACTCGAAGAGAGAGGCTGTATCATCCAGCTTCGAAAAGCTGCATAGGACCCCCTGGACTGCTCGGCATATAGGCCGATCACGCTTATAAACAATGTCTAGGTGTGTGCTGGCAGACCAATCAGGGTTTATCCGGGTAGATCCACGTCCTATGACAAATCTTTGGCAAGATCCATGCCTTAAGCCCAGACTTGCCGCCGTCCTGGATGTGGAGAAAGTTTTTGACTCAGTGGCCCTTCATGTTTGCAGTCCTTAGGATTGCTCTCTCTTATATCCCTATTGTACTGTACAATCAACCCGCAGCCAAATTGATCATCAACAATAATCTGTCTGACAAATTTCCCATGGGTAGAAACGCAAGGCAGGGGTACCCCATTTCCCCCTTACTCCTTGCAGGGACTGCTGAACCACTAGCAGGCCTGATAAGGGAGCGGCACATGCCTCGTGGCATTCAGTTATACGGGCATAAGTTAATCATTTTACTATACGCTTACGATATGACCATTTATTTTAAGAATCCTGAGCCTAACCAGGAGCCGGTGCTACAGGACATTCTAGAATTCGGTCGCTTTTCTGGATTCATGATGAACACTTTGAAATCAGTCAGTTTCCCCTCCGACTGACCGGACCTCGGAATTCCCGGGCAGATTGGGATTCCAATGGCATGCTGTCAAAACCAGGTATCAAGGGGTAGAGCTATCTATGAGCCCAGTGGTACTTTGGCAGGATAATTACAGCAAGGCCCTGGCAGGTGCCAAAGAAACGACTCTTAAGTGGAAGAACCTGCCAGTATCACTATTTTGGAGAATCTCTCTTTTTAAAATGGTTCTCCTCCTGAATGTCCCTCTCACCCACCAAGTATGTTCTTTAAAACATTGAAGAGCCTAATCTCAGACGTCATCTGTGCTGGCAAACACACGAGGATTAGCTGGGATAAATTGGTGGCCCTGCAGGCTAGGGGCGGTCTATCCCTCTCAGATTTTGAATGTTATCTGTCAGCTCAGGCACAGTTTGTCAGCTCAGGCACAGTTTGTCACACTGGTATTTCCCCAACCCCGGTAGAGATCATGTTCAGATTGAGATGGAAATAGCACACCCCCTCACCCCCCCCCCCCCCCTCGCTCCTCAGGTCAGCTCTTCTGAAGGCTACTCCTGGGTTAAACTAGACGAAATAATGGACAAAACCCCACTCTACTCAAGCTAGCTGCCCGTCACTCACATACCTCAGTGCATGGGGAGGCTGGGTTTAACCAAATTCTATGATTCTAGTCCAAAAAATGTATTTGTACCATTGGACAAGTTAAAGGAACGGGGAGTTGGGACTTCTGCTCTGGATATCTTCACCCCCATTTCCGGATTCGTAATGTGGTTAAGGAACTTCTTAGCACATTTCCAAATCGACCACATACCACACAGCTGTTACACCATGTCACAGATGCAGACACAAGAGTGAGGGCCGGTTGACATCTAACCTGTATGCCAAAATCTAAGAGAAGACTGCAGGATAATCAGAAAAGGCTCACAGCACAAGGGAAAGGGCGTTGCACCAGCCGAGATATGGAGGTACTGCTGTTCACAAACAAAATACATCTCTCTTAACATTTGTTTCAAGCAGTTACACTTCAAATTCCGGCACCATATAGAATACACACCAGAATCACGCCACAGATTTTGCCCCGACACTTCGGAGGCATGAACGATATGTGTGTGAGAACCGGCCACCTTTATACGCTTGGCCTGAGAGTGCGATTTAGTGAGCACATTTTGGTCTGGGGTCTTTCACAGAATCCATGAGATCGTTGGTGAACCAATAGAGAGGACTCCTAGGCTATACCAAGGGTGTCCCGGGATACACATGACGTCTGCTGGGGTTATTACTGGTATTGGCTAAACGCTGTATTGCAGTAACATGGAAGAACAGGCCCCCCTGTTACAAAGCTGGTTGCGGGACACTGCATACAGCTATGACATGGAAGTCTAGAGGGTTTTACCATCAGCCTCTGCCAAGCCCAAGCACATATGGGGCGCCCCTACCAGAATTACTGGATCTATGAGATCACTGTGCTGCCCATAACTGCGACGGCCGAAATGCCGACGCCAGTTACAGTGCGGTGCAGTGATCATATAGATAACTGTGCCCGCTTCCCCGGCCTGCTTTTCCCTTCCCACCCACAACTTACCTTTGCGGTGGCACACTTCCGTGTGTGCCGCCTGCACCCTGCTATCCCTGTGACGTCAGCTCCTCCCACTAACGTGGGTTAGAGCTGACACCGCAGGGTGCTTTTTTTTTTTCTTCTTTCATGTCCCCCCGCTTACCAAAAATGGTAAGCGAGGGACACCCCTGCAACTCCTGACTCCCATTACAGCGCCCAAGCAGAGCGGGGTACACCCCCACAACCCCCACTGTGCTTGGGCACAGCGAATGTCACCCTCAAATGAGGGCGACATCTTTGTACGATTCCCGAATTACTTGATTAAGAGACCAACAGGCTCCACCCCCAGTCCAAAACCCGAGAGCTGTCTCCATGGAACTGTTCATTTGCATGTATAACTGTGAAACAACAAGCAGAAGGAAATATGTTGTTGCGCCTTTGGCACCATAACTGCAGAGCGTACGCTGTCCTCAATAGGTTGGCAATAGTTGAACATATTGTGTTATCACGGTTATATTCATTTCAATATAAGAAAAAGATTAAAAATAAAAAAGAATTGAAGCATAAAGTAGCCCTCTGTTGCCAATGGTTGCAGAACAACCCGATCTGTGCTCGTCTAAGTCCTAACTACTCTAAAAGATGTAGCCGTCCATTTTGTAACAGCTAACTGTTCAACTGGGCCATCTAGTGTCAAGTTCATTTTCAAACCCCTACTTCCTGGATTTCTGAGTGTGTGCACACTGTGTGGTAGATCCCAGACTCAGGTCATTGCTTTTCAAGGAATACATGTATGCACAGCTCCATCTCCGCAAATAAATGCCTTTTCATTCTGCTCGATTAGAGGTCAACATTAAAATTCCAAGATGAACAGAGCAAGACTTGCATTCAAAAGGGGCCAGAAACAGACACCATCCGTGCAGAGGGGACCAACAATATTCAGGGTCCTACCAGAAGACTCCCATCAAGCTGCTGCTCAAACTGCCCTCACTTCCCAACCTTAAATCCCCATCAGGCTGCTGCCCAGACTGCACTCAAATCCCAACCTAGAATCCCATCATGCTGCTGCTCAGACTGCCCTCACTTCCCAACCTTAAATCCCCATCAACTTCCTGCTCAGACTGCCCTCACTCCCCAACCTTAAATCCCCACCAAGCTGCTACTCAGATTGCCCTCACTTCTCAACCTTAAATCCCCATCCAGCTGCTGCTCAGACTGCCCTCAATCCCCAACTTTAAATCCCTATCAACCCACTGCTCAGACTGCCCTCACTTCTCAACCTTAAATCCCCATCCAGCTGCTGCTCAGATTGCCCTCACTTCCCAACCTTAAATCCCCATCCAGCTGCTGCTCAGACTGCCATCACTTCCCAACCTGTTCACATTTCATTAGTAGAGTTTCAACAAGGTTAATTCACTTAAGAAATCGAATTTAAAAACCAAAAAGACATAAGAGAACTTTCTACGGCTTTATTTAAAAATCGGAGTTGCGGGGAAAAAACACCTGAGGAGTCAATGGTTGCCCAACTAGTATTTGGTGTCAGGGAGGAGCTGCATTCATTTCAGCCTTCACAGTTGAGAGGTGATCATAACTTATTCAAAGGAGGAGGAAAATCATAAGAGCGAGGAATATTTCACGTGACAATTCCTTTCTTGTCGCTAAAGTTAGGCACTCCAAATACCAAAATACGCCGTCTGTCATTATGGCCCAACAATGATTTGCCACTAGAAAATTAATGTGCAACCTCGGTAGCCATTAAACTCAATTAAAACAATTCTGACGAAAATGTTCCTACTGTCGCACATTTGAGGTGTGTGGATAGGTCTTGCTTCAGAGGTCCCAGAACACAATCCGAGTCCTAGGGCGGACAAGAGCAGTTCTTTGCTGGTGAAATGTAGACAGTCTGCTGGAAGTTAGATGACTGCAAAGGGCGCAATCCCCAAAGCAGGATTAGCACTGCGACGCAACACTATGTCAAGGTCAATATGAGAACCAATGTGGTCGGAGAGCTGATCCTTGAGGAGCCCGCTGTGCACTGCTCCAAGGCTACTGGGTCTCTGTCTCATCTCCGAATCCACCACCCTGCCTCTCGGCTTGTACAAAACACTCACTGCAGCTGTTCACACAACGCTTCAGCCGAATCAACATCACAGCCATGGTATGTGCGCTGCGTCCCTTGTGCGGCTACTTCAACATGAGCAGTTCTGAGCCTCACATTTTAAGCACAGACTACTGTGTGGACAATGTAGCTTCAGTTTCCAGCAGCGCAAAGTCTTGCCAGCGATTATAAGCGCCAGCATGCTATGACAGGCTGTGTCTCCCCCTAGTCACTCATCTCATGGCGAATGAAAGAACATTGTAGATTTCATCAGGGAAGTTCCTTTGCTTCTCCTCCAGCAGGAGAGTTAGCCCGGCCGCTTTGATGATATTTCGGACAACTTTTACGTCCCGACAGATGCTACTGTCCACCTCATCCATGACGACGCCCTCTTGGGTTGTGTTATCTTTAATGACCACAATACCGTTGGGTCTCAGGCCGACCTTGCAACGCTTCAAGAAGGCCACCAAGTGGTCATCGGTCAGGTGGCCTGGAGAAAAAGGGGGGAAAATAAATAACGTGAGAAACGGGGAAGTGACCAAGCAAGTTCTACGCTGCCTCCCAGCTCCAGGGCGTGCCAAAAAGCAGCCATCGTGCTAGAAATGGAGCCAGTCAAGACTTCTCTTGCACCAAGGATCTTGGGGGACAGCAGATTTCAGAGGATGATTGTGCATCACCTAAATAGGGGCCGCTGTAGAGTAGCCCCACTGGTGCCACCTTCCGAGCTCTAGCCCCTTCCTTTCAGCTTATGCCCTCTTTTATACCAGACGTACTCCAGCCCCCCCCTTGGTTTGGCTGCCAGTTTGGGGGCACGTGGTCATGCAAGTTTTTCGTTTGATTATATTCTATTCCCTGGGGACGGTCCTAAGGCTACAGACTCAGCAGCTGGGCCGCAAAGGATTCTAGATGCGCGAGGAGAGAAGGCTCATCCAATCACCGACATCCGATTACTACCTCCCCCATCCCCCCCCTCCCCCCCCGCGAGTCCTGCACTCAATGGGATACTCTGTCCATCTCGAGAAGGTGAATGGGCCCTGCTGAGATTTGAACTTAGTTCTCACTTTAGCCCACAGACCTACTTTGCCATTCCCAAGCCAACAGGGGGAGGGGGTTACATATTGCAAGGTTTCCATCCAGGTCTGCACTTACCAATCACCCACTGGATCCAGATGAGGTCGTAGCGCTTGGGTTCTGGGTGGAAATCCTGCAGGCCACAGCAGAAGTAGCTGCCCACGCGCTTGCCATCCTTCCCTAGGAAGGTCTTGGCCTTGGCGAGGAAGTCCTCGGTCACGTCCACCATGTCCACGGTATGGAAGATTGGCAGCAGAAGGCGCTTGGTGATCCTGCCGATGCCCGCCCCGCAGTCCAAGGCGCATGATGTGCCGATCTGCTCTGGGCCATCCTGCAACATCAGAAGAGGGCGTTAGGGGGCAAGGGTGCAACCTACAAGCATTACTGCTACCAATTCTGCAGGATGCATAAAGCTACCATTACGCAGATGTAATCAGTCTCGGTGATATGCCCACACTAATTGGACACCGATTCATGCAACATTCACACCATAAACGCAAAGAAAGCTGTGAGCTGATGGAACAGCCATAGTAGCCCACACTGGGACTCCACGGATCACGATGGAGCGAGACGGTGCTCGCGCTGCAGACTAGTCAGACTCAAAAGGCTCATTAATGATGGCCGCCTACTACCTTACTTTTAAAGCATGGGGTATGTAAAAACTGTAGGAACATTATTATTATTTTCACATTATGGGGGAAGTTAAGAGCGCAGACCATGGGGCTTTCGTAGAGTACTCCTTCCGTCTAAATAAGAAAGTAAAGACCTCCTCCTCTCATGAGAAACGCCAGCACTCTCTGCAGAGAATTAGACTGCTGGACAACTCTAAAGCTTCCTCAATGCACTAGTCTCTTCCGTCGGCTTTTCATATCACAAGTTTGCAGACAACACCCCAATGCTCTTCTCACTTCATACACGATCTAGTAAGGGACAGCCATGCTGTGCTCAATTCTTACCACACTACTCCCCTCAGTTACCTTGGTCTATAGCCAAGGACACCTGGAGCTCAGTTCCCACGCAGAACGCAGTTGTTCAGGGATGGTCGGTCTCTGCTGCCACCTGCAAGCCTGCCCCACTCTACCAAGAACCTGATTAATGCACTAGGCCTCACCTTTGCTGTACAACCTTCACAAACTCCCTTCCAGCTCACTCTACAGACATACATGGAGCATGGTGGTCCATAGTGTACGACGCGACTAATGTTCAAATCTGTCTACCTTGCTCCGCTTGTATATATAAACCCCGTTCTCCTTCACTCCCCACCTCCAAACCCTTCTGCAGCGTCTCGTTATGTACCGGGATGGCAGGGTAATGAGGGGCTACTGTACAGCAAGCCCAAATCAAACTTCCACAGGATAGACACACTGAATGTGTCAGTTAAAGCTCCCATTAACCCTAAATGTTTCCCCATAGGTCCTTTATACATATTCCCAAACACAGACGCAATAGCACTGGGGTTTGTTTGCATGGCTCCAGTTGAGCTGGAGATGGAAAGTAGTTCTTGGTCGCGGTTTGTGTCCAGCCAAGCAGGCTCTTGTGAGTAGGAGCTAAATAGCTCTCAGCAACTTTGGACCTGGAGGTCAAAGTGTTACCCTCCTGCTACTCCAAGACAGAATACCTGCCCACCACCTTCTCCACGATCAGTGCTGAAATGATTAACAGTGGTGACGGTGGGGGGGCGCCGAGAGGGTGGGGGTTGTAAGTTAGGGCAGTGATTTCTATCAGGCCCCAACCCCCAGCCCCCATAAATACACAGCGTTTCCTATAACGTTACAAGCAAATTGGAAAAGGTGCACATCTTTATAGAGCTGTAGAGTCCAACCCTGACAGGAATATCCACAAGTGTTGGGACCAGGCTGTGCGCTAGAGGGTAAGTAACTCGACTGTGGCACTGAAGACCTGAGTTCGAATCCCGTCCCAGGAACAAATGCTGTTCAAATACTTTAACGAGCACCGCGTTTACCGGGTTCCGGGTGACTTTTTTTTTGCCGTATCACAGATCCGGAAAAATCCATCCCAATGACCGGCAGGTCCATGATCCTTCCACCCGCCCCTTAGCAGCTAAATCTGTAGCCTGCGGGGAAATGCGAAGTGCTCCTCCTTGAGGATCGGGATGCAAGGATGAACCGATGCATTCGGTCTTAAGGCTTCCCTCGCCACCTGCGGCCCTCTGCACCCCACCTATCAAGAACCTCCCCCGCCCCCCTTCCAGCGTTTCGGACCCAAGACTACGCCCACTCTCTGCAGCCTTATAACTCAGTATTGCGGAATTTCCCGCGTTCTGCAAACACAACGAATAGACCCACAGTTGCTGCCAGGGATGTTAGGAGAAACATAATCCTCGCAGCAAACACTCAAGTTTCTGTTGCTCAAAACATTAAACTAAAACCTTTTGTAAATGCAGCGACTTGGTCTCTAAATGTTACCTTTAAAAACGATGCACGTGTGAGCTGGATTGCCCGCAGATAAAGCGGAATACAAATTGTAACCATAGTGATGTTCTGAAATAAAAGAAATTAAAAAAACAAATCCACTTGACAAGTCATGATGTAATGCTCCCTGTTGTCCTTCGCTTGCTCATGAATTTACTGCAAAACGTGAGTAGGAGGAGGGAGTCTTTCAAAATAGGATTTATAACAACAAACCACATCGAGCAGTGAGCGAATACTCCATCCAGCTGCCAGCACCCCGGCACTGCCTTTTCTGTACAAGACATTTGCAACCAATGGAAACAAGAACGCAAATATAACGTGCTAGGTCGATTTCTACAGGCCGAGGCCTTATTGAAAGAGATGCAAGGCTCTGCTGGTGGGAGCAGGAGTCTGATCCCACTTCTACAGTACTGGGGTGCAATGTTCTGCTGGTGGGAGCAGGAGTCTGATCCCACTCCTGCAGTACTGGGGTGCAATGCTCTGCTGGCTGGAGCAGGAGCTTGAAGGCACCTTACAGTACAGGGGTGCAATGCTCTGCTGGTGGGAGCAGGAATCTGATCCCACTCCTACAGTACTGGGGCGCAATGTTCTGCTAGCTGGAGCAGGAGCCTGAAGGCACCTTACAGTACAGGGGTGCTTTGCTCTGCTGGTGGGAGCAGAAGTTGGCAATCCCACTCCTACAGTACTGGGGTGCAATGCTCTGCTGGTGGGAGCAGGAGTCTGAAGGCATTCCTACGGTACAGGGGTGCAATGCTCTGCTGGCTGGAGCAGGAGTCTGATGGCATTCCTACGGTACAGGGGTGCAATGCTCTGCTGGTGGGAGCAGGAGTTGGCAATCCCACTCCTACAGTACAGGGGTGCAATGCTCTGCCGGTGGGAGCGGGAGTCTGATCCCACTCAAGTACTGGGGTGCAATGTTCTGCTGGTGGGAGCAGGAGTCTGATCCCACTCCTACAGTACAGGGGTGCAATGCTCTGCCGGTGGGAGCAGGAGAACTGTGGCCTCTGAAGACATCCAAATAGTAGAATTTGAAGACGAAAAAAACAACGATTGTGTGATACTACACATAGCTTCAATAATCATTCGCGACTCACTACTAAATATGGGCGCCATCTTGAATTCCCTTGGGTTCAATATACATGAGACTCGGAATCCACAAGAGATAGAACAATCGATGGAAAGAGGACTATTCTCGGAACCTAAAGCCACAACCAACAACATACTTGTGCAATGTGAAGAAAACCGCAGTCCAAAGAGCAAATTTGTCTCCCTAAAGAGACAAATTAATGGTGAAACTCTTAACGGTGAAACATCCATTTGTAACAGCTGGGACCCCAGACCTCAAAACTCAGAGGAACTCTAATCCACGAAATGAGGATCTTGATTGGACATGGGTCGCTAAAACCATTATCACGAAAAATAGTTAATGCCCCAAGTCCCAGGAGTATGGCAACATATGCATTTCCTCATGGAAACAACATCCAGAATTATGGGCAGAATTTTGCTATTCATTATTTAGAACAATTCTTCAGATGCGAAAGATACCCACATCGTGGCAGAGTGCTATTGTGGTACCGATTTTTAAAAAGGGAGATCGAACAGACCCTAAGAACTATCGACCCATAGCCCTGCTAGATGTGGTTGGGAGAAATTTTTGCTATCCAGCTACAAATCCAACTACTAAAATGGATCCAAGATTCAAAAAGATATGATCCTCGTCAAACAGGATTTGTGAAAGGGGTTGGATGTGGGCTGAATTTGACAATTCTGAACTTCATAAAAATGGAAGCTATTCGCCAAAACAGAAAGATCTATGTAGCGTTTGTTGATCTGTCCAGTGCTTTTTTTTTTTTTGATAATACATTTTATTGATTTGAGACAAACAAACATAAGCACACTGTCGATACAGGTCATTGATTGTTTCCCACCATTATTACAGACAACATTTCAAATCTGAGTTCACTGCCCCTTCACAGGAGCTACATTCGATTCCCCCGCTTTATTGGTACCCTGGATGTCGAGGGGCGCCACATTCTCTTTTCTGATCTGTCCAGTGCTTTTGATACCATTGACCGAGAGATGCTATGGAACAAGCTGAAGAAATGGAAATGCCCGGAAAACTTACTTCAGCCCATAAAAGAACTGCATACGGACACAGACATTCAAATCAGACTAGATTATGGCGGAACCCTGAGCAAGCCAATTAAAACAAATCAAGGTGTGAAACAAGGCAGCCCGCTTGCAGCCACGGTGTTCGGCCTATTCTTGTCTGACATTGGCGACAGTCTAGAAGCGGTAAATTCTTTCCCACCAAAAATCAATAGGTTGATTATAAATTGGATGCTATATGCAGACGATATTGTATTATTGGATCTAACACCGATTGGGCTAATACGAAAGCTAGCGGCTTTGGAGGAATGCGTGGAAAAAAACTAAAAATTAATCCAGTGAAGTCCGAAATAATAGTCTTTCAAGATCTTACTCTAATCAATAAACAGAACTTAAAATGTGCGCCGAAATGGAGATTGTGTAATGATAATCTGAAATGTATGAAAAAGGCAAAGTACTTCGGTGTGTGGATTAACAGTAACATAAATGATGCTCCTTGGACAGAGAATGCTAAACAAAAATGCAGACAATTAGCATGTCAAGGTGTAATCATAAATAACAAGTTTGGAAAATTCTCATTGTTACCGGCATTAGCTCACTACAAACAAAAAGCCATTCCAACACGGATCTATGGTGCGGAAAGCGCCTTAGGAGTGTCTGCTACTCTATGGCCAGAATTGGAAAATCAATATTGGAGGCGAGTTCTGCACCTACAAAAAGGAATCTCGAGTGCATGTGTGCGATATGAACTCAATCTGATATCTATGCAGGCCTGGGTGTTATGGAACATGATATCCATATAAAGGAAAATAATCATAGTTGATTGCACTCCTCAATTTAAGATCTTACAAGATGCGCTAAAGGGTAATCCGGAAACCCTTTTGTGCAAATGGACAAATGGTTGTAGAAACCAGCTAGAGCAATTGGGCACTGATCAAGACACACTGAAAAATAATCCAAACTATGTTAAGAAAAAGCTATGGGAACAGGATTGGTGCTCGACAGTGGATGATCGAAACCGCCACAAGGTCATGGAGGATGCAGCGATTGAAGCAAAAGACCAGAAGAAAATGGCACAATACCTGATGAGGACAGCCAATGCAAAACATCGAGCAACTTATATGAAATTTCGACTGAACTTGATTAACACCAGAGTAAGTCAAGCCATAAGAACTCGGAAAATGACAGTCACTCTGTTGCCACTTCTGCAAAAAACAGCAAGAGACTCTTAAACATCTCACACTGTACTGTGAAACTCTGAAAGACCTGAGATCCTTGCACTTAGGAAACTTAGTTCGACAACACGCCACCTTATGCGGAGAAGACCTATGGCGAACATTCTATAACCCTTGTGAAAAAGACATTTTTGGGCTAACAAACTTTTTACAAAATCTTGAAAGTTTGCTAAAGGTCAGATAAATAGTATGGAGCTTGTCTAGAAGTAAGATGTTGGTGTGTTAAGGAAGTTGAGATGCGAACATGGGATAAAGTGCAATTTTGGAAACCTTGGTATAATAGAAATTAATCCTCAACACTCCGTAAGAGGGGGATGGGAATTCTTTTCGAAAAGTTTTGTTTAAACTAAATGCAAATAATAAATAAAATAAAAAAAAATAATAAAATTAGTTGCCAGTGTCTCTCCCGACAGGAACCTAGTGGTAGTGAGGTGAGCATCAGGCTGGAGCACCTCCAGGGCACGCATGGCATGATGACACGAGCAAGGCAAGCAGTGGCAGTGATGCGAAGCCCCACACAACAAAGCAGACTTCCTGCCTTCATGCTGCCCATGGAGGCGTTTGTTCACCCGGACTAGGCGCGCTTCGCCCTTTGAAGGCTTCAGGTCTTCGAGGCCCGTCTGCTGCCACCTTCCAGCAGAGCATCTTACTGCAGCACAAGAATAGAAAGTGGGGGGCTAGGAAGATGGGATCATAGGTGCCAGCACACAGGCTTGCAACCTTGCCATGCTCTTCCCTCATCCTATAGGCCACACCCAGACACAGGCCGCGCTGTGTGCAAGCACCACATGCCACCTGCAACCTTCTCACTTTGCTGACAGGTCCCTGGCGAGTCATGACTAGAGTCTTTCCATTTCTGATCCATGCAAGGTCATTCTGCTGGTTAATGGTAGTAGATGTATTGTAGCTACTAGAAGCAGGCGCTGCTAGGTCAGCACTAGGCCTCAGACTAGAATTCTACAATGCTGGGAAACCACCCAAGCCATTTCGGCCACAGCATGTACCGGGCGTCCATGCACTTTGAGCAGCGTTGCTGTTCTTGCGCCTCCCAGACTTGCACATAGAAGGGGAACAGCCGTTCACCCCAACATTCTTTCTGGGCCTGGCATTTCTTTTCAGAGATGTGTTATTCCCCGAGTGGCACGGGCATCGCTCTGGCAACCCTCCAGACCACCATTCGTAGAATGCCAGCTATTACTGAAAGGGAAAGGCCATGCACAATGCCAAAGGTGGCAGGCCACTGCCCTTCTGCGGGAGACTGCTGCCTCTATCTCGGTCCTGCCACATTCAGGCGGACATGGCAGAGGAACTACACAACACTACAAAGCATTCTCTTAAGGCGCATTAACGTATAGGGAGTTGCGAGGAACGTGCTGAGCGTCAGCGGTTTTATATGAATCGATGTCCTGTGTAATGCCACTGTTCTTAGTGTAGTTCTTTAAAGCACAGACAGGAAGCAGTCTGCAAAGAAAGGTGCAACATACATGCTGGCCTATTACAAGTACCCTCTTTATAAGACTGCTTAAAGCATGTTGGTTCTCTTTAAGAAACCAACGCCATTTTACATTGAGCAAAGTTTCTGCCGCTGACGACGGAAAGGCACAAAAGAAATGTGGAGGAGGCAGCATGATAACCGCTGCAGGGTCCTCTACCAACTTGTTCCCCTCCCCCTGGGAAAGGGGAGGGTACGGGGGCGGAACGGCACCAAAACACCCCAGAGCCCGCGAAGGGCTAAACAAAGGAAAGGGGCGGGGTGAGCCCCTTTATAACGAGCAGGGTCCTACAGCAGAGACGGTTTATAGTCATAATGTCGAAAAAAAATTGTCGGCAAACAAAAATGGCGAAAAAAAATGTCGAAAACAATAATGTCGACATCCTATACATATAATGTAAAAAGTCATTTTTTAGAAAAAGAAATTGACAAAAAAATGTCAATTAGCACTATCAACACCTCACCCAACACCCCCCTGCCACCCCCCCCCACATCCCCCACCACCCTCTCACCCCTCATTCTCAACACATAGTAATTATATATGTATTTATTTTTTCAATAAATAATTAAACAAAAAGAGTATCATTTACTATGGGGGGGGGGTCACCCCCCCCCCCCCCCTCACCCAACACCTCCCTGCCACCCCCCCACCACCCTCTCACCCCTCATACTCAACACATTCTAATTATCACAAAGAGTATCATTTACTATTGGGGGGTCCCCCCAACCCCCCTCACCCAACACCCCCCTGCCACCCCCCCACCACCCTCTCACCCCTCATTCTCAACACATAGTAATTATATATGTATTTATTTAATAATTAAATAAACAAAAAGAGCATCATTTACTATGGGGGGGTCCCCCCAACCCCCCACCACTCATACTCAACACATTATATATATATATATATATATATATATATATATATATATATATATATATATATAAATATATATAAATAATTATTTATTTTTTTATACAATAAATAGAAAATTTCGAAAAAATATCGACATTGTTTGTCGACATTATTTTTTTCGACATTTATTTTTCGAAATTTTGACTGTCGACATTTTTACTGTCGACATTATGACTGCCCACCAGCAGAGACATCCAGCTTCTGCAGTAGGACCCTGCAGACACGCTGTGCCGTGTGAGGGATTTTGTTCGTTAACGGAAGGACGGTTTGGGACCCATTCATTCAAGATAGGGGCCGCCACCTCCGTAGCAGCCGGGGGCTTGGGGCTGAGGACATTGGGGATATGGTCTTCTGGGTGTTTCAAAAGATATATCAGACCAGAAAAGATGTGATTTAACATGCCGTTCCCTCCACTTCTCATTTACCAGCATTGCCTAGGAAGGGGAAGTACACCGTGTGGGTAGTAAGGCACTTGTTTGTCTCAAGGGCCAAGGCGAGCTGGACACCACAGCAGGAGGAGCTGATGGCTGGCAAGTTCAGAATTGAGTGGCACAGGGTGCCGGGGATGAAATGGGCACAGCTACAGGGGCTGCTGAAAAAACTGCTGGGTAAGCAGCGGAAGCCAGAGGTGCTGGTCATCCACTTGGGCGGGAATGACTTGAACAAGCTGGGGGGAGGGGGGGGGGGGGGGGGTGGTTTGTTGAGAGACATGATGCTCTCGTTACAGGAGATCTCGGCATAACTGGGTGAGACAGAGATCGTGTGGTCGGAGGTAATTCCCAGGGCAGAATGGAGAGGGGCCGAGAGCCAATCAGCGGTCGAAAAAACTGAATGGGGCCATTGCGAAGTTCTGCAGGGGCAGAAGCTTCCAACAAATCAGACATGGCCTGATCAACTTAAAAACCCCTGAATATTTTTTAAAGGACGGTGTGCATCTGTCTGCAATGGGAATGGAACTCTTTTTCTGGAACGTATGTACCAAATTGTTGGAGCTGTAGAGAGGAGACAAGAGGAAGGGGAGCCACGGTGGGCGGTAACCCACCTAGTGGCGTGACAGTGTTTGGGCCACCAAGCACAAAGGACAGACTGCAGATGAGCCAGAAGGAAACCGGAATGGGTCGTCGCTCTTCCGGACCAGCGCCTCTTGGGGGCCTAACGGCGGGGGCGTCTGGTGGCAACAACCAAGGCTCAGCCTCCCCCAAAAAAGAAACGGCGCTCTCCCCACCCACAGACACCTGCATGGGCAGGATAAGCTCAGGCACAAAGGGTTGGGAGAGTTGGGCCTACTATGGAAACTATACAAAAAGGTACAGGGGGAAGCAGGTGAGGTCGGACACGGAGCAAGCGCCACACTTACATACTGGAGTTCACAAAATGTGCACAATAATTCTGTTATGGAGGAAATAAAACTGCGGCCAAGTTTGCCATTTGAAATACCGTCTCATGCCAATTCATTGCGTATAAAGAAACAAGGTGCAGCGAAGGAACGAGCAAAAGAGGGTTAATTGGCAATGAGGGCAAATGGACAAATGCAGGGGTTATGAATTCTGCTTCGGACACGGTTGTCACCGGAGAATGGGAACATCGCCCCTTTAAGAAGAAAAGACTCGAGAACTTGGGAGGGAGCGGGTGGTGGGAGGAAAGGGAGGGACAAGGGAAGGGAGGGGAACAGAATGTAAAGAGGATAATAAAGGGAAGGTTGTTTGGAGACCGGGCCCATGGAGGGGCCCAGTTAAGGAGACAACTGGCGACGAGAGCAGACGAACACTGTGTTGTGCAGCAGGTGGAGGGTCCCGCGGATCCAGCAGTGTGACAAGTGAAGAGTCTTGCGCCACAGAGCCCAGCAGTGCGCCGGCCGAAGTGTGTCCAGCAGTGAGCGGCCTAACGGAATCACAACTGGAGTGAGCCAGAAAAATCAGCGAGCCCAGCAGAAGCGAAGACCGGGGGAAACCAACGGATGAGGTGCCCACGGCCCGCATCGCAGTGAAAGGAGGGAGCTGTATGCCCAGCGTAGAACAGCCCAGCAATCACACACGAGTGGAGATAGCCCAAGAATCAGCATGCCCAACAGGATCGGAGAGCCAGAGACCAGCGGCTGAGGTGCCGCGGCCTGCAGTGCAATGACAGAAGGACCCGGTGAGCGCAAGAAGTCAAAGTGCGCAGCCTGCGCACCCGCAGAGCAGGATGCCACGCTCTGGGCGAGGTGCGCGAGAAAGGTGCACCAGCTGGACCATCCAGCCACGAGAAGCTGGACAGTAAGGGGAGCAGGGACCCGGCCACACGCAGGAGCGAACAAGTATCCCTGTTCCTGCCCGCACAGCACAGCAGCCATACACCCCTGCAGCCTCCAAAGTGCACTCAGCAACGCGTCAAGAGGGACAGAACGCACTACGTCTCCACTGCCCTCCAAGCAGCGGTCACACCACTAACAAAAGTACAGAGCACACCTAGTCTCAGATAAGAGATACCTGACCCGCACCACGCGCCACCAACAAGTACAGCAGTGTCAGGCCAAATACCGGCACCCCGTGAAGACCCAGCAGTGTGACAAGTGACACATGGCACGTCCGCACACGACCATACCACTTGAACCCTGCCAGTACAGAGGCCCAGACACACAGCCTGTGAAACGTGCCACCAGCGCAGAGGCCCCACGGCCCATATAGCCAGCACAGAGGCCCCCATGGCCCATTAACCACCAGCACAGAGGCCCTGACGCCAGCCAGCACCGAGGCCCCCAAGGTCCAAGCAACACATAAATTAACAAGAGTGGAGCTGCACCAATCACAATGCTACCACACAAGCGTAGGGGCCACAGACCATGACAGACAGTGCAGCCCACCAGCTACGTGGGGCAACAAAGCCACCACAAGTTGTGCAGAGGGCTACCAAAGAACCACTAGCCCTTAAAACACCTTGGGAAGGCCCACGACCGCCGACACAGAAGACGCCATTACCTCCACCAGGAAAGAAAGACACCTCACAAGCAAACAGGTTGCAAGGCCCAAATAACTGCGACCACACCCTACAACATTGACACCACTCCACCCCCGCCAACATGGTTTATTGAGCACAAGTAGCTGTGGACGCAGGTGCATGCGCCCTGGCAGACATGGGACCCTCGTCACATGCCACCCTAATGCGATGGCCCAATCCGTTCACTCTGAACCCACACCACGACCAAGGACAAAGATGGGAAGAGTGGGTTGAGGAGTTCGAGGACTTCCTGGGAGCAATTGGGGGACAAGCCTCACCCAACAAAATAAAAATGTTCACCAACCTGGCAGGAAAAGAAATAAAAAGGCATAATCAAAACGATTCCAGCACAAGAAAGGAACACATACCAACGCCTCTTCGCTGCAGTCAACGGCAAGCTGAAAATACACACCAACAAGCACTGTGAACGCTACGCATTCAATCAACGCCTGCAGCTTCCACACAAGGCCATTGGAGAGTTTGTCATCTGTCTCCAGAAGAATATAGCGGGCTGAGGCTTCGCCAACTTCAATGATGAGGAGGCAATACGGCCGAGGATCATAGAAGAGTGCACATCATCAATGCTCAGGAAGCACCTACTCAAAAAGCCTCTGCCTCTACAAAAAATACTCAACCTGACCAGGATGTACAAGCGAGTAGACATACAGGCGGCCGCCATTGAAAACCACAGAAACCGCCACTCCACTGCTGCCCTCACGGTAGGCCAGCCGGGACAGTCCAGACTTACAGGACCCTGGAGAAAACTAGGTCCCAGAGGCACAAGACAAGGAAAATCAAGGAAGGGGCAGATCGCAAACGAAACGTCAAGGAGCCACAACTCCCGGTTAGGGAAACTGCCATAGAGCGCCAGAGACAGTACAAAAGGAGGGATTCACAAGACCACGCAGATCCCCTCCCAGTGACAGTGGAAAAAGCACCAGTGACAACCACGACAGGGGACCATGGCGAGATAACGCCAAAGGCCTCCCTCTTCTACGAGTTATACCTAAAAGAACTGGAACCAAAGGAAAATAAGGTGGACGAGACGGAGGAAACAAGAGGCGAAGAGGCACACGAAACACTGCAATGAAAAAATGCAAGCGAGACCTGTGAATCACCGGGCAGGCCTCATCGGACCGTAAGGAGACGCCAACGGCTGATTGAACAAATGTAGCTCGGGAAGTCTCACGTTAAGTGGGGGGGAGGCGTTCCTGGAGAATGGGAACATAGCCCCTTTAAAAAGAAAGGACTCGAGAACATGGGAGGGAGCAGGAGGCGGGAGGAAAGGGAGGGACAAGGGAAGTGAGGGGAACAGAATGTAAGGAGGATAACAAAGGGAAGGTTGTTTGGAGACCGGGCTCCTGTGGTAAGTATACTGTGCGCATGGAGGGGCCCAGTTAAGGAGACAACAAAGGTAATGGTTAAAAACCTTCAGCGTATCTCTTTCGTCCAGCAATGAGAGCAAATGAAGCAACTATTGATCCATTCTGTGAAGCTTTCTCGCGTATGATCCACTCCTGCAAGCTCTGCCGAGAAGTAATGGCCATTTTCAAGTAGCCTCATGGGGATTGTACCAGGTCTGCCCGGCCCAGTGGCTTTATGGGAAGATCGACCCTAGGGAGGAGGGCTTAAAAGGGGAGGAGTTTTAGCACATCCAATCACAGCTTTATTATGGAAGAAAACACGATAACAACGCTGTTAAATGAAGACAGACAAACAGGCATACAAGACACACAAAGCCGGAACACTACAACCAGAGGTAAAGCCTACGTTGCCACATATTAAAGGCCGAATTGCCAACAACAACAAATAAGCAGGTTTGGCAAACCTAAACAAATTTAAACTTATTAAAAAAACGACAACTATTTAGTGGCAGAAAGAATGAAAAGAAGATAATAGGGTTGGAGCGTGGCCCACCTACACAGAATGCACACCGGATAAACACAAGATATTACAACACAAACAGTATCCGCAACTGAAGACACAAACCACAGACAGGCCAGCACGTGTGAAGCCCCATATCCCACCGAATGCCATGACCGAACAACTCACCACGCACATACTAGGACCATTTCCTTCCATCGCACTCTCACCTCTCCTGGCTCGGACCAACTGGCCTCCCCTGGCACTAGTTTTTTCTCACAGGCGCTTCCGCCCTGACCGGCATCTCCCCCTGCACTTGCACTATTTGAATGTCACTTGGCCTATTAAGTGGGGTAAGACATTGAGGGAGGGGCCCTCATTTGGGGGCATGGCCTTAAAAGTGCACAAACCATAGTAAGGTACACAAACAAATATATAAATGCATGTAAGCATTTATATATTTATGTGCGTACCTTACTATGGTTTGTGTACTTTTCCAGACATCTTTTATAAAGCTTTGATGACGGACAAAACCTGAGACGTCTTTGTCCGTCGAGAAAGCTTTATAAAAGATAGCATGAATTGTGTACTTTTCAACCATAGAAATATGTTACATATTTCAAGGTTTATAAAAGATGGCTTTTATGGAGACTGCCAGGGCCTGGCTCGGGCTGACCCCGACCCACTTAAAGCACTAACTAGTAGGATAGTTGTTTTGTCCTCCCATGTTGCCCACCCTCTTTTCTTGTTGCGCCTTGAAACACATTGTGTATAGGCGCATTACAATTACCCAATAAATAAATCAATCATAGGTCTATGCATCGCAAACACTCGACATGTCTTTCACGTACCGTAGCCAAGCAGCTACAGCCTATCACCATCTATCACCATCTGTCCCACAGCTACAAATCTAACCTAGCCCACAACCTTACACCACAACATACCTGCTCTCCTGGTTGAGTCGATCAGCATCACACAGACTCTTACATCACCCACAACAAAAACAAACTGACTGGACTTGAAACCCACACAGGTGCATTGCTTTCTCCTGCCAGCTACCCACAATCCAACAGTCAAGCATACAGGAGAGGTGCAGCTACACATCCCCTGCAATGTAAGGTCTGGTGGACTCACCTCAAGGAATTTCTGTAGGAACCTGCGAGAGCCAGCAATGTCCGTGTTGGAGATGTGGCCGTAGCCCCCCAACATGCCGTCCACAGTGGGCGGGACCTCCTTCCAGTACTCCTTGGCCTTGCCATAGAACTGCCCCTCATCCTCCACCAGGTCAGTAGTCATGCTGCCCAGTGCAGAGCCCTTCCACTCACAGGCACTAGAGAAATGCCTCACTGTAAACAAAACAAAAAACAGTGGAGGTAACTACAACAAGCCAAGACAAACAGGAAGTAGAAAGCTGCATTACACTCCACACTGGCCCACTGCATGCGTAACTGGCCCACAGAGTGGTATTAATGGAGACACTTCTGATGTCATGAAGAGCAAAGCTCTCCTTTACATAACAGTATCCCTCAAATTACCAACACCAACAACTCAGCTTTGGCATTAAGTTTTGAGTTTCACACCACAGCTGTGGGTGTGCTATTTATATTGCTATGCTCAACAGTAGCTGTCAGGGGTCAGGCAGGGACCCGTCTTAACCCCCCCCACCCCCCCCACGCGAGCTGCATCACACTAGCCAGAGCACCAGTTCTCTCCAAGATCGCATACTGCAACACCCTCTTCACAGGCACAACTGCAACATCCATACGCTCCAAATAATACAAAACAATGTGTCAAGAGCAGCTTTGAATTTTTAACAAAAAGGAGCATATCTCATCTGCCAGATAGGATGCCCATTGGCTGCCGGTACGCGATCGTATGTCACTCACGCATAAATGCACAGCCAACGCTGCCCCTCTACACCATCAGGCAAATTCCCTACATCTCAAACCAACCAAGCCCCCACTGCCCCTCTACGATGCCTAGCCAATGCTGCCCCTCTACACCCATCAGGCAAATTCCCTAAATCTCAAACCAACCCAGCCTCCGCTGCCCCTCTACACCCAGCAGGCAAATTCCCTAAATCTCAATCCAATAGATGCCCAGCCACCGCTGCCCCTCTACACCCAGCAGGCAAATTCCCTAAACCTCAACCCAATAGATGCCCAGCCACTGCTGCCCCTCTACACCCATCAGGCAAATTACCTAAATCTCAATCCAACCCAGCCACCGCTGCCCCTCTACACCCAGCAGGCAAATTCCCTAAATTTCAAGCCAACCCAGCCACCGCTGCCCGTCTACACCCATCAGGCAAATTCCCTAAATCTCAATCCAACCCAGCCTCCGCTGCCCCTCTACACCCATCAGGCAAATTCCCTAAATCTCAATCCAACCCAGCCACCGCTGCCCCTCTACGATGCCCAGCCACTGCTGCCCCTCTACACCCAGCAGGCAAACCTAGCCACGCTGCCCCTCTACACCCATCAGGCAAATTCTCTAAATCTCAATCCAATAGATGCCCAGCCACCGCTGCCCCTCTACACCAAGCAGGCAAATTCTCTGAATCTCAATCCAATAGATGCCCAGCCAACGCTGCCCCTCTACACCCATCAGGCAAATTCCCTAAATCTCAATCCAATAGATGCCCAGCCACCGCTGCCCCTCTACACCATCAGGCAAATTCCCTAAATCTCAATCCAATAGATGCCCAGCCATCGCTGCCCCTCTACACCCATCAGGCAAATTCCCTAAATCTCAAACCAACCAAGCCCCCGCTGCCCCTCTACGATGCCTAGCCAATGCTGCCCCTCTACACCCATCAGGCAAATTCCCTAAATCTCAAATCAACCCAGCCACCGCTGCCCCTCCACACCCAGCAGGCAAATTCCCTAAATCTCAATCCAATAGATGCCCAGCCACCGCTGCCCCTCTACACCCATCAGGCAAATTCTCTAAATCTCAGTCCAATAGATGCCCAGCCACCGCTGCCCCTCTACACCATCAGGCAAATTCCCTAAATCTCAATCCAATAGATGCCCAGCCATCGCTGCCCCTCTACACCTATCAGGCAAATTCCCTAAATCTCAATCCAATAGATGCCCAGCCACCGCTGCCCCTCTACGATGCCCAGCCAACGCTGCCCATCTTCACCCATTAGGCACATTCTCTAATTCTCAATCCAATAGATGCCCAGCCACCGCTGCCCCTCTACGATGCCCAGCCAACGCTGCCCCTCTTGACCCATTAGGCACATTCTCTAAATCTCAATCCAATAGATGCCCAGCCACCGCTGCCCCTCTGCACCCATCAGGCAAATTCCCTAAATCTCAATCCAACCCAGCCACCGCTGCCCCTCTACACCCATCAGGCAAATTCTCTAAATCTCAATCCAATAGATGCCCAGCCACCGCTGCCCCTCTACACCATCAGGCAAATTCCCTAAATCTCAATCCAACCCAGCCACCGCTGCCCCTCTGCACCCATCAGGCAAATTCCCTAAATCTCAATTCAACCCAGTCACTGCTGCCCCTCTACACCCAGCAGGCAAAGTCCCTAAATTTCAAGCCAACCCAGCCACCGCTGCCCCTCTGCACCCATCAGGCAAATTCCCTAAATCTCAATTCAACCCAGCCACCGCTGCCCTTCTACACCCAGCAGGCAAATTCCCTAAATTTCAAGCCAACCCAGTCACCGCTGCCCGTCTACAACCATCAGGCAAATTCTCTAAATATCAATCCAATAGATGCCCAGCCAACACTGCCCCTTTACACCCATCAGGCAAATTCCCTAAATCTCAATCCAACCCAGCCACCGCTGCCCATCTACACCCATCAAGCAAATTCTCTAAATCTCAATCCAATAGATGCCCAGCCACCGCTGCCACTCTACGATGCCCAGCCAACGCTGCCCCTCTTCACCCATTAGGCACATTCTCTAATTCTCAATCCAATAGATGCCCAGCCACCGCTGCCCCTCTACGATGCCCAGCCAACGCTGCCCCTCTTCACCCATTAGGCACATTCTCTAAATCTCAATCCAATAGATGCCCAGCCACCGCTGCCCCTCTATGATGCCTAGCCAATGCTGCCCATTCTACACCATCAGGCAAATTCTCTAAATCTCAAACCAACCCAGCCTCCACTGCCCCTCTACACCCAGCAGGCAAATTCCCAAAATCTCAATCCAATAGATGCCCAGCCACCGCTGCCCCTCTGCACCCATCAGGCAAATTCCCTAAATCTCAATCCAACCCAGCCACCGCTGCCCCTCTACACCCAGCAGGCAAATTCCCTAAACCTCAACCCAATAGATGCCCAGCCACTGCTGCCCCTCTACACCCAGCAGGCAAATTCTCTAAATCTCAATCCAACCCAGCCACCGCTGCCCCTCTGCACCCATCAGGCAAATTCCCTAAATCTCAATTCAACCCAGCCACTGCTGCCCCTCTACACCCAGCAGGCAAATTCCCTAAATTTCAAGCCAACCCAGCCACCGCTGCCAGTCTACACCCATCAGGCAAATTCCCTAAATCTCAATCCAACCCAGCCACCGCTGCCCCTCTACGATGCCCAGCCACTGCTGCCCCTCTACACCCATCAGGCAAACCTAGCCACCGCTGCCCCTCTACACCCATCAGGCAAATTCTCTAAATCTCAATCCAACCCAGCCACCGCTGCCCCTCTACAACCAGCAGGCAAATACTCTAAATCTCAATCCAATAGATGCCCAGCCACCGCTGCCCCTCTACACCCAGCAGGCAAATTCTCTAAATCTCAATCCAATAGATGCCCAGCCACCGCTGCCCCTCTACACCCAGCAGGCAAATTCTCTAAATCTCAATCCAACCCAGCCACCGCTGCCCCTCTGCACCCATCAGGCAAATTCCCTAAATCTCAATTCAACCCAGCCACTGCTGCCCCTCTACACCCAGCAGGCAAATTCCCTAAATTTCAAGCCAACCCAGCCACCGCTGCCCCTCTACACCCATCAGGCAAATTCCCTAAATCTCAATCCAACCCAGCCACCGCTGCCCCTCTACGATGCCCAGCCACTGCTGCCCCTCTACACCCATCAGGCAAACCTAGCCACCGCTGCCCCTCTACACCCATCAGGCAAATTCTCTAAATCTCAATCCAACCCAGCCACCGCTGCCCCTCTACAACCAGCAGGCAAATTCTCTAAATCTCAATCCAATAGATGCTCAGCCACCGCTGCCCCTCTACAGCCAGCAGGCAAATTCTCTAAATCTCAATCCAATAGATGGCCAGCCACCGCTGCCCCTCTACACCGAGCAGGCAAATTCCCTAAATCTCAATCCAACCCAGCCACCGCTGCCCCTCTATGATGCCCAGCCACTGCTGCCCCTCTACACCCATCAGGCAAACCTAGCCACCGCTGCCCCTCTACACCATCAGGCAAATTCCCTAAATCTCAATCCAATAGATGCCCAGCCATCGCTGCCCCTCTACACCCATCAGGCAAATTCCCTAAATCTCAATCCAATAGATGCCCAGCCACCGCTGCCCCTCTACGATGCCCAGCCACCGCTGCCCCTCTACACCCATCAGGCAAATTCCCTAAATCTCAAAACAACCAAGCCCCCGCTGCCCCTCTACGATGCCTAGCCAATGCTGCCCCTCTACACCCATCAGGCAAACCTAGCCACCGCTGCCCCTCTACACCATCAGGCAAATTCCCTAAATCTCAATCCAATAGATGCCCAGCCATCGCTGCCCCTCTACACCCATCAGGCAAATTCCCTAAATCTCAATCCAATAGATGCCCAGCCACCGCTGCCCCTCTACGATGCCCAGCCACCGCTGCCCCTCTACACCCATCAGGCAAATTCCCTAAATCTCAAACCAACCCAGCCTCCGCTGCCCCTCTACACCCATCAGGCAAATTCCCTAAATCTCAAACCAACCCAGCCTCCGCTGCCCCTCTACACCCAGAAGGCAAATTCCCTAAATCTCAATCCAATAGATGCCCAGCCACCGCTGCCCCTCTGCACCCATCAGGCAAATTCTCTAAATCTCAATCCAATAGATGCCCAGCCACCGCTGCCCCTCTACACCCAGCAGGCAAATTCCCTAAACCTCAACCCAATAGATGCCCAGCCACCGCTGCCCCTCTACACCCATCAGGCAAATTCTCTAAATCTCAATCCAACCCAGCCTCCGCTGCCCCTCTACACCAATCAAGCAAATTCCCTAAATCTCAATTCAACCCAGCCACCGCTGCCCCTCTACACCCATCAGGCAAATTCTCTAAATCTCAATCCAATAGATGCCCAGCCACCGCTGCCCCTCTACACCCAGCAGGCAAATTCCCTAAACCTCAACCCAATAGATGCCCAGCCACCGCTGCCCCTCTACACCCATCAGGCAAATTCTCTAAATCTCAATCCAACCCAGCCCAGCCACCGCTGCCCCTCTACACCCAGCAAGCAAATTCTCTGAATCTCAATCCAACCCATCCACCGCTGCCCCTCACACCATCAGGCAAATTCCCTAAATCTCAATCCAATAGATGCCCAGCCACCGCTGCCCCTCTACACCCAGCAGGCAAATTCTCTAAATCTCAATCCAATAGATGCCCAGCCACCGCTGCCCCTCTACACCAAGCAGGCAAATTCCCTAAATCTCAATCCAACCCAACCCAGCCACCGCTGTCCCTCTACACCCAGCAGGCAAATTCTCTAAATCTCAATCCAACAGATGCCCAGCCACCGCTGCCCCTCTACACCCAGCAGGCAAATTCCCTAAATCTCAATCCAACCTAGCCACCGCTGCCCCTCTACGATGCCCAGCCACTGCTGCCCCTCTACACCCATTAGGCACATTCTCTAAATCTCAATCCAATAGATGCCCAGCCACGGCTGCCCCGCTACACCCAGCAGGCAAATTCTCCAAATATCAATCCAATAGATGCCCAGCCACCGCTGCCCCTCTACACCCAGCAGGCAAATTCCCTAAATCTCAATCCAATAGATGCCCAGCCACCGCTGCCCCTCTACACCCAGCAGGCAAATTCCCTAAATCTCAATCCAACCCAACCCAGCCACCGCTGCCCCTCTACACCCAGCAGGCAAATTCCCTAAATCTCAATCCAACCCAACCCAGCCACCGCTGCCCCTCTACACCCAGCAGGCAAATTCCCTAAATCTCAATCCAATAGATGCCCAGCCACCGCTGCCCCTCTACACCCATCAGGCAAACCCAGGCAACGCTGCCCCTCTACACCCAGCAGGCAAATTCCCTAAATCTCAATCCAACCCAAACCAGCCACCGCTGCCCCTCTACACCCAGCAGGCAAATTCCCTAAATCTCAATCCAATAGATGCCCAGCCACCGCTGCCCCTCTACACCCATCAGGCAAACCCAGGCAACGCTGCCCCTCTACACCCAGCAGGCAAATTCCCTAAATCTCAATCCAACCCAACCCAGCCACCGCTGCCCCTCTACACCCAGCAGGCAAATTCCCTAAATCTCAATCCAACCCAACCCAGCCACCGCTGCCCCTCTACACCCAGCAGGCAAATTCCCTAAATCTCAATCCAATAGATGCCCAGCCACCGCTGCCCCTCTACACCCATCAGGCAAACCCAGGCAACGCTGCCCCTCTACACCCATCAAGCAAATTCTCTAAATCTCAATCCAATAGATGCCCAGCCACCGCTGCCCCTCTACGATGCCCAGCAATTGCTGCCCCTCTACACCCATTAGGCACATTCTCTAAATCTCAGTCCAATAGATGCCCAGCCACCGCTGCCCCTCTACACCCAGCAGGCAAATTCCCTAAATCTCAATCCAATAGATGCCCAGCCACCGCTGCCCCTCTACACCCAGCAGGCAAATTCCCTAAATCTCAATCCAACCCAACCCAGCCACCGCTGCCCCTCTACACCATCAGGCAGATTCCCTAAATCTCAATCCAATAGATGCCCAGCCACCGCTGCCCCTCTACACCCAGCAGGCAAATTCCCTAAATCTCAATCCAACCCAACCCAGCCACCGCTGCCCCTCTACACCCAGCAGGCAAATTCCCTAAATCTCAATCCAATAGATGCCCAGCCACCGCTGCCCCTCTACGATGCCCAGCCACCGCTGCCCCTCTACACCCAGCAGGCAAATTCCCTAAATCTCAATCCAACCCAACCCAACCCAGCCACCCCTGCCCCTCTACACCCAGCAGGCAAATTCCCTAAATCTCAATCCAACCCAACCCAACCCAGCCACCGCTGCCCCTCTACACCCATCAGGCAAATTCCCTAAATCTCAATCCAATAGATGCCCAGTCACCGCTGCCCCTCTACAGCCATCAGGCAAACCCAGCCACCGCTGCCCCTCTACACCATCAGGCAGATTCCCTAAATCTCAATCCAATAGATGCCCAGCCACCGCTGCCCCTCTACAGCCATCAGGCAAACCCAGCCACCGCTGCCCCTCTACACCATCAGGCAAATTCCCTAAATCTCAATCCAACCCAACCCAGCCACCGCTGCCCCTCTACACCCAGCAGGCAAATTCCCTAAATCTCAATCCAATAGATGCCCAGCCACCGCTGCCCCTCTACACCCAGCAGGCAAATTCCCTAAATCTCAATCCAACCCAACCCAACCCAGCCACCGCTGCCCCTCTACACCCATCAAGCAAATTCTCTAAATCTCAGTCCAATAGATGCCCAGCCACTGCTGCCCCTCTACACCCAGCAGGCAAATTCCCTAAATCTCAGTCCAATAGATGCCCAGCCACTGCTGCCCCTCTACACCCAGCAGGCAAACCTAGCCACCGCTGCCCCTCTACACCCATCAGGCAAATTCCCGAAATCTCAATCCAACCCAGCCAACGCTGCCCCTCTACACCCATCAGGCAAATTCCCTAAATCTCAATCCAATAGATGCCCAGCCACCGCTGCCCCTCTACGATGCCCAGCCAACGCTGCCCATCTTCACCCATTAGGCACATTCTCTAATTCTCAATCCAATAGATGCCCAGCCACCGCTGCCCCTCTACACCCAGCAGGCAAATTCTCTATCAATCCAATAGATGCCCAGCCACCGCTGCCCCTCTACACCCATCAGGCAAATTCCCGAAATCTCAATCCAACCCAGCCACCGCTGCCCCTCTACACCCAGCAGGCAAATTCTCTATCAATCCAATAGATGCCCAGCCACCGCTGCCCCTCTACACCCATCAGGCAAATTCCCGAAATCTCAATCCAACCCAGCCACCGCTGCCCCTCTACACCCATCAGGCAAATTCCCTAAATCTCAATCCAATAGATGCCCAGCCACCGCTGCCCCTCTACGATGCCTAGCCAATGCTGCCCATTCTACACCCATCAGGCCAATTCCCTAAATCTCAATCCAATAGATGCCCAGCCACCGCTGCCCCTCTACACCCAGCAGGCAAATTCCCTAAACCTCAACCCAATAGATGCCCAGCCACTGCTGCCCCTCTACACCCAGCAGGCAAACCTAGCCACCGCTGCCCCTCTACACCCATCAGGCAAATTCTCTAAATCTCAATCCAACCCAGCCCAGCCACCGCTGCCCCTCTACACCCAGCAAGCAAATTCTCTGAATCTCAATCCAACCCATCCACCGCTGCCCCTCACACCATCAGGCAAATTCCCTAAATCTCAATCCAATAGATGCCCAGCCACCGCTGCCCCTCTACGATGCCTAGCCAATGCTGCCCATCTTCACCCATCAGGCAAATTCCCTAAATCTCAATCCAATAGATGCCCAGCCAGGGGCAGTGTTGGCTAGGCATCCTTTTATGCCATAGACCCACTCGTGCATCCTACTCGCACCTCCTCACCATCCCCAGATTCAGAGGCCGCAGCTTCCCAGTGGTGGCAGCTAAACACTGGCACGCACTCCCGCCTGCTCTCAGATCAGAATCCTCCCTTTGGTCCTTCCGACAAAACCTGGCTATTCACACTTCCCCTACAGCCACCTTGACCCTCCAGGCAGCCCAATGCTCATTCTCAAACTAACACCACCATAGGGCTGGACTGTGCCACATTGCAACCCGCATCCAGCCTCATGCGAAATGTAATTTGACCGACCGCTTTGTTCTCATCTCACATCATTCAATGCAACCAGCGCACAGATGCCCGTGGGCTAGGAGCGCTTTACTAATGCTAAATAAATAAAATATAAATAGAGCACTTACAAAGTACGTAGAGGTTGGTTAATAATGCAATCGGGCTGTCATGCAAACAGCAAGGAGCGCAGAGTCGCGGGTAAAGGCTTAATGGAATGCCGTTAGCTCCATCTCGGCTGTCCCCACAAAACTCCTGCAGAGCTGCTAACCCCATCCAAGGCTGGGATGAATAGAAAGGACTCCGCACAAGAGAAGAGAGGAACACACAACAAGCCTTGGCTCGGGAACACAGGGCGCTCAGCTGTCGGAGGGCTGCTAGGGTGCCTGGCTAGCATCACTAGGGCTAAATATATCCATCTCGCGCCCCTGCCTGTCCTGCACTTCGCCCCCCCCCCCCCCCCGCGCCCCGGCCTCCAGAGAGCAGAAATAGCAGCAAAGATACTCTTATCAGCAGAGGTGTCCCAGGACAACAGCTCCGGGGAAGGACCAAATATGGAAGCACTCTCCAGCCAAAGGAAGCAGTCCAGGCTCGTGGACCTCACCAGGGCCCCTTTCACCATGCGACAACCCTTCTCGGCGCTACGCCTTGCCAACCAGCAGCAGCAGCATACATGTACACCGGCATTAATAAATAGGATCCAAATGCTGGCCATCAGAGTAACACTCGTGCAGCAGTACCTGCTACTCACGGGTACCAATAAGAGTCATGGAAACAAACTCGCAAGGAAACAAAAAAAGGAAATCCTTCCTGCAGCCGCATTTTCATTCTTGCAGTCGAGTCCGCCACCTCCCTCAGCCAAGAAACCAATGTGACGTACTCTACGTGGAAGGTGTACCAGAGTGCAACAGCACGTAGCTCCAGAACCCAGCATACGAGATGAGGAGCCTCCACGAGATGCTGAACTCCTTGGATGCAGAACCTCCTGCTCACAGCGTGCAGAGACTTCAAAAGATGCAAAGGACTGCTGTGCACCACCGCTAGGTCTTCCCCTCCCAGGCCACAGCAGCTCTACTCCTAGACCCCTGCAATGTCTGCAGCACCTCCTGCTCACAGCGTGCAGAGACTTCAAAAGATGCAAAGGACTGCTGTGCACCACCGCTAGGTCTTCCCCTCCCAGGCCACAGGAGCTCTACTCCTAGAAGCCTGCACTGGCTGCAGCGCCTCCTGCTCACAGCGTGCAGAGACTTCAAAAGATGCAAAGGACTGCTGTGCACCACCGCTAGGTCTTCCCCTCCCAGGCCACAGGAGCTCTACTCCTAGAAGCCTGCACTGGCTGCAGCACCTCCTGCTCACAGCATGCAGAGGCTTCAAAAGATGCAAAGGACTGCTGTGCACCACCACTAGGTCTTCCCCTCCCAAGCCACAGCAGCTCTACTCCTAGACCCCTGCACTGGCTGCCTGCAGCCAGACCATCTGCCCTAGCCAGTAGCCTTTGGCTAGTGAGATTTAACTCTTGGCGAGTAGGAGATCGTAGGCTGCAATGGAGGCGGGGACTGACTAATGGCTGGCCAGCAGCTTGCAACTTGAATTTTTGACCCCTGTATCAATACATACATGTACTATTAATCTGGTTTCTAAATTCGAGCCAGCATAGCACATTCCCAATCCAGGCCTTCGGTTTACTCAGACTCCCCCTGCCCCCACAGGTGGGCGGGTCTCCAAGATCTGCACTGCTTTGCCATCTAACCCAAAGCTGGAAGACAACCACTTGCACTTCTGTTGCCACCTTAAAACCCTTTCTCCTCAAGAACCCCACTACCTGGATCTTGGTCCGTTCAGTGTTCTACATAAAACGATCCCTCGCCCCCCCATATGCCCCATCTACAAAAAAAGAGCCAGAAGAACCCTCTCCCAAGCAGAACATTATGATTAACAACAAATGGCGCCTGAGATCAGGGTAGTGCAAACAACTGGTCGCATAATTAAATCTAGGAATTCACAAAAGCCATGTGCCTCGTATAAGACTGATGAAGCCATTACTTGGCAGCGGTAACCCAACTGTTGGCCGCCTAAAGACGCGTCTCATTTTGATTCAGTCAATTTGTGTAGCTCAAGGTTTTCTTCCTCAGTGCCCACCCCTTAACCTTCCCCTGGTGCCTACCCTGGTCTAAAAAGGGTGACTTTAGAGACCATCCTGAAGTCATCTGATGATAATCGAACTACAATGTCCCTGATGATTTGGACATGACTTACTGATTACTTCAGAACATCACAGTTTGTGGGATGATATGCAGACAGATTGTCATTCCGCTTTTGCTTAGTTGCACTTGTGCTGAATGACCCCCAATGTGGCAAGGGTAAAGCTTGAGACTATGCTGTGCGAAAGTGGAAGCCAGAGGCCTAAACATAGCATGAACCCCCGGGTTGAGAATCATTTGCCATCCCATTCAAAAGCAGGCACCCAACGCCCTCACAATCCCCAATGTGGCAAGGGTAAAGCTTGAGACCATGTTGTGCCAAAGTGGAAGCCAGAGGCCTAAACATAGCATGAACCCCCGGGTTGAGAATCATTTGCCATCCCATTCAAAAGCAGGCACCCAGCGCCCTCACAATCCCCAATGTGGCAAGGGTAAAGCTTGAGACTATGTTGTGCCAAGTGGAAGCCAGAGGCCTAAACATAAGCATGCACCCCCTGGGTGAGACTCATGTGCCATCCCAGACACAAAACAGGTACCCAGCACCCTCACAATCAATACATGTCCATGCTGACTGCTCCAATATATGCCAGAATTCACATATATTCAATCACACAGTATTCAGGTTTACCTTGCGCATAATCCAACAAACAACCATAACCAAGAAGACCTCCAGGATTACAAAAAAAAAAACACAGAGGATCCAAAAAAAGAAAGAAGCAATAAACAAACACAAAGGTCCATCAACCGAGGTCTCAACTACCCATAACCTACCAAATACAGGCAACAGCAAAGGCTAAACCCAAAAGACCAAGAAAAACACGAGGACGACACTGTGTGAAACCTGAGGGTATTCTCCCAGTACGACCTCGAGGATCCCTTATTCAGGTGGCCAGGACAAGTCCATCGCTGTTGGATCCAGTTCCTGGGGGTGGACCTGTGGGGGAGCATCACCTAGGTAGGGGAACCAGGGGTTATGCTCAGGTAAATACCCCAGATGAGACCCAGTACCATCACAGGGAGCATGGTGATGGGAACATAGTCCCTGAGGCTTTTACACCCTATTCCCACTCATCAGTTCTTCCATCCATTTAATCTCCCTTACCCAAAAGTAAAATAAACAACCTATTCACATCCGATACATACCTTAGGAGCATGACCCCTATCAGGATTAAAAACTGTCTCTCTCAGAATCCCTGCTTTCCAGTTCCCTCTGAATAATCCCAATTATTATTTTTCCCGTCCCGCTGATTATCATTTTCCACATTCCCAACCTCATCAGTCAAAACACGATTCCCATAATCCCCTTTGTTCATGTCACGACCCCAGCTATGCCAGCTTACCCCCCAGACCCTACCAATCTCGTCCCTCTGATTTTTATCTTCCAAAATCCCAACCTACTATGACAGAACACTACCGTTCTTACAATCCCCTATGTTCTGTTCTTCATCCCAGTCATTTTCGTCCATTTCGCAAACCTTCCCCATCATACCCTGTAGGATATTTGAATTCTCCGACTCCCCATTTCCGACACAAACACTTTTACACGACACACCAGAGAATGGACTTGTAATAACTTGTCATGTCCCAAACCCAGCGTCAGGCAAAGTCAGACAATTAACCTGAACCATGCACACGCAACAGCCCTTTCCTTTCCCCGCAGGGATAAAAGGTGGAGTAAAAGAGCACAGTACGAGCAAGGCGAGCACGGCAGATAGCATTGCAGCATAGCTACGCAGGCGCAGCAGTTCAATAGAAGGAGAAGGGCAGCAGGAATCGAGAGGGTTGCGAGGAGAGAAGTGACCTTGCCCCTTTCGTCCCAGACCCGCAGAACCTTCGTGGAGGAGAGCACAAGACCGCAAACAATAGCACAAGTGTCTTGCAGCAGATGTCAACGGTACGCGGGGCAGGCAAGCTTATGCTGATTAGCAGGAGCGAGGGAAGCTCGAGCACCCGTGGTACCAGCCTGGACTCCAGGAAAGCCAAAAGCCAAGCGGTTCCACAGCCGGTGAGTCGAGGAGAGAAGATAAGAACCGGGCTGTGTTCAGTGAGAGAAAGTGGCAAGCTTGAACAAAAGGAACTGAATGAACTGTAAAAGTGTTAAGGGGAGACCAGCTGCAGGGGGAACCAGCACCACGTGGGTGCTAACTGAAGACTCTGGTCGATCCACATCTGAGTGCAACTACAATTACCAGAAGGCCGTAGAAGAGCCAGCAAAATAGGTCAAAGTGTTCATACAGAGGGTTGAGCAAAATCCCTGTACAATCGAAAGACTGATCTGCAATAGGTGATAGCAAGGGAAGTGAATCCTGCATTGAGAGAAAGCAAAGGAAGGGAATACTGTAACACTTAAAAGTAAAGTGAGAGCCACTATCACTCTGATCGAGAGCCGCAGTAAACCTGGTGAAGGGAGGCTATGGAGAGGAGTCCTATCACCCTGACCGAGAGCTGCAGTAAGCCTGGTGAAGAGAGGCTAAGAAGAGGGGTCTGAGCCTGGCCGAGGATGATCCAGGGGTGAAGCCATCATCCAAACTACAAGTAAGAAAAGAATGGACATATAAATTAAGGAATACAATACGAAAAGGGTCAGCAACCAGAAGAGGGGGTGCCAGGGGTGAACCAATCACCCAGTGAACATTCAGAACAAACTTCATTTGTTAAAGGACCTTTTGCGTTGGTTTGTTAGTTGAACACATCAGGCCCGAAGACAAGAGACTTTAAAAGGAAACTAGACTTGGCCATCGAGGGCCCTGAAAACTGCCATTAGAACTCTCGTCTCGTGCTGGAGAAGCCCGAGACTGTACTGTGCTCCAAGCTCCCATCTTACTCAGTGTACAAAACATGGGGAAGGGAAACCCAAGCCACCGCATTCTGACATTTTAGTTGAGAAGACTTTTTCTTGAGAACTATCCCACACCCCTTTTTGTATTAGTTGTAAGGTTTGGCAATAGGTTTCTTAGTATAGGCCCTGTTACTTGACAAGACACCACTAAGAGTGGCTTGATTTTCATTTGATGTTCAACGCTTGCTCCAATCTGAGATTTAGGTTTACAATAGGAGTTTTTCCAACCTGCATGCAGCATTCATTCTTCAATAAACACCCTTGAACTGTGATCACTTGAGTCTGTATTACTTGTTGTCACAATGGGTTTCTCACACCACTCAAAGGAACACAACCCACATATCATGCTTCGCCACAAGAAAGACAAAGCACCCAGAACAGACAATAGAAATATTAAGAAAATCCAAACCACTCGGGAAGACACCGCCAGGCATGATCTGACAACCCCAAAAAACTTGACAACAAACATCCCAGATGACCAAAGGACACATACAAATAACAGAGCAAAGAGACTACATTGATTGCTACCTGTTCACTTACAATGTGGTAATCAAAAACGGTACAGCAATAATGAACCAACAGCCAACAAGCGTCACAAATACAGACCCAAGCAGGACACCAAACGGAACATAACTAATAAACCATCCCAACCCGGTCTCCACCATGAACAAATGGACAATACCCTAACCAGAACAAGGGACATGTGAGAATCCATCACACTCTACACCCCCTACATCACCAAGGCTGGTACAACAGAGGGGTAGCTACCGGATTTACCACCCAGGACAAACCAGAATGAACGAACCCCACAATTAAACGTATTGGTCTGCTCGATGAAGAGACTGACCAACAAAGAACCACCCCACCCAACAGACTCAACCGGGGAAAACCCATCTGGAACGGAAACCCAACCAACAACACACCACTCAGAACAAACAACAACCGAAAGGGAAATCAAGCAAACTACACTGCAGCCTCCTCAACATTAGAACCATGGCAAAACACATAACAGAAGTGAAGGAGGCACAGATAAGCTCTTCCTTACAGAAAACCTGGCTATCAGACAAACTATAAAGCCATTGCGAACAAAGCAATACCCAATTATAAATTAATACACGCCAACTGAAAATCAAAGAGGAGGCAAAATCGCAATTATACACAAAGGACGCATCTCAAATCATCACAACCAACGCGGAAAACTATGAATCCCTCCTCATCAAGATAGAACAACGACCAATCCAGCATATTATTCCTTGTAACAAACCTAGTGGATGAGGCCGCCATGCTATCAACCCACCACGACAACCTAGTCATACTGGGAGATTTCAACATATGGTTCGAACAAGAAAACAAGTGCACAGCAAACTATCTGCGCACTCCTGGAAATCTTGCAGTTCAAGCAAATAGTAAATGGATCCAGCCATGATGCCGGACACACCCTGGATGCAGTTTTCTGCAGGGAAGGACTATGCGCATCCGCGCCACATGCACCAATGGTGTGGAGGGACCACTACTTGATACCATTCTACATCACACCCCAAACCCGCCCACCGGCCGGAAAGTAATTACTCCACACCAGCAAGAACGGAAGAACTTGGACGTAAAGGCCCTAACAAACCTTCTAGACGCAACTGTCTCAAGCAAAAGAGATCCCACCGATACAAACCTAGATAGAAAAAAAAGACACGCTCAACAATTGGGTCACCAAGGCACCGTGACTAATTAGCACCAGCTAAAACATTCAAAGCAACTCCAAAAAAAAAAAAACAAAAAAAAAAAAAATCTGCCAGAAAAATGATCCACAGAAGAACAAACTTAAAAAACAATCGCAAAATGGAATCAAATGGAGAGAACAATACACCAGACAAGACAAAATAAAATACTAAAGACAAACTGTACAAAACAACAGTCCTCAATGCAAAACAAAAACTACATCTGAGGAACTCATGGTGGTAAGGGTAAAGACAGACACAAGTGATCACAGTTCAAGAGTGTTAAACAATGCAGGTTGGAAAAACGCCTAATCTAAACCTAAATTTGTATTTATTAATCTTATATAGCGCTTTATACCAAAACGCTGTACAGTTACAACAGGGTACATTTAACATAACACAAACTGTGATAACAGAAGCAAATTACAAACATGAATCAGTCACCAAAAACAGTGTGTAGAGCAATTATTGAGAGGGCGAAGGGGAGAGGAGGAGAGGGCTAGGAGGGGGAGGGAGTGTCATGGCGGGGAATGGAGAAGGAGAGATTTGAGGGAGGTGCAGAAAGAGGAAAAAGAAGAAGAGTTCCAGTGGAGGGGGGAGGGGCAGAAGTTGGAAGGAGCGGAAACGGGAGGCAGATGGTAGCATCAAATCCTAGATTTAAGATGCTCCCATCTTAAATCCAAGATGGGAGCAAGCGTAGACCATCAAATGAAAATAAGGCATTCCCTGTGGCTTTGTGTCAAAATAAAAAGGGCCCATACTAAAAAACAAATATTGGCAACCTTACAACTAATACAAAAAAGGGTGTGGGATGGTTCTCAAGAAAGGAAAAGAAGTGTTCATAAATAATAGGTCAGGATGCAGTAGCTCGGATGTCCCTTCCCCACACTTTGAGCACGGAGTAAGATTGGATCTTGGAGCACAGTACACACTCAAGCTTTCCAAGCACGAGTCAACAGTTCCACTGGCAGCTATCGGGGCAGTCGATGGCCAAATCTCATTTCTCTTGAAAGTCTCTTGCCTTCGAGGGCCTACCGTAACCAACAATAAAACAAAAGTTCCTTCAACAACAAGAAAGTTTGTTTACTGGTTTTGCTTTAGGTGAGGATTCTTAATCCCCTGGGTCCCTCCTCTTCCGGACGGTGACCTTTACTTTTAGCCTCACTCCTCTGGGTTCACTATGGCTTTTCCTTCGCTCTCCTTTACATTCACTTTCAGTGTTTATGGGATTCACTTCCTGTGCTTTTTCATTCAGCGGCATTCACTTCCCTTGCTTTCTTTAAAGTTTGTAGATCAAAGACTTCGACTGTTTGGGGATTTTGCTTGACCTCCTGTATGACCAGCGGCTCTACTACAGCCTTCTGGTTTCTGTAGTTTTACTACGTTGGGGATCGGCCAGAGTCTCTCGGAGCAGCACCCATGTGGTGCTAGTTCCCTTCTGCAGCTGGTCTACCCTCTACAGTTTTTATCTTCTCACACTGCCACTTTCATTCACCACAGCCCAGTTCTCATCAGCTCTCTCCTCAACTCACCAGCTGTGATAAACCGCTTGGCTTTCCTCTTCACTGGAGTCAAGGCCAGTACCACGTACCACGGAAGCAGGAGTCTCCCTTGCTCTGGCTTATCGGCGTCCATACGCTCTGTGTCTGGTTGACATCTGTTGCAGCATACTTGGGCTATTGTCCTCAGTCTTACGTTTCCTTCAGCGCAGGGTTTTGTCGAAAAGGGCAAGGTCGTGTCTCTCTTCTTCACCTCTCGATGTTTGCTGCCTTTCTCCTCCTCTTGAACTGCCGGGTCTGGATAGCTGTCTCATTTTGCGGTCTGCCTTGCTCGTGCTGTGCTCTCTTTCTCCACCTTTTATCCCTGTGGGGAAGGGAAAGGGCCATCAGGTGTGCGATTCTGATCAATTGCCGGACTTTGCCTGACCCTGGTATTGGGACATGTCAGGTAAAGGGCTCTGGTGTTAAGTCTGTTCTCTGGTGTGGTGTGCAAAAGTATTTGTGTCGGAAAAGGGGGTGTGTGGGGGATGTGGTTTTGAAAGTCCCACGTGGTAGGACTGGGAAAAGGTGTCGAAAGAAGGGGGATACCACATCTCACCAGTCAATGTCCCAATTCCACTCCCCGAGGACCCCCCATCCAGGTGATCCTCCCTCACTGGTCTACCCCCAGGATCCAATAGCGATGGCTGTGTGGATGGCAGATCTCTGGGGACTAGCTAGGGAGACACCTTCAGGTTTCTCACATGCCCTTTCTCCATGCGATGTAGCCACATTTGCTTCACAGGGGAACCGGGAAAAGAAAATCCACATTTCCCTGGTCTCTTCCCCCCCCGGTGTTCAACTGTGAACCAATAGAGTTGTAGGTCTAGAAACGACTGCGCAACCCTAGGGTTGGACTCTTGACGTTGGCTAAACTAAGGGTGAGTGGTTGGTAATCAGCGTAAACATTCATCCCAATAGGAAATATCTAAAATGGATAATGGCCCACTTGATGGCTAGGGCCTCTAGTTCTACACCGAGTCGTTTTTTTCACGTGGAAACTTGCTACTGTATAGTATTGGGTGTTGTAGTCGCAAATTTGGGACAGGATGGCACCTAACTCTGCAAGTGAGGCGTCAGTCTGAAGCACAAACTCTTTTGAGAAGTCGACGTTTTTCAGGATTCGGTTTTGGCGTAATGTCTGCTTTAAGATGTTCTAGCATATCTCTTCGTCATCGTTCCAATGGAGTTTCTAGGGCTCCATATTTTTAAGTTCATCTGTTAGCCGAGCTGTTTTATCTGAATAGTTAGGATATTACAGTAGGTTTATCCCTATCAGACCAAGGAAATCCCTAAGATTTCTTTTGGTCTTGGAAGTTGGAGTATCCAAGACAGCCTTTAACTTCTCATGTTGGGGTTGTACATTCCCATCCCCTACGAAAAAGAGGAGGGCTCAATGATATTAGCCTTCAACATCTTGTTGACTTCCTCGATCACTATCTGTTTTCGTGCCTCAGGTAGACAATAGGGTTTCAAATGAACTACTTTGCCTTTAGGGGTTAGAATATAATGGTATGTACCTTTTACTCTTCCTGGTTTTTCTGAGAATACATCAGGGAACGAGATCACTACATCTTTTAGATCTTCTCGTTGTTGGACAGACAACTCTACTCAAAAGGAATTAAGTCAAAGTTATCTATAACTCTGGGAACCGGGCAGGCTAGTATTTTGGCATGGGTGGCTGACAGATTCTCTTTCCACTCTTTTAAGAGGTTGATGTGATACAAGTAAACTTTCTGTTTTAGGTCTTGTTAGGCTATTTTATACATGCACATTCCCGTTCGTTCTATTCACTCCTAAGGTCTGTGCCACTTGGAAACAAGTTTGTTCTCTGAGGTTGGTAAAAGGACTAGTACTTTCTGTCCAATAGAAAAAGATCTTAAATGTACCTTTTTATCATAATTGGCATTTTGCTGGCTCTGTGCTTTTCCCATAGGAGTACAAACTAAGTCCCAAACCAACTTCAGGTGTTCTCGCATTCTAGTAGCGTTTTGTGATACTGGAATGGAAGCCTCCTTTCATTCTTCCCAGGTATCCCGGAGCATGTCTAGGACATCTCTCGTTTCTCTTGCATAGAGTAGCTCAAGGGGAGAGAAATCTGTGGAAGCTTGGGGAGTTTTCCTCATTGCAAATAGGGCTGATGGGATCATTCAAGCCCAGTCTTTCCCATCCTTGTCTACCGGTTTCCATAGAATTAGTTTCAAGGTCTTATTGAATCTGTTAGACCATCGGTTTGAGGATGGTACACCGAAGTTCACAACGTGGCAATGTGGAGTAACTCTTCAGCCATCAGCTTACTCATGAAGTTCGAACCTTGGTCGGTTAGTATTCCTTTGGGAAAACCGACCCTAGAGAAATACGGTAGAAGATGTTTTAGAATCTGGTGAGTGGTATTATCTCATATTGGGAATGCCTAGGGATATCGGGTTGCATAATCTACGATCACCAGGGCATACTTGTTGCCCAATTTAGATGTTTTTAGAGGTCCTATTATGTCCATACCAATTCTAGAAAAGTGGTCTTCTATGATCGGCAACTGGTTCACAGGGACATACACTGGGATGTGGGGGCTGGTCTTCTGATATATTTTGCAAGTTTTATGAAAGTTCCTTTTAAATCGGCATGGATGCCTGGCCAGTACAACTTTCAACTAATATGTGCCTGGGTTTTAACGTTTCCCAAATGCCCTCTGTGAGATAGGAATGTGCAATCTCTAGTATGACCTTTCAGTGGCTTTTTTGTATTAGCAGTTGTACCATTTTTATAAAACCTTCTAGGGAGGTTTCTCTTCGGTAAAGTAACACAGGTTTTAAGAAGAAAAAGGGAGTTCACTTTGCTATGCCTTCCCCTTCTGGAATGTCATTTCGCTGTGCAAAGGCTAGGCCGGGATAGATAGTGGGCTCTTCTTCCTTCTCATCTTTGATGAGAAGAGATTGGATCAGCTTCACCAAAGTCTAAGTTACCTCTCTCCTTTTTATCTGGTTTGCTTTCTGTGAATTGAGGGAACAGAGCCCTTTCCTGAATTCCCTGCGCAATTTGGTCCCCACGGTGTACCTTGGGACTTTCTGCAAGAGAACCTTTGCATCTCTCCCGGGAGTCGGGGTCAATAACACCTGCTAAGACATCTATCCCAAACTTTTCATGCCAAGCCAGATTTTGGGGCTAATATTATATAGCACACCGGAGGGGTTATCAAGACCAAGTCTGTAGGAATCATTCCTCTTTTCCCAGAGGGTATAATAGTTTCCCTACTGCTACAGATTTCAAACCCATTGATTCCTTGGTGGCAATGGAAGGGTTAGAGGCTCTCTGACTAAGTTTCTGAAATTGTAGGGTCCCCCAATTTGTTTCAACTGAATCACATCCCACTTCTAATAGCATATGTGAGGAACTCATGGTGGCAACAGTACAGAAAAGTCAAGTGATCACAGTTCAAGGGTATATTAAACTGTATGCAGGTTGGCAAAACGCCTAATCTAAACCTAAATTTAAGATGGGAGCAAGCGTCGACCATCAAATGAAAATAAGGCAGTCCTTGTGGCACTGTGTCTAAATAAAAAAGGCCTATACTAAAATGAAATTGCCAACCTTAAAACGAATACAAAAAAAGTGCATGGGATGGTTTTCAAGAAAAAGAAGTGTTCATAAATAATATGTCAGGATGCAGTAGCTTGGATCTCCCTTCCCCACGTTTTGAGCACGGGGCGAGTTGGGATCTTGGAGCACAGTACACACTCGAGCTTTCCCAGCACAAGTCAACAGTTCCACTGACAGCTATCAGGACTGTCGATGGCCAAGTCTTGTTTCTCTTGAAAGTCTCTTGCCTTCGAGGGCCTGCCGTTTTCAACAACAAAACAAAACTTCCTTCAACAACATGAAAGTTGGTTTACTGGTTTTGCTTTGGGTGAGGATTCTTCACCCCCCTTGCCCCCTCTCTTCCGGGCGCTGACCCTCCTTTACTTTTAGCCTCCCTCCTCTGGGCTCACTATGGCTTTTCCTTCGCTCACATTTAGATTCACTTTCAGTGTTTACGGGATTCACTTCCCGTGCTTTCTCATTCGGCGGCCGGGTTCACTTCCCTTGCTCTCTTTAAAGGTCGTAGATCAAAGACTTTCGACTGTACAGGGAATCTGCTTAACCTCCCGTATGACCACTGACCTATCTTGGCGGCTCCCCTACGGTCTTCTGGTTTCTGTAGTTTTACTATGTTGGGGATCGACCAGAGTCTCTCGGAGCAGCACCCATGTGGTGCCAGTTCCCTTCTGCAGCTGGTCTCCCCTTCAAAATGTTACAGTTCTTTTATTTTCTCACACTTTGCGACTTTTATTCACCACAGCCCGGTTCGTATGGGCTCCCCCCTCGACTCACCGGCTGTGATGAACCGCTTGACTTTCCTCTTTACTGGAGTCAAGGCTGGTACCACAAAGCAGGAGTCTTCCCTCACCCAGGCTTATCGGCGTCAATATGCTCCGTGTATCGTCTGTTGCAGCACGCTTGGACTATTGTCCTCAGTCTTCCTTCAGAAAAGGGTTCGCAGGGTTTTGTCGAAAAGGGCAAGGTCGTGTCTCTCCTCATCAGCCTCTCAATATTTGCTGCCCTTCTCCTCCTCTTGAACTGCCGGGTCTGGATAGCTGTCTCATCGTGCAGTCTGCCTTGCTTGTACTATGCTCTCTTGCTCCATCTTTTATCACTCTGTGGAAGGGAAAGGGCTGTCAGGTGTGTGCGATTCTGATCAGATGCCTAACTTTGCCTGACCCTGGTATTGGGACATTTCAGGTAAACGGCTCTGGTGTTAGTCCGTTCTCTGGTGTGTCGTGCAAAAGTGTTTTTGTCGGACGGGGGTGGGGGAGAAGTGGATAAGTGGATAAGTGGATTTGAATGTCCTAGGATGGGGAAAAGGTGCCGCAAGAAGGGGGATACCGCATCGCACCTGTCAGTGTCCCCCTTCCACTCACTGAGGACCCCCCGGCCATCCAGGTGTTCCTCCCTCACTGGTCCACCTCCAGGAAGTGGATCTACTAGTGATGGCCGTGTCCTGGCCACCTGGATGGAAGATCCCCGGGGACTAGCTAGGGAGACGCCTTCAGGTTTCTCACATACGCCACAACAATAGAATTAGCAAATAATCCACAGAAAGAACTCTTCAAAACCATTAAAGAGATTAAAAAAAAAAAGATTCTTCCGGCAAAAATTCCAACACCCCACACAAATGCTTTGTGAAAACATCATTAACCATCCGAGATCAAAAATAGACAATACAGGAGACCATCAACCTAGCCGCGGCAAATACAGCCGTGATCACCAGACCACAGACATCAGATGAAACACAGATTACAGAAAAAGTAATCTGCCTAGAACCAATCGCAGAGGAAACATTTCCCACACTGATGAAGGACACCAACCTTGCAGGATCTCCAAGGGACCCCGCCCCTCAGACGTCTTCAAAGGAATTCTCAACCACAGAACCCCAACAACACGCTTCCGGAACCTAATTAATCTTTCACTGAAAAGAGGAATAGTACCATCCTCCTTCGATCAGCATACATCAAACCACTGATAAAAAAGGTCAGAAAGCGCAAAAAACCGATATCCAACCTGCCCTACCCAGCAAAGACCCTGGAGAACCGCGTCTACAAAATCCTTCTTAAACAGGTCGAAACAAACGGAATACTCGACCAATCACAAGTAGGCTTGAGACCGATGAGAGGAACAGAATCAGCACTTCTATCGATATGGGACGACCCGAATATAAACGCAGACGACACCCAATCAGCCATCGTTCTATTGGACATATCAGCGGCTTTTGACACAATCAGCCATGCAACACTAATAAAAAGATTGATGTTATGTGGCATACAGGAATCCACACTAAAGTGGCTTACCTCATTCCTAACAAACCGAACCAAAAGAGCATACCCATCACTGTTCACCTGGACACTGCCCCTGGGTGCTAGCGATGGGCAGTACAAATCAACTTAACATAATGGCAGTAATCATACCATGAGAAAACATGCCCACCATGGCTCTGCCACAGACTCCTGTTGGCTTTGCCTTAAAACCTGTTCAAACTGGGTGCACAATTCAGGTGAGTCTAGAGGAGTAATGTTCATCATATTTGCTTCATCCTTGATGCCCAGTGAAAAGAAAAGCCACGCCACAGTAAGAAATGGCTTGACTGGCTGCCCTAAATACCAGTCTAGACACAAAACACTCATGCTTGCTTGGTCATAGAATCCCAGTAAAATAAAATGTCATGACGCAGCAAAGAATGGCTAGACTGGGTGCACCAAAATGCCAGTGCAGCCACATAAAAGCACAGATCAGCCTTTCTAAAAAGAAAAAAAATACAGCATTTTGTACTGGCATCTATGATGGATACCCATTAAAAAGTGCATTGTGATTGGGATTCCACCGAGGAGTGAGCAGCACGATTGTGGCGCTCGCACCCTCCTCCTTCCCCCCCCGCCCCGAGGCCAAAGACAATAAATTAAATTAAAGAGCCTTCCCCAGGCAGGGATTTATCGATGTAGGCTGCAGTGGTGGAGTGCAGCAGCCCGGATTGCTGGGGGATTACAGCAGTGTTGTCTGAGGTGCAGAGCAAGAAGAATCACAGAAGAATCAGTCAGGTAGACCCAAGGCGGCCGAAGGAACCAGTGCGGCTGCGAGGCGGGGTGGCGGCAAGCAGCCGCCGCCGGACGGCAGAGGAGCCCATCAGGAAGGAGCTGCCTGCGATATTGGAGGTCCACTGGGGCGGGATTCGTGTAGCGGGGGCTCCCCTGCTAGTGGGTGCCAGCAGGAAGATCGAGGCAGGACCAACCACCCGCTCCTGAGAAGCAGCATCTCATCGGAGAGATCAGGAGGATCCGGAGGGGTCATGCCCGTAGCCTACTGCTGAGAGCTGCACAGCGGAGAAGAGCACCCAGAGCGGCTGAGATGCCCGGTAAGAGCCGCACAGCGAGAGGCAGGAAGGCGGCGACCCTGAGGGGCTCGACCCCCACCTCGTTGGGGAAAAACCATCACAGGTTAGCGTGCACCCTTGCCCAAGGAAAGGGTGCAAGCAGGCAGAGGGTGCCCAGTACAGGCAATGATCAGCAGCTTTCAGCAGAGTGATGGTGAAGAGTGGGGGAGCGTGGCGGGAGGGCCCTGCCCAAGCTTCGAAGCCAGCACTTTGCAGAGAAGACCAGGGGGAGTCACTGTGGTGTTACAGCTGGGGCGGCTGGAGGCCCATTTGAGGTAAAATTGGGATTTTAGAGCTGCATATAGTGCCTCAGACAGCACACCCCCATCTAGAAACAGAGCAAGACAAGGGAGCACCACGCATAGGAGACAGTGACCAGTGGGGCACTGGCTAATCCTGAGGCCGAATTGAGGGCCAAATAGGCCATTTACATCCGTGGTGGGCAAGAAAGAATATGAGAGAGGCCATTTGGTCGGGCTCAGGGCAAAGTGATCCTGGCGCCAAGGCCAGGAGGACCCGAGGAGGACGACAAACCGTGGCTCACCTGCACAGTTAGAGCGGAGTTACAACCCCCCCTCCACGCAGTGAAGGGTGGACCCACAAAGAGGCAGAGGGAGGAGGTTCCTATGCCCTGATAAAGTGTCCAGAAGAGGTCCGAAGGGTGCGACACAATATCATCCAGAAGAGGAAGGGAGGGGCAGGGCTCCCCCACTAGACCTGCCTACACACTATGTACAAAAACAACATTAGGACATGAAAGCTGCATCCAAGTCGGTGAAGAAACCACAGGAAGTACCGGCTGGGGCACGAGAGGATTGGAGGGCGCTGGCAGGCGCAGCAAAAGAGTAAGTGGTCACCCAGGAGGTCCTTCGCCAATGCTTTCAGGATTTTGGGGACAAGATAGTTAACACCATTCACTCGCAGTTGCGCATGATGCAAGCGGAACTGTTCCAATCATTGCAAGAGGTGAAGGGGGACATAACGAAACTAGGGGAGCGGACCAATACAGCGGAGAGCGCCTTAGAAAAGGTTGCAGAGGACACAAGGAAGATCAGCAAGCTGGTAGAGCAATTAGCAAGGGTCACGTAGAACCTCGAGACACAGAGAGAAGACCTTGAAAACCGCTCGAGAAGATCCAACTTCAGAATAGACAGCCTTGCTGAGATGGTGGTGGACAAGGATCTACGCACGATGGTGCAGCAAGCGTTCGCAAACCTGCTGGAGGTGGCACACTGGTCGGGGATAGAGCTCTACCGCATACACAGAGTGGGGCCAAAGAGGGGAGAGCCAGGGGCCAGACCCAGGTATCTAGTGGTGGCCTAACACAGGTACGGGCAGAAGGAGAAGGATGCTGGCGACTGCCAGGAGGGCCAGATCAATCAGCTACAATGGCCCAGAAATTCAGCTATTCCAAGACCTAGCCCAGACCACCCTGGTGAAGTGTAGGATTATGGGCCCGGTGGTGCATGCCCTAATGCGGGTGGACATATGCTATAAATTGACCTTTCCCTTTGGACTACTGTTCGAATGGGAAGGGAACAGCATCGGTCACTACCTGTGAGGAAGGTATGAGGGTACTGAAGATTGAAGACAAAGAGGCACCAGGGCAAGAACAAAGACCGGCGAGAGATCCGCTCAAGAGTAAAATGTGGGAGTGGACAACATTTTTGACAAGGGGCTAAAATAAAAGGGCCTAAGGGGAGGGCACACACACCCATCAACACAGGAGCACCACGCTGAGGGAAAAGGGGGTTACAGGAAGGAATGTTGTAGCCTGTCTGGGGGAGGTAGTTAGGGGAAAGGTACCGGGGGAGGTGGGTGCTACAGGATGTCTTGGTTTATCTACATGGGTCTAGGTGGACCCGCATAGGTTTACTCTGGGTTGTTACAAGGGTTCAATTCCAAAGATGGAGGGTCGGGCGGAGGTAGAGGCTGGTTGAGCTTGCCCAGAGATGGGAGGGGGATTCAGAGGAGGGTTTGCGTGAAGATCTCAACGGCAGCCACTCATTATTAGTGTGAGTGGCAAGGGAAGACAACCATTAACAAGAGGGAAGTGCTGTGGGTGACCTCCCTTAACGTTAGGGACCTTAATTCCCCGGTTAAGAGAAGGAGGAACAGGGGCAGGGGAAGTTGGGAATTGTAGCCCTCCAAGAGACGCACGTTTGGAGGCGAGAAAGGCATAAGCTGAACATCAAGGGGTACCGCCACCAGTTCCAATCCAATGCCCCACGGAAGATGGGGGGGTTTTACACTATTCAGGACATCCCAGGCTTCCAGTTCATAGCTACAGAGATGGGCACAGAGGGTAGGTATCTGATGGCCCCTTTTCAATGGGAGAGGGAAACATATACAGTGGCAGCAATCTACGTCCCCAATACAGGGCAAGATGGTTTCTTGCGGGCAACACTGACCAAATTGGAGACTTTTGGCAAAGGGCAGATAATATTGGTAGGCGACTTTAATCTGGCATGGTATCCAAGAGAAGACAGGAGCGCAAGGGTGTTCCACAACCAGGTGACGCCATCTGCGAACACATTGCCCAATTGGCGTTGGTAGATGGCTGGAGAGAACTGAGGGGGAGGGCTACACATTGTATTCCCACATTCATAGATCCTTCTCATGGATAGATTAGTCCTGGATTTTTCAGTCAAAATTGGGTAGGCTTGCAGGGATAGAGCTAGGAGTGATCGCCCTGTCAGCCCATGCGCCTATAACGATTATCTTAAATATGAGGCAGAACGTTCTCTAGCCACATCCTTAAGAATGGAGTCCTATGTGAGGATTACCTTCCACTTAACGTAACATAGGGTGTTCGCAACCAGGTGGTGTGGGGCGCGTTTAAGGCTACATTGAGGGGGGAGCTCTTGCGATGAAGTGCCAGAGGGACAGGTCTCTTACAGGAGGAATTGGAAGCTAAACTTAAACAGATAATGGCTCAAATGGCAAATAATCCAGGGAGTATGCTGCGACGGGAATATCGGCTGATTAGGGGGCAATTCAATGTTTTGCAGACTAGAGCTGCAGAGCGTTTATTGCTCTACCTCCAACAAAGGTATTATGTCGAACCCAATATGGCGGATCACTGGTTAACGAGGTTGATTAGGAAGCGTCGAGGACAATCCTTAAAATAAAGGTGGTGGGGGGCACGAAAGCACTGCTCTACCCAACATAATTTTGGTCTTCACAGATTATTAATCACTGTACACATCAGATTCCCCTTTGGAAGAAGCCTAAAGGCAATGCATGTCCCGTTGCCCTCTCCCTAAAATCACTCCTCAAGACCAGGAAGAACTTGAGGAAGACATTACTCCTGAAGAAGGGCGGCTATAGCTGCCTTTCCATCAGGTAAGGTCCCGGCCCAGATGGCTTTCCAGCGAGTTTCTACAAAACCTTTAGAGAGGAACTAATATCACAATGGAAGAAGCCATGGTTGTGCCGCTCCCAAAGCCGAGTAAGGATGTCACTCTATGCGATGCGTACCGGCCGATTGCCTGGATAAGCGCCTCTGCAAACTGATTGATCCCGAAAGGTCGGGCTTTATTAGGCATAGGCACACCTTGGATAAAATTCAACGGGTCTGTCATCCGAGTGAAAAAGTAAATAAATCTAGAACCCCTGCACTTATACTAGCGTTGGATGACAGAAGGCATTCGACTGGGTTTAATGGCCATTCCTCTGCCATACCATGGAGGTTATGGGATTCGGTTCCAAATTCCTTTCAATGGTAAGAGCTAACTAAACTCCCTCCTTGCACCTGGCAATCAACGGGCAACTTTCCCAGAGGATCACGGTTTTACGAGGCACTAAGCAGGGTTGCCCACTCTTAGATACCATCCACCTGGAGCTGCTCTTGGCCAGCATTAGGACCTCCCCGGATGTTGGGGGGAAATTCCTTTGGGAGTGAGGAGCATATAGTCACAGAGTTTGCTGTTGACATGCTCCTCTTGATCACAGAACCAGAAACCTAATTCCTAGGGATCTCGCAGGAACTTTTTCTCTTTGGGGAGGTTGCAGGGTTAAAAATAAATGCCCACGAGTCAGTTATTAAACTTGACCGCCGCCTCAGAAAGGTTCAGAAATTGCAGGGTATAGCACCCTATAGATGGGCGAAAACCGGCATTAGATATTTGAGTGTCCAAATGATTGTTTCTCTGGGTACTCTTTACTGTGCCAACTACCCACCTTTAGCAGAAAAGCTGCACCGGCTGCTGGCAGAATGGGTGCCCTTATCAATATCCTGGATGGGGAGGATAAATGCCCTTAAAATTGTGATTTTGCCAACATTCATGTACTATTTCACGGCCCTTCCAGTTGGAGATCCCTAAGGTTTCTTCAGGACCCTTCAAAAACATGTGGGGTCATTTATTTGGAAATGCAAGAGACCCAGGGTAGATATGCAGGTGCTAATGTGTCCCAGAAGCAAGGGAGGTCTGCAAGCGCCAGACTTCCACCTCAATTTTCTTGTGGCTCAAATTAGATTGATCCGGAATTGGTTCAGGGGTGATCGCGGGAAGGTCTGGTGTCGAATGGACAGAGCAGTGGTGGGCTCGCCACTGGATGAGGTGTTGTGGCGATCCAAGGGGGAATAGAACTGCAAACATGTACTGTAGCAGTATAGGGGCCCTAGAGAAGGACTCATGGGATGAGCTGGTGCCGAGGGTGAACTTGACCACCTTTGCCTCCCTGCTGACGTCGCGATTTAGGAATCCCCAGTTGAGACCGGGTATGGAAAGACCTGCCTTCAATGGGTGGGAGGCGGCAGGGTGCTGAAAACTACGCAACATGTCCTCAGGTCAGGACATTAAATCCTTTGCAGAGTGCAAGCAGGACTCGAGCTAGATGATGGGGAGAGGTATCGCTACTCTCAACTGAGGAACTGGCTTACGAACCCAATGGTCAGGTCAGCCGCCACCAGGGATCTCACGCCCTTTGAACGGTTCGTAGCGATAGACACAGGCATTTGGTAAGAGCGTTATATAGGATTATAGCAGAAGGGGCAACAAGCCAGGCATGGCACTATATGGAGCAGTGGCAAACTGCAGTGGGGCAGCTGCTGGAGCGGGGACTTTGGACTCAAGTTAGGGGCAGATATCCCCACGCTCACGCAGGTTATCCAGATTCAAGAGATGTGGGTTAAGATAATGGTCCAAATGGCATCTCACCCCAGAAAAACTACATAAATTCTACCCAAATGCGTCAGCGCTCTGCTGGAAGGGATGTGGGGAACTGGGATTGTGGAAGCATATCTGGTGGGAATGACCAGCCATACAGCCTTATCAGGACATGATCCGTGCAGCAATTAATAGTACTTTTGGGAGTCAGATCCCGGACAAGATAGGGATGGCCGTCCTGGGAATGGGCGGGGGTTCTGGAAAATCTACCCTCAAAAGCTCAAAGAAAGACATAAGTCATCCTGATCGTGGCGTCAACGCTTGTGGTGGCACACAAATGGCAGCAAAAAGCTGCCCCCACAGTACACAAACGGATAAGTACTGGAGTGGGTGACCTATTCGATTCAAAGGGATCATCAAAAGGTTTCTCTCGACTGAGACATTGTCCTTCATCACCTGCAGCGGGCCGCATAGTGCCAGAGGAAAATTAGATTGCTGGGGCTGGTGGGAGTACTCCCTCCACTTGGAGGGTGCCTTCACAGGAAGCTGGGAGGAGATATGGCGTAAGTTTCTAGGGGAGGCAAGGACTATGGGGGAGGTTCTCAAACGGTGCAAGGGCCTGTACAACGGCTGGCGAGAGAGCTGACCACTCACAGAAACTTGGGACAGGGGGCCCATCTACAGAGTTTATGGATGCGGGGAGGGGGACAGGACTGTGTGCGTTGTTGGTTACATGTGTTGGGATCGGGGGGATGGGAGCGAGAAGGGATGGGGGTTAAATGTGTTTCTACTGTTGAAAATGGCAATAAAATACACTACATTGTTACTATGCTGACCTCACCAGCCACAATCGGCTCCCTGTCCCAGCACAAAACACGCACACACACACATTCTTTGACTCAACATTCACTCGCTTATTCACACACAGCATTCACTCAATCATTGCATGAGAGGAAGTGACCTTCCCATACATTTTATAACCCCTGCACCTGTTCCAAATGGGCATTTCTTTTGATGGTCAATCCAAAGCATGAATTTGCAGTTGTGCTCATTTCATTTTTACTTTTTTGTTTCGATTCTTGTTAATTTTGTAAAGGTTTGTAATAAACCAGATACAAATAAAAAAGAAATAAAAAAGTGTGTCTCTTTTGAAAATGGGGATTTACTTGAAGATGCCCAAAACCCCCTTTCCACCCTCTGCCTTGCGCATTTGGTGGGAAAACGTTTGGTGGCACCTCAATGTTTGTTTGTTTATTGATTTATATGGCGCACCAAACCAGAGGGTATCTGGGCGCATTGCAAAAGGTTACACATTTGCATTGGCATAGTTACTGGACATATCGACAATGCACACAGAAAAGCAGAGGATAATACAATAAGATACAGTGCAATATAATACAATATGATGCAATACAATAGAATACAGAATAGCACAGTTGACAATTATTGACAGTTCAGCACGCAGGAGCAATGTAAAGGAGTTGACAGTAGATGAGAAGTGGCCCTGGCACATCATTGGATCTTCTCCAAAAGCCAATTTATGGTGTTTCTCCTAATGTTGGTCAAGGATTGGTTCGATCTCAGAGCAGGTGGGTGGGTGGGTGCGAGTTCCACATCTGAGTCACCATAACAGGGAAACTACTCCTCTCCTGCTTTTTTTAGTTTGTATCTGAGAACTACCAGGCAGCATGAGTTTGCTGACCTGGTAGGACGTACTGAGGTTTTTAAGACCATTTGTTCAGTAGGTTATAGTGGGGCAGCACGATTAATACATTTATGGGTTAATGAGATTCTTAAACAGCATTTTGACCCTGATGGAGAGCCATTTATAATGTACACAACTATGATGCACACATTTAAGTGTCCTTTGCACGGTGCCCCACCTTTTCGGCGCAAGTGAAATTAAAGCGGATCCCATCATTTGCACCAAACAGGTGAAGAAAGGGTGGAAGGTTTTTTTTTTTACCGTTTCTGCAGTCATTAACCACAGAGTCACTCATGAGCAGGTATTGTGTAAATACCATTAGCTCCAGAGCAGATACTGTGACTGGAATCGTTAGCCCCAGACTACGTACTGTGCATGCCATCATTCAGGTATTCCGTCATATGTAACGGATTAGCAGGTACTGTATCAAACATTTTTTCCTGGGCAGGAACTGTGTCTGGAAATCGGCATCGCAGTTCTGGTACTTTATTTGCCCCAGGGCAGTCAGATGTAGCTGATGAGCAGGTACATACTGTATCAGAAGTCATTAGATTTAGAGAGGTTATTGCGTCTTCACTCATTCGCTCCAGCCAGAGGATGTCAAGGGCCTTTAACGCTAGAGAAGGTAGCGTCTCTGCTGACACCATGATCTCAGTTTTCCCTGGGTTGAGAAGGAGGTGGCTTCTAGTCATCCACTGGTCTGTATCATTAAGAGAAGCGGTTAGGTCGAGGGGATGATCAGAGCTCGTTTTGGGGATTCTCAGGATAATTTGCATGTCGTTTGCATAATTGTAGCAGGTGAGGTTGTGCAAACGGATGATCCCTGGCAGTGGGGTCATGTAGAGAAGCAAAGAGAGGCAATCGCCTTGGGGTACACCGGTGTTCACTGTGCGAGCTGAGGAGGTAAAAAGGGAAAGGATAGTGATTGGTTTCCCATTGTTAAGGAATGAAGTAATTCAGTTGAGTGCCAAGTCTCGGATTTCGAGAGAAGAGAGCCGATCGAGGAGGATCGAGTGGCTGATGGTAAAGGTGGTGGAGAGATCAAGGAGAACCAGAGCGGCACATCCTTCAGCGTCTGCTATGACGTTGAAGTCGTCCCAGATCTAGATCAGTGTGGTTTCAGTTCCACAGCGAGGTCCGAAGCCAGACTGAACAGAGAGTTGAGAGTAAGCAGAGCGGTCAATGAGTTTTGCTAGGAATATGGTATTGGAGACAGGCCTGTAGTTGGAAAGTTGTAGGGAGTTGAGGCCTCTAGGCTGTCAACCATGGGTTGGGACATGGGGTTGTTGGGTATATCAAACCAGATATTGAAGTCCCCCAGTAGGGCGAGTTAGGGATGGTTGACCATAATGGTAGCTAGTGAGTCACAGAGATGTTGGCAAAATGCCTGTCTGTAGAGGAGTAGGAAACTGTGAAAAACTGGGCAACAGGGAGAGTCTGACCAGCAGGGAGTCGCAGTTAGCTGTGCATTGCTGGGTTTTGGTGAGAGAGATGGATAAGTAGGGTTTGTGGAGGATGGCTATTCCGCCACCTCTGGTGGCTCTGTTGTGGGGGATGAGAGTGCAGTCAGGACGGAAGGCTTTGTGTGCGACTGGATTAAAGTCGTCACTGAACCATGTTTCAGGGATGATGAAATCGGGGTTGTCATAGGAAAGGAGGTCAAAGATGTTGTGTCTGTTCTGGCCAAGGAACGGACATTGCATAAGAGGCAGGTGATTTGGTGGGCGGAAGTGGTTCCAGCTGTGTCAGTGGCCGGAGGGGCCTGGTTGGACTGGGAAGGGATCGGGAACAGCGCGGGGGTGGGGGGCGGAAGGTGGCTGGGTGGTGGGCGATGCTGGAACAGAGGGATTATTCAGGGATGATGTTGGGAGGAGCAGGTACAGAGAGCGTGCAGTGGTCGGTTTGCAAGAGATGGGAGTAGGCAAACAGATGCAGGGAGGTGGGCAGCGAGTTGTGCCGGTGTAGTGCAAGGGTAACGGCTGGGTGATGGAGGGGCTGCAAGTCTGGAGACTGTGGAGGTGTAGACGTGGTGGGTGAGAGGTTGTGCGTGAAGAGGGACAATCTGGGAGTTGCTGGCGAGGAGTTTGTGACAACCGGGCTATGGGTGGATGGGACAGGGGACTGATGTAGGCACAGTGAGGCATACAGAGTCGGGGGTGGTGGTGGACATTTTTCTTGAGTTTAGTGCATTTTGGCACCAGAGGGGTGCGAGAGAGGGGGGAGGGGGGGAGGGGAAAGAGGATGAGGCGATGGATCAGGAGAGAGCAAGTCGTGCTATGCTGAGAGAAGGGAATGGGTTGGAAGAGTGTGGTCTTGAAAGGGAGGGTGAGTGGGTGCTGTGGGGGGTGGGCAAAGCCAGTGGAGAGCGAAAGTGGTTTGACTAAGGGAAGATAGATGGCGGTGGTGGTGGTTTGAGCGGGTTGGGCCTGCTGGGGGTAGGCTGGGTAATGGAGGGAGGTGGGGAAATGGTGAAGCGAGGCAGGTTGGAGGGGTGTGAGGGTGGGTGAGGCGGCGTGGTGATGGGGTTAGTGGAGGGACAAGGACCACTCAATGAATGGGTGATTGGAGTGTTTTGAGGGGGAATGAGGGTCTGCAGGGGTCTGGCTGAGGCATTGACAGATGTGGGTGGTGGTGAAGATCTACAGGGTGGAGTTCTGTAGGGACAAACAGACGAGGCAGTGACGGCAAGGGGTTTGTGTAGGGACCGCCAGGGTGCTCCTCTGGCTTGGGAGTTGGATGTAGCACGGTATGGGGTTCTTGCTGATGTGAGCACGGATGGAGGTACCGGAATTAGGAGGGCTGAGGAGTTGAGCGTGGAGTTTGTGGGGAAGGTGAAGGTATTGTAGTGGTGGCCTGGAAGTTGCGTTTGAAGCACCAGAGTGCTCCTCTGGCTTGGGGGTTGGAGGTGGCATGGTGTTTGGCGGAGAGGGGGTGACAGTAATTCTCGACGTATGACCTGGGAAAGGTGTTGTGCGAGAGTGGAGCGTGAGCGCAACTGAGCGGGGTGTGCCAGATGGCTCCTCTGGCTTGAGGAGCAGAGGCAGTGTGGTGAGAGCGTGAAGAAAGTGCGGCCTCAGGGTGTGAGATGCTTCTGGGGCCGGGGGTAGAGAGGAATGTTGGTCTTTGGTTGGAGTTTGAGAAAGAAGGTGCTTGAACAGCAGTGGTGGGTCGGGCACAGTGCTCGTTTGCCAGTGTTTCTCTTTGGTTTGCTGGTTGGGAGGTGTGAGTGGAAAGGATGTGTGCAGAATTGCTGTTCCGAGTGGCTGCGTAGTTGCTAGGTCAGAATTGAGGGTGCAGAGAGGAGTCTTGGTCCTAGCTCCATTTTTGTTGGTTTTGTGTTTTTTTATTTATTATTGTTTATGGTTTTATTAAACCTTTACAAAAGAGAAACAAATTTGACAGTGCATAGAAAAAGAAATGAAAATACATGTACACTTAATGTATAGACAATTAAAATAACAATATACTCCCTTAGAATAGTAAAAGTAGTGTCTGAAGAAAAGCCTATATGTTTTGAAGCCTACATGTTTTAAAACAACAAAATGCATTCAATCTATGTTCCAGATGAAGGTTACGAATAAAACTAGATAGAGCCAATCCCTCTTGAGTAGTTCCGACACACAGAGAGCGTTGCCACACCAGTTCAGTTGGTAAGCCCAAGTACAGAGATTTTAGTACATTCAGACAGGAATCTCCAATGGTGTTGAGTGGTGTACAAAACAGAATAAGGTGTTTAGCCGTTTCAAGAACACATGGCAAAATCTACAGAGGCTGTCTGCCACCGAAATCTGTTTCCACCTCAATTTAGTGTTCACAGTTGGTAGAATGTTCCAGTGCAATCTAAGTAAGGTTTGTCGGTGGTCCCGATTGGGAAGAATCCAGAGAATTGGGGAAAGAGAGCCCCTTTTCTTGTGTTCATGTGCCAGATGAGACATCGAGCTATATGTGTGGAAAGCATCCATGGTCCGGCACCAATCATAGTCCCACAGCTTCTTTTTAGTTTTTGTAGGATTAGTAGTTAGCTGCTCTAGATCTGATCTGATGTTACACAGAATAACTTCGCACAATTTAGCAAATGTGGATAAGAAACCAGATCGATTAATGTTATTCCCAACAAGTTCACATAGATTATTGGGTGTAGGTGCCTTAAATTAGGCGTAGAGCCTAGCTCGAATCGCAGCCAGAGGGACAGCATTAGGGAGAAGTAAGACCCGTCTCCAGATGTCGCCTTCAATCACATGAAGTTTGGAGATGGTTAACCCCAAACCATATATCAGTTTTAGGGCTATTTTACCCTCGAAGAAGAGGAGGGTGGGTCTAATAGAGAATGGGCCAGATTTACGGTTGATTTTAAAGGACCTGTCTGGCAAGTACCTTAGCTTTGGTTAAGAAGATTTATCTGCCCTTTCGAGCCTCTACTAGCTCCAACATAATAGCCCAGATAGATAAAGCAGGTGGAACAGGGTATTCTTGCGCCCCAAGATGCCAGAAGTTAGTTTTCTTCTTACCCGGCTCTTTGGATAAAGCAAGGATTTTGGTTTTCGCAAGGCTCGATGTTAAATCCATTTAGCTTAGCATAGTTAGCAAATACATCCAACAGATGCTGTAACCCCACCTTAGTTAGGTCAAATAATAGGAAGTCGTCTGCATAGGCCAACCAAATAAGTTTCACAGAGCCAAGTCTTGGCACTAAAAGACCCTCCTTCAGCAAATGCTCTGCTGCATCAGAGACATATTGGTTAAACACCCATGGGGCTAGGACACATCCCTGTCTAACCCCACGGAATGTACTGACCACAGCAGACATGTCCTTTTGTTTAGCCGGATTCTTACACTCAAATTATTGTAAACCCCCTCTAAGAGGCCGATTAAACCCTTTGGTAGACCCCGAGCAGAGAGTTTACGCCATAGCCTATTTCGGTCAACGCAGTCAAAGGCTGCCGAGAGATCCACTGAGGCCATAAAAGTAGGGCCCCTAGTTGAGGTCCAGACAGCCTCCTGAATGCACTTAACCGCAAGCCCATTGATGTTGGTAGAGTGGGATTTACAGAAGCCCGTTTGAAAAGGACTCAGGGGAAGATTTTGCAATCCGCATCGATCAAGGCAATAGGCCGGTAATTATTAGGGTCAGACTACTACCGCATTTGAAAATTGGGATCACATGTGCAGTGCACCAGGAGATTGGGCATAACCCAGATTGGAGGATGTCTCAGAACTCAATACATAAAAGAGTGGCCCAAAGGTTAGGGTCAGTTTTGAAAAAGTGTCATTTGTAAGCCCATTCGGGCCAGGGGGGGGTTCTAGATTTTTTACACTTTCAGATTAGATCTAACACCGTGTCAATCTCAATCGGGGGTTCGCATTTGGACATAGGGACTAATGTGTCACAATTCATAGAGCGGTTTATTCCCTGCAAAGGGTGAGGGGCAAAATCTGTTGGAATAAAAGTCCGACCAGCTTTGTTCCGCAATTGGATTCAGTAAAGCAATGGCCGGGTTACTATCTTGTCCATTGACAATATGCCAGAAGGCACCCACATTCGCCTTCATAATAACCGGGAGCATTGACTCAGAGTCCTATTGTAATAACTGGTGTTTAGTTGTTTTGCAGTAATTTCCATAGGCTTGTTTGACCTCATTAATGAAACCTAAGCGTATGGGCATATCAAGGTTATCAGATCGAACTTTCCTAATATTCTTATTCTTAATGGATTTTGCTAATGCCAAATCAGAGTTATAAAGATGGATATGCCTACTAGCTGGAGTTTGCCAGGCGGAATGATCATCCAAAACATCTACCGCTGCTTGTACCAATGATGTAACCGTTGCAGTGTTGAAAGTTGCCATTTTCCAGTCAAAAGTAGTCTGATTCAGCATAACCCTCAGATTGAGGTTCAAGGTGTCAATGTTTTTGAAAGTCCACCGAACCGCAGTACCCGATGAATTAGGAGGGACCATGAGTTGGGAGTACAGTACCGACCTGGTGGATGGCAGATTTAAAATATTGCCGTTAATATGCCATGGTCACTCCAGGTATTCATGAGGATTTCCAACTGCAAGCATCTTGTACGCGAGCATCTTGTACGCAAGTATTCATCCACGAAGATGTAATCAAGCATAGAGGAAGAATGCCCACGGCGCCAGGTATGTCCAGTGGGGTTTTCAGGTAGTTGTGAGTGGCCAAGCAGAGGTTGTAAGCCTGCGTTGCCCAACTCAGTATACCAGATGTAATCATCTTGTTTCTTCCTCGTATAACCCAGGTTGGCAATGTTCATCTCACAAATTTCCCATGGTGAGTAATCAAGTATACAATCACAATTTAAATCCCCAGCTAATAATACATGTCCTGAGTCATTGGCAAGCACCCACTCTAGGATAGTCCGGGAGATAGTGGACACAAACAATTAAAACTTCGCCAACACCTCTGTGCCAGTAAAAGTTAATAATTAGCAATTTCAATAGACCACTGCTGGAAGTAAGGTCTACACCCAGAACCCCATATGGAAAGCCCAAGAGAGCCCTGCCATATAGACAGAGCAGTTATCGACTGCGACAATTGGACAACCTGATGGTCTACCTCCCAGGTTATGTCGAGCAGGCTGGTTGAAAATTTGATAACCATCTAAGCATGGGGTCGAGGTCATCCAGGTCTCCTGAATACAAATGACATTAGCATCCCTCAACAACTGTAGGCACTCCAAGTTTGTGAAAACATGCTGATTGCCTCTGGAGTTACAAGATTTGAGGCAAAGGTCCGAGAAAGATCCTAAGCCTAAGCTTGGGGATGTTAGCCTAGGGCACATGTTTTTGCCACAGGGTAGAGATAATGGAGGCCCAATCAACATCCTCGTCCTGCTGTTTAGATGGGATTCTTCGATTAGTCAGGATTTCAGGGCCGTTGTCACAACCCTCGTCCAAAACCCCCTCTGGCAAACCCATTGGCCAGGTGGAGTCAGGACTCGGGCCTCTAGAGCCTGGCATCCTCTTCAAAAGCCCTCATGGGGCCAGTCCTGGCGCCTATGGAGCCAGGCTCATACACTATGAACAACAATGTGCTTGGGAACTACTTCATTGTATTGTCAGCCAACATGGAGGCATCCACATAGCTTGGTTCGTTAGAACCAAGCTATACGGTCTAGTGTTTTGGGTGTAGCAGGCCTGGAACCACTTCACTGGTACTACTTTACCTGGGCTATATAAACCACACCCTGACTGCAGAACATGCTTCGTGTTACTTTGCAGCTTGCAACGTGACACTCACCGTGTCCAGCTATTCCCTCGAACCTCGGAGACGCAGAACCTGCAAGGAGACAAAATGAACATCATTAGCAGCAGCATTTTACCTGCAGTCTTCATCTTTAAACACTTGCAGCTGAGAACAGCTTCCTCGAATCTGCACACCTCCCGGACAGAACCACCTGAAAGAGAAAGATAGAGGCAACATTAAAGAAAGCTGGTGAGACATTTACAAATTACGAACTGCTCAAAAGGCTTACCTGGCTGGTCGCCTCTCGGCTGGCACCACTCCGGACATTCCACTCGCGCTGAAGAACACCGCGACCTACGAGGAAGGAAAACACGGGTTAGCAAAGGCAAGACAGTTCGCCGCGCTGAAGCTCCGCATACCTAAGGGAGAAAAAAAAAAAAGACATTTTAAACAAAGAAAGGCATGCAGGATAGCAACAAAACTAAAGAACAGCAATAAGACCTACCTGAACAATATCAAACGGGGCGGCGTCAGTGAAGTAACTGGACCGCACTCGCCCATGAAAGACAACACGCCCCAGAAGGCAGGACGGAGAGCACGCCTAATTCTACCACAAGGTGAGGAGAGGGCGCCAGAGGGACTGAAAGCATACGGGGTGGAGGGAGGATACTTACCCCAGTCGGTCAGTCTTGAACACAGTCCTCCTGTATTTTCAGGCAGAACCTTCCCCGCAGACCACATCAGGGCAAAGCTGAGAAGCATACCAGCGAGTAACCCAGCTGGGTGGCGTCCCTGTGGATACCAGGTGAGCGTAACAGCCGCCTGAGTTGTCCCCCGATGGTTTGGTTGAAGATTGTATCAAAAAAGGCCTTTGAGGCAACGTTTCCCACGATGTAGCAGCTTCAACTTTAAATCCCAATTCCTGCAGAGAATCTTGGGTAAGGATCAGTTCCCTGACTAATGGAGAGGCAAGGAAGATCATGCTCATGTCTAGAAGGTTTCGGTCCGGAAAAGCCACTCTAACAATGTCTTTAGAGGAAATTAAAGAAAGTGCTGGGATTTCAGAAAAAAATAGACAGGATATTGAATCTATTCAGACAAATTGAAGCTTCCAACTCTAGCAAGCTTTGGATTTTTACCAAATGCAACGGTTTCAGTTTAGGAGCATTAGTACCCTTTTGGCGTTTTAGAGAACCCGCCACTAAGCTTTGAAGACCCTTTAGGTTAATATCTTGCCTTTTGTCGGCATCACAGAACTGAGGCCTCGCAGTTGGTTTGTGCAGGCGATCCACCAAGGCTCGAATACCTGCTGAAATTGTTGGATGTGTAGAAACTGACAGGATATTATCGCCCTGAAGCTGCCCCCACTCTGCTCCTAAGTCCAACGGAGGAACAGGGATCAGAGACCGATTGGGATATTTATTCATAGGTGGTTGAAGTTGGATAGGCCCCCATATTGAGGAAATTTGGTCGCTCCTTATGTCCGAGGGACCCTGTACCTTAGTTGTATTTGTAGCCTGAGGCACAGCAGGTAACCTAGGAACTTCTTCACAGGTCCTAAATTTACCAGTGCCACATCCTTGATGTAAAACCGATGTGGAACAAAGATTCCCAGTTGAGGGAGCAATTAAGGTTTCTCGTACAATCATTTTCAAGGGGGCCAAGCGATTCTGTAGAGGACTGCTCTCCAGCATAGCGGGGAGCCTGGGTAGTTGGTAGTTTGCAACTGTCAGTTTGGGCAGTAGAGTCAACCAATTTGGCCCTAGGTAGAGTAAAAGCACATAAGTGCTTCCCCTCAGAGGTAGACCCTAAATTCAAATTAAACGGGGTAGGTGCGGGGATTTTGGCAAATAGTAGATTTGTTTTGTAGCCAGTTTCCGCTTGATAAGGCGCGATTTGCCTGGTGCTAAGATTTGTTTTTGGCCAGAACGCTTAGAAGCACTTTCCTGTATACCTGGAATCACAGTAGATGAATGGTGGCTTAAATTAGAAGTAGAGTTGGGAATGATCGGTATTGAATTGGTTGTGCCAGGCAGGGCCCCAGCAGTGTAACAGTGACCAGCCGGTAGTATCAACTTAGCTTGTTCATGGGCAGTGTCATTATTCGGAACACTTTCTCGTGTAGCGAAGGCCAGAGTGGGTGAGGGCTGACTTAGTTTAGAAATCAAGATGGGAGAGCTCTGTATAGGGCTGATTATACAGGCTGCGGGAGCAGCAGGAGCCAGCAAGTGGTGCTGGCAAGACTTGATCTTGAGCAATGGCATTGTTGGTAGCTTCCAATAGAGAGATTATCAGGTATCTCTATAATATGTGTTGTGACTACAGGTGCTTGCATAGGTGCTGAGGCAGAACTTTCACCCTGTGGGACCAATAAAAGAACTTGCACAGCCAGCTATTTAGATAATTCGATACCGATCCAGTCCACTTTGTTATTTAGGTCTAGCAATATATGGTGCCTATGCAGTCAATTTTCAAGTTGAGTTCCGTCATTGATCTTTGGACAGATTTAAGCTCAGACCAAACGTTACCGTACAGCTCAACAAAAGAGCTAAGGACCACGTTTAAGGCTGAGACTGTCGGGTGAGTCAATCGAATCAGTTCATTCAGATCTTTCAACGTATGATGTAGATGTGGTGAATTTGCATGCTTCGGATTGGAGGCTCAAGACCTTGCTTCCGCTGCAAGGTCACCTTTATTAGAATCAATACCTTCGATAATGTTATTCAGGGCAGTGGGTATATGGTCAGCCAAGCCAACTTGGGATGATGAGATGGAATTTACTGGGATTCCAACAGCAGAGGGTAGGTTCATCACTTTATCCACACATTCAATTATACTAACATCAGTGATATTATTATTTCCTCCAAGAAAAACCTGTGTAGTCATTGCTGAGTGATCTAGCATAGAATTGCCTTCAAAAGCTTTAAGTAGTTTGATTTCAGTGCTAGTAGAGGTTGCATTTGTCCATAAATGTCTGTCCTGATGCTAGTTGATTTGGTTTCAGCTTACTAGGGGTTTTATTTGTCATTAACAATAGGTAAATCAATAGTAGCATCTGCAGCCTCAGGATTATGAATCAGAACTTTGCGAGTTGCTGCAGCAGTGGAGGGTTCCTTAAAATTTGAACTTGTAGGCTTCACTGATAAGAGGCTACATGACGTAGCATTTTTTAGAGGGAGGGTGGATTGCACCAGAAATGGTGCAGCGCAAAGTGACTTGGAAGTAATTAATTGTACATTAGTAAGTGGGCAATGACATTGTGCAGAGCGGTTCAGTGCAGTCAACAGGGTCCACTAAAACAGCATCTGGTAGCATAGAGGAGCCTTTTTGGCTACGTAGACCATATCTCATAATTGACCCCGATGTACAAATGGAACCACGAGCCTTAGGGTAGAAAAAGTGGTTGATGTTTTAAAACCAGAGTAATAGAGAAATGGCAATCCGTACTTGATGCAGGTCAGCTTGATCTGAGTGAGCGTGTAATTAGATCAAAGAGTGCAGTAATTGAGATTAGTCTGCGACTCCACAGTCTCTGGCAGCCCACCGCAAGTATAATTACAAAGTCAGCCGCTTTAAAGATAGTCTGGGCAGCCGACCAGCCAAACAGCACCAGCCCTTTCTGCCACCAGGGCTTACGCTGCAAGGGTGGCTTCAGAGCAGATTTAAAAGGTCCTTGCACAGTCACGTGACCACGGCACGTGATTCCCAGCGGCCCCGCCTCCCGTGGACAGCAAGAGCCCAGTGCTCGCACTGCTGTGCAGAGGGGGAGCAGGCCGGTGAGTTCGCAATAAAGAAAGTTAAAAACTGTAGAACGCTGCCTCCTGCACCTTCGTATTGCAATTCCAAGCGTGCTTTCGCTTTGGTTTGAATTGTGGGTTGTGGATGTGTAGGGCAGCATTGTGGCAGATGGGGTGGTCTGGCTTGCCTGGGTCATCGCAGGTAGGGAGCGCAGTGGTCAGGGGTGTTTTGCTGGAGCGAGTCAATTAAGTCCAATAAATGCAGTAACAGCTGTATTCTAGATTTGAGACATTGGTAAAAATGTGGAATGGGGCCTAGATTTGAGACACTTGAATAGAGGGAGGAATCGTCTAAAAGTGAGGGCGCAGTAGTGAATGCAGCAACACCCAGATCTTGGAGGCCTAACAGGGTACAGTAGTGGATGCAACAGTGGGGGCTACCGTAGTGGATGCAACAAGACTTTGATTTGAGACAATTAAAATTTGGCACGGTAATGATTTTAACAACACCTACATTTGAGACAATAAAATGGGGGCACAATAGTAAATGTAACAACTAGATTTGAGACACTTAAAATGGGGGCCCAGTAGTAAATTTAACCCCTAGATTTTAGAGGTCTAACCTGAGGGCTGTGAGAAATCTGAAGATGTCTCCCTAGCTAGTCCCCGTGGATCTGTAATCCAGGTGGCCAAGACACGGCCATAGCTATTGGATCCAGTTCCTGGGAGTGGACCAGTGAAGGAGGATCACCTGGATGGGGTGGGGAGGTGGGGGGTCTTGGGAGTGGGACACAAATAGGCGAGACGCAGTATCCCCTATCCTTTGACACCTTTCGCCCCCCACATCTCACGTAGGACATTCTAAACCACTGCTCCTCCCTTCCAACACAAACACTTTCACACAACACAACACAACGGACAACGGACTAACACCAGATCAGAATTGCACACACCCGACAGCCCTTTCCCTTCCCGACAGGGATAAAAGGTGGAGCCAGAGAGCACAGTACGAGCACGGCAGACAGCACAACGAGACCGCTAATAAGGTGTGGCAGATCAAACAAAGGAGAAAGGCGGCATGAAACGAGAGGGTGGCGAGGAAAGAAGTGAACTTGCCCTTTTCGTCCCAGACCCGTGGAACCTTCGTGGAAGAGAGCCTAAGACCGCAAACAATAGCACAAGTGTCTTTCAGCAGATGTCAACGGTACACCGGGCAAGCCTACACCGATAAGCATGAGCTAGGGAAGCTCCTGCGACCGCGGTACAGGCCTCGACTCCAATGAAGAAGAAAAGCCAAGCAGTTCATCACACCCGGTGAGTTGAAAGGGAAAACAATAAGAACCAGGCCGTTGTTGAGTGAGAATTGCAAAGGGGCAAATTTTAACCAAGTTCAATGAGCCGTGTAAAGAACTGTAATAAGTATTGAAGGGGAGACCAGCTGCAAAGGGAAATCGGCACCACGTAGGTTCTCACCCAAGAAACTGTGGTCGAGCCCTATATGAGAGAAACTACCAATACCAGAAGGTCATAGGAGAGCCTGCGGAATAGGTCAAAGTGGCCATACTGAGGGTCAGGCAAAATCCCTGTACATATCGAAAGACTTTGATCTACAAAATAAGTGATAAGTGAAAGAAAGGGAAGTGAATCCCGCAGTGAGAAGAAACAAGGGAAGCGAATCCCACAAGGGCAAAGTCTATAGTCCCAAGAAACATTGTTTTTGGAACTGTTTAAAAAGACTAAGATTTGAGCAATACGATACAAGAAGGGTCAGCGCCCAGAGGGGGACCCAGAGGTGAAGCCATCACCCTATGTGAACTGTGATAAACACCCATGATCCCTGGGGCCCGATGCCTCTGCACCCCATGATCCCAAGGCCCCCACGCCTCTGCACTTCTCGTACGGGCGCTATGCCTCCTCCTCTCTCTCTGGTCCCTCAACACTGTTGTCTCTCACATGAACAAGAATGCATGTTCTGTAACCAAGTATGTATACCACTGTAACCACCTGTAACTAAGTTTTCATCCATATGTAACCAGCAAGCCTCATTGTAACAGCGCCACGATGCCTCAGGACTGCTGTGCGCTTTATAAATTCTAATAAATAGAGAAGGGTCAGCGCCCAGAAGAGGGGGACCCAAGGGTGAACCCATCACCCAGCAAACAAACTTTTAATTTGTTAAAGAACTTTTGTTATGTTATTTGAACCAGTCAAATCCTCGAACGCAAGAGACTTCAAGTGAAACGAGACTTAGCCATTGACTGCCCTGATGGCCCGGATGGCTGAAAGCTCGAGAGATTGTCCTGAGAGCTGCCATTAGAACTGTTGTCTCATGCTGGAGAAGCCAGAAACTGAACTGTGCTGCGCTCCCATCTTACCCTGTGTCCAAAACGAGGGGAAGAGAAACCCCAGCTATCACATCCTGACATATTATTTGAGAACACTTCTTTCTTTTCTTGAAAACTATCCTACACCCCTTTTTATATTAGTTGTGAGGTTTGGCAGTAGGTTTCTTAGTATAGGCCTTTTTATTCTGACACAATGCCACAATGACTGCCTTATTTTTCATTTGATGGTCAACGCTTGCTCCCATCCTAGATTTAGGTTTAGCATAGGTGTTTTTCCAACCTGCATATAGCATTCATTGTTCAATAAACACCCTTGAACTGTGATCACTTGCGTCGGTCTTACTTGTTGCCACCATGTAAACATAACACCACCTAGATTGGAACCTCTTAAAATAGGGGCACAGTAGTAAATGTAACAACACCTAGATGTGAGAGGCCTAACCTGAGGGCGCAGTTCGATAGTGTGGCGCAGTGTGTGTTATTTTTCCAATACTCCCCACACTTATCTTTTTAGTGGCTACTGGTTGACGGCTGCGTCCTGTGAGAAACCTGAGAATATTCTCGCAGGCAGGCCTCAAGAATCCCTTATTCAGGTGGCCAGGGAAGAGCTGGCGCTCTCAGATCCCAAATGTGGGGGCGGACAAGCGAGTGAGGATCACCTGGGTACGGGAACCCGGGGTTATGGTTGTGGAAATACCCCAGGTGAGACGCAGTATTACAGCAGGGAAGAGGACGAAGTACTTGAGGCCTTTATAGGCGATGCAAAATTACCCCCCCCCTCCAAGTCATTCTCCCTTATCAAAAGCCAACCAACAACCCCTCTTTGTCTGTAAAACCAATTAGGAACCCCAACAACACTAACGTGGGTAACTACATCTCCCAGAGTCCCTATTAACCGGTTACCTACCCGAGTTCTCCCAGCCATTCTTCTCCCTGTCCCTCTGATCATCATGTTCCAAACGCCCAGTCGATTGTGACCAAAAACCATAGTTCCCACAATCCCTCTTACTCATTTCACAAACTCTACAAAACCCACCATTCCATGCTCACCACAAACCCTAGGAGGAGGGATATATCCAACCCAGCAGGATATTTAGCAACCCTTCCCCCTCCTTTTCTAACACAAACACTTTCCCACACCGTGAAAAACAACCGACTAACAACAAAGCAGTTTACCTGACATGTCCCAACACAAGGCTCAGGCAAAGTCAGGCAATTGAGCAAAACCACACACCCGACGACCCTGTCCTTTCCCCACGGGGATAAAAGGTGGACCACGAGAGCACACGACGAGCAAGGCAGACCGAACAACGAAATAGCTAACCAAGCACAGCAGTTCAAGTCGGAGAAAGGAAGCGAGAACGGAAAGTGCGACAAGGAGAGAAGCGACCTTGCCCCTTCCAACCCAGACCTGCGAAGTCTCTGGAAAAGGAATTGTAAGACCACGAACAATAGCCAGCGTGTGATGCAGCAGATGTAAACGGTACACAGACCATACCTACGCTGATAAGCAGGACAGAGAGAGAGAGAGACACCTGCTACCATGGTACCGTCCTGGACTCCAGATACAAGAACAGCCAAGCAGTTCATAACAGCCGGTGAGTTGAGGGCAGAGCCAATAAGAAACCGAACTGTGTTGAACTAAAGTTGCAAAGTGGCACATTAAGAGAAAAGAGAACAGTTAACATTCCGGGAAAACCAGCTGCAGAGGAGTCCGACACCACGTGGGTGCTCATTCGAGAGACTCTGGTTGATCCCACGTGTGTTGAAACTAGCGATACTAGAAGGCCTTAGGAGAGCCACAAGGAAAAGGTCAAAGTGGTCATACAGGTGTCTAGCAAAAGCCCCCTGTACAATCAAAAGTCTTTGACCTGCACGTAATTGGAACGCTAAGGGAGATCAATCCCGCATTGTGAGAAAGGGGAAAGAACTGTGTGATTAGCAAATGTTGGCAAGAGTTAACCAAACAGAGGGATGCCAATGGAAAGGGGTGAAGCTTGAAGTCCCTATGAACAGTGTGTGAACCCGACGGAGGGAGGCAAACATTTGAGAAGGGCCCGAGCCCGGAAGAGGGGGGGATGCAGGGGTCAAACGCCATCACCCACCGCCATGTGAATGCAACCGAGAAAATCTTTTGCATATAAGCCAGAGTGAACCCGACGGAGGGAGGCTGATATTCGAGAGGGGTCTGAGCCCAGAAGAGGTGGACCCAGGGGTGAAGAATCATCACCCAAGTGCAATCAGAAAGGAACTTTTGTATATGGTTTTGAACATACCAGGTCCTCGGAAGCAAGAGATCTAACCACTGAAGGTTCTGGTATCGCGAGGACATTTCTGTGGATCTGATCTTGGAAGAGGGGGGGGATCCGGGGTGAGAAGTCATCACCCAATGCACACACAGAAAGGAACTTTTTTTTTTTTTAATACATCAGGTCCTTGGAGGCAAGAGACTTTTTGTATAAAAGTGACTTAACCACCAGAGGTTCCGATACCTGAGAACGGAACTGTAGTCTGTGCAGGGAAAGTTAAAGCGTGTGCTGTGCTCCGGAGTCCCGCCTTGTCCCGCGCTCAAAGCTCGGGGTAGGGAGACCCCTGGCTACCACATCCTGACGTATCATTTATGAACACTTCTTTCATTCTTTCAAACACTATCCCACACTCCTTTGTATTTAGTTGTAAGGATTGGCAATAGGTTTTTTAGTATAGGCCCTTTTATTTGACAAGACACCACTAGGACTGCCTTATTATTTGATGGTCGTAGCTTGCTTTCATCTTAGATTTAGGTTAGGCATTTTTCAATCTACCTATGCAGTATAATGAACACCCTTGAACTGTTATCACTTGTGCCGGTCTTTACTGTTGCCACCATGAGTTCCTTACAGTCCCCTGCGGACACCTTCCAGGTTTGCTTCTGTTGAGGCTGTCTTTTGCCTTTGGGTCCATCACCGGAGGATCTGCAACGGGCATGGGCTGCCCTAGATGGTTTCCATAAGGAGGGCTGCACGGCCCAATCAGAGGTCGGGATGTGAGGGGGAGGGAGGTTGGGACCAGGAAACTGCTCTGGCCGGTGGGTGGGGTAGAGCGTATGGTGAGAGTGAGAGAGCGACTGGAAAATAATGGTGCCGCTGGCACTAGGAGAGGCAGGAAATGCAGAAGGGGATGCAGGGAAAGGCCGAAAAAAGAATGGAAAAAATAAAAATGCAATAAAACAAAAAGCACACTAGGTGCACAGGGCTGTGCAGGCAAGCTCTGACCTCGCGGCTGGATAACTATAGTCACTTACACCAGAGCACGGTCTGTGTAGTAGCTGCACAGCAGTTACCTGTGCCGGCTAATGCTTGCAGATGCAGTATTATATAACTTATTGTCATGCGGCAGCCCTGGAAATTGTGGAAAAAGTGGAGAATGATTTTCCCTGCACATTGTTTCCAAACGTGCATTAGCGGTCTAGTCTTTCAGACCAACATGGCCGTCGCCAGTATTTACTGGGAAGGAGCTACCAGCTTGGTGCGTTGCAACCCTCTTCCTTTCATTGGGTAAGACGCTTAGTTTTGTACCTGCGCCTCTCACTGTCATCTCCCTTGCCTTCTTCTGTACTTGCCCGCTGTTATTGTTGTTCGCATTCGGCGTCCCTCGGCTTATGCTGCCTTGCCTCCTTCGCGGATCCACAGCTTCACAGCTCATCATAGCCGCCACGGATCCTGCTCTGCCTCTTTGCCCCCTGCAGCACCCGCTCTCCTTCATTGCTGCCGCAGCAGCAGCTTCTACCTCATTACCGCCCACGGCACCAGCTCCTGCCTCTTTACCGCAGTGGCATTAACAACAACCTCATTGCTGCTCCTCTGCATTTTCGTTGCTTTGCAGTTCATGACAATGGGCTACTTCCCTTCCATTTTTTACTTGGTGTGATGTGTCGCACGGAAGACCAGCTGTTGTGTACCAGCTGTTCCACCCACTGCTCTGTGGGCTCCGCAGTCATTCTATACTGCTTGGAGCCTCTTTACAGCATTGCCCTCATCACTTAATCCTCTGTCCCTTCAACTTGACTCTTCCTTACATCTTCTGCTAGCCCTTGGTCTTAACCATTCCTAGGACGCCTGTCTTTCATCCGGAACCCTGCAATCAAGGGAACAGTCCAGTTCATCAAAGAAAGCACCAACCATCCACTAGAATACCATCACGACCAGGGTTTTTCTGCCATTTGGCTTTTACCTGGGCTGGGGCCGGCTCCCCGGAGTTCGCATTGCCTGGCAACCAGCAACTTAGGCACAGTGGCCTCCGGGGGAGCCTGCCCTTATCTCTTCCAAAAGAAGAAAGGAAAGAAGGTGGTATCAAGAAGAAGCTACAGAGGAGACTGAAGAAGACCCAGAAAGGGAAGAAACCATAGAACCTGAGACTTACACCAGAGCACGGTCTGTGTGGTGGCTGCACAACAGTTACGGCATCTGCGAGCATTAGCTGGTGATTATATATGTCACTTACACCAAAGCAGGGTCTGTTGGTATTATATATATATATATATACATAAAGTATATACATAAAGACACACACACACACACAGGGTCTGTGCAGCAGCTGCACAGCAGGTACTGCCTCAGCCGGCTCAGGTATGATTTTATATATATATATATATATATATATATATATATATATATATATATATATATATATATATATATATATATAGTCACTGTCACCAGAGCAGGGTCTGTGCAGCGGCTGCACAGCAGAACGGTCTCTGTGGGCATTAGCTGGCACAGGTATTATATAGTCACTGTCACCAGAGCAGGGTCTGTGCAGCAGCTGCACAGCAGGTACTGCCTCAGCCGGCTCAGGTATTATTATATATATAGTCACTGTCACCAGAGCAGGGTCTGTGCAGCGGCTGCACAGCAGAACGGTCTCTGCGGGCATTAGCAGGCGCAGGTATTATTATATATATATAGTCACTGTCACCAGAGCAGGGTCTGTGCAGCGGCTGCACAGCAGAACGGTCTCTGCGGGCATTAGCAGGCGCAGGTATTATTATATATATATATATAGTCACTGTCACCAGAGCAGGGTCTGTGCAGCGGCTGCACAGCAGAACGGTCTCTGCGGGCATTAGCAGGTATTATTATATATATATATATATAGTCACTGTGACCAGAGCAGGGTCTGTGCAGCGGCTGCACATCAGAACGGTCTCTGCGGGCATTAGCAGGCGCAGGTATTATTATATATATATATATAGTCACTGTGACCAGAGCAGGGTCTGTGCAGCGGCTGCACATCAGAACGGTCTCTGCGGGCATTAGCTGGCGCAGGTATTATATATACAGTCACTGACACCAGAGCAGGGTCCGTGCAGCAGCTGCACAGCAGGGACCACCTCTGCGGGCATTAGCCATAGCCGGTGCAAGTATTAGTCACTGCCACCAGAGCAGGGTCTGTGCAGCGACTGCACACCAGTGACTGGACCGCCTCTGCAGGCATTGCAGAGCCTGGACTGGACTGGACGGGAAATGAGCTTGGGAGCAGCTCCTGTCCCTAACACATGAATAGCAACAGGCCGCCCTGTGTCAGTGCTAAAGCAGGTGTTTGGTGAGTCAGGCACTCAGTCTCAGCACGTGTGATTGCGCCGTGTGAGGAGGGCAGTGCAGAGCACGGCAGCTGCAGCCTCCGGCTTCCACCAGCATGTGCAGAGGCTCTGCACGCAGAAGGGCTGCTCTTACCAATATACCAGCACAGGGCTGAGACGGGTGCAAGCGAGCGAAGAGAAGTGCAGCCAAGCGTCACCGCGGGAGCCGCACCCCACGCACTCACCTGCTGCTGCTGCTGGTCCTGCCGCTGCCGCCGCTGCCGCCGCCGCCCGGCCCCGGATCCTGGGAAGGAGCGCCTGAAGGAGAGGCCTTATGCTGCTTTCATTATCAATCACACATGTAAAGTCCCTATCAGAGCCGCTAGCATGCTGTGCTCGTTTAAATGTTTGCCGACACTTTCTGAAATGCCTTTAAGACGCGAGGACGCATCTCATGTATTTCTGAAATGCCGTGGAGTCGTCGTGCCGTTCCCACGTAGGACGTCTGCGTGCGTCGGAAGGGAATCTCGGCGTGAGGAGGCTGGGCTGGGCTGGGCTGGGAAGGGAAGGGCTGGGCAGGGCTGGACTGGTCAGGGGATGGATGGGCAGGGAAGGGAAGGGCTGAGCAGGGCAGGGATGAGCTGGGCAGGGCAGGGATGAGAAGGGCGGGGCAGGGATGGGAAGGGCTGGGCTGGACTGGTCATGGCAGGGATGGATGGGCAGGGAAGGGCTGGACAGGGCAGGGATGGGAAGGGTTGGGCAGGGATGGACAGGGCGAGGCAGGGCAGGACAGCTGCTTTTAGTGTATTTATGAGGCGCTTATACATCTCAGAAGTGTATTTATGTGCCAGTGATTTGTTTTTCCTATTTTGATGGATTGCAGCAACAGCGGGCATAGCTCTCAACTCACCCACTTTTGGCGGGTGTCACCCGCCTTGAAAGCAGATGAATCACCCGCCAAGTCCCTCATACTCCCATTCACTTCTATGGGCCTCTCAACCACCAAAAAGAAAATCCTGTGTTTTCACCCGCCTTGGTTACAAAAGAAGTTGGGAGCTATGACAGCGGGTCTTTGTGTGTCTTCTTGGCTGGTATTATCCTCATCTCCCCCCAAACAGAGGAGGTGGGTGTCAAGAACCAAGGCTTCCTCCCCCAACTCCTCACCTGGTTCCTCTGGGAAGGATTCCTTAGGGTTGGCCTCTGGCTTCTTCTGATCCCTTCTCCTTGAGGGAGTCTTGTCCTTTGGAGTTCGGACCTTCTTATCGTGTAGGTAGGGTCTGGCCCCTCCGGAGGCCACCTTGGCAGAGATGTAACTCTGACCTCGGGGATCCCCAAAGGGCCAGTCCTAATCTCCAGGGAAAAAGCACGAATGCAGAAAAAAACTCTGTTTCCAAATGGGCTCTGTTGGGGGACAGTCGGTTCCTCTCAATCGACAAGGAAGGCGTTGTTTGCTCCACACCAAAAAGGAATGCTGGTTGAGTAGATGTCTGATTCCACTATTGTCCAGACTGTAGAGAGTTTAAATGGAAGAGAACACCAGAAGTTCTCCAAATTGAATACTGAGATGAGTAAAGGATATAAGGAGAAAAGGCAACACCACGTGATAAGTGACAGAAGATGATATAAATAGGATTAGGGCGAAAAAAATATCCTGAGCAGGTTGTGAAAGGCTGACTGAAAGGAAATAGAAATGTATACGGATATAGTCCAATAAAGCAAGAGCTAAAGGTTACCTGGGTGTAGTCTGAGCAACAAGGACCCAACAAGTGAAAGGCAAAGGCAGCGCCGATAGAAGTATGAAATACTGGCGCCAACAATACAAAACGAAATAATAAAGGAAAGGCAGAGTAGCGAATGGAACGAGAGCTAAGGAAGACAAGGGCAAAGGCACAGAACCAGGCGGCGCCGAGACACCGTGAGTAGAAGGAAAAAGAAGATAAGGCGGAGAGCAAACAGAACAAACGGACAAAAGAGGCACGGGCAGGAAGGAGGAGAGAGACTAGGGTAGGATTCAAGGCGGTAAGTAAGTTCGCTGTAGGAACGGAAGGATCCACAGAAGAAACTCCAACACACGAACCGAGCGTTGACAAACAGATACAACGCACCGGCTTGTGGGAGGAGCCAGCCTCTTAAAGGTACAGTGGCCATCTTGGGTGAGGACTAGAGCGCGCGTTGATCATAGCCTCCAGCGCTTCCACAATCTCCAGTTCCTGACAGTATACCCCTTCTTTCTCGGGGCACCCCCAGGTTTGCCCGGATGAAGTCGATGGAACATCTGCACCAGACGGGGGGCATGTATATGGCTCACAGGTTCCCATGTCCTCTCTTCTACTGGATAGTTCTTCCAATGAACCAAGTAGTATAACCGCCCTTTGCGGTAACGGGAATCCACCAAATGAGACACTTCATATTCTTCGGGGTCACTCGGGCACGTGAGCGGTTCACCGGTCTCTTGAAGGGATCCTCCTTATATTCTTTGAGAAGGGATACGTGAAAGACCGGATGCACCTTCCTAAGATAGTCTGGTAGCTGGAGCTTATATGCAACCGGATTGATTTGTTGCAAAATGGAACAAGGTCCAAGAAAACGAGAGGAGAACTTCCCCCTATGAACCCATCTAGGTAGATACCTGGTGGATAACCAGACCAATTGTCCGACCTTCCAGCTGGGATGGGCGCGACGACCCTTGTCAGCCCACCTCTTCTGCGCTAGTTGGCTCGCTTGGTGTGCTTCCTTAGAGAGCTTGTGCACCTTCTGTAGGTCTTGTAGAATCGAATCTAGAGCCGGGATCTTGGTAGAAGGAGGACTGAGCCAGGGTAGGTGTTGAGGATGGTATACGTATGTACAATAGAAAGGGCTCATCTGGATCGAGGTATGAAGGGAATTGTTATAAGAGAATTCCGCTTGTGGGAGGAAGCGATACCACTCTTCCTGTTGTGGACTGCAAAAACACCTAAGATATTGTTCTAAATTGGCATTAAGTCTTTCCGTTTGGCCGTTGCTCTGTGGATGATATCCTGAGGAAAGAGCCTTGTGAATCCCGAGAGCTTGGCAAAGGGAGGACCAAAACTTTGAGGTGAATTGGGGTCCTCTGTCAGAAACAATGGTCTTAGGTAAACCATGAAGACGAACAATGGCCTGGAGAAAAGTTGCGGCCATCTCAGAGGCGGAAGGGATTTGCTTGAAGGCAGAGAAATGCGCTAGCTTGCTAAAGGAGTCGATGGTCACCATGATTGTGGTCATACCATAGGACGGAGGGAGATCCACGATAAAATCTGTGGATATATGTTCCCAAGGACGGTCTGATAGGGAGTGTTGTTGCAACAACCCCAGCGGCCTTCCTGTTTGGTTCTTGTTGGAAGCGCATACCGAACAAGCAGACACATACTGGTCTACATCTCTTCTTAAGGTAGGCCACCAGAATCCTCTCTGGATAAGATCTAAGGTCTTCCTAATACCGGAATGACCAGATAGAGGAGTGTCATGACACCAAGAAAGTATCTGCCTTTGCAACTCCTTAGTAGGAATGTAGAGAGCTCCTTCATGATAGAACAATCCATCCTTATCCTGGTTAACAGATAACGGAAGTTCGGAACACCTCTGATACTGTGGGATTAGGTCTTGCAGGAACGAAACTGTAGAAACTAGGACTGTGAGATGCGGAAAAACCAGTTTGTGTTCCTTATAGGAACTAGATGACTCCTCCTAGGCTTCTGGACAAGGCGTCCGCCTTCCTGTTTTCTGTGCCTGGTATGTAAGTAATCATAAAGTCGTATTGTAAGAAAAAAATACGCCCATCTGGCGTGTCTGGCGTTAGAACATTCCAACTGTTGCAAAACCCGAAGGTTACGGTGGTCTGTTCTAATGGTAAATTGATGTGTGGCTCCCTGTAGGAGATGTCTCCATTCTTGGCAGGCCAATTTTATGGCCAACAGCTCCTTTTCGATTACCGAGTAGTTGCACTCACTACTAGTCAGTGTCTTAGAGTAGTAAGCAACCGGATGTTCATAGCCGTCTTCAGTCCTTTGGAGTAAGACTGCCCCTACCGCTCCTGCAGAAGCATCCATCTCCAGAATGAAAGGCTTGGCCTGATCCGGTTGGACCAGGATGGGTGCTGTAGAAAAACATTCCTTTAGGAAACTGAAAGCTCTTTGCGGTTCATCTCCGAATATGAACCTCACGCCCTTCTTCAATAAGGAGGTCAGAGGGAGTACCTTCTTGGAGAATTTGGGAATAAACCTCCTGTAAAAGTTAGCCAGTCCTAGAAACCCTTGCAGTTCCTTGACATTGGTAGGTTCCTTCCAATCCCTAATGGCCTTTACCTTATTAGCATCCATCTCAATACCATCCTTGGACAGTATGAAACCCAAGTAGGACACAGTTGTGGATTCAAATGAACACTTCTCTGGCTTTACCAGTAAATGATGGGACTGCAGACGCTGTAAAACTAGTCTGACCAATGATCCGTGCTCAGATAAACACTTGGAAAAGATTAGGATGTCGTCCAGGTACAATACTACCGACAAAAACAACATGTCGGAGAATACCTTGTCCATGTACCTCTGGAAGATGGCTGGTGCGTTTACGAGACCGAAGGGCATCACACAGTATTCAAAGAGTCCGAAGGGGGTGCGAAATGCCGTCTTCCACTCGTCACCTTGCCTGATTCCAAAGGGGTGATAGGCGCCTCTTAGGTCAAGCTTAGTAAAGTACACCGCCCCCTGTACTGCCTCCAATATATCCCGGATAAGGGGCATGGGATATCTATCCCGGATGGTAATCTTGTTTAGACCCCTGTAGTCTATACAAGGGCAGAGCTCTGTCGAGTCCTTCTTGGGAATGAAGAATAAGGAAGCCCCACAGGCGGACTTGGACTCTTGGATTAAGCCGTTCTGTAAATTAGCGTCGAGGTACTCTCTTAAAGAATTCCTCTGTGGTAGCGACAAGGGGTACATTCTTCCAAAGGGTACTACTGCCTCCGGGATTAAGTCAATACAGCAATCCTCAGGTCTATGGGGCGGTAGTTGTCTGGGTATGGTGTCCATAAACACCTCTGATAAGTCTTGATAATGAACGGGAACTGAGGCCACAGTGACAGGGTATTAGGAGAAGCAGACAGGTTCATACAGTGGAACTCACAGAAGGTCGAATTGAAAGAGACCCTGTTGGCAGTCCAATCGATGTGAGGGTTGTGTCTCCTTAACCAAGAAATCCCTATAACCAACGGAAAATGAGCAGCACGGATCTGGTCAAACACCAAAAACTCTTCATGTTGGCCTAGCCTCATCCTTAATGGAATGGTCTCCAGCGTTATGGGTCCGGACGACAGGGGCCTACCATCGACCCCTTCTACTGGAATCGGGGTGGCCTTGGGTATAGTGGAGATTAGATGTTCTGCCGCCCACTTAGAGTCAATGAAATTTCCAGCAGCCCCGCAATCTAGCATTGCGAACACCTCTGTGGGGGAATCCTCGGTCAACCACAGGTTGACCCGAAACACCATAAGGCTATTATCTTCCGGGGTGCTCACTGCTCTTGTGTGGTAGCAAGGGTGCTTGTTACTTCCCCCAAAACCTCCCTTGCTGTGGATCGGGGGTGTAAGTTTCCCTGTCGTCGAGGTGGGACTTCAGGACAGTCTCTCAATAAATGCTTAGATGAGCCGCAGTACATACATAATTCTGCCTCTCTCCTTCTTCTGTCTTCTTGCGTCAAGGGACTGCGAGCCGCCCCAATCTGCATAGGTCCATCCGTACCAGGGTTAGCTCGAGGTGGAGGAGCAGGGGATGGTTGACTGGACTGTTGTGGGAAGCCACTGGTTCTTCTTTCGGATCTTCTTTCTTGGAGACGGAACTCGATCTGAAGTGATAAAGTCACCAATTCCTGAAAGGATGCCAGACGAGCCACTCTGGCTAGCTCGTCCTTGATTTCTTCGCGAAGACCCCGTCTGTAGATTGTTTGCTGGGCGGAATCAGGCCAATCTGCCTTGGCTGCCAGCCTCTGGAAACGGGAGAGATAGGTCTGTATGTCCGTGTTTCCCTATTGGACATCAAGTATTGCTTCCAGAGAAGAATAGAATACTTCTGGTCTGTCAAATCTTTCACCAAAAACTTCTGTAAAACGATCATAGTCGCTCAAAACGGGATCATCCCTGGTAACCAAGGGTGTGGCCCATGCGAGGGCGTTTCTGATCAGATTGGCTATGATGAACCCCACCTTAGATCTGGCAGTCTCATAGGTGTGAGGTCGGAAGGCGAAACACCGTGAGTAGAAGGAAAAAGAAGATAAGGCGGAGAGCAAACAGAACAAACGGACAAAAGAGGCACGGGCAGGAAGGAGGAGAGAGACTAGGGTAGGATTTAAGGCGGTAAGTAAGTTCGCTGTAGGAACAGAAGGATCCACAGAAGAAACTCCAACACACGAACCGAGCGTTGACAAACAGATACAACGCACCGGCTTGTGGGAGGAGCCAGCCTCTTAAAGGTACGGCGGCCATCTTGGGTGAGGACTGGAGGGCGCGTTGATCATAGCCTCCAGCGCTTCCACAATCTCCAGTTCCTGACAGTGGGGGTGTCATAAAGTTCCCTTGGCATGATTCATAGCTCAACCATTTGTGCTGCAAAGGCGGCTGAAATCACCCGGGTGGCGGGTGAGAGGCCCATTGGTAGGGTGACCAACTCTTTGATAGTTTTTCGCGGGACACTTGCCCAGAAGGCGTTGATGACATCACATCATTCACATTTGGCCCGCCCCTTTTTTAATGTAAATTTTTTTAATGGCTCTTAATTCCTGGCTTAATTGAAATGCAAATGGTTTGTCCTTGCGAGGTCACATTTTTTTAACTGCAAACATGACCATCACGACCTCAGGAACAAAGCATTAGCATTTCAGTTAAGCCAGGTGTCCGAGCGTTACAGCTCGACCTGCAGGCTCAAAAGGAGCCAGGGCTGCAGAGCCGCCCGAGAAAGAAAGCAGCAGGCGGCAGCGCCCTGGTGTGTACATGGACACTTCAGTTTGCAGAGTCCCTGTGCTGGAGGCAGGTTGTCCTGACCAAATCTGAGCCACCTCAAAAAGGTTGCTGGACCCCAGATGCAAGGAAAGTCCATAAAGGTGTCAGATAACTGCGTGGTGCTATTTGCAAGAGCCGTGAGAAGCTGAAAATAGGATGTGCCACTGATCTCTGAAGTTTGTCCATTGCTGCCACTGACGTTCTATTTGTAGTGCAGGAGTCCCAGGCGTCCTCCCTCTTGTCCCCACTACTGAGGCCCATGAACAACTGGATCTGCAGACCTACACAGGAACAGAAGCATGCTGGAAACAATTTCTTCAAACAAAAGGTACTGTCAAATCAAGGGATACTTGCCTCTTGTTGTGTAGCCTTGCTAGCTCTCAGTTGAGACTTGTCTTGGTTGCTTTTGCAGAGTTGCTTGCAGCTTTACCCCTCACAAGCCTCCCAGCTTGTGGCCCTACAATGATATCATTTTCTACAAAGACTTCTAAAACTTTGCAAGACTTTTTATCAACCTACAAGAAGTCTTTCAACTCACCTAGCCTTTTGCTCAACTAATATTGACGGTCCTGGCTCCCCGAAAGACTCTTCTTACCTCTGACTTTGTGCTTTAACTTTCCCTCAATAAAAGCCATACATAAGATAACTTGTGGGGCTGGGAAAGGGTTAATTTACTTTGCATTGAAGGTTTAACAGTGCTTACCTGCTTCAGAATATTTGTTAACCATTGTTTTATTCCCAAACCTTTCCTTTTTTTACATAAAACTCAGTATTGCTCTAAATGTGCCAGTGATATATTAATGTCCACAGTGTCCTTGTTACTAAAGTCACCTCATGGTGTAGGAAGTGTCTGTGTGCCATCCCAAAAGGGTATCAACTGATTTAAAGAAACTGAGAGTGTGTATTTTGAAGTATATATTTGTGTTACATATATGTGCTCCCTTCTAAAGAAGCCTTATTCAATTGACAGTTAAATAAATTAATAATTGTTTAATCAAGAAACCTTGTGTGTAAGTGTTTGTTTGAATAACTGTCACTGTTAAAGTCTGCGTTACAACCCTACAGCTCACATTGACCCCTCTTAAGCCTGGCTACTCAGTCACTCTACCAACTTGTGTAGTACATGCTTATACCAATGGTTGGGTTAACTATAGCCAAGAGGACAAGGCTGGTGCAGTCTCTCACAGGGTACTGCTGTCACACTCCGAAGTCTGTGGCGCAAGTGGGTTCAATGGCGCTTAAGCAGCCATTGAATCGCCCCGCCACGTTTTTCCTCTCACTGCTATGCAGCGCTCTAGTCTTGGCGGCTCTGCCACCAATCGCCTTTTTTCTTTGCTTCCACCCGGAAGCCTGCGCGTTGCAACCCTTCGCGCTAGGCTTTTGGGTGAAACGCTCCTTAGTTTTTCCTCCATTCTGTTTTTTCCCTCGAGCTTCTCTTCTTCTCTCTCCCCTAGGCCCTGCCGGCCATTACGCTGCTTACCTGTCTCGTTCGCTCTTCTCCCCCTCGGCTTGCCAGCTTTCCGGCTCTTTCCCTGGGCTGCTTACCTGTATCTGTGGCTTCCCCTCTGTGCTTACCATGTCGCAAGGCTCACCTCCAGATGGCATCTCAAGGCTCTCCTCCAGGCGGCATCTCCAGGCTCTCCTCCAGGCGGCATCTCCAGGCCCACCTCCAGGCTGTATTACCAAGGCTCCCACGCACTTCACTCAGAGGGGTTTTTTATGCCGGAAGGCTTTTTCCCCCGATAGTTTGTTCCGGTAGAGGGGCCCCCCTTGACCTCTTTTGATTTAGGTCAGGGTGGCTTCCTACCGAGGCAGACCCTATCCGCCTCAGAAGAAAAAGGCCCTGTGGAAGAAAAGATTCCAACAACCCACGGACACTGAGATACCAGGTGAGGAGTGGGTGGAAGGGCTGGATCAGGAAGGAGGGTCGAATCCTACTAGCACTGACAGTTTGCAACGCCAAGAAAGGATCATGGCTTCCCCTGAACAATTTCAGGAGCTGGTTACGGCGGTTCAAGGGATGAGTGTTGAATTGCACAACATTAAGGCGGAAAATGCTGCTCTAAGGCAGCTGGTTTCCGCACGGGAACCCAGGGAGTTGGATCTCCCTCCTATGGCCTTGTCTTCCGGAAAATTTGACGGTACACCAAAACGACTCAAGGAGTTTTTGGAATCTTGTGCCATATATTTTCCTTTCGCCCCCACTCTTTCGCCAGTGGTCATTCCAAGGTGGGATTTATGATATCTAATATGACCGGTAATGCCCTGGCTTGGGTATCCCCACTGGTAATAGAGAATAATCCAGTGGTGCAAGACCACGGAGCCTTTTTGACCTTATTAAGGCAGACCTTTGAACAAGAGGAGATTACCCATGTAGCCGCCGAAGAACTGCTCGATGTTCAACAAGGGAACAATGACTTACGCACAAATATCTCTTCGTTAAAATGCCTGGCTGCTGATGCAGGATGGCCAGAACACGTCCAGTACACACTCTTTCGCCGAGGACTAAAAGAAGAGCTGAAGGATGAATTGGCTCGTATAGCTCGACCCACCACCCTTTCAGACCTGATATCCATCACACTCCAGATAGAGTATCGCCTGAGCGAGTGAAGGGTTGAAAGGAGGAAACATCGCAATCCAGTCCTTCCAGCCTCCCCTACTCCTCCTGTTTCATCGCAGCCACTGGGCCAGAGCAAGGAAGAACCTATGCAGATCGGATCTGCCCGAGCTCCTTTGACTCCAGAAGAGCGAAAGAGACGTTGGGATGCAAGCCTATGCATGTATTGTGGATCGAATTCTCATCTCTTTCGTAACTGTCCGGAAGTCCCTCCTCGGCGGTCGGGAAACGACAAACCTCGGAACTAGAAGGGACAGGGTTCCGAGGTTGTAGCTCTAGTCCCTATGTTACTCTGAGAGTAGCACCCCCTCCCAATACCTTGGATTCATGTCTCATGGTGGTATCCATTCAGCTGCAAACTCCACTAAGTCAACTCTCCACTTTGGCCCTAATTGATTGTGGAGCTGCTGGGGTCTTCATGGATACCGAATGGGCAGGACACCAGGGACTTACCTTGGTGCCATGAAAGGAAGCTCAGAAGGTAGAGGGCGTGGATGGATCCCCATTATCTTCCGGACCCATAACTCACACCACTGAACAGATGACGATCATTATACAGCAGCACTCGGAACTCTTAATGTTCGACCTCATTCGAGCTGCCCATTTCCCTGTGATTCTGGGTATCCCTTGGTTGAGGAAACATAATTCACACATTGACTGGGCCAGAAATTCTATGACATTTGATTCAGAGTTTTGGAAGGAGCACTGTTTACCTCTTCAATCTCCCGAACAGATCCAGATCATTCCATTAGGAGTAGCTACTACAAGCGAAATTTGTTGTGTTCCATCTGAACTGTCTGAATTCCGAGAGGTCTTTAGAGAGAGGGCTGTCCTTGAGTTGCCCCCGCATAGACCCGAAGATTGCGCCATCGACCTGGTACCTGACGCTTTGGTACCGTTTGGGAGGATGTTTCCTTTATCCCTCATTGAAAAGAAGGCCTTACGGTCATATTTGGATTCCCATCTAGCCAATGGCTTGATAGAACCGTCAAAATCTCTGGCGGGCGTATCATTGTTCTTCATTCCCAAACGTGATTCATCAGAATTAAGGCCTTGTATAGATTATCATGGCCTCAATAAGGTCACGGTTCGGGACCGATATCCCATGCCCCTCATTAATGACATCCTAGAAGCAGTACAAGGCTCCACTATTTTTTCGAAGTTGGATTTCCGAAGTGCTTACCACCTCCTCCGAATCCGCAAGGGGGATGAATGGAAGACGGCTTTTCGGACCCCTTTTGGTCTTTACGAATATAGGGTGATGCCCTTTGGACTTGTTAATGCACCAGCAATATTCCAACGCTTCATGGATCGCCTTTTCTCTGATGTCTTATTCATCAATACCATAGTCTATTTGGATGACATTTTGGTATATTCTCGCTCCCCCCAAGAACATCTTCTACATTTCAGAACAGTATTACAACGTCTTCAGTCCAATGGTCTGTTGGTGAACCCCGAGAAATGTGTCTTCATGGCTGATTCTGTTCCATATTTAGGATATATCCTTTCTAAAGAAGGAGTAACGATGGAACCAAGGAAGGTCGCTGCCATTCTAGAGTGGCCTATACCCACTACCCTGAAGGAAGTCCAACGCTTTTTAGGCTTAGCCAACTTCTATCGAAAATTTATTGACCATTTCTCGCAAGCTGTCTTGCCCATTACCGCTCTGCTCAAGAAAGAGGCTAAACCTTTTCTTTGGACTCAACAGCGCTTTTGTCCAGTTGAAGAAGTTGTTTTGCTCTGCACCTATTTTGGGCCAACCGGATCAGGGCAAACCATTTGTGGTTGAGGCAGACGCCTCTGCCGAGGCATTGGGGGCTGTGTTGCTTCAGGAATGTAGGAGTGTGGAACACCCAATAGCCTATCTGTCTAAAACTCTATCCGCTAGTCAAAGGAATTATTCCGTGATTGAAAAGGAACTACTCGCCCACAAGTCGGCCTGCGAGGAATGGAGACACCCATTACAAGGGTCCGTATATCCATTTGTTCTGCGCACTGATCACAAAAACCTGAAAATCCTTCGTGGGATGGAATGCGTTAACTCCAGGCAAGCACGCTGGGCTCATTTCTTCAGTCAATATGACTTCACCATTACATACATACCGGGGACTCAGAATGGTCTAGCTGATGCTCTATCCCGAAGAGATAACCCTGCTACACATGTTACCCCTCTTTCTGAGTATTTGTTTCCACGCAATAGGATTGTAGGTGCCATCTCAACCTTCCTTCAAGACATAAGGTCTGCCTCTACGCCAGATCTAGAGGAGACAATCTCTCAGAGGGATTTACGGGGTGTGCAATGGGCAGAAGGCTTGCTGCGAGTGAACCAAAGACTCTTTGTACCCACTAGAGCCTTACAGTTGAAGATACTGGAATGGTGTCATGACCATGCCACAGCGGGTCATCGAGGTCAAAGAGGCACAATGGAACTAATCACTCGTTCCTTTTATTGGCCTACACTAAACAAGGATGTTAAGGATTACTGCAAGGCCTGTTCCATCTGTGCTCAAAGTAAGACTCCCACTTGTAAACCCTTGGGGCTATTGGTCCCATATTTCTATAGATTTTATTGTGGATCTACCGGCCTCCCAAGGCTCTACCTGCCTCCTGGTAACTGTGGATTCCTTCACCAAATTGGCACACTTCTCTCCGCTAGCAGGTGTCCCATCCGCTTCCAAGATGGCTGAGGTATTCCTCAAGGACATTTTTCGTTTACATGGACTACCCGATAAAATCATCTCTGATCGAGGGAGTCAATTCACATCACGGTTCTGGGGAGCCCTGTGTAAACGTCTTGGCATTGATAGAGCATTATCTTCAGGGTTTCATCCCCAGACTAATGGCCAGACAGAGCGCCTTAACGCCACTCTGGAGCAGCACCTCCGATGCTACATAAACCGCCACCAAGACAATTGGGTGTCTCTTATTTCCACCGCCGAGTTTGCTTATAATAACACTGTTCACTCTGCTACCAAACTTAGCCCTTTTTATTGTACTTATGGGATTCACCCACGTGGGGTATTACCAATTCTCCATTCCCCCTCTAATGTGCCTACCATCGAGTCCACTTTAAGCGAAATTATAACTGCACATAGAACAGCTCAACTTAGTTTGTCTGCAGCTAAAACAAGGTACAAGACCCAGGCCGATTCCCATCGCCTACCTTGCCCCCAGTGGAAGAAGGGTGATAGGGTTTGGCTTTCCACCAAGTTCCTTCCCCGTTAGTTACGCCCAACTAAGTTGTCCTTTCGCTACGTGGGGCCTTTTAAGATCACCCATAAGATAAACCCAGTAGCATTTAGACTCGAGCTTCCCAAGAAGATGAGCCGCATACACCCGGTCTTCCATGCTTCTTTACTACGCTCTGTAGATCCAAGTATTACTGGTAATAAGAAACCCATCTTACCTGCCTGTTCCGAACCCAGTTCTGCTGAACATGAGGTTTCACACATCCGAGATTCCAAGTAGGAATACTTGGTGTCCTGGAAGGGTTATCCCCAATCGGAGGACTCATGGCAACCTGATTCCTACGTACACGCCCCAGTTCTCACTAGAAGGTTCCACCGTACCCATCCGGGCAAGCCGGGAGGTGTGAGGTATAGAAGGGCGCATACTGTCATACTCCGAAGTCCGTGGCGTAAGTGGGTTCAATGGCGCTTAAGCGGCCATTGAATCGCCCCGCCACGTTTTTCCTCTCACTGCTAAGCAGCGCTCTAGTCTTGGCGGCCCTGCCACCAATCGCCTTTTTTCTTCGCTTCCACCCGGAAGCCTGCGCGTTGCAACCCTTCGCGCTAGGCTTTCGGGTGAAACGCTCCTTAGTTTTTCCTCCATTCTGTTTTTTCTCTCGAGCTTCTCTTCTCTCTCCCCTGGCCCTGCCGGCCATTACTCTGCTTACCAGTCTCGCTCGCTCTTCTCTCCCTCGGCTTGCCAGATTTCCGGCTCTTTCCCTGGCTGCTTACCTGTATCTGTGGCTTCCCCTCTGTGCTTAACACGTCGCAAGGCTCACCTCCAGACGGCATCTCAAGGCTCTTCTCCAGGCGGCATCTCCAGGCTATCCTCCTGGCGGCATCTCCAGGCCCACTTCCAGGCTGTATTACCAAGGCTCCCAGGTACTTCACTCAGAGTGGTTTTTTTATGCCGGAAGGCTTTTTCCCCCAATAGTTTGTTCCGGTAGAGGGGCCCCCCTTGAATCTGCCTCAGAAGAAAAAGGCCCTGTGGAAGAAAAGACTCCAACAACCCATGGACACTGAGATACCAGGTGAGGAGAGGGTGGAAGGGCTGGATCAGGAAGGAGGGTCGAATCCTACTAGCGCTGACAACTGCATACACCAATACTCTGTAATTTGTGTGTCCCTTGCTTTGTGTTTTTTCCCAGGTTATATTTATAAAGATGTTCTGTTTGTCAAACAGTTTATTCACAAATAAATGCTTCCGTTGTGCTGGTAAAACATAATCACATAATACCGCCTTGTTATGAATATTGATCTAAGCTCATTTGCATTACACAGAAAACCGCGCTCACAATGTTCCGCTTTTCGATTGATGTCGCTGCCATTTTAAGAATCGTCTTTCATTTTGATTTTGTTATGCTTATCTATTAATATTTAATTTAGTCAACAGAAATATCAACTTGCATTCAGGTCCAAACCAAATTCTATGGTACTTAGCACTAACCTGGGCAGTCAGCAGGGTCCGGTGATGACAACACCGCAGAAAAGAAAAGTCTCCCGGAAAATCCTACCCCCTCCTCAGCAACGAGGAATACTCGGTGAAAGAAGGGGCACAACTCCCAGGGAAAACCCTCCGGGGGAAGAAAAACCCTGAGTGGAAGCGGAGGAAGAAGTGGTCTGTTGGTCGCTCCCTTGGTTATGTCTAACTGGAGTCTGGATCGCTTGAAGATGGTGAGAGCCGTCCTAAAGTAGGAGACAGGAGAAGTGAGTACTCAGTGGAGAGTAGAAATAATGTACTGTCAGTTTGAATACTGATTGAAATTGCTGGTGACATATCGGGATATTGCCTAACAGTCCAATGGATGGAACGACGGCAGGTTCTACCACCATAGAGGGAATCTAAAATGTTGTGAAATTAAATCAAGGGTGGTCTGATAACCTTGATGACCCGCTGCCTTTGAATCATGGCACATCAAGAGTACTTCCTTTTGGAGAGCAGAGGTTGGGACGAACACCTGGTTCTTGAAAAAATAGTATCCTCTGTCCTTGGTAAGTTGATGAGTAGTAGACAGATTCTCACAGAACTGTTCGAGACGTGCCGTTTCCTGCCTGAGTACTTGAAGAAAATCGGAAGAGTAGCCAGAAATTTAGCTCTCGGGAATAGCAATTCCGGATGGAATTTCTTAATCGGTGGGTCTTTTTGGGAAAGAACATCTGCTCGTAGATTTTGATTTCCTGGAAGGAATGTAAACTCTATCCAGAATGGTAAAAAAAATGGGCCCACCGTGCCTGCCGGCTATTAGTTGTATGAGCTTGTTGCAGCACTTTGAGATTACGGTGATCGGTACGGACCTCAATCGGATGTAATGAACCTAACAAGAGATGCCTCCATTCTTTGAAAGCTCTCTTGACTGCTAATAATTCCTTCTCAAGAACTGAATAATTTTCTTCTGAAGAAGAGAAGGTTTTAGATAGGTAAGCAATCGGTTTTTCTTCACCTAGATCGTCCCTTTGTAAGAGGACAGCTCCTAACGCATGGTGGGATGTGTCTGTCTCCACAATAAAGGGACGTGACTGATCAGTGGTTAACAAGATGGAAGCTGAAGTGAACAGAGATTTGAGTTCCGTAAATGCCTTTTGAGCTAGGTCGTCCCATGAGAAAGTCTTTCCTTTCCTAAGAAGTCTGGTGATAGGAAGAATAATTTCTGAAAAACATGGGATGAACTTCCGGTAGAAATTAGTGAATCCCAAGAACTGTTGGTTTTCCTTGATATTTGTGGATGGAGGCCAATCCAATATTGCCGATACCTTTTTTGGGTCCATGGAAACCCCCTGGGCTGACAGGACGAACCCCAAATAAGTAACTTGTTCTTTGTGGAATTCACATTTTGCCGCTTTACAATATAGTTGATTAGCTTTGAGCTTTGAGATGGTCCAATACAAGGTTGACATGTTGGATGTGTTCTTCCTTATTCGAGGAGAAAACGAGAATGTCATCCAGGTAGACTATAACAAAATGAAGGAGAACATCATTGAATAAATGGTCCATAAATCGCTGGAAGATGGCAGGTGCATTAACTAGCCCAAACGGCATGACCTGATACTCGTAATGTCCGAATGGGGTCTGAAACACTGTCTTCCATTCATCCCCTGGGGCAATTTGAATCAGATGATACGCACCATGTAGATCTAACTTGGTGTAGAGAGAAGCACCCTGAACGGCTTCTAGAATATCTGGGATCAACGGCATTGGATATTTATCAGCTATAGTGATCTTGTTGAGTCCTCGATAATCTATACATGGTCTCAGTTCCTCCGAGTCCTTTTTAGGGATAAAAAACAAAGAGGCACCCGCAGGAGATTTAGATTCTGTTATAAGACCGTTCTGCAGGTTTGTCTGAAGGTATTCCTTGAGGGCCTTCTTTTCTTGCTGAGACAAGATGTACATGCGACCAAAAGGTACAGGTTGATCCAGGAGTAATTCAATGTGACAATCATCCCTTCGATGAGGAGGTAATTTAGGGAATTCAGGTTGTAAAAATACTGATTGAAATTGCTGATGACATATCGGGATATAGCCTAACAGTCCAATTGATGGAAAGACGGCGGGTTCTACCACCATAGAGGGAATCTGAATACCTACAGAGGCTTGAGAAAGACAATGGGAAATGCAGTATTCAGAGCCCAAGAAAAGAGTACCCGCAGACCAATTTATGAAAGGTTTGTGAGTCCGTAACCAAGCTAGCCCTAAAATGATGATAAAATGAGCTGTCTTGATTAGATCAAATACCACTGTCTCCTTATGGGAGGCAATTAAGCATGTTATGGGTGCTGTCTGTTCTCTGATGGGTCCAAAGCTCAACAGGCTGCCATCTACCCCTTGAATGGGAGTGATACAGGATTTGGCTACTCTGATTACCCTGTGTTTATCAGCCCACAAATCGTCCAAAAAGTTGCCAGCCGCTCCGCTATCTATTAAAGCAGGAACTCCTTGTAACACCTGGTTAGGTAGGGCAATAACCAGAGAGAGTACCAACATAGGTTGTTCAGTCGGGTTGGCCTCTAATGGTAGACCCACTCTCGTTGGGGAACTCTGTCTAGTAACTCCTGTCATGGTTCCCCTTACGGCAGGGTTTTGGCGTTTCCCTGCGTTGGGGTACGTGTCCGGCGAGGAGGAACTAGAGGGCAATCCTGTAGAACATGAGAGGAAGCCCTGGAATACATGCATAACCCTAAACTCATTTGCCTTTCTCTCTCACTAGCCGACAAGGGACCTCTGGCTAATCCTATCTGTATAGGTTCTTCCGCTGCTTGAGGCTTGTTGATGGCAAGCTGAAAATCGGAAGGGGCTCTACTGCTCTTCCCCTTCTTCCTTTCTTGAGAGCGTTCGTGAAGACGATAATCAATCTGCATGGAAAGGGTAATCATATCCGCCAAATTGGCTGGACGGGGAACTTTCGAAACTTCGTCCTTGAGTTCTTCGGAGAGCCCCCGTCGGAATAATGTAAGGAGACCATCATCCGGCCACCCGGTTTCAGAGGATAATTGTATGAATTGAGTTATGTATGACATAAGGTCTTTATTGCCCTGTCTCAAATCTAAAAGTTTCTCTTGGGTGGCAACCGATATCTCTTGTCGGCCAAACATAGATCTTAGGCTATTGGTAAATGCTGGATAAGAATCTAAGATTGCATTCCCTGAAGTCACTAAAGGAGTGGCCCAGGCCAAAGCTGGGCCAGTTAAATGTGAGATTAGAAAGCCGACCTTATCCTTGTCAGTAGGGAAAAAACGGGCCTTAAATGTAAATTGGACCGTACAGCTGTCTATGAATTCCTTCAGTCTGTGATGAGCTCCATCATACTTGCCAGTATGTAAGGTGGAAGGAGGGGTCTCGGAAAATGCTCGGGCAACTTGTTGTCGCAACTGAGCATTATCCTGTTTAAGGGATTGCATCTCCAAAGACATCGACTGCATGGCAGCCATAAGTTGTTGCATCTGTTGTTCCATCGGAACACCACTGTCTGCCCAGTATTCCTTGTGTGGCGTCGCTAACTGTTACGCTTATCTATTAATATTTAATTTAGTCAGCAGAAATATCAACTTTCATTCAGGTCCAAACCAAATTCTATCGTACTTAGCACTAACCTGGGCAGTCAGCAGGGTCCGGTGATGACAACACCGCAGAAAAGAAAGGTCTCCTGGAAAATCCTGCCCCCTCCTCACCAACGAGGAATACTCGGAGAAAGAAGGGGCACAACTCCCAGGGAAAACCCTCCGGGGAAGAAAAACCCTGAGTGGAAGCGGAGGAAGAAGTGGTCTGTTAGTCGCTCCCTTGGTTATGTCTAACTGGAGTCTGGGTCGCTTGAAGATGGTGAGAGCCGTCCTAAAGTAGGAGACAGGAGAAGTGAGTACTCAGTGGAGAGTAGAAATAATGTACTGTTAGTTTGAAAGGAAGAAAGGAGAACACTTACTCCCAGGACGGAGGTGAATGGTCTATTCACTTAGAGCAGAGCTACTTTCAAAGTAAAGCGTTCTCAACACCTAATATTAGGGAACAGAACACGGATAGGATGCCAAAAGACAGAGGTCAGTAACGTACTAGAAAGGAACAGGAAAAGAATGGGAATGGATGGGCAAGGAACTCGGCGACTCACTTCCCAGCAGTAGCAGGGGAAACTGCAGTATGGAGTGATGAAGAAGCAAGATGGTCTGGTTGCATTCTAATGAGTAGGAAAGGTCTGCAGAGGAAATGGTAGACGAAAGGATAGTTATAATGAAAGTCAGACAAGAGGAAAAGTCACAACGGAATAACAAAGCCACTATTCCTAGAACGAACTTACGAAGCGCCGTGCAGGAGAGTAGCGACGCAGTTGCTTGACTTCCTGATGTCCGTATATGGAGTCACGTGACAACGTCTGTGCGTATCCAGTATACGTACATCGGCAGCACCGTTGCTCGTAGTACAGCCAATAGCGCCGTCAGCCATGTTAGGTGAGTATCGTCGAATAGTATTGCACAACCGCCGGCTCTGCCACAATGACCAGCAGTGGAAAGATGTAACAGATTTCAACTCTTGTTTCTGTGTTCTAAAATGGTGGACTGTGTTTTCAACTTGCAGCCAAGCTGAACGACCTTTGAGTTCTGTTAATGTTTAGGCTGACCGAGAGCAGACTGACCAATGTAAAGAAACCTTGTAACTCGAATGAACTGCCATCCAAGTGTTGTCTGCGCTCACAAGCCTCATCCTTATGTAAACAATGAGACAATGGAAAGCAAACCCAGATCGTGTGGTCTGGCTGAACTGCATTGTAGCGATTCTTGAAACAAGGCTTACCGTGGATTAGAGAACCAACAAGCATCATTGTAACTTCATGGACATGCACATTTGTTTAATTCCTTGTACACTATTGTAATATTTGACATGTGAACTGGGCATGAACTCTAGTCAGTGAAAAATGGTATAAATATGTCTGTGTTAAGATGTCCAGCACTCTCACACGTCACTGTGTCTGCTGGTACACACTGTGAGGTGTTGGGAGCCAGATTGCTATCTGTTTTTGCTTTGTAACTGTACAGTAATAAAAGATACTTGTATCTTTTCATCCCGTGATTGGCGTATTTCATTTGTGGTACTAAGCCTCGATATGTCTTTGGTCTTTCAGATGGCACCCGAATAGGGACCCTCTAGATTGATGCCACCTCGTTGTTGAGAAGACGTGGCTACTGGACCGGGATCGGAAAGTGAGACAAAAGGGGGCCCCTTTGTATGAGACGCGACACCTCGACAATACTGCACAATCCAATCCCTGAACGGTGAGCACGCTTCGAGAGGGCATCTTGACAAGGGTCCTCATATCGAGGCGCGCTGTTTTGCCAAAATCGTCAACCACAAGGGTCGTCCTTTGTAATCCGATTGGATTCCTAAGTATCGTGATATTTGGTTGCAGTTTTGTCCTCATGAGCACAAACGACGCCAGGTAACACCAGTGATTTGACATGCCTGGGAAATTGTCTGCCTGTTTCAGGGGTTTATTCCGCAGAGACAGACAATCTTTGGAATTTGGCCGACCGTGCCACAGGAGGGGTCGCCGGCATGTACTATGCACTGTAAGTACAACATTGGTAGTATAGTATTCAACCATATTTGACACAGACAAACTAGACGTGCTTCCGAATTTCAGTTGCCAGTTCATGGTAGTTTTGAGATTGCTCGCATAGAGTATTTGGAGTCTATATTGTTAAAGAAAATGGCTAGGCCAGCACCATTTGATGTAATTCAGAATTGGAAAAAGGAAGCTATGCAGCAACTTAAGAGTAAAGAGAAACATGCACGTTGTCACATGTCTAATTCAGAGAAAGCATTATTGTATGACCAACAGAAACAGTCAAAGTCTGTTACAAATATGGATAGGGCTTTCCAACTTGGTGTACAGAAAATATATCAGTCTAACGACTTTCATGCCTCAGATGAACTAATCGATAAGCTTTTCAATGAGCGTAGAACTGTAGCTACTGCACCTCCTCCTTATGTACCTCTTCCTGCTGTTATACCTCTTCCCGCTGTTGCACCTGCTCCAGCTGTTATTCCTGTTCCTCCTGTTGTAGCTCCTCCTCCAGTTGTTGCTCCTTTTCCTGTTGTTGCTTCTCCATCTGCATCTCTGCCCTTATCGCCAGTTGTTGTTCCCTTAACTCCGTCTCTACCGCCAGCGGTCGTGTCTTCACTACCTGTTGTACAAGAATTGTCTGAATGTTCTTTTCCAAGTGGTTCTGCTCCACTTGAAACAATTGAACGGGCGAGCGCTGATTCAAAGGTAGTGACTCGTAGTACAGTTTCAAAAGCTAGAAAAAGAGAATTGTATGCATGAGCTAAGAAATGTATAGAAGATGGTGAAAAATCAGCTGTTCTAGCTACAATTTCTGACCAAGAAAGTATCCCCGAACAGAATGTTTTTATTGAGGGGATGGGAAAACACTTGGCCGTAATGTGGAATAATTTGACGGACATGGATGTCCCACAAGGGTTAAGGGATTTGAATGTCATAGCTTATTCAAGGGATACTGTGGAGAAAGTACATGAGCATGTTGAGAGGTCTTTTGAGTTTAAGAGGGAGTTACATCGGTTACAGAATGATGATATGGATGGCGATAGATTGGACGCTTCGTATGTGCAGAAGCAATTTCTCCCCTCTTGTAAACCAATGCGTGAAGGGACACGTATTTGCACAAGGTATGCGCTTAGATGGATTTCGGATGTTTCGATATATCCCATCGAAGTATATGACACTTTTAGTCAGTGTACTCCGGCTATGCAAAGGAAAGTGTTACAGGTAATGGTAGAGTACCTGCAGGATGAGTGTATGAAGAAAAAGCTTTGTTGTCCTGCAGATTTGATGGTCATTTATAAGAGAGCATTTTCACCTGATACTGCTTCGACTGCTTTGTCTCTTTATTTAGCCTTGTTGCTTAATGAACGTTCAGAATTGCCTACTTATCAATTGCCAATGAGAGCGGTGCCTCCGACATTTGTTACTAAAGTTGAGATTCCAGCAAATGGTGCGACAGGCACAGCAGCCGCTACTATTGAAGCTCATTATGTTTCACAGTTTGTTCAAGTCCCATTTTCTAGACAGGAAGTGAATACCATTAGACAGTCGATTCCAGATATCAGGAGAAATCCAACCGAGTTTTACAAAGAAATAGAATCTTTTTTGCATTCGTTAGTTTTCACTCGGGGTGATATATACTTGTTGTTCCCTGTGATCCTACCTGCTGATTTATGGAAACAGATTAGAACTGTAGATGATCAGGCAGGGCTGGGTGACACATGGCTTAACCTGGTACGGATAGATGGAGAAAGGAAAGCTGGTGAGAAACCGCCACAGGTGATACTGACACTAGCAGACAGAATAGTAACTAAATTGAAGACTCTAGTTCCAGAGAGAAGAATAGTTTGGGACAAGCTTACTGCTTACATCCATGGGAAATCTGAAGGTGCTACCAATTTTTTTTAATCGGTTCGAACAAGTATTTTCAGATTTTAGCAGTCAGGATTTAAGCACTGAGTCAGGAAAAAGGCTGTTTGTGGACATATTTGTGCGTGGATTGTTGCCTGATATCCAATCACAAATTATGACTTCCAAAAGTGCCTGGCAAGCTAAATCGCAGTCCGATGTATTGCATATGGCTCAGTATTATGAAAATAGAGTCAACACTGAAAAAGAGAGAATAGAAAAGAAGAAGGGAGACTTGAAAACCAAAGTATTGTTGCAGCAGATAGGGGGACTAGAGGTGGAAGTATAAACAGTTTAGGGGTCAGTTTACTCCACAGAGTAATGTGCAGATGGGTCCTGTACACATGAACCAATATGCGTATTGCAGAAAAGAAGGTCATTGGCAAGCCCAATGCCCGATCCTGCAGCAGAGATCGAATAACACATATGGTGTCATGGGTAGATGATCCAGAGGCCGATCTGGGGTAGGGGGTCCTGGTAGAAGTTAGTTTGCTCAAAATCCACAGTCATTCTCGCAAGATAATCAGCAACCTAGTATAGATAGCAAAAATATTTTTGATAATCCTTCAACTGCCGATCTTTCTGAGGATCTTGTCTTTGATGATATGTTGTTTCGTTAGGACAGCCCGAAGCAGGGTCTGGAACTAGTGCCTATTCCCGTCGATCAGAAAGGGCCCTACGTAGAAATGAAGGTGGGGAATAGGAAGCATCTTTTTTTGATAGATAAGGGAGCACAGAAGTGTTCCATTGATCATTTGCGGGTTCCAGATATTTCACTGTCAGGGCAGAATAACATTTCTGTAGGGTTTTCTGGCACGGCAGGGGTTAGTCCGGTTTCTTTGCCGGTACCAATTTCACTGGGGCCGTTCACAAATCAATGTCCATTTCTTCTAACAACTAATTGTAGCGAGAATTTGTTGGGGTTGAATCTGTTGAGGGAATTAAATGCAGTAATTTATTGTTCTTCGGATGGAGCACTTTTGACAATTTCACCCCAGCAATCTTCTGCCTCACAATTTTTGACTAGACCTTTACCGTCTGAATTTAGTAAAATTCCAGCATGTTTATGGGCGGTTGACAACAATGTTGTTGGTATTTTGCAAATTGAATTGAACCTGTTAATATTTTCTTGAAACCAGGTGTTAAGTTGCCACATATTCCACAATATAAGATTTCAGTTGATGGTGAGCAAGCTTTAAAAAGTATAGTTTCTGATTTTGTTCATCGCGGAGTGATTGAGGAAATTGCAGGAAGTTTGTGTGTTAGCCCAATTTTACCGGTGTACAAGAAAGGGGGTAATGTGATTCCTTTCCGTTTCATTATTGATTTGTGTGCTATCAATAAGATTGTTGCTCCACAATTTCCAATTGTGCCTGATGTAACCACATTATTAATGATGATTCCAGCATCTGCTACTCGTTTCAGTGTGGTGGATCTTAAGAATGCCTTCTTTAGTATTCCCGTACACGTGGATGGTAGATATTTGTTCGCGTTTATCCTAGGGGGACGCTCGTTTACATTCACGGAGAGTCCAAGCATTTACAGTAGAGCTTTGAAGGAGCAGCTCAATACACTTGAGTTGCCTCCCACGTGTACATTGTTGCAGTACATTGACAATCTTCTTTTAGCTGCAGACTCAGAAGTTGGTTGCAAGGAGGGCACTGTGTCGCTGCTTATTCATCTAGCAGAGCATGGGTATAAGGCTTCATTGAAAAAGTTTCAATATTGTCAACAGGAGGTCGCCTATTTAGGCTATCTCCTGTCAAAGGAGGGAAGAAGACTGTCACCTGAACGGATAAAAAGCATCTCTAGCATGTCTGTCCCAAACACAGAAAGAGGTCAGAGCTTTGATAGGAATGGCTTCTTACTGTAGACAGTGGATCCCTAATTTTACACTAGTGATAAAACCAATGTTGGCATTGACAAAGAAGGCCATTTCCTTGCCATCACTGTGGAACTTCGAACACCAGAAAGCTTTTGATCTGCTCAAAGCTGCACTGTGTCAGCACCAGTTTTGGGCACACCAAATTATGACAAGGCCTTTGTGTTGTGTGTGCATGAATGTGATGGATGTGCTTTGGCTGTGTTAACGCAGGAACATGAGGGGAAGAATAGACCGTGCAGTTATTTTTCCTCCATACTTGATCCTGTTGCATACGCTTTGCCAAGATGCTTGAGAGCTGTCGCTGCTGCTGCTGCTTCCGTAAAACAAAGTGAGGGTATGGTTTTAGGTCACTCTTTAACCGTGAGGGTTCCCCACTGCGTAGACATTCTATTGAACTGAACGCAAATGCAACATCTTACTTCAGCACAATTAACAAGATACAAGTTGATTTTATTTGCACCGCATATCCAAATTAAGAGGTGTTGCGTATTAAATCCGGCTGAACTGTTGCCTCTTCCGCAAGACATTGCTTGCAGTGACAACATGTCACATGACTGCCTCTATACTACAGAGAAAGAAACCAAAGGCAGAATTGACTTAAATGACACATCAATGAAAGACCCACAATGGGAGCTGTTTTGTGATGGCTCCTGCTTCAAACTTCCGGATGGTACATCCACCGCTGCTTATGCCATCACTACATTAAGCACGATTGTGGTAACCAAGAGAATTACGCATAACTTTGCGCAGGCTGCAGAGATTGTCGCATTGACTCGAGCTTGTGAACTTTCCAAAGGGCTAAGTGTAAATATATTTACAGACAGCAAGTATGCCTTTTGGGTGGTTCACAACTTCGGTAGATTATGGGCCTCACATGGAACTAAAATCCAACATGGTACCTTGATAGTTTGCCTACTCTCAGCACTTGCGCTTCCTACTCAACTAGCAATCATGAAGTGCGCCGCACATCAGAAAGTAACAGATGATGTAGGGAAAGGAAACACTTTTGCTGACAGGATAGCCAAACAGACTGCCACTGATTTGTATTCAGAAATGTATGTAGCAAAAGAAGCTACAAATACACAAATACCTGTACAATAGATGAAGGAATTGATTTGATAAAAAATATCCAAGCTGATGCCACTCCAGAAGAACTTTAGCAATCGGCTGAGAGTTTAGCAAGTTTGGATGATGAAGGTTGTTGGGTAGACAATGTAAGGAAAAGATGGATGCTACCCTATGCTTATGTCACCGCTATGGTTATGATCGCTCATGGACCTACTCATATATGTGCTATAAAAATGTGTAAACTGCTAGAACCTGTTTGGGTAAATGTAAACATCTCAAAGACTGCTGAGCGTTTGGTCCAAAATTGCATGGTATGCTTACAGCATAATGTGGGGAAAGGTACATCAACACCGAGGGGTAGTTTTGGTCCCCCCTTTGTGTACTTTGAGGTAATACATTTCGACTTCATCGAAATGGAGCGCTGCCAAAACTATAAGTATGTTCTGGTATTCATTTGTGCCTTTAGCAAGTGGGTTGAATCCTTCCCTGTGAAAGATGTCACAGCAATGACAACGGCGAAAACCATGCTTAAGGAATATTTTCCTAGGTTTGGTTTGCCGAGGGTCATCTGTTCGGACAATGGCCCACATTTTATCGCTGCTGTTATCCTGCAAGTATGTGCGGGATTACAGATCAATAAACGGTTCCATTTGGCCAGACATGCTCAGTGTGCCGGACTTGTAGAACACCATAATGGTATCCTAAAGATTAAGCTAGCTAAAGTCTGTGCTTGCAGTAACTTGAAATTGCCAGATGCCTTACCAGTAGTTTTATTGTCCATGCGGACAACCCCACAAACAAGAACTGGATTCTCCCCCTACGAGATTGTGATGGGGAGACCCGCTAATATTTGGAGTTTGCCCAAGCCCAAAAGACTGAAAGATGTGGAGCATTTGCTCCTTTCTGAATATTGTGACCAGTTAACTCAAAACTTGTATTTGATTTATCAACAGGTGCTAGAAGACCTCCCAGTCAAATACGAGGGGCCAGGTCATCGACTTCGACCTAGGGACTCACAAAAGCTTTTGAAAGAGCATCCTGTCTCGCACCGCACTGGAGAGGTCCGTTTCAGGTCCTGTTGGCCACACAGACCGCTGTACGAGTAGCAGGGAATAAACACTGGATAAACACGACGCACGTCAAGAGGATACCTTTTCCTCTGCCACACGACGAAGGAGAAGAGAAGGAGACTGTTTGCTCTATACCACACGACGAGTCCGTTCTGATCGGCATCAAGGGTGTCCCGTAGATTCTTCCTGAGCCCGTGGGTCCTGGGGAGACAGTTGCTTTGCCTTTGAGTTCTTCCTCTGATCTTTTTGCATCATTGAGCAATTTTGCTTCTGTTTCACCACTTCAATCAGGAAGCAACAACACTCTGTTCGCAGATCACACCGTACCTGGAGTCTTGTGGTACGTTCTGCATCCGCGGCACTAGACTTACAGCACAGCACGGCTGTGCCCACAAGAAACCACTGTTGAGCTAGTCCCTTGCCACTCTCTCACTGAAACATAAGTAAGTGGCCGGGACCGGCAAAGTTACCTTCAAGCAAGATAAGCCACGTGGTTAGGAGATCACCAACGGACGAACTTAAGGAGTCTGACGGAGAGACTTTTCAAACATTTTTGAGGAACAATACCCTTCTCTAACTCTACTCGTACGAAGCAAGCTAATGGTCTTGTGGCTAACAAAGATATTGAACATCAAAAATCATGGTCCTTGAGGACTCACTGTTTTCTTGTGATAATGTTAACTGGTCTAACAGTTGTACTTGCGCTTGAGTTTTGGTACATCGAGGGGGTGCGTCCACTTGAGACTTTGTTACCAACCGAAAGTGTCCCCACTATGTCTTCACCTTTCATGCATCTGCACACCCTACCTCCTAGGGATTGCCAACACAGACAGAGTTACCACAATAACACTCTCCTATTAATCATGAATGCCACCCCTGCAATTCTAACAGAATTAATTGCTGGGTGTGTTCACATTTGCCACAGCACGGGGAAAAGGGGTTGGGCTGGTATATTCATCCTCTTCCTTTGACTACTGCATGCTACGCCTCACTAAGGGCACTATTCTTTGGTCGTTGGAATGACAGTATTTCTGGCAACTTTGATGGGACTAATCTGAATCAATTTGAAAGGCGAGTCCTGACACAGTTGGGATGTTTCCTTTTTGCAAATAGGAGCAAACTCAATATTGCTTCTATTAGGCCTTCCAATAGACTCTCAAGACCTTTCCAATTGCTAATTTCTTTCAAGATGGCTCCCGTAGGCAACCGGGATGCTATGCCTCCTTCTTATACTATCAATCATATCCCCAACTCTGTTTCCTTCTGCATACAAAGGGATGGTTCTCAGTCAATGGGTACTTTTGAGGGTTGTACCAACATTGCGAATCTGACTAGTAAGGACAGACCTTTGTATGTAGGTGATCCCGTTTATTTTGTCTGTGGCAATGAAGCTTATTCTTGGTTACCTAGAAGATTGGCAGTGTACTTGTTATTTGGGTATCTTGCTACCAGGAGTATATGTAGCCAGCACCTCTGAGGTCTCTAGAGCTTGTCCTAGGTGGGACGAGAATGGTCATACTCCTTCACAGGTCATGGGTGATATAGCAAAATCCTTTGTGCCGTTTTGGGGACAGATCATGAACTCTGAGGATATTAGGAGACTGGCAAGAGTATTGGAGAGAACCATCAACAGTGTAGAGGAGGTCCCAAATATGGCCTGCACTCCAGCCACTCATGTCGAAATGCCAGAAGCATACTCGCCAAAATATGTGACATATAAGGAGCAAATGAATCAACAGAAAGCCACGGTGGGGCTCTGTCCAGTACCCATCAGAGGGACATGTATACCTATTGAAGCACCAATAATCAGACAACCATGGGCTGCAAGGTACCCACTGAGGCAGCCATACCAGCAGCTGATACGAAATGAAGACTACTTGCAAACAGTCCCTGAAGAGACCCACAGAGCCTTAATGGAGGGCAGATGGTGACAACAAATGAACACAAATGACAAACGAAAACCGACACACAAGGACAAAAAGCAAAGAGTAACGATGTAATGGACATATAAGAAGAAACAATGTTAATGCACATAAGCATAACCATGAAGTAAGATAAAAATCTGCGACTAACTGAATGCATGTAAATAGGCTTGGAACGCAAGAAGCTAAGAAAAACAATACTACTTGCAATTCTTAGTAGAAGAATAGAGCGGCATGTGCCAATTATATCCCTACCTCAATGAAGCACGCTATACAAGTGCGACTCCATTTTGTAAAGCAAAACTAAGCCCAGGCTGCAAGGGGGCCACCAAGGCCGAGATTCATATTCCAGCTAAAGCCAGAAGGGAAGAGCGGAATCGAAACTCAGCAAGAAGTAGCTCATGCTTGGGAATTCGAGGTCAACTCCAGGAAGGGAGGAGAGCGGCAACTCCGGAGAAACAAAACCTAAGAGTATACCAGCCAGCCAGTGAAGGTCATGGTAAGGAGGCCCCATGCAGGTGGCTAGGCTGAACAAAGAATCAAATCTACGAAAAGAAGGAAAATAAAGCAGATTCACGATGAAGAGACACGTGACCAGCCGAGGGCAAAGAGACACCAATGTCTGATGTCACCCTGTCATGCCTGCGCCATGGGCGCATCCATTTGCGCTCAATATGGACTATTTGTTTATCATTTATTTACAACAGACTCTTGGATCAATCTATATTTACTTTGGGGACTTTATTTCCCATTTGCGAGACTTTGGTGCTTTATTATTTTTTCCAACAAACTACACATACCACAATGCACTTGGCTATAAGCATCGATTCCTGGCTGTTCCTATTGGTCATCAAAGGAACTACACCTCCCAGAAGCCCTAGGGATTGGCTCTGCTTCCACCAACTCAGGAACAGAGAGGGAGGTGGCCGATTGTCTGCAGGTGTGCTTAGCCAGGTGCAACCAATTAGCCTGCCTCTGTGCTGGGCTAGGCAGTATAAAAGGCTGCTGCCTGCAGTGGCTCAGCCTCTTGCATTGAGAGACCTTCCTCCACCTTTCGTGTCTTTCTACGGATCTTTGTATGCTGTTTACAATCACTCCTGCTTGGACACTGCCTTGCAGCTTGCTACACCCTGCTGCCTACAGCCCTAGCCTTCTGGGCTCCCTGCCTCAGTCCAGCTCCTCTGGGCTTCCTGCCTTGCAGCCTGTTACTCTTTGCTGCCTACAGCCATAGCCTTCCAGGCTCTCTTCCTCACAGCCCTGCTCCTCCGGGCTCTCCACATTGCAGCCGTTCACGCTCTGCTGCCTTCCAGCCTCCGCCCTTGCCCTACCGGGCTTTCTACATTGCAGCTGATCATGCTCTGCTGCCTTCCAGGCTCCGCCCTGGCCCTGCCGGGCTCTCCACATTGCAGCCGATCACGCTCTGCTGCCTTCCAGCCTCCGCCCTTGCCCTACCGGGCTTTCTACATTGCAGCTGATCACGCTTTGCTGCTTTCCAGTCTCAGCCCTTGTCCTCTGGGCTCCCTGCTCTGCAGCCTGCCTCACTCCGGCTGCCTACAGCCCTTGTCCTCTGGGCTTCCTACTTTGCAGCTGATCACGCTCTGCAGCTTACTACCTACCTTTTTCCGCTGGGTTCTCGGCCTAGCAGCCCTCTACAGTCCTCTGCAACCTTCTACGGTCAGCGGCCCTGTCCCTCGGGGCTCACTCCTTGCTGCCCGGCCCTTCTGGGTTCCTTGCCGTGCAGCTTGCTTTACTCTGCTGCCCTAAGCCCTTTCCCTCTGGGCTTTCTACCTTACAGCCCTACTCCTGTGGGCTTGCTCATTACTTTCCTGCTCCTCTGAGCTCTCAACCTTGTTCCTTACTGTCCTCTGCTATCCTATCCTGTTACACGACTTTCCCTTCATTTCCTTCTGCTAGTTTGCTATCAACCTCCTTTTCCTGGATTTGTCTGTAAGTATCTTCTCTTGTCCTGTTTGTAGACCCTTTTGTACAGAGCTTGTCTGTTGGTTCCCATCAGTCAACCTCTGCCCCTTCCCTTGTCTCGTTTCTACATTACAGACACCCATAGCTGCTGTTCCAAGTCATTAGCAAACAGCGTGGGCCTCTGTTCTAGCAAACTGTGCAGAAGGCTTGAGTATTTCCTAAGGTTCGTGGAATACTCTTTACCTATATCTGCATACACCCCAAGAGGGAATTCATTCTGTACCTTTCCTTGCTACTCTTGCCTACTCTTCGTTCTCTTTCCCTTCAGCTGTGTGTGTGCTTCTCTGTCCACTTTATTTAGGCACAACCACCCAAACCCTTTTTGGGTGTCCTGTGCCACTCTTAATAGAGTGCCATCCCTGACACACCCAGAACCCGAGGATGCCATAACTTTTCCTGATAAGAACTACAATTTTGAGGCCATCCTCAGCCAACTAATTGGCACATAGCCCTAAAGGTACTGATTAATGGAAGAGAGGCAGGGTGAATCTTGGGGCACTCCGCAGCTGGGTGTCCATTCTGCATGCTGCTAATTCAAGTGGAGATTTATGTCTAGGGGCGTAACCCACCCAATCACAATGGACCAAATAATCTAGGGTCCTATAGCTTGTAGAACCAATAAGATGTCGTAGTTGTAGTGACGTCTATCACAAGTGATGTAGCAGTATGGGCGTAGACGCCCACCCGATAAGAGTTATCCAATCCGCATGCTCTGTTACCATATACAGATATAGCACATATACTTAAGTTACCTTTCCAACCAATAGAAATTGCATGGCAAACGTATGAGTTTTGCACGTCAAATGATGACAAATTTTGCCCATAAAAGTTGCTGTCTGAATGAAGAATTTGGGAGTTGAAGTGAGACAGGCGATCGCATCATTGAGGATTACCATTTGTTTCCCCGTTTTTCGTACTTGTCATTAAACAGACTTCCCTTTGCCAAACTATTAAGTTGTCCTTATTGAAGTGTGTCGGAGTAAGTGAATCCTGCACCCCATCCTCCTCAACGTGCAGCTATCTTGTTTTACAGGTACTAGAGGGTGAGTTCTGACCTATGGGCCCGTCAGAGGATGCTCCGCCCTCCTGTACACTTGGTAGCGTGAAGATGGTTCGACCATCAACTATTGATTAATTAATACTAAGACACCCATAGACCGACAGCACGAAGTAACTCTAGTCCTTCGGCAATATCACAAGTCCTTCGCCATTCGGCTGAGTAGACTGAGAAGCTTCCCGTGGACAATGATAGAAGTAAGTCCATAAAATCTGCAGTAGGTTTGAAGGAACCTGCCCTTCCAAGCATAACCCTTCTCATTCCCATGGGCAGCGGGTCGGACGAAAAGACCGCAAGAGGCGGTAACGACGAAGGGGCTGGTGATCCCGAAGTTCCAGAGAGGAAAAGATGCGAGCAGTGAGTGAAACAAACTCATTACTTTGGCAAATGTCTTGTAGGCATTAGAACAAGTATGGGAAAGGTAACGGAGGGTGGCCGAGAAAAATAAAAATAGTTAGAAGTAGAAAAAGTAAGAGGATACCGGGAGGACACCCGAGAGAAAAAGTAAGATGATTCGCCTTGTTCTTGCGCTTTAATACAGCGGTCAGAAGAAACATGCACTCAGGGCCCACATAATAGGGGACGACTCGGCTTCGGTGACGATTAAAGACGGCTCAAAGGGAATTTGTTTAAACCCCATGTCAGGGTATTGATTAGAAGGCAGGTATATGTGCGTCCAGCTGGTGTTCGTCTAGTCTGTCAAATGTCTGTCATATGTGTCCTGTTATATGCCAAATGTAAAAGAACTGTATCATTGTTTGAAATGAAGTTTGGGCTTTACGCGATTCCGTATCTAAGAGGGAATCGCCAATGAATTGATGTTCTAGAGTAAAGTGGTGATATAGAATTTTGGTGGGAAAGATTGGACTGGAGCTTGCGTATTTGGTGCTCGCTCATACTGGTGGACGTGTGAAAAGTACATAAAACAGTGTTGGTAACGAAAGTTGAGAATGGAGGAGGTTACCCCACTTACCCATTTGTGCAAGCAATTACCCAAGCACACACTCAAGCTTAAAAAGTATAGTGCGGAGTGGGTTAAGGGTACCGCCCACAAAATGTTTATGCCGTGGCCACAGAACGGGTCTTTATCCCAAGCCGTCTTATAGCATATGATGACTTATCTGCATGCTACATACACAGGCAAGAAACTAGAGAAACGTCTTGCTGTTCTAGAACTGTGGAAAATGTTTGAACAGCCAAAGGAGGAAGAACCTCCTGCAGATTGGATACTTAACATATGCACGGAGGGGGTTGAGACGCCTACAGCGCCACCAGCCCCACCTGAGCCAGTCATCGAGGGAAGTAAGTCAGAGGGACTCTACCCGCTAAGAGAACAGAAGGCAGCCACGGGGTATAGCAACCCTGCATATGAGTCACCTACGTACAGTAGTGATGAAATCAAAGAAAAGGCGGAGGAAACTAAACTTACCTCTGCGGTCCCGAGGGACAAGGAGAGACGCGATGATGAAAGGAAGGACCAGGCACAGAGTTGTGCACCTCTCATTAAGGAGAGAGAAGGAAAGAAATGAAAAGGAAGTGAGGACAGAACAGATGAGATAGCATTCGCAACAGACGAATGGATGGGAGGACAGATATTATTGAAGCTCGATGGAAAAGGAAGTGATGATGTGAGACCGAGAGAGAAGTCTGATGAGACGCAAAGAAGGGAAAGAGAAAAGGAGAATGAAATGAGGGACGAAAGGACAAGAAGGAGGATAGGCTGAACGAGAACAGCTATATCGCGAAGAGCAAGAGAAACAGCTCAATCGCAAACAGAAGGCAGCCTATGACCAGTACAGACAGAATAAGCAAAGGTTGGAAGAAGAGCAAAAGGTACGTGAGAAGAAAGTGAAGAGAAGAGAAGAGGAAGAAATTAGAAGGACAAAGGAACGTAGAAACGAAAGGATGAGGGAAGTAGATAAGGCTAGAGAAGAAGCAAGGAAGCGCAAGGAAACAGATGAGGAAATAGAACATAAGCGCAGACAGAGGGCATGGGATCTTGAATATTTGGAGCGGGAAGTTAAAAAACCCAATCCTGTTGTAGAATGGGAAGACTTCGAATAATTCTTCCCTGCAAACGAGTCAATATCAGGCACAAATGGGGCAAACATTGAAGATGACTTAACACCAGAAGCATCGGGGAAACGATTGATAAAATATACGATGAAATGGGGCTGGAACAAATTTCCCGAGGGGGAAGGGAAGATGAGCGCTTGAAAAGCACTCAGCTGTATGACACTGAGGATGTTACCCGAAGTAGTGGAAGCAGGGGACTGTCCCTGGACAGGCTAGAAATTTGTAAAAATGAAGAAGATGCAAGGAGTTGCATGAACTGGGAACAATCAGCGTCCGACTCCGGTGGGGAAACGGAGGACGAGACACACGAAGATGTCAGACGACGTGAGAAGCGGCTCCCGAGGGGCCAAGGGTTACGATGGTCAGACACTAACGAATCCGCACCTAGGGCATTGGAGTTTGCCACACAGCCTGGCCGACATGAGGGGATGCCCCGCAGTCAGAGGGGGGGCCAGCACCTGCCTATGTAGACAGATTGAGGATATTGCCAGGTAGACAGCGATGCAGGAATGCTACCCCAGCGATAGACAGGAGAGCTATGGGGAAAGAGAAGGAAGACTGCACATTTCAGTTCCCGCTGCTAGAAAAGGGGGGAGCAAGACCACAAAATATCCCATGGCCACACATGGATTGAGAGAACTTGAAAAACAAGCTTGCAATGCTGACTTCGGGAGCCGGGAAATGGATACACGAGTTAGAAAAAATGACAGGAGGTGTCACGTTGGCTATAGGGGACATTAAAGGTCTCCTGATCACCATACTGGGTGAGAGAGCAGACGATGTATGGAAGTTGGCTGTGTACCCTGGGGTAACCCTAACTAACACCACCCATGATGGAGCACCATTCAATAATTGCAGAGCAGCAGTGTGGAAAGCGCTATGAGTGCTGTACCCATACACTTCCGACATGGGAGCTATAATGACTCAAAAAATGAAAGAGTCAGAGGATCCCTTGATTTATATCCAGAATTTTCAAGATGCGTGGGTGCTTGAAATGCATGAATCTTGGACGAAGTGTATCCCTTTATTCTACCATATATTGTGCCAAGGGTTGCCAGAACCAGTGCAGAAACAGCTCAAGAAATTGGTAGGAGTAGAAGCTAAACCATGGGCCGAAACACAGTTGACGATTGCACACTACTGTAGATTGTTGCAGGAAAAGAACCGAAAAAAGGAGGCAACTCGTAAAGGTGAGGAAGCGAAGCTGGTGCAAAAGAAACTCTCAAAGTATGCTCTCGAGGGAGCCATGCTGACCAACCCAGCTGAGCCAAGCACGCAACAAGTGACAAACCCAGTGCAGAATAACCAGGGTAGCGCGGGATTTTACCCGAGGGGTAGGGGATTCAGGGAGGATTTCAAAGTAACCAGCGAGGTTTTCACAATAATCAAGGTGGCTTTCAGAATGCGCAGATGGGCAGTCCAGCTACGCCAGATGGACAGATGGCCCGAGCACTGCCCGTATGTTGGCTGTGTGGAATGACAGGACATGTGGCACGCGTGTGCAGAAGCCAAGGCATGTGGCAAAATGGCAGAGGGATGGGAACAGGCATGGTGAATCAGCCTAATGTCCCACAACAAGACGGTGCACAGAATCATGCAGTGCAGCAGCAGGCGCCAGGCTTGCATCAAGGTGTGCCGCAAGGGGTTCAATCCTCGAATATGGGGAATTTGCCACAGGGGCAAGCCCAACAGGCACCGCCGCAAATGTCACAGGGCACTAACTCCAGATGGGGAGTCAACCCTGGCAATGGGGGAAGTCCACAAATATACAGTGGACCAAACCTATATATACAATAGGACAGCTCACGGGAAACTCTGATGTGTTCCGTCCTATCAGTGACACCAGACCCTAACAGGGAACCTAGGGTAAATGTCGTCATGGGGGGAAAGAATATTCCTTCTTAGTTGACACGGGTGCAACACGCTCGTGCATACTAGAAGGCAAGTTTTCCTTGTCCGGCCAGGCCATAGACACTCAGAGTTTTACAGGAGCTCACAGTAGAGTTCCCTTTACGGACAATCTCCCAGTTTCTGTGGGGGAATGTGAGATGAATGTACCCTTGTTATATTCACACCAGACCACAGTAAACATTTTGGGTCGAGACTTAATGACAAAGTTGAATATGACTATATCGTTCACAGAGGAGGGTATAGTATGCTCCACTACAGGAATGTATTATTCTAACGTGCAAAATGGTCATAGCGTACTCCGGACGAATAGCCATGAGAGCTATACCATTAGAACCGGAAGTCTTTGCATATGGCGTGCGTGTGATTATGGCGGGATTGCCAGGCCTCGCAGAGAGAACTATGAGAACCCCTGAAGAGTTTCTATTTAGACCAAGAATACCTATGCATGAAGAAGAGGGACAAGTATTTCCCTTATCGATACATATTGCAGCAGTACGAGGAAAGGTAGTAATGGTCGAAGGGTACGATGATGTAGGCAGGCAATGGTGTGCAATTATCGCCATTGAAGAAGGGTACCGAGTGACTGACGTCAACGATGATGATCTGTTCGAAGAACACCCTGACTCAGAAGAGGCTAGGGTGGAAGTAAGTCTCATATTTTGGGTCAAAATGATCAAATGAGAAGTGCCTCAGAGAATGATGTTGGCACTGATCCGCCCCGCATACATTGACGACGACATGGCCCAGGTGCCTGTCTGTCAGAATCGGAAACTACCACCCCCGAAAGCTCCTCACCTGACTCCTTAGAGGAATCCTCCTGGGTAGAAGTCTTTGGTCTTCTTCTCCCCTCCTTCTTGATCTCCTGCGGGTCTTCGTCCGTCTTGGTGCACTTCCTTCCCTTTTTCTCCTTCTTGCGCTCGTAGAGATAGGGACGAGCTCTGCTTGAGGCCACCCTGACAGTGGTAGGAACAAGCTGTCAGGTGGACCCAGGGGAGCCAGTCCCGTAACGCCAGGGACAAAGCCAGTGACGGCAGAAAAAACCCTGTTAGATGGCGAGTCCTTGCTGGCAGGGAGTGTGTCAGAAGTGGATGAGGCCGGTGAATGGTATACAGCAATGGTACTTGAATCCAAGTATTACCGGACGAGGTAGACTGATGTCGAAAAGGATTGGAAGAGAGTCCAAGGAAAGCAAAAGCGGAGGCTGCACACGAGCAGTCAAGAGGGAAGGTAAGGCTATACTGCATGTAAGAGTGAGCGAGGGAGAGAGAGAAGGCTGGAACAGAAGCAGGAGCGAGCAAGGAAGGGAGAGAGAGAGAAATAGTAAGGGAGAGCGAACGGGAGCAAAAGCGGGTGAACAAGTGTAAGGAATCAATCGCCAGGGAGAGAGTCCAAGGAAAGCAAAAGCGGAGGCTGCACAAGAGCAGTCAGGAGGGAAGGTAAGGCTATACTGCAGGTAAGAGTGAGAGAGGGAGAGAGAGGGAGCGAACAGAAGCAGGAGCGAGCAAGGAAGGGGGAGAGAGAGAAATAGTAAGGGAGAGCGAGCGGGAGCAAAAGCGGGTGAACAAGAGTAAGGAATCAAGCGCCAGGGAGAGAGAGAGCTCAAGCCGGAGAGAAATCGTGAAGGGGCGCGAAGGATAGCTTTAAGGTACGGAACCCCGTACAAAAGGAAAGAGCCGAGAAACAGGGAAAGCTGAAGCGGGCTGAGTACTAGGTAGATAAGTATCAAGGACCAAGCTCAAGGAGCGGCACTGCAGGCAAAGTTAGCGAAAGGCTGACAATGCGAGTTGCAACGCACAGCGTTGTGGGCGTGGCTACCTTTTAAAAGAAAAGGACCAAAAAGACTAGAACGGTAAGGACCGCAAGATGCCTAAGTAAGCCTCCATCTTTTCCACAGTGTCCAGGGTCGCGTTGTGACACTGTCTCAGTATGGACTACAGGACCCTATGACGTAGGCCTCCTGAAAGGAGAAGGAGAAGTGAAAATTAAATTGAAACCAGGAGCAATTTTACTGAGGGTGAGGCAATATCCCATGTCCAGAGAAGCGGATGAAGGGATTGCAAAGACAATTTCCGCCATGATGGCGCAGGGCATCCTTGTGACGTCAGAATCAATACAGTGATTTACCCCGTCAAGAAATCAAAGGGAGGGTCGTGGCGTCTAATCCAAGATTTAAGAGCATTAAACGATATTGTTGAAGCCGAGTTCCCTATAGTCCCTAATCCATCTACGATGTTGTGTAACATACCGATCGAGGTGAAATATTTCACGGTGATTGATTTGAAAAATGCATTTTTCTCAATCCCGCTGCACCGTGACTCACAAGATCTGACGTCCTTCATATTCAGACAAATGCGCTTGAAAAAGTACAAGGTTGCCACAGGGGTACTGTGAGTCCTCATCCATTTTTAACAGAGTCTTGCAAATGCGCCTAGGCAACATTGCAGTAGACAGTGTTGTTTTGCAGTATTTGGATGACATTCTGATCTGCAGCACCTCTGAAGAACAATGCAGGCACGATCATATCCAGCTTCTGACTATATTGGCTGAGAAAGGATATAAGGTTGACAAAGAAAAGTTACAATATTGTGAGGTGCTTTACATAGATCAGCTAATCTCGCATGAGGGGAAAAAGGTAACCCCGGAAAGGGCTGAAGCTATCGTGAACATGGCTAAGCCGCTTACGATAAAACAAATGCAGAGCTTCCTAGGCCTGTGCAAATATGTTAGGGCCTGGGTCTTCGATTATAGCTCATATACCAAGCCCTTGCTCCAGGCCCTGAAGAAGGCCCGAGCGACATAAGAAAAAATTGAATGGACTGAAGCGATGGAAGAGGGGTTCACAGAACTAAAGAGAGCAATTTGCGCGGCTCCAGTTCTCGGGATTCCTAATTATGCAGATGAATTCTACCTGTTCTCGCACACGAATGGCAGTGTTATGACGCCAGTACTCGCTCAAAAAACCTTGTTGGTGTACAAGCCCCTGGCGTATTACAGCGGGTATCTGGACTCAGTAATGAGAGGCCAGTTCCCATGCAAACAAAGCTTAGCTGCTGCAGCGTTCGCCATAGAGAAGGCAACAACGATTGTAATGGGATGTTCCATGACGTTATACATCGAGCACTCATTATTTGCTATATTAGAGAAACCAAAAAGTACATTGACATCTCAAAGGGCCTCTGCCTATGAGGTGATCATATCGAATCCATCGATCAAAATAGTGCGATGTAAAACGGTGAATCCAGCCACGTTCATAGCAGAGCCAATCACTGAAGGCGAACTGATACATGACTGCGTAAACTACGAAGAATTTTATGATTAAATCCCCAGGGTGAAAGAAAATGCCCTGGCGGGAGGTGAGATTGTTTTCATTGACGGTTCTTCAAGAATCGACCAAGAAGACGGACAAAGATATACAGGCGTTGCCGTAATAAAACACATAGCAAACAGAGAATTTCAAGTGCTCGTTAGTGCACGAATACCATCTCATTATTCAGCACAGGCTGCAGAATTATTGGCGTTGATACTTGCCATTGAGAATCATGCAGACCAGGAAGTAACGGTGTACAGTGGCTCCGCCTATGTGATGTCCACAGTGGACACAGGACTAGCGCGCTGGAAGAGGAGGGGCTACCTCCAAGCAGACGGCACGCCAGTGCAACACACAGCCTTATTGGACAGGGTGATTAAGGCACTACAGCTCCCAGTGGGCATAGCGGTCGTGAAATACACCGCCCATACTCACGGGACAGATTTTGTGTCACATGGAAATCACGCAGCAGACACAGAAGCCAAGCGTATGGCATCCAGAAAGGAGACAATCATGGAAGTAGAAGTGGCACGCACCCATGAGCATATGATGATAGCTCGAGCCACACCAGAGTCTTATAGTAATATGGGGCAATCTCAATTGATGGAGCTACAAGGGGAGGCACCACAGGACAAAAAGAACCTTTGGAAGCGTCAAGGGTGTTCTTTAAACCCCTCCGATGGATTGTGGAGGCAAGATAGCACTGGTAAACCAGTAATGCCTGTTGCCTTACTAAAAATAGCATTGGAGCAATTACATTACCCTATTCATATGTCAAATGAAAATCTCTCAGAAGACTGGTTTACACCAAATTTAGTGGAGCGCGTTGCATTCTTCATGGTGAATCTGCCAGTAATTCACCTCTGGGCACACATTAAAAGTAGTGAGAGGAGTCATTCCCTGGCCAAATGGGCCTTTTCAGCACTTACACGTCTATTATGTCGACAGGATTCAAGTATGCAATGGGTACAGGTATTTAATTGTGGTGGTGTGTCCATTCTCTAGATGGATAAAAGTAGGCCCCTGTACACACCCAGACTCTACCTGTGCTGTCAAATTTCTGGTGAGGGAAGTGTTCCCTAGATGGGGGGTGTGTGCAAGGTAATGAGGTCAGATAACGGGGCTCACTTCGTCAACACAGTCTTTGAGCAGATTAGCTTGTTGATTGGTATAAAGCACAAGTTCTCGTCGACGTATCATCCAGAGGGAAATGGCATATGTGAGAGGCTCAACGGCTTATTAAAGGAGAAGATAGCCAAGTTGAAGCTCACTTTAAGAAAGGGATGGCTGCACTGTCTACCACTGGCATTCTATGCACTTCGGAACCAACCAGGCTCCGACCATCATCTCACGCGGCACTAGATAGTCATGGGCAGAAGGTTGAAGACCCCTCTTACCCCCGAGATAGAGCTAGATGTGATGCCCAGCTAGCGAGGGAGGTCTTGGGGACAGAGATGCAGGAGTATTTGAAATGTATGACATCCAGCATCTCTGTCATTGCAGACCAACTACAGCGACAGCGAAAAGGGTGCAGCGCAGCATAAAACACAGCAGGAGGTGCTGAAACAAACTCAATTCAAAGTCTATGTGCGCCTCTCGTCTTCCCTGGTGATGCAGTGCTGATCAGAAACCACACTAGGAAAAGGTGGGACGAGCCAAGATTTAATGGCCATTTCATTGTGGAGGACTGCACTCCTTCAGCCGTCAAATTGCAGGGCAGGAGGGCATGGCTCTTCCTAAATGACATTAAACCATACATCAGGGAAAACCCACCAGCTGCATCTAACCGTGAAGAAACCACAGACAACGGGTAAGAACCTCAGCACGTGCAGACAAGAGCTAGGACGAGGAAGAAGGACGCATGAGCAGGAAAACCAAGACAAAGAACCCGGATACAAGTTGTGGCTTAAAACTGGACAATTCCTCCAAGCAAAGGGTGATAAGGACATAACGAACACTCTGTGCATTCTAGTTGCAGGGGGAAGAAGAGAATCGCACAGCTAAGCCACAACACACTGATGATACAAACTTTTGAATCAAGCCAGATCCAAGCATTATTAGTAAACAAGACTTTGATGAACTAAAAGCGGAAATTAAGAACATCACACAGTCACCTGAATCAACCAACACCCAGACTTTGTTTTGCAGAACGTAAGACATCCCCAACAGGAATATTACAAGAGATGTGCTGTCCTGTTTTCAGTTAATATTAGAGACATATCCATTGCTTGTAGGGAGAGTTACCAGCATCACAGACTTTGTCTAAAATCCTACCAACAAGAAGGTGATCTGGCAACTACTGACTGTCATCGCCGAAGCCTTCATTGTACTACCTGAGTACGGGAATATAGACGCAGATGCTTCCTCCACAGGTGATAATAGATGAACTCACTTACATGCTTTTCTTTCGCATCATAGAAGAGTGCCCAGGATTCATCGGGAGAACCACGGATACCCTAACATTCATCAGAGATCCAAGAAACAATGAATTCCTGAATCAAGTGTGGATCAAGCTAAATTACGTGATTGCAATCCACGCAGCAGGAAAATGCAGAGACTGTTCTCGTCAAAAGAAAGGCCTTTGATCTTGAAACCAGAAGAAAAAAAAAGCAGGACAGATGTCATTATCACCAGAAGACAGCAGATATGCATACCATGTCTTCTTTCACCTCATTCAGAACTTTCCAGAGCTAGTGGGAAGAACAACCAGCGTTAACGTAGTCACATTTCTTGGAGATCCAGTAAAGAATATTCAGCTAAACATGCTCTTGCATGCTATTATAGCACAGATCAAGAACACTAATGTCCATCGACTTCTGAGGAGATCCCAGTGAAACTTTCCTCCGAGGGACAGATCGAGGGAACAGAGGCACAGTTCTTCATTTTACCGCCGTGGGACAGATCGAGAAGAGCAGGGAAGAGAACTTCACCACTTGTTTTTTTTTTATCTTTTCATTTTTATGGTTATTTGACTCCCATTTTTGATTTTAAGCGGTACCTTTTTTCCATTTTTTCCAGTTATTCAATTTTTTTAACCATTTTTATTGTTTCCAATTTTTTCTATCTCTTTCGCATTTAAATAAGGTTCCAGCATGTCTTCCGGACAAAGAAAATTCGGGGGGTGGACTGGGAATTGACCTATTTTGAACATGCTCTGTGAGTGTGACTCACCAAAGAGGCTAGTCTAATCTTTTTCCATAGTCTAGCAAGGGAACTACATCCCGCAACCAGAGACAATCGTCAACCTCGCGAGGGGGGACTCTTACGAAGCACAAGACACTTTACGTACAAGACCTCCTGTCAGACAATAATGGAGTAAATGAAAAGAATAGATCTATATAGAACTTTAACTATTGTTATGATTGAAATGGGGGCCCAGAACAGTAACCTAGTCCTCCCACAAGCGGAGGGGCGCCCCCACTTCCTTGGAAGAAAATGCTGCAAATTGTCTTATCGAAGATAATGTGCATATGTATAGTGATTATTATTGTCTTTCTGTCATTAACAATCAGAACTGCATTCTTTATTGGTGCACGAAGTACTCCAATGTCAGTGCACCCACCAGATAAAGACCCTATATAGTCATTCCGGTTCCCAGAAAATCAGACGATAAAGTAAACAAACTAAAATGGAATGTAATTAGCAGTGATTCATACACATTTGAGGTAACGAATGAAGAGAAAAGCTGGAGACAGGGTCAGCATGGAATGAATGAAAACAGCACTGACCACTACACGCTCACACACTAAATACACCCAAACCAGGGCAAGTGTCAATGGCTACAGAACCTCAAATGATGGCAACAGAAAGTAAGAGACTGCCTACCGAATAACCAGTTCCAGAAAATAGTGGAAGGGACCAAGAGGAAGCAAGCGAAAGGCCAACCGAAAAAGATATAACCAAAGCAATCAAGAAGACAGAGACTGCTGCAAAAGGATTTGTTGCAAAGACACAAATGCTGATAGACCATTTGTTCCCATTTATAGCCAGAGCAAAGAAACTGCATGAGGAACTGAAAAATAGAACCACAGTAACTATTGCAGCAAGCACATCAGTTCCTACGAGCACCAGGCCCACGATGAGGCCACACGTTGGACAGACGATACACAGATGGTGGTTAAAGGAGCCCTACGAGAGAATGCAAGAGTAGAAGAAGAGACACACAAAACCATCTTCTACCACAGCGATACAGGTAATGAAGCCTGCTCCTCCAACAAGCGTGCCCGAGAATCCTCCAGCAACAAAAAGTCACATAGACGCATTTAGAGACGTAGTTATAGCTAACTACAAAAAGAAATTAAGAATCAAGAGAAACCCACATGAAGACAACAATGAACTAAACGATTACCTAGACAGCACAACACATGAAAGAGGTCGGAAGAAGAAAAGCTGAAGGAGAATGCTATGTCTGCGCACTCCGACCGTACAGCTTAGGAAAGTCCAAGATCTTCGTGGTTGTAGAAGTTGATGTCCGGACAGCGCACTGTATGTCACACGTAACAATGTGCAAGACCAGAGGCCAGTTCATGGGCATTGATGCCTCCCTGAAATGGGCAACTGAAGCAACGGATCCTGATGAGGGTGATTATGTTCAAGACATAAAGACAAGAAACAGAGCTCATACTAAGAATCATGTAATCAGGTACGAGAACCCTGGAGTAAAAGGGGCAGGAATTAGATGGGAAGTGAATCAGAAGCTAAATGTTCAAGGAAAAACTCCAGAGGAGGCCCGAAGTTGAAAGAACAGAGGCCAAATGCAGATCTGGGGGACAGTGCTTTCACCAGACAGATGGGAGATAGGAATAGTGATCTACAGAGCCTGGATGGTCATTGGTCAATACGACCCTACCATCAACATAGTGCGTAACGGATGTAAGCCATTATGGCCGAAGCTTGCAAAACTACTCACATGGGTCGAAGACAGAGGAGGACCCTTACAGATAGGGCCACTCGAAAACCAAAAGTTCAGTTTCAGAAATAACAGCACAAGGAAGATGGGAGAGAATCAGAACTGTGGATGAGTCTTCAACGCTCCAGGAATGGTACATGGAATCACGGTAATCATGGATCATTATTGGGCATGCGGATCCAAAGCATACATAAGACTGCCGAAATACTGGGGAGGCATATGCACAATAGTGAACATCCACGTTCCTGCACTAGTGATCCCGAAAAGTGACCTGAACATTGACAGTTTCCCGAAAGCAGATGCTCACACAAGAAAGAGGAGATCTGTGGAACTGGTATCCCGAATGAAGAGAGAGAATTACTTCTCTGCTAAATCAGAAGAAGCATTTCATGCAATCCCATACGAGCACAGGCTGTTTAGCCTCACCTCAACAGTATTCACAACAATGCTCTTGCCGCACATCCAAATATGAGTGAATGCTAAATGGTTGCAGATAACCAGATGGGAGTTATTGCAGACCATCAACACTACCATAGAAGGATTCAACACAATTAAAGAAGAACTGAGAGCAATCCAATTGATGACCCTCCAGAACAGCTATGTACTTGACTTGATCACAGCAATGGATGGAGGTGTTTGCACACAAATCGGAGAATCATGTTGCATGTTTATACCTTCACATGGTGAAGAAAATGGAACCTTAACAGAAGTATGCTGGCAGATCTGCAGAATCGAACGATCAAGGAAGCTGACAAATTAGATGTTGACAGCTGGTTTGGAACACTGTTTCTATGGGTCCCACAATGGATGGTAGACATATTCAAAATTCTGGAGCCTGGCTTGTAATGGTACTACTAGGATTTTGTATTATCAAGATAATCATAACACAATGCCAGAAAACTGCAAAGAAAGCCATAGGGATGAAAATTATGGTCGATGTCGAATCAGGATGGAAGCCCAGAGACCTAACAGATGAAGAAATAATAAACTTCGTGAAGGCCAGTGAATTTGCGCCAGAAGGAACAAAGTTTGCATACCCTAGAAAACGAAGAAGTTATGAAGGGAAATGGATTGACTGCAGCCCAAATGGGCAATGCCAGCTAATGACCTGGAACAAAGACGAACAGTAAAAACAACAGAAAGTTTGAAAGAAGTGATAAAAATATGGACTCCAAAGATGCACACGTTCACATCATCATGTACAAACCCAGATGACAAAGAATTGGATATGGAAGAACCAAGCAAAAATAATCTAAAAGAAGAAGGAGTGGACGATAAACCGACCAGAGTGGGGTGTGTAGAGGAGGTCCCAAATATGGCCTGCACTCCAGCCACTCATGTCGAAATGCCAGAAGCATACTCGCCAAGATATGTGACATATAAGGAGCAAATGAACCAACAGAGAGCCACGCTGGGGCTCTGTCCAGTACCCTTCAGAGGGACTTGTATACCTATTGAAGCGCCAATAACCAGACAACCGTGGGCTGCAAGGTACCCACTGAGACAGCCATACCAGCAGCTGATAAGAAATGAAGTCTACTTGCAAACAGTCCCTGATGAGACCCAGAGAGCCTTAATGGAGGGCAGATGGTGACACCAAATGAACACAAACGACAAACGAAAACCGACACACAAGGACGAAAAGCAAAGAGTAACGATGCAATGGACATATAAGAAGAAACAATGTTAACGAACAGAAACGTAACCATGAGGTAAGATGAAAATATGCGACTAACTGAATGCTGGTAAATAGGCTTGGAACGCAAGAAGCTAAGAAAAACGATACTGCTTGCAATGCTTAGTAGAAGAATAGAGCGGCATGCACCAATTATATCCCTACTTCAATGAAGCACGCTATACAAGGGTGACTCCATTTTGTAAAGCAGAACTAAGCCCAGGCTGCAAGGGGGCCACCAAGGCTGAGATTCATATTCCAGCTAAAGCCAGAAGGGAAGAGCGGAATCGAAACTCAGCATGAAGTAGTTCTTGGGAATTCGAGGTCAACTCCAGGAAGGGAGGAGAACGGCAACTCCGGAGAAATGAAACCTAAGAGCATACCAGCCAGCCAGTGAAGGTCATGATAAGGAGGCCCCATGCAGGTGGCTAGGCTGAACAAAGAATCAAATCTACGAAAAGAAGGAAAATGAAGCAGATTCACGGTGAAGAGACACGTGACCAGCCAAGGGCAAAGAGGTACCAACGTCTGATGTCACCTAGAACCCGAGGATGCCATAACTTTTCCCGATAAGAACTACAGTTTCGAGGCCATCCTCAGCCAACTAATTGATACATAGCCCTAAAGGTACTGATTGATGGAAGGGAGGCAGGGTGAATCTTGAGGCACTCCGCAGCTGGGTGTCCATTCTGCATGCTGCTAATTAAAGTGGAGATTTATGTCTAGGGGTGTAACCCACCCAGTCACAATGAACCAAATAATCTATGGTCCTATAGCTTGTAGAACAAATAAGACGTAGTTGTAGTGACGTCTGTCACGAGTGATGTGGTGGGATGGGCTTAGATGCCCACCCGGTAAGAGTTATCCAATCCGCATGCTCTGTTACCATATACAGATATAGCCCCTATACTTAAGTTACCTTTCCAACCAATAGAAATTGCATGACAAACTTATGAGTTTTGCACCTCAAATGATGACGAATTTTGCCCATAAAAGTTGCTGTCTGAATGAAGAATTTGGGAGTTGAAGCGAGACAGGCGATCACATCATTGAGGATTACCATTTGTTTCCCCGTTTTTCGTACTTGTCATTAAACTGACTTCCCTTTGCCAAACTATTGCGTTGTCCTTATTGAAGTGTGTCAGAGTAAGTGGATCCTGCACCCCAAACTCCTCAAGGTGCAGCTATCTTGTTTTACAGGTATTAGAGGGTGAGTTCTGACCTATGGGCCCGTCAGAGGATGCTCCGCCCTCCTGTACAACAGGACCACCGATATACTATACAACATGACGCTGGAACAAAAGGCAATCAGATTAGTGGCCCTTCAGAATAGGATGGTGTTAGACGTCATCCTAGCTGAGCATGGTGGGGTGTGTAAATTGGTGGGATCTGCTTGCTGTGTTTTCGCACCTGACTCCTCCCCATCTATATTCAAGGCAATACAAAATCTGCATACCTTGAGTACGGAAGTACATGTCCCCGAGGGAAACTGGGATCTTAGTGCTTGGTTTTGGGACTTTCTATGTTCATGGGGCTGGAAGCTCTTTTCAGTCTTAGTAGTAATCCTTGGTATTCTATTGTTCTGTTGTTGTTGCATACAATGTCTTCCTGCCATATGTTCGATGTTAGGAGGATGTTGTGCGCAAACTATAGGTACATTAGGACAAAAGCTACATGCGCCCAAGGAAACTGTTAGCGCTTTTGTAATGAAGGATATCAATGTCAAGGAACTCATGGCGATCGATATTTCTGAAGAATGTGATTCAGGATATACGGGCATTGAGGCGTGGGGTTTTAAGTAAGGCGAATGTTTGAGTAATGCTCTTGGCATAGGCCAAAAGGAGTGTTTGTTAAAACATAATCACATAATACTGCCTTGTTATGAATATTGACCTAAGCTCATTCGCATTACACAGAAAACCACATTCATAATGTTTTGCTTTTCGATCGATGTCGCCGCCATTTTAAGAATCATCTGCCACTTTGATTTCAACTCTTGTTTCTGTGTTCTAAAATGGTGGACTGTGTTTTCAACTTGTAGCCAAGCTGAACAACCTTTGAGTTCTGTTAATGTTTAGGCTGACCGAGAGCAGACTGTTTGACCAATGTAAAGAAACCTTGTAACTCGAATGAACTGCCATCCAAGTGTTGTCTGTGCTCACAAGCCTCATCCTTATGTAAACAATGAGACAATGGAAAGCAAACACAGATCGTGTAGTCTGGCTGAACTGCATTGTAGCGATTCTTGAAACAAGGCTTACCGTGGATTAGAGAACCAACGAGCATCATTGTAACTTCATGGACATGCTAACATAATGCTACTCTCTAAGTGGCATCAATTAATTTTCCAGCAACTGAAACCGATTTGCATTAAAGAAGAGCCTCGACGACCTCCCCACCACCAACCCTTTTCACCTCGTTCAAGCTGGGGGAAGATTATTTACAGTATATGCATCAGTTTGGGATTGTGTAATGTGAAAAGTGTACAGGACAGGTACTCTGTTCTCAAGTTCAAGGTCAAAGCAACCCTAAATAGGTTCTGTAAAGCTGCCCCCCATAAAAAGCAAACTGTCTGGCATTCAAAGACTGTCATTTTGTATTGTAATGCTGTTGAATATTTTTTCACTGCTGGAAGATATGGATGCTACACCCGTGAGGCAGAGCTGTTGTATTGCTTTTACACTGTTTATTTTACATATAGAGAGCTTGTTTACCCCAGTTCAAAGTAGGGCAAAGTTGTGCCAGCCTTTGGGCGCGTGGGACAGTGTTCTAATTCCCTCCATGACTCGTGCTCTCCTCCATCTACGTAATGTAAGTTTGTACATCTGGTGGTAATAGCGCTACCGCCGGATTTAAGGGTTACTGCCAAACTCGTGATGAGGCCCAATGACGGTTCTACTGATCAGTCTAATTCATTTCCAGCCGTCGCCAAGCAGGGGATAAATGCTCCCACTGGCTGCCCCTCTCTGGCTTTAAGGCTGTTGCTGCTCCAGTGCCCCCTCAATGTTCCACATGAATAGGTCCATGCCTTCCTCAGATAGGTGCACCCGACCCTTATCTGCGTGCATCAGGCCGTGCGGCATGTGTGAGACACCATGCATCTGCAAAATTCTCCCATGGCTTGCTTTTCTTTTTTGCAGGATGTTTCTACTGCTCATGAGCACTGCACTATTTCAGCTCTAGTGCTAATTTATGGCCCAGTAGCGATGCTTATCGGGGGTGGGGGAGGCGTCTGACCCTTCTGGAGGATAGTGCCTGGCTCATATTAGCAAAGGCCTGCCTGCTAAGGTGTAATATTGACTTTTTGTTCCCCCACTAAAGATCACTTTGGTGTCATGATGCCTACCCCCAGGCATCCGGATCAAGCCCATCAGCCCCGGGAGCAGGCATCCAGGTGTTTAATAAAACCCCAGCAGCCCCGGCTGGGGGCTGTCTGGGTTCAGTCCTGGCGCCTTAGGCGCCAGGCTCATAATAGAAATCAGTCCTGGCGCCATAGTCGCCAGGCTCATAGACTTTACTTACCTCATGCAGACCATGCTGCAAATGTATCCAAGCCAACATGAGGCCTGGATGGGACTATTTTTCTACAGGGACTATTTTTTACTTGGGTGTGGTTCTAGGGACTTCTTACCTGGAACTACTTTGGAGGCTATTTAAACCACGCCCGAACAGCAGCACATGCTTTGTGTCATTCTGCATCCAGCAGCGTGACGCTCACCGTGCCTGCAGTCAGCATCCAGTCTTCAGCCACGCCCGCATGCCTGCAGTCAGCATCCAGTCTTCAGCCACGCCCGTCTCGAATCCAGAGCTCCTAGCAATAGAAGAAAGAAGAAGGAAAGGTTAGAAAACAGATATTATTTCAATCCTTACCTGAATTCCGGATCCATCACGTCTTCGAACTTGAAAAGGACATTATTCCACATGCGTCGCATCGCCAGCTGCAGCGCCGCGCCATACTCACCAGTCCTCACAGCATTTTTCGATCCGGCGCAGCCTCCATCATTTTCTCCGCCGAATTCCACCATCTAGGGGACAAAAGAAACATAAGGTGAGCCGAGAAAGCCAACAAATACAACCTCTCCACCATAGACTTACCTGATTAACAACCGGAGGCATTATTCTGTAACAAACCGCAACTTCTTACGCCGCACCTGTAAGGAGAGAGAAACCAGCAATTTAAACACACGCATCTTTTGCCGGACAGTGTTGGGTAATACAGACTCTAACCTGAACACCATCATCTGCCACAAGACAATCTTCCCTTGGACCCAGATGCAACACAAGAAAGGAATGTACAAGAGTGAACATCGGACATATTGAACTCTTTGAACTTTATACTTACGGGTACTCGCCTGGAACCTCGGAGTCAATATTCATCCGGAACTCTTCCAACGCCCTCAAACCAGTGAAGTAACTAGTATCTACGCGCCCCTGCATTCCACGCAGGATGGAGAGCTCATCATTTACAAACATAAGGTGAGCTTACAGAAAGTGAATATCGGTGGTGATTAGTGGGGAGAACAGTGGGGTGCCATTACTCAAATCCACGGGTGGCTGAATCCCTTTCTCCACTTGCAGGAGAATATTTCTACGGGTCAAGCACACGAGATTAGGAGGTCCAGTCCAGTCTGTCATCTCTGCACTACGCTTCACGTTGGAGGAGGTCGCTGCTGTCCGGGTCTGATCGACGCTCCTGTGGGAGCCAGGTGAGCGTAACATTTTTGTTCCCCCACTAAAGATCACTTTGGCCATGGGTTCTGTCCCTTCTTGCCCTAATATTTCCGGTTCCTATAATTTCCTGTACATGTTGCTGTCCTCAAGCTGTGACTCTCTAAGGTTGATTTCTACATTTAAGAAACTGAAACAGGTGCTTGTCTTTTAAAGGACACTCACAAAATGACTGCAGCATTTTAGGAACAAGAGCTCTGCAGTTAAGAACATATTGCCTCTCCAGAACACCCACCTCTAATTGTATTAGCGAGCAGGTGGAACTCGTTGAAGCCACAATGGGTGAAAGTCTTGAGGAAGTTACCAAGCACCAAGAGACACTTCACTCACAAATAGGGACGAATCAGGCAGGAACATCCATAGCAGCCCCACTATAAATTAATGGTTTTGGGTACAGACAAGTTTCAGAAATAGTTCTGTAAGTGTTCTTTCTTCTTTTGGCAATAATTCAAATCATGCACTCTTTAATGTGGTTTTCTTTAATTTTAACAATTCTCTGTGTATTTGAAAGGAATTGGAATTTGAGCATTTGGCAATTCCTGGAGAAGTTAATTGTAAATGACTGATAGAGGGTCTTGATGAAAGTGACGAGAAATACGCAAAGAAAAGGAGTCCCCAGGTAAGCAATGTGTTTTCCTGTTTTGTTTGTCCATCTATTTAATGTTTGGGGGCGGGAGGTGCATCTGATGTCCCTACGTAGAGGCATTCCCTTTTTTCACACATACAGAGGAGTGTTACACAATGCCCACCACTCTTCTGTAGCATCTCTTTCCTCTAGAGTAACTCTCTAAAGTATAGATGGTCTACATTATTTCTCTTATGTTATTGGGCATTTGTAGAGTGCCTTTTACCATTGGTATGATCCTAAAGCGCCATGGGTTGAACGCCCCCGGGGACCGCAGCCCAGGTCATAGTATGTGTGCAGCTATATTGAGTTGTGGGTAGCTGCATGGGGAGGGAGGGAAAGTGCCAAGGGGCGCAATAATAAACAAAAATGAAACCAAGGGGATAGATGGGATCATGCTTAAGGGGAGTCACTTACCCCAGTTTACAGCTCAAGCAAAAAGTCTGTTGTATTGATAATCACAATTTGAAGTTTTAACTTGCCTTTTTCACACCCGCAGCCAAGAAACAGTGTATTAAAACAGAGAAAACATTTGACGAAATAATTAAAACCTATTGTGATGCAGAGGAACTAATTCAGGCTTTACAAGGAAAGGCAGCGGATGAAAAACAGCTACTGGTGGAATCTGGGAAGGGCTGGAAAACTTAAGAGTGTTGAACTACAAGAAGATGCAGTGAAAAAAACAAAAGAAAACAGAATTATATTGTAAAAGCTGATGGGTGGAAACGGACTATTCCCAAACTTAGGTTTTCCAGCTTTTGTGAACAGCCATTACTAAGTCTTTTGCCAGGGATGGCTAGTGTTCTTCATTCCTCCTAGAACCCACCTCTGTTACTTCACCTGGACAATTGAAAGACACAGCAGTAAATCGGCAGATGTCTCCGTATATTGTAGCAGTTCACAAAGATGTACCTGTGCAAAATATTGGACTATCAAGTAACAGTCAATTGTCCGTTACAAAGGTTTTGTCGGACAGATCTAATTTCTGAAGCTCAACTCTATCACCATGCCTTCTCAACAGTGTGTCCTTGTTACAGTATGACGGTCATGCTTGTTTAGACAGTGAAGTTACACGTCCCCACACACCTGCTCAATCATTCAGATTACAGTATTTAAAAACAATGGCATTGGAACATCCCCACAACCAAGTTTGGTTACTACGTCAGCCCCTGCTACTAATCGACAACGTAATTGGAACTCACATGCTGATGTGTGAAACTGAAGATGCAAGCGCTCTTGCGTGTAGAACTATGTAGTTGATCTGGTGAATTTGTAGGTCGGTGCCAACTTGGTACATGTTTTTGTGCTATTGGGTATTGTCTATGATTTCTGGTGGGGTCAGCGAGTATTTTCTTGGGTGTGGTGAATGGTTGAACTAATTGCTAGCTGCTCATAGTGATTTTGGGTGAAGTGACTCTCGGCAGTCTGTCATGCAGGTAGACCTTTAACAGATTCTGTTTAGGTCACTGAAAGTGTGTGTTTTAGTGCATTGATTTGTAATTGTGGGAGTTTATTGGGTGTGATGCCATGTTAGCTAGAGGCGAGATATGAAATGAGGGAGTTTACAGGTTGGTTTGTGACATTGTGGGGTGGATTTGTAGTTCTACGTACTAAATCGGCGAACTTAGTTAACGACATTTGAGAGCTCTAGCATAGAAGGCAAAGAGGGAACGTGATGGCTGCAAATTCCCTTGAGGTTTTCCAGTACACTCATGAAGTCATTTTGGAGTAATCCCCCCACCCATCCTGAAGTTTTCATGAAGTTATCCTCAAGTAATCCCCACCCATCCTGATGTTGTCATGGAGTAATTCCACCCATCCTGAAGTTGTCATCGGGTCATCCTGGAGTAATCCCCCATTCATCCTGAAGTTGTCATGAAGTCATCCTGGAGTAATCCCCTCACCCATCCTGAAGTTGTCATGGGGTCATCCTGGAGTAATCCCCACCCATCCTGATGTTGTCATTGAGTCATCCCCACACATCCTGAAGTTGTCAGCGGTCATCCTGGAGTAATACAAGATCATCACTGGAAGTAATCAGAACTCATCCTGGAGTCGTTTCTGTGAGAACTCTAGAGTCATCTCATTTAAATATTTCCGCCTATGCACATACTTCAGGATGGTTTCGGATGATCTCCCTGAACTAGCGATGAATGACTCTAGGAGTCACTGGATGACTCCAGAATGATTCCAGGTAGATCTTCCTTTTTGACTTGGGTAAAGTGCAGCATCACAGCGATTGGACTGCTGCTACTAGTAGCAATTTGCCCAGGTGCCCTATTGCTGTGCAGCATCCCCAGGGTGCGTGGAAGTCTGGCCTTCGGCAATCACTTAACCCACTTTACATTATGGGCATGTTTCCCTTGCCACCAACTCAGACTACTGCAGTTTCCTCCTCCTTTTTCCTCCCCCCTCAATCCACCTGCCTGTGGCACCTTGGGTGTCATCATCAGTGTTAAACTGATTTGCTCTGCAGTAGCACACTATGGTATTCATCACATCTATCCAACGATAGCAAGTTTACCATCTGTATCAGACATCGCAAAATGAATTGCATCTTGCTTCATTCGCAAAGGGTGTGATTCCCACCCATCGCGATGGGCGGAGACAGCCCTGCCAGGATTCAACCTTGTGTTTGCAGGTGTCACACAGATTTCAGAGGCAAGCATTTAAACTTACTGTGCTACCTGAACCTCGAGCCATTCAATACTGACCCACAACAACTGCAGGTGGTGGTTACTTGCAGGTCTCAGTATTCAAGGGGGAGTGTGCAGTCTGCTCTCCAGAGAGATTTTAAGCACACCTGGGAAAGTTCAGTATGCAGCTTTTGCAACTCTTTGGATGATGAATACCTGGACTCCTCCATATGCCCACAAATGACCTCAAGATCTGGAAATCTTTTAAAAAACTCCAGAAGGCATGTATTGTCTCTCTCCAAGTGCTGGATTTCCTGGACTACATGAGATTTCCATGCTCCTGTCTATTTGCACTAAGTTCAAAGCGTGGCATGCTCCTACTCACTCTCCAGACCCTCTGTGCTCTTAATCGCTCTGGAGCGCTCCTACTCACTCTCCAGGCCATGTGTGCTCCTAATCACTCTGGGGCACTCCTATACACTCTTCAGAGCGTGGGGTACTCCTGGCATTGGCAAGCTCCTACTTGCGCTCCGTAGCTTGGCATGCCCCTACTCTCTCTGTAGCCTTGCGTGTTTTCTCTCTCATGACTGCCACACTCAAACTGGCCCTCCCAAGCCTGGAGCACACCTATTTTCTCGAGTGCATTCAAACCTGCTCTCCAAAGGCTGGCACACTACTGCTCGCTCTCCAGGGCCTGGCCCGCTCCTAGTCATTTTGGCTCACTCCTAGTCACTGTCCAGATCCTGAAATTAAAAAAGATTAGCAGCCTTTGTCTGGCAAACTGTGGCGAGTAACTGGATTGTAGTAGTTGTTAGTTCTTCTTAAATTCGTTGGTGCAACCTACATTTGTGTTTTGCTGCTCTGAAGGCTGCACAGAGCTCATGGAAGTACTCAAATGAAGGATACAAACAGTGTTGCCACTGCTTTGTGGTAGATTGGTTTTCCATTGTTTGTGTTTTCTGTATTCTTCTAAAAAAGAATATGGTCCAGTTTCTTGTGAGTCATCTTGATTGGTTAAATTTTGTGGATCTTGTTCTCCTTCACTGGTGGATTCTGGCTCTGAGGATAGTGGCGATGGACTTGATGCTTTAGTTTTATGATTTGGTATTTTTGATGATGTAAATCCTTTTGGTCTTCTGTTTGTTTGTTTGTGGAACGTATATACCCTTTTGGAAAAGAAAAATATGGGAGGACAACAGCAACTGTGAACAACAGACAAACTCAAAGGATTTTACAAATGTGGTAACTTCAAAATGTGTGCATATGCAAATAATGGACTGAAAGAATTTATCAAACCCAATGGCACAAATTACATTATCAATTATTTCTTTAATTGTAACACAAAATTCATAGTCTTTGCCATAAAATGTGGTTGTTCTAAACTTTACATAGGGAGCACGATAAGACCTCTCAAAATTCGAATATCTGAACATATTTGCTCCATAAAACAGAAAGACATACGCCATCCCTTAAGCAAACATTTTTGGGAAAATTACCGAAATGAACAGATCAACCTGATAACATTTTATGGCCTTGAACATGTGACTTCTCCAAAAAGAGAAGGTAATAGGGAAAGATCCCTGCGAAAAGTAGAAGCCAGTTGGATTTTCTCCATTGACAGCTGCATCACTGGCTTAAATTCAGATCATGAACTAAGCCACTTTCTATGATGTCATACTAATGTATGCAGATTTATTCTTTTATTTTTCTATCATGTTGTTCGATAGTTGAGAATTCAAACCATGTATCCTAAGAAGAACACTTATAGTCATAATAAGGAAACCATTTGGCCTTAACAAAAACCATCAGCTTGAATATAGGTCATTATTGCCATTTAAGAATATTATAATCTACCTCTGTCAATGTACAGCATTTTTTCATCTTGAACATCCAAGCATAGTAGTTTAAACCCGCAAAACACAAATTAAATCAATCGGTCCTATTGTCAAAATTAGAAATGCGCAGTCGGGGGAAATGCAAAGCACGAGTGGTATCTACCCTGGCGGCAATGGGTCTAATTGCTCGGAACTGGAAGAGCTCGGAGGCTCCCGCGGAGCAGGACTGGATCAGGAAAATGTGGGAAATTCTATCGCTGCAATGGGCAACATACGCGGGGGAGGGGAAGTTGACAAGTTTCGCAGCGGACTGGGGCAAGATGCTGGACTACTTGAAGGGGGAGTTTAGGGAACAATGGCCCCCCCAAAGACTGACGTTATTGGACATCACCTGTGGATGAGAATGTTGGAGGTTTCCGAACTGTAGAGCTCGCTTTCGCTACGACCGGAGGGGTTTTGGGGGGGGGTTTAGGGGGAGGGAAATTTTGTTAGTGTTGGCTTTTGTTTATCGATGTTGTGCTAGTTTTTTTTATATATGCTGAAATTAATAAAAAAGATGTTTTAAAAAAAAATTAGAAATGCTGCATTAACCACCGTAATGAGATTCAAATTTTGCTAACTAAAATGTATTTTTTATTAGGCAACAATAGTAATGTACTACGCGCTTTCGCGTGTTTACCTTACACAAAAGGAGTTATTTTTCAAAATGGCGGCCGCAACGTGATGCCACGCATGACGTCATCACGTTGCAGCATGTAAATAAAAGCGCCCATCTTGAATGCCGCATTCACAGTTCCAGCATCGTGAAAGCAGCATCATCTAGAGGAATCCCTACCCTACTTCTAACTGAGAACTTACCTTACCAGTTATCAGTTCACCATTTACTTGTAGAAAGCTGTAAACCTAAGTCAATAGTTCTGTAGAATAACTACAATGTATACATTCTGCAGGAACTGTCTACCATTTTAAGAAGCCTACGGGATTTTAATATTAATATTAATGAACTTCTTAATGCCGCAAGCACACAAATTGCATGTTAGTCTTCTTCTTAAACATCAGATGGATATTTTGGGATAATACTAAAACTCAAAGATTGATAAAATAATTTTCTTTTTCTTGTTCACTATTTCAGCACAAAAGGTGTTTATACAAATGTATCTTCCCTCCTGATGAACCACTAGTTGTAAAGTGGGGAACCACGTGTTGAGGGCAGCTATGCAAGTCTCAAGAATTTAAGAAATGCAATTAAGCTGTGAAGATAACAGTTACTGCTAAATAAATGTATGTTTGGAGCACCTGGCAACAGTGTTTGTATCCTTCATTTGAGTACTGTCCAGAGCCTTGCCCGCTCCTAGTTGTTCTGGCTCACTACTAGACACTGTCCAGAGCCTGGCCCGATCCTAGTTGTTCTGGCTCACTACTAGACACTGTCCAGAGCCTGGCCCGATCCTAGTTGTTCTGGCTCACTCCTAGACACTGTCCAGAGCCTGGCTCACTCCTAGTCACTGTCCAGAGCCTGGCCCGCTCCTAGTGGTTCTGTCTCACTCCTAGTCACTGTCCAGAGCCTGGCCAGCTCCTAGTGGTTCTGGCTCACTCCTAGACACTGTCCATAGCCTGGCCCGCTCCTAGTGGTTCTGGCTCACTCCTAGACAATGTCCAGAGCCTGGCCCACTCCTAGTTGTTCCGGCTCACTCCTAGACACTGTCCAGAGCCTGCCCTGCTCCTAGTTGTTCTAGCTCACTCCTAGACACTGTCCAGAGCCTGGCCCACTCCTAGTGGTTCTGGCTCACTACTAGACACTGTCCAGAGCCTGGCCCGATCCTAGTTGTTCTGGCTCACTACTAGACACTGTCCAGAGCCTGGCCCGATCCTAGTTGTTCTGGCTCACTCCTAGACACTGTCCAGAGCCTGGCTCACTCCTAGTCACTGTCCAGAGCCTGGCCCGCTCCTAGTGGTTCTGGCTCACTCCTAGTCACTGTCCAGAGCCTGGCCAGCTCCTAGTGGTTCTGGCTCACTCCTAGACACTGTCCATAGCCTGGCCCGCTCCTAGTGGTTCTGGCTCACTCCTAGACAATGTCCAGAGCCTGGCCCACTCCTAGTTGTTCCGGCTCACTCCTAGACACTGTCCAGAGCCTGCCCTGCTCCTAGTTGTTCTAGCTCACTCCTAGACACTGTCCAGAGCCTGGCCCACTCCTAGTGGTTCTGGCTCACTCCTAGACACTGCCCAGAGCCTGGCCCGCTCCTAGCGGTTCTGGCTCACACCTAGACACTGTCCAGAGCCTGGCCCGTTCCTAGTGGTTCTGGCTCACTCCTAGACACTGTCCAGAGCCTGGCCCACTCCTAGTGGTTCTGGCGCACTAGTAGACACTGTCCAGAGCCTGGCCCACTCCTAGTGGTTCTGGTGCACTCCTAGTCTCCGTCCAGAGCCTGGCTTGCTCATAGTTGTTCTGGCATACTCCTAGACACTGTCCAAAGCCTGGCCCACTCCTAGAGGTTCTGGCGCACTAGTAGACACTGTCCAGAGCCTGGCCCACTCCTAGTGGTTCTGGTGCACTCCTAGTCTCTGTCCAGAGCCTGGCCTGCTCCTAGTCATTCTGGCACACTCCTAGTCGCTGTCCAGAGCCTGGCCCACTCCTAGTGGTTCTGGTGCACTCCTAGTCTCTGTCCAGAGCCTGGCCTGCTCCTAGTCATTCTGGCACACTCCTAGTCGCTGTTCAGAGCATGGCCCCCTCCTGGGCGCTGTCCAGAGCCTGGCCCGCTCCTAGTTGCTGTTAAGAGCCTGGCCTGCTCCTAGTCATTCTGGCACACTCCTAGTCGCTGCCCAGAGCCTGGCCCACTCCTAGGCGCTGTCCACAGCCTGGGCCGCTCCTAATCGCTCTCCAGGGCCTGGCCCGCTACTAGTCGTTCTGTCTCACTCCTAGTCGCTGTTCAGAGCCTGGCCCACTCGTAGGCGCTGTCCAGAGCCTGGCCTGCACCTAGTAGCTCTTTGGGGCCTGGTCTGCTCCTAATCACTCTGGAACACTTCTGGCAGCACTTTGGAGCCTGGTCTGCTCCTAATCACTCTGGAACACTCCTGACAGCACTTTGGAGCCTGGTCTACTCCTAATCACTCTGGAACACTCCTGACAGCACTTTGGAGCCTGGTCTGCTTCTAATCGCTCTGGGGCACTACTAATAGCTCTTCAGAGCCTGGCCCGCTCCTAGTCACTTTGGCACACTCCTAGTCGCTGTCCAGAGCCTGGCCCACTTCTAGGCACTGTACAGAGCCTAGGCCGCTCCTAATCGCTCTCCAGGGCCTGGCCCGCTACTAGTCGGTCACTGTCTTGAGCCCGCTCCTAGTCACTTTGGCGCACTCCTAGTCGCTGTCCAGAGCCTGGCCCACTCCTAGGCACTGTACAGAGCCTAGGCCACTCCTAATCGCTCTCCAGGGCCTGGCCCGCTACTAAGTCGGTCACTGTCCTGAGCCCGCTCCTAGTCACTTTGGCGCACTCCTAGTCGCTGTCCAGAGCCTGGCCCACTCCTAGGCACTGTACAGAGTCTAGGCCGCTCCTAATCGCTCTCCAGGGCCTGGCCCGCTACTAGTCGGTCACTGTCTTGAGCCCGCTCCTAGTCATTTTGGCGCACTCCTAGTCGCTGTCCAGACCCTGGCCCACTCCGCACTTTGGAACTGGTTCTGCTTCTAATCGCTCTGGGGCACTCCTAATCGCTGTCCAGAGCTTGGCCCATTCCTAGTTGCTGTCCAGTGTCTGGCCCGCTCTGAGTTGCTGTAACGCACTCAAGATTCGACGAACAAGCGGGAGTTCCAGGTTAGGAGCCTACCAGGCTTCGTGGAGTGAGCAGGAGTCTGCCTGCCTTTGGAGAGCAAGTTGGAATGTAGGTGTGCGCCAGGCTTAGGAGGGCCAGTAGGAGCGTGCCAGTCACGAGAGCGAAGAAACATCACAAGAATGGGTTCTTTTTTCTGAGCTAGAACCTGAAGGGTGTTGGGTAGAGAACAGGGAAGTGGGGGGATTCCGATATTTTCAGGATATGCAGTGCACCCAACGAAAAAGGAAACCTTGTCGAGTTGCTCAATGCCGCGTTATTACAAGCATTGCAACATCCTTTATTTATGTTACCTGTGAACAGAACCGTGGCTCAGGATTGTTGCAGCTGCTTTGAGTGGCCTAAGAGACCCTCCAGCCAGGAGCATGCACTATATAAGTTGTCTATATTTTATATAGTATATGTAGCAACACTGCAATCTGTTAAGCCTGTTCGAGTCTCTATGTACAGTGCTTTAAGTGGGCGGGGGCCAGCCGAAACCGTGCCCCGGCAGTCTCAAAAAAGTGGGGCTGAGCCGGCGCCCCCTGGTACCACCACGCCACGACAGGTCTTTTTCCAGCCACGGGCACAGCCACAACGGGAGATAAGCGCCACCATAAAGTCAGACAGCTTTGCTCAAACTAGTTTGCGTGACGCTGTGACTGGCGGGCACTTCTGTCAGTCACAGCACAGGAAACGCACAGCGTCCCCAACATGAACACCCGTTTGTCGCCACTCCCTGTTGTGCCTGTTACAGAATAAGGCTGAGAGTAAGAATTCCGTCCTCGAAGAAACTTGAAACTGTTCAATTCTTACTCTCAGTCCCGCAGTGTAACAGGCAGAACAGGGAGTGGAGACAAAAGGGTGTTAATGGTTGAGCCAGTAACCCCATGGCTGAGTCATTGGCTTCTCAAAGCCATCTCCACCACTTTGCAGAAAGCCTATGTCATAAAGCTTCTACACCAACTCGCCCATTTTCAGGATATATGCTTGTTTCACAAGTAAAAAAAACAAAAACACATTTCCTTCTTAGACTGTTCATTTTCTTCAACTGCATAACAATTCTACACCAAAAAGTGATTAGAACATGTTGGGGGATTTATAACATGATCTGTGGCAGAGGGCCTTAACGGCTATCAAAAACGCAACCGGTCCCATTTCAGGTATGAAAGGACGAGCCACTACTGGATTTTGTGATTACATAACTTTGCATTCTGGTACTTGTCATTTGTGCATTCACAGTAGGGGACTCTCAAAATAATCTCACAGGTAGGAGACACTACTGTACGCTGTGGGGCTACACTGCTGTGTACTCCAGCACTATATCACACCCTGTCACTACTGACTACACCAGGACTTTAAGTGCTGCAGATAACACACAGCACAATTAAATGATTTGCCCAGGATCACTCACACACTTTGGTTATACTGTGAAATCAGAAAATACAATATTAAGGCTTTTACACCATGCAAAGAGAAATACACCAACACGGGCTTGTAAAGATTCCCAGAATCTTTATTGCAACACTGAACAGTTTACAAAAACAAAGTACACAAATAGCTATTTGGCCGTCAGTACATCACAGAGACCACCAGCAGGTTCAATGTGAGCAGTGAACAGGAATTGCTAGCTGGACATCAGCATATTTATACAGTTTCTTCGTGACGATGTCCAGCCTCCTACAAGTTAATCATGTACTGGGCTAGGGTTCGCGCCAGGTTCATTCCTAATTTACATATCTTGTGCATGTGGTTTACTTCTTAATACATTTACTAAAAGGTACTATTATTCTCTGGATGTGACTTTACACTCTTTACACATTTTCTTCAATGCAGGTCAAACAGATGTTTCGCATGTCATGTTTAAATAGCATTATTGTTCTTGTATACTTGTAGGTTAACATCGCCGATTCAAGTATTCCCCTGATCCCTAGGTCAAGAAAGGACAAGGTCTACATGATAGCCTGCAGGCAGGTTGGACATTAACTCGCCTGCAGAGGTTGAAGAGGTTAAAGTGAAAACAAGAGGACGCAGGTCGGCCATTTTAGGCCACGATAAACCAAAATGGCGGTCTAACCTAAAATGGAGGCTCGATTAACTTAAGGTCACGACCTTGCAATACAGATTTCCTCGCAAAGCGACTGGGCATAGGCCAATATATACAATGAAGAGGAAACAAAAATATATCAGTTTCGACAAACCCTCCTTTTGGCCTATGCCAAGCGCTAAACTACCTTCGATCACTTTATGAGTAACTCCACATTTCAACGTCTATACACCCCAAATCATTATCAGCCATATCTATTGCCATTAGATCAGACACTAGAGTTTCTTTCAACACGTACTCCCTGGAAACCTTATCTGGGGCGTATATTTTATGTCCTAATACACTTGTTGCTTGCGCACAACATCCCACTAATACCGAACATATACCAGGGAGACACTGCATACAACAACAAAGGAACAGTAAACTATCCAAGATAATCAGCAGGGCCAAAAGCAACTTCCATCCCCACGACCGTAGGAGATCCCAAAACCATGCACTAAGTTCCCAGTTTCCCTCAGGAATATGCACTTCCGAACTAAGAACATGTAGATTTTGGATTGCCCTAAAGATTGTTGGAGAGGAGTCTGGTACGTAAACGCAGCAAGCGGACCCCACTAATTTACATACTCCTCCACGCTCAGCCAGAATGACATCTAATGCCATCCGGTTCTGAAGAGCTACTAATCTTATCGCTTTCTGTTCTAACGTCATATTATAGGCCCTCATTACGACCCCGGCGGTAAGTAATGGACATTACCGGCATGGCGCAACTAACGTGTCCGTGCTGGTCTTGAACCGTTAAAAGCACTAAATTACGACCTCTCGGGCACGAGCATTGCGCCATGCCGTTAATGTAATCAGCGCCATGCTGGTAACCTCCCAAAAACATCAGCTACCGCCATCGTATGCCGTGCAAACTGCACCACCGCCTCCCTACCCACCGATGTTAGCGTGCACCGCAAATAGCGGTCACCGCTATTAGCGGTGATCGCTATTAGCGGTGAGTGTAAAAAGCCAGATCCGGAAATTACGCCATCGCACCAGAACGGGAAAGAGCACGGTGGCCATCTTTAAAAACACAATCCATTGCAATCCTCCACAACCACTGCACATCTGACCCCGAGACCTTGCAGAAAACTACACCCACATCCACGCATCCCCACAATGCCAAAAGTTGTTAAAAAAGCCTGCGATCGGCAGCGGCAGGACCGCTTCAGCAGGGAGAAGCTAACAATGTTGGCGGAAACGCTCCAGGAAAAGGTGGACATCGTATTCTCCACCGAAATGACCAGACCGGCCATAGCATGCAAAAAGGCCATATGGGAACTAGTTGCACAACGGGTCAGTGCCGTAGGAACTACACCCCGCACCACCAAACAGTGCCGTAAAAGGTGGGATGACCTCCGGCTCCGGGTAAGGAGCATACTGTCGGCCAACCGCAACATGGGCATGGCAACTGGCGGAGGAGCAGACTCCCCAATTAAAATGCAGCCATGGGAGGAGATATGTGCCACGACGATCGGCATTGAGAGCATCGAGGGGGTCGGTGGAATGGAGAGAGGATCCCCGACATCAGGTGACACAGGTAGGTGCCTCCAATTAAGCCATGCGAAACTCCCTGAAGTCCACTTACATGGGAATCACAACGTTGCCCTATAGGGTTAATGCAACACATCAGCAGAAAACTGCCAACAGGCATCATTGACCTACACCCTGCACACATGCAGTATGCACACTCCACAGTAGGCACCCACATTCCTGCATGCTCAACCTACCCAAAAGGGAGACAACCTCTATGTCACAGCCTACAAAGTGCACCATCTATCCATCAAATTCATGGCAGTCATCACAATGCCTGCTCAATGTCTGCTGACCCATCAATAACACTTTCCCTCCTCTGCTCCACCACAGGCTCCCAATCGGACACCGGCAGGGACGAGAGTGGCACCACATCTGCCAAGAAGGCCAGGCCAGAGGCAACAGCACACCAACCCTCCACCTCTGCTGGACCCAAAAACAAATCACAGCAGCCAAGATTGCCTGCCACAACACAGCCCAGGGCAGCGATGATCCCCAAGGCAAGCAGCATGCTACCACCCACAGAAGACACGCAACAACTGGTGCCCACTGAGGGGAATGTGTCTGCATGAAGCAGTACAATTGGGGAGACTGCTGCCATTGCAACCTGCTCTGACAGTGATGTGGGGAATGATGAGGATGACACAGAATGTCCCCCCACTGCCCACCTTCATTCCCCCCACCTGTCCCTAAGTAGCCTGCACGATGACAACACACAGGGGCTATCCCCTGAGAACTCCTGGTCAGCCACTCCCTGCCCAGTGGGAGGTGTGGAGGAGGGGAGTAGCCCAATCAGCCTGGCAATTGCATCATCCAATGCCCCAAATTACCAACAGTCGCTGGACCAAATATTGACGAGGCAACACCAACTGTCCTCACTCCTCACGTAGCATGTGGCCGGTTGTGGAGGTGCCAGTGCAGACATGCAAAGAAGTGCCGAGACTGTCAAGGCAGCCATCGAATCCTCCAGCAAATACATCTGTGCTGAACAAGCCGCGGTGCGGATCGTGCTCAGTGAGCTCGTACAGACAATGAGGGACATGCGGCGTAGCGAGCAGCCCAGTACCTCCTGTGCTGCCAGTTCTGCCCGAAGCAGCCCCGCCCGCAGGTCGGCCAGGAACCTGCAGAGTACAGGCAGGGTGCCCCGGGGGCCGGCAGAGGGGGCTGCCAGTAGAGGCCACCCAGTGGATCAATTCCACATTAGGCACTGCGACACAGGGATCCACGCACGTTTGTGGGGAGTTGAGGGGGGAGGCGGGAGTGGGTGTGTTGGGGAGTTGAGGGGGCAGGCAGGAGTGGATGTGTTGGGCAGTTGAGGGGGGAGGCGGGAGTGGGTGTGTTGGGGAGTGGAGGGTGGAGGGGGGAGTGGGTGTGTTCATTGAATTCACATTTACAATATATTTTTTTCTTGACCACAAATCACATGTGTGGACATTGCTCATTGCGTATGTGTGCTTTATTGGTGAACAGTCCGCAGTGTCCATATCCCAGACACACACAGTGCCCCGATTGCCATCTCCATGTGACACCCCCCATTCGTGTGTGCTAGAAACATTGGTTGATCAGAATCTGACGCATTTCACGCCCCTCCTGTGCATCGCTGCCTCCCTGAGGTGCTGCCCCATCCCCACTCTCCTCATCCTCATCGTCAGGTGGTTGCAGTTCAGCGTCAGGGGGCAGGGCCACATTTCGTCTGATGCACATATTGGTGACACATGCCATGACGATCTTTGCAACCTTCTCATGGCGGTACAGGAGTGCCCCACCAGACCTGCTGAAGCAGCGAAACCGTGCCTTCAGTAGGCCGAATGCCTGCTTAATCACCACACGGGTACGTGTATGTGCACGGTTGAAGCCCTCCTCGTGCTGGTTCTGTGGGTTCCGGACTGGTGTAAGGAGCCACCTCTTCAGGGGATAGCCTGCATCACCTGTATGTGGGCAACAATGTATGTGTCAGTCATGACATCAAATACCAAACATGATGTGCCACCATGGCATGCATTTGACTGTTACTTTGTACCAATTTGACATGCACAAATGGATTCACACTATGTGACCGGTATATGTGTATTCCTCTCATGGACTGTTTTGCATGCCATCAACCAGTGTATGCAGGGGGGTCCAGTGCCTTGTGAGTGCCCATCCACTGTGTTCGTTCATGGCGTTTGTTTTGGTGGCCTGGCACATGTCCTGTGATATCAACGCTCACATCATGGCAACATTGCTGTCAGCCTCATGATGACCCCTATGAGCACTACTGATGTTGATAGGGACATTTTTGGTGCCTTGGTGTCTGTGTAATGGTGTATTGATGTTTCTGTCCGTCATGTGCCTCCTTTGTGTGCAGTTATGGGGGACAGGCCTTTCAGTTGATGGTGTTTGGTGCCGTACATGTAGGTGCATTTCGTTGAAGTCAATGTGGTCCGAATCGGTACAATGCACTTGCAGATGGTTGTGTCATGGTTGGGGCAAACCTTCATTCACATGGTAGGGCTGCTAACATCGGGCATTATGTGTACAGGTGTTAGCTGACGTTTGTGCTGCTTTAGGGTATGAGCTGGCTCCATTGCCGCTGCTACTCGCAGCCAGGTAAAGTATGCATCATTCCCCCCCCCCTTTCAGCCAGGTAAAGTATGCATCATCCCCCCCCCCTTTCAGCCAGGTAAAGTATGCATCATCCCCCCCCCTTTCAGCCAGGTAAAGTATGCATCACCCCCCCCTTTCAGCCAGGTAAAGTATGCATCATTCCCCCCCTTTCAGCCAGGTAAAGTATGCATCACCCCCCCCCCTTTCAGCCAGGTTAAGTATGCATCATTTCCCCCCCCATCTTTCAGCCAGGTAAAGTATGCATCATCCCCCCCCCTTTCAGCCAAGTAAAGTTTCATTGGTACGTCAATCACCTACCCACTTCATATTTCCATGGCCATGACATGGGACTCACCGAGTAGCCAGGATCTTGGCCCTGCATGTCGCTCCATGTAGCGTGGTATTGTGGAGTTCCTCAGGATCATGGGTTGATCCGGGAAATCGGGCATAACAATGTGTGAAGATCCTGTTGGAGTCACAGACCATTTGCACGTTGATTGAGTGAAATAGTTCACGGTTGCGGTACGGTACCTCCATGGCATGTGGGACCACCAATTCAACATGGGTGCAATCGATGGCACCAATGCAACCAGGTATGCCGGCTAGTGCATGGAAACCCACTTTGGTGTTTGCAATCTCCTGGGCAGACCATGTTAATGAGATGTGGTCGTCTGTGTGCTTGAGGAGGGCATCGAGCACTTGGATCAGTGTACCTGAGAATAATGGTTGTGAAATGCCATGCAAGTGCCCCACTGTGTGCTGGTAGGTGCCTGTGGCCAGGAAGTGGAGCATGGACACTACCTTCAGTAGGGGGGGGGTGGCGGTGGGTTTCTATCATGCTGACGATGTCGTTGTGTATCATGTCCACAATGGTGGTGATGGTGTCCCGGTCCAAACGGTACAGGTTGTGGATCTGCTCAGTGGTGAGGTTGAATGGACTGGCTCTGATGCGTGGGATTGGGGGCTACCTGCGTGGTGGCACTGGCTGTGCTGGTGGGGCTTGCTGGCCCTACCTTGCCCTCCTTCTCCTCCTGCGTCTCCTCTGTGCTGCCTGTTGTTGTTGTTGTAGTTGTAGTTGTAGTTGTAGTTGTAGCACTTGCATTGCAATCAGGTCCTCCAGCCCCAACATTGCTAGTCGTATGGGAATCACTGTGGAGTGTGACTGGGTGTGGGAAGGGGTGGGATGTGCTCTTTTTGTACTTGGTAAGTCTGTATTGCCTCCACCTGTGCTGATTCTGTGCACCTGTGGCAGCTGGGTACACTGCACATGGACATTTACGGTTGGTTCACGATGGCGGAATTAGCACCATGGCGCGAAGGTACTTAACGGCCTTTGTGATGGCGTTAAGAGCATGTCCGCTTGGTTCGTGATTCGCGTACCTTTGCGCGATGCCGGTATTTACGGCGTGGAAGGTTGCGTGCGCGTGACCTTGGTGCAGTTAGCGGCACCGTTAACTACGATGCCGCCAAGGGCACTTTCACGGGTCATGATCGTACCTAGCGGAGAACGATGCCGGTAATCATTTACCGGCATTGTTTTTCGCTTACCGCTGGGGTCGTAATGAGGGCCATAGAGTATGTCAGTGGTCCGCTTGATGGATCTCTCCAGTACTCTCGCTAGTCCCCTGATATCTTCTGAATTCATAATTTGCCCAAAAAATGGCACAAAGGATTTCATTATGTCCCCTAAAGTTTGTGCTGGAGTATCGCTCTTCACATCTCACCGTGGACGAGTCTTCGAGATTTCTGCAGTACTGGCAATAAATACCCCAGGTAATAGGATCCCTAGATAGCAAGTTCCTTGCCACTCCCTGGGCAACCATGGAAATGCCACATGGCCGCAAACAAAATAGACAGGTTCACCTACATACAGAGGTCTGTTCTCACTAGTCAAGTTCGCAACGTTCGCACAATTTCTAAAATCGCCCATCGACCGTGTTCCATTCCTCTGTATGCAGAAGGACACTGAGTCGGGGCTATGGTTAACAGAATAAGATGGAGGCCTGACATCCTTATTGCCTATAGGAGCCATTTTGAAAGAGATCAAAGACTGAAAGGGACAAGCCAATCTATCAGAGAGCCTAACAGAAGCAATGTTTGTCTTACTCCTATTTGCAAAAAGCGAGCATCCCAGGGGCATCAAAACACGTTTTTCAAAACTATTCAAATTTGTACCATCAAAGTTCCCTGAGATGCTGTCATTCCAACGGCCAAAGAATAGTGCTCTAAGAGAAGCGTAACAAGCAGTTGTCAAAGGTAAAGGATGAATGTACCATGCGCCGGTCCGCCATTCTCTCTGGTTAGATCCACCTGCTCGCCCACCTATCTACTCCCTTCAGTGTGTTCCGTCAATTGTGGTAGACTAGGGCTTTTCTCCCCTCGCAGGACCCTCAAACTTAGGTGGCCCCTACACTGGGTACCTAACTCATACTTACTGTTACTGTTGCTCTGTAATTGTGGTAAACTAGGGCTTTTCTCCCCTCGCAGGACTCTCAAACTTAGGTGGCCCCTACACTGGGTACCTAACTCTTACTTACTGTTACTGTTGCTCTGTAATTGTGGCAAACTAGGGCTTGCCTCTTCATTCCTGTCTGCTTGCTCTTGTCTGTCTCCCCCCCTCCTTATTCCATGGTGCTCTCTATCTTCTCTAACTGCTTTTCAATTGACTATCCTGCTCTCCTCACTAAATCTGGTAGGAAAAAGTTTAAAAAGGATATTCTGGTCTTCAACCCAGGCCTCCCGATCGCTGACACCTACACCAGTGCCTCCTCCAAGGAAACTCTTACTGACATCCTCTTTTTCGTGCCTTCCCCTGACCAATGGACCCTTCATATGGTCTCTGTGCTCTCTCCCTTCTCCTCTTCTCCCATTAATGGTGGCACCCGTTGGGATGTCCTCTTGGCCCCCTTCCGCTCCTCTAAGGCCATCATTAATGTCTACGCTAATGGGACCGTCTTGGTCCAAGGCCCTCAGGCCAACCTCCACCTCTTTGATAGACGCTTCCCGTGCCTCATCAACTTCCTTTCCTCTCCTGCTGTCCCCTCTTCCCTGTCCTCGGGTACCTTGCCTCCTCCCTCTCACCCTGTCCTCTCTCTGGCTCCTTCTACTTCACCTCCACAGGGCGTACCTCTGATCTGTACCCCTCCCCGGAAGTCCTTCAAAGATGGCAACCTTCTCCACATTGCCACTCTCAACTCTCGCTCTGCCATCAAACATTCCTCTGATATCTGTCACCTTCTTGAGGAACTGGACCTTGACATCCTCGGTCTCACTGAGTCATGGTTCACGGCCAGCTCTGTCACCAGCTTTGACACACTCCTACCTGACGGCTACAAGATCCTCTCCCTGCCCAGGCCCAACCGTTCGGGGGGGGGTGGCCCTTATCTTCCCTGAGTGGATTCCTGCCACTGTCACTCCTACGCAGACCTACTCCTCCTTTGCATGCTGTGTCTGCCGACTTCTTCTCTCTCCTAGCCATTCCCTTACCGTGGCTACTATCTATCGGCCACCTGGTCAAATTTCCGCATTCCTCTCTGAGTGGGCTGACCTCTCCTCCTCACTCCTGTCCTCAACCACTCAACTCCTCTTTCTTGGAGACTTCAATATCCATCTTGATGCCTCCTGTCCTCCCTCTGGACTCTTTCGCGACCTCTGCGACTCTCTCTCACTCTCTATTCTCCCATCTGGGCCGACCCATTCTGCATGGCACACTCTCGATGCTCTGATCTCATCTGACCTTCCCCTCTCTGTCCCTCTCTCCACTACTCTCTCCTGGAGGGATCACTTTCTCCTATCCTCCCACCTCACCTTCCCTTCCCCACACGCAAAGCCACCCTCATCACTGCCACCCACCTTCGCGGTCATCCGACCCATGAAGCACGTTTCAGTTGAGGCTTTCGCTACCACCTTTTCGCCCCCTCGTCCCTCTTCGGCTGACTCCCACCCTGACACAGCCCTCTCCACTCTCCACTCTGCTATATCTGATACCCTTGATATCCTTGCCCCTGTCATGAGGATCCACCTGAAGCCCAAAGCCAAATGTAACACCTGGTATGACTCAGATCTCGTCACCCTTAAACGCAAGTGCAGGGTTGCAGAGAGGAAATGGCGTGCTTCGTGTTCATCCTCTGACAAACTGGCCTGTGACCTGCTCCGAAGGCAATACCGGCTCTCCGTTCTCACTAAGAAGAGAGCCCTTATCCAAGCTTGCATCTCTGCGGAATCTAACAATTCGGCTGAACTCTTTAAAATCTGCAAGGAGCTGGCCAACCCTGCTGCAGTCTCCACCTCTCCTGTCCCCTCTCAGGCCCGCTGCACGGCACTGGCCTCTCACTTCATTTCAAAAACTCAGGACATCCTGTCCTCACTATCCTCCTATCACCTCCCCCCTCTATTCCCTGCTCTCCCTCTGGCCCTTCTGCAGCCACCCCTCCTCCCTCCTTCTCTGCCTTTCCCCTCTTTTCTGCTGACGAGGTTTCGAGACAAGTCCGATCTATGAAAATCTCGTCAAAACAGGTCCACCCCTGTTCCTCCAAAACTATCAAGGACCACATCGACTCCCTGGCTCCTGCCCTGGCTGACTTCTGCAATCACTCCTTCACCTCAGGAGTCTTCCCTTCCCCCCTCAAGCACTCCCTTGTGCACCCCCTTCTTAAGAAACCCTCCTCCGACCCCTCCTGCCCAGCTAACACACCTAATCTCTATCACTCCCTTCCTGGGCAAGCTCCTTGAGAAACTGGCCATCTCCCAACTTAATCTCCAACGCCGAATCTGTTGGTAGTCTTCATGACCACCAGTCTGGTTTCAGAGCTGCCAGAAGCACGGAAACTGCTCTCCTGAACATCCGTGAGGACCTGCTCTCTAACCTTGACTCTAACACCCCTTGTGTTCTCATTTTGCTCGACCGCTCTTCTGCCTTTGACACTGTCAACCACACCATCCTGCTTAACCGTCTCCATGATAACCTGGGTATCACTGGTCAGGCTCTGGCGTGGCTGACCTCTTTCCTCTCCAATCGACCCTCCCAGGTCCAACTGGGTTCCTTCCTCTCTACCATCTTTTTCTCTACCTGTGGTGTCCCCCAGGGTTTTAACCTCTCCCCCTGGCTGTTCAACCAATATCTGGCACTTCTTGCTCACCGCATCGCCGCTCTCTGTCCCTACTTTCAGTGCTACGCGGATGATACCCAGCTCATTTTCAGGCTACCCTCGGCCTCCTCTTCCTCTTCCCTCATCTCTGACTGTCTCTCTGCTATCCAGGAATGGTGTGCCGCCAACGACCTTTGCCTTAATGCCAGTAAGACTGAGATTCTACTTATCGGCACACCCACTCCCTCCTTCCCTGCAGCTCTCTGGCCGGCCTCCCTTGGCCCTCTTCTTGCGCCTACCTGCAAGGCAAAAAACCTTGGGGTCATCTTCGACTCCACACTCTCTTTCTCTCCACACATATCTGACGTCTCTAAGAAGTCACACTACCAGCTACACCTCCTCAGAGGGATCCTTCCTTTCCTCTCCTTCCCCCAGAAGCTCAATTTCTCCAGAGCCCTGGTTCTCTCGAAGCTGGACTACTGTAACAGCCTCTACTCTTCGCCCTTTGCAACTCATCCAGAACAGGACTGCGAAACTTGTCCTTGGCCTCAAGCCCAAGGACCGTATCTCTCCAGGACTGAAATCACTGCACTGGCTCCCATTGGCTGCGAGGATTAAGTTCAAAACCCTCTGTATTGTCCACAAGGCCTTCTGGGGCCTTGGGCCAAAATACCTTCAACTCTCTCTTCCTAAATATCTTCCTTCTCGAGCTCTTCGCTCATCCACCTCCAACTCCCTCAGGGTCAGCCGCTTCTCCAAGCAACGAGTTGGGGGTAGATCTCTCTCCGCAGCAGGGGCCTCCCTCTGGAATAGCCTTCCTGCCTCCCTGAAAGTTGAGGAGAACCATCTCCGGTTCCGGAAGCACCTCAAAACCTTCCTCTTTGCCTCCGCTTTCTCTCTCTCTCTCTCCCCTGCTAAAACCACTGAACCTGCACCGAATCTGCTACTGGACCACTCACCAATCTCGGTCCTTGGCCCAGCCACTCTTCCCTTGCACTGCCTACCGGCACCACGGGACTGTCTCTGTATCCCACAGCTCCTTCTCCCGGCACTTACCTTGCACTTGCCACCAGCTGGCCCTATCATTTATCTTGTATTCTACTAACCTTTACTGCACTTTCCTTGCACTTGCCACCAGCTGGCCCTATTATTTATCTTGTATTCTACTAACCATGCACAGCACTTTCCCCCTCCCCCCGCCCCCCTGCACTTTTCCCAGTCCCCTCTACCCTTGCACTTGCAAGGTCTGAATGACACCTGGCCTAGTAGGATCGTTGTCTGTCTCCACGTGTCCCCCCCGCCTCGTCGCACCTTGAAACACCTGTGTATAGGCGCGATACAAATGCCATATCATATCATAACCTAGCCCCTTATCGCCATGTTGCGGCAAATGCGAACAGATCCAGCAGTTGGTCTTATTGAAAATTGCATGAGTGGGATTCATTATTAACAAAAGAGTATTATTCTGATAGTTCCGTCTATGCGAAGAATCTCTAAGTGACAAGGTATGCAATTGCACGGAAGGAGTGGGTATAACAGATACATTCTCAACAGGTAAAAAGTCCTCTAGGGGATATGCTTCCTCCAGGTACCACAACCTAAAACTAGTAGTTACCAAAAACCTAGTTATTATTACAAAAAGGCAACAATACGTTTTCGGGGTCCCCTTAGACGTTTGCTCATTGTCTCTGCTAGTCACATATTTATCTAAAAGTTCAGTACGAGCGGTAGCGGGTGCAGGCATCGTAGTCTTCAATCGAAAAAACGCCAATTGTTCGTTTGCTAGCGACTCCAGTCGCGCGTCTTCTTAATGTCTTTCCCACAACTCTTTAGCCAACAGAATCCTTTCGTACAGTTGGGCCAAAAGGCAAGCCCTCAAATGATTGCTCCAAACGCACAGTCAAACCGTGCCGTACGTCTATTTTCTTGGACGTAAATTATATTTCACATTTTCCGGTGCTGAAGGATCAGAAAGCAAGGTGTTGTCACTTCCCACTGGAGGTGGCGAGTAAACGGAAATGGGATCAGAAAATGGATGATCCGGAAGTACCACTGCTGGAGAGTGCGGAGACAAGATGGCCGTTTTGTCTGGCCTTATGAACTCTGGAACAGTCTCCGATACTCTCTTGTCGGTTGTTGCTGTTTCGGGCATGTTGGTTACAGCATTGGAAAGGGATTCTGTGTCTTCTGTATCGTATGGCACGGGCTGCGGGATCCGTTTGGTGTGCATTGCATGTATCCAATTCTTCCGCCTGCTACCCGCACCGCAGTCTGGGTGACTAGCAGCACCTGGTGGGGACCCCTCCTCCGAGGTGCAAGGCAAGACGACCTTTCAAAAACTTTCGTGAGGATCCAGTCTCCTGGTCATAGACTGTGACCGGGACCCTCGTATCGTACAGGTAATGCCTCTCGCACCTGGTGATAAATTGAAAATAGATTTTTAGTCAACTGGTTAGAGTAATCTGAAAGGAGCACATTGTCTACATCCCGCAATGAGCGACTCTTTGGCAGACCCCAAATATTAGCAGGCCTCCCAATCACCATCTCAAAGTGTGGCCCATTATCAGACCAGATGACTCTCGGCAGCCCGAACCTAGGAAAGAACTCTTTCAACAGAGACTTTGCCGTGGTTATGGCAGTTGCATCTCTAACAGGGAAGGCCTCAACCCACTTGCTAAATGCACAAATGACAAGCAACACGTATTTAAGATTGTTGCAACGTTCCATCTCAATAAAATCAAAGTGGATGACCTCAAACAGAACAGAAGGTGGAGCGAAACTTCCTCTAGGAGTCGAGGTATCTTTTCCTACATTGTGCTGCAAGCAGACCATGCACCCTTGGACAAAGTGCTCCGCAATTTTGAAAATGTTATCATTGGCCCAAACACTGTGTAACATTTTAGTCAATTTATGTGCACAGACATGGGTCGGACCATGAGCCATAATGACCATCATTGTAATATAGGCGTCAGGGAGTAACCATTTTCCTTCAACATTGTCCACCCAACACCCATCACCATCCAATCTCCCTGCACCCTCGACCCATTTCTTGGTCTCCTCTACAGTGTCATCTGCTTGAATGTCTTTTACAGAATCAATACTTTCACCAAAAGTGCAAACATTTACAGTTTCCCTTACGGCATACATTTCTGAACTAAAATCAGTGGCAGTTTGTTTAGCTATCTGATCAGCAAAAGCATTCCCTTTTCCTATATCATCTGTAACCTTCTGATGTGCTGTACATTTTACAATGGCTAACTGAACAGGGAGTGCGAGCGCTGAAAGTAATCACACTATTAAAGTGGCGTGCTGTATTTTTGTGCCATGTGAGGTCAAGAAACCTTGTTCTTTCCAGAGTCTACCGAAATTGTGAACCACGCCAAAGGCATACTGGCTATCGGTATATATATTTACTGTAAGCCCTTCAGAAAGTTCACAAGCTCGAGTCAATGCTATAATTTCTGCGGCCTGCGCGGAATTATGCATGATTCTTTTGGTTTCCACAATCGTGCTCAAGGTAGTGACGGCATAAGCAGCCATGGATGTACCATTCGGAAGTTTGAAACAAGAGCCATCACAAAATAGCTCTCCTTGTGGGCTATTCAAAGGCGTAACTTTCAAATCGATTCTACCTTTAGTCTCTTGTTCTGTAGTGTAAAGGCAATCGTGTGACGGTTCGTCACCATCAACAGTATCTTGCGGGACAGGTAAAAGTTCAGCCGGATTTAATACACAACACCTCTGAATTTGAATGTGGGGAGCAAACAAGATCAATTTGTATCTTGTCAATCGTGCGGAAGTAAGGTGTTGCGTTTGAGTTATATTTAATAGAACATCTACAGAGTGAGGTACCATTAGGTTTAACCCATTACCCAGGACCATTCCCTTGCTCTGTTTTACAGACGCAGCAGCAGCGACAGCTCTCAAACATCTTGGCAAAGCGCATGCAACAGGATCAAGGGGGGACGAGAAATAGCCGCACGGCCTATTCTTCCCTCCATGTTCCTGCGTTAACACAGCCAAAGCACATCCCACATACAACACAAATGCCTTTTCATAATTTGGAGTTCCTAAAACCGGTGCCGAACACAGCGCGGTTTTGAGTAAATCAAATGCTGTCTCATGTTCCAAAGTCCATGGCAATGGCAGAGAAATGCCCTTCCTTGTCAAAGCCAGCATTGGTTTAATCATTAATGAAAAATTAGGGATCCACAATCTACAGTAAGAAGCCATACCTATCAGGGCTCTAACTTCCTTCTGCGTATTTGGGATTGACATGCCAGAAATAGTTTTTATTCAATCAGGTGTCAACCTTCTTCCCTCCTTTGGCAGGAGATAGCCTAAATAGGCGACCTCCTGCCAACAATATTGGAATTTTTTGAGTGAAGCTTTATGGCCATGTTTTGCTAGATGACAAAGCAACAACATGGTGCCTTCTTTACAGGCACTCTCAGAATCAGCAGCCAAGAGGAGATCATCTACATACTGTAGTAATGTGCAAGTAGTAGGCAACTCGAGAGTATCGAGTTGCTCTTTCAATGCTCTACTATAAATACTTGGACTCTCAGTGTACCCTTGTGGTGCATGAGTGAATGTGAACGAGCGTCCACCTAGGGTAAACCTGAACAAATACCTACTATCCTTGTGTACAGGAATACTGAAAAACACATTTTTGAGGTCCACAACGCTAAAGTATGTGGCAGAAGCCAGAATCATAGTTAGCATCGTTGTTACATCAGGTACAATGGGAAACTGAGGAGCCACAATTTTGTTAACAGCACGCAAATCAATTATAACTGAAAAGGAATCGCATTATCACCTTTTTGTACATCGGCAAAATCGGGCTGTTACACAAACTACCTGTAATTTCCTCAATTACTCCACGATGTACAAAATCAGAAACTATACATTTCAACGCCTGTTTGCCTTCAACTGAGATCTTATATTGTGGAATGCGAGGCAGTTTTACTCCATGTTTCAGAATAATTTTAACAGGTTCAATTTGAAGAATGCCCACATCATTATCATGAATTGCCCATAAGCATTCCGGAATGTTACTGAATTCTGGTGGTAAAGGTTGAGTCAAAAACTGAGAGGCGAGTGATTGCTGAGGTGAAATTGTTAACCGAACTCCGCCCGAGGAGCAATGTATTACATCATTCATTTCCTTCAACAAATTTAACCCCAGCAAATTCTCTCCACAGTTTGTAATGAGTAGAAATGGACGCTGCTCCTTGAAGGGACCCACTGTTATCGGTACCGGCAAAGAGACTGGACAAACTACAGGTGTGCCTGAAAACCCTACAGAAACGTTGGATTGCCCTGACAGGGGAATGTTTGGAACCCGTTAATGGTCAATGGAACACTTTTGTGCTCCCGTATCTACTAAAAATAGATGCTTCCTATTTCCCACCACCATCTCAACGTAGGGACCTTTCTGATGAACGGGAATAGGCGTTGGTTCTAAATCCTGCTTCGGGCAATCCTAACGAAACAGAATGTCATCAAAAGGAAGTTCCTCACAGAGGTATGCAGAAGAAGGATGATCAAAAATGTTTCTATTATCTACACTCGATACTTGTTTATCCTGTGAAAAAGGTTGCTGTGATTCTGGCGTAAACTGACCTCTACCAGGGCCCCCTACACCTGGGCGACCTCTGGATCGTCTACCCATGTTCCCAAATGACCTTTGCTGCAAGGTCGGACATTGTGCGCGCCAGTGACCTTCCGGTCGACAATAGGCACACTGGTTAATGGTTACCGGAGCCAGGGGCATACTTCCCTGTGGAACATATTGACCTCTAAATTGCGTACTACCCCCTCTGGGGCTTCTAACAATCTGTTGTAATAGTACTTTTGTTTTCAGGTCACCCTTTCTTTTTTCAAGTTTTTCCTTTTCATTATTCACACGATTTTCATAGTACTGAGACATGTGCAGTACTTCTGATTGAGACTTCGCCTGTCAAGCGCTTTCGGAGGACATAATCTGCAACTGGATGTCAGGCAGCAATCCACGTACAAAGTTGTCGACAAACAGCCTTTTCCCTGACTCGGTGCCTAAGTCTTGTCCACTGAAATCCGAAAACACTTGTTCGAACCGATTAAAGAATTCGGTAGCACCTTCTGACTTTCCTTGGACACAGGCCGTAAGCTTGTCCCAAATGATTCTTTTTTCAGGAATTATGGTTTTTAATTTTACAATAATCCTATCAGGCAAAGTTAATATCACTTGAGGCGGTCTCTCGCAAGCTGGTCTTTCTCTGTCGAGCCTAACCATGTTATCCCATGTATCTCCTAACCCAGGTACATCATCTACAGTCCTAATCTGTTTCCACAAATCAACTGGCAGGAGTACGGGAAATAATGAATCAATATCACTTAAGGTGAATACCGATGATTGCAAGACTGACTCTATTTCTTTATAGAACCCGTCAGATTCTTTCTTATATCAGGAACAGATTGCTTTATGGTGTTCACTTCCTGTCTCGAGAACGGGACGTGAACAAAGTGCGATACATAATGCGCAGGAATGTCCACAGTGACTATACCTCGTGCAGCATCGGCCGCAATCTCAACATTTCGGACAAATGTCGGAGGGACCACTCTCATAGGCAACTGAGAAGTAGGTAGCTCCGAACGCTTACTAAGAAACAGAGCCAAATCAAGCGCTAAGGCAGTCGAAGAGGTATCAATTGAAAAGGCTTTCTTATAAACACCCAACAATTCTGCAGGACAACAAATCTTTCTTTTTACACACTCATCCTGCAGGTATTCTACCATAACCTGTATCACTTTCTTCTGCATTTCTAACGTATACTGACTATACGTGTCATATACTTCGGCTGGAGTTATCACCATATCCGAAATCCATCTTATTGCATCCTTTTTACAAATTCACACTTCCTCACCTATCAATTCGCGGTGAGGAGAACACCGTTTCTGTAAGAATACAGTGCCTAAACTATCACCATCTGCTTCTTTATTCTGTAACTCTTCCAACTGCTTCCTATACGCAAAAATCCTCTTGACATGCTCATATACTTTCTCCGCAGTATCTCTAGACAACGCTAAGGTGTTCAAATCCCGTAACCCTTGTCGGAGATCTACATTGTTTAATCTATTCCACATTATACTCAAATGAATTCCTAGTCCTTCAATAGAAACATTTTTCTCAGGAATACTTTTTACATTTTCGAGTGTGGAAAAAACATCAGCTTGTTCACCCTTCTCCATACAATGTTTAGCCCAAGCAATCAATTCATTCTTTTTATCTTGGGACACAGTATTACGAGTCACAACCCTTGATCCTGCTCCCTGGTCTACTACAAGTGATGCGGAATCACTTGGAAGAGGGAGAATAGGCACATTCTGAATGTCAATAAGTGGAGGCAAGGGGGCAGGCAAAGGAGCGACGGCTGGAGGAACAACAGGAAGAACAATAGGAAGGACCGGGGGAACTATAGGAGGAGGAATAGCGACAGGAAGGGGCAAAGCATCAGGAGGAGGAACGTACGGGGTGGCGAAGAGGCATCAGGCCTTCGTTCATGCAAAAGTTTGTTAATCATTTCATCGGACGCATGAAAATCTTTCGAAGGGTAAATTTTCTGAATGCCTAATTGAAACGCTCTGTCCGTGTTCCTAACTGATTCCAATTGTTTATTTTGATCATATAACAGTGCCTTTTCGGCATTCGTCATATGTCGACGCATATGTTTTTCTCTACTCTTTTGCTGCTGCAAAGCTTCTGTTTTCCAACTGTGCAATGCGTCAAATGCTGCAGGTCTAGCCTGTTTCTTTATCAATACAGACTCTAAATATTCTAACCGAGGGATTTCGAATCTACCATTGGTTGGCCACCGAAGATTAGAGTTATGTCTGGTCTGTCTGTGCCAAATATCATTAAATGCTATACTACCAAAGCCTTTCTTACAGTACATAGTACATGCCGGCAACCCCACCTGTGGTACAGGACGGCTAACTTCCAAAGATTGCCTGTCACCGCAGAATAATGCCCTGAAGCAGGCAGACAATTTCTCAGGCATATCAGAATTCTGGTATTACCTGGTCAAATAATTGTGCTCGCGAGTACAATGCACCAAATTCAAATTGTCAGGGTTAAATTAAGAATCGGGTCACGATTCACCTGACCAAAGGACTGGGAGGCCCAATCGGTAAGAACAATCTAAGGACCCACGTGTCTGGTGATTTTGGCAAATTTACCCATCTCTATATATGGACCCTCGTCAAGGCATCGTCTCGGGCTACAGCTCACCGTTCAGGGATCAGATCATGCTGTTCTGTCAAGGAATTCGCTTCTCGTCCACAGGGGCCATTTTGTTGACACCGTCCGAACCCGTTCTGATAGCTGTGCCAACCTTCAACGAGACGAAGTGAATCTTGAGGGTCCCTATTCGGGCGCCATCTGTGAAATCAGAAAATACAATATTAAGGCTTTTACACCGTGCAAAGAGAAATACACCAACATGGGCTTATAAAGATTCCCAGAATCTTTATTGCAACACTGAACAGTTTACAAAAACAAAGTACACAAATAGCTATTTGGCCGTCAGTACTTCACAGAGACCACCAGCAGGTTCAATGTGAGTAGTGAACAGGAATTGCTAGCTGGACATCAGCATATTAATACAGTTTCTTCGTAACGATGTCCAGCCTCCTACAAGTTAATCATGTTCGCGCCAGGTTCATTCCTAATTTACATATCTCGTGCATGTGGTTTACTTCTTAATACATTTACTAACAAGTACTATTATTCTGGATGTGACTTTACACTCTTTACACATTTTCTTCAATGCAGGTCAAACAGATGTTTTGCATGTCATGTTTAAATATCATTATTGTTCTTGTATACTTGTAGGTTAACATCGCCGATTCAAGTAATCCCCTGATCCCTAGGTCAAAAAAGGACAAGGTCTCCATGACCCTAACATATAGCCTGCAGTCAGGTTGGACATTAACTCGCCTACAGAGGTTGAAGAGGTTAAAGTGAAAACAAGAGGACACAGGTCGGCCATTTTAGGCCACAGGGTGACTTTGCACGATAAACCAAAATGGCGGTCTAACCTAAAATGGAGGCTTGATTAACTTAAGGTCACGACCTTGCAATACAGATTTCCTCGCAAAGCGACTGGGCATAGGCCAATATATACAATGAAGACAAAACAATATTATATCAGTTTCGACAATACCAAGCACTCAGTGTTGTGGTATGCACTTAGTTATGTAGGCCAGACCACCCCTGTGCATTTTTACATGTTCTTCTTTAGGCCACGCCCTTCAAGTCTTACACCACACCCACCAGGCAAGCCAAGCCCCCAAATGAGACACCCCTCAAATTCCTACCCCACTTAAAGCACTTTCTATGATGCATATACCTAAAAGATTCACTTTCCTAGCAAGAATAGTCTTATCAGCGAGGGCAAATAGGGCACAGTAATGCAGAGTGATTTCGCCAGGATCACACACTTTTGGGCAAGTGAAGTTGCTGGGATACTAGGCCAGCTTTCCTGGTTCTACAGTATGTACTTTAGGCAGTAGAGACTATGCTGTATGGTGGTGTGGGTAAAAAGCTGTAGTAACACCATGTACTACCCACCCTGTTCTATATCTACTCATCATAAGGTACGTCCACTGATAAATGGAGGCGCATGTACTCAAGTCCATTCTACCACGGCCTCGTTATGTCAGACATATATATCCACTCACAGACTACTGAACTGCCATGCCCAATGAGTGAAAGCGCCCTGCCGCTGCCCAAATATTGCTGCATTGTTCTGTTTGAAAGCTCCCTGCCGCTGCCCAAATATTGCTGTGTTGTTCTGTTTGAAAGCGCCCTGCCGCTGCCCAAATATTGCTGTGTTGTTCTGTTTGAAAGTGCCCTACCATCCACCTCCCGTAATTCACTGCTATGTCATATGATATGTCCATCACACTTGCACTGTCCCAACCACCAGTAGTCCTTGTCCAGACCATCCTGAAGTAGGCGGCATCCTGCACCTGGTCTGTGCACTGCCTTAGCTGCAAGCAACCTCCCTAGTGCACAGACTTTGCACGGCCTAGCTAAAATCGAACCTGCCTATTGCTGATTTTGCACTGCCTAGCTAAAATCGAACCTGCCTATTGCTGATTTTCCACTGCCTAGATAAAATCGAACCTGCCTATTGCTGATTTTGCACTGCCTAGATAAAATCGAACCTACCCACTGTTGATTCTGCACTGCCTAGCTAAAATCAAACCTGCCTATTGCTGATTTTGCACTGTCTAGATAAAATCGAACCTGCCCACTGTTGATTCTGCACTGCCTAGCTAAAATCAAAGCTGCCTATTGCTGATTTTCCACTGCCTAGCTAAAATCAAACCTGCCTATTGCTGATTTTGGACTGCCTAGATAAAATCGAACCTACCCACTGTTGATTCTGCACTGCCTAGCTAAAATCAAACCTGCCTATTGCTGATTTTGCACTGCCTAGATAAAATCGAACCTGCCTATTGCTGATTTTGCACTGCCTAGATAAAATCGAACCTGCCCACTGTTGATTCTGCACTGCCCAGCTAAAATCAAACCTGCCTATTGCTGATTTTGCACTGCCCTGGCTGAAATTGAACTTGCATCTACAATGCTGCTTAGAGTGCTCCTCCTTTTACTGTTCCATTCCCTGCCATCTGAAACAACTATCCTCACTCAGCCTCGCACGCATCCGATACAGCCGACTCACCCTCAGCCACGTAACACTATGCCTCGCCTCAGTCCTGTCCCACAGACTTTGCGCATGGTGACCTCCGCAATGACACCCACCTCAAGCATCCATCACCCCATGACCGACTTCATCCCTACATCAATGACCCAGCCCTTTGGCTGGATTACTTCTCCAGCAAACCTACTCCGAACCAACCGTGCCCTTCATCTCTTAGAAATAAAAGATTATTCTCCAGATTCCGCATACGCCCTACCCGATGCAACTTTCCCAAGCAATCACGACGCACACTCCTGTGCCCACCCGCTGCACCCAACAACAGTAAACCCCCCTCTACAGAGGCGAAACAGCCCGTCATCAAAGGGGCCCTTATCAACGCTAGATCCCTCCCTGCCCACGCCTTAGACATAGCAGACCTCATAACATCGTCAGATCTTGACTTCATTGCCATAGCTGAAACTTGGCTACATGCTGCTTCCAGTCCCTCATTGTCCCTTGCTATACCACCTGGCTTTAGCATAATGCGTTGTGACCGCACCTCTACCTCCCACTCTAGAGGTGGTGGCCTTGCCATCATCCATAAAATCACCTTGGACCTAAGAGTAATGACCAATACCAGACTTGAGTCAGCTGAACTATTATCAGTCAAACTCACACTAACACCCAACCAAACAGCCACCCTCCACCTAATCTACCAGCTCCCAGGCCCTGCACCCTCCTTTGTCAGCGACATTTCCACCCTCCTCCTTGATAACGCCAAAACTAACTCACAAATCATCATCCTTGGCGACCTCAACTTGGGACTCGGTGACCCTAAAGATCCTACGGCACTTGATCTGGAATAGGCCCTCTCCAACTCCGGCTTCACCTTGCACATTCAAGAGCCCACGCACTCTAAAGGCAGGACCCTCGACTGGCTAGCCAGTTCTAATTGCAATATCAATGTCATGGCCATTACCCCCTGCCTCTGGTCAGACCACCACATTATCACCTTCAATATTGAAGCCGCCCCCCGCATCCCGACTGCGATAGCGCCTGCGCTCCCAACCAGAACCAAAAAGGATATAACCAAAGAGAAACTCCTCCCTCTACTACTCCCTACACTTAAAGCGGCCACTGATTCCTGTAATGACCCGCCTGCCTTAGCTGACATCTACAACTGCAACATGCTGACAGCTATAGATTCTATAGCCCCCATCAAACTGAGGAAGGCCAAACCATGTGCACACTTGAACTCCTCGTTCACCCCACAGCTAAGAGTACTCCGTAAAACCAAACGCTGCGCTGAAAACCGATGGAAAAGCCACCCTTCTGACGCGCATAAAGACGGCTTCTTCCTGGCCTCGCTCACCTACAAAGCAGCCATTATAGAGGCGAAAAAAGAATCCCTTAACAATCGCATCCTGCATGCTGACTCCAACTCCAAGGCACTATTTAAGATTCTAAAAGAGCTCGAAACCCCCGTTACCCCCCCTGACACCTGCATTAAAGACAGCAAATGGTGCGCCAATATTCAAGCAGCGTTACTGAATAAAATCACCACCCTTCAATCTAAAATCACAGCCAAACAAATTAGCCTGAAACTGGACAATCGCCCTCCCACTCCCGCAGGGGCCCTCTCCCCTGACATCCCAAACTGCAAACGATTTGCCTTCTCACCGCTCACCACTGCGGAGGTAGAAAACATTATCCTGAGGATCAAACCATCCAACTGCCAAGGCGACCCCTGCATTGCCCCAATTATTAAGGAATCCGCCCACGATCTGGCCCCATTTATCACATCCTTCATCAACGCATCCTTTAAAACAGGAACCGTCCCAGACAACCTTAAGGATGCTTGGGTGATCCCCTTGCTTAAAAAACCTTCCCTCGACCCTAGCATAGCCACCAACTACCGACCCATCACCACTGTCCCGTTCCTGTTAAAAATTCTAGACCGTGCAGCATACCTGCAAATCCAAGAGCACTTGGAAGCCAATAATCTCCTAGGCCTTAGACAATCTGGCTTCCGCCCCAGACACGGAACAGAAACAGCTCTACCTGACTTAAAAACCCAGATCGAAGTGTTAAAGGACAACGGCAAACTTGCCTTGTTACTTCTACTTGATCTCTCTGCGGCCTTCGACTTGGTCAATCACCAAATCCTATGCAAGCATCTTCATTCGGCCGCCCATTTCTCACCATCTGCCACAGCCTGGATCAAATCATTCTTGAGCAATATATCTATGCAGGTCTTCTCTCAATCTGCAGCTGCAGATCCCTATCCCATTCTCTGCGGCATCCCCCAGGGCTCTTGCGTGTCGCCAACACTCTATAATGTTTTTACAAAACCGATATTTGATGTACTTGACTATCTGGGTGTCTCCTATACGAACTACGCTGATGACACCCAGATACTCATACCCATCACTGGTGACTACGTGGCTGACACTAAGGGCCTGAAGGAGGTCTACCTGGTCATTCAAGCCTGGATGGCTCAAAACCAATTATGCCTTAACGATGACAAGACTGAGCTCCTCATCCTGGGCACTACACAACGTCTTAGTAAACTTGAGCCATCCTATCGATCATTTATCATCGATGGCAACACCATCCAAGTCTCGAAAGACACAAAACCCTAGGTGTCTATCTTGACGCCACTCTATCACTATCCCGACAAACAAACGCAGTCAGATCCTCCTCAGCATACACCTGCAAACTCATTGCAGCTTGCAGGCCATTTCTGACTACTCTCATCATGTCCAAAATTGACTATGGGAGCGCCCTCTACCTTGGAACTAGCAAAGAGAACTTGAACAAACTGCAAAAGAATGCTATCAGAGCAGCCCTAAACATCCCTCGAAATCACCACATCTCGGAATCCAGATCCAACCTACACTGGCTACCGGTCAAACAAAGAATATCACTGAAAGTCTTAGGCCTCACCCACAAATGCCTAGCCAACCAAGTCCCACCATACCTCTGTAGCCGGCTATCCCGTCACACACCTACCCGCCCGCAAAGAACGGCTCCGACCCATTGTCTAACCATTCCGAGGTTCAAACTACAAAAGGCGGGTGGATCTAGCTTCCCTGTTCTAGCCTCCAAGCTTTGGAATGCCCTCCCTCTCACCATCCGATCTGAAGAAAGCTTTAGCGCCTTCAAATCTAAAACCAAATCTTGGCTCTTCAGCCAGCCATGATGCCCGCACCAATCCCGGGAAATGCTTGCCTTAATCCTCGGTCTGTAAATATGTATACTGCTGTTGCTTCGAATACTTGGTACTGTTAATGTGTTGAATTTATGTAATTGTATGCTTATGCAACCATGTCTAAAGTTGCGCCCTGATGCCTCCTGGCCTGATGGTGCGCATTACAAATAAAACAAATAAAATAAATAAATAAACTACTAATTCGGCAAGTGTACTGCCAATATAAGCAGCAGTAATGGCAAAGGAGTATGGCAGTATTTCTGTGGAAAGATATCACCATACTTGTAACAACCCCTATATTTTATCCCGGTCCATCGTGAGTTTTTTCATCAACATCTAATTCATTTTGCACAAGCTACATTTGTACTAAGGGTTCAATAAAGCCAATTTGCAAAGCACCAAATCACATGATAAATCAACATGACGATAAAAAAGTAAGATTCACTCAGAAATTGCAATAGGGCACCACAGAGAGTGCATTTGCAGAATGATTACAAGGCAATTCAGCAAAGTAGCTGGATTAAAAATGTATCGCTCACACCTCCATTCAAACGACTTGAGAACTTGACAGACGCCTACATATAGTTTGGCAAGTGTGTGTGTGTGTGTGTGTGTGTGTTATCTCAAAGTCACAAATACAAATCATGCCGAACAATCCTAACACTTAGCGGATTCTTGCCATGCAGAGATAAAGCACATTGTGGGACCAGGGCTCGAAATCGCTTTGAGGTGGGAGCTATTTAGCTCCTGGTTGTAGTTTAGGAGAGCCTAGTTGGCTTGGCACCAACTCATACCAGGCGCTGCATTTGGCTCCTCAGGCCACCTGATGCCATTCAAACATACCCAAGTGACATTAACTCTGTATTCTTGGGAATGTGTATAAAGGAGCATTTATTTCAAGCACACCTCATATATGTTGGGCAGAAAGTTCTCGTTTTTACCTTAACTGAGAGTTACATTTGCATTGCACTTTAGGACAGCTTCCTGGGAGGGGGGGGGGCGCCTGCTCACTTGCTGATGCCAGATGCCTAGGCGCCGCCTTGAGATCTTGGTAATCAAATCTTTATTTCGACTTCTGTGGGTCTGTCCATGATGTTCAGAAATCCTGCCTCTACACTCCTCTGAAAGGCTTCCTTTCCAAGGGACGACAGATCCTGGTCTACAGAGTTATAATGCCAGGGACATCAGGGGTCTGACTCTGATGAGATGTCCCCCTAGTCATGTGGGGGAGTGGTATGGGCACGTAACAGAAGTCTACATGAAACGTAACATCCGAGTGAACATTGTGACAGTCAGCCATGCTGGCAAAGTAATTGCCACTTTTGTTATTTAGCTCCATTCCTTCACTTGCACTCATGCAGAACCAGGGCTGCTATTTAGTCCAGTGGAACATTTGGGATTTTCTGCCAAGGTGGTTCTTTTCTTGTAGCTCGCGCCATGTTGCTCCCTTACACAATAGTGAAACTTTACTTTTCCCAGTATAAAGTGGCAGATATGCAGAGTGGAGCATGCCTGGAGGCCAGGACTGCTGGAGTATCCCACCCTTGGCATTGAGATGGAGTAGCTCACCCTTGGCATTGAGAAAGCCTGGTATACATCTCAACTCACCTGCATGGTGTAGGCCTCGACCTTTCTCCATAGACTTCAAGGGGCTCCCATGTCTTTCCCCTGCTTTGGCGTCTCGGTTCAGAGATAGGAGACCTACAGAGAGGGGACTGCTGTCTAACACAAGAGGTACCTGTTGCTGGGAGGCCTCGTGGCATGTCTGACACTTCATCCAGCCCTGGCTGTTCAGACGGCTGCAGCTTGTATTCTCAGAATGTTTCCAGCCCTGCTCACTCTGTGGGGCAGAGAGATGTAGTTCTCCACACATGTATCTGCCGTATTTGATTCTGTACGCTCCACACTAATTCCAGAACTAGGCCAGCATGCAAAAACACACAATCTGGAGTGGATGGACTGGGCACATGTTGCATTGTGCTTTCTGTAGCATATTTGTACAGACCCTGATGGTAAGGGCCGCCGCTTCATTTGTAAATAGTCATGAATTTGGATGTGTAAGGCACTATACACCACCATCAGTCCGGAGCGCCTAGCACTATAAAGTATTGAATTGGCCTTTCCTTTAACACGGAACCACACCACTACAGTTAGCTGCAGTGGTGGCCTGGCTTTACAATGAGCCTGGCCCATCACTGATTGCAAACCGAACGTTAACATTTTTCTTGAAAAATTGGAAGTTTGCATTTGAAAGGGTGAGAGGTGATAAACTTGCAACTTGGTCTAACGTTCCCAAAGCTGCTTTCTGCTGGGCAGCCCTTGCAGCTGTAAATCACAGGTCCGCAAACCCTTGGAGCTGGAAATCACAACTCCTGGGCCTTTGGAGATGGAAATCACAGCTCCCAGGCCCTTGGAACTGGAAATCACATCTCATGGGCCTTTTGGAGCTGGAAATCACAGCTCCCGGTAATAAAATTGTAAGCAGTAAGCCTATTCATCCTTTGATCGCTCCCAATTTTGAAAATAAATACTTGTGTACAGTGTTTGAAAAAAATATTGATGGTGTGATGGTTATTGAGCCCTGGTATATAAAAGTGCTGCAGGAACACTTGATACGCCTGTAGAGCAAATCTGTTGTGTTGTATAGTTTAGTGCCCCCCCAGAGAGTGAACGCTTCGGGTTCCTCTAGTGGCAGACTTATAGCCGATTCATAACAGGTCTGGTCCCAACTTGCTTTTTCAGACCCGACAGGACTCTGTAACTTCAACATTCGGCTAACATTGAAGGCTGGAAGACCCAATGCGCCTCCCTGAAGCTATGCCCCCTGGGGAAATACTGGGAACATCAACACAATCCTGCGCTTTTATCTTTCAAACAAAATCCTTAAGAAGGAAATGAAAGCAGAGAACACTTGCACACGAGTTCCCCCGTAACTACTTCTACATAGAGACAGGATTCTCAGGATAAACATGAACCGAGGGAAATGTACACACATTCTTACAGAAGCAGAGAATACAAACACATGGCTGATTTTTTCTTTTAAAATGCTGCAACCCCAGGTGTCTACCATTTCGGTGATCAGAAAAGACTGATATGCAAATGACCGTTCTTCTGGTTTCAGAGTGAGGTACATTGTGATTGACAGCTGAGTCCATGCCAGGAGGTGCTCAATGTCCCAGTGCCAGGCTTTCCCTTCCCTATCAACTGCCTGCTGGGAGATGTAGTGTTGGGTCTCTTCGATTAAACAAAATGGACTGAAGTAAAACGAATGTACAAGCAAATCCCAAGAGAGGAGGAGGGTGTCCCTCATGACATGGCGTCATCTGGCAGCCCTCCTCAGTAGACTCCATCCCATACACCAGGTTACTTGGCCTTGTCCACTCGCAGTCGCCGGGCTCTCACATTTGAGGTAAATGTTGTTACACTTGGGTTTCGCATTACGTTAGCGAGGGGCACCCTGTCATGGATCCTTTGCTCTCTGTGCCCAACAAAACACAGGACCAGAGCCAGGACTCGGATGATACTTTGAATTCTCTTTCGGATCCTTTTAGACATGTCTTCAGGAAGGCCGATCAGCCCTGTAGGGTTTGCAAAGAGCCCGGCTGCATCTAATAAGGTGTGCCTAGAGTGGACCATTGCATTAACTTGTGTGTATTGATATTCACTCCAGTCACCTAAGCGCAGCTGTGATGCTCGTTCTGCATCTAAAGTGAGCCATCACCATTGCAGGATCCCTGTGGAGCCCCAACTCAAATGTGAACAACACAGATCATTGACTAAAAGTACAACTCGCTGTTAACAAAACAATGTCCTAATGAAGGCTTTGCTATCAAATAACAGTTGACTCTAAGCCGAAACCTGAGTCCATTAGTCAATGACATATAACATATTTCAAGCAAGTGAAGATGTTTAATGGATTTCATAGCATTTGCTTCTCTGCTGTTCTACTGCACCATCATGGACTATTATTGGAGTCACACCAGAGCTCTTGCATTTCCTGGAATCTCAATCTCTCCTGCATCCTTTTCAGTCTGGATTCAGGCCTCTTATCGGCACAGAGTCGATTATAATCTCAATTTGAGATGATTTACCATTACTTCAGGATCACAGTGAGGTCAGAGGGCTGATTCTCCTGGACCTCTGCCCGGCCTTCGATATCATGGATCATGAGATCCTTCTCTGGGGCCTTGAAAAGGCAGGTATTTCTGAGTGTGCTCTTTCCTGGTCTTCATATTTTTCTTCTGGAATTTTGTCAAACAATAGATCTGACTCCTTTCCGTTCTGCTCCCATGTCTCTTCCTTGTGATGTACCCAAGGGATCTTCCTTATCCCCCTTCTTTTTAATCTTTACCTTCGACCTTTGGTAGATCTCATTTACGAACATAAGGTACGCTTTTATACGTATGCTGACAATACCCAATTGTTATTTTATCTGAATCTCCAGTGTCGCATCCACCATCCAAACTGAGAAACTGTTTGGCTGTGATCGGTGACTGGATGACTGGGAATTGGTTGAAATTGAATGGGGTAAAAACAGAGGTCCTGGTAGTTGCCTCACCTCCCTTAAACACAACCGGGAGCACAGATTTTTGGCCAGACTGTCTGGGTTCCCGACCCCATCCCAGTAAATCTGTCAAGAGTCTCTGTGTTAAACTTTTACCTTCAGGATCGAGAGAAGCTCAAATTGTGTCGGTCTGCAAAATCGGCTTTCTGAAACTGAAGATTTTGAAAAAAACACTGCTCTTTCTTCGGTCTGAGCTTTGGACCAAGGTAGTGTCTGCATCCATTATGGAATCGTTGGACTATTGCAATGGAAACTACCTTGGCCAGCCTGTGTTTTTGATGCAAAGTCTGCAGCAACTTCAGAATGCTGCGGTGCGCCTGCCCACGGGTGCCCCTAGACTTTCTCACTCCTGTAGCAGTGCGCCTAGACTTTCTCACTCCTGTAGCCTGATGCAACAGCTTCACTGTCTCTGCAGCGTGCCTGCCCACGGGTGCCCCTAGACTTTCTCACTCCTGTAGCCTGATGCAACAGCTTAACCGTCTCTGTAGCGTGCCTGCCCATGGGTGCCCCTAGAATTTCTTGCTCCTGTAGCTTGCTGCAACAGCTTCACTGGCTCTGCAGCGTGCCTGCCCATGGGTGTCCCTAGACTTTCTCGCACCTGTAGTCTGCTGCAACAGCTTCACTTGCTCTGCAGCGTGCCTGCTCACGGTTGCCCCTAGACTTTCTCACTCCTGTAGCCTGCTGCAACAGCTTCACTGGCTCTGCAGAGTGCCTGCCCACGGGCAGGGGCGCCGAGTACGCGGGGGCTCCGGGGCCCGGGCACCCCCTGGCTGACTGAAGTCAAGGCTGAGCCCCCCACGGTCCGCAGAGAAGAGACGCAGTATGGATGGCCCTTTGTTCCATCCATACTGTGTCTCTCTCTGGCGGCCCGGGTAATAGGTATACTTCTGCATCTGTGCACCGGGGTGCACGGATGTAGAGGTACACCCAACCCAAAGCGATTTTTAGAAATGGAGGCATAGATGCAAAGCAAGCCTGTCCCTCAATTTCTAAAAATAGTTTTGGGTTGGGTGTATTTGTACATCTGTGCACCCCTCTTCGCAAGAGGGGTGCACAGATGTAGAGGTACACCCAACCCAAAACGATTTTTAGAAATTGAGGCACAGATGCAAAGCAAGCCTGTCCCTCAATTTCTAAAAATCTTTTGAAGTTGGGTGTATTTGTACATCTGTGCACCCCTCTTCGCAAGAGGGGTGTACAGATGTAGAGGTACACCCAACCCCAAACGATTTTTAGAAATGGAGGCACAGATGCAAAGCAAGTCTGTCACTCAATTTCTAAAAATCGTTTTGGGTTGGGTGTATTTGTACATCTGTGCACCCCTCTTGGCAACAGGGCTTCTAAAATTGTAATACTATGCTTTTGTTGAGGCAAGGCTAGTTCATCTTCGTGGGGCTGCTATACTTTTGATGGGACAACATCAGCACTTCTCAGTTGATCTGCTACACTCTTATTGACAAGGCCCCAGCACTTCTCTGCAGTTTTATTTATTTAAATTTTAATTGGTTATTTATTATGCACATAATACCCAGAGGTTTCTAAGCGCAGACCGAGGGATCGAACCTTTGTTGCGCGGACCGAGGGACCGAACCTGTGTGAGCACGTTGCCCCTGAGCTACCTCCCGAGACTCTGAAGATCTGAAGTACATTTAATGATAGAAAACCAGAATTATTGAGCAAGTCTGATATCATCTTCATCATCATCAGAATAACTCAGCACTGTTGTGGTGATACAAGAGCTAATATATTTAAAGGGATGGAATTACTCAGAATGTAGCAGCGCTATTCAATAACCCAAAGTGCTTAAGCATAGTTAATATGAAAATAATACACTTCTCACCGTTGGGACAGTACTGCCACTTCTCACAGAGGCTTCTACACCTTTTATGGGGCAGCACTGCTCCAGCCTACTGGACAGCTTCACTTTTAATGGCACTTCTCAATAGGGCTGCTATATTCAATAGGAAATGACCAACACTACCCGCAGGGAATTGCATACTCTTGATGCCACCGAAGCAGCACTTCCACCCACCGCAGCTGCTTTATTTTTAATGGCACAGTGTGTGTACTTCTCAGCCACTCTGCTTTACATTTAAACAGACCAAATTGTCATTTCTCAGCAGGACCGCAACACTATACCATTGGGTTCTGTATGTTGAGTGCTTCTTCACCACCAATGTGGGTTCATGGCACTCTCCAGTGTCTAAATAGTAGATCTGGCTACATTCAATTGGCAACAGGCATGTCCCGAGCTGCCTGCTGTACATAAGATGCCACTCAGAATGTTGGAAGCCATGATGGGGCAAGGGATAGAATGCTCGAGCCTGTAGGATAGCAGAATCAGCAGGGTCTTAAAACCTGCTCACTTATTCTGGAGTGAGGGGCCATGGGGCAAAATGAGCCTGATCCCATATACAGGGGGTTGTTACCCCTTTATCTCTCCTGAATGAAAGAATGAGCTCTCTCAGACACAAGTTATCACCCCTGCACACACAATGAATTAATATGGTATGGATCTATAGATCGAGAAAACTGGAGTGAGAATTCAGAGTGTTTTAACAGAAATATAATTGTCTTCCCAGATGGGAGACTGTCTACATTGATATACACAGAGTCGCTGAGATGACCAAGAGTGAAACTGTACGTTCACTTGTGAGATTACCAGCAACATCCAGGGAAGGCTGCCCACAACTCCCAGACCCCGGCACCCCCATAACTAAGGAAAAAAAAACAAACAAACACCCGCGACCAGGTCCGCTACCCTCCCCAGCTCGCCACAACCCTCCCAGCTCCCCTTCCTGGACTCCAGCCCTCCCGCCTCCCATCCCGCCCGAGCCCTGATTGGAGCATAGCTCTGTGTGACATCTTGATTTGGTCCAGAAGCACGGTGAGAGTCACCCCCTCATTCAACCGTCTCACCCCACCTCAGCGGCAGGTAACTGCGGCCGCTTCCAGAGAGCCCCTGGGGCCATAGCTTTTACTTTCTCTGCCCATTCCAGCGCCTTTGCTGACCACTGCCCCTCTCCCCCGTCCCCTGCTTCCTTCACTGGGAAGCCTTCTTCACTGGTTTTCCCAGTGCAGCCCTCTGCCCGGTAGCCCCAAAGCCAAGGGAGGCCCCAACAGAGGAGGCTCCAGGAAGTGTCGGCAGGAGTCCACCGGGGAAGCCAGGTGCCAGCCATCAACCATCAACTACAAGGACCAGTAAGGTAGGAGTGGCCTGGGTTAGGAGTAGATCAACCACTCTACTCTATAATCCTAGCCACTTAACAAACCGATATAAAACAGTTCCAAAATGTATCAGAGTTTCTGTTCCAAAATTGTATTGTATGACAGTCAGGTCGCTTTGATAAGTTGTATTGTATGATATTCAGATTACATCGATAGGCGCCTCTCCCACTACACAGGTCTCCCTATTTTGCCAGGGGTTCTGTTCCCAGACTGTATTGTGATATTCGGATTGCATTGGGGGGCCTCTCTCCCACCGTGCAGGCCTCCCAATTTTAGCAGGGGTTCTGGTCCCATACTGCATTGTAGGTTGTTCAGTTTACATTGATAGGCCTCTCTCCCACTATACATGTCTCCCAAATTTAGCAGGGACTCCGCTCCGAAATGTTTTGAATCATAAGGATTACAATTCTCCTTAGGGTCCCTCCTACCATATGAGACTCTAGAACATAGTCAGAACTAGCCTCAAGCGCAAACTTAGCTTAACCACCTTAACATACTCCCAGAGAGGACCGGACCGTGATAGAATAGTTATAACCGCCCTCATCCTTTCCGAGAGACCTTCACAGACAACACTGAACTTTGACCTACACCCCTGACAACAGTAAGCCCAGCACCAAAACCCCACCAGACAGCGCTCGGAGGACACACAAACCGACCCACCGGAGGAACAGCCGGTACAAAAGCCCCCAAGCTTACCAACGCAAGAAGAAATACCAGCACTCCCATCACAAGACACAGCAGCCAACCACTCAACCGGCACCTCCGCACTGAGCACCAAAATGCCCCGGACTAGAAAGGGACACAGAGAAAGGGCACAAGACAAGGCTGCACTGGACACAGGCACACAAATCCAACCTACCACCGAAGCAGCAACCTCAAATAGAAGAAACACAACACCTAAACCAAAACGACCAGAACAAAACTCCAAAGGGAAAATTCCTTAACTCACACCATACTTCGCAACAACCACAGAACCAGGATACACCAACGACACAGAGACATCAAGACAGACAAAGAAAATCCTGAGACAACCAGAAAAAAGACGGAAACACCCAAGAAGAAGCTGGCCAGAGTCCGACCCCATCACCCCATACATCACAAGAACAGGACACCCTCAACACCCCCGCCATACTGGACATAACAACGACAAAGATCTTATAACCAACAACCCAAACATAAACCTAACTGACCAATTCAACGAAGAAGCCTTTACGGATCTTCACCTAACCAGCACAAACAGAAGCAACACCACTGAACAGCCAAGCTTTCAATCTAGCAGGCTGCCTCAATGAAGATGCAGCTTCCGCTGATCCTCATACACCCTCCTACAATGAAGATTCAGCCTTCGCGGAGCTTCATCCACCCCAATCCACGCCAACAATGATGCACCGCAACCAAACAACCACAAACCAAAACAAGGTACAACCAACAAGCAAAACTACACCAATAAAATCCACTGCAACCTCATCAATGCAAGATCAATGTCGAAACATGCCACCGAGATATACGATCTGCTCTGTGACGGAGGGATCGACATCCTATTTGTAACAGAAACCTGGCAGACGAAAATTACAAGATCACCCTCAACAACTCCTTACCTGAATACTTCAAATGCATCCAATCAAACAGAAAAACCAAAAGAGGGGGAGGGCTGGCAATCATTCACAAGGAACACCTGGATATCTAACTGGAAGACCCACTAATCATTGATAAATGCGAATCCCTAATCATACGTCTAGCAGTAACATCCAAAACAAACTTGAAATTCTTACTAATATATAGACCACCAACGTAGGATGCAACCTTCGTAGACTCCTTCACAGAAGCAATCACCGTCCTAGCCATCAAACAAAATCACCTGATAGTCCTAGGAGACTTCAACATCTGCTTAGAAGCAGAAAACACAACCATACAAAAATCGCTAACCAGCCAACTAGCAGCAATGAACCTACAACAACTAGTCAAAGGAGCAACCCACTAGGCACGGCATACACTTGACAAAATCTTCGTTAACAAACTACTCCTTACCACAGCACCACCAATTCAAATACCCTGGAGCGACCACCTCATCATCCCCTTCGTAATCAAAATGACCACGCTAACAAACAATCAACTGGACAAAACAACGAAAACCATGAGAAGAAATTGGAGAACCATCAAAAACTCCAACCTGCATGAACTCCTGGAGCTAAACAAACCGCACCCAACATTCACGGAAGAAGATGACCTGGACAAAAAGGTAACCCTGCTGCATTCCTGGATTATAACTACTACAGACAACATCGCCAAAGAAAAACCCTTCGCTTCTTCTAATAAACGTTCAATGGCAAAATGGTTCACCCCACTACTTAGCACCATGAAAAGAAAAAAACAAAGACTAGAACTTGATTGGAGAAAACAAAAACGACACGGCAAACAAACTGAAATTCCTACAACACAACCGGGCATACAAAAAGGAAATACAAAAAGCAACGAGGAAACACTACGACAACCGAATCTTCGAAACACTAAACACCCAAAAAGAGCTCTTCAAAATCATAAACGAAATCAAAAACCCTCCAGGATGTTACAACACACAAACTCCGTCCATGAAACTCTGCAACGACCTTGCAGACCACTTCAAAAACAAAATCACCAACATCCAACAAACCATTCAAAGCAGACCGTCTGACCTGACCACAACCCCAACCTACACCCAGGAGAAACACCCAAACAAACTACAAAGCTTTCCAGAAATATCAGTGGAGACATTCGTCAAATTGGTGAATGAAAGCAATAACTCAGGGTCCCCCAAAGATCCATGCCCACCAGACATATACAAATCAATTCTTAAACAAGGAACGCCCCTGGAATATCCCAGGAACGTCCTCAACCATTCCATTGCAACTGGGAAAGTTCCACAAGCCTTCAAAACTGCATATATCAGGCCACTGCTGAAAGATACAGCGGGAAATGTAGAGGACCTCTCCAACTACAGACCTATCTCCAACATCCCATATACAGCCAAGCTACTCGAAACGTACATTTACAAAATGACCCAAGAGTTTATAGAAGAGCACGGCCTACTAGACCAGGCACAAGTTGGCTTCAGACCACTGAGAGGAATGGAATCAGCTCTACTCTCAATATGGGACGATCTAAAAATCAATGCAGACTCAGACAACAGCACTGCCTTGATACTCCTAGACCTATCGGCAGCATTTGACACAGTCGACCATGACACCCTCATAACGAGATTAAAAGGACTTGGAATAACAGACACCACCCTACTATGGATCAAATCTTTCCTAACAAACAGAACGGAAACGGTATGGATGAAACCCTTCAAATCCAGCCCGAGAGATTCCACCTGTGGATTACCACAAGGATAATCCTTCTTCCCGCTACTATTCGACATCTACCTGTATCTACTGATCAGAATCATCAAAAGCCACAGCCTCACTTGCTACAACTACGCTGATGATAAACAAATAATCTTCAAAATACAAGACAACCCGGAAAGAAACTCAACGCTAGAAAACTGCCTCTGTGATGTATTCTTCTGGATGAACTCCAATTCCCTCAAAATCAACCAAAGCAAAACTGAAATAAAGATTGTCTCAAAAAATGGAGGAGAAAAACAATTCATCCCTTGAGCCAAGGGAACTCGGGACTACCCCAGCACCCTCTGAGATTGTAAAAAACCTGGGAGTTCTGATGGACAATAATCTCAAGCTAGAGCCACAAGTAAACGCTCTCCTCAAGAAATGCTTCTTCCTCCTGCGAGCGGCAAAGAGGATCTTACCGTTCCTATCGTTCGCCAACAAAACAACCACCATCATCGCCCTCGTCATGTCCAAAGTAGACTATGCCAATAGCCTGTACCTAGGCATGCCTGAACGACTCCTAAAAAAACTACAACGCATTCAAAACGCGGCATCCAGACTACTTCTGAAACTACCCCGAAGAGAACACAGCGCACCAGCGCTGAAAACACTACATTGGCTACCAATAAAACAATGAATAAAATTCAAAATAATGTTAATTACACACAGAGCAGTACACAACGAAGGCACTGAGTTCCTAAGAGACAAACTGTGCCTACATAAACCAACAAGAACGCTCAGATCAAGCATGGACATCCGCCTGGAACCGAAGCCCTACAACAAAAGAAAACTTGGAGGATCCTCCTTCTCACAGCAAGCCCCGAAAACCTGGCACGACCTTCCAAAGTACATATACGTAACTCAAGAAACAACCTATTATTCAGGAAACTACTCAAAACCTCGTAACTAGAAATACTGGCCACAGGGGCACCAACATAACTAAAAACATTGATGAACGTAGAGCGAACGCGATAAGCACCGATCAATCAATGGGAAAAGCTGAGGTAAATATCCCACAGCATACTAAAGGACCAAACGGGAGACAGTTGCAATACGACCAAAGACAGTAAACATAGCAAACTAAGACAGAAAGACTAGAACAAATCCTCAAGAGGACCAGGACCTAACTATGACCTTGCCCAACAGCCCTAAGAACAAAACAAACATAGAGAGGGAAAGGAAGCACTGCATCATGGGCCCAATGCAATGGGTGAGAAACAGAATGTTTCATCACTACACACGGTCCACCAATACAAAGCAGGAAGCACAATGACCCACCACACAAAACTACAACTAAACAGTCCCAAGGATGTACACCCCACGGAAATCAACGAACCAGTCAGGACAGAAGGAAACGAACGTCTGAATACACACGCTCACCAAGACGGATCCACCGGGACAACACTTCTACACGACCCCGACCCTGAACCACTCAAAGCCTTAACCGACCAGGGTCACACTAGATCACCTGAGAATAGCTATCACCAACCCAGTCCCACACCTGAAGATTAGGTTCAGACGCACCCACCAATCCAAACTATACTCAATAGGATACAGTTGGATTAGCGCAACACCACCTAATTGAGTCGGCCCACGAGGAAGCAGTAACATCCGAACCCACAGGTATACAACTCTAACGGAATCATAAGTACCTGAACCAGGATACAGACCCCACTAACCAAACCCTCAATCTTCTGCATACTTAAACCCACACAAAACCACACAACCATCTCTCTCCCAGCAATCCGCACGCACTTTACCACACCGCATCAACAACACATAAACTTCACCCACAGCACTCGAGGCCTTCATCCGATCCGATACTAGCACCAAAGCCCAGCACTCGGTGTAGACCGAGATGAAGCTGCCAACAGCACACCACTTCTCCCACTCTCCTTCTCCCCTCCTCCCGACTAACCCTACCCCACCCTTCCTGTTTACAGATCTGCCAGAGAGCCTGGGGACCAATTCCGTTGGTGACAGTGCGCTATACAAGTACCGCTAACATAACACAACACAACATAACTATGCTCCAAGGAGTGAGGTGCCCACTCAATATATCACACTGTTTAAAGGTGTGAGACCCATCCTGAATGCTTGCCCAAAGAGCCTTGGCTAGAGTTACACACTGAAGAAGTGAGCATGTGATCCGGGGTTTGCAGCCCACACACACACATGGGATTCCCATGCACCCACCTGCGAGATTTGCACCAAATTAGTGAGATTGTGCTCCAAGGTAGGAGGCCCATGCATAGTATTTGCTCTGAGGTTTGACACACTCACAGGATGGGATGGCATTTCGTTCTCCCATCCTAGCTGTGTTGCTCTGCCTTTTGAGGGCTACTACAACCTGGATCATTATAGAGGGGTGGAGTAGGGGCAGTGTTGGCCTACTGGAATGCAACTGGAATCCTCCTTCTTATTTGACTTTAGTATATGCAGTACATGCTAGCCAATGTTTCCCCTGTTCAGCGCTCCCCCATCCCCCTCGCAACAAGTTGGCAACAACGTGCAAATGCGGTCATATAACCGCTGGTGATGTCACTTCCTATGTTTGGGCACCCCATAAGTCGGCTCCCCTGCCCACGGGTGACCCTAGACTTTCTCGCTCCTGTAGTCTGATGCAACAGCTTCACTGGCTCTCGGTAAAGAGTTGGATTCATTTCAAGATCCTTTGCATTGTACCGGGAGCCGAGTATCTACACCCCAGCCAGGATGCTTTGCATGGTACCGGGAGCTGGGTATCTACAGCCCAGCCAGGATGCTTTGCATGGTACCGGGAGCCGGGTATCTACACCCCAGCCAGGATGCTTTGCATGGTACTGGGAGCCGGGTGTCTACACCCCAGCCAGGATGCTTTGCATGGTACCGGGAGCCGGGTATCTACATTCCAGCCAGGATGCTTTGCATGGTACCGGGAGCCGGGTATCTACACCCCAGCCAGGATGCTTTGCATGGTACCGGGAGCCGGGTATCTACACCCCGGCCAGGATGCTTTGCATGGTACCGGGAGCCGGGTATCTACACCCCGGCCAGGATGCTTTGCATGGTACCGGGAGCCGGGTATCTACACCCCGGCCAGGATGCTTTGCATGGTACCGGGAGCCGGGTATCTACACCCCAGCCAGGATGCTTTGCATGGTACCGGGAGCCGGGTATCTACACCCCAGCCAGGATGCTTTGCATGGTACCGGGAGCCGGGTATCTACACCCCCAGCCAGGATGCTTTGCTCCGCCTCACAGAGTTTGCTGAGATTTCCCAGACCCAGGAGAGCTCGTGCTGGAGCCCCTTCCTTTTGGGTCCTTGCCCCTTCTATGTGGAATGCTTTAGCACTTTAGCTCTGTGAAGCCAGTGATTATGCGCTTTCCGGAAAGCTCTACAAACCTAACTTTTTTAGTTTTGCTCCTTTTTAAGTTATTTTTTTCTGGTTGCACTTGGGGCTTTAACTATTTGCCTTCGGCCATAGTCAGCACTTTACAAGTATAATTCCATTACATTCTTATGAGCCTTCTGCATATGGGAGTTATGTCTTGTTTTACTCAACAGATCTTTGTTTTTCAATGGTATGTTATCTCTTCATTTCTTTGATGTGTTGCCTGAGGTTGTAGATGTTTTTAAATATGTCATATTGCAGTGTGTGTATTTTAAATTAAATATTTACTATTTTTGTCACATGCATTTGTCACGTGAGGTGTTTTACAAGAGGGTTTTCTCTTGCATTTTTAATTGTCCCTTTTCAAGGTATATTATTGAGGTTCTGCCTTTCTTTTCAAGTGCTGTGCCTCCAAATCGTGGACCTTAAAGGAAGAAATTGCTTTGCACCCATGGATGCTTTGGTACAAATATTAGCAAAATGGAACCGTCCCTGAAAGCTATTCAGTTCTGGCTGATCTCCAATTCTCTTGCCCTTAATGACACCAAAACTAAGCTTCTCATTGTGGCCACTGGCCAACGACTGACCAAACTTGATCCTTTTTATAAAAGCTTTGATATCGCCAACCGTCAGATTCCTGTGTCCACCAACGACAAGACACTTGGGGGGTCATTACAAGGTAGGAGGTTACCATGCCGCTTTTAGCGTCATGGCTACCCGCTTACTGTGTACCTGGTCCGGGTTCCTTGAAGGAGGAATTACCGGGCCATTCCGACCTTGGAGGACCCAGTAATTCCTCATTCAAGGAACCCATCCCCATTCGAGCCCCCATAGGGCTCAATGGCAATGGGGTTGGTGCTATCAATGGGCCCGTTAATAGCCGTTGTTAGCACCCTGGACTGCTTGCGGGACCAGCTAAGGGTGCCTGGTAATACCAGGCACCCTTAGCGGGTTCCCGTGAGCAGACTCATAATGAGGCGTTAAGGGGTTGACGGCTCCGGCACCTTTACCGGCGCCGTTAATGCCACCGCCTCACTCGTAATGACCCCCTTGGTGTCTATCTGGATGCAGAGTTGAAAATGAAAACCCATGGATCCCATACGCGAGCACTTTGCGGGTACGTGGTTAAGCTCCTAAATCAAATCAGGCCTTATATTTCCATCGAAAACCGATCTATACTTGCCTCGGCATTAGTGAATTCAAGGCTCGATTACTGCAACAGCCTTCTGTCTGGGACGACTAAAGCTAATATGTAGGCCCTTCGAGTTGTTCAGAACAGCGCAGTTTGCACCGTTTTTGGGCTCCGCAGACAAGATCATTTATCTGACTCGCGGAGGGAACTGCATTGGCTACCTGTGGCTCATAGGATCTCCCATAAGATTGAAACCCTGGCCCATAAAAATGCTGGTCTTCCATATCTAACAAACAGTTGCTCTCTGACCACCAGGCTCGCACACTTTGCTCTGGGAAAGCTACAAATTCACACAGCCCTGCTTCAAACTACATTTGGTGGCTGTAGCTTTACTGCCCGGGCACCCATAGATTGCAATGCTCTACCACTTGCAATAAGAAAGCAGCTTAACCGTATGTGTTCTGCTAGACTTCTGCTCCCCTCGTGACGTTCTGGTTATTTGTTTTGTCCTGTGCTCCTATGTCCTGTTTTTTATGCTCCCTGAGGCCTATGGGCATGTGGCGCAAAATAAGAAATAAAATAAATAAATAAAGGTGGACTGTGCTGGATGCCACATTTGTTCGGCTGCATTTTGTTCTGCTGATCTTGAACTTTCAAGTAAAATAGTAAAACTAGTTTAGCACAAGGACCTGCTGACTAAGTGAAGAGAGAAGCCAAGATGACTGGATGGCAACATCTGGCAAGGAGCCAATTCTGTAGCCTCATCAGCAGGGGTAGGGTGCAAGGGAGCCAAGAATGAAGAAAAATGAGGGGGGCCTAACAAAGACACTAGGGGTAATTATGGTATCACAGCTCGCAAATATAGATGCAAGATTAAGTGAAATTACGGTCATCATAGATTTTAAAGGTATAACGCAAAATGTATTTGTCAATCTTATTTCTAACTGCACAGATGTGGGAAAGAAAATGCGGTCCAACGTCACGTGAAGAAGTTAAGATCAATCTGTGATGACGTCGCCCCCATACCTTGCCAGAAGCTCCGAAGGAAGATGCTGGACTTTCTGAATCCCTGTCGCCATGGAGACAGACCTGAAAGTTCAGCAGCTGCCACTGTAATGTGCAGGAAGGAGGATTGGCCAAGTCCTTTGGTACTGTGTGTGGAATATGGGCGCCTACGTACCAAATTCCCCTTGGAATCTGCGCCGGCTGTTCATGGGATGGAATTCTCCAGACACAAAGATGTTTGGGAAATACAGGTGCTAGGAGATAGCAATCGGTGTGTGCGGAGTGATCCAGAGATGAGGCCAGACTTGTGGATGGATACGGGCACTGATTGGAAACTGTGGCCCAGACAACCTGCACAAATCCGATGTATGGAAGTATATAGACTGGCCATGTTTCGACTGTCGATGCTAAGATGCGCAGGAAAAGACTGGCGCATGGACTCATGCTGAACAGTACCCACATGTTTCTTCTCCATGATAGCCGAGTGTTTCCCAAAGCCAATCCTGAGTCCAATGTCATGTTTACCTTAATAACTAGAACTGAAATAGATGAAACTAATTGGCCTGCTATTAAGAAAGTTAATATTCTATTCAATTTCAAAACTGGCTTTGTTGTGACTGCTTTGACACATTACAGAGTGGAAAACTTAAGTCAGCTGTTGCCAGAGGTGCAAAAAGTAACCGATGCAAAGAAAGAACTTTACACAATTGAGATAAAATATGATCAAGAAACAAACATGTTTGAATTGCCTTGCCCCACGTTCACATTATGTCCCATGACAGATTGTGTCCGTCATTTATCGAAATAGGCAGACTCAGTCAGTGTGTACACATAGGCAGTTGTGGTCACCGTCATTCTTTTGTCAGCCTGTCTTTCATGTAGTCTTAAAATCTCTTAAAAATGTAAATTCAGGCCAATATCACTCGAAATTATGCCCTCGTTGTAAATAGCATCGAGCTTACATTAGTGGATTCAGAAGGCAAAGACCAACGAGACAACTCCGCCGGAGAGGAAATACACAGATTGGTGGGAATAGAATACTGTGCCGTTAAATGTAAAATGTTGATTTACTGTTATGAATTGCTTGGAATGTTTTTCTGCTTTCTCTTTACACACTAAAGGATGCACTAAATGAAATTGGTTAGACAGCGTAGGAATATGGACCCCTCCTCTCCTCTCTCGCTCATTCCTGACTGTCTATCCATGATTCATGAATGATGCCCCTCCAATGATCTCTGCATTAATGCCAGTAAGACTGAGATCCTCCTCATGGGGACCCCTGCCCCCGCTGTCCCTCTCTCACTCTGGCCGCCCTCCCTGGGCCCTCTACCTGTGCCTTCCTCCGGGGCAAAAAACCTCGGGGTCATCTTCGACTCCACCCTCTCCTTCTCTCCTCACATCACAGACGTCTCTAAGAATTCAAACTATCAGCTGCACCTCCTCAGAGGTATTCTTCCTCTCCTCTCCTTCCCCCAGACGCTCACTGTCTCCAGAGCTCTGTCTCTCTCTAGGCTGGACTATTGCAACAGCCTCTTTCTAAATCTGCCGGCCTCTACCCTTTGCAACTAATCCAGAACAGGACTGCAAGACTTGTCCTTGGACTCAAGCCCAGGGTTGTATCTCTCCAGCTGTGAAATCTCTCCACTGGCTCCCGGTGGCTGCAAGGATCAAGTTCAAGACCCTCTGCATTGTCCACGAGGCTTTCTGGGGCCCGGGGACCACAGTACATCCGACTCTCTCTTCCTAAGCACTTTCTTTCTCGAACCCTCTGCTCATCCACCTCCAACTCTCTGAGGGTCAGATGCTTCTCCAGGCAGAGAGTGGGGGGTAGATCCCTCTCCTCGGCTGGTGCCTCCCTCTGGAGCAAACTTGAGGAGGACCGCCTAAGGTTCCAGAAGCAACTCAAGACCTTCCTTTTTGCTTCTGCTTTCTCTCTTTCTCTCCCCTGCTGATGGACTTGTCTGTGTGCTAAATGGTTACCTGGCCAGCGTCTGAACCTAATGGCCACCAGGCTCCTTGATGGCAAATAGCCCCATGCACTGCTTCAGGGCCTACCGTACACTTAGGGACTGTATCTGCAACCCTACAGTACCCTGCCTCCTTGCACGTACTTAGAGCCTGCCTCCCCTGCGGCACTTACTTGAGCTTTGCTTACTGCACTCTCCCCCTGGCACTTCTCCTCTCCCTTCCCCTAGCACTTGCGCGATCGGAATGACACAAGGCCTAGTAAGATTGTTTGCTTGTCCTCTCTTTGCCTCCCCTTCCTTGTCTTGTCACGCCTAGAAACACTTGTGTACAGGAGCGTAACATATCATATCATTACTTCCATTTCAATGTAATTTACAGTCTGCACTTTGTATCCTTTCTGGAAAAGCAGATTCGTCACGTTTCACCACATCTCGCTTGTCTCTGCTGGCCTCCTGTTAGTCTTGGATTTGAGTCTCATATGTCATGTATGATTTTGCAATGTGTTTACGCCTTTGCTCCTCCATATCTTCCTTATCTTATTTCTCTGTACTCGCCAATCGCGATCCGGAGCAGGACGTTTAGGCGTGACCATTTGGGCGCCAGACCTTTTGCCGTGGCTGTTTTGCTGCAGGTTCTGTTTCGGCGTGCCATGTTGGATGCGGCCCACAGGGACCCATACGCGAAAGGATGTTTCGGCGACGCTGCTGTCTCAGAACAACACGTGGAAACAAATATAAATCGGCATGATTCATTTGTGGTTTACATTAATTCCATTTTCTTTACCATACGGGTCAAGCACAATTAAGTTAAAGGGCCTGTGGGGTTAACAAGAGAATGTATAGAAGCTTGACATTGCTATATACATGCCTCATATAATTGATTGTTTATTTATCATGCGCTTATACACAAGTGGTCCAAAGCGCAACCATGCATGGGAGGGGAAGACATAGGGGAGACAAGACAGACGATCTTACTAGGCATGGTACATTCAGATCAAGCAGGTGAACAGAGCAGGAAGTGCATGGGGGGCCAAAAAGGACTAAGTGCGTCCCGTCAGAACATGGGTTAAGTGCAGAGAGATACCCCTCTCATGGGTCGTAAATGAAGTGCAGTAGTGCTGCGGTAAGTACAAGGCCCAGGGGCAAGTGCGGGAGACTGGCGAGGAAGGCTTCGAACCTGTGAGACTCTGAAGGTACCCCAGGCAGCCAGTCTGAGGGACTGGGTAGATGTAGAGGAGAGAGGGCAGAAGGAGGTGATTAGCAGGGGAGGGGGAGAGAGCAGGAGAAGGCAAAGAGGGAAGTCTTGAGTTTGCAAACTTAAGGTGATCCGCTCAAGATGGAGAGAGGCAGGGAGGCTGTTCCAGAGGGAGGCACCTGCAGAGGATAAAGATCTCCCCCCATGTCTCTGCTTGGAGAAGTGGCTCACCCGCAGAGAGTTGGAGGAAGACGAGCGGACGGCTCGGGAAGGAGAGTATTTAGGAAGGGACTGTTGCATATAGAAAGGGCCTAGGCCCCAGAAAGCCTTGTGGACAATGCAAAGTGTCTTGCACTTAATCCTTGCAGCCACGGGAATCCAGTGAAGAGTTTTCAGCTCTGGAGAGATGTCTTGCAGTGCTGTTCTGGATTAGTTGAAGAGGACAGAGGGTAGAAGAGGGCAGGTTGAGAAAGAGGCTGTTGCAGTAGTCCAGCCTGGAGACGACCAGGGCTCTGGAGACGGTAAGCCTCGGGGGGAAAGTGAGGAAAGGTTGAATACCTCTGTGAAGGTGCATTTGGTAGTGGGACTTTTTTAGAGAGGTCTGCGATGTGGGACGAGAAAGAGAGAGTAGAGTCGAAGATGACTCCAAGATATTTTGCCTCATTGGTAGGTGGAGGCACAGGGCCAAAGGAGGCTGGTCAGATAGAAAGAGGGAAGGCAGGAGCAGGGGTCCCGATGAGGACAATCTCTGTCTTATTGGCATTGAGACAGGGGCTGTTTGAAGCACACCACGACTGAATTGCAGACAGTCAGGTATGAGTGAGGAGGAGAAAGAGGCTGAGGGTAGCTTGAAGGAGAGCTGCGTGTCATCCGCATAGCACTGGAAGTTGAAGGTATAGGTGACTATCATACGGGCCAGTGGCGCCATGTATTCATTGAAAAACCAGGGGGATAGGTTAGATCCCTGGGGGACACCGCACGTAGAGAGAGTTATAGGGGAGAAAAAAGACCCCAATTCCATGTAGGATGGGTGGTCAGAGAGAAAGGAGGTTAGCCACGGCAGGGCCTGATCAGTGAGGCCCAAGTTATCATGGAGACGTGCAATCAGGGTGTTGTGGTTCACTGTATCGAAGGCAGAGGAGAGGTTGAGTAGAATGAGGACAGAGGGAGAGTTAAAATCAAGATTTGATAGCAAATCTTCACAGGTGTTCAGAAGAGCGTTTTCCGTGCCTCTGGATGCTCTAAAGTCAGACTTGTGGTAATGGAAGCAACCAACAGATTCAGTGTGGATGATGATCTGAGAAATAGACAGCTTCTCCAGGAGTTTGCCCAGGAAAGGAGTGATAGAGATCGGGTGATAGTTTGCAGGAATGGAAGGGTCAGCAGAAGGTTTTTTGAGGAGAGGGTGCAGAAGGGAGAGCAGTTGGGAAAACTCCAATGGCAAAGGAGAGGTTGCAGAGGTCGGCCAAGGCTGGGGCGAGAAAATCATGTTATCTCTGATGGCTTTGGAAGGACAGGGGTCTACCTGTTTGGAGGAGGCTTTCATAGATCAGATTGTGTAGTGATTTCCTCAGGTGTGACAGGGGAGAGAGAAGCGGAGGGGTGGGTGTGGCCAAGGGCGGTTCAAGATGTAACCTACACACTAGTGACGCCCATGCACCAACTATCTACTGCACCCCCAATTCTGAGCACAGTCATGAGCATGTTGAGTAAATCATGATAGTACATGCTCGGGTCCACAAGACAACCCCACAGGGGGCACAGATACAGGCTCCAGGCAGAGACCTGCCCCACACTGCACACTCATGTTACACACACAGATGCTCCATCTCGAGGCAGCAACGCTATCCCTCAGAGTGCACAGATACATGTTCCAGGCAGAGACCTGCCCCACACTGCACACTCATGTTACACACACACACACAAAGACATAGGCTCCATCTCCAGGCAGCAGTACTATCCCTCAGGGTGCACAGATACAGGCTCCAGGCAGAGACCAGTCCCACAATGCACACTCATGTTACTCACACAGAAGACACAGGCTCCATCTCCAGGCAGCAGCGCTATCCTTCACGGTGCACAGATACAGGCTCCGACAGAGACCGGACCCACAGTGCAGATTCATGTTACACACACAGAAGGCACAGGCTCCATCTCCAGGTGGCAGAGCTATCCCTCAGGGTGCACAGATACAGGCTCTAGGCAGAGACCTGCCCCACACTGCAGGCTCATGTTACACACACAGAAGACACAGGCTCCACCTCCAGGCAGCAGCGCTATCCCGCAGGGTGCACAGAAACAGGCTCCAGAAAGAGACCTGCCCCACATTGCACACTCATGTTACACACACAGAAGACGCAGGCTCCATCTCCAGGCGGCAGCGCTGTCCTTCAGGCTCCATCTCCAGGCGGCAGCGCTCTCCCTCAGGGTGCACAGATACAGGCTCCAGACAGAGACCTGCCCCACACTGCACACTCATGTTACACACACAGGAGACACAGGCTCCATCTCCAAGCAGCAGCACGATCCCTCAGGGGGAACAGATGCAGGCTCCAGGCAGAGACCCTCCCACACTACACACTCATGTTACACACAGAAGACATAGGCTCCATCTCCAGGCAGCAGTCCTCTCCCTCAGGGGGCACAGATACAGGCTCCAGGCAGAGACCTGCGCCACATTGCACACTCATGTTACACACACAGAAGACACAGGCTCCATCTCCAGGCAGCAGCACTATCCGTCAGGGTGCACGGATACAGGCTCCAGGTAGAGACCTGCCCCACATTGCACACTCATGGTACACACACACACACAGAAGACACAGGCTCCATGTCCAAGTAGTAGCGCTAGCCCTCAGGGTGCACAGATACAGGCTCCAGGCAGAGACCGGTCCCACAGTGCACACTCATGTTACACACACAGAAGAGGCAGGCTCCATCTCCAGGCAGCAGTGCTTTTGTAGTGTGAAGGAAGGTGCATTTTTTGCGGATGCATTAGCCTGCTGAGCTAACCATGTCACATATTAGGTCCTTAGATGGCTGCATTAACAGCTAAGACTAATAGCTTATTCAAAGTGTGTGCTAAATGCTGAACCATAACGTTATAGATGGATTAGTAATGATTAGTAGCGCCTACATATTCAGCATAGTGAGCTACATTGAACATGCAGGCATAGAAGGGGTGGAAGATTACATTCCTAGCTTGCAAAAGGCAGGGCAGAGGCCGAAGTCTAGTAGCTAATAGAGACCTGTATTTCAGTGCTTAAAGCATTATGGTGTTTAGATAGCCAGTTTTATAGCACTATCGACACTAGCTAGCAGAGTGCAGGCCCACTAAAGCTTGCTCACTAGGGGTTAATGCAATGCATAATTATCTCAGCTTCTACCGGAATACTCTTTCTTTGCAACTGTGCTACTGCCAGCCTCCGTAAACAGGCTCATGCCCCCGCTGATAAGAAACATTCCTGAATTTGCAGATGATCTCTAAGTCTCAGGGAGGGGTAAAAGGGAGCACTTTGGAAGCTGGGTTTTTCCATCAGTAAACATGTTTTTGCACTGAGCAAGTTCTAGAATAGTGCTTCACGCTGACTGACAGCACAAAGGTACAAGTATGCCTGCACACATGACCTAGGGGAGATTCTTCTGTGGGCTGCTGGTGAGCGAGTGCCCGGAGCGTGATGTGGCCCCTGCGGCTCCTTGTAGCGCTGTCATCTAAGAGCTAGCTGAAGGAAATGAGGGAAGCCACCTGGTTGATGCGCAGCAGTTTGTTTAAGATGACCTGGGTTTCCGGCGCTAATAGATAGAAGGAACGTGAGGCTGTGTTCTGAGTATTTGTGATTTCTCTAACTTGCATAGTATTATTTCCAAATTGCTGCTAAATGTACTGTTCTTTTATATTGTGCTTTCCTTCAAATAAATGCTATGTTTTATGCTGAAGGTGTCATCTCTCCAGTGGTGTGTTTATAACTGTCGCGCAGAGTTGGACCTGTATGGGGGGGGGGTGTTAGGATGTTTTATTGCAATTAGGGCTAGTCCCAGGGGGTGCAAATACCCTTTTCAATACAGCTATCCCTCGGGGTGCACAGGTACAGGCTCCAGGCAGAGACCTACCCTACATTGCACACTCATGTTACACACACAGGAGACAGGCTCCATGTCCAGGCAGAAGCACTATCCCTCGGGGTGCACAGGTACAGGCTCCAGGCAGAGACCTACCCTACATTGCACACTCATGTTACACACACAGGAGACAGGCTCCATCTCCAGGCAGAAGCACTATCCCTCAGGGTGCACAGATACAGGCTCCAGGCAGAGACCTGCCCCACATTGCACACTAGTGTTAAACACACACAAAGAAGACACAGGTTCCATCTCCAGGCAGCAGCGCTATCCCTCAGGGTGCACAGGTACAGGCTCCAGGCAGAGACCTGCCCCACAATACACACTCATGTTACACACACAGAAGAGGCAGGCTCCATCTCCAGGCAGCAGCGCTGTCCCTCAGGGGGCACAGATACAGGCTGCAGGCAGAGACCTGCCCACACTACACACTCATGTTACTCACACAGAAGACACAGGCTCCATCTCCAGGCAGCAGCGCTATCCCTCAGGGTGCACAAATACAGGGTCCAGGCAGAGACCGGACCCACAGTGCACACTCATGTTACACACACAGAAGACTCAGTCTCCATCTCCAGGCAGCAGCGCTATCCCTCAGGGTGCACAGATACAGGCTCCAGGCAGAGACCTGCCCCACATTGCACACTCATGTTACACACAAAGAAGATACAGGCTCCATCTCCAGGAAGCAGCGTTGTCCCTCAGGGAGCACAGATACAGGCTGCAGGCAGAGACCTGCCCCCACAGTGCACACTCATGTTACACACACACACAGAAGACACAGGCTCGATCTACAGGCAGCAGCGCTATCACTCAGGGTGCACAGATACAGGCTCCAGGCCGAGACCTGCCCAACATTGCACACTCATGTTACACACACACACACACACACAGAAGACACAGGCTCCATCTCCAGGCAGCAGCGCTATCCCTCAGGGTGCACAGATACAGGCTCCAGGCAGAGACCTGCCCCACACTACACACTCATGTTACACATACAGAAGACACAGGCTCCATCTCCAGGCAGCAGCGCTATCCTTCAGGGTGCACAGATATAGGCTCCAGGCAGAGACTGGCCCCATAGTGCACACTCATGTTACACACACAGATGACACAGGCTCCATCTCCAGGCAGCAGCGCTATCCCTCAGGGTGCACAGATGCAGGCTCCAGACAGAGACCTGCCCCACACTGGACACTCATGTTACACACACACACACACACACACACACACACAGAAGACACAGGCTCCATCTCCAGGCAGCAGCACTATCCCTCAGGGGGCACAGATGCAGGCTCCAGGCAGAGACCTGCCCCACATTGCACACTAGTGTTAAACACACACAAAGAAGACACAGGTTCCATCTCCAGGCAGCAGCGCTATCCCTCAGGGTGCACAGGTACAGGCTCCAGGCAGAGACCTGCCCCACAATACACACTCATGTTACACACACAGAAGAGGCAGGCTCTATCTCCAGGCAGCAGCGCTGTCCCTCAGGGTGCACAAATACAGGGTCCAGGCAGAGACCGGACCCACAGTGCACACTCATGTTACACACACAGAAGACGCAGTCTCCATCTCCAGGCAGCGCTATCCCTCAGGGTGCACAGATACAGGCTCCAGGCAGAGACCTGCCCCACATTGCACACTCATGTTACACACAAAGAAGATACAGGCTCCATCTCCAGGAAGCAGCGTTGTCCCTCAGGGAGCACAGATACAGGCTGCAGGCAGAGACCTGCCCCCACAGTGCACACTCATGTTACACACACACACAGAAGACACAGGCTCGATCTGCTGGCAGCAGCGCTATCACTCAGGGTGCACAGATACAGGCTCCAGGCCGAGACCTGCCCAACATTGCACACTCATGTTACACACACACACACACACACACACACAGAAGACACAGGCTCCATCTCCAGGCAACAGCGCTATCCCTCAGGGTGCACAGATACAGGCTCCAGGCAGAGACCTGCCCCACACTACACACTCATGTTACACATACAGAAGACACAGGCTCCATCTCCAGGCAGCAGCGCTATCCTTCAGGGTGCACAGATATAGGCTCCAGACAGAGACTGGCCCCATAGTGCACACTCATGTTACACACACAGATGACACAGGCTCCATCTCCAGGCAGCAGCGCTATCCCTCTGGGTGCACAGATACAGGCTCCAGGCAGAGACCGGCCCCACAGTGCACACTCATGTTACACACACACAGAAGACGCAGGCTCCATCTCCAGGCAGCAGCACTATCCCTCAGGGGGCACAGATGCAGGCTCCAGGCAGAGACCTGCCCCACACTACACACTCATGTTACACACACAAACAGAAGACACAGGCTCCATCTCCAGGCAGCAACGCTATCCCTCAGGGTGCACAGATACAGGCTCCAGGCAGAGACCTGCCCCACACTACACACTCATGTTACACACAGAAGACGCAGGCTCCATCTCCAGGCAGCAGCGCTCTCCCTCAGGGGGCACAGATACAGGCTCCAGACAGAGACCTGCCCCACACTGCAAACTCATGTTACACACACACAGAAGGCGCAGGCTCCATCTCCAGGCAGCAGCGCTCACCCTCAGGGTGCACAGATACAGGCTCCAGGCAGAGACCTGCCACACACTACACACTCATGTTACACACAGAAGACTCAGGCTCCATCTCCAGACCGCGCTACCCCTCAGGGGGCACAGATACAGGTTCCAGAGACCTGCCCATCATTGCACACTCATGTTACACACACAGAGAAGACGCAGCCTCCATCTCCAGCTAGCAGAGCTATCCCTCAGAGTGCACAGATGCAGGCTGCAGGGAGAGACCGGCCCCACACTGCACACTCAGGTTACAAACACACACACAGAAGACACAGGCTCCATCTCCAGGCAGCAGCGCTATCCCTGAGGGTGCACAGATACAGGGTCCAGGCAGAGACCTGCCACACACTACACACTCGTGTTACACACACAGAAGACGCAGGCTCCATCTCCAGGCAGCAGCGCTGTCCCTCAGAGGGCACAGATACAGGCTCCCAGCAGAAACCAGCCTCACGGTGCACACTCATGTTGCACACACACACAGTAGATATAGGCTCCATCTTCAGGCAGCAGCGCTGTCCCTCAGGGGGCACAAATAAAGGCTCCCCGCAGAGACCAGCCCGACGGTGCACACGCATGTTACACACACACACACACAGAAGACACAGGCTCCATCTCCAGGCAGCAGCGCTCTCCCTCAGGGGGCACAGATGCAGGCTCCAGGCAGAGACCTGCCACACACTACACACTCATGTTACACACACAGAAGACGCAGGCTCCATCTCCAGGCAGCAGCGCTATCCCTCAGGGGGCACAGATACAGGCTCCAGGCAGAGACCTCCCCCACACTACACACTCATGTTACACACACAGAAGACACAGGCTCCATCTCCTTTCAGCAGCGCTCTCCCTCAGGGGGCACAGATACAGGCTCCAGACAGAGACCTGCCCCACACTACACACTCATGTTACACACACAGAAGACACAGGCTCCATCTCCAGGCAGCAGCGCTATCCCTCAGGGTGCACAGATACAGGCTCCAGGCAGAGACCTGCCCCACACTACACACTCATGTTACACACACAGAAGACACAGGCTCCATCTCCAGGCAGCAGCGCTATCCCTCAGGGTGCACAGATATAGGCTCCAGGCAGCGACCGGCCCCATAGTGCACACTCATGTTACACACACAGATGACACAGGCTCCATCTCCTTTCAGCAGCGCTCTCCCTCAGGGGGCACAGATACAGGCTCCAGACAGAGACCTGCCCCACACTGCACACTCATGTTACACACACACAGAAGACGCAGGCTTCGTGTCCAGGCAGCAGCGCTCTCCCTCAGGGTGCACAGATACAGGCTCCGAACAGAGACCTGCCACACACTACACACTCATGTTACACACAGAAGACGCAGGCTCCATTTCCAGGCAGCAGTACTATCTCTCAGGGTGCACAGATACAGGCTCAAGGCAGCGACCTGCTCCACACTACACACTCATGTTACACACACAGAACATGCAGGCTCCATCTCCAGGCAGCAACGCTCTCCTTCAGGGTGCACAGATACCAGCTCCAGGCAGAGACCTGCCACACACTACACACTCATGTCACACACAGAAGACGCAGGCTCCATTTCCAGGCAGCAGTACTATCTCTCAGGGTGCACAGATACAGGCTCCAGGCAGAGATCGGCCCCACATTGCACACTCATGTTACACACACAGAAGACACAGGCTCCATCTCCAGGAAGCAGCACTATCCCTCAGGGGGCACAGATACAGGCTCCAGGCAGAGACCTGCCCCACAGTGCACATTCATGTCACATACACATGTAGAGAAGACACAGACTCCATCTCCAGGCAGCAGCGCTATCCCTCAGCGGGCACAGATACAGGTCCAGGCAGAGACGGGCCCCACATTGCACACTCATGTTACACACACAGAAGACACAGGCTCCATCTCCAGGCAGCAGCACTATCCCTCAGGGGGCACAGATGCAGGCTCCAGACAGAGACCTGCCCCACACTACACACTCATGTTACACACACAGGAGACACAGGCTCCATCTCCAGACAGCAGCGCTATCCCTCAGGGTGCACAGATACAGGCTCCAGACAGAGACCGGCCTCACGGTGCATACTCATGTTACACACACACAGAAGACGCAGGCTTCGTGTCCTGGCAGCAGCGCTCTCCCTCAGGAAGCACAGATACAGGCTTCAGGCAGAGACCTGCCCCACACTGCATACTCATGTTACACATACACACAGAAGACGCAGGCTCCATCTCCAGGCAGCAGCGCTCTCCCTCAAGGTGCACAGATACAGGCTCCAGGCAGAGAACTGCCACACACTACACACTCATGTTACACATACACACAGAAGACACAGGCTCCATCTCCCTATATCTGACCATGCTCGCAACTTAGGCATTCACTTTGACTCCTCTCTCTCTTTTTCCCACCATATCTCTCTCACCTCTCGTGCCTGTCGCCACCACCTCTTTAATATTCGCAAAATCTCTCAGGGGGCACAGCAGCAGCACTATCCCTCAGGGGGCACAGATGCAGGCTCCAGACAGAGACCTTCCCCAAACAACACACTCATGTTACACACACAGGAGACACAGGCTCCATCTCCAGGCAGCAGCGATCTCCCTCAGGGTGCACAATTACAGGCTCCAGGCAGAGACCTGCCACACACTACACACTCATGTTACACACACAGGAGACAAAGGCTCCATCTCCAAGCAGCAGCGCAATCCCTCAGGGTGCACAGATGCAGGCATCAGACAGAGACCTGCCCCACACTACACACACAGGGGACACAAGCTCCATCTCCAGGCAGCAGCGCTATCCCTGAGGGTGCACAGATGCAGGCTCTAGGCAGAGACCGGCCCACGGTGCACACTCATGTTACACACACAGAGAAGACGCAGGCTCCATCTCCAGGCAACAGCGCTCTCCCTCAGGGTGCACAGATACAGGCTCCAGGCAGAGACCTGCCACACACTACACACTCATGTTACACACAGAAGACGCAGGCTCCATCTCCAGGCAGCAGCGCTCTCCCTCAGGGTGAACAGATACAGGCTCCAGACAGAGACCTGCCCCACACTGCACACTCATGTTACACACACAGGAGACACAGGCTCCATCTCCAAGCAGCAGCACAATCCCTCAGGGGGAACAGATGCAGGCTCCAGGCAGAGACCATCCCACACTACACACTCATGTTAGACACAGAAGACATAGGCTCCATCTCCAGGCAGCAGCCCTCTCCCTCAGGGGGCACAGATACAGGCTCCAGACAGAGACCTGCCCCACACTGCACACTCATGTTACACACACACAGAAGACGCAGGCTCTATCTCCAGGCAGCAGCGCTCTTCCTCAGGGTGCACAGATACAGGCTCCAGGCAGAGACCTGCCACACACTACACACTCATGTTACACATACAGAAGACGCAGGCTCCATCTCCAGACCGCGCTACCCCTCAGGGGGCACAGATACAGGTTCCAGAGACCTGCCCCTCATTGCACACTCATGTTACACACACACAGAAGATGCAGGCTTCGTGTCCAGGCAGCAGCGCTCTCCCTCAGGGTTTACAGATACAGGCTCCAGACAGAGACCTGCCACACTCTACACACTCATGTTACGCACAGAAGACGCAGGCTCCATCTCCAGGCAGCAGCGCTTTCCCTCAGGGGGCACAGATACAGGCTCCCAGCAGAAACCAGCCCCACGGTGCACACTCATGTTGCACACGCACACAGTAGGTATAGGCTCCATCTTCAGGCAGCAGCGCTGTCCCTCAGGGGGCACAAATAAAGGCTCCCCGCAGAGACCAGCCCTACGGTGCACACGCATGTTACACACACACACAGAAGACACAGGCTCCATCTCCAGGCAGCAGCGCTCTCCCTCAGGGGGCACAGATGCAGGCTCCAGGCAGAGACCTGCCACACACTACACACTCATGTTATACACACAGAAGACGCAGGCTCCATCTCCAGGCAGCAGCGCCATCCCTCAGGGGGCACAGATACAGCCTCCAGGCAGAGACCTCCCCCACACTACACACTCATGTTACACACACAGAAGACACAGGCTCCATCTCCTTTCAGCAGCGCTCTCCCTCAGGGGGCACAGATACAGGCTCCAGACAGAGACCTGCCCCACACTGCACACTCATGTTACACACACACAGAAGATGCAGGCTTCGTGTCCAGGCAGCAGCGCTCTCCCTCAGGGTGCACAGATACAGGCTCCAGACAGAGACCTGCCACACACTACACACTCATGTTACACACAGAAGACGCAGGCTCCATTTCCAGGCAGCAGTACTATCTCTCAGGGTGCACAGATACAGGCTCAAGGCAGCGACCTGCCCCACACTACACACTCATGTTACACACACAGAACACGCAGGCTCCATCTCCAGGCAGCAACGCTCTCCTTCAGGGTGCACAGATACAAGCTCCTGGCAGAGACCTGCCACACACTACACACTCATGTCACACACAGAAGACGCATGCTCCATCTCCAGGCAACAGCGCTATCCCTCAGCGGGCACAGATACAGGCTCCAGGCAGAGACCGGCCCCACATTGCACACTCTTGTTACACACACAGGAGACACAGGCTCCATCTCCAGGCAGCAGCGCTATCCCTCAGGGGGCACAGATACAGGCTCCAGGCAGAGACCTCCCCCACACTACACACTCATGTTACACACACACACAGAAGACACAGGCTCCATCTCCAGGCAGCAGCGCTATCCCTCAGCGGGCACAGATACAGGCTCCAGGCAGAGACCGGCCCCACATTGCACACTCATGTTACACACACAGAAGACACAGGCTCCATCTCCAGGAAGCAGCACTATCCCTCAGGGGGCACAGATACAGGCTCCAGGCAGAGACCTGCCCCACAGTGCACATTCATGTCACATACACACGTAGAGAAGACACAGACTACATCTCCAGGCAGCAGTGCTATCCCTCAGCGTGCACACATACAGGTCCAGGCAGAGACCGGCCCCACATTGCACACTCATGTTACACACACAGAAGACACAGGCTCCATCTCCAGACAGCAGCGCTATCCCTCAGGGTGCACAGATACAGGCTCCAGGCAGAGACCGGCCTCACGGTGCATACTCATGTTACACACACACAGAAGACGCAGGCTCCATCTCCAGGCAGCAGCGTTCTCCCTCAGGGTGCACAGATACAGGCACCAGGCAGAGACCTGCCACACACTACACACTCATGTTACACACAGAAGACGCAGGCTCCATCTCCAGGCAGCAGTGCTCTCCCTCAGGGGGCACAGATACAGGCTCCAGACAGAGACCTGCCCCATACTGCACACTCATGTTACACACACACAGAAGACGCAGGCTTCGTGTCCAGGCAGCAGCGCTCTCCCTCAGGAAGCACAGATACAGGCTCCAGGCAGAGACCTGCCCCACACTACACACTCATGTTACCCACAGAAGACTCAGGCTCCATCTCCAGGCAGTAGCGCTCTCCTCAGGGGGCACAGATACAGGCTCCAGACAGAGACCTGCCCCACACTACACACTCATGTTACACACACAGGAGACACAGGCTCCATCTCCAGGCAGCAGTGCTCTCCCTCAAGGGGCACAGATGCAGGCTTCAGACAGTGACATGCCCCACACTACACACTCATGTTACATACACAGGAGACACAGGCTCCATCTCCAGGCAGCAGCGCTATCCCTCTGGGGGCACAGATACAGGCTCCAGACAGAGATCGGACCCACAGTGCACACTCATGTTACACACACACAGAAGACGCAGGCTTCGTGTCCAGGCAGCACCGCTCTCCCTCAGCGTGCACAGATACAAGCTCCAGGCAGAGACCTGCCACACACTACACACTCATGTTACACACAGAAGACCCAGGCTCCATCTCCAGGCAGCAGCGCTCTCCCTCAGGGGGCACAGATACAGGCTCCAGACAGAGACCTGCCCCACACTGCATACTCATGGTACAAACACACAGAAGACGTAGGCTTCATGTCCAGGCAGCAGCGCCCTCCCTCAGGGTGCACAGATACAGGCTCCAGAAAGAGACCTGCCACACACTACACACTCATGTTACACACAGAAGACGCAGGCTCCATCTCCAGGCAGCAGCGCTCTCCTCAGGGTGCACAGACAGAGACCTGCCCCACACTGCACACTCATGTTACACACACACACAGAAGATGCAAGCTTCGTGTCCAGGCAGCAGCGCTCTCCCTCAGGGTGCACAGATACAGGCTCCAGGCAGAGACCTGCCACGCACTACACACTCATGTTATACACAGAAGACGCAGGCTCCATCTCCAGGCAGCAGCGCTCTCCTCAGGGGACACAGATACAGGCTCCAGACAGAGACATGCCCCACAATACACACTCATGTTACACACACAGGAGACACAGGCTCCATCTCCAGGCAGCAGTGCTCTCCCTCAAGGGGCACAGATGCAGGCTTCAGACAGTGACATGCCCCACACTACACACTCATGTTACATACACAGGAGACACAGGCTCCATCTCCAGGCAGCAGCGCTATCCCTCTGGGGGCACAGATACAGGCTCCAGACAGAGATCGGACCCACAGTGCACACTCATGTTACACACACACAGAAGACACAGGCTCCATCTCCAGGCAGCAGCGGTATCCCTCAGGGGGCACAGATACAGGCTCCCGGCAGAGACCAGCCCCTCGGTGCACACTCATGTTACACACACACACACACACACACACACACACACACAGAAGACACAGGCTCCATCTCAAGGCAGCAGCGCTATCCCTCAGGGAGCACCGATACAGGCTCCAGACAGAGACCTGCCCCACAGTGCACACTTATGTTACACACACACACAGAAGACTTAGGCTCCATCTCCAGACTGCGCTACCCCTCAGGGTGCTCAGATGCAGGCTCCAGGCAGAGACCTGCCACACACTACACACTTGTGTTGCACACAGAAGATGCAGGCTCCATCTCCAGGCAGCAGCGCTCTCCCTCGGGGTGCAGAGATACAGGCTCCAGAGACGTGCCCCTCATTGCACACTCATGTTACACACACACACAGAAGATGCAGGCGCCATCTCCAGGCAGCAGCACTCTCCCTCAGGGGGCACAGAGGCAGGCTCCAGGCAGAGACCTGCCACACACTACACACTAATGTTACACACAGACACACACACACACACAGAAGACACAGGCTCCATCTCCAGGCAGCAGCGCTATCCCTCAGGGTGCACAGATACAGGATCCAGGCAGAGACCTGCCACACACTACACACTCATGTTACTCACACAGAAGATGCAGGCACCATCTCCAGGCATCAGCGCTCTCCCTCAGGGTGCAGAGATACAGGCTCCAGAGACCTGCCCCTCATCGCACACTCATGTTACACACACACACAGAAGACGCAGGCTCCATCTCCAGGCAGCAGCCCTATCCCTCAAGGGGCACAGATGCAGGCTCCAGACAGAGACCTGCCGCACACTACACACTCATATTACACACACAGGAGACACAGTCTCCATCTCCAGACTGCGCTACCCTCAGGGTGCCAGATACAGGCTCCAGGCAGAGAACAGCCCCACGGTGCACACTCATGTTACACACACACAGAAGACACAGGCTCCATCTCCAGGCAGCAGCGTTCTCCCTCAGGGGGCACAGATGCAGGCTACAGGCAGAGACCTGCCACACACTACACACTCATGTTACTCACACAGAAGACGCAGGCTCCATCTCCAGACTGCGCTACCCTCAGGGTGCCAGATACAGGCTCCAGGCAGAGACCTGCCACACAGTACACACACGTTTTACACACAGAAGATGCAGGCTCCATCTCCAGGCAGCAGCGCTCTCCTCAGGGGGCATAGATACAGGCTCCAGGCAGAGACATGCCCCACACTGCACACTCATGTTACACACACAGAAGACACAGGCTCCATCTCCAAGCAGCAGCACTATCCCTCAAGGGGCACAGATGCAGGCTGCAGGCAGAGACCTACCACCCACTACACACTCATGTTACACACACACACACAGAAGATGCAGGCACCATCTCCAAGCAGCAGCGTTCTCCCTCAGGGTACAGAGATACAGGCTCCAGAGACCTGCCCCTCATCGCACACTCATGTTACACACACACAGAAGATGCGGGCTCCATCTCCAGACTGCGCTACCACTCAGGGTGCCCAGATACAGGCTCCAGGCAGAGACCTGCCACACACTACACACTCGTTTTACACACAGAAGATGCAGGCTCCATCTCCAGGCAGCAGCGCTCTCCCTCAGCGTATAGAGATACAGGATCCAGAGACCTGCCCCTCATTGCACACTCATGTTAAACACACACAGAAGATGCAGGCTCCATCTCCAGGCAGCAGCGCTCTCCCTTAGGGGGCACAGATGCAGGCTCCAGGCAGAGACCTACCACCCACTACACACTCATGTTACACACACACACACAGAAGACACAGGCTCCACCTCCAGGCAGCAGCGCTATCCCTCAGGGGGCACAGATGCAGGCTCCAGGCAGAGACCTGCCACACACTACACACTAATGTTACACACACACACACACACACACACACACACAGAAGACACAGGCTCCATCTCCAGGCAGCAGCGCTAATCCTCAGGGTGCACATATCCAGGCTCCAGGCAGAGACCTGCCACACACTACACACACATGTTACACACACAGAAGATGCAGGCACCATCTCCAAGCAGCAGCGCTCTCCCTCAGGCTGCAGAGATACAGGCTCCAGAGACCTGCCCCTCATTGCACACTCATGTTACACACACACAGAAGATGCAGGCTCCATCTCCAGGCAGCAGCGCTCTCCCTCAGGGGGCACAGATGCAGGCTCCAGGCAGAGACCTACCACACACTACACACTCATGTTACACACACACACACAGAAGCCACAGGCTCCACCTCCAGGCATCAGCACTATCCCTCAGGGGGCACAGATGCAGGCTTCAGACAGAGACCTGCCCCACACTATACACTCTTGTTATACACACAGGAGACACAGGCTCCATCTCCAGGCAGCAGCGCTATACCTCTGGGTGCACAGATACAGGCTCCAGGCAGAGACCGGCCCCACAGTGCACACTCATGTTACACACACACAGAAGATGCAGGCTCCATCTCCAGGCAGCAGCACTCTCCCTCAGGGGGCACAGAGGCAGGCTCCAGGCAGAGACCTGCCACACACTACACACTAATGTTACACACACACACACACACAGAAGACAAAGGCTCCATCTCCAGGCAGCAGCACTATCCCTCAGGGTGCACAGATACAGAATCCAGGCAGAGACCTGCCACACACTACACACTCATGTTACTCACACAGAAGATGCAGGCACCATCTCCAGGCAGCAGCACTCTCCCTCAGGGAGCACAGACGCAGGCTGCAGGCAGTGATCTGCCACACACTACATCCTCATGTTACACACACACACACACACACACACACACACACACATGCACACACAGAGAAGACACAGGCTCCATCTCCAGGCAGCAGCGCTATCCCTCAGGGTGCACAAATACAGGCTCCAGGCAGAGACATGCCCCACACTGCACACTCATATTACACACACAGGAGACACAGGCTCCATCTCCAGGCAGCAGCGCTATCCCTCAGGGGGCACAGATACAGGCTCCCGGTAGAAACTAGCCCCACAGTGCACACCCATGTTACACACACACACAGCAGACACAGGCTCAATCTTCAGGCAGCAGCGCTGTCCCTCAGGGGGCACTGATACAGGCTCCCGGCAAAGACCAGCCCCATGGTGCACCCTCATGTTACACACACACAGAAGACACAGGCTCCATCTCCATGCAGCAGCGCTCTCCCTCAGGGGGCACAGATGCAGGCTACAGGCAGAGACCTGCCACACACTACACACTCATGTTACACACACAGAAGACGCAGGCTCCATCTCCAGACTGCGCTACCCTCAGGGTGCCAGATACAGGCTCCAGCCAGAGACCTGCGACACACTACACACTCGTGTTACACACAGAAGATGCAGGCTCCATCTCCAGGCAGCAGCGCTCTCCGTCAGCGTGCAGAGATACAGGATCCAGAGACCTGCCCCTCATTGCACACTCATGTTACACACACACACAGAAGATGCAGGCTCCATCTCCAGGCAGCAGTGCTCTCCCTCAGGGGGCACAGATGCAGGCTCCAGGCAGAGACCTACCACACACTACACACTCATGTTACACACACACACACACAGAAGCCACAGGCTCCACCTCCAGGCAGCAGCGCTATCCCTCAGGGGGCACAGATGCAGGCTCCAGGCAGAGACCTGCCACACACTACACTCTAATGTTACACACACACACACACACAGAAGACACAGGCTCCATCTCCAGGTAGCAGCGCTATCCCTCAGGGTGCACAGATACAGGCTCCAGGCAGAGACCTGCCACACACTACACACTCATGTTACACACAAAGAAGATGCAGGCACCATCTCCAAGCAGCAGCGCTCTCCCTCAGGGTGCAGAGATACAGGCTCCAGAGACCTACCCCTCATCGCACACTCATGTTACACACACACAGAAGATGCAGGCTCCATCTCCAGACTGCGCTACCACTCAGGGTGCACAGATACAGGCTCCAGGCAGAGACCTGCCACACACTACACACTCGTGTTACACACAGAAGATGCAGGCTCCATCTCCAGGCAGCAGCGCTCTCCCTCAGCGTATAGAGATACAGGCTCCAGAGACCTGCCCCTCATTGCACACTCATGTTAAACACACACAGAAGATGCAGGCTCCATCTCCAGGCAGCAGCGCTCTCCCTTAGGTGGCACAGATGCAGGCTCCAGGCAGAGACCTGCCACACACTACACACTCATGTTACACACAGAAGACGCAGGCTCCATCTCCGGGCAGCAGTGCTCTCCCTCAGGGGGCACAGATACAGGCTCCAGACAGAGACCTGCCCCACACTACACACTCATGTTACACACACAGGAGACACAGGCTCCATCTCCAAGCAGCAGCACTATCCCTCAGGGTGCAGAGATACAGGCTCCAGAGGCCTGCCCCTCATTGCACACTCATGTTACACACACAGGAGACACAGGCTCCATCTCCAGGCAGCAGCGCTATACCTCTGGGTGCACAGATACAGGCTCCAGGCAGAGACCGGCCCCACAATGCACACTCATGTTACACACACACACAGAAGACACAGGCTCCATCTACAAGCAGCAGCACTATCCCTCAGGGGGCACAGATGTAGGCTTCAGACAGAGACCTGCCCCACACTACACACTCATGTTACACACACAGGAGACACAGGCTCCATCTCCAGGCAGCAGCGCTATACCTCTGGGTGCACAGATACAGGCTCCAGGCAGAGACCGGCCCCACAATGCACACTCATGTTACACACACACAGAAGATGCAGGCTCCATCTCCAGGCAGCAGCGCTCTCCCTCGGGGGGCACAGAGGCAGACTCCAGGCAGAGACCTGCCACACACTACACACTAATGTTACACACACACACACACAGAAGACAAAGGCTCCATCTCCAGGCAGCAGCGCTATCCCTCAGGGTGCACAGATACAGGCTCCAGGCAGAGACATGCCCCACACTGCACACTCATGTAACACACACAGAAGACACAGGTTCCATCTCCAAGCAGCAGCACTATCCCTCAAGGGGCACAGAGGCAGGCTCCAGGCAGAGACATGCCCCACACTGCACACTCATGTTACACACACAGAGGACACAGTCTCCATCTCCAAGCAGCAGCACTATCCCTCAAGGGGCACAGATGTAGGCTCCAGACAGAGACCTGCCACACACTAATGTTGCACACAGAAGACGCAGGCTCCATCTCCAGGAGGCAGCGCTCTCCTCAGGGGGCACAGATACAGGCTCCAGACAGAGACATGCCCCACAATGCACACTCATGTTACACACACACACAGGAGACACAGGCTCCATCTCCAGGAGAATAGCTCTCCAGGCAGCAGCGCTACCCCTCAGGGGGCACAGATACAGGCTCCCGGTAGAAACTAGCCCCACGGTGCACACCCATGTCACACACACACACACAGCAGACGCAGGCTCAATCTTCAGGCAGCAGCGCTGTCCCTCAGGGGGCACAGATACAGGCTCCCGGCAAAGACCAGCCCCACGGTGCACACTCATGTTACACACACACAGAAGACGCAGGCTCCATCTCCATGCAGCAGCGCTCTCCCTCAGGGGGCACAGATGCAGGCTACAGGCAGAGACCTGCCACACACTACACACTTGTGTTACACACAGAAGATGCAGGCTCCATCTCCAAGCAGCAGCACTATTCCTCAGGGGGCACAGATGCAGGCTCCAGACAGAGACCTGCCACACACTACACACTCATGTTGCACACAGAAGACGCAGGCTCCATCTCCAGGCGGCAGCGCTCTCCTCAGGGGGCACAGATACAGGCTCCAGACAGAGACATGCCCCACAATGCACACTCATGTTACACATACACACAGAAGACACAGGCTCCATCTCCAAGCAGCAGCACTATCCCTCAGGGGGCACAGATGCATGCTTCAGACAGAGACCTGCCCCACACTACACACTCATGTTACACACACAGGAGACACAGGCTCCATCTCCAGGCAGCAACGCTATACCTCTGGGTGCACAGATACAGGCTCCAGGCAGAGACCGGCCCCACAGTGCACACACATGTTACACACACACAGAAGATGCAGGCTCCATCTCCAGGCAGCAGCGCTCTCCCTCAGGGGGCACAGAGGCAGGCCCAGGCAGAGACCTGCCACACACTACACACTAATGTTACACACACACACACAGAAGACAAAGGCTCCATCTCCAGGCAGCAGCGCTATCCCTCAGGGTGGACAGATACAGGATCCAGGCAGAGACCTGCCACACACTACACACTCATGTTACTCACACAGAAGATGCAGGCACCATTTCCAGGCAGCAGCGCTCTCCCTCAGGGTGCAGAGATACAGGCTCCAGAGACCTGCCCCTCATCGCACACTCATGTTACACACACACACAGAAGACGCAGGCTCCATCTCCAGGCAGCAGCACTCTCCCTCAGGGGGCACAGATGCAGGCTGCAGGCAGAGACCTGCCACACACTACTCCCTCATGTTACACACACACACAGAGAAGACACAGGCTCCATCTCCAGGCAGCAGCGCTATCCCTCAGGGTGCACAGATACAGGCTCCAGGCAGAGACATGCCCCACACTGCACACTCATGTTACACACACAGAAGACACAGGTTCCATCACCAAGCAGCAGAACTATCCCTCAAGGGGCACAGATGCAGGCTCCAGACAGAGACATGCCCCAAACTACACACTCATGTTACACACACAGGAGACACAGGCTCCATCTCCAGGCAGCAGCGCTATACCTCTGGGTGCACAGATACAGGCTCCAGGCAGAGACCGGCCCCACAGTGCACACTCATGTTACACACACACAGAAGACACAGGCTCCATCTCCAGGCAGCAGCGCTCTTCCTCAGGGGGCACAGATGCAGGCTACAGGCAGAGACCTGCCACACACTACACACTCATGTCACACACACACACACAGAAGACACAGGCTCCATCTCCAGGCAGCAGCGCTATCCCTCAGGGTGCACATATACAGGCTCCAGGCAGAGACTTGCCACACACTACACACTCATGTTACACACACAGAAGATGCAGGCACCATCTCCAAGCAGGAGCGCGCTCCCTCAGGGTGCAGAGAGACAGGCTCCAGAGACCTGCCCCTCATCGCACACTCATGTTACACACACACAGAAGATGCGGGCTCCATCTCCAGACTGCGCTTCCACTCAGGGTGCACAGATACAGGCTCCAGGCAGAGACCTGCCACACACTACACACTCGTTTTACACACAGAAGATGCAGGCTCCATCTCCAGGCAGCAGTGCTTTCCCTCAGCGTATAGAGATACAGGATCCAGAGACCTGCCCCTCATTGCACACTCATGTTAAACACACACAGAAGATGCAGGCTCAATCTCCAGGCAGCAGCGCTCTCCCTGAGGGGGCGCAGATGTAGGCTCCAGGCAGAGACCTACCACACACTACACACTCATGTTACACACACACACACAGAAGACACAGGCTCCACCTCCAGGCAGCAGCACTATCCCTCAGGGGGCACCGATGCAGGCTCCAGACAGAGACCTGCCACACACTACACACTAATGTTACACACACACACACACACACACAGAAGACACAGGCTCCATCTCCAGGCAGCAGCGCTAATCCTCAGGGTGCACATATCCAAGCTCCAGGCAGAGACCTGCCACACACTACACACTCATGTTACACACACAGAAGATGCAGGCACCATCTCCAAGCAGCAGCGCTCTCCCTCAGGCTGCAGAGATACAGGCTCCAGAGACCTGCCCCTCATTGCACACTCATGTTACACACACACAGAAGATGCAGACTCCATCTCCAGGCACTAGCGCTCTCCCTCAGGAGGCACAGATGCAGGCTGCAGGCAGAGACCTGCCCCACAATGCACACTCATGTTACACACACACACAGAAGACACAGGCTCCATCTCCAAGCAGCAGCACTATCCCTCAGGGGGCACAGATGCAGGCTCCAGACAAAGACCTGCCCCACACTGCACACTCATGTTACACACACAGAAGACACAGTCTCCATCTCCAAGCAGCAGCACTATCCCTCAAGGGGCACAGATGCAGGCTCCAGACAGAGACCTGCCACATACTACACACTCATGTTGCACACAGAAGACGCAGGCTCCATCTCCAGGCGGCAGCGCTCTCCTCAGGGGGCACAGATACAGGCTCCAGACAGAGACATGCCCCACAATGCACACTCATGTTACATACACACAGAAGACACAGGCTCCATCTCCAGGCAGCAGCGCTCTTCCTCAGGGGGCACAGATGCAGGCTACAGGCAGAGACCTGCCACACACTACACACTCATGTCACACACACACACACACACAGAAGACACAGGCTCCATCTCCAGACAGTAGCGCTATCCCTCAGGGGGCACAGATGCACGCTCGAGGCAGAGACCTGCCACACACTACACACTAATGTTACACACACACACACACAGAAGACACAGGCTCCATCTCCAGGCAGCAGCGCTATCCCTCAGGGTGCACATATACAGGCTCCAGGCAGAGACTTGCTACACACTACACACTCATGTTACACACACAGAAGATGCAGACACCATCTCCAAGCAGCAGCGCTCTCCCTCAGGGTGCAGAGAGACAGGCTCCAGAGACCTGCCCCTCATCGCACACTCATGTTACACACACACAGAAGATGCGGGCTCCATCTCCAGACTGCGCTACCACTCAGGGTGCACAGATACAGGCTCCAGGCAGAGACCTGCCACACACTACACACTCGTTTTACACACAGAAGATGCAGGCTCCATCTCCAGGCAGCAGTGCTTTCCCTCAGCGTATAGAGATACAGGATCCAGAGACCTGCCCCTCATTGCACACTCATGTTAAACACACACAGAAGATGCAGGCTCCATCTCCAGGCAGCAGCACTATCCCTGAGGGGGCGCAGATGTAGGCTCCAGGCAGAGACCTACCACACACTACACACTCATGTTACACACACACACACAGAAGACACAGGCTCCACCTCCAGGCAGCAGCACTATCCCTCAGGCTGCAGAGATACAGGCTCCAGAGACCTGCCCCTCATTGCACACTCATGTTACACACACACAGAAGATGCAGGCTCCATCTCCAGGCACTAGCGCTCTCCCTCAGGAGGCACAGATGCAGGCTGCAGGCAGAGACCTGCCACACACTACACACTCATGTTACACACACACTCAGGAGACACAGGCTCCATCTCCAAGCAGCAGCACTGTCCCTCCTGGGGCACAGATGCAGGCTCCAGACAGAGACCTGCCGCACACTACACACTCATATTACACACACAGGAGACACAGGCTCCATCTCCAGGAGGATAGCTCTCCAGGCAGCAGCGCTACCACTCAGGGGGCACAGATACAGGCTCCCGGTAGAAACTAGCCCCACGGTGCACACCCATGTTACACACACACACAGCAGACACAGGCTCAATCTTCAGGCAGCAGCGCTGTCCCTCAGGGGGCACAGATACAGGCTCCCGGCAAAGACCAGCCCCACGGTGCACACTCATGTTACACAGAAGACACAGGCTCCATCTCCCGGCAAAGACCAGCCCCACGGTGCACACTCATGATACACAGAAGACACAGGCTCCATCTCCATGCAGCCGCGCTCTCTCTCAGGGGGCACAGATGCAGGCTACACTCAGAGACCTGCCACACACTACACACTCATGTTACACACACAGAAGACGCAGGCTCAATCTCCAGACTGCGCTACCCTCACAGTGTCAGATACAGGCTCCAGGCAGAGACCTGGCACACACTACACACTCGTGTTACACACAGAAGATGCAGGCTCCATCTCCAGGCAGCAGCGCTCTACCTCAGCGTGCAGAGATACAGGATCCAGAGACCTGCCCCTCATTGCACACTCATGTTACACACACAGAGAAGATGCAGGCTCCATCTCCAGGCAGCAGCGCTCTCCCTCAGGGGGCACAGATGCAGGCTCCAGAGACCTGCCCCTCATCGCACACTCATGTTACACACACACAGAAGATGCAGGCTCCATCTCCAGGCAGCAGCGCTCTCCCTCAGGGGGCACAGATGCAGGCTGCAGGCAGAGACCTGCCACACACTACACACTTATGTTACACACACAGACACAGAAGACACAGGCTCCATCTCCCGGCAGTAGCGCTATCCCGCAGGAGGCACAGATGCAGGCTCCAGGCAGAGACCTGCCACACACTACACACTAATGTTACACACACACACACACAGAAGACACAGGCTACATCTGCAGGCAGCAGCGCTATCCCTCGGGATGCACAGATACAGGCTCCAGGCAGAGACCTGCCACACACTACACACTCATGTTACACACACAGAAGATGCAGGCACCATCTCCAAGCGGCAGCGCTCTCCCTCAGGGTGCAGAGATACAGGCTCCAGAGACCTGCCCCTCATCGCACACTCATGTTACACACACACAGAAGATGCAGGCTCCATCTCCAGACTGCGCTACCACTCAGGGTGCACAGATACAGGCTCCAGGCAGAGACCTGCCACACACTACACACTCGTGTTACACACAGAAGATGCAGGCTCCATCTCCAGGCAGCAGCGCTCTCCCTCAGCGTATAGAGATACAGGCTCCAGAGACCTGCCCCTCATTGCACACTCATGTTAAACACACACAGAAGATGCAGGCTCCATCTCCAGGCAGCAGCGCTCTCCCTTAGGGGGCACAGATGCAGGCTCCAGGCAGAGACCTGCCACACACTACACACTCATGTTACACACACACACACAGAAGACACAGGCTCCACCTCCAGGCAGCAGCGCTATCCCTCAGGGGGCACAGATGCGGGCTCCAGGCAGAGACCTGCCACACACTACACACTAATGTTACACACACACACACACACACACACAGAAGACACAGGCTCCATCTCCAGGCAGCAGCGCTAATATTCAAGGTGCACATATCCAGGCTCCAGGCAGAGACCTGCCACACACTACACACTCATGTTATACACACAGAAGATGCAGGCACCATCTCCAAGCAGCAGCGCTCTCCCTCAGGGTGCAGAGATACAGGCTCCAGAGGCCTGCCCCTCATTGCACACTCATGTTACACACACACAGAAGATGCAGGCTCCATCTCCAGGCAGTAGCGCTCTCCCTCAGGGGGCACAGATGCAGGCTGCAGGCAGAGAACTGCCACACACTACAAACTCATGGTACACACACACACACAGAAGACAAAGGCTCCATCTCCCGGCAGTAGCGCTATCCCGCAGGAGGCACAGATGCAGGCTCCAGGCAGAGACCTGCCACACACTACACACTAATGTTACACACACACACACACACACACAGAAGACACAGGCTACATCTCCAGGCAGCAGCGCTATCCCTCGGGATGCACAGATACAGGCTCCAGGCAGAAACCTGACACACACTACACACTCATGTTACACACACAGAAGATGCAGGCACTATCTCCAAGCGGCAGCGCTCTCCCTCAGGGTGCAGAGATACAGGCTCCAGAGACCTGCCCCTCATCGCACACTCATGTTACACACACACAGAAGATGCAGGCTCCATCTCCAGACTGCGCTACCACTCAGGGTGCACAGATACAGGCTCCAGGGAGAGACCTGCCACACCCTACACACTCGTGTTACACACAGAAGATGCAGGCTCCATCTCCAGGCAGCAGCACTCTCCCTCAGCGTATAGAGATACAGGCTCCAGAGACCTGCCCCTCATTGCACACTCATGTTAACCACACAGAGAAGATGCAGGCTCCACCTCCAGGCAGCAGCGCTATCCCTCAGGGGGCACAGATGCAGGCTCCAGACAGAGACATGCCCCAAAATGCACACTCATGTTGCACACACACACAGAAGACACATGCTCCATCTCCAAGCAGCAGCACTATCCCTCAGGGGGCACAAATGCAGGCTTCAGACAGAGACCTGCCCCACACTATACACTCATGTTACACACAGAGGAGACACAGGCTCCATCTCCAGGCAGCAGCGCTCTCCCTCTGGGTGCACAGATACAGGCTCCAGGCAGAGACCGGCCCCACAGTGCACACTCATGTTACACACACACAGAAGATGCAGGCTCCATCTCCAGGCAGCAGCACTCTCCCTCAGGGGGCACAGAGGCAGGCTCCAGGCAGAGACCTGCCACACACTACACACTAATGTTACACACACACACACACACAGAAGACAAAGGCTCCATCTCCAGGCAGCAGCGCTATCCCTCAAGGTGCACAGATACAGGATCCAGGCAGAGACCTGCCACACACTACACACTCATGTTACTCACACAGAAGATGCAGGCACCATCTCCAGGCAGCAGCGCTCTCCCTTAGGGTGCAGAGATACAGGCTCCAGAGACCTGCCCCTCATCGCACACTCATGTTACACACACACACAGAAGATGCAGGCTCCATCTCCAGGCAGCAGCACTCTCCCTCAGGGAGCACAGATGCAGGCTGCAGGCAGTGATCTGCCACACACTACATCCTCATGTTACACACACACACACACACACACACACACACACACACGCACACACAGAGAAGACACAGGCTCCATCTCCAGGCAGCAGCGCTATCCCTCAGGGTGCACAGATACAGGCTCCAGGCAGAGACATGCCCCACACTGCACACTCATGTTACACACACAGAAGACACAGGTTCCATCTCCAAGCAGCAGCACTGTCCCTCAAGGGGCACAGATGCAGACTCCAGACAGAGACCTGCCGCACACTACACACTCATATTACACACACAGGAGACACAGGCTCCATCTCCAGGAGGATAGCTCTCCAGGCAGCAGCGCTACCCCTCAGGGGGCACAGATACAGGCTCCCGGTAGAAACTAGCCCCACAGTGCACACCCATGTTACACACACACACAGCAGACACAGGCTCAATCTTCAGGCAGCAGCGCTGTCCCTCAGGGGGCACAGATACAGGCTCCCGGCAAAGACCAGCCCCACGGTGCACACTCATGTTACACACACACAGAAGACACAGGCTCCATCTCCAGACAGCAGCGCTCTCCCTCAGGGTGCAGAGATACAGGCTCCAGAGACCTGCCCCTCATTGCACACTCATGTTACACACACACAGAAGACGCAGGCTCCATCTCCAGGCAGCAGCACTCTCCCTCAGGGGGCACAGATGCAGGCTGCAGGCAGAGACCTGCCACACACTACACACTAATGTTACACACACACACACACAGAAGACACAGGCTCCATCTCCAGGCAGCAGCGCTAATCCTCAGGGTGCACAGATCCAGGCTCCAGGCAGAGACCTGCCACACACTATACACTCATGTTACACACACAGAAGATGCAGGCACCATCTCCATGCAGCAGCGCTCTCCCTCAGGGTGCAGAGATACAGGCTCCAGAGACCTGCCCCTCATCGCACACTCATGTTACACACTCACAGAAGATGCAGGCTCCATCTCCAAGCAACAGCACTATCACTCAGGGGGCACAGATGCAGGCTCCAGACAGAGACCTGCCCCACACTGCACACTCATGTTACACACACAGAAGACACAGGCTCCATCTCCAAGCAGCAGCACTATCCCTCAGGGGGCACACATGCAGGCTCCAGACAGAGACCTGCCCCACACTGCACACTCATGGTACACACAAAGAAGACACAGGCTCCATCACCAAGCAGCAGCACTATCGCTCAGGGGGCACAGATGCAGGCTCCAGACAGAGACCTGCCACACACTACCCACTCATGTTGCACACAGAAGACGCAGGCTCCATCTCCAGGCGGCAGCGCTCTCCTCAGGGGGCACAGATACAGGCTCCAGACAGAGACCTGCCCCACACTGCACACTCATGGTACACACACAGGAGACACAGGCTCCATCTCTGGCAGCGGCGCTATCCCTCTGGGTGCACAGATACAGGCTCCAGGCAGAGACCGGCCCCACAGTGCACACTCATGTTACACACACACAAAAGACGCAGGCTCCATCTCCAGGCAGCAGCGCTCTCCCTCAGGGGGCACAGAGACAGGCTCCAGGCAGAGACCTGCCACACACTACACACTAATGTTACACACACACACACACACACAGAAGACACAGGCTCCATCTCCAGGCAGCAGCGCTATCCCTCAGGGTGCACAGATACAGGATCCAGGCAGAACCTGCCACACACTACACACTCATGTTACTCACACAGAAGATGCAGGCACCATCTCCAGGCAGCAGCGCTCTCCCTCAGGGTGCAGAGATACAGTCTCCAGAGACCTGCCCCTCATCACACACTCATGTTACACACACACAGAAGACGCAGGCTCCATCTCCAGGCAGCAGCACTCTCCCTCAGGGGGCACAGATGCAGGCTGCAGGCAGAGGCCTGCCACACACTACACACTCATGTTACACACACACACACACACACACACACACAGAAGACACAGGCTCCATCTCCAGGCAGCAGCGCTATCCCGCAGGGTGCACAGATACAGGCTCCAGGCAGTAGACCTGCCACACACTACACACTAATGTTACACACACACACACACAGAAGACACAGGCTCCATCTCCAGGCAGCAGCGCTATCCCTCAGGGTGCACACATACAGGCTCCAGGCAGAGACCTCCCACACACTACACACTCATGTTACACACACAGAAGATGCAGGCACCAACTCCAAGCAGCGGCGCTCTCCCTCAGGGTGCAGAGATACAGGCTCCAGAGACCTGCCCCTCATCGCACACTCATGTTATACACACACATAAGATGCAGGCTCCATCTCCAGGCAGCAGCGCTATCCCTCAGGGGGCACAGATGCAGGCTCCAGGCAGAGACCTGCTACACACTCATGTTGCACACAGAAGACGCAGGCTCTATCTCCAGGCGGCAGCGCTCTGCTCAGGGGGCACAGATACAGGCTCCAGACAGAGACATGCTCAACAATTCACACTCATGTTACACACACACACAGAAGACACAGGCTCCATCTCCAAGCAGCAGCACTATTCCTCAGGGGGCACAGACGCAGGCTTCAGACAGAGATCTGCCCCACACTACACACTCATGTTACACACACAGGAGACACAGGCTCCATCTCCAGGCAGCAGCGCTATCCCTCTGGGTGCACAGATACAGGCTCCAGGTAGAGACCGGCCCCACAGTGCACACTCATGTTACACACACACAGAAGACGCAGGATCCATCTCCAGGCAGCAGCCCTCTCACTCAGGGGGCACAGAGGCAAGCTCCAGGCAGAGACCTGCCACACACTACACACTAATGTTACACACACACACACACAGAAGACACAGGCTCCATCTCCAGGCAGCAGCGCTATCTCTCAGGGTGCACAGATACAGGATCCAGGCAGAACCTGCCACACACTACACACTCATGTTACTCACACAGAAGATGCAGGCACCATCTCCAGGCAGCAGTGCTATCCCTCAGGGTGCACAGATACAGGATCCAGGCAGAACCTGCCACACATTACACACTCATGTTACTCACACAGAAGATGCAGGCACCATGTCCAGGCAGCAGCGCTCTCCCTCAGGGTGCAGAGGTACAGGCTCCAGAGACCTGCCCCTCATCGCACACTCATGTTACACACACACAGAAGACACAGGCTCCATCTCCAGGCAGCACAGGGGGCACAGATGCAGGCTCCAGACAGAGACCTACTACACACTCATGTTGCACACAGAAGACGCAGGCTCCATCTCCAGGCGGCAGCGCTCTCCTCAGGGGGCACAGATACAGGCTCCAGACAGAGACATGCCCAACAATGCACACTCATGTTACACACACACACAGAAGACACAGGCTCCATCTCCAAGCAGCAGCACTATCCCTCAGGGGGCACACATGCAGGCTCCAGACAGAGACCTGCCCCACACTGCACACTCATGGTACACACACAGAAGACACAGGCTCCATCACCAAGCAGCAGCACTATCCCTCAGGGGGCACAGATGCAGGCTCCAGACAGAGACCTGCCACACACTACACACTCATGTTGCACACAGAAGACACAGGCTCCATCTCCAGGCGGCAGCGCTCTCCTCAGGGGGCACAGATACAGGCTCCAGACAGAGACATGCCCAACAATGCACACTCATGTTACACACACACACAGAAGACACAGGCTCCATCTCCAAGCAGCAGCACTATCCCTCAGGGGGCACAGATGCAGGCTTCAGACAGAGATCTGCCCCACACTACACACTCATGTTACACACACAGGAGACACAGGCTCCATCTCCAGGCAGCAGCGCTATCCCTCTGGGTGCACAGATACAGGGTCCAGGCAGAGACCGGCCCCACAGTGCACACTCACGTTACACACACACAGAAGACGCAGGATCCATCTCCAGGCAGCAGCGCTCTCCCTCGGGGGCACAGAGGCAGGCTCCAGGTAGAGACCTGCCACACACTACACACTAATGTTACACACACACACACACAGAAGACACAGGCTCCATCTCCAGGCAGCAGCACTCTCCCTCAGGGGGCACAGATGCAGGCTGCAGGCAGAGACCTCCCACACACTACACACTCATGTTACACACACAGAAGATGCAGGCACCATCTCCAAGCAGCAGCGCTCTCCCTCAGGGTGCAGAGATACAGGCTCCAGAGACCTGCCCCTCATCGCACACTCATGTTACACACACACAGAAGATGCAGGCTCCATCTCCAGGCAGAAGCGCTATCCCTCAGGGGGCACAGATGCAGGCTCCAGGCAGAGACCTGTCACACACTACACACTAATGTTACACACACACACACACAGAAGACACAGGCTCCATCTCCAGGCAGCAGCGCTATCCCTCAGGGGGCACAGTTGCAGGCTCCAGACAGAGACCTGCCCCACACTGCACACTCATGTTACACACACAGAAGACATAGGCTCCATCTCCAAGCAGCAGCACTATCCCTCAGGGGGCACACATGCAGGCTCCAGACAGAGACCTGCCCCACACTGCACACTCATGGTACACACACAGAAGACACAGGCTCCATCTCCAGGCGGCAGCGCTATCCCTCAGCGGGCACAGATACAGGCTCCAGGCAGAGACCTGCCCCACACTACACACTCATGTTACACACACAGGAGACACAGGCTCCATCTCCAGGTGGCAGCACTCTCCTCAGGGGGCACAGATACAGGCTCCAAACAGAGACATGCCCAACAATGCACACTCATGTTACACACACAGGAGACACGGGCTCCATCTCCAGGCAGCAGCGCTATCCCTCTGGGTGCACAGATACAGGCTCCAGGCAGAGACCGGCCCCACATTACACACTCATGTTACTCACACAGAAGATGCAGGCACCATGTCTAGGCAGCAGCGCTCTCCCTCAGGGTGCAGAGGTACAGGCTCCAGAGACCTGCCCCTCATCGCACACTCATGTTACACACACACAGAAGACGCAGGCTCCATCTCCAGGCAGCACAGGGGGCACAGATGCAGGCTCCAGACAGAGACCTACTACACACTCATGTTGCACACAGAAGACGCAGGCTCCATCTCCAGGCGGCAGCGCTCTCCTCAGGGGACACAGATACAGGCTCCAGACAGAGACATGCCCAACAATGCACACTCATGTTACACACACACACAGAAGACACAGGCTCCATCTCCAAGCATCAGCACTATCCCTCAGGGGGCACACATGCAGGCTCCAGACAGAGACCTGCCCCACACTGCACACTCATGGTACACACACAGAAGACACAGGCTCCATCACCAAGCAGCAGCACTATCCCTCAGGGGGCACAGATGCAGGCTCCAGACAGAGACCTGCCACACACTACACACTCATGTTGCACACAGAAGACACAGGCTCCATCTCCAGGCGGCAGCGCTCTCCTCAAGGGGCTGTTAAGTTGTGTGTCCCGAGGACGGGGCGTACCTGTATCTCTAGAGGTCTTGCGTGCCGAGGTAGCCAGGTCGTGGTAGAGGTAGACACGTAGCTGATGAAGTCTTCGCAAATGAAGAGTAGCGACGCAAAGAACCAACCCCGGACCCGTCCTGTAATACAGGATTGAACTGGGGCCAGCTCCTGACGCCACGAATGACGCTTCCCAATATTAACGTGGCGTCAGAACAGTGCAAGCACTGACTGGGAAGGTCGTAGATGTTTCTGGCAGGTACCGGCAAAGTATCCCAAGCAGCTATCCAGGATAGTGAAAGTACAAAAGTAGCCAGTACAGGTAAGCTGAGAGTCCAAGGTACCAATGCCGGTAAGCAAAGAGTCTATGGTACAGGTACAGGTAAGCAGTGAGTCCAAGGTACCAATGCAGGAGAGCCGGAGAAGCAGACCAGGACCACAGGAGACTCAGCAGGAGGAGGGCAACTCAGGCAAGGATGGAAGCAGGAAGACTCCCCAAGGAAATAGACCAGAGTACACAAGAAGACAGGTAAGGGAAGGGAAAGGGGAGCCAGACAAGGGTAGGGGCAGGAAGGACACAGCCCAGGCACAGGATCAGGGCCCAAGAACCTCAGAACCAGGGAGCGAAGCGGAAGGGAACCAACCGCGTTGAGACGCGATGGGAAAACAATTCGGATCGCTTAAGTAGCGGTTCTGTGTGAAAACGAGGCTTGAACCGTGCTGCAATGCGCATGCGCGAATGGATGTCGCCTCGCGAACGAGGTTTGGAACGCAAACACGTTCGTACAGCTGCGTGAACGACACCCGTGCCCCACACGGGCCAGGACAGAGCAAATCCGCCGGGGAAATGTGCCCGGGGCGGCGCGTCGTCTCCACAATCTGAGACGTGGGTACAGCCGCCAGGAACCAGCACGCCCCCCAGAGCCCCGCCGCCCAGCACAGGTAGGTGTCCTAACACTATGCTCCCCACCAGAAAGACCCGGAGCACCCGGTTTCCAGGGATTCCTACGAAAAAATTCCCGTAGTAGACGGGGGGCATGAATGTTCACACAAGGTTCCCAGGTCCGATCACAAGCAGGGTAACCCTTCCAGTCCACCAAAAATTGAAGCCTACCCCGGAAGAAACGGGAGTCACAAATCTCCTGCACCTCAAATTCCGGAGTGCCTCCCACATCAATGGCCGTGGGTCGAGAATGCGAACGACCGTACGGATCAGACCGAAACGGTTTAAAGAGAGACACATGGAAGACGGGGTGAATCCGCCAAGACCGCGGCAAATCCAACTTGAATGCCACAGAGGAGATTCGTCTGATCACCCGGAAAGGTCCCAGAAAACGGGGTGCTAATTTAGTCGGGAGATTGTGTACTGGTAAATTCCTAGAAGAGAGCCATACCATGTCCCCAACCTGGAAAGCTGGCTCACTACTCCGTCTCCTATCAGCCTGTGCCTTCATACTTTCACATGCCTTGGCGAGAGCTCCTGTGGCCTGGATCTGATTCTTCTGGATGTCAGCAACCATCTGATCCGCGGAAGGAACTGTACTGGAAGGAACAGGATGAAATGGAATCAACCTGGGATGAAGACCCGAGGAACAATAGAAAGGACTCATTCCAGTGGCTGAGTGTTTAGAATTGTTATAAGCCACCTCAGCTAGATCCAGATGTTTTGCCCAGTTGGATTGAGAAGCATTGGAAAAACAGCGTAAGTATTGCTCCAAAGTCTGATTTGTCCGCTCAGTCAGGCCATTGGATTGTGGATGATAGCCGGAACTGAGAGCACGCTGGACACCCAAGTGACGGCAAAGTTGCTTCCAAAAGGCAGAAACGAACTGAGATCCACGGTCTGAAATAATCTTCTCAGGAAGTCCATGTAAGCGATAAACAGAATGTAAAAAGGCCTGAGCCATACTACCGGCTGAAGGTACCTTCCGGAATGGAATGAAATGGGCTAGCTTAGAAAAACAATCGATGACCACCATGATGCATGTATATTCTTCCGAGGGAGGGAGGTCCACAATAAAATCGGTGGCAATAGTATGCCAAGGATATGGTGCTCTCTCGGTGGGTTGGAGAAGTCCAATAGGTTTCTTTCGTGGAATCTTGACCTGGGCACACACTGGGCAACATTCCACGTATTCTCTTGTCTGCCTGGCCCATCCTGGCCACCAAAATTGGCGAGAAATCAGTTCCTGAGTGGATCGAATGCCGCGATGTCCCCCAATCTTAGAATCGTGTAATGCTTGCAGGACGGCAGTCCGAAGTACCTCAGTGGGGAGGTATAACCGATTGTGAAAGAAGAGTAGGCCACCGTTCTCCCTAATTGAAGGGTGTTGGAGAAGTAAGGAATACTTTGGATCCTTTTGAGTGTCCTGTAGGATGGTATTCAAGCATTGAGATATAACCAACAAGAAGTGTTTGGAAGGAAGTAATTGTTGAGCTCGATGATCTAGTTCAACGTTGTTCTCCAGGGAGCGAGAAAGAGCGTCAGCCTTCAAATTGCGTGACTGAGGGATGTAGGAAATCGTGAAATCAAATTGGGAAAAGAACAAGGCCCAACGAGCCAAACGAGAAGTACGACACTGTAAGGAGCGTAGATACTGTAGGTTCCGGTGATCAGTGCGTACTTCCACTGAGAATCTTCCCCCCAGAAGATGGTGACGCCATTCCTCAAATGCAACCTTTATGGCCAATAGCTCCTTTTCAATGATTGCATAATTTCGTTCGCTGGATGTTAACTTCCGGGAATAATAGGCAACAGGAACCTCCAACCCTGTCTGTGGATCGTCTTGAAGAAGGACAGCCCCAACAGCAAAATCGGAAGCATCTGCCTCCACGATGAATGGCCTGTTCTCATCAGGATGATGTAAAATCGGGGAAGTACTGTATGCCTCCTTCAGTCTCTTGAAAGCACTGGTTGCTGTTGCAGTCCATCTGAACGGAGTCTTGTTGCTGGTCAAATCTGACAAAGGCGCGGTTACTTCCGAATAGGCAGGTATGAAACGCCGGTAAAAATTGGCGAATCCTAAGAAACGCTGAAGAGATTTCAAATCGTAGGGTTGTCTCCACTCCTGAATCGCCCGTACCTTGGCAGGATCCATGTGTATTCCGGATTCACTAATAACATATCCAAGAAATTCGATACTACTCTGATGAAAGTGACATTTCTCAGCTTTGGCATATAAGTGATTGTGATGTAACCGACCAAGAACCTCCTTCACATGACGTGGATGTTCCTCTTTCTCCTTGGAGAATATCAAAATATCATCGAGATATACCCATACGGATACACCAATCAAATCCGAGAAAATGTCGTCCATTAGACGTTGAAAAACGGCTGGAGCGTTGCACAGACCAAACGGCATTACACGATACTCAAAATGCCCTGCTGGGGTCTTAAAGGCCGTTTTCCATTCGTCGCCCGGCTTGATACGTACTAAATGGTATGCCCCTCGGAGATCCAATTTAGAAAATATACGGGCATTCCGCAAAGACTCCATAATGTTGCGTATCAAGGGCAACGGATATCGATCCTTTCGTGTGATGTCGTTTAATTGCCTATAGTCCACACAAGGCCGTAAAGTGCCCTCCTTCTTTTTCACAAAGAACAAAGGGAATCCCGCAGGTGACTTAGAAGGTGTTATATAACCTTTCTGAAGACAGTCATCCAAGTATTCTTGCAGGACCTCTCTCTCGTGAGGTGATAAGGAATACAATTTGCCATGAGGAATTACTGCATCGGGTAGTAGTTCTATGGCACAATCAAAGTCTCTGTGAGGTGGCAAAGGAATGGTACCAGGTTCAGAAAATACCTCATGGTAATCGTTGTAGTCGGAGGGTACCGAAGACAAGGTACACACTTGGAGCGGTCCTGATCCTTCTGTCTGAGTGGCAATAGTGGAAGATCCGGTACTAGGTCCGAAGGTGTTACACTCCCGACTACATCGATTGGAAGCGAAGGTCAGGCTACGGGAAGCCCAATCAATAATGGGGTTATGATGTAATAGCCATGGCAACCCCAGAATTATCGGGTATGAGGGTGATTTAATCACATCAAGAGAAATCAGTTCGTGGTGTTCAGCTATCTGTAACTGTAGTATTCCGGTATGTTGGCGAACCGGACCGGAGGCCAAAGGGGTTCCATCAATTACCTCCACCAGGGTGGCACAACCCTTATCAAGCAGAGGTATCCCGTTCTTCTTGGAAAATTCAAAGTCCACATAATTACCTGAGGCTCCACAATCCAGAAGACCCAATACAATCACTGATTTACTAAGCCAGGTAACCCGGATCTGAAGAGCCATAAGGGCCACCGGAGTCATGGGTGGATGGGTCGTCACAGGAATGGGAAGGACTGAAGAGATCGAAGGGCCTGTCACTGCCTTCCTCCGTTGCGACAGGCCTCTTAGTTTTCCACCTTCTTGATTGGTCGCAATGGACAAGCACTGAGAAAATGTCCGGCAGTACCACAATACAAACAAAGACGGAGACTTCTCCTGCGTCTTTTCTCAGCCTCCGATAATGGTCCTCTGAGTGCTCCTAGCTGCATTGGTTCTAGACCCATCTCCGAACTGACAGGTGCGCCTCCAGCCTGAGGAAGTGGTCGGGGAAGGAACCTCTCTAACCGACGTCTCTCACCTCTTCGTTCGGCCAGGCGATGATCAATACGTAGGACCTGCTCCTGGAGTAACGGCAGAGTCTCAGGTTCGGGTATGTGAAGTAACTCGTCCTTGTATTCTTCTCTTAGGCCGCGTCTGAACAGAGTCTTTTGCGTTACTTCGGGCCATTGAGAGTCCGTAGCCAATTGACGGAACCGACTTATATAAGTGATAATATCACTGGATCCTTGTTTTAAATCCATCAACTGATTCTGTGCCGTAACTGCCAAATTGGGAGACTGAAATACCTCCAAAAATGCTTTCTCAAATGCCACAAAATCATTAAGAATGGGACTGTTAGCCGATACCAAGGGAGAAGCCCAAGCCAAGGCACTTCCTGTTAGATTTCCCAAGATGTAACCTATCTTAGCCTTTTCTTGTGTGAAATGTGATGCCCGGAACAAAAAATGTATCCTGCAATGGTTGCAGAATTCTGCCACACGCCTAGGATCACCATCAAACTTCATGGGTGCGGTAGAAGCCATTGGTGTCTCCGCATGTGGAATAACAGGGGTTCCTTGCATGACCATCTGGCGGAGATTGAGATTCTCCTGACGTAATACCGCCATTTCTGCTCTTAAGGCTCTAACTTCGTCATGGATCTCCTGGGATTCCTCCATCTCCGTCTCAGAACTGGGGATAAGGCGTCTCAATCTGTTAAGTTGTGTGTCCCGAGGACGGGGCGTACCTGTATCTCTAGAAGTCTTGCGTGCCGAGGTAGCCAGGTCGTGGTAGAGGTAGACACGTAGCTGATGAAGTCTTCGCAAATGAAGAGTAGCGACGCAAAGAACCAACCCCGGACCCGTCCTGTAATACAGGATTGAACTGGGGCCAGCTCCTGACGCCACGAATGACGCTTCCCAATATTAACGTGGCGTCAGAACAGTGCAAGCACTGACTGGGAAGGTCGTAGATGTTTCTGGCAGGTACCGGCAAAGTATCCCAAGCAGCTATCCAGGATAGTGAAAGTACAAAAGTAGCCAGTACAGGTAAGCTGAGAGTCCAAGGTACCAATGCCGGTAAGCAAAGAGTCTATGGTACAGGTACAGGTAAGCAGTGAGTCCAAGGTACCAATGCAGGAGAGCCGGAGAAGCAGACCAGGACCACAGGAGACTCAGCAGGAGGAGGGTAACTCAGGCAAGGATGGAAGCAGGAAGACTCCCCAAGGAAATAGACCAGAGTACACAAGAGGACAGGTAAGGGAAGGGAAAGGGGAGCCAGACAAGGGTAGGGGCAGGAAGGACACAGCCCAGGCACAGGATCAGGGCCCAAGAACCTCAGAACCAGGGAGCGAAGCGGAAGGGAACCAACCGCGTTGAGACGCGATGGGAAAACAATTCGGATCGCTTAAGTAGCGGTTCTGTGTGAAAACGAGGCTTGAACCGTGCTGCAATGCGCATGCGCGAATGGATGTCGCCTCGCGAACGAGGTTTGGAACGCAAACACGTTCGTACAGCTGCGTGAACGACACCCGTGCCCCACACGGGCCAGGACAGAGCAAATCCGCCGGGGAAATGTGCCCGGGGCGGCGCGTCGTCTCCACAATCTGAGACGTGGGTACAGCCGCCAGGAACCAGCACGCCCCCCAGAGCCCCGCCGCCCAGCACAGGTAAGTGTCCTAACAGGGGCACAGATACAGGCTCCAGACAGAGACATGCCCAACAATGCACACTCATGTTACACACACACACAGAAGACACAGGCTCCATCTCCAAGCAGCAGCACTATCCCTCAGGGGGCACAGATGCAGGCTTCAGACAGAGATCTGCCCCACACTACACACTCATGTTACACACACAGGAGACACAGGCTCCATCTCCAGGCAGCAGCGCTATCCCTCTGGGTGCACAGATACAGGCTCCGGGCAGAGACCGGCCCCACAGTGCACACTCACGTTACACACACACAGAAGACGCAGGATCCATCTCCAGGCAGCAGCGCTCTCCCTCTGGGGCACAGAGGCAGGCTCCAGGTAGAGACCTGCCACACACTACACACTAGTGTTACACACACACACACACACACACACACACACAGAAGACACAGGCTCCATCTCCAGGCAGCAGCGCTATCCCTCAGGGTGCACAGATACAGGATCCAGGCAGAACCTGCCACACACTACACACTCATGTTACTCACACAGAAGATGCAGGCACCATCTCCAGGCAGCAGCGCTCTCCCTCAGGGTGCAGAGGTACAGGCTCCAGAGACCTGCCCCTCATCGCACACTCATGTTACACACACACAGAAGACGCAGGCTCCATCTCCAGGCAGCAGCACTCTCCCTCAGGGGGCACAGATGCAGGCTGCAGGCAGAGACCTGCCACACACTACACACTAATGTTACACACACACACACACAGAAGACACAGGCTCCATCTCCAGGCAGCAGCGCTATCCCTCAGGGGGCACAGATGCAGGCTCCAGACAGAGACCTGCCACACACTACACACTCATGTTACACACACACACACACACACAGAAGACACAGGCTCCATCCCCGGGCAGCAGCGCTATCCCTCAGGGTGCACAGATACAGGCTCCAGGCAGAGACCTGCCACACACTACATACTAATGTTACACACACACACAGACGACACAGGCTCCATCTCCAGGCAGCAGCGCTATCCCTCAGGGTGCACAGATACAGGCTCCAGGCAGAGACCTCCCACACACTACACACTCATGTTACACACACAGAAGATGCAGGCACCATCTCCAAGCAGCAGCGCTCTCCCTCAGGGTGCAGAGATACAGGCTCCAGAGACCTGCCCCTCATCGCACACTCATGTTACACACACACAGAAGATGCAGGCTTCATCTCCAGGCAGAAGCGCTATCCCTCAGGGGGCACAGATGCAGGCTCCAGGCAGAGACCTGCCACACACTACACACTAATGTTACACACACACACACACAGAAGACACAGGCTCCATCTCCAGGCAGCAGCGCTATCCCTCAGGGGGCACAGATGCAGGCTCCAGACAGAGACCTGCCCCACACTGCACACTCATGTTACACACACAGAAGACATAGGCTCCATCTCCAAGCAGCAGCACTATCCCTCAGGGGGCACACATGCAGGCTCCAGACAGAGACCTGCCCCACACTGCACACTCATGGTACACACACAGAAGACACAGGCTCCATCTCCAGGCGGCAGCGCTATCCCTCAGCGGGCACAGATTCAGGCTCCAGGCAGAGACCTGCCCCACACTACACACTCATGTTACACAAACAAGAGACACAGGCTCCATCTCCAGGTGGCAGCACTCTCCTCAGGGGGCACAGATACAGGCTCCAGACAGAGACATGCCCAACAATGCACACTCATGTTACACACACACACAGAAGACACAGGCTCCATCTCCAGGCAGCAGCGCTATCCCTCAGGGTGCACAGATACAGGCTCCAGGCAGAGACCTGCCACACACTACATACTAATGTTACACACACACACAGACGACACAGGCTCCATCTCCAGGCAGCAGCGCTATCCCTCAGGGTGCACAGATACAGGCTCCAGGCAGAGACCTCCCACACACTACACACTCATGTTACACACACACACAGACGACACTGGCTCCATCTCCAAGCAGCAGCGCTCTCCCTCAGGGTGCAGAGATACAGGCTCCAGAGACCTGCCCCTCATCGCACACTCATGTTACACACACACAGAAGATGCAGGCTTCATCTCCAGGCAAAAGCGCTATCCCTCAGGGGGCACAGATGCAGGCTCCAGGCAGAGACCTGCCACACACTACACACTAATGTTACACACACACACACACACACACAGAAGACACAGGCTCCATCTCCAGGCAGCAGCGCTATCCCTCAGGGGGCACAGATGCAGGCTCCAGACAGAGACCTGCCCCACACTGCACACTCATGTTACACACACAGAAGACATAGGCTCCATCTCCAAGCAGCAGCACTATCCCTCAGGGGGCACACATGCAGGCTCCAGACAGAGACCTGCCCCACACTGCACACTCATGGTACACACACAGAAGACACAGGCTCCATCTCCAGGCGGCAGCGCTATCCCTCAGCGGGCACAGATTCAGGCTCCAGGCAGAGACCTGCCCCACACTACACACTCATGTTACACAAACAGGAGACACAGGCTCCATCTCCAGGTGGCAGCACTCTCCTCAGGGGGCACAGATACAGGCTCCAGACAGAGACATGCCCAACAATGCACACTCATGTTACACACACACACAGAAGACACAGGCTCCATCTCCAAGCAGCAGCACTATCCCTCAGGGGGCACAGATGCAGGCTTCAGACAGAGACCTGCCCCACACTGCACACTCATGGTACACACACAGGAGACACGGGCTCCATCTCCAGGCAGCAGCGCTATCCCTCTGGGTGCACAGATACAGGCTCCAGGCAGAGACCGGCCCCACAGTGCACACTCATGTTACACACACACAGAAGACGCAGGCTCCATCTCCGGGCAGCAGCGCTCTCCCTCAGGGGGCACAGAGGCAGGCTCCAGGCAGAGACCTGCCACACACTACACACTAACGTTACACACACACACACACACACACACACACACACACACACAGAAGACACAGGCTCCATCTCCCGGCAGCAGTGCTATCCCTCAGGGTGCACAGATACAGGATCCAGGCAGAACCTGCCACACACTACACACTCATTTTACTCACACAGAAGATGCAGGCACCATCGCTCTCCCTCAGGGTGCAGAGATACAGGCTCCAGAGACCTGCCCCTCATCGCACACTCATGTTACACACACACAGAAGACGCAGGCTCCATCTCCAGGCAGCAGCGCTCTCCCTCAGGGGGCACAGATGCGGGCTGCAGGCAGAGACCTGCCACACACTACACACTCATGTTACACACACAGGAGACACAGGCTCCATCTCCAGGCAGCAGCGCTATCCCTCTGGGTGCACAGATACAGGCTCCAGGCAGAGACCGGCCCCACAGTGCACACTCACGTTACACACACACAGAAGACGCAGGATCCATCTCCAGGCAGCAGCGCTATCCCTCAGGGGGCACAGATGCAGGCTCCAGACAGAGACCTGCCCCACACTGCACACTCATGTTACACACACAGAAGACACAGTCTCCATCTCCAAGCAGCAGCACTATCCCTCAAGGGGCACAGATATAGGCTCCAGACAGAGACCTGCCACACACTAATGTTGCACACAGAAGACGCAGGCTCCATCTCCAGGCGGCAGCGCTCTCCTCAGGGGGCACAGATACAGGCTCCAGACAGAGACATGCCCCACAATGCACACTCATGTTACACACACACACAGAAGACACAGGCTCCATCTCCAAGCAGCAGCACTATCCCTCAGGGGGCACAGATGCAGGCTTCAGACAGAGACCTGCCCCACACTACACACTCATGTTACACACACAGGAGACACAGGATCCATCTCCAGGCAGCAGCGCTATACCTCGGGGTGCACAGATACAGGCTCCAGGCAGAGACCGGCCCCACAATGCACACTCATGTTACACACACACAGAAGATGCAGGCTCCATCTCCAGGCAGCAGTGCTCTCCCTCAGGGGGCATAGAGGCAGGCTCCAGGCAGAGACCTGCCACACACTACACACTAATGTTACACACACACACACACACACAGAGAAGACAAAGGCGCCATCTCCAGGCAGCAGCGCTATCCCTCAGGGTGCACAGATACAGGATCCAGGCAGAGACCTGCCACACACTACACACTCATGTTACTCACACAGAAGATGCAGGCACCATCTCCAGGCAGCAGCGCTCTCCCTCAGGGTGCAGAGATACAGGCTCCAGAGACCTGCCACTCATCGCACACTCATGTTACACACACACACAGAAGACGCAGGCTCCATCTCCAGGCAGCAGCACTCTCCCTCAGGGGGCACAGATGCAGGCTGCAGGCAGAGACCTGCCACACACTACACACTTACGTTACACACACACACACACACAGAAGGCACAGGCTCCATCTCCCGGCAGTAGCGCTATCCCGCAGGAGGCACAGATGCAGGCTCCAGGCAGAGACCTGCCACACATTACACACTAATGTTACACACACACACACACAGAAGACACAGGCTCCATCTCCAGGCAGCAGCGCTATCCCTCAGGGTGCACAGATACAGGCTCCAGGCAGAGACCTGCCACACACTACACACTCATGTTACACACACAGAAGATGCAGGCACCATCTCCAAGCAGCAGCGCTCTCCCTCCGGGTGCAGAGATACAGGCTCCAGAGACCTGCCCCTCATCGCACACTCATGTTACACACACACAGAAGATGCAGGCTCCATCTCCAGACTGCGCTACCACTCAGGGTGCACAGATACAGGCTCCAGGCAGAGACCTGCCACACACTACACACTTATGTTACACACAGAAGATGTAGGCTCCATATCCAGGCAGCTGCGCTCTCCCTCAGCGTATAGAGATACAGGCTCCAGAGACCTGCCCCTCATTGCGCACTCATGTTAAACACACACAGAAGATGCAGGCTCCATCTCCAGGCAGCAGCGCTCTCCCTTAGGGGGCACAGATGCAGGCTCCAGACAGAGACCTACCACACACTACACACTCATGTTACACACACACACACAGAAGACACAGGCTCCACGTCCAGCCAGCAGCGCTATCCCTCAGGGGGCACAGATGCAGGCTCCGGGCAGAGACCTGCCACACACTACACACTCATGGTACACACACACACACACACACACACACACACACACACACACACAGAAGACACAGGCTCCATCTCCAGGCAGCAGCGCTATCCCTCAGGGTGCACAGATACAGGCTCCAGGCAGAGACCTCCCACACACTACACATTCATGTTACACACACAGAAGATGCAGGCACCATCTCCAAGCAGCAGCGCTCTCCCTCAGGGTGCAGAGATACAGGCTCCAGAGACCTGCCCCTCATCGCACACTCATGTTACACACACACAGAAGATGCAGGCTCCATCTCCAGGCAGCAGCGCTCTCCCTCAGGGGGGACAGATGCAGGCTGCAGGTAGAGACCTGTCACACACTACACACTTATGTTACACACACGCACATAGAAGACACAGGCTCCATCTCCAGGCAGCAGCGCTCTCCCTCAGGGGGCATAGAGGCAGGCTCCAGGCAGAGACCTGCCACACACTACACACTAATGTTACACACACACACACACAGAAGACACAGGCTCCATCTCCAGGTAGCAGCGCTATCCCTCAGGGTGCACAGATACAGGCTCCAGGCAGAGACCTGCCACACACTACACACTCATGTTACACACAAAGAAGATGCAGGCACCATCTCCAAGCAGCAGCGCTCTCCCTCAGGGTGCAGAGATACAGGCTCCAGAGACCTGCCCCTCATCGCACACTCATGTTACACACACACAGAAGATGCAGGCTCCATCTCCAGGCAGCAGCGCTCTCCCTCAGGGGGGACAGATGCAGGCTCCAGGCAGAGACCTGCGACACACTACACACTAATGTTACACACACACACACACACACACACACACACACACACACAGAAGACACAGGCTCCATCTCCAGGCAGCAGCGCTATCCCTCAGGGTGCACAGATACAGGCTCCAGAGACCTGCCCCTCATCGCACACTCATGTTACACACACACACAGAAGATGCAGGCTCCATCTCCAGACTGCGCTACCGCTCAGGGTGCACAGATACAGGCTTCAGGCAGAGACCTGCCACACACTACACACTCGTGTTACACACAGAAGATGCAGGCTCCATCTCCAGGCAGCAGCGCTCTCCCTCAGCGTGCAGAAATACAGGCTCCAGAGACCTGCCCCTCATTGCACACTCATGTTAAACACACACAGAAGATGCAGGCTCCGTCTCCAGGCAGCAGCGCTCTCCCTCAGGGGGCACAGATGCAGGCTCCAGGCAGAGACCTACCACACACTACACACTCATGTTACACACACACTCAGGAGACACAGGCTCCATCTCCAGGCAGCAGCGCTATCCCTCAGGGGGCACAGATGCAGGCTCCAGGCAGAGACTTGCCACACACTACACACTAATGTTACACACACACACACACAGAAGACACAGGCTCCATCTCCAGGCAGCAGCGCTAATCCTCAGGGTGCACAGATCCAGGCTCCAGGCAGAGACCTGCCACACACTACACACTCATGTTACACACACAGAAGATGCAGGCACCATCTCCATGCAGCAGCGCTCTCCCTCAGGGTGCAGAGATACAGGCTCCAGAGACCTGCCCCTCATCGCACACTCATGTTACACACACACAGAAGATGCAGGCTCCATCTCCAAGCAACAGCACTATCCCTCAGGGGGCACAGATGCAGGCTCCAGACAGAGACCTGCCCACACTGCACACTCATGTTACACACACAGAAGACACAGGCTCCATCTCCAAGCAGCAGCACTATCCCTCAGGGGGCACACATGCAGGCTCCCGACAGAGACCTGCCCCACACTGCACACTCATGGTACACACACAGAAGACACAGGCTCCATCTCCAAGCAGCAGCACTATCCCTCAGGGGGCACAGATGCAGGCTCCAGACAGAGACCTGCCACACACTACACACTCATGTTGCACACAGAAGACGCAGGCTCCATCTCCAGGCGGCAGCGCTCTCCTCAGGGGGCACAGATACAGGCTCCAGACAGAGACATGCCCAACAATGCACACTCATGGCACACACACACACAGAAGACACAGGCTCCATCTCCAAGCAGCAGCACTATCCCTCGGGGGGCACAGATGCAGGCTTCAGACAGAGACCTGCCCCACACTACACACTCATGTTACACACACAGGAGACACAGGCTCCATCTCCAGGCAGCAGCGCTATCCCTCTGGGTGCACAGATACAGGCTCCAGGCAGAGACCGGCCCAACAGTGCACACTCATGTTACACACACACAGAAGACGCAGGCTCCATCTCCAGGCAGCAGCGCTCTCCCTCAGGGGGCACAGATGCAGGCTGCAGGCAGAGACCTGCCAAACACTACACACTCATGTTAAACACACACACACACACACACACACACAGAAGACACAGGCTCCATCTCCAAGCAGCAGCACTATTCCTCAGGGGGCACAGATGCAGGCTTCAGACAGAGACCTGCCCCACACTACACACTCATGTTACACACACAGGAGATACGGGCTCCATCTCCAGGCAGCAGCGCTATCCCTCTGGGTGCACAGATACAGGCTCCAGGCAGAGACCGGCCCCACAGTGCACACTCATGTTTCACACACACAGAAGACGCAGGCTCCATCTCCAGGCAGCTGCGCTCTCCCTCAGGGGGCACAGAGACCTGCCACACACTACACACTAATGTTACACACACACACACACACACACACACACACACACACACACACACACACACACACAGAAGACACAGGCTCCATCTCCAGGCAGCAGCGCTATCCCTCAGGGTGCACAGATACAGGCTCCAGGCAGAGACCTCCCACACACTACACATTCATGTTACACACACAGAAGATGCAGGCACCATCTCCAAGCAGCAGCGCTCTCCCTCAGGGTGCAGAGATACAGGCTCCAGAGACCTGCCCCTCATCGCACACTCATGTTACACACACACAGAAGATGCAGGCTCCATCTCCAGGCAGCAGCGCTATCCCTCAGGGGGCACAGATGCAGGCTCTAGGCAGAGACCTGCCACACACTACACACTAATGTTACACACACACACACACAGAAGACACAGGCTCCATCTCCAGGCAGCACGCTAATCCTCAGGGTGCACAGATACAGGCTCCAGGCAGAGACCGGCCCCACAATGCACACTCATGTTACAGACACACAGAAGATGCAGGCTCCATCTCCAGGCAGCAGCGCTCTCCCTCAGGGGGCACAGAGGCAGGCTCCAGGCAGAGACCTGCCACACACTACACACTAATGTTACACACACACAGAAGACAAAGGCGCCATCTCCAGGCAGCAGCGCTATCCCTCAGGGTGCACAGATACAGGATCCAGGCAGAGACCTGCCACACACTACACACTCATGTTACTCACACAGATGATGCAGGCACCATCTCCAGGCAGCAGCACTCTCCCTCAGGGGGCACAGATGCAGGCTGCAGGCAGAGATCTGCCACACACTACACCCTCATGTTACACGCACACACACACACACACACACACACACAGAAGACACAGGCTCCATCTCCAGGCAGCAGCGCTATCCCTCAGGGTGCACAGATACAGGCTCCAGGCAGAGACATGCCCCATACTGCACACTCATGTTACACACACAGAAGACACAGGTTCCAGCTCCAAGAAGCAGCACTATCCCTCAAGGGGCACAGATGCAGGCTCCAGATAGAGACCTGCCGCACACTACACACTCATATTACACACACAGGAGACACTGGCTCCATCTCCAGGAGGATAGCTCTCCAGGCAGCAGCGCTACCCCTCAGGGGGCAAAAATACAGGCTCCCGGTAGAAACTAGCCCCACGGTGCACACCCATGTTACACACACACACACAGCAGACACAGCTCAATCTTCAGGCAGCAGCGCTGTCCCTCAGGGGGCACAGATACAGGCTCCCGGCAAAGACCAGCCCCACGGTGCACACTCATGTTACACACACACAGAAGACACAGGCTCCATCTCCATGCAGCAGCCCTCTCCCTCAGGGGGCACAGATGCAGGCTACAGGCAGAGACCTGCCACACACTACACACTCGTGTTACACACAGAAGATGCAGGCTCCATCTCCAGGCAGCAGCGCTCTCCCTCAGCGTGCAGAGATACAGGCTCCAGAGACCTGCCCCTCATTGCACACTCATGTTACACACACACAGAAGATGCAGGCTCCATCTCCAGGCAGCAGCGCTCTCCCTCAGGGCGCACAGATGCAGGCTCCAGGCAGAGACCTACCACACACTACACACTCATGTTACACACACACACACAGAAGCCACAGTCTCCACCTCCAGGCAGCAGCGCTATCCCTCAGGGGGCACAGATGCAGGCTCCAGGCAGAGACCTGCCACACACTACACACTAATGTTACACACACACACACAGAAGACACAGGCTCCATCTCCAGGTAGCAGCGCTATCCCTCAGGGTGCACAGATACAGGCTCCAGGCAGAGACCTGCCACACACTACACACTCATGTTACACACAAAGAAGATGCAGGCACCATCTCCAAGCAGCAGCGCTCTCCCTCAGGGTGCAGAGATACAGGCTCCAGAGACCTGCCCCTCATCGCACACTCATGTTACACACACACAGAAGATGCAGGCTCCATCTCCAGGCAGCAGCGCTCTCCCTCAGGGGGGACAGATGCAGGCTGCAGGTAGAGACCTGTCACACACTACACACTTATGTTACACACACGCACACAGAAGACACAGGCTCCATCTCCCGGCAGTAGCGCTATACCGCAGGAGGCACAGATGCAGGCTCCAGACAGAGACCTGCGACACACTACACACTAATGTTACACACACACACACAGAAGTCACAGGCTCCATCTCCAGGCAGCAGCGCTATCCCTCAGGGTGCACAGATACAGGCTCCAGAGACCTGCCCCTCATCGCACACTCATGTTACACACACACACAGAAGATGCAGGCTCCATCTCCAGACTGCGCTACCGCTCAGGGTGCACAGATACAGGCTTCAGGCAGAGACCTGCCACACACTACACACTCGTGTTACACACAGAAGATGCAGGCTCCATCTCCAGGCAGCAGCGCTCTCCCTCAGCATGCAGAGATACAGGCTCCAGAGACCTGCCCCTCATTGCACACTCATGTTAAACACACACAGAAGATGCAGGCTCCGTCTCCAGGCAGCAGCGCTCTCCCTCAGGGGGCACAGATGCAGGCTCCAGGCAGAGACTTGCCACACACTACACACTAATGTTACACACACACACACACACACAGAAGACACAGGCTCCATCTCCAGGCAGCAGCGCTCATCCTCAGGGTGCACAGATCCAGGCTCCAGGCAGAGACCTGCCACACACTACACACTCATGTTACACACACAGAAGATGCAGGCACCATCTCCATGCAGCAGCGCTCTCCCTCAGGGTGCAGAGATACAGGCTCCAGAGACCTGCCCCTCATCGCACACTCATGTTACACACACACAGAAGATGCAGGCTCCATCTCCAAGCAACAGCACTATCCCTCAGGGGGCACAGATGCAGGCTCCAGACAGAGACCTGCCCACACTGCACACTCATGTTACACACACAGAAGACACAGGCTCCATCTCCAAGCAGCAGCACTATCCCTCAGGGGGCACACATGCAGGCTCCCGACAGAGACCTGCCCCACACTGCACACTCATGGTACACACACAGAAGACACAGGCTCCATCTCCAAGCAGCAGCACTATCCTTCAGGGGGCACAGATGCAGGCTCCAGACAGAGACCTGCCACACACTACACACTCATGTTGCACACAGAAGACGCAGGCTCCATCTCCAGGCTGCAGCGCTCTCCTCAGGGGGCACAGATACAGGCTCCAGACAGAGACATGCCCAACAATGCACACTCATGTTACACACACACACAGAAGACACAGGCTCCATCTCCAAGCAGCAGCACTATCCCTCAGGGGGCACAGATGCAGGCTTCAGACAGAGACCTGCCCCACACTACACACTCATGTTACACACACAGGAGACACAGGCTCCATCTCCAGGCAGCAGCTCTATCCCTCTGGGTGCACAGATACAGGCTCCAGGCAGAGACCGGCCCCACAGTGCACACTCATGTTACACACACACAGAAGATGCAGGCTCCATCTCCAGGCAGCAGCGCTCTCCCTCAGGGGGCACAGATGCAGGCTGCAGGCAGAGACCTGCCAAACACTACACACTCATGTTAAACACACACACACACACACACACACACACACAGAAGACACAGGCTCCATCTCCAGGCAGCAGCGCTATCCCTCAGGGTGAACAGATACAGGCTCCAGACAGAGACCTGCCCCACACTACACACTAATGGTACACACACAGAAGACACAGGCTCCATCACCAAGCAGCAGCACTATCCCTCAGGGGGCACAGATGCAGGCTCCAGACAGAGACCTGCCACACACTACACACTCATGTTGCACACAGAAGACGCAGGCTCCATCTCCAGGCGGCAGCGCTCTCCTCAGCAGCAGCACTATCCCTCAGGGGGCACACATGCAGGCTCCAGACAGAGACCTGCCCCACACTGCACACTCATGGTCCACACACAGAAGACACAGGCTCCATCACCAAGCAGCAGCACTATCCCTCAGGGGGCACAGATGCAGGCTCCAGACAGAGACCTGCCACACACTACACACTCATGTTGCACACAGAAGACGCAGGCTCCATCTCCAGGCGGCAGCGCTCTCCTCAGGGGGCACAGATACAGGCTCCAGACAGAGACATGCCCAACAATGCATACTCATGTTACACAAACACACAGAAGACACAGGCTCCATCTCCAAGCAGCAGCACTATCCCTCAGGGGGCACAGATGCAGGCTTCAGACAGAGACCTGCCCCACACTACACACTCATGTTACACACACAGGAGACACAGGCTCCATCTCCAGGCAGCAGCCCTATCCCTCTGGGTGCAAAGATACAGGCTCCAGGCAGAGACCGGCCCCACAGTGCACACTCATGTTACACACACACAGAAGACGCAGGCTCCATCTCCAGGCAGCAGCGCTCTCCCTCAGGGGGCACAGATGCAGGCTGCAGGCAGAGACCTGCCAAACACTACACACTCATGTTAAACACACACACACACACACACAGAAGACACAGGCTCCATCTCCAGGCAGCAGCGCTATCCCTCAGGGTGAACAGATACAGGCTCCAGACAGAGACCTGCCCCACACTACACACTAATGGTACACACACACAGAAGACACAGGCTCCATCACCAAGCAGCAGCACTATCCCTCAGGGGGCACAGATGCAGGCTCCAGACAGAGACCTGCCACACACTACACACTCATGTTGTACACAGAAGACGCAGGCTCCATCTCCAGGCGGCAGCGCTCTCCTCAGCAGCAGCACTATCCCTCAGGGGGCACACATGCAGGCTCCAGACAGAGACCTGCCCCACACTGCACACTCATGGTCCACACACAGAAGACACAGGCTCCATCACCAAGCAGCAGCACTATCCCTCAGGGGGCACAGATGCAGGCTCCAGACAGAGACCTGCCACACACTACACACTCATGTTGCACACAGAAGACGCAGGCTCCATCTCCAGGCGGCAGCGCTCTCCTCAGGGGGCACAGATACAGGCTCCAGACAGAGACATGCCCAACAATGCATACTCATGTTACACAAACACACAGAAGACACAGGCTCCATCTCCAAGCAGCAGCACTATCCCTCAGGGGGCACAGATGCAGGCTTCAGACAGAGACCTGCCCCACACTACACACTCATGTTACACACACAGGAGACACAGGCTCCATCTCCAGGCAGCAGCGCTATCCCTCTGGGTGCACAGATACAGGCTCCAGGCAGAGACCGGCCCCACAGTGCACACTCATGTTACACACACACAGAAGACGCAGGCTCCATCTCCAGGCAGCAGCGCTCTCCCTCAGGGGGCACAGATGCAGGCTGCAGGCAGAGACCTGCCAAACACTACACACTCATGTTAAACACACACACACACACACACACACACACAGAAGACACAGGCTCCATCTCCAGGCAGCAGCGCTATCCCTCAGGGTGAACATATACAGGCTCCAGACAGAGACCTGCCCCACACTACACACTAATGGTACACACACAGAAGACACAGGCTCCATCACCAAGCAGCAGCACTATCCCTCAGGGGGCACAGATGCAGGCTCCAGACAGAGACCTGCCACACACTACACACTCATGTTGCACACAGAAGACGCAGGCTCCATCTCCAGGCGGCAGCGCTCTCCTCAGCAGCAGCACTATCCCTCAGGGGGCACACATGCAGTCTCCAGACAGAGACCTGCCCCACACTGCACACTCATGGTACACACACAGAAGACACAGGCTCCATCTCCAGGCGGCAGCACTCTCCTCAGGGGGCACAGATACAGGCTCCAGACAGAGACATGCCCAACAATGCACACTCATGTTACACACACACACAGAAGACACAGGCTCCATCTCCAAGCAGCAGCACTATCCCTCAGGGGGCACAGATGCAGGCTTCAGACAGAGACCTGCCCCACACTACACACTCATGTTACACACACAGGAGACACAGGCTCCATCTCCAGGCAGCAGCTCTATCCCTCTGGGTGCACAGATACAGGCTCCAGGCAGAGACCGGCCCCACAGTGCACACTCATGTTACACACACACAGAAGACGCAGGCTCCATCTCCAGGCAGCAGCGCTCTCCCTCAGGGGGCACAGATGCAGGCTGCAGGCAGAGACCTGCCAAACACTACACACTCATGTTAAACACACACACACACACACACACACACACAGAAGACACAGGCTCCATCTCCAGGCAGCAGCGCTATCCCTCAGGGTGAACAGATACAGGCTCCAGACAGAGACCTGCCCCACACTACACACTAATGGTACACACACAGAAGACACAGGCTCCATCACCAAGCAGCAGCACTATCCCTCAGGGGGCACAGATGCAGGCTCCAGACAGAGACCTGCCACACACTACACACTCATGTTGCACACAGAAGACGCAGGCTCCATCTCCAGGCGGCAGCGCTCTCCTCAGCAGCAGCACTATCCCTCAGGGGGCACACATGCAGGCTCCAGACAGAGACCTGCCCCACACTGCACACTCATGGTCCACACACAGAAGACACAGGCTCCATCACCAAGCAGCAGCACTATCCCTCAGGGGGCACAGATGCAGGCTCCAGACAGAGACCTGCCACACACTACACACTCATGTTGCACACAGAAGACGCAGGCTCCATCTCCAGGCGGCAGCGCTCTCCTCAGGGGGCACAGATACAGGCTCCAGACAGAGACATGCCCAACAATGCATACTCATGTTACACAAACACACAGAAGACACAGGCTCCATCTCCAAGCAGCAGCATTATCCCTCAGGGGGCACAGATGCAGGCTTCAGACAGAGACCTGCCCCACACTACACACTCATGTTACACACACAGGAGACACAGGCTCCATCTCCAGGCAGCAGCCCTATCCCTCTGGGTGCAAAGATACAGGCTCCAGGCAGAGACCGGCCCCACAGTGCACACTCATGTTACACACACACAGAAGACGCAGGCTCCATCTCCAGGCAGCAGCGCTCTCCCTCAGGGGGCACAGATACAGGATCCAGGCAGAACCTGCCACACACTACACACTCATGTTACTCACACAGAAGATGCAGGCACCATCTCCAGGCAGCAGCGCTCTCCCTCAGGGTGCAGAGATACAGGCTCCAGAGACCTGCCCCTCATCACACACTCATGTTACACACACACAGAAGATGCAGGCTCCATCTCCAGGCAGCAGCACTCTCCCTCAGCGGGCACAGATGCAGGCTGCAGGCAGAGGCCTGCCACACACTACACACTCATGTTACACACACACACACACACACACACACACAGAAGACACAGGCTCCATCTCCAGGCAGCAGCGCTATCCCGCAGGGTGCACAGATACAGGCTCCAGGCAGAGACCTGCCACACACTACACACTAATGTTACACACACACAGAAGACACAGGCTCCATCTCCAGGCAGCAGCGCTATCCCTCAGGGTGCACAGATACAGGCTCCAGGCAGAGACCTCCCACACACTACACACTCATGTTACACACACACACACACACACACACACACAGAAGATACAGGCTCCATCTCCAGGCAGCAGCGCTATCCCGCAGGGTGCACAGATACAGGCTCCAGGCAGAGACCTGCCACACACTACACACTAATGTTACACACACACACACACAGAAGACACAGGCTCCATCTCCAAGCAGCGGCGCTCTCCCTCAGGGTGCAGAGATACAGGCTCCAGAGACCTGCCCCTCATCGCACACTCATGTTACACACACACATAAGATGCAGGCTCCATCTCCAGGCAGCAGCGCTCTCCCTCAGGGGCGCAGATGCGGGCTGCAGGCAGAGACCTGCCACACACTACACACTCATGTTACACACACACACACAGAAGACACAGGCTCCATCTCCAGGCAGCAGCGCTATCCCTCAGGGGGCACAGATGCAGGCTCCAGGCAGAGACCTGCCACACACTACACACTCATGTTGCACACAGAAGACGCAGGCTCTATCTCCAGGCGGCAGCGCTCTGCTCAGGGGGCACAGATACAGGCTCCAGACAGAGACATGCCCAACAATGCACACTCATGTTACACTCACACACAGAAGACACAGGCTCCATCTCCAAGCAGCAGCACTATTCCTCAGGGGGCACAGACGCAGGCTTCAGACAGAGATCTGCCCCACACTACACACTCATGTTACACACACAGTAGACACAGGCTCCATCTCCAGGCAGCAGCGCTATCCCTCTGGGTGCACAGATACAGGCTAAAGGTAGAGACCGGCCCCACAGTGCACACTCATGTTACACACACACAGAAGACGCAGGATCCATCTCCAGGCAGCAGCCCTCTCCCTCAGGGGGCACAGAGGCAGGCTCCAGGCAGAGACCTGCCACACACTACACACTAATGTTACACACACACACACAGAAGACACAGGCTCCATCTCCAGGCAGCAGCGCTATCTCTCAGGGTGCACAGATACAGGATCCAGGCAGAACCTGCCACACACTACACACTCATGTTACTCACACAGAAGATGCAGGCACCATCTCCAGGCAGCAGTGCTATCCCTCAGGGTGCACAGATACAGGATCCAGGCAGTACCTGCCACACACTACACACTCATGTTACTCACACAGAAGATGCAGGCACCATCTCCAGGCAGCAGCGCTCTCCCTCAGGGTGCAGAGGTACAGGCTCCAGAGACCTGCCCCTCATCGCACACTCATGTTACACACACACAGAAGACGCAGGCTCCATCTCCAGGCAGCACAGGGGGCACAGATGCAGGCTCCAGACAGAGACCTGCCACACACTACACACTCATGTTGCACACAGAAGACGCAGGCTCCATCTCCAGGCGGCAGCGCTCTCCTCAGGGGGCACAGATACAGGCTCCAGACAGAGACATGCCCAACAATGCACACTCATGTTACACACACACACACAGAAGACACAGGCTCCATCTCCAAGCAGCAGCACTATCCCTCAGGGGGCACACATGCAGGCTCCAGACAGAGACCTGCCCCACACTGCACACTCATGGTACACACACAGAAGACACAGGCTCCATCACCAAGCAGCAGCACTATCCCTCAGGGGGCACAGATGCAGGCTCCAGACAGAGACCTGCCACACACTACACACTCATGTTGCACACAGAAGACACAGGCTCCATCTCCAGGCGGCAGCGCTCTCCTCAGGGGGCACAGATACAGGCTCCAGACAGAGACATGCCCAACAATGCACACTCATGTTACACACACACACAGAAGACACAGGCTCCATCTCCAAGCAGCAGCACTATCCCTCAGGGGGCACAGATGCAGGCTTCAGACAGAGATCTGCCCCACACTACACACTCATGTTACACACACAGGAGACACAGGCTCCATCTCCAGGCAGCAGCGCTATCCCTCTGGGTGCACAGATACAGGCTCCAGGCAGAGACCGGCCCCACAGTGCACACTCACGTTACACACACACGGAAGACGCAGGATCCATCTCCAGGCAGCAGCGCTCTCCCTCGGGGGCACAGAGGCAGGCTCCAGGCAGAGAACTGCCACACACTACACACTAATGTTACACACACACACACACACACACACACACACAGAAGACACAGGCTCCATCTCCAGGCAGCAGCGCTATCCCTCAGGGTGCACAGATACAGGATCCAGGCAGAACCTGCCACACACTACACACTCATGTTACTCACACAGAAGATGCAGGCACCATCTCCAGGCAGCAGCGCTCTCCCTCAGGGTGCAGAGGTACAGGCTCCAGAGACCTGCCCCTCATCGCACACTCATGTTACACACACACAGAAGACGCAGGCTCCATCTCCAGGCAGCTGCACTCTCCCTCAGGGGGCACAGATGCAGGCTGCAGGCAGAGACCTGCCACACACTACACACTCATGTTACACACACACACACACACACACACACACAGAAGACACAGGCTCCATCTCCAGGCAGCAGCGCTATCCCTCAGGGTGCACAGATACAGGCTCCAGGCAGAGACCTGCCACACACTACATACTAATGTTACACACACACACACAGACGACACAGGCTCCATCTCCAGGCAGCAGCGCTATCTCTCAGGGTGCACAGATACAGGCTCCAGGCAGAGACCTCCCACACACTACACACTCATGTTACACACACAGAAGATGCAGGCACCATCTCCAAGCAGCAGCGCTCTCCCTCAGGGTGCAGAGATACAGGCTCCAGAGACCTGCCCCTCATCGGACACTCATGTTACACACACACAGAAGATGCAGGCTCCATCTCCAGGCAGCAGCGCTATCCCTCAGGGGGCACAGATGCAGGCTCCAGGCAGAGACCTGCCACACACTACACACTAATGTTACACACACACAGAAGACACAGGCTCCATCTCCAGGCAGCAGCGCTATCCCTCAGGGGGCACAGATGCAGGCTCCAGACAGAGACCTGCCCCACACTGCACACTCATGTTACACACACAGAAGACATAGGCTCCATCTCCAAGCAGCAGCACTATCCCTCAGGGGGCACACATGCAGGCTCCAGACAGAGACCTGCCCCACACTGCACACTCAAGGTACACACACTGAAGACACAGGCTCCATCTCCAGGCGGCAGCGCTATCCCTCAGCGGGCACAGATACAGGCTCCAGGCAGAGACCTGCCCCACACTACACACTCATGTTACACACACAGGAGACACAGGCTCCATCTCCAGGTGGCAGCACTCTCCTCAGGGGGCACAGATACAGGCTCCAGACAGAGACATGCCCAACAATGCACACTCATGTTACACACACACACAGAAGACACAGGCTCCATCTCCAAGCAGCAGCACTATCCCTCAGGGGGCACAGATGCAGGCTTCAGACAGAGACCTGCCCCACACTGCACATTCATGGTACACACACAGGAGACACAGGCTCCATCTCCAGGCAGCAGCGCTATCCCTCTGGGTGCACAGATACAGGCTCCAGGCAGAGACCGGCCCCACAGTGCACACTCATGTTACACACACACAGAAGACGCAGGCTCCATCTCCAGGCAGCAGCGCTCTCCCTCAGGGGGCACAGAGGCAGGCTCCAGGCAGAGACCTGCCACACACTACACACTAATGTTACACACACACACACACACACACACAGAAGACACAGGCTCCATCTCCAGGCAGCAGCGCTATCCCTCAGGGTGCACAGATACAGGATCCAGGCAGAACCTGCCACACACTACACACTCATTTTACTCACACAGAAGATGCAGGCACCATCTCCAGGCAGCAGCGCTCTCCCTCAGGGTGCAGAGATACAGGCTCCAGAGACCTGCCCCTCATCGCACACTCATGTTACACACACACAGAAGACCCAGGCTCCATCTCCAGGCAGCAGCACTCTCCCTCAGGGGGCACAGATGCAGGCTGCAGGCAGAGACCTGCCACACACTACACACTCATGTTACACACACACACACAGGAGACACAGGCTCCATCTCCAGGCAGCAGCGCTATCCCTAAGGGTGCACAGATACAGGCTCCAGGCAGAGACCTCCCACACACTACACACTCATGTTACACACACAGAAGATGCACGCACCATCTCCAAGCAGCAGCGCTCTCCCTCAGGGTGCAGAGATACAGGCTCCAGAGACCTGCCCCTCATCGCACACTCATGTTACACACACACAGAAGATGCAGGCTCCATCTCCAGGCAGCAGCGCTCTCCCTCAGGGGGCACAGATGCGGGCTGCAGGCAGAGACCTGCCACACACTACACACTCATGTTACACACACACACACAGAAGACACAGGCTCCATCTCCAGGCAGCAGCGCTATCCCTCAGGGGGCACAGATGCAGGCTCCTGGCAGAGACCTGCCACACACTACACACAAATGTTACACACACACACACAGAAGACACAGGCTCCATCTCCAGGCAGCAGCGCTCTCCCTCAGGGTGCAGAGATACAGGCTCCAGAGACCTGTCCCTCATGGCACACTCATGTTACACACACACAGAAGATGCAGGCTCCATCTCCAGACTGCGCTACCCCTCAGGGTGCACAGATACAGGCTCCAGGCAGAGACCTGCCACACACTACACACTCGTGTTACACACAGAAGATGCTGGCTCCATCTCCAGGCAGCAGCTCTCTCCCTCAGCGTGCAGAGATACAGGCTCCAGAGACCTGCCCCTCATTGCACACTCATGTTAAACACACACAGAAGATGCAGGCTCCATCTCCAGGCAGCCGCGCTCTCCCTCAGGGGGCACAGATGCAGGCTCCAGGCAGAGACCTGCCCCACAATGCACACTCATGTTACACACACACACAGCAGACACAGGCTCCATCTCCAAGCAGCAGCACTATCCCTCAGGGGGCACAGATGCAGGCTCCAGACAGAGACCTGCCCCACACTGCACACTCATGTTACACACACAGAATACACAGGCTCCATCTCCAAGCAGCAGCACTATCCCTCAGGGGGCACAGATGCAGGCTCCAGACAGAGACCTGCCACACACTACACACTCATGTTGCACACAGAAGACGCAGGCTCCATCTCCAGGCAGCAGCGCTCTCCTCAGGGGGCACAGATACAGGCTCCAGACAGAGACATGCCCCACAATGCACACATGTTACACACACACACAGAAGACACAGGCTCCATCTCCAAGCAGCAGCAATATCCCTCAGGGGGCACAGATGCAGGCTTCAGACAGAGACCTGCCCCACACTACACACTCATGTTACACACACAGGAGACACAGGCTCCATTTCCAGGCAGCAGCGCTATTCGTCTGGGTGCACAGATACAGGCTCCAGGCAGAGACTGGCCCCACAGTGCACACTCATGTTACACACACACAGAAGACGCAGGCTCCATCTCCAGGCAGCAGCGCTCTCCCTCAGGGTGCAGAGATACCCTCAGGGTGCAGAGGCTCCAGAGACCTGCCCCTCATCGCACACTCATGTTACACACACACAGAAGATGCATGCTCCATCTCCAGGCAGCAGCGCTACCCTCAGGGGGCACAGATGCAGGCTCCAGGCAGAGACCTGCCACACACTACACACTAATGTTACACACACACACACACACAGAAGACACAGGCTCCATCTCCAGGCAGCAGCACTATCCCTCAGGAGGCACAGATGCAGGCTCCAGACAGAGACCTGCCCCACACTGCACACTCATGTTACACACACAGAAGACACAGGCTCCATCTCCAAGCAGCAGCACTATCCCTCAGGGGGCACACATGCAGGCTCCAGACAGAGACCTGCCCCACACTGCACACTCATGGTACACACACAGAAGACACAGGCTCCATCACCAAGCAGCAGCACTATCCCTCAGGGGGCACAGATGCAGGCTCCAGACAGAGACCTGCCACACACTACACACTCATGTTGCACACAGAAGACGCAGGCTCCATCTCCAGGTGGCAGCGCTCTCCTCAGGGGGCACAGATACAGGCTCCAGACAGAGACATGCCCAACAATGCACCCTCATGTTACACACACACACAGAAGACACAGGCTCCATCTCCAAGCAGCAGCACTATCCCTCAGGGGGCACAGATGCAGGCTTCAGACAGAGACCTGCCCCACACTGCACACTCATGGTACACACACAGAAGACACGGGCTCCATCCCCAGGCAGCAGCGCTATCCCTCTGGGTGCACAGATACAGGCTCCAGGCAGAGACCGGCCCCACAGTGCACACTCATGTTACACACACACAGAAGACGCAGGCTCCATCTCCAGGCAGCAGCGCTCTCCCTCAGGGGGCACAGAGGCAGGCTCCAGGCAGAGACCTGCCACACACTACACACTAATGTTACACACACACACACACACACACACACACACACACACACACACAGAAGACACAGGCTCCATCTCCAGGCAGCAGTGCTATCCCTCAGGGTGCACAGATACAGGATCCAGGCAGAACCTGCCACACACTACACACTCATTTTACTCACACAGAAGATGCAGGCACCATCTCCAGGCAGCAGCGCTCTCCCTCAAGGTGCAGAGATACAGGCTCCAGAGACCTGCCCCTCATCGCACACTCATGTTACACACACACAGAAGACGCAGGCTCCATCTCCAGGCAGCAGCACTCTCCCTCAGGGGGCACAGATGCAGGCTGCAGGCAGAGACCTGCCACACACAACACACTCATGTTACACACACACACACACACACACACAAAAGACACAGGCTCCATCTCCAGGCAGCAGCGCTATCCCTCAGGGGGCACAGATGCAGGCTCCAGACAGAGACCTGCCCCACACTGCACACTCATGTTACACACACAGAAGACACAGGCTCCATCTCCAAGCAGCAGCACTATCCCTCAGGGGGCACACATGCAGGCTCCAGACAGAGACCTGCCCCACACTGCACACTCATGGTACACACACAGAAGACACAGGCTCCATCACCAAGCAGCAGCACTATCCCTCAGGGGGCACAGATGCAGGCTCCAGACAGAGACCTGCCACACATTACACACTCATGTTGCACACAGAAGACGCAGGCTCCATCTCCAGGTGGCAGCGCTCTCCTCAGGGGGCACAGATACAGGCTCCAGACAGAGACATGCCCAACAATGCACCCTCATGTTACACACACACACAGAAGACACAGGCTCCATCTCCAAGCAGCAGCACTATCCCTCAGGGGGCACAGATGCAGGCTTCAGACAGAGACCTGCCCCACACTGCACACTCATGGTAGACACACAGGAGACACGGGCTCCATCTCCAGGCAGCAGCGCTATCCCTCTGGGTGCACAGATACAGGCTCCAGGCAGACACCGGCACCACAGTGCACACTCATGTTACACACACACAGAAGACGCAGGCTCCATCTCCAGGCAGCAGCGCTCTCCCTCAGGGGGCACAGAGGCAGGCTCCAGGCAGAGACCTGCCACACACTACACACTCATGTTACACACACACACACACACACACACACACACACACACACACACACACACACAGAAGACACAGGCTCCATCTCCAGGCAGCAGCGCTATCCCGCAGGGTGCACAGATACAGGCTCCAGGCAGAGACCTGCCACACACTACACACTAATGTTACACACACACACACACAGAAGACACAGGCTCCATCTCCAGGCAGCAGCGCTATCCCTCAGGGTGCACAGATACAGGCTCCAGGCAGAGACCTCCCACACACTACACACTCATGTTACACACACAGAAGATGCACGCACCATCTCCAAGCAGCAGCGCTCTCCCTCAGGGTGCAGAGATACAGGCTCCAGAGACCTGCCCCTCATCGCACACTCATGTTACACACACACAGAAGATGCAGGCTCCATCTCCAGGCAGCAGCGCTCTCCCTCAGGGGGCACAGATGCGGGCTGCAGGCAGAGACCTGCCAAACACTACACACTCATGTTACACACACAGAAGACACAGGCTCCATCTCCAGGCAGCAGCGCTATCCCTCAGGGGGCACAGATGCAGGCTCCTGGCAGAGACCTGCCACACACTACACATAAATGTTACACACACACACACACACACACACACACACAGAAGACACAGGCTCCATCTCCAGGCAGCAGCGCTATCCCTCAGGGGGCACAGATACAGGCTCCAGGCAGAGACCTGCCACAGACTACACACTCATGTTACACACACAGAAGATGCAGGCACCATCTCCAAGCAGCAGCGCTCTCCCTCAGGGTGCAGAGATACAGGCTCCAGAGACCTGCCCCTCATCGCACACTCATGTTACACACACACAGAAGATGCAGGCTCCATCTCCAGACTGCGCTACCCCTCAGGGTGCACAGATACAGGCTCCAGGCAGAGACCTGCCACACCCTACACACTCGTGTTACACACAGAAGATGCTGGCTCCATCTCCAGGCAGCAGCTCTCGCCCTCAGCGTGCAGAGATACAGGCTCCAGAGACCTGCCCCTCATTGCACACTCATGTTAAACACACACAGAAGATGCAGGCTCCATCTCCAGGCAGCCGCGCTCTCCCTCAGGGGCACAGATGCAGGCTCCAGGCAGAGACCTGCCCCACAATGCACACTCATGTTACACACACACACAGCAGACACAGGCTCCATCTCCAAGCAGCAGCACTTTCCCTCAGGGGGCACAGATGCAGGCTCCAGACAGAGACCTGCCCCACACTGCACACTCATGTTACACACACAGAATACACAGGCTCCATCTCCAAGCAGCAGCACTATCCCTCAGGGGGCACAGATGCAGGCTCCAGACAGAGACCTGCCACACACTACACACTCATGTTGCACACAGAAGACTCAGGCTCCATCTCCAGGCAGCAGCGCTCTCCTCAGGGGGTACAGATACAGGCTCCAGACAGAGACATGCCCCACAATGCACACTCATGTTACACACACACACAGAAGACACAGGCTCCATCTCCAGACTGCGCTACCCCTCAGGGTGCACAGATACAGGCTCCAGGCAGAGACCTGCCACACACTACACACTAATGTTACACACACACACACACAGAAGACACAGGCTCCATCTCCAGACTGCGCTACCCCTCAGGGTGCACAGATACAGGCTCCAGGCAGAGACCTGCCACACACTACACACTAATGTTACACACACACACACACACACACACACACACAGAAGACACAGGCTCCATCTCCAGGCAGCAGCGCTATCCCTCAGGGTGCACAGATACAGGCTCCAGGCAGAGACCTCCCACACACTACACACTCATGTTACACACACAGAAGATGCACGCACCATCTCCAAGCAGCAGCGCTCTCCCTCAGGGTGCAGAGATACAGGCTCCAGAGACCTGCCCCTCATCGCACACTCATGTTACACACACACAGAAGATGCAGGCTCCATCTCCAGGCAGCAGCGCTCTCCCTCAGGGGGCACAGATGCGGGCTGCAGGCAGAGACCTGCCAAACACTACACACTCATGTTACACACACAGAAGACACAGGCTCCATCTCCAGGCAGCAGCGCTATCCCTCAGGGGGCACAGATGCAGGCTCCTGGCAGAGACCTGCCACACACTACACACAAATGTTACACACACACACACACACACACACACACACACAGAAGACACAGGCTCCATCTCCAGGCAGCAGCGCTATCCCTCAGGGGGCACAGATACAGGCTCCAGGCAGAGACCTGCCACAGACTACACACTCATGTTACACACACAGAAGATGCAGGCACCATCTCCAAGCAGCAGCGCTCTCCCTCAGGGTGCAGAGATACAGGCTCCAGAGACCTGCCCCTCATCGCACACTCATGTTACACACACACAGAAGATGCAGGCTCCATCTCCAGACTGCGCTACCCCTCAGGGTGCACAGATACAGGCTCCAGGCAGAGACCTGCCACACACTACACACTCGTGTTACACACAGAAGATGCTGGCTCCATCTCCAGGCAGCAGCTCTCGCCCTCAGCGTGCAGAGATACAGGCTCCAGAGACCTGCCCCTCATTGCACACTCATGTTAAACACACACAGAAGATGCAGGCTCCATCTCCAGGCAGCCGCGCTCTCCCTCAGGGGCACAGATGCAGGCTCCAGGCAGAGACCTGCCCCACAATGCACACTCATGTTACACACACACACAGCAGACACAGGCTCCATCTCCAAGCAGCAGCACTTTCCCTCAGGGGGCACAGATGCAGGCTCCAGACAGAGACCTGCCCCACACTGCACACTCATGTTACACACACAGAATACACAGGCTCCATCTCCAAGCAGCAGCACTATCCCTCAGGGGGCACAGATGCAGGCTCCAGACAGAGACCTGCCACACACTACACACTCATGTTGCACACAGAAGACTCAGGCTCCATCTCCAGGCAGCAGCGCTCTCCTCAGGGGGTACAGATACAGGCTCCAGACAGAGACATGCCCCACAATGCACACTCATGTTACACACACACACAGAAGACACAGGCTCCATCTCCAGACTGCGCTACCCCTCAGGGTGCACAGATACAGGCTCCAGGCAGAGACCTGCCACACACTACACACTAATGTTACACACACACACACAGAAGACACAGGCTCCATCTCCAGACTGCGCTACCCCTCAGCGTGCACAGATACAGGCTCCAGGCAGAGACCTGCCACACACTACACACTAATGTTACACACACACACACACAGAAGACACAGGCTCCATCTCCAGGCAGCAGCGCTATCCCTCAGGGTGCACAGATACAGGCTCCAGGCAGAGACCTGCCACACACTACACACTCATGTCACACACACAGAAGATGCAGGCACAATCTCCAGGCAGCAGCGCTCTCCCTCAGGGTGCAGAGATACAGGCTCCAGAGACCTGCCCCTCATCGCACACTCATGTTACACACACACACAGAATACACAGGCTCCATCTCCAGGCAGCAGCGCTATCCCTCAGGGTGCACAGATACAGGCTCCAGGCAGAGACCGGCCCCACACTACAGGCTCATGTTACACACACAGGAGACACAGGCTCCATCTCCAGGCAGCAGCACTATCCCTTAGGGGGCACAGATACAGGCTCCAGGCAGAAGCCTCCCCCACACTACACACTCATGTTACACACACAGAGGAAACAGGCTCCATCTCCAGGCAGCAGCACTACCCCTGAGGGTGCACAGAAACAGACTCCAGGCAGCGACCAGCCCCACACTACACACTCATGTTACACACACAGGAGACACAGGCTCCATCTCCAGGCAGCAGCACTATCCCTTAGGGGGCACAGATACAGGCTCCAGGCAGAGACCTCCCCCACACTACACAATCATGTTACACACACAGACGACACAGGCTCCATCTCCAGGCAACAGCACTATCCCTCAGGGGGCACAGATGCAGGCTCCAGGCAGAGACCGGCCCCACACTAGAGACTCATGTTACACACAGAAGACACAGGCTCCATCTCCAGGCAGCAGCGCTCTCCGTCAGGGGGCACAGGTACAGGCTCCAGGCAGAGACCTGCCCCACACTACACACTCATGTTACACACACAGAAGACACAGGCTCCATCTCCAGGCGGCAGCGCTATCCCTCAGCGGGCACAGATACAGGCTCCAGGCAGAGACCTGTCACAGATTACACACTCATGTTACAGACACAGAAGAGACAGGCTCCATCTCCAGGCGGCAGCGCTATCCCTCAGCGGGCACAGATACAGGCTCCAGGCAGAGACCTGCCACACACTACACACTCATATTACACACACAGAAGACACAGGCTCCATCTCCAGGCGGCAGCGCTATCCCTCAGCGGGCACAGATACAGGCTCCAGGCAGAGACCTGCCCCACACTACACACTCATGTTACACACACAGGAGACACAGGTTTCATCTCGAGGCAGTAGCGCTATCCCTCAGGGGGCACAGATACAGGCTCCCGGCAGAGACCAACCCCACGGTACAAACTTATGTTACACACACACACACAGAAGACACAGGCTCCATCTCCAGACAGCAGCGCTCTCCCTCAGGGGGCACAGATGCAGGCTCCAGGCAGAGACCTGCCACACAGTACACACACAGAAATCGCAGGCTCCATCTCCAGGCAGCAGCGCTATCCCTCAGGGGGCACAGATACAGGCTCCAGGCAGAGACCTCCCCCACACTACACACTCATGTTACACACACAGAAGACACAGGCTCCATCTCCAGGCAGCAGCACTGTCCCTCAGGGGGCACAGACACCGGCTCCAGGCAGAGATCTGCCACACAGTACACACTCTTGTTCCACACACAGAAGACACAGGCTCCATCTCCAGGTAGCAGCACTGTCCCTCAGGGGGCAGAGATACAGGCTCCAGGAAGAGACCTACCCCTCATTGCACACTCATGTTATACACACAGAAAACACAGGCTCCCTCTCCAGGCAGCAGTACTATCTCTCAGGGTGCACAGAAACAGGCTCCAGGCAGCGACATGCCCCACACTACACACTCATGTTACACACACAGAAGACACAGGCTCCATCTCCAGGCAGCAGTACTATCTCTCAGGGTGCACAGAAACAGGCTCCAGGCAGCGACATGCCCCACACTACACACTCATGTTACACACACAGAAGACACAGTCTCCATCTCCAGGCAGCAGCGCTATCCCTCAGGGAGCACAGAGGCAGGCTCCAGGCAGAGACCTGCCCCACAGTGCACACTCATGTTACACACACACACAGAAGACACAGGATCCATCCGCAGGCAGCAGCGCTATCCCACAGGGGGCACAGATACAGGCTCCAGGCAGAGACCTCCCCCACACTACACACTCATGTTACACACACAGAATACACAGGCTCCATCTCCAGACTGCAGTGCTGTCCCTCACGGTTCACAGATACAGGCTCCAGGCGGAGACCTCCCCCGCACTACACACTCATGTTACACACACAGAAGACACAGGCTCCATCTCCAGGCGGCAGCGCTGTCCCTCAGGGGGCACAGATATAGGCTCCAAGCAGAGACCTCCCCTACACTACACACTCATGTTACACACACAGAAGATGCAGGCTCCATCTCCAGGCAGCAGCGCTCTCCCTCAGGGGGCACAGACACAGGCTCCAGGCAGAGACCTGCCCCACACTACACACTCATGTTACACACACAGACGAAACAAGCTCCATCTCCAGGCAGCAGCACTATCCCTCAGGGGGCACAGATGCAGGCTCCAGGCAGAGACCGGCCCCACACTACAGACTCATGTTACACACACAGGAGACACAGGCTCCATCTCCAGGCAGCAGCACTATCCCTTAGGGGGCACAGATACAGGCTCCAGGCAGAGACCTCCCCGACACTACACACTGATGTTACACACACAGACGACACAGGCTCCATCTCCAGGCAGCAGCACTATCCCTCAGGGGGCACAGATACAGGCTCCAGGCAGAGACCTCCCCCACACTACACACTCATGTTACACACACAGACGATACAGGCTCCATCTCCAGGCAGCAGCACTACCCCTGAGGGTGGAAAGAAACAGACTCCAGGCAGCGACCTGCCCCACACTACACACTCATGTTACACACACAGGAGACACAGGCTCCATCTCCAGGCAGCAGCACTATCCCTTAGGGGGCACAGATACAGGCTCCAGGCAGAGACCTCCCCCACACTACACACTCATGTTACACACACAGACGACACAGGCTCCATCTCCAGGCAGCAGCACTATCCCTCAGGGGGCACAGATGCAGGCTCCAGGCAGAGACCGGACCCACACTACAGACTCATGTTACACACAGAAGACACAGGCTCCATCTCCAGGCAGCAGCGCTCTCCGGCAGGGGGCACAGGTACAGGCTCCAGGCAGAGACCTGCCCCACACTACACACTCATGCTACACATACAGAAGACACAGGCTCCATCTCCAGGCAGCAGCGCTCTCCCTCAGGGGGCACAGATACAGGCTCCAAGCAGAGACCTGCTACACACTACACACTCATGTTACACACACAGAAGACACAGGCTCCATCTCCAGGCGGCAGTGCTCCCCCTCAGGGTGCACAGATACAGGCTCCAGGCAGAGACCTGCCACACACTACACACTCATGTTACACACACAGAAGACACAGGCTCCATCTCCAGGCGGCAGCGCTATCCCTCAGCGGGCACAGATACGGGCTCCAGGCAGAGACCTGTCACACACTACACACTCATGTTACACACACAGAAGAGACAGGCTCCATCTCCAGGCGGCAGCGCTATCCCTCAGCGGGCACAGATACAGCCTCCAGGCAGAGACCTGTCACACACTTCACACTCATGTTACACACACAGAAGAGACAGGCTCCATCTCCAGGTGGCAGCTCTATCCCTCAGCGGGCACAGATACAGGCTCCAGGCAGAGACCTGCCCCACACTACACACTCATGTTAAACACACAGGAGACACAGGTTTCATCTAGAGGCAGTAATGCTATCCCTCAGGGGGCACAGATACAGGCTCCAGGCAGAGGCCTGCCCCACATTGCACACTCATGTTACGCACACAGAAGATACAGGCTCCATCTCCAGGCGGCAGCGCTGTCCCTCAGGGGGCACAGATGCAGGCTCCAGGCAGAGACCTGCCACACACTACACACTCATGTTACACACACAGGAGACACAGGCTCCATCTCCAGGCACCAGTGCTCTCCCTCAGGGAGCACAGATTCAGGCTCCAGGCAGAGACCTGCCCCACATTGCACACTCATGATACACACACAGAAGACACAGGCTCCATCTCCAGGTGGCAGCGCTATCCCTCAGGGGGCACAGATGCAGGCTCCAGGCAGAGACCTGCCCCACACTACACACTCATGTTACACACACAGAAGACACAGGCTCCATCTCCAGGCGGCAGCGTTATCCCTCAGGGGGCACAGATGTAGGCACCAGGCAGAGACCGGACCCACAGTGCACACTCATGTTACACACACACACACAGGAGACACAGGCTCCATCTCCAGGCGGCAGCGCTATCCCTCAGGGGGCACAGATACAGGCTGCAGGCAGAGACCTGCCCAACAGTGCACACTCATGTTACACACACAGAAGACACAGGCTCCATCTCCAGGCGGCAGCGCTATCCCTCAGCGGGCACAGATACAGGCTCCAGGCAGAGACCTGCCACACACTAAACACTCATGTTACACACACAGAAGACACAGGCTCCATCTCCAGGCAGCAGCGCTGTCCCTCAGGGGGCACAGATACAGGCTCCAGGCAGAGACCTCCCCCACAATACACACTCATGTTACACACACAGAAGACACAGGCTCCATCTCCAGGCAGCAGCACTCTCCCTCAGGGTGCACAGATACAGGCTCCAGGCAGAGACCTGCCACACACTACACATTCATGTTGCACACACAGAAGACACAGGCTCCATCTCCAGGCGGCAGCGCTATCCCTCAGGGTGCACAGACACAGGCTCCAGGCAGAGACCTCCCCCACACTACACACTCATGCTACACACACACACAGGAGACACAGGCTCCATCTCCAGGCAGCAGCACTATCCCTAAGGGGGCACAGATACAGGCTCCAGGCAGAGACCTCCCCCACACTACACACTCATGTTACACACACAGACGACACAGGCTCTATCTCCAGGCAGCAGCACTACCCCTGAGGGTGCAAAGAAACAGACTCCAGGCAGCGACCTGCCCCACACTACACACTCATGTTACACACAGAGGAGACACAGGCTCCATCTCCAGGCAGCAGCACTATCCTTTAGGGGGCACAGATACAGGCTCCAGGAAGAGACCTCCCCCACACTACACACTCATGTTACACACACAGACGACACAGGCTCCATCTCCAGGCAGCAGCACTATCCCTCAGGGGGCACAGATGCAGGCTCCAGGCAGAGACCGGCCCCACACTACAGACTCATGTTACACACAGAAGACACAGGCTCCATCTCCAGGCAGCAGCGCTCTCCGTCAGGGGGCACAGGTAGAGGCTCCAGGCAGAGACCCGCCCCACACTACACACTCATGTTACACATACAGAAGACACAGGCTCCATCTCCAGGCAGCAGCACTATCCCTAAGGGGGCACAGATACAGGCTCCAGGCAGAGACCTCCCCCACACTACACACTCATGTTACACACACAGACGACACAGGCTATATCTCCAGGAAGCAGCACTACCCCTGAGGGTGCAAAGAAACAGACTCCAGGCAGCGACCTGCCCCACACTACACACTCATGTTACACACACAGGAGACACAGGCTCCATCTCCAGGCAGCAGCACTATCCCTTAGGGGGCACAGATATAGGCTCCAGGAAGAGACCTCCCCCACACTACACACTCATGTTACACACACAGACGACACAGGCTCCATCTCCAGGCAGCAGCACTATCCCTCAGGGGGCACAGATGCAGGCTCCAGGCAGAGACCGGCCCCACACTACAGACTCATGTTACACACAGAAGACACAGGCTCCATCTCCAGGCAGCAGCGCTCTCCGTCAGGGGGCACAGGTACAGGCTCCAGGCAGAGACCCGCCCCACACTACACACTCATGTTACACATACAGAAGACACAGGCTCCATCTCCAGGCGGCAGCGCTCCCCCTCAGGGTGCACAGATACAGGCTCCAGGCAGAGACCTGCCACACACTACACACTCATGTTACACACACAGAAGACACAGGCTCCATCTCCAGGCGGCAGCGCTATCCCTCAGCGGGCACAGATACAGGCTCCAGGCAGAGACCTGCTACACACTACACACTCATGTTACACACACAGAAGACACAGGCTCCATCTCCAGGCGGCAGCGCTATCCCTCAGCGGGCACAGATACAGGCTCCAGGCAGAGACCTGTCACACACTACACACTCATGTTACACACACAGAAGAGACAGGCTCCATCTCCAGGTGGCAGCGCTATCCCTCAGCGGGCACAGATACAGGCTCCAGGCAGAGACCTGCCACACACTACACACTCATGTTACACACACAGAAGAGACAGGCTCCATCTCCAGGTGGCAGCGCTATACCTCAGCGGGCACAGATACAAGCTCCAGGCAGAGACCTGCCACACACTACACACTCATGTTACACACACAGAAGACACAGGCTCCATCTCCAGGCGGCAGCGCTATCCCTCAGCGGGCACAGATACAGGCTCCAGGCAGAGACCTGCCCCACACTACACACTCATGTTACACACACAGGAGACACAGGTTTCATCTCGAGGCAGTAGCGCTATCCCTCAGGGGGCACAGATACAGGCTCCAGGCAGAGGCCTGCTCCACATTGCACACTCATGTTACGCACACAGAAGATACAGGCTCCATCTCCAGGTGGCAGCCCCACCCCTCAGGGGGCACAGATGCAGGTTCCAGGCAGAGACCTGCCACACACTACACACTCATGCTACACACACAGAAGACACAGGCACCATCTCCAGGCAGCAGCGCTCTCCCTCAGGGGGCACAGATGCAGGCTCCAGGCAGAGACCTGCCACACACTTCACACTCATGTTACACACACAGGAGACACAGGCTCCATCTCCAGGCACCAGTGCTCTCCCTCAGGGAGCACAGATGCAGGCTCCAGGCAGAGACCTGCCCCACATTGCACACTCATGTTACATACACAGAAGACACAGGCTCCATCTCCAGGTGGCAGCGCTATCCCTCAGGGGGCACAGATGCAGGCTCCAGGCAGAGACCTGCCCCACACTACACACTCATGTTACACACACACACAGGAGACAAAGGCTCCATCTCCAGGCGGCAGCGCTATCCCTCAGGGGGCACAGATAAATGCTGCAGACACATGCCCCTCAGTGCACACTCATGTTACACACACAGAAGACACAGGCTCCATCTCCAGGCAGCAGGGCTATCCCTCAGGGGGCACAGATACAGGCTTCAGGCAGAGACCTCCCCCACAATACACACTCGTGTTACACACACAGAAGACACAGGCTCCATCTCCAGGCAGCAGCACTCTCCCTCAGGGTGCACAGATACAGGCTCCAGGCAGAGACCTGCCACACACTACACACTCATGTTGCACACACAGAAGACACAGGCTCCATCTCCAGGCGGCAGCGCTATCCCTCAGGGTGCACAGACACAGGCTCCAGGCAGAGACCTCCCCCACACTACACACTCATGCTACACACACACACAGGAGACACAGGCTCCATCGTCAGGCGGCAGCGCTATCCCTCAGGGGGCACAGATACAGGCTGCAGGCAGAGACCTGCCCCACAGTGCACACTCATGTTAAACACACAGGAGACACAGGCTCCATCTCCAGGCAGCAGTGCTCTCCCTCAGGGAGCACAGATGCAGGCTCCAGGCAGAGACCTGTCCCACAGTGCACACTCATGTTACACACACAGAAGACGCAGGCTCCATCTCCAGGCGGCAGCATTGTCCCTCAGAGAGCACAGATACAGGCTCCAGGCAGAGACCTGCCACACACTACACACTCATGTTACACACACACACACAGAAGACACAGGCTCCATCTCCAGGCAGCAGCGCTATCCCTCAGGGTGCACAGATACAGGCTCCAGGCAGAGACCTGCCACACACTACACACTCATGTTACACACACAGAAGATGCAGGCACCATCTACAGGCAGCAGCGCTCTCCCTCAGGGTGCAGAGATACAGGCTCCAGAGACCTGCCCCTCATTGCACACTCATGTTACACACACACACAGAAGACACAGGCTCCATCTCCAGGCAGCAGCGCTATCCCTCAGGGTGCATAGATACAGGCTCCAGGCAGAGACCTGCCCCACACTACACACTCATGTTACACACACAGACGACACAAGCTCCGTCTTCAGGCAGCAGCACTATCCCTCAGGGGGCACAGATGCAGGCTCCAGGCAGAGACCGGCCCCACACTACAGACTCATGTTACACACACAGGAGACACAGGCTCCATCTCCAGGCAGCAGCACTATCCCTTAGGGGGCACAGATACAGGCTCCAGGCAGAGACCTCCCCGACACTACACACTGATGTTACACACACAGACGACACAGGCTCCATCTCCAGGCATCAGCACTATCCCTCAGAGGGCACAGATACAGGCTCCAGGCAGAGGCCTCCCCCACACTACACACTCATGTTACACACACAGAGGAAACAGGCTCCATCTCCAGGCAGCAGCACTACCCCTGAGGGTGCACAGAAACAGACTCCAGGCAGCGACCTGCCCCACACTACACACTCATGTTACACACACACACACAGAAGACACAGGCTTCATCTCCAGGCAGCAGCGCTATCCCTCAGGGGGCACAGATACAGGCTTCAGGCAGAGACCTGCCACACACTACACACTCATGTTACACACACAGAAGATGCAGGCACCATCTCCAAGCAGCAGCGCTCTCCGTCAGGGTGCAGAGATACAGGCTCCAGAGACCTGCCCCTCATCGCACACTCATGTTACACACACACAGAAGATGCAGGCTCCATCTCCAGACTGCGCTACCCCTCAGGATGCACAGATACAGGCTCCAGGCAGAGACCTGCCACACACTACACACTCGTGTTACACACAGAAGATGCAGGCTCCATCTCCAAGCAGCAGCTCTCTCCCTCAGCGTGCAGAGATATAGGCTCCAGAGACCTGACCCTCATTGCACACTCATGTTAAACACACACAGAAGATGCAGGCTCCATCTCCAGGCAGCCGCGCTCTCCCTCAGGGGGCACAGATGCAGGCTCCAGGCAGAGACCTGCCCCACAATGCACACTCATGTTACACAAACAGAATACACAGGCTCCATCTCCAAGCAGCAGCACTATCCCTCAGGGGGCACAGATGCAGGCTCCAGACAGAGACCTGCCACACACTACACACTCATGTTGCACACAGAAGACGCAGGCTCCATCTCCAGGCATCAGCGCTCTCCTCAGGGGGCCAGATACAGGCTCCAGACAGAGTCATGCCCCACAATGCACACTCATGTTACACACACACACAGAAGACACAGGCTCCATCTCCAAGCAGCAGCACTATCCCTCAGGGGGCACAGATGCAGGCTTCAGACAGAGACCTGCCCCACACTACACACTCATGTTACACACACAGGAGACACAGGCTCCATTTCCAGGCAGCAGCGCTATCCGTCTGGGTGCACAGATACAGGCTCCAGGCAGAGACCGGCCCCACAGTGCACACTCATGTTACACACACACAGAAGACGCAGGATCCATCTCCAGGCAGCAGCGCTATTCTTCAGAGGGCACAGATACAGGCTCCCGGCAGAGACCTGCCCCACACTACACACTCATGTTACACACACAGACGACACAGGCTCCATCTCCAGGCGGCAGCGCTATCCCTCAGCGGGCACAGATACAGGCTCCAGGCAGAGACCTGTCACAGATTACACACTCATGTTACAGACACAGAAGAGACAGGCTCCATCTCCAGGCGGCAGCGCTATCCCTCAGCTGGCACAGATACAGGCTCCAGGCAGAGACCTGCCACACACTACACACTCATGTTACACACACAGAAGACACAGGCTCCATCTCCAGGCGGCAGCGCTATCCCTCAGCGGGCACAGATACAGGCTCCAGGCAGAGACCTGCCCCACACTACACACTCATGTTACACACACAGGAGACACAGGTTTCATCTCGAGGCAGTAGCGCTATCCCTCAGGGGGCACAGATACAGGCTCCAGGCAGAGGCCTGCCCCACATTGCACAATCATGTTACACACACACACAGCATACACAGGCTCCATCTTCAGGCAGCAGCACTGTCCCTCAGGGGGCACAGATACAGGCTCCCGGCAGAGACCAACCCCACGGTACAAACTCATGTTACACACACACACACAGAAGACACAGGCTCCATCTCCAGGCAGCAGCGCTCTCCCTCAGGGGGCACAGATGCAGGCTCCAGGCAGAGACCTGCCACACACTACACACACAGAAGTCGCAGGCTCCATCTCCAGGCAGCAGCGCTATCTCTCAGGGGGCACAGATACAGGCTCCAGGCAGAGACCTCCCCCAAACTACACACTCATGTTACACACACAGAAGACACAGGCTCCATCTCCAGGCAGCAGCACTGTCCCTAAGGGTGCATAGATGCAGGATCCAGGCAGAGACCGGCCACACACTGCACACTCATGTTACACACACAGAAGATGCAGGCTCCATCTCCAGGCAGCAGCGCTCTCCCTCAGGGGGCACAAACACAGGCTCCAGGCAGAGATCTACCACACAGTACACACTCTTGTTCCACACACAGAAGACACAGGCTCCATCTCCAGGTAGCAGCACTGTCCCTCAGGGGGCAGAGATACAGGCTGGAGGCAGAGACCTACCCCATATTGCACACTCATGTTATACACACAGAAAACACAGGCTCCATCTCCAGGCAGCAGCGCTATCCCTCAGGGGGCACAGGTACAGGCTCCCGGCAGAGACCTGCCCCACATGCACACTCATGTTACTGTAACGCTCACCTGACTCCCACGGAGGCGCTGGCCTGGTTCGCGCTGCTGTGACCTCTTCTAAGGTGATGCGCAGGGCTCGGAAGACGGACTGGACCGGGCCCCCAAATCTGGCTTGTCTGGCTCGCAGAAGTATCCTTCTGTAGGAGAAAATAGGGGATTAACTGTCTGCGGGGTAATGCAATCAGCCTCCCACTTTCCCCTCTCACCCTCCTCGAAACCCTTCTGTGATTCCTCGTAGCGTCTCACCTTAGGGTCTGGAAGGACGAGCTCTCCATCCTGCTTCTGATGCAGGGGCGCGTTGGTATCCAGTTACTTCACTGGATTTTCGGATTGGTGAGGACCAAACTTGCTTGGCTTCCAGGTAAGTTTTTTGATAAGAGGTTCCCCTTGTGTCCATGCATTAATGTACTAATGCTAGTGTCTTTTTCCCCATAGGGGCCGGGGTACGGAATGCCGGGGAACAGGCACCGACCCGAGATGAGAGGTGAAATCCTTGTAGAAATCAGGTAAGTCTTTAATGAGCGTTTTTTGGTAATGTCTTTTCATTCGCTCATTAACGCTGATGTCTCTTTTTCCCCTTAGGGGCCGGGGTCCGGAAATGCCAGGATACGGCGCGGACCCGAAATGAAGAGGGAATGAATCAACAGGTAAGTCTTAACATGGAGATTTAGCTTTCCTTATTCCCTTCTCTCTCTCACCTTTTGTTCTGGTCTTTTTCTCCCCAGGCGCTGGGGCGTGACTGCGAATCCGGATGATCGCTGCTGAACATGGAGGCGCCCTGTAAAGGTGAGTGGAATGCGGCGCTGCAGCGATCGACGCGATGAGCTTTTAAATAAAGTCTTCCTTTTCAGGATTGTCGGCGAGATGTCTCCGGGATGCGGATTTAGCAGGTAAGGACTTTTCCTTCTTCAGTTCTCTTCTTCTCTTCCTTTGCAGGTGATCCAGGATGCTGGCAGGCGTGGCAGAAGTCAGGATGCAGGAGCAGACACGGTGAGCGTCCAGCTGCTAGATGCAGAACAACGCGGAGCACGTGTGGCTGTTCGGGTGGGGTTTAAATAGCCTTGGAAGAAGTTCCAGGTATGTATCCTTCCTCCAATCAGGTATGTATCCTTCCCCGACCACGCCCGGATGGTAAATTAGTCCCACAGGTAAAGTAGTTCCTTTCAGGCCTCTAGGAGGCCGGGATCCTGCAGCATGGTCTGCATCAGGTAAGTGCACCCAAGCACTTCCATAATGAGCCTGGCGCCTATGGCGCCAGGACTCATGTCTTTTATGAGCCTGGTGCCATAGGCGCCAGGACACTGTCCAAAGGGCCCCTATATGGGGTTGCTGGGTCCTTCCTTGGGGACTGGATGTCTGCTTTCGGGGACGCAGGGCTTGAACCCGCTCCCCGGGAGCGGGCATCATGACAGCACTCCCCCCCAAAGCCCCTCCCAAGGTTGTTCCCTCCGGGGGTTTTGGTTTGTCTGGGAAGAGTTGGTGGAATTTCCTGACTAATCGAGGTGCATGCACATGGTCGCTAGGTTCCCACAACCTCTCCTGAGGTCCGTACCCCTTCCAATCAATTAGGTAGAACAGTTTTGACCTAAACATTTTTGAGTCTAAAATGTTCTTCACTTCGAATTTGGGCTCCCCATCTATTAGAATAGGTTCTGGAGGTTTGAGTAGTCGGGTTCCGGGTACCACTGGTTTCAGAAGTGACACATGAAAAACAGGGTGAATTTGCATACTATCTGGTAAATCAAGTTTAACAGTCACTGGGTTAATTATTGCCGTAATAGAATAAGGTCCCAGATATTTTGGGTTAAAAGTTCGAGGCCCTTTGAGTGGTAAATGTCTGGTAGCTAACCACACTTGATCCCCAATCTGATACGGAGGTGCTTCACTCCGATGTAGATCAGCATTCTCCTTGTATTTTCTCTTGGCTTGTTGTAAATGCGTAGTTGCCTCTTTGAAGGCTTGGGTAATTGTAGAATGCAGATGTTCTACTGCAGGCATTCCGAGGTTCTGAGGTGAGTCAAGGTTTGAGGTTCGAGGGTGATGCCCAAACAAAGTATAAAAAGGACTGTGGCCAGCTCCAGAGTGTACCGAATTATTATATGCGTATTCAGCTATCCAAAGAATGTCTTTCCAGTTGCTTTCAGATTGCTGTACATACACCGTAAGTATTGCTCAAGGGTCTGATTTGTCCTCTCGTCTGACCATCGGTCTGAGGGTGGTGACTGGTCGATAATCTTACGTCGATCTGCGCCATTTGACAATATTTGCGCCAGAAGTGGGAAATGAATTGGCTTCCCCGGTCAGAGATTAGTATAGATGGGAATCCATGTAGCTGAACAATATTTTCGAGGAATTCTTTGGCTAGGACAGAAGCTGAAGGTAAACCTTTCAAAGGAATAAAGTGGGCCATTTTGGAAAACAAATCCACAATTACCAGAATAGTATTGTACCCCGAACAAGGAGGCAGGTCCATAATAAAATCCATTGATAGGGTGTGCCAGGGTGCTGGTGGTATGTCTAGAGGTTGAAGGAGACCGGCTGGTCTTTTCTTTTGACTTTTATTTTGGGCGCAAACACCACAGGAATCACAAAAGATTTAACATCTTTTCGCCAAGAGGGCCACCAAAATTGTCGTTTCACCTTTTCCTCTGTCTTGGCAATACCGGGGTGTCCCTCTATTAATGCATCATGATAACCGGAAATAACTAGTTTGTGTAATTCCTTATGTGGCAGGAATAAGCGTCCTTGGAAATAAGGTAAACCATTATCTATGGTAAAGTCTGTTCCCTTTTGTATCCAATTCTGTAAGGTTGTAGGGTCCAGGAGTTGTTTCACTCTGGCTTGAATGTCTTCAAGCGTCTGTAACAGAGTCATGCCTAGAATCCTCTGTTCGGGAATTATTGGTACTGGTTCTGAGTTTGTATCAGATTCTCCCATTCCAATTCGGGATAAGGCGTCTGCTTTGCCATTCTTGCAGCCAGGTCGATATGTAATCACGAAATCAAATACAGCGAAAAACAAAGCCCATCGGAGCTGCCGTGATGACTGAGCCTTGGCTGTTTTCAAATACTGTAAATTCCCGTGATCAGTGATCACTGTGATGGTATGTCGAGCGCCAAGCAGATAATGCCACCAGGCTTTAAAAGCGGACTTAATGGCTAACAGTTCTTTGTCCGTGATTGCATAATTAACCTCAGGTGCCGAGAATTTTCTGGACCAAAATGCTACGGGATGCAGTTGGGTGGTTTCGGGATCTCTTTGGGACAGGACAGCTCCCATGGCTAGGCTGGATGCGTCAGTCTCGACGACATAAGGGAGATCTGGACGCGGGTGTTTCAATATAGGTGCGGAGGTAAACTTAGCTTTTAAATCCTGAAAGGCCTGCTCGGCTTCTTCAGACCATTCAAAACGTTTATTTTTCCTCAAGAGTGCAGTAATGGGTTGTACCACGCGTGAAAATTCCGGGATAAACCTGCGATAGAAATTGGCAAAGCCGAGCATGCTTTGAACCCCTTTTACAGAGCTAGGTGATGGCCATTTGAGGATTGCATCCACTTTTCTTGAGTCCATTCGGACTCCTTTGGGTGTCAGGATGAAACCTAGAAACTCGACTTCTGTGGTATGGAAAACACATTTCTCCAATTTAGCAAATAGTTTGTGTTGGCGCAGTTTTTCAAGTACTGCCCTGACGTGTTTTCTGTGATCAGATTCCGAAGAGGAGTACACCAGAATGTCATCGATATATACGACAACACAAACATCGATGAGTTCCCGAAGGACATCATTCATGAAGTATTGGAAGGCAGCCGGCGCGTTACACAATCCGAAAGGCATCACCTGGTACTCGAATAATCCGTATTTAGTACGGAAGGCAGTTTTCCATTCGTCGCCTTCTTTAACTCGTACCAGATGATAAGCCCCCCGGAGATCTAACTTGGTGTACATGCAAGCGTCCTTCACCTGGTCAAGGAGTTCAGGGATCAGAGGCAGAGGATAACGGTTTTTAACCGTTATCTGGTTCAATGCGCGGTAATCGATACAAGTTCTAAGGTCGCCTTCTTTTTTGGGCACGAAGAACAAAACCGAGGATGCCGGGGACTTTGACGGGCGAATAAATCCATTAGCTAGGTATTGATCCAAATATTGTCTCAAATGCAGATTCTCAGGTTCGGTAAGGGCATAAATCCTGCTACAAGGGGGTTGTGCACCGGGCACCAGATCGATTTGGCAATCGTACGATCTGTGAAGAGGTAACGTGTTGGCCTGTTCCTTTTGGAAGACGTCCTGAAAGTCTTGGTATTCCGGAGGTAGTTGCATGGAGGCAGAGGTTACAGATGCTAGATTAATCTTCAGGTTTTCTGGGTAGCAGGTTTGTGTACAATCCGGGAAGGTTATTCTCTTAGCTTGCCAATCAATTCGAGGATTATGTGTCTCTAACCAAGGGATTCCAAGAATAACCTGAAACTGTGGAGCCTTGATTACATCAAACACAACACCCTCCCGATGGCCGTCGGGACCAATAAGAGTCACCTCAGTAGTGGAATGTGTTACCGGTCCAGAGGCAATTTCAGTTCCATCGACTGTGGTGATGACATCTTTGCTGGTTTTAGGACGGAGAGGGAGGTTAATCCTAGAGACCAATTCACGATCCAAATAGTTTCCAATAGTCCCACTATCGATGTATGCCTTTATTGCATGCAACCGCTTAGGCTGTTCTGGATCTACGAGAACCATTGGCACAATGAAATGCGAGGTCTGAGAGTTAGTTTTCAAGCTCGGCAAGCGGACCCTACACTTGTCGAGCGGAGTCGTTTCCCGAAACAGAGTCCTCATGGTTTTTATCAGCGGCTCCTACCGCCTTTCGGGGCGGTTTTGCCGGGCAATCTCGTAGAAAGTGTCCAGAATTCCCACAATAAAGACATAATTTTAACTGCCGCCTCCTTTCACGTTCCTTTTGAGTTAAGGGTCCTTTAACCACTCCAATTTGCATAGGCTCAGAGACATCAACTCCCTTGGGATTAGCATGGGTCTTGACCAACACCCGGGTCTCAAACCTGGGCCGATCTGCTTTTCTGTTTTGAAGGCTGTGATCCAATTGGACCACTAAGTCTATATACTCTGTGCATTCTTGGGGCGGATTTACAACTTGGGCCAAGACATCTTTAAGTTCTCTGCGTAGCCCTCGATAAAACAACGTGACTCTTTTATCCTCTGGCCATCCCGTTTCCACAATTAGTCTATTAAAGGTTGCAATATAGGATAGGAGGTCCTGATTGCCCTGTCGCAGGGATAGAAGTTCGTCATCCAGAGCCTGCCCCTGAGAGTGTCGAGCAAATAACCTTTCCATGCTTGCTTGAAACCTTTGAAAATCACGGAGAATCGGGTCATCTTGAGTAACCAGTGGAACTGACCAATCGGCAGCGCAGCCGCTGAGATATGACAATACAAAGGCTACCTTGGTCTGATCATTAGGGAAGGCCCCAGGTCTGCATAGGAAGTGCAAATGACACTGATTCATGAATACGGCGAATCGTTTGGGGTCCCCAGCAAAGCGTTCGGGTGGGGCCAGCGGCATGTTTCCAGGTAGATTAATCTGCACAGGGTTACTGGAAACCACAGAAGAGGGGTTCCCTCCGGAACCGGGTGAAGGAGTTTGCCCAGCTTGACCTTGCAAAAGCTGTCTGGCCAGGTCATCAGTTCTTTCCTTTGATATTATTAATTCCCTCCTGAGGTCATTAGTCTCTTGACGAGCGGCATGTACCTCGGCCCGTAATTCCCCCAGTAATTGGGCCAACTGATCAGTCTCAGAACTTTCCATAGCGCCTGGGTGGGAATTTGTAGGAAGGCTTCGCGTTCTGTAACGCTCACCTGACTCCCACGGAGGCGCTGGCCTGGTTCGCGCTGCTGTGACATCTTCTAAGGTGATGCGCAGGGTTCGGAAGACGGACTGGACCGGGCCCCCAAATCTGGCTTGTCTGGCTCGCAGAAGTATTCTTCTATAGGCGAAAATAGGGGATTAACTGTCTGCGGGGTAATGCAATCAGCCTCCCACTTTCCCCTCTCACCCTCCTCGAAACCCTTCTGTGATTCCTCGTAGCGTCTCACCTTAAGGTCTGGAAGGACGAGCTCTCCATCCTGCTTCTGATGCAGGGGCGCGTTGGTATCCAGTTACTTCACTGGATTTTCGGATTGGTGAGAACCAAACTTGCTTGGCTTCCAGGTAAGTGGTTTGATAAGAGGTTCCCCTTGTGTCCATGCATTAATGTACTAATGCTAGTGTCTTTTTCCCCATAGGGGCCGGGGTACGGAATGCCGGGGAACAGGCACCGACCCGAGATGAGAGGTGAAATCCTTGTAGAAATCAGGTAAGTCTTTAATGAGCGTTTTTTGGTAATGTCTTTTCATTCGCTCATTAACGCTGATGTCTCTTTTTCCCCTTAGGGGCCGGGGTCCGGAAATGCCAGGATACGGCGCGGACCCGAAATGAAGAGGGAATGAATCAACAGGTAAGTCTTAACATGGAGATTTAGCTTTCCTTATTCCCTTCTCTCTCTCACCTTTTGTTCTGGTCTTTTTCTCCCCAGGCGCTGGGGCGTGACTGCGAATCCGGATGATCGCTGCTGAACATGGAGGCGCCCTGTAAAGGTGAGTGGAATGCGGCGCTGCAGCGATCGACGCAATGAGCTTTTAAATAAAGTCTTCCTTTTCAGGATTGTCGGCGAGATGTCTCCGGGATGCGGATTTAGCAGGTAAGGATTTTTCCTTCTTCTGTTCTCTTCTTCTCTTCCTTTGCAGGTGATCCAGGATGCTGGCAGGCGTGGCAGAAGTCAGGATGCAGGAGCAGACAAGATGAGCGTCCAGCTGCTAGATGCAGAACAACGCGAAGCACGTGTGGCTGTTCGGGTGGGGTTTAAATAGCCTTGGAAGAAGTTCCAGGTATGTATCCTTCCTCCAATCAGGTATGTATCCTTCCCCGACCACGCCCGGATGGTAAATTAGTCCCACAGGTAAAGTAGTTCCTTTCGGGCCTCAAGGAGGCCGGGATCCTGCAGCATGGTCTGCATCAGGTAAGTGCACCCAAGCACTTCCATAATGAGCCTGGCGCCTATGGCGCCAGGAATGATGTCTTTTATGAGCCTGGCGCCATAGGCGCCAGGACACTGTCCAAAGGGCCCCTATATGGGGTTGCTGGGTCCTTCCTTGGGGACTGGATGTCCGCTTTCGGGGACGCAGGGCTTGAACTGGCTCCCCGGGAGCGGGCATCATGACAGTTACACACACACAGAAGACGCAGGCTCCATCTCCAGGCAGCAGCGCTATCCCTCAGGGGGCACAGATACAGGCTCCCGGCAGAGACCTGCCCCACATTGCACACTCATGTTACACACACACAGAAGACACAGGCTCCATCTCCAGGCAGCAGCGCTATCCCTCAGGGGGCACAGATACTGGCTCCCGGCAGAGACCTGCCCCACATTGCACACTCATGTTACACACTCACAGAAGACGCAGGGTCCATCTCCAGGCAGCAGCGCTATCCCTCAGGGGGCACAGATACAGGCTCCCGGCAGAGACCTGCCCCACATTGCACACTCATGTTACACACACACAGAGAAGACACAGGCTCCATCTCCAGGCAGCAGCGCTATCCCTCAGGGTGCACAGATACAGGCTCCGGGCAGAGACCTGCCACACAGTACACACTCATGATACACACACAGAAGACGCAGGCTCCATCTCCAGGCAGCAGCGCTATCCCTCAGGGGGCACAGATACAAGCTCCCGGCAGAGACCAGCCCCACGATGCACACTCATGTCACACACACACACAGAAGACACAGGCTCCATCTCCAGGCAGCAGCGCTATCCCTCAGGGTGCACAGATACAGGCTCCAGGCAGAGACCTGCCACACACTACACACTCATGTTACACACACAGAAGACGCAGGCTCCATCTCCAGGCAGCGCTATCCCTCAGGGGGCAAGAGATACAGGCTGCATCTCCAGGCAGCAGCGCTACCCCTCAGGGGGCACAGATACAGGCTCCATCTCCAGGCAGCAGCGCTATCCCTCAGGGGGCACAGATACAGGCTGCATCTCCAGGCAGCAGCGCTACCCCTCAGGGTGCACAGATACAGGCTCCATCTCCAGGCAGCAGCGCTACCCCTCAGGGGGCACAGATACAGGCTGCATCTCCAGGCAGCAGCGCTATCCCTCAGGGGGCACAGATACAGGCTGCATCTCCAGGCAGCAGCGCTACCCCTCAGGGTGCACAGATACAGGCTCCATCTCCAGGCAGCAGCGCTACCCCTCAGGGGGCACAGATACAGGCTCCATCTCCAGGCAGCAGCGCTATCCCTCAGGGGGCACAGATACAGGGTCCATCTCCAGGCAGCAGCGCTATCCCTCAGGGGGCACAGATACAGGCTGCATCTCCAAGCAGCAGCGCTACCCCTCAGGGGGCACAGATACAGGCTGCATCTCCAAGCAGCAGCGCTACCCCTCAGGGGGCACAGATACAGTCTCCATCTCCAGGCAGCAGCGCTATCCCTCAGGGGGCACAGATACAGGCTCCATCTCCAGGCAGCAGCGCTATCCCTCAGGGGGCACAGATACTGGCTCCCGGCAGAGACCTGCCCCACATTGCACACTCATGTTACACACACACAGAAGACACAGGCTCCATCTCCAGGCAGCAGTGCTATCCCTTGGGGGGGCACAGATACAGGCTGCAGACAGAGACCTGCCCCACACTACACACTCATGTTACACACACACACAGGAGACACAGGCTCCATCTCCAGGCAGCAGCGCTATCCCTCAGGGGGCACAGATGCAGGCTTCAGACAGAGACCTGCCCCACACTACACACTCATGTTACACACACAGAAGACACAGGCTCCATCTCCAGGCAGCAGTGCTCTCCCTCAGGGTGCAGAGATACAGGCTCCAGAGACCTGCCCCTCATTGCACACTCATGTTACTCACACAGGAGACACAGGCTCCATCTCCAGGCAGCAGCGCTATCCCTCAGGGGGCACAGATGCAGGCTCCAGGCAGAGACCTGCCACACACTACACACTCATGTTACACACACAGAAGACACAGGCTCCATCTCCAGGCAGCAGCGCTTTCCCTCAGGGTGCACAGATACAGGCTCCCGGCAGAGACCTGCCCCACAGTGCACACTCATGTCACACACACACACAGAAGACACAGGCTCCATCTCCAGGCAGCGCTATCCCTCAGGGGGCACAGATACAGGCTGCATCTCCAGGCAGCAGTGCTACCCCTCAGGGGGCACAGATACAGGCTCCATCTCCAGGCAGCAGCGCTATCCCTCAGGGGGCACAGATACAGGCTCCATCTCCAGGCAGCAGCGCTATCCCTCAGGGGGCACAGATACAGGCTCCATCTCCAGGCAGCAGCCCTATCCCTCAGGGGGCACAGATACAGGCTCCAGGCAGAGACCTCCCCACACTACACACTCATGTTACACACACACACAGAAGACACAGGGTCCATCTCCAGGCAGCAGTGCTATCCCTCGGGGGGCACAGATACAGGCTGCAGACAGAGACCTGCCCCACACTACACACTCATGTTACACACACACACAGGAGACACAGGCTCCATCTCCAGGCAGCAGCGCTACCTCTCAGGGGGATACAGGCTTCAGACAGAGACCTGCCCCACACTACACACTCATGTTACACACACAGGAGACACAGGCTCCATCTCCAGGCAGCAGCGCTCTCCATCAGGGTGCAGAGATACAGGCTCCAGAGACCTGCCCCACACTACACACTCATGTTACACACACAGGAGACACAGTCTCAATCTCCAGGCAGCAGCGCTATCCCTCAGGGGGCACAGATGCAGGCTCCAGGCAGAGACCTGCCCCACAGTGCACCCTCCACTAAAAGTCTCATATCTGCCATATCAGCCTCACTGTTTATTTTCGGAGTTTCACAAAGTGACACCAGGTGCAGCTTCGGAGCGCTATAGTAGGATGGGCTTCTGAGCACGCAAAGCCTGGAGAACGTGCGCATGAGAAAGGCGTTCATTAGTCCCGGGCTGAAAGGCCTCTAGGTGCTGGGGGCCTGTGCTGGCACTGGCGGGGACGCCGCGTTCCCGGGTATTGGAGCAGGGCCACATTCCGCGTGTTTCTTGCGGTGAATGTGTGAATGAGTCAGGTGGGCTGTGCCAGCGGCGGGCGAGGCGGCTTCAGGCCCGTCCCGCCTGCAGAGGAGTCGCCACGCAAAGCTCCTGCCTGCAACCATGACACCAACGAACACAACAGCCGCACCCCGCCGTGAGCCACGGCCCCAGTGCAGGGCCACTCTCACCTGAGAGGGCTGAGGGGAGGGCCAGGGGTACAGAAGTCACCAGGCGACAACCCTTAACACAGCACAATACATGCACACGCACCCCCAAGCACAGGCAGCACGCGCCCCATAGCACAACACACCCCACACAACGGTGGCACATGCGTGACACAACACCACGCCGTGATATCCCATAACACAACACTCTACCACACCTCGGAACATAACATAGCAGATTACCTGAGCCCAGCCCGATGCGTGCAAGCAGTGCCCCCCCTCGCCCCATGTTCTTCCCACAGGACAGTCCCCAGGAGTCTAAACCCTCAGGAGTGGAGACAGGATGCGCTGCTTAAGGAACAGGCTGCAACGGCCGGCCCGCATTCTCAGATCCCTGGAGGTGTGCGTCATCGGGTGCCAGCGGCCAAGGGACTAGGACCCGCGTGAGTATTCCTGAGCCAGCAGCAAAGGGGCTAGAACCTGTGTATTACTGTGCCAGCAGCAAAGTGACTAGAACCTGTGTATTACTGAGCCAGCAGCAAAGGGGCTAGAACCTATGTACTGCTTTGCTAGTGGCAACAGGCCTACAACCTGTGTATTACTGTGACAGCAGGAAAGTGACTAGAACCTGTGCATTACTGTGACAGCAGGAAAGTGACTAGAACCTGTGTATTACTGTGCCAGCAGGAAAGTGACTAGAACCTGTGTATTACTGTGACAGCAGGAAAGTGACTAGAACCTGTGTATTACTGTGCCAGCAGGAAAGTGACTAGAACATGTGTATTACTGTGCTAGTAGCCAGGGGCCTAGGACCCATTCTACTGTGACTGCACCAGCAGCCAAGGGACTAGTACCCGCGTGAGTATTACTGAGCCAGCGGCAAAGGGGCTAGAACCTGTGTATTACTGTGCCAGCAGCAACGTGACTAGAACATGTGTATTACTGTGCCAGCAGCAAAGTGACTAGAACCTGTGTATTACTGTGCTAGTAGCCAGGGGCCTAGGACCCATTCTACTGTGACTGCACCAGCAGCCAAGGGACTAGAACCCGCGTGAGTATTCCTGAGCCAGCAGCAAAGGGGCTAGAACCTGTGTATTACTGTGCCAGCAGCAACGTGACTAGAACCTGTGTATTACTGTGCCAGCAGGAAAGTGACTAGAACATGTGTATTACTGTGCCAGCAGCAAAGTGACTAGAACCTGTGTATTACTGTGCTAGTAGCCAGGGGCCTAGGACCCATTCTACTGTGACTGCACCAGCAGCCAAGGGACTAGAACCCGCGTGAGTATTACTGAGCCAGCGGCAAAGTGACTAGAACCTGTGTATTACTGTGCTAGTGGCCAGGGGCCTACAACCCATGTTACTGTGACTGCACCAGCAGCCAAGGGACTAGAACCCGCGTGAGTATTACTGAGCCAGCAGCAAAGTGACTAGAACCTGTGTATTACTGTGCTAGTGGCCAAGGGACTAGAACCCATGCCAGTCTGGCTGCACCAGCAATATGAACAGGTCAGAGCAACTACCCCTTTCTCAATCCGCTTAATTTGAGGCCAACAGGTATGGCTCTTACTCTAGTCTCAACAACTTGAAATAGAATGCATGGGTCCAACAGTTTTTTCACATATAATTTTTTAAAATCACAAAATATTAAAAAAATTAAGAACAGTGATGTGCCTTTTTGAATTCTGCACTTTTTTTATTTTTGAATAGATACCTATGACTTCATATAAACACTTGATGCAATATGTCTTGCCATATCCTAAGGTTTGAAATCCGATAACCACGATAAACCAAATATTATCTGTGCATTAATAACAGACGTGTCACGTATTAATCTCACTGATTGCATCAAGTGGTTATATGAAGTCATATGTATCTATTAAAACACAATATTATGTTATTATTTTTATTAATAATATCATTAGAGTATTTATAGAGCGCAGACTTAGCTTCGAGAAGTCACAGAGCTCTTCACAATCACAGTGGGAAGAACATGGTGAGCGGAGCAGAGAAACACATTCATCTTAATTTTTTTTATATTTTGTGATAAAAAAATGATATGTGAAAAAACTGTTGGACCCATGCATTCTATTTCAAGTTGTTGAGACTAGAGTAAGAGCCATACCTGTTGGCCTCAAATTAAGCAGATTGAGAAAGGGGTACTTGCTCTGACCTGTTCATATTGTAGATGCATTGTCCCTATATCAGAACAACCTCTTGTTAACAAAAAAGACGGAACAAACCCATGTAGTATTACTGACTGCACCAGCAGCCAAGGGAATAGAACCTGTGTATTATCGTGCTGGCTGCAACGTGAGTAGAACCTGTGCATTACCATGCTGGCTGCAACGTGAGTAGAACCTGTGCATTACCATGCTGGCTGCAACGTGAGTATAACCTGTGCATTACTGTGCTGGCTGCAACATGAGTAGAACCTGTGCATTACTGTGCTGGCTGCAACATGAGTAGAACCTGTGCATTACTGTGCTGGCTGCAAAATAATTAGAACCTGTGTATTACTGTGCTGGCTGCAAAGTAAGTAGAACCTGTGTATTACTGTGCTGGCTGCAAAGTGAGTAGAACCTGTGTATTACTGTGCTGGCTGCAAAGTGAGTAGAACCTGTGTATTACTGTGCTGGCTGCAAAGTGAGTATAACCTGTGTATTACTGTGCTGGCTGCCAAGTAAGTAGAACCTGTGCGTTACTGTGCTGGCTGCAACGTGAGTAGAACTTGTGCATTACCGTGCTGGCTGCAACGTGAGCAGAACCTGTGCATTACTGTGCTGGCTGCAACATGAGTAGAACCTGTGCATTACTGTGCTGGCTGCAAAATAATTAGAACCTGTGTATTACTGTGCTGGCTGCAAAGTGAGTAGAACCTGTGTATTACTGTGCTGGCTGCAAAGTGAGTAGAACCTGTGTATTACTGTGCTGGCTGCCAAGTAAGTAGAACCTGTGCGTTACTGTGCTGGCTGCAAAGTGAGTAGAACCTGTGTATTACTGTGCTGGCTGCAAAGTGAGTAGAACCTGTGTATTACTGTGCTGGCTGCCAAGAGACATTTTTTAAGAGGGCGCACCCGTAGATAAGGATGCCTGAGAAGAGAAGAATAGTTTGATATAATTTTAGAAGAGTGATAGACAAGACATTATTATTATAATTATTATCATTGTTATTATTATTATTATTATTATTTTTATTAATAATATTATTAGAGTATTTATAGAGCGCAGACTTAGCTTCGAGAAGCCACAGAGCTCTTCACAATCACAGTGGGAAGAACATGGTGAGCGGAGCAGGGAAACAAGGGAGTGGGGAGCTAACAGGGGAGGCCGAGGGTGGGCATTGGCAGCAAGGGATCTGGAAGCAACCAGTGGAGGAAACAGAGGGGAGCAGACCATCCATCTGGTCTCAGGTTAGGTGGGGAGAAGAAGGTGCATGGGCCCAGGTGTTAGAGAAGAGCCATTACTTGAAGAGGAGGGTCTTGAGTTCCTTCCTGAAATGTAGAACAGAGGGGCGAGTCTGATATTGACAGGCAGGGGGTTCCAAAGTCTTGCGGCCTAGACTGAGAAAGCCTTCTGGTTCTTTCCTTCCTGCACCCGCAGAGCTCAGGTCTGCACATGTCCTTACTTCTGATGGATCACAGGTCTCTGGAGATGCTGAGTTTCTCAGTGAGGTCAAGTCTGCACATGTCCTTATCTCTGGTAAATCGCAGGCCTCCGGAGACGTTGGGTTTCTCAGTGAGGTCAATTCTGCACATGTCCTTACTTCTGATGGATCACAGGTCTCCTGAGATGCTGAGTTTCTCAGTGAGGTCAAGTCTGCACATGTCCTTACTTCTGATGGTTCACAGGTCTCCAGAGATGCTGGGTTTCTCAGTGAGGTCAAGTCTGCACGTGTCCTTACTTTTGATGGTTCGCAGGTCTCCTGAGATGTTGAGTTTCTCAGTGAGGTCAAGTCTGCACATTTCCTTACTTCTGTTGGATCGCAGGCCTCCGGAGATGCAGGGTTTCTCAGTGAGATCAAGAATGGACATGTCCTACTTCTGATGGATTGCAGGTCTCCGGAGATGCTGAGTTTCTCAGTGAGGTCAAGTCTGCACATGTCCTTACTTCTGATAGTTCACAGGTCTCCAGAGATGCTGGGTTTCTCAGTGAGGTCAAGTCTGCACATGTCCTTACTTCTGATGGATCGCAGGTCTCAGGAGATGCTGAGTTTCTCAGTGAGGTCAAGTCTGCACATGTCCTTACTTCTGATGGATCGCAGGTCTCTGGAAATGCTGAGTTTCTCAGTGAGGTCAAGTCTGCACATGTCCTTACTTCTGATGGATCGCAGGTCTCTGGAAATGCTGAGTTTCTCAGTGAGGTCAAGTCTGCACATGTCCTTACTTCTGATGGATCACAGGTCTCTGGAAATGCTGGGTTTCTGAACATGGTAGCTTTGGGACTTCAGGGTGGCAGCCTTATAGACGATGCAGCAGAGGCGTAACCTAGATTCTCTAACAAGTGGGGCCTGGAGCTAATGTAGTGTGGCCCCCCACAGTGACATTAACATCTGTAAATGCCGAAACACTGCTGCTGGGTGGGCATTTAGAGATTTTGGGTGGGCCTCCCCCGCTCAGACCCTGCCCTGTCTATGCCTCTGTGATGCATCAGGATTTGAAGATGATATGGGTTTTCAGCGGGAGCCAGTGAGTTCAATGAGGATTCAGGTGATGTGAACGGATTTAAAGAATCTTCTGATGAGTCTTGCTGCAGCATGCAGGACACATCTCGGGGTACCAGGGAAGTTACCAGAAGGCCTTCGAAAAGGGCATTGCCACCATCCAGGTAGGAGAGTGGACCCAGGCTTGGACAGTGGATCTGATGTTTTCTTCTGGGATGAAGGGCTTGATTTTCCACAGGAAGGAAAGTTGGTACCAGGCTGTTTGTATTTTCCATGCTATGTGCCGTTTGAAAGAGAGGTGGTCTGTCGATGTTGCTACAGGTGGCCAGCTGGGGTGTGAAGCCCTCAAGGCTCATATCAGAGAGCCAGGTCTGGACGTCAGGGTGTTCAGTGTTGTTGGTCAGCAGTAGGAATTCAGTCTTGCAGTGGTTGAGCTTCAGGTAAGCACTGGACCTCCATGACTGTATCAATGAGAGACAGTCCTTGACCCTGTGGATTTCTTTGATAGAGGATAACTTGAGTTAGAGCTGCGGGTCATGTGTGTATTGAAGGATGTGGATGTTGTGTGGAGGAAGGAGGGTTCTGAGAGGCTCCATGTAAAGATTGATGATCACGGGGAGAGGATGGATCCTTGCATGACTCCACAGGTGATGGGTAGAGATGTTGATCCAGAGGAGTCCATTTGTACAAACTGGTGGCAATTAGCAAGGTAAGATTTGAACCAGCTGAGGACGATGTCCCTGATGCCCATGCAGCGATGTAGGCTGATGGTGAGTGTCTGGTGGTCTAAGGTGTCAAATGCTGCTGAGCGGTCAAGGGTAACCAGGAGGCAAGGATGGCCTTCATCAAGGATTTTAAGGGCATTGCCTATCACCTTGATGGTAGCCATTTGTGTCCCTCAAAGGGATGGATGTTCTTGAGGTGAGTAGGTAGCACATTGAAACCATTGCAGTGATACATACATTGATGGAGATTAAGATCACTGTGAAAGAGTTTCAGGAGCTTGTAAGCTTTAGGGGGCCGTTGTGAGAAGGTCAAGAAAGGATACGGTGGAGAGAAGCATGGGCAGAGCTTGCCGTCCCTGGAGGTAGATGTTGAGCATAAGACAATGAAGTGCCTTCCAGTGTTTGAAGACTCATGGACAGAGATATGGGATAGTAGGTTGTGAGATCAGGGTATCATCAGGAATAGGTGATAGAAGAACCCTAAGAAAGAGATGAGTTTAAGACACAAGGTTCTGAAAAGAGAAGCAGAGTCCATGGGGGACGTGGCACTGGGACTGGGTACTGTCTCCATAGGTAGAGAATGATTGGCCAGAAAGAGGGAATTCAGTGCACTGTCGCATGCCAAGGTGGGAGAGGATGAAGAAGAGATGGGGGATTTGACAGATAGATGGGGTCTAGGGTGGAGAGAGTCTAGGAGGGAGGACCTGATCTGTGCTAGTGGGGAGAAGGGGTGTCAGGTTTACATTTCTGTTTAGATAATGGGGAGGTGGAAAAAAGAGTCTGTGCAGGGAATCACAGCATTAAAGTGCAAGAGTGAACGGTAAGAACGAGAGCAATCAAAAGAGACAGGAGCATGGGGCCAGGGAGTCTCCATGGACGAGATGCGTTTGGCCAAGTACGGCGGAAAAGGAGTGATCAGACATCAAGGATTGAAGATTGAGTTTGGTGAGAGGGCAAGATTCTAGAAAGATTGAACTCTCCTAAGAAGGCATTCCTGGCCTCAGTGGAGTAGAAGGGCCAGATGGATGAACGTAGGGTGGAGCGGACCAAGAGGCCAAGAGATAATTAGAAATATAACGGGGCGGGAAGCCAGGCATTGAGAAGCAGTGTGTGCAAAGGAAATAATGCGAAAGGCAGGAGTGGGAAGGGTGCAGAGCAATTGGCTTTATTGACCATGATTCCAACCCCTCCATCACATCCCACAGCCCAGAGAGCGTATGTGGTATCAGGCAAACATTGCTAAGTACATATGCATTGCTAGTGCAAGCAGTGCTCCTGTATGAAGTGACAGTATATGCGATGCAGGTATCACAGTCAGCTTGACAACATGGGGTGAATGCCAATCCACTGGGACCAGCATGGCGGCACAGGCATTGGAGAAGGCCTATTTCTCTTGGTGATAGTGGTTTTGGTTAGCGTGTTTGGCCTCGCATGGCTGCTGGAATTGAAAGGTTTATTTACAGAAACAGGAAGAAGACATTGCCCCATTCTCTCCCTCCAAGGGGCCTGCTACTTTAAGTTGTTTGAGACCATTGCAAGATGGCTGACTGTGTAGTGCAAATGTTTCTCTCCCATTTCAACTGGGCACTAAATCCAGGCATGCTGTAGAGAGAAAGTCTTGCGAGAGCTCGCGATCAACGCCACATGCGAGACTGAGCGAGATGAGCGCGAGGAAAGGTGGAGCATGCGTAGCGGGAGTAGAGCTGGAAGCACAGCCAGAGCAGGGCAGGCCCGCCGGTGCTCCTCAGTGAAGGAACTTGTTGGGATTATTGTGGCCTGCTGAGAAGCAGTATTTAAGAGACTGCCTTTGATGACAGGAACAGTGAAGCAACTGTTGCCTGTAAATAGTTCCTGGTTTATTAAACCCAATTGCAGCCAAAACTTCCTGTGTGCAGTCATCATTTTACAACATATTTGGCGACAAGGATCCATAAAGTGATACCTATGTGTTGGAAGATGCAAGGTGCACCACCACCCCCTGCTTTTCTTCAGTCACTGGGTAGGCCTGCCATTCCATGACCTCAATAGGAGCTTCTACTCACCATGTACCTGGATGCCGTTGGGGGAGCAGACTACTCCCCTGCCAGGAAAAGAGCCATGCTGCTGAACACCATGGGAGTGGAGGGGCAGAGAATGATTGTGGGCCTAAATCCTGAATTGGTTGCATATGACACTGATGGTGTGTTTGATGAAGCAATCAGGCGCATTGTTAAAAGATTTCCAAACAAAGAAAACACTGTACTACACCGGATCAAATTTGATAACTGAAAGCAAGAAGCTTCAGAGTCGGTAGACGATTATATCACACGGATGAGAGAGCTAGCAGCGTTCTGTGACTTTGGCAACAATACAGAGAGCATGACCTGTGATATGCTGGTGGTTCAACCAACTCAAGGAAGGTACAGGACACGTTAATTGTGGAGAAAGAATTGGTGCTCGACAAAGGAGTTCAGATCGACAGAGCCGTGGCCGAAACCTTAAGCAGGCACACGGAAATGGCAGGAAGTACACTAGACACAGCAGTGCATGCCATGCAGTACAGAGGACACAAAGAGAAACCAAGGTGGAATGGCTAGGGTGAGAGGACCAATAGAAGGGAACTATTGAAGTGCCACAGGTGCGCCAGCAACCAGCATCTAGCCAACGACAGAGCATGTCTGGCTAAGAGCAAAGAATGCTCGAATTATAGGAGATTTGGGCACATAGCGGTTGTTTGCAAGTGGGGAGGCAAGAAAATCACATCAGGGGAAGTAAGCGGTGACTCACAAAGTGACGAATCCTAAAAAGAAGACAAGCTGACCAACACCATGGCCTACACTTCCACTGCAAGAAGAGAGAAGCTGCACTGCCTGATCAGGGACGACGCAAATGAAATCAGGGTCATGGCCGACATCGGGTCGGACTTAACCATTCTACCAGTTTGCATGTACAAAGAGATGGTTGGCCGAAACGAAGAAGAAGTCTTGAAAATGAAACACAGACCTACCATGTTCAGAGGCGCATCTGTTCGGCTGTTAGGATACTTCAACAATACAGTAGAGTTCAAGGGGAGGACAGCTTACACAAAGGTGTACTTCACGGAAAAAGGTCCCACAGTGCTGGGCTGGGATGATCAGGCAAAATTGGACATAAATCTTGACCTGAGCACTCAAGATCATGTTCTTTAAATGACATGGGGAGGAGTGTCGGCATTGAGGGATGACTTTCCAAGGTTCTTTTCTGATGGACTGGGCAGAATTAAAAACCTGGTGCACAAAATCAGGCTACGGCAGAATGCCATCCCAGTCAAACATAAAGTAAGACCAGTGCCAGCCACAGAGCGGCATGCGCGGCATGCACTGCAAGTGCAGTTGGAGAAAATGGTCAAAGAAGGCACTATTGAGACTGTCGAGTCATTAGAATGGCTGTGCCCAGTAGTACTCATAAAGGAGCAAGGCTCGAGTGACTTGAGAGTGTGTTGTAATGAGTCCTCACAAAGACCCTTCCTAAAGTCTCCTGCAGGTGGCCAGGAGACGGCAGATGCTTCCTGATCTAAACCCTGTGGGTGGTATTAGCCGGGAGGATCACTTGGGAAGAGATGTCAGTGATGACAGATTATGCAATGGCTTGTTGTCAGAGTGAGATTTCTTGCTCCAAAGCTATTCATACAAATAGTCAACAAAAGAACATTAAATGTAGACATCAGAACATTACCATCTTAAGTTCTGAAAAAGCTAACTTTCCTTTGATTCCAGACCTGAATGGATGTGAAATAAGTACATTTAAAAACTACATGCAGAAAGGAATAGGTCATTTGAACATTGGGGACGTCAAGTCCCACAATGCCCAAAGTACTGAGATGAGGAAGGGGGATGTGGAGGCACTAGACTGCATGGCGCAGTCTCGTGATTCTAATGACACACACCTGAGAGTGTCTCGTGAGTATATAGGGCCCCCTTAGGTGCAGGCCATTAAGAGAAGAAGAAGGTGGAGTAATTGTCGAGACTCCACATTGCAGTGGCAGCAGAAGTCGAAGGGAAGCAGAGACGCCAGAGTCACCGCTAGTTGTGAAGCGGATGCCGGTTTCGTGAGTGTGTCTACCCGTAATGACTTTGAATGCAGAGATTGTGCAGCGTGAAGCATTCATTTGAAAGGCTTTCCCCAAAGTAACTTGTGCTTCGGTGGAAGGCGAGAACCAGCGTGCCTGTGGAGCGAGGCACGCTCCTATCCCGACCGGTACGGGCCGTGGGAAGCAGAGAGAAGCAGCTTACCATGTAGCGGGAAGCAGAGGAAGCAGAGGTGGCAGTGGCAATGGCAGTGGAGCGGAGCGAGCGGCGCCTATGCATTACCCGGTGAGTTCACTAGCTATGTAATCGCCCATTGAATGAATATTGAATACCGAACTAATATAAAGAAACTAAAGTGGCAGACTAAGAATAACGTTGCATGCTGATCTGATACAAAGCAGCTAAAGTGGCAGAATGAGAACCTTGGAAAGAGACAAGGAGGTTATAAATGTAATTACAAAGGTCAAAGTAATTGCCAAAGCCAAAAGAGGGCAATATTACAAGAAGGTAACCACTACCATTGCCAAAGCCAAGAGAGGGCAAAACTAAAGCAAGTTAATAAGAATCAATATTGTCAGGAATAACTGTAACATTTATTGCCAAAGAAAGGAAGAGACAATAGCTGATGAAGACCCAAACAAGCATTGTCTAAGCCAAAGAAGAACAAGTGTGATAAAAAAAAACATGATCAGACTCTGGTTGATGTAAGAGTGAGAAAGCAAGAGTGGCAGAAGAGCCACCCTCCTGATAGAAAGCATTGAGGAGGCGAGGAGCATAATCTACATGACATATGGCAATCACAAGGGTGGAACAAACAGCACCAATGTGTTCAATGTCTTTCCTGAAGAAGTTTGCATTGCTGAAGTTGGTGGAATTCAAAAGACTTTACTAAGTTGTTTGAAATAAGCCTAACCACAGAAGTATTTGTAGTAGTGTTAGGATCTTTTAGTCCTGGCAGGTGAGTACATCATGGCAAGCACCTTGTAGTGGTAGACCTGACCAGGTAGAGGTTATTGAAGTACGGTGTTGTGGCTAAAGACTGTGCAGAAGAAGAAGTGGCAAGACCACTACAGTATTCTGTGAAATCACTGTGAAATCATCTGGACAAAACATTGCTGTTGCCACAGGTGAAGTGTGGAAGTGTTTTGTTTCCTAAAGAATAAGTTGGCTTGAACTCTTTGCCACAAGTGGAGAGACAAAGAGTTGTCATTTCTTTTGAACTGTTGCAAAGTCAAAGTGAGACTCTTTGCAGCAAGAAGAACCTTATTATCAGAACTTTGTTGCAAGATGGAGCTTTCCTAATTTTGAACTGTTGGTTGAAAATCCTGCTTGAATCGGGGGAAGGGGATCTCACCCAGGTTACAAGGAGAAACTGTAAAAAGGTTTATTTTGGACATAACTGTTACTTCTGTTACGTTTGAATTGCCATATCTTCCCTTAATATGTTTTTTCTATGCATAAGTGTGATGGACAGATTGCTTTTGTTAGAGTGTTTCCGTTAGTTTAGTTTAATAGGGAGGGAAATCCTCTTCAGGGTAGGGATAGTGAGGCATTTATCAAACCCTTTTAAGTTAATAAAATGGCATTTTATGAAAAACCTTTACAAAGTTGTCCGCCTCACATTTCTGACCCCTCATATATGGTGTCAGGTGTGGGATCGGAATCAGTTGATACACACTGGAGATACAACATGAATGTGGTGGACACTAGCCCCACAATTGTTATGTCTGGGAAGAAGTGGAATAACATAACCTCTCCCAGCAGAGGGCCCAGTCCCATAACATTTGGGACCAAGATCTAGACAGGCCACATTTTCTACCAGTGGCCTGAAACCTCTATAAAGAATGTGCCTTCTAGGAGGGGTGTCACCACTAACCAACTAAGCCATTCTCCACACTAGGGCACAGGTGGAGGGAATTACATATAACCCTTTCTTTCCCCAGCCCTGCCAAATACCCATTAGGGCCAAAATAATAATTTCCCTAGAGGTTGAGGTAGAAGTTCCATCTGGCTCAGTTGTCTATCTTATGCCCCTCGGTGGAAAAAGAAGAAAAGGGTGAGTAAAGATGTTACCTCTTCTATTCAATGGAGAAGAAATAAAACTTCTACTTTTAAATGTGTCACACCAACCAATAGAAATTAAGACGGGTGAGCTGATCGGACATTTCATGTCTGGAACCCTGTGGGAATATTTGTCCACATCTGACATTAGGCAGGGAGGTGAAGGGTACCTGGGAAAGCAACTTGGTGGGAAGTGGGACTCAGATTTCTTTTTAAAAGACTCGAAGTGGGAGGCAGAGAAAAACTCTGACTCTAGTGACAAACAGACCAAGTCAAGGCCATTAAGGGAAGGGAGCAAAACTCCAGATACCCCAATAATACAGGCGATCCCTCTTCCCGGGAAAACAGGAAATTCAAATACTCTTGAGACTACGGTCACCCCATTATATTCTTCAGAGAATGATAGAACATATTAACAGTTAGTAGAGGTCTCTTTAATAGGGATACCCGACAAGGGAAATAACAGCTTCCCTGACTACCCATTAACTATAAAGGTTTCTTGTACTTTAGGGACAGAGAACTGCCAAGTCTCTCAGTCCCTAAATATCATAGACCTCCCTTTGGACAAAATTCCCCCTCACAAAGAGGAGACCCTCGAAGTAGGAGGAGAAGAGGTAGAGACTCCTTTGATAGGAGAGGAAAGTGAAGATGAACTTGATCCCTCATGGCAGAAATTTCGGTTCTCTGTCGGATACCGACCCCCAGAACAGGAGTGATTTTCTTGTGGGAAACTGGGTCATCCCACAAAACATTGTCCATACAATAAACTGGGAAGCTCTACCCTACATCAGAGCAGTAATTAGAGCAAAGAAACAAACCGAACCCCAGGTTTTCATATGACAACATCATGCATACTGTTTGTTTGTTTGTTTATTTATTTGGTAATGCGCACCAAACCCTCAGGTAGCTGGGCGCAGCAGTTACAAGTATATTTAAAGCTTGGTTACAACATGAAGGTTCAGTATATAAACATGAGGCAAGTTACATTGTATACAGTTTACAGTCAGTCAAGAGTGTAGAACACAAAGAAACACGCAGATTGTCCTAGGGTCAGGAGGATAAGTGGTAGGAGTGCTAGAGTCATATCTTAGATGTCCTTGGTTCGAAATCAGCTCAGTAAGGTACGTCTAAATCTAGAGTAAGGCTGTTCCGTTCTAAAGTCAGTAGGAAGTGCATTCCAGGAAAGGGCAGCTTTGACTGGAAAGCTACCTCCACCAGCTTTGGATAGTCTAAATCTTGGAATGTATAAACATGTGTGGTTTGATGATCTAGTGTGGTGAGTAGAGACTTTTCTGGTCACTGTGAGAAACCTGTCAGTATTTTCCCACCTACTTCCTCAGGATCTTCCAGTTAGGTGGCCAGTGAGGATCACCTGAGTGGAGGGTCACAGGGGTTTCAGAGGAGAATACCCAAGGGCGCGACATGGTATTCCCCCTTTCCCAATTATACACCAACCCACTCTCCCTCTGCCTTCATGGGGTATTTACAATCACACCCTATCTCCCCCTCCCCAGTTCTAATAAGTACTGGGACAAAGAAGAGGCAATCAGGAGCAATGTGGATTACCCACAGAAACAACATGGAAATACAAAGTGAAGCATAGCATGCAACACCTTTAAATTGTCCAACTAATGGAGTCAGGCACAGTCAGGCACTTTACTCCAACTGTGCACATCTGACTCCAATTGGCTCTCACCTGCATTATAAAAAGGGTGGTTTGCCAGAAGCATGGAGCGAGCTGTGGTTGCCGATGGGACCAGAAGAGCCAAGGAGCAGGGAGCTGCAGTAGAAGAAGCCTGGAGAGTCCAAAGCAGAGCAGCGTGTCGAGATGCTGGCCCGATGTGTTTGAGGGGCTGCAGCGTGGCTAGGGAGCCATGTTTCCAGAGAGCCAGAGTGAGGCAGACTGCGACCAGCTAGACAAGTGCAGGGAGATGCTTGTTCCCTTGGGATGTGCGCCGGTCCCAAGCGTGTCTTAGAATCTGGCGGTGAGACCCAGACCTAGACCCAGTCTATCCCGAGGAGAACACCTGCCAACGCTGCGCTATCCAGTGAGTTTCGTTTAAGTGAAGAGAGAAATTCGGGAGTGTGCGGGTGGCTGGAGCAGGTGTGGAAATAGACAAGATTTACAAGCGGCATGAAGGTAAAGAAAGCAGAAAGCAAGAGAGAAAGTAAAGAGCGGAAAGCAAGAGAGAAAGCATAAAGAAAGATTTGCTAGTGGTGCGGAAGTAAGGAGAGATAAGAGTAAAGGGAACTTTAAAGAATAGGAGGAAAAGGAAAGGGTGCCAACGACCTGAAAGCAAGGAAAGGGTGCACGTGTGCACAACAAAGTGAGAAGTGTGCAAGAGGCGCAACCAAAGGAAAGCAAAGCAAGAAGAAGGTGCAAGTGTGATCGATAAAACAGGAAGAGTGTAAAATAAATACAGATGAAGTAAAAAGGGATGCAAGAGTCACCTCTAAGGAGGAGCTAAGAGGAAGACGAGTACAGAAAAGAAGGAGAGGGGTTGAAAGATCAGAGTGGTCGCGCCTGGGAGGAGCAAAGAGCCTGGCGTTCTCAAAAGTCTCTGATACTACCCCCATGAAAGAACTGTACATTGAAAAGTACATCCTGATAAGAGGAACGTTTTGGTTGTTTGTTGAACTTCGTAAAGAGGGGACGAGGCTTGGGAAAGGGACCCCTAAGATGCCCACTAAAGACATTGTTGAACTTGAAGAAGAAAGGCCTAAGCTTGGGGAACGGAACCGTAAGAGGCCCACTAAAGGCATGGTTGAACTTTGTGAAGAGAGGACTAGACATGGGGAAGGGAACCCTGAGAGGCCTAACAGGAACTGTTCCTTTTTTTGTTTGCAAATGGAAAGAGCGACGCTTGGGGAAGGGAACCACAAGAGACCGAACCACATTGTCAGCTCTATTGGCTTGCTGCAAGAGCCCTGCGTGGAAGGTTCTAAGGGCAACCCTTTTGAATTGAGCTATTTTGAGCTGGCAGAACTACACCTATTGGTAAGGCTACCTGAAACCAGCTGTGGTTTATATATATATTTTTTGAGTCACCATTTCTCCTTTAAGAAAATCCCCTATCTCATTTGGTTTAGGAGTGAGGGTAAGCATAGGTTTGGACACAGACAAACTTTGATTTTGGACTTACGGACATCGATGGCTCTTAGAAGCATCAGTTGAGGGAACAATCCCCTTAGAGTTAGGGCCAGGTAGGCATTATACCAACCCTACAAAGTTTGATAATAAAGGTTTTCAAACTGTTACTCTTGAGTCTGTGTCTCTCTTGACCCCATGCCTGTCTCACAATACCCATTCCAGTAACCGTACTGTCTCTTATCATTCTACATAGACAAAATCTAATGACCATTCTACAAAGATAACATTTTATGAAAACCCTGATGTGATGTTTTGCACTGGAAAGAAGAATAACTATCGAATCCCAGTATTAATTCAGGGGAAAACAATTTGGGCCCAGTTAGACACAGGAAGCAGGGGTTCTGTGGTGCAAACTGCAGTTCTTCCTACAAAGTGGGAAACTATAGGACAAAGCAATATAGGCTGTCTAATATAGGCTGTCTTCACGGACAGGCAGAAGGACATCCTTTAAATAAGCTTAACATCACCATTTTGGGAAACGCAGTATCAGTATTAGTGACGGTGATTCCTGACCTTCCCACCCCATTGATTCTAGGTAGTGATGTCCTCCATTTTGATGAAGGGGTTTTTCGAGTTGAAATTGAAACCTATTCAACACTCTGATGACAAGATCAATAAAATGCCCCCTTCCTATTTCCCCCCAAATTCTTGGATACAAAAAAAAATTCCCATGAAAGTCTAGTATGGAATTGGGGAATGGGTTAACCCTCGTTAAATATGAGGAAGTCTGGTTTAGAAGGGGAAAAAGAACCTGGACGTGGAGGTCAGGTCTTTAGGGGAAGGGTATGTGATTAATCTTGCAGAGTCCTCACAAAGACCCTGCCTAAAGTCTCCTCCAGGTAGCCAGGGGAAGGCAGATGCTTCCTGATCTAAACCCTGTGGGTGGTATTAGACGGGAGCATCATTTGGGAGGAGAAGGGCCCCAGGGGAACAGGAGGACTCCGTTGGGAGAGACACAGTATTTGTCTTCTTCAGAGGAAGGGATGTCAGTGAAGCCAGAATATGCAATGGCTTGTTGTCAGAGCGAGATTTCTTGTTCCAAAGCTATTCATCCTGGGGGTTACGAAAACTGTCCCTATCAATCATTTATCAGACGTAAAGCTCCCCTTCATAAAGTTGCCAACATCTATAATGGTAAGAATTCTTGTAGTCAACAAAAGAACATTAAATATGAACATCGGAACATTAGCATCTTAAGTTCTGAAAAAGCTAACTCTCCTTTGATTCCAAATCATTCATTGACTCCTTTTAAATTTCCTCCTGAAAACATAATCAAGAATTGGAGTGAAATATATATATATTTAAAAACAATATGCTTAAAGGAAAAGGTGATTTGAACATTGGGCACTTCAAGTCCCACAATGCTCAAAGTACTGGGACGAGGAAGAGGGATGTGGCGGCCCTAGACTGCATGGTGCAGTCTAGTGATTCTAATAACCTACACATGAGTGTCTGGTGAATATAAATGCCCCCCTCAGGTTCAGGCCATTAGGAGAAGCAAAAGGTGGAGTAATTGTCGAGACTCCACGTTGCAGTGGCAACAGAAGTTGAAGGGAAGCGGATGCTGGTTTCGTGAGGGTCTCTACCTGTAATGACTTTGAATGCAAAGATTGCGCAGTGGGAAGCATTCATTTGAAATGCTTTCCCCAAAGTAACTTGTGCTTTGGTGGCAGACGAGCACCCCAGTGCCTGTGGAACGAGGAACGCTCCTATCCCGACAGGCTAGGCCCGTGGGAAGCATGGTTGATGTAAGAGTGGGAAAAGAAGAGTGGCAGAAGAGCTGCCCTGCTGATAGAAAACATTGAGGAGGTGAGGAGCATAATCTACATGACATGTGGCTATGACAAGGGTGGAACAAACAGCACTAATGTGTTTAATGTCGTTCCAGAAGAAGTATGCATTACTCAAGTTGGAAGTCAAAATACTTTACTAAGTTGTTTGAAGCAATCTTTACCACAGAAGTACTTGTAGTAGTGTTAGGATCTTTTAGTCCTGGCAGGCGAGTACACCAGGGCAGGGACCTTGTAGTGGTAGACCTGGTAGGTGAGCGGACCAGGTAGAGGTTATTGAAGTACTGTGTTGTGGCTAAAGACTGTGGAGAAGAAGAAGTGGCAAGGCCACAACAGCATCTTGGGAATCACTGTGAAATCATCCTGACAAAACATTGCTGTTGCTATAGATGAAGTGTGGAAGTGTTTTTGTTTCCTAAAGAAGAAGATGGGTTGAACTCTTTGCCACAGCTGGAGAGACAAAGAGTTGTCATTTCTTTTGAACTGTTGGAAAGTAAAAGTGAGACTCTTTGCAGCAAGAAGTACCTTATTATCAGAACTTTGTTGCAAGATGGAGCTTTCCTAATTTTGAATTGTTGGTTGAAAAGCCTGCTTTGAATCGGGGGAAGGGGATCTCACCCAGGTTACAAGGAGAAACAGTTACAAGCTTTATGTTGGACATAACTGTTACTTCTGTTATATTTGAGTTGCCATATATTCCCTTCATGTAATACAACAAGAAGAGACTCCAGGACTCAGCGCCATCACGTGTATGTATGCTTGATTTTTATGGTCAATAAAACAGAAAGTTATAGCCCTTTTTAGGTTGATGATTACACGTGTTTCGGCTCGCCTGAGCCTTTCTCAAACCTGGGCTATTGATTTGCACAAACAGCTATATAATAACGCATTACACATAATCATGCATGAGGGTTAACGTATAACAAATAACATAAAACAATTGGAGAAATTAACATTTGTACGGTCATTATATCAACATACCGCAAAATGCAGAAACATTTTCATGTGCAAACAATATAAAAAGAAGACCGAAAAATAGGGGTTGGTGAAGGGGAGAATTGGAAGGGAAGAGAAGTCAAGTCCAATGATAAACATTTTTTCGAAACAAAGGGAAAGAGAGAAAAGAATATAGACAAAAATCAATTAGTTCAATTGTTGTATGTGAGTAACTCCTGTCTTAGATTCCAGCATAGTATAACGTGTAACATCTCACAGGTATGCTTACCTGCGGATGAGGTGATCAATTCACATGACTGTTGTCAGTTTATTAATAGCGGGGTCAAATCCCCAAGTCCAAAAGGATCTGAAATCAAGATATTGCGCATAATACGAAATTAGCAAATATGTCGCATAAGTCATGTTGATAGTCTACGTGTCCCAAATAGGTCTCTCCCAGTTGTTTATCTCCAGCTGTCCTAACAGAGCAATATGCAGATCACAAACATCCTAAGACATTGCTCATCTAAAATGATATATATATCGTAGGGTGTAGAGAGCCTCTGAAAAACTGTTAATCACTCGGCATTAAAAGGACAAGCAACTTCACCGGATCTAATCCATGTGTCAGTTCACCTCAAAATCTCTACATATCACCGTATTCATGGATCCAAATAACAGTGCTTTGAAGTGCGTAAAACCGCTGCACCCCAATCCAAACGTTAGCCTTAATTGATATTCGGATGGATAAAAGAACTGATAGGCATACCCTTTTTCCGAACAGAATAACGGTTGTCGGCTGAAATGGGTTCCCGTCCGCCGACGCCATTTTGAGACCTTGGTGTGTGAATGGTGACCATTGCAACGTGGTCATGCGTTGCAATGGTGTGCAGAGTCCAATTGCCCCGCTCCTGGAACGTAGGCCGCCATTACTGAATGGTGAAGGCACCCTGTATAATCAATGTTCGTTAATATAATTAAAATCTCAACAACAATATGCTGCCTAGAAAAGATACTTGATGTATTACCTTTTGAATCAACAAGGAACGCCACTCTACCTTCAAATATAGGAATTTTGAAAAATAAGTGCATGTTATAGATTAGGTGTCCCTCGTACAAAAATAATAATAAAAGATGTACGGTCTGCCCATGGTGGGTTCACCATGTCGGACCGTATACTTTATGCATGTAGAAATATCAGGGATCACTACATCTTCATACAGTACCATATCCCGCTACCAAAAAACAACATTACATGGATAACAGACTCGCGGTCTGGCTGGGGCAATCACCCCATGTCCACACTGCATATGTGTCAGTAATTAAAGTCCGAATTAGCCTTCAAAATGACTTCTAGATTATTAACTCAAGGACCCATATGAGCTTGTACTGGAATGTTGGAACAAGGTTTTCAATAATTGGGAGGATCACTACCTCATGCCATGTCTAAATAAAAAAGTTTGAGACTAACCAGTGTCCCAAAAAGCGCTCATACCCTACATTACTCACTAATGCAAAAAGAGTTCATTCAAACTGACCTCAAAAGGAGAATTATTATTGAGTAAAAATCAACATATGATCAGAAAGCAAGATATATATCACCTGGGTTCAAATCCCACGGAAAAAGTGAATGTTAGTGATTGAAAAATTGCATGCAACCTGCTATGTGTTAACTTAGTCAGAGGATTAAGCTGTTGTGCCAATTAAGTTTTGTTTAACTAATCATGGACATTACAATTGGCTACCACTACAGGAATTACACCATCTCGTTATCACTATTGAGACCTGTTACTGTTGAATTAAAGAAGCAAATGGCATGTGCTTCTGCCTGTCTTAGTGCTTTTAACCTGTCCCCACCTCTTTTGTTGAGGGTTACTTCCTGTAGACCAATGAACCTGATCTCAGACTTGTTGTGCAATTGGTGAAGGTTCTGCCAGTGGTCAGCCAGTGGAAAAGATGGATCCTGGCTGCCAATTTTTGCTAGACGTTCACATACTGTTACTTTCAGCTCTCTCTTTGTGTTCCCAATATACATTTTGTTGCAGGCACTCACTCTCCCAGAGGACCTGCTTAATGTTGAGAAATGCAGGTACTCACTATCTTGAGAAGTGCAGGTATTCACTATCTACGACTACCTGCTTACTGTTGACAAGTGCAGGCACTCACTATCCTGGCGGACCTGCTTACTGTTGAGAAGTGCAGACACTCACTATCCCAGAGTACCTGCTTAAAGTTGAGAAGTGCAGGCACTCAATATCCCAGAGGACATGCTTTCTGTTGAAATGCGCAGGCACACACTACCCCAGCGGACCTGCTTAGGGTTGAGAAGTGCAAGTACTCACTCTCCCACAGTACGTGCGTACTGTTGAGAAGTGCAGGTACTCACTATCTTGAGAAGTACAGGTACTCACTATCCCAGAGTTCCTGCTTATGGTTGACATGTTCCACCCTTCTCCCCTCTTTCTGGCCCGTGCATGGTAGTCTCCTGCACACTTGAGACTCTTAAGCTTGCCACCCTCAGTTTGAACGTGCCATCCAATGGCCCTATCAGATTTTACGGGCAGAGGTAAGAGCTTTAAGTGAGATGGGTCTATCAAAAGGACGTGTCCTAAAGTGTTCATGCCAAGGCCTAAAGAGGGCAACTGCTGGAAATAATAGCTCATGAGACCCTGCAAACATGTATGTTGGGTCCCTCAGCGTGGTCTCTGGCGGTCTGGCGGCCTCCAGCCTGCCTGTTGTAAATACACCTCTTTGTCTCTGTTTGTAAATACATTGCTCTCTGTAAATAAAGCGCCCTCTCTCAGCACATAAACAGCAACTCAGTCAGTGAGTAAATCACCCTCATTCTGCAAATAAATCAACAATGTGGAAGGGGCAGGATACTCTTGTCGCTTTGCATGAAATCAAAGAGCACTCTGGGAGCATAAGAATTACCACTGCTGTGAAACATGTGTGTACAGGCACGGTATAAATGCCTTATATCATATATATTGTTTTTAATTCTTTTTTTAGCATTTTGTTTATTTCAAACTTTTGTGCTATATTTAACATCTTTCGAAACCAATTAGGATATAAAAGTATCATATCATATCATATGTTTGACAGATATTCCTGTGATATTGATTCAAGAATTACATCCTTTTGAGCAGGTTAAAACACTGGACTTGGTGCTCAATTAACTTTTCAGTCACAGCACACACCCTGAAAGTACAATGTCTTCCAACCATGCTCCATAAATACTTCTTTGGGGAGCCACATTGGGTGTGGGCTTGGGCTGCCCTGAACCCAGAACAATGTCTCATTTCCCTTGAATGCATTCATCGCATCTCAATGAATCGCTGAAAACGGCTTAGTAAATGGGTGGCAGAGGAAGCACTGGCTCACAAACAGATTTTTTTCGACTGCTGGGACTCTGCCGTGGCTCGTCCTAGCCCACTTAAAGACCTGGGTAAGAATGTATGAAATGCGATGTAGCCGACTTTGGAAGGATTGCCCAGAGGGAGCCAAGGTACAAATCAGGTAAAATCCACTCCGCCCCTTACCACAGCTCCGGCCATAGAATCAGACAGCATCCCTTCTGGCCTCGAATTTACAGGTGGGGCAGGGACATTAATTCCACCTGTTTATTGCCCCTGTAACAACTGGGTGGAATCCACAGGAAGGAATTGCAATTTCATCTGTTGTGCATATATATGACGGTCGGAATTACCAATTTGTTTTTTCTAGTGGTGTCAAAAGGCTCAGGAACCGGGGGTACACATATTCCAAAGCCTTTTTTACACCCCTGACAAAAAAACAACCACAACTGCATCTGTGCAATTATCATTAAATTTAAAATGAGTCTGGAAGTGCCTTGACTGTTTTCCTGTTTGCATTAAGAACTAGAGGCTCCCACATGCTATCTGTCCTAATTGGCCCAGGAGCCTTTTCTCCGAGGTCACTCCATGCCACCCCTATTCTTGAGGTTTCCTCTTTGACCTCGTTTTCCAACCCGGCAATACAAGTGCAGACCAGGGGCCGATCCTCAACATTTTATTGGTACAAGTGATGACCTGCTCCAGTGCATGCTTACTGGTTCCTTCTTCAATAAGTGTGCAGTGCAAGATAACATTCCTTCTTCCCATCCTGCACTGGTGGCAACTCGTCCATACATCAATAGGCGAGGTCTCTCCCAGCATCCTGGTGCTCCTGATCTTTCCACTATGTTTGAGCATTCCATTCTCCTCATTACAACAACCTTTATTTGTTCTCCAATCTGGGATGGTTGTTTGTTTGTTTGTTTTAATATTTGTAGTGCGAGCCAGACCCGAGGATATCAGGGCGCAACAGGCATCAAGAAAGTTTTCAGCTTTGGTTACACTACTGTGCAGTTACAGACATTTTATACAATAGGTTGTGAATAAGGCAAATTTGTACAAAATAGGATTAACAAGGCAAGCAGATTGTACATTTGCACAAAATACACAGTAAACAAAATGCGCGGTATGTACAGATAAAACAAGAATTCCATGATACATGAAGGGGGAGGTCAGCGGTCGTTTTCCTTAATCCAGTGGATGAGGTTGGTCCTAAAGCAGAGGTAGGGTAGATCTTCCCTCAGGTGTGGTGGGAGGGAGTTCCAATAGTGGGCAGCTTTAACTGGGAAGCTGCTTCCGCCAGTCTTGGTACGTTTAAATCTTGGCACCGTTAGGAGGTTGGCGTTAGCAGTTCCTGTGGGGCGGTTGGAGGGTTGTCTCGTAAATCTGGTGATGAGATATTGTGGGGCAGCGTTGTGTAGACACTTGTGGGTCAAGGAGGCTGTTTTGAGAAGGATTTTATCTTTCGTGGAAAGCCAGTTGTTGGATTTTCTAGTGTCAGAAATGTGAGCTTTCCTAGGAATACGTAGGGCTGCTCTCAGAGCGTTGTTTTGTAAAATCTGGATCTTATTGGTAATATATTTATATAGAGGAAAGGCTTGGCTGCTCTGATAAGATTACAGGTAAAAGCAGTTGATGAGGCCATGGAGTTCACTTGTTTTTTAAAGGTTAGCGTGGAGTCTAAGTAGAATCCAAGGGTTTTGACTTCCTTGGCTACTGTAATGTTGTTGTCGTCTATTTTGAAGTTGGAATAGTTATGGCCCAGTTTGTTAAGGTTCGCAGGGTGCCGAGGATGAGGAGTTCTATTTTGTCATCATTCAGGCATAGACCGGGAGAGGCCATCCATGCCAATGATGAGGTACACTCTATTCACAAAGGCCAAATCCTTGTTGTAGTCGCCCATCAACGGGATGAGGATCTGGGTATCATCGGCATAGTTAGTGTAGGTGATACCCAGGCCGTCTAGATCATCAAAAAGGGTCCTTGTGAAGATGTTGTACAGGGTGGGGGACACACAAGAACCCTGAGGCACACCGCAGGTGATGGGTATGGGGTCAGCGGCTGCTGCAGGTGAAAAGACACGCATTGTCCTGTTGTCAAGGAAGGATTGGATCCATCCTATCACTTCTTGTGAGAAGTGGGTGGCCGAATCCAGGTGGTTACACAATATTTTGTGGTCCACTAGATCGAACGCCGCTGACAGATCAAGTAGAAGCAGTAGTGCTGCCTTTCCACTGTCTCTCAGCGGGTCGATTTGTGCCTTGAGGGCAATCAGCATGGTTTCAGTCATATGTTGGGGTCTGAAACCTGACTGGCGTACTCCTAAAAGGTGGTTGCATTCCAGATATTGTTGGATTTGAAGGGACGCTACCTTATCTAGAATTTTGAGCAGGAAAGGGACTATGGTGATGGGACGGTAGTTGGTGGGTATGGACGGGTCAAGTGTTTGTTTTTTAAGTAGTGGGAGAACCCAGGATTGTTTCAGGTTATTGGGCATGGTGCCGGTAGAAAAGGAGGCGTTAATAGGTTTGGAGATGAAAGGGGAGAGGTCACATGCAGCGTCCTTCATGATTTGGGCTGGGCAAGGGTCGCCATGGAAATTTGAAGGTTTGAGAGTGAGGATGACTTTTTCAACTTCTAGGCTGTATACGTTATTGAAGTTGAAGTGGAGTAGGAGTTGTTGCGGGGTGGCAGAGTGCACAGAGGCAGGGAAAGTTTATTAGATTTAGGGGCAAAGTGGAGAGTTTCTATTTTATTGTCAATCTTGGCTTAGGGGGTCATTATCTTGTTAGATAGGGCGTTCTGTATGCTGGAGCACCATCCTTTGTCCTTCAGACAAGTGTCAGGGACTTGGATAGGCGTTTCCATCTCTTTAAGGCTTGTGAACAATTCTTTGGTTCTTGAATTAGCTTGAGTAATTCGCGAGTTGAAGGAGGATTGTTTGGCGAGGGTAATTTTTTTTTGTAGAGAATGGCTAGTAATGGCCACCAATAGCGGCATGGCTACCGCCAAAATCGTAATGAGGCCCAGTGTGTTTGCACAGAAAACTGGGCCTTGTCGACCGGCGGACGCGAGCAGTGCAGGCATGCAGCTTTACCCCTTCTGGACCTAGTGCAAAATGGAGTCACGAGCTATGAGATTTTCTAGTGTCAGGCATCTACTTCTAAGCGCTGCAGGTCCTATATATGTTGCCTAGTAATGTGGATTGCTCCGCCCTTGTATATTATATCACCTCCTATGGTGTTCACCTTATTTGGAAACACCTAGGGGTGGGCTAATTTCCACCCCAACATTCCCCCCTGCGGAAATTGGAAAAACAGGGAAGGCAAAAGGGGGAACGGGATGTGGATGCAGGAAGAGGGAGAGAGAGAGAGAGAGAGAGAGAGAGAGAGAGAACGTTTTTTAGTTTCTATAGCTCATGCTCTAGCAGCAATGCATGTACTTTTTAAATTTTCACATGCACAAATATGGGGCCTCATTAGGACCCTGGCGGTATGGGTTTAACGGCGCTGGTAGAGTTGCCAGCGCTGTTAAACCCATAACGCCGTATTACGAGGTACCCTCGTGGGACCCGCTAAGGACGTCTGGTTTTACCAGACATCCTTAGCGGGTCCTGCGAGGGGCCCAGCATGCTAACAACGGGCCTGTCACTAACGGGCCCATTGTTAGCATGCTCCCCATTCCCATTGAGCCTTATGGGGCTCAAATGGGAATGGGGATGGACCAGGTCTGGGTTCCCTGGATGGGGAAATTCAGGGAACCCAGACCCGAGTTTGGAGGCAGCCATGCCCTTACTAAGGGCATGGCTGTCTCCAAACTTGTAATGAGGCCCATGGTATGCGTTGAGCTACTGTGTTGAGGTAGTGTTGGGGTTTTCACTCTGTGTCTCTGGTGTGCTGTTCTGTGGTGCTCTGTGAACATCCAATATCTCAGCTCCTTTACCTTCACTGCAAGAGGGGTGGAAAACACCACTTCATAGGGTCCATGGAACCTGGGTGCGTTCCATTTTTGGACAACATTTCTGACATATATCCACTCCCCGGGCTACAAGGGTTGCGTTGGGGTGGTGTCAGTCACTAAGGTCATTGTAGTTTCTCTTTCTTCTGTGTGGGGTGGTGTGATTTGTTTTGAAATGCATCTGATCGGGCGTGTAAGTTGTGCTAGGTACTGCTTGAACTCTTCACCCAGGATTGTAGCAGCTCTGTGAACATCTGATGCTCTTCTCAAGAGCGACAGTGGTGTTTTCATGCATCAGCCAGTCACTATTTCATGGCGGGACAGGTGATGGCCCTTACTGGATTATGTGTGCAACTGGAACAGTTCCAGGGGTAGGCAGTATACCCAATTCTTCTTTAGGGTGTTGCATAGCTTCGAAAGTCTACTCCTAAGCAGACCATTTATTTTCTCAACCAAACCGTTCACTTGTGGGTGGTAAATGGAGCATATTTTGTGTTTGATCCCCAATAAAGTAGTGACCTCATTCATTAGCTCATTAAAGAAGTGAGTCCCGTTGTCCGATCATAAGCCATTTCACACTCCCCATCGGGAGAAAACTTCTCTGACAAGGAATTTAGCAGCACATTTGGTGTCGGCATGAGCACAGGGGCCCGCTTCGACCCACTGAGAAAATGAACACACCACCACAATCAGATATCGTGCCCCATTGCACCTTTCTCCGATGTCAGCATAGTCAATGTGCAGCTCACGGAAGAGGCCTACAGGGCGGGGTAAGGTCCCCCTTAGGCTTCTCAGTGTCATTGCACTCCTGGATATTTGGCACATTCTACATTGGACCACCATGGTCTTCAGGTGTTCCTGCAAATTTGGGATAAACCAATCTTCATGGAGATCGGCAGCAATGTGTTGTTTAGAACTGTGGGATGAAAAATGTAACTGTTTGAATGCCATGTATAAAAATTCCACAGGCATCACTACTTTCCCTGTCGCTTGTTTTCGCCACAAGAGATCTGTGGGTGATTAGATGCACCCACTCTTGAGCCATAGATCCTGTTCTTCTGTTGGTGCCCTATGCTGTAATTTGATAATCTGTGCTGTAGGAAGGGCTGTGTATGCTTCTGCTGTTGGAGCCGCAGTAGATGGGGCTAAATCATATTCTGCTACCACGGGTAGTGGAAGGTATGCTGCTTCCTTTGCGGCCACATCTGCGGCTGTGTTTCCCGGTGATATTTCGTCTGTGTTTGGGCTACACATTTGACAACCGCCACTACAGAAGGCTCTGCAAGGTCCGAAATCAATGCGTTCAGCAGATCTGCGTATTGTACTGGGGACCCATCCGCTCTTCTGAACCCCCTCCTTCTCCACCAGGACAGATCTGATATGCACCGTTGTGATGATGTAGGCAGAGTCTGAATAAATGGTCACACAACACCCTTTTGATGCCCACAGGGCCTCTATGTCACGCGTTGATTCTCCTGGCGCTTATGGCCGGCCAGGCGATTGTATCGCCGGAAGGGTTTCTCTTTCACCTTTCTTCCTTCCAGGTTTACTGGTCTAGTCTTTCTAGCTACGTTCTTTCTTCAGCCTTTTTAACTCCTCCTCTCCCGCGCTAGCGTTGCATTGCAACTCACTGTGTTTTCTCTGTTTCGTGAGGTTAACGCTAGTTCTGCTTTCCAGCGTAAGATTATTCGTGCTTTCGCTTGCCTTCCTTCTGCCCCTTTATTTCTCTTGCTCTTTTCCTTCTCGCGGTTTTCTTACCGTAGTCTTCTCTTTCTGTCTCCGTTTCCTCTGCTCTGTTTACCTCTGGCTTTACTGGTCTGCTTCGTTCAGGTCTGATCGTTCTGGGTTCAGCCTCCTCTTCCTTTTTTCCGGTATTCTTACCTGCTTTTCCCTTACGTTTATTGCATTCTGCGCTCTGGTTTTTTTTCCCTCCTTTCTTTCTACCCGAGCATTCTGGATCACTGGTCTTGGGTCATCCCATGGAAAAAAGGGGCCATCTTATCTATCAGAGCACCTGCTGTGCTTCTGTCAGTTTATGGTGGAACCCTTCCCAAAGTTGTTTACTGCCATTCCACCCGAGGCACGCCCAGCCTCTAAAGACTTCCATTGCATCTATTGCCTGCTGGAAACACCTTCCACCGTATTACTCCACCGGCCTGCCCAACATCCAGAGGTTTTTTCTGCCTTTGGGCTTTTTCCTCTGTTTGGACACCAGCGGGAAGGGGTCTCTCTTGCTTGCCATCACCTGACAGGCAGCAGAGTGGCTTCAACCCAAAGCAGGCCCTACCTCTTCGAAAGAAAATACAAGAGCAAGAAGAAAGGTGGGAAGAAGGTCCTGGACTCCATTACTGAAACAGGTGAGGAGGAGGAGGGGGAAGAAGGTTTTCACAACGATCTTGATTTCTTTGTGGATCAGATTCCAAGAGTATTACCCCCTAGTTGTGACAGTTTGCAACGCCACAAAAATATTACCACGATGGCAACAGCGGGACAGCTACAGGAGGTTGTTAATTCTGTACAAAGCCTTACCCAGGAGGTGCAGGCTTTGAAGACTGAAAATGCTAATCTCCGACAGGCAGTAGCCATTCGGGATCAACAACACACAGAATTACCCCCATTGCCTCTTACTTCTGGAAAATATGATGGATCCCCTCGAAAGTTTAAAGACTTTATAAGCCTGTATAATCCACTTTACCTTTTGTCCACAAACCTATGCTACGGACCAAGCACGTATAGGTTTCCTGATTTCCAATCTTAACGGCAACGCTCTTGCATGGGCTACTCCTTTGGTTACCAGCGCCAGCCCTTTACTACAGGATTACGGCGCTTTTACTGCTCAATTTAAGTCGTCTTTTGAAAGGCAGGTATCAGCTCAGGTAGCCAGCGAAAAACTACTGGATATGCGACAGGGCACTTCTGATCTACCCACCTACATTGCCCATTTCAAACGAGTCGCGGCCGAGACATTTTGGCCAGACTCGGCTCAATATGCCATCTTTCATAGAGGCCTTAGAGAAGAGCTCAAGGATGAGTTGGCTCGAGCCTCAAGACCTGCTACCTTTGCTGACTTGTTATCCACGGTTCTACAGATTGACTTTCGTCTTAGTGAGAGACAATCAGAACCAAGAAAGAATCGAGGCATTCCCTTCCGGATGGATACCCCTAGTCCAAGCCCCTCCTCACCTTCATCTAACAAGGATGAACCAATGCAGATAGGCACCATGAGAGGACCTTTGAGTGCCGAAGAGAGGAAGAGGAGAAAGGATAACAGTCTCTGCATGTATTGAGTTTCGGATAAGCATCTGCTTCGGGACTGCTCTCAAGCGCCTCCTCGCCGTTTGGGAAATGAACTTCCTCGGAGCTCGAAGGGGCAAGTCTCCGAGGAAGATCATCATGCCCCTATGTTTCTCTGTCTGTTACTACTGCTGTGCCATCGGATGACAATTGCCTCATGGTGGTGGGTATCCAGCTTCAGTCCAAGGAATGGAAGTCTGAGGTATTAGCCCTTGTTGACTGCGATGCTGCCGGTTGCTTTATGGACATCTCCTGGGCCAAGAAAATGAGAATAAAGTCCCTGGAAAAGGACGAAAATCAAAAAGTAGAAGGAGTGGATGGCAAGCCTTTGTGTTCAGGCCTTATCACTCATTCCACTGCGCCTTTGGAGATGACGGCGATGCATCATGCAGAGACTATCCAGTTCGACCTCATCAAGGCTGCCCACTTTCCGGTCATCTTGGGTATTTCTTGGCTCAGGTAACACAACCCCTCTATAGACTGGAAGAAGAATCAGATGGCCTTCACTTCAGACTACTGCCACCAAACATGCCTCCAGTCTTCAAACTACACTACAGTTGACACATCCATGGCCGCACCCACATCTCGGACAACTCTGGGAACACATAACATACCTACCTTCCTCCATAAATTCAGTGAGGTTTTCTGTGATGAAGGACCTCAAGCCCTAGCACAACACCGGCCAGAGGATTGTTTAGTTTAGTTTAGTTTAGTTTATTCATTTGTATTGCGCACCAGACCCGAGGGTATGAGGGCGCATGAGCAGCAAGGTGATTCAAAGCTTGGTTACAGGATGCTTATACTTTACATTACATAATTATACATTACATTACATAATTACAGTGTGACGATGAAGGAACATGTGTACAGTTTGGCAGGAGAGAATGCAGTAGATGTATTTAAAGAATTACAAATATATACAAGTTTAGTATTACAAATTTACAGATTCTCTTAAAGCATGCAACGCGTAGAGCAGCCGTGTGGTGTTAGAGGTGTTAGTGGTTCGTGTTCTTTAACCAATGGATGTAGTTGCGTCTAAAAAGTGAGTAAGGTTGGGGAGTTCTGAGCGATGGTGGTAGGGAGTTCCAGTGTTGGGGTGCTTTCACCTGGAAGCTGTTGCCACCCATTTTAGTGCGTTTAAACCTGGGGACGGTGAGCAGATTAGCATTGGAGGTTCTGGTGGGTCTGATGGGGCTGTGTTTGCATATTCTGTCTGCCAGATAGCATGGGGCAGCATTATTCAGGCATTTGTGGGTGAGCGATGCTACTTTAAGCAGGATTATGTCTGTTGTGCTGAGCCAGTTATGGGATTTCCTGATATTGGAAATGTGTTCCCTCCTGGGAATATTGAGTGCTGCCCTAAGGGCGTTGTTTTGTAGCGTCTGAATTTTGTTGGTGATTTGTTTGGTGGCTCCTATGTGCTATCGATCTGTTACCAGAGCCATTAGTCCCATTTGGTCGAATGATTTCTCTTTCCCTCAAAGAGAAGGGAGTTCTACGGAAATACTTAGATGACAATCTTCACCACGGTCTCATTCAATCTTCTCGTTCCCCTGCAAGGGCATCATTGTTTTTTGTCCCCATGAAGGACACCCATGAGCTACTCCCCTGCATTGACTATCGTGGCCTAAATCGTGTCACGGTGCGAGACAGATATCCCATGCCCCTTATAAAGGACATTCTTGAAGCAGTACAAAGAGCGACGATATTTTCCAAGTTGGATCTTCGGAGGGCATACCACCTCCTACATGTCCATGTGGGGGATGAATGGAAAACGGCATTCCGTACCCCGTACGGGCATTTTAAATACAGAGTTATGCCATTCGGCCTTGTCAACGCCATGGCAGTTTTTCAGAGATTCATGGACCATATATTCTCTGATCTCCTATTTCATACCACCGTTGTCTACCTGGACGATAATTTGGTCTTTTCAGCCTCCGAGGTGGATCACCGAGAACATCTTCGCCAGGTAGTTCAACGACTTCAGGAACACCATCTTCTGGTTAATACTAGCAAATGCTTTTTTCAGGTACCCACAGTCCCATACTTGGGTTTCATATTGTCCAGTGCTGACATCCAGATGGACCCTTACAAGGTCAATGCCATCCTTGAATGGCCTGTGCCTGCGTCAGTGAAGCACATTCAGAGGTTCTTGGGTTTAAGTAATTTCTACCGAAAATTCATAGCTGGATTCTCCAAGATCGTGTTGCCCATCACTTCTCTGCTCAAGAAGACTGTGGTTCCATTTGTTTGGACAGAGCAGGCTGACCAAGCCTTCAAAAAACTCAACCACTCCTTTTGCTCTGCACCTATTTTGCGACAGCCAGATCAAAATCTTCCCTTCGTGGTAGAAACTGACGCCTCGGCAGGTGCTTTGGGTGCAGTTCTTCTACAGGAACACAATGGAGAGGAGCATCCAATTGCCCATCTATCTAAGACTCTGACACTCAGTCAGAAGAACTATTTTGTCCTGGAAAAAGTACTTTTGACCATCAAAACGGCGTGTGAAGAGTGGCGGCATCTACTCCAAGGGGCCACTCATCCATTTATCATAAGAACTGACCACAAGAACTTAAAGGTGTTACAGCAGATGGAATGTGTCAATTCTCAGCAGGCCAGGTGGGCACACTTATATTCCCAATATGACTTTACCATCACCTACTTACCTGGGACCAAGACCATTCTGGCAGATGCTCTCTCTCGGGTTCCGGGTGCCTTATTTAAATTTAACCACCCAACCGAACACATGTTTGCCTCACACCAAGTTATCAGTCTGGTCTCGTCGTTTCTGGAAAAGGTCAAAGAGGCCACAGTCCACAATCTTGTTCATCCCTCCTATTCAGCTCAGGACGCGGCCATCATGAAAGACGGATCGCTTTTTGTAAATCGACGTCTATTTCTTCCAAACTCCGTTACCAGACTGAAAGCCCTTCAATGGTGTCATGATAGCCCAGTGGCAGGTGGCCGTGGGGTTTCCAACACCATAGATTTTCTCAGACGACAATTCTAGTGTCCTGGCATGGTAAAAGATGTCAAGAGTTATGTTCAATCTTGTCTAGTATGTAGAAGATCTAAATACAACACTTCGAAACCCATAGGGCTGCTACAACAGTATCCTCTTCCAACCAGACCATGGGAGATCATCACAACGGATTTTATTGTGGAACTACCACCCTCGGAGGGGTCCACCTGCATCATAGTAACCATAGATGCCTTCACCAAGATGGCCTATTTCTCCCCTCTGCATGGGTTACCCACTGCGGCCGAAATTACCTGAATATTTATCCGAGACGTCTTTCATCTTCATGGTCTTCCTACTAAGATAATATCTGACAGAGGTAGTCAGTACACTCACGCTTTTGGAAGACACTCTATAACAAACTAGGCATCCAGAGGGCTTTGTCGTCGGGTTTTCACTGGGTGGTGTTGTTACCATTGGCGGAATTCTTCTATAACAATGGTAAAAACAGTGCCACTTCCCTTAGCCCTTTTTATTGCTCCTATGGTATACACCTCCAAGCTCTTTTAGCAGGTGATATGCAAGCCACTACCATTCTTTCAATCAACGCCTTACTCGATGACATCACTGAAGCACACAAGGTTACCTACAAGAGTCTTGAAGACTCCCGCAGTCGTTGCTGCACTCAGACCAATCCTCATCGACTCCCGTCATCCTTGTGGCAGAAGGGCACTAAAGTTTGGCTTTCGACGAAGTACCTGCCTCAATGGGCGCAGAGTTCTAAGCTGTCACCTCGATTTTTAGGTCCGTATCCTATTTTGGAGCGGATCAATCCAGTGACATATCGATTGGACTTACCTACCTACATGAAACACATTCACCCCGTGTTTCATTCCTCGTTACTTAAGGAATGTTTGGCGGATCCTTATGCTCGATCAGGCCCTAGGGCAAGGTATCCTAAGAAGATCCCAACCGAGGAGTATGAAGTGGCATCTGTGCAGGACTCCAGATATAAAAAGGGGAGACTGGCATACCTCTTTCATTGGAAAGGTTTCCCTCATACAGATGACTCTTGGGAACCTGCATCCCATGTTCATGCACCTGTCCTGGTCCGGAAATTGCATCATTCCCACCCTGGCAAGCCGGGCGGTCTCTCCTTAGGAGGGGGGCATACTGTCATGCGCCGATTCTCCTGGCGCTTATGGCCGGCAAGGCGATTGTATCGCCGGTAGGGTTTCTCTTTCACTTTTCTTCCTTCCGGGTTTACCAGTCTAGTCTTTCTAGCTACATTCTTTCTTCCACCCTTTTAACTCCTCCCCTTCCGTGTTAGCGTTGCGTTGCAACTCACTGTGTTTTCTCTGTTTCGTGAGGTTAACACTAGTTCTGCTTTCCAGCGTAAGATTACCCTTCCTTCTGCCCCTTTATTTCTCTCGCTCTTTTCCTTCTTGCGGTTTTCTTACTGTAGTTTTCTCTTTCTGTGTCCGTTTCCTCTGCTCCGTTTACCTCCGGCTTTACTGGTCCGCTTCATTCCGTTCTGCCCATTCTGGGTTCAGCATCCTCTTCCTTTTTCCGGGTATTTTTACCTGCTTTTCCCTTACGTTTCTTGCATTCTGCGCTCTGGGTTTCTTTCCCTCCTTTCTTTTTACCAGAGCATTCCGGATCACTGGTCTTGGGTCATTCCACGGAAAAAAGGGGCCATTCTTATCTATCGGCGCACCTTCGGTGCTTCTGTTGGTTTATGGTGGAAACCTTCCCAACGTTGTTTACTGCCATTCCGCCCGAGGCACGCCCAGCCTCTAAAGACTTCCACTGCATCTATTGCTGCTGGAAACACCTTCCACCGTATTACTCCACCGGCCTGCCAAACATCCAGAGGTTTTTTCTGCCTTTTGGCTTTTTCCTCTGTTTGGACTCCAGCGGGAAGGGGTCCCTTTTGCTTGCCATCACCTGACAGGCAGCAGAGTGGCTTCAACCCGAAGGAGGCCCTACCTCTTCGAAAGAAAATACAAGAACAAGAAGAAAGGTGGGAAGAACGTCCTGGACTCCATTACTGAAACAGGTGAGGTGGAGGAGGGGGAAGAAGGTTTTCACAACAATCCTGATTTCTTTGTGGATCAGATTCCAAGAGTAATACCCCCGAGTTGTGACACTATCAGCGCGACAAGTTCTGCTGCCTGTGCCAAATAATGCCTGGGCAATCTTTTCCTTACCAGTGTTTCATATTCCCCTTCTTCTAGTCGCACTACTGCTGCCCCAAAATGTTTTTCACCTGTGTCCTGGTCAACTGATTCTGACCCATCCCCAAAAAATATTTCTCCTTCTTCTAGGGGGCTGTCTTTTGCTTTGGGGTATCGTCCCCCTCCCCTTCATAAGAAGCGCAATCTTGCATGTCCACAGCAGTGCATGGCTCTGTGAGGAATGTGGCAGGATTTACTGCTCTGCACTGCACCATAAGGATATAGGGGCTGGACAATATGATTTTGTATGCAGATGCCTTCTGTGTAGTGAGTGTGGATTTGGATCTGTCTAATATTGCAAACAGTGTGTGCTCGATGTACAATGTTACTGAGCACCCCATAACAATTGTGGAACTTTTTTCAATGGCGAACGCTGCAGCAGCGAGGGCTTGTTCGCAAGCAAACTGTCCCTGCATGACACAATCGAGCGTGCCGCTGTAGTAAGCCAAAGGCTTGTGGCCCATAGAGTTCTTCTGTGTTAGCACTGCTGTCACGAGGGTGCCGTTTGAGTGGGAGAAGAGGTAGAACTCCTGTGAGTAACTGGGGGTGGCTATAACTGGAGCCGTTGAAATTACTTCCTTTAGATCATTAACGTTAGTTATCATCTTTGTTGTCCACTAAATTGAGTTCCCTCTTTCTGTGCCTTCTCCAGAAGTGGCCTTATGTATGCTTCATAATCTAAAATCCATGCCCTACTATACTTGCAGAGGTCCAAGAGTGTTTGCATGTCTTTCACTGTTACTGGTTTAAGAGTGGCATGCACTGTTGCTGCTCTGTCTGGGATTATTCTCTTGCCAACTTTGGAGATAAATTGGCCCAAGTAGAGTACCTCCAGCAAACAATACTGTAGTTTTTTCTTATCCACCTTGTATCCTTTTTGTGCGAGCAGCTGCAGTAATGCAATGGAGTCACTTCGATAGCTCTGCTCGCTGTCGCTGCAGACCAGTAGGTCATCTACGTATTGAATAATCATGCTGGGCACCTGAATGTTACCTAGATCTTCATGTAGTATTCTATTGAAAATACTGGGGCTTTCGCAGTACCCCTGGGGCAAGCGTTGGTGTTCGTAGCGCTTCCCCCCCAGGTTGAATGCTGTATGATACTGTGAATCTGGGTCAAGGGGCACTGAGAAGAATGATGCATCCTTCAAGTCTATCATGGTGGTATGGGTGGCCTGTTTGGGTATGCTGCACAACTGGAGACCGGGTTACGGACACGAGGAAACTCTTTGTGTACAATGTCATTAAGGAGGTGTACATCCTGGATTATTCTCCAACTGCCCCATCGCTTTTTTGATCGGATAGAGGGCAGTATTGCATGGCAAGGTAGAAGGTACTATAATCCCTTGCTATAATAGGGCCTGCAATGTTTCCTGAATTCCCTCCTCCACTTCTCTGGATAGGGGGTATTTTTTCACTCTGAGGAGTATTGCTCCAGGTTTGAGTGTTACCTTTACTGGTATTACTTCCTTTAACATCCCTACATCATGGGGGTTTTCAGTCCACAAGTGTAGTGGAATGTACTGGAGATCACTCTCGCAGAATGTGGTTGGTCCGCTGACAATGGCCATGAGGGGACTTTGTACTTTTCGGTATTGCACCATTATGTCACAATGTATATAAATTTCAGGCACCATCTCCCGATCATTATTGTCATCCTCAAAAAGGTCCTCGTCTGTCAGTTCTCGCAGAGGTATATTGAGGTCAATGCATAGCACTGTACACAATTGGCACTCATGGGTGTCAGTTCCCAGCACTACAATCCTCTTGGCGGACATCTGCAAACCCTCTAGGTCTAACAACCAGATGGTACCAGCAACCATGTTTGGGAGTGCTACAGGTCGGAAAATGAAATCTGCGGGTACTCTCCACTCCTTTCTGGTAATCTGGGGTACAGCTCAGGCAAGCACTCTAATGCCATAAACAAACATGGCTGGGTTTACAGGTATTCCCCTCACTACCATTTCACTAGCCACGGCATGTATCATTAGCATTGCTCGGAGGGAGCACATGCCAGGGGTGGTGCAAACAATCCCTCTTTCTGATGATCGATATTGTCATATTCAGTTTCCACATCAGGTCCCTTCCCAGTAAATTGACTGGGGAGCTTTCAAAATATAGGAGGGGCGCTCGTACAACCTTCCCTCCTATTTTGATGTCTAAATCTTCTGTGTATGGAACGTCACTACAGCCCCAGAGAATCCCTGTATGTCAAGAGTTTTTCTTGATAGCAGGAAGTCATCTTCACTTATGCACGACTTCTCTGCTCCTGAGTTCACCATGAATAAGAATTTCTTATTTCCTGTCTCTGCCCCCACCACTGGTTCCTCTTCTGGATGCAGTGTTATTGACAGTAATGGACATGCAAGTGCTCCCCTTGGGCTGTCCTAGTCAGGATAGGTATCTGTCCCCGGAAATGAAAAGGGATTCCCCTCCTACTTTTGCTCCCTGGTATGGTGCTGCCGCTGCGTTGGGTGCAGTGGCAAAGGGGTGTCTGTTCCCCACGGTCTGTGAGTTATGGCGGGGCTGGTGTTGCTGCATTGTTTGCTGCTGTGGTGGTGAGTAGCATGGGCAGGGATTTGGGGTGGCAACTGGGTGTATGCCTGGTGTATCTCATATGGGACCATTGATGACCACTGAATGGGCCCTCGTGGGCTCCCTGGGTGGGAGAATCTGTTGTTTTGGTTAATTGTAACTGTAGTTTCCTCCCGGTCTGCTGCGGCATTCTCTCGAAAAGTGCCTCCACCTCCTGCATGAAAAACACTGTCCTTGCCCGCCTCCCTGTCCATCGAATCCCCCTCCTCTCTGCCCACGGAACCCACCTCATCCTCGTTGTGGCCCTCCTTGCCACTGGGACCCTGAAAAGTGTTGGTTTCCTCCCTACTGTCCTTGTCCATTGTCTGCCCATACCACTGCTATCCTTGCTTGTGTGGTAATGGAGGCACACCCTTCCTCTCACATCTGTTCTGGGGGCGTTACTGCTGATACCAATGCTACTTTCACTAGTTTATTTTGAACCAGTTTCACTTCCTCTGCCTGTCTTCTCTGAATTGTTTCTTTTTCACGCTCTTTGAACCATCTACAATGGTGCACTATGATGCTTTGAATCTCTGGCCAACCCTTTGTTTCACCCCTGCTATTTTATCCAGTGCCTTCTGTGCTTCCTTAGGGAGTCCCCTCTTTACAATAAAGTAGAACAAAGACGTTGATTGATCGCAGGCGCTGTCCGTCACTGCTCTCCACATCTCTTGAACCCCAAGAATCTACTGCGCAGCGTCTTTCTCATCCCCCATTGTGCATTGCATTATCAATTGTAAATCGGGGGTGTCTGGGAACGTCTCCGCAGTGCATCCCAGACTGTTGCTCTTATTAAATGACGCTCCACCAAGGGTGTTACCCCCGGGTACCCCGCTTTGACCCACACTGTCTCCGCCTGATCTCCCACTGCTGCTACCAACAAGCTCTTGATGTCCCCTATGGCAAGGGGCACCCCGGCAGAGTGTTTTTCAAAAGCATTTATCCATTTCCCTGCTCCCGCTGTGAGTTGGAGGAGGGCCTTGAGGAGGTTGATTTTATCCATTTGTGGATTTGTTTATCCATAATGAGGTCGTCCCGCGCCTTTGCGAATTATGGGCATTTACAATTTCGATTTTCCCTTCCCCAGCTTTACAACACTTCCCTTTTTCTTTGCTAATGCTATCCTCCAAAACCGTTCCCTCAATCTCCGGTCCCACAGGCTTTCTACCCTTGGTGTGGTTGTGGGTGCTTGTTCCACCCCTCCCTCTGCACCTTCTTCACCATCTTCAAAGTCATTCCAATACTCCTCATTCCCTCGCCGGAACCCCACATTCTCATATCCCAGCCTATCTGTCTCCCCCTCCCGCTCTACGTGGGCTGCTCGTATTGGGGCATTGTCAATCCAGAACAGGAAGTCACCGGACTTCCACTCATCCCCCAGAGGCAGGGGAGGGGTCCCTGGGGGCAACATCAGAACCTTTGTCATTCGTACTGTTTCACAAGCTGCCATTAACCTTGCAAGTTCTGTACGTGTAGTGGCCAACGCCACTTCAAGGTCTCTTGCGCTCACCCCTGTATGGGGGGACACTTTAAGGGGTGCAACATATGGCATAGGCGGAGCCATACTGGGAGCGGCCAAAATACTTCCCGCAGACACATAGGTCGGGTTAGTATACCCTTCTGCTAGTCGGGTAGCTGCGGGTAAATACCCTTCTTTTTCTCCCCCGTCGTCCCACTCTCTCCTTTACTACTGTGGTTCTCCTTGTCTGGCATCGTCCCATCCTTTTCAGGGGCCTCTCTCTCTTTGAACATTCCCCAGAGGTCCAATATCTCCCTTCTATTATGTAATGGTCTTCCTTTATATTTCACAGTCAAGTATGTGGACATATGGTCCGAAGCACACCTATTGAAGGACCCCCCCTCTGGCCAGGAGTGCGGCATTCCTTCTCTCTTAGTCTCGGTCACCCATTGAGTGTGTTACTTCTTAATGTTGTCACAGCACAGGGCTAAGGTCTTACATATATGATCTAGGGGCATGTCTGTCCCCATGGCGATAGTCAGTCAGTGTCGTGTCAGCAGTGTTCTCGCACAATTACTCTCCAACTGAGGCCCAAAATGTAATCTGCCCAATGTCCCCTTCTAAAACACCTATGCTCTTGTCATATCTGTGTGGTTGGTCAGTATGGTAAAAAAACATTTGTAACAAAAGGACTTTTTTTCACTTTTTCCCCTCCCCTAGAGCCTTTTCTTTCACTCTATTCACACTCCTCTCATTCACACACACCAATGCACCATGCATGCCCCTCCTGGGCCTCCTCAACACACATAAAAAGTACACTAACAAAATAAACTAAAATAACAAGCTAAAACAAAAAACACTATTTTTCCCGAGATCGCTAATTATATGGAGATCCTAAATTTACTCCTGTATGTATCTCCTGCACTGGTCGAGACAGTGCATCATGGTACCACCTTCTCCCCTCACTCAGGGAGGCTCCCGTATTTCCTTATGCTTAACTTCAATATATCTTAAACGTAAGAAAAAATGAATAAAAGTGTCCAAAAAAGAACTTTCACAATCACCAGATCAAACTATGCTTTGCTTTCATTCACTACATGTGCACCCCCTCACACTGCTCCACATGAACATTGTTATTCCTTGCAAGCTATACTCACATGTTCTTCTGAAAGCGTCCATTCATGGGGAATCCACAACCGGCCTGGGCCTTTCCCTGGGCGTACCCTGCGTCAATGAGCAGGCAGGAATTCTACAAAGACGACACCTGCAAGGGCCACTGCTGCGTACGCATTTAGGAGACTGGTCACCGTAAGTGGGCATGGCCCTTCCGGAGAGGCGCTTGGATAGTTCTGCAAGCACAGGAGTGATGGAATCACATCAATGGGGTCACCAAATGAAGGCAAGACCTCTTTACACATACTCCTGAATAAAGAAAACCCACTAGGGAAATAGGCCAGGAGATACCTTTGCAAGGATAACAAGGTTTAGTTGTACAGAATACAAGAATCTCAAGAGCGCTCTTACTAATATCATTACAAACAATGGCTTATAAACTCAAAATACGTCACAGTATAAAGTACAATTCCGGACCACTGATTGGAGGCACCCTACACATGAGCTCCTCCATAGGGCCGCCGAGCAGTAATTAGCTGGTTCTTCCCTGTCGGTCTGCATCCAAGTGGGTCAGCTGGGCTCATCCTTGCAGTGAAGGTCGGGGCACGCATAAAATACATTGTTCCTATCTAAACTAAACATGCTAAGACTGAATATTAACTCATTGTGGCAGGCACCTCGGCAGCAAGGGAAATGATGACAGGGAGAAGGGAGGATAAAATACAATTGTGCTGACCCACACATTCAGGACTTCATTGATACCGCAGTTCCCACACTCGAGGTCTCCCCCCTGGATTTTGATCTTTAATTTATTCTTCCTGGTACCTCGTGTTACAAAGGATGTGGGTTGGTGCTAGGAAGAAATACAGTCGCTCATGCTTATATCTTTTGTGGACACATTATGGGGTTTAGGACCTGGAGGTCTCTTGCTTATCAAGAATGCAAAGGTGTGGGGGTCAAGTAAGTGGTGTGAGGCCGGCTCCGGCCTGGCTGGGTGGGGTTTAGAGGCCTAATGGCAGTTTAGTGGAGATGAATAGACGCAGTGCGGAGCCTGGTGTTGTTTCACGCTCTTGCAGGGTGCATTCTTTTAGAAGATACTAAATATTTGCAACACTGGAGGGACGAAGGGAAATCGACTTCCGTGGAGCAGGGCTCGAGCGGAGTCAGTGTGTTTGCACAGAAAACTGGGCCTTGTTGACCGGGGGACATGAGCAGCGCAGGTCTGCAGCTTTATCCCTTCTGCGCCTAGTACAAAATGGACTTGTGAGCTATGAGTTTTCTAGTGACAGGCATCTACTTCTAAGCATTGCAGGCCCTATATATGGTGCCCAGTAATGCGGATTGCTCCCCCCTTGTATATTATATCACCTTGTATGGTGTTTGCCTTATTTGAAAGTGCCTAGGGGGGTGGGATAGGCTTATTTTCATCCCAAAAACAGTTTGAGGTGGTGCAGATGCAAGTAGGCTTGCCTTCCTTGTAGCTTAACAGCTGTAGGGGTAACTTCTTCCACCTCTTAGGGTCCCTCGAAACAGGGTTTATTCCAGGTTTGAACACATTTACGCACCAGCACCCGGTCCCCTGGATATAAGCTAGGTTATTTTAAGAGGCTATATGGATCAGGTGGTTGGCTTTTTACTTCAATCCTCTTTGACCCCTCCCTCCAGTTACTAATCTGTTGAGAAATGAAAGAAATACTAGCGGTCATAGATGTCCAATAAGCATGCATCTCATCACCTAATGTCTTCGCTATACTGTGGACATCAGTTTCTGACCTAGTTGGTGGAGCAAGAGGGGTTCTCATTCCGCAGCCAGTCACTAACTCATGAGGAGTTAAGTGGTGATCTGAGCCATGCTGATTTCGCAGCACAAATAGCGCAAGGGATAGACAGTGTAACCACCCCTTGTTTAAAATGATTTTAATCTTAGCTATCCTCTCTTTAAGTAGTCCATTTAAATGTTCACACATTACATTTGCCTGTGGGTGATAGGCAGAAGAGACCCCTAATAAAAGAGTGATCTGCTCATATAGTTCATTTACAAAATATGGTCCATTGTCAGACTGCAAGACCACAAGGAACTTGGCAGTGCATGCAGCATCGGGGTGCGTACATGGACCTGCCTTCGATCCATCTGGAAAAAGGACATACCATGACCAGCATGTACCTGTAGCCATTGCATGTCTGCAGCATTTCTACATAATCTATTTGTAGGTGCTGAAATGGGCCATTGGGTCTAGGGATTGCTCCTCTCAATGGTCGCAAAGTGTGCCACATGTTCTAAAAAATGTGGTGAAAACCAATCTTCTGCAATTGTAGCAGCAAGACTCTCTTGATTCGTATGCGCGGGATACTGAAGTTGCTCCAGCACAACCCTCAATAATGCTAGAGGCATAACTTGCGTTCCAATGCTATCCTGCCTCCAGATTGCCTCAGTGAAGTATAAAAAACACCCCCATTTTCTCCATACGTCTTGCTCCTCTTGTGAGGCTCGACCTTGCAACTCAATCAACTGAACAATAGCCCTCCTTTACCAACATTCACCATACTGCCATTTGTTTAACACTTTATAGATCGAACACAGAAATATTTGGCAAATATGTTGCCTTTTTGGCCTCTAAATCTGCAGCTTTGTTTCTGCAAGAAATCATGTCTGTTCTTTTTGTATGCGCTGCACATTTTACGACTGCGATAGTCAATGGGAGCCTTAATGCCTCAATGAGTTTATCCAATAGGGCTGCATGTTGCACTGGTGTGCCGTCTGCGGAAGCCCCTCCTTTTCCAGTGTGACAGACCTGCATGTACAGTTGACATCACATAGGCGGAGACAGAGTACACCGTCAATTCTTCATCCTTGAATCTTTTGAGTGCCATGATAAGCGTCACTAATTCTGCAGCCTTTGCTGAGCTATGTGAAGGCAATGTTGCGCTTGTGACTTCTTCAAATTCACCCTCTCGGTTCAACTTTGCTACCGTTGATCCAGTATGCCTTTCACCAGCTGTATGATACATTTTTGAAGAGCCATCAATAAAGAGAATTTTCCCTCCTCCAAGAGCATGTTCTTTAAATACGGGGAATGTCATCATAAAATTCAGTATACATTGTGCAGTCATGGAGGATTGAAGGATAGCTCAGTGTTAACTTGCTCATCAAGGCGACGCAGAGCAACACAGGTTCGATCCCCGGGTCCACGCTTAGAAACCTCTGGGTATTAAGCGCATTATAAATAACTAATTATAAAATTATAGTTATGTACATAATCATCCTCCCCTACTGGTTCTGCTATGAATGTTGCTGGGTTAACTATTCTGCATCTAACAATCTTAATCGCAGGGTTCGAGATAATTACCTTGTACCCTGATGCTCTTTGTGTGAGAAATGTACTTTTGGGTTTCCCTAAAATAGCAAATAATGCATGCTCAACAAATAATGTCACTGAACACGCCATTGTGATACTTGAAACATTTTCAATAGCAACAGCAGCTAAAGCTTGTTCGCAAGGATTATGCCATTTCATTACTGGATCTAGAATCCCACTGTAATAAGCCAATGGTTTGTGTCCATGTCCTAATGTAATTTTCTGTGTAAGAAATGCTGTCATGACTTCTCCATTTGAGTGGGAAAATAGGTATGATAATCTGGAATTCCTAACACATGGGCTGTACTGATTGCCTTTTTTAATTCCTTGAATCCTTCAGTCATTTCACCTGACCATGTTATCTTACTTTTCTCTACCTGTGTTTCTTTAAGTCCTTTTAAATGTGGTGAATATATGTGCTTAATCGAAAACCCAGGTCCTGCAATAGTTACATAGGCATTTCCCTCATTGTTTTGGGTTCTGAAGTCTTCATAATTGCTTCTGCTCTCTCAGGTGTCACTTTTCTCCCATCTTGAGAGATTAACTGTCCTAAGTACAGGATTTCTTATTGAACAATATTGTAGTGTTTCCTTGTCAACCTTGTATCCGTTGTCTGCTAGTATGGATATGAGTTGAACTGAGTCTTCTCTGCATCTTTCTTCTGTCTCACTGCACACTAAAATGTCATTTATATACCGAATGATTGCACTCTCAAGCTGTACATTGTCCAGATCCATTTGAAGCACCCGGGTAAAAATCGAGGGGGACTCACAGTACCCCTGGGGCAAATGTTTCAGGTGGATATTTATATATGAAAATTAGGTAAAGTCTTCTGAGTCCTCATGGAGGGGGATTGAGAAGTACATGTTTTCAAATTCTATAACTGTAAAATATTTGGCCTTTGATGGGATAGTACATAATATTGTAGCAGGATTTGGAACTAAAGGAAACTCTGCCTCAACGATATTTTTTAGAGGGTGGAGATCCCGAATAAATCTCATTGATCCCCCAGTTGATTTTCTCACTGTGTAAACAGGGGTGTTACATGGGGACTCAGATGGCACCAATATTCCTTGCTTCACTAAAGCAGAAATGGTCTCGAATATACCTTCATCCGGCTCTCTGGGGTATTGCTTTGCAGGTCGCAAAATTGCTGCTGGTTTAAGCTTGATATTAATTGCTCCTACTCCTTTCAATAGACCCACATCATATGGACTGGTGTGCCATAAAATATTTGGCACCTTCTCTAAATCTTCCTGGAAAAATTAAAGTTTCTTTTTTACCATCCCCATTCTCTGCAGTATTTCTCTATTCTCCACTTTAATCCAAAAAGTAAGACTTATGAAAAATACTAATTCATCATCTGAATAATCATCCCTAAAAAGCTCTTTGTCTGTCAAGTCTGTCAGTCTGTATCCTTCACTGAGGGCTATCACTGTTCTCCATCCTCTCCCCTTATCATCTGTTCCATGAATAACCACCATTTCCTTTGTGAACATTGCTGCTTTTAACTCTAAGGGGATAACCTGTACTTCCTCATCATCCACAGGTATCTCTGGTCTAAACAAAAACTCTTCAGGTATTCTCAATATGTTACCTACCAACTTGGGTAACCACGATAATAAAACAGTCACTGCATACAAAAATACTTCAGATCTAAAGGGACTCATTGCATTGCCGTCTGGCTTCTAAAGGCTAATATAAACTATTTCACATTCATATAATGTATCCCTGCAGAGGATCACACTATTGCTTCATCAGTAAGAGATATCGTCATGATATGTTTTGTCATCAAGTCACGTAGGTTTACTCCTACCACAGTCACACACCCTAATTTAGGTGTGGGTATTCACGGGACTCCTGCATTTGTATTCAATTGTGGTACAATGGCCTGTTGTGTTTGCGCTTGCTGAGTTTGTATCTGTTGTGTTTGCGTAGGCACTTGCTGTGGTTGCCTTTGTGGCGATTGCCTTTGAAATGGAGCTTGCTGTGTTTGCTGTGATTGCGGCATACGTGCCTGATTCTGTGTATGATCTTGAGCATAATACTCCTGGGTTTCTATATTATATTGTGGAACATAGCCCATCTCCCCTCTTGGAACTTGCCAATTTTGCTGCATATCTCCTCTACTTCTGCATGTTCTGGCTATGTGTCCTATCCTTCCACAATTCCAACATTGTTGTGGCTGTCCACCATTTAATCCTCCTCCTCCCTGAGGGTTTTGAAATCCACTTCACCCTCCTCCTCTAGGTACATTCTCTCTTCCTCTTGGGGCCAAAGATTTTACCCACTCTTATCCATAGGATATACTACATTACCTTGCTGAGCTGGTCTCATCTCTTGTGTCGCCACACCTTCACAACTCGTCAATACTGCTCCTGCTATGGCTAGTTTTGACTACTTCTTCTGACCTAACTTTGCTCCCTCCTGCTTTCTGCTCTCAGCTTTCTTCTTCTTCTTTTCCTGTAACAATCGGATATGGTACATGATAGTCAATTGTATTTCTGGCCATGGCTTCAATTCCATGCCCACCAGTTTCTTCATCTGCCTTTGCACTGGCAGTTTCTGGCATAAAATGTGGTAAAATAATGCCACTGTTTTGTCCCATATTTCTCTCTTCTCAAGACACCATCTCTCTTGAATATATTGCATTAAGGCAACAGGATCTTCATCCTCGCCCATTTTCCTAGTCATGATCGCACCCATATCTGATGTATTGGGATATTGTACTCTGAGCGCCCGCCATACATCTGCTCTGCAATTATTAAATGGCGCTCCATCGTGTGTCATGTTTTGTGCAGTCACACACCCCAGTTTTTTCCAAATGCCGTCAGCCCTTAGCCCTAGGATGGCTGCTAGCAGGCCTTTTATATTTCCCATTCCTAACATCATTCCTGGTGTCATTCTTTCTGACTCATAAATCCATTTTCCCGCACCTGAAGTCAAACTAGGTAATTTACATTTGAAACTATCTGTATCCATTTGTAGCCATGATATATATTGTGGTCGCCCCCCCCTTTTCTTTAATAATGGGAATTGTGAAAATCCTGATCCATAATCATACCCACCTATGTTTTGTGTTTTCCAGCGGGGGCTAGTCTCGCCCATTTGTCTCTGTCCTGGTAGTGACCTTTATCAGCTTACATAGGCGGAGCTATATCCCCTGCACTACGCACTCGTGCGTGTGGTAGCTCAGTATATGGTTTTGGTTCTGAAGTTTGTTCTTTAGGGTCCTCTAAATCTGACCACTTTATCCCTTTTTCTACACTCAAATCTTTCACAAGACCACCTGCGCCCTTTCTTCACGTTCTCTCGTTGTCTTCCCTTACTTTGTCTGACATCATTATGTCCCAGCTTGTATGGCTTTCAGCCCTTTCCACATCATCAAGATCGAGTCTACTTAAAGACAGCGTTCTGTGCTCATCTGTTATGACATCATCTGACCTACATCCTGTTTTCCTCGCTAAAGGTCCTTTGACATTTTCTTTGGTCTTACACCCATCTTTATCCCTCATTAGTCTATATTAATCCCCAATCCTCTTTCCTATGTCTTCTGCTTCATGCTCGTCAGCCCATGTTTGTATTCTCGGTATCCCTTGCAGCTCCCTGTGGGGCTGTTGTGGCCCTCTCTCTTCCTCAGTTCACTCTTGTACTTCAATCGGCACTATGCTTCTTTGAAATAGATAATCTATCACATCATCCTTTAGTCCCCTAATTCTGTCCATCTCTTCTTCCCTTCTCCTCATCTCTCGCAACTCTTCCTCCTCTTGCCTTCTTTGCAAACTGAGTACTTTCAATCTTTGTATTTCTAGCTCCTCTCGTTTATTGTCTTCTAATCTCGCCTTTTCTTTTCTTGCCTCGTACCTTCTTAGTTCTTCCTTTTGCGTACTCTCTTTTTCCTTCTCTTCTTTGTATGCTCTCTCTAATGTTCTCTTTCTTTCTTTTCCCGCTCTTCTCTTTCTCGAACCCCATCAATGCCCTTATCATCTATCTTGAGTACTGTCTGTCCTCCCATCTGTTGAGTCTGTACTATTGTTACTCCCCTAGCCTTGTCTTTCACTTCCCTTTGTCTCCTTGCTTCTTCCTCCATCTCATCTGTCTGTCCTGCATGTCCTTTCTCTCATCACGCTGTTTACTTTCGCTGTGTGTCGATATATATTTGCATTCTCTACTTTTGCTCTCTTCCACAGATTCCTCACTGATATAAGGGGGGGCTCATATGTCGGATTAATATAACCCGCTACTGCTTTCAATTCCTTTAAAGGATAAAATCCCTGCTCCAGTATCTGCGCTCTTGTTTTCAGAAGGGGAAAGAAGAGTTTTTTCAAAAGTAGAAAGAGGAGCCGAAGGTGTTATAGCCTCTTCCTTGTGCTGATTAAACATCCTCTCCTTCTCAGGCGGATCCTCTCCCTCACTCTGATACATTTTCCACAACTCTAAAACTGGCAACCTTTTCTGTAACTTCTTCCCCTTATATGTAGCATGCAAATATGTTGTCATATGTTGCAATTCTGTTTTTGACAACGAACCCTGTTGAGGCCACGGCTTTAGTGTTTTATTAGTTGTGCCTCTGACCCATTGCACGTGGTACTGCCTTATCTTGGGTCTATATCTTGGCTTTGTCCTGCATAGGTGTAAAAGAGGAGTGTCCCCCATGATAACAAGTTGATCTCGACTGTCAATACTTACCAGATCTTTTATTCTTTTATTTATTTAATCAAATATACCACACAGATTAATTTGAGCAGGCACCATTAATCACCTCTTATTACCCAAAAAAACATTTTTAACCACTTTACAAATCTATGCAATGATGTTCTTTTTGTTCCTTCGTTTACACTTTTTATCAATTTTAACCATGTCCTTGTTTTATTATTGATGTTTATGAAACTCCTCTTTATTTATTTATTTTTCTCCTTTGATTTTTACCTTCCTGATTGATGTCAATCTCTTGATTAAAACATCTGATGATCACCTTGATTTTTTACTATCGTTTTATATCTCCTAATCTAGACACAATAAAGGTTTTATATTGACATATTTAAAGTCTCATACACATGCACTTTTTAATTTTCTGAGTACGCCTTCCTTTACTATCTCTAGTAAATGTATCTCATCTCTCTTTTTGCCCCATTTTGGAGTTTGATTTGCACTCTTTTTTTTGGCCTTGCCTCAGGAATCCTTAATACCACTACTTCGGGTATTTTTTTTGTATGCATATACTTCTGCCCCTCTTCGAACCCGGAATTGAGGTATCGATTCTCTTCTTTCTAATCCCCAAAAATCCTGTTACATCTATACATATATATACAATACAGTCCCTCCCCTATTTTGTGACCTTCAATGTTCTACTTACATCCGTGGCTCAGCTCAAGTCCCTTGGCATCGACTTGTCCCGACTCGTTCTATTCACCTTCAGTCCGCAGGGCAACAGCAGGGACCGGACAGGAATTTCGCAATCGGGCACCTGTCACTGCTTTTTCTCACACGTGTGTTTTTGCATGCCAATCTCCACTGGAAGCTCCACGGTCTTCTCTTCTGGCTAAAAGCAGAAGTGAGCGAGAGTCTGAGAGTCTAAATCTGGGCCTAGGTCGATTAGACCAGAACCATACTCTGCTACCAAAATGTGCTCTTGCACCTTGAAGCATCTCATGTGCTAGATGGAATTGCCAGTAGCAGTCTCTGACCCAAATTACCAGACAGACTCAAAGAATATGGCAAAGTACTACTTTATTATCAGCATACAAATAAAGTAGGGCAATCTGGTGAACAACAAGCTATAGTCCACACACTCACAACCCACATTTAATTATTCAAAGATTGTATACCTCAATGTACGTCAGCTATGACGTCATCCTACGTGGCAGACTGTAAAACCTATTGAAGGGAGGGATTGGTTAAGGTAACATATATACCTATAGTATATATAAGTGTTAGTGGCACAATTGGCTGCCCCTTATCTGTTATGCATGCCTCAAACCACCTCTAAATACGTATAATACTGATTATTGGGGGAAAATGGCAGCAGGTTGGTCTTTGCAAAATTGTATAGCATGTTGCTAAATAGATCCCTTGATTGGTTGGCATGCTTTCCCAACCTTAGACTTTTGACTTGTTAGCAGCACGTAAGCAAAATGGACCCCAGGAACTGAGAGTAACGTAGGACCACTCCCCACTTTCCAAATTAGTCCATCATCTCTTATCAGTCAGGCCCCAAGCCAAGGCTTCTTCTTTATAGTTGACCTTGCAGCCTGTTCTGTTTTCTGGGATGTTTAAGGGAGTGTAGGTGCACTATTATCTTCGTCTGGAGCTTAATGAATAATCCTTGTTTTCGGCTTCTAAATCACGTGTGAAGCGACCACAAATTTGTCCATCTCTACCTTTTATTTACTGCTATTTGATTCAATTGTACTGGGTGTCATTACTCCTCTCCAGCTCTAGAGACTTGCTCACTCCACCTTGAATAGGCTTTTTGCATCTTTAATTGTCCAATGCTTGGGTCTTGCAAATGTTTTCCTCTTTGCTTAATCTAAGAGAAATATGTTTTACGTACATGGCTTATCATTTTGACTCCCCTTGTGCCTTGCAATTATTCCTTAAAGTAGCATCCTTGATCCCAAGCCAATAGACTCCTCTTTATTCCTCACACAAAGCTGTTTTGCCAGCGTCTCCTGACTCTGCAGGGCTGGTCTGTCTCAGAGGTAGCTTGATTGGTTTTAATACGAGTCTGGCGTCCATCTTTCAATCATGGCCGCTTCAGCCACGTTATGTTTTCCACCGCAGCAAGCTGCTATATGTCTCAGCTACCTTTTGTTTCTGAGTATATACATTTATTAGTCAGCAGGTTACTTTATTTTCTTAGCATGTGTATGATTTCTTCATATTTGTTTACATGTTTCTCTTGTTGCTTCAGTTACATCGTTTTTCTTAAGTATTTCCATATCGTTTTGGTGCGTCTTCATGTCTTCCCTTCATGACATCACTCTGCCCTTGTCAGATTTCACTTATAGCTCTATGATGTCCAATGGTGTGTGCAGACATCCTTCCACCCTTTCGGTGCTGGGGCACATTCGGTGCGGTTGTCTGAGTGCATATCGTCTCTCATACACTTGATGCTGGTGTCCCATGTAGGGCTCTTCTCCTGCTGTTCCAGTATGATAGAGGTAATGGGGCAGGATCTGGGGATCACATGTCCACCTACTCCTCTACAGGAGTTGGTAATGAGAGCGGCCTTAGCAATGGTGGGGTTCTCGCTATGGTCTATTCTCCACTCCCTGAGTAAGTTTACAAGACAGATCTGCATCTTCTGTTGTCTATCAGGTTGGGATATAAGATAGTTCAGGGGGCCTTTCCTTTCCGAAATTGTACAGGGTCCATACCAATTGGAAATCATCTTGTTTTCTGAGGTGGGTAGGAGAATCAGGACTGACTGGCCTATGGAGAATTTACGGGGTACAGTATGCCTGTTATAGATAGCCTTTTGATGTTCTTGGGCTTGCCCAGGTATTTTTGTACAATTTCTCTTACCGCTGACATATGGGATCTTAGCTTCTGGGTGGTTTGAGAGATTGGTAAAATGGCTTCTTCTCTCTCCTTCCATGTTTCCTTTAACATATCTAATACATCTCAGGGTTCCTTGGTATCATCACATCCCAGTTTTCTTGTCAGCTTCCACCAACTTGGGCAGTATTCTTTTTAATGTTTGATTAAAATGTTCTTCTAGCCTGTCGGTTTGTGCGTGGTACACCGCCGTGCTCAGGGCTTTAATATTAAGCATTTATTTTATGCTTGCATTAAACGGGACATAATGCTGGTACCCTGGTCCATAAGGATCTCCTTTGGAAATCCTATTCTCGACTGGAAAGGTAGTAAATGATTTAGTATTTGTTGTGCAGTATTGTTTCAAAGAGGGAAGGCTTCTGAAAAGTGAATGGCTTAGGATAAAACAATGTCCTAGTCTAGATGTCCCTAATGGGCCCAGTATGTCCCTTGCTATTCTTGAAAACAGGATTTTAATGATGGGTAATGGTTGCAATGGGGCGGTGGGACCTGGAGTGGTTGCCGTTCTCTGACAGATTTCACATGTCAGCACAAAGCTCTATATATCAGCAAATACTCCTGGCCAATAGAATTGTGGGATATTTGGCTTTGGGTCTTCCTTACTCCTTGGTGTGTGGCTGTCAGGTGGGAGTGGGCTAATTCTAAGTCAATCCGTGTATGGCTTCATGGGACTACCAGTTGTGTTCCAGATACTCCCTCTGGAATCACATTGCCTCAATACAGCAGCCCATTTTTTAAGAAAAATAAGGGACCAGGCTGACTGTGTCATGTTTCTACCGTGACCACTTTCTCAAAGGCCTCTGTGAGGATGGGTTTATTCTTCTGAGCAAATTATAGTTCGGGCAAGGAGTAAAGCTCCTCTCACTCTTGGAGGGTTCCTCTCTCCTGGGGAGGTCTGCTTCTTCAAACCCGTTTGACCTCCTGTCTATTTCATTTTGTTCTGCTACCTTTTGGGGTACGGGGGACAATGCTTTTTCAAGTATCTCTTGGGCTACGTTCTCCACCTCTTTTACGCATACAGATTATTTCCAGGATTGATGACTCCTGCCATAACATATCTCTAAGCCAACCCAGACTTCGAAGCTAATCTTATATAGGTTCCTTTGGAGGGGTGGGGGCTAATATTAATCCAGTGGGAATTAGGCGTCTTCCGTCTAGTGGTATTTTGATTTCCGGATACTTTGTAGGTCAAACCCTATGGACTCTGCAGTGGCAACGGTAGGGGACTCAACTTAGTGAACAGTATGGGCCCCCGTCTTTTATAAGTTGGTAAAGATTCCACTCTAACACCATATATGGCGGGCACAATGGGGCACGGACACTCTGAGGACATTTCAAAGATGGGTTTATTAAAGAATAAGAATAGGGCCTAACTTCCCCTATTACTATTGGTTGTTCCCTACCTATCAAACAAAGGTGTTCATCAGTCGTCTGTAAATGTTCTAAAGAATCAGTCCACAGTCCAAAACTAACTCTAACTGACCCTACCAATATTGGAATAACTAAAGACAGGAGAATGAATCCCTTCTCCTCGGGTTTGCTTCTTGCAAATCTCTTCTTCTTGGTTCGCCTTAATAGGTGATATTTAAATAGTCTTTTGTGACTTCCTTAACCACTTCATGCAACTCTTTCAAGATTTTATTAGACATTTGTTCTTTCTCAAATATTGGTTTCTTTGACCTTGGCTCAATACTTTGATCTTCATTAATGGATTTTGCGTAATGTTTGTTCCCTGTTTGGGATTTGCATTCAGGTGATTATAGTTCACTTCTTTTCTGGATATTCTTTCTTGTCCTTCAAACTCTCTAGGGATTTCTTTATATTTCAAATCATAACATTCTCTTTCATTTAGGTTCCCCTCTTTCCTTTTCCAATAAAGGGGTACTTTCCCCTCTTCCCAAGGTAGAGATATCCAGACTTTACTCTTCTCTCTCTTGGGGTTTTATTCTCTTCTTTTTAATTCATAGTATTCTTTCTGTTCATAGCATTCTCATTTTAGTTTATAGTCTCTGGGCCTCATTACGACCCTGACGGTAGCGATGCCGGTAAAATCAGCATGGCTGCCGCCAGCGTTGTTTTTTACCCCGGCGCCTGGCAATGGGGAATTACTGGAGCATTACAGCCCCGGCAGTCCTGGTAATACCCCATAGGCAGGCGCCGGGAAAAATGACTCCCCATTCCCTTTCGAGTCCCATAGGACTCAATGGGAATGGGGAGGATGGATGCACCGGCACTGTGTGCAACAGTTCCGGTGCATCCGTCAAGGTCTGCGAGCGGGTGCCTTTCCACATGCCTGGTCAGACCTAGTGGGCCGAAAGGCACCCGCTTGCAGAACTCAGGGTTTGCCGGTCCGGTAACAACAGTGCTGGCAGCTTACCGGCACCATTGTTACCGGACAGGCTTTTAACCTTTAAACGTAGTCTCTGCCTTTCTCCTCAGGCTTTTATCTCTTAGTTTTGGATTCTCTCTCAATATTTATTGCATTCGGAGTGCCTCTCATTGTCATAATTTCAGTTTCTTAATTTCCGTGTTATGCTCTCGTCGATTCGACTGTGACGAGTAGGAGCAGTCCCATAATGATTCCCTGGTGGCCTCCCGGACCTCCTGTTCTCCCCATTACCTTGGATTCTCTGGCACAACATCTCTCCGTATTATACAAAAAAGGGGTGCCTGATTAAAGTCCCTGGTCCTCCAGGCGTCAAATAACAATAATATAATATTGGACCAACAGAACAGGGAATAGCTATTCCCAACATTTATTTATTTACCAATACCAATAAATGTTCCATTTGTTGATTTCTAAAAACCTTTATTCTCATATCAAAATTTCATAAAAAATATATAAAATCAAACGTAACAAACAAATATCTGCATCAAGCATTCATACTGATTCACTCCTACCAATCTTTCCACTCTCTTTGTTTTGTTATTACAGTATATATATCTTTTTGTCTTTTGGCCTCCTACATGGACAGCCTCCAATTTTTGTTTACACAAAGATCAAAAAAGTCCTCTATCCACTCCTGTGATGGTACTGCCTGTGTGTTCCTAATCACAGGGGCCTATGTCTACACGTGTTTCGGTTGTCTTTTTGGGACATCCACATTCGTAGCCCCTTGGATCTTGTACCCTTCTTCAGGACAGAAAATCGGGAGTAGCCTTGTTCCCGTAAGCCTCAAGTAGGGTGAGTATCACCACCTAAAATACAATACAGAATATCAACAGACCTGACTAACCATCACTCAAACTTTCATATATTCTATTTCATTATTATAAGCTATTCCCTCTTATTCACGTTACATTAAATGTATAGAAAAATGATTCTAACAAGTAATCATAGTATCAATATTAATGAGCGATGAACTTCTTAACACCCATTCAATTGATTGTCGGATTTAATCCTATCTGCATCATTGCATAATGGCCACTGTCCACCTCAAAAGATGCAAATAAACCCAAACTGAACATAATTTAATTCATGTACTTACTCAAAATAATTTGCTGCATTCAAACATCAATGTATTTAATGTGGACTCTTCAAGAGAGGTTCTTCGTGTTTTAGGTAGGGCTATCAATTGTAAAATAGCTCCTACAAGGAAAAGGGGATTCATTGATACTCTTCATAATTTATACATAATGAAGTGGAAAAACTATGATTAAGGGTGGATTGAAAATACTTACACCTGTTGTAACGTATTCTTATACAGGGGGTTGTTTTTATCCACCTCTAGCCACAAAGTACCGCTCTTGTGATGATCCTACAGCAGGATCTGAAAAAATAGATTACGGGAAGCTGACTGAAAAACTGGCCTTTTTACAAACTTATATCATAATGATACACTCATCTCTAGTTTTCACCCAGTGGGTCTGCGCCAGAATTTACCCTATGGGCAGTTTTTAAGGATACAGAGAAACTGCACCAAAAAGGATGAATATAAAAAACATGCAGAGGATCTGAAGGGAAGGTTACTGAACAGAGGGTATCCAAAGAAATTAGTCAAGGATAATTTGAAAAGAGCCCTGAACAAAAATAGAGACGAATGTCTGGTACCAAAAGAGAAAAAGAAACACGAGAGATTAGTGTGTGTTACAACCTTTAATCCAATAAGCAATGAAATTAAAAGAATTATGAATCAAAACTGGGATGTAATCAAACAGCCAGGAAGCCTGTCGAAGAAACCTATCTTCGCTTTTAAAAAGAATCAAAATCTGAGACAACGTCTAGTGCATACATATAGAGATTTGACCGTAGAACAAACAATACTGAACCAATGGGGATTACCCCAAGTTCGAGGCCACCACAAATGTGGAAACTGCGTGTCAGGTCCACTATCTGAGACAAGACAAGAGTTCAATCATGGGGCAATAAAATGGAAAATGAACACACATACAAACTGCCGCACGAAAAATGCGATCTATATCATTAGATGTCCCTGTAATCTCCTGTATGTGGGCAAAACAACAAGAGAGATTAGACAGCGCATAGTGGAACATCGCAGTTGTATCCGGAATAAGGTAGCTGAAAAACCCCTGGTGGACCATTTTAGTCTCAAACAACATAAAGATACAGATTTGAGATGGTTTGTGTTACAAACCATAAAAATTTCAAAAAGAGGAGGAGACATATCCACCATGCTACATAAATTGCAACAACGATGGATATATCGTTTAGACACAGTGAGGAATGGCCTCAACCTTTCAGTTGAATGGGGAGCACTGATCACACACTAACGAGTGAAAGGTGGAGATCGGGCTCTGTTTGCACTACAGCGCGTCTCAGAATTCGAGACTCAGATCTCTTTGAATGATTTCTCTAAACAGTAGGCAGTCAGTGTGCATATATCCAGGAAGAGAGTTTTTTTCTCTCGTCTTTGATGGTTACAAATGAAGGAATGAGTCCCTTTTCAGTGTTCACACACGGAAGATGAGCGGTAGTCCTCTTTCTGCCTCCATGGATTCACAAGCATAAATAAACACGCGAGATAGGCACTAAATCGGCGCCGGAAGACGAATATGACACGGCATGTAGATGGACTCTGCAAGCGGAATGAGTCAGGTAAGCAGGAGAGGGCGAATTGCAGTCTGGGAGGAAATGAGGGGGATATAGAACAGAGGGAGTGGGTTCAACACCCAAGAACCTTGAAGATAGGCATTTGACACTTTTCAAACTAAAAAAAAATGCTCATGAGGGATAGTATTGAAATGGGAATCAGCAGAGAATAGAAATAAGTAAGAGTTGTTACAAGCTATAACGGAAATGTCTATTTTTGAATAGTTACCTAGAAAGATGTGTGTATCATTATGATATAAGTTTGTAAAAAGGCCAGTTTTTCAGTCAGCTTCCCCGTAACCTATTTTTTCAGATCCTGCTGTAGGATCATCACCAGAGCGGTACTTTGTGGCTGCTGGTGGATAAAAACAACCCCCTGTATAAGAATACGTTACAACAGGTGTAAGTATTTTCAATCCACCCTTAATCATAGTTTTTCCACTTCATTATGTATAAATTATAAAGAGTATCAATGAATCCCCTTTTCCTTGTAGGAGCTATTTTGCAATTGATAGCCCTGCCTAAAACATGAAGAACCTCTCTTGAAGAGTCCACATTAAATACATTGATGTTTGAATGCAGCAAATTAATTTGAGTAAGTACATGAATGAAATTATGTTCAGTTTGGGTTTATTTGCATCTTTTGAGGTGGACAGTGGCCATTATGCAATGATGCAGATAGGATTAAATCCGACGATCAATTGAATGGGTGTTAAGAAGTTCATCGCTCATTAATATTGATACTATGATTACTTGTTAGAATCATTTTTCTATACATTTAATGTAACGTGAATAAGAGGGAATAGCTTATAATAATGAAATAGAATATATGAAAGTTTGAGTGATGGTTAGTCAGGTCTGTTGATATTCTGTATTGTATTTTAGGTGGTGATACTCACCCTACTTGTGGCTTACGGGAACAAGGCTACTCCCACTTTTCTGTCCTGAAGAAGGTTGCAAGATCCAAGGGGCTACGAATGTGGATGTCCCGAAAAGACAACCGAAACACGTGTAGACATAGACCTCTGTGATTAGGAACACGCAGGCAGTACCATCACAGGAGTGGATAGAGGACTTTTTTGATCATTGTGTAAACAAAAATTGGAGGCTGTCCATGTAGGAGGCCAAAAGATAAAAAGATATATATACTGTGATAACAAAACAAAGAGAGTGGAAAGATTGGTAGGAGTGAATCAGTATGAATGCTTGATGCAGATATTTGTTTGTTACGTTTGATTTTATATATTTTTTATGAAATTTTGATATGAGAATAAAGGTTTTTAGAAATCAACAAATGAAACATTTATTGGTATTGGTAAATAAATAAATGTTGTGAATAGCTATTCTCTGTTCTGTTGGTCCAATATTACAACATCTCTCCGGCCTTCATTCGTTCGGGGTTCCTTGTGTTCCTTGGTTTCTCTGTTTACTTCGGTTTCCTGTGGTTTTCTACGTTCCATGCTCTCCTTTGATTTGGCTTGTTCGGTATGCAGTTTTGACCGCATAGTGGTTTCGACGTTGTTTTGTGGACCGCTGCTCCACAACAAAGTCACTGTGGTCACACCACCACCATCTGCTTCTCAGTCCCTCCATCTCAAAGGATGCTGCATGTCCAGCGCTCTGCCTTCGGCTTTGGAGCAGTATCTGAAATCAAGGACTTTATGGATTGCAGAGTATCCTTCCCTCACTGTGGGCCTTCCCTGGCTGACGTTTGAATCTCCCTCCTTCTGTTGGTTGCAGCATCTCTCCTTCCTCCAGTCTTCTTGTCCCAGTTAAATGGGGATTTATATTTAAAGTGATATGCTCTCTCTCTAGTTGACAATATGTTAGTTCTCTCTTCATACAAGTCTCTGTATTGTATATTATTATGTAGACCTGATAGTCCCAAGTAGACCACTTGAGGGTATCCTTTAGGAAGTTGCTCACAGGAATGGGAGTCCATGTGCCCAGAGTGGGAGTCTCTCCTGGTGAGGTCCCACTTGCCGCGACCCCTAGGGTGGGTGTTGCGGAGTGGGGTCACATGCCTAGCCTCATGGGGGCACTCCTCCCTTTGGGAGAAGGGACAAATTGCCTCAATTTGTCACATTACACACACTCTACTGTGCTACAGAGTGAACCTTACATACATTCTGCTTCAGTGACAGTCAGAGACTGCAAGTTAAATGATGTTGACGTGTCTGCGCGGGTCTTTATGACCTAGAACCTCATAAAGAAGAGTTTCTGTTCTCCTGCCTGACAGCATCATCATTTGAGTAGCAAGGAGGAGAGCACTGAATCAGGACCACAGCAACCACCTGAGGAGCTGCTCCTCTCCACTATGTTCACCTCAGTACCACGTTAATGTGTGGTGGTCCAAAGCATATGCGAGGCACATTGGGCACGTATGCCCCAACTTACATGGTCTCGCCCTATGTGTCCTTTCTGTGCTCCCCAACAGTGGTGGCAAGGAGGCCACCCTGGAAGTCCTCTGCATGAGAGAGAGCACCTGGTTACCCAAACTCCTGCAAAGGGGCTTCCACACCAGCATGAAGGTGCTCGCTGGTCAAGCCTGTGCATGTTCAGCATCTGTTTTCCAGGATTGTAGCCAAGGGCTGAAATACCTGCATACCTTGATTGGGTTGTTGCAGATGATATGGTGGTGTGCTCTGTGCACAGAATGTGTACATGTGCCAGCCATGCCATCTGTGGTGTGTGGAACCAGGCTGATCCTGCCTCTTCCTCCACTGTCTGGGCCTGTGGAGCGAATAGCGCTGCTTTAATGACAATGCTCTTCTTGATAAGTGGTAAGAGGTTCCAGTCATTCATTATGTGGCCCTTAAATGATGGATAGAAATGTGTGTGTGTGCTGAGCATTCTGCAAAGTGTGGTGGTAATCAGCTTCCAGCACTGAGAGGGATGCAGTGTGACAGTATTTGTGTGCAGTGCCAAAGGAGCATCACACTTTTGTTTAGCTTCAAGCACTGAGAGTGACACTAGGAAACTACACTCATATACTGCTTACCCCAGACTCTGCATAAAGGGCAATGCGCCAAAGTCTTCATATACACCATCACAAGCAGCACAAATGAGAAGCAGAAAGGGGAGTGCACAAGGATATAGTTCTCAAGAAAGTAACCGTTATTTACACAAAGGAATGGAATGTGGATTCTTCATTAATCAGTCATGAGTAAGGAAAAGGTCTGTTACATAGTTATGGCTTGAACTCATCCCGGTCTTAGTCCAGTGGAATACCCATCTCTTTGTATTCAGGTTCTCTTCCTCTCTAATCTCCTCAAGTCCTCCTCCCCAAATCACTATCTCACTACAACCTCCTCAATGCAACTCTCTCTGGATTGTAACCCTCCTCCGCCATTGTGAATTCATCCCTCCAACCTCCAACTCTCTCTAGATGTTAACCATTCTCCTCCAATGTTACCTCCTCTCTCCAAGTCTCTACTGCTTGCTCTCCTCTCAACAGACCACTCACTTGCTAATCTCCTCCAAACAAATTCCTTCGGCACTTTCTGGAATAACCCCACTCTCTGACTGAGAAAGTCATTCTTTTTAGTTTGGTTTCTCCTCCCCTGGGATGTGCTTAGGGACGTGGATTGCACCTTTGTAGTGGGCGGAGGTCTGGGCAGAGATTGGGCCATGTGCATGTGATCATGTGGGTTGAGAGCGGGTTGGCCTGACCTTACATCAAGGCCTGCAGCCATCTTGGATTTTAAACATGCCTTATACATAATGTGAGATCTCCTTCTCGTTGGAGCCCTACTGACATTGACTGCTTTGGACTGAGTCCCTCTGTCTTCCACACTTGTAAATCAAAAGTCAGGGAAATCTTTGGTAAAAAAGTGAAGATATTCATTGTTAATATAATGCTCTCATCAAGGAGAAATGGTACCTCTGTAACCTTTAAACACTATTGGGGGCAGGAGAATAGTGTTTTTTCCTTCACATGGATAATGTGCATATGTTACATTTCCATCATTGTGTTTGTGAAGCACAGTTTTGTATCCATAGGACTCCTGTGTCCGACTCATTCCCTTGAAAGATTTTTTCACCACCTGTGCTGAAGAAAGACATGTATTTATACACTTGCAAGTGGATTTGGTATGTTGCAACTCTGCTCCCTTGTAGGAAAAGTCATACATTCTAACAGTGTGTGTTTGGGTCTAGCTATGGGTTTGGAATATATAGCTTTCTAGGAGAACAAGTACTATGATTAGAGATCTGCTTAAGGGGTTCAATTCATTTTTATTAAACTTGGATTTCTCTATTGACAATGAAGAGGTTTATACCTGAGGCTCTTATCCTGGTTATCATTAGAGTTTGAGAGTGTGGAAGTGCTCCTTTGGCTGCCCAATGCCTGAGGAATGGGGTGCCAATTTCTCTCACAAACGTTCACACGGTCTCCCTGTACTGGGTTTGGACCGCTCCCACAAAATTCACAGGGGAGTCCCTCTATTGGGCTCAGACCCCTCTAATCAAGTTCACAATCTTCAAAAGTATGTTTTTGAACTCCCAGTCCTAGAATGCACTTGTGATAATTTAGCTCCCACTTCACAGCTCCCCAAAACAGCATTCCATGTTTTGGGAGCTGTAGGAACCACAAGGGGGATATTGTTCTGAGGTCAGGGTCTCCTCTGCTGACCCTCCGAGTCCTGGGTTTGTCTGACTGGCCCAGGGGAGGAGTCTTGCTGTGGGTACCGGCAGGCAAACCCAGCTGCCCCTGGACTTGCCTTCTGAAGGTACAACTCCCTCTCCACAGTGCAATCTCCTCTGGACTCACAGGGCCAGTGTCAAGGCAGTTTTCTCCTCCCCCAGGGCTCCCATGGTCTCTACAGGTCTTCCGGTCAGCATCCCCAACTCGCTCAGAGTGTGCTCTCCTGCTCTGCCTTTTATACTTCCTGGGAATAGTGATTGAATTCAGGTGTGCATGGTTGTAGAGGGAGGCCTAACTTTGCCTGGCCTCATTAGTGGGACAGTCTGATCCAGAAAGGGGGGAGTTGTAGTTTTTCTGAAGAATACTGGAAAATAACATGTGAGTTTTCGTCAGGATGAAGGGGGTAACTGTAGTGGTGTGTACAAATGGGTTGTTGTAGAGCACAGGGTGACATATGTACTTTCCTTCTCCCGGTTCTCCTAGTCGTCGCTTGCGGTTTAGTATCAGTTGGAATTGGGGGGTAACGGTATGGGTTCTGAAATGGTGTATGGTAACAGAGGGAATGTTGGGTAGGGAGGTGTTAATCCATTGTCGCTCGCAGTGAGTTGTCCCTGAGAATGTGTCCGTGTATGAAAAGGAAGCAGGTGAGTTTCTAGATACCCTATGGGGTAGGATGGGGACATGGTGTCATACAGTTGGGTGTAACGCGTCCCACCTGTGGTATACCCCCGAACATAACTCCAAATTTCCCTACCCAGTTAATCCTCCCTCGCTCGTCCACCCCCAGGGTTGGGTTCTGAGAGCACCAGCCCTTCCCTGGTCACCTGAATAAGGGATTCCTGGGGTCTACTTGGGAGAATACCCTCACGTTTCTTACATGACCCAACTGGGGTGGTCTGAAGATCCCCTATTACCTCTTCTGGGTACAGCAGCTACTAGCTTGAGGCAGCAACTGACACCTAAGACCACCCCACTGTCGACCCCCAAGGTTAGTTTGGTGAGTTTGTCACAAACCATAATTTATCAATCCTGCCATATTGCATAATACTCTAGCGGACCTGTGTGTGAACCAGGAACACACTGCAGGTTATTCCAGCATGGCAAATGTCATTTTCTAGTTTGGAGGACCCCAAGGAATTATGTATCAATCGATTTGCTGGGGTACGTTACCTGGTAGCACCTATAGATTCAAGTGTAGGTGCATGCAACCACTTGTGAAGGAGATTTGGGCACTAGATCGAGTGCCGGGTATAATCACCAGAGGGCAGTTTCAGGTGCAACATCATGCACTGAAGAAGGGAGTTCAGAGTCAGGTTGAATGCTTGAGACTAGAAGGCAGTCACTCACTCACAAAGGTCATTAGAGAAATGCAGAACGTACCTCCAATAGGATCTTTCCTGCCCTTGCCAGACAAACTGTTAATTGGGTGGAAGGAAAAACCAAATGTTCTTGGGCACTACATAAATACAGTTTATGGGATAAACTCTGGTGCTGATAGGTTTGTTTGTGACTTTATGAGTATGACATATGCATAAAGAAATTGGCTGCTTTTGAAACATGTGACCACTCCATCTTTCTGCAGCGTGTTGAGGAAGTGTTTGGCCGGGGTGTCTAAGGGTGCTGCTACTTGGTTTTTAACATTTCTGAGTAATAGAATTTCAAGAGTTAAAGTTGGGTCATTGACAAATTTAGATGATTTTTGTTTAGAGTGAGATCTTAGGTAAGAAGAGGCCACTAGCTCCAATGAGAAATTCTCCAGTCGAATGGATTGGAAAAAGTCTCCTCAAGGACTAGAAAGTGGGTCCCCAGCCTGGGAGAAAATACCATTAATTTTGTAGATGTTCCTGGGAAATTGAATAGTCAGCTGACTGCTTATCACAAGAGAGGAAGATGAAGAGAATATCATTGAGGTTCTGAAGGTGTCTAAGTGTGTAGTCAGTCAAAAAGAAATGGTGATGAGGGAGGACCGATGACTATGCAAGCTCTCCATAGCAGTAACCTTAACAAAGAAGACCATGAAGATATCGGTATGTGAACATCTGTGTCCATCAAAGAGCAACTACAAGTTAAAAACAAATTAGCCAGGAGGGCAGTCAGGATCATGCATCCTTTTGAGTACAGGCATGCACTGTGGATCTAGGCCATGAAGGTAACCAGGGTACCACCAAAACAGAGAAGTGAATTTAGAGATGACTTCTGATTGCCTGACTCTGACATTAGAATTTGCAAGTGTAAGCATGAGATACAATACCAAAACCTCCTCGGGAAAGAGTACATTTAGACATGTTGGGTGCCATGAAATGTTGGAAAGAAGTACATATTCTTTAGTTCTGATGGAGCTTCTCAACAGATAGGTTGAAGCTCCATACACTAAGAATATTTACACAAGAAATGTAGTTCAATTCCTAGAAGGAAGTTTTCACTATTTTAGATACAGACAAAAGAATTCAGTTTAAAAACAGGGACAATGAGGCAAGGAGAATCTGATAGAACATGGAAACTGCTTTGTTTACCACCCACAAATAAACAGAACTGTTGAACGGTTAAACGGGGGGTAAAATATAGCATGCCAAGAGCCTTCTGTTCTAGTCACAACCGGGAACAGGCAGGGAGAGAAACATTCATTGCACATTCATTTACAACACATTGTACTACTGGTGTCTCACCTTTTGAAATGTTGTGAGGGTGTAAATTCAGTAGTAAGCCCTGCGCACCTTGGTTGCAATGTATGAATAAAGTTTTAGTTGACTACAATACAATTTGAAAGAACAGACTAGTAATTAACAAAAAGGCATATTTTATGTTATTTTACAAGTTTTATATACTGCGCCAAATCACCACCATAGTAGTCTCAGAGTGCTTGGTTAGTCTAGAGCCTAAGTAGGCATTTTATGTCCACCTGGGATATCCTGTCCTTAGCCTGCACCGGAAAAGGAGTATGGAGAAGATAAGAGATAAGAGGATGGGAAAGCAGGTGAAATGCATCATATGTCCAGATGGGGAAACGGGGAAGAGGAACAGAAGTGTTTCATGATACTTTTTGTGTACATGTGGATCCATTAAGGTGGACTGCAGGTTGGGATTGCAGAAAGGAAGGCATGTTCTAAATGTGCCCTGCATCGAAAAGGAATGTCCATGTTAAGCAGTTTAGAGGGGCAATGGGTAGGCATATAACATATAAGGTGGTCAAAACAATCGAGGCAAGCCTGGTTGATGTAGTAAAGGTTAAAGGGCTGAAGGCACTGCAGTCATACAAGAGCAGCTGGACAAAAACTACTGTGGCATGGGAAGTGTATTACAATGCTGCAAGAACAATGGATGGGAGAGTATGGAACTGGACCAGGTTGCTGAAATGCCAGAGCATGGGTAACACCTACCCTTCCTCACTTCTCCAACCTCCAAATGCCCCTCAGAGTTTCATCTCCAACCTGGGAAGTGACCCACATGCGTATCACGAAACCTCAATGCCTGAAGGACTATGCCCAATAAGCTGTGTGCACATATACACCTTATAGGTCATTCTGTACAAACCACGCCTTGTACCAATTCTTTTGGTTTGCATAGGAAGTGAGGGATCTGAAAAGCTGGCACTGATATGTTATTTTGTATTATATCTATCCAATTACTATTATTATTGTTACATTTTTACTCTTAGGTTGCCTTATTGCGTCCGATAGCTCAGTGTGATAGGAAGATAGAGGTGCAGCATGAAAATATGTAAGACCCTGGCCCACTCAGCGTTGCCAGGTTTACATGAAGCATGGTATGGTATGCTTCAGAATGTGTTCCATGTCAGGTGGGGGCTTTAAATTAGCCAGATTCCGCCGCTGACGTTATGTATCACTTAATAAAGAGGACTTGATATTCTCCTGCGGGGTAGTTCCGTTCCATCATTTCAATCTCTCTTGATAATGTTCCACTTTCTGTCTCGATAAGTGTTGGAGATGTATACAAGCCTTGACGTATCTTATCTCTCCACTTTTCAGGGTGAAGATGTAGACGAGAAGCTGGAAGACAGAGAGAAGAGCCTTTAAGGGACAACATGCTCCTTGAAAACATCTCTGCCAACGGGGAGAAGGGACTGGATGGCTTTTATGATGAACTCCGCCGGAAGTACCCCAACACCTTCTCCTTGGCTCCTGCTTTGGGAAAGGCAAAGGATGTCACCTCAAAGCTGCCACAGCTGGAAGGCCTGGCTGCCTTGGCATCTGGCAGGGCCTCGCCTGCTCCCCCTGCCCAGACTGTACCTCCTCACAAGTGGACCCAGGATGGCTTTCTCTCCAAGGTGCAGTTCCAGAAAACCCACTCTGGCCAAGCGCATGTTACAAAACCAGTCCAACACTATTCAGGGCCACTCATCATCAAGGACAGCGTCATCATTGTACCTGCCTGGAACGCAAGGGAGCCAAGCATTGGCTACCGAGCACCCTCCGTCCAATTGCCAAACTTGAGAACACAGATTGAACGTAACAAGGCAGCTCTGATGAGCAGGCAAAACCACCCAAGACAGGAGGCGGGGGCATCAGGTGGATCCCAGGGTCAGGGGAAGCCACCTGAGCAGACTGAGGGTCACTCTCAGAATGCTGAACCCAAGCCTTCCAAAAATGACAGGCCAGCCAAAGTACTTGACGATTCATCGGCAGGCCACCCAAGTGACTGCACGCGAGTGTCCACGGGGAGCCCAGACCCCCTGGGTAGCATCATGAAGGAACTGTTGCCCAGCAAGCCTGGCAAACTGATGGAGGAGTCAAAAAAAGAAAGGAAAGAGCCATCCCGGAGGAATGGTAAGGGTCCACAATGTTTTCAAGGCAGAGAAGTATCAAGCTGTCACCCAATCTGTGCTACATATTTGTATTTGTATTTATTGATTTATAAAGCACCTTACATCAAAGTGCTGTACAATGGAACAACATAATACATAAAACATACATGTACCCCAGAGGAATGGTAAGGGTCCACAATGCTCCCTAAGCCGAGATGATGTATCGAGGTGTCACCAAATATGTACTATGTGTACCCTGAAGGAACAGTAAGGGTCCACAAGGCTTCCTAAACCAAGAGGATGTAGCTAGGTGTCACCCAATCTGTGCTACGTGTACCCCAGAGGAACGGTAAGGGTCCACATTGCTTTCAAGGCCAAAAAGTATCAAAGTGTCACCCAATCTGTGCTACGGGTACCCTGGGGGAATGGTAAGGGTCCACATTGCTTTCAAGGCCGAAAAGAATCGAAGTGTCACCCAATCTGTGCTACATGTACCCCAGAGGAAGGATAAGGGTCCACAATGCTTTCTAAACCGAGATGATGTATCTAGGTGTCACCCAATCTATGCTACGTGCACCCCGGAGGAAGGCTAAGGATCCACAATGCTCCCTAAAACGAGATGATGTTTCTAGGTGTCACCCAATCTGTGCTACATGCACCCCGGAGGAAGGGTAAGGATCCACAATGCTCCCTAAACCGAGATGATGTTTCTAGGTGTCACCCAATCTGTGCTACGTGCACCCCAGAGGAACGGTAATGGTCCACATTGCTTTCAAGGCCAAGATTATGTTTTTAGGTGTCACACAATCTGTGCTACAAGCACCCCGGAGGAAGGGTAAGGATCCACAATGCTCCCTAAACTGAGATGATGTTTCTAGGTGTCACCCAATCTGTGCTACATGCACCCCGGAGGAAGGGTAAGGATCCACAATGCTCCCTAAACCGAGATGATGTTTCTAGCTGTCACCCAATCTGTGCTACATGCACCCCGGAGGAAGGGTAAGGATCCACAATGCTCCCTAAACCAAGATGATGTTTCTAGGTGTCACCCAATCTGTGCTACATGCACCCCGGAGGAAGAGTAAGGATCCACAATGTTCCCTAAACCGAGATGATGTATCTAGGTGTCACCCAATCTGTGCTTCGTGTACTGCAGAGGAACGGAAAGAGTCCACCTGTTCTGGAAATGACCCACTTGCAGCGCTAGTGGCTCAAGCCAAGGCCCCGGTTCTTGCTCACTGTGTCACCAACCTTATCAACCTTTCATTTAAGGAAGCTTTTTTCCCCACAGCCTTAAAAGTGCCCTCGTTACTCCCATCCTAGAAAAAACTCATCTTGAGTTCAATCAATATTGCCCCATACCGGCTTGCCTTGGATGGGGAGAATCATAGCAAAGATAGCCACACAACAACTTCTGTCTTTTGTGAGGATAATCATTGACTTCATTATCTTAAATCGGGCTTTCGCCCCAACCTCGGCACTGAAACTACGCTGGTTGCTGTTTAGGATAGTCTCCTACATCATTTCGATCAAGGCCTTTTATCTCTCCTATATGTTAGACCTCTCCGCCGGCTTTGATACGGTGGATCGTTCCATTCTCCTGTCATGACTCACACATAGATTAGGGATGCAGGGAGCAGCCATGCAATGGTTCTGCAGCTCTTTAGCTGGATGAACACACAGTGCCAAACTCAAATCTGCTGGCACCAATATCCCCTGCTGCATTAAAGTGAAAATGGTTTTGAATATGCCCTTATCTGCTTCTCTGGACACGGGGTACTGCTTTGCGTGTGGTAGGATAACTCCAGGTTTGAGCTTGATTTTAACTGTTCCTACTCCTCTTAGTAGACTTACATCATAAGGACTACTAGTCCACAAGATGTGTGGCACCTTTTCTGCTTCTTTCTCACTAATACCCTTCCCTGTGGTATGTCTCTGGTCTCCATTTTAATCCTGTAAGTAAGACTTACAAAGAATAATAATGCATTGTCTGAATAGTCATCTCTAAAGAACTCCTTGTCTGTCAAATCTGTCAGTCTGTATCCTTCACTGAGGGCTATCACTGCTCCCCATCCTCTTCCCTCATCATCTCTCCCATGGATAACCACCCTTTCCTCTCTGACTGCTGCTGCGTCTAACGCTATGGGAATTATCTGTCCATCTTCACCATCCATATGTATTTCTGGCCTAAACAAAAATGTGTCATGTATTTTCAACAGCTTACTTATTAATCCAGGAAGCCATGGCAAAAATTATTTACTCCATAAATAAATACTTCTAGGTCTAAAGGTACATCTTGTTATGCTTTTTGACCTGTAAATGCTAATATAAATTCTCTTACATTCATATAATGTATCCCTAGAGTGGAACACACAATCCCTTTGTCAGTAAACAATATAGTCATATTTAATTTTGTCATCAACTGAGAAAAGACATGTGGAAAACAGGGTACGGCTGTGGGGATCATTCCCCAAATACAACTTTTAAACAAAAGAACTGTAAACAACACACACATTACCCCAATATCAATAAAGTGACAAGTGCTGTGCAAATGATGATACTCCTACTTTAACACCAATATATACAACACACTAGTAGTAACATATCAGCTGTGCTGTATATTATTACTGTTGGTCAACAGTAGAATGCCTTCATAATTTGTGGCCCGTACCTACTTACAAAACAAATATCTCATCAGTGGATCCCTTTACCAGGGTCCTAACGGCAATTCAACATATTATTTTTAGATACTGTTTGTACTTACAGTGGTTTAACATTCCCAACATGTTTCATTCTCATATAAGTAATACGTTATACTGGAGAACTTCTTCAGGGGAGCCAACATAGGGTCTTCACACTCATTGAATGGGGTACACCATACTTAAAACCAGAGAAATATCGGCTGATCCTTAAGTTCAACTTTTCTTGCTCGAAGCTGTAGAAACAATACAGACAGCTCAAATTAGTGCTGTAATTCTCAAAAATGTCTGCAACTGCAAGTGCATAACTAACTTACAGGAGACTCACGTGGAAGGGGTCCAAAGGTATGAACACACAGTAAGGTTAAAGAGCATGATCAGTAGGCTGAAATCTGTGGAAAAATAACGTGAAGAGACTGTTAGAGCAGAGTGGACTAACTGCTATTGACACTCAAGTTAAATGGTGGGGGCTCCTAGTTCAATGTTAATTCATTAAAATCACATTAACTAATAACAGGACATTAAGTGCACTCACGTTTTAACGTGAGGGCTCATAGTTTGGTGTGAATACATTAAACTCTCAACAACTAAGAGCAGGACCTTATGTGTCCGAACTAGTGTCAGCGTGGAAATGCTACTACACCAAATCCTGTGGCACCTTGCAGGAAAAGAAACCGACCCTGTTGGTTTTATCGCACACAACCCGTATACATATTTATTAAGCAATAACGTACAATGTACGTTCCCTCCTATACATAAGGGTCTCTGCAAGTAGGTTTCTAAGGCTATTGCGCCTGGCTTGACTTCCAGTTGTCCATATTAAGTTTAGAACTGGTGCCGCGGTTTGAGATTCTTTCATACGATCAGCAGTACACAATGATGTTCTTGCGTCCCCGTCAGCCAAGGCGAGCATTGTTCGCCAGGAGGCTGCTGGAAAAAGTAACACTCTAGTGTCACTAGACGTAAACATATGGAGCCTGCCAAAACACCCGACGTTATCGCATCTGTTTATTGACTGCAGAGAGCGGATGATTTGCTTTGATGTGACGCTCCTCGCGGTCAGTGTATATACTCTGTTCCCAAAATGACCTTCTATTTCATGAAGTGGTCCCGTGCCGGGGGCCATCTTTCAGTGGAATGAGTAAAGATAAATCAAGGGTGACGTAACTCTCAATCTTTGGTACCACAAACCGGTCCTAATCACCCACTGATCTACGTAGGTGTAGAAACTGGTACGCCACTTGTACTTTCCTTTATAGTGTTAGCACGGAACATACTGCATTATTTTCGGTGGGAATTGTAGTAACAAGAACTTTGTACTACCTACCATAATTTGCAAAAGTGGGGAATTGTACCAAGCCACAACGATCTTAAATAGTATCTATAAATAGTGCCAGTCAAACCTCTCTTCTAAACCTTCTTCTACAGAGCGGCATAAGAAGATGGCATAGCATCTCTTTCTTGCATTCTCTGTGTTGCCACATGACGGCATCTGAAGTAATCCCGTCCACTTCAATCATTACTCGAGTGAGTCATAGAGATGAGAGCGTTTACCAAGGGGGCAGTGATGACCTTGTTTTTTATACAACTCCTATGTTCTGATATGCGAATCTTAATTTTTCTTTCGGTCATACCGATGTATACTTTTTCACACGGGCACCATAGGGCATACACGACCATATCTGTGTTACAATTTGTAAATTGCCTCTGGGCCCAAGGTTTGTCCAGTTCAATGTCACCCTCCTTAGATCTTTTTGTAAAAGTACAGTTAATGCACATGCCACATGGACTATGCCCCGTTATCTTGGGCAGTCTCCATGCTTCTGTGATGCTTCTTTGTTGGTGCCCTGCCCTCGAGATATCATTTGTAGAGAGCAGATCTTTCAGGTTGGCTCCTCTTTTGAACGCACACAGTGGTGGTTTCAGCGGGCATTCTCCTCCCATTAGAATGTGCCAGTGTTTTTTTACGATTTTATTCACTCGGTTTGATAAATGGTTGAATGTACTCAGAAACACTATTCCTTTGCCTTCTACCGCTTTGTTTGTATATTCCAGAAGGGGCTCACGTTTGTTGTTGCTAGACCTCTTAAAGGCCTTCTGATTCAAAGGTCTTTTTTTCAGAGCTGTTTCTTTTCAAACTTAAAAATTGTCCAAATGGGAGATTTTCTCTGGTGTGGCGGGGGTGGCAACTGTCAAACAACACCAATGAGTTGCGATTGGTGGGTTTGTGGAGCGGTTTAACTAGTAAAATATTCCAAACAGCATCGACTCAGATTGTTATGTCCAAGAAATTGACCTCAGATTGACTATGAGCTGAGGTGAATGTTTACTCTGTATTGATCCACTCCATAAAAGACAGAAAAGACATTTCATCACCATCCCAAATGACCAAAATGTCACCTGTATAGTGCCTCCATAGATTGATATTAGGCAGAAAAGGATTTGAAGCGCTATATATTGTCTGTAGTTCAAATGCTTCCACATAGAGATTAGACACTGAGAGTGCCACTGATGACCCCATAGTGGTCCCTTGGGTTTGGTAGAATAGTTTCCCATTTAAACCAAAATAACTCTTAGTAAGGGCCAATTCAGCACACCATAAGATAAAACTATTCAGTGTTGTCCCTTCCATTCTCTTACTCAACAACACTTCCTCTAACACCGCTAAAGTCGCGTCCTGTAGTATACAAGTATACACCGAAACAATGTCGAGACTAATCAATAGCTGTGTTTTGTTGTCGAAAGGCACCTCTTCAATGATATTAATGATTTCAGGAGTGTTCTGTACAAATGAATACATTCCGGTCACAAAAGATTTCAAGCATTGGTCTGCAAACTTGGATAGTCATTCTAAAAGAGAGCCAATGCCTGAAACAATCGGGCGGCCTGGAGGATTCACCAAAGACATGAATTTTAGGAAAAATGTAGAACTTAGGAACCGTTTGATCAATAGATAGTAGAAAATCGTGTTCCTGTTTACAAATCCATCCGATGGTTAATGCTTTACTGATCTTGGTGGTGATCGGTATAGATACGCGTTTAGTTGGGTCTTCAAAGATTTCTTCGTAGAAGTTGGTGTCGTCTAGTTGATGGTTACACTCATTAATATAAGGGTGTCGATCAAGCATTACGATGACTCCACCTTTATCAGCCTTACATAATATGATATTAGCATTATTAGACAAACTCTTAATGGCAGCGCGCACCAAATTACATAGATTCTGCAATGGTCTACTCTTATTTGACTCTTCCAACTTCTGTAAGTCATGACAAACTCTTTTAGCAAAAACTGTAGCCACTGGGGAATTGCTCGTAACTGGATGGCAAAAAGACGAGCAGTTGTGTAACCCACTTTTGTTCCGTTGTTTGTCATAGTCTTTATAATTAAAAAACGGTTGGAGGTGGATCTTACGCAACAATTTCTCAATCTCTACTCGCTTTCTGAATTTATCGTAATGTACCGTAGGGACAAAACTGAAACCCTTATTTATCAACTCCACTTCATCTTTGTTGGGTACGTATTTTGAAAGGTTGACTAGTAAGTTTGGTGACTGCGTGTTTGCCTCGGAGGATAGTCCCAATTGTCGTGAGGTACCCCTTGCTCTAAAAAAAGATGCTGTTGTTGAGGTGGTGGCTGGCCCTGGCCTCCTTGATGTGGTGGACCAGTGTTCCTTCTGTTTCTCGGATTGTGCCTGCCTCTTCCCTGATAACCACCACGATTCCTCAAGCCTTTCGCACCTCTTTGGTTAGTTACATCCTCATCCCTCGAGCTCCCTGATCTATATGACGTGTTACCAAATCTCACTGTATTTTGTCTATTAGTCATTCCCTGTGGATTACTAAAAGGGTCATACCCATCCCTAGTGTATTTGAAGGTTTTTTCGTTTGAGAAATTTAAGAGATCTTTTTTCATCCTCATGATGCAATCTTTAGTGCAAAACTCTCTAAATTCTGTAATTTCTTTTGTAATCTCTTCCAACCTCTTCTTAAAAGTGTCTAACGGGGCGAGTTTCTTAATTTCCTCTTCCATTTTAGATAGATCCCCAGTGATCTTAATTGACATTTCTCTTACAGTATCTATAATGAAAATGACACAATCACAGCCACATTTGTTGGCGATATAGCTGCACTCCACAACAAATTCATTGTTGTCCAGAAATAGCTGCGGTTCATTAAGCACGACTAGACCTTGGGGGAACGTACCTGACTGAAGGTATTCAATCATTATTGAACCAGGTAAATTGGTTCTTATTAATCTCTTCTTTAGTTGAAGTAGCTTGTCCCAGTTACTGAGATTGGAGACTAAAGAGCCTTCACCTTCATCGGAGAAGAGCAAAGCTCTTGCTAGCAACTTCTTTACATATTTGTCGTCATAGCTTTTGACTCTATCAGTATTCATATTGGCCATCTCTAAGTGGCACTCTCTAGACCTGAATTCAAAGCAACCCCAGTATTTGTAAACTTAGACAATAAAACACACTCTCCTCTACAGTCCTAACCGGTACCGATCCACAATTGCTTGTTTAACCTAATTTGTCTTACGGGTGTGAACGCACAATCAACTATAATGACCAAGAAAAGACATTGTGCCATCAAATCACATCCTAATATGTTGATTGGTGTCTGTCAAGAAATCAATAGTGGCATAGACACGCGTAATGACAGGACGTGGACTCGGTAGGTATAATTAATGTATTTATTTAGTAATGAAACAATGGGGAATAAAAGGGCACCCGCTGGCATCAGTCACATCTTCCTTCCCCAACCGTCTCTGTGCCTGTTCCTTCCCTCGTGTTTCCTGCATAAGAGGATCTGATTCATGAGGAAGGTGACCCTACACATCCCCTCTTGTTCACAGCGACTGTCCAACAAAGAAAAAATGAAATCTTAGCGTAAGAAGCATAGTTTCTAAGATAAGCAGTTCTTTGGCACTTCCTTCCATTCCTGAAACTAGTCAGCTCTGCCTGAATTACATTTTGTGCAGAAGGGACACAAACTCCTCTCCGCCCACTGGACGACCTCCCCTCTGGAGTGCCAAGCAAGGAAACCAAACTGTCGGGGCAACTGCTCCTCTCAATCATCACACATTCCAAATTCCACACCCTGTCATCCTTAGCCTTGACCACAAACCTGAAAACTTGCTTTACCCTGATATGGTCTTACCACTTACTCGCCCTAACCCTAAGGGCCAGGGGCAGTTTGATTCTTACAGTGTCCCCGATACACTGTGCCATTCTGTTTCTCACTCCAACCGATCATACAGCTCCTTCTTCATCAATTTGCTTCTCTCGATATTCTATATCACATGTACCACTCTCTCCATTGATAAGGTAGGATGACCCATCCAAGAGAGAAAAAGAGTTGTGTTGGCTTTCCTTCCCCTACTGAGCTCAAAAGGCGAAACACCAGTGCCACTTTGCTCTCACAACCTCCTATACAGCAATCTTCCAATTCCATCCAATCACTGATGCCCACCTGATTGCCTCCTTCAGCACCCTATTAAAACGCCCCGCCACCCCATTGGTCTGTGGGTGGTAGATGGCACTGGTATTGTGTGTGATGGCATGAATACAGCAGTAGTCACTCCATTCCATCAATCTGAACTGTGTGCCATTATCAATCACAATCTCTCTGGGATACCCCTCTCTCCCACACAATTCTTAAAGTCCACCATTCTACCCGCTGTCACACTGATTGTTACTAAAACTTCCACCCATCTGGTGGCAGATCCAACACAACCAAACAGTACGACTGTACCCCATCACACAAAACTACCCAAAACCTCCATACAAAGATTGTCCCATGGCTGTGTGGGGGTATCAGTTACTGCCATCGGGCACTTTCCACCCACACACACTTTGTCATTTTCTCTTGCAAAGGATACAATTCCGAACCGCCCTTTCACCTTGCATGTCGCATGTGGGCCACTAGTAGTCATTGCGAATCCTTTGTTTCGTTTTTGGTATCCACTGATGCCCTTCATGACTCAGTTCAACGAGACATTTTCTGACCCGTTCCGGGGAATGATCTTATCACCTCTCCACCACAGTCCATTCTGAATCAACAACTCATCCTTCACCTCCCAAAGGATCCTGAGACCCCAGGATTCCACCTGATTCTTGTTGAGATCTGTTGAGATCTCCTCTTTGCATTGCACTCATGAACTGATCCAGGTTTACATATTTCACATTTCTCTGTCCCAGTCTTCCCTAGAGACCGATCTGTTATCGAGCTCGAAAACTACCTCATCCTCATCATCTGCATCATCCTTCTTGGTATTGGCAGACATTCTTGAGAAACAGTCATCAGAATAATTCTCCACTCCTAGAATGTACTTAACAGTGCAATCATATTCCCGAAGACAAGAAAAACATCTTCGGATTGTTCCTGACAATTTATCCAACCCCTTTGAGGTTATGATCTCAACTAAGGGCTTGTGGTCCGTATGAAATTCTACACTTGTCCAACACACAAAATTACGGAACTTCTCTGTGGCCCACTTTACTGCCAGAGCCTCCTTTTCAATAGTGGCATCGTTTTGTTCTGCTCTCAGAAGCCTCGAAGCAAAGGCTATTAGTGTTCACCGAGACCTGCTCGCAGCAATCCAGGCCTGCATCTGGGGATAGAAGAAGGACACCATTATTTTCCTCACCTGTTCAGCAATCCAGCTCCTGGATTGCTGCGGAGTCTCCTCTGGAACCTGTCCTCACCAGCAAGCAACATCCTAGTGAGTGAGAGAGAAGAAGACAATTTAGTAAGCGTTCGTCTTCTGATCCCAACACCTTTCAGGCTCGTGCTTACCTACAGAAGCTCTCCTGGTATTCGACAGCGGTCCGGACATCTTCCACTCTACGTTCCACTTCCATCTGAGCGCTCTTCTAGGAACCTCTTGGCGACCTGCCAGGGGAGAACAGCACATGTTAGCCAAATTCCAAAGACGCTCATAGCGCCACGCTTTGCGCATTCACTTACCTTCTCGAGCAGCGCCCTCTCCATCAGCACAACGTTTTCATCATCCCTTCTGCACTTACGAGAAAAGGAGGAGATTAACAGGGCAACTACTAATACGGACACACACTCTTTAAGAACTATAGACTTACCTCAAGAGCGGAGTCGCAGCAGGACTGGACTACCGGGCCCATGCCAGAGAAGTAACTTGGCTGTGAGGTGCCCAGCCACGACGCGCCCCTGCACAGAACAGCAGGACGGAGAGCGCATCTTATCGAGATACAAGGTGAGGAAGACTCTAAGTGGGTCGTAGGGGGGAACTTGGGAGGTGGGCCCCAAGAGAAGGAGATTGTGGCTAAAACAGAACTCCTGTCTTCCAGAATAGACCCACAGCAGAACGAGTCCCCGGGGAAGGTGAACCTGAATCGGAAGCGATTCAGTCAAGTTGGGTGGTGTCTCTTTGGATACAAAGTGAGCATTACAATTAGGTACCCTAACTCCTTCCAGTTGGGAAATCACAGCCCCAAACCCACATTGCTAACATCAGTAGTAATAATTGTGGTTCTTCCTCTTTTGTAATTCTGCAACACTGGAGCTTTAGCTAAGGCATCTTTTATGAGCACAAACTCTGTCTTGCAGGCGTCATGCCACACAAATCCTCCTTTGCTTTTGAGAAGATCCATTAAGTTAACCATGTGGGAGGCAAAACTGTTAACAAAACTTGAATAATATTCGTCCATTCCCAAGAATGTTCTCAAATGATCTCTGCTTGTCGGAACGGGCATTTCCTCAATAGCTTTTGCAAAATCCCACTTGGGGTGAATACCTTAGTTTCAAAATAACGTGGCGCAGGTATTCAATTTCACTCATACTGATTTTGCATTTTTCCTTACTGAGCGTCATCCCAGCTCTACATAGTTTTTTGAACACCCGTTCAAGTCTCTTGTTGTGAATTTCCAGATTGTCCCCATAAACTAAAATGTCATCCTGGAAGAAGAGAACTCCCGGATCTCCATCCAATAATCATTATATGATCTTCTGGAAGACTGACACTGCAGAGATGATCCCAAAGGCATGTCCTTATACTGAAACAGACCCTCTGGTGTTATGAACACAGTTAAATGCCTGTAATTCTGTGCAATTTCACCTGATGGTAAGTCGGAGTGAGATCTAATGTCGAAAAGAAACTCGCGGGAACCATGGTGGAGATGATTTCTTGGATACTAGGCAGTGGGTGTCTTTCTGGTACTATGCATCTATTTAGTTCTCTCATGTCTACACAGATTCGTATTTCTCTGAACTCTTCCTCACCACAACCAATGGAGAGATCCACCCTGCAGCATCAATGTTCTCAATTATGTGCTGTTCGACTAACTTCTTCAGTTCTGACTTAACCTCATCTCTCGTTGAAAGAGGAATGTTCTGCATTCTTTGCCCTACTGGCACACATTTGTCTTTTATTCTGACCTGGTGAACGCACACCCTCGCAGGTATCCACCTTTGTCCTAAAATATTTCTTGTGCTGAACTCATCCCTTCTGATGGTACTTACACAGAAAGCACTGCATCTTCAGCATTGGGATCCTGTTTGACAGATAACTTCTTTTGGTGCGTCCAATTTAGGAATGGTGTAGCTGCTTTCCTTGAGACATAAACTTTTCCAGAAGTGTTCGTGTTCCTTCCTTTGAAGCTCAGGGTTGCATTGAACCACCCAATTAGGTCTATCTTCACTCCCCCATATGCCCTTGGACATATGTCAACCTCATTGAGATACCCGGGTCCCATTCCCACCTAGATATTCTCCGGCATCAAAGTATCATCATCGTGGAGACCCCATTCATTGTCACAGGTGCTTTCGGGCTCACGACTTCCTCATCTTCATCCACTATTAGATTAATACTCTCCTCCTGCTCTCCCTCGCTGTGATCGCTTACAGTCCAATTGGTGGTATTCCTAACTTGCCAGCATCTAGCCAGATGTCCTTTGCCTTTGCATAACCTACAAATGATCTTTAGAGAAAGGCATTCAGGGTAATTTTCCCAATGATATGCACTATCACATCTGAAGCACGTCACGCTGTCCCCACAGCCTCTTCCATGAGAGTTAAATCTTCCTCTGTTCTCAAAGTTTTTTCTTCCTCTATACGGCCTCTCATTTGATGGTTTCTTTCTTTCCATGGGATTCACATCTTCCACAGCGTCAATCGAATCAGTCGGGGCGATATGGGCGCCCGCCTGCTTTGTTGTATCAGACTTCATGTTAGAATCCTTCGACCTGGTTTCCAATATCCTAACACACAGGGCCTCATTATAAGTTTGCCGGCCTAGGAACTACGGTACCGGTAAGCTTGCCGGTACCGTAGTTCCCGGACCAGCAAACTACGAGTTGTGCTCGCAGGTGCCTTTCTGCCCACCAGGTCAGACCTCTCCAGCACCCCTCAAGGTCACTGTGGTAGCTGGGTTGGCAGTGGTAGCTGGGAACATTTCTAGAAGTGTGGCCTTTGGGTACCCTATATTAATAAACTGCTGAAGAGCACTTGCAGGGCATCTTGCTGGGTGATGTGGTAATGAGTTTCCTACTGGTATGACGAAGATGAGAAGGGGAAGCTGTTCTGCAACAGTATATGTCCTTTCCTCTAACTTGCTTAAAATGCATGCCTTTTTTGCGGGCAGACAGACACTCCCATTTGCTCTTGCGTGATCAATCAGCAGCTCACAGGGCAGAGTTAAAATGAAATGTGCGGTGGCATGCGCACAATGAGGGGCAATGTTTTTTAAATGCAGCAGCGCACTTACTGAATTCTGAGGACACTCCCATGCCCAGCGACCTCTGGGCCGTGACGTGTCTTCGCTATGGCAGCAGACCCGGGTCTTCATGAAGACCACTCGTCGCCAGTCTGTAATGATGGGACGTGGCCTGGTAGGTATAATGAATGTATTTATTTAGTAATTAAAGAATGGGGCACAAAAGAGAGCCCCGCTGGCATCAGTCATGTCTTCCTTCCCCAACCGCCTCTGTTCCCCGTTCTTTTCCTCGTGCATCCTGCAGGAGCAGGGTTCCACGAATGAGAGAAGGCAGGATCAGATTCATGAGGAGGGTGACCCTACAACATGGCATGTTCTCCTACTTGTCACCCCAGAGAATCCCTGAGCATTCCTGGCAATGCCAGACTTTGGGTATTTCCCCCCTCTCAAACACAGGAACGAGCTGCTCCAGTGTCTACAAGAAACGAAAATGTCTTGCCTATCGCTACCCTGACCCATGGTTCCTCTTGGGGGTCTGGTGTCACTGATAGTACTGAACACATCAGGCCACTCAGTAGGCTGTTCTGTTGTGGATATAAATTCATCCCAGTACCTGTGAATGGATTTCCTCCTACCATGGTCACACTCCCTATCCTTGGTGTGGATGTTTATGGGGGCCCTGCATTTGTGTTCCATTGTGGTGCCGCTGCTTGCTGTGTTGGTACTTGCTGTGCTTGTATAGGCGCTTGCTGTAGATACCATTGTGGCATCTGCATTTGTGCTGGGCTATGCTGTTCCTGCTGTATTTGCGGCACATGTGTCTGATTCTGTGTGTGATCTTGGGCATAATACTCCTGTGGTTCTGTACTATGCTGCAGAGAATAGCCCATCCCCCCTCTTGGAGCCTGCCAGTTCTGCTGCATGACCCCTCTGCTCATGCACGTTCACGCTATGTGTCCCATCCTCCCACAATTCCAACATTGCTGCGGCTGTCCTCCTCCTTGGGGGTTCTGGAAACCCCCTTGTCCGCCTCTATGCACATTCCCTCTGCCTCGTGGCAAACCATTATAACCACTTGGATCTGCAGGATACACTACATTGCTTAACTGAACTGGCTGTACTCCTTGTGTTACCACACCTTCACCACTGATACAGCACCTTCTATAGCAAACTTTGACCATGTTTTCTGAACTAACTTATCTTCATCTTGCTTTGTGCCCTCTGGTTTTTTCATGTTCTTCTCTTGCAACAATCGACAATGATGTACAATAGTCAACTGTATTTCTGGCCATGCCTTCGCTTCGATTCCTAGCTGTTTCTGCATCTGCCGCTGCACCGGCTCGGGCAGGCCCTGACACAAAATGTGGTGAAATAATGGCACTGTTTTATCCCACAGTTCTCTCTACTCATGACACCAACGCTCTTGAATCTCTTGAATAAAGGCAACAGGGTCTTCATCCGCCCCCATTTTCCTTGTCATAATTGCACCCATGTCTGATGTGTAGGGGTACTGTACTCTAAGCGCTCTCTATACATCTGCTCTGCAATTATTAAATGGCGCTCCATCATGTGTCGTGTTTTTGCTGTTACACTCGCATACCGGCTCGTCTCCAAATGTCGTCAGCTCTCACTCCTAGAATGGCTGCTAGCAGACCTTTTACATCACCCACTGCTAACATCATTCCCGCTGTCATCCTTTCTAACTCATAGATCCATTTTTCGTGCACCTGCAGTCAAACTATGCAGTTAACATGTCAAGTTATCCTTATTCATCTGTGGCCACGGTATATATTGGTGTTGTCTTCTCCCTTTCTCTAATAATGGGAATTGCATATACAGTCGCCCATAATCATACCCACCAACACTTCTCATTTACCAGGTGGGGCTATTTTCGCCTGTCTGTCTTCGTCCTGGCAGCTACCTTAATCTGCTCACATATGGCGGGGATGTATCCCCTGCTCTACAAAATAGTACTGGTGTTGGTTCAGAATATGGTGGTGGTTTGAGTGTTTTCGCTTTAGGGTTTTCTAAATTGGACCATTTTACCCCTTTTTCTATACTTGGATCTATTAAAAAACCACATAAACCCTCTCTCTGTATCTTCTCGTTTTGCTTCCTTTCTTCATCTGACATCATTATACCCCAACTTGTATGGCTATTATCCCTGTCCTCATCATTAAGGTCTTACCCGCTTACAGACAGTGCTCTATGTTCGTCTGCCATTATGTCACCCAATATGCTTCCTATTCCTTCGGATAAAGATCCCTCATTATTACCTTTAGTTTTATAGCCGTCCTAGTCCCTCATTTGCCAATATAGATCCCCAATCCTTTCCCCTATGCCTTCTGCCTCTTGCTCGCCAGCCCCTGTTTGTATTCTTGGGATTTCCTGCAGCTCTCTACAGGGCTGTTGTGATCCTCTCTCTTCTTCACACTGTTCTCGCGCTTCAACTGCCACTATGCATCTGTTAACAAGATAATCAATTTCATCATCTTTTTGTTCCTTGCTCCTTCTCATGTCTTCTTCCCTTCTCCTCATCTCCCTGTTCTCTTCTTCTCCTCACCTTTTTTACAACCTACGTTCTTTCATTCTCTTGGCTTCTAGTTCACTGCGTTTTCTGTCCTCTATTCTCTTTCTTTTGTTCCTCAGACCTTCTTCATTCTTCCTTGTTTCCTCTCTTTCTCCTTCTGCTCTTTCTATGCTTTTCTTTCTCTTACTGTTCCTCTCTTTCTTCCCTCTCTCTTATGCCATCAATACCGTTTCCGTCTAACTTGAGTAATATCTGTCCCCAGACCCATTCGTTTTGCACTACGATCCCTTCCTTGGCTCTGTCCTTCTCTTCTTTTTGTCTCTTGGCTTCCTCCTCTATTTCTCTCTGTCTGCTTCTTCGTTCCTCACACTCTTTATATTCATCGCATGTTGATATATTTTTTAGTTCATTTATTTTATTCTCTTCCATCCTGTCTTCACTATTACAGGCTTGAGGTGCGTATATTGGAATAACATACCCCGCCGCTGCCTTCAATTCCTTTAAAGGATAAATTCCCTGTTTATCTTCCATTATGCTATCATTTTTGTGAGCAATACGTGGAGCTGAAGGCGTTACATCCTCCTCTTTATGCTGATTAAGCAGCCAGTCCATCTCAGGCGGATCTTCTTTCTCGCTCTGATACATTTTCCACAACTCCAGAATCGCTCATCTTGTTTGTAACTTCTTCCCCGTGTATGTAGCATGCAGATACGTTGTCATACGTCGCAATACTGTTTTTGACAACAAACCTTCCTGAGACCACGGCATGAGTGTTTTATTAGTTGGGCCCTTCACCCATTCTGCGTGGTACTTGCCTTATTTTAGGTGCGTATCCTGGTAATGTCCTGCATAGATTTAAAAGACGGGTGTCCCCCATGATGACAAGTCGATCTCGACTGCCAATACTTACCGGGCTCTTAAATCACCTACAATACGAAAATCCATTTGGGCAAGCACTATCGATCGCTGCCCTTTACCAATAAAGATCAATATTTAAACCAATTTTGAAAGTCTCTATGATATCGTTTCTCCTTATTTCTTTGTTTATTGTTCTATTGACTCTAGCTGGCCTGTCGTTCTATTATTGCCACCACAAGAACCTTTATTTAACTTTTACTATTTTTCCCTCAGCTTTTATCCTTCTATGATTGACATCAATCTCTTGATTTTAAGGCCTGATATTCTACTCATTGTATTACTATCCTTTTATATTTCTTTACACTGATGTATTTATAACCCCATATAAACTAGCACTTTTCTTTTTCTGTGATCACCTTCCTTTAATATCCCTTAGTAAATGTATCTTATCTCGCTAGGTACTCCATCTTGGAGTGTAACACATATTCCTCATTATTGGCGCTTGCCTCAGGAATCCCCTATCATATACTCATTTTAATGTTTATTCTTTGATCCCCTTGGAACCTGAAATCGAGGTATCGCTCTTTAAACACAAATCCTGTTATTTACACTTAGACTATAGCCTCTCTCCTTTATTTGCCACTTTCAATGCTCTACTTACATCTCTGGCACCTGCAGGGACCGGACAGGTATTTCATCAAAGGGGCACCTGTCAAACACTTCTTTCAACATGTGTGTATTGCGCGCCGCCCTCTACAGGAAGCTCCACGATCTTCTAGTTAATTGCAAAAGTCGTTGATTGCCTGGGAGTCTAGATCTGGGCCTAGGCATCTGGATGTTGAACCATCCGCACTGCTACCAAAATGTGCAGTAGCACCTTGGAGCGTATCTCATGCGCAGAATGGAATTACCATAATAAATTACCTCGGACCCAAATAACCGGACAGTCTCAAAGAATATGGCAAAGCACTACTTTATTGTTGGCTCAAATAAAGTAGGGAAATCTGGTGACCATACAAAATGCAGCTCACTCACTCTCGGTTACTTTTCTCTTTCACAAAGTCTTTATACCTCAATGTATGCCAGCTATGACATAATTTTACGTGGCAAACAGTAAAATCTATTGTATGTATAAGTGTTAATAACATGAGTGGCTGCCCCTTATCAGTAAGGCATGCCTCAAACTACTTCTAAATACATATATTGAAATGTGATTATGAAAACTAATAACAGCGGATTGGCTTCTGCAACACTGTACAGCATGCTGCTACATAGCCACTCATGATTGGTTGGCATATTCTCTCAAACTTGGACATTTGCTCATTACCAGCACGTGAACAGAATGCAACTCAAGGGCAGAGAACAACGTCAGACCACTGCCCACTTTGTTCAATTAGCCCACCATCTCTCACCAATCAGACCATGAGCCAAGGCTTCTCCTTTGTATTTGACCATGCTGACTGTTTCCTTCTCTCTTTTTTTTTAAGGGAGTCAGGGTACGTAGCTATCTTCGTCTGAGGCTTAATGAATAGACTTTGTTTTCAAATCTTGCACCATTTGTCAAAAGACTACACATTTGTCCATTTAGACCTACTATTTACTGCTATTTGATTTAAATATGCTGGGTGCTATTACTCCTCTTGGCCTCTAGAGACTTGGTTGCTCCGTCTTGCATGTGCTTTCTTCACCCCTGATTGTCCAATACTTGGCACATGTAGATGTTTTCACTTCTGCTTAATCTAAAAGAAATGTGCCCTTCGTTCATAGCTTATCCTGGGTAATTCCCTTTGTACTTTCTAATTATGTGTTGCTGTGTCATCGTTAGTCTTGGTAAAACAGATATTCTTTGTTTCTTGCACAAAGCTGTTTTCTGCAGCGTCTCTGATCTGCGGCCCTGGTTTGTCTCTGAGGTCGTTTTGACACGAACCGACGTCCATTTTTTCATCATGGCTGCTTTCCTCGCGTTATAGTTTCTACTGCAGTGAGCTTCTATGTAACTAATTTACCTTGCGTTTATGCGTATATACATTAGCTACTCGTCTGATAACTTATCTTCTTTGTATATATGGTTTCTTTATCTCTGCAAACATGTTTCTCTTGTTATTTCAGTTACATTATCATTCATTAATCATTGGCATATAGTTTCTGTAAGTCATCATATCTTCTCTTTCTGACATATCACTTTACTCTGGTCTGACTTTGTTTACAGTTCTTCTATGTCCAATGGTGTAATCTGATATCCTTTAACCACATCAGTGCAAGGGTACATTCGATACGGTTGTCTGAGTGCATAACTTCTCTCGTATCTTCAAAACAATACTGGAATTATACTTGGTGTCATACACAGAGTCTTCCTACTTTCCTTCCAGTATGACGGAGGTGAGGCGTTGGGCCTAGAGATGGCGTCAGCTGTTTCTGTACACTAGGGTGGGTTGTCAAATAGTCTATACTATTAATCAAGAGGAAACTCCAAACCAGAGAGATTAATTACACAATCGTGTTGGGGTGGCAGACTATCTAGTGGGCAAAAGGCACTTTATTATTATCTCACCAGAAGACCCCTTACCCTAGTCACTGACCATGCCCATCTGACTTGGTTGCCTAGGTCCAGGGAGACCAAAGAAAGGGTGATCCGGTGGTTCCTCTCACTCTAACCCTACATCTTTTCGATAGTGCATTGAGAAGCCTGCCATCACACCAATGTGGGCTACCCTGGCAGGTATCCCACCTGAGAATTGAGAGGGCCAAGGGGAAAAGAGGAGCTATGTGACAAGTCCCCCTATCTCGCTAGAGAGAGCACAAATACAGTAACTCAGGGGCCCGGGGCCTACCCATGCCAATGGACTCTGGGCCCAGATAACTTATATGGAGGATGCCCTGGTAACATGCCCTTGGACCCTGGCGCACGACAGGGACACTCATAGAACCACCATGAACTCACCCCTTCCCTAAGTAGAGTGCTTGAAGCTCTACGCCACTCGGATCTCAATGTGAAAAGTGTGCGACCCATGGAGTGTGACCACACTGGGGAAGTAACCGAAAAGGAAATCATGACCTTCAGACGCTTGGAAAGATGGACACAGGACACTGGAACAACCCCATTATGTCTGGGAGGGGCCTGGACTTGTGAGATTCTTCAAACACTTTGTTGTATGTGGCTCATTTTATTGCAGTTCAAGGGTGGGGGGGGTTCTCTCAGTTCGCTCGTCCTGCAATTACGGAAAAGCCATCCTGTTATTTTGATGTGTTTTCCTAGCCTTGGTCATTGGGATGAAGGACAAGGGGAGAGCGGAAGTATGGAACCAGTAAGGGGCCTTTTACCTAAACGATCTATCTTTGCTATACACCTTCAAAAAGATACACAATTGATGTTGAAGCTAAGCCCACAACCATGATCTTGGTCGTGCCAGTCTGGGCATGGGCGAGCTGGTACCCAGCCATGCTCGACATGCTTCTGCACTCGCCCTGGAAGGCCCTTTGGATGAAAGATATATTGACCTGCTGAAGCAGCAAGGAGCTCCATCACAACACAAGGAGCCGCCACCTTCATGCCTTGATGCTGAGAGACTGAGGGACCAGGTTTGGGATCTTAATGAGGAGCTCTTTAGTATAAGGCTCTCAGCCAGAAGCCCATCCACTAAGTCTGCGTAAGCTTTTTGCTGGCAAAGGTTTGCGAGTTGGTTCAGCTGGGACAGGGAGCTAGCCCACTTGTCGTGTTCCACTGGAATATTTTTGGAGTTTTTGCTTTCCTTAGCCATGTCAGGGCTAAATGTTCATGCAGTGAAAGCCTATCTAGCAGCCCTTTTTGTATTCAGGAGCATTCCCGAGCAAGGGTCCTACTTTACAGTGCCCATGGTCCTACAGTTTCCCAAGGGGCTTCATAATTGTTTGTCTCTTAAACAGTTTGTAGATCCAGCTTGGGACTTACATTTGTTTTTAACATTCTTGATTGTGGCCACTTTTGAGCACATGCTGTTGTGTCCTGCGGACCCACTTGCTCAAGGACACGCATACACCAAAGCGCGTCTTAACACCTTTATTCTCCTTTACAAACTGCTTCCCCTCTCCCTTCCCCCTCCCTTCCTCCCAACCCTCCCGCTCCAGTTCCTGGTTTCACTTTCCCTTAAAGGGCACGTCACCCTTTTTTTCATAACACCCCCCTTTACTTATCATGTAAGTCCAGTGTCTACATTTCTTCAATGAGACGTGTGGGTCTCCTTGAGGGTTGCTGAGGTCGACCAGAGGGGTGACTTATATATTCATCTGGAACCTGTGGTGGAGGATCCTCAGGTGGCTCGGGGGGCATCTCGGGCTTTCCGGATCTTCCTCCTCAATGGGTGTGTCATTTTACGGGTCTTCTTGGAACATTTTATGAAAGAACGATGCGTTCCTTGCTATTTCTCTGTGGTCTCTGATGGCAGGGATCATCGGCCCTTTGACTTCTGTCACGATGAGGGGCTAGGGTCTGTATCGGGAGTCAGTTTTCCTGTTCTGTGCTTGTCTGACCAGCACAGTCTCACCTACAGGGATTTGGGGTTCCTGGGCTCTTCGTTTCTGATCGGCCCCATCCTTAGCTTTCTTCCTTTTCTCCGCCTCGCGTTTGCTTATTTCGGCATCCTCTGCCGGGGTATAGTCTTCTAGCTGTGGTAGTCTGGTTCGCGGCTTATATCTGATCATCAACTCTGCCGGGGTCCGGCCGGTCGCCTCATGGGGTGTATGTCGATAGGTCCCTAGCATCTGAGAGATGGCTTAAGGCATGGAGGTTTGGTCAGTTGCTGCTTTCTGGCGCGTCCGCTTGATGTTTGCCATGAAGCGCTCCACCATGCCATTGGCCTGTAGCCACAGTGGCATGATCCTCTCATGGTGGAACCCAAGATGTGCTGCAAACTTCCTGAACTCCTGTCCCTGGAAGGGTGAGCCATTATCAGTCTTCACAATGTTGAGGATGCCCCATTCACTGAACATATCCTCCGCTACGGCTACGACATGGTGGAATGCCGTGGATTGTACATGTTTCACCAGGGGGAATCTCATGTACTCATCAATCAACACTAGGAGGTGACCTCCTTCCTCTAGTGGGCCATAGATGTCAAGCGATACTCGTTGCCATGGTCCCTCGGGAAGGGGGACTGTCTAGAGTGGACATGGGGGTGAACTTGTCGCATTTATCTGGCATGGGTCACAGTGTCTCAACGTGTCCTCGACGATGGTGTCCATATGCAGGAACCAGACTTGATTGCGTAGTACCTTCTTTGTGTTTGCTATGCCCCGGTGTCCCTCGTGCGCAACCATGACGAGCAGAGAGCCACAGTGGGGCTCTGTCCAGTACCCATCAGAAGGAATTGTATACCTATTGAAGCACCAATAACCAGACAACCATGGGCAGCACGGTACCCATTGAGCCAACCATACCAGCAGTTGACACAAAATGAAGACTACTTACAACTGTCCCCGAAGTGACCCAAAGGGCCTTAATCGAAGGCAAATGGTGAACAACACAAGAGCCCGGACGGACGCACAGACGAACAAAACGCAGATCAAAAGAAGTCACACAAAGATGATATGTTACGAATAATGACGTAATGAACATTAAAGAAGAGACGACATTGAAATTAAAAGGAGACGTAACCAGGATTGAATTATGCAACTGGCCAAATGCCTGTAAATAGGCTGGAAACGCAAGAAGCTAAGGAAACGATACTGCTTGCAATGCTTAGTAGAAGGCTAGAGCCGCAAGCGCCAACTATATATCTACCTCAAAAGCACGTTATACAAGTGCGACTCAATTTAGCAAAAGAATTAAGCTCAGGCTGAAAGGGGCCAACCAGGCCGAGATTCATATTCCAGCTAAAGCCAGAAGGAAGGAGCGGAATCGAAACTGAGCACAAAGCAGCTCATGCCTGGGTATTCGAGGTCAACTCCAAGAAGGGAGGAGAGCGGCAACTTCGAAGAAACAAAACTTAAAAGCATAGCAGCCAGCCAGTGAAGGTCGAGATAAGGAGGCCCCACGCAGGTGGCAATTCTAAGGAAGAATCAAATACACAAAAAGAAGGAAAATGAAGCAGATTCATGGTGAACAGACACGTAAACAGCCAAGCGCGAAGAGGTACCAACGTCTGATATCACCCAGAACCCGAGGATGCGATAACTTTTCCTGATAAGAAGCTACAGTTTCGAGGCCATCCTCAGCCAACTAATTGACACATAGCCCTAAAGTACTGATTGATGTAAGGGAGGCAGGGTGAATCTTGGGGCACACCGCATCTGGGTGTCCATTCTGCATGCTGCCAATTAAAGTGGATATTTATGCCTAGGGGTGTAACCCACCCAATCACAATGGACCAAATAATCTAGGGTCCTATAGCTAGTAGAACCAATAAGACGTTGTACTTGTAGTGACGTCTATCACGAGTGATGTAGAGGGATGGGAATAGACGCCCACGCGATAAGAGTTATCCAATCCTCACACTCTGTTACCATATACAGATATAGCACCTATACTTAAGTTACCTATCCCGACCAATCGACTTGAATGACAAACTTTGAGTGTTACACGTCAATGATGACAAATTTTGCCTATAAGAATTGCTGTCTGAATGAAGAATTTGGAAGTTGAAGCGAGACAGGCGATCGCATCAATGCTGATTTCCATTTGTTTCCCCGTTTTTTGTACTTGTCATTAAACAGACTTTTCTTTGTCAAACCATTGACCTGTCCTTATTGATTGGTGTTGGAGTAATAGAATCCTGCACCCAGTCCTCCTCAAGGTGCAGCTATCTCGTTTTAAAAGTACTAGAGGGTGAGCTCTGATCCCATGGGCCGTCAGAGGTCACTCCGCCCTCTTGTACAGGGGTTTCCTTAGACTTTTGGGGGCTACTAGTCGATTTCCTTTCAGTAGCACTCCTTGGCTTGTCGTGGCCAATTCGCCATGTATATTTACCATTCTTGATAGGTCTCTTCTGTCTGCTCCCCCCCCCCCAGTTCAAAGTGTTCCGTGGCTGCTTGTTGCCACCTATTGGTGTTTGTGAGTTGGATGGCCGCTCTTATCGTGGGGTCGGCTCTACTTCGTTCTATGAATTGTCTCGTTGTGATCGCTGGGGGAAGGGCGCTCAAGGACAGGTATGCAATGTATTCCTTGGCTTCACCTTACATCTCAGTGTCCGGGGTCTTGTCTGGGTGTCTCAATAGGTGAACAGGCTTGTGGACAATGGTGTAATCATACTCCTGGAGGTGAATGCCCCACCGTTCGATGCGTGGTGGCATCTTTATACTGGGGTGACCAAATAGGGCGAGCAGGGCCTGGTGATCGGTGATCAATACAAAGGTCCTTCCGATGATAAAGTGGTGAAACTTTTCGCACGGCCAGATTGCCGCCAGGCTCTCATGTTCCACCTGAGAGTAGGCTTGCTCAATGGGATTCAACGCCCGACTGGCGTACGCTACCACGTGTGTGTTTCTGTGTTCTGTAGCGGATTGGTTTGGGCTAATATTGCTCCCAGGCCTATGGGACTGGCATCCACAGTTATTTCCGTGTCCCATTGTGGGTTGAAATATGCCAGCTGACGATTGGTTGCCAGCTCCTGTTTGATCACAGAGAATGCTTGTTGGCATTGCTCCTCCCAGACGAAGGGTTAGTCTTTCTTGAGCAATTGTCGTAAAGGGTTGGTGAGGGTCGCATAGTGGGGGAGATATCGTGCACAATATCCTGCCATCCCCAGGAACGAGCGTAGTTCGGATACATCTTTCGGGCTGGTTAGGTTGACTATGGCACTTATTTTGTCAGCGTCCACTCTGATGCCTTGGTCCGACAAAATGTGGCCAAAGAAGCACAGGCTGCGTTTGTTGGCTTCACACTTGAGCCCATTGAGCGTGAGACAAGCTTCCTGGAGGATGTGGCATATCTGGATCAGCGCCTCATCATGTTGGGCCTGCGTGACTCCGAAGACTAATATATTGTCACTGTAATTGAAAGCGTGCGTCTCTGGGCTGATCATTCTGCGAATGGTCTCTTGGAATATTTCTGATATGCCGAAGTTCAGCCTTTTGTAGCGGAACAGGCCTGCATGTGTTGTGAAGGTTGTTATTGGTCTTGATTCCGGAGCAATGACTAGCTGGTGATAGCCTTGATTTAGGTCGAGTTTTGAGAACCTGCTGGCTTGGTTAAGCCTCACTAACATATCCTCGTGTTTGGACCTGGAAGTCTCTCCCGTTGGATGGCTGTGTTGGGGATTCTCATGTCAACACAGAGGCGGAGTCGTCCGCCTTGGGGACGACTACGAGAGGAGATACCCACGTGGTGGGTCCTCCGTCTCTCTCGATGATGTAACTACAACTCGTGTCTTACCTTGGCTTGTAAATGGAATCTGATCCTTCTAGGGTGTTATGGTATGGGCCGTACAGAGGGGTCAATGTGTAGCTTGATCACAGCGTCTTTTAACATGCCAATGCCCTTGAACAGGTTGGGGAACGTGGTCTTTAGTGTTTCCAGGTTGAGTGTCCTCTGGGATATGGCCTGTATTGATTGTGCGTTTGGCAGACTCTTTGATTTGTCTCCGACTGGTCGTAGCAGATGTCTATTAGTTGTAGCACAATGGCTGTTTTGTGGCTCAGGAGACATCTCCCTGTTACTGGGCTGAGGATGACGTGGATCATCGTTCGTACTCTTCTTCCTCGATGTACCAGGTCGCACATGAATTAATCTTTGGAAGTCAGTGGGATGGTCGTGCCCCACAGGAAGATGTGGGCTTGTGACGGTTGTAAGGGATATGCTTCTTCGAGGGCTTCGTAAGTCCTTTGGTTCATTACGTTGACCGTTGCACCGGTGTCAATAAGGAAGGGTGTGTTGAATCCTCCTAAATGGACCATCACTCTGGGCGCTGCGCTGTCATCGGATAAGTCGGATATGTGGCGAACATATTCCCTGCTGTATCAATTGTATTCAGGGTATTGTTCCATCCCCGGTGACATTTCTTCGATGGGAGGATTTTCATATGGGCTCAGGCATTGAACTCCCATCTTGGTTCTTCAGCGGGAATAGTCTGTCCGTGATAGCTTTGTTCCGGGTTGTTGTATATTTCATTTACTGGCTCCCTTTGTAGGTTCTCAACAGCTCGGATGAATCTGGGTGCGTGGTGCTCCTGGGAGCGTTATTTCTGTTGGAGTCTCTCTCTGGGTAGGACTGCATATTGAGTGGCCTTGGTGTTTCGTACCGTCTGTTTTGTGCTAGTTGGTTCGGGGGTTTGGAAGCTTTAAGTTGTGGTGTTCTTTCCAGACACATGCTCTGAAAATGATTTTCTTGGCCACACCTCATGCACATCTGACCAATTGCTGGGCACTGTCTTTTGTGGGAAAACTCAAACCCATATCGGTAGCACTGTCTGTCTGGTTGCATCGGATGTGTCGTGTTCCATCAGTCTTGTCGAGACAGTGTTCGGTTGGCGGGCCTGCCCTTGCGGGTTGGTGGTGATGGCCGCTACCATGTCCAGTTTCTGCGGGTTCTCCATGTTGGCGGCTTGGACGTCGATGCGCTCATAAATCCTTGCCAGTTCTGCTATCTCTTGGAGGGGAAGGGGCTTCTTTAGTAGGTGTTTCCGGAATTGGGAGGACAAACACCCTTCTATGACCCTTAACCAGATAGCCTTGTCGTTGTTGAAATTTGCAAAGTCGCAGTATGTTATTTTTCTTTGGAGATGTAGGATGAACTGTTCTATTGTCTCGTGGGGTACCTGGGTGCACTGGTTGAAAGTGTATCATTCGTAGTCTCCGTTTGCTACTACAACTAGGCGGGTGTTGATGGCGTCGATGAGTCGCTGATAAGTAGTTCTCTCCGGGAGCGGGACCGTTTTTATGACACTCTGGATGTGTTTCCCTACTAAATTGTTGGTGAAGATGTCCAGCTTATTTTGTGCGTTTTGGTTGCCCACAGCTCTCATAAATTATTCAAATTCGTCCATCCATTCTTGCCATCTCTGGCCCTGGTTTTCTTGTGGTTCTAGCAAGAAAGGGGTTGGGCAGCGTAGGAATGATATGGGGTTCGTTGGGGTACCCCCGGTGTGGGTTGCACAGTGCCATCTACTGCTGCATTATCTGGTTGTGACATTTTGGATTAGGTGAAGTTGGGCTGACTTTTTTGTGGTGGGTGGAACCACAGTTCTGTTGCAGGTGTAGGCTGGTGGGCTGCCCCGTCTTCCCTTTGCTTGTGGTGGTGTGGCCGGTTGCTGGGCTTGTGGGCCTGTTTCACTATTAACATGTGCTGATCCTCGTGTATAAGTGTCCTTATTTGTAATCAGGTTGGCTGTGGCACTGGGCTTGTCCTCGCTTTCAAGTGGCTTTATAATGGGGATTGTATCTGCCCCCGCTCTCGATTGATCCTCGCTTTCAAGTGGCCTTATTATGGGGGTTATGCCTGCCCCAGCTCTTAATAGATACTTGCTTTCAAGTGGGTCTAACACTGTGTCACCGTTCTCACCGGCTCTCCTCCCGCCAGCCTTTAGTCTCTGCTCACGTGGCCGTTCCTCCAGCCGTCGCCGTACCTTCTCGGGCAAGCTGATGCTCCGCCACACATGTGCTCCATCCTACGTCATCACAGCAGTGCCGTTCCTTGTTGCTGCTGCACTAACCAGACGTCCCTGTGCTGCAGGCTGGTTCTCGCCGGCAGCTGTGCACGCTCCTCCTGGGATCCCGCTGCCTGGTCCTCTTCACTGGCGGAGCTGCAGGTCCTTCCTCCTCCTCGAGCTGGTCGGTCCGTGTAACCGACGGCTCAGCAGGTCTCCTCCCACACTGGCGGGCACCGGGGGTGCCGGTCCTCTTCGCCGGTTTGTCTCGCCGGCAGCTCCGCAGGGCCTCCCTCCTTCAGTGGCACCACCACGCACATGTTCCAGCAAAGCCCTCTTTGCCGCACCAGGATGTGCTAGTTCCTTCCTCCCGATACGGCAGCGCGGGTCGCTGCGCTCGTCGCCAGTTGTTGCGTCCTGCGCACTCACTCGCTCAAAGACACGCATACACCAAAGCACGTCTTAACACCTTTATTCTCCTTTACAAACTGCCTTCCTCCTCCCTTCCACCCGCCCCTCCCAGTCCCTCCCAGTCCCATTCCTGGTTTCACTTTCCCTTAAAGGGCACGTCACCCTTTTCTCCATAACACATGCTTTCATGCCCATTAAGACTCCTTTCTTTCAAGCTGGTTTTCTCGGTTCCATTAACTTCTAGTTTCTGAACTTTCACCCCTGTCTAGTGCAGCTAAATGTATACAATTCTGAAAAGATAAGGTGACTCTACGATTGCAACCTTCATTCTTACCAAAGTTTTGACTAAAATCCATTTATCACAGAAAGTGCATTTTCCTACTTGTTTCCTCCCCGCCTTGTCATGTTGTGCATTAGCCTCGTTGTGTTAGAGGCGGGGCTGGGGAGGGATCATTTCAGGGGAAATGACGTGTGAGGACAGGAAGTCCTCAGTTTGATATTAAATGGAGGTTAAGCACATCTACCAGTGTGGGCCTCCTTATTTAGTGGAGTATGGCATGGAGATAAGAAGGGGGCATGTCGTAGTCTTCCACAGTCACTCACATTGTCACTGCACCTGCTTGCAAACGAAGAGCCTAGGACCTCCACAAGGATTAGGACAGCGATACAGGCCCTTTTCCGGGTACAGCTGGCACAACAAAGGAATTTCTGGAGGTGACCTACACCTGATTTCAGCTAATCAGGCTCAGCAGCAAAGACCCACTCACAAAGCTCAATCCTCAGTGATCGAGACATACAAACCCACTGACGTCTCGACATGTCAGAGTAAGATATGCCAGTGACAGTGCCCGCGCACCCATCAGATATGTTTCAAACGGTGCAGGGTGAGGCCGTGCCCTGGCAACTGCCTGCCGGTTTTGACCTCACTGACACACGCAATTTGGGCCCACAGTGGATTGAAGGTACACATTGGCGCCACGGGCCTCATAGATGATGAGAGTGGGAGAAGGTGCTAACGCTGGCTGTAGGGTCGTCTGCACGAGGCATTCTATATGAGTGGAATGAGGAAAAGGCCACATTCGGGGAAATACAAGAAGCGCTAGCAACATATTTTGCCCCACATACCAATGTGAACTATTGGAGGCATATAGTCCACATCCCCAGGCGGGAGAGAGGTGAAACACTGGACGATTTGGTTATGCGTCTGCGCAGTCGCATAAAACACAGCACATTGCATCGTTATTCAAATGAAGAGGCACTGCACTCCCAGGTCATAGCGGGATGCAAATCTACCGAATTTCTTAAAAAACGACTACATAAGAAGTGGTCCTTAGATAAATCCTAGCCATGGCACGGACAAACTCAGCCATCGAGCAACAGGGAGCCAACCTGGGCAGGGTAAAACTATCCCCTGTGCCTAGAGACCAGGAATCCATCAAGAAATTGGCACCAGTACCTCAAGGACAGCGCCAAAAGCACTAAGAAAACATGCTTCCGGTGCGGATACGAAGGCACGTGCCCGGCTCTAGGACAGAAATGTGCAGCCTGTGGGGGAGATGACCATTTCCGTGCAGTGTGTCGAACTGCTCCTGTTACGCCACCACAAAGTGCGTCGCTGAGAAGACATCCATAATATTGCACAATGATCGGAAACCAAGATGCAAATACAGAAAATATTGTTAAGCTGAGGGCCAGGGTGACAAGTATCAGACCCAGTGGTCACACAGGTCCCCGGACAGCAGAGGGTCCTACAGGACATGGTGGAAGTGAGATCCCAGTCTGGGAGTGACTCCTCTTCCTCTTGAGATGACCAACGGAAGAGGGGATATGTGTGGGCACTGGGCAACGAGGTCACAAAGGAGCACAGCCCTACACTAATTTTTCAGGTCAAGAACACAACAACAGAATTACTGATCGACACTGGCGCGGTAGTAAACGAGATGACCGGTAGAAGCATACAACGTGCTCCCCGACCCGCCGAAACTGAGACCATCGTCAGTGAACGTACATCCATATGGATCAAACACGCCATTGCCCAGCAAAGGCATGTTCACGACAGTATATGCACACAAATCTCACACAGCTCACATACAGCTGCATGTGCTGTCCACTGAAGCCAACAGTGGGTGTATACTGAGTTTCCGAACCGCTATTGATATGGGGCTCATACACATCCTATACCACATGATGACCCACAAGTACATGGCTCTCGAGGATGATGTTGTGAAGGCATTCCCTAATCTCTTCAAGGGCGTGGGCAAGCTACTAAATAGCAAAAAACGACTGCACAAAAGCGGTGATATAGCGTGACTCCGGGGAGAGCTCCAGCTGATGATAACCTTTGTTGAGGTCTCGCTTGGAGAACACTGTCACCCCGTTGAGGAGATGAACCATGTCAGTGATTCTGGGGGCCTGATAAGCCAGGCAAGATCTGAGATGATGTGGACGAAGATTGCATCCACCACAGACATGGCCACCAGAATCACTGGCATGATTCATCTCCTCAACGGGGCGACCGTGATCTCCAAGCTAGACCTCAACAAACATTATCATCAGCTGGAGCTCACCCTAGAGTCACGCTTATTACCACTTTTGTGACTCACATGGGGATATTCTGCTGCAAGAGACTGAATTTCGGGATATCATCCGTAGCGTAGATATTCCAGGAGGAAATACATCAGGCCATCAATCACATACCCATCCGCCTCAATTACAGCGATGACATTTTAGTATTTGGCAAGTCAACAAAGGAACACGACGACACACTGCATCGTGTCTGCCTGGCCTTAGAGGCAGCCAGAGTGACACTAAATAAAACCAAATGGTAATTTAGGAAGCCAACACTGAAATTCTCTGGCCACTTATTTTCAGAACAGCAGAACAGGGCATGCGGCCAGATCCAGACAAAGTTGCTGCCTTAACTGGAGCCCCTTGAGCAACGTGTCTGCCCTGAGGTCGATCCTCGCCCTAGCTAGTTACTGCTCACGGTACCTGGAAAACTATGCAACAGTGAGTGCCCTTCTTCGGGAGCTCACGAGAGACAATCGAGTGTTCGTATGGACCTTTGAGTGCCAGGCATGCTTTGAGATGATACAGGCGAATATTGCATCCACCACAGACATGGCCACCAGAATCACTGGCATGATTCATCTCCTCAACGGGGCGACCGTGATCTCCAAGCTAGACCTCAACAAACATTATCATCAGCTGGAGCTCACCCTAGAGTCACGCTTATTACCACTTTTGTGACTCACATGGGGATATTCTGCTGCAAGAGACTGAATTTCGGGATATCATCCGTAGCGTAGCTATTCCAGGAGGAAATACATCAGGCCATCAATCACATACCCATCTGCCTCAATTACAGCGATGACATTTTAGTATTTGGCAAGTCAACAAAGGAACACGACGACACACTGCATCGTGTCTGCCTGGCCTTAGTGGCAGCCAGAGTGACACTAAATAAAGCCAAATGTGAACTTAGGAAGCACACACTGAAATTCTCTGGCCACTTAATTTCAGAACAGCAGAACAGGGCATGCGGCCAGATCCAGACAAAGTTGCTGCCTTAACTGGAGCCCCTTGAGCAACGTGTCTGACCTGAGGTCGATCCTCGCCCTAGCTAGTTACTGCTCACGGTACCTGGAAAACTATGCAACAGTGAGTGCCCTTCTTCGGGAGCTCACGAGAGACAATCGAGTGTTCGTATGGACCTTTGAGTGCCAGGCATGCTTTGAGATGATACAGGCGAATATTGCATCTGCCACAGGCATGGCCTACTTCAGCTCATCCAAGGCGACATAGGTGGCTATGAACGCCAGTCCAATGGGCAAGGGTGCCATTCTGGCACAATTTGACAAAAGGAACCTGCTTATTAAACAGGTTGTGTCCTATGCCAGTTCCAGTCTGTCGACCAGAAAGCAAAAATACTCCCACGCTGATAAGGAGAGGCTGGCGGGAGTCTTGGCCTGTGAGTACTTCCACCTCTTCCTGTATGGGAGAGCATTCACAATAGTCTCAGATCACCAGGCGCTCCTCACTATCTATGGAAACCCGAAGGCAAGGATGCCTCCACCAATAGCAAGAAGGGGACTCGACTTTCAAGACTATAAATTAAGTATCTGTCACAGACCGGGGAAAGACAAGAACCTTGCGTACTACCTGTCTCATCACCCCATGGGTTCACCCTGCCCAGAACACTCGATCGCTGACGCCTATAAGCACTATGTTATTTATCAGATGAAGCCATTCCGAGTCATGTGGCAAACACTACAACAAGAGTTGCTGGCAGATGCAGCGCCCGCCATGATTGCAGGCTGCACCACCAAGGGGAAAGTTAAACATTCAAGGGATATGGCGAAGCACCTCGACCCACCTCCCAAGAAGACGTTCGAAGCATGACCCTTGTGCACGACGATCTCACGGTCACAAAGGATCACATTGTGATGAAAGGATGCAAGATCGTGCTCCCCAGGCAACTGTGCCAGCAAGTCGTAGACCTGGCGAATTAAGGACATTGGGGGGTTGTCTCCACCAAGAAACTACTCCGACAAAAAATATGGTTCATAGGACTAGACAACAAAGTTGAAGAAACATTAAAAAACTGTTCCATCTACTGCGTGTTGGTTCCACCACCCCACCCGAATCCCTTTCAGATGTCCCTGCTGCTGGAATGCATCAGGGAGGACCTGGCGATTGACTTCTTCGGCCCAGTCCGAGATGGTTCCTATGTCTTGGTAGTCATGGACGACTACTCAAGGTTCCCGAAGTGCAACTCGTACCCTCTACGGCTGCCACATCCATCATACCAGTGTTGGATCATATCCTCACGGCATATGGCACCCCCAAAACCATAAAGTCAGACAATGCCCCCCGTTTAGAAGTCTGGACCAATTTTGCACAATACATGGAGTTCAAGCACCAGAAGATCACGCCCCTCTGGCCTCAGGCCAGTGGCATTGTCGAACAATTTATAGGGAATATCAAAAGGGCACTGCAAGTCGTCCATGTGTCAGGGAAGCCATTTGAGCAAGCTCTCTACCAGCTGCTGAGAGATTACCGCCACACAACCCACAGCACCACAGGCATGTGCCTGGCAGACCTCATTTTTGGCAGACAACTAAGGACTTGCATTCCCCAGGGTCCAGGACCAAGTGTGCCGATGGCCTCCGACCAGTAGATTTCAGAAAAGGACGCGATGGAATAGAGGAGAATGAAAGTGGTGGCAGATTCCAGCAGTGGTGCGCGAGAAGATGCCCTTGCAGTAGAGGACAGAGTGGTTGTGAGACAGTCACAACGCCGGCATGAAGACCTCAGGTTTGCCCCAGTGGTGCTCACAGTCACACAGACGAAGGGCACCAGGATCACGGCGGAGGACGAAGAGGGAAGGAAGGTCAAGTGAAATGCATCTGACTTCACAGAATGTGGCGAGGAGAATGGAAAGGGTGACATGGATGCCGATGCTCAGTGGATGTGGGACCCAGACTAACCCTATCACGGGGGCGGCGAGGCAACTGACGAAAAGTGGGAAGCGCCGGAGAATATCTCAGCTACAAGAAGCCTCACCCCGCAAAGGGAGGGGTGGCCGGTCCGAGCAAGATGAAACCTATAAGACTGATGGAAGAAAAGAAATTGATGAAGTTATAACTGTTTAGTTTAAGAAGGGGGGAGGTGCCATGCTGTGCATTAGCCTCGTTGTGTTAGAGGCAGGGCTAGGGAAGGACCATTTCACGGGAAATTAAGTGTGAGGACAGGAAGTCATCAGTTTGATATTAAATGGAGTTGAAGCACATCTACCAGTGTGGGCCTCCTTATTAAGTCGAGTATCGAGTGTGGCGTGGCCTGTCTGCCAATTGACACGCCTCATCCTTCAAACGAGGAAGAGAGGGTTCACATACTAGATCCAAACAGGGCCTTAGAAAATTCTCTCTCCAGGGCCAACGACTTCTGGCAGGATGACCAATTGTTCATAGGCTTTTCTGGGCCAAAAAAACGGAAGGCCATCTCGAAGAGGACAATTTACAGGTGGGTGATACTTTGTATGGACACGTGTTACGGTTTGGCCTATAACGAGGTGCCAGAAGGTATCCGGGCTCACTCAACAAGAGGCAAACATGGCAGCAAGGACAGCATAACATAGAGGGGCGCCGGTCACAGGCATTCATCATACAGCCACATTCCCATTGTCTACCAGACATGATCTGCTGGGCTCTTTATGACAGTCATGAAGTCAGTGCTTCAAAGCTCCTGCTCTCGGTGGGTTCCTTCTCTACCCGCCTCCTTTCCTATAGAGTCCAGCTCTGGGAGTCGTTCCCAGGAGGAGGAATCTGTGGGAGGAACATGTTCACGTTGATTCCACCCAGATCTTCCACGTCCCCATCGTCACTTTCTACTCTCCCTGCAGAGAGGGCGCCAATGAGAGGTGGATGCTGGAGCCTATGGCGCCACCTGCTGGCGAAGAAAAGGTTTTCTGGAGCTGACGCCGCCAGGAGGCCATTTCACAACACGAGGAATGTGTGTCCCCCAGAAATAACCAGGATTATGCAACATCTTTAGTGCAGCAGTACTCCAGTCTGGGCCTACCTGTACCATGAGGGTTGAGCATACGTGGGCCACTTCATGCCCCCTGCCCCCTCCCACTAGCACTTCTGCCGCAGTTCCTAGCTAGGAAGGACGTCTGTGCCACCACTTTGCTCCCCACCTACCGCTCTGTGCAAATGTCAGAGCCAGTGCCCCCCAACCTCTTGTGCACTGGACCCCCACTGCCCGCCACCTCGTCAAAGCCCCCCCAACCGACTGCTCTAGTCAGAGAATCCCCAGATGCCGTCTCCAACCGTCGACATTTCAATTCCCCCGAGGCGTGCCTCGCAGTGCCCTGAGGGTCTGGAGACGCCCCTCTCACCTGTGGACAAGCCATCTGGAACCCCGATCCCTGTAAAGAGCCCCCCTTTACAAGAGTTAGGGGCCAGTCCTGGTGGTCTTGCACCCCTCTGTCCTGCGCGGCCCCACTCACATGTAGTTCTAGACCTGTGTGCACCCCGTAGCCTGAACCAGCCCCCCACAAGACCTGAAGCACCCAAAAAACTGCCATGTTGGCCGTTCCCTCTCTGCCTCCTGCTCGCCCGGGGCAATAAAGTGACGTCACTGCTCGCTGGGCCTGGCGACCTGCTCAGAGCAGTAGCACCCGTTTTTCACATCATTTTAAACCATACTGTTCAAGCTCAGCACTTCATAAATAGATTGTCTGACTGGCTTCCCACCAACCTGTGAGAGCCTCAAGTCATTTCGAAAAACCTACTTGTTTGAACCCTTTTCATGAGCCCATCTCCCGTCTGCTGACACTCGTTGCTGATCAAATCGGTTCTTCATGGCCTGTAACTTACCTGAAAATATTAAAAATAATTCGAAAATAGTGGGCCAGTCCAACATGTGAATATTACGGGGTCATATCCAGTAAAACGGAAAACGGATTATTCAAGATACATGATGCAAACATTGAAGTAAGAAATCAAGTTTTCCAAATTATGGTATTTTAATACTAGACTGAACAGCAGTCAAACTGCATAACTGTCACAGCTTTCAGGTTTAATATCAGTCAGGAGAAGGGGGTGCCAGCATGGCTGTACTGAGAGCTCGTAGTGACTCAACAACTCCTGCTGCGGTCCAGGCCGCGTGCTAGTCAGCAGGGGACAAAGGTCAATCAACTATAGTCCTGCTGGTCCGGCCTTATATGCAAAGTAGAGCTTATTCTAGAGAGGCATCTATGGAGCTCACTGTCTTAGGAAGGGTGTAAGCACACTTCTGGGACCAGCCCACTTATCATAAAACACGCCCACTCCGAGATTCGACTTTGTGCTACGGCCATGAACTCATGCCAGAGAGAGAACACTTTAATCATAAATACTTAGCATTTATTTAACAATAAGCAACAAACAGCAATTTTAGTAAAATGGGAAGAAAATGCAAGTTAAAAATCACAGATATTTAGGACACAGTCTCATCCCACATTCCTTTTAGCCAAAGCTGGGACCCCGCTCAGCTTAACGCCGGCCTCTCAGCCCAGGATGTCTCCCCTCTCTGGTCAGACACTGGTCCCTGGCCAGCCCTTAAGTGAGAACATAGCAAGGAATGCCGCTTAGGGGTAAATGAAGATCTGGGCACCTGCACTGTCTCTCGGCACAAGCCCACGGAGCGGTCCCTGACAATGAGTGTGGGCATGTATTCTTACAAGATTGGGCTGTCAATCAGAATGACGCAATTTTCCAGAACCTTCCTTCAGCGCCAAAACATGTTTGTGCCGGTGGAGAAACCCCACTCGGTATCGATCCTAGGCGATCCTTTCCGCTCCCAACTCAGAGCCCAGCTGCAAAATCTCTGGTATGTCTCTTATCAGAAGTGCCCAGGTCAAGCAGCTTTTCTCCTGCGAATGAGGGCCTGTTTACAAAAGATGGCAGAGCCATGGTTGCAAAAGAAAAATATTCTAGGGGAAGCTGAAGTATATGCATTGCAATTAACCCCTAGCGAGCAAGCTCTACAGGCCCTGCACTCTGCTAGCTAGTGTCATAATATTACAAGACTGGCCATCTAGGCGCTATAATGCTTTAATACTGAAGGTCTGCAAGTACTCAATACATGCCTCTATTAGTTACTAAACTCAGTCCTCTGTCCTGCCTTTGCAAGCTATGCACTTGTGCACAATGTAACACTCCAGCCCTTAGAGGCCTGCACGTTTAATATAGCTCACTATGCTTGATATCTAGGTGCTGCTAAAGCACTACTAAGCCATCTATATCAGCATTTAGTATAAGCTATTCATTTTCGTTGTCAATACAGCAATCTAAAGACCTAATATGCAATATGGTTAGCTCAGTGGGTCATTGCACCTGCGCTAACCATATCCACTACACTACACCCACCCCCTCACCTCTGTCATATTGGAAGAACAGCAAGAGAACACTGTGTATGTCACCTGGTATCATCTCAATACCACATTGAAGGTATGAGAGACGCTATGTGCTCAGACAAGCATACGGGATGTACCCTCGAACTGATGCGGTAGACCTGAGCCTGTGGACACCACTGGACATAGAAGAACTATAAGTAAAGCCTGACAGATGTAAAGTGACGTCATGAAGAAGAAAAAACACTTGGGCGCACTAAACCTGATGTATAGATATCTAGAGAATGAAGATGTGACTAAAGTGACGAAGTAAACATATGCGAAGATGAAAAAAACGATATACACTAAGAAGATAAGTGACAAGAGATGCAGTAGATGTATGTACGCAGAAACGCAAGGTAGATGAGATAACGTAGAAGCTTGCTAAAGTAGAAATGTAATGCGGGTAAAGCAGCTGTGTTGAGAAAATGGACGTTGGCATCGTATAATAGTAAGCAAGAAGGCCTGAGGAGAAAGACCAAGTCTTCAGAGGCCACGGAGGGTAATAGCACCCAGTATAATTAAATCAAATAGTACTAAATAAAAGGACAGAATGGACAAAATCATGGTCTCCTGACACATGGTACAAGACCAGAAAACAAGGCCTATTCATAAAGCTCCAGACGAAGATGGCAATGCACCTTCACTCCCTTTTAAAGTTCAGAGGAAGAGAACAGTCAGCAAGGTCAACTACAGAGAAGAAGCCTTGGCTTAGGGCCTAACTGGTGAGAGATGGTAGGCTAATTAGCTAAGAAGGTAGTTGTCTGACGTTGTTCCCTTGCACCTGTTTTTCGTTGCTTATGTGCTGCTAACGAGGTTGGAGGAGAGTTCCAACCAATCATGAGGGCCTAAACTGATGATGGACTATACATTGTTGCAGAAGCCTATCTGCTGCTGGTATTATGCTATTATCTGGATTTTACCTAGAGGTTCTTCAAGGCACGCCTACCAGATAAGGGGCTGCCAATGATGATACTAACACTTATATAAGATATAGGTATATATCTTCCCTTATCAATCCTTCCGCCCAATAGGTTTTTACTGTTTGCCACATAAGATGATGTCATAGTTGACGTACAGCAAGGTATAAAGCCTTTTATATAATTGAAATGCGTTGAGAGTGTGTGAGCTGCAATCTGTTTATTCGCCAGGTCTCCCTACTTTATTGAACTGATAATAAAGTCGTATTTTGCCATAATGGTTATTTGGGACTGAGATAATTTACCTGCTAATCTCATTCAGCACTTGGACGCATCAGGTGCCGTTGCACATTATGGAGAATGATGAATTGCACACCCCCTTCACAGTGTCCCCCACATCCTTGGACAAAATGATTACCTGGTGCCCAAGCCACACTTCATGATCAATAAGGGCTTACCTGCCCCTCCCCACTCCACCCGCATCTGCACATTTGTCCTCATGCCTCCACACACTCTATCACACACCCACTAGTGAGGGAATACCAGCTTCCTGCGGTGGGACTTATCAGTCTGGCAGGCAGTGGAAGGCACTGTGAGCTTCTCCAATTCAATGCTTCTATATGAATCAGGCAGCGTGGGAGGGTGGGGGGAGTGGGGTTTGTGACCAACCCTATCAATACCACTTGCCGCTGCCAAGCATGTCCTGCCCTGCCCTGACGCAGTCTGGACCACTGGAAGAAACATGAGCCCTGATGCAGTGTGTCCCTGTGACCGACCCTCGTTCATTGACCTTGTACACACCGAGGAAAGAAAGCAATGAAAGAGGAAGAGTGCAAGGGCAAAAAATAGAAATCACAGGGAAAAGAAACAGAAAACTGGACAAGTAAATAAGTAAACAAAATATAGAGACACAGTCAAAATATTATTATTACCCGTCGTTCCTGGCATAACATATGCTGTTCTAGCATATCTTAAAGGTCAATATCGGTCGGTGTTTCATAGGGTCACTTCTGCCCCATCTGAAATATTGGAATTACCACTGATGGCTTCCACGAAGTGGAGGTAGGTCCCTGTGACTTATTAATGGTAATTAAAAAGGCTAAACGTATACATAACGGTCTGCTTTTGAATTTGAAAGGCATTTTTGCATCAGATGTAATGAGAGGTATGCGCTGTATAAGAACAGTATCGAACGCTACATCGATTACACAGGCCTCTATGATGTGCCTTTTTAGACTCGTAATTGTCAACCTTGCTCCATTGCAGAGTCCCTGTGATGGCATAAGATTGCGTTGAAGCATAATTACTGCACCTACTTTCAGTTTTAGCTCGTGAAGAGGTATTCGTCCTACAGTGTCTCGCTCTTTAGAGACTGAAACGTTGAGCCAGTAATTAACTGTTGATTGACACTGGAACCACAGTGCCTTGTGTGAAGAGAGGTGGGGGTGAAAAGAAGTAACATGAAATTATTCTGAATATTTGCGGTAGTGGAAAGTGAAGGTGACCGCGTAGAACTGTGCTCATTCTGTTTGTTAAAATAATAGCTGTTGCTGAATGGGAAGGGCACACAGAGGTGCACTTTGCCATTTGGACAGCAGAGGGCAACCTAACACTGATAAGTTGCATCATCTGAGTATGGAAACATACCTATGCATTATATATATATATATATATATATATATATATATATATATATATATATATATATATATATATATATGTATGTATATATATATATATATATATATATATATATATATGTATATATATATATATAGTGTTATTACAGTATTTATGGAGTGCCGTCATAGGGACAATGCTTGAAATGAACAAAATGTACTGGGGGAACCCCCCCACTTCGCGTGCAGTGGGGAGGGCCGGTTGTCATTGGTGTGGGCGGGACTAAAGGGGTAGCTAAGTGTCGAATGAGGTGCCTTCCCTGAATGTACGATGCTGGCTGCTTTGCATACAAATAAAGTGCATTTTGGGAATATAAGAATGACCACCAATGTATCAATCATGTCTGTGCTAGTAATTCAAAAGTGCATTCCTTCTGAGCATGCAATGCACACTTGGTATGGTGCTCGTTTCCCCGTCAGAATTGTCACCCTGATAAGTAAAATGTGTGCAAAGCATGAGACATATATACAGCTTCGGACCGTTTCATTGTTTAAGTTTGGGCTGTTGAGCAAAGGAGACTTTCAGATGCAGTCTATGAGGACTCATGCTGCAGTGAGACACTGCCAGCATTTCCTCTACCCTTACTTCTGCTAGGTTGCAGGGCTCCGGAGATGCTGGGTTTCTCTGTGAGGTTAAGTCTGCACATGTCCTTACTTCTGGTAAATCGCAGGCCTCTGGAGATGATGGGTTTCTCAGTGAGGTCAAGTCTGCACATGTCCTTACCTCTGGTAAATCGCAGGCCTCCGGAGATGATGGGTTTCTCAGTGAGGTCAAGTCTGCACATGTCCTTACCTCTGGTAAATCGCAGGCCTCCGGAGATGCTGGGTTTCTCAGTGAGGTCAAGTCTGCACATGTCCTTACTTCTGATGAATTGCTGGCCTCCGGAGATGCTGGGTTTCTCAGTGAGGTCAAGTCTGCACATGTCCTTACTTCTGGTGGATCGCAGGCCTCCGAAGATGCTGGGTTTCTCAGTGAGGTCAAGTCTGCACATGTCCTTACTTCTGATGAATTGCAGGCCTCCGGAGATGCTGGGTTTCTCAGTGAGGTCAAGTCTGCGCGTGTCCTTACTTCTGGTGGATCGCAGGCCTCCGGAGATGCAGGGTTTCTCAGTGAGGTCAAGTCTGCACGTGCCCTGCCCTTATTTCCGGTGGATCGCAGGTCACCGGAGATGCTGGGTTTCTCAGCGAGGTCAAGTCTGCACGTGTCCTTATTTCCGGTGGATTGCAGGTCACCAGAGATGCTGGGTTTCTCAGCGAGGTCAAGTCTACACGTGTCCTTATTTCCGGTGGATTGCAGGTCTCCAGAGATACTGGGTTTCTCAGCGAGGTCAAGTCTGCACGTGCCCTTATTTCCGGTGGATCGCAGGTCACCGGAGATGCTGGGTTTCTCAGCGAGGTCAAGTCTGCACGTGCCCTTATTTCCGGTGGATTGCAGGTCTCCAGAGATGGTGGGTTTCTCAGCGAGGTGGATTGGGGACTTCGGGGTGACAGCCTTCTACATGATGCAGCAGGATTTGGAGGCAATATGTGCTTGCGGCGGGAACCTGGGCAGTTCAATGCGGGTCAGAGTGATGCAATCAAGCTTGCAGAGTGCTTTGATGAGTTGTGCTGCAGCACTGTAAAAGTATTGTATTCAAAGTGTGTTGAATACACCTTAGAACACAAATGAATACATTATTTGGGTTCAGCTTGTGTTTTGTAGGCTGGGCTTCCTTTCATGAGAATAGAAGCAGGACACACTGCAGACAAGATGGGAGCCTGCACGTGGGACATTTTGGGAAGGGCGTAGGGACTCATTTCAAAACCTTTTATAGTGAAAGGTTAGACACGTCATGCCCTCAGATAAATCTCTAGCCAAGATTGAGGTTCGTTTTTCATTTTAGATTCAAATACAGATAAAGAAAGACTTCCTCCATCCTGTCACATATTGGCAGCTGTGGATCTAGTGCTGTAGCTCTTCCATGTTGGACTCGATTCCTTCTATTTCCATTGATGTTTTAACCACATTTTGTGGTTCTTTTAAAACTTTGCCTCCTCTCATTCACTCAGCCACGCCTCTTTGTTGTTCTTTTCCTCTCGCCATTGCTTTCTCTCTTCATCCCTTGTTCTCACACCTCTTCGCTCCCTTTATGTCTTCCCTCTTGCGTGTTCTCTCTTGTTCCCCCCGCTTGCCCCGTCATGGCCTTTCTTCCACGCCCCACATCTGCCTTGTTAGTGTTGCCCCATTCCCTTGAACACTTTGCCTCTGTCCTCACTCCACAATCCTCCCCCACTCTCTGTCTTTGTCTCTCGCTGTCTTTCCTACTCTCTCAGTCTCTTTAGCCCTCTCTTCCCTGCACCTTGAAGCTGGTTCTATGCCATTGGATGCGTTTCATAAATAACACCCCTTCTCTCCTCTCTCTCTCTCTGCCTCTCTCTCTCCATCTCTCCGCTCCCTCTTTCCTGCTGTCTCTCTCATCCCCCTCTCTATTTTCTCTCTCTCGTTTTTCTCTTCTCTCACTCTTTCTCTCTCCCTATGCCCCCCTTTTTCAATGTCTCTCTCTCTCACTCTCTCTCACTGGATCTCTTCACAGGTAACTGCACGCAGGAGAGCGACCCGCGCCATTCACTTACTATGTACTCTCCGTCTCCAGCCAAAATCTTCAGGTACGTGATTGGTTGTGGTACTAGACCCTCTTGAATCAGCTCTTAATCCTGGCCAGGAAATGTCATTTGTGTTGCAATTACACACCTTCTACTTACTCCCACATCACTCCACCTCCCTCACCACACCGCACCGCCCTGCATTCTATCTAGCACCCTGCATATGTTGGGTCAGCTACACCCCTGTCTGTCATGTGTCTGTCCTGTGCATAGTTTCTGCATCATGCATAAGCCACAATTCACGGTCAACTGCTCACTGCCTTTGCCACAAATGTGAGGATTGCCCAGTGAACTCTTAATTGCCTTTTATTCGGTGTTTCTAGGTAAACCTCCCCCAGCCCCCCCCCAAGTGTCTCAATAAATAAGTACAAACAGATGCTTTGGACTACAGCTCCAATCAGCCCTAGGCATTATGGTCAGTGGTGAAAGACCCTGGGAGTTGTAGTCCTTAGGCCCAGGCCATGGAAAACGAATGTTGTAGAGGTACACTCAACTAGTTATAGAGATCCAAGATTCAAAACCACATTGAGTTTCAGTTGCTTTCAAGGGGGAATTGGGAAAAGTTTAGGTGCCCCCGTGTGTATCTTGGCTACAAGAAAAAAGCTCATGTGAAAATGTAAAGGTCCACTAAAAATCAGGGACAACAGCAGAGCACAACTTCATCTGGCGTAGGTTCGTTCAATTTATCAAAACAAGCCAATCAATTCCAAAGACATTTAAAAGACAAAAAGGAATGTTTGCATGGGTAGTTTACAATCACAATAAAAATTGCAACGAAAATGAGTTCTAAGCGGAGTGTGTAATGTTCACTAATCCTGGAAAGCACAATACTACTTGCTGGGAATTCATACAAGTGTGTGCAAAGAATACATAAGTGGAAAATGTGCCAGAATTCAATAATATGTACACAGTTTAGCACAGCTCCTGCCTCCTACAAGGGGTGGACAATACTTTCGATGATTTAACAGCGTAGTGGCGCGCCTTGTGCATACTATGCGTTTCGGGCGGTACAGCCCTTCATCAGGTATGGGAGGAATACATAGACCATATAACGCAAGTCGGAAATTTAATTTAGGGGATAATGGGTAACTTCATCAAAGGTCAAAGTAAGTCCTTAACTGACCTGTGTTGAGGAGTGTTCCAAAATGAATGCAAGAAGCCTGCGATGGGCGAATCCATAAAGGAAAGCCACTTGTGTTCGGATCAAAATAATACTAAAACAAAAGAGAATATTTCCGTGACTAAATGAAATATGCCCGCTAGTGGGACCAGTCGCCGGATGGGTAGGCAGCGGTCTTGAGGCCGGGGCTCTGGCAGGAGGTGGGAGGCTCTAGGAGTCCGGCCTACTTGTGCAGTCTCAGGGGACATCGTCAGGTGAAGACACAACACTCTACACCTCTCCCTTGTGTCTTCCTCTTGTTTCCTTCTGGAGGGGTTTCTCTGGGATGTGTATTCTTCTCTGGTTTCCTGCGAGTCCTCCATCCCAACAGATGATGTCTGAGGCAGGGGGCTGGGGTGAAGGGGGTTTGAACTCCATCCCTTATGCACGGATTAAGTTCCATATGTGTCCCCGGGAGGTCTAGGATAGAGAGGGATGGGGACCCCCCACACCCCATCTGACCGCCTACATGTGGGCCCCATCTAACTGCCTACATCATTCATCACACCCCATCTGACCACCTACAGACACGACCGCCTACATGTGGAAAACAAGGGGCCAAATTTGGCTGAGATATTTCATGTAACAAAAAAGTTACAAGCCATTGAATGGCGACATACCAAAATCACCAAAAAAAGGCCTTGGCATTGGGGGAGGGGGGTCCATTGGGAGTTAAGGGGTTACAAAAAGGGGCTAGACAGGGCTGTGTGCTAGCCCCTTCTTTTTAATCTTTATTTGAAGGATCTATCCAAATGGCTAGAGGAAATGACCCTGGGTTTCTCCGGATTGGTGGACGGCATTTACTTTACGCGTGTACGTAGACGATGCTGTATTTATGGCGCGCACTTCCCTGGCACTGCAGAAGCTGGTGGGCTGCTGCACTTCCTTTAAGAGGAAGCTGGGGTTAAGTGCTAACCCCTCAACATACAATGCTATGCACTTAACTCCAAGGCATCTGAGCAGGATGTACATTCCTGCTTGGAGGGGAAGCCGCTACCAAAACGTAGAACCGTAGGAGTATTGAAGTTGACGCTTTAGTGGTAGCGTGTCTTAGAAATCCCACATCGACAAGACAAAGCTCCAGGTGCTGCAGGTGGCAGGAGGAACCACGCACGTTGCTGCCAATCTTAACAACCTCCCTATTAGTGCATAACACGAAGGTCACCACTGTGGCAACTTATGGTGCCGGCACGTCATAAGGATTATCATCCAGTGACTTGTGACAAGCGATAGGTCATGATTTCTCTAGATACAATGTGGGTCTTCCTCGTGCACCACCATCTTACAATACTCACTTGGAGATGAAGGAAGCTTCCCAGGTGGAAACCCAGTTTATGAAACCCTTAGAATGGTGGGTGGAGGCCCAGTCCACTGTACAAGCTGCCCTTACCAGATCCCTTCTTCTGACTGATCTAAGGGAGTCGCCCGAATGTGTTCAAATACCTCGGTCACATTATATAGGCCAGCAATGACTAAAGGGGGCTTGCATCATTAGTGCGAAGACCCTCAGAGTGTCTCAAGAAAGGCCAAGCATTGCATGACACTCTGCGTGAAGAGGCGCTGTGTAGCGCTTAGTGTGGTGAGGGGGCAAAGCAAAGCAATGGGGCATGCGGTCATGCTCCACCCTTGGACATGCTTTGGGTGGCAAACTGCAGGCACACGGTAGTGCTGTGCAGAGTGCATCCTGGGAAACTGCCACTGAAGGGTCTTACCTGTGGTTGAGCCCAGGGGGGCTCTGATGAGAAACACGCCCTCTTTAGACCTTAGCGTGGAAGAAGCGTGGAAGGGTACCACTACTGGAGGATTGGGCAGATCAGCAGAGTATTCTTTAATGCTGCTGTGTCTTTTGCAATGGCTAATTATCCTGCACCTGGCCATAGAGTGTGGAAAAAGCTAGTAGGTTGAATATGGTTTCATATGTGAATGGCTTTTCATTGATGTGTGAATTATGAATGAGATGTGCTGTTGTGGGAATGGTGTGATTTGGGAAAAGAGAATGATGATGAAAGACCAACACATAGTCACATGTTACCCTCCAGCCTGAGTCCACAGTGTAACAGAACCAGGCAGGCGCTGCCAAGCAAATGCCTTCTCTCACTAGCATGTTTAAAGAGCCATCCCTGATGCAAGCAGGCATAGTTCCAGTTCCACGTCTTATAGAGAGTCATTCTGCACACATATTGCCTTAACGTATTGCTTGCACCTCCCCCAGTGCTTTAGGAGTGGGTCCTCGGTCTGAAGAGCAGATGTGGCCGAAACGATGACCTCTCCACCTGTTTGCCAGATGTGAACGTGCACTGGGCACTTACAACATTTTTTCAGTGGAATGTCTGGCAGGGGAGGCTGGGTAGACCCATCCCCACACCTTCCAGGGACAGGTTCATTGACCTCTAGTGCCCCTGTGTCTTCCCTGGCACCGTGCCTGGCAGGGGAGGCTGGGTAGACCCATCCACACACCTTCCGGGGACAGGTTCATTGACCTCTAGTGCCCCTGTGTCTTCCCTGGCACCGTGCCTGGCAGGGGAGGCTGGTTAGACCCATCCACACACCTTCCGGGGACAGGTTCATTGATCTCCAGTGTTCCTGTGTCTTCCCTGGCACCGTGCCTGGCAGGGGAGGCTGGTTAGACCCATCCACACACCTTCCGGGGACAGGTTCATTGACCTCCAGTGCCCCTGTGTCTTCCCTGGGACGGTGCCTGGCAGGGGAGGCTGGTTAGACCCATCCACATACCTTCCGGGGACAGGTTCATTGACCTCTAGTGCCCCTGTGTCTTCCCTGGCACCGTGCCTGGCAGGGGAGGTTGGGTAGACCCATCCACACACCTTCCAGGGACAGGTTCATTGACCTCTAGTGCCCCTGTGTCTTCCCTGGCACCGTGCCTGGCAGGGGAGGCTGGTTAGACCCATCCACACACCTTCCGGGGACAGGTTCATTGATCTCCAGTGTTCCTGTGTCTTCCCTGGCACCGTGCCTGGCAGGGGAGGCTGGTTAGACCCATCCACACACCTTCCAGGGACAGGTTCATTGACCTCTAGTGCCCCTGTGTCTTCCCTGGCACGGTGCCTGGCAGGGGAGGCTGGTTAGACCCATCCACATACCTTCCAGGGACAGGTTCATTGACCTCTAGTGCCCCTGTGTCTTCCCTGGCACCGTGCCTGGGAGGGGAGGCTGGTTAGATCCATCCACATACCTTCCGGGGACAGGTTCATTGATCTCCAGTGTTCCTGTGTCTTCCCTGGCACCGTGCCTGGCAGGGGAGGCTGGGTAGACCCATCCACACACCTTCCAGTGACAGGTTCATTGCCATCTAGTGCCTCTGTGTCTTCCCTGGCACCGTGCCTGACAGGGGAGGCTCGGTAGACCCATCCACACACCTTCCGGGGACAGGTAAATTCCCCTCTAGTGCCCCTGTGTCTTCCCTGGCACAGTGCCTGGCAGGGGAGGCTGGGTAGACCCATCCACATACCTTCCGGGGACAGGTACATTGACCTCTAATGCCCCTGTGTCTTCCCTGGCACCGTGCCTGGCAGGGGAGGCTGGTTAGACCCATCCACATACCTTCCGGGGACAGGTTCATTGACCTCTAGTGCCCCTGTGTCTTCCCTGGCACCGTGCCTGGCAGGGGAGGCTGGTTAGACCCATCCACATACCTTCCGGGGACAGGTTCATTGATCTCCAGTGTTCCTGTGTCTTCCCTGGCACCGTGCCTGGCAGGGGAGGCTGGGTAGACCCATCCACACACCTTCCAGTGACAGGTTCATTGCCCTCTAGTGCCTCTGTGTCTTCCCTGGCACCGTGCCTGACAGGGGAGGCTCGGTAGACCCATCCACACACCTTCCGGGGACAGGTTCATTGATATCCAGTGTTCCTGTGTCTTCCCTGGCACCGTGCCTGGCAGGGGAGGCTGGGTAGACCCATCCACACACCTTCCAGGGACAGGTTAATTGGCATCTAGTGTCGCTGTGTCTCCTCTGGCACCGTGCCTGGCAGGGGAGGCTGGTTAGACCCATCCACACACCTTCCAGTGACAGTTTCATTGCCCTCTAGTGCCTCTGTGTCTTCCCTGGCACCGTGCCTGACAGGGGAGGCTGGTTAGACCTATCCACACTCCTTCCAGGGACAGGTAAATTGCCCTCTAGTGCCCCTGTGTCTTCCCTGGCACCGTGCCTGGCAGGGGAGGCTGGGTAGACCCATCCCCACACCTTCCAGGGACAGGTTCATTGACCTCTAGTGCCCCTGTGTCTTTCCTGGCACCGGGCCTGGCAGGGGAGGCTGGGTAGACCCATCCCCACACCTTCCAGGGACAGGTTCATTGACCTCTAGTGCCCCTGTGTCTTCCCTGGCACCGTGCCTGACAGGGGAGGCTCGGTAGACCCATCCCCACACCTTCCGGGGACAGGTAAATTGCCCTCTAGTGTCCCTGTGTCTTCCCTGGCACCGTGCCTGGCAGGGGAGGCTGGGTAGACCTATCCACACTCCTTCCAGGGACAGGTTCATTGACCTCTAGTGCCCCTGTGTCTTCCCTGGCACCGTGCCTGACAGGGGAGGCTCGGTAGACCCATCCCCACACCTTCCGGGGACAGGTAAATTGCCCTCTAGTGTCCCTGTGTCTCCCCTGGCACCGTGCCTGGCAGGGGAGGCTGGGTAGACCTATCCACACTCCTTCCAGGGACAGGTTCATTGACCTCTAGTGCCCCTGTGTCTTCTCTGGCTCCGTGCCTGGCAGGGGAGGCTGACTAGATCCATCCACATACCTTCCAGGGACAGGTTCATTGTCCTCTAGTGCCCCTGTCTTCCCTGGCACCGTGCCTGGCAGGGGAGGCTGGTTAGACCCATCCACACACCTTCCAGGGACAGATTAATCCTGGCTCCGTGCCTGGGAGTGGTAGGCTGGTTAGACCCATCCACACAACTTGCAGGGACAGATTAATTGCCCTCTAATGTTCCCTGTGTCTTCGCTGGCACAGGGAGGGGCAGGCTGACTAGATCCATCCACATACCTTCCAGGGACAGATTAATTGCCCTCTAATGTTCCCTGTGTCTTCCCTGGCACCGTGCCTGACAGGGGAGGCTCGGTAGACCCATCCACACACCTTCCGGGGACAGGTTCATTGATATCCAGTGTTCCTGTGTCTTCCCTGGCACCGTGCCTGGCAGGGGAGGCTGGGTAGACCCATCCACACACCTTCCAGGGACAGGTTAATTGGCATCTAGTGTCGCTGTGTCTCCTCTGGCACCGTGCCTGGCAGGGGAGGCTGGTTAGACCCATCCACACACCTTCCAGTGACAGTTTCATTGCCCTCTAGTGCCTCTGTGTCTTCCCTGGCACCGTGCCTGACAGGGGAGGCTGGTTAGACCTATCCACACTCCTTCCAGGGACAGGTAAATTGCCCTCTAGTGCCCCTGTGTCTTCCCTGGCACCGTGCCTGGCAGGGGAGGCTGGGTAGACCCACCCCCACACCTTCCAGGGACAGGTTCATTGACCTCTAGTGCCCCTGTGTCTTTCCTGGCACCGTGCCTGGCAGGGGAGGCTGGGTAGACCCATCCCCACACCTTCCAGGGACAGGTAAATTGCCCTCTAGTGCCCCTGTGTCTTCCCTGGCACCGTGCCTGGCAGGGGAGGCTGGGTAGACCTATCCACACTCCTTCCAGGGACAGGTTCATTGACCTCTAGTGCCCCTGTGTCTTCCCTGGCACCGTGCCTGACAGGGGAGGCTCGGTAGACCCATCCCCACACCTTCCGGGGACAGGTAAATTGCCCTCTAGTGTCCCTGTGTCTTCCCTGGCACCGTGCCTGGCAGGGGAGGCTGGGTAGACCTATCCACACTCCTTCCAGGGACAGGTTCATTGACCTCTAGTGCCCCTGTGTCTTCCCTGGCACCGTGCCTGACAGGGGAGGCTCGGTAGACCCATCCCCACACCTTCCGGGGACAGGTAAATTGCCCTCTAGTGTCCCTGTGTCTCCCCTGGCACCGTGCCTGGCAGGGGAGGCTGGGTAGACCTATCCACACTCCTTCCAGGGACAGGTTCATTGACCTCTAGTGCCCCTGTGTCTTCTCTGGCTCCGTGCCTGGCAGGGGAGGCTGACTAGATCCATCCACATACCTTCCAGGGACAGGTTCATTGTCCTCTAGTGCCCCTGTCTTCCCTGGCACCGTGCCTGGCAGGGGAGGCTGGTTAGACCCATCCACACACCTTCCAGGGACAGATTAATCCTGGCTCCGTGCCTGGGAGTGGTAGGCTGGTTAGACCCATCCACACAACTTGCAGGGACAGATTAATTGCCCTCTAATGTTCCCTGTGTCTTCGCTGGCACAGGGAGGGGCAGGCTGACTAGATCCATCCACATACCTTCCAGGGACAGATTAATTGCCCTCTAATGTTCCCTGTGTCTTCCCTGGCTCTGTGCCTGGGAGTGGTAGGCTGGTTAGACCCATCCACACACCTTCCAGGGACAGGTTCATTGACCTCTAGTGCCCCTGTGTCTTCCCTGGCACGGTGCCTGGCAGGGGAGGCTGGTTAGACCCTTCCACATACCTTCCAGAGACAGGTTCATTGACCTCTAGTGCCCCTGTGTCTTCCCTGGCACCGTGCCTGGCAGGGGAGGCTGGTTAGACCCATCCACACACCTTCCAGTGACAGTTTCATTGCCCTCTAGTGCCTCTGTGTCTTCCCTGGCACCGTGCCTGACAGGGGAGGCTGGTTAGACCTATCCACACTCCTTCCAGGGACAGGTAAATTGCCCTCTAGTGCCCCTGTGTCTTCCCTGGCACCGTGCCTGGCAGGGGAGGCTGGGTAGACCCATCCCCACACCTTCCAGGGACAGGTTCATTGACCTCTAGTGCCCCTGTGTCTTTCCTGGCACCGTGCCTGGCAGGGGAGGCTGGGTAGACCCATCCCCACACCTTCCAGGGACAGGTAAATTGCCCTCTAGTGCCCCTGTGTCTTCCCTGGCACCGTGCCTGGCAGGGGAGGCTGGGTAGACCTATCCACACTCCTTCCAGGGACAGGTTCATTGACCTCTAGTGCCCCTGTGTCTTCCCTGGCACCGTGCCTGACAGGGGAGGCTCGGTAGACCCATCCCCACACCTTCCGGGGACAGGTAAATTGCCCTCTAGTGTCCCTGTGTCTTCCCTGGCACCGTGCCTGGCAGGGGAGGCTGGGTAGACCTATCCACACTCCTTCCAGGGACAGGTTCATTGACCTCTAGTGCCCCTGTGTCTTCCCTGGCACCGTGCCTGACAGGGGAGGCTCGGTAGACCCATCCCCACACCTTCCGGGGACAGGTAAATTGCCCTCTAGTGTCCCTGTGTCTCCCCTGGCACCGTGCCTGGCAGGGGAGGCTGGGTAGACCTATCCACACTCCTTCCAGGGACAGGTTCATTGACCTCTAGTGCCCCTGTGTCTTCTCTGGCTCCGTGCCTGGCAGGGGAGGCTGACTAGATCCATCCACATACCTTCCAGGGACAGGTTCATTGTCCTCTAGTGCCCCTGTCTTCCCTGGCACCGTGCCTGGCAGGGGAGGCTGGTTAGACCCATCCACACACCTTCCAGGGACAGATTAATCCTGGCTCCGTGCCTGGGAGTGGTAGGCTGGTTAGACCCATCCACGCAACTTGCAGGGACAGATTAATTGCCCTCTAATGTTCCCTGTGTCTTCGCTGGCACAGGGAGGGGCAGGCTGGTTAGACCCATCCACGCAACTTGCAGGGACAGATTAATTGCCCTCTAATGTTCCCTGTGTCTTCCCTGGCTCCGTGCCTGGGAGTGGTAGGCTGGTTAGACCCATCCACACACCTTCCAGGGACAGGTTCATTGACCTCTAGTGCCCCTGTGTCTTCCCTGGCACGGTGCCTGGCAGGGGAGGCTGGTTAGACCCTTCCACATACCTTCCAGAGACAGGTTCATTGACCTCTAGTGCCCCTGTGTCTTCCCTGGCACCGTGCCTGGCAGGGGAGGCTGGTTAGACCCATCCACACACCTTCCAGTGACAGTTTCATTGCCCTCTAGTGCCTCTGTGTCTTCCCTGGCACCGTGCCTGACAGGGGAGGCTGGTTAGACCTATCCACACTCCTTCCAGGGACAGGTTCATTGCCCTCTAGTGCCCCTGTGTCTTCCCTGGCACCGTGCCTGGCAGGGGAGGCTGGTTAGACCCATCCACACACCTTCCAGGGACAGATTAATTGCCCTCTAATGTTCCCTGTGTCTTCGCTGGCACAGGGAGGGGCAGGCTGACTAGATCCATCCACACACCTTCCAGGAACAGGTTGAACTGCCGGCGAGCATGCCTGGCTGCGAGAAGCTGTGTGCCCGTGCGGAATTACACAGGCGCCCCTCATTGCCATCAGCTGGGATCTGAGGACATGTATAAGGTCTCAGGTGAAGAACAGACATGGTCCGGCGTGGATGGATGTGCGCTGCAGGTGATGCTTTTAATCTGTGTTGTGCGTTTGTTACCTGGAGCTGTGACACTGAGGCATTCTTTTCTTTAAGGCCCAAGATGCCGAGTCCACATGGACCCCCCAAACCCAGTGACATCATCAAGAAGTTTTCAGCCAAGCCCAGAGGACCATGTGGACCCCTGAAAGCAGACCACGCGCTGGGCAAAAGGTTACAGTGAGTAATCAAAGTACTGTGGGGCTGAGGGAAGGAGTGCAGTTACCTGTGTCTACAGAAGCTTTCTGGTAACAAGGTGGCAAGGTGGCAAGGTGGTAAGGTGGTAAGGTGGTAAGGTGGTAAGGTGGTAAGGTGGCAAGGTGGCAAGGTGGCAAGGTGGTAAGGTGGTAAGGTGGTAAGCTGCAGTGGAGTGATCTGACACCATCTGAAGGAACAGAGCATCATGGCAGGAGAGCCCAGAGTCCAATCAGGTGGGAGCCGCTGATGGGAGGCAGTGCCCAGTGAGGCAGAGTAACAGAGGGGAGGTACTGTGACAGGGAGAGAGAAATAGAGGGGATAACGAATATCAGATGGTGCAAAGGCAGGAGCAGATGGGAAAGGGTAGTGTCATGAATCTGCCCTTTGGTACTGACACGCTTTGTGGGGAAAGCGCCTGTAGTGGTGTTGTTGGAATTCCATTGACCAATCAGGATGCCTTGCATGAACCCGGAAGCCTTATATTAATTACAGGAACCGGAGCCCTTGCGTCGCTACTCCTCGGTAAGTTGCACCGAAGCTGTTCTTGATCCTTGCGTCTTGCTTGATTTCTCAGCCCTTGCCTTGAGTTTCCTGCTTGCCTCTCGCTCGTCTCTTCCTCCAGGATCCTTGCGATTCTCCATGCCTTCCTGTTCCTCTTCTCTTCTCTGTGTCTTCGGGTCCTCTGGATCCGTACCTGTTCTCTACTTGGCGCTTTTCTTCTTTCTCTGTGGAATATCCTGGCTGTGATTCGAAATCGCCACTTCTACATTGGACCTAAACACACGACTCCTCTAACAGAAGAGAACTCGTACTTACGACATCAGAGGTTTGTTTTTCCCCCGTAGGGTTTCCCCTCTGATTTTCGGATCCACCTTGGAGGTGGCCTGGCTGGTCACCTTGTGGATCCTGGACTGGAATGGAAAAGGCATTTATAGAGTGCATATTCGAAGATCCAAGCAAAAAAATGCACCTGGGCTCATTTGGTATTCAATGAAGTACAGTCAGCAGTAGTGAACCAGATTACTTCTTCCTAAACACCTCCAATGATTCCAGTCTCCTTAATTCAAATGGAAGGTTCTTCCAAAGCAGCAGAGCCATGCATGAGAAACATCTGTTCCCAAACTGATTTAGAGGATGCGAGCACAAGTAGGCGCCCCTCCGAGGACCTCAGCGGTCACCCTGGTTGATAAGGAACAATTTTAGCTGAAAGGTAGGCTGGCGCCAAACCATTAATGTATTTAAAAACAAGACACAGGGTTTTAAACAAAAAAACGCTGCTGTACAGGGAGCCAATGAATGCTCCTGCGAAGGTGTGAAATGGATACCCTGCTCGGCAGTGAGAAGATGAGTCTCGCTGCAGAGTTCTGACGTTGAACCTGGTATTTGGGAACACCCAGGAGAAGGGCGTCGCAGTAGCCGAGCCTTGAATTAACAAGGGCACCGACTACTGAGCACCGATCTTTGTCCAGAATAAGAGACATGAGGGGTTTCAACAGTTTGAGTTGATAGTAAACTGTTTTAATAATCTGGTTAATCTGGCCATTGCAGTTCATGTTAGCTTGCCAGATAGAGCCAAGATTCTTGGCTTTTTTGCGAATAGTCTGTCTGGACATTAAAAAGGGGAGGACACGAGATTGGCATAGGAGTGGCTCCGTTTTAGATGGGTTTAACTGCAGTTTATTCTCCATCATCCAGGTTTTGATTGCCTCAGCACATTGTGAAACATGGGCTTTTGCATCTGCCGTACTTGCTAACCGCACATAGATTTGTGTATCATCCAAATATGAATGATATTGTAGATTACATTTTGAAGAGAGTTTCAAAAGGAGGCAGATATACACATTACAAAGCGGGGGGGGCAAGGAGGATCCCTGAGGTACACCCCAGGCGGAAGGTCAGAAAGAAATGGGCCCAATTTGACCTGTTATTTTTGGTCCGACAGAAAAGATGAAAACCTCCCAGGCCCCCCTCAGATACTTGAGCAACTGTGCAGAGTCTGGAAAGGAGGGTCTTAAAATCGACTGTGTCATAGGCTGCTGACAGGTCCAATATATCAAGCATGATAATGTCGCCCTCGTCAGCAGCCCTCAAGATATCGCCCCACACTGTGACCATAGCTGATTCTGTCCCATGTCCGGGCCTGAACCCTGACTGGTATGTGTCCAGAATGGCATGCTCTTCCAGAAAACTCTGCAGCTGTGTTGTCACTGTTTTCTCCAGAATCTTTGCAGGCCAAAGTAGGCCAGCAATGGGACGTTAATTAGATAGGATTTTGTGGTCCAAAGATGGGTTTTTTAAGCATGGGGTAAGGTATGATTTTTTTTTGCTCAGATGGGACACTTCCTTGACTCAATGAGGCACTGATTAGAGAGTGGACGATCTCACTTAAGTCTGGTATGTGCCGTTTACCCAGATATGCCGGAATGGGATCATAAATAAGGTTTCTAGGTTTAAGTTTTTCCATAAGTGATACAACTGTTTGCAAAATAACAGGAGAAAAGGAGAAGGTGGGAGACAAGGTTTTGCATCCAATTGAGTTTCCACATTAGTAGTCCTTTCCTGACTATGTGGTGATTGAGGGTCGAAATTCGTACGAATTTGATTGATTTTATCAGAAATAAAGACATTGGGCCACATTACAAGTGCTCCGGTCCGGAATTTACGCTGCCGGTATAACCATACCGGCACCGTTTCCGCGTCCACCCAATCATGACCCGCGGCCCCGGAAATAGCACCTCCCCCAACCGCCACCGCGGAGTTAAGGGTCCCGTAAAGTCCACCTGCACGGAAACCCCTCCGTTACCGGCAATACGAAACACTGCGAGCATCACAACTAGCGCGGACACGGAAACACCGCCCGAAAAATGGCGTTAAAACCGTGATCACGGTGGCGGTACCGCCGCCAACGTGAACATGACGTTAAACAGTGCCTGCTGAACAGAATCAGGGCACAGGTGCACCAAATCAGCCCAGCTGGACCCAGCAGCACACTGGGAGCCTACAAAAGGGCCACACCCAGCCCAACACAACACAAAACCATGCAGGCAGCAGCTGTAGTTGCACTTGGACTGGGCCTACTCAACCAACAGGCAGCACTGCACATGATGGCAGTAATGGTGCAGAGGAGGAGGCGGAGGCGGAGGAGGTGCAGGCGCCAACCAGCCAACCGTGCACCTGTGGCAAACCCCATTGTCCAACCGGCACAACCCCGCAGGCAGCCTGCAATACCACGCATCAGGGCCTCACCCTGGAACCTTACCCCAGGACAGATCCACACACTATACCGGCTGGACCATCCAACAATCCTGTACATCACTGCCATGATTGAGGACAACATCAGCAGCCACATAGACACCCCCACCGCCACCCCCCCCTCCTGAAGGTTTTGTCTGTGCTGCATTTCCTTGGCACTGGCACCTATCAACACACGGTCGGTGAGCTGCACGGCATATCACAACCTTGTTTTTCAAAAGTCCTGGTACAGGTACTGGTTGCCCTGTTGCGCCATGTGTCGGAACACATAGCCCTACCCCGTACCCTCCTCGAGGTCATTGCCACCAAGTTGGTCTTCCATGCCATAGCAGGCATGCCAAATTGCATAGGTGCAGTTGAATGCACTCACATTGAGCTGACAGTACCACGTGCAATTGAGATGGTGTTCCGCAATAGGAAACAGTATCACTCGTTGAATGTACAGATGGTATGTGATGCCACGCTACTGATAACACACTGCTGCGCACGTTTCCCAGGCTCAACCCATGACTCAATGGTACTGTGGAATTCCACGTTGCCACGGTACATGGAACGCTATGCTGGACAAAACACATGGCTATTAGGTGAGTACAGCTGACAATGCTCCGACCCTGTTGAAGTGGTGTGTGTGTCTCCAGGCCAATGAGCAATGTGAGTGTGCCGCTGTGACCGCACATGCATCACCCCCCCGCCATCAACCAAATAGACAGCAGATCCCAAACATCACAAAGGAAGACATGACAGGTCAACACAGTGTGCCCGTACACACCCTGCCACATGTCACACACAGCCGATACTGTCACTGTCCCATACGCCTTGTCCCACTGCAAACACCCACCCACAAATGCAACACTGCCCTCCCAATGCACATGATGCCTGTAAATGAGACGTCCTGCATTAACTACTTCATTACAGTGGAGTGACTCTGCCATGTGTGCACATCACTGCACTATGCCATACTCACAATCAAATGTCACCCGCAGGGCAGAGTACACATGCACGTAAATGTGTAGGTCAATATCCATTTGGCTACATCCACTGTGATGGCCGATAAACACTTCCAACCGCTGCATGGCACACATGCATGAATGAACAATGATACAAAATAGCACATCATCAGATGAAGACATGATACCACAAACACTGACATGTCCCCCCATCTACATCCCATGTAGGTGATGCTGGATATGCACTCACGCCGTGGATGATGTCACCTGTACGGAGACCAAGGAACAGGCATGAAGAGGCGTACAATAGGGCACATGTCCGCACACGTGGAATGATTGAGAGGACATTCGGACTGCTGAAGGTCCGGTTCTGCTGTTTGAGCAGATCTGGCGGATCACTGCTGTACAGCCCAGTGAAGACGGGTAAAATCACGCTCGTATGTGCCATGCTGCACAATCTCTGCCTGCGCAGGAACATCCCAATGCCCCCAGACGCAGATGAAGAAGATGGGGATAGAGAAGGGGATGGGGATGGGGATGGAGATGGGATGGCACCACCTCCCCCTGGGGGTCCACTTGATGGCCAAAGAGCACGGGATGAGCTGATTCGCATTTACTTTTGAGACACAGCACATTCACAGCAATGCATGGATATGGTGATGACAATAAATGATTTGTTGTACTGCAAATTAAATGATAGATGTCCACACATGTATGTTTTGATTTCAAATGATGATGTATTGATGAATTGACAACAGGGAATGAGGTGCAATGGTTAGGGAAGCTGTACACCCGTGCCCACCCACCACCCAAACGTACCCACCCCCACCCAGGCCCCAATGTTCAAACACCCAAAACAACCTCCCCCACCACCCAAACATACCCACCCCCACCCAGGCCCCAATGTTCAAACACCCAAAACAACCTCCCCCACCACCCAAATGTACCCACCCCTCACACCCTTCAAGTCCACGTGTGTCCTGCAGTGCCCCACACACATGCCATCACTTACGTGTGCGCTTCTGTGCCTGTGCATCCTTGCCCGAGAGCCCCGTTAGCCGACTCGAGCACCTCCTTGGACTGGCAGTAGTGGAGCTGGATGGGGTGGTGGTATTGGATGGCACAGAATCAAGTATAGATGGCATACGTGCAATATTTGCCTGTTGCCCAATCAACATGGACTCTATGAGCCTGGAGGTGTTGTCATTACCCTCCCGCACATGGCGTGCCAGGGTGACAATAGTGCTGGAAAAGCATCCAATGGACCTTGATAGGCGACGCACTGACGTGCTGTAGCACTCCCTCTGCAGCCTAGATTCCTCGAGCTGCCTCTCCACCAGCTGGGTGAGGGTAGCCTGCTGCTCCTCCATCCGCTGCATGCGGGAATTAAGCTCTGCCATAGATGGGGTGGGTGACCTCGTGGGACTTCTGAGTGATGTGGGACTAAACTCCAGCTGATGGAAGGATCCCTGGTCATCAAATGTGGGCATCTCCCCCTGTGGCCCAGTATCAGAGTGCTCTGCCGGGGCACTGTTGTCACTACAGGCCGCCTCCTCTGCAGTGCAGCTGCCTTCTGTGTTGGTTTGGGTGGGCATGACGGGTTCCCGTGGCACCTGTGTTGCCTCAGGCAGCATGGAGACGCTGGGGATGTTGGTGGTGGTGGCAGGCACATTTGCTGCAGTTGGTACTGGGTGCAGAGATGCGGAACTGCTGGCAGCATCCTCTTGTGCAGGGGCGGTGGCTTGGACACGTGCCGGTGCAGATTGTCTGGCCTGTTGTGCAGTATCACTGTCACTTGACACGGCTGTGGGGACACAGAGGACATGCAATTAGTGTTGTGGTGGTGGCTGATGGGTGCATCACATGCATCATACAGGTTGATCATTCAATAGTGCTAGTCACCTGCATCTGATTGTTGGGGGTATGCATTGTTGTGATATTGGTTGCCATACGGATCATGATGGGTCCTTTGGCCCAGTCATGCACTGCTTGGGGGGGGGTTGTTAATGGGACCTTTGGCCCAGTCATGCACTGCTTGGGGGGTTGTTAATGGGTGCTTTGGCCCAGTCATGCACTGCTTGGGGGGGTTGTTAATGGGTCCTTTGGCCCAGTCATGCACTGCTTGGGGGGGTTGTTAATGGGTCCTTTGGCCCAGTCATGCACTGCTGGGGGGGGGGGGTTGTTAATGGGTCCTTTGGCCCAGTCATGCCATCAACATATTCTCATGTAGCATTCATGTTTCACCACTTACCAGCATCTGCAGGTGGGATCACTCCTCCCTCAGCCTCCCCAATCCCATGGATGCCCTCAAGGTGGAGGACACTGCTGCAACGCTCCTCCCATGCTTGCAGCCTCAGTGGGGAAGGGGGTCCTCCACCTGTCCCACTGCTGCGTTGGCGGTGTGTGGAGATCAGGTTCCGAACCCTCAGTCTGAGGTCGTCCCACCGCTTGTGGCAGTCCTTGACGCTCCTCACAGTCACGCCCACAGCAGTGCACTTCCGTGCTGCTTCCGCCCACACTTCCTTCCTCCGCTGCTGTGTGGCACGCCGTTGATCGGCACTGAACAGCATCTCTGCATGCTCCACTATATGCTCCACCAGAACAGTTAGCTCCGCCTCACTAAAGCGCTGTTTGCGCTGCCTCTGAGCTGGAATCCTGGCAGACATGCTGGAGGTCCCTTTTGCCTTCTCACAGTGTGGATTCTGCTTGTGCTGACTTTGGATGGCAATGGATTGTGCTTTATATGATGGCCGCCTCTCTGTTTCCTGTTTTGGCGATCATGGTATTTCCGGTTCCGTGTCCGTGGCGACGGAGGCAGACACGGTTTTTGCGCTACTTGTGGCAGCGCTATGTCCAATTCCGTGACTTTTTCCGTGATGGCGGTAACAACGTTTCCGCATCCGTGTGGTGCGAGCAACCGACAGCACGTAATCGGACGGTCTTTCCGCAACCTTGCGGACACGGAAACTTTGTTACCGCTGTCACGGAATCACCGCAGTCCAAACCTGACAGGTTGTAATGAGGCCCATTGATTCATTGGCCATTTAAGGTGATGGGGGAGGCTCTGGGTAGTACAAGAGGGCGAGGCAACATTCCTGATAGTGGAGAACAGGGTTTGGGATTTAGTTTCTGCCAGAGTGATTTGTTTCTGTATATAAACAGACTTTGCAGCATGTACTCTGGGGTGCCAGCCTGGCCACCCCCAGAGATAGACCCTACCTCTTTGACAAGAAAAGCCACCATCTCTCCGACAAGAAAGGGGGCCAGAAGCAAGAGGTAAGGAGACCACCGCTTCGTGAACCTGACAGATAGAGCAGGGAAGATGGAGTAATGGACGATGAAGAGAAATGCCCTGCAATACAAGGCTGCTGCCTAAAATGAGGGCAGGAAGGAGTGTCAAATTCCCCCTGAAAGCATCACATATTGCTGACATTCTGGGGAAGCTTAGGGGGTTTTGAGCCCCATTGTCTAAGATGGCAAACAATGTTGTACCAACCCTCAGGGAGAATATCAAATGGGGAGAAAGGGTAATAGATTGGGAAATACTGGGATATTATAGAGGGGCAAGGGTAACAGTGAGGCCAAAGAGAGCAATAATAGATGATTGGAAACAGCTGGGCTAATAGAGGGAAGGGATAGGCTGATTGGAAATGCTGCAGGAACAGGGGGGGGCAAAGTGGAACAAGAGAGAACAGGGGGCATTGAGGGAACAGGGGGTGCCAAAGTGGCACAGGAGAGCCAAGATGTAGATACGATAAAAGATTGCAAGTATAACAGAAGACAGAGAAATAACACAGGAGAGAATGTGTAACAGATGGGTGAAACCACTTGAAAAACGTAGAAGCATGAGAGTAATAAATGGAAGAGAAAATAGCAGCTAGAAACAGGAACAAGAGCGAGAGCACGAGAGCAAACCTTTTGGAGGGAAGACTGAGCATCAGAGGTAGAGCGTGAAAGAGAAAATGGAGCAACGTTGACAGTCATGTGATTGAGAGAAAGAGAAACACGTGGTTTGGAGAGTAAGAGAAGAAAGGGGGTTGAAAAGAGTAAATAGTGAAACAAGGGCATAAAGTAACAGCTGGATACGAGATGCTGTAACTGGGGATAATGTCTGAGAAGTGGGAAACTACTAGATTTTAGTAAGAGAAACATATACAAAAGAAAACAACTCAATGAGATGGGGTAGTGAGATGGTTGGATAGAGAGATGGAAATAGCAAGATGGATGGATAACAAGACAGATGGATAGAAAGGGGGATGGATAGCGAGATGGATGGATGGATAGCAAGACGGATGGATAGCGAGATGGATGGATAGTGAGATGGATGGATAGCGAGAAGGATGGATAGCGAGTTGGATGGATAGCAAGACAGATAGATAGCGAGATGGATGGATGGAGAAATGGATATAGTGAGATGGGTGGATAACAAGACAAATGGATATCGAGGTGGATGGATAGCGAGATGGATGGATGGATAGCGAGACGGATGGATAGCAAGATGGATGGATAGCGAGATGGATGGATAGCGAGAGAGAGATGGATGGATGGATAGCGAGATGGATGTATAGCGAGATGGATAGAGAGACAAGTATAGTGAGATGGATGGATAGCAAGATGAATGGATAGAGAGATGGATGCATAGCAAGATGGATGGCTAGAGAGGTGGATATACTATATGTAGATGGATGGATTACAAGACAGACGCATAGCGAGACAGATGGATAGCGAGATGGATGGATGGATAGCAAGACGGATGGATAGGGAGACGGATAGATAGCAAGATGGATGGATGGATAGCAAGATGGATGGATAGTGAGAAGGATGGATAGAGAGACAGGGATAGAGAGATGGATGGATAGCAAGATGAATGGATAGCGAGATGGATGGATAGCAAGATGGATGGAAAGCGATATGGATGGATAGTGAGATGGAGTAACTGGCCGGAAAGTGATTGGGCGTGGGTGGTGGATGTCCATTATGTTTAAATCCGCGTTAAAAGCCAATCTGGTACCTCTGGCTCATGCTTTGGCGATGGAGTCACTATTGGTAAATGTCACACTATCTGCATCACAGTAGGTTCACCTTCTCTTGGTTTACCCTCCTCCAGGGTTATTGTCCCTTTTTCTACAGCCATTTCTGGATCTAGTGGCTTCATTGCAGTCAAACTATCCCAATCTGATTGTTTTGGGGGATTTTAATATCAGAGTCAATGTCCCACTAGCTCCATCCCTTGAGCAGTTTCTTGACAGCTTTTTAGACCTAGGGATAAAACAACATCTTTCCGACACTTGCCTCCACCCACTGGAATGCTTTACCCACCCACCTGCGAACGATCTAGTCCCACAAAGCCTTCCGTAAAGCTATCAAAACCAAACTCTTTGTTTGACTGAAAATCACCACCATTAACATGTAAACGTCAGCCTGTATTACTCTTCTGTATGTAACTCTGTTGATAATCATTTGTATTAACTCTGATAACTTCTGCACGTCATACAGCATGTTTCTGTAACCAAGAGACCTCTGGTCGCCCCGTTCCTTGCAATTAAAATTTCCTACAAAATCCTTGTAACAGCTCGATGCCCCCGGGCTGCAAGTGCGCTATACAAATGCAAATACATAAATAACATATAGCTGAACCCATCTATCAGTTGGGAGGTATCCTGGACCTTCATCTTCTGGTCTCTTTTTCGGTTCCTTTAATGACTCGCTTGTTACCTCCCACTAAGCGCTCTATTCTCAGGAGAAAGTGGCGTAATGTGAACATATCTCTTGTTGCATCTACTGTCATAGCAAATTGCCATATGGATAGTCCTGTTGATTTATCTACATTGTCCCTATCTTAGTTACAAGCTGCGGACCAGTTTGCACCGTTGGAGCCTGTAAAGGTCCGTGGTCGTCCTTCTCAACCATGGTTCTCTGATGAACTTAGAGCAGCAAAACTTAGTTACACTGATTCATGGAATTATTTGCGCCGGAAACAGGGATTTGTGCGCCATTCTGCCCGCAAATCCCCATTTGTTAAACAGGGATTTGTGGGCCGAATGGCGCACAAATCCCCGTTTTTCGGAGCACAAATTCCATGAATCAGCCCCAGTGTTCGTCAAGCTGAGTGCAAATGGCGCCTGTTGTATAATTTGATGAACAAAGCCACATTGTGTTCCCTATCCAGAAAATATTATCTGCCGGTTAAGACTACTAAACAGTTGTTTTTCACAATCGGTATAGAAGCTGCCTTAAATCAGTCTAGGGAACTCTTTTCAGTTGTAAAATCCTTTTCTTCTACCGCACGGTTTCTTCCCACGGCCTTGCCATCCCAGTCTCACTGCGATGCAGTGGCAGACTTTTTTCACTCAAAAATCACTAAAATCCGTGATGATATTGAATCCTCACAGTCTGGGACACCGGTTATTGACATCAGTTGACCAGCCATGGTGAGCTGGGATACTTTTCCAGTGTTCACTGATGAGACTCTCCAGTCTGTCTGCCATTTTACGTATCTGGAAGATCAGAGGCTAGAGAGACAGAAGATCACAGGATAGAGAGCTGGAGGATCAGAGGTCAGAGACCCGGTAGATCAGAGGCCAGGAGCTAAGGATCAGAGGGCATCGAGCTGGATGAGGAGAGAGCATAGAAATGGAACACCAGAGGCTAGAGAGCCAGAAGACCACCGGATAGAGAGCTGGAGGATCAGAGGTCAGAGACCCGGTAGATCGGAGGCCAGGAGATAAGGATTAGAGGCCATCGAGCTGGATGAGGAGAGAGCATAGAAATGGAACACCAGAGGCTAGAGAGCCAGAAGACCACCGGATAGAGAATGTGAACACAGGATAGAGAACTGGAGCACCAGAGACCCTGAGTTAAGGATTAGAAGTCTGAGTGCTGGATGAGAACAGAGCATAGCACTGGAAAATCAGAGGCTAGCGAGACATAAGATCACAGGATAGAGAGCTAGAGGATCAGAGGTCAGAGAGCCAGTAGATCAGACGCCAGGAGCTAAGGATCAGAGGGCATCGAGCTGGATGAGGAGAGAGCATAGAAATGGAACACCAGAGGCTAGAGAGCCAGAAGACCACAGGATAGAGAACTGGATGATCTGAGGCCAGGAGCTAAGGATCAGAAGGCTGAGTGCTGGATGAGAAGAGAGCATAGCACTGGAAGATCAGAGGCTAGCGAGACATAAGAACACAGGATAGAGAGCTAGAGGATCAGAGGTCAGAAACCCAGTAGATCAGAGGCCAGGAGCTAAGGATCAGAGGGCATCGAGCTGGATGAGGAGAGAGCATAGAAATGGAACACTAGAGGCTAGAGAGCCAGAAGACCACCGGATAGAGAATGTGAACACAGGATAGAGAACTGGAGGACCAGAGACCCTGAGTTAAGGATCAGAAGGCTGAGTGCTGGATGAGAAGAGAGCATAGCACTGGAAGATCAGAGGCTAGCGAGACATAAGATCACAGGATAGAGAGCTAGAGGATCAGAGGTCAGAGACCCAGTAGATCAGAGGCCAGGAGCTAAGGATCAGAAGGCATCGAGCTGGATGAGGAGAGAGCATAGAAATGGAACACCAGAGGCTAGAGAGCCAGAAGACCACAGGATAGAGAACCGGAGGACCCGAGGCCCTGAGTTAAGGATCAGAAGGCTGAGTGCTGGATGAGAAGAGAGCATAGAACTGGAAGATCAGAGGCTAGCGAGCCATAAGATGACAGGATAGAGAGGTAGAGTATCAGAGGTCAGATATCCAGTAAATCAGAGGCCAGGAGCTAAGGATGAGAGGTCTGTGAGCTGGATGAAGAGAGAACATAGTACTAGAAGATTAGAGGCTTGAGAGTCAGAAGATCACAGTATAGCGAGCTGGAGGATCAGAGGACAGAGAGCCAGTAGATCGGCAGCCAGGAGCTAAGGATCAGAGGTCTGTGAGCTGGATGAGGAGAGAACATAGAACTGGAAGACCAGAGGCTAGAGACACAGCAAATCACAGGATAGTGAGCTGGAGGGTCAGAGGACAGAGAGCTGGAAGAAGAGACGGCATAGAGCTTGTAGATCAGATTCTAGTGAGCAGGCTAGAAGTTGGAATAGTAGAGGGAACAGCGATGGAAGATCACATGGTGTCCTGTACATTTACTTAGGTCACAACACCTCAAAGGACCCGGAAGAGCCAAGAGAGACCAAACGCAACACTGATTGAATTTTGATAACTATCCCTGACAAGCCTCACATCTAGCGAAATACAAATCTTGCAACCCTTTTTACACAACTTCATCATGTATTTACCTGATGTCTGACACAACACAATCACACACCCACCTCCATCCTCCTTTCCTATGGATCACTGGCTCTTCCCTCCTCCGCTTTACTATCACACACCCCTGTGGTTTGTGTCTCTCTTGCCTCCAGCTTCCTGCTGAAGAGGATGGGTCACTGAATCTCCCCTCCACATCCATTGGATTCTGGCTTATCCCCCTACTGCTACCTTGTAGCAGTATCATCCCCTTCAGGACTCAAGACCTCAGTTGATCCCCTCAACTGAACACATTGTAGGTGCTAGCAGAGCACGTCCACACACACAGCAGAGGCCCCGATGGTGAGTCGAGCGTTCAACCTTGTGCTCCTTGTCTTCAGATCCTGATGGCTCCAATTGACATTGAACAGTAAGCAAGGGGTGCCAATCTCCAAAACGAAATATCAGACATTAGAAATACAAATTAAACATATATTACACATGAAAACACTGACACAATGTCTCATCAGGACTCGAATTCAAGGGACTGGAATTGAGGGAACTGAAATTGAGTGGGATGGTCAGACGATTTTGCTATAAATTATGAGGTCCCGCTACAAGTGAAACCGCTTTATAATCAGGCTCTCACCACTAACTAACCAATAATCAGGCTCTCACCACTAACTAACCAATAATCAGGCTCTCACCACTAACTAACCAATAATCAGGCTCTCACCACTAACTAACCAACACACTTTTGGAAATCTGTCATTTCTCTCTGGATTACTTTTGGAACAACAACAGATTATTTGTTTGACTTTTTAAATCCATTCGCTCCACATAGAATGGGAAACCTTTGCTAAATCAAGGGATTACCTCTGACCTTGACTAGAGCAGAAGTGCACTCAAAACTCGACAGAAAGTGACAACATTATTAAGGAGAGATCAAGAAAACTACATTTTGGCCTCCCCGAAGGATGCTACCTGTGCACTATTATCTAATAAAGTTACATTTATTCTGAAAGAGAAGAAAGGGGAGAAGTCCCCCTAAAGAAGCAATTTCTCTATTAAATGAGTTGTGGTCCCCGTTGGCCTCGGACAGTTCTGTTCCAGGGTCACTGCATCCTTGCAGTTCAATAGCTTGCATTTGCTCCCAGGAATGTGTGAGACTTCTCCCAGCTGCAGTCACCTAGGAATTGTCTTTTGCAGATGTTCGTGACACCTGAAGAATGACTAAGGAGTCTGCTTCGCTGTCTATCTTTAGTCGTCCAATGGAAACCCAGCGGGAGAAAGAGATCACTGCAGAACAGGGTCTCCCCAGGATCTTATTCCAGCCAAAAGATTGAAAGAAATCCTTTTCTAGATTATTCTGGATCTTTCTTTTGTACTAAATTCATTTTTGAGTCAAGGAGATGCTCCAAGAGATTTCAAATTAGTTGTGGTTTGGCCATCATTGAAAAACATTTGGTGGATCCAAATATTCTACCCCAGTTATGAATCCTGGAAAATATGGCGCCTCCTCTGCTACAGCTTTTCCGGGAGGCAAGTGGCCTTCGCCTCCAATAGTAAGCTGTCTTTCACCCCACTGTGGGTAAGAGGTGTGTCCTTCTTAGTGTTCTGGGCAATCTGTGTGGAGTTGGTCCTCTTGCACCTATCTCCAGCCTCTGACATGATAGAACAATCTATCCAAAAGCATCTTGTGGCCCAGCAGAAGTCTTGGGCACTGAGTTAAAATAGCTCAGCTCAAACTTGATGGGCCGAGTTCAGACTGTCCCTCTAGATGCATACACATCCTATTAAACCTCTCTGCTATTTGCTGTCCCCCAGGGTTCTGCATTGTCAGCACCGCTGTTTAACCTTCATGTGTCACCCGTGGCAGACCCGGTGCAGTCCTGTGGGCTTCTACTCTACACCACAGGAAGTACCACAGGAGTAGGAAACCTCAAAGCTTGCCCAGCAGCCATGGCTCCATGGATGTACTCCAACCGTCCTAAGTTAAATGGCAGCAGAACTGAGATGTCTTTAGTTAATAGCTCTCAGCAGCAGTAAGTAGCACCAAATATTGCCTACAAAAGTGCCTGCTCTCTTTCATCGTCAGCAGTGCGAGCTGCTTTTTCAGCTTAGACTGCTACGCAGGTTTTAAAAATGCTTTTCAAGTGAAGCACATGTTATATTGCTCAATGTGCAGGTGTCTACCCTACCTCCCCGACCACTTAATTCTCAAACTCCAGAACGTAGCAGCCCCCCTGGCCTTCACTGGCTGCACTGGTTACCTGTGAAAATGAGAGTGCGGGTCAAGGAGCTTTGCATGTTGCACAAGACCCCCTATGGCCCTAAATGAATTGCAGCCCGGGGCTATTCCGTCTCGCAGAGGGCGTGCTATGGATCAAGTGCTCAAACCTCCCGCTCTTGGCCATGGTTGCAGGGAGGGCAGGAGGGCCTCCCGCCGGTTTCAACACTGTGCAATTCAATGCCCCTCCCCTTGAAAGCAACCTCAAATGTTGTCTGAATTGTGTAGCTTCTTAAAAACCTGGCTCTTTTTTGTAACATGATCAAACATTACACATATTCAGAAGCATGCCATGAGAAGGAAAGAAGGAAGAAGAAACAACATCAAGAAAAAAAGAAGGAAAAAAAAAACAGTACAAAAGCAGCATAATAAAAATGGAGTACACCTCTAATAGAATATGAAATCATGATCTACTCACGTGCGTACAGCTAATAACTAAACGATACAGAATGTCAATACTAAAAAACAAGATTGCAAACATGTCAGCAAAATAATACAGTAGAACTAAAGTAAATACCAGATGAGTCGGGCGACACAAGCCTGAGGACAACATTAAAACAACCTCGATCTATCAAAGCATTAAAGGATGTTATGCTGCAGATTCCTCAAATTCATCTAGATTTGAATCAATGGAGTGGAGTAGATGAACCAAAGAGAGGATTAGCGAGTCGCTGCGTCCCCACGTGCATCTTATCCAGAGTAGATTGCAAGAAAAATGAGAGGCTCTCAGACAGAAATATACCAAACCTTTGCGTTCTTTGACTATCAAAATATTTACAGAATAGAAGAAGATGTTTGAGTGTTTTTGGGATCTCATTGGGACCACAAATAAATCGACAAAAGCCATCGGAAGAAACGACATTTATGGAACTCCAATTCTTTGTACGAATGTTAGTGTGTAGGAGGTCCAGTCTAAATCTCATATAGAGAGTTCTGGATCTATTGCAGGGAAGCATACCAGGTCTGGCTGTTGATTGTGCCTGAATTTTGCACATTCTTTAAAGAAAGAATATCCTGCAATACAGTCAGAGGTTTTGACCCAGTCATTTTGATGGTATCTTTTTTTAACTAAGGCTGGGCGTAAATAAAGATCATCGGGCTGCATACTAATTTCGTCAAGCAGAGACCTCAATTCGTGATTGAATTGAGCTACCGATGCCAGATGTGACTTCGAGAGCATAACGGCAAGATCCTCATACAATGAGTTAGCCGGTGGTTCTAGCATTTTGCCATAGTTAGTCAGCCTTCTCCAATAGAGCTTGGAAGCTAGAGAGAAGAGACTGAGCTCATGCATGAGAATAGCATTAGGCAGGGACTTGGGAAGGCCAAGAACAATTTTCCAAGTGTTACCCTGCACCTTGTTTAGCATTGCACCAATGTCCAATAGACAGAGGTCTAATCTGTAAGGGATTGTAGCTTCCACTTTCCTGACATAGAAGTCTATGATTGGCATAAGTGAACATCTGCAATGCCTATGAAATATACATTTAATTTGTGCTGTAAGATTAGTAACCTTGGCAGTGAGGGAACCCTACCATGTTTTTAATGAATTACTATTGGAAAGATTGTAACCTAAATAGATTGTCTCTGTCGAGCTAAGAATTGGATTTTGGTCAACGAACCATTTGCACTTGCATTTTGTTAGTGAAAAGAAGAATGTTGGATTTGGAGGAATTGGTGGTTAAGTTGTGTTGTTTGCAATATAAAGAGAACAGGTTTAGTTTGTTCTGTAAACCAAAGGTGGTACGATCAAACAAAACTACGTCATCTGAAAATGCTAGCCAATGGAGGTGCAGACCTCCCACTTTTGCAGGGAAGATGTTATCAGTAATCCAAATTTGGTCAACATCATTTAAAAAGTATTGATGCTAGGTTGCAACCTTGCTTGATGCCAATAGCAGTTGGTATTGCATCTGTAAGTAGACCAGATTGATTTAGGCAGACTTTGTAGTTTGTCCGGTCGTGTAGTAAGGCAATGAGGGCGAAAAGATGATGTGGAATGCCATATGCTAACATTTTGTTCCACAAGTTACCTCTTATAACGCTGTCAAAGGCGGATGACAGGTCCAGTGACGCCATATAAATTAGACCATATAGGGACTATAGTTAAAAAGCTGAAAGATGGGCTAAAATAGTGGCGTTCAATGATGTGCCCATTGCTTTTCGAAAGCCAACTTGAGATCTTGACAATGTGTGATGGGTTGCGAGGAATTGTTCCAATTCATTAAGAATGGGTAGAGCAAATACCTTTGCAGATACATTGATCAAAGCAATGGGTCGAAAATCGGGCTGGATTGGAGATGGGGCCTTTTTTGAGTATAGGAATTATAATTGACGTCAACCAAGATGTGGGAATAGTACTTCTCTGGAAGATGATTTAAAATCTGGGCAACTGTATTTTGGCCCAGAGATGAGGATCGTCCTTCAGAACACAAGGGGGCAAGCCATCAGGTCCAGCAGCTTTTGAAAAGTTAAGTTTTGCAATTGCCCATTGGACATCCTCCAATGACCAAGGACAATGAGGTGGAATACTCCTGTCAAGCGTGTGTCCATCAAATGTGGGATAATCCTGAGGTAACGTGTATTTGGTCTTAAAGAACGATACCCAGGTCTCGCCAGCTATTGCTGAGTCAAAATAAGAAGTAGGAGATCCTGTCGGGTTTCTCATGATGGGCCAAATGTCCTTAATATTGCGTTTACAGAAATGGAAGATCATTTTTTGGTCAGCTTCCAAAAGACTTTCAAATCGAATCTTTTTCAGATCCATTTTCTATCTGGCAAGGATTTCTTTCCTAGCTGGAATGTGAGAAATAAAGAGGGCTGACGAGGATTTCAGCTGTCTTAGATCATGATTTTTAGCTAATTTGAGCAGCGCAATGTCTTTATTGGGCTGGGAAGGCGCCTTAGAATTAGTCTCTAAACGAGCTAAAGCGTGTAGGTGTGAGTGAATCATTTGATTGTCCCACTCAACCCCCGTCATCCGTGTCGATCCTTGAGAGCAAGATACATTTGCAACCCACAGATCACGACTAACCAAGGCTGCGAGTTGTCTACACAAACCGGGATTCCAGCGCCGTGGAAGTGAGTTTCTATCAGTTTGGACTAAGGACAAGGCCGGAAAGGTGTTGTGACACCTGAATGACAGATGAAGATTGCAACTCAAGAAAGATCATGTGATCACCTAGCCGAGGGTTGGAAAGGATGATGGGGTTAGTGGAACCTGACAATAGGCACGAGACCGCACAATAGTCTATAGAAGACATTAGCGTGCCTCTCTGCCTCTCTGCCTCTCTGCCATGTTGCAGTTGATTGATGCAGTGCAGTGGGGTGGGGGACGATGTAGATGTCCCGATCCTCCAAGAATCATACCCAGTAGCGACCTCTGGCAATGGATTGGTTAAAATATGCATTATGTGGCATTTGTGAGTACATGTGCTCACCTGTAGACACGGTAGAATTAAAGTCCCCTCCAATAATTACTTCATAATTGTGGTTGCACAGAATTGCCTCCGGTAGAGCTGTGTTTAAATTAGCCAGGATCGTATCCTGGTGGACGCCACTGGGATTCCAGTACAGAGAAACGACTAGGAGACAAAATGTAAAAGTGCCCTCAAAGATGACTTCAATAATCAGAAAGTCATCAGAGGAGTGAATACAATTATATTTCAGTCTCAAGCTATTGTGGTCAGTATAGCTAAACCTCCGGAAGGACGTCCAAGCAGACCGCGTTCGTTTGGCAGGATGGATAAACGAGGTAAAACCATCTAGATGAATTTCAGACAAACACATTGGGCCTCATTACACGGTAGGCGGTAACCAGGGCGCTATTAGCGCCATGGTTGCCGCCAGTATTTTACCATATTTTGCCGTGTCCGCCTTGGTGGATGGCGGAATTACCACCCTACTCCAACGTGAGCGGGGGCGGTAATTCCCCATCCTCATTCACCAAGGCCCTTCCCCATTCCCATTTTTGCCCCTGTAGGGCATAAAGGGAATGGGGAAGGCGCTAATTACGGTACCGCAAATTGCGGTACCGTAATTAGCACCAAGGTCCCTTTGTGGCACCCTACTTTAACGGTAGCATTATCGGTGACCGTTAACCCTTACCGCCTTCCGTGTAATGAGGCCCATAGTTTTCTGTAAAAGTATAATACAAGGTGATTTAAGACCAGTTAATGAATTGTGCTAGGAAATTAAATTTTTAAAACTGCAGCAGTTCCAGGAAATTATAGGCAAAAAAGAGGATTATGAATTAGACGGAGCCTTGCCATCACAGGCAACTGATTTAATATATGGTTCCAACCAGGCTATGCTCTTTATTACATTGGCAAAAGATTCCAAGCGCCCTAACATATCAGTGTTAAAAGCTTTCGGCTGTGAACCGTCTGGCCCCAGAAAGAGCGCATCTTGCTTAGGTGTGGGTATAAACTCAAGAAATGCCCACGCATCCTCCATAGTCGGAAAGGCCTGTAAATCGAGACCAAACAGAGAGAACTCTGTTTTGTGGTCCCAAAGAGTTTCGCTATTATTTGAGATTGCAGCTTCCAAGGCATACGCTTGTTTTTGTGACCTGCGAGCTAGACCCATTCAACATCATCGGAGCGAAGATTACCGAAATATGGGATGCGATAAAAGGATTTCATGAGAAAAGATCGATTAACTTGCGCTGACCCATTAAGCGAGGCATCGCTGGTCCATCCCACAAAGAACTTAATTTCCGTGGGCACAGCCACGGAATCGCGAGATACCACGCCAGAACTGTCAGATGAGATCTTGGGAGGCAAAGACTGGGCTGTATCAATACCGGCGCTAGGATGTGTGGCGCCTACGACCTCCCTAGGAGTAGCATTGGTCAGCCATGGTGTCAAACCTGCGCCAATGCTACTGTCAACAACGTTTGATGTCAAAACATTTGCAGATGACAAATGAGATGCTTGTTCAGTGGTGACGGCCAACAGCGCCCAAGGAATGACAATATTCGCTGTCATAGTGCTCGAGGCTTGCTGATTCGTGAGGGTGGAGGAAATCACAGGCTGTTCCACAGTGACAGCCTTTTTGGTTTGAGTAAGCTGGCAAAAGTTGGACATTTGAGTTTGTGTGAGAGGTGCATTCGAATCAGGACATCTTCCCACCAAGGCTGGCGATGTCATGTGCTGTCGAGAGGCGAGCTGAGCAGGGGGTGCCTGCAAAATCGAAGGTGGTTTAGTTGCTTTGGCCCTGTTGGGCTTTTGGTCCTGCAATGATGGACCTTTGAGTTGAAGTAAAAGCTTGCTCTCATCATTGAGCTGATACAGGTCGAGCGCTGCCTCATCAAGAGAAATGTTGTATCATTTTTTGATGGAGGAGTTATGACCCTTGAGGTGGGGCAGGATTGTCAATGCTTTGAGTCACCTTGGCATACAATTTTATGTGTCCATTTAAGAAATTAGTAAAATCATCCATTTGAGTATGTTGAGAAGATGTGGAGGGACCAGCGTGTAAAACTTGGAGGGCAGCTTTGCAGGCCAATATGGCCCTCTCAGGGCAGGTAGCACGGAATGTATGACAGGATTCTTGCGCTAACATAAAGCCTTCAAGTTTGCTGAGTTTGGACAATATGTCCAAGGTAGACACTTTCAAATCTCTAGTAGCATAGTCAGTGTGTCTGCTTGTGACCTTTGTCCAAGAGGTTAAGAATCCTAGACAAGACCGGAAAGCTTTGTACATCACGATCATTCAAATCAATCTTAGAGTCTTCAAGAGGACAGAAGGGCATTGAGGCCTGAGGGCGTTAACATGAGCGGAGCTCGTGGGAAGAAGGGGCTCCGTAACATTAGGTTGTACTAAATCGCAATTAATGATCGGATCTTCCTGGGAAGGAGAACCTGCCTTCCTAGGAACAGCGGAAGGACAGCTTGATGGAAGAGCTTGCCTAAAAGTGGACGACCCAGAGCGGGGTAGGGTTTGAGCTTTGTGAAGCTGCACTTGCTCACGGTGGGCAGAGGTTCTGGCCACCGGAGTTGAGGGACCTAAAGAGAGGCGAACTCTCTTGTCGAGCTCCGCCATAACTGCGGGGCGAGCATCGAGAAATCAGATATGGGAGCAGGAAATCCAGCTTGCGGTTACCCAAAATGGAAGTTTCCATTTTTGAGATGTTCGGGGAGGTTTCTGTGTTTGGTAGAATAACATCATGAACTTCTTTTAGTGAGAATATATTCTTTCCATCGTGAGGCCAGCAGGCGGATGTGCTAATGCTTTGCTTGACAAATTGGAGTACAATGAAGGCTTAAAGCTTTATCCAATGAGCGCACAGCGCCCAACATGGAGGTAGAAATGGATGTTGGAAGAGAATGGCAGGAACCCTGCGGAACAGGAGGGGGGAATGTTAAGATAAGGAAGGGGCGGTTGAGTGGAAGTAACTGATTTGGTGTCAGGATGGAGCAGCCGTTGGCCGCTGCTTAGGCTTCTATCCATATTATGGCTCGAAAGGCTGGAAGGAGCACTGAGGTGTGAACACATCGATCAAATGAAATGATACACTTATTGCGGTGGTGCTGGCAACAAACACAACGTTGAAACACCTTGCAATTGAATGTATCCAGGACGGCACAGAACAGGCCCATCACACGCTGATAAACGTGTTGGGACGAAATCAAGTTCGCTGCCGAGCCGCCGAGCCGGCTACACCACGTACTTCTAAGGCACTTCCAGGGGCGCGTCAAGCCTGGCTCGTTCCTTTTTTAAATGATTTCCTAAATGTGATCGCCCGTGTCCTTCCTTCTATTGGTTTACCCTCTCAGCGCCAAGATATCGAAAGGGGAACATTTGGACTTTACAAATATGAATGACTAGAAAAGGAAAGAGATTCGCTCAGAGGAAGCTGGTCCTGCACCAGCAGGAAGGCCTGTGTCCAGAGCATTTCCCACGGCACATGCGTGCTCAGGAGGGTCTGTGCTTCCAAGGCCGCTTGCCCCAGTCACATCACATGAAGGACAGGCTCCCACGCAGCTTGGAGGGCTGACCTGCCACTCAGAACACTCACCCCCTGGGCTTCTAGCCGCACCCCTAGTGCTGCACATACCTTGCTGGGAGTACCTAGAACATTGTGGAAGAGGCATTCTCTGTGCCAACAGTCTCAGCCTGCTTCTTTCCCTGGTGCCACACACTGCCCTTCTTCCCTTTGCCCTGTCTCGCATTCCTGGGGTCCCTGGACCACACTCTCACATCTGTGGTTACTGCTGGAAGCTTTATAGCCCCTGTCCTCCTGTCTCACACTCCTGTGGCCACTGTATCGCCTTCTGTCTCTTTTCTGATGTCTCCCACACCTGGGTAAGAGTCTAATCCTTCTCATCACTGCTGTGTATTCTACTTGGAAGCTCTGTCTCCCTCCCACCCCCTCCCCATGATATCTCCCACACCTGGGTTAGAGTCTCGTCCTTCTCTTCACTGCTGTGTATTCTACTTGTATTCTCTGACTCACCCTCTCATGACATCTCCCACACCTGGGTCAGAGTCTCGTCCTTCTCTTCACTGCTGTGTATTCTACTTGGATTCTCTGTCTCACCCACACATGACATCTCCCACACCCTGGTCAGAGTCTCATCCTTCTCCACACCTCTGTGTATTCTACTTGGATGCTCTGTCCCCCCGCCCCGCACTCTCCCATGACATCTACCACGCCTGGGTCAGTCTCATCCTTCTCATAACTGCTGTGTTTTCTAGTTGTTTTCTCTATCTCACCCCCTCATGATATCTCCCTTTGATATCTTCAGCATGCAGGTCCTGGAATCGGTGGAAAGTGTGACTATTTACTCCGAATCCACCGTCACCACTCACAGTGCCAAGAAGGATGGAAAGGTAGTACAACGGACCCCACCATCCAGAGTGCGTTTCACTGATGAGTCCTTCCGAGCGGCCGAGAACCGATACAAAGAACGGACCCTTCTCGGAAAGGAAGACGGCAAAAATGAGAGTCAAAGGACACCACACATGTCCGGCAACCAACCACGCCTTCTCAACAGACCCACTGAAGAGATACCCAAGCATCCACCACCATCAGCGGTTGGGAGGTTGCAGACTCTCAGAGAGACAACCTGGCCAGTGCCCCCCAAGACTACAGCATCCTCACCCACTGTGCCAAGGAAGACTGGTAATCCTCCAAGTCGTCTGCCCATTAGGTCCTCCCCTGGCAAGGAGGACCACCATGCTGAGAACAAGGTTGGGCACCATTTGACCCCAACCAACATGGGGGAAGCAGCTTCTTTGGATGGCATCAGTATGCACTTCTCCATCGACACTTGGGAGCCTACTGGAAAGACGCAGTCCAATGGATGGAAAATCCAAGGAGACCAAGGAAGGACAGGTGAGAGCTGCCAACATTACCCTTTCATTACCATATCTAGGGGCCCTGTCCAATACTGTCCATGGGAAGGCAGCCAGAGAGCAGATCAGTGTCCCAAGAGACCAAGGGAAGAGAGGTGAGAGCTGACAACATTAGCCGTTCGTTGCCACATCTGGGCCCTGCCTAGTACTATCCCTCTGAGAAGGCAACCACAGAGAAGATCAGAACACCAGGAGACCAAGGGAAGACAGGTGGGAGCTAGCAACATTACCCGTTCGTTGCCACATCTGGGACTTGCCCAGTACTATCCCTCTGAGAAGGCAACCACAGAGAAGATCAGAACACCACGAGACCAAGGGAAGACAGGTGGGGGCTGGCAGCATTACCTGTTCGCTGCCACACCTGGGGACTTACCCAGTATTGTCCTTCTGGGAAGGCTGCCCAATAAAAGATCAGAGCCCCAGGAGATGAAGGGAAGGCAAGTGGAGCTGGCAAGAATACCCATTCATTGCCACATCTTAAGGCCTGCCCAGTACTATCCCTATGGGAAGGCGGACATAGAGCACATCAAAGTCTAAGGGGACCAAGGGAAGACAGGTGAGAGCTGGCAACATTAACTGTTCATTGCCACATCTGGGGGCCTGTCCAGTACTATACCTATAGGAAGGCAGCCAGAGAGAAGATCAGGGCGCCAGGATACCAAGGGAAGACAGGTGGGAGCTGGCAACACTAGCCATTCATTGCCGCATCTGGAGGCCTGCCCAATACTATCGCTCTGGGAAGGTGGCCACAGAGAAGATCAGAGCCCCAGGAGACCAAGGGAAGACAGGTGGGAGCTGGCAACATTAGCCGTTCATTGTCACATCTGGGGGCCTGCCCGGTATTATCTCTATGGGAAGGCAGCCAGAGAGAAGATCAGGGCGCCAGGATACCAAGGGAAGACAGGTGGGAGCTGGCAACATTAGCCGTTCATTGTCACATCTGGGGACCTCCCCAGTATTATCTCTACGGGAAGGCAGCCAGAGAGTAGATCAGGGCGCCAGGATACCAAGGGAAGACAGGTGGGAGCTGGCAACATTAGCTGTTCATTGCCACAACTGGGGCCCTGCCCAGTATTATCCATATGGGTAAGCGGACAGAGAGAAGATCAAAGTCCCAGGAGACCAAGGGAATACAGGGGAGCAGGCAACATTAGCCGTTCATTGCCACATCTGGAGGCCTGCCCAGTATTATCCATATGGGAAGGCGGACAGAGAGAAGATCAGAGCCCCAGGAGACCAAGGGAAGACAGGTGGGAACTGGCAACATTAGCCGTTCATTGTCACATCTGGGGGCCTGCCCAGTATTATCAGTATGGGAAGGCGGACAGAGAGAAGATCAGAGTCCCAAGAGACCAAGGGAAGACAGGTGGGAGCTGGCAACAATAGCCATTCATTGCCACATCTGGGGGCCTACCCGGTATTATCCCTATGGGAAGATGGAGAGAGAGAAGATCAGATCCCCAGGAGACCAAGGGAAGACAGGTGGGAGCTGACAATATTAGCCGTTAATTGCTACATCTGGGGTCCTACCCAGTATTATCCCTATGGGAAGGCGGACAGATAGAAGATCAGATCCCTAGGAGACCAGGGGAAGACGGGTGGGAGCTGGCAACATTAGCTGTTCATTGCCACACCTGGGGGCCTGCCCAGTAATATCCCTATGGGTAGGCGGACAGAGAGAAGATCAGAGTCCCAGGGGACTTGGGGAAGACAGGTGGGAGCTGGCAACATTAGCCATTCATTGCCACATCCTGGGCCTGCCCAGTATTATCCCTATGGGAAGGCAGACAGAGAGAAGATCAGAAACCCAGGAGACCAAGGGAAGACAGGGAAGCAGACATTATTAGCCATTCATTGCCACATCTGGTGGCCAGCCCAGTACTATCCCTCTGGGAAGGAGGCCACAGTGAAGATCAGAGCCCCAGCAGACCAAGGGAAGACAGGTGGGAGCTGGCAACATTAGCCGTTCATTGCCACATCCTGGGCCTGCCCAGTATTATCCCTATGTGAAGGCAGACAGAGAGAAGATGAGAGACCCAGGAGACAAAGGGAAGACAGGGAAGCAGACAATATTAGCCATTCATTGCCACATCTGGTGGCCAGCCCAGTACTATCCCTCTGGGAAGGAGGCCACAGTGAAGATCAGAGCCCCAGGAGACCAAGGGAAGACAGGTGGGAGCTGGCAACATTAGCCGTTCATTCCCACATCTGGGGTCCTACCCAGTATTATCCCTGTGGGAAGGCGGACAGATAGACGATCAGATCCCCAGGAGACCAGGGGAAGACACGTGGGAGCTGACAATATTAGCCGCTCATTGCCACATCTTGAGGCCTGCCCAGTATTATCCCTTTGGGATGGCAGCCAAAGAGAAGATCAGATCCCCAGGACACCAAGGGAAGACAGGGGAGCAGGCACCATTAGCCATTCATTGCCACATCTGGGAGCCTGCCCAGTATTATCCCTATGGGTAGGCAACAGAGAGAATATCAGAGTCCCAGGAGACTTGGGCAAGACAGGTAGGAGCTGGCCACATTAGCCGTTCATTGCCACATCCTGGGCCTGCCCAGTATTATCCCTATGGGAAGGCGGACAGAGAGAAGATCAGAGACCCAGGAGACCAAGGGAAGACAGGTGGGGGCTGGCAACATTAGCCGCTCATTGCCACATCTGGGGGCCTGCCCGGTATTATCCCTATGGGAAGATGGAGAGACAGAAGATCAGATCCCCAGGAGACCAAGTGAAGACAGGTGGGAGCTGACAATATTAGCCGTTAATTGCCACATCTGGGGTCCTACCCAGTATTATCCTTATGGGAAGGCGGACAGATAGAAGATCAGATCCCCAGGAGATCAGGGGAAGACAGGTGGGAGCTGGCAACATTAGCAGTTCATTGCCACATCTGGGGCCCCGCCCGGTACTGTCCCCCTGGGAAGACTGCCCAAGAAAAGATTAGCGTCCCTGGAGACCAGGGGAAGACAGGTGGGAGCTGGCAACATTAGCTGTTCAGTGCCACATCTGGGGCCCTGCCCAGTATTATCCCTATGGGAAGGCGGACAGAGCGAAGTTCAGAGTCCCAGGAAACGAAGGGAAGGCAGGGGAGACCATGACACCTTGCCCATTCATTGTGACCGCTGGAGGTCTGCTCTGTGGAAGCACCCTGAGAAAGGTGGCAAGGCCCAGGAGATGAGGAGAAGACAAGTGAGGGTGCTGATAATTGAGGGCACTGGTGAAAGTTTGCTCACTACTGCCTTCCCAAGCACCTCACTACATAGGCCAGAGATGGCTAGGAGACCGAGGGAATACAGGCGTACTGGTGGGAGTATGTTCAGTACTGCCCCCCCTGGCATCGCACCCCAGAGAATGGACTGGCACTGGAGACAACGGAAAATAGATGAGTTCCTTGTTGCCAGCTAAACCAGCAAGCTGGGAGCCTGATAGTGACCTGGCGAGGGCTTCTTCAGCTCGGGAGTAGCTCTCAGAAGCAGGGACTCCAAAGGGTTGGCTGTGCCATGTGGGTAACACACAGAGGGTAGTGCACCCCCTGGATCTCCATTTCTTTGAGCTCTAGGATCCTGGTGCGTAGTCATGGTGCAGGTGGTGAGCTGCTCGCTGCACAGGATTGCAGCATCTCTAGGGTTCTAAAGCTCCTGGAAGCAGTTGTCAGTTTCAGGAATGTTACAGGCAGGGCTATCCGGGGTGGATCCCTGGCAGTTTCCCGAAACTTCTCCTGAGCCGGGGGGGCTGCAGGGGCTCCCTTCGAGGAGGGGCCGTTAAGAGTCTGAAAGCGCGAATGTTAATCATTTACAAGCAGTGAAAGGGGTGGGGGTTGATGTGGCACACAGGCCCCCCTCATCCATGCTAGGGGCACCCAGCAGACATAGTTGCCGCGGGCACACGGCTGACACCATGTGAGCTGCCAGGGGCTCCCAGGCTTGCAACTCTGCTGTGGTCACTCATCTTGACACTGGCCTCGAGGCTCCCAGGTTACACATGCTGATCTGGGGGCACCCGAGTGACAGGACAGCAGCAACACAAAAGACACAGAAAAGCCTTTGAGTTAGCGCCCAAATCCATCTTCATGACTTTGGGCACGAACTCACTTGTTTCAATGTTTTAAAATAGTGTAACACGTTGACCATTTTGCATGTGTGTGGATGGGCTGACGGTGGAGAATTAACATTTTTTTTAAATGTTGGCATGCCGCTAACCTTGTAGACAGGCACAGCACACTGCAGGCCACACCCTCATATAGGCCATACTCCCGCCCCTCAATTTCTCTCCCTGTCCTGGCTACCGGGTGGAAAGGTCATGCGGCAGGGCAGGCAGTGTGGGAAACACACCGGAACAAGATGGCGCACATCTGTGCAGGAACAGGCAGCTTTTCCTAATTGGTATAAATGCTTACAGGCGTTGTTTGTTAGGGTGAGTATTGAGCCAACTCAGAAGAGCAGAGTTCCACTTCCATTGCTCTCCCAGAAGCGTTTCCTGGTAAATCGCTGACATGGGCATATTTCGGATATGCAATTGGGGCCATTCTTATGTTCCCAAAATGCTCTTTGTTGTTATGCAAATCCCCAGACTTGGCTTCCATGAAGGGATAGGATGTTGCGAGACCTAGGGCTAGAGCTGTGCCCTTTACCCTTCCACATGTGACCCATCACCCGTCAAGTAGGAGAGGTTTCCAGAATCACTTTTTTCCATTTCCAGCTCTGCTAGGCTTCTGTAGCTCCTAAAAGCGGGTTTCAGCTTTATAAGTGCTATGTCATACATGCCAACCCTCCCGATTTAGGAGGGAGACTCCCGATTTTTTTGTGAAAAATACTTCTATTTTTCACGTTCTCCCGCCTAAAAGAATTATTTCCCCAGCGCATTCCTATGGGGAAATTGTTGTCTCCCGATTTCTCTGTAGAAATCTCCCTCCCAGGCACATCAGAATGTTGGCATGTATGCTATGTCCATGACCTCAAGTTATCGAATTATATTTTCCACTCAAATGCGTGCCTCTGCTCTGGAAGACTGTTGAAGCCCCCCGTCCTTGGGGTCCCCTGCGGTTATTGGTCATGGAGGGGGTGAGGGGACTCTTAGCCCTGCCCCCCTCCCCTATTCTCCCTCTTGGCTCTGCAATTTTCCAGCTGCAGAAGTCCCTGCCTTGGTACAGGACCAGACACAAGAATGTGGCAGATCCCAGAATTACATTGGGGTGACTAAAATGGCAAGCACGTGGGCGACAGCCCCCCTCTGTTTCTTGTGCAAAAGTTCCATGTCCCCACTTTCCAGGGCTCCAAAGTGGGGAGCTCAATGAACAGGTGGTGAGCACGAGGCAGGACAGCAAATAAGGGGGAGTCATCAGCCTACACCCAATACCTTCAAAGATGGGGTTCGCTCTTACCTACACCCAATACCTTTAAAGATGGGGTTCGGTATTATCTACACCCAATACCTTCAAAGAAGAGGTTTGCTCTTACTTACACCCAATACCTTCAAAGATGGGGTTTGCTCTTACCTGCACCCAATACCTTCAAAAATGGGGTTCGCTCTTACACCTCAAACCTTCAAAGATGGGGTTTGCTCTTGCCTTCACCCAATACCTTCAAAGATGGGGTTTGCTCTTACCTACACCCAATACCTTCAAAGATGGGGTTCCCTCTTGCCTGCACCCAATACCTTCAAAGATGGGGTTCGCTCTTACCTGCACCTAATATCTTCAAATATGGGGTTCGCTCTTACCTACACCCAATACCTTCAAAGATGGGGTTCGCTCATACCTGCACCTAATACCTTCAAAGATGGGGTTCGCTCTTGCCTGCACCCAATACTTTCAAAGAAGGGGTTCGCTCTTACCTACACCCAATACCTTTAAAGATGGGTCCGCTCTTACCTGCATGCAATACCTTCAAAGATGGGGTTCGCTCTTACCTGCATGCAATACCTTCAAAGATGGGGTTCGCTCTTACCTTAACCCAATAGCTTCAATGATGGGGTTCGCTCTTGCCTGCACCCAATGCCTTCAAAGATGGGGTTTGCATTTACCATCACCCAATACCTTCAAAGATGGGGTTCGCTCTTACCTACACCCAATACTTTCAAAGATGCGGTTCGCTCTTACCTACACCCAATACCTTCAAATATGCGGTTCGCTCTTACCTACACCCAATACCTTCAAAGATGGGAATCGCTCTTGCCTACACCCAATAACTTCAAATATGCGGTTCGTTCTTACCTACACCCAATACCTTCAAAGATGGGGTTCGCTTTTACCTACAGCCAATACTTTCAAAGATGGGATTCGCTCTTGCCTACACCCAATACCTTCAAATATGCGGTTCGCTCTTACCTACACCCAATACCTTCAAAGATGGGGTTTGCTCTTACCTGCACCCAATACCTTCAAATATGCGGTTCGCTCTTACCTACACCCAATACCTTCAAAGATGGGGTTCACTCTTACCTGCACCCAATACCTTCAAAGATGGGGTTCGCTCTTACCTGCACCTAATACCTTCATATATGGAGTTCGCTCTTACCTGCACCCAATACCTTCAAAGATGGGGTTCGCTCTTACATGCACCTAATACCTTCAAATAATGGGTTCGCTCTTGCCTTCACCCAATACCTTCAAAGATGGGGTTTGCTCTTACCTACACCCAATACCTTCAAAGATGGGGTTCCCTCTTGCCTGCCCCCAATACCTTCAAAGATGGGGTTCGCTCTTACCTGCACCTAATACCTTCAAATATGGGGTTCGCTCTTACCTACACCCAATACCTTCAAAGATGGGGTTCGCTCATACCTGCACCCAATACCTTCAAAGATGGGGTTCGCTCTTGCCTGCACCCAATACTTTCAAAGAAGGGGTTCGCTCTTACCTACACCCAATACCTTTAAAGATGGGTCCGCTCTTACCTGCATGCAATACCTTCAAAGATGGGGTTCGCTCTTACCTGCATGCAATACCTTCAAAGATGGGGTTCGCTCTTACCTTAACCCAATAGCTTCAATGATGGGGTTCGCTCTTGCCTGCACCCAATGCCTTCAAAGATGGGGTTTGCATTTACCATCACCCAATACCTTCAAAGATGGGGTTCGCTCTTACCTACACCCAATACTTTCAAAGATGCGGTTCGCTCTTACCTACACCCAATACCTTCAAATATGCGGTTCGCTCTTACCTACACCCAATACCTTCAAAGATGGGAATCGCTCTTGCCTACACCCAATACCTTCAAATATGCGGTTCGTTCTTACCTACACCCAATACCTTCAAAGATGGGGTTCGCTTTTACCTACAGCCAATACTTTCAAAGATGGGATTCGCTCTTGCCTACACCCAATACCTTAAAATATGCGGTTCGCTCTTACCTACACCCAATACCTTCAAAGATGGGGTTTGCTCTTACCTGCACCCAATACCTTCAAATATGCGGTTCGCTCTTACCTACACCCAATACCTTCAAAGATGGGGTTCACTCTTACCTGCACCCAATACCTTCAAAGATGGGGTTCGCTCTTACCTGCACCTAATACCTTCATATATGGAGTTCGCTCTTACCTGCACCCAATACCTTCAAAGATGGGGTTCGCTCTTACATGCACCTAATACCTTCAAATAATGGGTTCGCTCTTACCTACATCCAATACCTTCAAAGATGGGGTTCGCTCTTACCTGCACCCAATACCTTCAAAGATGGGGTTTGCTCCTATCTACACCTAATACCTTCAAATATGGGGTTCACACTTACCTGCACCCAATACCTTCAAAAATGGGGTTCGCTCTTACCTACACCCAATACCTTCAAAGATGGGGTCTGCTCTTACCTGCATGCAATACCTTCAAATATGGGGTTCGCTCTTACCTACATCCAATACTTTCAAAGATGCGGTTCGTGCTTACCTACACCCAATACCTTCAAAGATGGGGTCCGCTCTTACCTACACCCAATAGCTTCAATGATGGGGTTCACTCTTATCTACACCCAATACCTTAAAAGATGGGATTCACTCTTGCCTACACCCAATACCTTCAAAGATGGGGTTCGCTCTTACCTAAACCCAATAGCTTCAATGATGGGGTTCGCTCTTGCCTGCACCCAATATTTTCAAAGATGGGGTTCGCACTTACCTACACCCAATACCTTCAAAGATGGGGTTCGCTCTTACTTACACCCAATACCTTCAAAGATGGGGTTCGCTCTTACTTACACCCAATACCTTCAAAGATGGGGCTCACTCTTACCTGCACCCAATACCTTCAAAGATGGGGTTTGCTCTTACCTACACCCAATACCTTCAAAGATGCGGTTCGCTCTTACCTGCACCCAACACCTTCAAAGATGGGGTTCGCTCTTACCTACACCCAATACCTTCAAAGATGGGGTTCGCTCTTAGCGGCACCCAATACCTTCAAAGATGGGGTTCGCTCTTACCTACACCCAATACCTTCAAAGATGGGGTTCGCTTTTACCTACACCCAATACTTTCAAAGATGGGATTCGCTCTTGCCTACACCCAATACATTCAAAGATGAGGTTCGCTCTTAAATAAACCCAATAGCTTCAATGATGGGGTTCGCTCTTGCCTGCACCCAATACTTTCAAAGATGGGGTTCGCACTTACCTACACCCAATACCTTCAAAGATGGGGTTCGCTCTTACTTACACCTAAAACCTTAAAAGATGGGGTTTGCTCTTACCTACACCCACTACTTTCAAAGATGCGGTTCATTCTTGCCTACACCCAATAACTTCAAAGATGGAATTCGCTCTTGCCTACACCCAAAACCTTCAAAGATGGGGTTCACTCTTACCTAAACCCAATAGCTTCAAATATGCGGTTCACTCTTACCTACACCCAATACCTTCAAAGATGGGGTTCGCTCTTACCTGCACCCAATACCTTCAAAGATGGGGTTCACTCCTATCTATACCTAATACCTTCAAATATGGGGTTCGCACTTACCTGCACCCAATACCTTCAAAGATGGGGTTCGCTCTTACCTGCACCCAATACCTTCAAAGATGGGGTTCCCTCTTACCTGCACCTAATAGCTTCAAATATGGGGTTCGCACTTACCTACACCAAATACCTTCAAAGATGGGGTTCTCTCTTACCTGCAACCCATACATTCAAAGATGGGGTTCTCTCCTATCTATACCTAATACCTTCAAATATGGGGTTCACACTCACCTGCACCCAATACCTTCAAAGGTGGGGTTCGCTCTTACTTACACCCAATACCTTCAAAGATGGGGTCCGCTCTTACCTGCATGCAATACCTTCAAAAATGAGATTCGCTCTTACCTACACCCAATACTTTCAAAGATGCTGTTCGCTCTTATCTACACCCAATACCTTCAAAGATGGGGTTCGCTCTTACCTGCATCTAATACCTTCAAATATGGGGTTCGCTCTTACCTACACCCAATACCTTCAAAGATGGGGTTCGCTCTTACCTGCACCCAATACCTTCAAAGATGTGGTTCGCTCTTACCTGCATGCAATACCTTCAAAGATGGGGTTCGCTCTTACCTACACCCTATACCTTCAAAGATGGGGTTCGCTCTTACTTACACCTAATACCTTAAAAGATGGGGTTCGCTCTTACCTACACCCAATACCTTCAAAGATGGGGTTCGCTTTTACCTACACCCAATACTTTCAAAGATGGGATTCGCTCTTGCCTACACCCAATACATTCAAAGATGAGGTTCGCTCTTAAATAAACCCAATAGCTTCAATGATGGGGTTCGCTCTTGCCTGCACCCAATACTTTCAAAGATGGGGTTCGCACTTACCTACACCCAATACCTTCAAAGATGGGGTTCGCTCTTACTTACACCTAATACCTTAAAAGATGGGGTTTGCTCTTACCTACACCCACTACTTTCAAAGATGCGGTTCATTCTTGCCTACACCCAATAACTTCAAAGATGGAATTCGCTCTTGCCTACACCCAAAACCTTCAAAGATGGGGTTCACTCTTACCTAAACCCAATAGCTTCAAATATGCGGTTCACTCTTACCTACACCCAATACCTTCAAAGATGGGTTTCGCTCTTACCTACACCCAATACCTTCAAAGATGGGGTTCGCTCTTACCTGCACCCAATACCTTCAAAGATGGGGTTCACTCCTATCTATACCTAATACCTTCAAATATGGGGTTCACACTCACCTGCACCCAATACCTTCAAAGGTGGGGTTCGCTCTTACTTACACCCAATACCTTCAAAGATGGGGTCCGCTCTTACCTGCATGCAATACCTTCAAAAATGAGATTCGCTCTTACCTACACCCAATACTTTCAAAGATGCTGTTCGCTCTTATCTACACCCAATACCTTCAAAGATGGGGTTCGCTCTTACCTGCATCTAATACCTTCAAATATGGGGTTCGCTCTTACCTACACCCAATACCTTCAAAGATGGGGTTCGCTCTTACCTGCACCCAATACCTTCAAAGATGTGGTTCGCTCTTACCTGCATGCAATACCTTCAAAGATGGGGTTCGCTCTTACCTACACCCTATACCTTCAAAGATGGGGTTCGCTCTTACTTACACCTAATACCTTAAAAGATGGGGTTCGCTCTTACCTACACCCAATACCTTCAAAGATGGGGTTCGCTCTTACCTGCACCCAATACCTTCAAAGATGGGGTTCGCTCTTACTTACACCTAATACCTTAAAAGATGGGGTTCGCTCTTACCTACACCCAATACTTTCAAAGATGCGGTTCGCTCTTACCTACACCCAATACCTTCAAAGATGGGGTTCGCTCTTACTTACACCCAATACCTTAAAAGATGGGGTTCGCTCTTACTTACACCTAATACTTTCAAAGATGGGGTTCGCTCTTACCTATACCCAACACCTTCAAAGATGGGGTTCCCTCTTACCTACACCCAACACCTTCAAAGATGGGGTTCGCTTTTACCTAAAACCTATAGCTTCAATTATGGGGTTAGCTCTTACTTACACCCAATACCTTCAAAGATGGGGTTCGCTCTTACCTACACCCAATACCTTCAAAGGTGGGATTCGCTCTTGCCTACACCCAATACCTTCAAAGATGGGGTTCGCTCTTACCTACACCCAATGCCTTCAATGATGGGGGTCACTGTTACTTACACCCAATACCTTCAAAGATGGGGTTCGCTCTTACCTGCACCCAATACCTTCAAATATGCGGGTCGCTCTTACCGGCACCCAATACCTTCAAAGGTGGGGTTCGCTCTTGCCTACACCCAATACCTTCAAAGATGGGATTCGCTCTTGCCTACACCCAATACCTTCAAAGATGGGGTTCACTCTTACCTAAACCCAATAGCTTCAAATATGCGGTTCGCTCTTACCTACACCCAATACCTTCAAAGATGGGGTTCGCTCTTACCTGCACCCATTACCTTCAAATATGCGGTTCGCTCTTACCTACACCCAATACCTTCAAAGATGGGGTTCGCTCTTACCTACACCCAATACCTTCAAATATGTGGTTCGCTCTTACGTACATCCAAACCATCAAAGATGGGGTTCACTCTTACCTGCACCCAATACCTTCAAAGATGGGGTTTGCTCTTACCTGAACCTAATACCTTCAAATATGGGGTTCGCTCTTACCTACACCCAATACCTTCAAAGATGGGGTTCGCTCTTACCTGCCCCCAATACCTTCAAAGATGGGCTTCGCTCCTATCTATACCTAATACCTTCAAATATGGGGTTCGCACTTACCTGCACCCAATACCTACAAAGATGGGGTTCGCTCCTATCAATACCTAATACCTTAAAATATGGGGTTCGCACTTACCTGCACCCATTTCCTTCAAAGATGGGGTTCGCTCTTACATACACCCAATACCTTCAAAGATGGGGTCCGCTCTTACCGGCATGCAATACCTTCAAAGATGGGGTTCGCTCTTACCTACACCCAATACTTTCAAAGATGCTGTTAGCTCTTATCTACACCCAATACCATCAAAGATGGGGTTCGCTCTTACCTACAACCAATACTTTCAAAGATGGGATTCGCACTTGCCTACACCCAATACCTTCAAAGATGGGGTTCGTTCTTACATCCACCCAATACTTTCAAAGATGGGGTTCACACTTACCTACACCCAATGCCTTCAATGATGTAGTTCGCTCTTACCTGCACCTAATACCTTCAAAGATGGGGTTTGCTCTTACCTACACCCAATACCTTCAACGATGGGGTTCGCTCTTACCTGCACCCAATACCTTCAAAGATGGGGTTCACTCTTACCTGCACCCAATACCTTCAAAGATGGGGTTCGCTCTTACCTGCACCCAATACCTTCAAAGATGGGGTTCGTTCTTACCTACACCCAATACCTTCAAATATGCGGTTCGCTCTTACCTACACCCAATACCTTCAAAGATGGGGTTCACTCTTACCTACACCCAATACCTTCAAAGATGGGGTTCGCTCTTACCTGCACCCAATACCTTCAAAGATGGGGTTCCCTCTTACCTACACCCAATACCTTCAAATATGCAGTTCGCTCTTACCTACACCCAATACCTTCAAATATGCGGTTCGTTCTTACCTACACCCAATACCTTCAAATATGGGGTTCGCTCTTACCTACACCCAATACTTTCAAAGATGGGATTCGCTGTTGCCTACGCCCAATACCTTCAAAGATGTGGTTCGCTCTTACCTCAACTCAATAGCTTCAATGATGGGTTCGCTCTTGCCTTCACCCAATACCTTCAAAGATGGGATTCGCTCTTACCTACACCCAATACCTTCAAAGATGGCGTTCGCTCTTACCTACACCCAATACTTTCAAAGATGGGATTTGCTCTTGCCTGCACCTAATACTTTCAAAGATGGGGTTTCCACTTACCTACACCCAATACCTTCAAAGATGGGGTTCGCTCTTACTTACACTTAATACCTTTAAAGATGGGGTTTGCTCTTACCTACACCCAATACTTTCAAAGATGCGATTCACTCTTACCTACACCCAATACCTTCAAAGATGGGGCTCGCTCTTACCTACACCCAATACTTTCAAAGATGGGATTTGGTCTTGCCTGCACCCAATACTTTCAAAAATGGGGTTCGCACTTACCTACACCCAATACCTTTAAAGATGGGGTTCGCTCTTACAGCCAATACGATCAAAGATGGGGTTCGCTCTTACCTGCACCCAATACCTTCAAATATGCGGTTCGCTCTTACCTGCTACCGTACCTTCAAAGATGGCGTTCGCTCTTACCTACACCTAATACCTTCAAAGATGGGGTTTGCTCCTATCTACACCCAATACCTTCAAATATGGGGTTCGCTCTTACCTACACCCAATACCTTCAAAGATGGGGTTCGCTCTTACCTATACCCAATACCTTCAAAGATGCGGTTCGCTCTTACCTACACCCAATACTTCCAAAGATGGGGTTCGCTCTTACCTACACCCAATACTTTCAAAGATGGGGTTCGCTGTTACCTACACCTATTACCTTCAAATATGGGGTTTGCTCTTACCTGTACCCAATACTTCAAAAGATGGGGTTTGCTCTTACCTACACCCAATATTTTCAAAGATGGGGTTTGCTCTTACCTACACCCAGTACTTTCAAAGATGGGGTTCGCTCTTACCTACACCCAATACCTTCAAAGATGGGGTTTGCTCGTACCTACACCTAATACCTTCAAATATGGGGTTCGCTCTTACCTACACCCAATACCTTCAAAGATGGTGTTCTCTCTTACCTTCACCCAATAGCTTCAATGATGGGGTTCGCGCTTACCTACACCCAATACTTTAAAAGATGGGGTTCGCTCTTACCTACACCTAATACCTTCAAATATGCGGTTCGCTCTTACCTACACCCAAAACCTACAAAGATGGGGCACCCAATACCTTCAAAGATGGTGTTCTCTCTTACCTACACCCAATAGCTTCAATGAATGGGTTCGCTCTTACCTACACCCAATACTTTAAAAGATGGGATTCGCTCTTACCTACACCCAATACCTTCAAAGATGGGGTTTGCTCTTACCTAAACCCAATAGCTTCAAATATGCAATTCACTCTTACCTACACCCAATACCTTCAAAGAATGGGTTCGCTCTTACCTGCATCCAATACCTTCAAATATGCAGTTCGCTCTTACCTACACCCAATACCTTCAAAGAGGGGGTTCGCTCTTAACTACACCCAATACCTTCAAATATGCAGTTCGCTCTTACCTACACCCAATACCTTCAAAGATGGGGTTCGCTCTTACCTACACCCAATACCTTCAAAGATGGGGTTCACTCTTACCTGCACCCAATACCTTCAAAGATGGGGTTCGCTCCTACCTACACCTAATACCTTCAAATATGGGGTTTGCACTTACCTGCACCCAATACCTTCAAAGATGGGGTTCGCTCTTACTTACACCTAATACCTTAAAAGAATGGGGTTTGCTCTTACCTACACCCAATACTTTCAAAGATGTGATTCACTCTTACCTACACCCAATACCTTCAAAGATGGGGCTCGCTCTTACCTACACCCAATACTTTCAAAGATGGGATTCGCTCTTGCCTGCACCCAATACTTTCACAGATGGGGTTCGCACTTACCTATACCCAATACCTTTAAAGATGGGTTTCGCTCTTACACCCAATACCATCAAAGATGGGGTTCGCTCTTACCTGCACCCAATACCTTCAACTATGCGGTTCGCTCTTACCTGCACCCGTACCTTTAAAGATGGCGTTCGCTCTTACCTACACCCAATACCTTCAAAGATGGGGTTTGCTCCTATCTACACCCAATACCTTCAAATATGGGGTTTGCTCTTACCTACACCCAATAGCTTCAAATATGGGGTTTGCTCTTACCTACACACAATACCTTCAAAGATGGGGTTCGCTCTTACCCACACCCAATACCTTCAAAGATGGGGTTTTCTCTTACCTACACCCAATACCTTCAAAGATGGGGTCCGCTCTTACCGGCATGCAATACCTTCAAAGATGGGGTTCGCTCTTACCTACACCCAATACTTTCAAAGATGCTGTTAGCTCTTATCTACACCCAATACCATCAAAGATGGGGTTCGCTCTTACCTACACCCAATACTTTCAAAAATGGGATTCGCACTTGCCTACACCCAATACCTTCAAAGATGGGGTTCGTTCTTACATCCACCCAATACTTTCAAAGATGGGGTTCACACTTACCTACACCCAATGCCTTCAATGATGGAGTTCGCTCTTACCTGCACCTAATACCTTCAAAGATGGGGTTTGCTCTTACCTACACCCAATACCTTCAACGATGGGGTTCGCTCTTACCTGCACCCAATACCTTCAAAGATGGGGTTCACTCTTACCTGCACCCAATACCTTCAAAGATGGGGTTCGCTCTTACCTGCACCCAATACCTTCAAAGATGGGGTTCGTTCTTACCTACACCCAATACCTTCAAATATGCGGTTCGCTCTTACCTACACCCAATACCTTCAAAGATGGGGTTCACTCTTACCTACACCCAATACCTTCAAAGATGGGGTTCGCTCTTACCTGCACCCAATACCTTCAAAGATGGGGTTCCCTCTTACCTACACCCAATACCTTCAAATATGCAGTTCGCTCTTACCTACACCCAATACCTTCAAATATGCGGTTCGTTCTTACCTACACCCAATACCTTCAAATATGGGGTTCGCTCTTACCTACACCCAATACTTTCAAAGATGGGATTCGCTGTTGCCTACGCCCAATACCTTCAAAGATGTGGTTCGCTCTTACCTCAACTCAATAGCTTCAATGATGGGTTCGCTCTTGCCTTCACCCAATACCTTCAAAGATGGGATTCGCTCTTACCTACACCCAATACCTTCAAAGATGGCGTTCGCTCTTACCTACACCCAATACTTTCAAAGATGGGATTTGCTCTTGCCTGCACCTAATACTTTCAAAGATGGGGTTTCCACTTACCTACACCCAATACCTTCAAAGATGGGGTTCGCTCTTACTTACACTTAATACCTTTAAAGATGGGGTTTGCTCTTACCTACACCCAATACTTTCAAAGATGCGATTCACTCTTACCTACACCCAATACCTTCAAAGATGGGGCTCGCTCTTACCTACACCCAATACTTTCAAAGATGGGATTTGCTCTTGCCTGCACCCAATACTTTCAAAAATGGGGTTCGCACTTACCTACACCCAATACCTTTAAAGATGGGGTTCGCTCTTACAGCCAATACGATCAAAGATGGGGTTCGCTCTTACTTACACCTAATACCTTAAAAGAATGGGGTTTGCTCTTACCTACACCCAATACTTTCAAAGATGTGATTCACTCTTACCTACACCCAATACCTTCAAAGATGGGGCTCGCTCTTACCTACACCCAATACTTTCAAAGATGGGATTCGCTCTTGCCTGCACCCAATACTTTCACAGATGGGGTTCGCTGTTACCTACACCTATTACCTTCAAATATGGGGTTTGCTCTTACCTGTACCCAATACCTTCAAAGATGGGGTTCGCTCTTACCTACACCCAATATTTTCAAAGATGGGGTTCGCTCTTACCTACACCCAGTATTTTCAAAGATGGGGTTCGCTCTTACCTACACCCAATACCTTCAAAGATGGGGTTTGCTCGTACCTACACCTAATACCTTCAAATATGGGGTTCGCTCTTACCTACACCCAATAGCTTCAATGATGGGGTTCGCGCTTACCTACACCCAATACTTTAAAAGATGGGGTTCGCTCTTACCTACACCTAATACCTTCAAATATGCGGTTCGCTCTTACCTACACCCAAAACCTTAAAAGATGCGGTTTGCTCTTACCTACACCCAATAGCTTCAATTAATGGGTTCGCTCTTACCTACACCCAATACTTTAAAAGAAGGGATTTGCTCTTACCTACACCCAATACCTTCAAAGATGGGGTTCGCTCTTACCTAAACCCAATAGCTTCAAATATGCAGTTCACTCTTACCTACACCCATTACCTTCAAAGATGGGGTTCGCTCTTACCTGCACCCAATACCTTCAAATATGCAGTTCGCTCTTACCTACACCCAATACCTTCAAAGATGGGGTTTGCTCTTAGCTACACCCAATACCTTCAAATATGCAGTCCGCTCTTACCTACACCCAATACCTTCAAAGATGGGGTTCGCTCTTACCTACACCTAATACCTTCAAATATGGGGTTTGCACTTACCTGCACCCAATACCTTCAAAGATGGGGTTCGCTCTTACCTACACCCAATACCTTCAAAGATGGGGTCCGCTGTTACCTGCATGCAAAACCTTAAAAGATGGGGTTCGCTCTTATCTGCACCCAATACGTTCAACAATGGGATTCTCTCTTGCCTACACCCAATACCTTCAAATATGGGGTTCGCTCTAACCTAAACCCAATAGCTTCAATGATGGGGTTCGCTCTTGCCTGCACCCAATACTTTCAAAGATGGGGTTCGCACTTACCTACACCCAATACCTTCAAAGATGGGGTTCGCCCTTACTTACACCTAATACCTTAAAAGATGGGGTTCGCTCTTACCTACACCCAATACTTTCAAAGATGGGATTCGCTCTTGCCTACACCCAATACCTTCAAAGATGGGGTTCGCTCTTACCTAAACCCAATAGCTTCAATGATGGGGTTCGCTCTTACTTACACCCAATACTTTCAAAGATGGGGTTCGCACTTACCTACACCCAATACCTTCAAAGATGCAGTTTGCTCTTACTTACACCCAATACCTTCAAAGATGGGTTCGCTCTTACCTGCACCCAATACCTTCAAATATGCGGTTCGCTCTTACCTGCACCCAATTCCTTCAAAGATGGTGTTTGCTCTTACCTACACCCAATACCTTCAAAGATGGGGTTCGTTCTTACCTACACCCAATACCTTCAAAGATGGGGTTCGCCTTTACCGGCACCCAATACCTTCAAAGATGGGGTTCGCTCTTACCTACACCCAATGCCTTCAAATATGCATTTCGCTCTTACCTACACCCAATACCTTCAAAGATGGGGTTTGTTCTTACCTACACCCAATACTTTCAAAGATGGGATTCGCTCGTGCCTGCGCCCAATACTTTCAAAGATCGGGTTTGCACTTACCTACACCCAATACCTTCAAAGATTGGGTTTGCTCTTACACCTAATACCTTAAAAGATGGGGTTTGTTCTTACCTACACCCAATACTTTCAAAGATGGGATTCGCTCTTGCCTGTGCCCAATACTTTCAAAGATCGGGTTTGCACTTACCTACACCCAATACCTTCAAAGATGGGGTTTGCTCTTACACCTAATACCTTAAAAGATGGGGTTTGCTCTTACCTACACCCAATAGTTTCAAAGATGCGGTTCACTCTTACCTACACCCAATACCTTCAAAGATGGGATTCGCTCTTGCCTACACCCAATACCTTCAAAGATGGGGTTCGCTCTTACCTAAACCCAATAGCTTCAATGATGGGGTTTGCTCTTGCCTGCACCCAATACCTTCAAAGATGGGGTTCGCTTTTACATACACCTAATATCTTCAAATATGGGGTTCGCTCTTACCTACACCCAATACCTTCAAATATGGGGTTCGCTCTTACCTACACCCAAAACCTTCAAAGATGGGGTTTGCTCTTACCTGCACGCAATACCTTCAAAGATGGGGTTTGTTCTTACCTACACCCAATACTTTCAAAGATACGGTTCGCTCTTACCTACACCCAATACCTTCAAAGATGGTGTTTTCTCTTACCTACACCCAATACTTTCAAAGATGCGGTTCGCTCTTACCTACACCCAATACTTTAAAAGATGGGGTTCGCTCTTACGTACACCTAATACCTTCAAATATGCAATTTCGCTCTTACCTACACCCAAAACCTTCAAAGATGGGGTTTGCTCTTACCTACACCCAATAGCTTCAATGATGGGGTTCGCTCTTACCTGCACCCAATACCTTCAAAGATGGGGTTCGCTCCTATCTACACCTAATACCTTCAAATATGGGGTTCGTACTTACCTGCACCCAATACCTTCAAAGATGGGGTTAGCTCTTACCTACACCCAATACCTTCAAAGATGGGGTCCGCTCTTACCTGCATGCAAAACCTTCAAAGATGGGGTTCGCTCTTACCTACACCCAATACCTTCAAAGATGGGGTTCGCTCTTACCTGCACCCAATACCTTCAAAGATGGGGTCCGCTCTTACCTGCATGCAAAACCTTCAAAGATGGGGTTCGCTCTTACCTACACCCAATACCTTCAAAGATGGGGTTCGCTCTTACCTGCACCCAATACCTTCAAATATGCGGTTCACTCTTACCTATACCCAATACCTTCAAAGATGGGGCTCGCTCTTACCTACACCCAATACCTTCAAATATGCAGTTCGCTCTTACATACACCTAATACCTTCAAAGATGGGGTTCGATCTTACCTGCACCCAATACCTTCAAAGATGGGGATCGCTCCTATCTACACCTAATACCTTCAAATATGGGGTTCGTACTTACCTGCACCCAATACCTTCAAAGATGGGGTTCGCTCTTACCTACACCCAATACCTTCAAAGATGGGGTCCGCTCTTACCTGCATGCAAAACCTTCAAAGATGGGGTTCGCTCTTACCTAGACCCAATACCTTCAAATATGCAGTTCGCTCTTACCTACACCCAATACCTTCAAAGATGGGGTACGATCTTACATGCACCCATTACCTTCAAAGATGGGGTTCGCTCTTACCTGCACCCAATACCTTCAAAGATGGGGATCGCTCTTACCTGCACCCAATACCTTCAAAGATGGGGTTCGCTCCTATCTACACCTAATACCTTCAAAGATGGGGTTCGCTCTTACCTAAACCCAATAGCTTCAATGATGGATTTCGCTCTTGCCTGCACCCAATACTTTCAAAGATGGGGTTTGCACTTACCTACACCCAATACCATCAAAGATGGGGTTCGCTCTTACTTACACCTAATACCTTAAAAGATGGGGTTCGTTCTTACCTACACCCAATACTGTCAAAGAAGCGGTTCGCTTTTACCTACACCCAATACTTTCAAAGATGGGATTCGCTCTTGCCTACACCCAATACTTTCAAATATGGGGTTCGCTCTTACCTAAACCCAATAGCTTCAATGATGGGGTTCGCTCTTACTTACACCCAATACCTTCAAATATGGGGTTCGCACTTACCTGTACCCAATACCTTCAAAGATGGGGTTCGCTCTTACCTACACCCAATACCTTCAAAGATGGGGTCTGCTCTTACCTGCATGCAAAACCTTCAAAGATGGGTTTCACTCTTATCTACACCCAATACCTTCAAAGATGGGGTTCGCTCTTACCTACACCCAATACTTTCAAAGATGGGATTCGCTCTTGCCTACACCCAATACCTTCAAAGATGGGGTTCGCTCTTACCTAAACCCAATAGCTTCAATGATGGATTTCACTCTTGCCTGCACCCAATACTTTCAAAGATGGGGTTTGCACTTACCTACACCCAATACCTTCAAAGATGGGGTTCGCTCTTACTTACACCTAATACCTTAAAAGATGGGGTTCGCTCTTACCTACACCCAATTCTTTCAAAGAAGCGGTTCGCTTTTACCTACACCCAATACTTTAAAAGATGGGATTCGCTCTTGCCTACACCCAATACTTTCAAAGATGGGGTTCGCTCTTACCTAAACCCAATAGCTTCAATGATGGGGTTTGCTCTTACTTACACCCAATACTTTCAAAGATGGGGTTCGCACTTACCTACACCCAATACCTTCAAAGATGCGGTTTGCTCTTACTTACACCAATACCTTCAAATATGGGGTTCGCTCTTACCTACACCCAAAACCTTCAAAGATGGGGTTTGCTGTTACCTGCACGCAATACCTTCAAAGATGGGGTTCGTTCTTACCTACACCCAATACTTTCAAAGATACGGTTCGCTCTTACCTACACACAATACCTTCAAAGATGGTGTTTTCTCTTACCTACACCCAATACTTCCAAAGATGGGGTTCGCTTTTACCTACACCCAATACCTTCAAAGATGGGGTTCACTCTTACCTACACCTAATACCTTCAAATATGGGGTTCGCTCTTACCTGCACCCAATACCTTCAAAGATGGGGTTTGCTCTTACCTACACCCAATATTTTCAAAGATGGGGTTCGCTCTTACCTGCACCCAATACCTTCAAAGATGGGGTTTGCTCTTACCTACACCCAATATTTTCAAAGATGGGGTTCGCTCTTACCTACACCCAATACATTCAAAGATGGGGTCCGCTCTTACCTGCATGCAAAACCTTCAAAGATGGGGTTCACTCTTATCTACACCCAATACCTTCAAAGATGGGGTTCGCTCTTACCTACACCCAATACTTTCAAAGATGGGATTTGCTCTTGCCTGCACTCAATACCTTCAAAGATGGGGTTCGCTCTTACCTAAACCCAATAGCTTCAATGATGGATTTCGCTCTTGCCTGCACCCAATACTTTCAAAGATGGGGTTTGCACTTACTTCCACCCAATAACTTCAAAGATGGGGTTCGCTCTTACTTACACCTAATACCTTAAAAGATGGGGTTCGCTCTTACCTACACCCAATACTTTCAAAGAAGCGGTTCACTTTTACCTACACCCAATACTTTCAAAGATGGGATTCGCTCTTGCCTACACCCAATACTTTCAAAGATGGGGTTCGCTCTTACCTAAACCCAATAGCTTCAATGATGGGGTTTGCTCTTACTTACACCCAATACTTTCAAAGATGGGGTTCGCACTTACCTACACCCAATACCTTCAAAGATGCGGTTTGCTCTTACTTACACCAATACCTTCAAAGATGGGATTCGCTCTTGCCTACACCCAATAACTTCAAAGATGGCGTTTGCTCTTACCTAAACCCAATAGCTTCAATGATGTGGTTTGCTCTTGCCTGCACCCAATACCTTCAAAGATGGGGTTCGCTCTTACCTACACCTAATACCTTCAAATATGGGGTTCGCTCTTACCTACACCCAAAACCTTCAAAGATGGGGTTTGCTCTTACCTGCACGCAATACCTTCAAAGATGGGGTTCGTTCTTACCTACACCCAATACTTTCAAAGATGCGGTTCGCTCTTACCTACACCCAATACTTCCAAAGATGGGTTTCGCTCTTACCTGCACCCAATACCTTCAAAGATGGGGTTCAATTTTACCTACACCTAATACCTTCAAATATGGGGTTCGCTCTTACCTTCACCCAATACCTTCAAAGATAGGTTTTGCTCTTACCTACACCCAATATTTTCAAAGATGGGGTTCGCTCTTACCTACACCTAATACCTTCAAATATGGGGTTCGCTCTTACCTACACCCAAAACCTTCAAAGATGGGGTTTGCTCTTACCTGCACCCAATACCTTCAAATATGCAGTTCGCTCTTACCTACACCCAATACCTTCAAAGATGGGGTACGATCTTACATGCACCCATTACCTTCAAAGATGGGGTTCGCTCTTACCTGCACCCAATACCTTCAAAGATGGGGATCGCTCTTACCTGCACCCAATACCTTCAAAGATGGGGTTCGCTCCTATCTACACCTAATACCTTCAAATATGGGGTTCGCACTTATCTGTACCCAACACCTTCAAAGATGGGGTTCGCTCCTACCTACACCCAATACCTTCAAAGATGGGGTCCGCTCTTACCTGCATGCAAAACTTTCAAAGATGGGTTTCACTCTTATCTACACCCAATACCTTCAAAGATGGGGTTCGCTCTTACCTACACCCAATACTTTCAAAGATGGGATTCGCTCTTGCCTACACCCAATACCTTCAAAGATGGGGTTCGCTCTTACCTAAACCCAATAGCTTCAATGATGGATTTCACTCTTGCCTGCACCCAATACTTTCAAAGATGGGGTTTGCACTTACCTACACCCAATACCTTCAAAGATGGGGTTCGCTCTTACCTACACCCAATACTTTCAAAGAAGCGGTTCGCTTTTACCTACACCCAATACTTTAAAAGATGGGATTCGCTCTTGCCTACACCCAATACTTTCAAAGATGGGGTTCGCTCTTACCTAAACCCAATAGCTTCAATGATGGGGTTTGCTCTTACTTACACCCAATACTTTCAAAGATGGGGTTCGCACTTACCTACACCCAATACCTTCAAAGATGCGGTTTGCTCTTACTTACACCAATACCTTCAAATATGGGGTTCGCTCTTACCTACACCCAAAACCTTCAAAGATGGGGTTTGCTGTTACCTGCACGCAATACCTTCAAAGATGGGGTTCGTTCTTACCTACACCCAATACTTTCAAAGATACGGTTCGCTCTTACCTACACACAATACCTTCAAAGATGGTGTTTTCTCTTACCTACACCCAATACTTCCAAAGATGGGGTTCGCTTTTACCTACACCCAATACCTTCAAAGATGGGGTTCACTCTTACCTACACCTAATACCTTCAAATATGGGGTTCGCTCTTACCTGCACCCAATACCTTCAAAGATGGGGTTTGCTCTTACCTACACCCAATATTTTCAAAGATGGGGTTCGCTCTTACCTGCACCCAATACCTTCAAAGATGGGGTTTGCTCTTACCTACACCCAATATTTTCAAAGATGGGGTTCGCTCTTACCTACACCCAATACATTCAAAGATGGGGTCCGCTCTTACCTGCATGCAAAACCTTCAAAGATGGGGTTCACTCTTATCTACACCCAATACCTTCAAAGATGGGGTTCGCTCTTACCTACACCCAATACTTTCAAAGATGGGATTTGCTCTTGCCTGCACTCAATACCTTCAAAGATGGGGTTCGCTCTTACCTAAACCCAATAGCTTCAATGATGGATTTCGCTCTTGCCTGCACCCAATACTTTCAAAGATGGGGTTTGCACTTACTTCCACCCAATAACTTCAAAGATGGGGTTCGCTCTTACTTACACCTAATACCTTAAAAGATGGGGTTCGCTCTTACCTACACCCAATACTTTCAAAGAAGCGGTTCACTTTTACCTACACCCAATACTTTCAAAGATGGGATTCGCTCTTGCCTACACCCAATACTTTCAAAGATGGGGTTCGCTCTTACCTAAACCCAATAGCTTCAATGATGGGGTTCGCTCTTACTTACACCCAATACTTTCAAAGATGGGGTTCGCACTTACCTACACCCAATACCTTCAAAGATGCGGTTTGCTCTTACTTACACCAATACCTTCAAAGATGGGATTCGCTCTTGCCTACACCCAATACCTTCAAAGATGGTGTTTGCTCTTACCTAAACCCAATAGCTTCAATGATGTGGTTTGCTCTTGCCTGCACCCAATACCTTCAAAGATGGGGTTCGCTCTTACCTACACCTAATACCTTCAAATATGGGGTTCGCTCTTACCTACACCCAAAACCTTCAAAGATGGGGTTTGCTCTTACCTGCACGCAATACCTTCAAAGATGGGGTTCGTTCTTACCTACACCCAATACTTTCAAAGATGCGGTTCGCTCTTACCTACACCCAATACTTCCAAAGATGGGGTTCGCTCTTACCTGCACCCAATACCTTCAAAGATGGGGTTCACTTTTACCTACACCTAATACCTTCAAATATGGGGTTCGCTCTTACCTGCACCCAATACCTTCAAAGATAGGGTTTGCTCTTACCTACACCCAATATTTTCAAAGATGGGGTTCGCTCTTACCTACACCCAATACCTTCAAAGCTGGGGTCTGCTCTTACCTGCATGCAAAACCTTCAAAGATGGGGTTCACTCTTATTTACACCCAATACCTTCAAAGATGGGGTTCGCTCTTACCTACACCAAATACTTTTAAAGATGGGATTCGCTCTTGCCTACACCCAATACCTTCAAAGATGGGGTTCGCTCTTACCTAAACCCAATAGCTTCAATGATGGATTTCGCTCTTGCCTGCACCCAATACTTTCAAAGATGGGGTTTGCACTTACCTACACCCAATACCATCAAAGATGGGGTTCGCTCTTACTTACACCTAATACCTTAAAAGATGGGGTTCGCTCTTACCTACACCCAATACTGTCAAAGAAGCGGTTCGCTTTTACCTACACCCAATACTTTCAAAGATGGGATTCGCTCTTGCCTACACCCAATACTTTCAAATATGGGGTTCGCTCTTACCTAAACCCAATAGCTTCAATGATGGGGTTCGCTCTTACTTACACCCAATACTTTCAAAGATGGGGTTTGCACTTACTTACACCCAATACCTTCAAAAATGCGGTTTGCTCTTACTTACACCAATAACTTCAACGATGGGATTCGCTCTTGCCTACACCCAATACCTTCAAAGATGGGGTTTGCTCTTACCTAAACCCAATAGCTTCAATGATGGGGTTTGCTCTTGCCTGCACCCAATACCTTCAAAGATGGGGTTCGCTCTTACCTACACCTAATACCTTCAAATATGGGGTTCACTCTTACCTACGCCCAAAACCTTCAAAGATGGGGTTTGCTCTTACCTGCACGCAATACCTTCAAAGATGGGGTTCGTTCTTACCTACACCCAATACTTTCAAAGATACGGTTCGCTCTTACCTACACACACTACCTTCAAAGATGGTGTTTTCTCTTACCTACACCCAATACTTTCAAAGATGCGGTTCGCTCTTACCTACACCCAATACTTCCAAAGATGGGGTTTGCTCTTACCTACACCCAATATTTTCAAAGATGGGGTTCGCTCTTACCTACACCCAGTACTTTCAAAGATGGGGTTCGCTCTTACCTACACCCAATACCTTCAAAGTCGGGGTTTGCTCGTACCTACACCTAATACCTTCAAATATGGGGTTCACTCTTACCTACTCCCAATACCTTCAAAGATGGGGTTCGCTGTTCGCTCTTACCTACACCCGATACCTTCAAAGATGGGGTTCGGTCTTACCTACACCCAATAGCTTCAATGATGTGGTTTGCTCTTACTTACACCCAATACCTTCAAAGATGGGGTTCGTTCTTGCTTACATCCTTTTTGGTGAAGGGATGGCTCCGGGCAATGGGTTTGGATATCCTGAACATGTGGAAACTCCAAATGGCACTGAGAGAGAGCAGAGTTACACAAAGGAACATATATATATATATATATCGAGAAGGAAATGGCGAACCGCACTCCTGCGGGCCAGGCATTAGTAGCAGACTCCAAGATTCCGGACAAAACACGAAAGACACTGTGTAAACAATACGGATGCCTTTAATGTTTTTTTTTTTAAAGAAAAAAGTATTGTACAAAACAATATACAGTACAACAGCAGCAACATAGAAACAGACAGAGGCAGGACGCCGTGGTGCACAGCCTGCAGACAACGCGTTTCGCGCTACACTGAGTGCTTGATGACGTGAGGGGAGGAAGAGTTAATTGGTACAAATACACATGGAGAGAGCAGTCCTCTTACTATGTCTGTAACTTAAAAGAACCATAGCTGTGTAAGGAAATAAGAGCAGCCATGATGGAAAGGGGTGCAAATGCATGCAGAGATATTGCCAGGATGGTAAAGGCACTGAACCACCCCCCCCCCTTAAATTTAGAAATGAGGAATAAAGTTGCAGACTAAGTGCGTAGTGCACAAAAAGTCTGTACATGTGTAACAGTGCAGCAACATGTTATGATAAAACAAAATCTGTATGGAGTTAAGATTAACAGACCTAAATGTACAAGTAAATATACATAGTCATTGAAGAGGGCAAATGTACCATCAGATATAACAAACAGTTCATAGATTGCAATATACATGCGCATAATAAGAAACAATACCCCATATTGGCAATCAATTGGTAAACAAATGACAATCATACAATATTAAAACCATCAAAGCATAGGAGAGGCATGTCCGAAACTATAACGAGTATGTACACAGCAAAAACCGGATACTGACAACCCAACCCATTTAAGCAGCAAAATCGAGGTAATAATTACAATTGAGCGATGGAATATAAGAAGGACACAGAACTAAAGTGCTAGTGCAGAATTAAAGATGAGGTCATCATCAAAAAAATGGGGGGTTTAATCAGAGATTAATCCCAAAAACACAAAAAATAACAAGTCCTGTATATAGCATAGCTAAAATGAAAGCATTTAATTTGAACAGTTGTAACAAGAATGAACAGTAAAACTGCAAAAGTACTAATAAAGCTCGGACACACCTCATCATATACAAAAATTAATAACAATACACCCTTAAATCCAGCATTGGAAAACCACCATAGGCTGCTAAAATAATCAATGGTCACTGCTATAATGGTAAAAGAGGGCATGTATTATGTGTTATATAAAGTGCTAGTGCAGGAGATGTTCCTAAATAAAGTGCATAAATAGCAGCAGGACAACAATGTGTCTATCAAGCCTCATAATGGCAAGGCTATCTTAAAGTGCAAGTGCATGAGCAGCAGGAACATTCCTAATAGTCAGAGGCCACAGTTGGCAATAGAAGTGGACGCATAACACTAAAGGCCCAGGATAACATAGCATAACTAAATAGAAAGCTGGAACTAGCAGGACCAATTACCCAAGGACAGTGAAGAAAAGAATAAGCAAAAGCCACAGACGTAAAGGGACCACGTATAAGCCCCACCGTAGAGTAAGAATTATATTAGTATCACTCCCCATAAATTGCAGCTAAATCAAAAAGTAAAGCAAAATTAGATAAAAGGATCAAAGGAAAAATAGTCATCCCAGAACTAGAGAAACTATGCAGGAACATCAAGTAGAAGTCCAAATGGACATGCAAACCAAGGAACGAAAAAGGACAGAGAAGGAAAACAAGACTAAAGTGGCAAAACAATTGTATATACAGAAAACAGGAAATCAAGTGCCCAAGAAAGTGTCCAGCTCCTCATCTACATTGTGACCCTTAGGGTACTTGGTATCCAAATCAAGAATGAATCTGGTTTCGAGCTGTCTCAATTTCAAGACACTGTCACCTCCCCTGGGGTGGGCAGGCACATGAGCCACTGCGAAGAAAGTTAACAGTTTCAAATCATTGTCATGTTCTAGTTTAAAGTGTTTGGCCATTGGGTACGCCGGATCAGAATTCTTAATAGCTCTGAGATGTTGTAAAATTCTGAGTTTCAGTTTGCATGTCGTACTCCCAACGTACCATCTCATGCATGGGCATGAGAGAACATACACGACAAAAGTGGTGTCACAGTTGATAGAACATTTTATGTTCTGCTGAATTTTCGTGACTGGATGTACAAATGATTTCTGTACAGTGGCGTGAGCGCACGCTTTACACTTCATACATTTTGTGAATCCCTTGGGAAAAGCTGGGAGCCAGGTAGTTGAGGACGGATTTTTGCCACCTGGAGATAGGAAGCTGGATACAAGTTTATCTCTCAAGGAGGACACACGTTTGTACGTCATGGTAGGACAGTTGGCCAAAATAGGCCTGAGATCATTGTCTAAAGTAAGAACACACCAGTGTTTTTCAACAATTTTCCGAATGTTTGAGGCGGTATCGAATGAGATGATAAGTCTGGGTTCATCATTAGTGATAATTTTGGGATTCATGTCTTATAATAGTTTGTCTCTGGACATTCCATGTGCCCGAATATATTCCATTTCAATAGTTCTCTTGTTGTACCCTTGTTTCAAAAAGCCCCTAGCTGTCAATGCACAGTGATGATCAAACGAGGCAATATTAGTACAGTTACGGCGATACCAGATGAATTCACCGTATGAAATGGTTTTTTTGTATGATACAGGGTGACAGCATACTGGTGGGTTTCTTATGGAGTGCCATGTGAATACCTGAATTATCCAGCATAACAATGAGATCCAAATAGACAATCTCAGACCGGCTATGGCATTGAGTAAAGCTCGGATTGGCCTGATTGCTATTAATGCTTTTGACAAAAGATAGCCAATCGCTTTCCGTGCCCTTCCAAATAATAAAAACGTCATCGATATACCGCCACCAAGAAACAATCTATGCTGGAAAACAAGTTAATAGTAAGTCAGACAGAAAAGTAGCCTCCAACCACCCCATCATAAGATTAGCATAAGATGGTGCAAAGATACTTCCCATTGCAGTCCCCCTAACTTGCCGAAAGACGGAATCCTCAAAAAGAAAAACATTGTTATGTAGGCAGAACAGAAGCATATCCAAAATCATAGAACTATGTCCAAGATAATTAAGAGAGCGAGTGTCCAAATAATATTTGGATGCATTAACACCAACAGTGTGATTGATAGAAGTATATACAGAAACCACATCTAGTGTGGCCAAGAGCAGACCTTCCTCCCAAGGTGTATTAGTAATATGTTGTAAGAAATCCTTAGTATCCCTCAGGTAGGATGGCAACACTGAAACAAAAGGAAAAAGTGTTTCATCAATGAATTGGGCCAGATGTTCCAATAGTGAGCCACACAAGGTAACAATGGGCCTATCTGGGGGATAGTTGAGGGATTTATGTGTTTTGGGAAGAAAATAGATAGTGGGTATGGTGTGACATGCAGGAATGAGGAATTTGATCAAGTCGTCCTCCAATAGGTCTTCACTCGCCCACTTGGTACATAGAGCAGTCAAGTCTGTTCTGATTTCTTCTAAAGGGTCTTTGGAAAGCTTGATGTAGCACAGACAGTATATATAATAGAACCTGTCCTGGTCCAAGTCAGTCTAGTTTTGCTCCTGCCTGGTTCTTCTAACTGAAGCACAGTTTTCACCCCATCGTAGCCCCCCAAGCAGTAAACACATCCCAAGGTCGTGCACCACAGAACTACAAATAAAACAAGCATTGGCAATGCCAACAGTTTGGGCTTTTGTGTAGGCATGGGAAAGGCGCTCGCCAGGGATTGCCGTAGGGGTATTAACAGGTCATTGATGGTAGCAGGTGCAAAATGGTGCGAGTACCCGGGCATCTAACGGCAGTGCCTGGCAAATGCCTACTACTTCTACACAAGCCAAGCTTTGCCAAAGTTTGTTTTTTTCTTTTTTTTTTGTTGATGAACACATTTTTATTTTCACAACAGCAAATAACAACACAATTTGGCATTAATCGGCATAGTAAGCAGTATATCATAAACTACCACCAAACAACCTATTTAAGGGAAAGAATAGAGGTACATAAAGGAAAGAAAAGAAGAAGAAAAGAAACAAGAAAAAAGAAAAGGACAACAAAGTCAAAAAATGCAAATCACAAAAGCAAAAATTAATGCAGCAGATACAAGAATACCACAAAAACATTGTATACAACCTTAAGCAATGACAAATGACAGTAATCTACAAAGTCAGGGATACATCAATCCCGAATGAAAGTTCAAGTTTATCCATAGACATCAAGAAAACAGCTCCAAATGTCCCAAAATATTCCAATTTCATCCTTGTACTTGTAAATGGCTTTTTCATACGTCGAGACAGTTAGAAGCTCCTCCACCCACTCATCAATATTAAAGAAGAGGTTTGACTTCCAGGACCTCAATATCATGTTTTTTGCAACCATGCATGCATGCAGCAACCAAATGTTCTCGCCAAAGTCAATATCATCCAGTATAGAAATATCGCCTAGAATGAATAAAGAAGCATTCATGGGAATTGCAACATTTAAGACTAGACTCAGTCGTTCACAAACTTTTTCCCAGAACTGCATTGTTTTGGGACATGACCAAATCAAATGACTGAGGGAACCTCTTGAGCCGCTACACTTCCAGCAAAGGTCAGTGTCCAAAGGTTGTCTCCGGAACAACCTCTCCGGAGTCCAATATGCCCTAAACAGTAATTTCGTTTGAGAAGCTCTGAGGCCCCAATCCAAACTCATCAGAGAAGTGTTTTCACAGCACTTCCGCCAACATCTCAAGGCAACATCTTCTCCTAATTCATCAGCCCAAATGGTCAGCAGCCGTGGATCTCCTTTTCTAGTAGCCTTTATGAATCCATACATGGTAGAAGCAGGGTGTGCTGCACTATATCTCCACAGCTGCCCAGGCGGCACTTTGAACAGTCAATTGTGGCACCTCAACACAAGCTGAAATTATAATCTTCAGTTTTCTATAGTCAGCAAATGAGCAGTCCGCCTTGTCACGTATCTGTGCAAGTCGAGCGTACGGTATCCAATTGCCATCTTCAAATAAATCTTTAAAGTATTTTACACCAGCCACAAACCATTGAATCCAAAAGAGGGATTTACCCTGGAATTTCAATGCTGGGTTATTCCAAATGGATGCATCTGGATGTAAATAAGGATCAGTACCCATACGACTCGAAAGCTCGCACCAGCAGTCCTGAAGAAATGAAGTGAGTGCGCTGGTCATTTTGGACTTACATCTTTTAGAAGACAGCAGGGCTTTAGGGTCCAGTTGGGAAACCGCACCACACTCCCATGACAACAGATCAGATTGTCCATTGATAGAGTCAGCAATCTTGCACAAGTGGCGAGTGGAGAATGATGAATGGTAATCCAGGAAGTTAGGTAGGTTCATTACCCCCAATTTCAATGGGAGTTGAAGTTTCCAAATCACGAGCCTTGGAGGTTTCCCATTCCAAATAAAGTTTTGCAAAAGTCTATCATTCTCCTTGAAGATGCTCCTCGGTATCCTAACAGGAAGCATACTTAGGATGTAATTTATCCGAGGTGTCAAATCCGTTTTTATACAGTTTATTCTGCCCCAGGTTGACAACTTCAAGAGACCCCACCTTTCCAAATCTGATTTGAGTCTCGGAAGGATCCATGCAAAATGTATACCAGGTAGCTTCACTATATCCGCTCCAATCCAGACTCCAAGATATTTTATCTTGTCTGCACACCACCTAAATTGAAACTGAGCACAAGTATGCTGTAGACACAAATTATTGATCGGTAGGATCTCATATTTACTCCATTTAATCTTATAGCCTGATAACATGGAGAAATAATGAACCGCTTGCATCAGGTGAGAAATACCAATAGCAGGGTCCTGAAGGGTGACCAACAAATCATCTGCATACAAGCAAAGCAAGGTATTTCGGCCATTCCCAATAATGGGCTGAAGATTTGCATCCGCTCTTAAGCATACCGCAAGTGGCTCCATAGACAGGATGAACAGGAGAGGCGAGAATGGGCAGCCCTGTCTCGTACCTCGATGAAGTCTAAAAGCATCAGAAATAAGTCCATTCGTCAACACACTCGCAGAAGGATTGTTATATAATAGCTTAACCCAGCGTTGGAAATCTTGCCCAAAGTTCATTTTTCCAAGGCACGCAAACAAAAACTCCCACTCCACACGATCAAATGCCTTTCAGCATCAAGAGCGACCACCACAATAGGCTGGTTGCGACCCTTCTCACTGGTCAACAGCAGGCGTCTCATGTTGTCCGCCACCGCCCTGCCAGAGACAAAACCTACTTGGTTTTCATGCACCAAAAGTGAGACAACCTTTTCCAATTGCCCAGCAAGGATTTTAGCCAATATGTTGCAGTCACAGTTTATCAGACTGATCGGCCGGTAACTTTCGCACCTGGTAGCAGACCTGTCATTCTTTTTAAGTACCGTAATCAATGCATGTCTCATTGTGTTCGGTAGAGAACCGGACTCAAAAGCATCATTAAAAACTTCACACAAAAGATGCAGTGCAGAATCTGGGAGGGCTTTATAGAATTCATTAGGCAGCCCATCCGAGCCAGGCGACTCCCCTACAGTCAGCTTCCAAATTGCCTATTTTATATCTTCCACATCGACCCTTTCCTCAGGGGTCGCCGCCTCATCAGATGTCAGGCGAGAGGAAACATGCGAGTCAATGACATTTTCAATGTCGACTTTTTCACAGGCTAATTCAGAGTCATAGAGTTTTTCGTAGAAACCACGAAATATGTTGTTGATACCTCTTTGCTGAGTTTTCAATGTGTTGTTCAAATCTCTGATGGCAGCAATAAAGCGATCGCTTTCCGCCACCTTCAGCCTACGTGCCAATAACTTCCCTGCTTTCTCACCATTCTCAAAGTTATTAATCTTTTGCCTGAACAGGGCATAACCGACCTGGCTGGAAACTAGTTTGTTCAGTTCATACTTTGCCCTTCTCAATTCAGACTTCGTGTTTTTATCCTTGCTTGCTGCAAATAGAACATCTAGGCGTTTAGCTTCAGAAGAGAGTCTTTGAATTTCTTCCATTCTCAATTTCCTCTCCTTACCAGTTTTGGAAATCAGCACTCCCCGGGCAAAGCACTTCAATGCCTCCCAGACAGTTGATATTTGGACATCGGCAGTTCTATTAATTTGGATGAAGCTGTCAATTTCCTCTGCCACCTCCTGCCTGACCGGTCATTCTTCAGTATGTAAGAGTTCATTCTCCACCTTGATGATTTAACCAGAGAGTACTGCAAAGACAATCGCAATGAAATAGGTGCGTGATCAGGCAGGACAATGAGACCAATACCCAAATCATCGCAACTTGAGGTTACCCGTCCAGAGGTCAAGAAAAAGTCAATTCTAGAATACGTGTCATGACTTTGAGAGTGAAAGCGATAATCCCTGTCCGACGGGTGTTCCAGCCTCCAAATGTCAGCCAGACCGAATTCCCTAATTAAATTCTCCATGGACCGTTTATATTTATTCGGGGTCCTGGTACAATCCCCATTTGATCGATCTAAAGCTGAGTCCATGACCTGACTGAAATCACCTCCAACTATAATGGAGTCCATATTAAAACTTTGAAGCAATTGAGCCACTTCATGAAAGAAGATCGGATCATCTAAATTTGGTGCATATATGTTGCATAGGAGAATGTCCACGCCTTAAATCCTCACCAATAAACAAACAATTCTACCTTCTTTATCTCCTCTGATTCTAAGGACTGATACAGGCAGATTTTTTTTAATAAGCATTGAAACACCTCTTTTCCTACATGAGTGATTAGAAAAGTAAGTATCCCCTACACACCCTCTTTTCAATTTTTCAGCCTCAGAGTCTTCCAAATGTGTTTCCTGGAGGAATGCAATGTCACAAGAGTTCGAACGTAGATGAGACATAATTTTAGTCCTTTTCACCACATTGTTGAGTCCATTAACATTCCACGAGATGATATTCAGATGATCCATAATTTTAGCGCCCACGGTACAGTTCAAGGTTTGAGACATTTTATAACATATGCAATCACAGTCAAAGAACAGGACAGGGAGACAGAACAAGAAAAAGAAAAGAAAGGAAAGATAGAAGAGAAAGCACATGCCCCAAGAGGGCATTATACCACTAAGATATACTAGTAACGGTAACAAGTAGATGGCACACTGTACAGATACAACAGCAAGGCAACTAAAAGTATAATGTCACAAAAAACACAAAACTTTCAATAAACACCAATCCCAAATCTCCCATTCCCACCCTTAATTTACTCACGACACCTAACCTAAGACACAACTCTATAACTTCAGCATACTACAAGGACAACCCATTCACGGGTATAATCAAGGAACCCAGATTATTAATCCTAAACCCTACCGCACATAGCCCAAAACACAATGTTTGTTTTTAATAGGACTTCAGTGAAGGATACACAGAGCACTTATAAATCAAGTGGCTGAAGGCACTGAAGACCTGTTTTAGACATTTTTATTACACCAGTGCCAGGTTTACAGCTCCAATTAAGTTATGAACTCTGGTGGGAATTGCCATAGAGATTATCATGCCCATGGGCAGTCCATGGGTGCGCACATATTTAAAACAAACCTTCAAACTGCGTGTCTCTCCTCATATGCCATTTCTGCCTAGTTGTACTCTAATGCAATAGTTTCGGCGTATAGGTGTCGCAAGCGACGCGTAAAGGCGCAAACTAAAACCTCAGCTGCTGATCAGACAATCCGGTGGCCTTCCAACATGTTGCCATCCTGCCACCAGAGTCACCATCACCCCACTTGTTAAAAAAGCGGGACTAGATCCCAAGGATCCCGCTAACCTTCGTCCCATAACTAACTCGAATTTTGTTCTCAAATTGTTGGACAAGGTAGCCACACAGCAACTGCAACACTTTGTTGAGAACCAGGGGCTTCTGCACCAGCAACAATCCGGCTTTAGAGCTTCCCACAGCACTGAAACCGCTATGCTAGACTTGCAGAATCAGATGCTGACTATGCTGGACGATAACAAATTGGGGATGCTTATGCTCTTAGACCTTAGTGCAGCGTTTGACTTGGTGGATCACCACCTTCTCATCAAGGCGCTAGGGGAGAATGTTGGCTGCTCGGAGAGAGCCATCGACTGGCTCCTATCCTTTCTCTCCAACCGTCAAGCAAGAGTACATTGGGATAGCAGTTTCTCCGTCCCATGTGACATCATATTCGGAGTGCCTCAAGGGGCCAGCTTATCCCCAATGCTTTTCAATATTTATATGCGCACTTTGTGCAGCCTTCTGGTGAAAGCCGGAGTGTCATTTACCAATTATGCAGATGACACCCAACTCATATTGGAGTTGGGGGGTAGGGATCATGCCACGGATAGTGAAGTGCTCTCCAAGGTTTACAAGTTAATAGACGACTGGATGCAGGCAAATTGGATGTGCCTGAACGACTCGAAAACCGAATTGATGTTGTTTGGCTCCAGTCGTCAGTTTGAAAATCTAGGGGCAGAGTACAGCTCTTTTCAAATAAAAAACGCCATTATCCAGGTGGTTCCCAAGATGAAGACTCTGGGTATGATGGTCGATTCAGTTGTTGACTCTCACGCCCAGACTAACTTTCTCCAAAAAAACTCAGCTTACTATCTCAGGCTTATGAAAGCAATCACACCACTACTTAATGAAGTAAACAGGGCAACGATAGCCAGAGCCATCATTCTTTCGCGGCTCGACTATGGTAACGCCCTGTTGCTGAGGGCCGCAACTAGGGTTCTATCCAGTTGTCAAGTGATCCAGAACAACGCGGTTAGATTAGTAAAAAATTTGAAAAGAAAAGACCATGTTACCGAAGAGAGGCGTGCTCTGCACTGGCTTAGAGTAGAAGAACGTATCAAGTTCAAAACTCTCTGCCTGGTACACAAGTGCCTTTATGGCACAGCGCCTGCTTACTTGAAAACACACATAGTGCCCTACAACCCCAGCAGAAACCTACGCTCGGGCGGCAAATGCCTCCTGTATGTGCCCAGGTTCAAGCTCAAAACAGGGCTGGGCAGATCCTTTCTTGTGCTAGCTCCTAAACTGTGGAACAGCGTCCCCGAAATCCTTAGGTCCGAAGTTAATCACTTTGCTTTTAGGAAGATGTTGAAGACACACCTTTTTACATGAGATCTTGGTTAGTACTTGTTCCCATCGTCTGTCTCATATGTTCTGTTCGTCTTGTAGTACCGGTGTTTTATGTACAAGCGCCCTGATGCCCTCGGGCTACCGGCGCTATACAAAAACAAAATACAATACAATACAATACAAATACAATACAATGATGCTGCGCACAAAGAGGGCAAGCGCTTTCAAGTGGCCAGACTGGCGACGCTTAGCGCTATACAGACACCCACATTAATTAACAGATGAATCTTCGCACTTCTGTGTTCAGTAAACATCAAATGAGAGTTGGCTGCAGTCATACTGTTAGTAACATTCGCATGTGGCATGCTTGCACACACACGCACTCACCTGTGCAGCAACATCCCCATAACACCTGCAGAGCTGTGCAGTTGCACTCCTATGGAGCATGTATCCCTTGTCAAGTTTCACTGCTGCACCAAACGTGTAGATCTATGCATGCAGCACCTTTTAACACACACCTATTCAATTACAGTCGTTTGGCATGTTCAGTTTCGCCCTCGTACAGGGTGCAGAGGCCTACGGGAAATCTCCAGAGTTCCCTATAGGCCGGTCCACCCCTGCCCGGGGTGCAGAGGCCTACCGGGAAATCTCCAGACTTCCCTGTAGGCCAGTCCACCCCTGCCCAGGGTGCGGAGGCCTACCGGGAAATCTCCAGAGTTCCCAATAGGCCGGTCCACCCCTGCCCGGGGTGCAGAGGCCTACCGGGAAATCTCCAGACTTCCCTGTAGGCCAGTCCACCCCTGCCCAGGGTGCAGAGGCCTACCGGGAAATCTCCAGAGTTCCCTATAGGCCAGGCTACCCCTGCCTCGTATTACAGGCAACCGCAGTGCTTTAAGTGGGGTGAGAAACTCTAGGGGGCTGTTGGGAAAAGGTTGTGGTGCAGTGAGGTCTAGGAACCGGTGCACTACATCGCAAGTATATAAATGCTGTTTGAGCAAAAGGTCCTCATTTTTGTTTATGAGGGGCTTGTGGATGAGGACAAGTACATGCTAATGATGAGTTCCACAGAAGCTACCCCACTCTTACACACAAGAGCGGGGACAATTATAGTGTGTTCACTCTGGGTCAACCAAACCTTACTAGGTAAAGCCAAGGGCTCAAGCACAATGTCAACACATTGTATTCATAAAGCATAATAAAATAAAGACTATGGGCTAGCCATGCTACGCATAAACACACCAAGAAGAGTCACAACATAGGCTCCACCAAACCGGCTGACTTACTAACACAGCTCCCCTTCCTGCTCCTCCAACATAACCAATGCCACTAAACTAGACTATGGGCTAGCCACACTACACATAAACACACCAAGAAGAGTCACAACATAGGCTCCACCAAATCGGCCGACTTACTAACCCAGCTCCCCTTCCTGCTCCTCCAACATAACCGATGCCACTACACTAGACTATGGGCTAGCCACGCTACGCATAAACACACCAAGAAAAGTCACAGCATAGGTTCCACCAAACCAGCCGACTTACTAACCCATTTCCCCTTCCTGCTCCTCCAACATAATTAATGATACTACACTAGACTATGGCCTAGCACCAAGCTGGCCGACTTACTAACCCATCTCCCTTCCTCCCCTTCCTGTTCCTCCATCATAACCAATGCCGCTACACTAGACTATGGGATAGCCACTCTACGTATAAACACACCAAGAAGAGTCACAACAGAGGATCCACCAAACCAGCCGACTTACTAACACAGCTCCCCTTCCTGCTCCTCCAACATAACCAATGCCACTACACTAGACTATGGGCTAGCCACGCTACACATAAACACACCAAGAAGAGTCACAACATAGGCTCCACCAAACCAGCCGACTTACTAACCCATTTCCCCTTCCTGCTCCTTCAACATAATTAATGACACTACATTAGACTATGGGCTAGCACCAAGCCAGCCGACTTACTAACCCATCTCCCTTCCTCCCCTTCCTGCTCCTCCATCATAACCAATGCCACTACACTAGACTATGGGCTAGCCACACTACGTATAAACACACCAAGAAGAGTCACAACAGAGGATCCACCAAACCAGCCGACTTACTAACACAGCTCACCTTCCTGCTCCTCCAACATAACCAATGCCACTACACTAGACTATGGGCTAGCCACACTACGCATAATCACACAAAGAAGAGTCACAACATGGGCTCCACCAATCCGGCCGACTTATTAACCCAGCTCCCCTTCCTGCTCCTCCAACATAACCAATGCCACTACACTAGACTATGGGCTAGCCACACTACGCATAAACACACAAAGAAGAGTCACAAAATGGGCTCCACCAATCCGGCCGACTTATTAACCCAGCTCCCCTTCCTGCTCCTCCAACATAACCAATGCCACTACACTAGACTATGGGCTAGCCACACTACGCATTAACACACCAAGAAGAGTCACAACATAGGCTCCACCAAACCGGCCGACTTACTAACACAGCTCCCCTTCCTGCTCCTCCAACATAACCAATGCCACTACACTAGACTACGGGCTAGCCACACTACACATAAACACACCAAGAAGAGTCACAACATAGGCTCCACCAAATCGGCCGACTTACTAACCCAGCTCCCCTTCCTGCTCCTCCAACATAACCGATGCCACTACACTAGACTATGGGCTAGCCACACTACGCATAAACACATCAAGAAGAGTCACAAGATAGGCTCCACCAAACCGGCCGACTTACTAACCCAGCTCCCCTTCCTGCTCCTCCAACATAACCAATGCCACTACACTAGACTATGGGCTAGCCACGCTACGCATAAACACACCAAGAAGAGTCACAACATAGGCTCCATCAAATCGGCCGGCTTACTAACCCAGCTCCCCTTCCTGCTCCTCCAACATAACCGATGCCACTACACTAGACTATGGGCTAGCCACACTACGCATAAACACATCAAGAAGAGTCACAAGATAGGCTCCACCAAACCGGCCGACTTACTAACCCATTTCCCCTTCCTGCTCCTCCAACATAATTAATGACACTACACTAGACTATGGGCTAGCACCAAGCTGGCCGACTTACTAACCCACCTCCCTTCCTCCCCTTCCTGTTCCTCCATCATAACCAATGCCGCTACACTAGACTATGGGCTAGCCACTCTACGTATAAACACACCAAGAAGAGTCACAACAGAGGATCCACCAAACCAGCCGACTTACTAACACAGCTCCCCTTCCTGCTCCTCCAACATAACAATGCCACTACACTAGACTATGGGCTAGCCACACTACGCATAAACACACCAAGAAGAGTCACAACATAGGCTCCACCAAACCGGCCAACTTACTAACCGAGCTCCCCTTCCTGCTCCTCCAACATAACCAATGCCACTACACTAGACTATGGGCTAGCCACGCTACACATAAACACACCAAGAAGAGTCACAACATAGGCTCCACCAAACCAGCCGACTTACTAACCCATTTCCCCTTCCTGCTCCTCCAACATAATTAATGACACTACACTAGACTATGGGCTAGCACCAAGCCAGCCGACTTACTAACCCATCTCCCTTCCTCCCCTTCCTGCTCCTCCATCATAACCAATGCCACTACACTAGACTATGGGCTAGCCACGCTACGTATAAACACACCAAGAAGAGTCACAACAGAGGATCCACCAAACCAGCCGACTTACTAACACAGCTCCCCTTCCTGCTCCTCCAACATAACCAATGCCACTACACTAGACTACGGGCTAGCCACACTACGCATAAACACACCAAGAAGAGTCACAACATAGGCTCCACCAAACCGGCCGACTTACTAACCCAGCTCCCCTTCCTGCTCCTCCAACATAACCAATGCCACTACACTAGACTATGGGCTAGCCACACTACACATAAACACACCAAGAAGAGTCACAAGATAGGCTCCACCAAACCGGCTGACTTACTAACCCAGCTCCCCTTCCTGCTCCTCCAACATTACCAATGCCACTACACTAGACTATGGGCTAGCCACGCTACGCATAAAGACACCAAGAAGAGTCACAATATAGGCTCCACCAAACCGGCCAACTTACTAACCCAGCTCCCCTTCCTGCTCCTCCAACATAACCAATGCCACTACACTAGACTATGGGCTAGCCATGCTACACATAAACACACCAAGAAGAGTCACAACATAGGCTCCACCAAACCAGCCGACTTACTAACCCATTTCCCCTTCCTGCTCCTCCAACATAATTAATGACACTACACTAGACTATGGGCTAGTACCAAGCCGGCCGACTTACTAACCCATCTCCCTTCCTCCCCTTCCTGCTCCTCCATCATAACCAATGCCACTACACTAGACTATGGGCTAGCCACACTACGCATAAACACACCAAGAAGAGTCACAACAGAGGATCCACCAAACCAGCCGACTTACTAACACAGCCCCCCTTCCTGCTCCTCCAACATAACCAATGCCACTACACTAGACTATGGGCTAGCCACACTACGCATAAACACACCAAGAGTCACAACATAGGCTCCACCAAACCGGCCGACTTACTAACCGAGCTCCCCTTCCTGCTCCTCCAACATAACCAATGCCACTACACTAGACTATGGGCTAGCCACGCTACACATAAACACACCAAAAAGAGTCACAACATAGGCTCCACCAAACCAGCCGACTTACTAACCCATTTCCCCTTCCTGCTCCTCCAACATAATTAACGACACTACACTAGACTATGGGCTAGCACCAAGCTGGCCGACTTACTAACCCATCTCCCTTCCTCCCCTTCCTGCTCCTCCATCATAACCAATGCCACTACACTAGACTATGGGCTAGCCACGCTACGTATAAACACACCAAGAAGAGTCACAACAGAGGATCCACCAAACCAGCCGACTTACTAACACAGCTCCCCTTCCTGCTCCTCTAACATAACCAATGCCACTACACTAGACTATGGGCTAGCCACACTACGCATAAACACACCAAGAAGAGTCACAACATAGGCTCCACCAAACCGGCCGATTTACTAACCCATCTCCCCTTCCTCCCCTTCCTGCTCCTCCATCAAAACCAATGCCACTACACTAGACTATGGGCTAGCCACACTACACATAAACACACCACAAATCAAGATAATGTTCACACCATACAACTTTGCTGCGATTCTGGAAGCACACCTCGAGGGAACTCCCCGACATAGAGTCCATAAATCTATCACTACACAATTACACACCAACACAATGGATAGTTGTGCAACAACACCCATCCATTACTCTGGCACCCTTATGGATACAACTAACCAGTGCGCACAACCACAATCCACCCAACATCACACGACACACACACCAACACAAACACTAGCACACATCAGAGGCACTACCCATATGGTTGCAACGTGTGGGACTTTCCGAACCAATCCCACACGCAATACAGCCCTCGAAGACGCCAGTTCCTCCTGGTTCTGAACCCATCCGTTCATCCTATCCTGACTGAACCCCCCCCCCCTCACGCCTCTCTCTTGCAGAGCCACGCGAGCGCCTGGAGGCTGCCCTCTGGTGGTAGCGGTGTGCGGTGTGAATCAACATAACATAAGAATTCTCCCTAAGGGACACACTTATGCTAACATCACAATAGTTCACATTGGTTGTGAAATCACTTCCAGGCTAATCCAGCACCCAGTGGTGGGGGTGGGGGCAGGGGGAAGGGGGAGATGTGTGTCTACATATGAAAAAGTGGCATCAGGTGGCAAATGAAAGGATGAAAACAGCAGTTTAGAGAACGAAGTAATTGTTATTAGTGACCTCTCCGCACGCTGCACTCTTGCACTCTGACACTCTAACGCTCTCTCCGCCAGTGAAGGAAGTCTCAGAGGTGACCTACCTGTACAGCAAAGTGAAGAAGACGCTCCAGACCCGGATGCAGAGGTTCCCGGCGCTGGGCTCTGTTGGTTTCACCAAATGCACTGAGGAGGCGGGGAGGGCAGCCAAGTACCGCCAGGTCACCTCTGAACAGAAGGGAGAAAATGCCACTGAGGAGAGCCCCCGAGAGAGAGCGGGTGCCAGGTAAGCAGCGCCTGCCAGGGAGGGAGCAGCTGCCAGCGAGGGAGCGCCTGCCAGAGAGGGAGCAGCTGCCAGGGAGGGAGCGCCTGCCAGAGGGGGGGCGGCTGCCAGAGGGGGAGTGGCTGCCAGGGAGGGAGCGCCTGCCAGAGGGGGAGCGGCTGCCAGAGGGGGAGTGGCTGCCAGGGAGGGAGTGCCTGCCGAGGGGGAGCGGCTGCTAGGGAGAGAGCATCTGCCAGAGAGGGAGTGGCTGCCAGGGAGGGAGTGCCTGCCAGAGAGGAGGCAGCTGCCAGGGAGGGAGCACCTGCCAGAGGGGGAGCACCTGCCAGAGGGGAGCGGCTGCCAGATGGGGAGTGGCTGCCAGTGAGGGAGTGCCTGCCAGAGGGGAAGCAGCTGCTAGGGAGAGAGCACCTGCCAGAGAGGGAGTGGCTGCCAGGGAGGGAGCGGCTGCCAGGGAGGGAGCACCTGCCAGAGGGGGAGCGGCTGCTAGGGAGAGTGCACCTGCCAGAGAGGGAGTGGCTGCCAGGGAGGTAGCGGCTGCCAGGGAGGGAGCACCTGTCAGAGGGGGAGCGGCTGCCAGAGGGGGAGTGGCTGCTAGGGAGAGGGCACCTGCCAGAGAGGGAGTGGCTGCCAGGGAGGTAGCGCCTGCCAGAGAGGGAGTGGCTGCCAGGGAGAGAGCGCCTGCCAGAGAGGGAGCAGCTGTCAGGGAGAAAGCACCTGTCAGAGAGGGAGTGGCTTCCAGGTAGGGAGCGCCTGCTAGAGAGGAAGTGACTGTCAGGGAGAGAGTGCCTGCCAGAGAGGGAGTGGCTTCCAGGTAGGGAGCGCATGCCAGAGAGGAAGTGACTGCCAGGGAGAGAGAACCTGCCAGAGAGGGAGCGGCTGCCAGGTAGGGAGTATCTGCCAGAGAGGGAGTGGCTGCCAGGGAGAGATTGCCTGGCAGAGAGAACGGCTGCCAGGTAGGGAGTGCCTGCCAGAGAGGGAGCAGCTGCCAGTGAGGGAGCGCCTGCCAGAGAGAGAGCAGCTGCCAGGGAGAGAGTACCTGCCAGAGAGGGAGCAGCTGCCAGGGAGGGAGCGCCTGCCAGAGAGGGAGCAGCTGCCAGGGAGAGAGAACCTGCCAGAGAGGGAGCGGCTGCCAGGGAGAGATCGCCTGGCAGAGAGAACGGCTGCCAGGTAGGGAGCGCCTGCCAGAGAAGGAGCAGTTGCCAGTGAGGGAGCGCCTGCCAGAGAGAGAGCAGCTGCCAGGGAGAGAGTACCTGCCAGAGAGGGAGCAGCTGCCAGGGAGGGAGCGCCTGCCAGAGAGGGAGCAGCTGCCAGGGAGGGCGCAGGAAGGTGGAGTTGGAGAAGAGTGCAGGTGAGACATTGGTTGTGGAAGAGAGTGGTACCAGTTGTATGTAGTGTATTGTGAGGAGGGTGTGTGTGAAAGGAGAGTGAAGCTAGAGAAGGTGAGAGAAAGTGTAGGGAGGAGTTAGAGAGAGAGAGAGTGACAAAGAGAGTTTATGGTAGGAGGGTGTGGAGAGAGTGCAAGGCGGTAGTGGTGGAAGTGGTGAGTGCAAAGTGAAGCAGATGAGGAAGTAGTTGGAAGAGATCAGAGAGAGCGTGGTGAGGGCAGAGCACAGCATACATAAAGGATTCTGTGTAGCAGGGAGGTGTGGAACGGGGTGAGGAGAAGGGTAAGGAGAAAGGTGAGGAGAAGGGTAAGCAGAGACGGGAAGAGAAAGGTTCGTTGAGAGACGAGGAGAGGGCTGAGGAGAGAGGTGAGAGTGCAGACATCAGAGGCATAGAAGGATAGATAGAGAGGTAAGGATGAAGCCTGGATGGTGGCAGAGAGGGTAGTGAAGGGGCAGCAGTGAGACAGTAGAGGAAAGGGTGAGGCAGAAAGACTAGTGATATCAAGGAGAGAGAGGGGCGCATGCAGTGAAAGCGTGGGCCAGGGCGTCTGGTTTTGGCACAAGAAAACCATCATTTCCTGTTGACAATCATGAGGGCTGTTCAATTACCCCTAGAGGAACCCTGGAGGGAGGCAGATAGATACGGCTTTTTGCCTTTAGGCTGCCACCTCCAGCCACATTTAGACAGTAGGTGGTACTGATTGCTAGCTGGAAGACCTGGGGGCTAGGGTCGCCTGGGTCAGCATGGAGAGCCCACTGGAGGTTGAGAGAGGAAAGCCCAATAGAGTACCCTGCCCACAACCTGCCCAGAACAGAACCCCTTGAACCACCCTTCAGAGTCTGGGTGTTATTAAAGCGATCCTTGATATGAGTTACTCGACCTAAGTGTCCTGGGGGGTATGTAATGCTGCAAGATGAGCATGGCGGGCAACGGGGAGGGCTTTGAAGTGTATTCTCTTCTTAATGGGTAGCCAATGAAGCATGCAAAGTGCAGGGGTGATGCGTTCAAACCTTTTCATCCCGAGAGACAGTACCACTGACATGTTTTATACTCTTTGTAGTTTTTCCATGAGATATTCCGGGGTCCCAGATAAAGGGTGGCTGCGTAATGCAGTCTTATGAGGACTAATGATATCACTGCCATGGTCCTGTGCGGGAAGGACAGGTGGGGTAAAATGCGGGGTAGAATGTAGAGTTGGAAAGTGTAGCTTCTGACAGTGGCTATTATTTACAGTTTGAATGTCAGGCTACTGCTCCTTGCAGAGAGAGGGTGAGCCTGCCAGGGAGGGAGCAACTGAGAAGAAGGAAAACCTGCCAGAGAGGAAAGCCTGCAAGGGAGTGTCTGTTCATTGCAGAGCCCAAGAGCACTATAGGTGGAGGAATCTCCTGGTATTGGCCAGAGATGACTCATAACTCAACCAGGGATCACCCAGAGATCCCACTGATGACACCAATTGATCACTCAGTGATTTCTCAGGCCACAGGCACTTGGTCCTTTCCCAGCTTCATGCACAATTGATGTTATTGGTTTATTTACAAAAAGAGTCAAACCAAATGTCACTGCATCTCCATTTGTATTTTTATTGAGCTTTTATAGTAGTTGACGTCTAAGTGCTTTACAAAATAATAATAGTAGTACAGTAAAATCCACAACAAATGGAGAATGAGTCAATTGAATAGAATATAGAGCTTCAGACGAGATTTAAAGAGTGAGGGAGAATATATAGAGTGTAGAGAAAGAGGGAGAAGATTCCAGTGCATGGGAACTAAGAGTGAAAAGAAGCAAAAACGAGAAGAAGCACAGGGAGGACGAGGTACGGACAAAAGGAAAAGGGACTGAGGGTGAAGGGCCAGAGACAGATAGTAAAAGGAAATCAAAGAGGACAAATAGGGAGGGGCTAAACCATAAAGACAGTTAAATCCAAGGCAAAGGAAGTTAAAGAGCAGACAAGGTTCAAAAGGTAACCAACGCAAAGAGAATAAGGCATCAGAGATGGAATCACCGGGGTCAAGCGACATAGAGTGCAGACCGAAGAGTGGTAGATGGAACAAAGAGGGGCAAGTTGATAAGTGGGGACACAAAGAAGAAGGGAAGAGCAATAAAAAGATGGGAGAAAACAAAAGAAGAAATAAGGAGCTTAGCAGCCTTCAAAGTAAGAAACCGACAGGCTATGCAAATATTAAAGTGAGGAAAGAGAGAGGAACGAGAGATAGGCAAAATGTGTATAGAAAAGGAAGAGAGGAGTCAAAAACAACGCCCACATTATGAACTGAAAAAGAGATAGGAATAATAGGAATAATAGAGAGAGGAATGGATAAGGATGAGAGAGGAAGAGGAGGGGGACTGGTGGTAGCATGAAAGAAAAGGACCTCAGTCTTAGAGGATTAAGGTGTAAATAGTCGTTCATTATCCAAGTCTGAATGGAGAGCAAAGAAGCAGTGAGAGATGATTATATAGAGTCCGATAGGGATGAAAAAGTTTAGAGTCCGATGGGGATGAAGAGTCATCGGTATATGGGTGATAAGTGAAACCAACAGAAGACATAATAGTGGCAGGAGGTATTGTGAAAAGAGAAAAAAGAAGAGGACCCAAGACAGAGTCTTGGGGGACACCATAAAAAAGAGGTTGAGTAGTAGAAGCGTGACCGGCCCAAGAAAAAGCAAAAGAGTGATTAGAGAGATAGAAGTGGAACTAATCGAGGACAGACTCACGGAAGCCAGGTTGGTGCAGAGATGACAGAAAATGAGTATGGTCCACTGCATCAAAAGTGTCCGACAAGTCAAGGAGCAGGAGAGGAGAGTTTAGAATAACGAGCAGAGAGAAGAGAATCAGAAACAGCCAGGAGGGCAGTCTCAGTAGAGTGTCCAGGATGGAAACCAAATGGAAAAGGAAGAAGTGAGTGAGTATTGGCAAAGGCAGACACCTGAGGGAAAACAATAGGCTCCAGTAATTTAGATAGGAAGGGAAGAAGAGAGACAGAACGTTAGATGGCAAAGAGGGCTCAAGGGATAGATTTCTTAAGATAGGGAATATACATGTGTGCTTGAAGGAGGAATAAAAAATGTCAGATGACAATGAAGAATTAAAGAGAACAGTAAACAAGCGTAGAAGAGTGGGATAGACCGTGGGGAAAGGGGAGGAGGGGAGAGGGTCAGAAGGAGAAGCAGTCGGAAGAGCGTTAGCAATAGAAAAGGAGACATCAGCCTCACAGAGAGATTGAAAGGAGACATTACAGAGAGGGGAGAGGAGGAGAGAATAGAGGGAGATGACGTAAAAGAAGAAGTAGTTGATAAGCGAAGAAGGGTGATTTTTGAAGAGAAGTAGTTGGCAAAATCGGAGGCCATTGTCTCCCTATAGCACTATTAACATGTACTGTCACCCTTTCTCAATGTAAACATCTACTGTCACGTTTCTCACGATCAACATCGAGTGCCTCCATATCTTACAGTAAACATTCACTGTCTTCTTGTCTCGCTGTAAACATCCACTGTCTTCTTATCACCCTGTAAACATCAGCTGTTTCTCTATATCAATGTTAACACCCACTGTTTCCCTATTTCAGTGTAAACATGTACTGTCGCCCTTTCTCTAATGACCACACACTGCTCTACCTCTTGGGGGCGCCTGCTGTCCAAACACGTGTAGTGCCTATTCACCCCATTTTATAAGTGCTTTCATTGTCCCCCAGTCTCAAACACGGACATTATTTCTCTTGTGGGCACGGTGTGCCCACTGTCACCCTGCTGCACCTCACACCTCATTCTAGCGAGCCTTCAATACCACTGCTTCCCAGACGAGCCTGATGCCGAGCTGCCTGGGGCTGTCTTATTTAATCTCTTCCAGAAGTAACAAGGCTTTATCGGTCATGGACCACACCACCAACCTGGACGACTACCCGAAATCGCTTCAGCAGACACTGAATTGGGATGGCAGCAACGGTGCGGGGCAGGGGCAAATCCCCTGTCCACCAGACCCAAAGCTGGTAGGTAGACAGAAGCAGGTGACATGTGGGCAGCGTGGGAGTGGAGACACACAGCTGATAGTGCTGACACGTGGGCAGAGTGGGAGTGGAGACACACAGCTGACACTGGTGACATGTGGGCAAGTGGGAGTGGAGACACAGCTGACACTGGTGACATGTGGGCAGAGTGGGAGTGGAGACACAACAGACACTGGTGACATGTGGGCAGAGTGGGAGTGGAGACACACAGCTGACACTGGTGACATGTGGGCAGAGTGGGAGTGGAGACACACAGCTGACACTGGTGACATGTGGGCAAGTGGGAGTGGAGACACAGCTGACACTGGTGACATGTGGGCAGAGTGGGAGTGGAGACACACAGCTGATAGTGCTGACACGTGGGCAGAGTGGGAGTGGAGACACACAGCTGACACTGGTGACATGTGGGCAAGTGGGAGTGGAGACACAGCTGACACTGGTGACATGTGGGCAGAGTGGGAGTGGAGACACAGCAGACGCTGGTGACATGTGGGCAAGTGGGAGTGGAGACACAACAGACACTGGTGACATGTGGGCAGAGTGGGAGTGGAGACACACAGCTGACACTGGTGACATGTGGGCAAGTGGGAGTGGAGACACAGCTGACACTGGTGACATGTGGGCAGAGTGGGAGTGGAGACACAGCTGACACTAGTGACATGTGGGCAGAGTGGGAGTGGAGACACAGCTGACACTGGTGACATGTGGGCAGAGTGGGAGTGGACACACAGCAGACACTGGTGACGTGGGCAGAGTGGGAGTGGAGACACAACAGACACTGGTGACATGTGGGCAGAGTGGGAGTGGAGACACACAGCTGACACTGGTGACATGTGGGCAGAGTGGGAGTGGACACACAGCAGACACTGGTGACGTGGGCAGAGTGGGAGTGGAGACACAACAGACACTGGTGACATGTGGGCAGAGTGGGAGTGGAGACACACAGCTGACACTGGTGACATGTGGGCAAGTGGGCGTGGAGACACAGCTGACACTGGTGACATGTGGGCAGCTGGGAGTGGAGACACACAGTTGACAATGGTGACATGGGAGCAGTGTTGGGCTGGAAACTCATCTGACAGTGGTGACATGGGGGCAGTGTTGGGGTGGAAATACACAGCTTTCAGTGGTGACATGTGCAAGTGCTGTGGTGGAGAGGCACAGTTGACAGTGGTGACATGTGGGCAAGCTAAGTGGGGGAGGAGACACACAGCTGACCGTGGTGACATGTGGCAGTGTTAAAATGGAAACACACAGCTGACAGTGGTGTCATGTGGGGGTGCTGTGGTGGAGACAAACAGCTGACAGTGGTGTCATGTGGGTTGTGTTGTAGCACATAGCTGAGAGTGGTGGCATGTGTGCAGTGTTGGGTTATTGCTGGAAGTGGTGGGATCTGGACCATGTTTGAGGGGTGGAAACACAGCTGCCAATTTTGGCCGGTGGATAGTTTTGGGCTAGCATGGCAGCACACACCTCTTGCAGTGGTGACCTGACCCGTGCTCTGACACTGCATCTGTACTCTTTGCAGGGGCCTTTCTCGCGCATCCTGGCCAGGCCCTCGTTTCTGAAGAAAGGACGGGCCAAGAATTACCTTCCAGTGCCGACACCTCCCCTGGAGGACAGGTAAGGTGAGAACCGGACCGGCAATGTGGCACACTCAGTGCTAGGATGTTGCTCTCATTGGTGTGCGTGGACACAAGGCAAAGCAATGGTGTGCATTGTGCCCAACTTCCGGTGCCAGCCTAGCTCTGAACACAGACTTCCCTTCCCTTCACTGCACGCTCATACAACTGTGTGAGATAACACAACCACCCCATTTACACGGAGAACACCACCACCCCTCCTGCACGTAGAACACAACCACCCCACCACCCTCCTGCACGGAGAACACTACCACCCACCACCCCTCCTGCACGAAGAACACCACCACCACTCCTGCACGGAGAACATAACCACCCCTCCTGCATGTAGAACACCACCACCCCTCCTACACGGAGAACACAACCACCCCACCTGCACAGAGAACACAACCACCCCTCCTGCGCGGAGAACACCACCACCCCTCCTACACCGAGAACACAACCACCCCTCCAACCACCCCTCCTGCACGGAGAACCCCACCACACCTCCTGCACGAACAACACCACCACCCCCTCCTGCACGGAGAACACAACCACCCCTCCTGCAGGTAGAACACCACCACCCCTCCTACACAGAGAAGACAACCACCCCACCTGCACGGAGAACACAACCACCCCTCCTGCACGGAGAACACCACCATCCCTCCTACACGGAGAACACCACCACCCCTCCAACACGGAGAACACAACCGTACCTCCTGCATGAAGAACACCACCACCCACCACCCCTCCTGAACGGAGAACACCACCCCCCCCTCCTGCACGTAGAACACCACCACCCCTCCTACACGGAGAACGCAACCACCCCACCTGCACGGAGAACACAACCACCCCTCCTGCATGGAGAACACCACCACTCCTCCTACACGGAGAACACAACCACCAATCCTGCACGGAGAACACCACCACCCCTCCTGTACGGAGAACACCACCACCCCCTCCTGCACGGAGAACACAACCACCCCTCCTGCACGGAGAACACCACCACCCCTCATGCACGGAGAACACCACCATCCCTCCTACACGGAGAACACAACCACCCCTCCTACACGGAGAACACAACCACCCCTCCTGCACGGAGAACCCACCACCCCTCCTGCATGGAGAACACCACCACCCCACCTACACGGAGAACACAACCACCCCTCCTACACAGAGAACACCACCACCAATCCTGCACAGAGAACACCACCACCTATCCTGCACAGAGAACACCACCACTCCATATACATTCGACCTTTTTCCTACAGTCTCTGCTATACCAAGACTGCACCTCTGCAAAACCACCCCACGAGTGCACAACCCTGCACCCTACAGACAGCTTTTCTTTTGTACCCAGCCCAGTGGTGGGCTGGGGAGCCAAAAGAGGCCCTGGAAATAATTATCAAAGTGGCCCCATATTACACATTTTCAGCAAGCCCAACCCTATGAGAATATGTGGAAATAACATAGGTTACCACACAATAGAGGCCCAGGGTGCAGAGGCCTACCGGGAAATCTCCAGAGTTCCCTGTAGGCCAGTCCACCCCTGCCAGGGTGCAAAGGCCTACCGGGAAATCTCCAGAGTTCCCTATAGGCCAGTCCACCCCTGCCCAGGGTGCAGAGGCCTACCAGGAAATCTGAGTTCCCTATAGCCCAGTCCACCCTTGCCCAGGGTGCAGAGGCCTACCAGGAAATCTCTAGAGTTCCCTATAGGACAGTCCATCCCTGGCCGAGGACACCCTCAAATTCCCTCACGTACCCAAACATTGCCACCTTCTATTGCTGAAAGCACAACCGTCTATCGCACAGAAAACCATAAACTCTGTGGCATTGTGTGAAGAATTGCCATCTGGCAAGTGTATGAAAGCTTTTTTTAATTGTTATGCAGGTAATTCCATCTCTTAATGGGTAATCTGCTAATCCGGGTCCCCTCTCATAGGCTCCATGCCAAGGGCACAGTGGGTATCTGTGCCCTGGTGCATCAGTCTCCTGATCTACAGCACCTGCTCTATCAGTGGCACAGGGCAGGGTTAGAGGTCACAGTTGCCCATCTGACAGCCAAGTCTCTGCAGAACAGGGGATGCATTTAATACATGCCCCCTGTACCAAAACTGGGATGCTCATAAGTAGCCCATGATGGTGGCAGAGTAAGCTCTCAAATAAAGCAATGCCTCAATTAAGGCATGGCACATGGAACTACTCATGATCACTGTAGCCACATCCACATGTATACCACACATATGCCAGCTCCTGTGAGCCAGTTCAGGAAGGTAATGTGTATTCTGGCCAGACACACTGGCCCTTCCATTTGACAGGACAGGAACCTGAATAGCCAGGCCTCTCTTGTAACGCCCTTTGCCAGAGACAGACACTCTACAGGAAGCTGTCCTGTTCCCAGGCATCAAAGGAGCACATGCATTCAAAGGGATTAGCCTCACACCAAGGTGCTGCACGTCTAAAGGCCTTTGATCCTAGTAAGAAGGAAAGGGGGTGGAGTTTGTGTAGACAGAGGAGCTCTCTGCAGTGGAGGAAGACTTCCACCATCTGTTTCTCTCTACCTCTCGCTCTCCTTCCTGCCCCCTCCGCTTTCTCTAGAGTAAAGCACTTTGGGTGTGAAGTCAAAAGGGCAAAGTCCATTTCTTTCAAGTGCAGGGATTGGACCCTTAAAGCAGGATAGCTTTAGTTCAATGACCTACAGGCTTTTGCCTTTAAAAGAAGGGGTCCCTCACCACTTCTTCAGGTCATCTTTTGGACTCCATCCCTGGAAGAAGATTTAATTGGACCTCTGTTGGGAGAGTTGAATTTCCAGAGCCCTCCACCAGTGAAGTGAAGACTGAGCGTCCAAGGCAGATAGATTTGTTGCCTACCCATCCCCATTGGGGGTGAGCCTGCTGCTTGAAGACTTGCCCCTCTGCCAGCCACACTGCTGCCAGGACCTCAACTTGGTGAAAGATCCCTGAAGGTGTGCAAAAGCATCCCTTGCTGGGAGCCAGATAACAAGGACTGAACTTGTCCTTCTGAGACCCCTGAGTGGAACTCACAGCATCCAGAGAGCCAGGACAGCCCAGAACCCTCTGCTTCCTCGCATTGAACCAGTTGAACCATCGTTGAGCGAGGTTCACTGCATTTCGACCCAGCAGGACCGTCCGGATCTGCCTTTGGCACTCAACAAGCTCATTTCTTGCATCTGCCACCACCCAACTATTGCTCATTCCCACAGAATCTTTGCTGCTGATTGTCATCTCTTGTCGAACCGACCTGGTGTAGCTTCGAGCCTCGACCATCAGACGCTGCATTAAATCCCTCAAACTGAACTTGCACATCCAGTCACAGCGTCTTCACTGTCTACTTGACTATCAAACCGATCCTGGCGGCCCTCACGATCTGCATCGCCACAAGCGCTTCATCGAACCTGTCCAACTGACCAGTGTACCCAGTGAACAGCATTTTCAATCTGACCGCGGAACAGACTCTGGTGGCCCTCGCGATCTGCTTGTCTCCTTGCATCGCCTTCGAACCTCAATGAGCAACGTTCGACACCTGCATTGAACAACCTGGTACCCTGTAGTCGAACCACTGAGAAGGTAATATTGATCCATAACTGTCCCCTTGTCCATTTTGGGCCCCAGAGACCGGTTAGGTCACCTGTGTACCTTTTTCCCAAGAGGTGTCCTTTTTCAAAGATCATTGTGGTCATTGAAACTGCCTTCCACCCATGTTTTCTCGCCCAGAGTGCTCATTCTCTCTGTTCTTGCATCTCCTCTGTCCTTTCCACCAGGGTGGGTTTTTGTAGATTTTAATTTAGTTTTCTTGCAGATTTTGTATTTGATTAAATTAAATATATACATTATTTTGAGCTGTGATACTTTGCACAGCTCCTACAGGACAGAAGTCAATTTGCCACACATATACAGGGTTTTAAGTGGGCCGGAGCTGATCAGCATGAAACCTGGGAAGTCTCCAAAAGTTGCCCCAAGTCCAGCCTGAATACAAAGGTTTATAATAGAAGATGTTGTAAAATAAAAACATGCCGGGAGCCTAGAAGCCATTATCACACTTGTGCTGGAAGGCCAAGGCTGTCCGAATGTATATACTTGACTTGTGGTTTGCAAACATTTTACTGTTAGGGTGAAAATAGCAGGCAATATGTACTCTGAAGAGTTGTAGGCTTGAATCACTGTTAGACATACATGTCAAACATAAAGATTAGTGGCCAGTCATATGGTCCCAAAATGCTCTTTTATTTTATGGAAAGCAGCCAGTAGCTTACATTGGTGCTATATGCCCCCCCCTTTCTCATAATTGATTTCAGAGCTGGGTGAAGATGAGTTGGTGCCCATTTCAAAATTAAGTTTTGTACCCCTATCCCCTTTGAGACAGCTGTGTGGTTCATAGATCAACATGGAGATGTTTCCTAATGCAAACTCCAATGGGTAATTTCCCAGAGTTTATCCATGAGGTTGCATAATGTAATCCCCACTTTGAGTTTCACTAATCGAAGAATATTCACCCCTTCCTCAACATAAAGAGCTGACTGTAGAGTAACACATGTCTGTGGTTGCAAAGGTCATTCTTTAGCCGGCAAATGCACATTTAAATTGACACAGTCTTTAGTTTGTGAAGACTGGTGCCTTCCCAGCTAAAATAAATGGAGAGTGCGTGCGAATGGCTACGGGTTATCTCAGGGCAGGGCAGATTGGCCTCCGCACAGCAGAAAGAAGGAAGGTAGCCAGCCGGGCGCTGAAACCACAAATGACCACTTAGGAAGTGTTATTTGATGCCAAGCCTGGGTGATTTATTCACAGAAAGGAGGGTGATGTACTTACTAATGTATTTATTTATATACTGAGTGAGAAAGTGATTTGTTTACAGTAAGCAAACTGGATAGAAAAAAAACACTTGACATAATGCAGTGTCACAAATAAAATACATGTTTGCAGAGTCTTCTGAGCAATTGTTTGGGGGCAGAGGGCCTTTGCCTAAGCCCCCCACCACTACTCTAGGCCAGGCTCAGCACTCTTTGGGCCACGTCCTGCACTCTGCCCGCACCAGCTTGATTTTGCTTGCCACTTAAAGCGATGGGAACTCTAGCTGCTATTTAAAGAGTACCCAACGCTTGCCATGTTCCTGTGGTTGGCATGAAGAGGGTGCCTGAAAGGGCAATTCTTTCCCCCTGTGGTGAGGGACCTGCTAAACCCAGTTTACGGTCCCAGCAGAGCTGGACTTTCAAACTAATCACAACTAATTGTCACCTCTATTGGGGCAAATACACCCGTTCTAATTCTAATGGAATTGTCCTCAATGTGGTGGGTTCACAGCGCATTTCATCCTTTTAGTGAGTTGGGTGGAGCTATACAAATTATGGACATTTTTGGAGTGGGGCTCCTCGGAGTATGAGCATTGCATGAGTGACCCTCGAGCCCAATGTGAAAAGTTGGCATCTACGTGTTCTGTGCGATGCAGGTAACAGCATCAGACACACTCTGCACGTTAATGCTGTGCTGCTGCTTGAGATTGCAGAATATGTGTTCCCTTGCCTGGAGGAAGTTGGGGACATGGGAATATGGGTGCATTCCAACAACCCTGGCACGCTAGGAAAGCCAACAATGGTAAAACGCCAGACTTTGGCAGCACTGCCTGGATGGTGGGGAAGGAGGTGTGCCTAGCGGCATGAAGCAAGCGGGCATCCACAACCTGCATGAGCACTACAGAAAATACCGTCTGGAGCCACATGCCTTGCAGTATTCCCAGTGTACTACCATGTCCCCATTTACAAACAGAGCCAATGAGAACGCTGAGTTACCCAAAATACATGTTTGCAGGGTCGCATGATGTATTGTTTGGGGCAGGGGGTCCTTGACAAAGCCCTGCCCCTCCTTTAGGCCATACTCTGCACTTTGTCGCACACTGCCTTGTTAGAGTCCCCTGCCTCACTCGACAGCACCAAGTTACAGCCCAGAAACCCCTGAGGTTAAGTGACTGCTAGAATCCGCATTTCATTCATGTTGGGGGAGAATCCCAAAAATACGGACCACAATACTGCATGCACGCAATGTTGCAGCATCGCCCATAGGCATAGCTCTCAACCATTTGTGTTGCAAAGGCGGGTGAAAACAGCCGATTTGATAATTGGCGGGTGAGAGGCCCATTGAAACGAATGGGCGTGCAGGAGGCTTGGTGGGTGAGTCAGCTGTTTACAAGGCGGGTGACACCTGCCAAAAGCGTGTGAGTTGAGAGCTATGGCATAGGTGAAGCATGCATCATGCATCAGAACCTGGAAGAGCAGGAAGAGGAAGTTCCCAAGTGGATGGCTAGCTTATTTTTTTTATTCATTTATATAACACCGGAGCCCACAGGCATTAGGGCACGGATGCCGAAGCACAGATCTCATTTTACTGCCGCACTGTATTTAAAAATGGTGTTTATTAATGAAACATTCTGCACTGAAAAGTGGGTGGTAAAACCTCAGAAGTCATAAATACCCCAGGGTGACAAGCAGCAAACTAACGTACATTAACAACCCTTAAAACAACCATAGAAAGAGTAACAGGAATGAGGACTCTTGTTTGGGCAGACAGAGTCAGCACAGGAGCTTGAGACGGGCGTCTGTTACGCAGCCTGCGGGGTTGGAGATGGCAGCGTCAGCACAGGAGCAAGCCTGCGGGGTTGAAGATGGCAGAGGCAGCACAGGAGCAAGCCAGCGAGGTTGAAGACGGCAGAGTCAGCACAGGAGCAAGCCAGCGGGGTTGACGATGGCAGAGTCAGCACAGGCAATATCTTATTATGCATTTGGAGCGTAGCTCCACGCTCATCCTGATATTGAGGGTACTGACCAATTAGAGTTCTCTGAGGGGCCTGTCCTGGGATTACCACCAACAAGGTGCTGCATAGCAAAAGAGATGCAAGCATCTAATTTGCATAAGATGTAACATCACAGAAAATAACATTATAAGGAGTGTCATCAGTCTCATACTCTGGGGCATCATTGGCAGTGACACAAAAATAAGTTTCCATGTGTGATCCTAGAGACAAAAAACGTTGTGGTGAGCAATATTCGAATAGTCACTATTATTATGTAACAATCTAGTAAATCATCAGAGAATATTTTTGTCATACCCAAACTGCAAACTGCAATACTTCTAGGCATTCCCAGTGTTTGCATATAACATAGCTCTCAACCATTTGTGTCGCAAGGGCGGGTGAAAACAACCGATTTCATTTTTGGCGGGTGAGAGGTCCATTGAAACGAATGGACGCGCAGGAGGCTTGGCAGGTGAGGCAGCTATTTACAAGGCGGGTGACACCTGCCAAAAGCATGTGAGTTCAGAGCTATGATATAAGATACAGTGAGATTACATTATTTGCCCAGGGTCACACATTTTCTTAAAGTGGCAACACCAAGATTTGAACTCAGTCTGTCTGAGATTTGAGCAGTTAACCACATGTTTTCCTAGCTTAGTTCCTATAAGTGTTGTTTTGAGAGATTAAACAAGAATTACTTTATTAGCAATGCCTTAGAAAGTACACAAATCACATGAGACCCCAACCTGATATGATATGAATTGATATAGAAACATGTAAAGCAAGTGAACATGATTATAGCTTTGTAACAGAAGATCTTAGTAAGAGCATGCAAAGTCATGCACATCTTAACCAATCTCATTGGGTTGTATTCAGTGAAAAAAAATTCACCTGATATAAGGTCATCTGCTCAAGTCATTATTTCGCACAGCATTCAGTGTTATGCTCCTCCCATTTATTAACACCCACCGTTCTCATCTCTTAGAAGCAATCGTCCTTGTCCAGACACCCGGGGTTCTGGACTACCAGCCTTTAATGTCTCTTCTTAGTGCATGCTTTGTTGAGTCAGACCAAACCTCAGTCCATGACCCCCGCCACCCAACACACTCCCACCACTGCTATGCTTCCATGCGCTTTGAAGGAAGTGTGAACACTGATCTGGAAAAGCTTCAAACAGTTGAACCTTGTTCAGAGCAGAAAACCTGCGTCCTTCCCCAAGCCTGAGCAGGCCGTATGAGGGTCATGGGACAGTGCCCATGAAGTCGGGACAGTCGAGCAAAACATAAGACGGTTGGTCACCCATCTTGAAGTACAGGGTTAGCGACTGCGACTGTGGTGCAGTGCTGTAGGACAGCTTCCTACAATGTTTATGGGTTGGTACCTGAGAAATGGGGCGTGGGAGGTTATTGGATGCCCAAAGTCACTCACAGTACAAGCACACATAAACACAACTCTTCCTATATGTAGGTAGTGACCTCTACTGAGGACAAGATGCCCGCCTAATTGGCCAAACCCGTTCTATATAGAGATTAGGATATACTTAACCTCAACCATAATCGCAGCACTTAGTGCCGCCTGATGAAAGTGCCAAGCGTGTGCCATCCCTGTTCATCCCAAGAGTATATGATACAACCCTGCTCGCCACTATCTCTCTGATGTAGACCCTCCTCGCCACTATCTGTAGACCTTGCACACCACTCTCTGGTAGACCCTGCATGCCACTATCTCTCTGGTAGACACTTCACATCACTGTCTCTCTGATGTAGACCCTCCTCGCCACTATCTGTCTGATGTAGACACTGCACTCAAATCTCTGGTAGACGCTGCACACCACTATCTCTCTGGTAGACACTTCACATCACTATGGGCCTCATTATAAGTTGTGCGGAATGGGTTTAACGGCACTGGTAATGGTGTTGGCGCCGTTAAACCCACTCCGCACTATTACGAGGTCCCTTCGTGGGACCCGCTCTGGACATCTGGTTTTCCCAGACGTCCATAGCGGGTCCCGCAAGTGGACCAGAGAGCTAACAACGGGCCCGTTCATAATGGGCCCATTGTTAGCCCCCTCTCCATTCCCATTGAGCCCTATTAGGGCTCGAATGGGAATGGGGAAGGACCGGGCCCGGGTTCCCTGAAGGAGGAAATACCGGGCCCTCCATACTCGAAATGGCCAGGTATTTCCTCATTCAGGGATCCCGGACCCGGACACGGCTTTGGAGGCAGCCATGCCATTATTAAGGGCATGGCTGCCTCCAAAGTCGTAATGAGGCCCATAGGTCTCTCTAGACCCTGCACGCCACTATCTCTCTGGTAGACCCTGCACGCCACTATCGCTCCGGTAGATACTTCACATCACTATGTCTCTGATGTAGACCCTTCTCACCACTATCTGTCTGATGTAGACCCTGCATGCCACTATCTCTCTGGTAGACCCTGCATGCCACTATCTCTCTGGTAGACACTTCACGTCACTAGCTCTCTGATGTAGACCCTCCTCGCCACTATCTGTCTGATGTAGACCCTGCATGCCACTATCTCTCTGGTAGACACTTGACTGCTCTATCTCTCTGATGTAGTATCTCCTCGCCACCATCTGTCTGATGTAGACCCTGCACACCACTCTCTGGCAGACCCTGCATGCCACTAACTCTCTGGTAGACCCTGCACGCCACTATCTCTCTGGGAGACACTTTCACGTCACTATCTCTCTGATGTAGTATCTCCTCGCCACTATCTGTCTGATGTAGACCCTGCATGCCACTATCTCTCTGGTAGACCCTGCATGCCACTATCTCTCTCGTAGACCCTCCATTCCAGTATTTTTCTAACACAGGCACTTCACGCCACTCTCTCTCCTGTAGACACTTCATGCCACTATCTCTCTGGCAGACCCTGCACACCACTATCTCTCTGGTAGGCATGTCATTGGCACTATCTCTCAGATGTATACCCTGTATGCCACCATCTCTCTAGTAGACCCTGCATGCCACTATTTTTCTGACACAGACCCTGCATGCCACTATCTCTCCGGTAGACACTTCACGCCACTATCTCTCTGTTAGACCATGCACGCCACCATCTCTCTAGTAGACCCTGCATGCCACTATCTCTCCAGTAGACACTTCATGCCACTATCACTCTGTTAGACCATGCACGCCACTATATCTCTAGTAGATCCTGCATGCCACTATCTCTCTCGTAGACCCTGCATGCCAGTATTTTTCTAACACAGGCACTTCATGCCACTATCTCTCTGGTAGACCCTGCACACCACTATCTCTCTGGTAGGCATGTCATGGACCTATCTCTCTGATGTAGACCCTGCATGCCACCATCTCTCTAGTAGACCCTGCATGCCACTATTTTTCTGACACAGACCCTGCATGCCACTATCTCTCTGGTACAGACCCTGCATGCCACTATCTCTCCGGTAGAAACTTCCTGCCACTATCTCTCTGGTAGACCATGCACACCACTATCTCTCTGATAGACCCTGCATGCCACTATTTCTCTGATGCAGGCCCTGCGTGCCACTATCTCTCCAGTAGACACTTCATGCCACTATCTCTCTGTTAGATCATGCACAACACTATCTCTCTGGTAGACCCTGCATGCCACTATTTTCTCCTCTAGACACTTCACGCCAATATCTCTCTGGTAAACTCTGTACACCACTATCTCTCTGGTAGGCACGTCATGGCACTATCTCTCTGATGTAGACCCTGCATGCCACAGTCTCTCTAGTAGACCCTGCTTGCCACTATTCTGACACAGACCCTGCATGCCACTATCTCTCTGGTAGACACTTCACACCACTATCGCTCTCGTAGACCCTGCATGCCACTATTTTTATGATGCAGACCCTTCATGCCACTACCGCTCTAGTAAGGACTTCACGCACTATTTCTCTGATGTAGACCCTGCATGTCACTGTCTCTCCCATTGACCCTGCATGTCACTATTTTTCTGACACAGAGCCTGCATGCCACTATCTCTCTGGTAGACACTTCACACCACTATCTCTCTGGTAGACTATGCACGCCACTATCTCTCTGGTAGACCCTGCATACCACTATCTCTCTCGTAGACCATGCATGCCACTATTTTTCTAACGCAGACCATTCATGCCACTATCTCTCCGGTAGACACATCACGCCACTATCTCTCTGGTAGACACTTCACACCACTATCTCTCTGGTAGACCATGCACGCCACTATCTCTCTGGTAGACCCTGCATGCCACTATTTCTCTGATGCAGACCCTGCGTGCCACTATCCCTCCGGTAGACACTTCACGCCACTATCTCTCTGGTAGATGATGCACGCCACTATCTCTTTGGTAGACCATGCATGCCACTATTTCTCTGATGCAGACCCTTCATGCCACTATGTCTCCGGTAGACACTTCATGCCACTATCTCTCTGGTAGGCCATGCACACCACTATCTCTCTGGTAGACCCTGCATGCCACTATTTCTCTGATGCAGGCCCTGCGTGCCACTATCTCTCCGGTAGACACTTCACGCCACTATCACTCTGGTAGACGATGCACAACACTATCTCTCTGGTAGACCCTGCATGCCACTATCTCTCTCGTAGACCCTGCATGCCACTATTTTTCTAACATAGACACTTCACGCCACTATCTCTCCTCTAGACTCTTCACGCCACTATCTCTCTGGTAGACCCTGCACACCACTATCTCTCTGGTAGGCACGTCACGGCACTATCTCTCTGATGTAGACCCTGCATGCCACCGTCTCTCTAGTAGACCCTGCATGCCACTATTTTTCTGACGCAGACCCTGCATGCCACTATCGCTCTAGTAAGCACTTCACGGCACTATCTCTCTGATGTAGACCCTGCATGTCACTATCTCTCTCATTGACCCTGCATGCCACTATTTTTCTGACACAGACCCTCCATGCCACTATCTCTCTGGTAGACACTTCACACCACTATCTCTCTGGTAGACCATGCACGCCACTATCTCTCTGGTAGACCCTGCATGCCACTATCACTATCGTAGACCATGCATGCCACTATTTTTCTAACGCAGACCATGAATGCCACTATCTCTCCGGTAGACACTTCATGCCACTATCTCTCTAGAACACACTTCACACCACTATCTCTCTGGTAGACCATGCACGCCACTATATCTCTGGTAGACCCTGCATGCCACTATTTCTCTGATGCAGACCCTGCGTGCCACTATCTCCGGTAGACACTTCACGCCACTATAACTCTGGTAGACGATGCACGCCACTATCTCTCTAGTAGACCCAGCATGCCACTATTTCTCTGATGCAGACCCCTCATGCCACTATCTCTCTGGTAGTCCCTGCATGCCACTATCTCTCTGATGTAGATCATGCATGTCCCTTTCCCGCTGATATAGAATACCTCCAGGGTTGCAGAAACCATCACTGTAGTCTGTTGTCTTTTATAATGGTTGCCTCTTTCTCATTCATAGGAAGCACGCAGGAGAGAATAGTGCCATGGCTCGCAGAACTCACCAGGCCATCACGGCAGAGATCGCCGAGCTCCCAAACCAAGGGACCGGACGATGGGACTATATTGAGCTAAAGGCCGCCGGTTCTGCTAGACCAGAGACATCTGTGCCGCCCAAGCAGGGGATCGGACGATGGGACCACATCCAGCCTGATGCCTCTAGTACCACCATGTTGGAGACCTCAAGAGCCCCTGAAGAGGGGATAGGTCAATGGAGCAACACCCAAACAGATGGCACCTATTCAATTGTCCACAGAAGCCAATGGCCAGCAGAAAAGATGGATGCATAGCACAGGTGAGATGCCCAGCATATGAACATGTGCCTCTGGTGGACTATTTCTACTGCATAAACTGTGAAACCTGAAGCAGATATGCAGTGGTGCATAATGTAATATCATGTTACTCCTATGCCCGCAGACTGGGCCAGGCTTTGCACCACAGGCCTGTAATTCTTGCATTTTGTAAAGGTAGGTACATCAAATAATAATGTAAAATGGGCAATACTCCCAGATGAATAAAGGCAGGTAGTGTGGGGATGATGCACGAGTGAACAATAACACATCATATTAACCTCCCAAATGAAGGATGGACTTGGACTAGATGCACCAGTAGGTCAGCATTTCATGCTTGTTGGTTTCACTGCTGAGTGAAGGGAAGGGGAGTGAATCAGGAAAGGCTGAGTTCAGAAGGACATGGGGTATTAATTCCGTCTGTTCGAGGCCACGGCTGTGGCTCCATTTCCGCCACTTACAGAAAATGCACCCTGTAGCGCTGACTGATGTTAAATGGCTTTTTAGGACTTCATGTCCTCCAGTTACAGAATGAAGCCTGGTGTTCTATCCCTGGTGGTGAATGACTGTTTGGGAAACCATGTCCTCCACTTACTTAATGCCGGTCAAGTGGCACAGCGAGTAGAGCGCTCGCTTTGACATCCGTGCAGAGCCGGCTAAGGTTCGAATTCGTAGCGCTATATAAATACCAAATTATTATTATTACAAAATGCATCCTGATGCTCTGACTGGTGGTGAATGACTGTGTAGGACTTCTTTGCTCAAGTTGCAGAATGAAGTCTGGTGTTCTATGTGACTATCCTTCAGATAACATCACTGAGAACCCCTTTCCATGAGGCTAGGGAGGTGAGGCCGCTAACTAATAGTCCCTCTAGGGGTGTTAGCATGCAGGAGGATCTCATGGAGAGAGACTCCTCTCCTGGGGAGAAGGACACGAATGGGAGGCATGGCTCCTTTAATCCCCAAACTCCAAGGCTGATGTTAACGCCTGAATCTTCTTCTCATAAGCTCATGTCCAAAACTATGCGTTATTGTGAAATATTAAACCATCTGTATGTCATAGGTACAGGGACGAAGAAGAGCTTGAGACTGCTACAATCGAGCAGGACGAAGGCCCAATTATTTATTTATTTATTTATTTATTTAAATTTGTATAGCGCGCAAGCAGCCCAGGGGCATTGAGGCGCTGTTACTTGCATGAGCTTAGTTACAGGCATGGTATCAGTAAATGGCATATTACAGATAGGTACAATCATGGTTATCATTACCGCTTATGCAGTTGGTCAATACAACTTAAGCAGTGGGTCCTATGGTTGGTATTCATGTTGCTGCGAAGGACCTTATGAGAAGAGGGTGGTTTTCATTGCTTTGCGGAAGGCGAGGAGGGAGGGCTCACTGCGGATGGTGGGAGGTAGGGCATTCCAGTGAGTGGGTGCGAGATAAGGGAAGCTGGATCCACCTGCTCTGGATCTTTTTACTAGTGGCACAGAGAGCATGTTGGTGTAGGGTGATCTTGTTGGTCTTGTAGAGGCGACGGAGTGGATTCTTTGTGAGAGGTAGTCAGGGGCAGTGAGATGGATGCATTTGTGTGTCAGTGTGAGCGCTTTGAAAATTATTCTCTCCTTTATTGGGAGCCAGTGGGCTAGTTTTCTGGCTTCCGAGATGTGGTCCCTTTTGGCAATACCTTGGGCTGCTCGGAGAGCACTATTCTGGATGACTTGTAGCCTCTCCAAGTTTCTTTTTGAAGTTCCTAGGAAGAGTACGTTGCAATAGTCTAGCCTGGAGCCGGTGATGGCTCTGGCTATGTTTGTGCAATTCTCTTTGGAGAGGAAAGGCCTGACTGCGTTGATCAGTTTAGCATGATATGCGGCTGAGGAGGCAATGGCGTTGACTTGTCTGTCCATGGAAAGGTTAGAGTCTAGATAGACTCCAAGACTTTTGACTGAGTCTGAAACAGGTATTTTGATGGTGTCGATGGTGAAGTGACTGAATTGGGAGTCAAGTTTTTTTAGCGTTTCGGGGGAACCTACCAGTAGGAGTTCTGTCTTGTCAGAGTTGAGGCATAGTCCATTGTCTGCCATCCAGGCTTGGATGGTGTTGTAAAGGTTGTTAAGGGTCATGGAGTCAGTGTCGTAGTTGCCTGTGAGGGTAAGGAGGATCTGGGTATCGTCCGCGTAGTTAGTGTAGGATATACCCATAGCGTCGAGGATGAGGAAGAGGGGTCGTGTGAAGATGTTGTAGAGTGTGGGGGAGAGGCATGAGCCTTGGGGCACGCCAAAGAGTATGATAGTGGGTGAGGCAGAGGCTAAGTCGGAGAATACTTGCATGGTTCTGTCTTGTAGGAAGGAGGTGATCCATGCTGTGGCGTCAGGGGAGAACTTGGCAGTGGAGGAGAGATGATGGCATAGGACGTCATGATCTACGAGATCGAACGCTGCAGATAAGTCAAGGAGTAAGAGAAGAGCTGGTTTGCCCATGTCTCTGGCATCGTCCATTTGGTTTTTCAGGTCAAGTAAGGCGGTTTCAGTCCCATGTCTCGGGCGGAAGCCAGATTGGCGGAGTCCCAGGAGTTTGTTTTCTTCGATGAAGTGCTGAACCTGCAGATAGGCTGCTTTGTCCAGTATTTTGAGGAGGAAAGGGACAGTGGTGATGGGTCTATAGTTGTTGGGGGAGGTGGGTTCGAGAGTTGGTTTTTTTAAGAGGGGGCGGACCCATGCTTCCTTGAGGGAGGTGGGGACTTTCCCTGTTGCGAAGGAGGCATTAACAAATGCTGTCAGGAAGGGAGCAAGCGCTTCAGTGCAGTCTTTGATGAGAGTGGCTGGGCAGGCATCACCTTTACAGTTGGATGGTTTGATGTTCTTCATTATGTTAATGATGTCCTTTTCCTGTATGGATTTGAAGGAGAAGGGTTGGGGAGGGTCTTGGGCTGGTGGTGGGATAGGGATATGAGTATAGGGCAGGGCTTGTTTGGTAGCTAGTATTTTGCTTTGGAGGCGGCTCAGTTTTGTTAGCATTGCCGTTTGAATTTCGTCGCACCAGGCTTTGTCTTTGGTGAAGTTCTGGGGGGTGGTAGTAGGAGTCTCTAGCTCCCTAAAAATTGCAAATATTTCTTTTGTGCTGGATTGGGCTTCCGAAATTCTGGATTCAAAAGATTTGGATTTTGCCCGGGTGATAGCTTTTTTGTACTCCGTAGAGCAGGCTTTAAAGATCAGCTTGTCTTTGTCAGTGTGGGACGTTTGCCACTGAGTAAGTGCTGCCTTTTTCTCGTTTCGGAGTGCGAGCAAGTCTGGGGTGAACCAGGAGTTAGAGTGGGTGGTGGGTTTGTATTTACGGGGTTTTAGTGGGGCAATGGAGTTGATAGCTGCTTTGATGGCAACATCGTAGGTTGATGCGAGAGTTTCTGGGTCCGTGGAAAAAGGTGGTCTGAAGGCTGGGCCTTGGAGGAAGGGCAGTAGTCTTTCCTTAGTGAGCTGGCGGGAGCTTCTTGTGAGGCAGGGTGGTAGGGGTTGGGGTGGCGGGGTAGAGGAGCTGGTGGTGAGGATGCTAAATGTGATGATATGGTGGTCAGACCATGGGGTAGGAGTGTTTCCAGTGATGATGAGTGGGCAGTTGTGCTGAGCAATCCAGTCGAGTGTTCTGCCCTGAGTATGCATTGGGCTGAAGATGGTGTTCTTATAGCCTAGTGTTGTTAGGGCTGAGTCAAGGGATTTGGCTGCTGGGTCCTTTTTATCCTGGAGGCCTAGGTTGACGTCCCCAAGGAGAATGGCTTTCGAGTGTTTTTTGAGGTTGTCAGATAGAAGATGGATGAGGGAGGCTTGGAAGTCTCCTATTGGGCCAGGAGGGCGATAGACAATATGAGCAGCAATGGTACAGTTGGGGGAGAGGATAATTTTGACTTGGAGGTAGTCGTCGTTGTTATGTAAAGATTTTTCTACCTTTCTAATACTATAGCAGTCCTTAGCGATGATTGCGACACCTCCACCTTTAGAGGGGCGATCTTGTCTGGTGATGGAGTAGCCAGAAGGGAGTGCCAGGGAGAGCGCAGGGCCAGAGGCCTCATGTAACCAGGGTTCTGATATCATGAGCAGGTCAAGGTCATGGGTGGTTATGAGGTCGTGGATGTCTAGAGCGTGGGCGCTGATGGATCTAGCATTGATCATGGCGCATTTGAGGTGGGGTTCTGTGACGGCTAGGGAGGGGTCTGTGGGAGGAGAGGGTGAGGTGGTGGGCATGGTCGGTGTGGAGCTGGGGGCTCTGGTGGTGTCGTGGTGGGGGGCAGTAGAGGAATTGCATATCACACATTTAGCACTGGGGGGTGCAGTTTCAGTGGTGGTGGGCATAGGTGAGATCACATTTGGCACAATAGCATTCACAATGGGGGTAGAAGAATTGCATATCACACATTTTGCACTGGGGGCGCAGTTTCAGTGGTGGTGGGCACAGGTGAGATCACATTTGGCACAATAGCATTCACAATAGGGGTAGAAGAATTGCATATCACACATTTTGCACTGGGGGGCGCAGTTTCAGTGGTGGTGGGCACAGGTGAGATCACATTTGGCACAATAGCATTCATAATGGTTGTAGAAGAATTGCACATCACACATTTTGCACTGGGGGGCGCAGTTTTAGAGGTGGTGGGCACAAATGGGGAGAAATTGCGGGTAGAGGTGGTACAATTAGGGGTGGGGTGGAGTGTATCATTTGCTATTGTATTGGGGGTAATTGTGAAGGTTTTTGGCTTTGTGGTTAACCGTCTGAGTATGGCCAAGTAGGTGGGTGGGGTGGGTTGCGAGATACGGGAGCATAGCCGCGCGTTGCAGATGTTTGTGGGAAGGGGATTGGAGCTGATGGTGGGCTCTATAGTGCGGGCACGTAGTCTGGAGCTCCTGGTGGACAAGTCTTGGTGTAGGAGGAGGTGGCAGTGGGCAAGCTCCTTACCTCTGTGACGTTGCATAGTATCGTGGCAAATGGCAGACGAGCAGCAAAGAGCTGCAAAGAGAAGTGCAGGCCTTGTCCTGTGGCCTTCTCCTCGCGGCTTCGCCTGGCGGTGAGCCCCGTCTCCTTTTATGGTGGGGGGGGTGGAGCCGGCAGGGCGGGAAGCCGTATCAGGCTGCGGGCTGCGGGCGGGAAGAGGCATGAATTCGGCGGGAACTTCAAAAAATGCTTTTTGAAAAGCATTGGTGTCGGTGATCATGCCTTCCATGGTGGGGGCCTCTGAAATGTGCGCGAGACACGCTGGATCAGCTGGGGCTCCGAAAAGAAGATTAGATGCTGCAGACAGCTGATCAAGCTCAGCTGATGGAGGCAATTATCTGCTGTCAATTGGACTGATGTTAAACTGAACAGCAAAGAAGGACTGGGTTATTCATCATCCTCTGACCGGTCCGGCGATGGCCTGTGGGGTTCTGGTATGCTGGGCAGTGGCCAAAGTGTACGAAAAGAAGTAATGGAACTATGTTCCCTGCTGACCTGCCCCTGCTCCTCACAAACCCCATCACCATGCCCCTTCCACGTGCAATCCAAACCCCCAAACAAACGCACAAGCTGTTTAAGGGAATGTTCAGTGCACTGCACTGATGTGCAAGTTTCAACTTCTTCTGTGAGAAACCTGAAGGTGTCTCATCCGTTAGTCCCCGAGGATCTGTCATCCAGTTAGCCAGGACATGGTCATTGCTTTTGTATCCAGTTCCTGGGGGTGGACCGCTGTTGGAGGATCACCTGGGTGAGGGGTCTTCGGGGAGTGGGAGTGGGACACCGGAAGGCGCGATGCGGTGTCCCCTTCCCTTTAACACCTTTACCCGATCCTATGAGATAGGATACTTAGGAACTCAACCTCCCCCCCTTTTCCCAACACAAACACTTTCCCATGGACAGTTCACTATAAGAGAAAACAGACTACCACTTGAGCCGTATAACTGACATGTCCCAGTACAATGGTCAGGCAGGGTAAGGCACAGAACATTACACACACCTGAATTCCATTACAATTCACCACACAGATCAAAGGCGGAGCACGAGAGCACACTCTGAGCGCGGCAAAGCACACAAGGAAGCAGCAGTTCCAAGAAGGCAGTTTAATACAAGGCGAAAGACCGTAAAACAGAAGGGGATTGCAAGGAGGGAAGTGCTTTTGACATTTTTGACAAGGAACTGTTATTTTCATGAGCCTTCGAGAATAGGAAACTTAACACCAGAAAACAAGGCTGAAGAATGCTGCATTGTGTGTCGGAGGTACCCGGGGCTCTCCTGCGTCGATAGTCAAGGCGGGGAGAATCGCTTGCCGCCATGGTTCTGTCCTTGGCTCCTACAACAAAGCAGCGCCAGTGAAGTCAGCACAACCAGTGAGTTGGAGAGACTGATACCAGACCGGTCTGTGTTAAAGCCAAGTTTGCAAGCGGCAACATTGTATAGTGAATGCTGAAGCAAACAGTGTATGAAGCATATGTAATAATCAACATGAGCAAAATTGAACAACAAATAAGTGATTGAACTTTGAAGCCAAAATATGATACCTTAGACAGAGTGGTCCGGCACCGCGTACATGCTCATTCCAAAGTCTCTGTAAGGTATCCAACTGAAAGGTGGGGAAAGAGTGACAAAGAATTGTGAATCGAAGTGGTCCTACAACGGGTCAAGCAAAACACTGTGCACAATCGAAAGTCTTCGATGTTAATAATGTAAAGAAAGTTGATGACAAAGTAAATTGAAATTGTTCAAAAAAGGTAGCAGGCACCCCTCTCCAGACAGAACAGAACATGGCATGATAACCTGTTCTGTGTTTTATTCTCTCACTTTGAGAGTTTGCAGCCATCACTTTTTGCTCACTGTACCTTTCACAGATGGGAAATATCCATTTGCATATCAGTCTTTGTCCTGCCCATATGGGCAGCCCAGCATTGCTCTTCTGAACAAGAGTACCAACAGCAACCCCATACGCATGTAACAGCCTTATTGGGCCTCATCAGTGAGGTGGAGCTGTGCCTCACTGAACACAGTGAGCAGGGAGTCCACGTCTGGGTTCCCCCAAGTAACTCAGGGTGACCAACCCCAAGTTCCTTGCAAATGCAAATATTTTTCTAAAAAGGTAGCAGGCACCCCTCTCCAGAAAGAACATGGCATGATAACCTGTTCTGTGTTTTTTCCCCACTTTGAGAGTCTGGAGCAATCACTTTTTGCTCACTGTTCCTTTCACAGATGGGAAATATTCATTTGCATATCAGTCTTGTCCTGCCCACATGGGCAGTCCAGCACGGAAATGCTATGGCAATTCCCTTCTGAACAAAAGTACCAACATCAACCCCATACACGTGTTTCAGCCTTGTTGGGCCTCATCAGTGAGGTGGAGCTGTTCCTCTCTGAGCACAGTGAGCAGGGCGTCCACGTCTGGGTATTCATGCTCCATGCCATGTGATGTGTGGAATGACTGTTTCAGACTGCATGTCCTCACGTGACATAACATATTCTGATGCCATATGCACAGTGGTGATTGGCTACTTAGAACTCCATGTCCTCCAGTTACATAATGTAGTCTGATGTGCTATTCCCAGTGGTGAATGACTGTTTGGCACTTCTTACAGTTACAGAATGTAGTTCAATGTTCTATGCCCAAATGACTGTTTGGGACTCCAGGTCTGGTGTTCTATGTCCAATGATGAATTACTATTTAGGACTCAGTGTCCCCCAGATACAGAATTTAGTCTGATGTTCTATGCTGTGAGAAACCTGAAGGTGTCTCACCCGCTAGTCCCCGGGGATCTGTCATCCAGGTGGCCAGGTCACGGCCATCGCTATTGGAACCAGTTCCTGGGGGTTGAACTAATGCGGGAGGATCACTTGGATGAGGGGTCCTCGGGGAGTGGAAGTGGGGCACCGGAGGGTGAGACCTGGTATCCCCTTCCCAATAACTCCTTTTCCCCACCTAGGAACTCAACCCCCCTGCCTTTTCCAACACAAACACTTTCTCGCTGCCAGTTCACCATGCACGACAACAGAATAACACCCGAACCGTATACCTGACATGTCCCAACACAAGGGTCAGGCAGAGTTGGGAAATTACTGATAATTACACACGCCTGACTTCCATCACACTTCCCCACACGGATAAAAGGATGAGCACAGAAACACACTATGAGCATGACAAACACACAAAGAAGCAGCAGTTACCAAGATGGCAGCTTAAACTGAGGAGAAAGGCTGTGAGACCAGAGAGGGCTGGAAGGACGGAACTACCCTAGACCTTTTCGGAGAAGAACCGTGACTTTCAACAGACCTTGAGGAAAAGAAATATAAGACCGGAAATTATAGCTGAAGAATGGTGCACTGTGTTGAAGGTACACTGGGCCCTCCCACATTGCTAGCCAAGACGGGGAGAAGTGATTGCTGCCGTGGTACTGTCCTTGGCTCTGACAACAAAGCAGCCAGTTAATTCAGCAGAGTCGGAAAGACTGATTGCAGACCAGACTGTGTTATGATCAAGGTTGCAAGCGGCAAAATTGTATGAAGAAAGATGACCTGTATGTGATTGAACTTTATGAAACCAAAATAGGTACCATATACAGAGTGGTCTGGCGCCACGTAGGTGCTCATTCGAAGGTCTCTGTTTGGTATCCAAGTGAGCGTGTGAGAATTAGTGAACTGTAACATCGATCAAAGTGGTCCTGCAACGGGTCACATTCGAAAGTCTTCAATAGCTAGTGCAAACTGTAATAGGGATATGAACCCAGCTGAGAGGATACAGGGTGAAGAGTGAATTGTCCTACTTCAATACTTGGAAAGGAACTTTTTGTTTGTTTTATTCATCAGGCCCCCTGAAGCAAGAGACTTCTGATAACTTGAGAGACTTCAGAGTAGAAGGCCCTGATGTTTGTAATGGAACTGTGTGCTTGTGCCGAAGAAGCTAAAGAGTGTGCTATGCTTGAGTGAACCACCTTGTTCCCTACTGAAAACATGGGCAAGGGGGGCCCACGGCCTGAACATCCTACCTCATCATTTTGTGAACACTTCTTTCTTTTTCATGAACATCACTCCACACTATTTGTAACTTAGCAGTAAGGATTGGCAATGTGTTTCTTAGTATAGGGCCTTTTTATTTTGACGAGACTCCACTAGGACTGCATTATTATTATTTGATGGTTGTAGCCTGCTCCCATCTTAGATTTAGGTTTAGATAGGTGTTTATCACACCCTTGATAAAGTTCAATAAACACCTTTGAACTGTGGTCACTTGTGTCTGTCTTACTTTGATACCATGCCTTCCTTACATATGGTGTTAGAAGTGGGATATTATTCAACTGATAAAAATTGAAATCCATGCTGATAATTGTCATACAACCAGAAGGAGAAAAAAGAATCGTTGAACTCCTTGACTCTGACTGGGTATACACGCAAAAAGAGGCTTTTCTCTCTTAACTATGTATCTCGACTGGTCAACAAGATCTTTACTTTAAAACTCAAGTATTTATTAGACACCCTTCCTCTCTCCCATTATAATATAAAACATTGGGATCGAATAATACTGAAAGTTTGCCCAGCCCTTACCTTTATTAGACCTAGTGCCTTAAAGCCCCCCCCCCGCACCTGAACCTTTTTGATTTGGTACCCATTTGTCATCCGTCGCAGGGCCATCACGGTTAGAGACCAACCTACAGAAGACAATTACTTCGGCAGAATCAGACTCAGAAGAGTCAGACAACTGCAAAACCTTATCAGAGGGAGTCGAAATCTGTTTATTTTCTGATTCAGAAAAAAACACAGAAGGGACCCTTACCCACCAGATGAAATGGCCGACCTAGCCAATGTCATAGCCCAGTTGGTGGCCCATCAAATGCAGGCTGAAGCTAGAATCCAAGAAAATGTATCTAAATTGGTTGATTTGCAAGCTAGACCCTTACTACCACAGGGGTACTTCAACCATACCTAGAAGGCGAAGATCTAGGAACTTTTGTTTGTGAATTTCAAACGCCTAGCCAAACAAATAGGATATGAAGAGAACCTTAAAAGGTGCTATTTGGCTCCTTTGTTGAAAGGTGAACTACAAACCGCCTATCAACTACTTAATCTTGCCCAGGAAGCCACCTTTATACCCATCAAAGAAGGGTTTTTGAAAAGGGTTTTTATCGGCAGAAATTGAGGGCCATTAGATTAAACCGGGAGAAACCCCCATAGAAATGGGTGAACGTGTGAAAAACTCTGTAGCCCTTGGATCAACAACAAATCCTTAGAAGAGCTGATAGAGATGATAGAACAGTTCACCAATTCATTACCCTCTTTTTTGCAAAAAGCCGTTTTACAGTTAAGTCAACCTACTCTACCCATGGCCATTGAAACTGCAAAAAACCACTCAGAAGCAGCTAAATACTTCCACTTGGTGCAACGAGGGGAGTACGGGAAGATTACAAACCTAACCACTGACCTCAGGGAGTAGACAAACAAGGGGGGCATATAGAATCGAGGAAGGCATACCAAAAGAACAAATAGAAATCAAAAGATCTGACACTAAAACCAAAGACAAAAGCAGAAGGGAGGAAACTAAAGGAAGCACACCACACCCTCTTATCTGCTTTTCCTGAAGAGAAATGGGGCATTTTGCTAGACACTGCCTGCAGAATCTAAGGGATGAACCTATGGAAATAGGGAGAACAGTGGGAAGAACCCGAAGAAAAGTTATAGACCTTTAGCATGTTTATGCCAGTCTTCTGCTGACTTCACATATGAAAAAGATTGGGCGAATCAGAAGCAAGTGAAGGCATTAATTGACTCAGGTAGTAAGCAAACCGCTATACGAGCTGACTTGGTCACAACAAAGGACCTCGAGAATGCTGCCCTAGTTAGAGTTCCTGTGTACATGGGGACGGTGAAGTATACCCCAAAATACCCGTACAAATTAACATCCTGGGCGAGTTCTGTTAAATATCTTCAGCCATCATTCCTGGATTTCCCAAGGAAGTTATTCTGGGCCGGAATTCCCCTACCTTTTCTACACTCTTGCAGGAAACCTTGACCTCCCTTTGGAGATTTTCTACCCCAGGATTGCTGCCAGTCAAATTACTACTCCCAAAACATTCCAATATGGGACTGGGAAAAATCAGAACCTATGAAACCTGAGTCAACCCTTAGAGACCAGTTCATAGTTTACTTTGGAGAGACCAATAAAACCACTCACCCTCTACCTACATTAACCAAAGAAAATCAATGGAATATGCGAGAGTTCTTGGACATATCTCCTCCATGTTCTCTCCCAGGTCTTAACAACGAAGAACCTGGACAAAGAACAGACATATCCACCTTGGGGAAAGGTATGTGAGAAACCTGAAGGTGTCTCACCCGCTAGTCACCAGGGATCTGTCATCCAGGTGGCCAGGACATGGCCATCGCTATTGGAACCAGTTCCTGGGGGTGGACCAGTGTGGGAGGATCACTTGGGTGTGGTGTCGTCGGGGAGTGGAAGTGGGACATTGCAGGGTGAGATGTGGTATCCCCTTCCCAATAACACCTTTTCCCCATCCTACCAGGTAGGATAGCTAGGAACTCAACCCCCCCGCCCTTTTCAGAAACTTTCCCGCAGACAGTTCACCGTGAGCGACAATGGACTAACACCCAAGCCATATACCTGACATGTCCCAACACAAGGGTCAGACAGAGTGAGGCAATTACTGATCATTACACACACTTGAATTCCATTAAACTTCCCCACATGGATAAAATGGGGAACATGAAAGAACACTCTGAGCAAGGCAAAACATAAGAAAAAGCAGCAGTTTCGAGATGGCAGTTTAAACCGAGGATTAAGGTGGTGTGACCAGAGAGGGCTGCAAGGAGGGAACTACACTTGACCTTTTCGGAGAAGAACCGCGACTTTCAAGAGGCCTCGAGGAAAAGAAACATAAGACTGGGAATTACAGCTGAAGACAGTGCAGTGTGTGTTGAAGGTACAAAGGGCCCCCCGCATTGATAGCAAGGCGGGGAGAATCGATTGCCGCTGTGGTACTCTCCTTGGGTCAGACAACAAAGCAGCCAGTAAATTCAGCACAGCTGGTGAGTATGAGAGACTGATAGCAGACCGGACTGTGTTACGATCAAGGTTGCAAGCGGCATCATTGTATGAGGAAAGATGACTTGTATGTGATTAAACTTTATGAAACCGAAATAGTTACCATATACAGTGTGGTCCGGCGCCACATGGGTGCTCATTCGAAGGTCTCTGTTTGGTATCCAACGGAGTGTGTGAGAATGATTGAACTGTGAAATCGAAGTGGTCCTGCAACGGGTCAATCCAAACCCTGTGCACATTTGAATGTCTTTCATAGCTAATGTGAACTGTAATTGGTCTGAGCCTGGCTGAGGGATATGAATTGTGAAAAGGGTACCTGAGCCCAACTGAGGGGGATATGTGGTGAACCGTGAGTCACCCGAGAAGAGATATATGAATGGTAATTGGTCCGAGCCCGTCTCAGGGAGACTATCGGTGTAAAAGGGATCTGAGCCCGGCTGAGGTGAACCATGGTGAACCGTGAGTCACCGAGAAGGAATTGTGGAAGAAAAACCAAACTGAATCCGGCTGAGAGGGTTCCAGGGTGAAGAGTGAATTGCCCTACTTGAATACTTGGAAAGGAACTTTTTCTTTGTTTGATTCATCAGGCCCTCTAAAGCAAGACTTTCGATAACTTGAGAGACTTGGGCATAGAAGGCCCTGATGTTTGTAATGGAACTGTGTCCTCATGCTGAAAAAGTCCACGAGTGTGCTTTGCTTGAGTGAACCACCTTGTTCCATATTGAAAACGTGGGGAAGGGAGGCCAATGGCTTGAACATCCTGACTTATCATTTTGTGAACACGTCTTTCTTTTTTCATGATCCACACTATTTGTAACTTAGAGGTAAGGATTGGCAAAAGGTGTTTTAGTAGAGGCCCTTTTAATATCCTAGGACTGCATTATTATTATTTGATGGTCGCAGCCTGCGCCCATCTTACTTTAGGTTTAGAAAGGCCTTTATCACACCCTTGATGAAGTTCAATAAACACCTTTGAACTGTGATCACTTGTGTCTGCCTTATCTATTATTATTATTGTTGTATTTGTAGAGCTCACTACAGCCTGCGGACATCGAGGCGCTTTAAGGAGGCGTAAGAAGGCTTGATTCAGGGTTACAAGAATGCGGCCCCAACAGGAATACTTGATAGAGTGAGCTAGTTGCAGTTACCAGCGCACATTATCACGATCAGGTAAAATAGCAGTGAACATGTCCATAACGGGTCACACAGCACACCGGGCAGTGCATTGTTAGACAAAGAGCCGAGTTTTGATGGCCTTCCTGAAAGTCGCATGGGAATCAATCACCCTAATGGAGGGGGGAAGGGAGTTCCAGTAAGTGGCCGCCATGTTGGGGAAGCTGGTACCGCCCGCACGCACTCTGCGGGTAAGGGGTACGGTGATTCTGTTAGTATAGGCCGCTCTAGGGGGCCAGGATGGGGTGTGGAGTCAGATTCCTTGAGCTAGGGAGGGCGGAGCAAGACCGTGCAGGCACTTGTGCATCAGGGCAAGTGTCTTGAAAGTAATTCTTTCCTTGACGGGGAGCCAGTGGACCTTCTTCCTTCTTACTTTGATACCATGCCTTCCTTACAATGCCCAGCGGCAAATGACTGTAGTTTGGGGCACCATGTCCTCCTGTTGTAATTGTAACTGTAATTAGTTATTTATAACGTGTATAAAACCCAGGGGTTTCTAAGCGCAGACCCGGGGATCGAACCTGTGTTGCTCCAAGACGAGCGTGTTGCCCCTGAGCGATCTTACCGAGACAATGGGCCTCATTACAACTTTGGAGGTAGCCATGCCCTTAATAAGGGCATGGCTGCCTCCGAAATTGTGTCCGGGTCCGGGTTCTCTGAATGGGGAAATACCAGGCCTTTCCGAGTATGGAGGGCCCGGTATTTCCTCCTTCGGGGAACCCGGGCCCGGTCCTTCCCCATTCCCATTCAAGCCCTCATAGGGCTCAATGGGAATGGGGAGGGAGCTAACAATGCCCCCATTACGAACTGGCCCGTTATTAGCTCCCTGGTACCCTCGCGGGATCCGCTATGGACGTCCAGAGCGGGTCCCGCGAGGGGAAATCGTATTAGTGTGGAGTGGGTTTACGGCACCAGCACCATTAACGGCGCCGTTAAACCCATTCTGCACAAGTCGTAATGAGGCCCAATGAATGTTACAGAATGAAATCTGTAGCTGTGTGCCAAGTGGTGACTGACTGTTTGGGAGTCCATGTCCTGAAGTTGCAGAACGTGGTCTGATGCTCAATGCCTGGTGGTGAATGACTGTAGTTTTGGGGTACCATTTGCTCCACTTACAGAATATAGTCTGATGGTGAATGACTGTTTGGGACTCCAGGTCCTCCTGTTAAAGAATGAAGTCTGGTCAGGGGTGGACTGGCCTATAGGGAGCTCTGGAGATTTCCTGGTAGGCCGCTGCACTCTGGGCCTCTTCTGTGTGGTATTTCCAAATGTTCCCATAGGAAAAGGGTTTATTTTGCTGAGAATGTGTAATATGAGGCCATTTTGAAAATTACTTCCAAGGCCTCTTCTGGTTCCCACTCCATCCCTGAGTCTGGTGGTCTATGGTTGGTGGTGAATGACTGTTTGGGGCTTCATGTGCTTCTGTTCCGTAATTAATTCAATGAATAAAATACCTTCACCATCGACAGCATTACTATCCCAGCCTCTAGAGTGGTCAAGACCTTGGATGTTCACCTGGATGCTACACTACCGCTTACCCGACAGCTCCGGGCTATCTCATCCTCTGCTGCATACACTACCAAGTAAATCAATGCCAGTAGAACTTTCCTGTCCGCTGACAGCTGCCTTGCCATCGCCTGAGTGCTTATTGGCTCCAAACTGGATTATTGTAACTTTCTCTTTGCTGGCACCTCCTCTCGAAACATGATTAAACTCCAGGTCACGCAGAACAATGCACTCAGGGTTGCACTTAACATCCCTACGAGGGAGCACATCTCGAGGCAAGAAGAAACACCCACTGGCTACCGATACGTGAGCGTATTATCTTCAAAACACTAGCCATTACCCTCAAATCCCTCTCAAACTCTGCCCCCACCTACCTTTCTAACAAACTCAAAAAGGTGCAATCCTCAAGACACACCTGCTGTGCCCATGCCCGCCGACTCATCACGCCAAGATTCAGACTAAAGAGATCTGGAGGACAAGCTTACCGGTCACTGCCTCCAAGAACTGGAATTTACTAATCCCGGCACTAAGATTAGAACAATCTTACTGGGTCTTCCGAAAACATTTTAAGACACTGTTATCCTCTCAGGGACCATCACTGTTCTGATTTACTCACCTGTGTTGTTGTTCTTCTTTGAACCTGTCCATGCTGTTCTAATGCTGCAACTAGCACCCTGATGCCCCTGGGCTTAGAGCGCTTTATAAATGCAAAAAATAAAATGAATTCAGAAATGTAGTCTGGTGCTTTTATCCTGGTGGTTAATTGCTGTTTGAAACTCCAGGGGCCTCATTACAACCCAGGCGTTAAGGGTTTAACGCCTGATTACCATTTTAACGCCTGCTTTTAGCAGGCGTTAAAATGCAAGGCGCTAACCCGCCTTGGTGCTGATTACGGCACCGTAATTTACGGTGCCGTAATTAGCGCCTTCCCCACTCCCATTATGCCCTATGGGGCAAAAATGGGAATGGGGAAGGGTAAATGGGGAATGGGGATTTACCGCCCCACTCACCTTGGAATGGGGCGGTAAATCCACCATCCACCATGGTGTAACGCAGTTTACACCATGGTGGTAAAGTAGGGAACTTACCGCCTGGGTTGTAATGAGGCCCCAGGTCTTCTAGTTACAGAATGGGGTCTGGTGTTTTATGGCTGGGGGTGAATGACTGTTTGGGACTCCATGTCCCGCAGTTACATAATGTAGTCCCATGTTCTCTTCCTGGTGGTGACAGACTATTTGTGACTCCAAGCCCTCCAGTTCATAATATTGTACGATGCTCTGTGCCTGGTGGTCAATCCCTTCTTTGGAGCCCATGTCCTGAACCTGAAGTTGCAGAACATAGACTGATGCTCAGAGCCTGGTGGTAAATGACTGTTGTTTTGGGTACCATTTCCTCCAGTTACAGAATATAGCCTGATGGTGAATGACTGTTTGCAACTCCAGGTCCTCCAGTTACAGAGTGAAGTCTGATGCTCTATGCCTGGTGCAGAATGACTGCTTGGAACTCCAAGCCCTCCGGTTACATAATGTCATCTGGCGCTCTATGCCTGGTGGTGAGTGATTGTTTGGAACTCCAAGCCCTCCAGTTACATCATGTTGTCTGATGCACTATGCCTGGTGGTGAATGACTGTTTGGAACTCCAGGTCCTCCAGTTACAGAATGAAGTCTGATGCTCTATGCCTGGTGGTGAATGACTGCTTAGAACTCCAAGCCCTCCAGTTACATAATGTCATCTGGCGCTCTATGCCTGGTGGTGAATGACTGTTTGGAACTCCCGGTCCCCCAGTTACATAATGTCGTCTGATGCTCTATGCCTGGTGGTGAATGGCTGTTTGGGGCTGCATGTCCTAAAGTTACAGAATGTTATCATTGAATGCTCTATTCCCAGTGGTGACTGACTGTTTGTGAGGCCATGACTTGCTGTTACATAATGTAGTCTGATACACTGTACTGTGACGATTCTTCAGATGGTGTCACTTCTCCCCAGGGGCGAACCCCTCTCCATGAGGCTAGGGAGGTGAGGCTGCTAACCAATGATCCCCCTGGGGGGGTAACATGCGGGAAGATCTCATGGAGAGAGACTCCTCTCCTGGGGATAAGGTTGCAATTGGGAGCCAAAGTCCCTGTAAAACCCCCCCAAGTGGTTATTTTAACTGTTAGTCGGCTGTTTATGCTTTATTGCTGGATTCCTCACCCCAAGATACCTTCATGTGGACGTGCGCGTTATAAGTTTCAATAACATAACAAGTAGTGTAAGAAAGGCATGGTATCAAAGTAAGACAGACACAAGTGATCACAGTTCAAGGGTGTTTATTAAACAGTAAAGTGGGTGAGACAAACGCCTAATTTCAACCTAAATCTAAGATGGGAGAAAGCTACGACCATCAAATAATAATAATACAGTCCTAGATGCCAATCCTTACTGCTACACTAGAGTGTGGGATAATGTTCACAATAAAAGAAAGAAGTGTTCACCAAATGATAAATCAGGATGTTATGGCTGGGGTCTTCCTTCCCCATGTTTTTATCATGGGACAAGGTGGGACTCTCGAGCACAGTACACTCCTGGGCTTCTCTGGCACAAGCTTACAGTTCCTTTTCTTAAAATCAGGACCTTCTGTGTCCAAGTCTCTTTCATGCAAAGTTTGGCCTGATATACCAAAACAACAAAAGAAAATGTTCCTTCTGCTAATCTTCACATTGGGTGATTACCCTTCAGCCATGGATCCCCCTCAGCCGGGCTCTGATCCTTCTCTCAATCGTCAGCCTCCCTCAGTCGGGTTCAGACCAAGCACTCACTGTGGACATCGCTCATTCGGGTTCACACTTGTCATCACAATGCTCACGGTTGTTTTGACACTGTGCAGGATTTACTTCCATTGGCTTTCTTCTGGCGTCCCTCCGTCAGATTCACATTGCCATTTTTAATACAGTTCATCCATAAGTTATTCTAGACCCCTTTGGTTCTACCTTTACCCAAGTCTGGGTCTCAGCCCCCAGTCAGGCTTTCTCTGAAGCCCCCAGGCAGGCTTCACATAGTTGTATCATCACTATGAAGTCGCACGCATCCCTCAGTCGGGTTCACATTTGCCCCAGTAACGCAGTTCACTTTGCTTGGCTTTTTCTTCTTCTACAATAGCCATAAGTCTTAATGTCTTTTTAAACAATCGCACAATGTTCACATTAGGTCCCCCTTGTCTGGCGTCAGACCTCCAAAACACTTTGCCAATTATCACAGAGACTTCTGAAGGACGATCACTTCTTGCGGAGTCACTCTGTTGGCCTATGGAAAGGGCGAGTTCACAAAATTACAGTTCATACAGCGTGTCCCTCAGCTGGACGCAAACGCCTGGTTCACAAGATCATAAGTTCTGCAATGTGTCAAGGACTTTCAATTGTACAAGGGATTTGGCTTGACCCCTGTTTGACCACCTTAACACCTTATACCGGCCTTGCTTATGGCCTTTTAGTACTTGTAATTTCTTTACTAACAATGTTCAACACATTGGGCCTCATTACACGGACGGCGGTAAGGGTTAACGGTCACCGTTAATGGCAACGGTGACCGTTAACCCTTACCGCCGTACTACGAGGTCCCTTTGCGGGTTGGAGGATTTAACGCCTGCTTCTTGCAGGCGTTAAAATCCAACCTGCTAAGGGACCTCGGAGCTAATTACGGCACCGCAAAATTGCGGTGCCGTAATTAGCGCCTTCCCCATTTCCATAGAGCCCTATGGGGCAGAAATGGGAATGGGGAAGGGCAATGGCGGAAAGGGGATTTACCGCCCCTCCAACCTTGGAATGGGGCGGTAAATCCCCTTTCCGCCAAGGCGGTGCCGGTATTTTACCGGCATGAGCCATGGCGCTAATAGCGCCATGGCTCACCGCCTACCGTGTAATGAGGCCCATTCTCTTAGTTCAGGAGAGGGGTACCAGCCAGAGACAGTGGATGGCGAATATCTTCAAGCTTCTTGGAGCAATACTGGTGATGATAATGTTTGGATTCTGTGTGATCCAGACAATTACCGCACAGTGTAAGAAGACAGTAATGAAGGCAGTTGGAATGAAGATCATGATCGATGTCGAATCAGGGTTTGGACCCAAGGAATTGACAGTTGAAGAGATCAGAAAATATATAGGAGCCAGCATTGTAGCACCTGATGGAATGAAGTTCCTGCATCCAAGGAATCACAAGAAGTATGTGGGATGATGGATCTACTTTAGTCCGAATAGACAGTGCAGCCACATGACCTGGAGTGCTGATGAGCACGTAAAATCAGCAGGATCCCTGAAGGGAGTAGCGAAAATCTGGACTCCAAAGAAGCACATCTTCAAGAGAGGATATCAAGATGTGAAGACTGATGAAGGAGTGGTCGATGAATCAACCAGAGAGGGGAGTGTAGAGGAGCAGCTGAATGCCTCTGCGGGAAGTCCCGCCCCCATTCTGCCTATATGTTGGAAATTGGAAATCGCGACATGTACGACACCAGTGATTGTGCATGTTGCATGGAGAGTCTTCGAGAAAAGGTATCCGTTGAGAAGACCCTATGTGATGTATGCCCGTAGAGATGACAATCTCTTGGAGGAGATCCCTGAAGGAATATGAAGATGAGAGAAAAAGAGGCTGGTGATGTCACAAGAAATGAGCGTGATGCACTGAGAAGAGTGGTCGAAGAAGAAGATGCATAGACCTTATAGAATCTGATGACGAAGTAAATAACCGAGTAAACTTTAATTTGCGGAATGAAGATTGCACGTGTGAAGAGCACTGCAGAAAATGCAAAGCCGTTTTATATTTGTACAGATGCAGCAACGCAAGTAGACTAAGTAATCATAAAGGCTGGCTATACGTAGTGAATAGACTGCAAGCGGTGCTGCTATTATATAGAATCTGGACATCAGTGTCACACATTTAGTAAGCTCAGACCTGTGAAGAAAGAACGATCAGAAGGTAGTGTCGCAGTAAGAAAGCAGCTGAAGATCGAGGAAAGACCTGAAATAGCTGTCTGGCCTGGGGTTAAAGGATGGAGCGGCCAAGAACCGGTTATCTATCCTTGAAAAACAGTGAAAGTGAGAAGCTGAATCAGCCCTTGTTAAGGTGCAAGATACAACACCATGAGTGTCAAGTTTATTAATTCAAGACAATTAAATGCTGCAAAACAGGCTGAAATACGGTCTCCAGTCACGTGAATCGAGGATGGAAATAGGAGTTGGGCGTACAGACCTGAACTGCGAGAAGAGTGTGCGTATACTCCCTTTTATTCTCAGGAGCAATGATACTTTGCAAGGACAAGTTCAAAGACAATCTGAATGCAGACGGAATGAGCGATGAGAGATGTTGGGCTAATTGGGCGGGGAGACACAGTCAGGTCCACCCAATGGCACCTGGGGTACCAGCTTACGTGATGCTAGTTAGCCAAATGTTCCAGAAGGGTACAAGCATGCCAACAAATTGTAGAGGGCCATATTACAACCTGCTCCCAGCCTGGCAAAACAAAAAAAGAATATTCACATATGGAGGGAAAGAGCCCCTGCCACTAGAAGGATCATTCCAGACACATATCATGCAGGACAGAATGACCACGCCTGCAATGTTCTACGTCACCACAGAGGCTAAAGACAATTTAATGAGTTGCAATACGGCTGAGGATTTAGGGCTGGTACACTTTGCATTCAATGTCTACGAGACAGACAGTGCTGGACTGCGAACAGAATATGAAGACCGCATCTAAAGAGTGGGCTGTCTGCAGAATGAAGACTTAAGATTGCATATAGATCCCACTGTACAACCCATGGCATTGCGACATCGCTGCATTCCATTCCACCTCAGAAAGAAAGTGGAAGAACAGCTATCCAGAATGAAAACAGCAGATATCATTGAGAGTGTAAGTGGGCTCACCACATGGGTGACCCCAATCGTAATAGCCATGAAACTGTAATAGCCAGGACAGATCGGCATGTGCATGGACCTGAGGCTCCCCAACAGGGCTATTCAACAGGAACGACACCCCACCCCAATGTTGAATAACATATTGGTTGACCTCTAGGGTTCATCAATGTTCTCCACAATTGACCTGTGATCCGATTATCACCAGATACCTCTGTATCTACACTCTCGCCACATCATGAGGTTCTCCTCTCATATAGGCCTTTTCCGCGACAAAGGCTTAGCTCTGGAGTATCTTCAGCAGCTGAGGTTTTTCAGCATGCCATGCACGGTGTTCCCGGTGGGCCAGAAAGGCGTCATTAACATTAGCAATGATGTTCTGATATATTCCAGAACCGAGAATGAACACTTGGAAAGGATTGAGGCAGTTTTCCAATGCATGCCACAGAAGAGGCTCATCTTAAATGAGAAAAAGTGTTGTTTTTCTCCAGTGGAAAATACAATTCTTTTGATTTCTATTCCAAGACACAAGGGTGCCAGCTGACCCCCTGAAGATCGCTGCTATTTAAGGCTTTGCCCTTTCTACTTCCTCTGCGTTGGTACAAAGCTTTTTCAGGATAATACATTCCTGCGGGAGATTGATCCCAAACGTGCCCACCGTCACTAAACACCTGAGAAATCTGATCAAGAAAGAACAAGAATAGGAGTGGAACCAAACCACTCAAAAGATGTTTGAAGAAGCGAAAGCTGAAATAGCAGAAGATACCACCACAATGGCTTTCTCAGACCCTCAGATATGACCTGAAATTCTAGTTGCTGCCAGCCCGGTCAGTCTGGGAGCAGTATTGTTACAACCAGGCATGGTTGGCGGACGGCACCCATTGGATGGGCAAATAAAGAATTAACATCTACGGAAAAAAGATACTCCCAACTTGAAAGGGAAGCACTAGCGGTACTATGGGGATGCCGACATTTTCACGTATACCTGTTTGCCCACCCCATCATGGTTAACACCGACCACAAATCATTGTTGCCCACCCTGGAAGGATCAGTGCTGCGACCCCCGCTCTGGCTGGAGCACTGGATTACAGGACCATGGGGTCACCCTGTAGTTTGAGGTGGGTGCAGCAACCCACAGACTACTTCTCTTGGCAACCAGGAATTTTAGTTCCGGAAGAAGTTGAAGTTAAAGCCGAGGCACTTGTGAACATGATCACAAGGAAGGCCATCCCCAAATAAATGCCTTTTAAAGACATTGGGCCTCATTACGACCCAGGCGGTAAGTTACCGCCTGGGCCGTGACTTTACCACCATGGCGTAAACTATGTTTACGCCATGGTGGTTGGCGGATTTACCGCCCCATTCCAACCTTGGCGGGGCGGTAAATCCCCATTTTCCCATTTTCCCTTCCCCATTCCCATTTTGCCCCATAGGGCATAATGGGAGTGGGGAAGGCGTTAATTACGCCACCGTAAATTACGGTGGCGTAATTAACATCAAGGTCCCTTAGCGCCATGGATTTTAACACCTGCTAAAAGCAGGTGTTAAAACCTCCATGGCGCTATGGGACCTCGGAATCAGGCGGTAAGGGTCGGCGCTGTTTACGCCGCCGTAAAACCCTTACCGCCTGAGTCGTAATGAGGCCCATTGTTGACGCTCAACGCAGCAGGGCGTTGTGGAACAACTTCATGGTGGTCAATGGCAGCAAATCGTGTCTGACCAAATTCACTGTACTCCAGCCACACGTGCATTCATGCAGGGTCTGTGGAGAGTATGCACTGAGCTATCCGTGGGGATAGAACGGGTTTTGCTCAGAGGGACAAGGATTGTCATCCCTCCAGTATTAATAGAAAAAGAGAGATCGGGATAGCATACGTGGGACTTTAAGGAGCTGCCAAAAACCAAAGCCTGATTACGGGGGGAAGTATCGTTCCCGGAGTTAGTAAGGGACGTTGAATCAATGTCAGCCAGCTGAAAATGACATCAGGCAGCCAGGAAACCTATGTGACTGCCCCTAATTGAGTCACCAGTTAAAGCGACTGCCCCCTTGTAGGTAGTAAGCATGGATTTCGGGCCAATACAACATAACGGACATTGGGCCTCATTACGAGCCTGGCGGTAACCCTTAAATGCGATGGTAGCGCTATTACCGCTGCATTTAAGGGTCCGCCAGATCCTGGCCTTGGCGGATTTCCCCCCAGCTTTCATCTGGGGGGAAATCCGTGGCAAAATTGCCGATTTTCGGTACTATTACCGCCAACGGGAAATCCGCCGGTGGTAATAGCGCAAATTTTCCCCATTGGGCCCAATGGGGAATGAGGAATTCCCGAATGGGCCCAATGGGGAATGGGCAATAACCGTTCCGCCAAACCCGTGATCCGGCAGTAATACCGATGGGGGTTTGGTTGCAGGGCTATTAGCGCCAGTGCTAATAGCGCCGGTGTTACCGCCCAACTCGTGATGAGGCCCATTGTATGGTATGATATGATATGGCATTTGTAACGCGCCTATACACAAGTGTTTCAAGGCGCGACAAGGCTTGTTCTGGATGAGTTGCAGAGGGCGGAGAGTAGAACTTGTCTAGACGGAGAGTGGGACTTTTAGATGATTTGTCATGGTACCCGGAAATGAGATTCAGTCACGCGACGGCAGCTCAAACGGTGATACCAATAATGGAAGATACATTTGTGGCTCGTGGTCTACTACGAACTCTGTGTATCAATAATGGACCACCTTTTCAAAGCACAGATTTTGAGGACTTCATGTCTTTCTATGGAGTGCATCCCTCCCAGTACCCAAAAGAAATGGTCCCAGTGACCGATGACACCTTCTGCCGTACAAATAGGAATTGAAGCACTGACACGTAACAGGATGCCTCATGATAAGATCATGTGGCCACTTCTAAAAAAGGCCATACTTGACCCAGTGCAACCCAACAACTACAGACCGATAACGACAGTCCCGTTCCTCTTAAAAATCCTGGACAACGCAGCTCACAACCAGATCTAATCATACATAGAAGCTAATTCCATACTAGGCAAAAGGCAATCTGGCTTCCGTGTCGGGCATGGAACAGAATCTGCCTTATTAGACCTAAAAAATCAAATCTCACAAATAATGGGCAAAGACAAACTTGCCCTGCTCCCCCTTCTCAATCTATCAGCAGCTTTTGACCTGGTAGATCACCAAACACTTACCACCCACCTCACTCATGCAGCCCATTTCTCTAAACAAGCAGCATCCTGGATCACATCCTTCCTCGAAGGAAGAGCCATGAAGGTCTACTCCGACACAGTTTACGCAGATCCTATCACTATAAACTGCGGTGTCCCCCAAGGTTCATGTACAGCCCCCACCCTCTATAACCTCTTCACAATACCCCTCTTCGACCTACTTGACTCCATGGGTGTTGCATATACCAACTATGCAGACGACACTCAAGTACTTATACCTCTATCGGGACTATCACAAAGACGCCACTGCCCTTCACAACATCTATGCTACTATCCAAGCATGGATGTCAATCAGTGGCCTCTGTCTTAACGGGAAGAAGACTGAAATTCTCATCCTTGGGCAGAAAAACACAATAATGAAGCTAAGCCCCCAATACGCCAACTTCAACATAGACAACTCAACCATCTCTGTATCATCCTCCGTCAAGACTCTAGGTGTTCACATTGACGCTAATCTATTGATTAACAAACAAGTCAGCGCCATAGCCTCTGCATCAGCGTTCAGCACCAAACACATCAATGCCATTAAACCCTACCTATCCGCCCCCAACCTCTTGGCCATAGCTAGAGCAACTATAGGCGCTAAACTCGATTATTGCAATGATCTCTTAGCTGGCACCTCCGCCAAGAAAATTCACAGACTGCAAACCACACAAAAGAATGCCCTCAGTGCCGCTATGAGCATCCCCAGAAGGGACCATATATCCCATGCCAGACGTGCAGCATGGTGGCTTCAGGTCAAAGACCGAATTACTCTGAAAATCCTCACCATCACACACAGATGCATCAACAACACTGCTCCCACAAGCAATATCAAGGACCAATTCCACTCGCCCTACCAGAGCTCAGTACACCAACCAGTTACACAGACCACGCATCAAGAGAGCAACAGCTGGAGGGCTAGGCTTCTCCTATATTGCACCAAAACTTTGGAACTCACTCCCTGGCACCCTTAGAGCTGAAACTTCCATCTCTGTCTTCCGCAACAATCTCAAGACCTCTTTCCTCAACTAGCACTGCAACTTCCTCCTCTACCCCTGTCATGCATATTGTAATACAAACAGAAATGTAATATAACTATATTGTAACCTTGTATATATCTCATGACTATGTAACTAAGCGTTGTACTGTAACAAGTGCCACGATGTCCTCGGGCTGATGTGCGCTATATAAATACGAATAAAACACAAAAAATGTGTCTCACCTACCCAATACAACATCTTCACAAAGCCCCTTTTCGATGATCTGGATCATCTTGGTATCACCTACACTAACTATGCAGATGATACCCAGATTCTCCTCCCACTTTCTGGGGATTATGGAGAGGATTTGGCCTTGGTGAATAGGGTGTATCTCATCATCCAGGCATGGATGGCTAGCCATGGTCTATGCCTGAATGATGACAAAACTGAGATCCTCATCCTGGGCACTACCTCAACCCTAAAAAAAACTAGGCCCCAAATACTCTGCCTTTAACATAGACAACAACACCATCACTGTTGCCAAGAGGTGAAAACCTTGGGGTTCTACCTGGACTCTACCCTGTCTCTCAACAAGCAGGTCAATGCCATGGCCTCCGCCACGGCATATACCTGCAAATTGATTAAAGCAGGTAAGCCCTTCCTGTCCAACAACAGCTGCATTACCCTGGCTAGAGCGCTCATTCTGTCAAAGTTACATTACTGTAATGTGTTGTACATAGGGGCTAACAAACAAACTATTAAGAAAATCCAAATCCTCCAGAACAATCCCTTGAGAGCAGCACTCAGAATCTCCAGGAGAGAACATATATCAGAGTTCATAAAATCAAATAATTGGCTCTCAACACATGACAAAATCAAGCTAAAAGTTGCTTCACTTACCTACAAATGCCTGAACAACGCGGAACCTTGCTATCTGGCAGAAAGACTTACCAGAAAATCCTCTACAAGAACTACCAGATTATCCAGCACCAACTGCCTCTCAGTCCCAAGAGTTAAGCTGTCTAGAGTCGGGGGTTGTAGCTTCTCGGTCAAGGCAGCTCAACTTTGGAACTCCTTACCCCTCCTATTAAGAGCAGATCAGCCCTACCTAAATTTACACCAGAACCGTATAAGATGCCTCAAAGACGCTGACAAGTAAGGCCTCCTCCATGACAACCTTAACTAACCTCTCTTCTTCTATGTAAATAATTTAGATAGAGTGTCTTCCTGCCATATCTTTGCCTATGGTACGTTGCTCCCACTCTGTCTCTCGTTATCCGCACCTTGTACATTGCTTTTGTCCTGGATAATTCATATGTATTGCATTACCCTGATATGTAACTAAGCTGAAAGTTGTCTTATGCAGTGCATAAAGATGTGAAGGCAGGCGCTCTGTTACCAGTCTTTAGCTTCTCCTCCTTATACCGTGCACCCTGATACCCACCGGTCTGGTGCGCAATACAAATAATAAAACAAACAAACAAACATGTCTTCAACACAAATCACCAGCATGGAACATCAACGACAGGAAAGGATCGATGATCATAGCAAACAGACACAGTCAAGAAGTTTCCAGAAATTGCAGCTGGTTCTGGCACTTTTCATCCCCAGAGTCAGGAGGAGGAGAGCACATGCCAAACGAGGACTTCCAAGACAATCCCAATGATCAAGAAACTAGTGAGGACACCCCAAAAAGGAGCGATATGAGATCACCTCCCGGAAACAAGCGAGAACAGGCACGGGACCTAGATACCAACAAAGAACTGCCAGGAAGCAACAAACCAGACTGACGGACTATATCCTTGAAGTGTGAGACACAGACTCAGTAACAAGTAAGTGAAATGCTCACATACATGTTAATGTTAAGATCTTAAATGGTTGCTGGTTATTTAATTATGCCTTGTTTGTTTTCTTTATGGTGAAGGAGGGATGTTGAAACATCATACCGCCATCATACCGCCAAGCACGAAGCCGACTGTGGACATGATGTATACGAATAATAAAAGATACAGCCCTTGTGGAGGACGGGCAGTTGGATACCTATTAACACAGTGGGCCTCGTTACGAGTTTGGAGGTAGCCATGCCATTTTTACTGGCATGGCTACTCCCAAACCCGGGTCCGGATCCTGAGAAATGGGAATTACCGGGCCATTCCGACATTTGCGGGCCTGGTAATTCCCATTTTCGGGACCCGGACCCGGTACATCCCCATTCCCATATGAGCACCCTTAGGGCTCAATGGGAATGGGGAGGATGCTAACAACGGTCCCGTTAATGACAGGACCGTTGTTAGCATCCTGGTCTGCTCGCGGTGCCACTCTGGACGTCTGGTCTGACCAGGCGTCCAAAGCGGCACCCGCGAGCAAACTCGTAATGTTGCGGCCGAGGTAACAACGGCACCGGTAGCACTACCGCCACCGTTGTTGCCTCACCGCAACACTTGTAATGAGGCCCAGTGTCTGCATCAATGTTAGAGCGGGGCCTCCCCTCGCTCTAAACACAACACATGTATGTCCTCCAGTTCTAGACTGTAGTTTCTAGTTCTAGACCATCAGTTACAAAACGTTTTTTGTGGCTCTTTGTTATCCAGTTACAGATGTATTTTGTAGGTCTGTCTTCTCTAGTTATACACTGATGTTTCTGCCTTGCGTTCAGGTTTAAAGGATATTCTTTTTATCTATCTTTCCTGTTATTAGTGGTGATTTAGGGTTGTGTTTGTAGTTATAAACTTTAGCATGCCGTAATCTGTTCTCAAGTTACAGACTCTAATTTGTGACTCTGTGTTCTCTAGTTACAGACTGTAGTTTGTGGGTGTCTGCTCTCTAGTTAGAGACTTCCCTGTGTTCTACAGTTACAGACTGTAGTTTGTGGGTGACTGTTCTGTAGTTAGAACTGTAGTTGTTCCCCAATGTTCTACAGTTACAGACTGTCGATTGTGGGTGTTCGTTCTCTAGTCGGACGCTGTAGTTTTTTCCATGTTGTACAGTTGCAGACTGCAGTTTGTGGGTGTCTGTTCTCTTCTCTTTACATAGAAACTGTAGTTTTTCTCTGTGTTCTACAGTTAAGTACTGGTGTTTGTGGGTGTCTGTTCTCTGGTTAGAGGCTGTTGTTTTTCCCAGTGTTCTTCCATTGTAAGGTTTGTCAATCTCTATTCTCTAGTTACAGACTAGTTTGTGGTTCTTTGTATTTTAGTTACAGACTGTAGTTTGTTTTTGTCTGTCCTCCAGTGCCACACTGCAGGATGTGGTTCCCTGCTTTGTAGTTTGGGGTTGTGCCCTCCATTTACAGTTCGTAGTTCATGGGTGTGTTCTCCTGTCTACATAGAGTAGTTTATGGATCTGTGCCTTGCTGCACACTGTGGATTCTGGCTCTCCATCGTCCAGTTAGAGACTGTGGTTTGCCTGTGTCTTTTCCTCTAGTTAGAGACTGTACTTCTTCCCTGTGCTCTACAGTTACAGTGTGTAGTTTGTGGGCATCTGTTCTCTAGTTAGAGGTTGTGGTTTTTCCCCATGTTCTACAGTTACAGTCTATAGTTTGTAGGTACTTGTTCTCTATTTAGAAACTGCAGTTTTTGCTCTGTTTTACAGTTACAGATTGTAGTTTGTGGGTATCTGCTCTCTAGTTAGAGACTGTCGTGTTTCCCTGTGTTCTACAGTTACACAGAATGTTGTTTGTGGGTGTCTCTTCTGTAGTTAGAGAATGTAGTTTATCACTGTGTTCTACAGTTACAGACTCGAGTTTGTGGCTATCTGTTTTCTAGTTAGAAACTGTAATTTGTCCCCTGTGTTCTACAGATACAGACTATAGTTTGTGGGTGTATCTTCTCTAGTTGGACACTGCAGTTGTTTCCGTGTTGTACAGCTGCAGACTGCAGTTTGTGGGTGTCTGTTCTCTTTATATAGAAACTGTAGTTTTTCTCTGTGTTCTACAGTTACAGACTGTAGTTTGTGGGTATCTGCTCTCTAGTTAGAGACTGTCGTGTTTCCCTGTGTTCTACAGTTACACAGACTGTTGTTTGTGGATGTCTGTTCTCTAGTTACAGACGGTAGTTGTTCCCTGTGTTCTACAGTTACAGACTGTATTTTTTGGGTGTCTGTTCTCTAGTTAGAGACTGTCATTTTGCCCCGTCTTCTTCAATTATAAACTGTAGTTTGTCAATCTCTATTCTCTAGTTACAGACTGTAGTTTGTGGTTTTGCGTCCTTTAGTTACAGAATGTGGTTTGTTTTTGTCTGTCTTCCAGTGCCATACTGTAGGATCTGGTTCCCTGCTCTGTAGTTTGAGGTTGTGCCCTCCAGTTACAGACTGTAGTTCATGTGTGTGTTCTCCTGTCTACCTACAGTAGTTCTGTGCCTTGCTGCACACTGTGGTTTCTGGCTCTCCATCCTCCAGTTACAGACTGTGGTTTGTGGGTGTATTTTCTCTAGTTAGAGACTGTACTCTTTCCCTGTGTTCTACACTTACATATTGTGGTTTGTGGGTGTCTGTTCTGTAGTTAGATACTGTCATTTTTCACTGTGTTCTACAGTTCCAGACTGTAGTTTGTGTGTGTCTGTTCTCTAGTACGACAGTGACACTGTCGTCTTTCCCTGTGTTCTACAGTTACAGATTGTAGTTTGTGGGTGTCTGTTCTCTAGTTAGAGACTGTAGTTTTTCTCCATGTTCCATTGTTACAGACTGTTGTTTGTGGTTTTCTGTCGTCTTGCTGTGGATTGCAGTTTGGTATTTTAGTTCTCCAATTACAAACTAATGTGTTGCTCTGTGTTCTTCCGTTATAAACTGTAGTGTGTCCATTTCAATTCTCTTGTTAGAGACTATATTTTTTCCATGTGTTCTACAATTACAGAGTGTAGTTTGTGGGGTCTATTGTCTAGTTAGAGACTGTAGTTTTCCCCCATGTTCTACAGTTACAGAATGTAGATTGTGGGTATCTGTTCTCTGGTTAGAGACTAGTTTTTCCCTGTGTTCTACAGTTGCAGAGTGTAGTTTGTTTTCTAGAGACTGTTGTTTTTCCCTGTGTTTTACAGTTACAGAGTGCTGTTTGTGGTTGTCTGTTCTGTAGTAAGACTGTAAGACACTGTACTTTTTTCCTGTGTTCCACAGTTACAGACTGTAGTTTGTGGGTGTCGGTTCTCTAGTAAGAGACTGTAGTTTATCACTGTGTTCTACAGTTACAGACTCGAGTTTGTGGCTATCTGTTTTCTAGTTAGAAACTGTAATTTGTCCCCCGTGTTCTACAGTTACAGACTATAGTTTGTGGGTGTATCTTCTCTAGTTGGACACTGTAGTTGTTTCCGTGTTGTACAGCTGCAGACTGCAGTTTGTGCGTGTCTGTTCTCTTTATATAGAAACTGTAGTTTTTCTCTGTGTTCTACAGTTACAGACTGTAGTTTGTGGGTATCTGCTCTCTAGTTAGAGACTGTCGTGTTTCCCTGTGTTCTACAGTTACACAGACTGTTGTTTGTGGATGTCTGTTCTCTAGTTACAGACGGTAGTTGTTCCCTGTGTTCTACAGTTACAGACTGTATTTTTTGGGTATCTGTTCTCTAGTTAGAGACTGTCATTTTGCCCCATCTTCTTCAATTATAAACTGTAGTTTGTCAATCTCTATTCTCTAGTTACAGACTGCAGTTTGTGGTTTTGCGTCCTTTAGTTACAGAATGTGGTTTGTTTTTGTCTGTCTTCCAGTGCCATACTGTAGGATCTGGTTCCTTGCTCTGTAGTTTGAGGTTGTGCCCTCCAGTTACAGACTGTAGTTTGTGGGTGTGTTCTCCTGTCTACCTACAGTAGTTCTGTGCCTTGCTGCACACTGTGGTTTCTGGCTCTCCATCCTCCAGTTACAGACTGTGGTTTTTGGGTGTATTTTCTCTAGTTAGAGACTGTACTTTTTCCCTGTGTTCTACAGTTACATATTGTGGTTTGTGGGTGTCTGTTCTGTAGTTAGAGACTGTCATTTTTCACTGTGTTCTACAGTTCCAGACTGTAGTTTGTGTGTGTCTGTTCTCTAGTACGACAGTGACACTGTCGTCTTTCCCTGTGTTCTACAGTTACAGATTGTAGTTTGTGGGTGTCTGTTCTCCAGTTAGAGACTGTAGTTTTTCTCCATGTTCCATTGTTACAGACTGTTGTTTGTGGTTTTCTGTCGTCTTGCTGTGGATTGCAGTTTGGTATTTTAGTTCTCCAATTACAAACTAATGTGTTGCTCTGTGTTCTTCAGTTATAAACGGTAGTGTGTCCATTTCAATTCTCTTGTTAGAGACTATATTTTTTCCATGTGTTCTACAATTACAGAGTGTAGTTTGTGGGGTCTATTGTCTAGTTAGAGACTGTAGTTTTCCCCCATGTTCTACAGTTACAGAATGTAGATTGAGGGTATCTGTTCTCTGGTTAGAGACTAGTTTTTCCCTGTGTTCTACAGTTGCAGAGTGTAGTTTGTTTTCTAGAGACTGTTGTTTTTCCCTGTGTTCTACAGTTACAGAGTGCCGTTTGTGGTTGTCTGTTCTGTAGTAAGACTGTAAGACACTGTACTTTTTTCCTGTGTTTTTTACTGTAGTTTGTGGGTGTCGGTTCTCTAGTAAGAGACTGTCGGTTTTCCCCTTGTTCTACAGTTACAGATTGTAGTTTGTGGGTGTCCCTTCTCTAGTTAGAGACTGTTGTTTTCCCCTGTGTTCTTCAGTTATAAACTATAGTTCGTCAATCGCTATTCTTTAGTTACAGACGGTAGTTTGTGGTTCTGTGTCCTTTAGTTACAGACGTGTTTGTTTTTTTCTGTCCTCGAGTGCCACGCTGTAGGTTGTGGTACCCTGCCCTGTGGTTTGGGGTTGTTACCTCCAGTTACAGTCTGTAGTTCATGGGTGTGTTCTCCTGGCTACATACAGTAGGTTGTGGTTCTGCTCCTTGCTGAACACTGTGGTTTCTGGTTCTCCATCCTCCAGTAAAAGACGTTGGTTTGTTGGTGTCTGTTCTCTAGTTATAGACTGTAGTTTTCCCCTGTTCTACAGTTACAGACTGTAGTTTGTGGGTGTCTGTTCTCTAGTTAGGGACTGGCTTTGCCCTGTGTTCTATAGTTATAGAGATTGGTTTGATGGTGTCTGTTCTCGTTAGAAACTGTCGTTTTTACCATCGTTCTTCAGTTATAAACTGTAGCGTGTTATTCTCTAGTTACAGACTGTAGTTTGTGGTTGTGTGGCCTTTACAACCAATCATTTGGGACTGCGTTCTACAGTTACAACCCGTATGTAGTTTGTGGTTGTCTATTTTCCAATAAAAAATGAAGTGTGTTGCGTGTATCAGAATAAAAACTGTATTTTTTGGTTCTGTGTCCTCCAGCTACAGACTGTAGTTTGAGATAATGTTTATGCACAGACAGTAGAAATTGCCATCATTCTCGCCCCAAAGTCAATGTTGACCACCGCCATTGGTTTTTCAATTATAATCATTTTTAGTTTGGGCTATTTATTAGGTGCTGCTATAAACAGAAAATATTGCACTAGAGTACAGATAGGGAGGGATGGCAGATGTGGAGGGACACACAGATTTAAGGTATTGTTTGGTTATTGCCCACCCATTGTCTGCCCATGGCATGCTAATCCATATGGTCATTGACACCCAGTTCCTGCCCCGCCCCGCCGAAAGCACCGCCTCATGGGAACTTTTTGAGCTTTAATCAAACCTTAGAATGAAACTTTGCCCTCAAAGTGCCTTCCAGTGTTTTCTCAAAGCAGCCTTCTTAAAGTGAATGACTACATTGGAGCTGTAAACACGTTGCTGGTGCAATAAAAATGTCTTCACAAGGTCGGCCCCCGGCCACTCGATTTAATAGCACTCTGCGTGTCCTTCACTGAAGTCCTGTTAAAAGCAAGAATTGGCAAAGCCAACAGTTTGGGCTTGTTCATGAGTATTAGGGATTTGCCAGTCACTGCTACTAGATGCCCAGGTACCCGCACCATCTTGCAGCTGCTACCATCAAATGGCCAATTAATACCACTACAGCAGTGCCTGGCATTTCCCATGCCTCCACAGAAGACTAAACTGTTGGCATTGCCAATGCTGGTTTCATTCTTTTTCGTGGGCCTTTTCGTCTCCCACTGTCTCTGAGCTCGAGGGAAATGGTCGGTTCGGAGTAGGGGCTGATATAAGTGGTAAAGGCCTCCTCTTGGCTCGCCCTCCTATGAACAAAGGTTAGGCTGTTCTTTCGAAAAATTCCCCGCACGCGCCAATAGTTTCAGGGCAATACAAGGTGCCATCAAAACAAACACACCCACTTCACGCAGTAGGGTGCTGCTTCATAACCTCCCTCTCTGTCGCACCTGCTTTCTTTCCCTATAGTGCCGTGAAACCACCGCTGAGTGATGCTAAGCGCTGTATAAGTGATCTTCACAGTCGGTGCCATGTTCTGCGGGCTGTGATGCAGAATGACAGCCCTGGCAACAAGGCGTGCATTCACACGGGTGATTAGAGTAAACAGCCGTTGGGACGCCACGCCTGTCTTCCGAGGGCCATTTCTATGCCTGTCCTGCTTTTTGCCATTCAGGTTGCCTGGGAGCTGCCTAAAAGCCCAGGCAACAGATTTAAAAAGTCACCAGCCTCGAGCTGCGGCGCCTGGCTCAACCCGTGTGACGTCACGAGTACGCCCTGCTCCTCTTTTGCCGCCTTAGGCCTGGGGTTCATTGAGCAGTTAACACACGTGACACGTCCCGTGTTTGGAAACTGCGAGCAAAGCATTGACCAAACAGACACTATTGAATATCACAGCCCCGGCCTGTTGTGTTTTCCTGCAAACCCCACAGAGATGGCATTAGAGAAGGGGCAGGGGGCGGGTGGTGGCCAGGGCAGAACCTCCTGTGCTGGGGCGTCATGCATGTATGTGTTCAGATTCTCTGGGTGCAGCCAATGCTCCAGAGAGCTCTGGTGACTGCAACCCCATAATGTAGACATAACCTGGGCATTTGTCCCTACTTATAACAACATAATTGCTTATTCTATTCGCTACCCTTGCCACCCTCTTTTAGAAAAAAGGTGCAGAATGAGTCATTTTTCTTTGTTGGCATAAAAGGCCACAGATTTATTTTCACAACATTGCTAATAACTACATGCTTCAAAGCACTGCACACCAAACTCTGTGAAAATAGTTCTCAAGGTGCGGCGACCAGCCGACTGTTCCGTGTCCAAACCTTGCTTCCCCCTTTCCCAACCAAGTCCACTCTAGGCCAAAGCTGCCCCAACCCTTCTTGTCTGAGCCACGCCTGACCTTGCAACACTCTTTTAAAGATGTGGTTAATTAGTTCATAGTTTTGTGCTTGTTCTTATTCCAATGATCAATGCTCCTCTATTCCAGCCCCATTTACAGTGAGAAAGTTAGTTTGGCTGAACATCGATAATAAGCTGACTAAACTGTAGCGCATGGGGCTGGGGTGGGCAGTCACTGTAGTGTGATGACAAGGGCTTATATGCAAATTATACTGCGTTTAATTAACCGCCCACACTCACAACAACCCTTCTCTTCTCTGTAGGAGATTGTCTGAAGAAAGTGCACGGAGAGTTCCTGCAGCGACACAGCACACGAGAGAAGGATAAAGGGGTGCAAGCAAGGCCGCCCCCTCCTCAGAGCCACCCCAGAAAGCTTGCATATGTCAAGAGGTGCTGTGACATTATAGACTAGGACAGCGGGAGTGGCTCTGCAGTAGCCCCAGAGAATGCAGCATGTTCCCCTCGAAGCTGCACCCACTCTCTCAATATTGCAAAGGCGAGAGCGGCAGCCATGTTGGATGAGGGCCTGAGGCATCTTCTCCACTCAGCAACCAATGTCTGTGGCTAGTGAGGAACCTTGTCAAGCATCAGTCCAGGAGGACCAGGCAAGAAAACATGCATCCAGAGGCCGGCCAGCGCAAAGGGAGACCCAGGAGAATGGGGGCTCTGGTAGGGTGGTGGGGTGGGGGGAGTAGAAGTAGAGTTTCAGGCAGCTTATGAAAGAGAACCCAGAAGGACATGAGAACCGTGGGGGACCTCAAAGTGTCAGCAGGACAGCGACCACCAGGTGAGAACCAAGGCGAGACGGGGTACAGCTGATCCAAGTGGGGCTCAGTACCACCTACAAGGTGAGGTTGGATGTTATGTTACAAAGCTGTTATAAAGCACCAATCAACACCCTAGTGGTCTTCCAGCTACAACAGGTTGTCCACGAAAAAGCAGAGCGCCCGCCATTCCCCATCAACCTGTCACACCAGAAGCACCAGTGGAATCGGGAGAAACAAAACCTGTCCTTCTGACCAAGTCACTTCCTAAGGGGCGATGCCAAGAAGGGGCGATGCTTAGAAGGGGCGATGCTAAGAAGGGGCGGTGCTCAGAAGGGGGCTTGCGCCAACATGGGGCGATGCTTAGAAGGGGGCTTGCGCCAAGAAGGGCGGTGTTCAGAAGGGGGCTTGCGCCAAGCAGGGGCGATGCTTAGAAGGGGGCTTGCGCCAACATGGGGTGATGCTTAGAAGGGGGCTTGCGCCAAGAAGGGCGGTGTTCAGAAGGGGGCTTGCGCCAAGCAGGGGCAATGCTTAGAAGCGGGCTTGCGCCAAGAAGGGCGGTGTTCAGAAGGGGGCTTGCGCCAAGCAGGGGCGATGTTCAGAAGGGGGCTTGCGCCAAGAAGGGCGGTGTTCAGAAGGGGGCTTGCGCCAAGCAGGGGCAATGCTTAGAAGCGGGCTTGCGCCAAGAAGGGCGGTGTTCAGAAGGGGGCTTGCGCCAAGCAGGGGCGATGCTTAGAAGGGGGCTTGCACCAAGAAGGGCGGTGTTCAGAAGGGGGCTTGCGCCAAGCAGGGGCGATGCTTAGAAGCGGGCTTGCGCCAAGAAGGGCGGTGTTCAGACGGGGGCTTGCGCCAAGCAGGGCGATGCTTAGAAGGGGGCTTGCACCAAGCAGGGGCGATGCTTAGAACGGGGCTTGCGCCAAGAAGGGGCGGTGTTCAGAAGGAGGCTTGCGCCAAGAAGGGGCGATGTTCAGAAGGGGGCTTGCACCAAGCAGGGGCGATGCTTAGAAGGGGGTTGCGCCAAGAGGGGGCGGTTTTCAGAAGGGGGCTTGCGCCAAGCAGGGGCGATGCCCATAAGGGGGCTTGCGCCAAGAAGGGGGGGGGGCGCACATGAAAGTTTCCTATCAGTGAAGACTGGGCACCCTGGAGATTTGGCTAAAGAAAGGACTCTGCTCTGCTGTTTTCTGTTTCCAGGAGATGCTGGCACAGCCCACGTGATGGCGCACACCTTCTCACTGGTTTAAGGCACCCATCAACCAAGCCACATACAGTGCTCTGAGTACAGCGCTTCAAAACCACCCTTCTGTGTTACCTGAGACACGAGGCGCATGCCCCTGCGTGTACACGCACCTGCCAGGTGGAGCAATAGATACACGGGTCCTTTTTTAGTTTTGGCGTATAGTTTGGAGACACCACTAGGAGACCGAACTCATGGTTTGGAATTCTGCACCGTGGAATGGCACTCTGTGATGGCCTCCGAGGAGGGACACAGTGCTTTCGCCCATCTAGCCTCTGTCATGTCAGTCACATTAAGGTGATGTGTTGCAAGTCGGCGCTCCTCAGCTGGCTCTGTTATCTCGACCCAGCTCCTGGCATGTTGTGACAGTCTCTTCACCTGCCACACATGTCGTCTGAAAGGTAATGGTTAACTTCAGCCACTGGACCGCTCGCTGCTTATCTAGAGTCTGCACTGTGCACGGGGCTGCAACCAGCCGGGTATGACTGCATAAGCGCCTGCCTGAAAGGCATTGGGTTCATAGCAACGATCCAGCAGCTTCTGGTGTAATGCAACGTCTTAACCAAGTGTGCCGTCAGCCACCCGATGTCTGACCATTAGAACCTCTCCGCACACAGCCGCGAATTAAAGTACTTAGCGTGTCTCCTGATTTCCTTTGAATAGCCTGGTGTGAACATAGTATTTCTGCATTGTTTTATACATGAAAGGCAACACCCAGTAGCAGCGTGTTATTAAATGTATTGCGATACTTTCTAGACATTGTAATATATAAAGGCTGTAATGTTAAAAACGTCTGAATCGGGGGAACGTGTCGGCCCATCTCGCGCCAACACTGTTGGCTTTGTCAATGCTTGTTTGTTTTGTGAATCATGTTAAATGTTAAAGGTATTTGTACCGCGCACCGTCACCAACGGAGTTGGTCCCCAGGCGCTCTGGCGGATCTGTAAACGATAAGGTGGGATGGGTTAGTAAGGTGAAGAGGGAGTAGGATAGTGAGAGGAGTGGTGTTCTGTTGGCAGCTTCAACTCGGTGTACACCGTGGGCTGAGCTTTGGTGCGGGTATTGGATCAGTGTCGGTCCGCGTGTGCTGTTGTTCTGGCTTATGTGTTGTTGCTGTGTTGTGAAGTGCGTGCAGCTGTTGTGCGAGAGATGGTTGTGTGAGTTTTTTGAGTGAGAGAAGCCTGCAGAGACTTTGAGCTTATATTGGTTAGTGGGTTACCTGACCTTTAGCATGCTGACATTCACAGTTCTGTCTGAGTGTGGCACTTGCTGACATTCGCAATCCTATCCAGATGCTACGCAGACCAACGTTCACAACTCCATCCGAGCGTGGGCATGCCAACATTCAAGCTTCACCCAAGTGCGGGCATGCCAACATTCAAGCTTCACCCAAGTGCGGGCATGCCAACATTCAAGCTTCACCCAAGTGCGGGCATGCCAACATTCGCAATCCCATCCAGATGCGACGCAGGCCAATGTCCACAATGTTCGCAGTTTTTAGGCTTTGCTACTGGGTCTAAAGCATGCACTACTGCAGTCTGCGTGGCCAGAGCGGCCTCAGTTAGTGAGGCACGAGGCAAGATAGATTTGCTGCTGTGTTGCTGTGAGCCTATCAGACTGCTCTTCGTGGACCTGCTTGTGTCACGTGAAGAAAGCACAGAGTAATGTGTGTGCAGATGCTGGGAATGTGATGTGCACGTTTATTGTACGTGTGTAGCAGTCTCTTTAAGACCTGTTGGGAGGGTTATCCTAGAGCCTTGTAGTAACTGCAAATGACAGATGGCAGTTTATAAACCCACTAGAAATACCTTTTTTTTGTTGCTATGTGGGGAGGCAACAGGTGGTCTCTCCCTGGTGCCTGCCCACCTCACCCAAAACAAACCAAACCCCTTTCCCACCCCCTCCCAACTTACTTGTTGGACCAGAGCTTTGTGCTCTGGTCCCGGCGCTGCTCCCGGCTATCGCCATAGGAATGGAAAAGGGACTATTTCCAATGGCGACTGCCATCTTTTTTTTTAGCAAGCCATGATATGGGCATGACGAAGCAGAAGTTGTAGAAAAGCATGCAACGGCCTCGTATGGCAAAGCAGCCTGGTCTCCTCGCAACACTCCTATAACCAGCCTCGGTGGAGAGCTGCCATTGAACCTTCTCACTTTGCCACCACCAATCTCTCTCTGGGTCCCATTATTAGATAGACTGTGTACTGTGTGCAAACATGATCTGGGACTTGCAGACGAGGGGTGAGGTCAGTTTGGTGATTCCTCCCATTACCATAAGCAGAGTACTAAGGGCTATGGAAGGCAAAACATTTGGGCTCAGAGAACCAGCTGTTTGATATATGGAAAGCCGAGGATCTCACTTCACCTTCCTTAGTATTTAGCTAGGCAGGCTGAGTGCGGTCTGAAAACTCACTCCAACTGCCTCGGGTGCTGTCCTCAGGGGGTCCTGCTGGGACTGCTCATGGGGCAATGCCTGGCATTTGTCAGGCAATCGGGGTAGGGGCCTACATTCCTGGTTGTTTCTCCCGAAGTCTAATCCAGTGTCTTCAAACGACTCATTGCCACCTCCCACAGTGCATGCAGCCACAGGCCAAAAAAGAAATGCTTGCAACCAACCTCCCACCTCACCTCACTCATTTGTTGTTAAGGAAGCTCCATAGTTACCATTTCACAATGCTGCTGAAACTCTGCAGGGAGTTCCCCAGGGTCTGCTTGATAAGATGAGGAGCTGGCAGGATAAAAAGGAGTAGTGTAGATTCCAAAGTGCTCAACAAAGCTGGGCACACCATCTATTCAGCCTTCGGGCATGCAGCGGCTGCAGGAAGGGGAGCAGAAGCATGTGGCTTGCAAAATAATGTAGGCTGTGAGCAGTTGGGGCTAGGATGGCGATCCCACAAGTCTAGAATGTAGCAAGCTTTCCCCAGCAGTAGGGTGGACATGGCTGGTAACGGCCCACCAGGAAGAGCCTAGGCAGCGAGGGCTGCAGGCCTATACCGGCCTGTGTACCCCCCTTCTGGGCGTGATTGCTATTCGCACCCTGGGGTTGTCTGATGTGCAAATAGCTATTTTTTCCCTTTGGGAGATTGGCTGCACTTATTGCGCGACGCTAATCTCCCGAAGGGAAAACAAAGATGGCTGCCACCGTCGGAAGAGGGACCAAGTCACATTTCCATTGCAGCCGGGAGCAGGAGCAGGGCAGGGACCAGAGTAGAAAGCTCTGGTCTGGCAGGTAAGTGGGGCCAAGGCGTGGGGATGTTCTTTGGTTTGTTTAGGGGAGTGTGGAGGCAACGAGGCAACAGGGCGAGCTAAGTTCACCCCACGTTCAAATTTTTGCCGCACACCATGATTTCAGTTTTAGTGGGGTTTAAGAGAAGGTGGTTTATTGTCATCCATCGATCAATCAATATCTTCAAGACATGCTTCGAGGTCTGGGTGGGGGCTGCTGCCTGATTTTGGGATTCTTAGGATGATTTGAGTATCGTCAGCGCATGAGATGTTGTGCACGCGGATAATTCCAGGAAGGGTGTCATATAGAGGTTTAACAGGAGAGCAGATGGGCAGGCGCCTTGCGGTACTCCAGTGTTCACCGAGCGAGCAGCTGAGGCAAAAGGGAAGAGGAGGGTTATTTGTTTGCTGAGGAAAGAGGAGATCCACTTGAGAGCAGTGCCACAGATTTCAAGTGAGTTGAGGCGGTCAAGGAGGATTGAGTGGTTAACCGTGAGAGAGAGAGAGAGAGAGAGAGAGAGAGAGAGAGAGAGAGAAAGGAGAATTGGTGCAGCGCATCCTTTGGGGTCTGCAGTCACTTTGAGATCATCCCAGATCACGGTCAGAGTGGTTTCAGTTCCATGTTGCGGTCTGAACCCAGAATGTGCAGGGTCGAGGAAACTGTTGGAGTCTACAAAGGTGTTGAGCTGGGAGTATGGTGTTCGGTCGATGAGTTTTGCAAGGAATCTGGTGTTGGGAGATTGGTCTGTAGCTTTTGGGATCAAGGGGGTCAAGGGATGCCTTTTTAAGAAGAGGCTTGACATGCGCTATTTTGAAGGCATCAGGGAAGATGCCAGAGGTGAGGGAGTAATTTAGTGTGGCTCTTGCATGTTCACTTGCGCGTGTAGACGAGAATATTTCTTTCAGGACAGAAGCAGGGCAGAGGTCGCGGGGTGACCAGGGACGGTTTGCTGGCAGATAGTAGCTCAAGGAACTCGTCACTGGAGATGGATTTGAAGGAGTCAAAGGTAGGGGAATTGGGTTCAGGCAATGGGGTGGGGTGTGTGTGGGGCGAGGGGAGGTGTGGAGTTAAGGGAAGTCATCCTGTCAAGAGGGGTAGTGTAGAAGAGTAGGGAGAGGGAATCGCAGAGTGATTGAGATGGAGTGTAGTGGGTAGAGGTGCAAGTGGGTTTGACGAATTCTGATATGATCATGTGGAGTTCTTTGCTGTGGTTGCCACAGTTGAGAATTTGTTTATTGTAATAGGCTTTTTTGGCCTTTATCGGATTTCAGCCTTGTAGTTCCGATGGTGCAAGGCGAACAAGGATCTGCTGAGACCGGTTTAGATGCTCGCCATTTGCGTTCAAGAGTTATTTTGTTTTTTGGCGTTCCCCAGGAGGGACGTGAACCATTTGGGGGATGATCCATTAATGAGGAAGCGAGGCGCAACGGGGTGAGAGGAATTAGTGAGTCATTGAGCCAAGAGTCGAAGGAGTCGATGGTTAAGGCTCTGTCTGGAGCGGGCGTTGTAGGGGCGCGAAGAAGTAGTGCTTTGGCAAGGTCAGGAAGGATCTTCACTTTGTTCCAGCATTTGAGGTCCCGGGTGGGGTGACGGGGCAGGGAAGATGTAGGAGGAGGGGCAGGGGTGTGGATAGAGAAGGGGATGGTCCAGATGAGTGGTTTTGGGCAGGATATTTAAACCAGGTCATGGGAGCTGAAAATTGCATTAAGGGTGTGCCCCCCTGAGTGGGTTGGACCAGTCGTATGATGGGAGAGATTGAGCGCATCAAAACTGTCAACCAGCGGATGAGCCATGGGGTTGTTGGGGATATCGTCACACTGGTCTGTGCATGCACAGATCCTATTCATAGAAGACATTCGGGTATCTCCAGGCGTACCCCGCACTTAAGTTAGCTGCTATCGATACCCGCCTCCCCCGCTTTAAATGCACCCCCAGTATTCAAGATGTCTCGTCTTCCTTGTTTAAGGATCTGCAGCCCCCCCCCCCCTCTCCTACCTCCTACCCAACCCACCCCTAGTTAAAGCTATGGCAATAAGGTCAGCTTCACTCTGCAGTAAGTTGCTGACATGTGTTCAAAAGTGTACAGACCCCACAATACCTCAAGGACTTTGATGTGTAAAGAAAGGGCAGGAGGACCTGGAACGAATTCAAGTTTGCAAACATCCTTAGGACTGCGTTCTCAGCCGCCTCCCGTCATGCACTGCTCCCTTTTGGGAATGTTCCACCATTTCATAGCAACTGTTATTGATGAGTAGAGAGAATGTTTCAAACCTTCGGAAACCTGGGTTTACATAGTCCATGTGTGCACGCGTGGCTGGTGCAGTTTTTTTAAACATTCTCCCATTTTTGGGGTGTAACTCCGACACATATTAATACAAATGAATTCATAGACTTTTATCTGAGTGTTATTTATGCATGGGATTTATAATGTTCAAACCTAGCTAGGAAACAACGGTGCACTGTAAACAGGGGATCGACCCAGAGGCAAAAGGGGGGGGGCGCGGGGTGGACGCTTCAGATAGGGTGCAGAGGTAGCTGGAATGGGTGAAGAGGGGAGGAAAGGAGCTCCAGAGGAAGAGAAGAAAGGCTTGCAGAGAGGAGTAGGGTCTTTGGGTCCTTCCTGAAGCGTAGGATGGAAGGGGCCAGTTTTATTTGTGTCGGTAACTTGTTCCAGAGACAGGTCACGGAGCAGGAACAGGCCTGTGTCCAGTGACCTCTGGTGGTGTGTGCTGCTCCCCGGTGGTGATGAGTTTCTCGACTGCATAGAGTGGGGTTTTGGTTGCAACAGCTTAGTGCGTGATGCAGGCTGTTTTGAACATGATGCATGCTTGAAGGGGTAGGCTAGTCAGCTCCTTGAGGATCGGGGCGCTGTAGTCAAGATGATTTCTTGTGATGAAGCGGGCAGCAGCATGATGGACTGCTTTCAGAGGGGCCAAGCTGGTATCTGGGACACCTTCCTGTGGGGTGTTGCCTCAGTCCAGGTGGGAGATGACTTGCGCCTGCATGAATGTTCTGAAAGTCAGGGCGGGGGTGTAAGTCTTGACTTTGTGGAGGAGTGCCAGCTGGCGTCCTGCTGCTTGGGTTCTCTTGGCAATGTGTATTTTGAGTGGGAGGTCGCAAGCAATGGTAAAGCAGAAGGATGTAGTACTGGGTGGAAAGTTCAGGTGTGTATCTGTTGGGCTACAGCTTGGTCAGCCAGTTCTGGACTTGGGCGTGCTTGCTGGGGTTTCCTAGAAGAACGAAATTGGTCTTCATCAGGTTGAGTGATGTGATGTGCTCTTTCCTCGCGGCGGTGCTGTGACCATGTGAGCCGTGCAATGTTGGGATGAGGAATGCTGAGCGTGTGTTCTCTGAGTGTCAGTTGGAAGTGAGCTGCCTGATAGTGAGGGTGCTGGGGGATGTCTCTGTGTCTCTTATCCTAATGTACTTACCTCGTACCCATAACTTGATGATCTGGAACCTGAACCCGGAGTGAAGAAGTGACCTACCACACCGGAGACGCTTGGGCTGCACTGTGAGACTAATCACAGCCTCGTATCACAGACAAAATAAAAACAGCGCAAAACAACTTTATATATTTACAAGGACAGAAGATCTGCTTTTAAACCACCAGCTTCTCATTGCTTGTTTTTATGCATTCAGTTCATTAGACCTGCACTGCCGCACTGCCTGCCTTGCCCCTCTCAGCCTCCTGCCTCCTGCCTCTATAATTAATTATAGTTATAATTGGGGAGGAAGGATAGCTCAGGGGCAATGAGTTTGTCTTGGAAGCAAGACAACGCAGCACAACTCAAGTTCAAATCCTGATCAGGCGCTTAGAAAGCACTTGTTGGTATTAAGCACATTACAAAAGAGCAATTATAATTACCTACTAGGACCAGAAATGACCGTCTGGGTGAGCGCAGCACCCTCTCATGGCAGACCAGAGCCAAATGAACCTCTTTCAGCCCTGTCACTAGCAACACTAATAGCAATAAGCAACTACCTGCCCCTATGCACAGAAACAAATCCTCCACGAGCAATAGAAAGACAACCCCCCCGCCCCACGCCACCAATGCAATGCGTGCTAATCAATGCTAGATCTATCCCTGCCCATGCACTTGACAGCCATGGCCTCCTCTCAGCGATCAATCTTCATATCCTAGCTGTCAAGGAAACTTGGCTACACGCGGCTTCGGGCACTGCACTGTCCACAGCTGTCCCCTTGGACTTCACCATCTTCCGATGCGACAGACCCAATGCAAGGAGCGGAGGAGTGGCACTAATAGCGAAGGACTCCTTACCCATTAGAGAACTCAATACTACCCTCAACGACAACTGCAATACCCTCTCCGTCAAACTGGCCACCTCGTCCTCCGACACTATCGCTCTTCATACTGTCTATCGCCCCCCCCCCCCCAGTCCCACCTCACACCTTTGAAGAAGACCTTCACACCTTAGGTGCCCTCATTATGCCTTCCTCTAAAACAATTATCCTTGGAGACTTCAACTTAGAATACAATGACACGGCCGACTGAATTGCCTCATCAACGGCACACGTGCTCAGTGATCTAGGCTTCCTACATTGCGTCAACTACCCCCACCCATTCCAAAGGCCGTATCCTTGAATGGATCACTGACCTCAATTGTAACATCACAGTTAACTCCAACAACCCATGCCCATGGTCTGACCATCATATACACTTTAAAGCACCCCCACAAAGCACACACCACCTGCGCCAATCTCTCTGCCCACTAAATTAGTCCGCAGCTCAAGAAACCTCAACATGGAATGCATGGCACCTCTGCTGAGTGTACTCTTACCCCAACCCCCATTCCAAAGAGCCTATTGTGTCGGCTCACCAATATTCTGCAACCCTAACTGCTGCAGTCAACACTGTGGCCACTAATCCCCCAGAAACCCAAATCATTCGCACATAGAAACACTTGGTTCACACCAGATCTCCAAGACCTTCGTGCAAAGAAACGACTGAAAGAAGCAGAGCAGAGAAAATCAAATCACCTACCCATCAGCCAATCACTACAAACAAGCCAACATCTCGGTGAAGTCTCCCATGTGTAACACATTGTAGAGGTTCAGGTGGACACGTCATACCTAGCTCCCGCCCCCTCAGCTCCATCATATTGGAACGGTAGGAGAAGAGCCCCATGTGGGACCCCAGGTATTGTCCCCAAACCGCATCGATTGTATGGGACATGATATGTACTCGGAAAACCGTAGCGAATGTGCCGCACACTGAAACGATGGAAGGATGTTGGAACACACTAGTGGACATTGAGGAGGCATAAGTAATATCTGACCAGAGCAGAGTGATGTCATGAGGGAAAATTACGAAGACGCACTGACACTATATGAAAATACTTAATGGATAAAGATATAACTGGAGTAATAAGAGAAACATGTAATAGAAGATGAAGAAATCATATGCACCAAAGAAATAAGTGAGAAGAGATGAAGTGAATGTATATACGCAGAAATGTGAGGTAGCTGAGACAAATAGAAGCTTGCTGCAGAAGAAAACTCGTGTTGAAACCAATCAAGCTACCTCAGACCAGGGCTGCAGAGTCAGGAGACACTGGAAAACAGCTTTGTGTGAAGACTAAAGAGGAGTCTATTGACCTGGGATCAAGGATGCCACATCAAGGGACAATTGCAAGGCACAAAGGGAGTCGAGAGGATAAGCCATGTATGTCAGACATATTTCTCTTAGATTAATCAAAGAAGAAAATATCTGCAAGAGCCAAGTATTGGACAATCAAAGATGTGAAAGGCCTATGCAAGGTGGAGCGAGCAAGTCTCCAGAGGCCAAGAGGAGTAAAGACATCCATCTTAATTAAATCCAATAGTAGTTAATAAAAGGACGAAATGGACAAAATCAAGGTCTCCTCACATGTGGCCCAGAAGTCGAAAACAAGGGCTATTTATTAAGCTACAGATGAAATTAATGGTGTACCTACACTCCCTCGAAAGTCCCAGAACAGAGAGCAGGCTGCAAGGTCAACTATAAAGAAGAAGCCTTGGTTTGGGGCCTGACGAATGAGAGATGATGGACTAATTGAGCAAGTGGGTAGTAGTCTGGCGTTGCTCTCTGCACCTGAGTTTCGTTTTGCTTAGGTGTTGCTAACAATTCGAAAGTCCAAGGTTGGGTGAGAATCCCAACCAATCAGGTCTATGTAGCAACATGCTCTTATTCTACTACACACTGTGTTATACATATTTAGAGGTGGTTCTAGGCATACCACCAGTTAAGGAGCAGCCAATGATATTACTAATATGATATATAGGCACATATGTTCCCTTAACCAATCCCTGCCTTCAATAGGTTTTACAGTCTGCCACCTAGGATGATGTCATAGCTGATGTACATTGAGGTATAAAAACTTTGTGTAATCAAAGCTGAAGTGTGAGTGCATGGACTACAGTTTGTTGTCTGCCATTTTCCCCTTCTTTATTCAAGCTGATAATAAAGTAGTACTTTGCAATATTCTTTGAGTCTGTCTGGTTATTTGGGTCTGAGATCATTATTGGTAATTCCATCTAGCACATTAGACACTTCAAGGTGGTAGAGCACATTTTGGTATTGGTGTGGATGGCTCTTCCTGCTTTCTCTCGTCATGCTACTTTCTCACATTCTCCTGCATTAACCGATAATAGTGCACTATAGTTAGCTGAATCTCTGACCATGATTTAGCCTTCATCCCCACTATTTTCTTCAGCTGCTTCTGCACCTGCTCTGGAAACCCATGACATAATATATGATAAAATAACCCCAATGTTTTGTCCCACGTTTCTCTCGTCTCAAGACGCCAATGCTCTTGCAACTCCTGAATTTATTGAAGTGGGTCTTCGTCCTCATGCATTTCACGTGCCATAATCGTGCTTATGTCAGATGTATCCGTGTACTGAACTGTTAGAGCTTGCCATATGGCAGCTCATCAGTTTTTGAATGGTGCGCCGTCATGCGCTGTGTTCTGTGCTATCACTCTGGGACACCCTGCCCTTTTCCAAACAACTTCCGCTTCCTCCCCAAGAAAGGCTGAGAGTAAACTCTTCATGCCACCCACTGCCAGTGTCGTCCCTGCCATCAATCTTTCTATCCAATAAATCAAATTTCCCAGCCCCTGAAGTCAACAAGGGTAGCTTGCACCTTAGATTATCCATGTCCATCTGTTGCCACGATATATACTGTGGTTGTCCGCCACCCTTCTCTATTAATGGAAATAGTGTCAGTCTCATTCTTCCGTCATGTCTTTAGTTGCTGTGAATGCTCTTGTCATCTCTGCCCATTTCTGTCTTGGCAGGGTTCTGAGCATCTGCGCATATGGAGTAACGTCTTCAGCACTATGCGACCTGCTAGGACGCCCCAGTCAACCCTCAGGTTCTCCCTTGTCTCTCCCCATGTCTTCCCTTTCTCGGGTTACTTCCTTGGGGTGGTGGCAAGGCCTCTCCGCCTTTTTTCCTCACTTTCCTGTCAATCTTCATCTGACCCCATAGTCCCAATACTATCATCACTGTCTCCTTCTCTTTTGTCCTCAAAGCTGAGCCTCCTTAAAATCAGTTTCTCCTGCTGTTTCCCCTTCTCTTTACCTAAAGGATTTTGTTCCCCCCTCAGTGAGGACCATGCTGTACTCCTGCTCACCTTTGGGGCAACTGAGCTGTCTCTTCTGCTTCTGTAAAGTTCCCCTATTCTTCTTTGTATTCCCTCCCCCTCATTCTTAGAAAGTCTCTCTTTACTCTCGTATCTCTCTCACTCACATCTCCTATCCTCTTCTTCTCTGCTTCAGCGCTCCTTAACAACGCTATTTCTCTTCTTCGGCCTTTCTCATCGCTGTCTCCTCCAGCTCCCTCTGCCTTTCCTTCCCTCTCTCCTCCCTTTCCCTCTCTTCTGCTCATTCTCATTCCTTTCTCAACTTGTCGTGTTCCCCTTCTCTTCCCCTTCTCTTCTCTGTAGTTCCTCCATTATCTCTGCCCACTCTTTTGCTTCTTCCTCCGCATCTTTACAGTTCAAAGCTTCCTCTCCTGCATGTCCTAATTCGCTTGTAGTCCTCCCGTCCAATTTAAGCAATATCTGTCCACCTACCCACTCATTTGTTGGAACAATCGCCTCATGATCTTCGCTACGTCCTGTCTTCCCTGCATCGCCTTTTCTCAGTTTCATTTGCAATTCGCTGCCCTCCTTATGTTCCGCACTGATAACGTGTGTATTTTTATTCACCTGCTTCACGCCACTAAGTGTGTCTTCACTGCTATACACGGGTGGTGCAAAAATGGGGTTGGTGTACCCTGCCACTGCTTTCAATTCCCTTAAGGGGTAGAACCCTTGACTTTCCACTATCTGCTCTCCTTCTGCCGTTTGAGGTGGAGGAGGGGGGGCATGGACGATTCGCCTCCCGCATCACGTTGGCTCAACATCCACTGTTTTTGGGATGGATCCCCTTCCTCGTCCTGAAACATTTTCCACATCTGTGATATAGCCAAACAGTTACTCAATCTCTTCCGCCTACAGGCTGCATGTAAATACGTGGTCATATGTTGCTGCACACATATGGAAAAGCTGCCATCCATGGCCCATGGCTTCACCTTTTTGGCCTCTGTATAGCGAGTCCATTCCACGCTATACTTGCATATTTTGACTTGATATTGTGGGAGGGACTTGCATTAATGTTGAATGGGTGTATCCCTCATGCTGACACGTTACTTTGTAATCGTCAATATTTACTTGGCCTCAAATTGGGATTTTGACACGTTCAAATACCTTTGTTAATTCACAGTTCATATAACCAACATCACTTTTTTCGATCAAATTCACAAAATCCACAGCAATTCAAAAAATCATTCCAATAGCCTTGCTGGCTCACCACCAACAACAAAAGCATGCTCCAGGCACCTCCCACACTGCACTTTCATCCTTTAAGGATCAAACCGTGACTTCCTTCACGTGTTCCTCGAGCGCTGCCCAAATGACATGACACTTTTCATCAATTCAACCAACAATTCAACAAAATTAAATCCACCACCTTCTAAGCACCTCAAGTCCTATTCAACCTCACATTGTGATGTCACAACCCTTAAAAGAAAAAGACCATAATATTGCAAAATATACCTCCACTTCTGACAACATAAACACAATAACAAACATAACGTAATGCACAGCCATCTTGCTGCTTCACCAAGACACAGGGATCTCCAAAATGGTGGTCCTTCTTCTATAGCGCCGCACATAGGAATACATCTCAATGAGATAAAATAAGAAACAACCTTCCGTAACCTAAGTTAGCGCGACATAGTGCGCTCAACATGAAAGGCAGTCAGGGATTGGGCAGAACAGGTCTTCTCAGCTTTGGGACCTTGGACGGCTACCAGGCCAAGTGAAACTCTACAAGGTTGGGAGCGATCCCGAAGGTGCTGTGTGTTCCCAGTAAGTTACCATCTCTGATCCCCTAAGCCCTGAGACTGAACATCCAACTTTGAACCTGTACAACAGTTGTATCTTTCCACCCTTGGTTCAATGGGAACAGCTTTCCCCATCCACCTTGAATGAATAGGCTCTGTCCCATGCTTTCAGGTCACGTGTGTGGGGACCACAAAATGGAGCTCTTCTGCTAGTAATTATGAGGATTTTATGCTGTATCCCTCGCAGGTGCTTTATCGGCTTGGCTAACTGGAAACTATCCATCTCTGCTCACCCTTGGCGAGGATGTGCACAGTCTCAGTGCTGGGAACCCTGTCTGCATGCCTTAATTGGATCAGGCTGTCTGCCTCTCCCAACTTACTGTAAAGCCCACAGTACAAGGGTGTTTATTGAACTTAAAAAGGGTTTGGAAGACACCTATCTAATCCTAAATCTACAGATGGGAGCAAGCTATGACCATCAAATAATAATAACGCAGTCCTAGTAGTGTCTTGTCAAAATAAAAGGGCACATACTAATAAACCTATTGCCAATCATTACCACTAAATACAAATAGTGTGGGAAACAATGTTATGAAAAAAAGAAAGACGTGTTCACAAAATGATATGTCAGGATGTTCAGCCAGTTGGCCTCCCTTCCCCACATTTTCAACACGGGACCGGGTGGTACACTCGAGAGCACAGTGTAAAAAACTCATGGTGCCAACAGTACAGACAGACACAAGTGATTGCAGTTCAAGGGTGTTTATTAACTGTAGATGCAGGTTGGAAAAAGGCCTAATCTAAACCTAAATCTAAGATGGGAGCATGTGCCGACCATCAAATGAAAAATAAGGCAGTCCTAGTGGCATTGTGTCAAAGAAAAGGGCCTATAATAAAAAAAGATATTGCTAGACATTACAACTAGATACAAAAAGGGTGTGGGATGATGTTCACAAAAAAAGAAAGAAGTGTTCAGAAATGACATGTCAGGATGTGGTAGCCGGGGTCTCCCTTCCCCACGTTTTGAGCATGGGACAAGGGGGGACTCCTGAGCACAGCACACTCTCGAGCCTTCTCAGCATGAGACGACAGTTCCGCTCTCAGCTATCAGGACCTTCGATGGTTAAGTCTCTTTTCATAAAAAGTCTCTTGCTTTCGAGGACCTGATATATACCACAATAACAAATAAGAAGTTCCTCTCTGATTACACTTTGGATGATGTTTCTTCACCACTGGATCCCCCTCTTGCAGACTCAGACCCCTCTCGAATGTTTGCCTCTGTCCGTCGGGTTCACTGTGACTTTTCACCTTTGGATGCCCCTCTTCCAGGCTCAGGCCCTCTTTGTCTCCTTCTGTCGGGTTCACTGTGACTTTTCACCTTTGGATACCCCTCTTCCAGGCTCAGACCCTCTTTGTCTCCTTCTGTCGGGTTCACTGTGACTTTTCACCTTTGGATACCCCTCTTCCAGGCTCAGACCCTCTTTGTCTCCTTCTGTCGGGTTCACTGTGACTTTTCACCTTTGGATACCCCTCTTCCAGGCTCAGACCCTCTTTGTCTCCTTCTGTCGGGTTCACTGTGACTTTTCACCTTTGGATACCCCTCTTCCAGGCTCAGACCCTCTTTGTCTCCTTCTGTCGGGTTCACTGTGACTTTTCACCTTTGGATACCCCTCTTCCAGGCTCAGACCCTCTTTGTCTCCTTCTGTCGGGTTCACTGTGACTTTTCACCTTTGGATACCCCTCTTCCAGGCTCAGACCCTCTTTGCCTCCTTCTGACGGTTTCACTATGGCTTTTCACAAAACACCTCCAGCTGTTGCATTCAGAAGCCTTAATGTATTTTTAAACATAACACAGTGGACATCCCTCCATCAGGTTCATTCTTGTCATCACAATGTTCTTTAGGGTATCAAGCTTTGCCCCTTCCTGTCGGCATCCCCCTATCAGGCTCACTCTTGCCAACCACACAATTCCTGCTTCTTTTTTGCTGAGAGGGATTTATTTCCTTTAGCTTTCCATTAACGTATCGGTCAAAGACTTTCGACTGTACAGAGGATTTTGTAGGACCCCTGTATGACCACTTTGACCTCTTCCTTTGCGGTCCTGGTATCAGTAGTTTCACCCTGAGGGGGAGATCAACCAGAGTGTCAGGATTCGCCCCTGGAGGTTATGGAATACATGGCGACTCGATTTCGTTCCCATTCAGGTCTAGTCCTCACTCAAGATGGCGGCCTTTCCTTTAAATCAGGACCACGCCCCTTTCTCAGCGCGTTGTATCTGTTTCTTCACAGCCGACTTCAACGCTGCTGCGCTTTTGGCAGAGTTTTTGCCCTCCTTCGGATCCTTCTTGGTCGCCTGCATTCCTTCCTGAATTCCTCTGCGTTCTGCTGTGCTTGCTCCCATTGTACGTTATTTCCTTTCTTCCGTCTCTGTTTATCTATCGCTGTCTCCCCCTACGTTCCGCCTGTGTCCTAGCGTTCATTACTTTATTTCCACCTTAACCCTACGCTGTCTTATGTTATTCACTCTTGTGGTGTCATCGGCTCATTTAGCCGTTCTGATTTCCTTTTTCCCTTTGCGGTTGGGGTATTGCTTTTACTTTCCCCGTGCCGCGGCTCTTGGTCTCTGCGCCTGGTCGCAGAGCTGCTTTCACTTTAACTGCGGCCACGGCTTGGTTGCCCTCACTCCCCCCGGTTTCAACTGTTTACCAGGTATGTGGGACTCTGCTATTACCTCCTAGTCTGACTTATACTCTCTCCCTTTTACCTCTCTGTTCTTACGTTCCCTTCTTGGAGCCTCTTCTATACCTCATATTTCCAGACATCTGTGAAAGGACTACTCTCCCGGATTCTACTGAATATCCGGCATCCTGTCTACGAACTGCCTCTAGACTGTCGCATACTTCAGAGAACTGATCACCCTTTCCAATACCTAAGCCTTCTGCAACTTCCGGCAGATCCAGCCCAAGGAAAGGATATTGTCTGCACTACCAGGGTGTTTTCCGCCTATCAGGCTTTTCCCCTGTGATTTTGGGGTTTGGCTCCTCGGGGTTCCCCTTAGACAGGTTCCCACTCCTCTCAAGGTGGCCTCTGAGGAAGCCAGGCCTTATTTACACGACAAGAAGAAGAAACCTTACAAAACGAGGTTGACTACTGAACCCAAGAAATCCCGAAGAAAGCCAACCCCGGAAGCCAAGGACAGTTCATCAGAAGGCTCAGGTGAGGAGGAGGCTGGGAAGGAAGGGACCTCACCTGGCAGTCTTGACACAGAGTCCCCCGACTAAGCACCCACGTGCTCCCGGTGTTGCTAGTTTTCCCCATGATATCAACAGTTCTTTGTTCTTTCTTTAATTTACCATATGCTACTTTTGTTCAACACAGTCCGGTTTCTTATTGGTTCTCCCCTCGAGTCACCAGCTGTGATGAACCGCGTGGCTTTTCTTGGTGCTTTAGTCAAGGACGGTACCACCATAGCAGGTGTCTCTCCCTCGTCTAGTTATCAGCGTAGGAGGGTGCCGTGTACCGTTGACATCTGCTTCAACATACGTTTGCTATTGTTCGCGGTCTTACCATTGATTTCAGGGAGGCTTTGCAGGTCTGGGTCGTAAAGAGCAAAGTTGCTTCTCCCCTTGTCGCCCCTTCAGCTCTTGACACCTTTCTCCTCCACTTGAATTGCCATACTGGGATAGCTGTCTCGGCATGTGGTCTGCCTTGCTAGTATTGTGCTCTCGTGCTCCACCTTTTATCCCTGTGGGGAAGGGAAAGGGCCATCAGGTGTGTGTGATTTTAGTCATTTGCCTAACTTTGCCTGACCCTTACGTTGGGACATGTCAGGTAAATGGCTCTCGTGTTAGTCCGTTGTCTTTAGTGATATGCAAAAGTGTTTGTGTTGAAAAAAGGGAAGGGTAGTGTGTTTGAGTCTACTATGTGGTAGGATGGGGTAAAGGTGTTGGAAGAAGGGGGATACCGCATCTCACCCATCAGTGTCCCATTTTCACTCCCCGAGGACCCCCCATCCAGGTGATCTTCCCTCACTGGTCCACCCCCAGGATTGGATCCAATAGCGATGGCCGTGTCCTGACCACCTGGATGACAGATCCCCGGGGACCAGCTAGGGAGACACCTTTAGGTTTCTCACAACAGTCTCTGGTTTCTCTAGCATGCGGGTGCAGTTCAATCATTAGCATCAGGGCCTTCCGTGCCCAAGTCTCTTTGCCTTTTCAAAGTCTCTTTATTCACAGGGCCTGATGCAACCAACAAACAAAAAGTTCTTTCCTCTTTCAGATTTTCACAAGTACCTCAGGTGATTCACTATTCAACTCGGACCCCCCTCAGATGGGCTCAGATCCTCTCAACACAATGTTCATAAATTATTTATGCATTCAATTTCTCGTAGGATATTCTTTGTCAGGTGACTCACAGTATATCCCGGATCCCCCTCAGCCGGGTTCAGACCTCGGACCCCCTCAGACGGGCTCAGATCTCAGATCCCCTTCAGTTGGGCTCAGATGTTGTTTTAACACAATGTTTAATTAGTCTCCCTCTGCCGGGCTCAGATTAATTCCCATTCACAATACAACTTTACACACCTTTTAGCTGGTCTCCCTCAGCTGGGCTCGGACCAACTTCATATGTGGTTTCATCAACTATCGAAGACTTTCGAATGTGCACAGGAATTTGGCTTGAACCCATTGCAGGACCACTTTGATTTCAGAATTCATTAGCACTCTTCACATTTACCACCTTTCAACTGGATACCTAACATAGACTTTCGAATAAGCACCCATGTGGTGCCGAACCACTCTGTCTACGGTATTGTATCTTGGCTTTAAAGTTCAATCACTCATCTGATGTTTAATTGTGCTTGCGGCAATTGCCACATGTGCTTCATACAATATTCTCTTTTAGTTTTCACTGTACAATGTTGCTGCCTGCAACCTTGGCTTCAACACAGACCAGTCTCGTATCAGTCTCCCCAACTCACCGGCTGGTTTGTCTTCACTGGCCCAGCTTTGTTGTAGGAGCCAAGGACAGTACCACAGCGGTAAACAATTCTCCCAGCATTGACTATTGACGCGGGAGAGCCCTGTGTACCTCTGAGACACAATGCAGGACTCTTCAACCTTGATTCCTGGTCTTACGTTTCCTATTCTCGAAGGTTCCTGAAAGTCGCAGCCTTTCGTTTAAAAGGTCAAGGGCTCTTCCATCCTTGCAATCCTCTTCGGTGTTGTCGTCTTTCACCGGGTATTAAACTGCCATCTTGGAACTAACTGCTGCTTCGTCGTGTGTTTTGCCCTGCTCAGACTATGCTTTTGTGCTCCGCCATTTATCCATTTGGGGAAGTGTAATGGTCAGCAGTAATGGCCTGACCATGCCTGACCATTGTATTAGGACAGGTCAGGGATACGGCTCGAGAGTTATTCCATTTTCTCTTGTAGCAAGCTGTCTGTGAGGAAATGTTTGTATTTGGAAAGGGGGAGGGTTGAGTTCCTAAGTATTCAACAAAGGTAGCAGGCACCCCTCTCTCAGAAGAGCAAGGCATGATAACCTGTTCAGTGGTTGTTAACCACATTGAGAGTTTGCAGCCATCTGCTTTTTGCTCACTGTACCTTTCACAGATGGGAAATATCCATTTGCATATCAGTCTTTGTCCCGCCCACATGGGCAGTCCAGCACGGAAATGCTATGGCAATTCCTCTCTGAACAAGAGTACCAACAGCAACCCCATACAAGTGTTTCAGCCTTGTTGGGCATCATCAGTGAGGTGAAGCTGAGCCTCTCTAAGCACAGTGAGCAGGGAGTCCACGTCTGGTTGCCCCCAGGTAACCTAGGGTGACCAACCCCAAGTTCCTTCAAAGAATTCAACAAAGGTAGCAGGCGCCCCTCTCTCGGAAGAACAAGGCATGATAACCTGTTCAGTGGTTGTTAACCACATTGAGAGTTCGCAGCCATCTCTTTTTGCTCACTGTACCTTTCACAGATGGAAAATAACCATTTGCATATCAGTCTTTGTCCCGCCCACATGGGCAGTCCAGCACCGAAATGCTATGGCAATTCCTCTCTGAACAAGAGCACCAACAGCAACCCCATACATGTGTTTCAGCCTTGTTAGGCATCATCAGTGAGGTGAAGCTGAGCCTCTCTAAGCACAGTGAGCAGGGAGTCCACGTCTGGTTGCCCCCAGGTAACCTAGGGTGACCAACCCCAAGTTCCTTCAAAGAATTCAACAAAGGTAGCAGGCGCCCCTCTCTCAGAAGAACAAGGCATGATAACCTGTTCAGTGGTTGTTAACCACATTGAGAGTTCGCATCCATCTGCTTTTTGCTCACTGTACCTTTCACAGATGGAAAATAACCATTTGCATATCAGTCTTTGTCCCGCCGACATGGGCAATCCAGCACCGAAATGCTATGGCAATTCCTCTCTGAACTGCCCCCAGGTAACGTAGAGTGACCAACCCTAAGTTCCTTCAAAGAATTCAACAAAGGTAGCAGGCGCCCCTCTCTCGGAAGAACAAGGCATGACAACCTGCTACCTTTTTTGAAATATTTGCAAGGAACCTGGGGTTGGTCACCCTGAGTTACCTGGGGCAACCAGACGTGGACTCCCTGCTCACTGGGCTCAGAGAGGCACAGCTTCACCCCACTGAAGAGGCCCAACAAGGCTGAAACACGTGTATGGGGTTGCTGTTGGTGCTCTTATTCAGAGAGGAATTGCCATAGCATTTCGGTGCTGGACTGCCCATGTGGGCGGGACAAAGACTGATATGCAAATGGATATTTCCCATCTGTGAAAGGTATAGTGAGCAAAAAGCGTGCGCTGCAAACTCTCATCTCGGAACAGGTTATCATGCCATGTTCTTTCTGGAGAGGAGCGCCCTGCGACCTTTTTTGAGTTCCTAAGTATCCTACTTGGTAGGATGGGGTAAAGGTGTTACAGGGAAGGGGGTACCACGTCTCCCCATCTGGTGCCCCACTCCCACTCCCCAAGGACCCCCCACCAGGTGATCCTCGCGCACTGGTCCACCCTCAGGAACTGGATCCAAAAGCGATTGCCGTGTCCTGGCCACATGGATGACAGATCCCCAGGGACTAGCGGGTGAGACACCTTCAGGTTTCTCATACTTCTATCTTTCTTTTATGGCCGTCCACATGAGTCGCAATTTAAGCATGTGCAAGCTACTTAGACATATGCTTGGCGTCTTGCTGGGTCTGCTTAGCAAAGGGTATATGTGTGTTTGTGTCTGCCCTCTATTCTACATGAGTCATGAGCATTTGTTTTGTATCTATCTGCAAGAAACTAAAATGTCTTCATAGCTTCATGCATCGATGTCTGTATGCTTCATGTCTAACACATCTATGTCATGACGTGATGTCAGTGACGCGATGTCTATATGCTTCATGTCTAATACATCTATGTCATGACGTGATGTCAGTGACGACGTGATAACTGCGGGTATGGTTTGAATGGATGTCTGAGCGAATAGCCTTTCTCACGTCTGCCATACATCAATGATGGCGAGGAAGGGCCCAGGAGTGAAGTGCATGCCTCGTTTCTCTGCCTTCGGCCTGCGAGTCGGGTGCGGGGTACGGGGACCACACTTGGATCTCCCTCTTCACCAGTCAACCGCCTATGTTTGAAATATGTAGGCTGGGGGGTGTAGCATGTGATTATTGTGGTTTGGCACCCACTGTCATTGATTTAGGCTATGTTCCTGTGACTCTCGTGTAGGGTCTGTGTTATGCCCACCCGCTGTGGCACCTTGTTTCCCGCCCCCCCCCCGCCCCCCATGCCTCTGGTGTCACTCTGCACCCCTTGGTTACGTGAAGCAATCAGTAAGTTGCTTTTCCTGCCGCCTTTGCTCACAGAACGATGCTTGTGTGAAGAATTGGTGCTCAGCTGCACAGAAAATGCTGGTCCTCCGGCAGGCTGTTGTTGCTAAGCAACCACATCAGAAAAGGGGCCATGTGTGAGATGGGAGGTGAAGGACAGAGAATGAAAGTTAGCAAATAGCAGCAAGAGACCCGGGGCCGCTTCTAGCCTCTATAGAACACATTCGCTGAAGAATCCTGACTGCATCCGCATAGCACACACTGCTGCATGTGTATAACACATCCTACTGCATGTGTATGACACATCCTACTGCATGTGTATAACACACCCTCCTGTAACCAGAGATCATTTCCTATCGCATCCGCATACCACACACTGCTGCATGTGTATAACACATCCTACTGCATCCGCATAACACACCCTCATGCACCCAGAGAACAGTTCCTACTGTATCCAAACTGACCCCAATGCATCCACCGACTTCACCACACTGAATGCATCCACCAAACTCATCACACTGCATCCACCGAGCTCACCACCCTGAATGCATTCACCAATCTCATCACACTGCATCCACCGAGCTCACCACCCTGAATGCATTCACCAATCTCCTCACACTGCATCCACCGAGCGCACCACCCTGAATGCATTCACCAATCTCATCACACTGCATCCACCGAGCTCACCAACCTCAATGCATTCACCAATCTCATCACACTGCATCCACCGAGCTCACCACCCTGAATGCATTCACCAATCTCATCACACTGCATCCACCGAGCTCACCTCACTCCATCCATCGAACTCTCCCCACTGCATCCACCAATCTCACCCCACTGAATGTACACACCAAACTCATCCGACTGCATCCACAAAACTCATCAGACTGAATCCACCAAACTCACCCCCTGCATCCTCCAAACTCACCCCACTGCATCCACCACACTCACCCCCACTGAATGTATACACCAAACTCAGCCCACTGCATCCACCAAACTCACTCCACTGCATCCACCAAACTCACCCATTGCATCCACCAAACTCACCCCACTGAATCCACCAAACTCTCCCCACTGCATCCACCAAACTCACCCATTGGATCCACCAAACTCACCCCACTGAATCCACCAAACTCTCCCCACTGCATCCACTAAACTCGCCACACTGAATGCATACACTAAACTCACCCGACTGTATCGAGCAAACTCACCCCCACTGCATCCACCATACCCACCCAACTGCATCCACCAAACTCACCCCACTGCATCCACCAAACTCACCCATTGCATCCACCAAACTCACCCCACTGAATCCACCAAACTCTCCCCACTGCATCCACTTAACTCGCCACACTGAATGCATACACTAAACTCACCCGACTGTATCGACCAAACTCACCCCACTGCATCCACCAAACTCACCCCACTGCATCTACCAATCTCACCCCACTGAATGTATACACCAAACTCGTCAGACTGAATCCACCAAACTCACCCCACTGCATCCACCGAGCTCACCCCGCTGAATCCACTAAACTCACCACACTGAATATATACATCAAACTCACCCAACCGCACCGATGAAACTCACCCCACTGCATCCATCGAACTCACTCCACTGCATCCTCCAAACTCACACCACTGCATCCACCACACTCACCCCACTGAATGCATACACCAAACTCACCCCACTGCATCCACCAATCTCACCCCACTGAAAGTACACACCAAACTCACCCACTACATCCACTGAGCTCACCCCGCTGAATCCACCAAACTCACCACACTGAATATATACACCAAACTCACCCAACTGCACCGATCAAACTCACCCCACTGCATCCACTGTATTCCCCCCACTGCATCCATCAAACTCACTCCACTGCATCCACTGAACACACCCCACTGCATCCACCACTCACTCCACTGCATCCACTGAACTCACCCCACTGCATCCACTGAACACACCCCAGTGCATCCACCACACTCACCAGACTGCATGCACTGAACTCACCCGACTGCATCCACTGAACTCACCCCACTGTATCCACTGAACTCACCCCACGGCATCCACTGAACTCACCCGACTGCATCCACTGAACTCACTCCACTGCATCCACTGAACTCACCCCACGGCATCCACTGAATTCACCCACTGCATCCACTGAACTCACCCCACGGCATCCACTGAACTCACCCACTGCATCCACTGAACTCACCCCACTGCATCCACTGAACACACCCCAGTGCACCCACCACACTCACCCGACTGTATCCACTGAACTCAGCCGACTGCATCCACTGAACTCACCCCACTGCATCCACTGAACTCACCCCACGGCATCCACTGAACTCATCCACGGCATCCACTGAACTCACCCACTGCATCCACTGAACTCATCCCACTGCATCCACTGAACTCACCAGACTGCATTTGCAGACTACATCCGTGCGCATGCACAGAATGGATCACCAAGGAAGACATTATGGATTCCTCTGAATCCACAGACACGATCCCATTGCATCTACTATGGCACACGCTTTCTCAGGGAACCCCCACCCCAATTCCAGTCGATTATCAGCCATCCAGCCATGGATCCATCCAGAAGGGATCGGTGCCCTGCACGATCAGATCGATCTTATGTGCTGTCTCCTGCGTTTATGTAGCACTAAGAACCCCTGGGGTATGAGAGGGCCGAGTAATCAAGACAGAAGCAGAGAGTGATTGGACAGAGTACATTTACGGGAAAGAGATGCTTCGGGGTGTTTCTCGAAACTTTGAAGATTAGAATCAGATCTCAAAAGCAAGTGGGAGACGGATCTGTTGTCTGGACCCTTCAGATTCCAAAGCAAGTGGGAGACAGATCCATGGCCTGGATCCTTCAGGTCCCCAAAGCAAGTGGGAGACAGATCCATGGCCTGGATCCTTCAGGTCCCAAAACAAGTGGGAGACAGATCCGTGGCCAGGATCCTTCTGATCCCAAAGCAAGTGGGAGACAGATCCATGGGCTGGATCCTTCAAGTTGCAAAGCAAGTGGGAGACGGATCTGTGGCCTGGATCCTTCAGATCCCAAAGCAAGTGGGAGACGGATACGTGGCCTGGATCCTTCATATCCCAGAGCAAGTGGGATACAGATCCATGGCTTGGATCCTTCAGATCCCAAAGCAAGTGGGGGACGGATCTGTTGTCTGGACCCTTCAGATTCCAAAGCAAGTGGGAGATGGGCCATGGCCTGGATCCTTCAGATCCCAAAGCAAGTGGGAGACAGATCCATGGCCTATATCATTCAGATTCCAAAGCAAGTGTGAGACAGATCCATGGCCTGGATCCTTCAGATCCCAAAGCAAGTGGGAGACAGATCCATGGCCTGGATCCTTCAGATTCCAAAAAAAGTGAGAGACGGGTCCGTGGCCTGGATCCTTCAGATTCCAAAGCAAGTGGGAGAAGGATCTGTGGCGTGGATCCTTCAGATTCCAAAGCAAGTGGGAGATGGATCTGTGGCGTGGATCCTTCAGATTCCAAAGCAAGTGGGGGATTAATCCGTGGCCTGGATCCTTCAGATCCCAGAACAAGTGGGAGACAGATCCGTAGCCTGGATCCTTCACATTCCAAAGCAAGTGGGAGATGGATCCATGGCCTGGATCCATCAAATTCCAAAGCAAGTCAGAGACTGATCCGTGGCCTGGATCCTTCAGATTCCAAAGCAAGTGGGAGACAGATCTGTGGTCTGGATCCTTCAGATCCCAAAGCAAGTGGCAGACAGATTCATGGCCTGGATCCTTCAGTTCCCCAAGCCAGTGAGAGACGGGTCCATGGCCTGGATCCATTAGATTCTAAAGCAAGTGAGAGACGGATCTGTGGCCTGGATCCTTCAGTTTCCAAAGCAAGTGGGAGACAGATCTGTGGCCTGGATCCTTCAGATCCCAGATCAAGTGGGAGACGGATCCATGGCCTGGATCCATCAGATTCCAAAGCAACTGGGAGACGGATCCATGGCCTGAATCCTTCACATTACAAAGCAAATGGGAGACAGATCTGTGGTCTGGATCCTTCAGATCCCAAAGCAAGTGGGAGACAGATTCGTGACCTGGATCCTTCAGATTCCAAAGCAAGTGAGTGACGGGTCCATGGCATGGATCCTTCAGATTCCAAAGCAAGTGGAAGATGGATCTGTGGCCTGGATCCTTCAGATCCCAGAGCAAGTGGGAGACAGATCCGTAGCCTGGATCCTTCAAATTCCTAAGAAAGTGAGAGACAGATCCGTGGCCTGGATCCTTCAGATTCCAAAGCAAGTGAGAGACGGGTCCGTGGCCTGGATCCTTCAGATTCCTAAGAAAGTGGGAGACAGATCCTTGGCCTGGATCCTTCAGATTCCAAAGCAAGTGGGAGACAGATCCATAGCGTGGATCATTCAGATCCCAAAGCAAGTGGGAGACAGATCCATGGCCTGGATACTTCAGATCCCAAAGCAAGTGGGAGACGGATCTGTGGTCTGGGCCCTTGCACAGCAAATGTCTCCTGTGCAGCTCATGGTGATCTGGAACCAGGCGTGGCGGGTAGAAGCTGCTTTTTACATCTTTAAGCTCTGGCCGGGGGCCTGGGGCTCTTTTATAGCTGCTTCTGTGAGCAACCGGTCGCCACTTATTGTGGCTGATACAGGGAGCCAGTGCAGTTCTGCAAGGCCAGGGCCACCCAGACGTACCCAGGGGCGTTAGTGACAAATCGAGCGGCATTCGGAGTCTGGATACCACCAGCCTCTGGTTGGCACCAAGGCAGATGGCACTACAAAAGTTCAGGTTTGCTTCAAAGATGCCAACTGTGAGACCCAAGCAAAGGTTTTAAAATGTATTCCATTAAGGTCTGATTGGTTTGAAGAATTGCAAGCAGCGGTTTCTACAGAATTAACTTGCCAAGTAAATGACGAATCGGGGTCTTAACTTTGGGGGGCCTGTAGCGTGGCGAATCAGTGGTCTAGGTAGTAGGAAGGTCCGCAGGTTGATTAGCAGCAAAGCAGTGTTGCGGCAGTTCCTTCTGAGCCAGTTATTACCCATCCACTCTTTGATGATGGTGGAAAGATGTGTAGGCTATGAGAGTTGGCTGTCACCAGAATAGCCGTGAGAGCCTGCACCAGAATAGCCGTGAGAGCCTGCACCAGTATAGCATTGAGAGCCTGCACCAGTATAGCAGTGAGAGCCTGCACCAGTATAGCAGTGAGAGCCTGCACCAGCGTAGCAGTGAGAGCTTTCACCAGCATAGCAGTGAGAGCCTGCACCAGCATAGCAGTGAGAGCCTGCACCAGCATAGCAGTGAGAACCTTCAGCAGCATAGCAGTGAGAGCTTTCACCAGCATAGCAGTGAGAGCCTGCACCAGCATAGCAGTGAGAGCCTGCACCAGCATAGCAGTGAGAGCCGTCACCAGCATAGCAGTGAGAGCCCTCACCAGCATAGCAGTGAGAGCCATCACCAGCATAGCAGTGAGAGCCTTCAGCAGCATAGCAGTGAGAGCCTGCACCAGTATAGCAGTGAGAGCCTGCACCGGCATAGCAGTGAGAGCCTGCACCAGCATAGCCGTGAGAGCCTGCACCAGTATAGCAGTGAGAGCCTGCACCAGTATAGCAGTGAGAGCCTGCACCAGCATAGCAGTGAGAACCTGCACCAGCATAGCAGTGAGAGCTTTCACCAGCATAGCAGTGAGAGCTTGCACCAGTATAGCAGTGAGAGCCTGCACCAGCATAGCAGTGAGAACCTGCACCAGCATAGCAGTGAGAGCTTTCACCAGCATAGCAGTGAGAGCCTGCACCAGCATAGCAGTGAGAGCCTGCACCAGCATAGCAGTGAGAGCCTGCACCAACATAGCAGTGAGAACCTTCAGCGGCATAGCAGTGAGAGCTTTCACCGGTTTAGCAGTGAGAGCCTGCACCAGCATAGCAGTGAGAACCTGTACCAGCATAGCAGTGAGAGCCTGCACCAGCATAGCAGCGAGAACCTGCACCAGCATAGCAGTGAGAGCCTGCACCAGTATAGCAGTGAGAGCCTGCACCGGCATAGCAGTGAGAGCTTTCACCGGCATAGCAGTGAGAGCCTGCACCAGCATAGCAGTGAGAGCCTGCACCAGCATAGCAGTGAGAGCCTGTACCAGCATAGCAGTGAGAGCCTTCACCAGCATAGCAGTGAGAGCCTGCACGAGCATAGCAGTGAGAGCCTGCACCAGCATAACAGTGAGAGCCTGTACCAGCATAGCAGTGGGAGCCTTCACCAGCATAGCAGTGAGAGCCTGTACCAGCATAGCAGTGAGAACCTTCAGCAGCATAGCAGTGAGAGCCTTCAGCAGCATAGCAGTGAGCGCCTTCAGCAGCATAGCAGTGAGAGCCTGCACCGGCATAGCAGTGAGAGCTTTCACCGGCATAGCAGTGAGAGCTTTCACCAGCATAACAGTGAGAGCCTGCACCAGCATAGCAGTGAGAGTCTGCACCAGTATACAGTGAGAGCCTGCACCGGCATAGCAGTGAGAGCCTGCACCGGCAGAGGAGTAGAGCCTGCACCAGCATAGCAGTGAGAGCCTTCAGCAGCATAGCAGTGAGAGCCTGCACCAGCATAGCAGTGAGAGCCTTCAGCAGCATAGCAGTGAGAGCTTTCACCAGCATAGCAGTGAGAGCCTGCACCAGCATAGCAGTGAGAGTCTGCACCAGCATAGCAGTGAGAGCTTTCACCAGCATAGCAGTGAGAGCCTGCACCAGCATAGCAGTGAGAGCCTTCAGCAGCATAGCAGTGAGAGCCTGCACCGGCATAGCAGTGAGAGTCTGCACCAGTATACAGTGAGAGCCTGCACCGGCATAGCAGTGAGAGCCTGCACCGGCATAGCAGTGAGAGCTTTCACCGGCATAGCAGTGAGAGCCTGCACCAGCATAGCAGTGAGAGCCTGTACCAGCATAGCAGTGAGAGCCTTCACCAGCATAGCAGTGAGAGCCTGCACGAGCATAGCAGTGAGAGCCTGCACCAGCATAACAGTGAGAGCCTGTACCAGCATAGCAGTGGGAGCCTTCACCAGCATAGCAGTGAGAGCCTGTACCAGCATAGCAGTGAGAACCTTCAGCAACATAGCAGTGAGAGCCTTCAGCAGCATAGCAGTGAGCGCCTTCAGCAGCATAGCAGTGAGAGCCTGCACCGGCATAGCAGTGAGAGCTTTCACCGGCATAGCAGTGAGAGCTTTCACCAGCATAACAGTGAGAGCCTGCACCAGCATAGCAGTGAGAGTCTGCACCAGTATACAGTGAGAGCCTGCACCGGCATAGCAGTGAGAGCCTGCACCGGCAGAGGAGTAGAGCCTGCACCAGCATAGCAGTGAGAGCCTTCAGCAGCATAGCAGTGAGAGCCTGCACCAGCATAGCAGTGAGAGTCTGCACCAGTATACAGTGAGAGCCTGCACCGGCATAGCAGTGAGAGCTTTCACCAGCATAACAGTGAGAGCCTGCACCAGCATAGCAGTGAGAGCCTGCACCAGCATAGCAGTGAGAGCCTGCACCGGCATAGCAGTGAGAGTCTGCACCGGCAGAGGAGTAGAGCCTGCACCGGCATAGCAGTGAGAGCCTGCACCGGCAGAGGAGTAGAGCCTGCACCGGCATAGCAGTGAGAGCCTGCACCGGCAGAGGAGTAGAGCCTGCACCAGCATAGCAGTGAGAGCCGTCACCAGCATAGCAGTGAGAGCCCTCACCAGCATAGCAGTGAGAGTCTGCACCAGCATAGCAGTGAGAGCCTGCACCGGCATAGCAGTGAGAGCCTTCAGCAGCATAGCAGTGAGAGTCTGCACCAGTATACAGTGAGAGCCTGCACCGGCAGAGGAGTAGAGCCTGCACCAGTATATCAGTGCCATTACATGGGGTGATACTATCCGCTTTCATTCCAGCACTTCGAAGCCGGAGGAATTTGACATAACGCACTATATAAAAACCTCATAGTGTCCTTATTACACTGCTCTTGCAATTGTTCCTCTGGCATTCTCTGGAAGACACAGGCAAAGCCAAGGGTCCGGTCGCTTTGCCCAAAGTCTTCTGGGGGAATGGCCATGGGTGCCTCCAGACCCGGCTGCACCAGCAGTACCCGTGTACAGTCACCTGCACATGTGCTGTACACATTTAGACACATCAAAGACAGGGATGACCCTTCAACCTTGAGCCAGGAGATGGCAACCATCGCTGCTGCCCAGGCACCCCTTTGACTACAGGCACAGAAAGCACAGCTGTGCCATGTGAAGCGAGAGGGCTTCAGCACACCCGCTGAATCGACCCCACGACCCGCACGCTGAGAATGCTGCACCGGAGCCCCCCTTCCACCTCCTGCCCACTCACACTCTGATGCTTATTACATAAACCTACACCAAGCTGTACTCATTGAGGGCTGCAAAGCCAAGCCTCTTACTACAACTCGACAAGCAAGGAAGTGATTCGGCAGCACACACAGCCAGCAGGATCAGGTGTTGCCATCAGCCACACCACTGGTGATTTGTATGGAATTGAGCGGAAGAAAAGGCTGCTGGGTCAATCCCCTGTGAGTGCCATGAAGGTTGCTAAGAGGTCTGCACCGCTGCCGCAGCACCAACTGAGCTGTCTTGAGAACCTCAAACATGTTATGCCTTCACGAAAAACCCAAGTATGAAAAAGGCAATAAAACAGGAGGCTGTGGGTTAATCCCCCGCCCCCCCTTCTTCCTGCACACCCCCTGCCCCCTCTCCTGCTGCTCTTGTGGCGGGCCCACAAATCGTTCTTGCCTTACTCACATCCTGTGAGAAGGGAGAATGGTGGGTCCGTCTGGCGGTCACAGTCCCAGGAGGGGCCTGGGAAGGGTGGGGGTGCAGCTGAGTAACGTCGAGGCGGGACCCGTGACCCCCACGTGCATGTGAGCCCATTGCCGGGCGGGAACCAGCAGAGGCTGCCGAGCGTGCAGTACTGAGATTGCCCGCCAGAGTGCGCTGTTGGACTCTATTTGAATCCTCGCCTTGCAGGGCCGGGAAAGATTCCTTGTTAAGAACACAGAAGTTTGGGAATTGTGGAGGTTCTGATGCGCCGCGAGTCCCCACCAGAGCTCACCCCGAGACACAGCAAACTTTATTTAGAAGGGAGACTGCTGTTCTGAGCCAAACACGCTGCTATCTGTTCTTTCAAAACAATTCCCTATTTTTGAGCCGCACAATCCTGCTTGCATGTCCCCAGGCGGTGAGATGGGGTCTGCCTACGGGCCGGGGGGCCTTCGTGCTGTTTTTTTGAGCGGTTGTGAGCTGCAAAACACCCCTGCCCCCTCCTCCTGCTGTTCCTCCCAGGAGCGGCGGGGCTTGGGGGCCATTCTGCGAGGAAGTGGCCATATTGCAGATTGAAGAGGAAGCAATTGGTATAGCGCCTGTTACAGTCATTCGAGGCACATTTGGGCAAGAGAAATGCATACGTTGGATGCCACTGGCAGAGACAGGCTTTTTGCAAGTGTCCACAGAGGTTGGAAGAGCCCCCTCCAATCCCCCTTAGTATCAGAAACGCTCCTGCTTCCAAAGTGCAATTCAGGAAAGACCCACCTAGCGGTTAGAAGACTAGAAGAACCCTAACCCGCGCCCCAATCCCCCCCACCCCCAGAATTCATACCAGCATAACAAAAAAACTGCAAAGCTACCCAGAGATTGCTGTTTGCTCGAATCTGCAACACGGCAGCGATAGGAGGACCGCTGGGGACCCGCAACCCTCCATTCCCACCTCCCGCGTCTCCCCGTCACTTCTTGGCGCTGTGAAGCTACACAAAGTTGCACGAGGCGCAGGACCAACCACAATGAAATGGTACATATTTAAAACCCAGTGCCCATTTCTGCTGCCTGCCTTCACAGAGCGGGCACACTTACCTCACACCCGAGCCGGAGTGAAACGGTGGCTTGGCATATCTCAAGCAGTTGGGATGTTTACCTCACAGCCACGAGGCCTAGAGAAGCGTGACGCCTCTACCCAGGCCCTTTTACTGTTGCATAGTCGGCGTCCTGGCATCAGTTCCATTGCGTGCACTGAATTCCTGTAAGACACAAGTACAGGGAACGCCAACAGTTTGCGCTGTTATATAGTCATTAGGTGGGCATCTGCCAGGCACTGCCATATTATCTGCCCCGGTGCCAGTACAGTTTGCCCGCTGTTTGCCTCTTATGGCCAGATCATACGTTTATGGCAGTGAAAATGCGGACCACATGCCAACACAAAGGAGAGAAACCTGTAGGCTTTGCCAATGCTTGCTTCTCTAGGCTTTGAGGAGGCCGCTTGAGAAACATTGCCTGACTGTGTATGAGCTCGTGAGCTCTCGGTGCCTGGGGGGGGGGGGGGTTCTGGCAAATGCTGAAATAGGGCATTTAGGAAGCAGTCTGCTTACTCAGTCAATGCTCAAGAAATGCTTTTCCTCTCCATTAGAGTGGCCAGGAGTGCCAGCCCTGACTCATGCCCCCTCGCATCCTAGCCAGCCGTCCTCCCTGAGGCCATGGTGCCAGCTTCAGGGCCCGATTCTCTGCTACTCCCGGCACGCGGCCTCCAGCTCGGGGAGTGGGGGGTTAAGGTGGAGTATGGGCCCCAAACGCCCACGTGCATGGACCTCCCCCTCGTGCCAGTGTTAGTTTCTCCCTCAAGGCGAGTGACGTAGGTTGGCATGGTGTCATGCCGCCATCGCTTCACACCAGGCTGGGTTACTTAAGGTATCAATGCGTGCCACCACACTCATTCTAATGGTGGCACGCTGAAAGATCTTTGAGCTACCGTAACTGAGAGGTCAAGCACGTTGAGCTACCGTAACTGAGAGTTCAAGCACGTTGAGCTACCGTAACTGAGAGGTCAAGCACGTTGAGCTACCGTAACTGAGAGGTCAAGCACGTTGAGCTACCGTAACTGAGAGGTCAAGCACGTTGAGCTACCGTAACTGAGAGGTCAAGCACGTTGAGCTACTGTAACCTGGAGGGCAAACATATTGAGCTACCGTTACTGAGAGTTCAAGCACGTCGAGCTACCGTAACTGAGAGGTCAAGCACGTTGAGCTACTGTAACCAAGAGGTCAAGCACATTGAGCTACTGTAACCTGGAGGTCAAGCATGTGGAGCTACTGTAACCTGGAGGTCAAGCACGTTGAGCTACCGTAACTGAGAGGTGAAGCATGTTGAGCTACCGTAACTGAGAGGTCAAGCACGTTGAGCTCCTGTAACCTGGAGGTCAAGCATGTTGAGCTACCGTTACTAAGAGTTCAAGCACGTTGTGCTACCGTAACTGAGAGGTCAAGCAGGTTGAGCAACTGTAACCAAGAGGTCAAGCACGTTGAGCTACTGTAACCTTGGAGGTCAAGCATGTTGAGCTACTGTAACCTGGAGGTCAAGCACGTTGTGCTACTGTAACCTGGAAGTCAAGCATGTTGAGCTACTGTAACCTGGAGGTCAAGCACGTTGAGCTACTGTAACCTGGAAGTCAAGCATGTTGAGCTACTGTAACTAAGCGGTCAAGCACGTTGAGCTACAATAATTGAGAGGTCAAACAAGTTGGGCTAGTGTAACGGAGATGTGCTCTAGCACCTTGAAGCGTTTCTTGTGCTAGATGGAATTACCAATAAAGATCTGAGACCAAATAACCAGACAGACTCAAAGAATATGGCAAAGTACTACTTTATTCTAAATTTAATAAAGCAGGGCAAAACCGTCAGACATCGGACTGATGCCTGCACACTCACACACAAACTTGATTACACAGAGGTCTTATACCCCAATATGCGTCAGCTATGATGTCATTCTACGTGGCAAACTGTAAAACCTATTGATGGGAGGGATTGGTTAGGGGAACATGTTTTCTTATAGAATACATAGAGGTTAGTACACCATTGGCTGTCTCTTATCTGTCGAATACACCTTGAACTACCTCCAAATTGTATTATACTGATTATAGAGGACAACGTGGCAGCAGATTGGTCTGTGCAACACCGTATAGCTGGTTGCCCCATAGACCCACTGATTGGTTGGCATTCCCCCTCCAGCCTTAGAACATCGGCTCGGCTAGCAGCATGTAAGTGAAACGAAACCCATGCGCTTGAGTAACATCAGAAGATTACTCCCCGCATTCCCAATTACTTCATCAGCTCTCATCAGTCTGGCCATAAGCCAAAGTTTCCTGTCTGTAGTTGTCCTTGTAGGCATCTCTGTTCTGGGACATACAAGGGACTTGTTTACGACTTCTGCATTACATGTGAGGAGACTGCACATTTGTCAATTTTGACCTCATATTTACTGCTATTTGATTCAATTATGCTGAGTGTTATTGCTCCTTTTGACCTCTGGAGACTTGCAGCCAGCCTCATCCATTGTTAATTGTCCAATACTTGGCTCTTGTACATGTTTTTATCTTCTTTAACCTAAGAGAAATATTTCTCATGTCCATGACTCATCCGTCTGCCTCTCTTTGTGCTTTGCAGCTATTCCTTGAAATAGCCTCCTTGATCCCAGGCCAACATAGACTCCTCTTTGTTTGCACACAAAGTTGTTTTCCAGCGTCTCCTGACTCTGCAGCCTATGTGTGTCTCTGAGGTAGTTGAAATGAAATTTGCTATCATGGCGTCCTTGCCACGTTATATTTTCCTCTGTAGCAAGCTTCTATATGTCTCATCTACCTTGCGTTGCTGCGTATTTACACGCATTGCTCAGCAAGTTACTGTATCTTCTTTTCCATACATGATTACTTTATCATTTCGTACATGTTTCTCTTGTTGCTTCAGTTACATCGTCATTCGAAAGTATTCTCATATTGTTTCAGTATGTCCACACACATCTTCTTCACAACATCACTCTGCCCACGTCAGATGTCACTCAGCACTACATGATGTCTAATGATGTCTGCAGACATCCTTCCACTCTTTCAGTATGAGGGTACATTCTGTATGGTTGCCTGCGTGCATATCGTCTCTCGTACACTCAATGTGGTATAGAGACAATACCAGGGGTCCCACATACTTGCTAGACTTAATCTCAACTCACCTGTTGAAATGTCCGTAAGGAACTATCATAAGATTAGGCCTCTTGCTGATTGTGCACTAGCCTCTCCCATGCTGGCTAACGTATCATATTCTGGATGCACCGCTACCCTGTTGATCAATATCATAAGGTTATCTCCTCTATTATGAACACACTTGATCCTCCAACTGTTAAAATTGTCAAAACTGAAACTTTGGGTAAATCCTGGTTCTCTGAGAAAATCTTATCTCATAGAACTCTCAAGAGACAAAAAGAACAGGCACGGCGGAAAAATACCACAGCCAACACTCTTGCTTTGTACCGCAAGGCTGCGGCCCACTGTAAGACTGCCATTACGGCAGCTAAACGTGATTTTTATGAAGAACGTAGCAAAACTGCAAACTTATCCCATAAATAACTTTTCACTATTCTCAGGGAGTTTGAAGGCAAGGACAATTTGTACCCTGCCATGGCCAAGAACGATCAATGGTGTTACGATATTCAACAGGGACTTAGTGATGAATTGAACTCCCTTTGCAATAAGATTGTGATGCTGCGTTCTGCCCCCTCTTTTCCCATTAGTATCACACCCAGTCCTGTCCCCCATCCAACCTCCCGTCTCTATCATCCCTATTTTTAACTTTAGGGGGATTACGGAGGCTGATTGGTTCCATGTGATAATATTGCCGCAAAAATATCGCCATACAAAAATGTTGCCATATTTTTGCGGCGATATTACCCCATGGAACCTGCGGGAGACACCCCCGCAACCCCCATATATTTTAAATTTTAAACAGGAGCGGGGGACACCCCTGCAACCCCCCCATCCATTTACCCCATAAATTATCCCCGCCAAAAATATTGTCTATGGCTGTTCCTGACGACCATATGTACGGCGATATTTTTGGTGGGGATAATATTACCTGATACCAACTGATCTCTCTAACATTGTCTCAAATTGCCCAGATGATATTTGCCCTCCCTCCAAAATCAAAGAATCATTTGACTGCCTGGTTCCCCTGGTGATGCACCTGGTCAACTCCTCCTTCGCTACCTCTATTACTCCTGACTCTCTAAAAAAAGTGTGGGTCCCCCTGTGATTGAAAAGGCCTCCCTTGATCCATCCTCTGGAGGCAACTACCGTCCTATTGCTAATGTTACTTAGATTCTGCACAGGATTGCATACTCCCAGATTCAGCAACACATTGAGGACAATTATCTCCAAGGCTCACATTAGTCTGGCTTCCAGGCTCTTCGTGGCACTGAGACTGCCAGGGTAGATTTGACATCTCTCTTATGCCACACTGCAGATTCAGCTCAGGTTGCGCCACTGATGCTTCTGCACCTCTCTGTGGCGTTCGATCTTGTGGACCACTCCTTCCTGCTTGAGAGGATGGGGCTCCTCGCTAACTGTTCCAGCAGCGCCCTACAGTGGTTGGCCTCCTTTTTGGGTCCTAGTTCTGGCCGGGTTGCCTCCAATGGCTTTAAGGCCCCTCCTGAACTTCTCACATGCAGTGTTCCTCAGGGAGCTTTCTTAACTTATACACACGTCCTTTCTTCCAACTTCTTGAGAGTCTCGGCGTAGACTTTACAAATTGCGCCGATGATACACAGGTCTTAATTAAATGGAGCAGTGCTTATGAGAGGGACCTAAAAAAATAACTTTTATTTACGCTAAAATAGAACAATGGATGATTAATAATTACTTGTCTCATAATGGAAATAAAACCGAGCTTATGCTCGTAGGTACCACTCAGCGCCTTCTGAAGCTGAAGCCTAGATATGCTGGGTTGGACATTGCTGGCTCCTCCATTAGAACTAGTCCCTGGGTCACGAGCCTGGCAGTCTACTTTGACTCCTCACTAAATATGAAGAGCCATGCCAGTCAGCTGAAGGCATCTTGTGCCGATACCACACACTTGATTAGGACAATAAAACCTTCCTTACCTGAATCTCATACTGCCTCCCTTGCTGTTGCCCTGATCAACCCCAAACCTGAATATGGCAACAGCCTGTTGGCAGGTACCTCTAAGTCCAACTTGGACATGCTCCAAGTTGCTCAAAATAACACGCTTCGAGCTGTTTGTGCCCTTTCTAAAAGGAATCACGTCACCGAGGCACACAATTCCCTTCACTGGCTTCCAATTAAACATTGCATCAATTATCAGGTCCTGATTCTCACTCACAAATGCCGCAACGATAAAGCGCCAATCCATCTTAAGGATCGGATTAAGTGTCCGTCTTCCTCTCGCTCACTTCGCTCCGGCAATTCTAACAGACTTGAGCCTCGCAGATTTAAGCTGAAGCGCTTCGGTGGCACCAGTTTTGGTTCCATTGCCCCTATTTTGTGGAATAGTCTCCCCAATTCTCTCTGTTTTGCTCTGAATTACCCTCCTTTAAAAGAGCTCTTAAAACGTTTATTTTTATTTCGAATGATTAGAAATCTCCCTGGTTACTTATGCCCCTCTGGTTGCTGACTCCCCTCTGTCTTGCTGAGCACGGAAGCCTTTGGGCAAGTTGCACCCTATAAAAGTTATATAACAATAACAACACAGCTCTTCTCCTGCTGTTCCAGTATGATGGCGGTGAGGGGGCGGGAGTTAGGGTTTATGCATCTACCTGCTCCTCTACAGAGAGGTCAAGCATGTTGAGTACCAGAACCGAGAGGTCAAGCACATTGAGCTCCAGTAACTGAGAGGTCAAGCACGTTCAGCTACAGTAACTGAGAAGTCAAGCATGTTCAGCTACAGAAACTGAGAGGTCAAGCACATTGAGCTACCGTAACTGAGAGGTCAAGCATGTTCAGCTACAGAAACTGAAATGCCAAGCAAGTCGAGCTACCTAACTGAGAGGTCAAGCACGTTCAGCTACAGTAACTGAGAGGTCAAGCACAATCAGCTACAGTAACTGAGAGGTCAAGCACGTTCAGCTACAATAACTGAGAGGTCAAGCACATTGAGCTACCGTAACTGAGAGGTCAAGCATGTTCAGCTACAGTAACTGAGAGGTCAAGCACGTTCAGCTACAATAACTGAGAGGTCAAGCACATTGAGCTACCATAACTGAGAGGTCAAGCATGTTCAGCTACAGGAACTGAAAGGTCAAGCAAGTCGAGCAACTGTAACTGAGAGGTCAAGCATGTTGAGCTACTGTAACTGAGAGGTCAAGCACGCTGAGCTACCGTAACTGAGACGTCAAGCACTTTGAGCTATCGTAACTGAGACGTCAAGCACGTTGAGCTACTTTAACTGAGAGGTCAAGCAAGTTGAGCTATCGTAACTGAGACGTCAAGCACGTTGAGCTACCGTAACTGAGAGGTCAAGCACATTGAGCTACTGTAACTGAGAGGTCAAGCACATTGAGCTACCGTAACTTAGAGGTCAAGCACATTGAGCTACTGTAACTGAGAGGTCAAGCAAGTTGAGCTACCGTAACTGAGAGGTCAAGCAAGTTGAGCTATCGTAACTGAGACGTCAAGCACGTTGAGCTACCGTAACTGAGAGGTCAAGCACGTTGAGCTACCGTAACTGAGAGGTCAAGCACGTTGAGCTACCGTAACTGAGAGGTCAAGCAAGTTGAGCTACCGTAACTGAGACGTCAAGCACGTTGAGCTACCGTAACTGAGAGGTCAAGCAAGTTGAGCTACCGTAACTGAGAGGTCAAGCACATTGAGCTATCGTAACTGAAAGGTCAAGCACATTGAGCTACCGTAACTGAGAGGTCAAGCACATTGAGCTACCGTAACTGAGAGGTCAAGCACATTGAGCTACTGTAACTGAGAGGTCAAGCAAGTTGAGCTACCGTAACTGAGAGGTCAAGCACATTGAGCTACTGTAACTGAGAGGTCAAGCACACTGAGCTACCGTAACTGAGAGGTCAAGCACATTGAGCTACTGTAACTGAGAGGTCAAGCAAGTTGAGCTACCGTAACTGAGAGGTCAAGCACATTGAGCTACTGTAACTGAGAGGTCAAGCACATTGAGCTACCGTAACTGAGAGGTCAAGCACATTGAGCTACTGTAACTGAGAGGTCAAGCACATTGAGCTACCGTAACTGAGAGGTCAAGCACATTGAGCTACTGTAACTGAGAGGTCAAGCAAGTTGAGCTACCGTAACTGAGAGGTCAAGCAAGTTGAGCTATCGTAACTGAGACGTCAAGCACGTTGAGCTACCGTAACTGAGAGGTCAAGCACGTTGAGCTACCATAACTGAGAGGTCAAGCACGTTGAGCTACCGTAACTGAGACGTCAAGCACGTTGAGCTACCGTAACTGAGAGGTCAAGCAAGTTGAGCTACCGTAACTGAGAGGTCAAGCACATTGAGCTATCGTAACTGAAAGGTCAAGCACATTGAGCTACCGTAACTGAGAGGTCAAGCACATTGAGCTACCGTAACTGAGAGGTCAAGCACATTGAGCTACTGTAACTGAGAGGTCAAGCAAGTTGAGCTACCGTAACTGAGAGGTCAAGCACATTGAGCTACTGTAACTGAGAGGTCAAGCACACTGAGCTACCGTAACTGAGAGGTCAAGCACATTGAGCTACTGTAACTGAGAGGTCAAGCAAGTTGAGCTACCGTAACTGAGAGGTCAAGCACATTGAGCTACTGTAACTGAGAGGTCAAGCACATTGAGCTACCGTAACTGAGAGGTCAAGCACATTGAGCTACTGTAACTGAGAGGTCAAGCACATTGAGCTACCGTAACTGAGAGGTCAAGCACATTGAGCTACTGTAACTGAGAGGTCAAGTAACACTATTACCTTGGGTCTTTCAGCTGCACTTTCAGCACTTATTATGATCTGACCGGGGGCACAAACCCGAACCAATTAATTACATAATGAACCTCAGGTTGGCCCAAAAGGAGGCCGGTTGCATTCAAGACCCGTAAGGAGGGATCCGGCCTATAAAAGCTAACATCCCGGGGAGTCCATCTTGGCAACAGCTGTAAACAGGTGTGCTCTTCTGATAGGCTGTTTCCGCTACCTATGCAACCATCTAATGTTAACGAGAACAGGTTGACTGCAGCCAGGCCAGTACAGTTGCCTTTCTTTCTCTCTGAGTCTAATAATATCTAAGTCGCCTCCCCAACAACTGCCCCAGTGTACCTATTGCACGCCTACCTATAGCTCTCCACTTCCTCCCAGAGCAAGACCTGTACTTTATAGCCCCCCCAATAAACTGCAAAATAAAAGAAGCCCCCACAGATACCCCAGTATCCGATCCACTTGATCCAAGGTGGCACGAAGGATCGCCAGGGATCCAGAACCAGACCCCCTGGAAGCCCACTGCTCTCCATCAGATGTAGGCAATGTTTGGGGCAGTCAAAGGCGGGCTGCAGGGCCACCCCCGGCCTTTGGCAGATATCAAAAGTGTCTCGTCCAGCCAGGGAATGGCCACCACCTCGACCCAAAAGAGAGCCACTGCCAGCAGGCAGAGAATCTTCTGCCTGGTGGCAGCCGCTCAACAGCTCATCCTGGGCCCAGCACCAAAAACCTCCGGATCTTTATGAGAGAAACGTCTGAAATCCAAGCACTTGAGATGCTGTCCTCCTGACCAGCCCTCGGGGCAGTAGAAGACCTCCCCTGAACGGGAGCGAGTTCCTGCTCAGTCACAGAATCCCTGAAAGGAAGCGGAGGCTGATTGCCTCAGTGGGGAGGCAAGTTCCGCGCGATCCCCCTAGGAGACCAAGGATTGGCCTCTTCAGCCGCCACTGAGGACTCCATAGGAGTGGAGAGCACAGCTGGGGTGCCCTCACTCACATACACCCGGGGCCCTGCCCCGACCCAAGCGCAAATGAGGAACCCAACGTGGGCACCAACGGATCTGAGAGCTGGTAGCCTGTCTACCATTGCCCCTCCACTTAGTGCCGAAACCCACCCAGCCGAAACCCAACAACTCTGGGGGTGCCCCTTAATAAGCTTTGCCTATCTGTACGCTGTCACCCGTGCCCTTCGATACAGGGATCTGCGATTTACAAACATCATCATCAAAAAAGAGCCGCCTATGCAGTCCTTCACTTCCCCCCTTACACCAGAGGCAAGGACAGTTTTTAAATGTTCAATTCCACCCCCTCTCCCACTACAATTCCATCATTAAACAGTCGACAGTTCTGGCACAACATCAACCCATCGTCCAAGCTTCGTCCCCTCCATCTATCCCCAATACTGAGAAGCGTCTAAGCGCCCGGGTTTATGAAACAGTTGGTCTCTCTCTTTGACATGCACATGGAAGGGCAACCATACATTGATACATTTCTGGTATGTTCCGTTCGCCAAAGCACATGCCTTCTCCATTGCCAAGAGCTCTTGACCCACCACTGGCTGTCCTCAGTTTCCCACCCCATGGCCAGTGTCATGCTTGCCACAGTCAGTAAGAGTGGTAGAAGCGTCGCCTTAGCCCTGCCAGCAGCATATAGATCGTTGGCTGCCACCCCAAGCAAAATGACTTTCGGGGTGTCTGGCTGTGGCACTCCCACTATATCTTTAATATGTCCCAGTATCTCCTTCCAGAAGAAATGAGCTTTTGGGCAAGACCACCACATGCGTCCCAGATCACCCACCTCCCCGCAGCTTCTCCAGCACAGAGCTGAAAACAGTGTATTTATCTTGTGCATCAGCTGTGGAGTCAAGTGCCAGCTGCAGACGATTCCTTCATGGTCGATTCCTTGATGGCCGGTTTCTTCATGGCTGTTTCCTTGATGGCCGGTTCTTTTATGGCCGGTTCTTTGATGGCAATTCCTTCTTCGCGGGTTCCTTGATGGCCGGTTCCTTGATAGCGACTCCTTGATGGCTGATTCCTTGATGGCTGGATTCTTGATGGCCGACTCCTTGATGGCCGATTCCTTCATGGCTGGTTCCTTCATGGCTGGTTCCTTGATGGCTGATTCCTTCATGGCTGGTTCCTTCATGGCCGGTTCCTTGATGGCTGATTCCTTCATGGCTGGTTCTTTGATGGCCAGTTCCTTGATGACCAGTTCCTTGATAGCCGATTTCTTGATGGCTGGTTCCTTCATGGCCATTTCCTTGATGGCCGGTTCCTTGATGGCGATTCCTTCTTGGCTGGTTCCTTGATGGCCGGTTCCTTGATGGCCGATTCCTTGATGTCCGGTTCGTTCATGGCTGCTTCCTTGATGGTCGGTTGCTCAATGGCCGATTCCTTGATGGCCAGTTCCTTGATGGCGATTCCTTGATTGGCATTTCCTTGATGGCTGGCTCCTTGATGGCTGATTCCTTGATGGCCGATTCCTTAATGTTCGATTCCTTAATGGCCGGTTCATTCATGGCTGGTTCCTTGATGGTCGGTTCTTTGATGTTCGATTCCTTGATGGCTGGTTCCTTGATAGCCGATTCCGTGTTGGCCGGTTCCTTAATGGCTGATTCCTTGATGGCCGATTCTTTCATGGCCGGTTCCTTGATGGCCGATTCCTTGATGGCCGGTTCCTTGATGGCTGGTTCATTGATGGCCAGTTCCTTGATGGCGATTCCTTAATGGCCCGTTCCTTGATGGCCAGTTCCTTGATGGCCGGTTCCTTGATGGCCATACATTTCAATGCCTTAGGGGCTCTCCACCAGATCTGTCCCCATTCCTCCCATAGAGTGAGGAGCTGTTCCTTTGGGTAACTGGTATAGTTCTTGGTTCTGTCGCTCGGGTCAGAGTTAGGAGCTGTTCCTCTGGGTCACTGGTATAGTTCTTGGTTCTGTCGCTGTGGGTTAGAGCGAGGAGCTGTTCCTCTGGGTCACTGGCATAGTTCTTGGTTCTGTTGCTGTGGGTTCGAGCGAGGAGCTGTTCCTCTGGGTCAGTGGTATAGTTCTTGGTTCTATCGCTGTGGGTTAGAGTGAGGAGCTGGTCCTCTGTGTCACTGGCATAGTTCTTGGTTCTGTCGCTGTAGGTTAGAGCGAGAAGCTGTGCCTCTGGGTCACTGATATAGTTCTTGGTTCGGTCGCTGTAGGTTAGAGCGAGGAGCTGTGCCTCTGGGTCACTGGTATAGTTCTTGATTCTGTCGCTGTGGGTCAACGGCATAGTTCTTGGTTCTGTCGCTGTAGGTTAGAGCGAGGAGCTGTGCCTCTGGGTCACTGGTATAGTTCTTGGGTCTGTTGCTGTGGGTTAGAGCGAGGAGCTGTGCCTCTGGGTCACTGGTATAGTTCTTGGTTCTGTCGCTGTGGGTTAGAGCGAGGAGCTGGTCCTCTGGGTCACTGGTATAGTTCTTGGTTCTGTCACTGTGGGTTAGAGCGAGGAGTTGTGCCTCTGGGTCACTGGTATAATTCCTGGTTCTGTCACTGTGGGTTAGAGCGAGGCGCTGCTCCTCTGGGTCACTGGTATAGTTCCTGGTTCTGTCGCTGTAGGTTAGAGGGAGGAGCTGTTCCTCTGGGTCACTGGTATAGTTCTTGGTTCTGTCGCTGTGGGTTAGAGCGAGGAGCTGGTCCTCTGGGTCACTGGTATAGTTCCTGGTTCTGTCGCTGTGAGTTAGAGGGAGGAGCTGTTCCTCTGAGTCACTGGCATAGTTCTTGGTTCTGTCGCTGTGGGTTAGAGTGAGGAGCTGTTCCTCTGGGTCACTGATATTGTTCCTGGTTCTGTCGCTGTGGGTTAGAGTGAGGAGCTGGTCCTCTGGGTCACTGGTATAGTTCCTGGTTCTGTCGCTGTGGGTTAGAGCGAGGAGCTGTGCCTCTGGGTCACTGGTATAATTCCTGGTTCTGTTGCTGTGGGTTAGAGCGAGGAGCTGTGCCTCTGGGTCACTGGTATAATTCCTGGTTCTGTCGCTGTGGGTTAGAGCGAGGAGCTGGTCCTTTGGGTCACTGGTATAGTTCCTGGTTCTGTCGCCGTGGGTTAGAGGGAGGAGCTGGTCCTCTGGGTCACTGGTATAGTTCTTGGTTCTGTCGCTGTGGGTTAGAGTGAGGAGCTGGTCCTCTGGGTCACTGGTATAGTTCCTGGTTCTGTCGCTGTGGGTTAGAGGGAGGAGCTGGTCCTCTGGGTCACTGGTATAGTTCTTGGTTCTGTCGCTGTGGGTTAGAGTGAGGAGCTGGTCCTCTGGGTCACTGGTATAGTTCCTGGTTCTGTCGCTGTGGGTTGAGGGAGGAGCTGTTCCTCTGGGTCACTGGTATAGTTCTTGTTTCTGTCGCTGTGGGTTAGAGTGAGGAGCTGGTCCTCTGGGTCACTGGTATAGTTCCTGGTTCTGTCGCTGTGGGTTAGAGGGAGGAACTGGTCCTCTGGGTCACTGGTATAGTTCTTGGTTCTGTCGCTGTGGGTTAGAGTGAGGAGCTGGTCCTCTGGGTCACTGGTATAGTTCCTGGTTCTGTCGCTGTGGGTTAGAGGGAGGAGCTGTTCCTCTGGGTCACTGGTATAGTTCTTGGTTCTGTCGCTGTGGGTTAGAGTGAGGAGCTGTTCCTCTGGGTCACTGGTATAGTTCTTGGTTCTGTCGCTGTGGCTTAGAGCGAGAAGCTGTGCCTCTGCGTCACTGGTATAGTTCTTGGTTCTGTCGCTGTAGGTTAGAGCGAGGAGCTGTGCCTCTGGGTCACTGGTATAGTTCTTGGTTCTGTCGCTGTTGGTTAGAGCGAGGAGCTGGTCCTCTGGGTCACTGGCATAGTTCTTGGTTCTGTCGCTGTGGGTTAGAGTGAGGAGCTGGTCCTCTGGGTCACTGGTATAGTTCCTGGTTCTGTCGCTGTGGGTTAGAGGGAGGAGCTGGTCCTCTGGGTCACTGGTATAGTTCTTGGTTCTGTCGCTGTGGGTTAGAGTGAGGAGCTAGTCCTCTGGGTCACTGGTATAGTTCCTGGTTCTGTCGCTGTGGGTTAGAGGGAGGAGCTGTTCCTCTGGGTCACTGAATTAGTTCTTGGTTCTGTCGCTGTGGATTAGAGTGAGGAGCTGGTCCTCTGGGTCACTGGTATAGTTCCTGGTTCTGTCGCTGTGGGTTAGAGGGAGGAGCTGTTCCTCTGGGTCACTGGTATAGTTCTTGGTTCTGTCGCTGTGGGTTAGAGTGAGGAGCTGGTCCTCTGGGTCACTGGTATAGTTCCTGGTTCTGTCGCTGTGGGTTAGAGCGAGGAGCTGTGCCTCTGCGTCACTGGTATAGTTCTTGGTTCTGTCGCTGTAGGTTAGAGCGAGGAGCTGTGCCTCTGGGTCACTGGTATAGTTCATGGTTCTGTCGCTGTGGGTTGGATTGAGGATCTGTTCCTCTGGGTCACTGGTATAGTTCTTGGTTCTGTCGCTGTGGGTTAGAGTGAGGAGCTGGTCCTCTGCGTCATTGGTATAGTTGCTGGTTCTGTCGCTGTGGGTTAGAGGGAGGAGTTGTTCCTCTGGGTCACTGGTATAGTTCCTGGTTCTGTCGCTGTGGGTTAGAGTGAGGAGCTGGTCCTCTGGGTCACTGACATAGTTCTTGGTTCTGTCGCTGTGGGTTAGAGTGAGGAGCTGGTCCTCTGGGTCACAGGTATAGTTCTTGGTTCTGTTGCTGTGGGTTAGAGCGAGGAGCTGTGCCTCTGGGTCACTGGTATAGTTCCTGGTTCTGTGGCTGTGGGTTAGAGCGAGGAGCTGTGCCTCTGGGTCACTGGTATAGTTCCTGGTTCTGTGGCTGTGGGATAGAGTGAGGAGCTGTTCCTCTGGGTCACTGGTATAGTTCTTGGTTCTGTCGCTCTGGTTTAGAGTGAGGAGCTGTTCCTCTGGGTCACTGTCATAGTTCTTGGTTCTGCCGCTGTGGGTTAGAGCGAGGAGCTGTGCCTCTGCGTCACCGGTATAGTTCTTGGTTCTGTCGCTGTAGGTTAGAGCGAGGAGCTGTGCCTCTGGGTCAGTGGTATAGTTCTTGGTTCTACCGCTGTGGGTTAAAGCGAGGAGCTGTGCCTCTGCGCCACTGGTATAGTTCTTGGTTCTGTCGCTGTAAGTTAGAGCAAGGAGCTGTGCCTCTGGGTCAGTGGTATAGTTCTTGGTTCTGTCGCTGTGGGTTAGAGCGAGGAGCAGGTCCTCTGGGTCACTGGCATATTTCTTGGTTCTGTCGCTGTAGGTTAGAGCGAGGAGCTGTGCCTCTGGGTCACTGATATAGTTCTTGGTTCTGTCACTGTAGGTTAGAGCGAGGAGCTGTGCCTCTGGGTCACTGGTATAGTTCTTGGTTCTGTCGCTGTGGGTCACTGGCATAGTTCTTGGTTCTGTCGCTGTAGGTTAGAGTGAGGAGCTGTGCCTCTGGGTCACTGGTATAGTTCTTGGGTCTGTCGCTGTGGGTTAGAGCGAGGAACTGTGTCTCTGGGTCACTGGTATAGTTCTTGGTTCTGTCGCTGTGGGTTAGAGTGAGGAGCTGGTCCTCTGGGTCACTGGTATAGTTCTTGGTTCCGTCACTGTGGGTTAGAGTGAGGAGCTGTTCCTCTGGGTCACTGGTATAGTTCCTGGTTCTGTCACTGTGGGTTAGAGGGAGGAGCTGTTCCTCTGGGTCACTGGTATAGTTCTTGGTTCTGTCGTTGTGGCTTAGAGTGAGGAGCTGGTCCTCTGGGTCACTTGTATAGTTCCTGGTTCTGTCGCTGTGGGTTAGAGGGAGGAGCTGTTCCTCTGGGTCACTGGTATACTTCTTGGTTCTGTCGCTGTGGGTTAGAGTGAGGAGCTGTTCCTCTGGGTCACTGGTATAGTTCCTGGTTCTGTTGCTGTGGGTTAGAGGGAGGAGCTGTTCCTCTGGGTCACTGGTATAGTTCCTGGTTCTGTTGCTGTGGGTTAGAGGGAGGAGCTGTTCCTCTGGGTCACTGGCATAGTTCTTGGTTCTGTCGCTGTAGGTTAGAGTGAGGAGCTGTGCCTCTGGGTCACTGGTATAGTTCTTGGGTCTGTCGCTGTGGGTTAGAGCGAGGAACTGTGTCTCTGGGTCACTGGTATAGTTCTTGGTTCTGTCGCTGTGGGTTAGAGTGAGGAGCTGGTCCTCTGGGTCACTGGTATAGTTCCTGGTTCTGTCGCTGTGGGTTAGAGTGAGGAGCTGGTCCTCTGGGTCACTGGTATAGTTCCTGGTTCTGTCGCTGTGGGTTAGAGGGAGGAGCTGTTCCTCTGGGTCACTGGTATAGTTCCTGGTTCTGTTGCTGTGGGTTAGAGGGAGGAGCTGTTCCTCTGGGTCACTGGTATAGTTCTTGGTTCTGTCTCTCTGAGTCACTGGTATAGTTCTTGGTTCTGTCGCTGTGGGTTAGAGCGAGGAGCTGTGCCTCTGGGTCACTGGTATAGTTCTTGGTTCTGTCGCTGTAGGTTAGAGTGAGGAGCTGTTCCTCTGGGTCACTGGTATAGTTCTTGGTACTGTCGCTGTGGGTTAGAATGAGGAGCTGTTCCTCTGGGTCACTGGTATAGTTCTTGGTTCTGTCGCTGTGGGTTAGAGTGAGGAGCTGTTCCTCTGGGTCACTGGCATAGTTCTTGGTTCTGTCGCTGTTGGTTAGAGTGAGGAGCTGTTCCTCTGGGTCACTGGCATAGTTCTTGGTTCTGTCACTGTGGGTTAGAGCGAGGAGCTGTTCCTCTGGGTCACTGGCATAGTTCTTGGTCTGTCGCTGTGGGTTAGAGCGAGGAGCTGTACCTCTGGGTCACTGGTATAGTTCTTGGTTCTGTCGCTGTGGGTTAGAGTGAGGAGCTGTACCTATGGGTCGCTGGTATAGTTCTTGGTTCTGTCGCTGTGGGTTAGAGCGAGGAGCTGTACCTCTGGGTCACTGGTATAGTTCTTGGTTCTGTCGCAGTGGGTTTGAGCGAGGAGTTGTTCCTCTGGGTCACTGGTATAGTTCTTGGTTCTGTCACTGTGGGTTAGAGGGAGGAGCTGGTCCTCTGGGTCACTGGTATAGTTCTTGGTTCTGTCACTGTGGGTTAGAGTGAGGAGCTGTTGCTCTGGGTCACTGGTATAGTTCTTGGTTCTGTCACTGTGGGTTAGAGGGAGGAGCTGGACCTCTGGGTCACTGGTATAGTTCTTGGTTCTGTCACTGTGAGTTAGAGTGAGGAGCTGTTCCTCTGGGTCACCGTCATAGTTCTTGGTTCTGTCGCTGTGGGTTAGAGCGAGGAGCTGTTGCTCTGGGTCACTTGCATAGTTCATGGTCCTGTCGCTGTGGGTTAGAGTTAGGAGCTGTTCCTCTGGATCACTGATCTAGTTCTTGGTTCTGTTGCTGTGGGTTAGAGTGAGGAGCTGTTCCTCTGGGTCACTGGTATAGTTTTTGGTTCTGTCACTGTAGGTTAGAGCGAGGAGCTGTTCCTCTGGGTCACTGATGTAGTTCTTGGTTCTGTTGCTGTGGGTTAGAGTGAGGAGCTGTTCCTCTGGGTCACTGGTATAGTTCTTGGTTCTGTCGCTTTGGGTCAGAGTGAGGAGCTGTTCCTCTGGGTCACTGGTATATTTCTTGGTTCTGTCGCTGTGGGTTAGAGTGAGGAGCTGTTCCTCTGGGTCACTGATATAGTTCTTGGTTCTGTTGCTGTGGGTTACATTGAGGAGCTGTTGCTCTGGGTTTCTGGCAGAGTTCTTGGTTCTGTCGCTGTGGGTTAGAGTTAGGAGCTGTTCCTCTGGGTCTCTGGTATAGTTCTTGGGACTGTCGCTGTGGGTTAGAGTTAGGAGCTGTTCCTCTGGGTCACTGGTATAGTTCTTGGTTCTGTCGCTGTGGGTTAGAGCGAGGAGCTGTGCCTCTCGGTCACTGGAATAGTGCTTGCTTCTGTCACCTGGGATCAGAGTCGGGATTGGCTCCTCTGGGTCAGTGGTAGGGTGCTTGCTTCTGTCACTGGGGATCAGAGTCAGGAGTGGCTCCTCTGGGTCAGGGGTAGGGTGCTTGCTTCTGTCACTGGGGATCAGTGTCAGGAGCGGCTCCTCTGGGTCAGGTGTAGGGTGCTTGCTTCTGCCACTCGGGATCAGAGTCGGGAGCGGCTCCTCTGGGTCAGGGGGAGGGTGCTTGCTTCTGTCACTGGGGATCAGAGTCAGGAGCGGCTCCTCTGGGTCAGGGGGAGGGTGCTTGCTTCTGTCACTGGGTATCAGAGTCAGGAGCGGCTCATCTGGGTCAGTGGTCGTGTGCTTGCTTCTGTCACAGGGGATCAGAGTCAGGAGCGGCTCCTCTGGGTCAGGGGGAGGTTGCTTGCTTCTGTCACTGGGGATCAGAGTCGGGAGCAGCTCCTCTGTTTCAGGGGTAGGGTGCTTGTTTCTGTCACTGGGGATCAGAGTCAGGAGCGGCTCCTCTGGGTCAGTGGTAGGGTGGTTGCTTCTATCACTGGGGATCAGAGTCAGGAGCGGCTCCTGTGGGTCAGAGGGGGTGCTTGCTTCTGTCATTGGGGATAAGAGTCAGGAGCGGCTCCTCTGGGTCAGTGGTAGGGTGCTTGCTTCTGTCACTGGGATCAGTGTTAGGAGCGGCTCCTCTGGGTCAGGGGTAGGGTGCTAGCTTCTGTCACTGGGGATAAGAGTCGGGAGCGGCTCCTCTGTATCAGGGGTAGGGTGCTTGCTTCTGTCACTGGGGATCAGAGTCAGGAGCGGCTCCTCTGGGTCAGTGGTAGGGAGCTTGCTTCTATCACTGGGGATCAGAGTCTGGAGCGGCTCCTCTGGGTCAGTGGTAGGGTGGTTGCTTCAATCACTGGGGATCAGAGTCAGGAGTGGCTCCTGTGGGTCAGAGGGGGTGCTTGCTTCTGTCATTGGGGATAAGAGTCAGGAGCGGCTCCTCTGGGTCAGTGGTAGGGTGCTTGCTTCTGTCACTGGGATCAGTGTTAGGAGCGGCTCCTCTGGGTCAGGGGTAGGGTGCTAGCTTCTGTCACTGGGGATAAGAGTCGGGAGCGGCTCCTCTGTATCAGGGGTAGGATGCTTGCTTCTGTCACTGGGGATCAGAGTCAGGAGCGGCTCCTCTGGGTCAGTGGTAGGGTGGTTGCTTCAATCACTGGGGATCAGAGTCAGGAGTGGCTCCTGTGGGTCAGAGGGGGTGCTTGCTTCTGTCACTGATGATCAGTGTTAGGAGCAGCTCCTCTGGGTCAGGGGTAGGGTGCTTGCTTCTGTCACTAGGGATCAGATTCGGGAGCGGCTCCTCTGTGTCAGGGGTAGGGTGCTTGCTTCTGTCACTGGGTATCAGAGTCAGGAGCGGCTCCTCTAGGTCAGTGGTAGGGTGCTTGCTTCTGTCACTGGGGATCAGAGTCGGGAGCGGCTCCTCTGGGTCAGTGGTAGGGTGCTTGCTTCTGTCACTGGGGATCAGAGTCAGGAGCGGCTCCTGTGGGTCAGGGGGGGTGCTTGCTTCTGTCACTGGGGATCAGAGTCAGGTGCGGCTCCTCTGGGTCAGGGGTAGGGTGCTTGCTTCTGTCACTGGGGATCAGCGTCAGGAGAGGCTCCTCTGGGTCAGTGGTAGGGTGCTTGCTTCTGTCACTGGGGATCAGAGTCGGGAGCGGCTCCTCTGGGTGAGCGGGAGGGTGCTTGCTTCTGTCACTGGGGATCAGAGTCAGGAGTGGCTCCTCTGGGTCAGGGGGAGGGTGCTTGCTTCTGTCACTGGGGATCAGAGTTGGGAGCAGCTCAACGTGTCAGGGGTAGGGTGCTTGCTTCTGTCACTGGAGATCAGAGTCAGGAGCGGCTCCTCTTGGTCAGTGGTATGGTGCTTGCTTCTGTCACTGGGGATCAGAGTCAGGAGCGGCTCCTGTGGGTCAGGGGGGGTGCTTGCTTCTGTCACTGGGGATCAGAGTCAGGAGCGGCTCCTCTGGGTCAGGGGGGGTGCTTGCTTCTGTCACTGGGGATCAGAGTCAGGAGCGGCTCCTCTGGGTCAGGGGGAGGGTGCTTGCTTCTGTCACTGGGGATCAGAGTCGGGAGGGGCTCCTGTGGGTCAGAGGGGGTGCTTGCTTCTATCAATGGGGATCAGTGTTAGGAGCGGCTCCTCTGGGCCAGGGGTAGGGTGCTTGCTTCTGTCACTGGGGATCAGAGTCAGGAGCGGCTCCTCTGGGTCATTGGTAGGGTGCTTGCTTCTGTCACTGGGGATCAGAGTCAGAAGTGGCTCCTCTAGGTCAGTGGTAGGGTGCTTGCTTCTGTCACTGGGGATCAGAGTCGGGAGCGGCTCCTCTGGGTCAGTGGTAGGGTGATTGCTTCTGTCACTGGGGATCATTGTCAGGAGTGGCTCCTGTGGGTCAGGGGTAGGGTGCTTGCTTCTGTCACTGGGGATCAGAGTCGGGAGCGGCTCCTCTGGGTCAGGGGGAGGGTGCTTGCTTCTGTCACTGGGGATCAGAGTCAGGAGCGGCTCCTATGGGTCAGGTGTAGGGTGCTTGCTTCTGTCACTGGGGATCAGAGTCGGGAGCGGCTCCTCTGGGTCAGGTGGAGGGTGCTTGCTTCTGTCACTGGGGATCAGAGTCAGGAGCGGCTCCTCTGTATCAGGGGTAGGGTGCTTGCTTCTGTCACTGGGGATCAGAGTCAGGAGCGGCTCCTGTGGGTCAGAGGGGGTGCTTGCTTCTGTCACTGGGGATCAGAGTCAGGAGCGGCTCCTCTTAGCCAGTGGTAGGGTACTTGCTTCTGTCACTGGGATCAGTGTTAGGAGCAGCTCCTCTGGGTCAGGGGTAGGGTGCTTGCTTCTGTCACTGGGGATAAGAGTCGGGAGTGGCTCCTCTGTATCAGGGGTAGGGTGCTTGCTTCTATCACTGGGGATCAGAGTCAGGAGCGGCTCCTCTGGGTCAGTGGTAGGGTGGTTGCTTCTATCACTGGGGATCAGAGTCAGGAGCGGCTCCTGTGCGTCAGAGGGGGTGCTTGCTTCTGTCACTGGGGATCAGAGTCAGGAGCGGCTCCTCTGGGTCAGTGGTAGGGTGCTTGCTTCTGTCACTGCGATCAGTGTTAGGAGCGGCTCCTCTGGGTCAGGGGTAGTGTGCTTGCTTCTGTCACTGGGGATAAGAGTCGGGAGTGGCTCCTCTGTGTCAGGGGTAGGGTGCTTGCTTCTGTCAATGGGGATCAGAGTCAGGAGCGGCTCCTCTAGGTCAGTGGTAGGGTGCTTGCTTCTGTCACTGGGGATCAGAGTTGGGAGCGGCTCCTCTGTGTCAGGGGTAGGGTGCTTGCTTCTGTCACTGGGTATCAGAGTCAGGAGCGGCTCCTCTAGGTCAGTGGTAGGGTGCTTGCTTCTGTCACTGGGGATCAGAGTCGGGAGCGGCTCCTCTGTGTCAGTGGTAGGGTGCTTGCTTCTGTCACTGGGGATCAGAGTCAGGAGCGGCTCCTGTGGGTCAGGGGGCGTGCTTGCTTCTGTCACTGGGGATCAGAGTCAGGTGCGGCTCCTCTGGTTCAGGGGTAGGGTGCTTGCTTCTGTCACTGGTGATCAGTGTCAGGAGTGGCTCCTCTGGGTCAGGGGTAGGGTGCTTGCTTCTGTCACTGGGGATCAGAGTCGGGAGCGGCTCCTCTGGGTCAGGGGGAGGGTGCTTGCTTCTGTCACTGGGGATCAGAGTCAGGAGCGGCTCCTCTGGGTCAGGGGAGGGTGCTAGCATCTGTCACTGGGGATCAGAGTTGGGAGCAGCTCCTCAGTATCAGGGGTAGGGTGCTTGCTTCTGTCACTGGGGATCAGAGTCAGGAGCGGCTCCTGTGGGTCAGGGGGGGTGCTTGCTTCTGTCACTGGGGTTCAGAGTCAGTAGCGGCTCCTCTGGGTCAGGGGGGGTGCTTGCTTCTGTCACTGGGGATCAGAGTCAGGAGCGGCTCCTCTGGGTCAGGGGGAGGGTGCTTGCTTCTGTCACTGGGGATCAGAGTCGGGAGCGGCTCCTGTGGGTCAGAGGGGGTGCTTGCTTCTGTCACTGGGGATCAGAGTCAGGAGCGGCTCCTCTGGGTCAGTGGTAGGGTGCTTGCTTCTATCAATGGGGATCAGTGTTAGGAGCGGCTCCTCTGGGCCAGGGGTAGTGTGCTTGCTTCTGTCACTGGGGATCAGAGTCAGGAGCGGCTCCTCTGGGTCAGTGGTAGGGTGCTTGCTTCTGTCACTGGGATCAGTGTTAGGAGCGGCTCCTCTGGGTCAGGGGTAGGGTGCTTGCTTCTGTCACTGGGGATAAGAGTCGGGAGCGGCTCCTCTGTATCAGGGGTAGGGTGCTTGCTTCTATCACTGGGGATCAGAGTCAGGAGCGGCTCCTCTGGGTCAGTGGTAGGGTGCTTGCTTCTGTCACTGGGGATCAGAGTATGGAGCAGCTCCTCTGGGTCAGTGGTAGGGTGGTTGCTTCAATCACTGGGGATCAGAGTCAGGAGCGGCTCCTGTGGGTCAGAGGGGGTGCTTGCTTCTGTCACTGGGTATCAGAGTCAGGAGTGGCTCCTCTGGGTCATTGGTAGGGTGCTTGCTTCTGTCACTGGCGATCAGTGTTAGGAGCGGCTCCTCTGGGTCAGGGGTAGGGTGCTTGCTTCTGTCACTGGGGATCAGAGTCGGGAGCGGCTCCTCTGTGTCAGGGGTAGGGTGCTTGCTTCTGTCACTGGGTATCAGAGTCAGGAGCGGCTCCTCTAGGTCAGTGGTAGGGTGCTTGCTTCTGTCACTGGGGATCAGAGTCGGGAGCGGCTCCTCTGGGTCAGTGGTAGGGTGCTTGCTTCTGTCACTGGGGATCAGAGTCAGGAGCGGCTCCTGTGGGTCAGGGGGCGTGCTTGCTTCTGTCACTGGGGATCAGAGTCAGGTGCGGCTCCTCTGATTCAGGGGTAGGGTGCTTGCTTCTGTCACTGGTGATCAGTGTCAGGAGTGGCTCCTCTGGGTCATGGGTAGGGTGCTTGCTTCTGTCACTGGGGATCAGAGTTGGGAGCGGCTCCTCTGGGTCAGGGGGAGGGTGCTTGCTTCTGTCACTGGGGATCAGAGTCAGGAGCGGCTCCTCTGGGTCAGGGGAGGGTGCTAGCATCTGTCACTGGGGATCAGAGTTGGGAGCAGCTCCTCAGTATCAGGGGTAGGGTGCTTGCTTCTGTCACTGGGGATCAGAGTCAGGAGCAGCTCCTGTGGGTCAGGGGGGGTGCTTGCTTCTGTCACTGGGGTTCAGAGTCAGGAGCGTCTCCTCTGGGTCAGGGGGGGTGCTTGATTCTGTCACTGGGGATCAGAGTCAGGAGCGGCTCCTCTGGGTCAGGGGTAGGGAGCTTGCTTCTATCACTGGGGATCAGAGTCTGGAGCGGCTCCTCTGGGTCAGTGGTAGGGTGGTTGCTTCAATCACTGGGGATCAGAGTCAGGAGTGGCTCCTGTGGGTCAGATGGGGTGCTTGCTTCTGTCATTGGGGATAAGAGTCAGGAGCGGCTCCTCTGGGTCAGTGGTAGGGTGCTTGCTTCTGTCACTGGGATCAGTGTTAGGAGCAGCTCCTCTGGGTCAGGGGGGGTGCTTGCTTCTGTCACTGGGGATAAGAGTCGGGAGTGGCTCCTCTGTATCAGGGGTAGGGTGCTTGCTTCTGTCACTGGGGATCAGAGTCAGGAGCGGCTCCTCTGGGTCAGGGGGAGGGTGCTTGCTTCTGTCACTGGGGATCAGAGTCGGGAGCGGCTCCTGTGGGTCAGAGGGGGTGCTTGCTTCTGTCACTGGGGATCAGAGTCAGGAGCGGCTCCTCTGGGTCAGTGGTAGGGTGCTTGCTTCTATCAGTGGGGATCAGTGTTAGGAGCGGCTCCTCTGGGCCAGGGGTAGGGTGCTTGCTTCTGTCACTGGGGATCAGAGTCAGGAGCGGCTCCTCTGGGTCATTGGTAGGGTGCTTGCTTCTGTCACTGGGGATCAGAGTCAGGAGTGGCTCCTCTAGGTCAGTGGTAGGGTGATTGCTTCTGTCACTGGGGATCATTGTCAGGAGCGGCTCCTGTGGGTCGGGGGGGGTGCTTGCTTCTGTCACTGGGGATCTGAGTCAGGTGCGGCTCCTCTGGGTCATGGGTAGGGTGCTTGCTTCTGTCACTGGGGATCAGTGTCAGGAGCGGCTCCTCTGGGTCAGGTGTAGGGTGCTTACTTCTGTCACTGGGGACCAGAGTCGGGAGCGGCTCCTCTGGGTCAGGTGGAGGGTGCTTGCTTCTGTCACTGGGGATCAGAGTCAGGAGCGGCTCCTCTGGGTCAGTGGTCGTGTGCTTGCTTCTGTCACAGGGGATCAGAGTCAGGAGAGGCTCCTCTGGGTCAGGGGGAGGGTGCTTGCTTCTGTCACTGGGGATCTGAGTCAGGTGCGGCTCCTCCTGGTCATGGGTAGGGTGCTTGCTTCTGTCACTGGGGATCAGTGTCAGGAGCGGCTCCTCTGGGTCAGGTGTAGGGTGCTTACTTCTGTCACTGGGGATCAGAGTCGGGAGCGGCTCCTCTGGGTCAGGTGGAGGGTGCTTGCTTCTGTCACTGGGGATCAGAGTCAGGAGCGGCTCCTCTGGGTCAGTGGTCGTGTGCTTGCTTCTGTCACAGGGGATCAGAGTCAGGAGAGGCTCCTATGGTCAGTGGAAGGGTGCTTGCTTCTGTCACTGGGGATCAGAGTCAGGAGCGGCTCCTCTTAGTCAGTGGTAGGGTGCTTGCTTCTGTCACTGGGATCAGTGTTAGGAGCGGCTCCTCTGGGTCAGGGGTAGGGTGCTTGCTTCTGTCACTGGGGATAAGAGTCGGGAGTGGCTCCTCTGTATCAGGGGTAGGGTGCTTGCTTCTATCACTGGGGATCAGAGTCAGGAGCGGCTCCTCTGGGTCAGTGGTAGGGTGGTTGCTTCTATCACTGGGGATCAGAGTCAGGAGCGATCTCCTGTGGGTCAGAGGGGGTGCTTGCTTCTGTCACTGGGGATCAGAGTCAGGAGCGGCTTCTCTGGGTCAGTGGTAGGGTGCTTGCTTCTGTCACTGCGATCAGTGTTAGGTGCGGCTCCTCTGGGTAAGGGGTAGGGTAGTTGCTTCTGTCACTGGGGATCAGAGTCAGGAGCGGCTCCTCTAGGTCAGTGGTAGGGTGCTTGCTTCTGTCACTGGGGATCAGAGTCGGGGGCGGCTCCTCTGGGTCAGGGGTAGGGTGCTTGCTTCTGTCACTGGGGATCAGTGTCAGGAGCGGCTCCTCTGGGTCAGGGGTAGGGTGCTTGCTTCTGTCACTGGGGATCAGAGTCGGGAGCGGCTCCTCTGGGTCAGGGGGATGGTGCTTGCTTCTGTCACTGGGGATCAGAGTTAGGAGCGGCTCCTCTGGGTCAGGGGGAGGGTGCTTGCTTCTGTCACTGGGGATCAGGTCCTCTGTATCAGGGGTAGGGTGCTTGCTTCTGTCACTGGGGATCAAAGTCAGCAGCGGCTCCTCTGGGTCAGTGGTAGGGTGCTTGCTTCTGTCACTGGGGATCAGAGTCAGGAGCGGCTCCTGTGGGTCAGGGGGGGTGCTTGCTTCTGTCACTGCGGATCAGAGTCAGGAGCGGCTCCTCTGGGTCAGGGGGGGTGCTTGCTTCTGTCACTGGGGATCAGCGTCAGGAGCGGCTCCTCTGGGTCAGGGGGAGGGTGCTTGCTTCTGTCACTGGGGATCAGAGTCGGGAGCGGCTCCTCTGTATCAGGGGTAGGGTGGCTGCTTCTGTCACTGGGGATCAGAGTCAGGAGCGGCTCCTCTGGGTCAGTGGTAGGGTGCTTGCTTCTGTCACTGGGGATCAGAGTCAGGAGCGGCTCCTGTGGGTCAGGGGGGGTGCTTGCTTCTGTCACTGGGGATCAGAGTCAGGAGCGGCTCCTCTGGGTCAGGGGTAGGGTGCTTGCTTCTGTCACTGGGGATCAGGGTCAGGAGTGGCTCCTCTGGGTCAGGGGTAGGGTGCTTGCTTCTTTCACTGGGGATCAGAGTCAGGAGCGGCTCATCTGTATCAGGGATAGGGTGCTTGCTTCTGTCACTGGGAATCAGTGTCAGGAGCGGCTCCTCTGTGTCAGGGGTAGGGTGCCTGCTTCTGTCACTGGGGATAAGAGTCGGGAGCCGCTCCTCTGTATCAGGGGTAGGGTGCTTTCTTCTGTCACTGGGGATCAGAGTCGGGAGCGGCTTCTCTGTGTCAGGGGTAGGGTGCTTGCTTCTATCACTGGGGATCAGAGTCGGGAGCGGCTCCTCTGGGTCAGTGGTAGGGTGCTTGCTTCTGTCACTGGGGATCAGAGTCGGGAGCGGCTCCTCTGGGTCAGTGGTAGGGGGCTTGGTTCTGTCACTGGGGATCAGAGTCAGGAGCGGCTCCTGCGGGTCAGGGGGGGGTGCTTGCTTCTGTCACTGGGGATCAGAGTCAGGAGCGGCTCCTCTGTATCAGTGGTAGGGTGCTTGCTTCTGTCACTGGGGATCAGAGTCAGGAGCAGCTCCTCTGTGTCAGAGGTAGGGTGCTTGCTTCTGTCACTGGGGATCAGAGTCAGGAGCGACTCCTCTGTATCAGGTGTAGGGTGCTTGCTTCTGTCACTGGGAATCAGTGTCAGGAGCGGCTCATATGGGTCAGGGGTAGGGTGCTTGCTTCTGTCACTGGGATCAGAGTCAGGAGCGGCTCCTCTGTATCAAGGGCAGGGTGCTTGCTTCTGTCACGGGGGATCAGTGTCAGGAGCGGCTCCTCTGTGTCAGGGGTAGGGTGCTTGCTTCTGTCACTTTGGATCAGAGTCAGGAGCGGCTCCTCTGTATCAGGGGTAGGGTGCTTGCTTCTGTCACTGGGGATCAGAGTCAGGAGCTGCTCCTCTGGGTCAAGGGTAGGATGCTTGCTTCTGTCACTGGGGATCAGAGTCAGGAGCGGTTCCTCTGGGTCAGTGGTCGTGTGCTTGCTTCTGTCACTGGGGATCAGAGTCAGGAGCGGCTCCTCTGGGTCAGGGGTAGGGCGCTTGCTTCTGGCACTGGGGATCAGAGTCGGGAGTGGCTCCTCTGTATCAGGGGTAGGGCACTTGCTTCTGTCACTGGGGATCAGAGTCAGGAGTGGCTGCTCTGGGTCAGTGGTAGGGTGCTTGCTTCTGTCACTGGGGATCAGAGTCGGGAGCTTCTCCTCTGGGTCAGGGGTAGGGTGCTTGCTTCTGGCACTGGGGATCAGAGTTCTGTATCAGGGGCAGGGTGCTTGCTTCTGTCACCGGGAATCAGAGTCAGGAGCGGCTGCTCTGGGTCAGTGGTAGGGTGCTTGCTTCTGTCACTGGGGATCAGAGTCAGGAGATTCTCCTCTGGGTCAGGGGTAGGGTGCTTGCTTCTGGCACTGGGGATCAGAGTCGGGAGCGGATCCTCTGGGTCAGTGGTAGGTTGCTTGCTTCTGTCACTGGGGATCAGAGTCAGGAGCAGCTCCTCTGTGTCAGAGGTAGGGTGCTTGCTTCTGTCACTGGGGATCAGAGTCAGGAGCGGCTCCTCTGTATCAGGTGTAGGGTGCTTGCTTCTGTCACTGGGAATCAGTGTCAGGAGCGGCTCATATGGGTCAGGGGTAGGGTGCTTGCTTCTGTCACTGGGGATCAGAGTCAGGAGCGGCTCCTCTGTATCAAGGGCAGGGTGCTTGCTTCTGTCACTGGGGATCAGTGTCAGGAGCGGCTCCTCTGTGTCAGGGGTAGGGTGCTTGCTTCTGTCACTTTGGATCAGAGTCAGGAGCGGCTCCTCTGTATCAGGGGTAGGGTGCTTGCTTCTGTCACTGGGGATCAGAGTCAGGAGCTGCTCCTCTGGGTCAAGGGTAGGATGCTTGCTTCTGTCACTGGGGATCAGAGTCAGGAGCGGTTCCTCTGGGTCAGTGGTCGTGTGCTTGCTTCTGTCACTGGGGATCAGAGTCAGGAGCGGCTCCTCTGTGTCAGGGGTAGGGCGCTTGCTTCTGACACTGGGGATCAGAGTCGGGAGTGGCTCCTCTGTATCAGGGGTAGGGCACTTGCTTCTGTCACTGGGGATCAGAGTCAGGAGCGGCTGCTCTGGGTCAGTGGTAGGGTGCTTGCTTCTGTCACTGGGGATCAGAGTCGGGAGCTTCTCCTCTGGGTCAGGGGTAGGGTGCTTGCTTCTGGCACTGGGGATCAGAGTTCTGTATCAGGGGCAGGGTGCTTGCTTCTGTCACCGGGAATCAGAGTCAGGAGCGGCTGCTCTGGGTCAGTGGTAGGGTGCTTGCTTCTGTCACTGGGGATCAGAGTCAGGAGCTTCTCCTCTGGGTCAGGGGTAGGGTGCTTGCTTCTGGCACTGGGGATCAGAGTCTGGAGCGGATCCTCTGGGTCAGTGGTAGGTTGCTTGCTTCTGTTACTGGGGATCAGAGTCAGGAGCGGCTCCTCTGTATCAGGGGCAGGGTGCTTGCTTCTGTCACTGGGGATCAGAGTCAGGAGCGGCTCCTCTGTATCAGGGGTAGGGTGCTTACTTCTGTCAACGGGAATCAGTGTCAGGAGCGGCTCCTCTGTGTCAGGGGTAGGGTGCTGGCTTCTGTCACTGGGGATAAGAGTCGGGAGCCGCTCCTCTGTGTCAGGGGTAGGGTGCTTGCTTCTGTCACTGGGGATCAGAGTCAGGAGCGGCTCCTCTGTATCAGGGGTAGGATGCTTGCTTCTGTCACTGGGGATCAGAGTCAGGAGCGGCTCCTCTGGGTCAGTGGTCATGTGCTTGCTTCTGTCACTGGGGATCAGAGTCGGGAGCGGCTCCTCTGGGTCAGGGGTAGGGCGCTTGCTTCTGGCACTGGGGATCAGAGTCGGGAGCGGCTCCTCTGTGTCAGGGCGAGAGTGCTTGCTTCTGGCACTGGGGATCAGAGTCGGGAGCAGCTCCTCTGGGCCAGTGGCAGGGTGCTTGCTTCTGTCACTGGGGATCAGAGTCAGGAGCGGCTGCTCTGGATCAGGGGTAGGGCGCTTGCTTCTGGCACTGGGGATCAGAGTCGGGAGCAGCTCCTCTGGGCCAGTGGTAGGTTGCTTGCTTCTGTCACTGGGGATCCGAGTCTGGAGCGGCTCCTCTGGGTCAGGGGTAGGGTGCTTGCTTCTGTCAGTGGGGATCAGAGTAGGGTGCTTGCTTCTGTCACTGGTGGCGAGAGTGAAGATTTGTTCTTCATGCCAATGGTAGAGTTCTTGGTTCTATCACTGAGGCTGATTCTCTGGGCAAATGGTAGAGGTGTCATTTACATCACTGGGGTTCCTAGTGAGGATTTGCTGTTTGTTGGGCCTGTCGTAGTGAACTGGATTCTGTAACCGGAGGTCAGAGTGGGAAGCTGTTCCTCTGGGCCAATGATATGTTATGTTAACTACTTAGTCACTCAAATGACATCATGGCGCTGGGATCCAGCAGGACAGGTTCACAATAACTTAAGAAAGATCAGAAGAGATATGATTTCAATGATTTACGAAATGCAGAGTGACTCTCAGTCGCCTCCAACAGGAGCGGCAGAGAATTGCACAGCTCTTGTGGCTGCAACCGAGTAGGCGTAGCCACCCCTACGGCCTAGGTTAAAACGAGGCACCTTAATGCAAATAGTCTCCATTGAGCGAAGTGCACTGCTAGGGACATATGGGCAGCATTTCGATTGCAAGTATTCAGGCCCCCTCCCATTAGAGGCACAATACAGCAGGCATAATGAGTTAGACTGAGTACGTTTCTGGATAGGAAGCCGGTGCAACTCGCGAAGGGCAGGTGAGATATGGCCAGGCAAGGGATTTTTGGTCACAATCCTAGCTGTTGAGTTCTGGAGAATCTGCAGACGCTCGGTGAGACGCTGAGCAAGGTACAGTGAGGCGCACTAGCCAACTGCACGCATCGCCTGCGCGGCCAGTACCAAAGCATGCAAGTAAGTGGGAAGATAGGACATCTTTAAGATATAATGACCAGCTTGACAGATTGCCGCAACCTGGAGTCCACAGAGAAGACACAGAAGGGGGGCCAACCACAAGTACCCCCATGTTGTCTCCATTCAACTTGGAGTCCACAGAGAAGACACAGAAGGGGGGCCAACCACAACTACCCCCATATTGTCTCCATTCATCTTGGAGTCCACAGAGAAGACACAGAAGGGGGGCCAACCACAAGTACCCCCATCTTGTCTCCATTCAACTTGGAGTCCACAGAGAAGACACAGAAGGGGGGCCAACCACAAGTACCCCCATCTTGTCTCCATTCAACTTGGAGTCCACAGAGAAGACACAGAAGGGGGGCCAACCACAAGTACCCCCATCTTGTCTCCATTCAACTTGGAGTCCACAGAGAAGACACAGAAGGGGGGCCAACCACTTGTCTCCATTCAACTTGAGCCAATTGTCGCTCATTCAACAGCCCGCGTCCTCGAGGCAGCTCCTAAACTGGACCGCAGCATCAGGCAGAGCTATATTGAGCCGTACAATGATTTGGGCATCAGCTGCATAGGAGTAGCAGCGGGGGCCGTGGGAGTGGATGAGCTCAACTAAAGCTTGAATCTATATATTAAAGAGAATGGGAGATAAGGCCGATCCCTGGGGAACTCCACTGGGAAGAGAAACCAGTCGAGAGCAGAAAGGCTAATGTGAGGGCGATTGTGTGCGGTCAGATAGAGATGACTTAAACGATGCCAAGACCTGGCCAGAGAGTCTGGCTTTAGAACGGTGACCGAGCAGGATGGAGTGGTCAACGGTGTCCAAATCCACGGATAGATCTAATAATATCAGGACACCCACTCCGCCCTGATCGGAAAAGCACGCTCTTGGTACCCCCACCAGGGCGAAATACTGATTGGAAAGAATCAAAGAAACCAGAATCCTTCAAAAAAGAGGAGATCAAGGACGATATAATAACTTTCAGGAATTTCAGAGAAAAGGAAAGATGTTTTTTAAAGAATGGGGACCACCAGGGCGTTCCTTGGGATTCATTCCAGAAGAACAAGAAAGCTTAATAGCCTGGACCACTAGGTGCTATGTCAGAGATAGTGTCTTTACGAACACTTAAAGGAATGGGGTCAAGGGGCGAGGCAATCTTTTCGTAGTGCTTCCAATATCTTCAGATGAAAAGGAGGGAAAACAAGACCATAACTGTGCCTGTGCAGTAATTGAAGTGTTTTCAATACAATTGCCAGTTTGTAGTTAGAAGAAACAATGTTATCATGAACATCTGAGATTTTGTGAATACAAAAAGAAGAGGGGGGATCACACAAGGACTACGATGGTGTAGCCGATGTTTTAGGGGCGACCAGAAGACAGGGAATGGACAACCTTAACGAGCTCCATCGACTGATTAAGGGCCTTTTCAACGTTAAGAGGGTAATAGTTGTGTTTAGCCGATCGAATGGCAATTTCCTAGACACGGGCACCTGGCGAAGTAAAGCTTTGGCTGAAGGAGAGTTTGGTCCTCATTCCGAGTTGGGCGGTAAGGGTTAACGGTCACCGGTAAGGAGATTGGTGCCGTTAAACCCTTAGCGCCCAATTCTGAGGTCCCTTAGCAACCTGAGGCTTGCTAAGGCTGTGTGGTATGACCAGGGTGCTAATAATGGGCCCGTAATTAGCGTCTTCCCCATTTCCATTGAGCCCTATTGTGGCTCAAATGGGAATGGGGGATGGTTGGTTGAATGGGGACTTACCGGGTCCGCACAGGTCGGAATGTCCCGGTAAGTCCCCATTCACCCAGACCGGACACGGACCCGGGTTTGGAGACAGCCATGGAGCAAATAGCGCCAAGGCTACCTCCAAACTCATAATGAGGCCCTATGTTTCCGCTACGGCCTTTCCGAGCGAGCTTCAGGTGTTCAGTGAACCAGGGTTCTGTTTACACGCTTTGAGTAGGGCAAAGCGGTCAGCGACCGCGTCAAGAGTCGCTGCAAGTGTTAATTGCCAGAGCCACATCCGTGGCACACATAGCGTGCCATTTACGCCTCCTAATATTAGGTTTCTTAGAAAGCTGTCCTCATAGAAAGAGGAATGATAGCGTGGCCAGTCCAGAAACCGAGGCATTCTGGCCAGAGGAAGACATCCTGTCAAGTGGATCACCCAATGAATGGGTGGCTCATACACCACGCGTACAGGTCCTACGGAAGCCATGGCGGCCAACAGATGAGAGACAGAATGAGGGTCAGAATCGCCCGCCACAAGTAGATGGGAAACCCTAACGTGTGCAGATCGAGGAGCCAGAGTTCTGGGCTGGGTCACCCGGCCTTAGAGAGAGCAGCTACTCCTCTGGCTATGTGAGTGACTTCTTGGACGGGATCCTGGATAATTCGGGATAGGTTCCAGAAATCCCCCAGTAAGCATGTAAGACTGTGACTGTGGCAGAAGAGAAGGTGCCCCCCCACACATTCCTTTCCCATGATCGCCAGAAGCCCCCACAACCTCCTCCTCTGGTCCCACGCACTCACCCATACACCTCCTGTCACATTCACTCACAATTTTCCACACGAGCACCCAGTACATTCACACACACTGCATTCTCGAACTCATGACAGGTACACGCACCACGCATACATCCATGCACCATTCATATGCGAGCACGCATAAACATACATACATGCATAACATTACATACACAATCAAAATTACATCAGACACGCGCACACACACACACGCACACACATACATGACCTGTTCTGCGCAATGCTTAGTCTTCTCTGCAGGCCTCTTGCTCTGCACTGCGCACAAACAGGAAGCCGGGACCCTCCCTGCTTCCTGCTTCCTGTCTGATTTGTACAGCGAAGCCGGAGGCACAGCGCCTGCTTCCCGCGCTGCCAGCTGAAGTCGCACGGGCTGAACCCTCACCGCGACTTACCGCACTGTGGGCCCCCATTAGACCAGTGTGTCTATGAACACACGTGTGATGTTTTCACGAGGTGGTGTGTGTTGCTGTGTGTGGTGTTCTTATGGACAGCGCTGGTCAATGGGCAGGATGTTGCCGGGTTCGAGATCCGGTATCAGATGTCTGGCTGGATCTCGGACCTGGCCTGCCTCAGCCCTGACAGGACTTTACTGAGCCCCCAGCTTCGCTGAGAAAAGCTGGGGCACAGTGATCTAATCTGCTCTGCCTTCCTTTCCCCAGCCGTCACTCATGCGTTTGCAGGCTGCGTTTGCTCAGCCGGTTTATTTTCTTCTGGCCTGAAAGGGACACCCCAGGAATCAATGGGCCATGAATATCACACAATTGTTCCACAAATGTGCATTTTACACTTTTAAAGGAAAAAATAAAAGTCATTTTCAAACTCAAAAATGCTGCTTAAATTTGCATTCACTAGTTTTCTTTGAAATGTGTTTTTTTTTGTCGGACTACCACACAAGTACCCTGTAATGTGTGTGCCCATTCCTTTGTGTTTTATGACAGGTTATATTCATAAAGATATTATCACAAATACATCCTTCTTTTGTGTTGACAGCAGTTATTAGGAAATTAAACTGTGGGTTCATGGGTGCCAGCTTTTGATTTTCATTACAGGGGTAGAAATACCCCCACCTACGCCCTGAATATAAGCAAGCGAACAGCCCACCCCATCCCCTGGCGAGACACATTTTATAGCACTTGTTTATTTTAAAGGAATTGAAAAAAGTCATATGATTAACAACGAGTTTTTAATAAATAACATCTCAGCAACGGTCTCTCAACCAGCTAAGCTACCCTGGTAGCCTTCTACTGTGGAGCGTGTCTATGGATAATTTAATGTATTTGGGGTGCCCCACTGCCATGGAAGTGATTGAAAGTGGAATTGATGTACAGTGGCGAGTTTCGAAAGAAGCAGCATGAAAGACATTGCACCCTTTTTATTAAACTATTATTTTGAACATTTCATTACAGCGGAGTTCAACTGCTAGCTCCGCCCCTTCGAAACTCTGCCCCCTCCTCCGAACTCTGCCCCTACCCCAGCCCTTGTGAGATTCCCATTTAAATTTGTTCCATTTCCATCACTGCTCATGGAGTGATGGTTGTGGCGTTTGTGTGTTTGTATCTGTGTCTGGGCGTTCTCACAGGGTAGTTGGTGTGTGATGGAGTTTTCACTAGGTGGTGTGTGTGGTTTTGTCGCTTAGTATTTTGTTTAGTTTTCATATGGTTAATGTGTGTAGTGGTCTCATGGGGTAGTGAATTCTGTGTGAGGGTGAGTGTGGTGTTCTCATGGGGTGGTGTTTGTGCTTGTCAGTGCGCGTTCTTATAGGTGACCTGTGGTGTGTGTGTGTTGTGTATTCATGCATGAGCAGGGTGTTTGCATGTGGTGTTTTCATCAGTGGTGCATGTGTTCTCATGGTGTGTGTGTGGCCTTCTCATGGGGTGGTGTTTGTGCTTGTCAGTGCGTGTTCTTATAGGTGACCTGTGGTGTGTGTATGCATGAGCAGGGCGTTTGCATGTGGTGTTTTCATCGGTGGTGCCTGTGTTCTCATGGTGTGTGTGCCTTCTCATCGGGTGGTGTGTGTGCCTTCTCATCGGGTGGTGTTTGTGCTTGTCAGTGCGTGTTCTTATAGGTGTCCTGTGGTGTGTGTATGCATAAGCAGGGCGTTTGCATGTGGTGTTTTCATCAGTGGTGCCGGTGTCCTCATGGTGTGTGCATGTGTGTGTGTGGTGTATGTATGCATGAGCAGGGCGTTTGCATGTGGTGTTTTCATCGGTGGTGCGTGTGTTCTCATGGTGTGCATGTGTTCACATGGTGTGTGTGGCCTTCTCATGTGGTCGTATGTGTGTGTTTGTGTGGTGTATTTGTGCATGAGCAGGGATTTTGCATGTGGTGTTTTCATCAGTGGTGCGTGTGTTCTCATGGTGTGGGTGTGTGGCCTTCTCATGATGTGTGTGTGGCCTTCTCATGATGTGTGGGTGTGTGTGTGTGGTGTATGCATGCATGAGCATGGTGTTTATATGTGGTGTTTTCATCGGTGGTGCATGTGTGTGGTGTAGATGTGCATGAGCAGGGTTTTTGCATGTGGTGTTTTCATCGGTGGTGCGTGTGTTCTCATGGTGTGCGTGTGTGCCCTTCTCATGGGGTCGTGTGTGTGTGTGTGTGTGTGTGGTGTATGTGTGAATGAGCAGGGTGTTTGCATGTGGTGTTTTAATTGGTGGTGCGTGTGTTCTTCTGGTGTGGGTGTGTGGCCTTCTCATGATGTGTGTGTGTGTGTTTGTGTGTGTGTGTGTTTGTGGCCTTCTCATGATGTGTGTGTGCGTGTGGTGTATGCATGCATGAGCAGGGTGTTTGCATGCAGTGTTTTCATCGGTGGTGTGTGTGTTCTCATCGTGTGTGTGTGGTGTATGCACGCATGAGCAGGGTGTTTGCATGTGGTGTTTTCATCGATGGTGCGTGTGTTTTCATGGTGTGTGTGTGGTGTATGCATGCATGAGCAGGGTTTTTGCATGTGGTGTTTTCATCGGTGGTGCATGTGTTCTCATGGTGTGTGTGTGTCCTCATGGGGTCGCGTGTGTCTGTGTTTGTGTGGTGTATGAGCAGAGTTTTTGCATGTGGTGTTTTCATCGTTGGTGCATGTGTTCTCATGGTGTGTGTGTCCTCATGGGGTCGCGTGTGTCTGTGTGGTGTATGAGCAGAGTTTTTGCATGTGGTGTTTTCATCGGTGGTGCATGTGTTCTCATGGTGTGTGTGTGTGTCCTCATGGGGTCGCGCGCGTATGTGTGTGTGTGTGGTGCATGAGCAGAGTTTTTGCATGTGGTGTTTTCATCGGTGGTGCATGTGTTCTCATGGTGTGTGTGTGTGGTGTATGCATGCATGAGCAGGGTTTTTGCATGTGGTGTTTTCATCGGTGGTGCATGTGTTCTCATGGTGTGTGTGTGTGTCCTCATGGGGTCGCGTGTGTCTGTGTGTGTGTGGTGTATGCATGCATGAGCAGGGTTTTCCATGTGGTGTTTTCATCGGTGGTGCATGTGTTCTCATGGTGTGTGTGTGTGTGTCCTCATGGGGTCGCGTGTGTCTGTGTGTGTGTGGTGTATGCATGCATGAGCAGGGTTTTTGCATGTGGTGTTTTCATCGGTGGTGCATGTGTTCTCATGGTGTGTGTGTGTGTCCTCATGGGGTCGCGCGCGTATGTGTGTGTGTGTGTGGTGCATGAGCAGAGTTTTTGCATGTGGTGTTTTCATCGGTGGTGCATGTGTTCTCATGGTGTGTGTGTGTGGTGTATGCATGCATGAGCAGGGTTTTTGCATGTGGTGTTTTCATCGGCGGTGCATGTGTTCTCATGGTGTGTGTGTGGTGTATGCATGCATGAGTAGGGTGTTTGCATGTGGTGTTTTCATCGGTGGTGCATGTGTTCTCATGGTGTGTGTGTGTGTCCTCATGGGGTCGCGTGTGTCTGTGTGTGTGTGGTGTATGCATGCATGAGCAGGGTTTTTCCATGTGGTGTTTTCATCGGTGGTACGTGTGTTCTCATGGTGTGTGTGTGTGTGCGTGTGGCCTTCTCATGGGGTCGCGTGTGTGGTCCTGCAGGCTGGTAGGGCTGTGTTTGTGGCATTCTCACAGGCTGGTGGGTGGGTGATGCCGTGCACGCTGGCCTGGCTGCAGCCTCCCTCGCCATCTGGCTGCACTTTGTACCTCGTGGAAGAGGCCGCGGGGCTGCTCTGCGCGGAGGTGTTCGGTGTCTGCTTTCAGTGGCGCGCCTCCCCTCTCGGGTCTAGCCTCTCTTCTCTCCCTCTCTATGGTCCAGCTGCTTCTCCTCTTTCCTTTATGTCTGCCTCTTTTCCCTGTAGTTCTGCTCGGCCTCTTTTCTCCTCCCCCTCGCGATTCTGGCCCGCCTGCTTTGTCTCTCGGTTCTGCCTCTTTCATTCCTTTGCTTCTGGCCTGTCTCCTTTCCTAGTGGGCTCTGGTGGTCAGGCCGATTTCCTGTCGTCCCAGGGGACCGCTCCATGGCATGAGAAGGAAGGACTGTTCACATCCTCCTGGAAGGCCAGTAAAGTTTCCAGTCTGGTGATGCGGTCTTACTGCAAGATGACCGTGTGCTTCCTCTCTCATTTCTTTCATGTCCTCTTCCCTCCTGGTGCAGGACTGTCTCTTCCCCCCAATTGTTTTGGCTTATGTATTTCCTCTCCCTCTTAGTGCTGGCCTGTCTCTTCAATCTCTTTGTTCTGGCCTGTGTGCTCCTCACTCAATGTGAGCCTATATCCTTTCCTTCTCAATTGTGGCCTCTCTCTTTCCTCCCCTTGTTCCGGCCTTTCCCCTTTCCCGATCAGTTATGGCCTCTTACTTTCGTACCCTTTGTTCTGGCCTGCTCCTTTCCCCTGTTCTTTCTGACCCATTCCCCGTCTCCCAGTCCGGCCTGTCTACTCCACCTCCCAGTCCTTCCCTACCAATGTTCTTCCCTTCTTTCTTACCTATTTCCTCCAAATCTCAGTTTGGACCTGTCCATTTTTCCTCTCAGTTCCGGCCTCTCTGTTTCATCCTCTCGGTTCTGGACTATTTCCTCCCGTTACCAGTTCTGGCGTGTATCTTTTCTCTCCTTTTTTTCTGCCCTATTTTCTCGCCTCTTAATCCTGCGTGTCTCCTTTAAGTCTCAGTTCTGGGCGGTCTCTTTTCTCCCCTTGTTCTCCCCTTCTCAATCCTGCCTGTATCCTCCCCCTCTCAGTTCTGGCCTGTCTCTTGTCTCCCCTTTGCTCGTATCTATGTCCCCACCCTCAGTTCTCGCCTGTCTCTTGCCTCCCCTTTTTCTGCCCTATTTTCTAGCCTCTTAATCCTGCGTGTCCCCTTTAACTCTCAGTTCTGGACGGTCTCTTTTCTCCCCTTTGTTCTCCCCTTCTCAATCCTGCCTGTACCCTCCACCTCTCAGTTCTGGCCTGTCTCTTGTCTCCCCTTTCCTCGTATCTATGTCCCCACTCTCAGTTTCTCGCCTGTCTCTTGTCTCCCCTTTTTCTGCCCTATTTTCTGGCCTCTTAATCCTGCGTGTCTCCTTTAACTCTCAGTTCTGGACGGTCTCCTTTCTCCCCTTTGTTCTCCCTTTCTCAATCCTGCCTGTACCCTCCACCTCTCAGTTCTGGCATGTCTCTTTTCTCCCCTTGTTTCTAGCCTATTTTCTCCCCCAATCAGTCTGGCTTGTCTTTTGTCTCCCCTTTGTCCAGGCCCATTTCCTCTCCTTCTCAGACCTGCCTGCCTGCCTCCTGTCCATCTCAGTTCTGTCCTATTTCCCTTCCTTCTCTCCTGGCCTCTTCCTTTCAACCCCTTAGTTCTGGCGTACTTTCCGCCTCCACCCAGTTCTGGCTTGTTTTCTCCCCCTCTCAATTCTTCCTGTCTCCTCGCCCTCTCAGTGTTGCCCCCCGCACCCCCTGTCAGTTCTGGCCTATTTTCTCCCCCTCTCAATTCTTCCTGTCTCCTCGCCCTCCCAGTGTTGGCCTTTCCCCCCCTGTCAGTTCTGGCCTGTTTTCTCCCCCTCTCAATTCTTCCTGTCTCCTCGCCCTCCCAGTGTTGCCCCCCCACACTGTCAGTTCTGGCTTGTTTTCTCCCCCTCTCAATTCTTCCTGTCTCCTCGCCCTCCCAGTGTTGGCCTTTCTCCCCCCCTGTCAGTTCTGGCCTGTTTTCCCCCCCTCTCTTCTGGCCTCTTTTTTCAACCCCTTAGTTCGGCTCTGTTTGCCTCTGCCCCCATTCGCCCCCTTCAGTTCTGGTCCGTCTCTTTCCTCCCCTTTGTTCTGGCCTGTTTTCCCCACTGCTTACTCCTGCCTGTCTCCTCCCCCTCTAAGACCTGGCCTGTCTTTTTTTTCCTATTTTGTATGGCCTTTTTCCTCTCCCGCTCTAAATCCTGCTTTTCTTCTACCAGCTCAGTGCTGGCCTATTTTCACCCACTCTCATTCCTGCCTGTCTCCTTCCCCTCTCACCCCTGCCTGTCTCCGCTCCGCCTCTCAGTTCTGCCTGTCTTCCCTCCCTCTCAGACCTGGCTTGTTTCTTTTCTTCCCTTTGTTCTGGCCTCCCTCCCCCTCGGTCCTGCCTGCCTCCTTCCTCTCTCAATCCTGGCCTGTCTATTTTCTCCCCCTTTTACCCTGCCTGTCACCTCACCCCTCTCTGTCCTTTCTGTCTCCTCTCTCTCTCTCTCTCTCTCAGGCCTGGTCTGTCTATGTTCTCCCCCTCTCACCCTGCCTGTCTCCTCTCCCCTCCATGTCCTGCCTGTCTCCTCTCCCTCTCAGTCCTGCCTGCCTTCTTCCCCTCTGAGCTGGTCCCTTCTTCCCCCAGGCCCTCCCCCACTCACTCACTCTGGGCTCTGCTGGCAGGCCTGCCTGTCTCCTTTCCCCTTTCGGTCTTGCCTGTCTCCTCTCAGTCCTGGCCTGCCTATGGTCTCTTCCTCTCAGTCCTGCCTGCCTGCTTCCCCTCTTCCCCCAGGCCCCCCCTCTTGCCCACTCTTGGCTCTGCTGGTAGGCCTGCCTGTCTCCTCTCCCCTCTCGGCCCTGCCCGTCTCCTCTCAGTCTTGACCTGCCTATGTTCTTCATCTCTCAGTCCTGCCTGCCTGCTTCCCCTCTTCCCCCAGTCCTCCCCCTCTCCTCACTCTGGGCTCTACTGGCAGGCCCGGCTGTCTCCTCTCCCCTCTCAGTCCTGGTTGTCTCCTCTCAGTCCTGGCCTGCCTATGTTCTCCCCCTCTCACCCTGCGTGTCTCCTCTCAGTCCTGCCTGCCTGCTCCCCCTCTTCCTCCAGGCCCCGCCCCTCTCGCTCACTCTGGGTTCTGCTGGCAGGCCTGCCTGTCTCCTCTCCCCTCTCGGTCCTGCCTGTCTCCTATCAGTCCTGGCCTGCCTATGTCTCCCCCTCTCAGTTCTGCCGGCCTGCTTCCCCTCTTCCCTCAGGGCCTCCACCTCTCACTCACTCTGGGCTCTGCTGGCAGGCCTGCCTGTCTCCTCTTCCCTCCCTGTCCTACCTGTCTCCTCTCAGGGCCTGCCTATGTTCTCCCCCTCTCAGTCCTGCCTGCCTGCTTCCCCTCTTCCCCCAGGCCCTCCCACTCTCGCTCACTCTGGGCTCTGCTGGCAGGCCTGCCTGTCTCCTCTCCCCTCTCGGCCCTGCCTGTCTCCTATCAGTTCTGGCCTGCCTATGTTCTCCCCCTCTCAGTCCTGCTGCCCTGCTTCCCCTCTTCCCTCACGCCCTCCACCTCTCCTCATTCTGGGCTCTGCTGGCAGGCCTGCCTGTCTCCGCTCCCCTCTCGGCCCTGCCTGTCTCCTCTCAGGGCCTGCCTATGTTCTCCCCCTCTCAGCCCTGCCTGCCTGCTTCTCCTCTTCCCCCAGGCCCTCCCCCTCTCGCTCACTCTGGGCTCTGCTGGCAGGCCTGCCTGCTTCCTGCCGCCTTTCTCATCTCACACGGAGATGTGCGCGCCTCTGAAGAGCCCTCTGGCAGCTCAAGGTTGGCATTGATTTCTCGGAGACGGGGATGCGGCGGGTCACGAGGGATCTATGTGCGGCAGCACTCCTCAGGAACTCGCTGCTGCCAGCTGCTAAAACCACCATCAACACGGCACCGTGTCACCCTCGACCTCTTAACCAATGCCAGGGTCCTGGTGTCATTTTAGTCCATTTCATAAAGGTTGGCCTGTTTTACTGCTATCAATTTGCCATTTCACGCCTAAGCACCGCATTTGGGTTTGTGGCCATCAGGAAGTCGGCCACAGGAATATTGAACTATTTTAAGGTGGTATTCTAAGAAAAAGGCCATCCATGGGTCTGGTTGGAGGGCTGAGGCAGTGAGTGGTGGAGCGGTGACCCCCTTGGCTTCAATGGCTTAGTGGTCTCCTTGGCTCTCCATTGGGTGAGAGACGTCCCCTCTTGCTACTGTAGGTCAAGCCCCATCGCTGATATCCGGCTCCTCAGGTAGGTATCCGATGGGGGCGGGCCAGAGGACTGAACCATTCAATGTGGTCCTTCTCACCTGCACTGGGCCTGAGTCTGGGCCAGTGCCATGGTGCCCAGGGAAGTGGAAGTGTCCCTGGCGTTCTTTGGGCAAAGGGGAAGGATGGCAATCTAGTAGAGGTCCACGGAGGTCACAGAAAGTGGAAGTCTCGCAATCCCCTACCTTCTGGAGTACCTGCCAGTAGAGTGAGGTCATGCCTACGGTGGCTGAAAAGGGCCAGTGTCTTCAGAGCTTTAGATCGGGGCTGTCACGCACTCTGGCTGAACAAGTTAACCTCCCCTGGACCCAGGACGTTTGGTACAATCCAATCGTCAGCACATTCTGGAACGCAGATGGCGGGCTGACCCCTCACCTCAGAATAGAACTTTGTACACCCAACTGATTAAAGCCTACCGGGTAGAAATTAGAAAGGCCAAACATTCTTCTACTGGAACAGAATCTCCAACGCCCCCAACACCAGCAGGGAACTCCACAAGAGCCTCTCAGAATCCAAGGCCCCGCTTTGCACATCCTCAGCCCCACCCTACACCCAAGCACTCTGTGACCACTTCCACAACATCGTCATGGAAAGAAACCACACCATCAGCTCTAAATTAGCATTGCTCCTGCCCTGCATCCTCGCACCCACGTCCAGCCTCACAGACTCACCCACCACCCGCCCGCTCTTCTCTACCTTCTCTCCCAGCTCCCATCTTGAATTCCATAAGTTACTAGCCAGCAGCCATCCTTCCTGATCTCCTGGAGATTCCTGCCCTCCTTCTCTCCCATAAGATATCCTTTCGTCAGCTTGTGCCGGCAGCTTTGCAAGATCCATCATTATCGCATCCCTCACTTCAGACACGTTCCCAGCAGCTTTCTAGACATCCCACATCAAACTATTGACCCGCCTTCTATCAGCCACTACAGACATATCTCAAACAACTGTTTCATAGGCAAACTAATTGACCGAATAGCCTAAACCCAGTAATGCCTTTCCACAGAATCTAACCTCCTCCTCATCCCCCCCCAATCCGGCTTCAGACCCCTATGAGGATCTGAATCCTCCCTAGTCTCCATCTGGGATAACCTCAAATGAACCTCAGACTCGGAAGGCTGTGATGCACTTATCCTTCTTGACCTCTCGGTGGCCTTTGACACCATTGACCACCGCACATGCACAGACAGACTCCACCCACTTGGCATCAGGGACGCAGCATTGAAGTGGATCTCCTCCTACCTCTCCAACAGATCCCGAATTACACATATGCCTTCCTTCTCCTTGACTCTGAGCCCTGTCACCAACGGAGTACCACAGTGCACCTCTTTATCACCCTTGCTTTTCAACCTCCTCCTGAGCCTGCTCCCTGCTCTTATCTGTTCACACGGCCGGTCTTGCTACACTTATGCAGATGATACCCAAATCATCTTTAAGATCCCAAAGGACACTTCCAACCCCCTCTCCCAACCTCGCCTCATGACTCAAATAAATCGACCACTGGATGACGGCTAACCACAACCTTCTCAATCCAAGAAAAACTGAAATCATGATCTGCGAGAAGACGCCCTCTTCCCCCAACCCACCCCTTGGCTGTCCGCCCTAGGCCCACCCCCTCTAGAAAAGAACATTGGATGCACTTTGGACTCAGACCTAACACTATCACAGCCAATCAGCTCAGTGTCACAACCCTGCTATAATCACCTACGCATTCTCCAACGCATCTTGCCCTACCTAACCTACCCTCACAGAGTCGCTGCAATCACGACCATCGTCCTCTCTTGCCTAGACTATGCTAACACCCTATACCTGGGTGCCCCTGCATTTCAATTCGGAAAACTCCCACGGGTCTAAAACACAGCAGCTAGGGTCCGCCTGTCCCTAGCCCCTAGAGAGCGCATCACACCTGCCCTACGTGTCCTGCACTGGCTCCCTGTCCAGTGACGGTCCACCTTCAAGGGTATGTGCATCACCCACCATGCTCTGCACAACACAAGCCCAGAATATCCACAACACAAGCTCAAGCCCTACAGCCCCAACAGAAACCTGAGATCAGGCACCTTTCTCCTCCTTGTCATCCCTTCCACCAAACCGACCAGAATAGGGGAACCCTCCTTCTCCGTCCAATCGCCCACAGCATGGAACTTTATCCCTTTTAGCATCCGCTGCATAGAGGATCACCTCACCTTCCGGAAGGCACTCAAAACCTAGCTCCTCCCATCTGCACTTTGACTGACCTATTCTGTACTTTGAGGGACCTATCCATCACACCCAGACAGTCCGGCGAGGGCATTGACGAGTCACATGAGGAGATCCCAAGAAAGTTCCTAGCATGCACAGAAAGGATTCCCGGAAACCCGGATAACAGGACCTGCAATCCGTCTTCGGAACAGGTAACCATGTATTAATCATGGATACATATCGCACTCCATCTCAATGTAGGATAGTTGTGTCACTCCCAAGGCACAGCCACCCACCCGCACGCTTCTGCAATCACTGGCTATGTCGATCCCATATCACCTCTGCCATTCGAATGCAGCTATGTCCCACGATAAAAATTCCATCTAGCTGGACACATAATCAGCGGCCTTGACTTGTATAATCTGCCGACAGCCCTCAAAGCACCCATCCACAGTCAGTTCTCAATATGTCACTAGCAGGGACTTAGCCACCCTTACCTACCTTTGTATCGGCTAAAATGCACACATGCATTCTAAAATCCTCTTACCAATCTCTCACATCTTGGACTTGGGTCCTCCAAGGGCGATCACTAGGCGCTATACAACTTTCACATTATATTACATTGCCTGGAGATGCGGCAGAGGAAAGTCACACACAGCTCCAGCATTGCCTGGAGATGCGGCAGAGGAAAGTCACACACAGCTCCAGCATTGCCTGGAGATGCGGCAGAGGAAAGTCACACACAGCTCCAGCATTGCCTGGGTTTCCACCTACACTTTGGTCTTTACAGTCCAGGATCCAGTAGGGTTATGACTGGAGTGGGGCGATAGCCCTGGCGTCCACATCCTGGGCAGACTACGTCACCCTCCCTGCAATGCTGCTAACCTGATGGGAAGGCTTGAGACACATAGAGGTAGCGCCTTTAGCTGCTATAGTGATAGTGGCCGGGAGGGGCTGCTGGGGGCACTGGTGGCCATTTCCTACCATGCAGCACTTCCAGGAAAGCAAAGAGAGCTGGGTATTACCTGGTTTGAATAAATCGCCCAGCATGACCTACAAGAGAGCCTGTAGAGATCTCAGGAAGTTGTCTGGAACACATGATGCCTTTGTCAATAGGATGCAATTAATTGGAGACCATCAGGTCATTAATCCCAGAGCCAACATACAAAGAAAACGAATGCCAGTGATTTCACAGAATCCACTTCACATAAAGGAGAGAGCTTCACATTATTTCTTTGAATTCTTCTTTGATTATGCAGTGGCAGACCCCCCACAATCTCCCTACTATCCCCCTACCTTATCGTATCCTCTTACCTCACTCCTCATCTATGTTTTAAAATGTACCTACTTACCTAACCAATTCCAAGAAACACACATTTGAAGATTTCTGAGCAGGTGAAATTGGTTTCGGTGAAATCTACGGTATAGCAAGAAAACGTACCTTTAACAACAAGCCAGAGTAGAACCCAAAGCTTCATCAGTAGGGCCTCCAATGGGGGTGGTCTACAGCCATGAGAAAGCCCAGACCTTGGCAGAAGTATGATTCCCGGTTGCAAGGCAGATTCCTTCTTTTAATAAAAGCCACAAACACTGCATACATCAGTAATTAGTGCATTCTATCTAAGCAAGTGCATGCAGCTATCCGGAGTACTCAAATGTTCCCAAGTCCTCCCTACTAGCGAATTTCACTGTTAACAAACAACCTTCCCCTTGCCTCTCCTCTTCTCTCATAGTCTAACTTCTAATGGCAGTCATGTGTGTCTCAGCTTTCCTATATGACACCCATGGCTTGTCCATTCTGATCTCCATTTCGTCGTGTGTTTCTCCAACAGAACTCTGACCATGGTCTCTCCTTCACCCTGTAGCTCTGCGTTAAACCATCAAATATCCGCTGGAAAAAGCGATCTCATGAAGACTCCTGGTGGATCCATCCAGAAGACTTCAAGATGCAGTTTGGAGCATGGTATGGACCACACTTTGGGACTTTCTCTGGTCATGAGTAGGGGTACCGACTACAAGGACTTTCCGTGGCCATAAGGTCATTGCAACTGTCCTGTGGCTGATGGAAACCCCAACAGGTCAGATTACATCTGTCCCAGAATAAGATACTGGTTGGGCGTTGGTGTTCTCGGTTATGGGGAGGGTGCTGACTCTGGATTTGTAATTTCCTCCAGTAGAGAAACAATCACCCACTTATTAGCGCAAGCTCCTAACTCTAAAACCTACACACACACACGCACGCACGCACGCACGCGCGCGCACACACACACACACACACACACGCACACATAGATTCAATGAGGAAAGGAGAACAAACCAGACTTCTGTCGCTTCCGAAGGATGCCCGGAACCTAACAGCACCTCCAGCTTTTTAGGACACCTTGGAATGCAATGAACATGTTGTGTCCAATAGGAAGCCTGGCAATTCCACAGCCTTTGAAAGGGAAGGGGTAATACCTTGGTGGAGCAACAACGGCTAGCCTGGAATATGTTGTTGGCATGCTGGCAAACAGAGACACAAATAGTACAGGAGCAGGGATGGACCCTTGGGGTACACCACACTCTTTGGGCAGTGATGTGGTGGGCGGTGGAGAGACGCACTCTGACAGATTTATATCTACTGGATAGGAGCCTTTTAAAGGACTTCAAGACAACTGCCACCCCCTGACAAGCCCCACAATATCTATTTGTGCTGATACAATAGAAAAAGTGGCCCCATGGTCCCTGTATGAAAAGTCGCCATGAGGGGTCCAGAAGTACCAGCAGACACGGGCCCCCACCATCAGTAATGCAAAAAGATGTCCTTGAGCATCTGGCGAGTCGCCGGCCCACTACCAGCCTGCCTCTGAAACCGGCCTGATATCACTATGAGTGTGGAGCTGAATGGCCACACTCTGCCTGATTAGGTCCCCCAAAAAAGGTAAATGTATCTGCAAAAAGCTACTCAGTCCAGCTTCATTACACAAGGTGGGGTGGGGTTCACCTCCGCCCTCAGCGGGAATCAGGTTCTTCTCCAAAAAGACTCCAGAACAGGCCTCCGACGACAAGGGGCTGGTTGAGCGCAGAGTTAGACTAGAGCAGTGTTTTACTTATTCAGAGCTAAAGGGATTTCAAGAATTTACTGCACTGCTTTAGCTTCATCTGCCGCTTTACGGGGTGGTATTAATGCTGCTCACGGTGAGGTTAATAAGTCCTCTGCATGCAGTAGCTGCCAGGATTTGTCAGATAAGCAGGTTTGTAGAATGCAGTGGATCTGCCTTCTTCCCATGCCCCGGGTGGTTAGTATGCAATAGAACATTCCCGCTGGTGGTCCATCGGGCAACACAACCCCCATGTGTCTCACCGCCAGACAGACAGCAGGAACTTTGAATCTCAATATGTCAGGATTACACAATTGTGGCTCTTCCTCTGCTCTCGCTTCCTCCCTCTTGTATAAGCAAAGATCTGCTACACAAGATCCACATACTGGTGGTGATCCGGTGTCCCATGACTTGGGACTCAATACATAACCTCCGGGGGCTAGTCACCTCCTGCCTTAGAGGTTCTGGGGACCACGCTGCAGCTAGAGGCATGGACAAGCTGTGCAGCAATCCAGGACAGACAGAGATGTGTGGAGTGGAGAACCCCTCATTCTTTCTCCCGATCAATAGCAACAAAACTCCAATCCAACCAAAGCCAGTTCAGTATCTACCCGGAAGTGGATAGTACAGGAGGCTTACTTTTCATAAAAGACGGCAGCAGCAGCAGTGCCGGGCCTTCGCAAATATTAATTCAAACCTATGAGTGATGAAAGTTTTGACAACTAATAAAAAACACCAACCTCGCCGATCTCCAGGTGACCCACGCGCACCGGGTATCCACAAAAAACGTATCAACTACGAAACGCCAGCTTTATACTTCCAACTACTAATGAACCTATCACTAAATGCTGGAGTAGTACCAAAGTCATTCAAATCAGCGTACATCAAACCCCTCCTAAAAGATGAGACAGGAAATATAGAAAACCCTACTAACTATAGACCTATATCAAATCTACCGTACTCAGCGAGAATCCTAGAGAACCACGTCTACAAAGAATTACACAAGAAAGCAACAGAATACTTGACCAATCCAGAGTCAGCTTCAGACCCATGAGAGGAACTGAATCAGCACTGTTCCCCAATTGGGATGACCGAAAAATGAACGCGGACAACAGCGCCCAATTGGCTCTCATACTACTGGACAAATCAGCCGCCTTCGACACAATCAGACACACAATGCTAACAAAGCGACTGGAGGAATGCAGCATTAAAAGCTCTGCACTACAATGGATAAAATGTTTCTTCAACCGAAACGAAAGGACACACCTACCACCAATTACATCGAACACTACAAATATCACCTGCTGCGAACCACAAGGATAAAGCCTCTCCCCACTTCTCTCCAACATCTACATGACCCCCCGTAAAGAAACACATTCAAACCCATGGATTGACAGCCTACAACTACACAGACAACACCCAACTCATCTTCAAGATCACTTCTGACCGATATCCTGACAAATTCTCTCAAGAAATGCCTCACTAACATAAACACCTGACTGACAAACAACAGCCTTAAGCTAAATCCAACCAAAACAGAAATAATAGTCTCCAATAGGCATTACAACTCAGGCACACCTGAACTGGCCTCCTGCATCGGAACCCAACCAGAGACATCAACAGTGATACACATTCTGGGAATCCTCATGGACATAGGCCTCTCTTTGGAACCACAAGTCAATGCAGTAGCAAATAAAGGGTTCTACCTCCTGGGATTAACAAGTGGGATCCTCCCTCGCATCAATTTCCCACACACAACCCTTGCGGTCATCTCCTCCGTATTATCAAGACTAGACTACACAAATAGTCTCTACCTTGGAATGCTAGAACTCCTCACAAAACAATGATAACACATCCAGAATACTGCAGCAAGGCTACTCCTGGGACTAAATAGAAGAGACCACATCACACCAGCTATGAGAAGTCTACACTGGCTACCAGTAAAGAAACGCATTAACTTCAAAGCCCTCTGCATTGCCCATAAATCACTTCACAGAAAAGGAGACACATTTCTCCAAGCAAAAATCACCCCATACCACGAGAGGAAAGTTAATATCTAGCACCGACCTCCAAATAGAAACAAGACACTATGAGAAAAGGAAATTCTCCAATCTGATAGCCAAACTACGGAACACGATACAGAAGGAAAAAGAACGATGGAAGACCATCTAATATTCAGGAAACGACTAAACACGTGGCTATTCCACTCAACGAGATAAACATAGACCCACTCCTCTACAAACGATACACCTGGACCAAAGCAAACACGGGCAATGCAGAATGAAAAAAAGTCAATAAAACTACTCAACACCCAGAGATCACCAGAAGCCCCCAGCCTTCTCTTTACCACATCCCCACAACCCTCAATTACTACACACACCCACAGGGTTAGTGAAACAACCTAACAAAAACATTCATACCACACACCCCTCTCTAATTGTACTACAAACCCAAAACCCTCAGACAACAAACAACTCATACATGGGATGCCACCCTTACAGACACAACAAGCACAGTGCACATAATAAAGCACACCTAGAAAGCTCACATACATAGATGCAGTTTCTCCTGGTTCTGCACGCATCAACAGAAGAGCACAACCTCCATCCGATCCCTCTTCCCTCACTAACCAACCCCACCCACTTTCTTAAAGAGCCATGTGAGTGCCTGGATACAATACCAATGGCAGCGGTGCCTGGTATAAATCAAGACAACATAACATTACTGTTGCTATGCAGAAGCCCAGCAGGGAGGCCTAGATCAAGACAGAAGTTTTTTTTTCATTGTGCTCTGTAGTGTCCTCATACATTATTACTCTGCTGTTCCTGGACGGAAAGAATTTCCATGATTTACATATTTTTTAGGCCAAGGCGGGGCATACTTGGGCATTAATACCTTGCAAATCTTCAAACACCGCTTGAGTGGGGGTCTACGGATGTGCTTTTAAACACCTCAACCCAAACAGGCCCACCACTTAAGAAGCGTGTACATGGTTGTACATAAAGCAAGTTTATTGTACAAAGCTCTGGGGAATGGTTAGATGGATGGTGTTGCAGGACCAAATTAACCCACGTCTCAATAAACCACATCAGTTGAAAGTTGGTACACCTTTTTGCAACAATTAAAACAATCTCAGATAGTTTTATGCAATCGACCCCCCAAATATGATTGGACAAAAAACTCTTCAAAGAGAAATTTCATCTTCTTCCAGTTCTTCCATTTTAATTGGCCTGTCTTATCTTGATAGTCATCTTCAGATAATATTCTGAACACACAACTTCTTAGGATCCATCCGCAGAAGGCCATGACGGCAGTACATGGTTAAACATTGATAATGAAAACATAAGGCCTTTAACTTTAAGCGTGATTGCACATGGTCCACTTACATATTTTAGCAAATAGAGGAAAGCCTGAATAAACAGTATCTTCTTTGAACTGCTGACTGCAATCTCAAATACCCCAGACTCCTGGCACTTCTGAAGACCTACTAATTTATGCGACCACAACTCCAGAACATCAGGCTCTGATGACCTGTAAAAACAATTAACCGCCGGATACCCTGGCCTCGGTCCTCATTTTTATTACCAGCCCAAACAAATGACCAACCCCCTCTAGCAACTTCTACAATGAGCAAAATAACATCTGTTCCCTCGCAGGACTGGTAAATCATAAACCTTGTCCTGTTTGTAAGCCGACCTTCTTGCTAGGTGACTCATTCTTCTTTCCGTCAACAAATGCCGTGCTACTTAAAATTCATGTGCAGCAGCTAACCACAGAGATTCCAATTACTGATTTACTAATTTTGTGCCATCTGAAAACCTGAGAAAGACAGTTTAAAAGTCAAAATGCATTTTGCAAGAGCATTCCAACTCCCATGTTTTTTTACAAAGCACCCCATTGTGTAAATCGTATTCATGTTGCATTTTGATATTGTATCTTTCTACATGTGTGAAGATCTAATATGTATACATTCTAAACAACTTTAACACTAAAAGTAACATATCCCATCCATAATTAACTGCACTCGATACATATGAACTTGCAACATTGCGCCCAGTTCGCTGCCATCCCCTGTCATCGATATGGTGCGTGCAACCTTAATCCCTCATAATGGCCGGGAATGGGGCAGTACCTTTTTATTTACTCATTCTCTGCTTTTTCCTTTTCCTAGGTTCCTTTTGCAGCAAGGAGTCATACAAGGGTTCATCCGGGACCCCACACTCTGTATGGGAGGGGAATGTTCACTTGCGTAGATTCTAAAATATTCTCACAGGGCTCAAAATATACCCTACCCGAATTACTGACAAGCCGGGCCATGGCCACGCTTGTGTGGTGGCACTTGGTTCACCTAGCTCTTCATCCACGGGCGACACACCAATTCTTTTTCCATAACCTCCAGAATGTTGGAATGCTTTTGCACCTCTCTGTGAATGTGATGACCCAGTTTAAGTGAGATATTTAATGCAAAATTCACTGCCTCACTGTGGGCCACCGGCTCACCTAACTCTCTCACACCAGAGTCAAAGAACTCTCAGGTGTATGTTCATTCTGAGTAGGTCCTGTTAATTTAGGCACATGTTGCCTGATAGCCCAACAGCTTGTGAAGCACTCACTTGAACATCAGGGATGACTTGATTCCGTACCGATGCACGTGCCCCATTGCTCAGGCTGAAAGACTGCTGAGGACTCTGTCTGCAAAGAATAGCATATTGTTATCCAACCCAACAAAGATGTCAGAGTGTCCATGCATAACAATATTGTCCATCCTAGCAGCACATGTGCCTCCCACTGTGCTCTTATAATACAACGTGATTTTATTTTTATTAGGCTCGAGCAGCAAAAGCTCTTGAACCAACCACTCCAGCACCACAAGCTCTTGGCCCACACACTCCAGCACCTCAAGCTCTTGGCCCACATACTCCAGCACCTCAAGCTCCTGACCCTCCTGCTCTAGAACCTCAACCTCTTGGCCCACCCGCCCCAGGACCTGAGACTCTTGACCCACCCACTCCAGCACCACCCATTACAGCACCACAAGGCCTTGACCCACCTGCTCCAGCACCACAAGCTCTTGACCCACACACTCCAGCACCACAAGCTCTTGACCCACTGGCTCCAGCACCACAAGCTCTTGACCCACCCACTCCAGCACCAACCGCTCCAGCACCACAAGCTCTTGACCCACCTGCTCTAGCACCACAAGCTCCTGACCCACCCGCTCCAGCACCTCAAGCTCTTGACCCACTGGCTCAGCACCTCAAGCTCCTGACCCTCCTGCTGTAGAACCTCAAGCTCTTGGCCCACCCGCAACAGCACCTGAGACTCTTGACCCACCCACTCCAGCACCAGTCGGTCCAGCACCACAAGCTCTTGACCCACCTGCTCCAGCACCACAGGCTCTTGACCCACACACTCCAGCACCACAAGCTCTTGACCCACTGGCTCCAGCACCTCAAGCTCTTGACCCACCCACTCCAGCACCACAAGCTCTTGACCCACCTGCTCCAGCACCACAAGCTCTTGACCCACCCACTCCAGCACCACAAACTCTTGACCCAGCCGCTCCAGCACCTGAGACTCTTGACCCACCCACTCCAGCACCACCCGCTCCAGCACCACAAGGCCTTGACCCACCTGCTCCAGCACCACAAGCTCTTGACCCACACACTCCAGCACCACAAGCTCTTGATCCACTGGCTCCAGCACCTCAAGCTCTTGACCCACCCACTCCAGCACCAACCGCTCCAGCACCACAAGCTCTTGACCCACCTGCTCCAGCACCACAAGCTATTGACCCACCCACTCCAGCACCTCAAGCTCTTGACCCACTGGCTCCAGCACCTCAAGCTCCTGACCCTCCTGCTCTAGAACCTCAAGCTCTTGGCCCACCCGCAACAGCACCTGAGACTCTTGACCCACCCACTCCAGCACCAGCTGCTCCAGTACCACAAGCTCTTGACCCATCTGCTCCAGCACCACAAGCTCTTGACCCACACACTCCAGCACCACAAGCTCTTGACCCACTGGCTCCAGCACCTCAAGCTCTTGACCCACCTACTCCAGCACCACAAGCTCTTGACCCACCTGCTCCAGCACCACAAGCTCTTGACCCACCCACTCCAGCACCACAAACTCTTGACCCACCCGCTCCAGCACAAAAAGCTCTTGACCCACCCACCCCAGCACCACAAGCTGATCCACCCGCTCAGGCACCACAAGCTCTTGGCCCACCGCTCCAGCACCACAAGCTCTTGACCCATCCTCTCCAGAACCACAAGTTCTTGGCCCACCTGCTCCAACACTAAAGGCTATTGACCCACCCGCTCCAGCACCACTAGAACTTGACCCACCCACTCCAGCACCACAACCTCTTGACCCACCCACTCCAGCACCTCATGCTCTTGGCCCACCCGCTCCAGCACCACAAGCTCTTGGCCCACACACTTCAGCACTTCAAGCTCTTGACCCATTGGCTCCAGCACCTCAAGCTCTTGACCCACCCACCTCAGCACCACAAGCACTTGAGCCACCCATTCCAGCACCACAAGCTCTTGACCCATACACTCCAGCACCAAATGTTCTTGACCGACCCGCTCCAGCACCACAAGCTCTTGACCCATCTGTTCCTGCATCACAAGCTCTTCACCCACCCGCTCCAGCACCACAAGCTCTTGGTCCACCAGCTCCAGCACCACAAGCTCTTGACCCACCTGGTCCAGCACCACAAGCTCTTGGACCACACACTTCAGCATCTCAAGCTCTTAGCCCACTGGCTCCAGCACCTCAAGCTCTTGACCCACCCACCTCAGCACCACAAGCTCTTGACCCATACACTCCAGCACCAAATGTTCTTGGCCCATCCGCTCCAGCACCACAAGCTCTTGACCCATCTGTTCCTGCACCACAAGCTCTTGACCCACCGCTCCACCACCACAAGCTCTTGGTCCACCAGCTCCAGCACCTCAAGATCTTGACCCATCCACTCCAGCACCTCAAGCTCTTGACCCACCCGCTCCAGCACTGCAAGCTCTTGACCCACCTGCTCCAGCACCACAAGCTCTTGACCCACCCACCCCAGCACCACAAGCTCTTGACCCGTACACTCCAGCACCTCAAGATCTTGACCCACCTCTCCAGCACCTCAAGCTCTTGTCCCAACCGCTCCAGCACCACAAGCTCTTGACCCACCCGCTCCAGCACCACAAGCTCTTGGTCCACACACTTCAGCACCTAAAGCTCTTGGCCCACTGGCTCCAGCACCTCAAGCTCTTGACCCACCCACCTCAGCACCACAAGCTCTTGACCCATACACTCCAGCACCAAATGTTCTTGGCCCACCCGCTCCAGCACCACAAGCTCTTGACCCATCTGTTCCTGCACCACAAGCTCTTGACCCACCCGCTCCAGCACCACAAGCTCTTGGTCCACCAGCTCCAGCACCTCAAGATCTTGACCCATCCACTCCAGCACCTCAAGCTCTTGACCCACTCGCTCCAGCACTGCAAGCTCTTGACCCACCCGCTCCAGCACGACAAGCTCTTGGCCCACACACTTCAGCACCTCAAACTCTTGACCCACTGGCTCCAGCACCTCAAGCTCTTGACCCACCCACCTCAGCACCACAAGCTCTTGACCCATACACTCCAGCACCTCAAGATCTTGACCCACCTCTCCAGCACCTCAAGCTCTTGTCCCAACCGCTCCAGCACCACAAGCTCTTGACCCACCCGCTCCAGCACCACAAGCTCTTGACCCACCTGCTCCAGCACCACAAGCTCTTGGCCCACACACTTCAGCACCTAAAGCTCTTGGCCCACTGGCTCCAGCACCTCAAGCTCTTGGCCCACTGGCTGCAGCACCTCAAGCTCTTGGCCCACCCACTCCAGCACCTCGAGTTCTTGACCCACCCACTCCAGCAGCTCAAGCTCTTGACCCAGTATCACTTACATTTATTTTTCTCCAAAACTAAACATGAACGTCCTACATGCTACTTGACCTAATTAATTTTCCTAAAAGTCACGATTTTCTGAGTATTCACATGTGAAATTCCCTTGCTTGGGTCAAGACTGGTGCAGTGACCTCCGACATGGAACTTTGGATCCTGGAAGTGCGAGTGTCAGGGAGAGCTGCAGGGGGCGTATAGCACAGAAACATGGGGCCTCATTACGAGATGGGCGCTAAGGGATTACCGGCACCGGTAAGGGCACCGGTAATCCCTTAGCGCCCTACTACGAGTTCTCTTTGCGGGTCCTCCCTTAACGCCTGGTTTTTCCACGCGTTGAGGACGGGACCCGCAAAGGGACTCTAGAGCTAATAACGGTACCGCAATTTGCGGTACCGTTATTAGCGCCTTCCCCATTGCCATTGAGCCCTATGGGGGCTCAAATGGGAATGGGGAAGGGCCCTGGTGAATGGGGAATTACCGGTTCCGCCAACCTTGGAAATGGAGATTTACCGGTGATTGCTCCATTCACCAGGGCAGAGTCGGAACGAGTTTGGAGGCAGCCATGGCGCTAATAGCGGCATGGCTTCTCCAGCCTCGTAATGAGGCCAATGGAGTTGGAATCCCCTCTGGGTACAGGCCACTGATTGGTCACTTTTAGGTTTATACTTGTATCTTAGTAGCAGCTACACACGTCCTTCAAACGGTTTGACGACATCTGGAGGAATTACACCAATAGCCTTCTGAGGATTTGTGGACTCGCCCTCTTTGTACCTTTCCGTTGGGTAACCATTTTCACTCAGTAAGTGTTTTCCTCTTTCTTGCACCACAACAATGGTAGTGGAACTGATACTGTGGGCCTCACTACGAGTTGGGCACAAAGGGATACCGGGCACCGTTAAGGACACCGGTGCCGTTAATCCCTTTGCCCCCTATTCCGGGTTCCCTTAGCGGGTCCCTTCCTTAACGCCTCGTTTTACCAGGCATTAAGGACTGGACCCGTTAAGGGAATTCAGAGCCAATAACGGTACCGCAATTTGCAGTACCGTTATTAGCGCCTTCCCCCTTCCCATTGAGCCCTATGGGGGCTCAAATGGGAATGGGGAATGGCTTTTTCAACGGGGATTTACTGGTCCCGCAAATGTCGGAATAGACTGGTAAGTCCCCATTGAACCAGGTCAGACTCGGTACCGGTATGGGAGGTATCCATGGCGCAAATAGTGCCATGATTACCTCCATACTCAGAATGAGGCCCTTAGTGATAGGCATTGTTGTACTTTGCATAATGAAAAGAAATGTCTGTCAGTCATGAACCTTGAAGAGATATAAAGTTATGGTGGGCCTGTATGCGTTCAATCATATCACCTAACGATTGATGCGGATTAATGCAGTACGCGCTTAACCGACTGAGATACGTAGCCATCGTGCAATCCAAAGAGTGAGAGAGCCATTCAGGCCTCTAGGACTGGGGACCTTTCAACAGATGAGCTGTGCAGGCAACTACACTTCAGGGTTCCTCTCTAATTGAAATCAATGGGGACCCCTTTATACATTCTGAGGAAAGAAGCCTGAAAGCTGATCATAGGGCCAGGAGACCACCAAACTCAAAGATGCCAGGCAACATGCGGCCACTTCCCACTCCCCCTAGTGATCTACAGGTGGCAATATTGGCACTACCCACACTAATACACCCCCACCTTAACTAGAAACTCAGGAGAAGGCTTAACCTTGATGTCTCCATTCATTCTTTGAGAATCTCACACCCTGACAGGTGTGTCTCGCTAATGATATCTCACACACCTGTTTCTGGAGCTTCCCATGCAGTCATGCTTTGGGGCCAGAGTGCACACCTGTCGTCTCACATAGCACTGGTGCAAGGTGGGGGGAGGGGCTTGGAATCTGAAGGAGCCCCATGAGGGTGACTGGCCCAGCCCCTCCTCCCCATAGCTTCACCAGTGCTGCTGTGATAGGTGGAAAAGGGTATCCAGTAGAAATATAGCCAACAAAAAGGTGGTCAGTGAAAAGGTTGTGGTGAAAATACCTCTGCAGTGAAAAAGACGCCAGGCAATAAGTAGCCAAAATGCAGCTGAAAAAGTTGCCAAAATTGCTGTAGCCTAGTGCTGCTAGGGTAATTGTTAGGATTAAGGAGGGTTCAGTGGGCTTGTGATTGCCTGGCTAGGGGTTAGGGTAAGGATACAGGCTAGTGTAAGGATAGGGGTTAGGGTTAGGATAGGGGTTAGGGTAAGGATACAGGCTAGTGTAAGGATACACGCTTGTGATTGCCTGGCTAGGGGTTAGGGTAAGGATACAGGCTAGTGTAGGGTAAGGATACAGGCTAGTGTAAGGATAGGGGTTAGGATAGGGTTAGGGTATGGGTTTGGGTAAGTGTTAAAGAAAGGGATCCCGAGGTTGGAAATGGCTGGTGATATCGTTGTGGGATAGGGGTTGGTATAAACCTAGTAGTTAGGGTAAAGTAAGTGTTAGAGTTGCAGTTAGGGTAAGATTAGTATTACAGGAAGCGTTTGGGTTAGGGCTAGGGTTAGGGGTTGGTTTAGGGCAAGGGCTATGTAATTTGTTGCGAGCTGTGATCAGGTTGGCGATAGGCTCGTTTTCTGTTTATTTTGCATTCAGTAATATGCTAATCATATATTTTAGCATGCTGAAGGGTTAGTGTTCTGTGAGAGTTCAGGGTAGGATAAGGGTTGTAATTGGAATTAGGGGAAGGTTTACGAATGGAGTTAGGGGGAGTGTGGCGATTTCGTTAGAGTTTTGAGTCATATTTATGGTTACAGCCTTGTACATTTGTATATTTAAAAATAGCTTTTTGGCGACCTTTTTGAAAATGACTTTTTGCTGACTACATTTTCCTGGGGACATTTATTTTTACATAGAACCCAAAATAGCCCCACAATTGCTCACATCCTTCCATCTAGAGCAGCATCACCAGGAAACCCGGGCACCCTGCTGGCCATCACTATGGACATCACAGTGGACATCACTATGGGCATCACTATGGGCCTCACTGTGGACATCACTGTGGGCATCACTATGGGCATCACTAGGGGCATCACTATGGATATCACTGTGGGCATCACTGTGGGTATCACTCTGGGCATCACTATGGACATCACTGTGGGCATCACCATAGATATCATAGACCTTTTTGAAAATGACTTTTTGCTGACTACATTTTCCTGGGGACATTTATTTTTACATAGAACCCAAAATAGCCCCACAATTGCTCACATCCTTCCATCTAGAGCAGCATCACCAGGAAACCTGGGCACCCTGCTGGCCATCACTATGGACATCACAGTGGACATCACTATGGGCATCACTATGGGCCTCACTGTGGACATCACTGTGGGCATCACTATGGGCATCACTAGGGGCATCACTATGGATATCACTGTGGGCATCACTGTGGGTATCACTATGACATCACTCTGGGTATCACTGTGGGCATTACTATGGGCATCACTATGGACATCACTGTAGGCATCACTATGGGCATCACTATGGACGGCCATCACTATGGGCATCACTATGGACATCACTGTGGGCATCACTGCGGGCATCACTATGGGCATCACTAGGGGCATCACTATGGATATCACTGTGGGCATCACTGTGGGTATCACTCTGGGCATCACTATGGACATCACTGTGGGCATCACTATGGATATCACTATGACATCACTCTGGGTATCACTGTAGGCATCACTATGGGCATCACTATGGGCGGCCATCACTATGGGCAGCACTATGGACATCACTGTGGGCATCACTATGGGCATCACTATGGGCATCACTGTGGACATCAATATGGGCATCACTATGGGCCTCACTGTGGACATCACTGTAGGCATCACTATGGGCATCACTAGGGGCATCACTATGGATATCACTATGACATCACTGTGGGCATCACTGTGGACATCACTGTGGGCATCACTATGGGCATCACTATGGGCGGCCATCACTATGGGCATCACTATGGACATCACTGTGGGCATCACTATGGGCATCACTATGGGCATCACTGTGGACATCACTATGAGAATCACTATGGGCCTCACTGTGGACATCACTGTAGGCATCACTATGGGAATCACTAGGGGCATCACTATGGATATCACTATGATATCACTGTGGGCATCACTGTGGGCATCACTATGGGCATCACTATGGGCATCACTATGGACATCATTATGGGCATCATTATGGACATCACTATGGCCATCGTTATGAGCATCACTATGGACATGACTGTGAGTATCACTATGGACATCACTATGGACATCACTGTGGGCATCACTATGTACATCACTATGGGCATCACTATGGGCATCACTGTGGGCATCATTATGTACATCACTATGGGCATCACTATGGGCATCACTGTGGGCATCACTATGTACATCACTATGGGCATCACTATGGGCATCACTGTGAGTATCACTATGGACATCACTGTCGGCATCACTTTGGACATCACTATGGACATCACAGTGGACATCACTATGGGCATCACTATGGGCCTCACTGTGGACATCACTGTGGGCATCACTATGGGCCTCACTGTGGACATCACTGTGGGCATCACTATGGGCATCACTAGGGGCATCACTATGGATATCACTGTGGGCATCACTGTGGGTATCACTCTGGGCATCACTATGGACATCACTGTGGGCATCACTATGGATATCACTATGACATCACTCTGGGTATCACTGTAGGCATCACTATGGGCATCACTATGGGTGGCCATCACTATGGGCAGCACTATGGACATCACTGTGGGCATCACTATGGGCATCACTATGGGCATCACTGTGGACATCAATATGGGCATCACTATGGGCCTCACTGTGGACATCACTGTAGGCATCACTATGGGCATCACTAGGGGCATCACTATGGATATCACTATGACATCACTGTGGGCATCATTGTGGACATCACTGTGGGCATCACTATGGGCAACACTATGGACATCACTGTGGGCATCACTATGGGCTTCACTATGGGCGGCCATCACTATGGGCATCACTATGGACATCACTGTGGGCATCACTATGGGCATCACTATGGGCATCACTGTGGACATCACTATGGGAATCACTATGGGCCTCACTGTGGACATTACTGTAGGCATCACTATGGGAATCACTAGGGGCATCACTATGGATATCACTATGATATCACTGTGGACATCACTGTGGGCATCACTATGGGCATCACTATGGGCATCACTATGGACATCATTATGGGCATCATTATGGACATCACTATGGCCATCGTTATGAGCATCACTATGGACATGACTGTGAGTATCACTATGGACATCACTATGGACATCACTGTGGGCATCACTATGTACATCACTATGGGCATCACTATGGGCATCACTGTGGGCATCATTATGTACATCACTATGGGCATCACTATGGGCATCACCGTGGGCATCACTATGTACATCACTATGGGCATCACTATGGGCATCACTGTGAGTATCACTATGGACATCACTGTTGGCATCACTTTGGACATCACTATGGACATCACTATGAGCATCACTATGGGCATCACTGTGGTCATCACTATGGACATCACTATGGGCAACACTATGGGCATCACTATGGGCATGACTGTGAGTATCACTATGGGCATCACTGTGGGCATCACTATGTACATCACTATGGGCATCACTATGGGCATCACTGTGGGCATCACTGCACATCACTATTGGCATCACTGTGGGGATCACTATGTACATCACTATGGGCATCCCTATGGGCATCACTGTGGGCATCACTATGTACATCACTATGGGCATCACCATGGGCATCACTGTGGGCATCACTGCACATCACTATGGGCATCACTATGGCTATCACTATGACATCACTCTGGGCATCACTGTGAGCATCACTATGGACATGACTGTGAGCATCACTATGGACATCACTGTGGGCATCACTATGGGCATCACTATGGATATCACTATGGACATCATTATGGACATCACTATAGGCATCACTATGGACATCACTATGGACATCACTTTGGGCATCATTATGGGCATCACTGTGGGCATCACTATGGACATCACTATGGACATCATTATGGACATCACTATAGGCATCGCTATGGACATCACTATGGACATCACTATGGACATCACTTTGGGCATCATTATAGGCATCATTGTGGGCATCACTATGGACATCACTATGGACATCACTATGGGCATCACTGTGGGCATCACTATGTACATCACTATGGGCATCACTATGAGCATCACTGTGGGCATCACTGCACATCACTATGGGCATCACTATGGGCATCACTATGGATATCACTATGACATCACTCTGGGCATCACTGTGAGCATCACTATGGGCATCACTATGGACATGACTGTGAGCATCACTATGGACATCACTGTGGACATCACTGTGGGCATCAATATGGATATCAATGTGGACATCAATGTGGGCATCACTATGGACATCACTATGGGCATCACTATGGGCATCACTATGGGCATCACTATGGACATGACTGTGAGTATCACTATGGGCATAACTATGGACATCACTGTGGGCATCACTATGGACATCACTATGGACATCATTATGGACATCACTATAGGCATCACTATGGGCATCACTATGGACATCACTATGGACATCACTTTAGGGATCATTATGGGCATCACTGTGGGCATCACTATGGACATCACTATGGACATCATTATGGACATCACTATAGGCATCACTATGGACATCACTATGGACATCACTATGGACATCACTTTGGGCATCATTATGGCCATCACTGTGGGCATCACTATGGGCGGCCATCACTATGGGCATCACTATGGACATCACTGTGGGCATCACTATGGGCATCACTGTGGACATCACTATGAGAATCACTATGGGCCTCACTGTGGACATCACTGTAGGCATCACTATGGGAATCACTAGGGGCATCACTATGGATATCACTATGATATCACTGTGGGCATCACTGTGGGCATCACTATGGGCATCACTATGGGCATCACTATGGACATCATTATGGGCATCATTATGGACATCACTATGGCCATCGTTATGAGCATCACTATGGACATGACTGTGAGTATCACTATGGACATCACTATGGACATCACTGTGGGCATCACTATGTACATCACTATGGGCATCACTATGGGCATCACTGTGGGCATCATTATGTACATCACTATGGGCATCACTATGGGCATCACTGTGGGCATCACTATGTACATCACTATGGGCATCACTATGGGCATCACTGTGAGTATCACTATGGACATCACTGTCGGCATCACTTTGGACATCACTATGGACATCACAGTGGACATCACTATGGGCATCACTATGGGCCTCACTGTGGACATCACTGTGGGCATCACTATGGGCCTCACTGTGGACATCACTGTGGGCATCACTATGGGCATCACTAGGGGCATCACTATGGATATCACTGTGGGCATCACTGTGGGTATCACTCTGGGCATCACTATGGACATCACTGTGGGCATCACTATGGATATCACTATGACATCACTCTGGGTATCACTGTAGGCATCACTATGGGCATCACTATGGGTGGCCATCACTATGGGCAGCACTATTGACATCACTGTGGGCATCACTATGGGCATCACTATGGGCATCACTGTGGACATCAATATGGGCATCACTATGGGCCTCACTGTGGACATCACTGTAGGCATCACTATGGGCATCACTAGGGGCATCACTATGGATTTCACTATGACATCACTGTGGGCATCATTGTGGACATCACTGTGGGCATCACTATGGGCAACACTATGGACATCACTGTGGGCATCACTATGGGCTTCACTATGGGCGGCCATCACTATGGGCATCACTATGGACATCACTGTGGGCATCACTATGGGCATCACTATGGGCATCACTGTGGACATCACTATGGGAATCACTATGGGCCTCACTGTGGACATTACTGTAGGCATCACTATGGGAATCACTAGGGGCATCACTATGGATATCACTATGATATCACTGTGGACATCACTGTGGGCATCACTATGGGCATCACTATGGGCATCACTATGGACATCATTATGGGCATCATTATGGACATCACTATGGCCATCGTTATGAGCATCACTATGGACATGACTGTGAGTATCACTATGGACATCACTATGGACATCACTGTGGGCATCACTATGTACATCACTATGGGCATCACTATGGGCATCACTGTGGGCATCATTATGTACATCACTATGGGCATCACTATGGGCATCACCGTGGGCATCACTATGTACATCACTATGGGCATCACTATGGGCATCACTGTGAGTATCACTATGGACATCACTGTTGGCATCACTTTGGACATCACTATGGACCTCACTATGAGCATCACTATGGGCATCACTGTGGTCATCACTATGGACATCACTATGGGCATCACTATGGGCATCACTATGGGCATGACTGTGAGTATCACTATGGGCATCACTGTGGGCATCACTATGTACATCACTATGGGCACCACTATGGGCATCACTGTGGGCATCACTGCACATCACTATTGGCATCACTGTGGGGATCACTATGTACATCACTATGGGCATCCCTATGGGCATCACTGTGGGCATCACTATGTACATCACTATGGGCATCACTATGGGCATCACTGTGGGCATCACTGCACATCACTATGGGCATCACTATGGCTATCACTATGACATCACTCTGGGCATCACTGTGAGCATCACTATGGACATGACTGTGAGCATCACTATGGACATCACTGTGGGCATCACTATGGGCATCACTATGGATATCACTATGGACATCATTATGGACATCACTATAGGCATCACTATGGACATCACTATGGACATCACTTTGGGCATCATTATGGGCATCACTGTGGGCATCACTATGGACATCACTATGGACATCATTATGGACATCACCATAGGCATCGCTATGGACATCACTATGGACATCACTATGGACATCACTTTGGGCATCATTATAGGCATCATTGTGGTCATCACTATGGACATCACTATGGACATCACTATGGGCATCACTGTGGGCATCACTATGTACATCACTATGGGCATCACTATGAGCATCACTGTGGGCATCACTGCACATCACTATGGGCATCACTATGGGCATCACTATGGATATCACTATGAAATCACTCTGGGCATCACTGTGAGCATCACTATGGGCATCACTATGGACATGACTGTGAGCATCACTATGGACATCACTGTGGACATCACTGTGGGCATCAATATGGATATCAATGTGGACATCAATGTGGGCATCACTATGGACATCACTATGGGCATCACTATGGGCATCACTATGGGCATCACTATGGACATGACTGTGAGTATCACTATGGGCATAACTATGGACATCACTGTGGGCATCACTATGGACATCACTATGGACATCATTATGGACATCACTATAGGCATCACTATGGACATCACTATGGACATCACTATGGACATCACTTTAGGCATCATTATGGGCATCACTGTGGGCATCACTATGGACATCACTATGGACATCATTATGGACATCACTATAGGCATCACTATGGACATCACTATGGACATCACTATGGACATCACTTTGGGCATCATTATGGCCATCACTGTGGGCATCACTATGGACATCACTATGGACATCACTATATGCATCACTATGGACATCACTATGGACATCACTAGAGAAATCACGTTGGGCATCATTATGGGCATCACTATGGACATCACTATGGGCATCACTATGGGCATCACTATGGATATCAGCATGACATCATTCTGGGCATCACTGTGAGCATCACTATGGACATGACTGTGAGTATCACTATGGACATCACTGTGGACATCACTGTGGGCATCACTATGGGCACCACTATGGACATCACTATGGACATCACTTTAGGCATCATGATGGGCATCACTGTGGGCATCACTATGGACATCACTATGGACATCATTATGGACATCACTATGGACATCACTATGGACATCACTTTGGGCATCATTATGGGCATCACTATGGACATCACTATGGACATCACTATATGCATCACTATGGACATCACTATGGACATCACTAGAGACATCACGTTGGGCATCATTATGGGCATCACTATGGACATCACTATGGGCATCACTATGGGCATCACTATGGATATCAGCATGACATCATTCTGGGCATCACTGTGAGCATCACTATGGACATGACTGTGAGTATCACTATGGACATCACTGTGGAGATCACTGTGGGCATCACTATGGGCATCACTATGGATATCAATATGGACATCAATGTTGGCATCACTATGGACATTACTATGGATATCACTATGGACATGACTGTGAGCATCACTATGGACATCACTGTGGACATCACTGTGGGCATCACTATGGGCATCACTATGGATATCAATATGGACATCAATGTGGGCATCACTATGGACATCACTGTGGGCATCACTATGGACATCACTATGGACATCATTAAGGACATCATTGTGGGCATCACTATGGACATCACTATGGACATCATTAAGGACATCACTATATTCATCACTATGGACATCACTATGGACATCACTATGGACATCATTATGGACATCACTATAGGCATCACTATGGACATCACTATGGACATCACTATGGACATCACTTTGGGCATCATTATGGGCATCACTGTGGGCATCACTATGGACATCACTATGGACATCACTATGGGCATCACTGTGGGCATCACTATGTACATCACTATGGGCATCACTATGGGCATCACGGTGGGCATCACTGCACATCACTATGGGCATCACTATGGGCATCACTATGGATATCACTATGACATCACTCCGGGCATCACTGTGAGCATCACTATGGGCATCACTATGGACATGACTGTGAGCATCACTATGGACATCCACTGTGGACATCACTGTGGGCATCACTATGGATAACAATATGGACATCACTATGGGCATCACTATGGACACAACTGTGAGTATCACTATGGACATCACTGTGGACATCACTGTGGGCATCACTATGGGCATCACTATGGACATCACTGAGGGCATCACTATGGACATCACTATGGACATCACTATGGGCATCACTATGGACACGACTGTGAGTATCACTATGGACATCACTGTGGGCATCACTATGGGCATCACTATGGACATCACTGTGGGCATCACTATGGACATCACTTTGGGCATCATTATGGGCATCACTGTGGGCATCACTATGGACATCACTATGGACATCACTATGGGCATCACTGTGGGCATCACTATGTACATCACTATGGGCATCACTATGGGCGTCACTGTGGGCATCACTGCACATCACTATGGGCATCACTATGGGCATCACTATGGATATCACTATGACATCACTCCGGGCATCACTGTGAGCATCACTATGGGCATCACTATGGACATGACTGTGAGCATCACTATGGACATCCACTGCGGACATCACTGTGGGCATCACTATGGGCATCACTATGGATATCAATATGGACATCACTATGGGCATCACTATGGACACAACTGTGAGTATCACTATGGACATCACTGTGGACATCACTGTGGGCATCACTATGGGCATCACTATGGACATCACTGTGGGCATCACTATGGCCAACACTATGGACATCACTATGGGCATCACTATGGACACGACTGTGAGTATCACTATGGACATCACTGTGGACATCACTGTGGGCATCACTATGGGCATCACTATGGACATCACTGTGGGCATCACTATGGACATCACTTTGGGCATCATTATGGGCATCACTATGGACATCACTATGGACATCATTATGGACATCATTATGGGCATCACTGTGGGCATCACTATGGACATCACTGTGGGAATCACTATGGACATCAATATGGACATCACTAGGGACATCACTTTGGGCATCATTATGGGCATCACTATGGACATCACAATGGGCATCACTATGGGCATCACTATGGATATCACTATGGACATGACTGTGAGTATCACTATGGACATTGCTGTGGACATCACTGTGGGCACCACTATGGACATCACTATGGACATCATTATGGACATCGCTATAGGCATCACTATGGACATCACTATGGACATCACTTTGGGCATCACTATGGATATCACTATGGGCAGGGCATCACTGTGGGCATCACTATGGGCATCATTATGGCCATCATTATGGACATCACTATGGGCATCACTGTGGGCATCACTATGGACATCACTGTGGGCATCACTATGGACATCAATATGGACATCACTAGGGACATCACTTTGGGCATCATTATGGGCATCACTATGGACATCACAATGGGCATCACTATGGGCATCACTATGGATATCACGATGGACATGACTGTGAGTATCACTATGGACATTGCTGTGGACATCACTGTGGTCATCACTATGGACATCACTATGGACATCATTATGGACATCGCTATAGGCATCACTATGGACATCACTATGGACATCACTTTGGGCATCACTATGGATATCACTATGGGCAGGGCATCACTGTGGGCATCACTATGGGCATCATTATGGCCATCATTATGGACATCACTATGGGCATCACTGTGGGCATCACTATGGGTATCACTATGGGCATCACTATGAAGCAGCATATGGTTTGGCCCCATTGCAGAGACCTTTCATCTTGCATAAATGTGATTGCTACCACAGCTCTGCATAAAACACACACCTGCAACTCCACTTATAGGAAGGACCTGCATACACGCCTAGAATACAGGAAACAACACTGGGTCTGCTTTGACTTCAGTAGCAAATTCCCTGCTGTCCTGTGACAGAGATGAAACATACAATCAACCCATATGCCTGTTCAAAGGAGTCTGGCAGGGACACCACCCTTATACCACAATCCAGCACACCGGTAACATCCTCCACTCTTAGCTGCTTTGGTTGGGCCTCGCGGTTATGGCGCGATGGATCGCATAGAATCCCCCCTGAGGTTGGCGATGCTCACCTCCTTTATAAGCGATGGCCAGGCCATCTACACAGAGCTTCCAACCGAGACAGGGTCCTGGCTGCCCAGAGCCCAGAACCTCGTCTGCCCACATCAGAGCAGCGCTGAAGACCTCGCAGCCACAGGTGCTCCAGGAAGCATCTGGATAAGCCCTCTGTGTACAGTAGGCAGGCCCCTGCATCGTTGCCCCAAGACCTCCCTCTTTAAAATCTCCCTGTCATCTTCACCACCCTGATGCCTAAGCTGTGGCCCTGTCAATCTATTTGCCCCCCACACGCACTCGGTACAAGCGATTTGGTGCCAATTCCTTCAATGTCCATGTCCATATAGATATGTGCACTTGGGGTTGCCCTCCGCTGCCGCGCCAACTTTGAAACTAACCTTGTAATTTCCTAGCCCCCCACTACAGCGCCCCTCAGGTATTTCTGATCAGTTTGAATCCTTCCAGCAATATGTGCCGTGGTCCGCACAAACACAGGTAAAGTAGTTGGCTCTGATATTGAATGACAAGGCTTTTCCAAAAGCCCCTCCCATCAGACACTCCTGCTTATTATGCAAAGGAGTGTTTGTCAATTCTCCAAATAATTACTCGCCAACCATGTTGCCCTCATCCAAAGACCTGCCTGTTGCACTTTCACTGCCTTTCAGTGCACTTTCACTGCCTTTACCCAGACCCAACCAAATCAGGCTTGTCCTACCGGACGAAGGAACCTTAGACTAGGCACTAGACTTCCCAAACCACCATCTGCACACCCACCTCACAGCCACCCTAAGAAGGAGCTAATACACGCCAAGCGAAACACGCACAAAAGGAAACCTAGCTGCAATCAAATAACCTGTACCAAATCGTCTGAAACCTTGCCCAACACGGTCCACATCAGCAACAACACTAAAATAACAAAACCTCAAGGCAGGTCTCATCAACGCTAGATCTCTATTAGACCACGCCTCTGAAATGGCTGACATCATCACCTGTAACCAACTCGACTTCCTAGCAGTTACTGAAACATGGCTACACAAAGCTGCTGGCCCTGCCCTTATGATAGCCATACCCCCAAACCTTACCATCTTCAGAAAAGACAGGGAAACTTCCAAAGGAGGAGGCATAGCTCTTATCTGCAGAGCCAACCTCACCATCAAAGAAATTGACAGCATTACTATGCCGTCAGCTGAACTACTCTCCATAAAGCTCGAAATCTCGGCCTCACGTACTATCACGGTGCACCTCATCTACAGACCCCCGGGTCCACTAGGCACCTTTGAAGAAGACTTAACCACCCTCTTAAACACTAATGCCAAACTGGGAACACAAATCATTCTACTAGGCAATTTTAACTTAGGCTATAAGGACCTAAAAGACTCCAATGCCTCCACCATAGCCAACACTATTGTGGAAGCAGGCCTCACTATACAGAATAACGGCCCCACGCACTCTAAAGGCCGCACATTGGACTGGGTCACAGACATCAACTGCGTTTCCCTCATAACGGCAATTGAACCTTGCATATGGACTGATCACTATCTGATTTCATTGACCATTTCAGACCTCCCCCAACCTAAATCTACTAAACCTCATGCTCCTCCTGCCCTCACCCGCTGCAAAAAAATATAACACTCTCGAATCTTCTCCCCCTGGTCCAACCTATCACTAATCACTCTAGCCTGATCTCTAACCCTATTGATCTAGCTGACCTGTACAATCACACCATCAACTCGGCGATTGACGCCATTGCACTGCTGAAACTCACCAAATCTAAACCTATTGCCCTTCTTAACACCTGGTTCACTCCCACGCTAAAAGCCCTACACAAAGAGAAACGACACGCAGAAGCCTGTTGGAGAAAAAACCCTTCTCCCCATAACAAAAACCTCCTCACTGCCCTTACTAACAGCTACAAAAAACAAATCATCAGGCAAAAAAAGAGACCTTTAATGACAGAATCAAAAAAGCGAATTCGAATACCAGGGAAATCTTCTCCATCCTGAGAGAATTAGAATCCCCAATTGCACGCATAGACTCTTGTACCAAAGACAAAGCCTGGTGCACAAACATTCAAAAGGCCTTATGCAACAAAATCACAATGTTACAAGACAAAATATTAGCCAAGAAATCCGCCCTCCACAACATTGCCCTCTCCACGCAAGAAACCATCCTTCAGGAACTTGCCGCCAACCAAACTAAACCCCTTAACCAATTTAGTTTTAGTGCCATTTCTATTGCGGAAACTAAGAGCATCATCATGTCTCGTAAACCGTCTCGATGCCTTGGTGACACCTGTTCAGCCAATTATTAAAGAGGCTGCGCATGAACTAGCCCCATTCGTCACATCATTTATCAACTCATCATTCAAATCATGCTCCGTGCCAACCAACCTTAAAGATGCTTGGATATTACCTCTCCTAAGAAAAGCAAACCTGGACCCCAATGTCCCAACAAACTATAGGCCCATAACAACTGTCCCGTTCCTCCTCAAAATCCTAGATAAAGATGCATATCTACAGATCCAATCCTACCTGGAGATCAACAACCTTCTAGGAACAAGACAATCAGGATTTAGACCAAGACATGGAACCGAAACGGCTCTCCTTGATCTTAAAAACCAACTAGACGAGCGCAAAGACAGAGGAAACATCTCTATTCTCCTACTCATAGACCTATCAGCTGCCTTCGACCTGGTAGATCACAAGGTACTCTGTAATCACCTCAAATCGGCAGCCAACTTCTCCACAAAAGCCACGTCATGGATAAACTCATTCTTGGACCAGAGAACCATAAGAGTCTTGTCACCTACATCAGCAGCGGATCCAGTCCCCATCCCCTTTGGTGTGCCTCAAGGGTCATGTGTTTCCCCCACTTTTTACAATATTTTTACAAAGCCTCTCTTTGATATATTGGACAAACTAGGGGTCTCATATACCAACTACGCTGATGATACCCAGATTCTTATCCCAATCCAGGGGGACTATGAAAAGGACACCAGCCTCATAAATAAAATCTACCAAATCATCCAAACCTGGATGGCCACACATGGCCTATGTCTTAACGACGACAAGACCGAGCTCTTAATCATCGGGTCTACCAGTAAACTTAACAAATTACCCCATCTGTATAATTCCATCACGATTGATGGCATCAAAATCAAGGTAGCCAAGGAAGTTAAAAACTTAGGATTCTACATAGACTCAGCTCTCGCCCTCGACAAGCAAGTAAATGCGACAGCCTCAGCAACCAGTTACACCTGCTAACTTATTCACGCCTGTAAACTTTACCTATCCGCAGACAGCTGTACCACCATAGCGCGAGCCCTCATCCTCTCCAAATTAGATTACTGCAATGCACTGTAGCTAGGCACCAGTAAACATAACATCAACAAACTACAAACCCTGCACAACAATGCCCTTAGAACAGCCCTAGTTAGTCCCAAAGGGCAACACATATCTGTCCATAGAAGAGCCGTAAACTGGCTGGCCATCAATGACCGTATCAAATTTAAAACTCTGAACATTACACACAATTGTCTGAACAACAAAGCACCTGCATACCTCACAGAAAAATTCACAAAGTACACTTCTGAACGACCCATCAGAAAGGCCCTCTCAAACAGCATCAAAATCCCCACCTTTAAACTGAAAAGAACTGGTGGGTCCAGCTTCCCAGTTCTAGCAGCTCATCTCCGGAACTCCATCCCGGATGAACTCAGAGCCACCCCTTCCTTCCATGTGTTCAAAGCTAACGTCAAACTCTGGCTTCACACCAACGACTGCTAAATGCCTCTACTGTACCTAATACTCTGTACATTTATTGTAAAACACTTGAAACTGTAACATATCTCACATGTAAGTCATCTGACATTGTAACATAAGAAATGCTTGATATATGATCCTGTAACATAAGAAATGTAACATGTTTATGTACCTGTAACTTAAGATTTTATTTTTTGCAAGTGCCCAGTTGCTTAACGGCCAGGTGCACTCTATAAATAAATAAACAATACAATAAAATACAACCACCAATAGGCAAAGTGCTATAAAGAGCTTTAAAGCAGCACGCAACACTTTAACAAATAAAAGGACTAGATTCATCAATAACGAGTTTATTTTACCCCAAAATATGCACCTTCCCTTAAATAGCCTTATTATAAGCATCTAAAGTGTGCAGAGTTTCCTCTTCATCAGCTAGAGGGACATTTTAAATCAGTGCCTCCTTGGTTAATTGCCACCTCAATTTGCGTTCCAACATTTGAAGCCACCAGTGCGGATGAGCAGAGGCTGAAGGGGGGCCACGTGAGCCAGGTGACCACCCCCCCTTCCTGATAGAGGAATTGACTGGGAGGGTCTGTCCTGAGACATTAAGACACAGTCTCCTGATCACCTTGGTTGCATGTGGCATCAATGGCCGCCTGCGTGGTGGTCAGTGCACCGTGGACAGTTTGCAGTTATGCGTCACTGCCTTCAGTCGCAGCCCATGGCATTGTAGGCGGCTTGTGGCATGGTGTGGTGCACTGGTCTATATGAGTGGGGCTGTCAGACCCCTTGGCAATTACGGCTAGAAGCTAGCTGGTGAAAAGGTGATCATGAGTGCAGGCCATTCTAAAATGTCTGCCAGAATTGATAACCTTCTTGACCTTCCAGGTCCTTGTACTGAGATGTTCCCAAGCCAAGATGGCAGCTGCTTCCCTCCGTCCTATCACATAGTTGTAAGGCACGGTAGAAGGACTGCCAATGTGGAGAAGGAACCCTCTTTGCAACCCTCCTGTTACTCCAATCTAATCAATGCATCCATATGTGCTGATGGACTTGTCGTTACTTGGCTTGTCCAGTCTCTGAAATTTCGTCTTAAAACCAAATAACAGTTTTCAGGTGGAGGCATTGCCAAGAGCATATCGGGTCTTGCCCCTGGAGTCCAGACACACCTCTGAATTACATACTGCGGTGCTGCAGTGGCACTTGGCATGGGTCACCCATGCCTTCTTGCTGAGAAGAATCACAGTGCTTGCAAGTTACACAAACCTGGACGATTTCCACAGCTAAACCCTTCAACCAGGCAACTAATCAGATTCAAAGGCTGGCCTCTACAGTGCTTAATCTGACTGCAAGATACAGATGTGAAACAATTAGAAGGCTTACTTGAAAGCCACAGGGGCGGTTCAGCCAGCCGTAGCCTCTCTGACCAGGGGTATCCATTTTCTAGTAGTTAGTCTAAATGGCAGCCTGGGGAGATCACGAAATATCTTAGTTCATTCCATGGTTTAATACAGGCTTGAGTCCCTTCTGTTAATTTTAGAGTATATGAAGGTGGGATTTATCTTTGGAAATCTCATTAGGCTCACCATGGCCTGGGCTTAGCTTTTGGGGAGGGCCGTTGTCCCATTCGTCGATAACTCTTCTGCATTGACGGCAGCGTTACGCCTAATGCTTGGGTGTCCATATATTGAGATTTTTGCCGTAGATGCTTTGTGTATTTTACATCAAGGGAGCTTATGCAGCTTGCCTCAGAGATTCACTTGTTGGAAACAGCACAGCATACTTTGTCTCGGAGAGCTTTCAAGGAGGAAACCAAAGAGGGTTTGGCTAGAACTGATGGTTCTTCCAACCTCCAGGTGTTGGATTGAGTTGATCGAGTAGATCGACTTTGACCTCCACAGAAGAAAGAGAAGCAGACACTTGAGGTGTTTGGATGCTCAGGTCCTCAGAAGAGAATGTCCAGTGAGACAAGTCATATTGTGCAAGTCTTTTAACTGGTAAGTCTCCCTCGGTTGAAAGGGCAATGAAGATTGGCACAGTTGGTCGTCCAACCAGGGTGTTAAGAAAGCCACAGAAAGTTTACCACTGATGTTGTATATATCATGGTAGCATGAGGTTCACGTTAATTGGAGCACTCGTTCTGTGAAAATTTGGTTGGTCTTTTTTGGGAAGACAGGAGAGGCTCTGGTAGAGAAGCCTGTAAAATTGTATTTAAAAAAATTGTGGTTATTGGTCCAGTGTCCCGTTTTGATACAAGAAGTTCTTGGAGGTGTTTCAGAAGCTTGAAAGAAGGGCCTATCACAGTGCATACAGGATATGATTATGCAGTACAATTAGACCCTGAAATGGTAGTTCCCGGGAACCACCAGGGGGCGCAGAGATGCACTGATGCATCTCCTCTCGTCTCCTCCAAAGGGTGCCGTTTTTGGGACTTGAGCCCACCCAGAGTGAAGTGCCGACCCCCACCGCAGCCTTCTAACACTGTGGGGCTCCCGAATACCCCAACTCCAGTCTCCCTGCATGGCGCCTTTGCTGCGCAGTGAGCCCGCGAAGATAGAAGGGAGGGAATGCCCCGCCTCCCCCAGCGCCACGGCTCCACACAAAAACAACTGAGTGCCGCGGATAAGGTGAGGCCTGCAGCTTCTTCAGACAGCGTGGGGAGAGCAGACCCCCCCAAATTTGTCTGCAGCGGTCTCCCGTGCCCCACAGAGCCCAGGCAGGGCAGCGCGACGCTTTGGGCTGCTTCCCGCCACTGGGCCCGCACCCCGGAGCAGCGCACCGGGCGCGGAGGCCTGCGCGGTGTCCCCGGACTTCGGCGCTCAGTGGATCCGGCCCAGGAGAGCTGGCTTGCCCCCTGGACCTCATCGGAGCCCAGCGAGAGCAGAAGCCCCCGCCGGCGACTTGGAAGAGCGAGCACCCTCCCCAAGGGATACCCACAGCAACCCACCCACCCCCCCCTCTTTGGGCCCTCCCTGGATCTGACGGTGGATCGGGAGATGTTCCGAGGGGGCGCCGGAGCCCCCACGAGGTGAGAGGCCGCCCTAAAAGTGCTGTATCATATTGGGGGCAAAGAGAGCTGGCCATTGACCTAGAACTGGAAAATAGGCCTAAACAACCCCCCACCCCAACAGTGAGCACAGGGCCTGAACGGCAAGCAGGCAGGACCTCCTCAGAGGCGTATTGTGGCCCGGCAATGGCGCCCACTGGACTTGGGGCTCCTAGGAGTGGATCCCGTGGGGAAGTGAGGAGCCTGGGGAGGCCTAGGAGCTGGAAAGAATCTCTGCAGAAATTCCGACGCTTGGCCCCTGGCTCCCCGACTTGCCCTGAGATGGCGACCTTGACGCATCAGGGACTAACAGACACTAGCACGGTCACCAAAGGTATGGCCGCCCTCATCGAGGAGATCCGAGGCTTCAGGGCGGACATAACGCTACGTCTCGACACTTTGGACAAAAAAGTGGACAATATAGATGACAGGGTTCAAGCGCTAGAGAACAATACGGCCGCGAACGACATCTTTGAGACACAATTTGATATGCGCCTGGCGGAGCTCGAGAGGAGGGAAGAGAAATGTTCCCTAAAGCTTGACGACCTGGAGAACAGGGAACGTCACTGTAACCTGCACTTTTTAGGCTTCCCGGAGCGTGAGGGCAAAACACAAGCAGACATTGTAAAAGCTGTTAACGTGGTGGTGCCATCACTCTTTGAAGGGGCTAACACGAACAAACTGACTATTGATAGAGCCCACAGAGCAGGTGCAGCCAACAGAGGCCCCAGGTCCATTCTAGTACTATTCCACTACTTCGCGGAGAAAAGTCAAATCCTTGAACTGGCCCGCAAGAAAGGCCCAGTGGACTGGGAGGGGGCTCAGATCTCGGTGTATCAGGATCTGTCCGCCTTCACCCTGGCGAGACGTCGGCTCTGCGCCCCGCTGACGAAGATGCTTCAGACCAAAGGGGCCCGATATAGGTGGGGATACCCTTTCTCACTTTCCTTCGAGCTAAACGGCTACAAGTACGCTCTGGTCACAGAGGACGATATTCACAGGGTGTCGGGGGAGCTCCTGGACGATCCAAATATGGAAGTGGGTGAGTGAGAACGCGAGAGAGCCCCAGCTGGCCCCGGGCGGACGAGGGCTCCACAGGAAAGACGTAAGGTCCGAGGCCACAGGAAATTCAGAAGAGTGGCGTCGGCATCCCCGGAGCTGCCCAACACTTGAAGAGCCCCCGGGAGCTCGACGATCAAGCGTGTACCCGTTACTGTGAGTGGGGAGGCGACGCAACTGTTTATGGACTAATAAGGACATGGGGGTGGGGGGGCTCGCGTTGTTGTTTTTGAAGAGTTTGGGAGCCCGGAGGGGGGAGACAATGGTGGCCTGGTCTGGCGACAAGATGAAGCCTCTAATCAACCAGGCGTACAGGGGGCAAGGGGGCAGGGGGGAGGGAAAAGTTGGGGTTTGTTTACTGAGGATTCAGTTGGGTCACACCAGGTTTTCAGGTCTACTTTGCACTTATAGAATTGTTTCTGGGCATCAGCAGGGTGCAGAAGTTCTGCGGGAGCATTGTCATGTTGCGCTCCACGGAGGGAGCCATGGGCCTTTATCATCGTTTTGATGGATGACTCGCTCCAATTTTTGACAGTGGGGTCGTTAAACGTACGTGGGCTTAACTCTCTTACAAAAAGGTCGCTGGTGGTGAGAGAATTTTCAAGGCTCCGCCTTCATTTCCTGTTTGTACAAGAAACTCACTGGGATCGGGGCAAGGAACCCAAGGTAAGGGCTAAAAATATTGATCAGATGTATGTGGCGTCCTTCCGGGCTAAAACACGCAGAGTGGCCCTCCTGGTTTCTCCCGGGGCCGACTTCGTGGTCAAAGCTCAGAAGTTGGACCTGGAAGGGCGATATATTATGGTCAAGGGGGAGGTGAGGGGCCGGCTGTTTACCCTAGTTTGTATTTACGCTCCAAACAAGGCACAAGACACCTTTTGGGAAAGGATGAAAGAGAAAATCATGGCTTTCTCCGAGGGCACCCTATTGGTAGGTGGGGACTTTAACATGGTTCTATGCCCCGAGAGGGATAGGAAGTCAGTAAATCCATGCCCAAACTTGCGTTTCCACAGAAAGCTGGCAGAAGTTTTCCAAGAAGTCAATGGCGAATTGGGCCTGAGTGATACGCACCCCATTAAGCAAGGCCGAGACCCCAACTTCACCTTCTACTCAAAGCCTCATGCCACATTCTCCCATATCGATTACATTTTGGTTGATGCCGCGCTTCGGGGTGAGGTTACAGACTCGGGGTGCAGATTTTCCCCCAGCCCCCGCATCCGGATCCCTGTGGCGGTGCAACGACCTCCTCCTGCATGATAAGGAAGTACGTCAAACCCTTTTAGAAGCCATAAAAGATTACTTCTCTGCCAATGACAATGGGGAGGTTGGCGTCATGGGTATCTGGGAGGCATTCAAAGCAACCATTAGGGGCGTCCTTATCGAGATAGGTTCGAGAAAAAAGAGGGAGAGGGGCCATGAGGAGAAGCTATTGAGGGAAAAAATAGATTCTATCCAACTGGGGGGGAAACTGAAAACGCAGATGTTCCCCAGACAATGGGAGGAGCTACAAAGATTGCATTCTGGGCTGGCGGACCTCCAGGTGGGACAAACGGAAAGGAAGTTGTCTTTCTTGAAACAGAAATACATAGAAAAGGGGGAAAAGCGGATAAGATACTAGCTTGGAGGCTCCACAAGCTCAGAAATAGTAGGAGGGTGAACTCCATTCGCACCACGGAGGGGGACTCGACTGTGAGAGACAGCAAGATAGCTGAGCAATTCAGACAATATTATGAACGGTTATATTGCTTGGAGTATGCAGGGGACGGGTCTGAAATAGATGGCTTCCTGGACTCCCTCCCGATCCCGGGCCTCTCCCCCGACAAGGCAGAAACACTAGAACTTCCCATAACCCCACAAGAAATAATAGACACCATATCCTCTTTGAAGAGTGGGACAGCCCCGGGGGATGATGGGTTCACTGTTAAGTTCTACAAGACCTACCATCGCCAGGATGTTCAACTCAGCACTGGAACTGGGCTCCCTTCCACCCACGACGATGTCCGCCCTGATAGTAGTGCTCCCAAAGAAGGGAAGCACCCCTCTCAGTGCCAATCATACCGCCCTATATCCCTCCTCAGCGCCGATGTAAAGATACTGGCCAAACATTTAGCAAACAGACTGGCGAGACTCCTCCCTTCCCTAGTACACGGAGATCAAGTGGGCTTTATCCCGGGTCGCAAGGGATCTGATAATATACGGAAGAACCTGGATCTTATGCATGAGGCTTCAAGGCAGGGGGTGGAAGGCTATCTCCTCTCACTAGATTCGGAAAAGGCCTTTGACCGCGTCGAATGGCCTTATATGGGTAAAATCCTCAGAAAAATGGGTCTGGGGACAACTTCTGTGGTTGGGTTTCGGCACTTTACAACGGCCCTTTGGCAAGAGTCGTGGTTAATGGTGGCACCTCAGACCCGCTGGACTTATCTAGAGGCACCCGTCAGGGCTGTCCCTTGTCACCCCTTTTGTTCGCCTTGGCAATGGAGCCACTGTCTATAGCGATCAGAGCTGACCAGGAAATCACAGGGATTAGATGTGACAATTGTGACTTTAACCTTTCCCTGTTTGCAGACGATATCTGGGCTACTTGACCAACCTTCAGGACTCTCTACCCCGATTATTCCGACTTATAGACTACTATGGCACCTTTTTGGGGCATAAGGTGAACACGTACAAGTCTAGCATTATGCCCATGGGTCCCGGGGACCATGACATCGGGGGTAACTCCGAAATCCTGGGAGTAAGAATAGAACGGACTTCCACCAGGTATTTGGGCACCACCATTCCCAGGGATCTGTCACAACTCTATGAATGTAACTTCCCAGAGATCTTGGCCAAGATTAGTAGTGATCTCAAACGATGGGCACCTCTCACACTCTCTTGGTTTGGGCGTATGGTCACGGTTAAAATGAATATCCTGCCCCGCTTACTCTACCTCTTTGCAGCCCTCTCTGTGGTGATCCCGGAGGCCTTCTTTGAGACACTACAGTCCCGGGTCCTTCAGTTCATCTGGGACGGCAAAAGATCAAGAGTCAAATTTTCTACCCTAACTCTTCCCAAGTCTCATGGTGGCTTCGGCCTCCCGGACTTTAGACTTTACTACAAAGCAGCTCAACTCCGGGTGATGTTAGAGCACATGAGGGACGGCCTGGGGACATATTGGACTTTCATTGAGGATGTCCACACCCACACGAAAAAAGTCAGGGACCTGCTATGGGCTCCCCCTAAGGCTCTCCCCCCATTCACCTCAGAACGCACCCAACCTTAGTGGCCCTCTGGGCAGTCTGGAAGCCGAACAAGGACAACAAGCTGCTGTCATCCTGGTCGTCCCCTTTAACATCGCGGTGGGGTCCCCCCATCGACCTCGACACCATGGTCGGACTTGGGCCTGGAGAGAGTTTCTCAACTCTCCCGGGAGGAGGGTTTCATAGAGTATGATCAGCTGACTGAGGCATTGGGCGACAACCCGCCCTCAGTCTTTGAATACTTGCGCCTGAAAGGGATACTGACCCACCTTCGTTGGGCCAATAACCTCAAGCGCCCCCTTACTCCTTTTCGAAACTGTCCTAGCTAAGAGCGCCTCCCGGAAAGGCTCCCTGTCTAAGTTCTATGGCACATTGATAACGGCTAATCTGGAGGGTAGGCAGCCCTTCAAACGAATATGGGAAGAAAGGTTGGGCATGACGCTGGATGATCACACATGGACAGCAATCTTTAAATCTATATTCACGGGTTCACTGTACACCACTGCCATGGAACATAGCTTTAAGATACTCCATTCATGGCATCACCCTCCAGCCACCCTGTCCAAAATGTTTAAAGAGGTGTCCCCTTTTTGCCCCAGGACATGTCAACAACGGGGCACTTGGTTTCACATGTGGTGGGGATGCCCGGTCATCCAGGTGTACTGGTCAGAACTGCTCAGCTGGATCAAGATCATAGAAGGGTACTCCCCGACCTTACATCCACTGGAAATCCTCCTGGGTACTCCTATGCCGGAGACAGAACAGCCTGCATTCCCGAAGGTCATTGGGGCCATGCTGAGGGCGGGGAGGCTAGCGCTAGCTCAAAAATGGAAAAATGTCCTGGCTCCATCCAAGGAGGAATGGCTTTGTAAATTTAGGTCGATCTTCACCTATGAAAAACTCACTGCGATAACAAATGACAACATGCCGGATTTTGTTCAGGAATGGACCGCTGTGCTTCTTAATGACGATTGCATTTCTATGCGTCTGTAAAGTATGTCCCTTAACGCTTGGGCCCCCTACTCGCTGTGAACTGATCTGACCCCATTATGTCAAAATGTATGTCTAATAACATATTGATATCCGAATGTTCTCCCTGCAGCTTCTATTACGGCAATACCTCTAGACCTGGTATGTTCAAAAAGTTGTGGGGGGGAGTTTGCGGGTAAGGGATAAAAAAAAAAAAATGTAAACTGCCATCTATGTTTGCCTAATGTATTACTGGCAGGGATTGCCCCGGCACCCTACCTCATATGTATGATGTCAATAAAAACAAAGTTAAAAAAAAAAAAGAAATGGTAGTTCCCTTTCACCAGACTACTTAGAAATGTAAGAAAGAAACAATCACGCACTATATCCAGGACTGGCTCAAATTTTGGCGGTGTAGGTTTTTTGATTGCACTAGATTCCAATAAAAAAATGTTTTATTTGGAGCAAGAGATGCCTCTCCAGATTTTGGAGAACTGTTTGCAAGTCCCTGGATGTGAAAAATGCTCTCTACTCAGACTATAACCTGCAAACTAATGGCACGGCAGAGAGAGGAATACAACACTAGGCCAGTATTAATGCTAGTTTGTAAATGCATTCAGATACATTGAGAAAGTTTGTTGCTGGGAGAACTTGCATATCATCATTATATGCATTCCTCTACTCGGGGTCTCCTTTAATTTCACTGTGAGTTATGACCCCACAGGCTTTTCCATATGTTATGCCCCCCAAACAATGTTTGCCTGCTTTTAAAACATGTTTGCCCTGGTTCATGAATAGTTGGCATATGTTCGCAAACAATCTTAAGGCGTCTATGAAAGATATGATGAGACTGGCAATGTTTCTTGGTGGACCCTTCCCGCTTGCTAGTTAAGCTACAACTTTGCTTTTATGGTCTATTTTTAGTGGATCAAATAGTTAATCCTGTTGAGCTCTGTTTGTTCTCGCTAAGGACTCGGAAAATAAACCCAGTTCCTTATATTTTCCTGGCAAAACCAGCTAAACCTGATCCTTTCAAACAGTATTTTAATCCTTGTTCTCCAGGGCTGGTTTAAGAACCTCTGCTATCCTGCGGGCTGCAGTATTCCATCTACTGACAGGGCTGTCCTGGCAGTGATAGGCCATGCAACCCTTTTTCTTTGCCCAATTCCTATTGTTATAAGGGTTAAGCTAGAGCTGTGAGGGAAGGGGGGGATGGGAGATATACTGCTCATCAGCATGTCAGCTAGAGGGGGTGGGGGGCTGGCGGGGGTCTACATCTGTGTGGTAGTGGCAGGCGTGGTCCGAATTTGGAGCCCACAGCCTTGTGGGTAATTCAATGGCGCAGTGAGGAGTGCCCACCTTTCTGCTCACGGCTGGGCATTTGGTTCGTAATTAGGGCAGAGTTAGTGGTGCTGGTATGGTGAACCTTTGTATAAGTCATTATAAAGTGTCTGTCTGTATGTATAATCTTGTTTGGTTTTGAGACACTTGAATTGGGATCTTCAAGCACTTGAAGGAGGCAACATGCTTGCTTCTCATCATGTAAGACTGTATAAAAGAAGGCTTCTCTTCCCCTCTTGTCGTTGCCTCTTTGCTGCATTTTGTGCCGTGGGATCCCCTGTTGCTTGGCCCGCACTCTTCTGGTCCCCAAACTGTGATTGAGCTGAGGTTAATTTCTGCCTGAAGCTTCTTCCCATGAAAAGGGCTCTTGGCCCAGTCTCGGTTCCATAAGAGGCACTTCACTGGCACCGGGGAAGCGCCACATGAATCGTAGTGTCAAGACCCTGACACCCAAATACTTGCTGAAAAGCAAAAACAAACATATACTTTCTAGGTTTAATACAAATAACCATGCAGAAATCATGCACAAATATACAAAATAACACTTTAAAACATACGAGGACGTTTCGTACGATAGGGGTCTGGCATCCAGAGGGTAACTTCATTTCCACCAGCGATATCCCCATGCCCGTACACCACATGTCCTCTCTGTGGGTGCAATGTGCGGGCCTACGTAAGGCATGTAAGGAGCCATGGGACAGGTTCCCGGTGGAGCCTGAGTGCCTAGGATATATCTAAACAGCGATTCCTGGCCGTGGCCTTGTGTCTTCTTTGTACCGTCTCGGGAGGATAGCTCAGGGGCAACGTGCTCTCCTTGGAAGCAAGACGACACGGAGCAACACAGGGTCGATCCCTGGGTCCGCGCTTAGAAACCTCTGGGTATTAAGTATTAAGCACGTTATAAATAACCTATCATATCATAGCGTCTGGTCCAGAGCCGTTCGGTGGTGCCACAGCAGAATACACGTTCCAAATGGGCAAGAGACCAACAGGCGGACATCACTGACGGACTCTGGTCAAGCATGTGTGCGCAGACACCTGCAGTGCCATACAACACAAGGGTCCAATGAATTCAATCGACAGCGCTACACCGCTATCACTATATGCCAGCTAGGCTGTGGTTGTTTACCAGGGCAGGAGTCCCCCAGATGTAACAGTGCAAATGCCAAATACTTCCACAGGATATGGGACTGCCCGATGCTTACACCTTTTTGGAGAGATATGTGTGTGTATGTGTGTGACATTAGGCCTCATTACGAGGTGGGCGGTAAGGGATTACCGGCACCGGTAAGGGCACCGGTGCCGGTAATCCTTTACCGCCCGACTACGAGTTCCCTTTGCGGGTCCTCCCTTAACGCCTGGTTTTGCCAGGTGTTAAGGACGGGACCCGCAAAGGGACTTTGGAGCTAATAACGGTACAGCAATTTGCGGTACCGTTATTAGCGCCTTCCCCATTCCCATTGAGCCCAATGGAGGCTCAAATGGGAATGGGGAAGGGCCCTGGTGAATGGGGAATTACCGCCCCCGCCAACCTTGGAATGGGGCGGTAATAGCTCCATTCCCCAGGACGGAGTCAGTAAGGATTTGGAGGCAGCCATGGTGCTAATAGCGCCATGGTTACCTCCAAACTCGTAATGAGGCCCATTGTCGGAAATGATGGCCAAGAATGTAGGCCCCACCCCAATGCACTGTTTATTTCACATCTTGAACCCTCTCCGGGCTGTATGAGCAGACTGGGAAACCTGTGCCTCCTCCTTGGCAAGCGTTGTATTGTGCTGCGATGGATGAGGGCGGGAAGCCCCTCCGAGGGTCACGGGCCGAGGGACGCGCGGGCCACTGATATGGAGGAACAATGGGCACGCATGCAATCGGCTACATCCCGGTCATTTGGGGCCCATTTAAGTTGGATCTCCTACCTTATTCCCCTCCACAGGAACCCCCCAGACTTCCAACTAGTTTAACCACGTGCCTTGGCCGTGTTCACGCCGGACCTACTGGTAGTTGCATAGCCTGAGGCTTGTACTGGACCCTGATTGTTGCCTATCTGTCCATGCCGATGCCAGTCATGCCATAATGTGTTGTGATGTATCATGCCATGGGCACCGATAAAGAAACAAACAATAAGAGGAAGTTGTCTTTAAATGGGAAGGCCTTTGTGTACAGGAGCCAGTTAATTGGCAGCCATCAGTTAATTAAGCCCATGGGTTTTCCCTCTTTATAAAAGTATCTTTAACAAGTCTCTACAGAATTCCAGCTGCTCCAGGACAGTCTGCAACGATGCAGGATTGCAACGAAGAGAACCCGAACATGGGGCAGCTCAGGAGAGAGAGGGGCAGTTCTATGCTGCGAGTCACTCGAGTAACTGGGCCTTCTCCTCCCACCTGGACCACAATGGAAGTGTGTCCTCAGCCTGTGTCCCAACTCTGGGTGTCTGCATTAGGCTGTCCTGCGTAGGTCTCCCTAAAGGAAATGAACTTTTGCATAACTCTTAGCTACTTGATGTCTGTTTTTAACAGTGAATCATTTCAGTGCATTCTTTGTGTTTTGTGTTTGAGGTTAGGTGTTGCAATAGTACTGCCTTCCTCATGAAGAAGTCCCAGAAAGCCGGGGAAGGGATGAAACATGTTGGGCTTCATGAAGGACACAGAGTTACCAAGAGTATACCTTGCATGGAAGATAGGTGTCACAATCTTATACATAAGGACACTTTGTACAAGAACATTGACCCCACAAACAAATATGGGGAAGGAATCCAAGTCCTAGATGACTGTAGAATTAAAGTAGGAAGGGCATTTAAAGAGAAACAAATGTAATGTTAGATTTTAATGATATTGTGTAAATGATCCTGGGGAACGTTAAATAGTGAAGCCGAGTAACTATACAGAAACGTGGGGGGTTTCCATAGTGATGAGAAAGTTACTTGAGCCATTTGGGAAGCGCACTAAAAGAAAAAACACTAGCGGCTGAAACCTGGAACGAAAGCTCCCAGTGCCATTGAACTAGTGATTGACCAGAGTAGATTGCTGGAAGCTGAAGTCCACATTTCTAGAGCCTTCTAGAAACTGCTTCCAAAAGGAAACACTGCATGCTGGAACGTGAAGACCAAATTCCTAGGGCCAAAGGGCGACCCATTGAAAAGCAAAACACTGCATGATGGAACTTGGGGTCAAAGCCCCTCTGTATTCGCAGGAAAGACTAAAAAGACTGAGAAGGAAAGGACTCTGGCAGACCAGACGATTATGTCACAAGTTCTTTCTTGCTGAACTCTGTCTTTGCTCTAGTGATCTTTTTAAGAAGTCACCACGTGGCCGAAAGATGGCCCAGTCAGCTTCAGCTCCAACCAGACCACCTTTAGACTGACTTTGTGGGCAATGATCTTGCAATTCTGCCTGTACCATGATCATTGTTGTGATTGGATCATATTGATGATCATCGGACAACCTCAAATAACCTTTAGACCTTTGTTGGAACCTCAGAAGGTATGGAACCACAAGGCTGGTCTCATTGGGTTCTGTGCACTTGCAACACTCTTTGATCAATTTCAAATGGTTCCTGAAAACAAAGGAATTAAAACCTACTTTCTCTTGAGTCACATCAAGTTAAGTAAGGAGGAAATGAGGTGATAAACATGTTACGCAGTGTTTCCCAGAAATAGGGAGCATGCTCTTCTATCTTGTGTTAAACCTCTCTGTCAGACCATTTGCCTTTGGGTGATTACTTATGCTGGCCAGGGCACTCAGCCCACCAATAGAAACCTAGAAAAACCTAGAGCTGTAGTGGTAAAATGAGAGGAAAGGAGTAAGGGCTTTACATGTCACAATCCCTTTGCCCCCATCCCCCCACTAATTCTAGTTTTTAACCCGTGACAAACATGTAACATATTATAGTTCGTAATAGTTTTGTTTGACAGAACTAGTAAGTTCAATGGAGCCACGCATTACTATCTAAAACATGCATACTTCTTTCTTGACCTAAAGTCACAGAAACATATGGTTTGACCAGAGAGTCACAGAAAGACAGCCAAAGGCCAAACAATGAGTGGACGTCTTCTATGAATTATACAGGTGTTAAGGAAGTGTTGCAGGGTCGCTTAACACAATTACTGGGGAGTACCTGCTGCTGCTCCTCTTAAGCCTTTATTGTTTTAGTCACAAGAAACATTCTTTTCATTCTGGTAGTGGGGAGTTAACCTGCTGGCTCAGGTAGGCTCGGGCTGGAAAAGAAACAATACCTAAGACCTCTATTTTTCTGCCGTTCCCTCTCCAGCTCCCCCTTCTCTTTTTTTACTCCATAATCTTCCTTTAGATTTTCCACATTGAACTGCCTGTTTACCCACTTGCCTGTCTAGTTTTGAGGCCCTTCTATTCTGTGTTTTTCTATCAGGGCAGGTGAGTTGTGATAAAAATAAAACTCCCTCTTTTTGGCGATTGGTCCTATATTCCACCCCCTCTAAGAGTCTCTGCACTCCAGAGATAATTACATTTTTGCATTCCATCTGTTTGCAGTGCATGCTTGAGGCAGGCTTCTCAGGTGGTAAGTCCTGATCTTTCCACAAATGGACACAGCATACAACAATGGACTACAACCCTCATCAGCCCTACCAACATAGTCAATGGGGAGGAATCATGGGCGTCGTAGTCTAAAACATCTGGGGAGCCACAGGTTTCAGCCTCTGGCACTAGACTTTGTGACAATGATGTGGGAAGACTCTGTGAACAGGGGATTTACATGGTTTTGCCCAGTTTTAATTTCATTGTTGAAATGCTTGTCTACCATTAGTCTGGGCGTGTTGAGTTTGTAGGTGTATGGTTGGGTGCAGCTGTTGCCGCTCCTCTGACAGCATCTCCATGGCACTCACAAATCCCACTTCTGGCACCAAATTGTTCCAGAGTAGCTGGAAATAGACCCCCCAGAGAGGGTTCTTCTGCCTCTTCACTTAAAGCTTTACTATTTTAGTCCCAATAAAGAGTGATAGATCTGCTTCATCTTATCAGGGCAGATGGACCCATCGCTTAGGCTTCTTCCCACTTTGCCCAGGTACACATGCTCATTCTTCTGTGCTCATGCTGGAGAAGTATCAATCGGTAGGACTTCTCTACTTTCTCCCTCTTCTCTCCTCCTTCACCTGTCTGACCCTAAAATACTCCTTTTCATATGGTAGAGGGATGCAAGGGTCCTGGGGCAGGTAAGGAACATCTCTGGCCCGGCCACTACTTGCAAAAAGTAATGCATCCTAATGTGAAACAGTGTAGAGGCCGAGGGGGCGGAGTGGTAAAGGGCTGTCAATGAAGTGGGGCAAAAGGGGAGCTAACGGCTGCACAGGTGAGGGGTCCTGGGTGATGCAGGTCATCTTTTTATTGTATTGTATTGTTTATTTATTTATAGAGCGCACCGGCCCGTCAGGATAGTCTCCTGCATTGGTGATAGAGCTGGAAGTAGCATAAGGTGGCAGGCTGGCGCCACTGTCTGTCCAGTGCTGGTAACATCACTACTTCCAGCTGCTTGGCCAGCTGTGCAGTATGATTCACGGCAGCTGCCCTCAGTGTCATTCTGGATGGGGACCCGAGCTACTATTGTTGTTCGTTGACACTCACGGTTGACTCCCTTAGACACTAAAATGCGACCTATAACTGAAACTAATGCATTGGATTACCTCTAGGAAGGAACTGCGATGTGAGGAGAGACACAGGGCTTCTGGGTGCTGTTCGGTTACATTTAACAACCCATTGACTGTCCCTGGTCATGATGCTTACTATGGTCATTTGCACCCACCATCTGTCCTGCTCCACCTAAAACCCATCCTCCTGGGATCGCTTTGAGCTAGCTTTATGTAGCAGCAACATCAAACTTCAGCTTCGGAGCCTCGATGCTTCCATTCTTGGTTCAAGGTATTGCTTTAAATTGTTTTCTCTGCACTTATTGGTAAACCGAACACATGAAGGTACCCAATTCGCAACGACCCTTTGCCATCTCATTACTGATTGTATATCATCAGAGAACTTGCTGCCCTGCTCCTGTTGTAAACGCCCCACTGCAATGCCCAGTCCACATCATACAAAAAGCTGTATTGCTGCAACATTTGTAAAACCAGGGAACAATAAAGGATAGGGGCTGTCATTGAAAAATAGCTCAGCGAGTTAGGCGCTCACCTCCATACCGGAGTGAAATCTGCAATGAAGTTTAACCTCGAAAGGACCTACTCAGTCCAACTCAGTCCTTTAATATAATGAGAACCACTGGTTTTATAAGAGCGTATTTAGCATTTTTTTCTTGCACTTAAAACATGAGCACTCCTCGCTTTGCTGCCATGTCCTGTATGAACATACTACTCTATTAAAACAAATGCACTCGGATCTCTGGCAGCATTAACCCGTTGAGTGCCTTCCCGAATGGCCGGCCAGGGACGAGGCCATAAATGAGGTTTTGCCAGGGGTTGTCAGGACTTGGTGGGCACAGATGTTATGTACCCCCACCCCAAAATATAATGGGTCTCATTACGAGGTAGGAGGTAGCCATGGTGCTATTAGCGCCATGGCTACCCCCTTACCGCATTCTGGGTCCGGGTTCCCGAAATAGGGACTTACCGGGTCATTCCAACCTTGGAGGACCCGGTAAGTCCCCATTCCGGGAACCATTCCCCATTCCCATCTGTGCCCCCATAGGGCTCATTGGGAATGGGGATGGAGCTAATAACGGTACCACAATTTGTGGTACCGTTATTAGCTCTGAAGTCCCTTAACAGGTTCCATCCTTAACACCAGGTCAGACCAGGTGTTAAGGAAGGGACCCGCTAAGGGACCTCGGAATAGGGTGGTAAGGGATTACTGGCACCGGTGTCCTTACCGGTGCGGTAATCCCTTACCACCTACCTCTTAATGAGCCCCAATGTCTATATATGCCCGTCAAATAACCAGGGGGGTCCTGGGAGTCCCTCTGCCAGGACCCCCCTTGTTATGAGGGCCTTACCCAGATTCTTTAGCACTTTGACCAAAAAACTGTCCCACACCTTTTTTGTGTGTTTTTGGTTCGGCCATGGGTCTAATGCCCTGTAAGCCAATCCGAGCCTGGGCGGAGGTGCTGGACGCACTCCTGCTGAATGCGGGACAGTAAATTGCACTCCTAACCACCATGGCACAGGTGAACGCCACCAAGGCAAGATTCTATGCCATTGCAGGCATGCCAAATGTGGTAGTTGCCCTGTATTGCACGCATGTGGAGCTGGTTGCACCCCATGCCCAGGAGGAAGCATACAGGAACCGGAAGCAGTACCATTCACTCAATGCCAGGTTACCTGTGATGCGGACCTCACGATCACCCACTGCTGTGCCTGGGTTCCCTGGCTCAACCCATGATGCCATGGTCCTGCGCAACAGCACGCTGCCAGTGTACATGGAGGGGCACAGAGGCCACCGTACCTGGACATTGGGTGAGTACAACTCCCAGCACACTGAGCATGATGCATGGGGTGGGTGTTGGCACAACGAAAATTCATGCCACCTTAATGGGACAGAACACACCAAGCGGCAGTGAATGGCCATGCAACCCAAACAGGCCAGGTACACAGACTGGACCACAGGTAACACAATGCAGCAGTGCACAACCCACAAAATGCATGGCCTGCCGGGAGTTTGGCATGGTTTTCTGGGGGTGTACAAAGTATGTGTACTGGAGCGCCAAGGGCCATTGAGGAGGTACAGATACAACATGCGACAACACACCCAAGCAACAATGTCACCAACCACAGTAAGCAGAAGCACACATCAAACTCATTGACAAGTCAAAAATGTGCTATATGGCATGCCGTGCATTAGCATGGACTGCCAAGCCCCAGACACACCAACAGGAATCAAACGCATGGGGTGAACACTGTGTCATTGACGGCATGACACTGCCATATATGACACGTTGGTCAGATGAACGGCTACAGAGGGACCCCTCAGTAGCAATGGACATGGCACATGGCAGGTGGACCAGACCAGACCCATGGCTGCTAAGATTGTTGGGTGTGTACAAGTTTAGGCATGCCTGCTCCCCCCTTACGTAGTACACTCCACATGCAAAGGCCGAAATATGATTAGGTGTAGTGGACTGACACATGAGACATGTCATGAAATGCTGACTATCGTGAAACTGCTGTAATGATGAACCCATCCACAGTGCCCAATGACATGCTCCAATGTCAATCCCCCTTGCAGGTGCCTGCGGATATCCACAGCTTCCGTGGTTGATGACTCCTCCCTAGACGCCAGAGGAGGTGGCATAGAACAGGGCTCACATCCGGACCAGGGTGGCAATTGAGCATACATTCGGCCTGTGGAAGGCACACTTCCAATGTCTACATCGGACGGGGGGTGCGCTAATATGATACTTAATACCCAGTGGTTTCTAAGCACAGACCCGGGGATCGAACCTGTGGTGCCCTGTGTCATCTTGCTTCCAAGGCGAGCACGTTGCAGATGAGCTATCCTCCTGAGACAATGCACAGGCCAGACAAGGTGGGCAAGATAGTGCTTGCATGTGCCATGTTGCACAACAAAGGCATCCAGCGCAACATACCCCTGCCCCCGGATGTGGACATGCCCCCCCTGAAGAGGATGACTCAATGCCTGCGGGGGGCACACATGAACACACTGCGCAAGCAATAGCCAGGCTAGGGCGACTTGCTCGCCAGGAGCTCATTGAGAACTTCTTCTGATGTTGACAATCAGTATCTCTATCCATTCACCCTTCACTAGTAAATGCACACAATAAAGAAATGCACACAATGACGAATTCCCACTCATTGTGCAAGTGATAAGTATTTATGGAAGTAAGTGCAACTCATACTGTACATGGAAAGAACACTGACCCTCCCCAATCTCCCACCCCGACAACACCCTCCGGAATCCCCCACCCCAACAAAACCCTCCCCAAAAATCCACCCCCAAAAAACCCTCCCCAATCATCCACCCCCAAAAACACCCTCCCCAATCACCCACCCCATCAACACCCTCCCCTATCACCCACCCCATCAACACCCTCCCCAATCACCCACCCCATCAACACCCTCCTCTATCACCCACCCCATCAACACCCTCCCCTATCACCCACCCCATCAACACCCTCCCCAATCACCCACCCCATCAACACCCTCCCCTATCACCCACCCCATCAACACCCTCCCCTATCACCCACCCCATCAACACCCTCCCCTATCACCCACCCGATCAACACCCTCCCCTATCACCCACCCCAACAACACCCTGCTCCAATCACCTGTTAAGATGGATTTCTGAACTCTGACCTGGTGGGCAGAGGTTCAGAAGGCCAGCCTAGTTTCCTGTAACAGGGTAGCCTTCTGGACAAGTCAGACCAATCACGGTAACATTGGCGGCGGTCAAAACTAGGGCCCTCATTACGACCCTGGCGGTAAGCGAAAAACGATGGCGGTAAATGATTACCGGCATCGTTTTCCGCTAGGTCCGATCATGACCCGTGACCGTTAACTACGATGCCATTAGCGGCATCGTAGTTAACGCTGCCGCTAACTGCAACAAGGTCGCGCACACGCGACCCGCCATGCCGTAAATACCGGCATGGCGCAAAGCTGCGCGGATCACGACCCAAGCGGACATGCACCTAACGCCATCACGAAGCCCGTTAAGTACCTTACCGCCATGGTGCTAATTACGCCATCGTGAACCAACCGTAAATGGCCATGTGCAGTGAATCCAGCTGCCACAGGAGCACAGAATCAGCACAGGTGGAGGCAATACAGACTCAGGAAGTACAAAAAGAGCACACCCCACCCCTTCCCACACCCAGTCACACTCCACAATGATACCAATAGGACTAGCAATGAAAGGGGGCTGGAGGACCTGATAGCATTGCAAGTGCTACAACAACAACAACAACAACAACAACAACAGGCTGCACAGAGGAGACGCAGGAGGAGAAAGAGGGCAAGGCAGGGCCAGCAAGCCCCACCAGCACAGCCAGTGGCACCACGCAGGCAGCCCACAATCCCACACATCAGAGCCAGTCCATTCAACCTCACCGCTGAGCAGATCCACACCCTGTACCGTTTGGACCGGGACACCATCACCGCCATCGTAGACATGACACACAACGACATCGTCAGCATGATAGAAACACCAACCGCCATCCCACCCCTACTGAAGGTAGTGTCTGTACTCCACTTCCTGGCCACAGGCACCTACCAGCACACAGTGGGGCACTTGCATGGCATTTCACAACCATTATTCTCTCGTACACTGATCCAAGTGCTCGATGCCCTCCTCAAGCACACAGACGACCACATCTCATTACCACGGACTGCCCAGGAGATTGCAAACACCAAAGTGGGTTTGCATGCACTAGCCGGCATACCTGTTTGCATTGGTGCCATTGACTGCACCCAGGTGGAATTGGTGGTGCCACATGGCATGGAGGCACTGTACCGCAACCGTAAACTATTTCACTCAATCAACGGGCAAATGGTCTGTGACTCCAACAGGATCTTCACACATTGTTGTACCCGATTCCCCGGAGCAACCCATGATTCAATGGTCCTGAGGAACTCCACAATACCACGCTACATGGAGCGACATGCAGGCCCAAGATCCTGGCTACTCGGTGAGTCTAATGTCATGACCATGGAATTGCGAAGTGGGTAGGCGAACGACGTACCAATGCATACTCCACCTGGCTGTGAGTAGCAAAGACAACGGAGCCAGATCATACCCTAATGCATCACAAACCTCAGCTGACAACAGTAAACCTAAGGCCTGATGCATGCAGCCCTACCATGTGAATGAAGGTGTTTGCCAACCATAACACAACCATCTGCAAGTGCATTGAACCAATTCAGACCACAATGACTTCAACAAAATGCACCTACCTGCACGTCACCAAACACCATCAACTGAAAGGCCTGTCCCCCATAACTGCGCACGAAGGAGGCACATGAACCCCCTGCATACATTGGTTGATGGCATGCACAACAGTCCATAAGAGCCATGAGCATATTCCTGTCGCATAGTGTGAATCAATTAGTGCATTTCAAAGTGGTCCGAAGTAACAGTTGGATGCAAGCCATGGTGGCACGTCAGGTTTTGAGTTTGACGTCATGACTGACACATACATTCTCGCCCACATACAGGTGATGCAGGCTATCCCCTGAAGAGGTGGCTACTTACACCAGTCCGGAACCCACAGAACCAGCACGAGGAGGACTTCAACCGTGCACATACACGTACCAGTGTGGTGATTGAGCAGGCATTTGGCCTATTGAAGGCACGCTTTCGCTGCCTCGGCAGGTCTGGTGGGGCACTCCTGTTCCGCCATGAGAAGGTGGCAAAGATCGTCATGGCATGTGTCATGCCACACAATATGTGCGTCAGACGAAATGTGGCCCTGCCCCCTGACGCTGAACTGCAACCACCTGACGATGAGGATGAGGAGGGTGTGGATGGGGCAGCACCTCATGGCGGCTGCGATGCACAGGAGGGGCATGAAATGCGTCAAAATATCATTGACCAATGCTTCTAGCACACACGGCTGGTGTGTGTAACATGGAGACGGAACTTGGGGCACTGTGTGTGTCTGGGACATGCACACTGTGGACTGTACACCAATAAAGCACACATACAAAATGAGCAATATCCACACATTTGATTTGTGCAAAAGGAAAAAGTGTATTATGAATGTGAATAGGTTTGACACACCCAGTCTCCCCTCCCCCTCCCCCTCCCCCCTGAACTCCCCAACACACCCAATCCCCCCACCCCCCTCTCCCTGAACTCCCTGCAAAGGTGTGACGGTGCCCGTGATGAAGTGGGTAATGTTCCATTCGTCCACTGGGCGGCCACTATTGGCAGCCCCCTCTCCTGGCCCCTGGGGCTCCCCTGCCTGTATTCCGCAGGTTCCTGGCTGACCTGCGGACGGGGCTGGTTGCGGCAGAACTGGCAGCAGAGGAGGTACTGGGCTGCTCGGTAAGCCGCGTGTCCCTTATTGTCTCTACAAGCTCACCAAGCACATTCCGCACCGTGGCTAGTTCCGCACATATGTCTTTGCTTGCGGATTGGATGGCTGCCTTGACAGTCTCAGCACATCTTTCCATGTCTGCACTGGCCCCTCCACAATCAGCCACATGCTGCGTGAGTAGTGAGGACAGTTGTTGTTGCCTCGTCATTATTTGGTCCAGCGACTGTTGGAAATCTGGGGCATTGGATGTTGCAATTGCCGGGGTAATTGGGCTACTCCCCTCCTCCCCTCCTTCCACTGGGCTGGGAGTGGCTGGCCATGACTCTTCAGGGGATAGCCCCTGTGTGCCGTCTCCGTACAGGCTACTTAGGGACAGGTGGGGGGAATGAAGGTGGGCAGTGGGGGGACCTTCTGTGTCATCCTCCTCATTCCCCACATCGCTGTCAGAGCAGGCTGCGATGGCAGCAGTCTCCCCAATTGTACTGCTCCCCGCAGACACATTCCCCTCAGTGGGCAGCAGTTGTTGTTTGTCTCCTGTGGGTGGTGCCATGCTGCTTGCCTCTGGGATCATTGCTGCCCTGGGCTGTTTTGCGACAGGCAATTTTGGCTGCTGTGGTTGGTCTTTGGGTCCAGCAGAGGTGGAGGGTTGGTGGGCTCTTGCCTCTGGCCTGGCCTTCTTGGCAGGTGTGGTGCCACTCTCGTCCCTGCCGGTGTCCGATTGGGAGCCTGTGGTGGAGCAGAGGAGGGAAAGTGTTATTGATGGGTCAGCGGACATTGAGCAGGCATTGTGATGACTGCCATGAATTTGATGGATAGATGGTGCGCTTTGTAGGCTTTTGGGTGGGTTGAACATGCAGGAATGCGGGAGCCTGCTGTGCAGTGTGCATGCTGCATGTGCGCAGGGTGTAGGTCTTCTGCTGATGTGTTGCATTAACCCTATAGGGCAACATTGTGATGCACATGTAAGTGGAATTCAGGGGATTTCACATGGCTATTAGAGGCACCTACCTGTGTCTCCTGATGTCGGGGCTCCTCTCTCCATTCCACCGACCCCCTCGATGCTCTCCATGCCGATCGTCGAGGCACATATCTCCTTCCATGGCTGCATCTTAATTGGGGAGTCTGCTCCTCCGCCAGTTGCCATGGCCATGTTGCGGTTGGCCGACAGTATGCTCCTTACTCGGAGCCGGAGGTCATCCCACCTTTTGCGGCACTGTTTTGAGGTGCGTGGGGTGGTTCCTACAGCGCTGACCCGTTGTGCTACGAGTTTCCCATATGGCCTTTTTGCGGGCTATGGCTGGTCTTGTCATTTCTGCAGAGAAGACGATGTCCGCCTTTTCCTGTAGCGTTTCAGCCAACATTGTTAGTTCCTCCCTGCTGAAGCGGTCCTGCCGTTGCTGATCGCAGGCTTTTTTAACAACTTTTGGCATTGTGGGGATGTGTGGATGTGGCTGTAGCTTTCTGCAAGGTCTCGGGGTCAGATGTGCAGTGGTAGTGGAGGATTACAATGGATTGTGTTTTTAAAGATGGCCGCCATGCTCTTTCCCGTTCCGCCTCGATGACGCTACTTCCGATTCTGCTTACTGGCGGTCACCGCTAATTACGGTGACCGCTAATTACGGTCAGTGCTAAGATCAGTGGCCGGGATGGTGGTAGTGCACCTTACGCGGCATGCGATGCCAGTAGGTGCCGTTTTGGGGGCATTTACGCCATGGCGCTGTTTACATTACCGCCATGGCACAATGCTCGTGCCCGATGGGTCGTAATGTCCCGCTTTTTACGGCTTCGACCTAGCACGGAAATGTTAATTACGCCATGGCGGCAATGTACGTCACTTACCGCCAGGGTCGTAATGTCTCAGGAGGGGTGAGGGTGACTGAAAGACCTCATTGAGCACACAGAGTAAAGGACACTTACACATCACTCCCAGTCAGGTGCATATATATTATAAATACAAATACATTTATTCAAGGCCTTTGAACATCAACACAAAGCAATTATCAACAGTAACACATCTAACCAATGCAACACTACTATAACACATATATACAATACCAAGTGGCCTAAAGGTCTGACAGCACAAAATGGGTCCACAACCTAAAAGGGAAGGAAGCAAGCAGTGCAATGGTCTTTAGGCAGTTCTCTATCAATCAATCCCTAACTGGGAGGCAGTCCAAGCCCTACGAAGCGTGGAGCATAGTGCTGTTAAATGCTGGTGCACGCACTAGTGCAGAAGGGTGAAAAACGGGGTCTCTTTCAGGGGCTGTAGCAGCTCAGGAACAGTGGTCGAAGTGAGCGGGAGCGGTGCTCCTCTACTTTTTAAATTACCTTTTACAGCTCCTATAATTTTATTTTAAAAATAAACTGTTCTGGAATGGTTTTGTTTTAAAATAAAAGTGTAGGAAGAAGTTGAACCTTGCCCTTTCAGTGCACTGCACTGAACGTCCCCTTAAAAAGCAGGTGCAACTGTTTGGTGGTGTCTATTGTGTGTGGGAGGGGACGTGATGATGGGGTTTGTGGGGGTGGGTGCAGGCCAGCAGGGAACATAGTTCCACTACTTCTTTTTGTACACTTCGACCACTGCTCAGGAAGTTTGGTGAACCAGTTCCCACTATCCGTGGAGGGTCTCCCCAAAAGGACAGAATAGGTTCCAGGAGTTGGGAAAGGGACAGTAACACAGGCACCTGTGGAAAGGTGAGTGGCCCTGAGGGGACACTCATGCGTAAAAGTGGATGAATGCGCTAGGGACCACCAGCGCACTCCGGACCAGACTTCGTCAGTCAAGTCCACTTCGGTTGCAGGTTCAAATGTCGCAATTGTGCAGCTCTGCATCTTTCAGCGGCGAAGTTACAGCGATGATTCCATGGCGGGACAGTGGCGATTTCTCCGCTCCTGGTGGATGGATCAGGCCAATTTCACTGTAGCACGCTTCAGGGCACAGAGGGGCACAGCAGCAAGGCACCTGCAAAGTTTGTCACCATGGCTGGGCAATACGGTAACCGCGTGTACTAGGGTTCGGGCGCTCTCTCTTTATTCCAGACCTGGGAATTCCAAGTGTATGAAATTCAGTGTGAGAGTGCCGTGAACACAGAGCTTGCGATGTACCAAGTTTCAAGGGTCTCCTTGAAACGGCATAGGTTTCAGAGCAAAGGTCCTGCGCAAGCTGGTGAGCCCACTGGTTTGCCCAGGGACACTTCCGAAGAGGCTTACTTGCAGGTTTAGATGAAGGTGCCATTATAAAAGCAAAGATAAGAAAAGCGCTCGAAAGAGGCTGGATATGCAAACAAGAACAGGAATTTTTATTTTACTTTTAAAAAAACGGTCATACCGAAGTTTTACATCTTACCAAAAATTCACAAGTCACTATCCAACCCACCAGGATGCCCTATTGTGTCCGGTTTAGGTTAGCTTCTAGAACCTTTAACAAAATTCGCTGATGCCCACCTCAAACCCTTTGTATTAGAAATGTATTCTTACATTCAAGACACTTATCAAAAATGATCCATCTGATGGAAAGAAACAAATGTTGGTTGGATTTGATATTGTATCCCTATAGACATGTATTCCTCAAGATCTAACCTTAGAAGTGTTAGAAAATGTTCTCCTAACCAAAAGAACATCAGGTGAATGTCCGAATAGTTTCATCTTGTGGTGCGCCTCCATGCCTCTGAAGGAAAATTTCTTCAGTTTTAACCAACAACTGTTCCACCAAATACATGAGACAGCCATGGGGTCCTCGGTGCCCCCTTCAGCTGCCAACCTATTCGTAGAACATTTTGAGAAAAGTGTTATCTTTGACCCCTCCAACCCATTTCTGTAACATCTACAAATTTGGAGGAGGTTAATAGATGACATTTTTTTAATATAGGATGGTAGTGCCTTAGAATTAGAAGAATTCTTAAGTTGGCTAAATGAACAGAATACATTTCTGATACCTACAGCTACAACCAGTGTGACCGAAATCAACTTTCTAAATCTTACAATCTGGGCTGATACTAGTGATAATACTTTGAAAGTTAAACCTTATCATAAGGCCACAGATCGCAATTCCCCACTCCAATTTGACAGTTGCCATCCTACACTTACAAGGGAAAACTTCCCTGTAGGTTAATTTTTGAGATTAAAGCGGAATAGTTCAGATACCAAAACATATGAACAAGAAGCAGCAGTTTTTGGTGCCAAACTAATTGCTAGAGGTTACCCAAAAAAGATTGAAAAGACAGCCTGTAAGCGAGCAAGGAACAACAATAGAGAAGTTCTATTAGAGTATAGAACTAAATCGAAGACTGAAGATCAAATTGTTTTTGTGAGCTCCTTTAATCCACTTTCCAATAAAGTGAATGCCATAATAAAACGCAATTGCCATATACTAAGAGGTGGCAAATGCCCCCTAAAACGCCCGCTATGTGCGTTTAAAAGAGGTCCTAATATTAAAGATCTGGTGACCAAGAATGACATCTCTTTAAAACAATCTCAAAAGACACTCACAGAATCTTGGTGGTAGAGTAAGCCTGTGGGCCATACACCTTGCGGTACATGCAGCTGTTGTTCCAGCACTAAACACACCAAAGAAGTGGATTTGGGCCTTATAAAACCATGGCTACAACGTCAATTCACGAATTGTAATTAAAAAATGGTCATCTATGTCATCTTGTGCCCTTGCCGTAAAATATATATCGGCATGACAGAAAGAAAAGTCAATCAAAGAATCACAGAGCACAAGAGTTGTATAGGAAATCGTAATTTAACTACTCCGATGGTAGGTCATTTTTTGGCAATGAAGGACACACCAGAGTCACTCATGTAGAGTGTCCTCTTACAGTTGAATACAATAGAAGACACGACAGCCAATAAGAAGAAACTATTTAATCAAGAACAAAGATTAATTTATCTTTGCAGATCGGTTGAGATCGGCTTGAATTAATCAATTGACTGGAAATCTGTGTAAGGATGCACAGGCTCTTTCGGCATCTTTTATACGAACATTAGAAATGGCGACCCATACAGAGACACCTGTTTCAAAGGTTAATTGAAGAATAATATTGACTGCATGAACTGCCCTTATTTAAGTATCCCCAGTGTAAAGACTCAAGATCTTGATATTTGGGTATACAGTAGAGAGCTTAGACGTACCGCGCACTACCATCATCACCATGGACCGGTTGGTTAGCTAGACATTGTAGAAGCCGAATAATCTAGCAAAATGTAAAATTTAAATGTTCATTTTATTACTAAACAACCTTTTCACCTTTTAATATGCTAGGTTCAGAACAAAGTGCATAACACTTAAGAATTTAGATTGCGGCACTTTTGCTTTATTCTAAAGATACTTACCATGCTTGTAATGGAGGAACGAATGAAGTACGTTGTGAACTAGAGAGTGCAGTCTAGTGTTTTTGCAAATGGCGGCCAACAGTGTTAAACTTCCTGGAAGCCGCAATGATAACAACGTGATCCCCACTTGGAAGGTACCGTAGAAGACCCGAACGTGAGCACGGCAAGACACAGAGGATGTTAGCAGCTCGAGAAGATTGTTTCCCAATGGAGTGCTAAGTAATTGTGAGATGAGACGCCCGCGTGTACGCGACATAGTCATTTTGGATAACGCTATAGTGCGAGTAAACTTAGCCTTATTAGACGCTTGCAAGTCGAAGGTGTTAAAGGATTGGGATATAAAAAAAATGTTCTTATGTTGAATCAAGAGAGATTACACAAGGTGCCATTTCAGATTATAAAAAGAAAAGACAGCTCAGACTCGTGTATCTGTTGCTTCTGTTTTTGTACAGTAATTGAAAAGAACTCCAACAGTTGTTTGACAACAGAAGTGCAAAGTAAAAGCCTAATACTTTCATGGGCGCGCAGAAGTACTGATGGTAACACCGCACCCCTTCAAATCCACAAACTAAACAACTGCTGTAAATAGAACGGTAAGAACCCTGTTATATGCAATACAACATTCAATAGTTTAGGTCACGTTGGCAGATGAGAGCTGAGTGTTTATACATTAGATGGCTTGCGCTAGAACTTAATACAAGCACGACCATCGGGTGTTGCATAGAACCACATGTGTGACGAACTTTCACAGAAGAGATTATTGTAAATAAGATCTATAAAAGTATGGCTACCAGTTGACATTTATTACTGGATGGGTTCACCCCTCCTCCAGTTTTATAATGTAGAAAGGGTCGAGTCCCAGACCATGGTATTAAACATTATCTGCCGTAAAAGGGTTTCTTTGTACAAGGGTTGTGCAGAACCCGATGGAATAAATAATAAACACTATAAGAGCTGTTTTAAAAAGTAATTGACATGTCCACACTAGACACTGAACATGTGCTATTTTCTTTCACCCCCTAGTTAACCAGCGCTCTACTAAAAAGTAGCACCTTCTCCTACACTTGCCAAAAATAAAGATTGCATTGCGGTAAGCCTCACCTAGAGAATTAAATACTCAGGTTGAGATGATTGTTCAGCTACTGTTCTTAGAACAATACAACTCATTTTGTGCGCTGTTCTCTCCTTTTTAGACCACTGTTAATTTTTAACAGGAAGTAACCACATGAGGTCTGCAACATCGGTCCAACCAATTTTTATAGAACATACACTAAACAAGTCTGGTTAACAATACACCATTCTAGCATTGAAGAAATCCCCTGAAGAATTTCCCTGTGAAAGATTTACAGATTTTGGGAATGAAACATGTTGGGATAATGATACCATGTGACTGTTGACACAGGGTAAACAGAGCATTTAGAGCTTGAAGTTATTTAGAGGTCCTAAGTGATCCTATGAATTAAAGAAAGGATTAGGTACTAGAGAGCAGCAGAATACTACATTTGTAAAGCTTTGCTAGTAATGTAAGTTGCTTCATTCGAATTGTATAGTGCTTTCTTAATGTGTATTTACGAAATCAATTTGTTTTTTCTATTTCTTAATGTTAATTCATTATAATCAGTTATCGAAATTTGCATTTAAATTTGGTAATGGAATTCAAGTTTGAGGTTAAAGTGTTCTTTTAACAGTCCTTCTAAAGTTTAGAGGATGTGTGTGGTGTCACCACCAGTGCTGGTCTGGTACTCCCCATCGATGGCTGTTTGTGGGGTGGCTGGGCTGCTGAAGGCATTGGTGGGGGAGGCTGGGCTGCGCCAGGCGTTGGTGGGGGAGGCTGGGCTGCTGCAGGCATTGGTGGGGGAGGCTGGGCTGCGCCAGGCGTTGGTGGGGGAGGCCGGGCTGCTGCAGGTATTATAGCCGGTGGCTGGGCTGGGCCCGCAGCACTGCCCTGCTGCTTGCTTCGGCTTGTGGTTGGTTTGCCCTGTGAAGGTGTGGGGGCTGTTGGGGTCGATGCATGTGAAGGTCCTGCCTCATCGCTGTCTGTACAGAGGGTACCTATTGGGTAATTGAGATAGGGTGGTAACAACTTTGCACACATGTCGTTGGTCATACATTCCACCCATCCCATGATGTGTGTGTTGCAGTGTTGTTGGTTGCATCTCACATGGGTGGTATTGCTCAGTTGGGTGACCATGCAGGGGGGGGGGTCATGCTGAGTGTGTACGCTGGGCATGCATGTGCATTGTTTTGGGGTACCACTACCATTGACGGGTGTGCACTGCCTGGCATGTTTCTGACCGTTTAGCATGCCCATTGATCTGTGCTATGCTGGTGGATGCATGCAATTGGGTGGAGGGGGGTATGCGCATAGTCATGCAGCTGTACTTACTGCTGTCTCTGTGGGTCTCTGCTCCAGCCTCGGCACCTCCGACGCCCTCTATTCCCTCCATTTGGAGTATGCTTCTGAGTCGCTGCTCCCATGGCATGAGTCGAAGGGGGTCCACAATGCCACAATGCCTCCACCAGTGGCTGCACACTCCCTCCTGTACTTGGCAATGGCACAGTGGACCTTGGCACCTAATACTGCAGTCCGTCTTTGTGCGGGGGACTGTTTGCACGCCTGTACACTTGCCACCACTTCTCCCCATAGGGCAGTCTTGCGCTTTGTGCTTGTTTTCTGCTACCTTCTCCGGAAAGGTGTGTCTGCAATTACTTTTCCCATTCGCTAATACCAGCATGCTGGTATTGCCGCTTCCGGCCGGGGATTGTGCTTGCGGCCCCATAGTACGCCGGAGAATCTGGCACATGCCCTGCGAGAAACAATAATAACGGCATGCCGGTATTGGCACCGCTTTAGGGGACAACTCGGATTGTCTGGTCTGCAAGGAAACATAAAATAAACAGTGTAACTGCAGAACTTGTGAAGCATTGAGAAGCTTTCAATCGCAGGATTTCATCAGCATCTCTCTCTCTCTCTCTCTCTCTCTCTCTCTCTAACACGTGTTTCAACCCTCCTGGGTCTTTTTCAAGGCCAATTATTATTCTCTAAGTTTATCCGATTGGCAGAAGAATGTTTCTATTGGGCATGTTTTCTATTGGGCGCCCAGATATCCCCAGGTTTGGTGCGCTATACAAATGTCAGAATAAATAAATAAATATAAACAGCCGTGGTAAGGTCTTGATGAAGCAAGTAATACAACGCTAGGTATCATAAAAGGTAAGCATCCTGGTGAGGATCTATAAGCAGCTGAAGTCCCGTTAGGTTGAAGCTGTAAAATGGTTCTTTTCGTAAGACACTTCTTGGGGACTAAAGTCCACTAATGGAGGCATGAACCCTTCATCTTAGAGAGGCTGTGTAAAGCCGTCTGGTGGAGCCTTTCGGCATCTGGATGTCCAGAAAAGAACCCTTGTACAGCTTGAACCTAACGCGACTTCAACTGCATCTACATATAGAAATTGAAGAGAAGTTTGGGAACATCAGGCTTTCACCCCCTAGGCGGGGAGCGGACATGGCCAATAGCAGCCCTTCAGCCCTAGCCATGGGACGCCCGAGCGAAGCTAGGCCATTGGCGAGGGATGTGGGCAATTACCGGCCAGGTCTACACCCCCACTGTGGGGGTGAAAGCCATTCGCACCGCAGAGTTAATCCGGGGTGCAAATATGTTTTTTTTCTCCCTCTGGGTATTGGCTGCTCGCGCAGCCAAACCTGAGGGAAAGCAAATGGAAAAAAATGGCTGCAGCCATAGGGAAAAGGGACAAAGTCTCTTTTCCACTTCTTTGGCGGCAGCCGGGATCTCAAGGAAAGCAGAGACCGGAGCTCAAAGCTGGAAGGTGGGGTTGGGATGTGGAAGGGGGTTCGTTGGTTTTGGGGTTTTGCAGGTGGGAAGGCAACAGTGAGAGCCTCCCTGTTGCCTCCATACATAAAACACAACACATTTTTTTAAATGTCGCACCCGGGGAAGGGCCTTAGGTTACTGGAACAGTGGACAGAGAGTGTACATTCTCACCAGCTGTTCCAGCCATCTGATTGGCCACTGGCCCTGTACATTCTCACCAGCTGTTCCAGCCATTTGATTGGCCACTGGCCCTGTACGTTCTCACCTGCTGTTCCGGCCATCTAATTGGCCACTGGCCCTGTACGTTCTCACCTGCTGTTCCGGCCATCTGATTGGCCACTGGCCCTGTACATTCTCACCTGCTGTTCCGGCCACCTGATTGGCCACTGGCCCTGTGCATTCTCACCTGCTGTTCCAGCCATCTGATTCACCACGGGCCCTGTGCATTCTCACCACCTGTTCCGGCCATTTGATTGGCCACTGGCCCTGTACGTTCTCACCTGCTGTTCCGGCCATCTGATTGGCCACTGGCCCTGTACATTCTCACCTGCTGTTCCGGCCACCTGATTGGCCACTGGCCCTGTACATTCTCACCAGCTGTTCCGGCCACCTGATTGGCCACAGGCCCTGTACATTCTCACCAGCTGTTCCGGCCATCTGATTGGCCACTGGCCCTGTACTTTTTCACCAGCTGTTCCGGCCACCTGATTGGCCACTGGCCCTGTACATTCTCACCTGCTGTTCCGGCCACCTGATTGGCCACTGGCCCTGTACATTCTCACCTACTGTTCCAGCCATCTGATTGGCCGCTGGCCCTGTACATTCTCACCAGCTGTTTCAGCCACCTGATTGGCCACTGGCCCTTCCCCGGGTGCAAACAGATCTTTATATTTGACAAATATCTTTGTTAAAAGAGTTCTATGCTTGAAACACTGAGTGCATAATGGACACTGGGCATGTGGCTCACTTCATCTTTTAGCACTCTCTCGAAGATTAAAGTGTTTGTAACCGGGAACCACATGTAGTCCTTCCGCGGCCTTAATATGCTCATGTGAGTAACTCCATTTAAGGGCGCAGCTCAATTGCTGCTTCTGTTGGGGGGTTTTGTTTGGCTGCCTAGACAGGAGTGGCAGGCCTTAGCCTTCTCCTCTGCCTATAAAATGCACATGTCTAACACGGCCTTAGCCTTCTCCTCTGCCAATACAATGCACACGCCTAACGTTGCCTTAGCCTTCTCCTCTGCCTATAAAATGCACATGCTTAACACTGCCCAAGCCTTCTCCTCTGCCTATAAAATGCACATGCCTAACACTGCCCAAGCCTTCTCCTCTGCCTATAAAATGCACATGCCTAACACTGCCTTAGCCCTCTCCTCTGCCTAACAAATGCACATGCCTAACACTGCCCGAACCTTCTCCTCTGCCTATAAAATGCACATGCCTAACACTGCCTTAGCCCTCTTCTCTGCCTATAAAATGCACATGCCTAACACTGCCTTAGCCCTCTTCTCTGCCTATAAAATGCACATGCCTAACACTGCCTTAGCCCTCTCCTCTGCCTATCAAATGCACATGCCTAACACTGCCGAGCCTTCTCCTCTGCCTATAAAAGGCACATGCCTAACACTGCCTTAGCCTTCTCCTCTGCCTATAAAATGCACATGCCTAACACTGCCCGAGCCTTCTCCTCTGCCTATAAAATGCACATGCCTAACACTGCCTTAGCCTTCTCCTCTGCCTATAAAATGCACATGCCTAACACTGCCTTAGCCTTCTTCTCTGCCTATAAAATGCACATGCCTAACACTGCCCGAGCCTTCTCCTCTGCCTATAAAATGCACATGCCTAACACTGTCTTAGCCTTCTCCTCTGCCTATAAAATGCACATGCCTAACACTGTCCGAGCCTTCTCCTCTGCCTATAAAATGCACATGCCTAACACTGCCCGAGCCTTCTACTCTGCCTATAAAATGCACATGCCTAACACTGCCCGAGCCTTCTCCTCTGCCTATAAAATGCACATGCATAACACTGCCCGAGCCTTCTCCTCTGCCTATAAAATGCACATGCCTAACACTGCCTCAGCCTTCTCCTCTGCCTATAAAATGCACAGGCCTAACGTTGCCTTAGCCCTCTCCTCTGCCTATAAAATGCACAGGCCTTACACGGCCTTAGCCTTCTTATTCTGCCTATAAAATGCACATGCCTTACACTGCCTTAGCCTTCTCCTCTGCCTATCAAATGCACATGCCTAACATTGCCTTAGCCCTCTCCTCTGCCTATCAAATGCACATGCCTAACACTGCATTAGCCTTCTTCTCTGCCTATACAATGCACACGCCTAACACTGCCTGAGCCTTCTCCTCTGCCTATAAAATGCACATGCCTAACACTGCCCGAGCCCTCTACTCTGACTATCAAATGCACATGCCTAACACTGCCCGAGCCTTCTCCTCTGCCTAAAAAATGCACAGGCATAACACTGCCCGAGCCTTCTCCTCTGCCTATAAAATGCACAGACATAACACTGCCTGAGCCTTCTCCTCTGCCTATCAAATGCACATGCCTAACACTTCCCTGGCCTTCTCCTCTGCCTATAAAATGCACAGGCCTAACGTTGCCTTAGCCTTCTCCCCTGTCTATAAAATGCACACACCTTACACTGCCTTAGCCTTCTCCTCTGCCTATAAAATGCACATGCCTAACACTGCCCGAGCCTTCTCCTCTGCCTATAAAAAGCACATGCCTAACACTGTCTTAGCCCTCTCCTCTGCCTATCAAAAGCACATGCCTAACACTGCCCGGGCCTTCTCCTCTGCCTATAAAATGCACATGCCTAACACTGCCCGAGCCTTCTCCTCTGCCTATAAAATGCCCATGCCTAACACTGCCTTAGCCCTCTTATCTGCCTATAAAATGCACATGCCTAACACTGCCTTAGACCTCTCCTCTGCCTATCAAATGCACATGCCTAACACTGCCTAGCCCTCTTCTCTGCCTATAAAATGCACATGCCTAACACTGCCCGAGCCTTCTCCTCTGCCTATAAAATGCACATGCCTAACACTGCCTTAGCCTTCTCCTCTGCCTATAAAATGCACATGCCTAACACTGCCCGAGCCTTCTCCTCTGCCTATAAAATGCACATGCCTAACACTGCCTTAGCCTTCTCCTCTGCCTATAAAATGCACATGCCTAACACTGCCTTAGCCTTCTTCTCTGCCTATAAAATGCACATGCCTAACACTGCCCGAGCCTTCTCCTCTGCCTATAAAATGCACATGCCTAACACTGCCTTAGCCTTCTCCTCTGCCTATAAAATGCACATGCCTAACACTGCCTTAGCCCTCTCCTCTGCCTATCAAATGCACATGCCTAACACTGCCTTAGCCCTCTTCTCTGCCTATAAAATGCACATGCCTAACACTGTCCGAGCCTTCTCCTCTGCCTATAAAATGCACATGCCTAACACTGCCCGAGCCTTCTCATCTGCCTGTAAAATGCACATGCCTAACACTGCCTTAGCCTTCTCCTCTGCCTATAAAATGCACATGCCTAACACTGCCCGAGCCTTCTCCTCTGCCTATAAAATGCACATGCCTAACACTGCCTCAGCCTTCTCCTCTGCCTATAAAATGCACAGGCCTAACGTTGCCTCAGCCCTCTCCTCTGCCTATAAAATGCACATGCCTAACACTGCCTTAGCCCTCTCCTCTGCCTTTAAAATGCACACGCCTTACACTGCCTTAGCCCTCTCCTCTGCCTATCAAATGCACATGCCTAACACTGCCTTAGCCTTCTTCTCTGCCTATACAATGCACACGCCTAACACTGCCTGAGCCTTCTCCTCTGCCTATAAAATGCACAGGCCTTACACTGCCTTAGCCCTCTCCTCTGCCTATAAAATGCACACGCCTTAGAATGCCTGAGCCTTCTCCTCTGCCTATAAAATGCACACGCCTAACGTTGCCTTAGCCTTCTCCTCTGCCTATAAAATGCACATGCCTAACACTGTCTTAGCCTTCTCCTCTGCCTATAAAATGCACACGCCTAACGTTGCCTTAGCCTTCTCCTCTGCCTATAAAATGCACATGCCTAACACTGTCTTAGCCTTCTCCTCTGCCTATAAAATGCACACGCCTACCGTTGCCTTAGCCTTCTCCTCTGCCAATACAATGCACACGACTAACGTTGCCTTAGCCTTCTCCTATGCCTATAAAATGCACATGCTTAACACTGCCCAAGCCTTCTCCTCTGCCTATAAAATGCACATGCCTAACACTTCCCTGGCCTTCTCCTCTGCCTATAAAATGCACAGGCCTTACACTGCCTTTGCCTTCTCCCCTGTCTATAAAATGCACGCACCTTACACTGCCTTAGCCTTCTCCTCTGCCTATAAAATGCACATGCCTAACACTTCCCTGGCCTTCTCCTATGCCTATAAAATGCACAGGCCTTACACTGCCTTTGCCTTCTTCTCTGCCTATAAAATGCACATGCCTAACACTGCCCAAGCCTTCTCCTCTGCCTATAAAATGCACATGCCTAACACTGCCTTAGCCCTCTCCTCTGCCTAACAAATGCACATGCCTAACACTGCCCGAACCTTCTCCTCTGCCTATAAAATGCACATGCCCAACACTGCCTTAGCCCTCTTCTCTGCCTATGAAATGCACATGCCTAACACTGCCTTAGCCCTCTTCTCTGCCTATCAAATGCACATGCCTAACACTGCCCGAGCCTTCTCCTCTGCCTATAAAATGCACATGCCTAACACTGCCTTAGCCCTCTCCTCTGCCTATCAAATGCACATGCCTAACACTGCCCGAACCTTCTCCTCTGCCTATAAAATGCACATGCCTAACACTGCCTTAGCCCTCTTCTCTGCCTATAAAATGCACATGCCTAACACTGCCTTAGCCCTCTCCTCTGCCTATCAAATGCACATGCCTAACACTGCCGGAGCCTTCTCCTCTGCCTATAAAATGCACATGCCTAACACTGCCTTAGCCTTCTCCTCTGCCTATCAAATGCACATGCCTAACACTGCCTTAGCCCTCTTCTCTGCCTATCAAATGCACATGCCTAACACTGCCTTAGCCTTCTCCTCTGCCTATAAAATGCACAGGCCTAACATTGCCTTAGCCCTCTTCTCTGCCTATGAAATGCACATGCCTAACACTGCCCGAGCCTTCTCCTCTCCCTATAAAATGCACATGCCTAACACTGCCTTAGCCTTCTCCTCTGCCTATAAAATGCACAGGCCTAACGTTGCCTTAGCCTTCTCCTCTGGCTATACAATGCAAATGCCTAACACTGCCCTGGCCTTCTCCTCTGCCTATCAAATGCACAGGCCTTACACTGCCTTAGCCTTCTTATTCTGCCTATAAAATGCACATGCCTTACACTGCCTTAGCCTTCTCCTCTGCCTATCAAATGCACATGCCTAACACTGCCTTAGCCCTCTCCTCTGCCTATAAAATGCACATGCCTAACACTTCCCTGGCCTTCTCCTCTGCCTATAAAATGCACAGGCCTAACACTGCCTTAGCCTTCTCCTCTGCCTATAAAATGCACAGGCCTTACACTGCCTTTGCCTTCTTCTCTGCCTATAAAATGCACATGCCTAAGACTGCCCTGGCCTTCTCCTCTGCCTATAAAATGCACATGCCTAGCACTGCCCTGGCCATCTCCTCTGCCTATCAAATGCACAGGCCTTACACTGCCTTAGCCCTCTCCTCTGCCTATCAAATGCACATGCCTAACACTGCCTTAGCCTTCTTCTCTGCCTATACAATGCACACGCCTAACACTGCCTGAGCCTTCTCCTCTGCCTATAAAATGCACAGGCCTTACACTGTCTTAGCCTATACAATGCACACGCTTAACACTGCCTGAGCCTTCTCCTCTGCCTATAAAATGCACATTCCTAACACTGCCCTGGCCTTCTCCACTGCCTATAAAATGCACATGCCTAACACTGCCCTGGCCTTCTCCTCTGCCTATAAAATGCACATGCCTAACACTGCCTTAGCCTTCTCCCTTGCCTATAAAATGTACAGTCCTTACACTGCCTTAGCCTTCTCCCCTGCCTATAAAATGTACAGTCCTTACACTGCCTTAGCCTTCTCCCCTGCCTATAAAATGTACAGTCCTTACACTGCCCTAGCCTTCTCCTCTGCCTATAAAATGCACATGCGTAACACTGCCCTGGCCTTCTCCTCTGCCTATCAAATGCACAGGCCTTACACTGCCTCAGCCTTCTCCTCTGTCTATCAAATGCACAGGCCTTACACTGCCTTAGCCTTCTTCTCTGCCTATAAAATGCACATGCCTAACACTGCCCGAGCCTTCTCCTCTGCCTATAAAATGCACATGCCTAACACTGCCTTAGCCTTCTCCTCTGCCTATAAAATGCACATGCCTAACACTGCCCTGGCCTTCTCCTCTGCCTATAAAATGCACAGGCCTTACACTGCCTCAGCCTTCTCCTCCGCCTATAAAATGCACATGCCTAACACTGCCTTAGCCTTCTCCTCTGCCTATAAAATGCACATGCCTAACACTGCCCTGGCCTCCTCCTCTGCCTATAAAATGCACAGGCCTTACACTGCCTCAGCCTTCTCCTCCGCCTATAAAATGCACATGCCTAACACTGCCCTGGCCTCCTCCTCTGCCTATAAAATGCACAGGCCTTACACTGCCTCAGCCTTCTCCTCTGTCTATCAAATGCACAGGCCTAACGTTGCCTTAGCCTTCTCCTCTGCCTATACAATGCACATGCCTAGCACTGCCCTGGCCTTCTCCTCTGCCTATCAAATGCACATGCCTAACACTGCCCTGGCCTTCTCCTCTGCCTATAAAATGCACAGGCCATACACTGCCTTAGCCTTCTCCTCATTCTATCAAATGCACATGCCTAACACTGCCCTGGCCTTCTCCTCTGCCTATACAATGCACATGCCTAGCACTGCCCTGGCCTTCTCCTCTGCCTATCAAATGCACAGGCCTTACACTGCCTTAGCCCTCTCCTCTGCCTATCAAATGCACATGCCTAACACTGCCTTAGCCTTCTTCTCTGCCTATACAATGCACACGCCTAACACTGCCTGAGCCTTCTCCTCTGCCTATAAAATGCACAGGCCTTACACTGTCTTAGCCTATACAATGCACACGCTTAACACTGCCTGAGCCTTCTCCTCTGCCTATAAAATGTACATGCCTAACACTGCCTTAGCCTTCTCCGCTGCCTATAAAATGCACATTCCTAACACTGCCCTGGCCTTCTCCTCTGCCTATAAAATGCACATGCCTAACACTGCCTTAGGCTTCTCCGCTGCCTATAAAATGCACATGCCTAACACTGCCCTGGCCTTCTCCTCTGCCTATAAAATGCACATACCTAACACTGCCTTAGCCTTCTCCCTTGCCTATAAAATGTACAGTCCTTACACTGCCTTAGCCTTCTCCCCTGCCTATAAAATGTACAGTCCTTACACTGCCTTAGCCTTCTCCCCTGCCTATAAAATGTACAGTCCTTACACTGCCCTAGCCTTCTCCTCTGCCTATAAAATGCACATGCGTAACACTGCCCTGGCCTTCTCCTCTGCCTATCAAATGCACAGGCCTTACACTGCCTCAGCCTTCTCCTCTGTCTATCAAATGCACAGGCCTTACACTGCCTTAGCCTTCTTCTCTGCCTATAAAATGCACATGCCTAACACTGCCCGAGCCTTCTCCTCTGCCTATAAAATGCACATGCCTAACACTGCCTTAGCCTTCTCCTCTGCCTATAAAATGCACATGCCTAACACTGCCCTGGCCTTCTCCTCTGCCTATAAAATGCACAGGCCTTACACTGCCTCAGCCTTCTCCTCCGACTATAAAATGCACATGCCTAACACTGCCTTAGCCTTCTCCTCTGCCTATAAAATGCACATGCCTAACACTGCCCTGGCCTCCTCCTCTGCCTATAAAATGCACAGGCCTTACACTGCCTCAGCCTTCTCCTCCGCCTATAAAATGCACATGCCTAACACTGCCCTGGCCTCCTCCTCTGCCTATAAAATGCACAGGCCTTATACTGCCTCAGCCTTCTCCTCTGTCTATCAAATGCACAGGCCTAACGTTGCCTTAGCCTTCTCCTCTGCCTATACAATGCACATGCCTAGCACTGCCCTGGCCTTCTCCTCTGCCTATCAAATGCACATGCCTAACACTGCCCTGGCCTTCTCCTCTGCCTATAAAATGCACAGGCCATACACTGCCTTAGCCTTCTCCTCATTCTATCAAATGCACATGCCTAACACTGCCCTGGCCTTCTCCTCTGCCTATACAATGCACACGCCTAACACTGCCTGAGCCTTCTCTGCCTATAAAATGCACAGGCCTTACACTGCCTTAGCCTTCTTCTCTGCCTATAAAATGTACATGCCTAACACTGCCCAAGCATTCTCCTCTGCCTATAAAATGCACAGGCCTAACGTTGCCTTAGCCTTCTCCTCTGCCTATACAAAGCACATGCCTAACACTGCCCTGGCCTTCTCCTCTGCCTATCAAATGCACATGCCTAACACTGCCCTGGCCTTCTCCTCTGCCTATAAAATGCACAGGCCTAACACTGCCTTAGCCTTCTCCTCTGCCTATAAAATGCACAGGTCTTACACTGCCTTTGCCTTCTTCTCTGCCTATAAAATGCACATGCCTAACACTGCCCTGGCCTTCTCCTCTGCCTATAAAATGCACATGCCTAGCACTGCCCTGGCCTTCTCCTCTGCCTATCAAATGCACAGGCCTTACACTGCCTTAGCCCTCTCCTCTGCCTATAAAATGCACATGCCTAACACTGCCTTAGCCCTCTCCTCTGCCTTTAAAATGCACGCGCCTTACACTGCCCTGGCCTTCTCCTCTGCCTATAAAATGCACAGGCCTAACACTGCCTTAGCCTTCTCCTCTGCCTATAAAATGCACATGCCTAACACTGCCTTAGCCTTCTTCTCTGCCTATACAATGCACGCGCCTAAAACTGCCTGAACCTTCTCCTCTGCCTATAAAATGCACAGGTCTTACACTGTCTTAGCCTTCATCGCTGCCTATACAATGCACACGCCTAACACTGCCTGAGCCTTCTCCTCTGCCTATACAATGTACATGCCTAACACTGCCTTAGCCTTCTCCGCTGCCTATAAAAAGCACATGCCTAACACTGCCCTGGCATTCTCCTCTGCCTATAAAATGCACATGCCTAACACTGCCTTAGCCTTCTCCGCTGCCTATAAAATGCACATGCCTAACACTGCCCTGGCCTTCTCCTCTGCCTATAAAATGCACATGCCTAACACTGCCTTAGCCTTCCCCCCTGCCTATAAAATGTACAGTCCTTATACTGCCTTAGCCTTCTCCCCTGCCTGAAAAATGAACAGTCCTTACACTGCCCTAGCCTTCTCCTCTGCCTATAAAATGCACATGCCTAACACTGCCCTGGCCTTCTCCTCTGCCTATCAAATGCACAGGCCTTACACTGCCTCAGCCTTCTCCTCTGTCTATCAAATGCACAGGCCTTACACTGCCTTAGCCTTCTTCTCTGCCTATAAAATGCACATGCCTAACACTGCCCGAGCCTTCTCCTCTGCCTATAAAATGCACATGCCTAACACTGCCTTAGCCTTCTCCTCTGCCTATAAAATGCACATGCCTAACACTGCCCTGGCCTTCTCCTCTGCCTATAAAATGCACAGGCCTTACACTGCCTCAGCCTTCTCCTCCGCCTATAAAATGCACATGCCTAACACTGCCTTAGCCTTCTCCTCTGCCTATAAAATGCACATGCCTAACACTGCCCTGGCCTTCTCCTCTGCCTATAAAATGCACAGGCCTTACACTGCCTCAGCCTTCTCCTCTGTCTATCAAATGCACAGGCCTAACGTTCCCTTAGCCTTCTCCTCTGCCTATACAATGCACATGCCTAGCACTGCCCTGGCCTTCTCCTCTGCCTATCAAATGCACATGCCTAACACTGCTCTGGCCTTCTCCTCTGCCTATAAAATGCACAGGCCTTACACTGCCTTAGCCTTCTCCTCTGTCTATTAAATGCACAGACCTTACACTGCCTCGGCCTTCTCCTCATTCTATCAAATGCACATGCCTAACGCTGCCTTAGCCTTCCCCTCCGCCTATCAAATGGACAGGCCTTACACTGCCTCAGCCTTCTCCTCTGTCTATCAAATGCACAGACCTTACACTGCCTCAGCCTTCTCCTCATTCTATCAAATGCACATGCCTAACACTGCCCTGGCCTTCTCCTCTGCCTATACAATGCACACGCCTAACACTGCCTGAGACTTCTCTGCCTATAAAATACACAGGCCTTACACTGCCCTAGCCTTCTTCTCTGCCTATAAAATGTACATGCCTAACACTGCCCAAGCATTCTCCTCTGCCTATAAAATGCACAGGCCTAACGTTGCCTTAGCCTTCTCCTCTGCCTATACAATGCACATGCCTAACACTGCCCTGGCCTTCTCCTCTGCCTATCAAATGCACATGCCTAACACTGCCCTGGCCTTCTCCTCTGCCTATAAAATGCACAGGCCTTACACTGCCTTAGCCTTCTCCTCTGTCTATCAAATGCACATGCTTAACGCTGCCTGAGCCTTCTCCTCTGCCTATACAATGCACATGCCTAACACTGCCCTGGCCTTCTCCTCTGCCTATCAAATGCACATGCCTAACACTGCCCTGGCCTTATCCTCATTCTATTAAATGCACAGGCCTTACACTGCCTTAGCCTTTTCCTCTGCCGATAAAATGCACATGCCTAACACTGCCCTGGCCTTCTCCTCTGCCTATACAATGCACACGCCTAACACTGCCTGAGCCTTCTCTGCCTATACAATGCACAGGCCTTACACTGCCTTAGCCTTCTCCTCTGCCTATCAAATGCACATGCCTAACACTGCCTTAGCCCTCTCCTCTGCCTATCAAATGCACATGCCTAACACGGCCTCAGCCTTATTCTCTGTCTATACAATGCACACGCCTAACACTGCCTGAGCCTTCTCCTCTGCCTATAAAATGCACAGTCCCTACACTGCTTTAGCCTTCTCCTCTGCCTATCAAATGCACAGGCCTAACGTTGCCTTAGCCTTCTCCCCTGTCTATAAAATGCACACACCTTACACTGCCTTATCCTTCTCCTCTGTCTATACAATGCACACGCCTAACATTGCCCTAGCCTTCTTCTCTGCCTATAAAATGCACAGGCCTAATGTTGCCTTAGCCTTCTCATCTGCCTATAAAATGCACAGGCCTAACACTTCCCTGGCCTTCTCCTCTGCCTATAGAATGCACACGCCCAACACTGCCCGAGCCTTCTCCTCTGCCTATAAAATGCACAGGCCTTACACTGCCTTTGCCTTCTTCTCTGCGTATAAAATGCACATGCCTAACACTGCCCGAGCCTTCTTCTCTGCCTATAAAATGCACATGCCTAACACTGCCTTAGCCTTCTCCTCCCCTATAAAATGCACATGCGTAACACTGCCCTGGCCTTCTCCTCTGCCTATAAAATGCACAGGCCTAACGTTGCCTTAGCCTTCTCCTCTGCCTATAAAATGCACATGCCTTACACTGCCTTAGCCATCTCCTCTGCCTATACAATGCACACGCCCAACACTGCCCGAGCCTTCTCCTCTGCCTATAAAATGCACAGGCCTTACACTGCCTTTGCCTTCTTCTCTGCCTATAAAATGCACATGCCTAACACTGCCCGAGCCTTCTCCTCTGCCTATAAAATGCACATGTCTAACACTGCGCTGGCCTTCTCCTCTGCCTATAAAATGCACATGCCTAACACTGCCTTAGCCTTCTACCCTGTCTATAAAAAGCATAGGCCTTACACTGCCTTTGCCTTCTTCTCTGCCTATAAAATGCACATGCCTAACACTGCCCAAGCCTTCTCCTCTGCCTATAAAATGCACATGCCTAACACTTCCCTGGCCTTCTCCTCTGCCTATAAAATGCACAGGCCTTACACTGCCTTTGCCTTCTTCTCTGCCTATAAAATGCACATGCCTAACACTGCCCGAGCCTTCTCCTCTGCCTATAAAATGCACATGCCTAACACTTCCCTGGCCTTCTCCTCTGCCTATAAAATGCACAGGCCTAACACTGCCTTTGCCTTCTTCTCTGCCTATAAAATGCACATGCCTAACACTGCCCGAGCCTTCTCCTCTGCCTATAAAATGCATATGCCTAACACTGCCTTAGCCCTCTCCTCTGCCTTTAAAATGCACGCGCTTTACACTGCCTTAGCCTTCTCCTCTGCCTATAAAATGCACATGCCTAACACTGCCTCAGCCTTCTCCTCTGTCTATCAAATGCACAGGCCTTACACTGCCTTAGCCTTCTTCTCTGCCTATAAAATGCACATGCCTAACACTGCCCGAGCCTTCTCCTCTGCCTATAAAATGCACAGGCCTAACACTGCCTTAGCCCTCTCCTCTGCCTATAAAATGCACAGGCCTAACGTAGCCTTAGCCTTCTCCTCTGCCTATACAATGCACATGCCTAACACTGCCCTGGCCTTCTCCTCTGCCTATCAAATGCACATGCCTAACACTGCCCTGGCCTTCTCCTCTGCCTATAAAATGCACAGGCCTTACACTGCCTTAGCCTTCTCCTCTGTCTATCAAATGCACATGCCTAACGCTGCCTGAGCCTTCTCCTCTGCCTATACAATGCACATGCCTAACACTGCCCTGGCCTTCTCCTCTGCCTATCAAATGCACATGCCTAACACTGCCCTGGCCTTATCCTCATTCTATTAAATGCACAGGCCTTACACTGCCTTAGCCTTTTCCTCTGCCGATAAAATGCACATGCCTAACACTGCCCTGGCCTTCTCCTCTGCCTATACAATGCACACGCCTAACACTGCCTGAGCCTTCTCTGCCTATACAATGCACAGGCCTTACACTGCCTTAGCCTTCTTCTCTGCCTATAAAATGTACATGCCTCACAATGCCTTAGTCTTCTCCTCTGCCTATCAAATGCACAGGCCTTACACTGCCTTAGCCTTCTCCTCTGCCTATAAAATACACATGCCTAACACTGCCCTAGCCTTCTCCTCTGTCTATACAATGCACACGCCAAACACTGCCCTAGCCTTCTCCTCTGTCTATACAATGCACAGGCCTTACACTGCCTTAGCCTTCTTCTCTCCCTATGAAATGCACATGCCTAACACTGCCTTAGCCTTCTCCTCTGCCTATAAAATGCACAGGCCTAACACTGCCCGAGCCTTCTCCTCTGCCTATAAAATGCACATGCCTAACACTGTCTTGGCCTTCTCCTCTGCCTATCAAATGCACATGCCTAACACTGCCCTGGCCTTCTCCTCTGCCTATAAAATACACAGGCATAACACTGCCCGAGCCTTCTCCTCTGCCTATAAAATGCACAGGAATAACACTGCCTGAGTCTTCTCCTCTGCCTATAAAATGCACTGTTCTTACATTGCTTTAGCCTTCTCCTCTGCCTATAAAATGCACTGTTCTTACACTGCTTTAGCCTTCTCCTCTGCCTATAAAATGCACATGCCTAACACTGCCTTAGCCCTCTCCTCTCCCTTTAAAATGCACATGCCTAACACTGCCCTGGCCTTCTCCTCTGCCTATAAAATGCACATGCCTAGCACTGCCTTAGCCTTCTCCTCTGCCTATCAAATGCACATGCCTAACACTTCCCTGGCCTTCTCCTCTGCCTATAAAATGTAGATGCCTAACACTGCCTTAGCCCTCTCCTCTGCCTTTAAAATGCACATGCCTAACACTGCCCTGGCCTTCTCCTCTGCCTATAAAATGCACATGCCTAGCACTGCCTTATCCTTCTCCTCTGCCTATCAAATGCACATGCCTAACATTGCCTTAGCCCTCTCCTCTGCCTCTCAAATGCACATGCCTAACACTGCCTTAGCCCTCTCCTCTGCCTATCAAATGCACATGCCTAACACGGCCTCAGCCTTATTCTCTGCCTATACAATGCACACGCCTAACAATGCCTGAGCCTTCTCCTCTGCCTATAAAATGCACAGTCCCTACACTGCTTTAGCCTTCTCCTCTGCCTATCAAATGCACAGGCCTAACGTTGCCTTAGCCTTCTCCCCTGTCTATAAAATGCACACACCTTACACTGCCTTATCCTTCTCCTCTGTCTATACAATGCACACGCCTAACATTGCCCTAGCCTTCTTCTCTGCCTATAAAATGCACAGGCCTAATGTTGCCTTAGCCTTCTCATCTGCCTATAAAATGCACAGGCCTAACACTTCCATGGCCTTCTCCTCTGCCTATAGAATGCACACGCCCAACACTGCCCGAGCCTTCTCCTCTGCCTATAAAATGCACAGGCCTTACACTGCCTTTGCCTTCTTCTCTGTGTATAAAATGCACATGCCTAACACTGCCCGAGCCTTCTTCTCTGCCTATAAAATGCACATGCCTAACACTGCCTTAGCCTTCTCCTCCCCTATAAAATGCACATGCGTAACACTGCCCTGGCCTTCTCCTCTGCCTATAAAATGCACAGGCCTAACGTTGCCTTAGCCTTCTCATCTGCCTATAAAATGCACATGCCTTACACTGCCTTAGCCATCTCCTCTGCCTATACAATGCACACGCCCAACACTGCCCGAGCCTTCTCCTCTGCCTATAAAATGCACAGGCCTTACACTGCCTTTGCCTTCTTCTCTGCCTATAAAATGCACATGCCTAACACTGCCCGAGCCTTCTCCTCTGCCTATAAAATGCACATGTCTAACACTGCGCTGGCCTTCTCCTCTGCCTATAAAATGCACATGCCTAACACTGCCTTAGCCTTCTACCCTGTCTATAAAAAGCATAGGCCTTACACTACCTTTGCCTTCTTCTCTGCCTATAAAATGCACATGCCTAACACTGCCCAAGCCTTCTCCTCTGCCTATAAAATGCACATGCCTAACACTTCCCTGGCCTTCTCCTCTGCCTATAAAATGCACAGGCCTTACACTGCCTTTGCCTTCTTCTCTGCCTATAAAATGCACATGCCTAACACTGCCCGAGCCTTCTCCTCTGCCTATAAAATGCACATGCCTAACACTTCCCTGGCCTTCTCCTCTGCCTATAAAATGCACAGGCCTTACACTGCCTTTGCCTTCTTCTCTGCCTATAAAATGCACATGCCTAACACTGCCCGAGCCTTCACCTCTGCCTATAAAATGCATATGCCTAACACTGCCTTAGCCCTCTCCTCTGCCTTTAAAATGCACGCGCCTTACACTGCCTTAGCCTTCTCCTCTGCCTATAAAATGCACATGCCTAACACTGCCTCAGCCTTCTCCTCTGTCTATCAAATGCACAGGCCTTACACTGCCTTAGCCTTCTTCTCTGCCTATAAAATGCACATGCCTAACACTGCCCGAGCCTTCTCCTCTGCCTATAAAATGCACAGGCCTAACACTGCCTTAGCCCTCTCCTCTGCCTATAAAATGCACAGGCCTAACGTTGCCTTAGCCTTCTCCTCTGCCTATACAATGCACATGCCTAGCACTGCCCTGGCCTTCTCCTCTGCCTATCAAATGCACAGGCCTTACACTGCCCTAGCCTTCTCCTCTGCCTATAAAATGCACATGCCTAATGCTGCCTTAGCCTTCTCCTCCGCCTATCAAATGGACAGGCCTTACACTGCCTCAGCCTTCTCCTCTGTCTATCAAATGCACAGGCCTTACACTGCCTCAGCCTTCTCCTCATTATATCAAATGCACAGGCCTTACACTGCCTTAGCCTTTTCCTCTGCCGATAAAATGCACATGCCTAACACTGCGTGAGCCTTCTCCTCTACCTATACCATGCACACGCCTAACACTGCCTGAGCCTTCTCTGACTATAAAATGCACAGGCCTTACACTGCCTTAGCCTTCTTCTCTGCCTATAAAATGTACATGCCTAACACTGCCCAAGCATTCTCCTCTGCCTATAAAATGCACATGCCTAACACCGCCTTAGCCTTCTCCTCTGCCTATAAAATGCACAGGCCTAACGTTGCCTTAGCCTTCTCCTCTGGCTATACAATGCAAATGCCTAACACTGCCCTGACCTTCTCCTCTGCCTATCAAATGCACAGGCCTTAGACTGCCTTAGCCTTATCCTCTGTCTATCAAATGCACACACCTAACACTGCCCAAGCCTTCTCCTCTGCCTTTACAATGCACACGCCTAACACTGCCCTGGCCTTCTCCTCTGCCTATAAAATGCACATGCCAACACTGCCCGAGCCTTCTCCTCTGCCTATAAAATACACATGCCTAACACTGCCCAAGCATTCTCCTCTGCCTATAAAATGCACATGCCTAATACTGCCTTAGCCTTCTCCTCTGCCTATAAAATGCACATGCCTAACACTGCCTTAGCCTTCTCCTCTGCCTATAAAATGCACAGGCCTAACACTGCCTTAGACTTCTCCTCTGCCTATCAAATGCACAGGCCTTACACTGCCTTAGCCTTCTCCTCTGCCTATAAAATACACATGCCTAACACTGCCCTAGCCTTCTCCTCTGTCTATACAATGCACACGCCTAACACTGCCCTAGCCTTCTCCTCTGTCTATACAATGCACAGGCCTTACACTGCCTTAGCCCTCTCCTCTGCCTATCAAATGCACATGCCTAACACTGCCCTGGCCTTCTCCTCTGCCTATAAAATGCACAGGCATAACACTGCCCGAGCCTTCTCCTCTGCCTATAAAATGCACAGGCCTTACACTGCTTTAGCCTTCTCCTCTGCCTATAAAATGCACATGCCTAACACTGCCTTAGCCTTCTCCTCTGCCTATAAAATGCACAGGCCTAACGTTGCCTTAGCCTTCTCCTCTGCCTATACAATGCACATGCCTAACACTGCCCTGGCCTTCTCCTCTGCCTATAAAATGCACATGCCTAACACTGCCTTGGCCTTCTCCTCTGCCTATAAAATGCATAGGCCTTACACTGCCTCAGCCTTCTCCTCTGTCTATCAAATGCACATGCCTAACGCTGCCTTAGCCTTCTCCTCTGCCTATAAAATGCACATGCCAACACTGCCCGAGCCTTCTCCTCTGCCTATCAAATGTACATGCTTAACACTGCCTTAGCCTTCTCCTCATTCTATAAAATGCACAGGCCTTACACTGCCTTAGCCTTTTCCTCTGCCGATAAAATGCACATGCCTAACACTGCCCTGGCCTTCTCCTCTGCCTATACAATGCACACTCCTAACACTGCCTGAGCCTTCTCTGCCTATAAAATGCACAGGCCTTACACTGCCTTAGCCTTCTTCTCTGCCTATAAAATACACATGCCTAACACTGCCCAAGCATTCTCCTCTGCCTATAAAATGCAGATGCCTAACATTGCCTTAGCCTTCTCCTCTGCCTATAAAATGCACATGCCTAACACTGCCTTAGCCTTCTCCTCTGCCTATAAAATGCACAGGCCTAACACTGCCTTAGACTTCTCCTCTGCCTATCAAATGCGCAGGCCTTACACTGCCTTAGCCTTCTCCTCTGCCTATAAAATACACATGCCTAACACTGCCCTAGCCTTCTCCTCTGTCTATACAATGCACACGCCTAACACTGCCCTAGCCTTCTCCTCTGTCTATACAATGCACAGGCCTTACACTGCCTTAACCTTCTCCTCTGCCTATCAAATGCACATGCCTAACACTGTCCTGGCCTTCTCCTCTGCCTATAAAATGCACAGGCATAACACTGCCCGAGCCTTCTCCTCTGCCTATAAAATGCACAGGCCTTACACTGCTTTAGCCTTCTCCATTGCCTATAAAATGCAGATGCCTAACATGCCTTAGCCCTCTCCTCTGCCTATAAAATGCACAGGCCTAACGTTGCCTTAGCCTTCTCCTCTGCCTATAAAAGACACAGGCCTAACGTTGCCTTAGCCTTCTCCTCTGCTTATACAATGCACATGCCTAACACTGCCCTGGCCTTCTCCTCTGCCTATAAAATGCACAGGCCTTACACTGCCTCAGCCTTCTCCTCTGTCTATCAAATGCACATGCCTAACGCTGCCTTAGCCTTCTCCTCTGCCTATAAAATGCACAGGCCTAACCATGCCTCAGGCTTCTCCTCTGTCTATCAAAAGCACAGGCCTTACACTGCCTCAGCCTTCTCCTCATTCTATACAATGCACATGCCTAACACTGCCCTGGCCTTCTCCTCTGCCTATAAAATGCACATGCTTAACACTGCCCTGACCTTCTCCTCTGCCTATCAAATGCACAGGCCTTAGACTGCCTCAGCCTTCTCCTCTGTCTATCAAATGCACAGGCCTAACATTGCCTTAGCCTTCTTCTCTGTCTATAAAATGCACATGCCTAACACTGCCTTAGCCTTCTCCTCTGCCTATAAAATGTACATGCCTAACACTGCCCGAGCCTTCTCCTCTGCCTATAAAATGCACATGCCTAACACTGCCCAAGACTTCTCCTCTGCCTATAAAATGCACATGCCTAACACTGCCCGAGCCTTCTCCTCTGCCTATAAAATGCACATGCCTAACACTGCCTTAGCCTTCTCCCCTGCCTATAAAATGTACAGTCCTTACACTGCCTTAGCCTTCTCCTCTGCCTATAAAATGCACATGCCTAACACTGTCTTAGCCTTCTCCTCTGCCTATAAAATGCACATGCCTAACACTGCCCTGGCCTTCTCCGCTGCCTATAAAATGCACATGCCTAACACTGCCCTGGTCTTCTCCTCTGCCTATAAAATGCACATGCCTAACACTGCCTTAGCCTTCTCCCCTGCCTATAAAATGTACAGTCCTTACACTGCCCTGGCCTTCTCCTCTGCCTATAAAATGCACATGTCTAACACGGCCTTAGCCTTCTCCCCTGCCTATAAAATGTACAGTCCTTACACTGCCTTAGCCTTCTCCTCTGCCTATAAAATGCACATGCCTAACACTGTCTTAGCCTTCTCCTCTGCCTATCAAATGCACATGCCTAACACTGCCCTGGCCTTCTCCGCTGCCTATAAAATGCACATGCCTAACACTGCCCTGGTCTTCTCCTCTGCCTATAAAATGCACATGCCTAACACTGCCTTAGCCTTCTCCCCTGCCTATAAAATGTACAGTCCTTACACTGCCCTGGCCTTCTCCTCTGCCTATAAAATGCACATGTCTAACACGGCCTTAGCCTTCTCCCCTGCCTATAAAATGTACAGTCCTTACACTGCCTTAGCCTTCTCCTCTGCCTATAAAATGCACATGCCTAACACTGTCTTAGCCTTCTCCTCTGCCTATCAAATGCACATGCCTAACACTGTCCTGGCCTTCTCCTCTGCCTATAAAATGGACAGGCATAACACTGCCCGAGCCTTCTCCTCTGCCTATAAAATGCACAGGCCTTACACTGCCTTAGCCTTCTCCTCTGCCTATCAAATGCACATGCCTAACACTGCCCTGGCCTTCTCCTCTGCCTATCAAATGGACAGGCCTTACACTGCCTCAGTCTTCTCCTCTGTCTATCAAATGCACAGGCCTTACACTGCCTCAGCCTTCTCCTCATTCTATCAAATGCACAGGCCTTACACTGCCTTAGCCTTTTCCTCATTCTATACAATGCACATGCCTAACACTGCCCTGGCCTTCTCCTTTGCCTATAAAATGCACATGCGTAACACTGCCCTGACCTTCTCCTCTGCCTATCAAATGCACAGGCCTTAGACTGCCTCAGCCTTCTCCTCTGTCTATCAAATGCACAGGCCTAACATTGCCTTAGCCTTCTTCTCTGTCTATAAAATGCACATGCCTAACACTGCCTTAGCCTTCTCCTCTGCCTATAAAATGTACATGCCTAACACTGCCCGAGCCTTCTCCTCTGCCTATAAAATGCACATGCCTAACACTGCCCAAGACTTCTCCTCTGCCTATAAAATGCACATGCCTAACACTGCCCGAGCCTTCTCCTCTGCCTATAAAATGCACATGCCTAACACTGCCTTAGCCTTCTCCTCTGCCTATAAAATGCACATGCCTAACACTGCCTTAGCCTTCTTCTCTGCCTATAAAATGCACATGCCTAACACTGCCCGAGCCTTCTGCTCTGCCTATAAAATGCACATGCCTAACACTGCCTTGGCCTTCTTCTCTGCCTATAAAATGCACATGCCTAACACTGCCTTAGCCTTTTCCTCTGCCTATAAAATGCACATGCCTAACACTGCCCTGGCCTTCTCCGCTCCCTATAAAATGCACATGCCTGACACTGCCCTGGTCTTCTCCTCTGCCTATAAAATGCACATGCCTAACACTGCCTTAGCCTTCTCCCCTCCCTATAAAATGTACAGTCCTTACACTGCCCTGGCCTTCTTTTTTGCCTATAAAATGCACATGCCTAACACGGCCTTAGCCTTCTCCCCTGCCTATAAAATGTACAGTCCTTACACTGCCTTAGCCTTCTCCTCTGCCTATAAAATGCACATGCCTAACACTGTCTTAGCCTTCTCCTCTGCCTATCAAATGCACATGCCTAACACTGTCCTGGCCTTCTCCTCTGCCTATAAAATGGACAGGCATAACACTGCCCGAGCCTTCTCCTCTGCCTATAAAATGCACAGGCCTTACACTGCCTTAGCCTTCTCCTCTGCCTATCAAATGCACATGCCTAACACTGCCCTAGCCTTCTCCTCTGCCTATCAAATGCACAGTCCTTACACTGCTTTAACCTTCTCCTCTGCCTATCAAATGCACAGTCCTTACACTGCTTTAGCCTTCTCCTCTGCCTATCAAATGCACACGCCTAACACTGCCTTAGCCTTCTCCTCTGCCTATAAAATGCACATGCCTAGCACTGCCCTGGCCTTCTCTGCCTATGAAATGCACAGGCCCAACGTTGCCTTAGCCTTCTCCTCTGCCTATAACATGCACATGCCTTACGCTGCCATAGCAATCCCCCCCGCCCGTATACACGGGGGTCTCACTGCCTTAGCGCCCCCTCTGTCTAAAACCCCCTGGTTCTCGTGGCTTTGACCTTCTCCTCCACCTGTGCATTTCACATGTGCCTGCACTGCGTTGGCGTTCTCTGCTGCCTAGGAACCGCATGTAGTGTCCTCCCTTACTTGGGCCTGGGCTCTGCCAACTAAAAGCATGGGCGCCAGTGACTCTCACTGGCTGGGTGTACAGACCCTCTAACAAAAAAACATGTGCTCCCTAAATCTCTCAAACCCCAACCCGCAAAGTTTTATCCTGATTACCCGACTGAAACTCGGCCCTATTATTGATATAATGGGACTCTGCCATCTAGCTATATAAATCCCCGTCCCCACGAGCCATGGTTTCAAGGTACTGCTCCAGTCTCTTCCAGTTCCAACCACCAACTCTTCTATGTGAGGTTGACTCCTCCGTCGACTCCTCCAGAACCTAAACTCCTGAGCTTTCGGAAAAACCTTCTAAATGCTTGGCCCTGTTGAACCGGCGATAATTCTGCGAACCGCGCCCAGATAGGAGTACTGGCTATGGAAGGCCAGCACCTTGTTAGTGATGTTAGTATCTAGGCCCAACATGGAGGCACAGAAAACAATGTTCGGCAAGTTGCTGCTTCGTAATTAATAAAAAAGCTTGTGCTAGCGAGCGGATTCGCGTGCAGTCATTATACCCACGAGCGTTCAGGACCCCCTGAGGTCTCAACAATGGCGACGAGGGGAACACCCTCCATTTACATGACCGCGGGGCCTGCCGTCTGGCAGTGAAGCGCGTCGGCGCGCCCCTACGCAAAGAAGGTACCCTGCCACGCATCTCACAGGAGCCTGCGAAAGTCGCTGGACGCCCATCACGAGGCATCCCGGACAAAAGCGCTGCATCGAAACAATACACGCACACCTATCCGGACACGTTTCATCACCCAGGGCCCCCGTCACACGCAGGCGTGACGGTCCTGCGGGAAGATCCCCATCCGGATACGTTCGAGGAGGTCCCATCAAGATTCCACACCACGGAATCTGCTGATACGCTGCAATTTCACAGAGGCACACGGAAGGCTCATACCCTCACGTCCCGACTGTTGGCTTTGCCAATGCTTGTTGCCTTTGTGCTTCATGTTCCCTGGGGCGACTGCAGGGTCTCCTGTCCTGTGCAGGGCCGCCCTGGATCTCAGGGGGTGATCCAGGGCACAGCGACGTCAGTATTCACATTCCCCCCACCTCCAGAAGTGGCCGCGTGGGTCCCCCCCCCCGCACTAGAATGCCCACTGCGCATGCGTGGAGCTATGGGAAGTGTGACTGGTGTGTGCTCGGTAGTCCCCAAGGAGCTCTCCAGTAGGGACCAACCCGTTCACCCAATCTCTTGGGCACCAGGTTACCCGATTACCCCCCTGACCTGTCTGCAACAGTGCAATCCGTGCTCCCAGCCAAGGGGTCACAGGCTTCCAGTCACACTCTAGGATACAGCAGCACGCGCAGTCTTCTGACCTTAGAAACACACGCATGATGGCAGATTAGCCCAGCCCAAAGAGGCGTGGGGGTCCAGGCTGGCACAAGCCTTGTGCCAGACAGCGCCCACCCGGCCTGTTTTGTTCTCCCTAGAACTCCAGCCCTTCGCAATGGAACTTTCAGCCATCCAGGTTATGGCAGTGTGTGTCAATTCTTGGCACAGCACCCTCTTATCCCAGTGGAGCCCGGGGGTCTGAGCCCAGCGTTCCAGACCTGGCCCTCAGCTGCCTCGGGCAGGGGAGGGAGGGGTTACTCTGCTGGGTCACAGTGGCCTTCGCCTGACAGGGGGTTTTGGTCTAATATTGCTGTGCGTTAAGGTTATGTGGACAGTGGTATAACAGAACACGTAGGGGGAGCCCCTGCAAGCGAGGCTGATGCCCCCTCACCCACAGGCTCCTCAACAAAGCATGGGACGTGCTGCTCTCCAGGCCGGCCACGACCACCATGCATGCGCAGTTCCCATGCTGATCATGCCGCTGCAGGCGCACACACACACTGAGCTATGTGAAAGATGGAAGTATGTTTTATCAATCGAAGCTTAAATCTTTCACCTTGTGAAGAAACAAGAGACAGTGCCGGGCCCCTGGCACCCACATGTACCAGCCTTCAGTGGTGAATTTGGGGGTGGGGGGAAGAAAGCATGTGCCACAAGTATACAAGAGAGACCGGGCATAGCGAGGGAGCCCGAACCGATGGGAGAGGGTCCGGGGAGGAGGAGTGGGGGTGGCTCCCCCAGAGAAAGGTTTTTGAATAATGGGCTGAAGTGGTGCATCATACAGAACCCTTCTGTGTATAATATTGGGTACTAAGCCAGGCAGTTGGCTATCGGTTTTGTAGGGGAACTCATGCACAGGAGTATTTCCCCATAACATCTGCCCGTATAAAAACATGTTCATGCTGGCTGCAGCAGAATATGCCAGGATTACCAGCTAAGAACATACTCCTGTTGGCCTTGCCCATAATGACCATAATGATACTATAAGAAAACATGTACAAGCTAGCCGTGCCAATGCATGCCAGAACCCCCCCCACGTAAGAACATACTCCTGTTGACTTTGCCAGTAAAAATGCCATGCCACGATGTAGACCAGTCTAGACATGTAAGAACAGTTATCATCCATGTTCAGTAAAACATATCATGCCACAGTAAGAAATAACTGTAGTGGTGGCCGCAAAGTTCCAGACTAGCCACGTAATAACACCTACCTATCATGCTTGCTTTATCACAAATGCCCAGTAAAACATGGCAGGCCACAGTAAGGAATGGTTAGTCTGGCTGGACCAAAATGTCAGTCTAGCCACGTAATAACACTCATTAAGCTGTTTTGCCCAAAAATGACAGTAAAACAAGCCATGTCACTTCAAGGAAATGTCAAAGATCCTCTAGTGCTCCCTGGGTCCCCAGCACCTTGCACACACATAATCACATGCATACCCATTCACCCACCAGACCATCACCCATACACCTTGTATTGCATTCACACTGCATTCTCCACACGCGCACCCACCCAGAACCTTTGCACATACTGCATTCTAATTCACGCGAGACATGCACTCACACCTCCAATACACTGGCACACATCATACAGACACATACAAACTTTATACTCATTGAGAGTCACACAGTACACATATACAAGACCCTCACTTTCTTACCTCTCTCCCGTTGTGGCTCTACCACAAGGCTCTTTCTCTTCACAGCACAATATAACATACAGGCCTGATGTATCTTCTAAGCAGAACAGAACATGCGGGCCTGATGCATCTTCTAAGTGCAACAGAACATACGGGCCTGATGCATCTTCTAAGTGCAACAGAACATGCGGGCCTGATGCATCTTCTAAGCACAACAGAACATGTGGGCCAGATGCATCTTCTAAGCGCAACAGAAAATGCGGGCCTGATGCATCTTCTAAGCACAATAGAACATGTGGGCCTGATGCATCTTCAAAGTGCAATAGAACATGCAGGCCTGATGCATCTTCAAAGTGCAATAGAACATGCTGGCCTTATGGATCTTCTAAGCGCAATAGAACATGCAGGCCTGATGCATCTTCTAAGCGCAATAGAACATGCTGGCCTGATGCATCTTCTAAGCGCAATAGAACATGCTGGCCTGATGCATCTTCTAAGCGCAATAGAGCATGTGGGCCTGATGCATCTTCTAAGCGCAACAGAACATGTGCGCCTGATGCATCTTCAAAGTGCAATAGAACATGCAGGCCTGATGCATCTTCAAAGTGCAATAGAACATGCTGGCCTTATGGATCTTCTAAGCGCAATAGAACATGCAGGCCTGATGCATCTTCTAAGCGCAATAGAACATGCAGGCCTGATGCATCTTCTAAGCGCAATAGAACATGCTGGCCTGATGCATCTTCTAAGCGCAATAGAGCATGTGGGCCTGATGCATCTTCTAAGCGCAACAGAACATGTGCGCCTGATGCATCTTCTAAGCGCAACAGAACATGCAGGCCTGATGCATCTTCACAGCACAATATAACATACAGGCCTGATGTATCTTCTAATCAGAACAGAACATGCGGGCCTGATGCATGTTCTAAGCACAACAGAACATGTGGGCCTGATGCATCTTCTAAGCACAACAGAACATGTGGGCCTGATGCATCTTCAAAGTGCAATAGAACATGCGGGCCTGATGCATCTTCTAAGCGCAATAGAACATGCTGGCCTTATGGATCTTCTAAGCGCAATAGAACATGCAGGTCTGATGCATCTTCTAAGCACAATAGAACATGCTGGCCTGATGCATCTTCTAAGCGCAATAGAGCATGCAGGCCTGATGCATCTTCTAAGCGCAATAGAACATGCTGGCCTGATGCATCTTCTAAGCGCAATAGAGCATGCAGGCCTGATGCATCTTCTAAGCGCAATAGAGCATGCTGGCCTGATGCATCTTCTAAGCGCAATAGAACATGCTGGCCTTATGGATCTTCTAAGCACAATAGAACATGCAGGCCTGATGCATCTTCTAAGCGCAATAGAACATGCTGGCCTTATGGATCTTCTAAGCACAATAGAACATGCAGGCCTGATGCATCTTCTAAGCGCAATAGAACATGCTGGCCTTATGGATCTTCTAATCACAATAGAACATGCTGGCCTTATGGATCTTCTAAGCACAATAGAACATGCAGGCCTGATGCATCTTCTAAGCACAACAGAACATGTGGGCCAGATGCATCTTCTAAGCGCAACAGAAAATGCGGGCCTGATGCATCTTCTAAGCACAATAGAACATGTGGGCCTGATGCATCTTCAAAGTGCAATAGAACATGCAGGCCTGATGCATCTTCAAAGTGCAATAGAACATGCTGGCCTTATGGATCTTCTAAGCGCAATAGAACATGCAGGCCTGATGCATCTTCTAAGCGCAATAGAACATGCTGGCCTGATGCATCTTCTAAGCGCAATAGAGCATGTGGGCCTGATGCATCTTCTAAGCGCAACAGAACATGCTGGCCTTATGGATCTTCTAAGCGCAACAGAACATGTGCGCCTGATGCATCTTCTAAGTGCAATAGAACATGCGGGTCTGATGCATCTTCAAAGTGCAATAGAACATGCGGGCCTGATGCATCTTCTAAGCGCAATAGAACATGCTGGCCTTATGGATCTTCTAAGCGCAATAGAACATGCAGGCCTGATGCATCTTCTAAGCGCAATAGAACATGCTGGCCTGATGCATCTTCTAAGCGCAATAGAGCATGCAGGCCTGATGCATCTTCTAAGCGCAATAGAACATGCTGGCCTGATGCATCTTCTAAGCGCAATAGAGCATGCAGGCCTGATGCATCTTCTAAGCGCAATAGAACATGCTGGCCTTATGGATGTTCTAAGCACAATAGAACATGCAGGCCTGATGCATCTTCTAAGCGCAATAGAACATGCTGGCCTTATGGATCTTCTAAGCACAATAGAACATGCTGGCCTTATGGATCTTCTAAGCACAATAGAACATGCAGGCTTGATGCATCTTCTAAGCGCAATAGAACATGCGGGCCTGATGCATCTTCTAAGCGCAATAGAACATGCTGGCCTTATGGATCTTCTAAGCGCAATAGAACATGCAGGCCTGATGCATCTTCTAAGCGCAATAGAACATGCGGGCCTGAGGCATCTTCTAAGCGCAATAGAGCATGCAGGCCTGATGCATCTTCTAAGCGCAATAGAGCATGCTGGCCTGATGCATCTTCTAAGCGCAATAGAACATGCTGGCCTGATGCATCTTCTAAGCGCAATAGAGCCTGCTGGCCTGATGCATCTTCTAAGCGCAATAGAACATGCTGGCCTTATGGATCTTCTAAGCGCAATAGAACATGCAGGCCTGATGCATCTTCTAAGCGCAATAGAACATGCGGGCCTGATGCATCTTCTAAGTGCAATAGAGCATGCAGGCCTGATGCATCTTCTAAGCGCAATAGAGCCTGCTGGCCTGATGCATCTTCTAAGCGCAATAGAACATGATGGCCTTATGGATCTTCTAAGCACAATAGAACATGCAGGCCTGATGCATCTTCTAAGCGCAATAGAACATGCGGGCCTGATGCATCTTCTAAGCGCAATAGAACATGCTGGCCTTATGGATCTTCTAAGCGCAATAGAACATGCAGGCCTGATGCATCTTCTAAGCGCAATAGAACATGCGGGCCTGATGCATCTTCTAAGCGCAATAGAGCATGCAGGCCTGATGCATCTTCTAAGCGCAGTAGAGCATGCAGGCCTGATGCATCTTCTAAGCGCAATAGAACATGCTGGCCTGATGCATCTTCTAAGCACAACAGACAATAGACAGTCAGTCGTCCTGCAACTTATGATAGCAATTTCAAGTATCTGCTGAGTGCAATTATCAGCAATCCCCATACACATATCGACTGCAAGACACGGCTAACCTTGACAATTCCTCCAAGTGCAGAGCACGGCTAACCTTGACAATTCCTCCAAGTGCAGAGCACGGCTAACCTTGACAATTCTTCTATTTGAGAAACATGGCTAGCCTTCAGGGTTTCCGGGCCACCACAAAGAGACAGTGGGATAAAGGGACACGTTCTGTCTGTGCAAATAGTGGGGGAAACATCCTTCTATTCGGTCCCATGCACACCATACAGCCCCACCCCCCCGCAAACACACTGAATCTGCCACTTACTGTCATATATAGAAAGTAACCTCTTCCCCAAGACCCAGGCACTGCTGTATCTGTAGCAATCTACAACTAGTGGACTCCCTTTTGAAAAGTGCTGCTAACAACCGTCCCCATGCACCTGTTCTATCGCCCCCCGGGTCCTACCCTCTCCTTCGAAGAGGACCTCTTGCGGCTCCTCCCCATCGACTTGAAGCCTAACTCTAGAGTCTTGGTTTACCCTCGACCTCCAAGGCATTCGACCCAGAAAATGAGCTGCTGAGGCAGAATGGGGGACAGTCCCCTCTGATGGAAACACATCACTCTTTGCTGCAGGCAGACCATACAGCATGCAAAGCCTCTACCTGCAACGCCAGAATTGCCCATGCAAAATCTGACCACACCACCTGCCAACTTGATGACTCATGGTGCGGCAGAGTACTCGATGCCTAATGGGGAAAATCACCTCTCTACAGAACAAAATCCTTATAAAACATGCTGCCATTCGCACCAAGACCCAGCACACCACCCTCTTCATCAACTTCCCCCACTTGCCTTCTTCCCTCCTTTCAAATTCCACCCCATGTCTGCATCGGAAGTAGCATGCCTTATTAAAGTCTGCCCTTACTCCCCTCATCACTGCCATCATCAATGCCCCCGATGCTTCCTGCTCCGTCCCAGCCAGCCTCAAGGAAGCATGGCTCTAACCCCTACTCAAGAAGCCTCAGCTCAACCCAACTATCCCCTCCAACTACCGCCCCCTGCATCCTATAAAAGGTGGATCGAGCAGCCTATCTCCAGATCCAACACTATCTGGAACAGAACCACATCCTTGCCCTCTGCCAGTCGGGATTCCGCCCAGGATATGGCACTGAATCAGTCTTATTGGACCTAAAAAAAACAGCTAGATGACACTAGAGACTCAGGCAAACTGGCCCATCTACTTCTACTAGGCCTCTCCACTGCCTTCGACCTCGTCGACCACCAACGCCTCTGCCACCATCTTACCACTGTTGCCCACTTCTCCCCGAGGCAACTAAATGGATTGCCTTCTTGCTCGCAGACAGAACGGATCCATGTGATCACTGCGCCGCTCATAATGCTGACTTTCATTTTGCCGACTCCCATTATGGCGCAGCGCGTGATCACATGGGTCACTGTGGCCGGCATCCCCAATCCGCCTCCCCCTTCCCCCTTTTCTTGCCGGCGGCACAGGTTAGAAGTGCGCCGCCGTCTCTCCCGTATCCCTGCAGTGTCAGGCCCCAACCACTGACGTGGGTCAAAGCTGGCGCCAGAGGGACCGCTTTATTTTCTCACCCTTGCAACCCCGAGCCCCATTACACAGACCATGGGGAGCGGGGGACACCCCCACAGCCCCTGCACCCCGAGCCGCAGTAATGAGTTCCAGTACTGGGAAACATCTCAGTCTTCGTTGGTGAATCTGTAGGCCCTCCTGCTCCAGGCTCCTGCGGCGCCCCGCAAGGTTCCTGTATCTCCCCATACACTTCATAACATTCACACTAAACCTCTCTTTGATCACTTGGATGCCCATGGAATTAGATACACAACCTGGGCTGACGACAGCCAAACCCTCCTCCCCCTCACGGCCGACTACCTCCAGGACACCACCACACTCAACTCCACCCATGAAATTATCCAGGCTTGGATGGCATCTCATCTGCTCTGCCTAAACGATGAAAAATATGAAATCTTGCTTGTCAGTGTACCCACGTCCTACTCGACAAACTTGACTCATCTTACCGATCCTTTCTTATAGACGAAACTACAATTCCCGTCTCCGGCAGTGAAAACACTGGGAGTCTACCTTGACACCACCCTGGATATGATACGACAAGTGAACGCCATTGCTTCCTCTGCTGCCTACACTGCAAAGCTCATAAACGCTAGCAGACCCTTTCTCTCCATCAACAGCAGCCTCAATATTGCACGAGCCATCATAGAATGCAAGTTAGACTAGGCTCACGTGCTTCTGCTGGGCACCAGAGAGGAACATTGGCAAGCTGCAAGTTATCCAGAATAAGGCCCTCCGCGTTGCCATCGGCCTTTCTTAGCATGGCCATATCACAACAGCTGGAAGAAAAGCTCACTGGCTCCCGACTCACGAACGCATCACATTAAAAATGCTCTCCATCATTCACCGATGCCGTGCCAATGTAGCCCCGGCATCCCTGTCGCAAAGACTCCATAAAACCAAAGCAACCAGGCCCGAGCGCTTAGCGTACTGCCATCGCCTCACCGTTCCTAGATTCAAGCGGAGCAGAGCAGGAGGCTCTGGCCACTCAGTCATCGGCCCTACGCTTTGGAACTCCTTGTCGATCACCCTTCGTTTTGAACCATCTTACTGGGCCTTCAGAAAACCTTTAAAACCGTGGCTCTTCGGCTTATCAGACTGCCTTGTTTCACCAGTCCTGCCCTACTCTGACCGTGCTCTTGTCCTGTAACTAGCGCCTATGTGCCCATGGGCTAAGTGCGCTTTATACTTGAAAAAATAAATAAATAACAGAAATATATTCAAAAGATGTGCCAAAGACATCAGCATGTGCCCGTGCCACCCTAGTTCTCTCTTTGTGCTTTAAGTGCAAAATGTAAAAAAAGAAAAACAGGAGTAGATGTCTTGCAGTCTGAACTCAGAAGTTAGTACCCAAGTGCTGCGAAGCCTGGCATTAGCTGATCCAATGACTTCAGAGTAACGGTGCCCCAGGCAGCCACCCACTACCCCATACATGCTAACATTACCCATCCCCTTCAGCAAACACTTGTCTGGTGCTCGAGTTAAATGTGCCTGGTGTGTGATGAGGAGGCCCTGCACTGGTGATGCCTGTGTGTGCAGTGCAGAGCCCATGCACTGGTGATGCCTGTGTGTGCAGTGCAGAGCCCATGCACTGGTGAGACCTGTGTGTGCAGTGCAGAGGCCCTGCACTGGTGATGCCTGTGTGTGCAGTGCAGAGCCCATGCACTGGTGAGACCTGTGTGTGCAGTGCAGAGGCCCTGCACTGGTGATGGCTATGTGTGCAGTGCAGAGCCCAGGCACTGGTGAGACCTGTGTGTGCAGTGCAGGGGCCATGCACTGGTGAGACCTATGTGTGCAGTGCAGAGGCCCTACACTGGCGGGGCCTCTGTGTACAGTGCAGAGGCACTACACTGGCGGGACCTGTGTGTACAGTGCAGGGGCACTGAACTAGCGGCCTGTGTGTGCAGTGCAGTGTCCCTGCACTGGCGGGGCCTGTGTGTACAGTGCAGAGGCCCTGCACTGGCAAGGCCTGTGTGTACAGTGCAGAGGCCCTGCACTGGTGAGGCCTGTGTGTACAGTGCAGAGGCCCTGCACTGGTGGGGCCTGTGTATACAGTGCAGAGGCCCTGAACTGGCGGCCTGTGTGTGCAGTGCAGAGGCCCTGCACTGGCGAGGCCAGTGTGTACAGTGCAGAGGCCCTGCACTGGTGAGGCCTGTGTGTACAGTGGTGGGGCCCTGCACTGGCGAGGCCTGTGTGTACAGTGCAGAGGCCCTGCACTGGCGGGGCCTGTGTGTACAGTGCAGAGGCCCTGCACTGGCGAGGCCTGTGTGTACAGTGCAGAGGCCCTGCACTGGCGGGGCCTGTGTGTACAGTGCAGAGGCACTGAACTAGCGGCCTGTGTGTGTAGTGCAGAGACCCTGCACTGGCGGGGTCTGTGTGTACAGTGCAGAAGCCCTGCACTGGCAAGGCCTGTGTGTACAGTGCAGAGGCCCTGCACTGGCGGGGCCTGTGTATACAGTGCAGAGGCCCTGCACTGGCGGGGCCTGTGTGTACAGTGCAGAGGCCCTACACTGGCGGGGCCTGTGTGTACAGTGCAGAGGCCCTACACTGGCGGGACCTGTGTGTGCAGTGCAGAGTCCCTGCACTGGCGGGGCCTGTGTGTACAGTGCAGAGGCCCTGCACTGGCAAGGCCTGTGTGTACAGTATAGAGGCCCTGCACTGGGTAGGCCAGTGTGTACAGTGCAGAGGCCCTGCACTGGCGAGGCCTGTGTGTACAGTGGTGGGGCCCTGCACTGGCGAAGCCTGTGTGTACAGTGCAGAGGCCCTGCACTGGCGGGGCCTGTGTGTAGAATGCAGAGGCCCTGCACTGGCGAGGCCTGTGTGTACAGTGCAGAGGACCTGCACTGGCGGGGCCTGTGTGTACAGTGCAGAGGCCCTGCACTGGCGGGGCCTGTGTGTACAGTGCAGAGGCACTGAACTAGCGGCCTGTGTGTGTAGTGCAGAGGCCCTGCACTGGCGGGGTCTGTGTGTACAGTGCAGAAGCCCTGCACTGGCAAGGCCTGTGTGTACAGTACAGAGGCCCTGCACTGGCGGGGCCTGTGTATACAGTGCAGAGGCCCTGAACTGGCATCCTGTGTGTGCAGTGCAGAGGCCCTGCACTGGCGGGGCCTGTGTGTACAGTGCAGAGGCCCTGCACTGGCGAGGCCAGTGTGTACAGTGCAGAGGCCCTGCACCGGCGAGGCCTGTGTGTACAGTGGTCGGGCCCTGCAATGGCGAGGCCTGTGTGTACAGTGCAGAGGCCCTGCACTGGCGGAGCCTGTGTGTACAGTGCAGAGGCCCTGCACTGGCAAGGCCTGTGTGTACAGTGCAGAGGCCCTGCACTGGTGAGGCCTGTGTGTACAGTGCAGAGGCCCTGCACTGGTGGGGCCTGTGTATACAGTGCAGAGGCCCTGAACTGGTGGCCTGTGTGTGCAGTGCAGAGGCCCTGCACTGGCGGGGCCTGTGTGTACAGTGCAGAGGCCCTGCACTGGCGAGGCCAGTGTGTACAGTGCAGAAGCCCTGCACTGGCGAGGCCTGTGTGTACAGTGGTGGGGCCCTGCACTGGCGAGGCCTGTGTGTACAGTGCAGAGGCCCTGCACTGGCGGGGCCTGTGTGTACAGTGCAGAGGCCCTGCACTGGCGAGGCCTGTGTGTACAGTGCAGAGGCCCTGCACTGGCGAGGCCTGTTTGTACAGTGATGGGGCCCTGCACTGGCGAGGCCTGTGTGTACAGTGCAGAAGCCCTGCACTGGCGAGGCCTGTGTGTACAGTGCAGAGGCCCTGCACTGGCGAGGCCTGTGTGTACAGTGGTGGGGCCCTGCACTGGCGAGGCCTGTGTGTACAGTGCAGAGGCCCTGCACTGGCGGGGCTTGTGTGTACAGTGCAGAGGCCCTGCACTGGCGAGGCCTGTGTGTACAGTGGTGGGGCCTGTGTGTAGAGGCCCTTTTCAATATTGAATAACAATAAAGCAATGATGACAAGGAAACCAAGTGAATGCTGAAATGCTAGATATATTTTGTGATAAGGAAGCTGCTACTTGAACAAGATTACAAAGTGTTAACAACTATCAGAACAGTTGAGGAAGGACAGAGCTTGATGGAAAAATGTAACCCTGCGCTGATCGGGTTAGCAATTCTACAACGCCTCCTGCTGCCGTTCCGGGGTTCCTGCAGGACAAAGCTCCTGCAGTCCCATGGGGATGGAGGGAAAACTTGTATTGGTCCTCTGGCGATGACCCCTGGCGATATTGGCGCTGGATGAGGATGTTATCACTTATTTCAGTGGTGCCTCCATGTTGGGCAACGAATCAGTCTGGAAACAGTTTGACGCTCGTAATCTTGCTTTTTTTAATTGGCAAAGGATTTCCAGGATCTTGAAAGCAACTGTGTTGCCATTTGCATGAAAACAAAACAACACTGTTGCTTTCAAGATCCTGGCAATCATTTGCCAATTAAAAAAACAAGATTACAAACTATCAGAACAGTGTCCCACAGCTAGTAAACACTTTGGAAGGCCTATGACAATCCTATAATGAAATGAAAGCAGTGTCTTGTGAACTATTGACCATCATCTTTTGGGAAACGTATGGTTGCGCGACCTGTGATGGGTGGACCGTGTGGTCTAACAACTGCGCCTAGACCAGGAATCACTGAGGGGTGGAAAGCATCAAAGAGATGAATCATTGGCAGAGTTAACCAAAGGAAGGGTCAAGTAGCCGAAGAAACAAGTAAACAGCTGGAAGTACATCTTGGGGAAGAGAACCATGAGAACAAAACTTGGATAATATTCATCTTGGGGAAGGGAAGCCCAAGAGCACAGTGTTGTGTGCACTTTGTTACCTTTGAAACTTGGAGAAGGTAACCTGAGACCGGCAAGTGATGTGAACTGTGATATTTGTGACCTAAGGACTTAATCAGTCTGTATTGTCACAAAACTACATTGGAACTGCATTGATAATCAGACAGCGAACATTAGAAGAACCTAAATTGCCAATTATTGAACATTTACTTTAGAACACATATATTTGGTTGAGAGCAATTCCTAACTAGTTTAGGTTGTAGTTGTGAGAACGAGCATAGGCTTTTCTCACACACAGACTTTCCTGAGATTTATCTAGGCAGGGACATCCGGCCATAGCATAGGGTTAGTTAGGCGTTCCACCATCCTGATTATTAATAACGCTTTGTTTGAATGCATCTCTGTTGTCTCTGTCATGTCTCTTGATAACGTGCCTGCCTCACACAGTCCACCGTCGTGTGTCAAAATGCCTACCTCTATCCCTTACACTAGTAACTAAACTAAAGAAATACTGTATCTTCTTGGTCCAGAAGAATGGCTCCCTTCTCCTGGTCACTGTATCATATTTCCATTTGATAGGCGGGAACTGCGCCTGATACAATCACTCCGTTCTCCTGGTCACTGTATCATAGTTCCATTTGATAGGCGGGAACTGCCCCTGAGAGAATGGCTCCCTTCTCCTGGTCACTGTGTCATAGTTCCATTTGATAGGCGGGAACTGCCCCAGAGAGAATGGCTCCCTTCTCCTGGTCACTGTATCATAGTTCCATTTGATAGGCGGGAACTGCCCCTGAGAGAATGGCTCCCTTCTCCTGGTCACTGTGTCATAGTTCCATTTGATAGGCGGGAACTGCCCCAGAGAGAATGGCTCCCTTCTCCTGGTCACTGTATCATAGTTCCATTTGATAGGCGGGAACTGCCCCTGAGAGAATGACTCCCTTCTCCTGGTCACTGTATCATAGTTCAATTTGATAGGCGGGAACTGCCCCTGAGAGAATGACTCCCTGCTCCTGGTCACTGTATCATAGTTCCATTTGATAGGCGGGAACTGCCCCTGGGAGAATGGCTCCCTTCTCCTGGTCACTGTATCATAGTTCCATTTGATAGGCGGGAACTGCCCCTGGGAGAATGGCTCCCTTCTCCTGGTCACTGTATCATAGTTCCATTTGATAGGCGGGAACTGCCCCTGAGAGAATGGCTCCCTTCTCCTGGTCACTGTATCATAGTTCCATTTGATAGGCGGGAACTGCCCTGAGAGAATGGCTTCCTTTCCCCTGGTCACTGTATCATAGTCCCATTTGATAGGCGGGAACTGCCCCTGAGAGAATGACTCCCTTCTCCTGGTCACTGTATCATAGTTCCATTTGACAGGTGGTAACTGCCCCTGAGAGAATGACTCCCTTCTCCTGGTCACTGTATCATAGTTCCATTTGATAGGCGGGAACTGAGCCTGAGAGAATGCCTTCCTTCTCCAGGTCACTGTATCATAGTTCCATTTGATAGGTGGGAACTGCCCTTGAGAGAATGGCTCCCTTCTCCTGGTCACTGTATCATAGTTCTATTTGATAGGCGGGAACTGAGCCTGAGAGAATGACTCCCTTCTCCTGGTCACTGTATCATAGTTCCATTTGATAGGTGGGAACTGCCCTGAGAGAATGACTCCCTTCTCCTGGTCACTGTATCATAGTTCTATTTGATAGGTGGGAACTGCCCCTGGGAGAATGACTCCCTTCTCCTGGTCACTGTATCATAGTTCCATTTGATAGGTGGGAACTGAGCCTGAGAGAATGGCTCCCTTCTCCTGGTCACTGTATCATAGTTCTATTTGATAGGTGGGAACTGCCCCTGAGAGAATGACTCCCCTCTCCTGGTCACTGTATCATAGTTCCATTTGATAGGTGGGAACTGCCCCTGGGAGAATGGCTCCCTTCTCCTGGTCACTGTATCCTAGTTCCATTTAATAGGTGGGAACTGCCCGAGAGAATGACTCCCCTCTCCTGGTCACTATATCATAGTTCCATTTGATAGGTGGGAACTGCCACTGAGAGAATGACTCCCTTCTCCTGGTCACTTTATCATAGTTCCATATCATAGTTCCATTTGATAGGTGGGAACTGCCCCTGACAGAATGGCTCCCTTCCCCAGGTTTCAGTTCCTCTCCAGAATGCAACACAATGTTACAGCTTGAGGTGCTGAAAAGTTCCTTATTCAGACTCAAAAGTTTCAACGCAAACATCATCCCTTATAACCCATAGTTTCCCTCTTTATTGGGATCCTGTAGAATGCCTCCCTTCTCCGTGTATCTTATTCACAGGACTTTCACAGTTCCAGGGGAATGACTCCCTTCCCCGGGCCTTCCTTGGCTTTGCTTCATGGTACACAAGACCAGGGAGTATGCTCTCCTTCCCCTGATCCTTCTTGGTTTGTAGTTTTCACAGTAGTAGGGGGAATGCCTCCTTTCCCCCTGGCCCTTCTCAGCTCTTTACCACAGTCATGCCCTGGTCCTTCTCAGGCTCCTTCTCACGGCTTTGCTCTTCTGGCATTTGTGGAAAAGAGGAACGTGCTGCCATTGACGTGCCATTACGTTGTTCAGACAACGTTACTGCTCGTTCTAGCCTTTTTCCATCATGGCCACCCATGCCGGGTTTATCAACAATCTGGAACAGGAGCAGTGCGTTGCAACCCCAGTGCTCTGCTTCAGTGGCATCGCCAGGAATCAAATTTAGGAGGGACACAGAGGGGGCCAAAGACAAAAGTAGGGGGAGAACATGGTCACTGCTCATTTTAGGTAGGGGGGCCACATGGGGGGCACAGGGTTTCTTAGGGGGGCCAGGGCCCCCCCATTCCCCTCCCTAGCGACGCCACTGCTCTGCTTTCTTGTGGGTAAGGCGCTCCAAGTAGTTTTCCTCTTGGATTCCTTCTTGTATCCTCCCTTGCTCGCCTCTGCCCTTTCTGTGCCTTCCAGGCACAGTTTATTTAATTTTCTCACTACTTACCTTGCTGCTGCCTCGTCTGCATCGGATGGATGTCCTCTCTCTCCTGCCTCTCTCTACGATACCCAGTCTTTCTTCTGTGTTCTTGTGCTCGCCATATTCATCTTGGGGAAGGGAAGCCCAAGAGCACAGTGTTGTGTGCACTTTGTTACCTTTGAAACTTGGAGAAGGTAACCTGAGACCGGCAAGTGATGTGAACTGTGATATTTGTGACCTAAGGACTTAATCAGTCTGTATTGTCACAAAACTACATTGGAACTGCATTGATAATCAGACAGCGAACATTAGAAGAACCTAAATTGCCAATTATTGAACATTTACTTTAGAACACATATATTTGGTTGAGAGCAATTCCTAACTAGTTTAGGTTGTAGTTGTGAGAACGAGCATAGGCTTTTCTCACACACAGACTTTCCTGAGATTTATCTAGGCAGGGACATCCGGCCATAGCATAGGGTTAGTTAGGCGTTCCACCATCCTGATTATTAATAACGCTTTGTTTGAATGCATCTCTGTTGTCTCTGTCATGTCTCTTGATAACGTGCCTGCCTCACACAGTCCACCGTCGTGTGTCAAAATGCCTACCTCTATCCCTTACACTAGTAACTAAACTAAAGAAATACTGTATCTTCTTGGTCCAGAAGAATGGCTCCCTTCTCCTGGTCACTGTATCATATTTCCATTTGATAGGCGGGAACTGCGCCTGATACAATCACTCCGTTCTCCTGGTCACTGTATCATAGTTCCATTTGATAGGCGGGAACTGCCCCTGAGAGAATGGCTCCCTTCTCCTGGTCACTGTGTCATAGTTCCATTTGATAGGCGGGAACTGCCCCAGAGAGAATGGCTCCCTTCTCCTGGTCACTGTATCATAGTTCCATTTGATAGGCGGGAACTGCCCCTGAGAGAATGGCTCCCTTCTCCTGGTCACTGTGTCATAGTTCCATTTGATAGGCGGGAACTGCCCCAGAGAGAATGGCTCCCTTCTCCTGGTCACTGTATCATAGTTCCATTTGATAGGCGGGAACTGCCCCTGAGAGAATGACTCCCTTCTCCTGGTCACTGTATCATAGTTCAATTTGATAGGCGGGAACTGCCCCTGAGAGAATGACTCCCTGCTCCTGGTCACTGTATCATAGTTCCATTTGATAGGCGGGAACTGCCCCTGGGAGAATGGCTCCCTTCTCCTGGTCACTGTATCATAGTTCCATTTGATAGGCGGGAACTGCCCCTGGGAGAATGGCTCCCTTCTCCTGGTCACTGTATCATAGTTCCATTTGATAGGCGGGAACTGCCCCTGAGAGAATGGCTCCCTTCTCCTGGTCACTGTATCATAGTTCCATTTGATAGGCGGGAACTGCCCTGAGAGAATGGCTTCCTTTCCCCTGGTCACTGTATCATAGTCCCATTTGATAGGCGGGAACTGCCCCTGAGAGAATGACTCCCTTCTCCTGGTCACTGTATCATAGTTCCATTTGACAGGTGGTAACTGCCCCTGAGAGAATGACTCCCTTCTCCTGGTCACTGTATCATAGTTCCATTTGATAGGCGGGAACTGAGCCTGAGAGAATGCCTTCCTTCTCCAGGTCACTGTATCATAGTTCCATTTGATAGGTGGGAACTGCCCTTGAGAGAATGGCTCCCTTCTCCTGGTCACTGTATCATAGTTCTATTTGATAGGCGGGAACTGAGCCTGAGAGAATGACTCCCTTCTCCTGGTCACTGTATCATAGTTCCATTTGATAGGTGGGAACTGCCCTGAGAGAATGACTCCCTTCTCCTGGTCACTGTATCATAGTTCTATTTGATAGGTGGGAACTGCCCCTGGGAGAATGGCTCCCTTCTCCTGGTCACTGTATCATAGTTCCATTTGATAGGCGGGAACTGCGCCTGAGAGAATGGCTCCCATCTCCTGGTCACTGTATCATAGTTCCATTTGATAGGCGGGAACTGCGCCTGAGAGAATGGCTCCCATCTCCTGGTCACTGTATCATAGTTCCATTTGACAGGTGGGAACTGCCCCTGAGAGAATGACTCCCTTCTCCTGGTCACTGTATCATAGTTCCATTTGATAGGTGGGAACTGAGCCTGAGAGAATGGCTCCCTTCTCCTGGTCACTGTATCATAGTTCTATTTGATAGGTGGGAACTGCCCCTGAGAGAATGACTCCCCTCTCCTGGTCACTGTATCATAGTTCCATTTGATAGGTGGGAACTGCCCCTGGGAGAATGGCTCCCTTCTCCTGGTCACTGTATCCTAGTTCCATTTAATAGGTGGGAACTGCCCGAGAGAATGACTCCCCTCTCCTGGTCACTATATCATAGTTCCATTTGATAGGTGGGAACTGCCACTGAGAGAATGACTCCCTTCTCCTGGTCACTTTATCATAGTTCCATATCATAGTTCCATTTGATAGGTGGGAACTGCCCCTGACAGAATGGCTCCCTTCCCCAGGTTTCAGTTCCTCTCCAGAATGCAACACAATGTTACAGCTTGAGGTGCTGAAAAGTTCCTTATTCAGACTCAAAAGTTTCAACGCAAACATCATCCCTTATAACCCATAGTTTCCCTCTTTATTGGGATCCTGTAGAATGCCTCCCTTCTCCGTGTATCTTATTCACAGGACTTTCACAGTTCCAGGGGAATGACTCCCTTCCCCGGGCCTTCCTTGGCTTTGCTTCATGGTACACAAGACCAGGGAGTATGCTCTCCTTCCCCTGATCCTTCTTGGTTTGTAGTTTTCACAGTAGTAGGGGGAATGCCTCCTTTCCCCCTGGCCCTTCTCAGCTCTTTACCACAGTCATGCCCTGGTCCTTCTCAGGCTCCTTCTCACGGCTTTGCTCTTCTGGCATTTGTGGAAAAGAGGAACGTGCTGCCATTGACGTGCCATTACGTTGTTCAGACAACGTTACTGCTCGTTCTAGCCTTTTTCCATCATGGCCACCCATGCCGGGTTTATCAACAATCTGGAACAGGAGCAGTGCGTTGCAACCCCAGTGCTCTGCTTCAGTGGCATCGCCAGGAATCAAATTTAGGAGGGACACAGAGGGGGCCAAAGACAAAAGTAGGGGGAGAACATGGTCACTGCTCATTTTAGGTAGGGGGGCCACATGGGGGGCACAGGGTTTCTTAGGGGGGCCAGGGCCCCCCCATTCCCCTCCCTAGCGACGCCACTGCTCTGCTTTCTTGTGGGTAAGGCGCTCCAAGTAGTTTTCCTCTTGGATTCCTTCTTGTATCCTCCCTTGCTCGCCTCTGCCCTTTCTGTGCCTTCCAGGCACAGTTTATTTAATTTTCTCACTACTTACCTTGCTGCTGCCTCGTCTGCATCGGATGGATGTCCTCTCTCTCCTGCCTCTCTCTACGATACCCAGTCTTTCTTCTGTGTTCTTGTGCTCGCCTGTCTCTCTCCTATTTGAGAGATCTTGGAGATTCAACACCAGATCCTGCGTGCCTTTACCATCTCTGCAGTCTTAGACAGCAAAGCCTGTTACAGGGTTTTTTTTGTGCCTAGAGGCTTCTTCTCCTGTCTGGGTGACCCGGGAGTGAGCCCGTTGCCTTGGCTGTCACCTGTCACCTGTCAGGCATAGTGGCTTCTCCTCGTGGCTTCTCCTCGTGGCAGGCCTTACCTCTACAAGGAAAGAAAGACTACCAAGAAGAAGAAGGGCAAACTAAAATCCCTCACAGAGCCAGCCACACATACTTCCAGCGAAGACTCAGGTGAGGAGCATGTGTGACTGTGTGAGACTCCTTACCACAGTTAACGAAGGCTGGGGAATGACTCCCTTCCTGAGGTCCTTCTTAAGCTCTTTCTCACAGTTCACAAATTCTGGGGAATGGCTAACTTCACAGGGCCCTTCTTATGCTCTTTATCACAGTTCACGAAGGCCGGGGAATGACTCACTTCCCCAGGTCCTTCTTAGGCTCTTTATCACAGTTCACCAAGGCTGTTGGAAAGACTCCCTTCCCAAGGTCCTTCTAGGCTCTTTATCACAGTTCACAAAGGATGGGGAAATGACTCACTTCCCCAAGACCTTCTTAGGTGCTTTATCACAGTTCACAAATTCTGGGGAAAGACTCACTTCCCCAGGTCCTTCTTAGGCTCTTTATCACAGTTCACGAAGGCTAGGCCAGACCCTTCTCAGTTTCTTTACCAAAGTTTACATTGCCAGGGGGACTGATTCCCTCCCCCTGACTTCCTTTCGCCTTGTTTTATTGGTTTGTAGGTGTGGGTACCAGACCTGTAGGATTTTGCTGCTTTCCTTTGGCACACCTGGTTCCCTTTCCTGCCAGGTACTGTACCACAGAAGAGGATTTGTGATGCTCTTCTCAATTGGGTGCAGGTCCCAGACCTGACTTGCGTATATCTTGAGCCCTTCCAAAGCTCCAACAAACATCCGGGCAACCATGGTACCTGTGAGGGTCTTGCCTACTCTCTCCGGGTAGTGTGTGGCTTTGTCTTGTCTCCTTTCGGGTTCCTGCAAGCTTTGTTCACCTTTCCGTATGCTGCGGCATCCCCGCGGCTCTCTATTCCTCGGCATGTCTGCCTTCGACTGGGGCGTTCTGTGGTCTCTGCCTCTGGGGGTTGGCTCCTGTAGCCTTCCATGCTGTCTGATCTCTGCAAATGGTAAGTGAGCTTCTCAGCGGGTCGATAAGCGCCCCAGATGCCGTCTTGAGAGTCCCTCTACTTTCTGGCTCTCACGATCCTGGTTCCTCCAGGGAGGGTCGAACACTCTTTCGAGTCCCTCCTCACTGTTTATGCTCATACAATGCCCACAGTGACTGGAACGCTTACTCTGGTTCCGTGGGGCGTTCCTCATTGCTCCGCACTTCTTCTTCGTCTCAGTACTCACATGGTCAATCTCTACTGGGTTTCATGCACTCTTCCTCGTCCCAGTCTTCCAGTGTGTTTCAGGTAGGAAGTTCATACTCTTCCTCATTTCAGAACTTCTCATGAGGTTTGTGTTCTCTACCGTACACAAATACATGGAAGTGTGGGGAACAAGTGTGCTATGTACAGGGTAGGAGGTTGTGGTGCATTGTGGACATATCAGGTTCTCCCTGGATAGTTGCCCCTAGTCCCATAGGGGGATCCCTCCCCATGAGATCCTCCCCCTGAGTACCACCCTCAGGGTGACTATTGGGTAATGGCCTCACCTCCCTGGCCCCATGAGAAGGGTCCCCCTCAGGGAGGAGTGACGACATCACAGGATTTGTCACAGTGTGCAGTTCATAGGCCCTGCACTGGTGAGGCCTGTGTGTGCAGTGGAGAGGCCCTGCACTGGTGAGGCCTCTATGTGCAGTTCTGAGGCCCTGCACTGGCGGGGTCTGTGTGCAGTGCATAGAGCCTGCAACTTGGGGCCCTTTTGTGCATTGGAGAGGCTTCCCACTGGTGGGGTCTGTGTGTGCAGCGCTGAGAGCCTGCACTGAGGGGCTGTTTTTGTGCATTGGAGAGGCTCTGCACTGGTGGGTTCTGCGTGTGCAGAGGGAAATCCCTGCACTAGTGAGGCCACTAGGTGCAGTTCTAAGGTCCTGCACTGGTGGGGTCTGTGTGCAGTGCAGAGAGCCTGAACTGAGGGGGTGTTTTTGTGCATTGGAGAGACTCTGCACTGGTGTGGCCTCTAGGTGCAGTTCTGAGGTCCTGCACTGGTATGGTCTGTGTGCAGTGCAGAGATGCTGCACTGAGGGGGCCTTTGTGCATGGGAGAGGCTCTGCACTGGTGGGGTCTGTGTGTGCAGTAGAGAGGCCCTACACTGGTGAGGTCCTCCACTGGTTAACTCTATGTGTGGTTTAGAGGCCCTGCCCTGGTGAGGTCTGTGCAGTGGAGAGTGCCTGCACTGGTGGGGCCTGTGTATGCAGTGGACAGACGATGCACTGGTGGAGCCTGTGTGTGCAGTGCAGGTAGAGGCTTGCTTGTGTAGCGCAGAGGCTCTACACTGGTGGAGCCTGTGTGTGCAGTGGAAAGGCCTTGGACTGGTGGGCCCTGTGTGTGCAGTGCAGGGAGAGGCTTGTTTGTGTAGCGCTGATGCCCTGCACTGGTGGGGCCTGTGTGTGCAGTGGACAGACGATGCACTGGTGGAGCCTGTGTGTGCAGTGCAGGTAGAGGCTTGCTTGTGTAGCACAGAGGCTCTACACTGGTGAAGCCTGTGTGTGCAGTGGACAGGCCTTGGACTGGTGGGCCCTGTGTGTGCAGTGCAGGGAGAGACTTGTTTGTGTAGCGCTGAGGCCCTGCACTGGTGAGGCCTGTGTGTGCAGTGGTCAGGCCTTGCACTGGTGAGGCCTGTGTGAGGTCAGTGTGTGCAGTGGTCAGGCTTCAACTGGTGAGGCCTGTGTGTGCAGTGGTAAGGCCTTGCACTGGTGAGGCCTGTGTGTGAAGTGGACAGGCCTTTCACTGGTGAGGCCTGTGTGTGCAGTGGACAGGGCTTGCACTCGTGGGGCCTGTGTTTGCAGTGCAGGGAGAGGCTTGTTTGTGTAGCGCAGAGGCTCTGCACTGGCGGGGCCTGCCTGCGCAGTTCACAGCCTCCATGGGGGCTCGGAGAGGTGGCACAGGGCCCAGTGACTCACGGCTCTTATCCTCCACCGATTCCCAGAATCCTCGGGAGGGGGAGAGAACACATAGCCAGGGTTGCGAGGGGTGTGCTGGGGAAGGTTGTTTCCTTGTACGGCCCTCCCTGTCTGCCTGGGAGGAGACCGTCGAAGCCTCCTGCGAGCTCCCTGTGCGTTCCTGGGCTGGGTGGGGCCTCTCCTGCTCCCTGCACCTGGCCCTGCTCACCTGGAATAACCCGTTCCTGCTCCTCCGGGGTACAAGGAAGCGAAAACAAGGCCGCCTCTATGCTCCTCCTGCACCTCGGCCTGTTCGGCTTCCAAGGGGCAGGCGTTTGGGGGCTTGGGTTCAAGTCAATAGATCTATTCTTTGAAGGGTGATAAAGGCTTGGGGGGGTGGGGTGAGGGGTGGGGAGTGTTCACGCCGAAAGGAAGAGGGCAATGAGACCAGGACAGAAGACCCCCAACAGGAAGTGAGTTGTGAGGTGCGTGCATGTCTAAGCATGCCTCTCTGCGAGCCCCTCCTGCATGCCTGTGTATGCCTGTGAGCACCTCCAACATGCCTGTGTATGTCTGTGAGCACCTCCAGCATGCCTGCGTATGTGTGTGAGCACCACCAGTATGCCTGCGTATGTCTGTGAGCACCTCCAGCATGCCTGCGTATCTCTGTGAGCACCTCCAGCATGCCTGCGTATGTGTGTGAGCACCTCCAGCATGCCTGTGTATGTGTGTGAGCACCACCAGTATGCCTGTGTATGTCTGTGAGCACATCCAGCATGCCTGCGTATGTGTGTGAGCACCACCAGCATTCCTGGGTATGTCTGTGAGCACCACCAGCATGCATGCGTATGTCTGTGAGCACCACCAACATGGCTGCATATGTCTGTAAGCTCCTCCAACATGGCTGTGCATGTCTGTGACCACCTCCAGCATGCCTGCGTATGTCTGTGAGAATCTCCTGAATGCCTGCGTATGTCAGTGAGCACCACCAGTCTGCCTGCGTATGTCTGCGAGCACCTACAGCACGCCTGCATATGTTTGTGGACCCCTCCTGAATAGCTGAATATTTCTGTGAGCACCTCCAGCATGCCTGTGTATTTCTGTGAGCATCTCCTGCTTGCCTGCATATGTTTGTGAGCCACTTCAGCATGCCTGCGTATGTCTGAGCGCCATCAGCATGCCTGCGCATGTCTGTGAGCCCCTCCTGGATGCCTGTGTATGTCTGTGAGCCCCTTCTGCATGCCTGCGTATTTCCGTGAGCACCCCCAGCATGCCTGCGTATGTCTGTAAGCTCCTCCAACATGGCTGTGCATGTCTGTGACCACCTCCAGCATGCCTGTGTATGTCTGTGAGCACCTCCAGCATGCCTGTGTATGTCTCTGAGCACCTCCAGCATGCCTGCGTATGTGTGTGAGCACCACCAGTATGCCTGCGTATGTCTGTGAGCACCTCCAGCATGCCTGTGTGTGTGTGAGCACCTCCAGCATGCCTGCGTATGTGTGTGAGCACCACCAGTATGCCTGCGTATGTTTGTAAGCACCACCAGTATGCCTGTGTATGTCTGTGAGCACCTCCAGCATGCCTGCGTATGTGTGTGAGCACCTCCAGCATACCTACATATGTCTGTGTGCACCTCCAGCATGCCTGCGTATGTCTGTGAGCACCACCAGCATGCATGCTTATGTCTGTGAGCACCACCAGCATGCCTGCATATTTCTGTGAGCATGTATGTCTGTGTGCACCTCCAGCATGCCTGCGTATGTCTGTAAGCACCACCAGCATGCATGCGTATGTCTGTGAGCACCACCAGCATGCCTGCGTATTTCTGTGAGCACCCCCAGCATGCCTGTGTATGTCTGTAAGCTCCTCAAACATGGCTGTGCATGTCTGTGACCACCTCCAGCATGCCTGTGTATGTCTGTGAGCACCTCTAGCATGCCTGCGTATGTGTGTGAGCACCACTAGTATGCCTGCGTATGTCTGTGAGCACCACCAGTAAGCCTGTGTATGTCTGTGAGCACATCCAGCATGCTTGCGGATGTGTGTGAGCACCTCCAGCATGCTTGTGTATGTCTGTGAGCACCTCCAGCATGCCTGAGTATGTGTGTGAGCACCACCAGTATGCCTGCGTATGTCTGTGAGCACCACCAGCATGCCTGCATATTTCTGTGAGCACCCCCAGCATGGCTGCGTATGTCTATAAGCTCCTCCAATATGGCTGTGCATGTCTGTGACCACCTTCTGCATACCTGCGTATGTCTGTGAGAATCTCCTGCATGCCTGCGTATGTCAGTGAGCACCACCAGCCTGCCTGCGTATGTCTGCGAGCACCTACAGCACGGCTGCATGTTTGTGAACACCTCCTGAATAGCTGCATATTTCCGTGAGCACCTCCAGCATGCCTGTGTATGTCTGTGAGCATCTCCTGCATGCCTGCATTTGTTTGTGAGCCACTACAGCAGGCCTGCGTATGTCTGAGCGCCATCAGCATGCCTGCGTATGTCTGAGCGCCATCAGCAGGCTTGCGTATGTCTGAGCGCCATCAGCATGCCTGTGTATGTCTGTCAGTGAGCACCTCCAGCATGCCTGCGTATGTCTATGAGCATCTCCAGCATGTCTGTGAGAACCTCCAGTATGCCTGCATATGCCTGTGATTACCTCCTGGATGCCTGTGTATGTCTGTGAGCACCTCCTGGATGCCTGAGTATGTCTGTGAGCACCTCCAACATGCCTGTCTATGTCTGTGAGCACTTCCGACATGCCTGTCTATGTCTGTGAGCACCTACAGCACGCCTGCGAATGTCTGTAAACACCTCCTGAATACCTGCATATTTCTGTGGGCATCTCCAGCATGCCTGTGTATGTCTGTGAGCATCCCCTGCATGCCTGCATATGTCTGAGCGCCATCAGCATGTCTGTGAATCTCTGTGAGAACCTCCAGTATGCCTGCATATGCCTGTGATTACCTCCTGGGTGCCTGTGCATGTCTGTGAGCATCTCCAACATGGTATATACAGTGATTTTAACGAAATAAAAATAACAAATGAAGTGATAACGAAATTATAATAACGAAAAAATTAAGTATTAAAATATATATATATATGTAGGATGGGGAAGGGGATAATAGGGTTAGGGGGGGGTCGGGTAGGGTTTACAACAAGAAGAGATGGGAGTTTGGGGGGAAACCTCCCCCAAATAAAAAACAAAAAGAAATTCAGTGTTTTTCATAATTATTTAGTCGTTATAATTTCATTAGTTATTTATTCATTATAAAGACATGGAACCCTCCAGCATGCCTGCTTATGTCTGTGAGCACCTCCAGCATGCCTGCGTATGTCTGTGAACACCTCCAGCACGCCTGCGTATGTCTGTGCGCACCTCCAGCAAGCCTCTTTATGTCTGTGAGTACCTCCAGCAAGCCTGCTTATGTCTGTGAGCACCTCCAGCATGCCTGCGTATGTCTGTGAGCACCTCCAGCAAGCCTGCGTATGTCTATGAGAATCTCCTGCATGCCTGCATACGTCTGTGTGCACCTCCAGCATACCTCTGTATATCTGTAAGCACCTCGTGGATGCCTGTGTATGTCTGTTACCACCTCCAGCATGCCTGCACATTTCTGTGAGCATCTCCAGCATGCCTGTCTATGTCTGTGAACACCTCCAGCACGCCTGCGTATGTCTGTGCGCACCTCCAGCAAGCCTCATTATGTCTGTGAGTACCTCCAGCAAGCCTGCGTATGTCTATGAGTACCTCCAGCATGCCTGCGTATGTCTATGAGTACCTCCAGCAAGCCTGCGTATGTCTATGAGAATCTCCTGCATGCCTGCATACGTCTGTGTGCACCTCCAGCATACCTCTGTATATCTGTAAGCACCTCGTGGATGCCTGTGTATGTCTGTTACCACCTCCAGCATGCCTGCACATTTCTGTGAGCATCTCCAGCATGCCTGTCTATGTCTGTGAACACCTCCAGCACGCCTGCGTATGTCTGTGAGCACCTCCAGCAAGCCTGTTTATGTCTGCGGTTACCACCAGCATGCCTGCGTATGTGTGTGAGCACTCCAGCATGCCTGCGTATGTCTATGAGTACCTCCAGCAAGCCTGCGTATGTCTATGAGAATCTCCTGCATGCCTGCATACGTCTGTGTGCACCTCCAGCATACCTCTGTATATCTGTAAGCACCTCGTGGATGCCTGTGTATGTCTGTTACCACCTCCAGCATGCCTGCACATTTCTGTGAGCATCTCCAGCATGCCTGTCTATGTCTGTGAACACCTCCAGCACGCCTGCGTATGTCTGTGAGCACCTCCAGCAAGCCTGTTTATGTCTGCGGTTACCACCAGCATGCCTGCGTATGTGTGTGAGCACTCCAGCATGCCTGCGTATGTCTATGAGTACCTCCAGCAAGCCTGCGTATGTCTATGAGAATCTCCTGCATGCCTGCATACGTCTGTGTGCACCTCCAGCATACCTCTGTATATCTGTAAGCACCTCGTGGATGCCTGTGTATGTCTGTTACCACCTCCAGCATGCCTGCACATTTCTGTGAGCATCTCCAGCATGCCTGTCTATGTCTGTGAACACCTCCAGCACGCCTGCGTATGTCTGTGAGCACCTCCAGCAAGCCTGTTTATGTCTGCGGTTACCACCAGCATGCCTGCGTATGTGTGTGAGCACCTCCAGCATGCCTGCGTATGTCTGTGAGCACCTCCAGCATGTCTGTGAATGTCTGTGAGCACCTCCTAGATACCTGCGTGAACAAGGGGGTATCAACTGGGTATTGGAGCCTGGGGTTATGATCGGGGGAATACCCCCGGTTAGACACTGCATTATACCCTGGACTAAGGAGAGGAGGACGAGGTCTCTGAGGCTTTTGGAGTCTGTGTCACATCCACCTCCCTTCCACTCAAAGAATCTTCTTTATATAAATCCAAGGACCCCTCCATATCTAATAAATCCCCTAGGAACCACATCTCCCAGAATCCCTGTTTTCCTGTTGCCTACTCGAGCACACCCAATCATACTTCTCCATGTCTATCGGGTTATTATTTCCCAAACTCCCAGTTGCTTTGTCAAAACCCTACCATTCCCACAATCCCCCCTGTTCAATTCACGATAAGAATCCCGGTCATTCCCGTTAGTTTCACAACCAGGAACAGCATTTAGGGGTCACCAGGAGTCTCACCTGCAACCCCATAAAAAATAAAAAAGATTTTTTTTATTTTTGTACTACAAGCTCCTGGGCTGTGGCCAGCGCCATGTGGCTCTTTGCTTCTGGAGTGGCTGGCTTTCTTGTTCAGGCCTCTTAAAAAAAAGAAAAACATGGGTTCCACAAGTCTAACACTTTCAGCAGTGACCCAAAATAAGAAAGCATAGGAATACCAAATAATGTGTCTTTCTGGAATTCTGTAGAATAATTGCTAGACTCATTAACAGGTTATTTCATGCACACTTCAGGGGGTGAGTCACTGATTTAGTCTGTTCTTAAACACCTCAACTCAGCCTGTCATCCTTCAGCCAGGTCAATAAATGAGTACCAGCACAGGTTGGGTGATATTATATGTATATATGTTCTATACAAAGCGCTTAAGCTTAAGTGCTATATAATAACACATCATTATCATTTGGTCATGGACGTCTGCTTGCATTCACAGTAATTTGGTAATATGGGCCTATACACACCGATCTTAACGATACATATGGCGATCCATTCTTGTATGAAATGTATATCACATTATCGTGATATCGTAAACATATTTTTCAGAGTGTATTTAGGAACAATGCTATGTGATGCCTCTTCCTGTTTTTTCAAGGGATGAAAGGTAGTGTTCCATCGCTTCCTGTGATATCCTTTCAGGGTGGGATCAAATGCCATCACTTCCTGTGATGTCATCAGAGGTCAAGGATCGTGTGATGTCACTTTCGCTACCACTGACATTTTGGAGAAATGACGTCCCCGTTGCTACTACTGACCCCTCCTGGTGTAGCTCGGTTTTCTGGACGTACGTAGTCTGATACCGGACAAAGTGAAATGTCCCCACACTGCCCTGCCTTTGAAGAGCTTGTTTTTTGCCTGGCGCGATTTTGACTGGCATTTTGATATATGCCAGATGTGCCGTAGCGCATTGTGACGACATTTACACCCTTTTTTGAAGATTTGTCCATCGACCTTCTGTGTGTGACAGAAACATGGTTTGTCCCCTCATCTGATCCAATTTTGGTGCAGATGTGACCCTCCAAATACAGCATTCTGCACTTTGGTAGGCCAGTCCCCCGAAGGGCGTGGCTTAGCGTTGACTAGTTTGACATCCCGGGATTGCTCTTCGGTTCCCCCGCTGCATAAACTATTGTGAACTTTATCTTGTGAGACTTCAACCTTGTCCCAATATGTCCATACACATTTGGTTAGTCGCCATCCTCCTTCTCATCCTACAGCTGGTTTTGTTGGTGAATTTGCCCAATTGATTGCAGACCGGCACTTGGCCACCCAAAACGTATTCTGATGGGGGACTTTAACATGCGGTCCAACAGCCCCAAGTGATTTTTATACAAAAAATCGTATTGCCTTACTGCCCGACCCATCTTTACATCTGTGTAATTGCAATTGGTTATTTATAATGCTCTTAATACTCAGAGGTATCTAAGCGCAGACCCATGTGTTGCTCCGCGTTGTCTTGCTTCCAAGGCAAGCACTTTGCCCCTTAGCTAGCCTCCTGAGCGTATTCCCCAACTTACCATCTGGGGAATACGCTGATTTCATCTTTTCAGCGAAAGGGTTGACAGCTTCCTTTAAGCTTCTCTCTGTTCCCTGCTCAGATCACTCTCTACTCCCTTTTGTTATATCCCTCCCACTCCTTCTTTCTGAGTCACCGCTCCCTGCTCCCTGGTCAGATCACTCTCTACTCCCTTTTGCTATATCCCTCCCACTCCTTCTTTCTGAGTCCGTGCTCCCTGCTCCCTGGTCAGATTACCCTCTACTCCCTTTTACTATATCTCTCCCACTCCTTCTTTCTGAGTCCCCGCTCCCTGCTCCCTGGTCAGATCACCCTCTACTCCCTTTTACTATATCTCTCCCACTCCTTCTTTCTGAGTCACCGCTCCCTGCTCCCTGGTCAGCTCACCCTCTACTCCCTTTTGCTATATCCCTCCCACTCCTTCTTTCTGAGTCGCTTCTCCCTGTTCCCTGATCAGATCACCCTCTACTCCCTTTTACTATATCTCTCCCACTCCTTCTATTTGAGTCGCTGCTCCCTGCTCCCTGGTCAGATAACTCTCTACTCCCTTTTGCTATATCCCTCCCACTACTTCTTTCTGAGTCGCCGCTCCCTGTTCCCTGGTCAGATCACCCTCTTCTCCCTTTTACTATATCCCTCCCACTCCTTCTATCTGAGTCGCCGCTCCCTGCTCCCTGGTCAGATCACTCTGTACTCCCTTTTGCTATATCCCTCCCACTACTTCTTTCTGAGTCGCCGCTCCCTGTTCCCTGGTAAGATCACCCTCTACTCCCTTTTACTATATCCCTCCCACTCCTTCTATCTGAGTCGCTGCTCCCTGCTCCCTGGTCAGATCACCCGCTACTCCCTTTTACCATATCTCTCGTACTCCTTCTATCTGAGTCGCCGCTCCCTGTTCCCTGGTCAGATCACCCTCTTCTCCCTTTTACTATATCCCTCCCACTCCTTCTTTCTGAGTCCCCGCTCCATGCTCCCTGGTCAGATCACCCCCTACTCCCTTTTACTATATCCCTCCCACTCCTTCTTTCTGAATCTCCGCTCCATGCTCCCTGGTCAGATCACCCTCTTCTCCCTTTTACTATATCCCTCCCACTCCTTCTTTCTGAGTCCCCGCTCCATGCTCCCTGGTCAGATCACCCTCTACTCCCTTTTACTATATCTCTTCAACTCCTATCTGAGTCCCCGCTCCATGTTCCCTGGTCAGATCACCCTCTACTCCCTTTTACTATATCCCTCCCACTCCTTCTTTCTGAGTCCCCGCTCCATGCTCCCTGGTCAGATTACCCTCTACTCCCTTTTACTATATCTCTCCCACTCCTTCTATCTGAGTCGCTGCTCCCTGGTCAGATCACTCTCTACTCCCGTTTGCTATATCCCTGCCACTCCTTCTTTCCGAGTCGCTGCTCCCTGTTCCCTGGTCAGATCAGCCTCTACTCCCTTTTGCTATATCTCTCCCACTCCTTCTTTCTGAGTCCCCGCTCCCTGCTCCCTGGTCAGATCACCCTCTACTCCCTTTTACTATATCTCTCCCACTCCTTCTTTCTGAGTCACCGCTCCCTGCTCCCTGGTCAGATCACCCTCTACTCCCTTTTGCTATATCCCTCCCACTCCTTCTTTCTGAGTCGCTTCTCCCTGTTCCCTGATCAGATCACCCTCTACTCCCTTTTACTATATCGCTCCCACTCCTTCTATTTGAGTCGCTGCTCCCTGCTCCCTGGTCAGATAACTCTCTACTCCCTTTTGCTATATCCCTCCCACTACTTCTTTCTGAGTCGCTGCTCCCTGTTCCATGGTCAGATCACCCTCTTCTCCCTCTTACTATATCCCTCCCACTCCTTCTATCTGAGTCGCCGCTCCCTGCTCCCTGGTCAGATCATTCTGTACTCCCTTTTGCTATATCCCTCCCACTACTTCTTTCTGAGTCGCCGCTCCCTGTTCCCTGGTAAGATCACCCTCTACTCCCTTTTACTATATCCCTCCCACTCCTTCTATCTGAGTCGCTGCTCCCTGCTCCCTGGTCAGATCACCCGCTACTCCCTTTTACCATATCTCTCGTACTCCTTCTATCTGAGTCGCCGCTCCCTGTTCCCTGGTCAGATCACCCTCTTCTCCCTTTTACTATATCCCTCCCATTCCTTCTTTCTGAGTCCCCGCTCCATGCTCCCTGGTCAGATCACCCCCTACTCCCTTTTACTATATCCCTCCCACTCCTTCTTTCTGAATCTCCGCTCCATGCTCCCTGGTCAGATCACCCTCTTCTCCCTTTTACTATATCCCTCCCACTCCTTCTTTCTGAGTCCCCGCTCCATGCTCCCTGGTCAGATCACCCCCTACTCCCTTTTACTATATCCCTCCCACTCCTTCTTTCTGAATCTCCGCTCCATGCTCCCTGGTCAGATCACCCTCCTCTCCCTTTTACTATATCCCTCCCACTCCTTCTTTCTGAGTCCCCGCTCCATGCTCCCTGGTCAGATCGCCCTCTTCTCCCTTTTATATATCCTTCCCACTCCTTCTTTCTGAGTCGCCGCTCCCTGTTCCCTGGTCAGATCAGCCTCTACTCCCTTTTACTATATCTCTCCCACTCCTTCCTTCTGAGTCGCTGCTCCCTGCTCCCTGGTCAGATCACTCTCTACTCCCTTTTGCTATATCCCTCCCACTCCTTCTTTCTGAGTCACCACTCCCTGCTCCCTGGTCAGATCACCCTCTACTCCCTTTTACTATATCTCTCCCACTCCTTCTTTTTGAGTCGCCGCTCCCTGCTCCCTGGTCAGATTACTCTCTACTCCCTTTTGCTATATCCCTCCCACTCCTTCTTTCTGAGTCCCCGCTCCATGCTCCCTGGTCAGATCACCCTCTACTCCCTTTTACTATATCTCTCCAACTCCTATCTGAGTCCCCGCTCCATGCTCCCTGGTCAGATCACTCTCTACTCCCTTTTGCTATATCCCTGCCACTCCTTCTTTCTGAGTCGCCACTCCCTGTTCCCTGGTCAGATCAGCCTCTACTCCCTTTTACTATATCTCTCCCACTCCTTCCTTCTGAGTCGCCACTCCCTGCTCCCTGGTCAGATCACTCTCTACTCCCTTTTGCCATATCCCTCCCACTCCTTCTTTCTGAGTCACCGCTCCCTGCTCCCAGGTCAGATCACCCTCTACTCCCTTTTACTATATCTCTCCCACTCCTTCTTTTTGAGTCGCCACTCCCTGTTCCCTGGTCAGATCACCCGCTACTCCCTTTTACTATATCTCTCCCACTCCTTCTATCTGATTTGCTGCTCCCTGTTCCCTGGTCAGATCACCCTCTACTCCCTTTTGCTATATCCCTCCCACTCCTTCTTTCTGAGTCGCTGCTCCCTGTTCCCTGGTCAGATCACTCTCTACTCCCTTTTGCTATATCCCTGCCACTCCTTATTTCTGAGTTGCCGCTCCTTGTTCCCTGGTCAGATCACCCTCTACTCCCTTTTACTATATCTCTCCCACTCCTTCCTTCTGAGTCGCCGCTCCCTGTTCCCTGGTCAGATCACCCTCTACTCCCTTTTGCTATATCCCTCCACTCTTTCTTTCGGAATAGTTGTCATCTCCGACACCACTGGGGTAAGGTGAGCCTGTGGTAGCACGTCATCTTCTGTCCTGTACACAGCATTTTATTGTGACAGGTAAACACGAGTCTTATAAAGCGCTTGTCAATGGATGTCTAGCACCGCTGATGTACTGGCCCCAGTTAAATCTTAGGTCAGTCGATCTAAACCGTCAGCTGCCTGCTTCTCAGCTTGCCTTGGGTAGCTCAAGCAGGCGTGCCGCCGTGCTGCGTGTCAATGGCGCATTGAGTATCATCCCTCTGCAAAGTTGAACTATAAACAGGCATTACTGGACTATCAGAGTGCAGTTATTTCGAGTGGCCAAGGAGCTCTCGACTCTTCCTTTTCCAGTATCTGATGCTTTATGCACTCAGGCTCACTGTAATGACATTAGCACCTATTTTCGATGAAAAGATCCAGGTGATTCGACCTTCTATTGAGACTTGTAACTTTTGCCCTTCAAACTCTTGGCAAAGGGTACAGTCCTTTCTGCAGTAACTCCGGGTAGTTTCTTTCAGTTTCAGCCAGTTACTGATGAACCTAAATCAGTATCCCCATGGACCCAATTCCTCACCTTCTATGGTGGTGAACTACCGCCACATTTCTCTCCTGAAATTGATGGAGGCTATTGTTACTCCGCAATTTTCGATTTTATTTCATTCGCATCCTTTTCAATCTGGTTTTAGACCGCTCATGGGTACCGAGTCAGTAACAATCTCCATTTTGGATGATCTTGCTCTGCTGCAAGACTGTGGGGAGGTGGGAATTTTGATTCTCCTTGACCTTTCAGAAGAATGGGTCTTACCGCTCCTAAAGAAATCAACTCTTGACCCAGCATCTCCTAACAACTATCGCCCCATCATGACCGTTCGCTTCCAGCCTATGTCCAAATACAGCGAGACCTAGAAGCAAACCAGATACTCAGAATCTGCCAATCCGGATTCCGCCCAGGGCATGGAACTGAATCTGCCCTCCTTCACTTAAAAAATCAGGTGGATGACATCAGGGACAAGGGTGAACTTGCCCTCCTGTTGTTACTAGATCTGTCAGAAGAGTTTGACTTAGTTGACCACAGCATACTCTGCCGACACCTTTCCCAAGCAGCATCTTTCTCACCAGAAGCAACATCACGGATTGCCCCCTTCCTAGAAGGTAAAAGAATGAAATTCTTCTCTGAGAATGCTAGCGCAACACCCTCACCAATCAACTGTGGAGTCCCCCAAGGCTCCCGTTTGTCCCCCACCCTCTATAACATCTTCACAAAGCCCCTCTTCGACCTCCTAGATACCCTTGACATTGCATATACAAATTACGCAGATGACACTCAAATTCTCCTCCCTCTCACTGGCACATACTCAGAAGACACCGCCACTCTAAATTCAACCTTCGCCATTATTCAAGCATGGATGGCCTGGTTGAACGATGATAAAACAGAACTGCTTATCGTGGGACAGCCAACAGCACTAAACAAACAGAACCCTGACTACTCAACCTTTATCATTGATGGCATCCCAATTCCAGTCTCACCCTCAGTAAAAACCCTGGGAGTCTATCTAGATGCCTCTCTAACACTAACCAGACAAGGCAATGCCATCACCTCCTCAGCTGCATACACCAGAAAATTCCTTAACACCTCAATGCCCTTCCTATTGCCAGATAGCTGGCTGACGATCACTCGCACCGTGGTGGGCACAAGGGTAGACTACTGCAATACTCTATTCGCCAGCACTTCAGCCCATAATCTAAAAAAAACTGTAAACCATCCAAAATAATGCCCTAAGAGCTGCCCTCAACCTCCCCAAAACTGAACACATATCAGCTGCCTGCAGGAAGGTACACAGGCTTCCCATTTGTGAAAGAATACTTTTTAAGACCCTAACCATCACCCACAGATGCATCTCCAAGTCGGCACCGTCCCACCTGTCCCAAAGATTCTCCAAATCGCACTCAACCAGGCCGGTTAGAACACCTCACACACAAAGACTAGTTCAACCTCCATTCAAACGTGCCACAGTAGGTGACTCAAGCTTCCCAGTCATTATAGCGAAGCAACAGAACTCCCTCCCACTCAAGCTCAGATCAGAAGGCTCCTAATGGGCTTTCCGCAAAGCCCTCAAAACCTGGCTCTTCAAGTAACCCTCCTAACTCATGCGTCCGACCTCTTCCGGACCTCTGTAGCCTCATGTATGCTCTCTGTGAATGTGACATATATACTTATATATAACACTGTAACTATGTTTAAAACATATTGTGCCTATGGGCCTCTTGTAACCAGTTCTCCAAAGCGCAGAGATGCCTGAGGGCTGGTGCGTGCCATACAAATGAAAAAATAAATAAATACGTCAAGAATCAGAGTTTGCAGGACGTGCAAACTGCAGTGAGTTAGTGACATGAAGCAGAGCGGTTTCAGTAAAGTGAATCAGGCGCACACCAGCTTGGTCTAAGGGCAAGAGAGAATGTTAATTGAGAAAAGCCGAAACCTGATGGTGAACAACACATCACATAAGTTTCTAAAGAAATGGAAGAAGGAAAAAAGGCTGGAAATTAAAAGGAAGAGATGGACCGAATGAGGGTTTTTCAGCATCGGAAGTTTGATAGCATAGAAAGAAAGGAATTCTGGAAGGAAGTCAAGAAAGGTGAAAGAACATTTCCACCTGAGGAAGGGAGCTCAGCCAATCAGGTGGCTGGAACAGCAGGCAAGAATACACATTCTCTACCTACTATTTCAAGCCACTAGAGGCTTCTTCCCCTGGTGGCGGCATGTAGGGAGACAAGAGGGAGCCTCTCCCTGTTGCCTCCCTATCTCGCCAAAACAAACCATACCCCTTCCTCACCCTCTTTCTCCCTCCCCGCTTACCTGCCGGACCAGAGCTTTGTGCTTCGTTCCCGGCGCTCCTCCCGCTCCCAGCTGACATAAAAATGGAAAAGGGACTTAGTCCTTTTTCTCTATAGTGGTGCCCATATTATTATTTTCATTTTCTAAGGAGATTAGCATCACACAATAATCTCAGCCAATCACCAGAGAAAAGAAAATAAACCATTTGCACCCCGGATAAAACCAGTGTCGGCGGGCAGACATGGCTGGGCTGGCGGGCTGTTACCGGCCATAGGAAAGACTTTAGGGAAGAGAGGGGAAGAAAGAGGATCATAAGAGGGGGGTGGGCAGTAGGATGAGCATGGTTTAGGAACTGTGCAGCGTCCAAGTAAGATAGGTGAGTGAGAAGGAGAAGAGAAGGCAGAAAGGAGAGAAAAGGAAGGGATTGAATTGGAGGTGAGGAAAGAGCGCAGGTGAAGACCTTTAGTGGTGAAAAAGTTAGCAAAGTTTGAGGAAGAAAGAGAGGAGAAGAAAGCAGGGTCAGGGGAGTGGGAGTGAGAAGACGTCAAAAGTAGATGTCAGGAGGAGAGTAAAATAGAATAAGGTCTGAGAAGCATTGCTCTTTGCAGCAAGAAGGGTCGTGTTATACGAAGAGTAGGAAGGCGAGAGTAAGGTAAGGCCACAGGGCAGGAGGAGTGTATGGAGTAGAGATGAGGAGTGAGCCAAGGGTGGGCAGTTTTATGAGTAGGGGAGAACGGAAGGGCAGGCTAGAGAGAATCAAGAGTAGAAGCGAGGGAGAAGTTGAGAGAAGAAAGAGCAGAATTAGTGAGGAGATAAGAGAAAGAGAAGAGGGGCAAGGAGCGGTTTAAAGGACGCATAAGAGAAGCTGTATCAAAGCGTTTTAGAGTGCAGCGAACAAACGTGAAAGAATGAGCATAATTAATAGGAGAGCAAAGTGGGGTGGGGGCATAAAGGGGGAGGAGAGCAGAGAATGCTCAGAAGAATTGTAAGAGGGGGCCATGAAGGATGATAGTGGGGGAGAAGAGGAAAAAATGAGGTCAAGGAAGGACCCAGAATTGTGGGAGGTAGGAACAGAGTATTGAATAAGATTATTAGAGAAAGGGACATTATGGATAAATTGTTGAAAGATGCAGATTGAAGTCACAAGGAGAAGAAACAGAAAGTACCAGAGAAAGGAGTGAGTCAAGGTAACCACAGAAAGAGGGTAAGGAAAAGTGATAGGGTAAGGTTTAGAGAAAGAAGAAAAGTGATCTTTAAAGGAGAGGGAAGAGGGGAGAAAGGATTGTGGGGGTGAAGTGATAAAAGAAGAATGGTGGAAAATGCCTGGGCCCTCTCTAGTTCCCGTAGGGCGGGGGACTCAGAAAGTGGAAAAGGAGGATGCTGGGATGACAGTGTCAGATGGAGAGATCCAGGTTTCAACGAGGCAGAGAAAATGCAAAGTGCAGCCAAGAAAGGTGTCCAGGAGGGAGCGAGAATTGCTAGGCATGGATCGGGCATTGAGAAGACCAATACACAAAGATGGCGGGGAGGTGGAAAGGGGTATCAAAATAAGATTATGAGGACTCCAGAAGTGGGGTAAGGAAAGGGGGAGTGATGGGCGACAGGAGGAATGAGCACAGATGGAGGAATGCACAATAGAGGAGAGAAGGAAGTGGAGAGGGAGCGAATGATGAAGAAAGCCTGGATAAACGAGGGAGCAGGAGAAAAGGTGCCCCTGGGTGCCATGCCACAAAGTCTGGAACATAGTGACACTAAAAGGAGGGACAGCAAAGGGCAGGAGAAATGGTTACATAGAAGCTCAGCCATTCCCAAACAGGAAATGACTTCACCCATGGGAGCTGCTGCCTCTAGGAGAGGGAGCCCAGGGCGAGGACGTGCTGAGAGTAGAAGGGAAATAACGTGCTGAGGGTCACGTGACAAAGTGGGAGGGAGCCTGATGAGGTGGACTGGTGACTAAGTGCCCACCCACAGGCAGCACCCACTGCTGCCTCCGTCCATGGATGGAGCAGGGAAGAACTCCCTGAAGTCCACGCTTGTGGGATACAGGTCCATCAGGAATTGCGGGACGCAGGCAGGTTCTCGTTCCTTTATTTTCAAATCTTAAACATTGGTACAACTATAATGGCCTGGAGCATCTTTGGCCCACTCACTGCTCTCTGAACCACCCCCTTAACGCTCCTCACCTGCTACATTCCTGCAACTGAAGGTACACATTCTACCTCGGATTCCGATGGAACGTTTGTGATGCACACTACACATCTCCTTCCCATTAACATCTTAACCGATCCATCTCCAAAATTCTAATCTTGAGAAAACCAAAAGGAAATCACAAAAAACAATTAAGGTTCTAACATATTTACAGTTCTCGGGAGGATAGCTCAGGGGCAACATGCTCGTGTTGGAAGTAAGTCGACATGGAGCAACACAGGTTCAATCCCCGGGTCCGCGCTTAGAAACTTCTGGGTATTAAGCACGTTATAATTAACATAACATATCATATCATACAGTTCAACAAACCCACCAAGGTACAGGGCTCAAAATTAAGATTGGATAAGCAGGAGCTAAAAGCAGCTCCTTGGTATCCAGCATTAACCAGTGACAAGGAGCTACCACTGGGGAATGAGGAGCAAGTACATAGCGGTCTGCAAATCTAACTCCCACATAAGGTGGACACATCTTATTTTGTCTATTATTTATATCCCCTTATGCTTTAAATGTTGTATAAATGTGTCCCAGCGGTACAGAGTTAAATTCACACAGGTGTGTTTGTTTTTCGGGCATCAGTTGGCCTGGGGGGCCAAAGGTAGCTCCTGGTAGCTGTTGGTGTCAAGCTACGCTAACCAGGCTCTTCTAGGATACAATCAGGAGCTAAATAGCTCCCAGCTCCCCTCAATTCCGAACCCTGAGGTAATACTAACATATGTACAGTTTATCCTGCCAAGCAGAAAGTGAAACATGTCGATCTGCAGACTGGAAAGCAGAACCCTGTACACAATCATTCGCACAGCGTCATCATGGCGTTTTGTAATCCTTTTTCCATTTTGGCGGCCTTCTAATCCTCCTTTCTCTCATAACTGAACTTTCATTCACTCCAGTCTCACTTCTCCCTCTTCTCAGAACTTCATTACTGTTTAAACGATCTGTAAGTATTTCACGATCTGTATTTCTTCTGCTATCACATTCTGCCCCTTATTGGTACTCCAGAGCACTTGGCAACTCTGTTGTGGTTCGAAATGGAACCATCTTCTATCCTTACTGCATTTAGCATCACCTCACGTTCTTGAACTGGATCTCCCTTGCACGCCATTATACCATTTTCTATTTTCACCCAATCACCTGGCACAACCTCTCCTGGACAATGTACCGTTTTGTCATCGTCATTTCTCTTATACTTGTCTTGTGCTGTTTCAGTGCATCTTTTAATCTCATGTGTGTTTATCTTAATCTCTTTTACTCTGACATTCACCCATACAGGATTTAACCTTGAATTTGGATCTCTTCCCTTCACAGGGTTCGAAATTGAGGTTAGATGAGCAGGAGCTAAAACCAGCTCCTGGGTGTCAGGCATCACTCTGTGGGTAGGAGCTACCGCAAGGAAACCAGGAGCTAACAGAGATAACTCTTTTCTTGTATGAACCATTATGTTTAAATATATATTAGATGTTTTCTAATTTTTCTTTATTAACATTGTCAAATACTGAAGGTTAATGTCACATTTACATGTTTGGAAGGCACAAGTTGGCCCTAGGAGCCAAAGGTAGCTCCTGGTAGCTGCTAGTTTCAAGCTAACCACGCTCTACTATGCTAGAAGGTGGAGCTAAATAGCTCCCAACTCCCCTCAATTTCACAAGCTGCCTTCATCAATCTAAAAGGAGAGACTCCGGTCACTAAGTTTGTTGTCATCCCAACTGGCCAAAACTTGTCTGCAAAGGCCTCAATGGCATCTAAAATACTCTTATTGGCCTACTGTTTCTACGAACACCATATTGAACCTTTCTACCAATCCATTGCTTTCTGGATGATAGTTAGACGAGTATTTCCAGTTAATGCCGACTCTGCTAGAATACTCCTGCACTTTGTTTCCCTTGAGGCCCATTGTCACTCACTACTTCATCTGGATATTCTTCTCTTCTGAACATTTGATCCATACATATAATGATGTCTCTCAAGAACAGCATTTAATTATTCCTCACCGTCACCTGAGGATGATGTGGAGTGGTCGGATTCCGATGCTCAGTTGCAAGGTTGGATTTCTTGCTTCATTAATAAATATCTGTCTATCTCAAGGCTTATTGCTCTCCACTTTTAATCTTAAAACAACAAATATGAGCAAGCATTATCAATCGCCGCTCAATCCTTTTTTGTTTGAACAACCTATCTGCTTTTTGATTTGTGCCATTCGTTTACTACACTTTAACTCAAAACAACATCACTTCCAACATTCACAGTTTATTACCTCTCAAGACTTCACACAACAAATAATACTTAAAACAATCACACAATACACATTAATAACTTTTGTGATCATCTTCCCTTTTCCCTATAATCATTTATAGTACGAGGTATTCTCTTCTCGCCTCCAATTATATTACCCTGTACGGGGTTTAAGACATGACCTTGAACAGTCCTGACTGTGCATATTCTCTCTCTTAATATCTTAATATTCGACTGGAATTTGAAACGTTTTCTTCTATCTCCCTTGAAATAGGATTACATAGGCGTTCCTTTATCTACACAAACTTTCCTGTTACCCAAAAATATCTCAATTCCGCCCCTTTATATTGCCATTTTCCTTAGTCTACTTACATCTGTTGAACAACTCAAGGCCTTCAGTATCAACTCCTCATCCAGTCTGACCACTTTGCCTTCCGTCCACAGAGTGCCTGTGGAAACCGAGCAGGGATTTCTTCAAAGAAGGACCTGCCAACTGCCTTGATTCTTCTAGTAAATGTACTTGTATCTGCCACTCTCGACAGAAAACTCAAAGATCTTCCATCTAATGGCGGAGGATGCCGATCGTCCGAACTCTGAAGTCAAACTAGTTTGGATCTGGAACCATCCTCTGCTACCACGTGAGCTTAAGGTCCTTGGAACGTGCATATGATAATGGATGGGATTGCACCAGAATAATTCTGAGTCCAAATAACCGGACAAACTCAAGAAGATGGCAAGTTACAGTTTTCTTAACAATTATCTAAAACTGTGAGGTTACAACAAACATCAACAGATGTACGCTCAGTCTCTCAATGATTTCCACAAAAAACATACTTCATATACTGAGTTATGCATCAGGGTGACTTCATATTATGTGGCAATAGCGAACAACGTGTAGAGGAGCAGCTGAATGTCCCTGCAGGAAGTCCCGCCCCCATCCTTCCTATATGCTGGGAGCCAGAAGTCACGATATGCATGACACCAGTGATTGTGCCTGGCCAGCACGCATGCCGTGAAGACGTGTGCTCGAGGAGCTCCTGCCCGCGATCCTGCAAATGGTGGAATCGAGCCACAAAAACTAATTACTTCACACTGCCGTTGCAGTCCACGGAAAGTGAAACCTCTTCTCTGTGATTCGGTGGCACTCCCATGAATATTCGGAACCGCCAAGCCCCGATTGAGACCGACGAAGCGGTGCCCCCCTGGCCTCACAAGATGGCAGCGCCCATTACAGGAGAAGCGATTCAGACGCCGAGATCCTAACAGGCGTGTCCGAAATCATCCGCGAAAGCCACTTTCCCGTGCACTTTTGGATGAGGCGCTGGCTTGCCCCCACCTTTCATACAGTTAGCCGGAGGAACCCCGCGGCTTGCTAGAGACTGGGGTCGGTGGACGGCCTGAGCTGGAGTAGGAGGCGGGCCCCTGAAACGGGAGGACGGGGGGCCACTCCCCCACGCCCATCCCTGCTTCCGCCGCACCGCCTGGAGAGGCCCTCAGTCGAGATGGAGAACCAGTGAAACTGGCGACCAGAGGAGGATTAGCGAGAAAACCCGGCCGCGGAGCGGAGTGGGCGCGGCCCTGCATCCTACTGCGAGGGCCAGCCGCGGCAGAGGGTGAGTCTCTGGGCAAGGCCCCTCTCCAGTGCGCGGCCGCTCCGCAACACACGACAGGCCCACTCCGCCCAGGAACAGAGGACCGGGCACGGCACCATACTGGGGCACGATCCCTGAAAAACTCCATGATAACGCCCTGATAGCTGCAGACGGGCGACAGACAGCCACACAAGCGAGTCTGATTGACTGGGAGAGTTAAGTGCATCAGGGGGGCCCCGCTGCGACTGCCCAGACCCGGTACATTGCGAGAACACACCCCAGACGGAGCCTGGGGGTTCTCGGTAGAATGCGCCCACCGTTCACTTCAAAAGCGCCCCCCGCCGGGATCGCACCCACGCCCAATAATAGCCAAGATTTTGACTTTCCGCGACAGAGAGATAATACTACGACACTCTAGAGAAGGCAAAGAGATTAAAAGACAGGACTCCAGAATAGTCATATACCCCGACTACACTCCCATGGTCCAGCGGGCCAGGAACTCCTTCATACCAGTGAAAGCCAGGCTACGAGCACTCAACATCAGATACATGCTGCTCTACCCGTCTTGCCTTAAAATCTTGCATAAAGGAAGAGCGATCTTCCTAGAGACCCCCGCCGCGGCAAACATGTGGTTTGAGCACAATAACTTGGCGGAAAACAGAGACGACCCACGGAAGAGTTGAAAAAAGTGAAACGAACAACAGAAACACGAACACCAATGGAAGGTCCCGCACTGCAGACAAGTTGTTTATCTAGACGCTGAAGAGGACTGCACTGAGAATACAGCAATGCCGGGCAGGAACACAAAGAACCACAAGCAAATACACCGCTGACCCACCCCCTCATGGACGGTGCAGGCCGAATGCCTACACGCAACCCGTGCCGAAAGGCCTGGAGAGGCCCAGAAGGCGCTGCAAGTTGGAAGCAACTGCTGGGGGCAGTTCACAGTTTAACGTTTTTGTTTATTCATTCACTCGAATGGAAGTTTCAACAGTTGGTAAGTCTCCAGAATACAACGACATGGCGGAGGGAGTGCAGGCAGGGGGAGGTGATTAATTGTGGGCAGCCTCCCTACAGGACAGAGATACCAGAAGTACCCACCCCAAAATAACATGGCAGGGAACATAAAAATCATGACGTGGAATGTGCGAGGCCTCGGCACTTATCCCAGAAGGAACAGAATCAAGTCATATTTACACAGGAAAAAAGTGGGGATAGCGCTTCTACAAGAAACGCATTGCACGGTGACATCCATGGCCAAATTACAGGAACACTGGGGTGGCCAGGGCTTTGGATCTGCCTACTCGAAATATGCTAGAGGGGTGTACACATGGATCCACCCCCAACTCCCTTTTCGTTTATCCAAATTTTCCAGCGATCCGGAGGGCAGGTACGTGATTTTATCGGGGCACATTGAACAACAAGAAGTATGCATAGTGAACTCTTACCTACCCAACAATAACATCCCAGCCCACTTGACCTCGATGTATGACATAATTGCTCCACACAGGGACAGCCTTTTCATCTGGGGCGGGGATTTTAATTGTGTGCGCGACCTCACGCTGGACAGGTCGTTACCACCGCCCACCACCATAATGGCTGCCACCACAGTGCTGAACACACTGACGGAGAGATCGGACTTGGCCGAAACATGGAGAGAACTCCATCCCCATACTCGAAATTACTCGTACTTCTCATCCCCACACGGCCTCCACACGAGACTTGACTATATTTTTGTAGGTAGGGAACACCTATCCCAGATGGAAGCAGCGGAGTATCTGGGCAGAACGATTTCAGACCACTCCCCATTGTTAGTAAATTGTAACCACACTGGGCCCAGACCTCCTATTCCCATGTGGCGAATGCCCATAGAGGCCCTGAAAGACCAAACATTTAGAGAGGAGCTACATGACAAGATTGACGACTACATTGAACTAAATAAGGGCAGCGTAGACTATGTGAGCACGGTATGGGAGGCCCTAAAGGTAGTGATTAGAGGAGAGATCATGGCAAAAGCAGGTGGCATTAGAAGAGCACAGCGCGATGAACTGGCACAGGGTGAAGCAGAGATTGAAAGACTTAGCACTGACCCTACAGACCCACAACGACACAAAGACAGGCTCAGGTCACTCCGCGAGGAATGCTCGAACGCTTGAAGCAGACTTGCCAAGTTCGATTTTGTCACCAGGACAAATAGGACCCACGCAGAGGCAGATAGACCCGGTAGGCTCCTGGCCTGGCTCTGCAGGAAGGAACACCCCAGGCACACCATCACCCTGATACATGATGAGCAGGGCAACACGCACCAGACCCAACAGGATATTAACGACACCTTCAAGAGCTACTACAAACACTTATACGCTCATGAGATAGAAGTACCTGAGGACCAGATAGCAGACACCCTGGAAGAGATAGGGCTTTCCAGGTTCTCTTCGGCACAGACCGAGATCCTAGAAGCTGACATCACACCAGAAGACAACGCTGAAGCGATTAAGGCACAAGCCACCTGCAAGGCCCCCGGGAGCGACGGGTTACCCTCAGAATTCTACAAAGCTTATAGCTCCTCCCTGACACCACTCTTACATGAGGTCTTCCAGGAAATATTTGAACGAGGCACCTTACCAGACACCATGAGGGAGACCCTAGTGATCCCAGTCCTTAAACCAAATAAGCCGGCGGAACACTGCGATTCATATCGTCCGCTAGCCATGCTCAATTATGACTTTAAACTGCTAACCACAATCCTAGCTCAGAGGCTGTCCAGGCTGATAGGGGACATTGTACACCCAGATCAGACCGGGTTTGTCCCAGCCCGGAACACGTCCATGAACTTGCGCAGGCTACAACACATCATCAATCAAACAGATACGGCCACAGAACCCTATGCCCTACTATCGCTCGATGCCATCAAGGCATTTGACTCCATATTCTGGGAATGGCTATTAGCAGTCCTAAAGGAGTTTGGATTTGGCCCATGGTTCATTAGGTGGGTCCGAATACACTACACTGACCCAAGAGCGCGGGTAAAAACTGGGAGACATGTCTCGGAAGCCTGGGAGATATGTAGAGGTACTCGGCAAGGCTGCCCGCTTTCCCCCATGCTCTATATACTGGGACTAGAGCCCATAGCCATTTATTTCCGGAAGCAATTCTTTGATGCGGGCATACGGCTGGGAAGGGTAGACCACATCATCTCGCTTTATGCGGATGATGTGCTCTCATACGTCAAAGATCCGCACCTTAATGTCCCAACCATGTTGGACGTCCTTGATAATTTCTCCAAAGTCTCTGGCATACAGTTCGACAGGGCAAAGTCCTGCTTATTTCCGCTAGCAGGCCTTAAGGATAGCGATCCGGCAGAGCTCCCACAGCTGGCGATAAGGTGGGAAACCACTAAGTTCCGCTACTTAGGCATTCAGATCATGCACACTCCCCAACTGATGCACGAACACAATACAAGTGCAGTAATACCCGCACTGCGCAAATCGATGTCCTTCTGGGCAAAACTCCCACTGTCAGCAATGGGGAGAATATCGATAACCAAAATGATTGTCCTCCCTAGATTTCTGTACAAGTTCCAAAATGTACAGTATTACATTAGAAACCCGTTCTTTCGCTTACTGGAATGAATAATTTGAGACTTCGTATGGGGGCAGGGCAGACATAGAACAGCGCACTCCACACTAGTCCTAGCGCATACTCCAGGAGGAATTCAACTCCCGCATTTTGAACAATATTACTTATCCGCCCAACTCAGCTTTGTGTCCACATCGGAGACCCCCCTGCTGCAGTCTCTGATCCCCCCACTGCAACTGAAGGAACTACTCTGGGCACCATGTTACATGCTGGCAAACACACCCTACATAGCTACCCTGGGGAAACGAATCTGGCAAAGAACAATTGCACTAAGACACCAGACACACCTGTATTCCCCAGAAATTCCTATGATCTGGGACCTATGAAAATCAGACTCAGACCTGCTACACCTCAGAACCTGGGAGAGGAAGGGAGTCTACACATGGGGAGACCTATATGATGGGGGCACCTTCAGAGAGTTCAGCTCACTACAGAACGCAGATGGGCTGCCCGCCGGCCAGTATCTGTGGTACCGTAAGATACGTGAAATAGCAAGACATAAGTGGGACACTTGGCCAGAAGAACCCGAACCAGACCCTCTCACAACCCTACTATATAACCTAGGCGAGGGACAAAAACTGATATCCCAGTTATACGGACATCTCAATGACAACCCTAACCCAAAAGGGGAGACCCTGAAGAGCAAATGGGAAATAGACATTGGCCAGGAGATGTCGGAAGGAGAATGGAGCAGAGCGTTAGTGTTTCCTAAAGCCGTGTCCAGAAATCATAGATTTCGCTTCATACAGCTAAACGTTCTACATCGGACTTACCTCACCCCACATAAACTAAGAACATTCTACAAGAACGCAAGCCCTAACTGCCCATGGTGCACAGCTGACAGAGCAGATCTCATACACATGTTCTGGGAATGCACCACAGTGCAATCCTTATGGGCAAAAGTTAAACAGACCTATGAGAAGGCGAGCACCTCCAACTACAGGTGGACCCCTGGAGAATGCCTCTTGGGAACCTACCCCAGACCGGCTAAACTCAAGCATCGGGTGAAACTAATGGACTTAATGTGCATGATGGCAAAGAGACATATCGCCATGTCCTGGAAAAAGCCAGCGGGACCCAGACACACCGCCTGGCTCAAGGAACTTGTGCGATGGATTAATGCAGAAACGAGGGCATGGGAAGACAGTGTTACCAGATCTACTGACGAGGCAAGCGCCACCCTAGAAGCATGGAAGGAGATAACCAGAACTATAATCTACCCCTCAGACGACAAACCCCCATGAGCAAACATAATCTGGACTGTGCAATACAGCAGGATCTCGGAAACTCACAAGGGATGCCCCCCAATACCCAAGGAAACTGCCGCAGTCTAGACCCCCCCCTCCCCTGCACCACGCCCTGTCGGGGGCCCCATAAATGGACATCGGAGCCTAAACAAGGAGACGGTTATGTTGTTATGTTAATGTTGGGAACGTTTTCCCCTTTTCATTTTCTTATTCCTGACCTTTTTCTTCTTTTTTCTCTCTCTTCCTTCTTTCTTTTTTGGCTCAGCTTTTACGACTCAATGTATAACATCAAAAGTATTGCATAAAATGACACTGTCAACTCGCCAAATGTCATTATATTATGATAAATGCCAATAAACAAACTTGAAAATAAACCAGTGATTGTGCCTATTCAACGGAGAGCCTTTGGGAAAAGGTATCCATTGAGAAAACCCTATATGATGTATCCCCGTAGAGATGTCGATCTCTTGGAGGAGGTCCCCGAAGGAATATGAAGATGAGAAGAAAAGAGGCAGGTGACGTCACAAGAAATGAGCGTGGCGCACTGATATGATATGGCATTTATAACATTTATAATCCGCCTAAACACAAGTGTTTCACTGAGAAGAATGATAGAAGAAAAGATACATAGACCGTATAGAATCTGATGAAGAAGTAAAGAATCGAGAATACTTTCATATGCGGAATGAAGATTGCACGTGTGAAGAACACTGCAAAAAATGCAAGCCGTTTTATAACTGTACAGATGCTGTAACGTAAGTAGACTAAGTAATCTTAAATGCTGGATATACGTAGTGAAAAGACTGCAGGCAGTGCAGCCATAATATAGAATTCTGTACATTGGTGTCACACATTTAGTAAGCTCAGACCCATGAAGGAAGAAGGAAAACAGTGGAAGATCGAGGAAAGGCCTGGAATAGTTACCTGGCCTGGTGTCAAAGGATGGAGCAGTGTCACGATCCTCGCCCAAAACCCCCTCTGGCAAACCCATTGGACAGGTGGAGTCAGGACTCGGGCCTCTAGAGCCTGGCATCCTCTTCAAAAGCCCTCATGGGGCCAATCCTGGCGCCTATGGCGCCAGGCTCATACACCATGAACAACAATGTGCTTGAGAACTACTTTATTGTATTGTCAGCCAACATGGAGGCATCCACATAGATTCGTTCCTAAAAACCAAGCTATGCGGTCTAGTGTTTTGGGTGTGGTAGCCTAGAGACTACTTTACCTGGACTATTTTGTTGGGGCTATTTAAATCACAACCGAGCAAGACAACACGCTTAGCGTTACTTTGCAGCTTGCAACGTGACGCTCACCGTGTCCAGCTATTCCTTCGAACCTCGGAGAAGCAGAACCTGCAAGGAGACAAAAGGAACATCATTAGCAGCAGCATTTTACCTGCAGTCTTCATCTTTAAACACTCGCAGCTACTGAGAACAGCTTCCTCGAATCTGCACGCCTCCCGGACAGAACGACCTGAAAGAGGAAGATAGAGGCAACATTGAAGAAAGCTGTAGAGACATTTACAGATTACGAACTGCTCTAAAGGCTTACCTGGCTGGTCGCCTCTTGGCTGGCACCACTCTGGACATTCTACTCGCGCTGAAGAACACCGCGATCAACAAGGAAGGAAAACACAGGTTAGCAAAGGCAAGACTTCGCAGCACTGCGCAAAGCGCTTACTTACAGCATCATAGCGCTCTTAAAGCGCCATCATTTACCAGCAGGGCTCAACCAAGCCAGTTCGCCGCGCTGAAGCTCCGCATACCTAAGGGAGAAAAAAGAGACATTTTAAACAAAGAAAGGCATGCAGGATAGCAACAAAACTAAAGAACAGCAATAAGACCTACCTGAACAATATCAAACGGGCCGGTGTCAGTGAAGTAACTGGACCGCACTCGTCCATGAAGGACAACGCGCCGCTGCAAGGAAGGCAGGACGGCGAGCACGCCTAATTCTATCACAAGGTGAGGAGAGGGAGCCAGAGGGACTGAAATCATACGGGGGTGGAGGGAGGATACTTACTCCAGTCGGTCAGTCTTGAACACAGTCCTCCTGTATTTTCAGGCAGAACCTTCCCCGCAGACCACATCAGGGCAAAGCTGAGAAGCATACCAGCGAGTAACTCGGGTGGCGTCCCTGTGGATAACAGGTGAGCGTAACAAGCAGCTAAGAGCTGGTTATCTATCCTTGAAGAACATGTGAATGTGAGAAGCTAAAGCATCCCTTGTTAAGGTGCAGGAAAGAACACCATGAGGGCCAAGTTTATTAATTCAAGACAATTATATGCTTGGCCAAAATATGGTCTCCTGTCACGTGAGTCAAGGATGAAAATAGGAGTGGATGTGCAGACCTGAGCTATGATAAGGATGTGCCTATACTGCCTTTTATTCTCAGGAGCAGTGATACTTTGCAAGATAAGCACTTGTTCTAACACACAAGGCCCAGAACAACGCATCCCCGGCTTACCTTTCCACACGCTTCATACAACTCACAGCAACTAGACCACTAAGATCTTCTCAGGCTCATATGCTGACTATTCCCAGTTTCAAGCTACAGACAGCCGGAGGCTCGAGCTTCCCTGTCCTTGCAGCTAAGCTCTGGAACACTCTTCCCAATGCTCTCAGAAACGTTCCTCACATCTATGCCTTCAAAGCTGAAACTAAACTGTGGTTACATGAACGGCATGCCCTAGCCTCCTCTTTATAAGCCCTACATCTGTCAATCTCATTACCGACTGCTCATTGTACATAGACTGTTTATAATGTATTCTTAGATTCGCTCCTCTCCTCTCTTTTGATGCTCTGAACTTTATGTAAATATGTGTAAAAATGTATAGTGTATCTATTTGCTGTAACTTGTAACCGCCTCTTTAAACATGCGCCCAGATGCCCCGGGGCAAGGGGCGCACTATAAATAAACAAAATATAAAATACAAATACAAATAAAGTTCAAAGACAATCTGAGTGGCAGAAGGCATGAGCAATGAGAGATGTATGGCTAATTGGGTTGGGAGACACGGTCAAGTCCACACACCAGCACCTGGGGTACAAGCTTATGTGCTGCTAGTGAAATAAATGTTCCAGAAAGGCACGAGCGTGCCAACCAATTGTAGAAGGCCATATAACAAAGGGCCTTATAGTTTGAGAGCCAATAATGTACTGTGTATCTAGTAACTGATGAGGATGACTTCCACTAGGGGTGGGCATAAATTGTCCACCTGACTGTAGAGACCCAATCATAACCCAGTCCCCTAAAGAAAGTATACTCAGATGTTCCCCTTGAGCCAATCACAATCCCGCATAGGTTTTCTTAGTTTGCCACATAGTATGACGTCACTTATGACAAATCCTTTGTACTTAAGTGTGTTTTTTATGCAAAATGATTGAGAGCACGATTGAACATCCACTGATGTCTGTTGTAACTCCCTCTTGTAGACAACTGAAAATAAAACAGTTGGTGGAGACATTTTGCCAACTTCCTGAGACAGTCCTGTTATTTGGTGTATGAGTTATTCTGCATCCCCATCCATCGTATGATATGTTACCTCAATTAAAGGACCTTAAGGGTTCAAACGTATCAAGGATCGGGATTGGTTAAGGGAAACATCTAGATAGGCAATCATATAGGAGCTAGGTTTGTTATTGGCTGTCCTTTATCAGGTGGACAACGTTTGCCTACATCTTCAAACATGTCATTTAAGAAAAAATTGTTACATCATTTTTCATTGGTCTTCTAAACTATAAGGTCCTTTGTTATACAGACTAGTACAATTGGTTTGCACGCTTGTGCCATGTCTGGAACATTCGGTTCATTTACCAGCACGTAAGCTCAGACTCAGGTGCAAGGAGGTAGGACATGTAACTACCTCACCACCCAATTAGCCCAGCATCTATCATCACCTACGCCTTCTGCCATGAAATTGTCTTTGTACTTGGCCTTGCAGAGTATTCTCGTCTTGGGAATGCACAGGAGTGAGGGCACTCACTATCGTGTCTGGAACCCCAAGTTTGGGCAATATTTCCACCCTTGGCTCACGCGACAACAGACCACGATTTGGTCCATTCTGCAGCTTTTAAATGCTTTATATGAATTAAAAAACCTGCCATTCTTTGTGTTCTTTCTTGCTCCTTAACATGAGAAGATTCATCCTCTGCAGACTCGTTCTTCTTCAGAGTAGATAGCTGACCTCGATTTCTATGATCTTGACTTCAGGCCAGACAGCCTCGCCACGCATCTCCACGAGTCTGCTATTCTGCTGCGGCACAGCTTTTCATTCCCCCTTCATGGTGTCTGGCTTATTTATTTCATGATAACGATGTCCGGTTTCTATACAATGGTGGCTTTGCCTGCATTCTATTCACTACTCATAGCTGGCCTATACAATGACTTGATCTACCTTGCGTTTCAGCGTCTGTACATTTATTGAACTTCTGTTTTCTGCAGCACTTTGTTAACGTGTAATCTTCTTTTCCACGTTAATAGTTCACTCGATTCTTTACGTTGTCATTTGTCCTCTAGGATCCATACATTGTCTTCAGTCAGTATCTCGGGACATCGTGCACACTTACATATGACGTCATCAGTTAATTTCTTAGCTCTTTCTCATATTCCTTCAGAAGTTCCTCCTGGAGGCTGTCATGACTTTGAGGATACATTCGATAGCATTTTCTCAATGGGTATCTCCTTCCAAATACTCACTGCGGTATTGGCACCATAGCTGGTGTCAGGCAAGGTACAGTCTCATGTCTCCAATACAAAGGAGGTAGGGGGGGGATCTCCTGCGGATGTATACATCTGCTCCTCTACAGAACCTCAATGTCTGATGCTTAACTTTTTGAAGACACAAGTACCAAGGCTGGGAGGGTAGCGCAGCCCGATATAAGAACCACATTTCCATTTTTTTCGCCCCACTTCAAATGTGTCACCCCTTCTTTTATCACCAACCTCATTTTCTCCTCCCCTAAGTTTCCCATCATTGGGGTCTTTTTGACAGCGATTTTAACCTGCATCACTTCATGACTTCCTCCTCTAGCGTGGCTCTGATTAACCTGGTTAAATAAGACAAATCTGGCCTGTTCTAACCTACCACACCACCAAAACCCTCAATGAACCCTAGTAGTGAGAGTTCTGCCCTTATGAGCTTCTCTTCCCTTGCGCCTCCCCCACTGGACATGATGCTCACCTTCGCCACGCACACCCTCTCCAATCCTCCCCACCACCCATGCCAGGTGGGTCCCCATGCACAACTGGGTTCTGTGGAAATTCCTTTTACTCATGTTCACATAGTCACCCCCATGCCTGGCTGGCGATATTCCCTGCTCCCCTCCGCCAAGCTGCCTCCGATCCAGTGCCCTGCTGAATCACACTGTTTCCCAACCACCTTGCACGTCCTCCCACATTTCCTCCTTGTTCCTCCTCACCCACACCACTACAATCTCCCATCCACACATGGCAAGGACTCCACTAACATCCACTACTCTAAATCCTCGGTAGAGCGCCACTTCATGACAGACGAAGAACAGGCCTTCTGGTGCAGCCGCATTTCTTCCCCTGACTCCCCCTGCTCCTTTCCCTCTGCAAAACGCAATCTGACCTAATTCTGTCCCTTGCACTACTCTCCGTCCTACGGCATGTGTCACCCACACCCGACCTTAGCCAAGGCCGCAGGGGCGACCGCCAGGGCGCCATTAGCCCCCAGCCATGCTGTAGCTCAGGGGAGTCTTGCAAGCTCTGGTGTGGCAGGCGTCCTATTGAAATTAAATGTGCCCGCTACATAGCTCCCAACCTTTTTTGTCACATAGGCGGGTGAAAACACCCGATTTTCTTTTTGGCGGGTGAGAGGCCCATTGAAGTGAATGGGCGTATGAGGGACTTGGCGGGTGATTCGTCTGCTTTGAAGGCGGGTGACACCCGCCAAAAGCGGGTGAGTTGAGAGCTATGCGCTCTTATAGTGGCCGCAGGTTTTACAGCGCGGGAGCGGGGCACATTTCATAACAATAGGGAGTGGGTCGTTCAAAACAAAATTTGGCGTCTACTGCACCCCTCCTCCCCTCTCTGGCATTGACCAGGGGCAAGCGGGGGAGGCGCGCCACCTTTCTGTTTAACTGCCCGAGGTGCTGCCGCTGCTAAGCCGTGCCCTGGTGTTGCCCCTAGGCTAAGTCCTATTGCACTCCACTCCACCACTTCTTTACATACGGCAGCTGTTTCAGGACTACTCTAATTACTAGGCTTTGCTCTGTAAGTTCTTCGTTAAATATGCATCACTGAGCCTTCGCCTCGGTCATGCAGCAGGTCCTCTCGGCCCACCGTAGCATGGCGCCGCGCCCGCGTGTAGGGGATGCACGCAGCCAGCGTGGCGTGCATAACAGGAAAGGCACGGCTCTCTTCCTCTATAGCCTGTCCTTGTCTTCAGTCTGAGCGAAGTATTTACCAATGAATGCTGCATAAAGGCACTTCCTGCTCTGATCACTGAGGCCTGCGTCATCGGTGCGCCCTCGGCCATCCGTTCGCTGCGACTGCTGCACCTCACACACAGCCACACATGCTGCCCGACCAGGCAGAGAGCATTATGGGATAGCTCCAGCCCTCGGCGCGCAGCGGCTCCTTCCCTGGCACGAGGGCCTGCATATGTTCCAGACGTGCCTAGAAACCTCAGATGGCGACATGTTCACAGAGCAAGGAGAGGAATGCATATTGTAAAGTGCACTAGGAACGGTGGGGCAGAGGCTGCTCCTGTTCACGCGTGGCTTTGCTCCCTCTGTTACAGACGTGTCCATTAAAGCGCGCAACAGAGTAGAAAGACGATGGGGGAAAGGCTCGCGTTGCATTAGAGTGGCGCTATTTTTATACCAGGGCACAGTCGTCAGCACAAGACTGTTCACGCCTTTGGTCTGGGCCTGCAAGACCCAGCCAGGTAGGCCCATGACAGCTCAGCTCCTCCCCCAATATCTGACTTCACTGCAGAGGCACGAAAGTACGGAAACCTGGTGGCTCAGCCTAGGCCCATCACGAGATGAAGCTATCGCCACCCCCAAGAGTGTCGAACTATCAATACACTACTTGGTGTGCACCAGTGCTTCATTTCTAAGGAAACAAGTGCCAGGGCCCACATTTTTTCTAGCACGCTTGTGACACTGCAGGTGGGCTGTTCCCCACCACTGCTGCCACCACCCACACCTGCTCTCCAAAGCGTCGACACATTTGGGGTTAAACTACAGCTGGCACCTGCTCATTGGTGGTTGATAGATACTCTGGCCATCATGACTTCATAATCAATCGGACTCAGAGATAATAAGTGCCGGGACTGAGCCCTGGCAAGCCCCCCCACAAATGAAGCACTGGTGTGCACTCGTCTGTATGAAAAGGAGTAGTGGAGGCCAGAATTCTCATGGCTAGGGCTAAGCCTGCGCCTCTGACCTGGCTCCTAGCGCCAGGCATGAGTCTATCCAGGGAAACGGCCGCTCAAAACAGCGGCGGGGAAGGACGGTGTCAGGGTGGCATAGAAAAGGGTCAGTGGCACAGCAAAGGAATAAAACATGGGCTAGGGCAAGAAAAGGGGCAGAAAGGGGGCTGGCGGGTGAGAAATGGGGCTGGGGGTTGAGAAAAGGGACTGAGCATGAAAAAGGGCTGGGGTGAAAAAGGGGTCATGGGATGAGAAAAAGACCCGTGGCAAGAAAGGGAGCTGGTGGTACTTGAGGGGATTTGCATCACTATTGGGGGCAGGACACGAGGTCCGGCAACCGCGTTCTCAACCATGTTCTTTTAATTTTAGTGTTGTTCTCTGGTGCCACTGGCAGCAGGCGTCGCTCGTGGCTGGCCCCTGCTTTGGGCATGTACTGACCCAAAAGGAGGGTCAGGCCGGAGCCCCATTTTATACCCAGGTGGCCCGAGGCTCAACCGACTGCTACAAGCGCGCAATCCTAAATGTCGCACAAGAACCAAAGTAGATGCCGCATGTGCCAAGAAGTCCACTTCCAGGTCACAGGGTCCACGCAGCAGTAAGGGCAGCCATTACAAGGTCCCACATGGTGGACGACAGAGCCTGTCCTGCCAGGGATTAGGAATGCTCGATGTCTAGAAAGGAAGGTCACTTAGCCAACCTGTGGAACTCTAAAGGCGGCGGCGGTGGCAGGAGCTTGGGATGAGTAGGCAGCCACTCCGATGGAGAGCATGTCACTGAAAGTACAGACCAACTTGTCCCTCATGTCCCAAGCGATTCCACCAAAAGGTAGTGGAGGGAGCCATTTTGGATAGTAAAATTGGACGCTGACCAAGCACAACGTACGGCAAACACAGGTTCTGATTACGCCGTTGCGTGACCAGTCAAAAACCAAAGCTCTTTAACGATGACATTGTATCCTTACAGAGGTGCCTCTGAATGCCAGACAATCAACTCTGTGCTTCCCGTGAGAGCTGTTGTGTATCTGAGTTCTGATTCAGAAAAAGATTTGCTGTTGGGGGGCTAAAGTAGGCCCATCACTCTTAGCATGGCAAGACCAAGGACCCCTTCACATACCATTGGATGACTGTAAGGAGGATCCAGTCATGGGGTACAGCAATCCTGAGACTCATCAGCAGAGGGAGATGGGGTCAGGCAAGCCCCAATCTTCTGAGCTCGGTGGAGCAACAGGAAGAGGAAGGGCAGCTTTCGCTGTGCCACCTGAGTGATGCGGAAAGCTCGCCATCGACCAATAGTGAAGCGTTTAGCGGCAGCAGTGAAGCGGTAGTGGGACATCTACACTGAGTGGAGTGCCACAATCTGGAGCCTCCCGCAAGAGACCAGAAGGAGTGAGAGTAGTCCCCGTCCCAGCTAAAGGGGCGCGAGAGGTGAAGCCAGCGGTGACATCGAGGCGGTCTGGAGGAGAGCACAGTCTTAAGCCCAGCAGAGAGAGGGAGAGCCTGAGAGTAAAGGCAGATCCTGAGGACCAGCGAACCCAGGGGCCAGACTAAGACGGGGTTCCTCCGTCCCAACTATTCGAGGGCAGAGTGACGCATTGTGGAAACTGAGGTTCATATTTCCAGGACATCTGATAGAGAAGTTGTCTGCAGATGCAAAGGAACTGGAGAAGTGTTGCATTGTGGGAATAGAAGTCTATGCCCGATATGTAATATCTCTGCTGGTGAAGTTGTCTGTAAGGCCGAGGAAACTGGAGAGATGTCTTACTCTGTGATTTGAGGTCACTGTTCCTTCACCCCCCGAGAAGGAGGCTAAGAAGAACCAAAGTAGCTTCTGGGGATCGAACTCCTGGACAAGAACCTGTGGAACAAATCACCAAAAACGGGGATTTACTATCCAGCTTCCCACAGTCTACGGAGAAAGAGACTGAACAGCCAAGCCCCAGCTACTGGGAAATGGCGCCCGCGTTCCCAAGGAGACGGGAGTCCGAGCCTGAGAGGACTGTGGCCGGAGACCCGGCTGTCTTGCAACCCTGGGAACAGTCAAACCCTGTAATTGCATGTCTGGCCTAACCTCATCATTTAGAAAACCGCCAGAATGTGAACCGCCTGCAGGGCCGTAAGTGCCCGCAAGTGCACGCCCCCTGCATTCCTTTCAACGTGTCTGCATGAGCGTGCACCTCCTGCATATCTATGCGCAGGCAACTACTGCATCACTGCGTATGTCTGTATGGGTGACCTCCTACATATCTACGAATGCCTGTATGTTTGCACCTCCTACATGCCTCTGTATGTCTCCATCTCTCCTACTGCATGTTTGCACCTCCTACACGCCTCTGTACGTCTGCATCTCCTGCATGTCTCCTACTGCATGTTGGCACCTCCGACACGCCTCTGTACGTCTGCATCTCCTGCATGTCTCCTACTGCATGTTGGCACCTCCGACACGCCTCTGTACGTCTGCATCTCCTGCATGTCTCCTACTGCATGTTGGCACCTCCTACACGCCTCTGTATGTCTGCATCTCCTGCATCTCTCCTACTGCATGTTTGCACCTCCTACACGCCTCTGTATGTCTGCATCTCCTGCATCTCTCCTACTGCATGTTTGCACCTCCTACATGCCTCTGTATGTCTGCATGTCTCTGACTGCATGCTTGCACCTCCTACATGCCTCTGTATGTCTGCATGTCTCTGACTGCATGCTTGCACCTCCTACATGCCTCTGTATGTCTGCATGTCTCTGACTGCATGTTTGCACCTCCTGCTATCCTCTGTAGGTCTGCATGTTTGCACCTCATGCATGCCTCCATATGTTTGCACCTCATGAATGTCTACATATTTGTGCCTCCTGCATGTCTCAGCATGTCTGCATGCATTCACCTCCTGCATGGCTCTGCATGTCTGCTTGTTTACACCCCCTGGGTGCCTCTTTAAGCCTGCTTGTTTGCACCTCCTGTGTTTCTCTGCATAGTGTCTGCATGCTTGCACCTCCTGCAAGTCTCTGCATGCCTGCACCTCCTGCAAGTCTCTGCATGCCTGCACCTCCTGCAAGTCTCTGCATGCCTGCTCCTCCTGCAAGTCTCTGCATGCTTGCTCCTCCTGCAAGTCTCTGCATGCCTGCACCTCCTGCAAGTCTCTGCATGCCTGCTCCTCCTGCAAGTCTCTGCATGCCTGCTCCTCCTGCAAGTCTCTGCATGCCTGCACCTCCTGCAAGTCTCTGCATGCCTGCTCCTCCTGCAAGTCTCTGCATGCCTGCACCTCCTGCAAGTCTCTGCATGCCTGCACCTCCTGCAAGTCTCTGCATGCCTGCTCCTCCTGCAAGTCTCTGCATGCCTGCTCCTCCTGCAAGTCTCTGCATGCTTGCTCCTCCTGCAAGTCTCTGCATGCCTGCTCCTCCTGCAAGTCTCTGCATGCCTGCACCTCCTGCAAGTCTCTGCATGCCTGCTCCTCCTGCAAGTCTCTGCATGCCTGCTCCTCCTGCAAGTCTCTGCATGCCTGCACCTCCTGCAAGTCTCTGCATGCCTGCACCTCCTGCAAGTCTCTGCATGCCTGCTCCTCCTGCAAGTCTCTGCATGCCTGCACCTCCTTATGCTTTACTAAGGACTGAACTCTCCAGAGAGATGTAAACATTGCTCCTGCGTTGCTCGTCCACCCGCCAGTCCCTCACTTTTCACAATCTTATCTAGAAGGACTATACCTGCTGTGGCAGCGTCACCTGTCATAGGCTTGGTGATGGGTTGGGGTGGCCATGTAGTCCAGTATGCACCCCATAATGCACTGCGGCTCTAGTAGGGAGGCACCTGCCTATGGGGAAAGAATCCAGCAGCGACCCCTGCAAACTATTAATCTCTGGCCCAGGAGGTTGCGCTCCAGCACCATTTTCCACCGTCGGAGGTTAGAACATGTATTCCAGGGCCACTGCCGTAAAGGAACATTTGCCCAAGACTGAGGAGCAGTTCCAGTAACGTCAATAGAAGTGCTTTATCAGGGCAGTCACAGGAACCCGGTAAACACCGAGCAGAATGGAGAGCTCTGCCAGAGGAATGATTGTGGTTGGACTGTCCGTTGGCAGACGTCGCGGACATCCTCAGATACTCGCGGACATCTGCGCCCGTTCGCCTGTGATACTCGCGGACATCTGCGCCCAGGCGCCTGTAGCCTCAGATACTCGCGGACATCTGCGCCCGTGCGCCTGTAGCCTCAGATACTCGCGGACATCTGCGCCCGTGCGCCTGTAGCCTCAGATACTCACGGACATCTGCGCCCGTGCGCCTGTGATACTCGCGGACATCTGCGCCCGTGCGCCTGTAGCCTCAGATACTCGCGGACATCTGCGCCCATGCACCTGTGATACTCGCGGACATCTGCGCCCGTGCGCCTGTAGCCTCAGATACTCGCGGACATCTGCGCCCGTGCGCCTGTGATACTCGCGGACATCTGCGCCCGTGCGCCTGTAGCCTCAGATACTCGCGGACAACTGCGCCCGTGCGCCTGTAGCCTCAGATACTCGCGGACAACTGCGCCCATGCGCCTGTAGCCTCAGATACTCGCGGACACCAGGAACAATCACCAGGAGCTCCACAGTTGGGTACTGCGATATCTGGTCAGCGGAATGGTGCGGTACAAACAGCTCCTGATCTCTCGTGTCCTGCAGGGGGCGCACCAGTGGGTACTTTGGGCTCCACTCTTTCAGCATTGAGCGGGGAGGTTCCATTGGTGACAATCGCCCCACTGTTATCCGGGAAGTCTACAGTGTCACGGTACATCCCCATGCAGGTGAAGGAGCGCATTTGGGCGAGGGATTACTTTGATTTGTTTTCAATGCTGACAATGGAGTCAGAGGGCCCGGATGTGACCATAACGAAGGAGGTGGACAAGAAAAGGCGGAAAAGGTGCAGAGCGGATGAGACCATTGATAACGGGGGAAAAGCCTTTTCGTTGTTCGCAGCAGGCATGAGGGAAAGGTTCCCGGATCAGGGGCCTGCATTATGGAAATCTAGGGGCACGATAGTGGAGGAACACAAGCTGTATGGATGCACAGGGTGGATCGATAACGTCCACCGGGGTTTCAGGTTGAAGATATTTCAGTTACCCAGCATGTCTTGGGATCAGAAGGACATGGAAGGCTGGTTGGCATTTATGGGTGGCAAGGAGAAAACCAACCGACCTATTAAAGAGGGAAGTAGGTCCCCCTATCGTGTCTGGCAAGGCAAGTACAGCAAGGGTAGGAAGGAGTCATGGCAGCCCTTTCAGAGCAGGCAGAATGGCCATGGGAAGGAAGGGGAGCGTAGGAATGGGGCCCGTGGTCCCGGCAGGGGCGACTCTGGGGGCAACTCGGGCAAAGTACCTGCATGGGCTTTAACGCAGGGTATTGTCGCTTTGGACAGGGATGCATATTTGCTAACACATGCAAAAAATGTAAGGGGTCTCACCCAGCCACTGCATGTCACCAAGGTGCCGGGGGACAGCGGGGTACGGGCCACAGCAAGAGCGCCCAGTGAGGAGTGCTGGGGTAAAGGGCCTTCCCCCATAGATATGACTGCTTTACATGGTTGGCTGCTGGATTATCCAAAACGGAAGAGGGGGGAATTGCTCTACAAAGGCTTCAGGGAAGGGGTCTGGATTCCGTATGAGGAACCACTAGCCTCACGTTTGGCCAAGAACCTCCCCTCTGCTGACAAACTACCGGGGTTTGTAAGTGAGAAATGGGGCAAAGAAAAAGCTTTGGGGAGAATCATGGGGCCATTCAAGACAGCGCCCCGAGCCAACATCATAGTGCCCCCACTGGGGGATGTGCCCAAGAAAGTGGAAGGAAAATACAGGATGATACAGCATCTGTCCTACCCCAAAGGGGAATCCGCCAACGATTGGTTTGACCCGGATTACTGCTCAGTCACATATTCCTCTTTGGACCAAGCAATGGAGCAGGTCACGTGGGTGGGGAGAAGGGCACTGTTAGCAAAGGTGGACATTGAATCTGCCTTTAGGCTCCTGCCGGTTCATCCAGATAGCTTTCATTAGCAGCAATTTCAGTGGGAGGGTCCATTTTTCTTTGACAGTTGTATGCCAATGGGGTGCACAGTTTCATGCACCAACTTTGAGCAGTTCAGCTCCTTCTTGGAATGGGCTGCAAGGACCAGGGAGCCCAGAGGGGTTATCATGCACTATTTGCAGCATTTCCTATTCATTGGTGAGGAAGGGTCTGGGGACTGCGGGGTGGCACTGGGATCCTTTCAGGGGCCGGTGAACACATGGGGCATTCCTTTGGCTATGGAGAAGGCGCAGACACCCGTGCATATCTTGGCATTTCTAGGTATAGAAATTGATATGTGCAAGGGCACGTGCCGGCTGCTTAAGGATAAGGTGGATGGGCTCATGGAAATAATTGACAACAACCTGGCAAGGGATAAAACTACTCTGGGGCAGGTACAGCAACTCTTGGGGGAAACTCAACTTTGCAGCATGGGTAGTACCAGCAGGAAGGGTGTTTGCCAGGAGGTTAGCAAGAGCAACAATGTGTGTGATGGGCAAGCATCACCACATCGGGTTAAGTGCTGCCATCAAGGAAGGCGTGGTTATGTGGCGCAGGTTCCTGCAGGGGTACAATGGGGTCAGCCTGTGGCGTGAACCAGGGGTTACCAGGAATGAGCTACAATGGTGTGCCCAGAGGTGGCCCATTCAGTGGTGAAAAAAGGGAGATTGGGAAATATTATGGCACGGGAACAATTCCCTAGTGTGATTGCCCTCCTGCTGTGGCCAGGTGAGTTCTGCAACAGGAGGGTCCGCTTTTGGTCCGACAACAAAGCGGTGGTCCATGCCATCAGGTTACAATCTGCCTCATGCCATGTGGTTACAGGTTTGCTCAGAAAACTTGTGGAAGTATGCTTGAATCAAAATATTGAGTTTAGGGCACATCATGTAACAGGAATTATGAATGTCGCGACTGACGTTCTTTCTCGTTTTCAGTGGGAGAGGTTCCGGAGGGCTCGTGCGAGGGCACAGCAGATGGGGGGGGATTCAGACATGAGTGGTGACAACCGGTGTCGTGGACCCGACGCTCTGGGGTCTTGGGGAGCGCTCACTCACACCAAGAGTGCGGTCCAGGTGACAGAGAGGCTACAGTAAGTTTGCAAGCGTAACGCAGGAAATGGGGTATGCAGACCTGGACCTGCCAGCCCAGGTGGAGCGGTTCGTTGTGTGGGCAAATGCTGGTGGGCAAAGCAGAAGTTGGGTCTCGGGACACCTGGCAGCCATAGCATTCTCTGCAAAACTCAAGGGGGCAGGGATCCAACTAAGGGCTTTTCGGTCAGGGCCGCAATCAAAGGCTGGGGTAAATTGGAGGGGCACAAGAAGGACGTCCGGAAGCCGATTGACTATGAGGTGCTGGTGAGGCTATTGGGTGCATTGGAAGGGTTTTGCACCAACGAGTTTGAGGTCAGGCTCTTCAGGGCAGCAGTTGCAGTGGCATTTTTTGGGCACTTCGGGTGTGCAAACTGGTCGCCACTGGGAAGGGAGAGGAGTCGGGAAGGGCACTGGCAACAGGCGATGTCACGTTTACGGAGGGAGGCGTCAGGCTAAGGGTCAGGAGATCGAAGACCGACCAGGCCGGGAAGGGCACCTCCGTCATGTTCAGGACAGCTGCCCCATCTGGTTACTCTAGCAGTATATGTCAGGCAGCCAGCTGGGGGTAGGTATCTCTTGGTCCATGAGGACGGATCCCCACTGACAATGTTTCAATTCTGCAGGATGCTGGCTATGGCTTTGAAGAAAGCAGGGTGTCAGGGGGAGGGCTGTTCCACGCAAGGGTTCCGGATTGGGGCAGCAACAACAGAATTCCAGACAGGGATGCTGGAGCCGGCCATCCAAAAAATGGTATATGGGGATCAGACCGTTATAAACTATATATCCGGCCTGGGGGGCTGGACACGGGGGTACTACCAAGCAAATAGAAGTGGCAAATAGGAAAGACAGTGAAGGGTTCAGGGGGGGCAAATGGGTAGGACAATGTCATAACATTTTGATTTGGTTTCTCTTCCAGCAGGGCGCACGGTCTGGGTCATTGGCCATTCTTTCATCACTTGGGTAGAAAGATGGGCCTGCACGAAACACGAGCGGGGGGCCGATTTGGGATTTCCGGGACACTGAGCTGGTATGGCTGGGCACACCGGGCATGCTATGGCACGCGTTTCTCCCCTCAGTGCACAGACAACTGGCCAGCATGAGGGCCCCTAGGCTTCTGGTGGTGCACCTGGGTGGGAACGACCTCGCTGATTTGGGAAGGGGTCAGTTGCTGAGAGAGATGCAGGAGGGCATCAGAATTTTAAGCCAAATGCTTCCCGAATCAGAGATAGCATGGTCTGAGATGCTCCCAAGGAGTGTGTGGCGTGGAGCTGGGTCTAACGCAGGAATGGAGAAATCTAGGAGAAGGGTTAACTAGAATATGGAGCGCTTTATGTGGATCACAAGACCCTCTGTCATCACCTCTCCACCGCAGCTAATTTCTCCCCGAGGCCTGTGCCTGAATAACATCGTTTCTACAGGAAAGAGCGATGAAGGTCTTCTCCGAATCATCATGTGCCAACACTAGTCTCATTAAATGTGGGGTCCCACAGGGCTTGTGCATTGCACTCACCCTTTACAACCTTTTCACAAGGCCTCTGTTCAGCATTCTGGATGCTGTGGGCATCTCATACACAAACTATGCTGATGACACCCAGGTGCTCATCCCCCTCTTGGGTGATTATCTGTCTGACCTGAACACCCTCAACTACATTTACTCAACGAACCAATCCTGGATGGCAGAAAACGGGTTATGCCTCAACAGCGACAAAACCGAACTTCTGTTAATTGAATCCCCGGCCACCCTGGGTAAGTTGGACAAGCAATATAGCTCCTTCTCCATTGATAATATCCCCATCACTGTCTCCCAATCTGTTAAGACCTTGGGCGTATACTTGGATTTTAACCTGACGATGAATAGGTAGGTCAGTGCCATTGCCTCCTCCTCAGCTTATCACCCCAAATTGCTTAATGCAGCTAGACCTTTCTTATCCCAACAGAACTGCCTCACCATTGCTAGGGCAATAATTGGGTCAAGACTGAACTACTGTAATGCTCTCTTTGTAGGGACCTCCTGCAAGAATATTGCTACACTACAACTAGTACAAAATAACGCCCTTAGGGCTGCCACAGGCATCTCATACATTTCTGAGCTCGGGAGGCAGGTCCACTGGCTTTCCATTAAGGAAAGGATAGTTTTTAAAACTCTTGCCCTGAAACATAAGTGTGTCCATGACTTGGCACCCCCCCCCCCCTTCCCGGTCCAAAGGATCACCAAACCTACCCCAGCTAGGCCAACAAGAACGGCATACTCCAATAGGATCTCCTTACCCAAGACCTGCAGAGTTTGTGCGGGTGGTACTAGTTTCCCAACCATGGCCACCACCTACTGGAACTCCCTCTCTTCTCATATCAGGCTAATTGACTCTCATGCAGATTTCCGGAAAGCCATCAAAACCAGGCTCTTTGTATGACACTGCACCTGTCTCCTCCCCTCTTCTTCATTCGCTCTGGATCAAACTTGCTGCTGTTACCCTCTTAACTACCTGTATGTATCTGTGCATATGTAACTAAGGAACCTGTCCTTGTAACCCTGAATTAAGCCTACCTACGCTCCTGTAATAGTGCCTCGATGCCTGTGGGCTGTAGTGCGCTCTACAAATCCCCAAAAATAGAATAAAATAGGATGGGCTGGCATTTGACAGGCACTGGGAGTCATGCGAGAGAAACACGGATGGGGTCCATCTATCTGAGGCCGAGATGGATCACTTCAACCTCGTGCTGTGGGGAGTAATGTCAAGGTCAGGATATACATAGCGTGATGGGGAGTATAGGAAGGTACTTGACGTTTGTGGGCGCATTGGGGTTGCGGACGGCCTCCCCAAAGCGTGGCAGAGTTACAAGGGCAGTCCCAGAGAAGGAGGCACGCTGCAGTCTTTTCCGCGAGCTAGAACCACTGGCTGCTTCAGCCAGCATGGGGTGACACAGTCACTGATACCACTAGGGAAGGTTGGGACTCTTCAACAACTGATGCAGTGGCCTTGTGTGGTCCATTGTCTAAATGAGAGTGACTGAACTGGCAGTCGGATACCAGAGCGGGCCGTTCTCACAAGAGCGGAAATGGAAGTGAGAAGGCTCACAGGTGTTTGCACATGGGACGTTGTAAGACGGGATTGGCCGAGCCACCAGAGAAAGGACTATGTTTTGGGCCAGGCAGTCGTAAGACCTAAGCAGGACTGGGGCCGCCTGATAGGATGACTCTAAGAAAGCAACCATATTTTTCCCATAAAGTATAATATGTTTCCAACTTTCAGAAGGTTGCTGTCTCATATCATTGGTTGTGAACAAAGTATGAGAAATTATGCATTACTGTTACTATGTAGGGGCCCATGGTAGGGGTTAGCCCTGCTATGACAGATGAATGATTGTGGTCGGACTGTCTGGTGGCAGAAGTCGCAGACATCTGCGCTTGTGCACCTTTAGTCTGAGTAACAGGCTACAGGACACCAGTAACAATCACCAGCCCAGCTGTGAGGACGCAGTCTTGCGGCATGCGGCACAGCCGTAGTCTCACGAGACTCCATTGCGCATGAGTGACAGAGCGCGTGCCGAAGAGCGGAAAGGGAGATGACGTGTGGGCAGTGCAGGAAGCAGATTCTTCAGTCTGGTAGGTGTTACAGATCCACACTCATGTGTGTTCACGAACATCTGGGGGTAGCAGCGTCTTCAGCTTCTGATGTCCAAAGTTTCCATTTCTTAAGGCTGCTGTCTTCACACCTACTGTGTGTTTGGTCTTTCTCTCCCAATGCAGGATGTCACCTACTTATCTGAAGTCTGCTGCGCAACAAAGTAAGCTTACAGCCGTGCGTGAACACACACAGATGTTCGTGAACACACATGAGTGTGGATCTGTAACACCTAGCAGACTTAAGAATAGATTGGCTTACACATTGAGATAACCCACGAAAACATTGGTTTACACATTGGTATAAGAAGACAGGGCCGTGACAAGGAAGCCACGCTGCCCGTCAGAAACCCGGTGCTATCCTCCAGAATCCACCAAGTGGACAAACAAGACAAGAACTAAAAACGGTCTTTTTTAAAACAATATGTAATGTATGATTGCCATTGCATGTCCTGAAGAAAGCGGCAAGATAGAGATAACCGCTGAAACCGGTCGACAATTCAAGAGGTTTGGGAATGATGACCTAAACCCCGATACCCACCTGAGTAGAGTAGTGGGCTCGGTTTAGACACATCATTTTTTTACTATAGACAGCAAAAAGGAATCATGCTGTTCTGGTTTTTAGAGAAAACTTGATCTGATGTATCAAGGATTTGTGTTTAATAAGACACACAGACAGGAGGCGATAATAATAAAGTACATCTTGACCCCCAAGAAGTGTGCACATATTTTTAGCTGCAGGAAAGTAGTGAGAGGGGACAGGGTAAGGTTCTTGGTAGTCCCTTTTCTTTTGAGTAGGCATAACATCAGCAATCTGTAGGGTTAAGAAAAAAACCCAGTGAGGGACATCATGACACCATGCACAGGGACATTTAGTAAATTGAAGGGACTAAGACTACAGGAATAATGCGATAAGTACATTGGTTCTGTCTATATGGTGATACAAATAATTGGGCAAAGACAGAATGGAATAGCCTTTAGACTCCATTTTTGTTTATTTAAACTAAATATACAAATAAAAAAATAATTTTAAAAATGTGTGCAATTGGAGTCTGACCCTCACTACAGAGGGTCAAGCTGGTGCACACCCTCTACATCCTCTCCATGTGAAATACCTGGCCGGTTCTGCCTGGACTAGTGCCCAGGAGTGGCACTGCCATGGCGCCATCTCCACCACAGCCTGAGACGTTCACCTTCATTCAACCTGTCGCAACACACAGCGCTACCCTGTGGCCGGCCGTTCCTGACACACCTGGTGTTTCCACAGTATTGGGAGTGGCTCGGGGCCAACTCCTGTTGAGCCAACCTCTTCTCACCGACACGCCTGCCCAGGGTCGGATTTGCCCCTCGGCCTTTCAGCCCATGGCTAGGACAAAATCGTCCCTGGGGAGTGGGGGACGGTTTCTGGTCATGCCTGGGCCGGTTTTGAAAAAAGAAATGTGAAAAAAAATGTATTCCATTTTTTTTTTTAAAAAGCCTTTCATCCATTTTATGTCGATAAATGAGTACCAACACAGGTTGGGTGATATTGGGTGCATATTTGTTCTATAAAAAAAGAGCTTAAGCGTAAGTGCTATACAATAACTCTTACCATTTGGCCTTGGACGTCTGCTTGGATTCACAGTAATTTAGTGTGCTTAGGAACAATGCCATTTGATGCCACTTCCTGTTTTGTCAAGGGGTGAAAGGTCGTGTTTCTTCGCTTCCTGGATGTCACTTTGGGGGTTCAAATGACATCACTTCCGGTGATGTCATCAGAAGTCAAGGGTCAGGAGGCGAGGGGTGGGCCACTTTTTTGAGGCGAGGGGTGGGCCACTTTTTTTTTGGGTGACCGGGCCTATTTCTTGTCCCCGTCTGACCCCGTGCCTGCCCCCAACCCCAGGCCACTCTGGCAACACGTCTGCTGGTCCCCTGCTGCCAGAACAGTGAGCTGGGCTGCTTCAGATGTGCGGGCCGGGCTCAGAAATGATCAGGGGTTTCCTGCTGCTGCCTCATAAGCTGCCCTCGAACCCCAATCACCCCCATAAGCTGCACTGCTCCTGACCTCCACGGTCCAGCCTGGAAAATCCCCTGGGGGCGGGCCCAGGGGGGCTCATCAAGCGAACAATCCCAGGCTGCTGCGGACATCCACACAGGGGAGCCTCCATGCGAGACTTTTCAGGAGCAGGAAATGGATGTGGGACTTCGTAAAGGCAGCCCTCTGCCATAATTAAGGGCCCTCTGCCATAATTAAGCACCCTCGGCCATAACTAAGGGCCCTCTGCCATAACTAAGGGCCCTCTGCCATAACTAAGGGCCCTCTGCCATAACTAAGGGCCTCTGCCATAATTAAGGGCCCTGTGCCATAACTAAGGGCCCTCTGCCATAATTCAGGGCACTCTGCAATAACTAAAGGAGCTCGGCCATAACTAAGGGTCCTCTGCCATATCTAAGGGTCCTCGGCCATAATTAAGGGCCCTCGGCCATAACTAAGGGCCCTCTGCCATAACTAAGGGCCCTCGGCCATAACTAAGGGCCCTCTGCCATAACTAAGGGCCTCTGCCATAATTAAGGGCCCTGTGCCATAACTAAGGGCCCTCTGCCATAATTCAGGGCCCTCTGCCATAACTAAGGGAGCTCGGCCATAACTAAGGGTCCTCTGCCATAACTAAGGGCCCTGTGCCATAACTAAGGGCCCTCTGCCATAATTCAGGGCCCTCTGCCATAACTAAGGGAGCTCGGCCATAATTAAGGGCCCTCTGCCTTTGTACACATCTTTATATAAAATGCACTTTATAGATTTTTATATGATGACACGTGTTATCTTTTTTATGCAGCTGCTTAGCTAGGGATAGTTTTAAAAGTAGGGTTTGTTAGATTTCACTATATTTAAGTTTGTTAAACTCTTTTTTTAATTAAAAAAACATCGAAAGCTGCTGGTGTACAGTAGCAGCGTTGATCCCATCAGACCTAGGTTGATAGACTGAATAAGAACCCACACATTACTCAAGAATCCGGCACCAACACTCCTGTTGTCTGAGCATCAGTGTGTCACTTTTGAGCTATTTACAGCGTCATAACCAAAGCGTTTTCCTTCATTTAGGGGCTGAGACCACTACTCGTGTTACCTGCCTTTTCCCTTCTTGGCCTTTCTACCCCTTCTCAACATTGCCCTGCCCCGGGGGATCGACCAGCTCCATGAGAATACATGTCTCTTGCCCAGTGTTCCTTTGTACCACCCGCCTGCACCTGTCTCTCGCCCAGGGTTCCTTCACGCCGCCCGCCTGCACCTGTCTCTCACCCGGGTTCCTTCACGCCGCCCGCCTGCACCTGTCTCTCGCCCGGGGTTCCTTCACGCCGCCCGCCTGCACCTGTCTCTCGCCCAGGGTTCCTTCACGCCACCTGCCTGCACCTGTCTCTCGCCCAGTGTTCCTTTGCACCACCCGCCTGCACCTGTCTCTTACTCAGAATTACTTCACGCCGCCCGCCTGCACCTGTCTCTTGCCCAGGGTTCCTTCACGCCACCTGCCTGCACCTGTCTCTCGCCCAGAGTTCCTTTGCACCACCCGCCTGCACCTGTCTCTTACTCAGAATTACTTCACGCCACCCGCCTGCACCTGTCTCTCGCCCAGGGTTCCTTCAAGCCACCTGCCTGCACCTGTCTCTCGCCCAGGGTTCCTTCACGCCACCCGCCTGCACCTGTCTCTTGCCCAGTGTTCCTTTGCACCACCCGCCTGCACCTGTCTCTTGCTCGGAATTCCTTCAAGCCGCCCGCCTGCACCTGTCTCTCGCCCAGAGTTTCTTCATGCCGCCCGCCTTCACCTGCCTCTCGTCTCTCGCCCAGGGTTCCTTCACGCCACCCGCCTGCACTGGTCTCTCGCCCAGGGTTCCTTCACGCCACCCGCCTTCACCTGTCTCTCGCCCAGGGTTCCTTCACGCCACCCGCCTGCACCTGTCTCTCGCCCAGGGTTCCTTCACGCCACCCGCCTTCACCTGTCTCTCGCCCAGGGTTCCTTCACGCCACCCGCCTGCACCTGTCTCTCGCCCAGGGTTCCTTCATGCCGCCCGCCTGTAACTGTCTCTTGCTCAGAGTTCCTTTGCGTCGCCCGCCTGCACCTGTCTCTCATCCAGAGTTTCACACGCCGCCCGCCTGCACCTGTCTCTTGCCCGGGGTTCCTTCACGCCACCTGCCTGCACCTGTCTCTTACTCAGAATTACTTCACGCCGCCCGCCTGCACCTGTCTCTCGCCCGGGGTTCCTTCACGCCGCCCGCCTGCACCTGTCTCTCGCCCAGGGTTCCTTCACGCCACCTGCCTGCACCTGTCTCTTACTCAGAATTACTTCACGCCGCCCGCCTGCACCTGTCTCTCGCCCGCGGTTCCTTCACGCCGCCCGCCTGCACCTGTCTCTCGCCCGGGGTTCCTTCACGCCGCCCGCCTGCACCTGTCTCTCACCCGGGTTCCTTCACGCCACCCGCCTGCACCTGTCTCTTACTCAGAATTACTTCACGCCGCCAGCCTGCACCTGTCTCTCGCCCGGGGTTCCTTCACGCCGCCCGCCTGCACCTGTCTCTCGCCCAGGGTTCCTTCACGCCACCTGCCTGCACCTGTCTCTCGCCCAGTGTTCCTTTGCACCACCCGCCTGCACCTGTCTCTTACTCAGAATTACTTCACGCCGCCCGCCTGCACCTGTCTCTTGCCCAGGGTTCCTTCACGCCACCTGCCTGCACCTGTCTCTCGCCCAGTGTTCCTTTGCACCACCCGCCTGCACCTGTCTCTTACTCAGAATTACTTCACGCCACCCGCCTGCACCTGTCTCTCGCCCAGGGTTCCTTCAAGCCACCTGCCTGCACCTGTCTCTCGCCCAGGGTTCCTTCACGCCACCCGCCTGCACCTGTCTCTCGCCCAGGGTTCCTTCAGGCCACCCCTCTGCACCTGTCTCTTGCCCAGTGTTCCTTTGCACCACCCGCCTGCACCTGTCTCTTACTCGGAATTCCTTCAAGCCGCCCGCCTGCACCTGTCTCTCGTCCAGAGTTTCTTCATACCGCCCGCCTTTACCTGTCTCTCGTCTCTCGCCCAGGATTCCTTCATGCCGCCCGCCTGTAACTGTCTCTTGCTCAGAGTTCCTTCGCGTCGCCCGCCTGCACCTGTCTCTCACCCAGAGTTTCTTCACGCCGCCCGCTGGCACCTGTATCTTGCCCATTGTTCCTTTGCACCACCCGCCTGCACCTGTCTCTTACTCAGAATTACTTCACGCCGCCCACCTGCACCTGTCTCTCGCCCAGAGTTTCTTCACACCGCCCTCCTGCACCTGTCTGTCGCCCAGGGTTCCTTCACGCCACCCGCCTGCACCTGTCTCTCGCCCAGGGTTCCTTCACGCCACCCGCCTGAACCTGTCTCTCACCCAGGGTTCCTTCACGCCACCCCCCTGCACCTGTCTCTCGCCCAGTGTTCCTTTGCACCACCCGCCTGCACCTGTCTCTTGCTCAGAATTCCTTCACGCCGCCCGCCTGCACCTGCCTCTCGCCCAGAGTTTCTTCACGCCGCCCGCATTCACCTGTCTCTCGTCTCTCGGCCAGGGTTCCTTCAAGCCACCCGCCTGCACCAGTCTCTCGCCCAGAGTTCCTTCACGCCCCCCGCCTGCACCTGTCTCTCGCCCAGGGTTCCTTCACGCCACCCGCCTGCACCTGTCTCTCACCCAGTGTTCCTTCACGCCACCCGCCTGCACCTGTCTCTCGTCAAGGGTTCCTTCACGCCACCCGCCTGTAACTGTCTCTTGCTCAGAGTTCCTTTGCGTCGCCCGCCTGCACCTGTCTCTCACCCAGAGTTTCACACGCCGCCCACCTGCACCTGTCTCTCGCCCAGGGTTCGTTCACGCCACCTGCCTGCACCTGTCTCTCACCCAGAGTTTCTTCACGCCACCCGCCGGCACCTGTCTCTTGCCCAGGGTTCCTTCACGCCACCCGCCTGCACCTGTCTCTTGCCCAGGGTTCCTTCACGCCACCCGCCTGCACCTGTCTCTCGCCCAGGGTTCCTTCATGCCGCCCGCCTGGACCTGTCTCTCGCCCAGTGCTCCGTCATGCTGCCCGCCTGCACCTGTCTCTCACCCAGTGTTCCTTCACGCCACCCGCCTGCACCTGTCTCTCGCCCAGAGTTCCTTCACGCTGCCTGTCCCACGCCCAGTGCTCCTTCACGCTGCCTGACTGCACCTGTCTCTCGCCCAGTGTTCCTTCACGCTGCCCGCCTGCACCTGTCTCTCACCCAGAGTTCCTTCACGCCACCCGCCTGCACCTGTCTCTCGCCCAGAGTTCCTTCACACCGCCCGCCTGCTTTGCCTCTCTCCCAGTGTTCCTTCACGCCACCCGCCTGCACCTGTCTCTCTCCCAGAGTTCCTTCAAGCCACCCGCCTGCACCTGTCTCTCACCCAGGGTTCCTTCAGGCTGCCCACCTGCACCTTTCTCTTGCCCAGTGCCCCTTCAACCACCTGTCTGCACCGGTCTCTCGCCCAGTGTTCCTTCACACCACCCGTCTGCACCTGTCTCTCGCCCAGTGTTGCTCCACGCTGCCCGCTTGCACCTGTCTCTCGCCCAGGGTTCCTTCACACCACCCGCCTGCAGCTGTCTCTCACCCAGAGTTCCTTCACGCCGCCCGCCTGCACCTGTCTCTGGCCCAGAGTTCCTTCACGCCGCCCGCCTGCACCTGTCTCTTGCCCAGAGTTCCTTCATGCCGCCTGCCTGCACCTGTCTCTTGCCCAGATTTCCTTCACGCCGCCCGCCTGCACCTGTCTCTCGCCCAGAGTTCCTTCACGCCGCCCGCCTGCACCTGTTTCTTGCCAAAGTTCCTTCACGCCACCCGCCTTCACCTGTCTCTCGCCCAGAGTTCCTTCATGCCGCCTGCCTGCGCCTGTCTCTCGTGCAGTGCTCCTTCATGCCGCCCGCCTGCAACTGTTTCTTGCCAAGTGCTCTTTCATGCCGCCCGCCTGCACCTGTCTCTCGCCCAGCGCTCCTTCACGCCACCTGCCTGCACCTGTCTCTCGCCCAGTGTTCCTTCACGCCGCCCGCCTGCACCTGTCTCTTGCCCAGAGTTCCATCACGCCACCCGCCTGCACCTGTCTCTCGCCCAGAGTTCCATCAGGCTGCCAGCCTTCACCTGTCTCTCACCCAGAGTTCCTTCACACTGCACGCCTGCATCTGTCTCTTGCCCAGTGTGGCTTCACGCATCTCGCCTGCACCTGTCTCTCGCCCAGAGCTCCTTCTCACCGCCCTCTTGCACCTGTCTCTCGCCCAGTGTTCCTTCACGCCGCCCGCCTGCACCTGTCTCTTGCCCAGTGTTCCTTCACACCAGTGTTCCTTCACACCGCCTGCCTGTTACATTGGTGTTCGAGAAAGGCCACAACTTAAGGCGGTCTCTAGTGAGACTTTAGCAGATCCTGGAACTAAATGTGCCAAGGCTGACACAAACAAGAATGAGTGGAGAACAGGGAGCTTTGAGTGCCCATTAACACAGGGGTCAAGTCCTAGTGGGGGGACTCCTTAACATATGCAGTGTGATGTGACATTGCCAGAAATTAACATATCAAGGTGAAATCTGCATATTTAATTCAATTGGCTTTCCATAACCATACAAATTGCACAGAACGAATGGCATTTGCCTTTCAGGAAATCATAACACACAAAAAACCTAGAGGGTGTTTTTGTTTTCTTGTAAAAGTGTTTTGTAAATGTTAAAAGGTGTGCATGTTTTAAACTCCAAGAATCAATACCAATGTTTTCCCTGGAATATGCAGTCCCGAATATGACTGTAGAGGAGCAGGTAGATGTTATCCTGCCAGTTCCCGACCCCTTGCACTGTCATTTTGGAACAGTCGGGGAAAAGCTGTAGCTGGGACCCCCAGCATCGTTCCTATACTGCATTGAATGTATGAGAGACGTTATTCATTCAGACAGCCACACAGAACCTACCCTAGCACTGAAAGTGTGGCAGGATGGCGCGTGGAAGTATGCTACATGGAAGGATGTCACCTGCCAAGATGTCAGAATGCATCAATGAATATTATGGATGGACGTTAAAGGGAAATCTGACGAGGACAAAGGGATGTCATAAAGAAGACATATGAACCTCTGCTGAATTGATATGAAAACACTTAGAAGTAACGAATCAACAGAAGCACTAAGAGCAACATGTCCCTAAAGCTTAAGTGATGGTGGATCTCAAGATGAAGTAACTTACTGACTGTAACTTAATAACTGTAATACGCAGTATCGCAGGGTATAAAGACAACATATAGAAGCTTGCTATAGGGGAATATATAACGTGGCAAGGACGGCCATAATAGGAAAATGGATGCTGGCTCACGTTGAACTTAACCAAGCTACCTCGGAGACAGGCCGAGGCTGTAGAATCAGGAGACGCAGAAAAAACAGCCCTGTGTGCAGACCCGACGATGAGTCAAGGTTGGCCTAGAGTTCATAAGCATGGAGCTGAAAGGGAGTACATGGATAAGCTCTGAATGCGGGACGTTCTTCATAGATGTAAGAAGATGAACACATCCGTAAGAGCCAAACTGCTGGTCAATTAAAAGTGTACAAAGTTCATATGAGATCGAGTGAGCATGTCTTTAGAGGCCCAGAGGAGCAAGAGCGCCCTGCAAAATTGAATCAAATAGCAGCAAATAGAAGGGTGAAATGGACAAATTCATGGTCTCTTCACATGTGACTCAGAAGTCGAAAAAAAAGACTATTCATTAGAGCCTGAAGCTAAGATAGTGGTGTGCTCACACTCCCTTGAATGTTCCAGGACAGTGAACAGGCAACAAGGTTCACTACAAACAGAAGACTTTGACTGATGGCCTACCGATGAGAGATGATGGACTAATTGGGAAAATGGGGAGTAGGCTGGTGGGATTGAAACACCTGGGTTTCTTTTCGCGTACGTGCTGCTAAGGATCCAAAAGTCCACGGTTCTGGTAGCGTGCCAACCAATCAGTGGGAGGGCCAATCCTTTGTTGTTTTGTCTGCAATAATCAGTACTATGTGTGTTTAGAGGTAGTTCAAGGCGTGCCCTACAGATAAGGGGCAGCCAATGATGCACACATCCTTATATGTTCTATAGGTAGAAATGTTCCCTTCACCAATCCCTACCCTTGATAGGTTTTGTATTCTCCCACGTACAATGACGTCATAGATGACGCATATGTGAGAGCGAAGCATCAGTCCGATGTCTGCCAGTTGACCCAGCTTTATTGAACTGATTACAAAGTAGTACTTTGCTATATTCCATGAGTCTCTCCGATTATTTGGTTTGTGACCATTATTGTTATTCCATCTAGCACAAAGGACACTTCAGGGCGCTAGAGCACATGGCATTTCACCATTAGTTGTTAACTCTTTTTCGGTTTATAGTGATAATTTCGACAACAAAAATGTCGAAAGTCAAAATTTAGAAAAAAAAATGTCGAAAAAAAAATGTCGACTTTTTTTTTCAATGCATTTTTTTTTAAAATGGGGGGGTTCCCCCCAACCCCCCTTTTTAAATTTTTTTTTTAATTGTTCCCTTTTTTTTTACCTCCCGAACCCCTAAAATAAATATATAATTAAATAAAACGAAAGTCGAAATTTTTTTTTTCGACATTTTTTTGTCGACATTTTTGTCTGTCGACATTTTTTTTTCGAAATTATGACTGGCCACCCTCTTTTTCATTTGGTTATGTGGTGCAGTGGTGAAGTGCCTGGCTTGCGAACCTGCCGACTGTGGCGGTTTGAGGCCTGAGCCTCTGAAATCACCGAAGGGGGAGGCCTTTGCCCTCTGAAACAAGTGGGCGGATGCCATCCATCCACGTGTACCCTCAACTTGATTTGTGGAAAGGCCAGTTCATGTCAACAACAGATGAGGACAAAACAGTAGACATCCAAGAGGACTTGGACTTTATGGGGAAATGTCAGACACAATGGGTGATGCATTTGATTGCCTTTGCTGGTGATCTAATGTACCCCCTAAGGTCCCCGCAATGTAATGCATTCAATGTCCAGAACGCATTACCTCAGAGGACAAGCAGACAAGAGCCTATTAATTGCCTGGCATTAACTGTGGGTCTTATACAGAACTCAAAGAGTGCAACACACCTCAAGAGTTCACAGGTGCGTCGTTGTTTACAATGAGAAGACTGCAAGAATCACAGGCATTTCTGTCATTGAAAGCTGGAGAAGAAAGCGACCTGCTGCAATTCTTGAAATCGGGAAGATTGCTCAGGAGCAAACTGCTCGCCTTGGAGGCAAGACGACACGGACCATCACAGGTTCGATCCCCGGGTCCGCGCTTAGAAACCTCTGGGTATTAAGTGCATTATAAATAACCAATCATATCATACGAAAGACCTATCAATGAAGCTGAAAAGGCAACTCATTCCTTTTATGCCAGTTGCACATTATATATATAATTATTTTTTTGAATCAAAACCTGAAATTCGCACGAAATAGAATGAGAAGGTGTTGGCAAAAGGCAGTACGTGTAAAGAAATCTGACATAAGCTGACATTAATCGTTGACAAGATTGTCTAACGACGCACAGATCCTTATTAAAAAATGCAGACAAATTAAAGCTGATGCTATAGATATATATTAGATACGCGCCTTAACAGCCTCAGCTTTTATGTCACACTGATGACTGATCCCAAGTCATCGAGAATGGCCATCCTTCTCTTCCAGACAAGCTCCCCCCCCCCCGCCCCTCCCCAAGACTGAATGTCAGCGGGAAAGGCTCCATCACAGGACCACTACACTAGAACAGTGTAGAATGCTCCTACACCTTACGTCCTGGAGGGGAAGTTTGGTGCTAGGGCCGTCCCGTGGGCTCCCTGCGCCCTACCCAAGCATCCTTATCGGGTGTTAGTTTCTACTGACACGTGACCCGGTCCCGGACTATCGGTTGCAGGTTATTCTCCCAGGGTGCTGGCTGGCTCCCTAGGGCCCTTCCAACTCGCCCTGTCTAGGGAGTTACTGAATGGTGCCTTCTTTCACCTGGGGGCAATCACTCATCATGCACACTCCGTCTTACCCCCCCTCTCGTGATCTGGGCCCCAACAGAACCTCCTCCAACCCCTGTGCTGTCCCCCTGTGCTGTCCCTCTGATCTCACACACCTCCTCCAACCCCTGTGCTGTCCCCCTGTGCTGTCCCTCTGATCTCACACACCTCCTCCAACCCCTGTGCTGTCCCTCTGAGCTCACACACCTCCTCCAACCCCCGTGCTGTCCCTCTGAGCTCACACACCTCCTCCAACCCCTGTGCTGTCCCTCTGGGCTCACACACCTCCTCCAACCCCTGTGCTGTCCCTCTGAGCTCACACACCTCCTCCAACCCCTGTGCTGTCCCTCTGAGCTCACACACCTCCTCCAACCCCTGTGCTGTCCCTCTGAGCTCACAATCCTCCTCCAACCACTGTGCCGTCCCTCTGAGCTCACACACCTCCTCCAACCCCTGTGCCGTCCCTCTGAGCTCACACACCTCCCCCAACCCCTGTGCCGTCCCTCTGAGCTCACACACCTCCCCCAACCCCTGTGCCGTCCCTCTGAGCTCACACACCTCCTCCAACCCCTGTGCCGTCCCTCTGAGCTCACACACCTCCCCCAACCCCTGTGCACACCTTCCCCAGCCCCTGTGCTGTCCCTCTGAGCTCACACACCTCCCCCAACCCCTGTGCTGTCCCTCTGAGCTCACACACCTCCTCCAACCCCTGTGCTGTCCCTCTGAGCTCACACACCTCCCCCAACCCCTGTGCCGTCCCTCTGAGCTCACACACCTCCTCCAACCCCTGTGCTGTCCCTCTGAGCTCACACACCTCCTCCAACCCCTGTGCCGTCCCTCTGAGCTCACACACCTCCCCCAACCCCTGTGCACACCTTCCCCAGCCCCTGTGCTGTCCCTCTGAGCTCACACACCTCCCCCAACCCCTGTGCTGTCCCTCTGAGCTCATACACATCCTCCAACCCCTGTGCTGTCCCTCTGAGCTCACACACCTCCCCCAACCCCTGTGCTGTCCCTCTGAGCTCACACACCTCCCCCAGCCCCTGTGCTGTCCCTCTGAGCTCACACACCTCCCCCCAACCCCTGTGCTGTCCCTCTGAGCTCACACACCTCCCCAACCCCTGTGCTGTCCCTCTGAGCTCACACACCTCCCCCCAACCCCTGTGCAGTCCCTCTGAGCTCACACACCTCCCCCAACCCCTGTGCTGTCCCTCTGAGCTCACACACCTCCCCCAACCCCTGTGCTGTCCCTCTGAGCTCACACACCTCCCCCAACCTCTGTGCTGTCTCTCTGAGCTCACACACCTCCCCCCAACCCCTGTGCTGTCCCTCTGAGCTCACACACCTCCCCCAACCCCTGTGCTGTCCCTCTGAGCTCACACACCTCCCCCAACCCCTGTGCTGCCCCTCTGAGCTCACACACCTCCCCCAACCCCTGTGCTGTCCCTCTGAGCTCACACACCTCCCCCAACCCCTGTGCTGTCCCTCTGAGCTCACACACCTCCCCCAACCCCTGTGCTGTCCCTCTGAGCTCACACACCTCCTCCAACCCCTGTGCTGTCCCTCTGAGCTCACACACCTCCCCCAACCCCTGTGCTGTCCCTCTGAGCTCACACACCTCCCCCAACCCCTGTGCTGTCCCTCTGAGCTCACACACCTCCCCCAACCCCTGTGCTGTCCCTCTGAGCTCACACACCTCCCCCAACCCCTGTGCCGTCCCTCTGAGCTCACACACCTCCTCCAACCCCTGTGCCGTCCCTCTGAGCTCACACACCTCCCCCAACCCCTGTGCCGTCCCTCTGAGCTCACACACCTCCCCCAGCCCCTGTGCCGTCCCTCTGAGCTCACACACCTCCCCCAACCCCTGTGCCGTCCCTCTGAGCTCACACACCTCCCCCCAACCCCTGTGCCGTCCCTCTGAGCTCACACACCTCCCCCAACCCCTGTGCCGTCCCTCTGAGCTCACACACCTCCCCCAACCTCTGTGCCGTCCCTCTGAGCTCACACACCTCCCCCCAACCCCTGTGCTGTCCCTCTGAGCTCACACACCTCCCCCAACCCCTGTGCTGTCCCTCTGAGCTCACACACCTCCCCCAACCCCTGTGCTGTCCCTCTGAGCTCACACACCTCCCCCAACCCCTGTGCTGTCCCTCTGAGCTCACACACCTCCTCCAACCCCTGTGCTGTCCCTCTGAGCTCACACACCTCCCCCAACCCCTGTGCTGTCCCTCTGAGCTCACACACCTCCCACAACCCTGTGCTGTCCCTCTGAGCTCACGCACCTCCCCCAGCCCCTGTGCTGTCCCTCTGAGCTCACGCACCTCCCCCCAACCCCTGTGCTGTCCCTCTGAGCTCACACCCCCCCCCCCCCTGTTACTCTGACGCTACACTCTCTTCTGCCACTGCCGCCTACCTGCGGCCTTACACTCTCCTCCCTCCTATGCGACCCCGGACCCACACTACTTCTCCACTACTGCCGCCGCTCCCCTACTACAAGTGCTCCCACTAGCCGCCCGCTACTACCATGACTGCTCACTACCTCGCCTTCTACTGCTTCTGGACTACTCCCACCTCTTCACTCCTTCTCTACTGCTGCTCCATCCACTCCTTACTCTGACTGCTCCACAGACCCCTCTCTCTAATAACCTCTGCACTCCTTTCTCACTCTACGTCAGATCTGGGGGCACCGCAGTGGGCCTAGGGCAGCACACACAGACCCTCTGCATATCTGAGGGCACGGCAGTGGGCCTGGGGCAGCACACACAGACCCTCTGCATATCTGAGGGCACGGCAGTGGGCCTGGGGCAGCACACACAGGCCCTCTGCATATCTGAGGGCACGGCAGTGGGCCTGGGGCAGCACACACAGACCCTCTGCATATCTGAGGGCACGGCAGTGGGCCTGGGGCAGCACACACAGACCCTCTGCATATCTGAGGGCACGGCAGTGGGCCTGGAGCAGCACACACAGGCCCAGTGCAGATCTGGGGGCACAGCAGTGAGCCTAGGGCAGCACACACAGGCCCAGTGCAGATCTGGGGGCACGACAGTGGACCTCGGACAGCACACAGGCCCAGTGCAGATCTGGGGGCACGGCAGCGGACCTAGGGCAGCACACACAGGCCCAGCGCAGATCTGGGGGCACGACAGTGGACCTCGGACAGCACACAGGCCTAGTGCAGATCTGGGGCCACGGCAGTGGGCGTAGGGCAGCAGACACAGGCCCAGTGCAGATCTGGGGGCAAGGCAGTGGGTCTAGGGCAGCACACTCAGGCCCAGTGCAGATCTGGGGCACGGCAGTGGGTCTAGGGCAGCACACTCAGGCCCAGTGCAGATCTGGGGGCACGGCAGCGGACCTAGGGCAGCACACACAGACCCAGTGCAGATCTGGGGGGCATGCCAGTGGGCCTGGGGGCGGCACACTCAGACCCAGTGCAGATCTGGGGGCACGGCAGCGGACCTAGGGCAGCAAAGACAGGCCCAGTGCAGATCTGGGGGCACGACAGTGGACCTAGGACAGCACACAGGCCTAGTGCAGATCTGGGGGCACGGCAGTGGGCCTAGGGCAGCACACACAGGCCCAGTGCAGATCTGGGGGCACGGCAGTGGGCCTAAGGCAGCACACTCAGGCCCAGTGCAGATCTGGGGGCACGGCAGCGGACCTAGGGCAGCAAACACAGACCCAGTGCAGATCTGGGGGCACGACAGTGGACCTAGGACAGCACACAGGCCTAGTGCAGGTCTGGGGGCACAGCAGTGGGCCTAGGGCAGCACACACAGGCCCAGTGCAGATCTGGGGGCACGGCAGTGGGCCTAGGGCAGCACACTCAGGCCCAGTGTAGATCTGGGGGCACGGAAGCGGACCTAGGGCAGCACACCCAGACCCAGTGCAGATCTGGGGGGCACAGCAGCGTCCAAGGGCAGCACACACAGACCCTGTGCATATCTGGGGGCACGACAGCGGACCTAGGGCAGCACACACAGGCCCAGTGCAGATCTGGGTGGCATTGCAGTGGGCCTATGGGCCGCAAACACAAGCCCGGTGCAGATCTGGGGGGCAAAGCAGTGGGCCTAGAGGAGCACAGACAGACCCAGTGCAGATCTGGGGGCACAGAATTGGGCCTAGGGCAGCACACACAGACCTAGTGCAGATCTGGGGGTACGGCAGTGGGCCCGGGGACTACACACACAGGTCCAGTGCAGATCTGGGGGGCACGGCAGTGGGCCTAGGGGCCGCACACACAGGCCCAGTGCAGATCTGGCGGGCATGGCAGTGGGCCTGGGGGCCGCACACTAACCCAGTGCAGATCTGGGGGCATGGCAGTGGGCCCTGGGGACTGCACACAAGGGCTAGTACAGATCTGGGGGCATGGCAGTGGGCCTAGGCCAGCACACACAGACCCAGTGCAGATCTGGGGGACACGACAGTGGACCTAGGACAGCACACACAGACCTTGTGCATATCTGAGGGCACGGCAGTGGACCTAGGACAGCACACACAGACCTTGTGCATATCTGAGGGCACGGCAGTAGGCTACCCCTGACCCACACTACTCCTCCACTACTGCCGCTCTCCAGTACTACTGCTCCCACTCGGCTGCTACTACCACTTCTCTAGTACCTCTTCTCTTTCTCTCTAGTCTGCTCTAGCCGCCCACTACTACTATGACTGCTTACTACCTCGCCTTCCTACTGCTTCTCGACTACTCCCACCTCTTCACTCCTTCTCTTCTGCTGCTCCATCCACTCCTTACTCAGACTTGCTCCTCAGACCCTCTCTTTCTGATCAGAGGGCACGGCAGTGGGCCTAGGGCAGCACACACAGACCCAGTGCAGATCTGGCGGGCACGGCAGAGGGCCTAGGGCAGCACACACAGACCCAGTGCAGATCTGGGGGCACGGCAGAGGGCCTGGGGGAGGCACACTCAGACCCAGTGCAGATCTGGGGGCACGGCAGAGGACCAAGGGAAGCACACACAGGCCCAGTGCAGATCTGGGGGGCACAGCAGTGGGCCTAGGACATTACACACAGACCCTGTGCATATCTGGGGGCACAGCAGCGGACCTAGGGCAGCACACACAGGCCCAGTGCAGATCTGGGTGGCATGTCAGTGGGCCTAGGGGCCGCAACCACACGCCCAGTGCAGATCTGGGTGGCATGGCAGTGGGCCTAGGCCAGCACACTCAGACCCAGTGCAGATCTGGGGGCACGCCAGTGGGCCTAGGGGGCGCACACACAGACCCAGTGCAGATCTGGGGGCACGGCATTGGGCCCGGGTACTGCACACACAGCCCCTGTGTAGATCTGGCCTTGAGGCAGATCTGGGGGGCATGGCAGTGGGTCTGGGGGGGCGCACACGCAGGCCCAGTGCAGATCTGGGGGGCACGGCAGTGGGTCTGGGGGCCGCACACAGAGACCCAGTGCAGATCTGGGGTCACGGCAGTGGGCCTGGGAGCTGCACACACACAGACCCAGTGCAGATCTGGGGGGAACGACAGAGGTCCTAGGGCAGTGCACCCAAACCCAGCGCAGATCTGGGGGCACGGCAGTAGGCCTTGGGGCATATCTGAGGGCACGGCAGTGGGCCTGGGGCAGCACACACAGACCCTCTGCATATCTGAGGGCACGGCAGTGGGCCTGGGGCAGCACACACAGGCCCTCTGCATATCTGAGGGCACGGCAGTGGGCCTGGGGCAGCACACACAGACCCTCTGCATATCTGAGGGCACGGCAGTGGGCCTGGGGCAGCACACACAGACCCTCTGCATATCTGAGGGCACGGCAGTGGGCCTGGAGCAGCACACACAGGCCCAGTGCAGATCTGGGGGCACAGCAGTGGGCCTAGGGCAGCACACACAGGCCCAGTGCAGATCTGGGGGCACGACAGTGGACCTCGGACAGCACACAGGCCCAGTGCAGATCTGGGGGCACGGCAGCGGACCTAGGGCAGCACACACAGGCCCAGCGCAGATCTGGGGGCACGACAGTGGACCTCGGACAGCACACAGGCCTAGTGCAGATCTGGGGCCACGGCAGTGGGCGTAGGGCAGCAGACACAGGCCCAGTGCAGATCTGGGGGCAAGGCAGTGGGTCTAGGGCAGCACACTCAGGCCCAGTGCAGATCTGGGGCACGGCAGTGGGTCTAGGGCAGCACACTCAGGCCCAGTGCAGATCTGGGGGCACGGCAGCGGACCTAGGGCAGCACACACAGACCCAGTGCAGATCTGGGGGGCATGCCAGTGGGCCTGGGGGCGGCACACTCAGACCCAGTGCAGATCTGGGGGCACGGCAGCGGACCTAGGGCAGCAAAGACAGGCCCAGTGCAGATCTGGGGGCACGACAGTGGACCTAGGACAGCACACAGGCCTAGTGCAGATCTGGGGGCACGGCAGTGGGCCTAGGGCAGCACACACAGGCCCAGTGCAGATCTGGGGGCACGGCAGTGGGCCTAAGGCAGCACACTCAGGCCCAGTGCAGATCTGGGGGCACGGCAGCGGACCTAGGGCAGCAAACACAGACCCAGTGCAGATCTGGGGGCACGACAGTGGACCTAGGACAGCACACAGGCCTAGTGCAGGTCTGGGGGCACGGCAGTGGGCCTAGGGCAGCACACACAGGCCCAGTGCAGATCTGGGGGCACGGCAGTGGGCCTAGGGCAGCACACTCAGGCCCAGTGTAGATCTGGGGGCACGGAAGCGGACCTAGGGCAGCACACCCAGACCCAGTGCAGATCTGGGGGGCACAGCAGCGTCCAAGGGCAGCACACACAGACCCTGTGCATATCTGGGGGCACGACAGCGGACCTAGGGCAGCACACACAGGCCCAGTGCAGATCTGGGTGGCATTGCAGTGGGCCTATGGGCCGCAAACACAAGCCCGGTGCAGATCTGGGGGGCAAAGCAGTGGGCCTAGAGGAGCACAGACAGACCCAGTGCAGATCTGGGGGCACAGAATTGGGCCTAGGGCAGCACACACAGACCTAGTGCAGATCTGGGGGTACGGCAGTGGGCCCGGGGACTACACACACAGGTCCAGTGCAGATCTGGGGGGCACGGCAGTGGGCCTAGGGGCCGCACACACAGGCCCAGTGCAGATCTGGCGGGCATGGCAGTGGGCCTGGGGGCCGCACACTAACCCAGTGCAGATCTGGGGGCATGGCAGTGGGCCCTGGGGACTGCACACAAGGGCTAGTACAGATCTGGGGGCATGGCAGTGGGCCTAGGCCAGCACACACAGACCCAGTGCAGATCTGGGGGGCACAGCAGTGGGCCTAGGGCAGCACACACAGGCCCAGTGCAGATCTGGGGACACGACAGTGGACCTAGGACAGCACACACAGACCTTGTGCATATCTGAGGGCACGGCAGTGGACCTAGGACAGCACACACAGACCTTGTGCATATCTGAGGGCACGGCAGTAGGCTACCCCTGACCCACACTACTCCTCCACTACTGCCGCTCTCCAGTACTACTGCTCCCACTCGGCTGCTACTACCACTTCTCTAGTACCTCTTCTCTTTCTCTCTAGTCTGCTCTAGCCGCCCACTACTACTATGACTGCTTACTACCTCGCCTTCCTACTGCTTCTCGACTACTCCCACCTCTTCACTCCTTCTCTTCTGCTGCTCCATCCACTCCTTACTCAGACTTGCTCCTCAGACCCTCTCTTTCTGATCAGAGGGCACGGCAGTGGGCCTAGGGCAGCACACACAGACCCAGTGCAGATCTGGCGGGCACGGCAGAGGGCCTAGGGCAGCACACACAGACCCAGTGCAGATCTGGGGGCACGGCAGAGGGCCTGGGGGAGGCACACTCAGACCCAGTGCAGATCTGGGGGCACGGCAGAGGACCAAGGGAAGCACACACAGGCCCAGTGCAGATCTGGGGGGCACAGCAGTGGGCCTAGGACATTACACACAGACCCTGTGCATATCTGGGGGCACAGCAGCGGACCTAGGGCAGCACACACAGGCCCAGTGCAGATCTGGGTGGCATGTCAGTGGGCCTAGGGGCCGCAACCACACGCCCAGTGCAGATCTGGGTGGCATGGCAGTGGGCCTAGGCCAGCACACTCAGACCCAGTGCAGATCTGGGGGCACGCCAGTGGGCCTAGGGGGCGCACACACAGACCCAGTGCAGATCTGGGGGCACGGCATTGGGCCCGGGTACTGCACACACAGCCCCTGTGTAGATCTGGCCTTGAGGCAGATCTGGGGGGCATGGCAGTGGGTCTGGGGGGGCGCACACGCAGGCCCAGTGCAGATCTGGGGGGCACGGCAGTGGGTCTGGGGGCCGCACACAGAGACCCAGTGCAGATCTGGGGTCACGGCAGTGGGCCTGGGAGCTGCACACACACAGACCCAGTGCAGATCTGGGGGGAACGACAGAGGTCCTAGGGCAGTGCACCCAAACCCAGCGCAGATCTGGGGGCACGGCAGTAGGCCTTGGGGCAGATCTGGGGGGCACGGAAATGGGCTTTGGGGCGCACACACAGGCCCAGAGCAGATCTGGGGGGCACGGCAGTGGACCCAGGGCCGCACACACAGGCCCAGAGCAGATCTGGGGGGCTGGGGGCCTGGGGCACTGACAGTGTGTGGAGGAGAGCTGCTCCCCCAGGAGGGCGGCCATTGATCGCAGCTGCCTCGCGCTGAGCTTCATCCCCAGCTGCTGGCCGTACAATTATTGGAAAAACGCTCGTGCTGCTGCAGCGAAATTACTTATCGATTCCTGTCCGGGTGATGAGGCGCGGGCCCGGTCTGCGGCAGAGGCAGCTCGCCGCCCTATCCGCCTTCTGACGGGCCCTGCGCCTGCCTATCACCTACCCTGGCACTCCTCTGCCAGGGTACAGAGTGCCCAGCACCCACGGGGGCAAGCGCCGCGAGTGCCAGGCGCCGAGAGTCCAAGGCACTGAGACTCTCGGGCGCCTAGAGAACCAGGCACCAGGAGTGCCAGGCACTGAGACTCTCAGGCCGGGCGCCGAGAGAACCAGGCACTGGGAGTGCCAGGCACTGAGACTCTCAGGCGCCGAGATATCTAGGCACAGGGAGTGCCAGGCACCGAGAGTCCAAGGCACTGAGACTCTCAGGCACCTAGAGAACCAGACACCAGGAGTGCCAGGCACCAAGAGTCCAAAGCACTGAGAGTACCAGACACTGGGAATACCAGGCATCAAGAGTCCAAGGCACTCAGTGTAACAGTCACCGAGAATCCCAGGTGCTGAGAGTCTAAGGCACTGAGACCCTCAGGCACCGAGAGTCCAAGGCACTGAGAGTCTAAGGCACTCAGTGTACTAGACATCGAGAGCCCCAGGCACTGAGAGTCTCAGGCACCGAGAGTATGAGGCACCGAGAGTACGAGAGTCCAAGGCACTCAGTGTACCAGACACAGAGAGTCCCAGGTACTGAGACTCTCAGGCGCCTAGAGAACCAGACACCAGGAGTGCCAGGCACTGAGACTCTCAGGCCAGGCGCCGAAAGAATCAGGCACTGGGAGTGCCAGGCACTGAGACTCTCAGGTGCCGAAAGATCTAGGCACTGGGAGTGCCAGGCACCGAGAGTCCAAGGCACTGAGAGTACCAGACACTGGGAATACCAGGCATCAAGAGTCCAAGGCACTCAGTGTAACAGACACCGAGAGTCCCAGGTGCTGAGAGTCTAAGGCACTGAGACCCTCAGGCACCGAGAGTCCAAGGCACTGAGAGTCTAAGGCACTCAGTGTACTAGACATCGGGAGCCCCAGGTACTGAGAGTCTCAGGCACCGAGAGTACGAGGCACCGAGAGTACGAGAGTCCAAGGCACTCAGTGTACCAGACACAGAGAGTCCCAGGTACTGAGACTCTCTGGCGCCTAGAGAATCAGGCACTCGGAATGCCAGGCACTAAGAGTCCAAGGCACTCAGTGTATCAGACACTAAGATTACCAGGCACTGAGACTCTCAGGCACCGAGAGTACCAGGCACTGAGAGTCCAAGGCACTCAGTGTATCAGACACCTAGACTCTCAGGCACTGAGAATACCAGGCACCGAGAATACCAGGCACCGAGAGTCCCGGCACTGAGACTCTCAGGCACAGAGAGTACCAGGCATCGAGAATCCAAGGCACTCAGTGGACTAGACACCGAGAGTCCCAGGTACTGAGACTCTCTGGCGCCTAGAGAATCAGGCACTTGGAATGCCAGGCACTACCAGTCCAAGGCACTCAGTGTATCAGACACCAAGATTCCCAGGCACTGAAACTCTCAGGCACAGAGAGTACCAGGCACTGAGAGTCTCAGGCGCCGAGAGTACCAGGCACCGAGACTCTCAGGCACCGAGACTCTCAGGCACTGAGAGTCCAAGGCACTAAGAGTCCAAGGCACTCAGTGTACCAGATATCGAGAGTCCCAGGCACTGAGACTCTCAGGCACCGAGAGTACCAGGCATCGAGAGTCCAAGGCACTCAGTGTACCAGACACTGAGAGTCTCAGGTACTGAGAGTTTCAAGCACCGAGAGTACCAGGCACCGAGAGTCGAGAGTCCAAGGCACCTAGAGAACCAGTCACTAGGAATGCCAGGCACCACAAGTCCAAGGCACTCAGTGTACCAAACACCGAGACTCTCAGGCACAGAGACTCTCAGGCACCGAGAGTACCAGACACTGAGAGTCCAAGGCATTAAGAGTCCAAGGCACTTAGTATACCAAACACAGAGAGTCCCAGGCACTGAGACTTTCAGGCACTGAGAGTACCAGGCACTGAGAGTCCAAGGCACCGAGACTTTCAGGCACTGAGAGTACCAGACACAGAGACTGTGAAGCGCCGAGACTCTAAGGCACCGAGAGTGTGAAGCACTGAGGCCCAGAGGCACTGAGACTCTGAGGCACTTAGTGTACCAGGCACCAAGATTCCCATGTAAAAAGAGTTTCAGGTATTGATAGTCCCAGGTGTTAATATTCTTGGGAACTGAACGTACTATGCACTGAGACTCTCGGGCACTGAGTCTCAGGTAGAGGGAGTCCTAGGTGAGGAGAGTACAGGTACCAAGACATGCAGCTATGAAGAATCTCAGGTTTTGGTAATCCAAGCTCTAAAGTGCCTTCTGAACCAAGAGTACGAGGCATCAACATTCTCAAGGGCACCAAGCACCGATAGTCTTAGGGCAACAAGTCTCTCAGGAACTGAGAGTCCCAGACACCAGGAGTTCAAGGAACCCAGAGTGTTAGTTGCCAAGGGTCATAGGGCACAAAGGGTCTCAGCAAATGACACTCTCAGTCGCCGAAAGTACCAGGCACTGAGAATCTCGATACGAGGGTACCAGCACCCAAGAGTGTCAAGTACTGAGAATCCCAGGTACACAGAGCCTCAGGAACTGAGAGGCCTAACACCTTACTGTCTCAGGCTACCAAACTCCCATGTGCTGAGAGTTACAGGCACTGAGAGTGTCTGGTACTGAGAGAATCACCATCTCCAACAGTAGGGGTTGCGGTTGAACCCAACACCATTAGTTGACTTAGAACGTAACACCATTCCAATATTGGTGGATAACAGCGACCCTCTGAGCATCACTCTGGGCGCAGTCACCTTTATTGGAATGGTGGTTGATGACCAGCATTTTTCCATGGAATTAAATCATAGGACCAATCCCCTGTGACTGCTTTGACTGTGACACTGACATACCGGCAGAAAAGATCTTCACCCGACAAGGGGGGAATTTCTTGGTGTACTCTTCCTGCCCTTACGGGGGGAAGAGGTGACCTGTGACATCAGGAAGGATGAGGTGATATTCCAGGTCCACAATGAATACCTCTCTTACCTGAAACCCCTGTCCAGGTCAACACCCTCACCAGAGATCTCTTCACGCAGCTGGAGAATACCGCTGAGATCGAAAAACCCAAGGTCTTCCCAGGCTTCAGACAGTTGGATGAAGAACGGGTCAAGCTCGCTGATGCCTGTGAGACCGAGGAACAGAAGCAAAAGTTAAAGCAGGTGTTTTTAGATTTTCAGGACATCTTTTCTATGGACTTGTATGGTTGTGGTCGCACTGACATACATTCTACCACAATTCCCACTGACCCTGGTATGACTCCCGTATTCGTGAAGCAGTATCGATTTCCTCTAGTGTCTATGGAGTCCCTTACAGAAATCATAAAGAACCTAGAGTCCCGTGGGATAATTCGTCCAGTCCACAGTACTTTTAATAATCCGGTACTGGGGATTCTAAATGGCCAATGGAGACTATGCACAGACCTTAGGGAGCTGAGAAAACGGGTCCAAATGTTCTGATGGCCTCTTCCCTACATTGACCAAGGACTGGCCCAGATCCAGTGGTCAAAGGTGTACACCGCCATTGACCTGACCAATGGATACTGGACAGTACCCGTAAGTAGGGAAGACCAGTACAAGCTGGCCATCACCTTTGGGGGGTAGCAGTACACATGGACCTGAACTCCCTTTGGATATATAAACTCCAGCAATTAATTTAACATCTTTCTGCATAAGGCCATGCCCGACTTGGGTGAAAGGGGTAACCTGGCCTATGTAGATGCTGTCCAAATTAAAAGCTCAACTGTGGAGGAACACATAGTGGAAATCCGCTATGTTCTGACTGAGTTGAAGGATGCCGGAGCAAAACTTTCCTTTCAGAAGACACAGTGGTGTAGGACACTGTGTCAACTTCTTAGGGCATGTAATCACCCCTGAGGATCTCTGTCCCCAGGTGAAGAAAGTGAAAGTACTACTAAAACTAAAAGACCACACAACTCTGAGTGAACTAAGGAGCCTTCTTGGACTGACTAATTACAGTAGGAAGTTAATTAAGGATTATGCAGAGGTCCCGAAATCCCTGGTCCATTTGTTAAAGGTGGGGTCAAGTGCGAGTGGGATCCAGAACAAGCTGAGGCAGTGAAACAACTAAAGAGAAGCCTCTCACAAGCACCTTGTCTAGCTTACCCTGTAAAAAACAAGGAGTTCTTCTTGGAGACAATGTTCTCAAATACGTGCTTAACAGCAGTACTATACCAGAAGCATGACAAGGTCAATAAAGTCATCTCCTATTTGAGTAAGACTTTATCCTCTGTGGGTGAAACATTTAACGATTGTGAGAAGACACTCCTGGCAACGGTGTGGGCATTTAACAATCACTGCCCGTTCATCCAGGGGGAGCACATCATCATCGAGACTCCTCATCAGCCTTTGCAATATCTCCAAAGTGACAGAATCTGGGCAGGGAATGTGAGTAATTCCAGAATTACTTCCTGGATTCTGCCCATGCAAGACTTTCCTGTGGAGGTCAGATATGGCCAAAACAAGAAGAGTCCCCTCGCGCAAGGTTTGGCTGACTTGCATGATTGTGCCCGAGAAAACTGTCTCGAGGACGAAAGTCTCAAAACCCAAGACAACATAGAGGCGTACCTGAATCCCCCATACAAAGTCTATGAAGAAGACATGTGCAAGGGGTTTCCCACAGTTTATGTGGTTGGGTGCCCCTACCATGTTGACAACAATGGGGAAAAGGAACTGGCGGCCGGTGTTGGAAATGCCTGGGTGAATGATGCCCTAGAGCCCTCCACTGGGCACAAGATCAGTCCCCGCAGTAGTCAGGTGGTGGAGTTGGTGGCAGTTCACTAGGCCATCCTCACTGCTGTGCAACACCGACTCCACAAACTGGTCATAATCACTGATTCAGATTATGTCCAGAACGGGTTCGTGGAGCACCTGATTAATTGGAAAACCAGGGGCATGCTGTGTGCAAACAATAAACCGCTCAAGCATGGCAAACTAATACAGAACATTGATGATCTGGTCACCTCTAATGGGATGACCATCAATTGGAAAAAGATTAAGGGTCATTCCAGAATAGAGGGACCAGACAGAACTGGAAATGACCTGGATGATCAGTTGGCCAAAACCTGAACAATCCAGGGGGATCTCCTTGAGATCGAGTCCCTGTTGGGGGAAATCCAGGTTGCTGCCATTACCAGGTCCCAAACGCTTGCCCAAAATAAACTCTCAACTGCCTAGTGGAGTAAGGAGACACCAGATGCTGATTGGATCATGGCACAAAAAGGGGATCCGATTATTGGGAAATTTTACCAACACACTGAGGAACCCGTGAACTTTCCTCTGATGGAAACCAATTACATTGGGAAAGAGGATCTTCGGGTGTTGATGAAGTTTCCCAAAATGTTCCGAATCCAAGACGGTTTGTTGGTAAGGAGATCCATCTCTGGATGTGACCAGTGGGTGGTACCTACCTCATTCCAAAGCCTGATGCTAAGTCACGCCGATGACACGGCCACAGCCGGTCCTCTGGGGTTTCATACTACTTTGGAAATCTTGCGAGAGGTACTATACTGGCCACATATGGGTCAGGACCTCAACCAATATTTGAAGGGGTGTCTTTTGTGTGCACAATTTCAGCCAAGTTCACTCACACACCGAGCTCCCCTCCAGAAAAGGGGGATGACACTGCCTTGGTCAGATTTACAAGTAGATTTCATCAGGCCTGTGATTCGCTCCTCTGGGGGAAACAAGTACATGTTAACAGTGACATGCTTGTTTACCAAATGGGTGGAATGTCTCCCGGCCCCAAATTGCAAGGCAGAAACAGCAGCTGCCCTGATGATCAACCACATCTTCTCGCTTTTCAGCCTTGCCCAAAGGACTGAGTCGGACCAAAGAAGTCACTTCACTAGCGAGGTGATGACAAAGATGTGGGAGATACTTGGGGTAAAGAGAAAACTCCACATCGCCTACCGCCTAGCCTCTAGTGAGGGAGTTGAGAGGTACCATGAAACAATTGTGAGCATTCGTAAGAAGTTTGTGGCGGGCTATGGGCCTAGTTGGGACATCCGACTACCGCTTGTCCTGATGGTCATCAGGTCTACACCATATTCTGCAACCAAAATGTCTCAATTTGAGCTAATGACTGGATGAGAAATGGTGCTACCCCAGCAGCTGCTCTACAGAACACAAGAGAAGACACTGATTAACGCATCCACAACATATGAATAAATTGAGAATTTGAGAAACACCTTCAGCATGCTTTTGTGTACGCTCAGCGGAATCTGGAGAAATCGGCAGAGGGGATGAAAACCCATTACGATTTAAAGACTACTAAAAAAGAATATCAAGTAGGAGACAGGGTATACTTGTACACTTTTCAGAGGAACCAGGCAAAGGAGCAGAAATTCCTCCCTCCTGGCACGGCCTCTTTGAAATTGTAGACAAAATGTCATCTGTTGCCAATAAAATGCGCAGACCCAAAGGAGAACAGGCAGAAGAGAAATGGGTCCACATCAATCAGTTGAAAAGCTGTCATCCCAGACACGCTTTGCGACAGATTGATGAACCAGATGAAAGTCAAGCAGGGGACACATCTAAAGAATGAAAAAAAAGAAGAAAGGAGATAAATCAGTCAAAAGTATTTAAATATTTAGATATATATATATATATATATATATATATATATATATATATACATATATATATATATATATATATATATGTCAAAAACACATGCCTCTGTGAGGTTGTAACACTGCAAAAAAACACTTACGGCATGTAGCCCCAGCACACAAGACGTTGCTACTTTTAAAATAACATCTTTATTATGTCATGATACAGCACATTATTAAAACAGAGGTGACGTGAAACTCATTCACCCCTATGACAGCCATTGGGTTGAAAAAAGGCACTCACCACTCGGGTGGAGAAAGGTCACGCGTTCCGCCTGAATGCTCAGGCTTCCTCAGACTAATAAAATCCAACTGTGCCAGTAGCACCATAGAGCATATGATATGATATGATATGATATGGCATGGCATTTGTAACGCGCCTATACACAAGTGACATAAAAGGAGAGGCTGCAACAGAATGTCCCAATTCACACAACATCTAATTTATTAATGCACTGATGAAAAATGTGGCTTGAAAATAAGAAAAATTATTACAACAGCCACCGTGAAGGGATAGCTTTGCTCGTACAAAAATGTCAGTGAAATGTTGTATGTGGGGGGTTGGCTAAGCAATGTACATTATGTTTGTCCCCACAAGACTTCAATCACTTAGGATACCAGTTAAACCTGTTATTTGGACTCAGGCAGGAAACTTCTAAATGGAAAGCCTTGCCTCCCACTGGAAATCACACCTATAAGTGAACTATTCCACAATGACATGTGATGTGGCTGAGGGCGTTATAATTCTCTGCTCTGCCAGACTGGAATGCAGTACTAGCAGGGAGGACAAAGAAAGAAAGCAAGTGTGGCTAGAGCTTGACCAGTAAGTGTGAGTTCCTTCTGTACCCACTACCAAGGACAAACTGACAAACTTCAAAGGTTGTAATAAAAGTCTTTTGTTGCAAGCTGAGCCAGGGGATGATATTTGATATTGGGGGATGTAGCACCAGCCTGCTACATGTGACAGATCCTCCAAATTGACATTAAAGTGTTGATTCATTTTAGGCATTTCTCCCAACACTCAGAATAAGAAACAAGCTAGTTTTCTGCTATTTTTCCATGTGATTTCCGGGCGGTTCGTTAGAGACTAAGCATATGTTCCTAGGACTTTGTGGACTGAAAAGGCCAGTAAAAACTCATTTCTGGCTGATTTTTAAATGGGACAAATATGACAATTGGTGGAAAGATGAAAAAGGAGAGTATGAACATGCTTAATCATTTGCAGAGTTATAAATCTTATGCATTTCATGAAAAGGACAAAAAGATACCAAGGGGCCATGCTACCTCGCACGGAGTTGGCGATCAGCTTGCCTAATTCCCTATGACCCCCTGAAACTGCCTATCTATTTCTTATGGTGGTGGCTAGTATAAGTTGGAAGTTATGATAAATAACTCAGTTTTGCTAAAAAGTTGACCGGAGAACAAAGAACTGTAATAAAAATAATAACAGACAGATGATGCTCTCTCCCCATGAACCAATAAGGCCATGGGGCAGAGAGAGGAATGGTAGGCTGTCCTATTCCAGGGTAGGAGTAATTCTAGAGTACTTCCCCCAGATTGTAAAATTAATGATGTCATTGTGTGAAAACAAAAAGAAGATATCGAGGCTGAGTATCCCAAAAGGAAATACACCAAACGCGGGTTACAAAGGAACATACAAAAGATCTTTAATCTATACTGAACAGCTTCAAAGGACAAAGCAACAGATAGCTATCGGCCCTCAGTACAACACAGCGAACTCCAGCTCGGTTCGGTGTGCTCAGTGAGTGGGACTGTACATTAGAATAGTCGCACTCTTTATGCCCTCAAAATCATGATGCTCAACCCACTTCCGGGTTAATACAAGTTAATACATTACGGATCCAGGGTTCGTGCCGAGTTCGTACATCTATACATTTAGGGCTTACCTTTAATATATTCACTAACAAGCCTCAATGGCAACAGTATATCTTAGGATTTCATGTTAAACCTTCTCAAACAGTTTTATACAATGTAGTCAAACAAGTGTTCACATTTCGGTATTTGAATACATTGTGTTTAAAATATGCTCGTGGATTAGCTTAGTTGGCGCAAGTAATCCTCTACACAAAGGTCAGCGAAGGACAAGGTCTCAGTTCATAACCCCAACATGTAGCCTGCAGGTAAGTTATACATTAGTTTATACACAGATGTCAAGACGGCCATATTACATTCAGAATAACATTGTCCACCATTTTAGAACACAGGGTGACTTTTAGTGGGAGAACCTAAAATGGCGGATAGACCTAAAATGGCGGCTCACTCTGATCTAAGGTCAAGACCTTGCAACGTGGATTTCCTTGCAAGTGGCTTATAAGCAGCTTGGTGTAGGCCAATATAGATATATTCATACAGTATAGGAGGCACAATATGATTTTTCCGTTTGACAATTTGGACTATATAAGGGGGGACTGTACTAGACACAGGTACACACACAGAAACACACAAGAATCCAGGGAGACAGGAGAAAGAGGGTGGAAGGAAAGCTGAACTTTACCATCTTGCAGAGTGCAGAGACCAGACCCCTTGCTTAGCTTATCCTATCCAAGAGAGTGCAGAGACCAGACCCTTGCCTAGCTGTCCAGAGAGTCCTGAGATCCAACTGGCTGTCTAGGATCACATCCAGGAGAGTGCAGAGACCAGATCCCTTGCCTAGCTGTCCACAGAATCCTGAGATCTAGCTGGCTGTCCAGAATCCCAAGCCAAGGCTTAGTTTGTAAGTAGCAAATAACCCCATCCACAATTTGCATGCCTCTCTCCTTTTGTAATATTGCAGCCCATGGAAACCCCATTGAAATCCCATTGAAAGTCCCAAATTGCCAGTATAATTAATTCACCTTCCCATAGAAGAATCGGTATTAGTCTGTGTATGTTAGCGCATTCCTTTGATAAATCTCTCAGTTGTCTGTATAAATCGTTAGCAATTTTTATGAAGTAAATCAATTAATTTCCCATTGAAATTCACGGCGCAAGTTGGTTAATATTCTAAATTAACCTCCTTGTTCCTTGTGTCTTTCTTTAATAATTATAGTCATTAAAGTATTGCACTAAAAGAATTAGTCTCTGTGTAACTGAAAATCGAATGTACCAGTGTATTGTGCATTACCCCACAAACTCCTAATATGCATCTGTCCCATTGAAAACCCTAAACCATAGTCTCATTGAGAGCAGCCCCTTTTTGCCTATGATCCTATCTGTGATGGACCTCTATCCGTGTACTTAAAAAAACGATTTCCGATTTTTAAAACTAAACCCTTTCCTTGGCTCCCTGTCATTGTATAACACGTGTAAAATGAATTTCCATTTGCCGTTTGTATTTATTTTCTTTTGCATTTGATTTCTCCCCAAAATCGATTTCCTTACCTTATTTCCACGTTTTTCTGTGTACTGATTAGTAGTCTCTAAGCTCCCATATCTCCTCAACTGTAGCAACACAAACTCCCTTCTGTTCTGTCCCCAAGCAGTTTTGAGTAGCCGTGCAAGTAATAAGCAAAATCCGATTCTGCCGTTTTGCTCCAAAAACAGGTTTTCATTTTCTTTTCTGACTTCCCATCTTGTGGTGGTGGACTTGATTCCAAATCCGATTCTCTCTTTCTATCCTTACTCCTTGCCACTGCCTTCCATTCAAAGGAATTAAGTTAGCTGATGCTTGGGGGTGAGTGTTTTGGGGGGGAGTGCTTAACATTGGTGCTATCAATTGATTTAAAACTGTGTTTTTTTTCTGTTTTGCCATTAAATATATGTGTAACTGTGCTAGGATATCTGAACCAATTGTTCTGTAGAAATCATTGCCACTGTGTTGCCACATATTAGTGGCTGTTGTATTTTGAATATTTTTGCCTTTTCCATTAAATAATAAATATTTTATTAATACACAGCAAACTGGTTCCTAGTCCATTGTGACACAGGGTGTTTTTGAAGGCTTGGTGCGAGACGGGTTGGAGACCTACTCAAATAAAAGAAACTGTGGTTTATTTAAAAAAAAAGTGCTTTTATTGTCTGCCACTTTCATTGTCGGGGAAGGAGTCCCTGGCTGGCGTGTGCCGTGTAATAAAAACTGTGACACTCCTAACCCTTAATAAGCTTGGGGTTAACTTAAGAGTCATTGAGGCATTTAACCCGAATCATTTTATAAAAGCCCTAATATTGGAGGAATTCACCCACTATGTAGCTATAAATGACAACATCTTTATAGAAAGTTTTTGTACCTCAATTGATGACATCTGTTCATGCTATCCAGCTTCAGAGTTCATCGTATGTGGAGAAATGAATTTGCATCTATTCACAAAAATGGGAACTTTGATTCCAATGTCGAAGCTATCCAAAACACCCATGTTCTGGATGAAGGAATTAGCTCAAAGAGACCTGGTACTGGTGAACGGCCTACTTGGTCCAAGGGAAACTCAAAGGCGCACTTGCACTACATCTTCATGTCCTACAACCTAAGCGCTGCGATTGAGTCACTATCTACTGCACCAACAGACTTGAGTGATCATCATAAACTGTCATGGATAACTCAACAACTGAGAGCTCCAGTACTCCTCCTTCCAGGTTTGGAACCTACCCATTGGAATACGGAAATGCGAATTACTGACACTCAATCAAATCAGCTAAAGCAAACATTTGTTAACAATGGGATGCAGGATGTCAACAAAAGAGACTATGACTGGCTCCTTCTGCCTTTTAGACAACCTTTTAAATCAAGGATCAGCGGGAAACAATCACACCTTCATGCCTTCAGCAAAGAAATTGCTACCAGGAAAAAAGATGTAAGAAACAAACTCAGGAAAGCAAAACACCTACCGCCTGACCAACAAAGGGCATTTATTAAATCTTGTAAGCAATCTTATAAAAACTGGAGTTATAGCAATGGAATATACAAGTACAGAACGACACGGAGCAAATGCTTAGAGCATTGTCAGGCTGAAACACAAGGGACTTGTGGAAGATTCTAAACGGCCAATATTCCCACGCAGATGCATCAACAGCAAATGTCGTCGAATCAGCATGGGTCGATCACTTCATACAACTATTTTCTAAAAACACTAACGAACAACTCAGTGAAGGCAAAGAACTAACACTCTGTCTAAAATGGGATCTTGAGCTGGATTACAAACAAATACTAACACACATGAAATGACTCAATCCTTCCAGAGCTCCTGGACCTGATGGCCTCACTAATCAAATGTTAAAATCAAACCCGGAGGCCTGGGCATATTTTTGCTACCATTTTTTCTCTAGTTATTGCCTATAAACAAATTACAATAACATGGAAAACGGCTATCCTAATACCCATCTACAAAAAAGGAGATAGGACCGTACCTAGTAACTATCACCCCATAGCACTTTTGGATCCGCTCGGCAAAGTGTTTGCTTCCTTCCTTCACCAACGTCTGTCTGATTGAGCAAAAAACAACAACAGAAGACATCACAGGCAAACTGGATTTATACAAGGAGTGGGAACTAATATCAATCTCTTGATTTTAAATCTACTTAAGCTAGATGCCATCAAGAACAAAACCCAAACTGTGGCGGTCTTTATAGACTTTAAATTAGCATTTGACAACGTCAATCGGAAGAAGCTTTGGCAAAAATTAACTATGTGGAAATGTCCGTCAGAAATATTGGAGCCTATCAAGGCTTTCTATTCAAATACTACAGTCAGAGTCAGACAAGCACAAAATGGCGCGTTATGAAATCCAATTTTCCCATGGAACGGATTAAAACAGGGCTGTCCCTTGGCAGCGTCTCTATACAACCCCTATACTTCAGACATTAAACCAACACAGAACCTGCCTACAGCAAATCCTCCGATACTAAATGGAACGCCAGTGCCATACTTAATGTATGCGGACACTCTTGTCCTGCTGGACAGAACTCAAGTCGGGTTACAAAGATACGTAGCAGAAAATGACCTCCAGATTAACATATCAAAAACATACTATATGTCACTAACCCAACAACCGAGGAAAAGGAAAAAGAACACTACACTAATACCTCGGAGTATGGCTTAATCAAAGTAAAAGCGAAAAGGAATGGGCAGATCACCTCCGAATGAAAACAGAAGCCCTGGCCCGGCAAGGAGCAATGCTCCACAGGAATGATGGTAAATTCTCACTAAAAGCGATTATCTCCTTTTACAGACTCAAAGTAGTAGCAATCCTTACTTACAGAGCTGAATCCTTGCTAAATTTACATTGGAATGCATGGGGCTCACTTGAAGCAACTTTCTGGAGGAAAATTCGAGCGTTACAAAAATCGCTGCCCATTCCTTGCATCCGATTTGAACTGGCTCTGCAATCATAGAGATCTATTGTAACTTGGAAATCTCTGGATCTCCATAGAAAGTTCCTTACTGGATGAGGTGATTCCATCAATAGTGATCCTTAGAAACAGACTGATTTCCTCTCATGACTCCCTACTGAAATTATGGAATGAAGGCTGCAGTCAAATCCTGGACGCCCTGGACTGCTCAAGAGAAACACCCATCCAACGCCCATTGGAAGTTAAAAGAAAAATTGAAAGATCAGACTGGATCAACACAATGGAGAAAAATACATTATACAAGCTTGCAATACGAGGCGTAAATGACATCAAAGCGCAAAATCAGCTGCCATCATATCTTGCCCTCTTCCCTTGCCAGCAGACCAGAAATCTTTTTCTAAGAATGTGATTAAACATATTACCAACCAAAGAAGTATTAGCACTAAGGAAACGAGAAGGGTTGTCTTCTCCTTATTGACACTTTTGTCGCCGTAAAGATGAAATTGAGTCATTATATCACATCATTATGGACTGCAAAGCATTGATTGAAGGAAGATGATGCTATGTCAATATGCTACCAACTGAGGGTGTTGAACTCACACCCCAAGAAATATGGTCAACAGTGATGATTGGCACAAACTGGAAGCTAACATTCAGAATTGTACAATTCTGGTCCCACATGTTTGGAAAGGACTATTTGTCTCCATTGAAAGCTCTCTAGGTCCAAAGAAAGAACTAACCTCTAAAGAAAATGGAAAACGCTGGAAATCCGTATAAATCAATCTAACTGACAGGATTCCAAATCAACCTTGCCTGCTGAATGTACTGTTTCGTCATTCGTTTCTATCTTTCCTTTCTTTTTTTGTCTTAAATGTAAGATTGGATTCATCAAATTAAAAAAGTTTGTAAATAAAACTATATTCATTAAATAGAAAATACAAATAAAAATGATGTCTAATTTGGCAGAAATTCTCAATAAAGCAGAAGATCTACGATGGATTAACAACCATACCAAGAAAATCCTACAGACCATCTATTCGAGGATACCTAACTTTTATGTACTTCCAAAGATACACAAACATCCCATGGCTCTCCGCGGTAGACTGATTGTGTCGGGGATGGAGAGTGTGCTCCAGCCCGTAGGCAAAGATATTTTTTCCTGCAACCATTGGTCCAAAAGACCAGTACATATGTTAAGGATATGACACAATTTCTACAACACCTCAGTCCAACTTCATTTTCTGAAGAGTCTATCATGTTCACTATAGATGTGAAAAGTCTCTACACATCTGTTTCACATGATTTGGGCATTGCAGCCCGCAAATGGTTCCTTTTAAATGAAGGTGATACCAGAGCTTCCAAAGAGTTCATCATTATATTGCTACAATTCATCTCAGAGAATTCTTACTTTCAATTCAAGGGCCGCTTTAATCTATAGGTTTCAGGCACATCAATGGGGGCTACTATGGCCCCAACATATGCAAACAGCTTCATGCATACATTTGAGAAAGATGACATCCTTGAACATGCAGTATGGCCTAACTACATATCCCTATGGGCGTGTTATATCAACAATATTTTACGGAATTTAGAAAGGGTCACAAAAAAGTTTGGAAGGATTTTTTTCCCTATATGGATAGAATTGATCCTGGCATTCATTTTACGAATGAGTCATCAAAGGACCCGTTTACATTTTCTAGATGTCGAAATTAAGGTACAGAAGGGCAGATATGCCACTAGTATTTTTTTAAAGAAACGGACCATAATAATCTATTGCACAAACTGAGTTTCCATGAACCTAGCCTTCTTAAGAACATACAATTCAGCCAGATGTTACATGTCAGAAGCATTGTTAGTGATCCCAAAGAATATGCTTAAGAAATCATGTAAATGAGAGAGAAATGTTTAGCCCGAGGCTATAAAAATGATGAGCTCAAAGCAGCAACTGAGAGACCACAATCAAACAGATTGATCTACTAACAGGGACATATCAACAAAAAAGAACACCCTCATTGGTGTATGTGTCTAAATATTTGTTACAAAGTAAAAACATCAAGTCAGTGATCAAAAAGAAATGGAGAACTCTAACTTGTGACTCGAGGGTAGAGCATCTGTTTCAAGATCTGCCATTTGCATATCAAAGAAACACTAACTTCCAGGACCATCTTATCAAGACAAGACCAGAAAGGAAGCATCTTATAACAACACAGACAGGCCCTTTTCCATGCCTACATTGCAGCAACTGTAGTTTTGTGACCAAGGGGGACATAACAAATCATTCTAGAACAGGAGAAAAGATCACAATCAATAGCTTTGCCACATGTGACACTATGAGCATCATCTAGACCATCAAATGCCCATGCGGGATCTACTATGCTGGACAGTCTAAGCGACAAGGGAAACTAAGACGGAATAAGCACCGATCCTGTATCAGGAATGGAAACTTGAATTCGGCAGTTTCTCGCCATTGCCTAGAAAAGAAGCATAAGATTTCTCAAATTCACTTTCAAATAGTAGAGACGATCATCAAATGTAACACACATGGAGATGTGGCCAAGAAGTTAGATCAAAGAGAAATCTGTTGGATCGAGGGACTTGATCCCATGGCCCCTGGTGGCATCAATGAAGAGATCTTTTGTATGTGTTTCATATAATGTCAACATCTATTGAAATAGCACTGTTCAGTTTTGCACATGTTTTTCTTAACATTAGATACCACCAGTGTACGGTCCTGTTATCTGTTTCTATTATTCAGCTTTGGATCTCCGGTTCCGAAATATTGAATACTTGTAAACCTGTCTATATTTCTTTCAATTTGTATTTTTTCAAAATGTAATCATGATTTACTGTATCTTTGTTTACCATCAGCATCAAAATGTGATATAATAGGGTAGTCCCTCATTTAATTATAATGTATAATTATCATGTTTAATTATTACCTCTGATCTTTTATATTTCTCCTACTGCCTCCTCTCTCTACCTGCCCATGGCATTATCTGTTTCTCCATCTATTCCAACTGTTTTCTATCAACTTTCCTTCACGCCTTGAAACACTTGTGTATAGGCGCGTTACAAATGCCATATCATACCATATCATATCATTCCCTTCTCACTAAGTCTGGTAAGAAGAAATTCAAAAATGATATCTTAGTTTCTAACTCTGGTCTCCCCATCGCTGATACCTATTCCAGCGCCTCTGCCAGACAAACCCTCACTGACATCCTCTTTTTCGTTCCTTCACAAGATCTCTGGACCCCTCATATGATCTCTGTGCTCGGTCCTGTCTCCAGCTCTCCCATTAATGGTGGCACCCGCTGGGAAGTCCGCATGGATCTCTTTGACTCCTCGAGAGTCTGTATCAACATCTATCTAAATGGTACTGTCATGGTGCAAGGCCCGCAGGCTAACCTCCTCCTCTTTGATAGGCAGTTCCCTCACCTCATCAACTCCCTATCATCTCCAGCTGTCCCCTACTCTCTTCCCCCGGCTACCTTGCCCTCCTCCACTTCCTCCTTTGCCCCATCTCAAGCTCCTTCCACACCTCCGCAGGGTGTACCTCTGATCTGTACCCCTCCCCGGAAGGTCTTTAAGGCTGGCAACCTTCTCCATCTCGCCACACACACTCAATTCTCGCTAAGCTGTTAAACATTCATCTAACATCTGTCACCTCCTAGAAGAACTCGCCCTTGATGACCTCGGTCTCACCGAGACATGGTTCACAGCCAGCTCTATCATGAGTTTTGACACTCTCCTCCCTGACGGCTACAAGATCCTCTCAGCTCCCAGATCCAATCGGACTGGAGGGGGTGTAGCCCTTATCTTCCCTGAGTGGATCCCTGCCTCTCTCATTCCCACTCAAGCTTACTCCTCATTTGAATGCCTAGTCTGCAGACTCTCTCTCTCCTAGCCACTCTCTTACTGTTGCTACTCTTTACCGGCCCCCTGGTCAAATCACCTCTTTTCTCTCTTGAGTGGGCTGACCTCTCCTCTTCCCTCGCGGCCTCAACCACTCAACTTCTCCTCCTTGGTGACCTCAACATCCATCTTGATTCTACCTGTCCCTCATCTTCACTCTTTCACGACCTCTGCAATTCACTCTCCCTCTCTATCCTTCCCTCCAGCCCGACTCACTTGGCTGGCCACACACTTGATGTCTTGATCTCATCCGGCCTCCCCCTCTGTACCCCCCTTACCACTCCTCTCTCCTGGAGTGATCACTGCCTCCTCTCCTCTCATCTCTCCAGCTCCTCCCCCCAAGCCAAGTCCACTCCTAGATTGCCACCCACCTTCTCAGATATCCAGCCCATGAAGCGTGTGTCAGTCGAGGCCTTCGCTGCAATCTTCTCCCCCCTCCTCCACCCCAGGCTGAATCACAACCTGACACAGCCCTTTCTCTTCTCTACTCATCTATGTCTGCTACTCTTGATACGCTTGCCCCCGTAATGAGGATACGTTTGAAGTCCAAAGCCAAGTGCAATTCTTGGTACGACTCTGACCTAGCTACATTTTAACGTAAGTGTAGGGTGGCAGAGAGGAAATGGAGGGCTTCTTGCTCATCCTCTGACAAACTGGCCTGCTGCCTGCTCCAAAGGCAATACCGACTCTCTGTCCGCACTAAGAAGTTAGCCCACATACAAGCCTGCGCCTCTGCGGCATCTAACAACTCGGCCGAACTTTTCAAAATCTGCAAGGAGCTGGCCAACCCTGCTGCAGTCTCCACCCCTCCTCTCACCTCCTAGGATCTTTGCAATGCCCTTGCCTCTCACTTTATCTCTAAAGCCTAAGGCATCCTGTCCACCCTCTCCTCCGCTCCCCCCCTCCTCCCTCTCCTTCTCTGTCTGCTGGCCCTCCCTCAGCTACCCCACATCCCCCGTTCTCCTCCTTTCCTCTTGTCTCCCCTGATGAGATATCTAGACAAGTCCGATCTATGAAAACCTCATCAAAACAGGTCCATCCCTGTTCCTCTAAAACCATTAAGGACCACATTGACACCCTCGCTCCGGCCCTTGCTGATTTCTGCATCCTCTCCTTTGCCTCGGGATCCTTCCCCCCTCGCCCCTCTCTTAAACACACCCATGTGCATCCTCTCCTCAAGGAATCCACTGCTGATCCATCATGTCCGGAAAACTACCACCCAATTTCCATTACTCCCTTTTTGGGTAAGCGCCTAGAAAAGCTGGCCATATCTCAGCTTAATCTCCATTCCGACTCTGTTGACTCCCTCCATGACCACCAATCTGGCTTCAGAGCTGCCAGAAGTATGAAAACTGCTCTCCTGAACATCCGTGAAAACCTGCTCTCCAACCTTGATTCTAACATTCCCTCTGTCCTCATCCTACTTGATCTCTCCTCTGCGTTCAACACGGTCAACCATAGCACCCTGCTCAATCGTCTTCGTGACAACCTGGGTATCACTGATCAGGCTCTGGCTTGGCTGACCTCTTTTCTCTCTGATCGACCCTCCCAGGTACAACTTGGGTCCTTCCTATCTTCTGTCTCCCTCTCCACATGTGGTGTCCCCCAGGGGTCTATCCTTTCGCCCTGGCTTTTCAACCAATACCTGGCAACTCTCGCTTAATGCATCTCAATGTTCTGCTCGACTTTCCAGTGCTATGCTGATGACACCCAACTCATTTTCAGGCTTCCTTCAGCCTCCTCCACTCCTTCCCTCATCTCTGATTGTTTAATCGGCATTCAAAATTGGTGTGCCGCCAATGATCTATGTCTAAATGCCAACAAGACTGAGATCCTCCTTATTGGTACACCATCTCCATCCTTTCCTCTCACTCTCTGGCCGGCCTCCCTTGGCCCTCCTCCCACCCCCACCTGCGTGGCTGAGAACCTTGGGGTTATCTTTGACTCTACACTTTCCTTCTCTGCACACATCTCTGATGTCTCCAAAAAATCTAACTTCTTACTGCAACTCCTCAGAGGTACTTTGCCTTTCCTCTCCTTCCCTCAAAAGCTCACTGTCTCCCAAGCTCTGGTTCTTTCCAGACTGGACTACTGTAACAGCCTCTTTTTAAATCTACCTGCCCCCACTCTCCGCCCTCTACAACTAATCCAGAACAGGACTACGAGTCTTGTCCTTGGCCTCAAGCTCTGGGATTGTATCTCTCCAGTCTTGAAATCCATTCATTGACTCCCAGTGGATGCAAGGATTAAATTAAAAACCCTCTGCGTTGTCCACAAGGCTTTCTGGGGACTGAGTCCAAAATATGTTCAACTATCCCTCTGCAAATATCTCCCCTCTCAAGCCCTTCACTCCTCTACTTCTAGCTCCCTCAGGGTCAGTCGTTTTGCAAAAAAACGAGCTGGGGGAGATCTCTGTCTTCGGCTGGTGCCTCCCTTTCGAACAGCCTCCTGGCCACCTTGAAACTTGAGGAAAACCGCCTCTGGTTCCGGAAGCTTCTGAAGTCCTTCCTCTTTTACTCTGCCTTTGACCCTTCTCCCCTGGTGATCTGTTTCTTCTCTTGGCACAATGCACCTGGCCATCCTCTTTTCTTTCGGGCCCAGGTACCTGCTCACCCTGCCACCCTTTCACCCTCCTGCACTGCCTCCAGGCCGCCATCTGCGCTAGGGTCTGTATCTGTACCCATACAGTCCCCCTCCCACTTTTCTTCTGCACTTATCAGACATACCTTTCTGACTTTCACCTGTCACTTGCTGGCTGCACTACCATGGTTTATCGCCCTTATTTATTATTATTCTATTTAATATTTATTTATGCTTTCTCTCCTCTTCCTCGCACTTTCCACTCCCCCCTTTCCATGCACTTTTCCCCCATTTTCCTTTTCCAGGCACTTGCGCTTTTTTAAATGTCACGGGGCCTAGTAGTAAGATCGCTGTTTTTCTGTTTTTCTCCCTTGTTCCCCTTCCCTCGCCTTGTCACGCTCTGAAACACTTGTGTACGAGCGCGATATAAATAAAATATCATTTCTTTTCATGATCGGGAATCATGCACGACATTGCGCTCTCCGCCATGCATTGGATCTACTCCTTCACTTACCCTAATACCTCTTATTGTCCGTCAGACCCCTGTGCCCTGTTCACAGGGTCACGGGGTGCGCGGTGTTCGTGACGTCACCGCGGACAGTGTAACAGGTTCACGTGAGTAAACCAGGTAGGGTCGTTACGGGCTGCACACCGGATTCTACACGCATGTTCCAGTAGTACTGCTATTCTGTCTGCTCCATCACTGTCTGTCTGGCAAAGAGTAGCCATGTAGAATTCAAGCATCACACTTTGATGCCTTCAAGCACCCAGGTAAAGAGGCGCTGGATAACATGGATACACGCATGGAACCCCATTAACCCTGGAGTGCACGTTTACACTGAGTTCCCCATGTGTGTCCTGGGCATGTCCCTAGATTCCTAGAGCAGCCAGGCCATCACACGGCCATTTTCCATGTTCTTGAAATGTGGAGGGATTCTGATGAGGCATTCCTTCTGTTTTCTCCTATGCGGATTGTGCGGTATGCACTTGGAGGCGTTGTTTATACTTCTTCTCAGTTCTTATTACTATGATGTATGGTATGGCTGCATATCTTTACACCTGCACTGCACTGCAACGTTGGGAACGCATGTATTGTTGGTTGACATAACAGGGTCCAGCCCCGCGGACGGACCGTGTTCCGAAATGCATTGGCAACTTCCTGGGAAACTCCGGATGTAGACTGCCTTACGAACACAGCCATAAGTGGGCATGGCTGCAACGCTTACATGGGGCCGCGCGAGGGCCTATCCTTTGTTAAGGGGTCTCCCTTGGCAGCAATAAGTGGGCATGGCTGCAACGCTCACATGGGGCCCCGCGAGGGCCTATCCTTAGTTAAGGGGCCCCATGGGCAGCAATAAGTGGGCATGGCTGCAACGCTCACATGGGGCCCCGCGAGGGCCTATCCTTTGTTAAGGGGTCTCCCTTGGCAGCAATAAGTGGGCATGGCTGCAACGCTCACATGGGGCCCCGCGAGGGCCTATCCTTAGTTAAGGGGCCCCATGGGCAGCAATAAGTGGGCATGGCTGCAACGCTCACATGGGGCCCCGCGAGGGCCTATCCTTAGTTAAGGGGCCCCATGGGCAGCAATAAGTGGGCATGGCTGCAACGCTCACATGGGGCCCCGCGAGGGCCTATCCTTTGTTAAGGGGTCTCCCTTGGCAGCAATAAGTGGGCATGGCTGCAACGCTCACATGGGGCGCCGCAAGGGCCTATCCTTTGTTAAGGGGTCTCCCTTGGCAGCAATAAGTGGGCATGGCTGCAACGCTCACATGGGGCCCCGCGAGGGCCTATTCTTTGTTAAGGGGTCTCCCTTGGCAGCAACAAGTGGACATGGCTGCAACGCACACGTGGGGCCCCGTAAGGGCATATCCTTTGTCAAGGGGCCCCCATGGGCAGCAATAAGTGGACATGGCTGCAACGCTCACATGGGGCCCCACGAGGACGTATCCTTTGTTAAGGAGCCCAAGGGCAGCAATAAGTGGACAGGGCTGCAACGCCCACATAGGGCCCCGCGAGGGCGTATCCTTTGTTAAGGGCCCCCCCTTGGCAACAATAAGTGGACATGGCTGCAATGCTCACATGAGGCCCCGCGAGGATGTATCCTTTGTTAAGGGGCCCCATGGGCAGCAATAAGTGGACATGGCTGCAATGCTCACATGGGGCACCACGAGGACGTATCCTTTGTTAAGGAGCCCCAAGGGCAGCAATAAGTGGACAGGGCTGCAACGCCCACATAGGGCCCCGCGAGGGCGTATCCTTTGTTAAGGGCCCCCCCTTGGCAACAATAAGTGGACATGGCTGCAATGCTCACATGGGGCCCCGCGAGGATGTATCCTTTGTTAAGGGGCCCCATGGGCAGCAATAAGTGGACATGGCTGCAATGCTCACATGGGGCCCCGCAAGGGCGTATCCTTTTTTAACGGGTCTCCCTTGGCAGCAATAAGTGGGCATGGCTGCAACGCTCATATGGGGCCCCACCAGGGCCTATCCTTTGTTAAAGGGTCTCCCTTGGCAGCAATAAGAAGGCATGGCTGCAATGCTTACATGGGGCCCCGCGAGGGCGTATCCTTAGTTAAGGAGTCCCATGGGCAGCAATAAGTGAACATGGCTGCAATGCTCACATGGGGCCCCGTGAGGGCCTATTCTTTGTTAAGGGGTCTCCCTTGGCAGCAATAAGTGGGCATGGCTGCAATGCTCACATGGGGCCCCGCGAGGGCTTATCCTTAGTTAAGGGGCCCCATGGGCAGCAAAAAGTGGACATGGCTGCAACGCTCACATAGGGCCCCGCGAGGGCGTATCCTTTGTTAAGGGGCCCCCCTTGGCAACAATAAGTGGACATGGCTGCAACGCTCACATGAGGCCCCGCGAGGGCCTATCCTTTGTTAAGGGGTCTCCCTTGGCAGCAAAAAGTGGACATGGCTGCAACGCTCAAATGGGGCCCTGCAAGGGCCTATCCTTTGTTAAGGGGCCTCCCTTGGCAGCAATAAGTGGGCATGGCTGCAACGCTCACATGGGGCCCCGCGAGGGCCTATCCTTTGTTAAGGGGTCTCCCTTGGCAGCAATAAGTGGACATGGCTGCAACGCTCAAATGGGTCCCCGCAAGGGCCTATCCTTTGTTAAGGGGCCTCCCTTGGCAGCAATAAGTGGGCTTGGCTGCAACGCTCACATGGGGCCCCGCGAGGGCGTATCCTTTGTCAAGGGGCCCCCATGGGCAGCAATAAGTGGGCATGGCTGTAACGCTCACATGGGGGCCCGCGAGGGCATATCCTTTGTTAAGGGGCCCCATGGGCAGCAATAGGTGGGCATGGCTGCAACGCTCACATGGGGCCCCGCAAGGGCATATCCTTTGTTAAGGGGCCCCCCTTGGCAACAATAAGTGGACATGGCTGCAATGCTCACATGGGGTCCCGCGAGGCGTATCCTTTGTCAAGTGGTCTCCCTTGGCAGCAATAAGTGGACATGGCTGCAACGCTCACATGGGGCCCTGCGAGGGCGTATCCTTTGTTAAGGGGTCTCCCTTGGCAGCAATAAGTGGGCACGGCTGCAACGCTCACATGGGGCCCCACAAGGGCGTATCCTTTGTTATCGGGCCCCCATGGGCAGCAATAAGTGGGCATGACTGCAACACTCAAATGGGGCCCCGCAAGGGCCTATCCTTTGTTAAGGGGCCTCCCTTGGCAGCAATAAATGGGCATGGCTGCAACGCTCAAATGGGGCCCCGCAAGGGCCTATCCTTTCTTAAGGGGCCTCCCTTGGTAGCAATAAGTGGGCATCGCTGCAACGCTCACATGGGGCCCCGCGAGGGCCTATCCTTTGTTAAGGGGTCTCCCTTGGCAGCAATAAGTGGACATGGCTGCAACGCTCAAATGGGGCCCCTCAAGGGCCTATCCTTTGTTAAGGGGCCTCCCTTGGCAGCAATAAGTGGGCATGGCTGCAACGCTCACATGGGGCCCTGCGAGGGCGTATCCTTTGTTAAGGGGTCTCCCTTGGCAGCAGTATGTGGGCACGGCTGCAACGCTCACATGGGGCCCCACAAGGGCGTATCCTTTGTTAATGGGCCCCCATGGGCAGCAATAAGTGGGCATGACTGCAACACTCAAATGGGGCCCCGCAAGGGCCTATCCTTTGTTAAGGGGCCTCCCTTGGCAGCAATAAATGGGCATGGCTGCAACGCTCAAATGGGGCCCCGCAAGGGCCTATCCTTTCTTAAGGGGTCTCCCTTGGCAGCAATAAGTGGGCATGGCTGCAACGCTCACATGGGGCCCCGCAAGGGCCTATCCTTTGTTAAGGGGTCTCCCTTGGCAGCAATAAGTGGGCATGGCTGCAACGCTCACATTGGGCCCCGCAAGGGCATATCCTTTGTTAAGGGGCCCCCATGGGCAGCAATAAGTGGGCATGGCTGCAAAGTTCACATGGGGCCCCGCGAGGGCGTATCCTTTGTCAAGGGGCCCCCATGGGCAGCAATAGGTGGGCATGGCTGCAACGCTCACATGGGACCCAGCAAGGGCATATCCTTTGTTAAGGGGCCCCCCTTGGCAACAATAAGTGGACATGGCTGCAATGCTCACATGGGGCCCCGCGAGGCGTATCCTTTGTCAAGGGGTCTCCCTTGGCAGCAATAAGTGGACATGGCTGCAACGCTCAAATGGGGCCTCGCAAGGGCGTATCCTTTGTTAAGGGGTCTCCCTTGGCAGCAATAAGTGGGCACGGCTGCAACACTCACATGGGGCCCCACAAGGGCGTATCCTTTGTTAACGGGCCCCCATGGGCAGCAATAAGTGGCATGGCTGCAACGTTCACATGGGGCCCAGCGAGGGCATATCCTTTGTCAAGGGGCCCCCATGGGCAGCAATAAGTGGACATGGCTGCAACACTCACATGGGGCCCCGCGAGGGCGTATCCTTTGTTAAGGGGTTTCCCTTGGCAGCAATAAGTGAACATGGCTGCAACGCTCACATGGGGCCCCGTGAGGGCCTATCCTTTGTTAAGGGCCCCCCTGGCAACAATAAGTGGGCATGGCTGCAACATTCACATGGGGCCCAGCGATGGCGTATCCTTTCTTAAGGGGTCTCCCTTGGCAGCAATAAGTGGACATGGCTGCAATGTTCACATGGGGCCCCGCGAGGGCGTATCCTTTGTTAAGGAGTCTCCCTTGGCAGCAATAAGTGGGCATGGCTGCAACGCTCACGTGGGGCCTAGCGAGGGTTTATCCTTTGTTAAGGGGTCTCCCTTGGCAGCAATAAGTGGACATGGCTGCAGCGCTCACATGGGGCCCCGCGAGGGCGTATCCTTTGTTAAGGGGCCCCTATGGGCAGCAATAAGTGGGCATGGCTGCAACGCTCACGTGGGGCCCCGCGAGGGCGTATCCTTTGTTAAGGGGGCTCCCTTGGCAGCAATAAGTGGACATAGCTGCAACGTTCACATGGGGCCCCGCGAGGGCCTATCCTTTGTTAAGGCCCCCCCCATCGCAAACAATAAGTGGGCATGGCTGCAATGCTCACATGGGGCGCCGCGAGGGCTTATCCTTTGTTAAGGGGCCCCTTTGGGCAGAAATAGGTGGGCATGGCTGCAACGCTCACGTGGGGCCCCGCGAGGGCGTATCCTTTGTTAAGGGGTCTCCCTTGGCAGAAATAAGTGGACATGGCTGCAATGTTCACATGGGGCCCCGCGATGGCCTATCCTTTGTTAAGGGCCCCCCCTTCGCAACAATAAGTGGACATGGCTGCAACGCTTACATGGGGCCCCGCGAGAGCCTATCCTTTGTTATGGGGTCTCCCTTGGCAGCAATAAGTGGGCATGGCTGCAACGCTCACATGGGGTCCAGCGAGGGCGTATCCTTTGTTAAGGGATCTCCCTTGACAACAATAAGTGGACATGGCTGCAATGCTCACATGGGGCCCCGCGAGGGTGTATCCTTTGTTAAGGGGCCCCCCTTGGCAAAAATAAGTGGGCATAGCTGCAACGCTCACATGGGGTCCAGCGAGGGCGTATCCTTTGTTAAGGGGTCTCCCTTGGCAACAATAAGTGGACATGGCTGCAATGCTCACATGGGGCCCCGCGAGGGTGTATCCTTTTTTAAGGGGCCCCCCTTGGCAACAATAAGTGGACATGGCTTCAATGCTCACATTGGGCCCCGCGAGGACGTATCCTTTGTTAAGGGGCCCCATGGGCAGCAATAAGTGGGCATGGCTAGAACGCTCACATGGGGCCCGCGAGGGCGTATCCTTTGTTGAGGGGCCCCATGGGCAGCAATAAGTGGACATGGCTGCAACGCTCACATGGGGCCCAGCAAGGGCCTATCCTTTGTTAAGGGGTCTCCCTTGGCAGCTATAAGTTGGCATGGCTGCAACGCTCACATGGGGCCCCGCGAGGGCCTATCCTTTGTTAAGGGCCCCCCCTTTGCAACAATAAGTGGGCATGGCTGCAACACTCACATGGGGCCCCGCAAGGGCCTATCCTTTGTTAAGGGGTCTCCTTTGGCAGCAATAAGTGGTAATGGCTGCAACACTCACATGGGGCCCTGCGAGGGCGTATCCTTTGTTAAGGGGTTTCCCTTGGCAGCAATAAGTGGGCATGGCTGCAACGCTCACATGGGGCCCGGCGAGGGCCTATCCTTTGTTAAGGGCCCCCCCTTCGCAACAATAAGTGGGCATGGCTGCAACGCTCACATGGGCCCCCGCGAGGGCCTATCCTTTGTTAAGGGGTCTCCCTTGGCAGCAATAAGTGGGCATGGCTGCAACGCTCACATGGGGCCCCGCGAGGGTGTATCCTTTGTTAAGGGGTCTCCCTTGGCAGCAATAAGTGGGCATGGCTGCAACGCTCACATGGGGCCCCGCGAGGGCGTATCCTTTGTTAAGGGGCCCCATGGGCAGCAATAAGTGGAAATGGCTGCAACGCTCACATGGGGCCCCGCGAGGGCGTATCCTTTGTGAAGTGGTCTCCCTTGGCAGCAATAAGTGGACATGGCTGCAATGCTCACATGGGGCCCCGCGAGGGCGTATCCTTTGTTAAGGGGCCCCATGGGCAGCAATAAGTGGACATGGCTGCAACGCTCACATGGGGCCCCGCGAGGGTGTGTCCTTTGTTAAGGGGTCTCCCTTGGCAGCAATAAGTGGACATTGCTGCAACGCTCACATGGGGCCCCACGAGGGTGTATCCTTTGTTAAGGGGCCCCCCTTGGCAACAATAAGTGGACATGGCTGCAACGCTCACATGGGGCCCAGCGAGGGTGTATCCTTTGTTAAGGGGCCCCCCTTGGCAACAATAAGTGGGCATGGCTGCAACGCTCACATGGGGCCCCACAAGGGCCTATCCTTTGTTAAGGGCCCCCCTTGGCAGCAATAAGTGGGCATGGCTGCAATGCTCACATGGGGCCCCACGAGGGCCTATCCTTTGTTAAGGGGCCCCCATGGGCAGCAATAAGTGGGCATGGCTGCAACGCTCACATGTGGCCCCGCAAGGGCATATCCTTTGTTAAGGGGTCTCCCTTGGCAGCAAAAAGTGGGCATGGCTGCAACGCTCACATGGGGCCCCGCAAGGGCGTATCCTTTGTTAAGGGGCCCCCTTGGGTAGCAATAAGTGGACATGGCTTCAACGCTCACATGCGGCCCAGCGGGGGCCTATGCTTTGTTAAGGGGCCCCCCCTTGGCAACAATAAGTGGAAATGGCTGCAATGCTCACATGGGGCCCCGCGAGGGTGTATCCTTTGTTAAGGGGTCTCCCTTGGCAGCAATAAGTGGGCATGGCTGCAACGCTCACATGGGGCCCCGCGAGGGCCTATCCTTTGTTAAGGGGCCCCCATGGGCAGCAATAAGTGGGCATGGCTGCAACACTCACATGGGGCACCGCGAGGGCGTATCCTTTGTTAAGGGGCCCCCCTTGGCAGCAATAAGTGGACATGGCTGCAATGCTCACATGGAGCCCAGCGAGGGCCTATCCTTTGTTAAGGGGCCCCCCTTGGCAGCAATAAGTGGACATGGCTGCAACGCTCACATGGGGCCTAGTGAGGGCCTATCCTTTGTTAAGGGCCCCCACTTCGCAACAATAAGTGGGCATGGCTGCAACGCTTACATGGGGCCCGCGTGGGCATATCCTTTGTTAAGGGGTCTCCCTTGGCAGCAATAAGTGGGCATGGCTGCAACGCTCACATGGGGCCCCGCGAGGGCGTATCCTTTGTTAAGGGGTCTCCCTTGGCAGCAATAAGTGGACATGGCTGCAACGTTCACATGGGGCCCAGCGAGGGCGTATCCTTTGTCAAGGGGCCCCCATGGGCAGCAATAAGTGGACATGGCTGCAACGCTCACATGGGGCCCCGCGAGGGCGTATCCCTTGTCAAGGGGCCCCCATGGGCAGCAATAAGTGAACATGGCTGCAACGCTCACATGGGGCCCCGCGAGGGCGTATCCTTTGTTAAGGGGTCTCCCTTGGCAGCAATAAGTGGACATGGCTGCAACGCTCACATGGGGCCCTGCGAGGGCCTATCCTTTGTTAAGGGCCCCCCCTTCGCAACAATAAGTGAGCATGGCTGCAACGCTCACATGGGGCCCCGCAAGGGTGTATCCTTTGTTAAGGGGTTTCCCTTGGCAGCAATAAGTGGACATGGCTGCAATGCTCACATGGGGCCCCGCGAGGACGTATCCTTTGTTAAGGGGTCTCCCTTGGCAGTAATAAGTGGGCATGGCTGCAACGCTCACATGGGGCCCAGCGAGGGCGTATCCTTTGTTAAGGGGTCTCCCTTGGCTGTAATAAGTGGGCATGGCTGCAACGCTCACATGGGGCCCCGCGAGGGTGTATCCTTTGTTAAGGGGTCTCCCTTGGCAGCAATAAGTGGGCATGGCTGCAACGCTCACATGGGGCCCCGCGAGGGCCTATCCTTTGTTAAGGGGCCCCCATGGGCAGCAATAAGTGGGCATGGCTGCAACACTCACATGGGGCACCGCGAGGGCGTATCCTTTGTTAAGGGGCCCCCCTTGGCAGCAATAAGTGGACATGGCTGCAATGCTCACATGGAGCCCAGCGAGGGCCTATCCTTTGTTAAGGGGCCCCCCTTGGCAGCAATAAGTGGACATGGCTGCAACGCTCACATGGGGCCTAGTGAGGGCCTATCCTTTGTTAAGGGCCCCCACTTCGCAACAATAAGTGGGCATGGCTGCAACGCTTACATGGGGCCCGCGTGGGCATATCCTTTGTTAAGGGGTCTCCCTTGGCAGCAATAAGTGGGCATGGCTGCAACGCTCACATGGGGCCCCGCGAGGGCGTATCCTTTGTTAAGGGGTCTCCCTTGGCAGCAATAAGTGGACATGGCTGCAACGTTCACATGGGGCCCAGCGAGGGCGTATCCTTTGTCAAGGGGCCCCCATGGGCAGCAATGAGTGGACATGGCTGCAACGCTCACATGGGGCCCCGCGAGGGCGTATCCCTTGTCAAGGGGCCCCCATGGGCAGCAATAAGTGAACATGGCTGCAACGCTCACATGGGGCCCCGCGAGGGCGTATCCTTTGTTAAGGGGTCTCCCTTGGCAGCAATAAGTGGACATGGCTGCAACGCTCACATGGGGCCCTGCGAGGGCCTATCCTTTGTTAAGGGCCCCCCCTTCGCAACAATAAGTGAGCATGGCTGCAACGCTCACATGGGGCCCCGCAAGGGTGTATCCTTTGTTAAGGGGTTTCCCTTGGCAGCAATAAGTGGACATGGCTGCAATGCTCACATGGGGCCCCGCGAGGACGTATCCTTTGTTAAGGGGTCTCCCTTGGCAGTAATAAGTGGGCATGGCTGCAACGCTCACATGGGGCCCAGCGAGGGCGTATCCTTTGTTAAGGGGTCTCCCTTGGCTGTAATAAGTGGGCATGGCTGCAACGCTCACATGGGGCCCAGCGAGGGCGTATCCTTTGTTAAGGGGCCCCATGGGCAGCAATAAGTGGACATGGCTGCAACGCTCACATGGGGCCCCGCGAGGGCGTATCCTTTGTTAAGGGGTCTCCCTTGGCAGCAATAAGTGGACATGGCTGCAACGCTCACATGGGGCCCCGTGAGGGTGTATCCTTTGTTAAGGGGCCCCCCTTGGCAACAATAAGTGGGCATGGCTGCAACGCTCACATGGGGCCCCGCGAGGGCGTATCCTTTGTTAAGGGCCCCCCCTTGGCAGCAATAAGTGGACATGGCTGCAACGCTCACATGGGGCCCCGCGAGGGCGTATCCTTTGTTAAGGGGCCCCCCTTGGCACCAATAAGTGGACATGGCTGCAACGCTCACATGGGGCCCCGCGAGGGCCTATCCTTTGTTAAGGTGCCCCCTTGGCAGCAATAAGTGGACATGGCTGCAACGCTCACATGGGGCCCCGCGAGGGCGTATCCTTTGTTAAGGTGCCCCCTTGGCAGCAATAAGTGGGCATGGCTGCAACGCTCACATGGGGCCCCGCGAGGGCGTATCCTTTGTTAAGGGGCCCCCCTTGGCAGCAATAAGTGGACATGGCTGCAACGCTCACATGGGGCCCCGCGAGGGCGTATCCTTTGTTAAGGGGCCCCCTTGGCAGCAATAAGTGGACATGGCTGCAACGCTCACATGGGGCCCCGCGAGGGCCTATCCTTTGTTAAGGGCCCCCCTTGGCAGCAATAAGTGGGCATGGCTGCAATGCTCACATGGGGCCCCGCGAGGGCCTATCCTTTGTTAAGGGCCCCCCTTGGCTAGCATTTGTATATAGTACAGCCTTGTGCCGAGGCTTGATTCAGGCTCTTCCATGAATTTGAATTTTATAAAACTTTGATGGATTTGTTTAGAAATCTTAACTGTTTTGCAGTGAATTAAGGGTCTGGTGCACTCCCGTCACTCCAATTAATGAATAGAGTGTAACATGTATGTGTCTCATGTGTTTACTTCGGCATTATTTGTCTAATTTGTCATGGCAATAAAGTGCCTTGTACTACTGTATTGATTGTGTCTTCTCAGCTGAAGTTTGAGACGGCTGGCGGTCTAGTTCTTTGGGGTGGGGGGCATGAGAGCACACTCTGAGAGGTTGGTGTAAGCAGGGGTGGACTGAGATTTCCCGGTAGGCCTCTGCACCCTGGGCAGGGGTGGGCCGGCCTATAGGGAACTCTGGAGATTTCCCGGTAGGCCTCTGCATCCTGGGCAGGGGTGGACCGGCCTATAGGGAACTCTGGAGATTTCCCGTTAGGCCTCTGCACCCTGGGCAGGGGTGGGCCGGCCTATAGGGAACTCTGGAGATTTCCCGGTAGGCCTCTGCATCCTGGGCAGGGGTGGATACACCCTGGGCAGGGGTGGGCCGGCCTATAGGGAACTCTGGAGATTTCCTGGTAGGCCTCTGCATCCTGGGGAGGGTTGGACCGGCCTATAGGGAGCTCTGGAGATTTCCCGGTGGGCCTCTGCCCCTTGGATAAGGGGTGGACCGGCCTATAGGGAGCTCTGGAGATTTCCCGGTGGGCCTCTGCCCCCTGGATAAGGGGTGGACCGGCCTATAGGGAGCTCTGGAGATTTGCCGGTGGGCCTCTGCACCCTGGATAAGGGGTGGACCGGCCTATAGGGAGCTCTGGAGATTTCCCGGTGGGCCTCTGCACCCTGGATAAGGGGTGGACCGGCCTATAGGGAGCTCTGGAGATTTGCCGGTGGGCCTCTGCACCCTGGATAAGGGGTGGACCGGCCTATAGGGAGCTCTGGAGATTTGCCGGTGGGCCTCTGCCCCCTGGATAAGGGGTGGACCGGCCTATAGGGAGCTCTGGAGATTTCCCGGTGGGCCTTGCCCCCTGGATAAGGGGTGGACCGGCCTATAGGGAGCTCTGGAGATTTGCCGGTGGGCCTCTGCACCCTGGATAAGGGGTGGACCGGCCTATAGGGAGCTCTGGAGATTTGCCGGTGGGCCTCTGCCCCCTGGATAAGGGGTGGACCGGCCTATAGGGAGCTCTGGAGATTTGCCGGTGGGCCTCTGCCCCCTGGGCCTCATTTGTGTGTTATCTTATTTTAATTCCACATGTTCTCATAGGAGGGGGGGCCTGGCTGAAACTGTGTAATGGGGCTACTTTGAACATTATTTCCAGTGCCTGTTTTGGTTACCAGTCCACCCCTGGGGGGTGATGGGGGTTGATGGGGGTTATGTTTGAGTGCAGAGTCTCGACTGCTGGGGAGCTGGTTCTGTGAGGTCCTGTGAGCGGGGGCTTAAGCGCGCTGACGGGTGGGGGGGTGGGAGGGGGGGGCTGGCAGGAAGCAGGATGCGAGACTCTCTTAACCCTTCACACACAACTCCTCCCCGTGCCAGGCCTCGGCATTCCTGAGACTACAGCTCCCAGGGAGGTCCATGGTGGGGAGAGCTCCTGTAACAGCACGGACCCCCCCCTCACTCCCCACCCCCACCTCCGACACACAGTCCCTGCTGAGGGGCTCTGACTACGCCCCAGGCCCATGGGGAGGGGCTGGGCTGCGACCCCCTCAGCCCCTTATCACCTCGGCTGACTTTCAGCTTTCCTGCAATGCGGGGCTCCCCGAGGCAGGGCCGGGCACGGCTTACCCAGGAGAACAAAGGGGGGTCTGTGTGGCCGAGGAGGGGCTCGGGCGGGAGGCTTATTGTAACAGGAATGGTGTGTGTGACCCGGCGCTGCCCCGGCCTTCTGTCCGCCGAGGCCCCGCGGGAGTAGGTTTAGAACTCACATTTTACACTTCTGCCACGGGTTTTTTTTCTCTCAAAAATGCACCCATTGCAGAGGTTACTACACTCAATGCTTTCTTGCCGTGCAGTGTCAGAGCAGGCGCGCCATTCTGACTGTAACCCCCAGTGGCCCCCATCTTCAGTACTGGGTTGCCCCTCTGTAAATAATGCAGACTCCATTCCGTCCAGCTCCCCGTTAACTACTATATCGTGTTATATCATACCGCCTCCTGCCATATGAAACGGCGTCGAGGCGCTATAGGGCGCCATGTTCTGAAGGACCGGAGAGGGAAGCAGTGCATAGCATGCAGCAGACACGCAGCAGACATGGGGAGCGGCTAGCGAACAGCCAGCGCCGGAAGTGGAGCACACCCCGACAGAGGCTGTGAGACAACGGAGCGAGCGCATGTATTCATTTATTTTCAAATTTCTTTATTGGGATTTATGTAATAAAACAGTGCCTCACTGGATCGCACAAACACAGTAGTAATAGTCAGGAATACAGAAAATAGGCCATTTGTGAATTAACGATTAAACAGAAATAACAAACAATAACAATATTAACAACATGAACAAGTCTCCATATGGTCGATGATCTAAGCAACAAGGGGGGGTCAAGCAGCAAGTGAGCACAGGTTAGGTACTGCGCCAGTATTCCGTTCCAGATATCGTGTGTCAACAGGGGTCAGTCGCTCAAGGGGGTTTATCGTCGTTGGAGGGGTTGAGTAAGGCCCAAGTAAGAGTTTTCCAGGCAGCAAGTCCCAAGCTCGTGCTTTCAGGGGATGTGGTGAGGCCGTTCTCCCAAGCTGAGGTTTCTGCCCCTATCCAGCGCTCCAGTTCATTGTGCCATACCTGATATTGTGGGCCTCCAGGTCGCTTCCAAGCCATAGCAATGGTCCTTTTGACCAGAATGCATGCCAGGTCCATGAGCTTGACTGTGTGTTTGAACTTGGCCAGTCTGGGGTATGTTCCAAGAAGGCACTCCTTCGGGGTCCATTCATATCTAGTCATGCCTGCCTCACTACATAGGAGTTCCACTCTCGCCCATAATCGCCGGACCTGGACACATCCCCAGAACATGTGCAAGAGATTTGCTTCGTCACTGCCACACCATGGGCAGTTATGGTGGGGTAGCTTATATATTTTGGCTATTCTAAGTGGTTTCAAGTAAGATCGGTATAACATGTTGAGTTGTATCAATTTAAATCTAGAATTTCTGGATACCGCGTTAGGGAACGCTAGTGCTCTACCCCATTCGGCTTCAGACAGTTCGTGACCCAGGTCCCTCTCCCATTTGGTTTTGAGGTCCTGACTGCGGGGGTTGGGCCTGTCAATTAGGTGACTATATATGCGGGACACAGGCCTCCATCCATCCGCCAAGCTGTATAGGTGTGTTATGAAGGAGTCGGTTTCAGGCTCCTCGGGCCATGTATCCCATTTAGTCCTAGCCAATTTGCGGATCTTTATGTACCAAAGGAATTGACCAGCCGGGACGCCAACATAAGATTGCAAGGAGGGGAAATCCCGGAAGGTGCCCTCATTGTATAGATCCCCCCAAGTGTATACTCCCAGCCTTTCCCAGTGTCGGATGGAGGCAAGGTCCACCGAGTTCTGGCATAGGTCGGCTAAGAGCGGTATGTCCGGGTTGTAACTGTGTTTCAAGTGAAGAAGGCTCATAACCCTCTGCCATACCTGACGACCCAGGGTAGCTAAGAAAGGAATCCCATCCATAAGACGTTGAGGGGCCCAAATGAGTTCATTTAACCGGATTGGAGCAATCGGGTGCTGTAAAAGCAGAGTTTCGGGGGTAACATCATCGGCTAGCCATTTAGCCACAAAGCTTAGTTGGGCAGCCAGGTAGTAACGTTCCAGGTCAGGGAGCCGAATGCCTCCTTGTTCGTAGGGGAGGGTCAGCGTGGATAATGCAAATTTGTGCCTACTAGTTCCCCACAGGAAGTCTTTAAGTATCCTCCCTAAGAGACGGAAGAAGGGAGTTCTAATGTAGTAAAAGATATTTTGAAACCCATAGAGAAATCTGGGGAGAACAATCATCTTAATGATGGAAGCCCTACCCATCATGGATAGGGGGAGGCGAGCCCAAAACCCAATTGACTTGCGTAAGGGAGGCAGCGCCGCTACCGTGTTGTTGGCATGCATGAGTCCAGGCGTATGATAAATATTGATGCCCAGATAGCGGAACGTGGTGGGGCACCAACCTATGCCTAGTGAGGGGAGGTCATCTACGTGTATATTCCGGAGGGCGCCCAACGGAAACAGACAAGACTTGTGTCTGCTAAAGTGTATGCCTGATACCTTGGCAAAGTTGCCGAGGACCTCCAACATGGTTGGGACATTCAGCTGTGGGTCCCTCACATAAAGGAGAACATCGTCCGCATATAGAGAAATTATATGATCCACCCCGTCAATCCTTATACCAGCGTCAAAGAATTGTTTTCTAAAGAAAATGGCAATGGGTTCAAGCCCAATTATATATAGCATGGGGGAGAGCGGGCAGCCCTGCCTTGTGCCCCTTTGTATGTCCCATTCCATGGAGATGAGCCGACCAGTTTTCACCCGAGCTCGCGGTTTGGTGTAGAGGACTGTGATCCATCGAATGAATCGTTCTCCGAAACCAAACTCCCTAAGTACCGCAATCAGCCATTCCCAGAAAATTGAATCGAACGCTTTGATGGCGTCCAAAGAAAGCAAAGCGTGGGATTTCCCTGTATGAGTGGGATGTGACAGTACGTGTTGTAATCTACGTAGATTGGCAGTGGTGTTACGGCCCGGCACAAAGCCGCTTTGGTCGGGGTGCACCACCTCTCCAATCACCCTGGACAGCCGCTTGGCCAGAATGGTTGTGAGGATTTTAACATCATAATTGAGCATAGCGAGAGGGCGATAGGAGTCACAGTCATCTGCAGGCTTACCAGGCTTGAGGAGCGGAACCACCAAGGTCTCACGCATGCTCCCGGGCAAGATGCCCGACTCATAGGCTTCTAGGAACACCTCGTGCAGCAGCGGGGACAGTTCCGGCTCGTAGGTTTTGTAAAATTCGGCGGGTAGCCCATCACTGCCCGGAGCCCTGCAGGTGGCCAGGGACTCAATGGCGTCTTTTATGTCATCTATGTTGATATCAGCATCTAGAGCCTCCTTGCATGGCAGCGGGAGTGGGGGCAGTCCAATTTCGTCCAGGGTGTTTGAGATTTCCTTGGAAGGCACCATATCAGTATGGGAGTATAGTCGTGTATAGAACTGCCCGAAGGTGTTATTAATTCCCTGTTGGGACCGTTGTAGTGTGCCATCAGCATCTCTTAGGGCTGTGGTCGAGTGCTTAGGGTGTTCTTTCCTACACAGCCAGGCGAGTAGTCTACCAGGTTTGTCAGCGTGGGCGTGTGTTTTGTTGGTTCTGGTAATGTAATCGAATTTGGCAGGTCTGTCCCAGGCTTCCTTGCAGGCGGCCCTGGTACTGGCCAGCTTGTCCTCCTGTGGTTGGGGGTCCAGGGTGTTGGATTCTAGCTGTTCTATTTCGGATTCTAATAATTCAAGTTCGGTTCTTAGGTGTTTCCTCATGCCTCCAGCCTTTGCTATGACCTCTCCCCTTACAACCACTTTGAGAGCGTCCCAGACCGTGCTTAGGTGGTCAACACTGTCTTTGTTCTCACAGATGTAGTTCTCTAGAGATTCTCTAAGGCTTTCCCTGAACTCTGAGTCTTTAAGTGCCTCCGTGGGCATCCTCCATGTGGGTATGGGAGAACTGGGTCCAGTGATGTTCCATTCAATTATCAGGGGAGAGTGGTCAGAGATGGTGCGACCCAGGTAGTTGGAAGAGTCAATCTGGGGGAAGCTCTCTCTGCCGGTGAAGAGATAGTCGATTCTGGTGTGAAGATTATGTGGCGAGGAGTAAAAGGAGTAGCCCCGATCCCCGGGGTGTTGTTCCCGCCAGATGTCTACCAGGTCTAGACGGTTTAGCATGGTGTTCATGGCGGTGGTAGCAGTTGACGTGCCCGCCAAGGGGGGAGCCGACCTGTCAAGCACAGGGTCGCTGACGCAATTAAAGTCGCCACCCCAAATAAGGAATGCATCTCTATAGGGTGCAATCTTTGTGTATAACATGGTGAGGTGCGCAGGGATGTTATTGTTGGGGAGGTATGAATTGACAATACATATCTCCATTTGTTCGATGTGGCCCAAGAGTATAGCATACCTTCCATCAGGGTCCATTTCAGCTTTGGTAAGCTGGAAGGGGATGTGAGGACTGATCCAGATGAACACCCCTCTAGCGAATTTGGAGTATGTGGACCCGAACCCCTGTCCACCCCAATATGATTTGAGTGCCGCCATGGATTCCTTGGTTAAGTGGGTTTCTTGTAATAGGGCCAACTCTATCCTTTTTCTGTGCAGATAGGATTTTATTCTGTTCCGGCGTAAATAAGTACCCAGACCCCTCACATTCCAGGTGGCGACTTTAAGGCGTGTGGGCATGATGGTGGTGAAGGAGCCGGGGCGATGAGCCCGTGGCAGTTTCAACCCTCCACGAGCCAGCTCCATGTGCTGAGCGGCTGCCCCCTGGGTCTGTGCACTGTAATCTCCCTGCCGACCTTGATTGTTGCGTTGATGTGTTAATCGGAGACTTGTGAACAAATTTAACTTCCACTCGAACAGGTGGATTGAACAAGAAAGTTAACTGTGTGTTGCCCCCAGCAGCTGTTCTGGGAGGACAACGCTCGGGGGCTTCCGCTACCCATCGGCCTGTCCAGGTCATGTGGTGCGGTTGTGGTGTTGGCCTTAGGCCAGCCATGCTTGGGGTGGGGTGGGTTGTGACGATGTCTGTGGGGTGGTCCGTAGAGCTCCCGTCCTTAAAAGAGCCATTCAATCGTTGCTGTAAGATGATCTATTTGGGTTCAGCCGTTGGGTGTCAAGATGTGATCCTCTCCCTCAGCCAAATTGTTGTGCTCCATCCACATAGTGGCTGCTGCCGGGGTCTCCATGTAGACGGCTTTGCCTTTGTATAGTATTTTGAGGCGCGAGGGATACAGGAGCATGTATTTGAGGGCGAGCTTCCGCAGTTGGGTTTTGACAGGTATGAATGAGTTCCTGGCTCGCTGCACTTGTGGGGTATAGTCGGGATAGATTACGATCTTGGAGCCATCGCGTCTGATCTCGCCTCCGTCCCTCGAGAATTTGAGGATCGTCTCCCTGTCGCGAAAGTTTAAGATCTTGGCGATCATCGGGCGAGGGTGTGATCCCGGAGGGGGTCGCTTTTGTAGGGCGCGGTGGGCTCTCTCGACAGAGAAGCCCTGTGTGAGCTTGCCAGCTCCGATTTCCTGCATTAGTAAGGACTCAATAAATTCTGTGGGGTCAGTGCCTTCCATCCCCTCCGGAACGCCGAGGACTCTGATGTTGTTGCGGCGAGCCCTCCCCTCTGCTTCCTCCGATCTCGCTTCAAGATGAGCCACTTGTCTCTCAAGTGTGATGACTTTTTGCTTTAAGTCTTTGGCAGTGTCTGTGGTGTCCTGTAGGTTTATTTCCACCTTATCTATTCTTTCCGCTAGGTTGCGGGCGTCCTGACGGATGAGCTGTATGTCCACCTTGAGTTCATCTATCCTAGTCTCCATGCACGTCTGGAGAGCTGCGATAGCCTGTAGCACTTGGGCGTTGCTGGGGTCGGCAGCGTTTGTTGGGGGTTCTGTCTGTGTGGGGATCTCGTATTGGCCGGGCTGTTTGGGTTTAGCCCCTGAGAACGAGTCCATGATTGTTGCACCCCTGTTCTTGTTGCGTGAGGTAGACATTTGTCCTTCCTGGTATTGTGACGGCAGGGATGATCCTCCAAACGGCCCCTAGGCAGTGTAGAAACAATGTGAGCCACACCGAACTGCGCGTTTCAGAGAAGTTCGGCGGTGTTCTTTGGCAGCGCCGGAGGGGGTAAGGGGGTGTAGGTAGTTGTGTGGCCCAATGCAGGATATTCCCTCAGCAGGACAGCGGGGTGCGCTGCGATCCCCTGGCACGCCGGGCCGCTATCCCGCAGCCCCACTGGGCCCTGCCGTCTATGGCACAGGCGTGTTCCGGCTCCCAGGCGTTGAGTCAGGGTTTACAGTCTTACCGGTGCTTCTGTGCCTGTACTGTTCGCTCCCCAGCCGCCCGGCTAACTGTTCAGGATGGGAGGAGGAGGGACCCGCGTGGCTCGCCGCGGTGGCAGGGGCCTGCTTAGGTCTCCGCCGCCCTGACTGAGCGCATGTATTCATGCGATCCTCTGTGCGCTACGGGCGCAGCGCTAGAAGAGGATTGTAGCGCTTATGAGAAGTCTATATGAACCACTAGGCAACTGTTTGCAGTTGGGGGTCCTGCTATACTTTGGGGGCAGTCAGTGTACATGCCTAAGGTAGAAACTATGTGACAGTGGGGCTGCCTTTTTAGCAGGTCTCTGCTGTATGCTCTGGGGTGCAGAGCTGCATAAAACATATGACATTGCCTTTTTATATCACACATCATGCTGGATTCCAGCCTCTACGCGCAGCATTGTCTTGTTGCCAAGCAAGCACATTGCCCCTGAGCTGTCCTCCGGGCCTTGCACGCATGCAGAGTGAAGTATATATTTCATGTAAGCGGGGTATGTATAGCGCCTACTGCCGTTATTGGTGGCCTCACTGCGTGTGGAATGGAGAACATGCGTTGTTTCTTGCCGGTAGAGCCTTGTGATTGGTCGGAAGGCTGTCAGAGTAGATGTTTGCAAGGATGTTAGCTCGTTGGGGAGTCCTTTCTCGGGTCAATGTTGGGTCATAGTAATGTGGTCAGTGGGGGGCTTCAGGATGCATCTGGAGGTAGTGGTCTCGTGAGATGAGCTAGTGGGGAGCCTGTAGAGTCACGGGGTGCCTGATTGGGCTGGGGCAGCGAGGGCTGCTTCCACTTCTGGAGGTAGTGGTGGTCTCGTGAGATGAGCTAGTGGGGAGCCTGTAGAGTCACGGGGTGCCTGATTGGCTGGGGCAGTGAGGTCTGCTTCCACTTCTGGAGGTAGTGGTGGTCTCGTGAGATGAGCTAGTGGGGAGCCTGTAGAGTCACGGGGTGCCTGATTGGCTGGGGCAGTGAGGGCTGCTTCCACTTCTGGAGGTAGTGGTGGTCTCGTGAGATGAGCTAGTGGGGAGCCTGTAGAGTCACGGGGTGCCTGATTGGCTGGGGCAGTGAGGGCTGCTTCCACTTCTGGAGGTAGTGGTAATCTCGTGAGATGAGCTAGTGGGGAGCCTGTAGAGTCACGGGGTGCCTGATTGGCTGGGGCAGTGAGGGCTGCTTCCACTTCTGGAGGTAGTGGTGTGATCTCGTGAGATGAGCTAGTGGGGAGCCTGTAGAGTCACGGGGTGCCTGATTGGCTGGGGCAGTGAGGTCTGCTTCCACTTCTGGAGGTAGTGGTGGTCTCGTGAGATGAGCTAGTGGGGAGCCTGTAGAGTCACGGGGTGCCTGATTGGCTGGGGCAGCGAGGGCTGCTTCCACTTCTGGAGGTAGTGGTGGTCTCGTGAGATGAGCTAGTGGGGAGCCTGTAGAGTCACGGGGTGCCTGATTGGCTGGGGCAGTGAGGTCTGCTTCCACTTCTGGAGGTAGTGGTGGTCTCGTGAGATGAGCTAGTGGGGAGCCTGTAGAGTCACGGGGTGCCTGATTGGCTGGGGCAGTGAGGGCTGCTTCCACTTCTGGAGGTAGTGGTGGTCTCGTGAGATGAGCTAGTGGGGAGCCTGTAGAGTCACGGGGTGCCTGATTGGCTGGGGCAGTGAGGGCTGCTTCCACTTCTGGAGGTAGTGGTAATCTCGTGAGATGAGCTAGTGGGGAGCCTGTAGAGTCACGGGGTGCCTGATTGGCTGGGGCAGTGAGGGCTGCTTCCACTTCTGGAGGTAGTGGTGTGATCTCGTGAGATGAGCTAGTGGGGAGCCTGTAGAGTCACGGGGTGCCTGATTGGCTGGGGCAGTGAGGGCTGCTTCCACTTCTGGAGGTAGTGGTGTGATCTCGTGAGATGAGCTAGTGGGGAGCCTGTAGAGTCACGGGGTGCCTGATTGGCTGGGGCAGTGAGGGCTGCTTCCACTTCTGGAGGTAGTGGTGTGATCTCGTGAGATGAGCTAGTGGGGAGCCTGTAGAGTCACGGGGTGCCTGATTGGCTGGGGCAGTGAGGGCTGCTTCCACTTCTGGAGGTAGTGGTGTGATCTCGTGAGATGAGCTAGTGGGGAGCCTGTAGAGTCACGGGGTGCCTGATTGGCTGGGGCAGTGAGGGCTGCTTCCACTTCTGGAGGTAGTGGTCGTCTCGTGAGATGAGCTAGTGGGGAGCCTGTAGAGTCACGGGGTGCCTGATTGGCTGGACTTCTGGAGGTAGTGGTGGTCTCGTGAGATGAGCTAGTGGGGAGCCTGTAGAGTCACGGGGTGCCTGATTGGCTGGGTGAGCTAGTGGGGAGCCTGTAGAGTCACGGGGTGCCTGATTGGGGAGCCTGTAGAGTCACGGGGTTCCTGATTGGCTGGGGCAGTGAGGGCTGCTTCCACTTCTGGAGGTAGTGGTGGTCTCGTGAGATGAGCTAGTGGGGAGCCTGTAGAGTCACGGGGTGCCTGATTGGCTGGGGCAGTGAGGTCTGCTTCCACTTCTGGAGGTAGTGGTGGTCTCGTGAGATGAGCTAGTGGGGAGCCTGTAGAGTCACGGGGTGCCTGATTGGCTGGGGCAGTGAGGTCTGCTTCCACTTCTGGAGGTAGTGGTGGTCTCGTGAGATGAGCTAGTGGGGAGCCTGTAGAGTCACGGGGTGCCTGATTGGCTGGGGCAGTGAGGTCTGCTTCCACTTCTGGAGGTAGTGGTGGTCTCGTGAGATGAGCTAGTGGGGAGCCTGTAGAGTCACGGGGTGCCTGATTGGCTGGGGCAGTGAGGGCTGCTTCCACTTCTGGAGGTAGTGGTGGTCTCGTGAGATGAGCTAGTGGGGAGCCTGTAGAGTCACGGGGTGCCTGATTGGCTGGGGCAGTGAGGGCTGCTTCCACTTCTGGAGGTAGTGGTGGTCTCGTGAGATGAGCTAGTGGGGAGCCTGTAGAGTCACGGGCTGCCTGATTGGCTGGGGCAGTGATGTCTGCTTCCACTTCTGGAGGTAGTGGTGGTCTCGTGAGATGAGCTAGTGGGGAGCCTGTAGAGTCACGGGGTGCCTGATTGGCTGGGGCAGTGAGGGCTGCTTCCACTTCTGGAGGTAGTGGTGGTCTCGTGAGATGAGCTAGTGGGGAGCCTGTAGAGTCACGGGGTGCCTGATTGGCTGGGGCAGTGAGGTCTGCTTCCACTTCTGGAGGTAGTGGTGGTCTCGTGAGATGAGCTAGTGGGGAGCCTGTAGAGTCACGGGGTGCCTGATTGGCTGGGGCAGTGAGGGCTGCTTCCACTTCTGGAGGTAGTGGTGGTCTCGTGAGATGAGCTAGTGGGGAGCCTGTAGAGTCACGGGGTGCCTGATTGGCTGGGGCAGTGAGGTCTGCTTCCACTTCTGGAGGTAGTGGTGGTCTCGTGAGATGAGCTAGTGGGGAGCCTGTAGAGTCACGGGGTGCCTGATTGGCTGGGGCAGTGAGGTCTGCTTCCACTTCTGGAGGTAGTGGTGGTCTCGTGAGATGAGCTAGTGGGGAGCCTGGCTGCTTCCACTTCCCCCTGGCTCTTTCTCCCTTTCTGATTCCGCCATCTTTGCAGTTTCCAGGCATCTCGCTGCCATGTTTTCTCCCTGCTGTTGTGGGTCGAGGAGAGGGGTTGATATGGGAGGGCTGGTATTTGCCTTCGAGCCTGTGTTTGTGGTTGGTTCGTTTAAGGATTTCCTAATCTCTCTATGACGTTGGTTAGCTGGAAGATTATGGAACTGTTGCAAGAGAGCTGTCGGCCAATCAGCTTGCAGACTAGCAGGCGTCAAGTTATGTAAAGGACTCCATGGCTATGGTCACACAGATTCCGGGGGTGATGAGGAATTGTTTTTGTCTCATGCTCTATGCGTGAAGGGGCTAGTCTCAGTGAGATGGGACTAGTCACAACAGATTGGGTCAGAGTGTTCATTGGTGTGTTGGCTGGTTGGTCCTGCCAATCCAGAGGGTCCAACCAGTTATGCGCTGGGGGTTGAGACAAATAATACGTTGTTACCATAGGTACAGTCCAGTGAGACAAGAGGAAATGCAGAGCTAACACCCCTTTGGTATGCAATGTGTTAACTTGAAGCTGGCTCCCACCCCTCTGTATGAAAGGCAGTGAAATGCATGTCTGGGACCACTATTTACCGTAGGCAAAGCCCTGCGGAGCGGACCCCTTTGAGAGGGGAGAAGCATGTGGTTTGGGGGAGACAAAATCTTGGAAACTTCCTCCTTGATGGTGTCCCTGACCTTATCAGACATCCGGTGAATCCTACTCTTCACCGACTTACTATCTCCAGTGTCCACATCATGGGTGCACCAATCTGTGCGACCTTGAGTCCGAGAAAACAGACCGGCAAACTGTCCCAGCAGTAACCGGCATCCGTCTGCCAGTTGTGGCTCTGACAGGTCCGTTGCAAGGTTGACACATTCAACTGACCCAATCATAGTGGACCGAGTAATTTAGGGTGCTATAGTGAGTGGAGCCAATGGGACGTCGTACTTTTAGTGATATTCATAGTGGCCATTTTGAAGGGAGGGCTTAGTTGCCCCACCTGACATTGATTATCCAATCCCCTCTCCCCGTTACCACATACAGTTATAGTACCTATGTTAAAGTTACCTTCCTATAACCAATCACGTTGCATGTTATTGTAAATTGAGCTGGAGTTGGAAGAGAGAGTGAGAAGATCGAGCGGTTGCTGATGTTCATTGAACTCCCCGTTTTTTGTACTTGTCATTAAACGGACTCCCTTTGCCAAACTATTGAGTTGTCATTATTATTTGATGCGAGAGTATGAATCTGCGTCCCCATCTATCTCGAGGGTGCTGCTGCGACTCATCTTAAAGGGCTGTTTGGAGATCCCCAGTCAGAGGGCTGGCTGGAGACCATCCAGTTCACTGGTCCTTCCAACACACCCTCTGGAAGCACTCCAGGCCCTAAGGTTTGCAGAGCATTCAATCTGGCGATCTCTTTGGCCCTCGATCGTGTAGCTGCTGCAACTATTTCGGGGTCAGGAAGATCATTACCCAACAGACATGGGACTGGGATGGAGTCTTTCACTGCTACACAGCGCTGCGTCATTTCACCTCGCCAGCTGAACTCTACTATTGCCAAGGGCCACTTACTCTTATCATCAAATCCACTTACACACAAATCAGGCCCAGTAATCTACTGGCCTGGCTGTACCCACTGCCGGGTGACAGCAGTGACGCTAGCCACAGTTTCTCGGACCACAGGAGTTTTGTGTCCATTGATGTACACATGCTCTAGATAGAGTTGAGTATTATTGGGAACTGGGGTCTCTTCTGGAGATCCGGCACCGTTCCCACTCAGTGTAACCAATCCAAATTCGGCCACTCCCTGGCTTAGTGGGAAATCCTCCTCTGAGAGGCCTACGCTAATGATGGCCTCTTGCACAAATCCAACATTCACTATGGCTTGCTTGGGTAATCCCTTGCAAGCAGGATCCCCTTTCCTATGGCCTTACACACAAAACAACCTTTGGGTGGTGAGAATGCAGGTGTCCCAGAATTAGGGGTGCCTGCTCTCTTCTTTTCTGTGTGCATGGCAGAAGTAGAGTTTGGGGGTTTCCCTTTGTTCTTTTGGGCACCTGATATTGAAGAGGATTGGGTTAATCCTTTGTCCTTCCCATCCTTGTTTACTTTTTTGTCCACTGATTTCTGTTCCGGTTTGGGTGTGCTCGCCTGAGCCTTTTTCTGGACTTGAGTACTTACAAACCTGTCGGCAGCCTTCGCAAGCTTCCTAGGGTCTGTGATTGTCTTGTCCACAAAATGCTGGTGTAGGTCAACCTCACAATTTTTCAACACATGCTCACACGCAATCAAATTGTACATCCCTTTAAATGTGTCAACTTTGTTACCAGTTACCCACGCACACAGATATCACCCAACTTCTCAGATATTTCAACAAGTGTGTGAACGCTTCAAATGTCTGCCCACTTTTCTTTCTGAGCTCTCTGAAGCTCTTGAGATACTATTCTGGGGTTTTACAGAACTTCCTGAGTAGGACTGCCTTCATGCTCTCATAAACAGGCCTTTGCACAGGAGTTAATGGAAGAATTGCACCAGTCCCTGGTGTTGGTAAGCGATTCATCGGGGCTGCCCCCCTCCATACCTCATCCACCTCCTGCAGCTGGAATGCCAGCTTGAGCGCTTCAAACCAGTCAAAAATATCCTTCCCCACTTCATAAGCCTGTACTAAATCTTTGGGGATGTGCCGTCGGGGCTTATCCCAGGCACTCTGGGGAGCCACTACTGCTTTTCTCGCTAGAGGCGGACCTGTTGTCCTCTTTCTACTCTTCAAGCACCAACTTGCGCAGCTCCATGGTGACCTTGTCCCGCTGTTTCTGTTCCTCTAGCGCTAGTCTCCTCTCCTCAAGCAGGAGCTTCCTAGCTGTTACCTTATTAACAACCAGAACCATTACTGGGCCGCTTAGGGACTGTGCTGAAGCCTGGAACCCGCGGGATGCCGCACTTGCCCCTGACCTCACTGACACTCAAGAGTGTTGAGCAACCACACTTGCCCCCCGGCAGGATGATTGGCGAGAAACACTGCTCATGCGGTCGTCCTCTTAATTTATTCTCTGCGGAAGGTCTTGTCTGTTTGGGTACACAGGACCTCGCCCGTCCCCTGGGATCTTCTTCACAACTACCCTCGCTTCTACCGGAGCTTAGAGGCTGGTCAGCAACTCAGATCTTTTAACCTTAGAGCTATGGGGAAGTCCCCTCTCTCATAAGACATGCAGGACATCCTTGGTTATGCTTTTTACATTCTCCATGTCAAGCTCCCTGACTATTACTAATACCTAGCAGTGACTAAACATTGCCTGCAATCGAACTTTTATCATTGGGTGACTAAGCTGTGTGCAAGGCTCCAACTGATCCGACCGCTTGCCACCAATGTGACGAATCAACTTCCGGGGAACCAGTGGTCCAGGGATGAATACTGGTTTCTAAACCATCAATCAGCCCCACACCTGTACTACACCAGAAGGGATCCAAACAGATTGGAATACAAGTGAATTATAAGACCTCCTTGTCTAATTTTCGTAATGTGGTTAGAACAGAAAGCTTATCTCTGCAAGGTCGTGGATCCGTGGTTAGTTGCAACCCAACAAAAATACAATTATTACTCAATGATAAAAGGGACTGTCCAGTCAAGGTTGTATAAACATATCTACTTTATTATTACTACAACAAATAGTTCTAGCACACTACAAAATACAACCCACGCTGTAAAGGACCACAGAGGACAGACAAGTTCACGAAGTAAAGGGAAGCACTCTGGATACTGACAGGAGGGTAGTTGGTAAAGTAATCAGTCTTTCTGTTCAAGGTTATTCAGTTCCAGCACCAAAGGGGCAAAGGGTTGTAACCGTCTCTAGGGGCCTTCGGAGAAGGACCAGGGGGGCAGAACCACAATGTACCTGGTGCTGAAGAAGGTGTTGGTGCTCGACGGCGTTGAGGTGGTTCCAGGGTGCTTCGCAGCCTTTGATTTGAGACAGAGTTAGTGGCGGGGCCATGAATCGTTGTCTCTGTGCTGCTTGGTGGATCTGGAATGCTGGTTGAGGTGGCTTGGACGGCTCTTGTGACTGTGGCGTGACAACAGTCAGCGATGCAGCCGGATGCGGTTCGAGGACTCGACTGTCTCGAAAATGTCCTTGAAGATGAAGGCTGGATGATGCTTTTGTGGCACTACTCCTAGCATCTTCGCAGGGCTCGTGGCATCCTTTCAAGGCAGACGGCCCAAAGCTTGGCAGAGTGTTTGCAGGAAATGATGAGGGCACTGGATGCCATGGGTGTCATCTAATCGAATTTTGCGGATGACACCCGGATCCTTATCCCTATCACTGGCAATTACAATCAGGACACAACCATGATCAATAAAATCTATGCAATAATCCAAAACTGGATGGCGTTAAGTAGCCTATGTCTCAACTATGAGAAAACGGAGCTACTCATAGTAGGCACCTCAGCCAGAATCAATGCCCTCCTCTCAGATTATTCATCAATCAACATCAATGGACATACCATTGCAGTTCTAAAACAGGTCAAAACATTAGGTGTCTACTGAGATGCCAATCTAACAATGTCCAAACACATCAATGCGCTATCCTCAGCCACCTCCTACAAAGCTAAACTGATTGCATTAAGCCACCTATTCCTGAAAGCACAAAACTGCACCACTCTAGCCCGTGGCCTCATTGTGTCTAAGTTAGACTACTGCAATGTACTATTGCTCGGCACCTCAAACACCAATCTGGACGAAATGCAATTACTGCAGAATAAAGAACTGCGAGCATCCCTAGGACTAATTAAATCTGACCACATCTCCCCAATGAGGAGGGAAGCCCATTGGTTACCCATAAAATCCAGAATCATATATAAATCACTCGGTATCACCCATAAATGCATTGCTAAGAAGGCTCCTATTTACCCCAACAACACTGTCTCCTTGAACAAGACAGCAAGAGTACTTAGATCAAGTAAACATGCACATCTCGCTATCCCATGCTACAAATGCTCCAGAGTTGGAGGTAGTAGCTTTCCAGTAATGGCTCCCAAAATGTGGAACACTGTCCCTTGACATACCATCCAGGCTGAGCAGGTGACTGCAGCGCAGTATTTTCACCTGGCAAGTGGCCTTCTGGGTATTTTGAATTTTGCTGCGTGTGTTTTCTGCCCGTGTCCCCTGTTTCCACTGCTCCCTTCTGCTTCTTCCACCCTCCTTCCCGCCCGCCTCCCAACCCTCCCACTACCTCTGATTGGCCTTTCCTTCTTTTATCACTGACCTTCCCAGGGCAGCGCCCTGCCCGGCAGGCCCTGTGGCTAATGGAGGCTCCCATATAGGAGGCTCCTGGTTGTGTCTGCAGGTGTCCGCAGGGGATGCCAGTTGCCAGTCATCATCCAGTTACTCCCGCAGGCTTCCTTCTTACCCCTGACCACATAGCAGACTCATCCTTTGAGTGTTTTTCACCTGTTCAAAAATAAAATTGCACTGCACCAATATAAAAAAAATTGCATTGTGAACCTAGGCCTTTCTCCCTCTATTCACGATTCTCAATCTTAGGTTTGTTTTTCTCCTGTTCAAAAAAAATTGCACTGCACCAATATTTAGAAATTGCATTGTGAACCTAGGCCTTTCTCCCTCTATTCAGGATTCTCAAACTTAGGTGTGTTTTTCTCCTGTTCAAAAAATTGCACTGTATCAATATTTAGAAATTGCATTGTGAACCTAAGCCTTTCTCCCTCTATTCAGTGTTTTTCTCCTGTTTTAAAACTTGCATTGTGATAGTTCGTTAATTCTGAGTGTCATCGTCCTGTCCAATTGCTCAACCGTCTTGCTTCTCCCTGTTTCCTCTCGTCTGCTTGCACCCTGCCCTGTGACCTTCCCTCTCCCTTTCCCCTCTCTCCTCTCCCCTTCTACTCTATGGTGCTCTCTGTCTCTCCTATCTTTTCTAACTGCTTCTCTATCAACTATCCTGCCCTCCTCACTAAATCTGGTAGGAAGAAGTTTAAAAAGGACATCCTGGTCTCCATCCCAGGCCTCCCTATCGCTGACACCTATACCAGTGCCTCCTCCAGGCAAACTTTCACCGACATCCTCTTTGTCGTTCCCTCGCCAGACCTATGAACCCTACATATGGTCTCTGTGCTTTCTCCTTTCCCTTCTTCTCCCATTAATGGTGGCACCCGGTGAGAGGCCCTCCTGGGCTCCTTCCACTCCTCCAAGGTCATCATTAATGTTTATGTGAATGGCACTGTCCTGGTCCAAGGCCCTCAGGCCAACCTTCTCCTCTTCGATAGACGCTTCCCGTGCCTCATCGATTTCCTTTCTTCTCCTGCTGTCCCCACTCCCCTCTCCACGTCTTCCTCACCTCCTCCTCTTTCCTCCTCCTCAGCTACCCTGCCCTCTCCTCCTTCGTCTTCTGCCCCCCTCGAGCTCCTTCTACACCTCCGCAGTTCGTACCTCTGATTTGTACCCCTCCATGGAAGTCCTTCAAGGATGGCAACCTTCTCCATATTGCCACTCTTAACTCTCGCTCAGCTGTCAAACACTCCTCTGATATCTGCCATCTTCTGGAGGAACTTGACCTTGATGTCCTCAGTCTCACCGAGACATGGTTCATGGCCAGCTCTGTCACAAGCTTTGACACGATCTTCCCTGATAGCTAGAAGATCCTCTCCGCGCCCAGGTCCAACCGCTCCGGAGGGGGTGTAGCCCTGATTTTCCCCCAGTGGATTCCTGCCTCTGTCATTCCTATGCAGGCCTACTCCTCTTTCGAATGCCTCGCATGCAAGCTCTCTCTTTCCCCTACCCATTCCCTTACCGTGACTACTATCTATCGGCCACCTGGTCAGATCTCCTCCTTCCTCTCTAAGTGGGCGGACCTCTCCTCCTCACTCCTGGTCTCGACCACTCAACTCCTCCTTCTTGGAGACTTCAACATCCACCTGGATGCCTCCTGTCCTCCCTCTGGACTCTTTCACAACCTCTGCGACTCTCTCTCACTATCCTCCCCTCTGGCCCGACTCACTCTGCAGGGCACACTCTGGATGCTTGATCTCCACAGACCTTCCCCTTTCTGTCCCTCTCACCACTCCTCTCTCCTGGAGTGATCACTTTCTCCTTTCCTCCCATTTCACCCACTCTACCCCTCAGGCCAAGCCACATCCATCACTGCCACTCACCTTCTCGGTCATCCCACCCATGAAGCACGTGTCAGTTGAGGCTTTCGCCACCACTTTGTCACCTCCCCTATACCTTTGGCTGACTCTCACCCTGACACAGCCCTTTCCATGCTCCACTTTGCTATCTCCGATACTCTTGATATTCTTGCCCCTGTCATGAGAATCCGTCTGAAGCCCAAAGCCAATTGCAACTCCTGGTACGATTCTGACCTCGTCACCCTTAAACGCGAGTGCAGGGTGGCCGAGAGGATGTGGTGGGCTTCATGTACATCCTCGGACAAACTGGCCTGCTGCCTGCTTCAAAGGCAATACCGGATCTCTGTCCTCACCAAGAAGAGAGCTCATATTCAAGCCCGCGTCTCTGCGGCATCTAACAACTCGGCTGAACTCTTTAAAATCTGCAAGGAACTGGACAATCTTGCCGCAGTCTCTACCTCGTCTCTCCCTTCCCAGGCCCTCTGCACGGCACTGGTTTCTAACTTCATCTCTAAAACTCAGGACATCCTGTCTTCCCTCTCCTCCTCTCCCCCTCACCCCTCTACTTCCTGCTCTTCCTCTGGCCCTTCTTCAGCCACCTCTCCTCTCTCCTTCTCTGCCTTTCCCCTGTTCTCCGCTGACAAGCTTTCAAGACATGTCCGATCTTTGAAAGTCTTGTCAAAACAGCTTTACCCCTGTTCCTCCAAAACTATCAAGGACCACATCGACTCCCTGGCTCCTGTCCTGGCCGACTTCTGCAACCACTCCTTCGCCACCGGAGTCTTCCCATCCCCCCTGAAGCACTCCCTTGTGCACCGTCTTCTTAAGAAACCCTCTGCCGACGCCTCCTGCCCGGCTAACTATCGCCTTTCTTGTTGCAGAGCACTCTGGTCCTGGCCTCATGCATAACAGAAGATTGTTGGTGGGGACCCTGGACTTGTTCATTAAGACATGCTTAGCCTGCACCAATCACTGTGGCCCATTTGGTTTTACTGCCATTTTTTTCTTTTTGGCTCAAAGCAAGTGATTAACATAGGGGTGCAGCAGGAAAATTAAAAAGGAAAGTGCTGAAAACCACATTTGGGGAGTGCTCTCCCATTAGGTTGAGGTGAGGAGCAGGAAGAGGACCAGAGAGGAGAAGGAGAGTTTGGTCAGGGATGGAGAGCCATTTTGTGACCAAACGCTTTCGACTTGCCATAGGAATTCATGCCATGAAAACGGCACAAGACGTATACCAAAACAAAATGTGTCATGGGAACCAGTGAGTGAATGGCAATAGTAGGAGAGGGGTAGAGTGGACAGATGGTGGTACCTAGAAAGCAAGGGGGCAAATTGAGCTTGGCAGTGTGAATGGGGGAGGCTATTAAGTTGTTGAGCATTTCCCCATTACTGTAGAAATCAGCAAAAAATCAATTACTGCAGGAATGATTACTAGGAATGATTATGAGTAGCGGGGAAGGGACTAGCCCAATGATCTTCAGACCTTATTGTGGCAAAGTGGACATTGGACATGTCCGAAGGCCATGGCAATTGGTTAGGTATCAGGTGGGGGGATATAAGCCATGGCCACTGGTTGGGTACCAGGTGCGGGTTTATAGGTCATGGCCATTGGTTGGGTATCAGGTGGGAGTATATAAGCCATGGCCACTAGTTGGGTAACAGGTGGGGGTATATAGGTCATGGCCTCTGGTTGGGTACCAAGTGGGGGGATATAGTCCATGGCCACTGGTTAGATACCAAGTGGGGGTATATAGGCAATGGCCACTGGTTGGGTACCAGGTAGGGGTATATAGGCCATGGCCACTGGTTGGGTGCCAGGTGGGTGCATGTAGGCCATGGCCACTGGTTGGGTACCAGGTGGGGTATATAGGCCATGGTCGCTGTCTGGGTACCAGGTGGGGGTGTATGGGCCATGGCCATTGGTTGGGTACCAGGTGGAGGTATATAGGCCATTGCCACTGGTTGGATACCTGGTGGGGGCATATATGCGATGGCCACTGGTTGGGTGCCAGGTGGGGGTATGTAGGCCATGGCCACTGGTTGGGTACCAGGTGGGGGTGTATAGGCCATGGCCACTGGTTGGGTACCAGGTGGGGGTTTATAGACCATGGTCACTGGTTGGGTCCCTGGTGGGGGTGTATAGGACATGGCCACTTGTTGGGTACCAGGTGGAGGTGTATAGCCCATGGCCACTGGTTGAGTACCAGGTGGGGGTGTATAGACCATGGCCACTGGTTGGGCCCCAGGTAGGGGTGTATAGGACATGGCCACTTGTTGGGTATCAGGTGGGGGTGTATAGCCCATGGCAACTGGTTGGGTTCCAGGTGGGGGTATATAGGCCATGGCCACTGGTTGAGTACCAGGTGGGGTATATAATCCATGGCCACTGGTTGGGTACCAGGTGGGGATATATAGGCCATGGCCATTGGTTGAGTACCAGGTGGAGGTATAAAGGCCATGGCCACTGGTTGGGTACCAGGTGGGGTTATATAGGCCATGGCCATGGGTTGGGTACCAGGTGGCGGTGCATAGGTCATGGCCACTGGTTGGGTAACAAGTGGGGGTATATAGGCCATGGCCACTGGTTGAGTATCAGATGGGGTATATAGGCAATGGCCACTGGTTGGGTACCAGGTGGGGATATATAGACCATGGCCACTGGTTGGGCCATGGCCACTGGTTGGATATAGGCCATGGCCACTGGTAAGGTACCAGTTGGGGGTATATGGGCTATGGCCACTGGCTGGGTACGAGTTGAGGGTATATAGGCCATGGCCATTGGTTGAGTACCAGGTGGAGGTATAAAGGCCATGGCCACTGGTTGGGTACCAGGTGGGGTTATATAGGCCATGGCCACGGGTTGGGTACCAGGTGGCGGTGCATAGGTCATGGCCACTGGTTGGGTAACAGGTGGGAGTATATAGGCCATGGCCACTGGTTGAGTATCAGATGGGGTATATAGGCCATGGCCACTGGTTGGGTACCAGGTGGGGATATATAGACCATGGCCACTGGTTGGGTACCAGGTGGGGGGATATAGGCCATGGCCACTGGTTAGGTACCAAGTGGGGGCATATAGGCTATGGCCACTGGTCAGGTACGAGGTGGCAGTATATAGGCCATGGCCATTGGTTGAGTACCAGGTGGAAGTATAAAGGCCGTGGCCACTGGTTGGGTACCAGGTGGGGGTATATAGGCCATGGCCACGGGTTGGGTACCAGGTGGAGGTATAAAGGCCATGGCCATTGGTTGGCTACCAGGTGGGTATATAGGCCATGGCCACTGGTTGGGTACCAGGTGGGGGTTCATAGGTCATGGCCACTGGTTTGGTACCAGGTGGGGGTTTATAGGCCATGGCCACTGGTTGGGTACCAGGTGGGTATATAGGCCATGGCCACTGGTTGGATACCAGGTGGGGGTATATAGGCAATGGCCACTGGTTGGGTGCCAGATGGGGGTTTATAGGCCATGGCCACTGGTTGGGTACCAGGTGGGTATAAAGGCCATGGCCACTGGTTGGATACCAGGTGGAGGTATAAAGGCCATGATCACTGGTTGGGTAGCAGGTGGGGTTATATAGGCCATGGCCACGGGTTGCGTACCAGGTGGGGGTGCATAGGTCATGGCCACTGGTTGAGTACCAGGTGGGGTATATAGGCCATGGCCACTGGTTGGGTACCAGGTGGGGATATATAGGCCATGTCCACTGGTTGGGTACCAGGTGGGGGATATAGGCCATGGCCACTGGTTAGGTACCAGGTGGGGGGTTATAGGCTATGCCCACTGGTTGGGTACGAGTTCAGGGTATATCGGCCATGACCATTGGTGGAATACCAGGTGGAGGTATAAAGGCCATGGCCACTGGTTGGGTACCAGGTGGGGTTATATAGGCCATGACCACGGGTTGGGTACTAGGTGGAGGTATAAAGGCCATGGCCACTGGTTGGGTACCAGGTGGAGGTGCATAGGTCATGGCCACTGGTTGGGTACCAGGTGGGGGGGGTATATAGGCCATGGCCACTGGTTGAGTACCAGATGGGGTATATAGGCCACGGCCACTGGTTGGGTACCAGGTGGGGATATATAGGCCATGGCCACTGGTTGGGTACCAGGTGGGGAGATATAGGCCATGGCCACTGGTTAGGTACCAAGTGGGGGTATATAGGCTATGGCCACTGGTTGGGTACGAGGTGGGGGTATATAGGCCATGGCCATTGGTTGAGTACCGGGTGGAGGTATAAAGGCCATGGCCACTGGTTGTGTACCAGGTGGGGGTTTATAGGCCATGGCCACTGGTTGCGTACCAGGTGGGTATATAGGCCATGGCCACTGGTTGGATACCAGGTGGTTATATAGGCCATGGCCACTGGTTGGATACTAGGTGGTTATATAGGCCATGGCCACGGGTTGGGTACCAGGTGGGGGTGTATAGGCCATGGCCACTGGTTGGGTACCAGGTGGGGGTGTATAGGCCATGGCCACTGGTTGGGTACCAGGTGGGGGTGTATAGGCTATGGTCATTGGGTCTCTTTCTATTATTACATTTGGGGCAACATAGACAGTGGCCATGGCCATTTGGCCCTGGAGAAGATCTAGCAGAACCAAGCCCTTGAAATTAAGTGAAAAAGAGCTTGCCAAGACAGAGTAAAGATGATACGATTCATCACAACAAAACCCAGATCATATGGCAGATGTAGGAAGTGATGGTCAACTTAACGTAGCCTGAGGCTCACCCTCACCTGTTGCTCAGCCCATGAGTGCATATATGAGTTCACAGTAGGAAACAACATTGAGAATCAAAGTGACCTCATGGTGGACACCAAGGTGGCGTGGCAGGCATTCCGATTTAAGATCATGGCCACTTCCCCCATCTGCCGAATTTCATAGGTGTTGTTGCGATTAATTGGACCAGCTTAATCCTGTCCAAAAACGAGTGTTTATTTTCCAATGTATACATAAGAATATCACATGCTTTCCATACCAGATCCTCCTGTGTCTTAGCACTACAATAATAGTACTTATTATTACTCACTCTGTCACTCTTAGAAGGATGAAGGACAGAGTTGCCGCTGCCAGGATTTGAATTGACAGCTTTAAGGTAAACTAAAGATTCGCCCTCCCCTGGAGAGACCCCAGAAGCGACAGAGAAAGCAGCCGGATCCTCACCAAACTGTGGCCCCTGAAAGACTCAAAGACCCATATGTAAATCATTGGAAAGCCAGTGGATCTCTGCCCCTTTTTATAATACTTTAAAAAATTAATTATTGCATGGAAATGGCACCAACTGGCAGGATACCCAATTTCTATCAGGATACCCAAGAATACACCAAAGTTACATAAGAAAGCCTTGGGGTGAAAGATGTGGGCACTTACACAACCTCCCACCCCCACTGTCAAAAGAGAAATTATATTGTGCCTCCTATTGTAATAAATATATGTATATTGGCCTACGCCAAGCTGCTCGTAAGTCGCTTGCGAAAGAATCCATGTTGCAAGGTCCTGACCTTAAAATCAATGTAAGCCGCCATTTTAGGTCAATACGCCATTTTAGGTTTGCTTTGTAAAGTCACCCTGTGAGTTAAAATGGTGGACGATGTCATTCCAAAATACAACATGGCCGTCTTGACCTCTTTACATAGCTAATATGTAACTTGCCTGCAGGCCACTTGTTGAGGTCGTGAACTGAGACCTTTTCCTTCGTTGACCTGTGTGTAAAGGATTGCTCGTGCAATGAAACTAATCCACGACCATACGTTGAAAACAATGTATTCAAATACTGAACGTAGAACACTTTTTTAACTACATTGTACTAATGTTTGAGAAAACCTGCATGGGAAATCCCAGAATACACAGTTGCCGTATAGGCTTGTTGATATATGTATTAAAAGCAAACCAGTTATATGCGGATGTGCGAGACTTGGCATGAAGCCTAGATCGGTGATGTATTAGTGGAATATTAACCCGAAGTGGGGCTGGACATCGTGCTCACAAAAAGTATAAAAAGCCAATGCATTCTAATGTACAGCGTCTCTCACTGAACACATTGAACCACGCTGGAGTTCGTTGTGTTGTACTGAGGGCCGAAAGCTATCTGATTTTTGCTCTGTTTGTAGTAACTGGATTCAGTATAAAATAAAGTACTTTGTATGTTCCTTGGTAACCCGTGTTCGGTGTGTTTCCTTTTGGGGTACTCAGCCTCGATATTCTGATTTTGTTTTCACAGTTGGCGCCCGAATAGGGACCCTCAAGATTGATGCCGGATTGTTGAAGGTTGACTCAGGCTATCGGACCGGGATCGGACGGTGTGACAAAAAGGGGCCCCACTGAACGAGACGCGACACCTCAGCAGCGCTGCATGACCCGATCCCTGGACGATTAGCTTGTGGTCCGAGACGGCATCTTCACGAGGGTCCACTTATCGAGGCGGGCAGATTTGCCGAAATCACCATACACGAGGTAAGATTAGTTAGGTAAAATTCCTTGAAGCCGATCGGACCTCCTTAAGTTTGTTCAGGTGTGTCGTGACCCGACTCTTAATTCAACCCTGATAATTTGAATTTGGCGCTTTGTATCTGCAGACACAATTATTGACCAGGTAACACCAATAATTTGATATGCCTGGGAAATTGTCTACCTGCTTTAGGGCGTTGTTCCGCAGCGATAGACAATCTTTGGAATTAAGCGGTCCCGCACCACAGGAGGGGTCGCCTACATGTACTATGTACTGTAAGCATGGCATTGAAAGGATAGTATTTAATGACATTTGGCACAGACAAACCAGACATTCCTCCGAACGTCAGTGGCCAACCAATGGTAGTTTTGAAATCCCTCGTATTGAGTATTTAGAGTAAATTCTATTAAAGAAAAAGACTAGACCTGCAGCATTTGATGTTTTGCAGAATTGGAAAAAAGAAGCGTTGCAGCAACTTAAAAGTAGAGAAAAAAATGCGCGCCGTCATTAGACGAACGCCGAAAAAGCATTATTGTATGACCAAGATAAACATTCTGAATCGACTAGGAATATGGATAGGGCTTTCTCACTTGGAATCAAAAAATATATCCTTCCAAAGACCTCCATGCTTCCGATGAATTTATAGATTCATCGTTAAATGAGCGAAGGCCTGGTGCCTCTGCGCCACCACCATATTTTCCTCTTCCTGCTGCTTTGCCTCTTCCTCCTGTTGTTCCTGCTCTACCCGCTGTTGTTCCCGTTGTTCCTGCTCCTCCTAATGTTCCCCTTCCTCCGGCTCCTCCACCTCTTCTTATCGCACCAGTTACAGTACCTCCATTGAATTTACCTGCTCCCTCTCTTCCAAGTGGTCCTGAGCCGCTTGTAATCGATCAATGTGCAGGGTCAAAGGTTGTAACTCGCAATACTGTACCACCAGGGAAGAAACGTGATTTGATTGCATGGGCTAAGTACTGTATGGGAAGGATGATCAAGCTAATGATTTTGCCACACTTTGTAACATGAATAATTTTCCTGAGAAAAATGTTTTTATTGAAGGTTTAGGGATTCATTTATGTGTAATATGGGGAAAATTAAATAATACAGATCTCCCGCAAGGGTTAAGGTATCTAAATGCTTTAGCGTTTTCTAGAGACACTGTGGAGAAAGTAAATGAGCATGTCGAGAGGTTATTTGGGTATAGAAAGGAGTTAGAAAAGTTGCAGAATGAGGATGACGAGGAGGAAAGTATGTATGTACAGAAACGGTTCCTTCCTTGTCGTAAATCGATATCTGAGGAAGCACGAATTTGTAGGAAGGACGCACTTAGATGGATTTCGAATATGTCGATAACTCCAGTTGAAGTATATGACACATATAGTCAGTATACACCAGAAATGCAGAGGAAAGTGATACAGGTAATGATAGAGTACCTACTGGATGATTGTGTAAAAAGAAAGATTAGTTGTCCCACAGAGTTATTGAGTATTTACAAGAGAGCTTTTTCACTTGACACTTCTTCGACTGCTTTAGCGCTCGATTTAGCTCTGTTGCTTAGTAAGCGTTCGGAGTCACCTACTTCTCAGTTGCCTATGAGAGAGGTTCCTCCGACATTTGTCCCGAAGGTTGAGATTGCGGCCGATGTTGCACGAAATATAGTCGCTGTGGACATTCCTGCACATTATGTATCGCAGTTCGTTCACGTCCCGTTCTCAAGACAGGAAGTGAATACTATTAGGCAATCTATTCCTGATATTAGGAAAAATCCGACAGGATTCTATAAAGAAATAGAGTCCGTCTTGCAATCCTCACTGTTCACCTTAGGCGATATCGATTTGTTATTCCCTGTACTCCTGCCCGTAGATTTGTGGAAACAAGTTAGAACTATAGACGACGTACCAGGGTTGGGAGATACATGGTGAATATAACTAGACTCGATGGAGAAAGACCAGCTGGTGAAAGACCGCCTCAGGTGATATTAACTTTGCCTGATAGAATCATTGCAAAATTGAAAACCATAATTCCAGAGAAAAGAATTATTTGGGACAAACTTACGGCCTGTGTCCAAGGAAAGTCTGAGGGTGCTACCGAGTTCTTTAATCGGTTCGAACAGGTATTCTCGGATTTCAGTGGACAAGACCTAGGCACAGAGTGTGGAAAAAGATTATTTGTGGACAAATTTGTGCATGGATTGCTGCCAGCATCACAAATTATGTCTTCTGAGAGCGCTTGGCAGGCGAAATCCCAATCAGAAGTACTGCACATGGCTCAGTACTACGAGAACCGTGTCAATAATGAAAAAGATAGAGTTGAAAAACGAAAAGGTGATTTGAAAACTAAAGTGCTATTGCAGTACATTTTTAGTGAACCCAGGGGTTAGTTCTCAGGTTAGAGGTCAGTATGTCCCACAAGGGAATGTGCCCTTGGGTCCTGTGAACATTAACCAGTGCGCCTATTGTCGTCAAGAGGGCCATTGGCGTGCACAATGCCCCGTCCTTCGACAAAGGTTGAATAACACATTTGGGAATATGGGTAGACAATCCAGAGGTCGCCCGGGTGTAGGGGGCCCTGGTAGAGGTCAGTTTACACAGGATCCTCAGCAACCTTTCTCGCAGGACAATCAGATTTCGAGTGTGGACACCAGGAACATATTTGATCATCCTTCCACTGCATATTTATCTGAAGAGCTTCCTTTTGATGACATTCTGTTCCGTTAGGATTGTGCGAAGCAGGGTTTGGAACCTACACCTATTCCCGTCAATCAGAAAGGTCCCTACGTTGAAATGGTGGTGGGAAATAGGAAACATCCGTTTTTGATAGACACTGGAGCACAGAAGTGTTCCATTAATCATTCACGGGTTCCAAACATTCCACTGTCAGGGCAAACCAATGTTTCTGTAGGGTTTTCTGGCACACCAGTTGTTTGTCCGGTTTCTTCGCCGGTACCCATTTCTTTGGGTCACTTTATGGACCACTGTCCATTTCTGTTGACTTAGAATTGTGGAGAGAACTTGCTGGGGTTGAATCTGTTAAAAGAATTAAATGCAGTGATTTATTGTTCTTCTGATGGAGTGCGCTTGACGATTTCACCACAGCAATTTTCTGTCTCGCAATTCTTGACTAGACATTTGCCGCCAGAATTCATTAATGTACCAGAGAGCTTGTGGTCTGTTGACAACAATGATGTTGGTGTTTTACAGATTGCACCTGTTAAGATAGTTTTGAAACACAGAATTGAGCTGCCACGCATTCCCCAGTATAAGATTTCAGTTGAGGGCGAGCGAGCTTTGAAATGCATTGTTTCCGATTTCGTGCATCGCGGGGTGATTGAAGAAATTTCAGGAAGTTTATGTAATAGTCCGATTTTACCCGTGTACAAGAAAGGCGATAATGCAATTCCATTCTGTTTCATAATTGATTTACGTGCCATTAATAAAGTCGTCGCTCCACAATTTCCAATTGTGCCTGATGTAACGACAATTTTAACCATGATTCCAGCTACAGCTACTTACTTTAGTGTTGTGGATCTAAAGAATGCTTTCTTTAGTATTCCTATACACAAGGATAGTAGATACGTGTTCGCGTTCACCTTAGGGGGACGCTCGTTCACATTTACTCGTGCACCTCAAGGGTACACAGAGAGTCCTAGCATTTATAGTAGGGCTTTGAAAGAACAACTTGATACCCTTGAATTGCCCTCTACTTGTACATTGCTTCAGTATGTTGATTACTTGCTCTTAGCTGCTGACTCTGAGAGCGCCTGTAAGGAAGGCACTGTGTTATTGCTTATCCATCTAGCTAAGCATTGTCACAAAGCTTTGCTTAAAACATTTCAATATTGTTGCCAGGAGGTCGCCTATTTAGGCTATCTCCTGTCAAAGGAGGGAAGAAGATTGACATATGAAAGAATAAAACACATTTCTGGCATGTCTGTCCCAAATACACAGAAGGAAGTTAGAGCCTTGATAGGTATGGCTTCTTACTTTAGGTTGTGGATCCCAAATTTTTCACTAGTGATCAAACCGATGTTGGCTTTCACAAAGAAGGGCATTTCTTCGCCATTGCCATGGAACGCGGAACACCAGCAATCGTTTGACTTGCTTAAGACTGCATTATGCTCTGCACCAGTTTTGGGCACACCAAACTATGAAAAGGCCTTTGTGTTGTTTGTGCATGAATGTGATGGATGTGCTTTGGCTGTATTAACGCAGGAACATGGAGGGAAGAATAGGCCGTGCGGTTACTTTTCTTCCGCCCTTGATCCTGTAGCATGCGCTTTGCCAACATATTTGCGAGCTGTCGCTGCTGCTGCGTCTGTAAAACAGAGTGAGGGAATGGTCCTAGGCCATGATCTAACCCTGATGGTGCCTCACTCTGTAGATGTTCTACTGAACCGAACCCAAACGCAACACCTCACATCTGCACGGTTGACAAGATATGAATTATTCTTGTTTGCTCCTCACATTCAAATTAAGAGGTGTTGTGTTCTTAGTCTGGCTGAACTCCTACCTTTCCCGCAAGATACTACTTGCGGCGATGAAGAGTCACATGATTATCTGCATACTACCGAACAAGAAACAAAGGGTAGAATTGATTTGAAAGACACTCCTTTGGATAATCCGCAAGGAGAACTGTTTTGTGATGGCTCATGCTTCAAACTTCCGGATGGTACATCCACAGCTGCTTATGCAATCACCACATTAAGCACGGTTGCGGAAACTAAGAGAATTACGCATAATTCTGCGCAGGCCGCAGAGATTATAGCATTGACCCGAGCTTGTGAACTTTCCGACGGGCTTGCAGTGAATATATATACTGATAGTCAGTATGCCTTTGGGGTGGTTCACAACTTTGGGAGACTTTGGTCAGAGAGAGGGTTCCTAACTTCACATGGCAACAGAATCCAACATGGCACCCTAATAGTACAACTACTCTCAGCGCTTGCGCTCCCTACTCAGTTAGCAGTTATGAAATGTGCGGCACATCGAAAAATTACAGATGACATAGGGAAAGGGAATGCTTTCGCTGATCAGATAGCTGGACAAACTGCTACCGATCCCCTTACGGAGATGTATGTTTCCAGGGAGACTGTAAATGCTTATGCAATGGATAAGGGTGTTGGGTCTGTACGGGATATCCAAGCTGATGCCACGTTAGAAGAATCCAAAAGGTGAGCTGAAGGCTTGGGGAAACTTGATGATGACGGGTGTTGGGTGGATATAGCGGAAGGGAAATAGCTACTCCCTGACGCGTATATAATGATGATGGTCATCATGGCCCATGGTCCTACGCATGTATGTGCCCAGAAGATGACAAAAATGTTAGAGAAAGTTTGGGTAAATGACAACATTTCGAAAATTGCCCAGTGCTATGTCCAGGATTGCATGGTTTGCCTACAACACAATGTGGGAAAGGGGACAGTAACTCCAAGGGGAAGTTTTGGGCCACTCTCTGTCCCCTTTGAAGTTATCCACTTTGACTTTATTGAAATGGAACAATGTGACAATAAGAAATATGTGCTGGTGGTCATCTGTGCTTTTAGTAAATGGGTTGAGGCTTTCCCTGTTAAGGATGCTACAGCCCTAATTACTGCAAAAACCATGTTAAGGGAATACTTCCCATGGTTCGGGCTACCAAGAGTTATCTGGTCAGACAATGGTCCACATTTTGTCGCTGCTGTAATTCTGCAGATATGTGCGGCATTACAAATTGACAAACGGTTCCATTCGGCCAGACATGCTCAGAGCGCCGGACTAGTAGAAAGACACAACGGTATCATCAAGAACAAGCTCACTAAATCGTGTGCCGGCACCAAATTAAAATGGCCAGACGCCTTACCTATCGTGTTATTATCTATGCGTACAACCCCTCAAACTAAGACTGGGCTCTCTCCATTTGAGGTGGTAATGGGGATACCTGCCAATATTTGGAACCTTCCTAAATGCAATTCATTGAGAAATGTTGAAAATGTATTACTTTCAGATTATTGCACCCAGTTGACTAAAAACCTGTATTTGATTATCACCAGGTACGAGAAGTTTTACCTGTGCGATATGAGGGCCCGGGCCACAGTATACGGCCTTGGAGTTGGGTGCTCATCAAGGCATTTGAGCGCTCTTCCTGCCTTGCGCCTCGCTGGTGTGGGCCGTTCCAAGTCCTGTTGGTCACCCAAACAGCGGGTCTCTGGAAGAAAGAACTGGATCCACGCGTCCCATGTCAAGAAATTTCCTCACCCAGTGCCACACGTTACAGAAGAAACAGAACCCCTCCCTAATGCTGCAACCAACAATCCCAAAGCAGTAAGTAGCACTGAGAGTGTGTCGGAGAATCTCTCTGAGCCCGTGAGGCTTAGGGAAGCCGCCATCTTGTCTCCACACTCTCCAAAAGTTTTGCATCCGGAAACTGCTGTTTCAAATTCGGCATCTTCACTTGTCTCTGACACATTGCTTCCAACAGGAAGTGACGACATATTGTTTCCAGATCAATCAGTATCGGGATAAGTAAGGTACAATCTGCGTCCAAGAAAATAGACTTACGGCACGGTTTTGCTGTGCATCTGATAGACTTACGGCACAGGTTCGGCTGTGCATTCGAAGAAGAAAAGGATCATTGAGGGCTTGTTTTTGCCCAAATTTGAGAAAGAGGATTCTGTTGGCTAGGGTTGTGGAAGAACTAAGAAGTTGCGCGACTGGGAGGTCGCCAGCAGCGAACATTGGGGTATCCGTCTGAAGACTACAATGCCTGCCACTGCTACCACTCGTATGGGACTTATAAATGAGGGGGTGACCAACCGGGACAATGGACAAAACGCCTGGGCCCCGAAACATATTGCTGTGTTTTTATAATGATATTTGGGTTTTAAATAGTCGCTGCTTTAGGATTGTGGTACCTTGAGGAAACTCATTCTTTAGAATTTTTGTTACCTACTGAAAGTATACCTATTGTTCCTACTCCCTTTGTACATTTGCATACTCTGTCCCCTAGGGACACCCAGCATAGACAAAGGTACCACAATAATACTCCATTACTTATCATGAATGCTACGCATGCCATTTTTAATAAGTCTAACTGTTGGGTCTGCTCACATTTAATGCAACACGGGGATAAGGGGCTTGGTTGGTATATTCATCCTTTACCTTTGACAACTGCTTGCTATGCCTCTCTTAGAGCACCGTTCTTTGGCAACTGGAATGATAGAGTCTCAGGGAAATTTGATGGCACCAATTTGAATAGTTTTGAGAAACGTGTTTTGACTCCCCTGGGATGCTCGCTTTTCGCAAACAGGAGTAAACCTAACGTTCCTTCTATTAGACCTTCTGATAAACTGTCTCGTCCTTTCCAATGTTTGATTTCCTTTAGGATGGCTCCAATAGGCAATAAGGATGCCATGCCTCCTTCTTACACTGTTAATCATAGCCCGGATTCAGTTTCTTTTTGCATACAGAGGAATGGAACTCAGTCAATGAGAGATTTTCTAGGTTGTGCCAACGTTGCAAATTTGACTGGGGAAAACAGACCTTTGTATGTAGGCGAACCTGTCTACTTTGTCTGCGGTAATGTAGCATTCCCATGGTTACCCAGGGATTGGCAGGGAACCTGTTATTTAGGGATCCTGTTACCTGGGGTGTTCATAGCTAGTACAAAAGAAGTTTCAAAAGCTCATCCATAGCGGGACGAGAATGGTGACAACCCAGCACAAATCTTGGGAGATATAGCAAAATCAGTTGTGCCATTTTGGGGGCAGATAGCGAATTCAGAAGATATCAGAAAAGTAGCGAGAGTACTGGAGAGAACCATCAACCGGACCACGGACATACTCTATAATATGACGTTAGAACAGAAGGTGATAAGACTAATAGCACTTCAAAACCGGATGGCATTAGATGTCATTCTGGCTGATCGTGGTGGAATGTGTAAAATAGTGGGGTCCGCTTGCTGTGTTTTCGCACCAGATTCCTCCCCAACCATCTTCAAGGCAATACAGAATCTGCACGTCCTTAGTTCAGAAGTGCATGTTTCCGAGGGAAATTGGGATCTTAGCGCTTGGTTCTGGGACTTTATGCGATCTTGAGGTTGGAAGGTACTTTTGGTCTTGCTGATTATTTTGGGAATCTTGTTGTTTCTTTGTTGCTGTATTCAGTGTCTACCTAGTATATGTTCAATGCTAGGGGGATATTGTGCACAAGCGATAGGTTGGATAGGACATAAAGTGTATGCCCCAGATAAAACTTCCAAAGAATATGTGTTGAAAGAAATTTTAGTGAATGACCTAATGGCAATAGATATTTCCGACAGCGATTCAGGGTGCATGGACGATGATGCATGGAGTTATTTGCAAGGAGATCCAAAGTAGTTTTAGCACTTGGCATAGGCCAAAAGGAGGGTTTGTCAAAAGAGAAATTATATCGTGCCTCCTATTGTAATAAATATATGTATATTGGCCTACGCCAAGCTGCTCGTAAGTCGCTTGCGAAAGAATCCATGTTGAAAGGTCCTGACCTTAAAATCAATGTAAGCTGCCATTTTAGGTCAATCCGCCATTTTAGGTTCGCTTTGTAAAGTCACCCTGTGAGTTAAAATGGTGGATGATGTCATTCCAAAATACAACATGGCCGTCTTGACCTCTGTACATAGCTAATATGTAACTTGCCTGCAGGCCACGTGTTGAGGTTGTGAACTGAGACCATGTCCTTCGTTGACCTGAGTGTAAAGGATTACTTGTGCAATGAAACTAATTCACGAGCATACGTTGAAAACAATGTATTCAAATACTGAACGTAGAACACTTGTTTAACTACATTGTACTAATGTTTGAGAAATGCTGCATGGGAAATCCCAGAATACACAGTTGCCATATAGGCTTGTTGATATATGTATTAAAAGCAAACCAGTTATATGCAGATGTGCGAGACATGGCATGAACCCTAGATCGGTGATGTGTTAGTAGAATATTAACCCGAAGTGGGGCTGGACATCGTGCTCACAAAAAGTATAAAAAGCCAATGCATTCTAATGTACAGCGTCTCTCACTGAACACATTGAACCACGCTGGAGTTTGTTGTGTTGTACTGAGGGCCGATAGCTATCTAATTTTTCCTCTGTTTGTAGTAACTGGATTCAGTATAAAATAAAGTACTTTGTATGTTCCTTTGTAACCCGTGTTCGGTGTGTTTCCTTTTGGGGGTACTCAGCCTCGATATTCTGATTTTATTTTCACACCACTACACCCCAGAATTAGCGTGAGAATCCTTCATTTCTTGTCTTCTGCTCCAGAGTTTTCAATTTGGTGGCATTTGAAGCAACAAATGGCCAAACAACTTAGTACACCCTTTAACAGCTGGGTTTCAAGGTGTGTAGAACACATGACATAGTATGACGTGACCCCTGTACTGGTGCAGGGTTTTCCCCAAAAAGCTGAAGAAAAATTGTGGGATTTGGATTGGATGAAGACCATTCAGGAGGCGCGTGGGTATCGACTCTACGCTGGGATCTTGTTAGATGTGAGGCTGCAGGCTTATATTGCGTTTCCTGCTCCGTGGGCTTATATTGACACACGCGGTTCTTGCACCGCAGGCTCATATTGACGCACGTTGTTCTTGAGCCGTGGGTTCATATTGACGGATGCGGTTCTTGCGCCACGGACTCGTATTGACGCACGCGGTTCTTACGCTGTGGACTCGTATTGACACACGCGGTTCTTGCACCGCAGGCTTATATTGACGCACGCAGTTCTTGCGCCGCATGCTTGTTTTGATACACGCGGTTATTGTGCCGCAGGCTCATATGGACGCGTGCGGTTCTTGTGCCGCAGGCTTGTATTGAGGCACGTGGTTTTTGCACCGCAGGCTCATATTGACGCACAGGGTTCTTGCGCCCCAGGCTCATATTGACGAACACAGTTCTTGCGTCGCGGGCTCCTACTGACACACGCGGCTCTTGCGCTGCTGCCTATATTGACGCATGCGGTTCTTGCGCCATGGGCTTGTATTGACGCACACATTCTTGCACCACGGGCTCATATTGACCCATGCAACTCTTGACCTCCGGGCTCCTATTGATGCATGGGGTTCTTGTGCCGCAGGCTCACATTGACGCATGCAGTTCTTGCACCGCAGGCTCGTATTGACGCACACGGTTCTTGCACCGCAGGCTCATATTGACACACACGGTTCTTGTTCCGTGGGCTCATATTGATGCACGCGGTTCTTCTTCTCCGGGCTCATATTGATGCTGCGGTTCTTCTGATCCAGGCTTGTATTGTTGCATGCGGTTCTTATGTTGCGAGCTCGTATTGATGCACGCGGATCTTACGCTGCAGGCTCATATTGATGCACACGGTTCTTGTTCCGCAGGCTCATATTGATGCACGCAGTTCTTCTGCTCTGGGCTCATATTGATGCACTCGGTTCTTCTGCCGCGGGCTCGTATTGACACATGCTGTTCTTGTGCTGCAGGCTCTTATTGATATGCATGCGGTTCCTGCGCTGCAGGGTCATATTGATGCACACATTGCTTGCACTGCGGGCTCATATTGATGCATGCGGTTCTTCTGCTCCAGGCTCATATTGATGCATTCGGTTCTTCTGCCGCAGGCTCGTATTGATGCACACGGTTCTTATGTTGCGAGCTCGTATTGACGCATGCGGTTCTTGTGCTGCAGGCTCGTATTGATATGCATGTGGTTCTTGCACTGCAGGCTCATATTGTCGCACATGTTGCTTGCGCTGCAGGCTCATATTGATGCACGCGGTTCTTCTGTTCCGGGCTCATATTGACGCACGCGGTTCTTGCGCTGCAGGCTCATATTGACAGACGCGGATCTTGCACCGTGGGCTCATATTGACGCACACGGTTCTTGCGCCGCAGGCTCATATTGACGCACGCGGTTCTTGTTCCGTGGGCTCATATTGATGCACGCGGATCTTACGCTGTGGGCTCATATTGATGCACGCGGTTCTTGTTCCGCAGGCTCATATTGATGCACGCAGTTCTTCTGCTTCGGGCTCATATTGATGCACTCGGTTCTTCTGCCGCGGGCTTGTATTGATGCACGTGGTTCTTATGTCGCGGGCTCATATTGCCAGATGCGGATCTTGCAGCGTGGGCTCATATTGATGCACGCGGTTCTTCTGCTCCAGGCTCATATTGATGCACTCGGTTCTTCTGCTGCAGGCTCGTATTGATATGCACGTGGTTCTTGCGCTGCAGGCTCATATTGATGCACATGTTGCTTGCGCTTCGGGCTCATATTGATGCACACGGTTCTTCTGCTCCAGGCTCATATTGATTCATGCGGTTCTTCTGCCACGGGCTCGTATTGATGCACGTGGTTCTTATGTCGCGGGCTCATATTGCCAGATGCGGATCTTGCAGCGTGGGCTCATATTGACGCACACGGTTCTTGCGCCGCAGGCTCATATTGACGCACGCGGTTCTTGTTCTGCGGGCTCATATTGATGCACACAGTTCTTGTGCTCCGGGCTCATATTGATGCACTCGGTTCTTCTGCCGTGGGCTCGTATTGATGCATGCGATTCTTATGTCGCGGGCTCATATTGACGCACGCGGTTCTTGCGCTGCAGGCTCATATTGATGCACGCCGTGAAAGACCAAAGAAATATCGAGGCTTAGTACCACAAATGAAATAGGCCAATCACGGGTTGAAAAGATACAAGTATCTTTTATTACTGTACTGTATAGAAGCAACATTGAGCTTGCTCCTATTCGCAAAAAGGGAACATCCCAAAGGTGTTAGGACTCGTTTTTCGAATTCATTCAGATTAGTCCCATCGAAGTTCCCAGAAATACTGTCATTCCAACGACCAAAGAATAGTGCCCTCAGTGAGGCGCAGCATGCACTAGTCAAAGGAAGAGGATGAATATACCAGCCCGACCCTTTTCCCCCGTGCTGTGGCAAATGTGAACACACCCAGCAATTAGTTATGTTAGAATTGCATGGGTGGCATTCATGAATAATAGGAGAGTGTTATTGTGATAACTCTGTCTGTGTTCGGAATCCCTAGGAGGTAGAGTGTGCAGATGCACGAAAGGTGAAGACATAGTGGGAATAATTTGGGTCGGTAACAAATCTCAAGTGGACGCATCCTTTCTAAATCCCAAAACCCAAGCGAAAATACAACTATCAGACCGATTAACATTGTGACAAGAAAACAATGAGTCCTCAAGGACCATGATCTCTGATGATCAAATTCTTTGTCAGCCACAAGACCAATAGCTTGCTCCGTACAAGCAGAGTTAGAAAAGGGCATTGTTTCTCAGAGTCCGTTCAGAACCCTCTGCGTCAGGCTCTTTTAGTTCATCCGTCGGTGGCGCCTGACCACACGGCCTATCTTGCTTGAAGGTAACTTTGCCGGTCCCTGCCACTTATTTCCATTTCAGTGAGAGCGTGGCAAGGGACTAGCTCAATGGTGGTTTCTTGTGGGCACAGCCGATGCTATGCTGTAAGTCTAGTGCCGCAGGCACAGATCGTACCTTAAAACTCCAGGTACGGCATGATCTGCGAACAGAGTGTTGTCGCTTCCTGATGGAAGTGGTGAAACAGAAGCAAGCTTGCTCAATGATGCAGAAAGATCTGAAGAAGAATTCAAAGGCAAAGCAGAAATCTCCCCAGGCCCCACAGGCTCAGGAAGGGTTTCCGGGACACCCTTGGTGTCAGTCAGAACAGGCTTGCGATGAGGAATAAAGTGAACAATTTCTTTCTCTTCTTCGTCGTGCAGCAGAGGAAAGGGTATCTTCTTAACGTGCATTGCACGTATCCAATGTTTCTTTCCGTCTACTCCTACAGCGGTCTGTGTGGCCAACAGGACTTGGAACGGTCCTCTCCAACAGGATGCTCTTTCAAAAACCTTGGTGAGCACCCAGGCGCCGTGTCGAAGTCGATGACCTGGCCCCTCGTATTTTACTGGGAGGGCTTCTCGCACCTGTTGATAAATCAAATACAAGTTTTGAGTTAACTGGTCGCAGTATTCAGAAAGGAGAAAATGCTCTACGTCTTTCATGTGCTTGGGCTTGAGCATGTTCCAAATATTGGCTGGCCTCCCCATCACTATCTCATAGGGGGAGAGCCCAGTTTTTGTTTGTGGGGTCATCCGCATAAACAATAGAGCTATCGGTAAGGCATCTGGCCATTTGAAATTACTACTAGCGCAAACCTTAGCCAATTTGTTCTTCAATATACCATTGTGACGTTCTACAAGTCCGGCATTCTGAGCGTGTCTGGCTGAATGGAACCGTTTATCAATCTGTAATCCTCTGCATATTTGCAGGATAACAGCAGTGTGAAAATGTGGACCATTGTCCGAACAAATGATCCTCGGCAACACAAACCTAGGGAAATATTCCGTAAGCATGGTTTTTGCCGTTGTTATTGCTGTGGCATCTTTTACAGGGAATGCTTCCACCCATTTGCTAAAGGCACAAATGACTTCCAGAACATATTTGTGATTTTGGCAGCGCTCCATTTTGATGAAGTCGAAATGTATTACCTCAAAGGGCACAGAGTGGGGACCAAAACTACCCCTCAGTGTCGATGCACCTTTCCCCACATTATGCTGTAAGCATACCATGCAATTTTGGACCAACCGCTCAGCAGTCTTTGATATGTTTACATTTACCCAGACAGGTTCTAGCAGTTTACACATTTTTCTAGCACATATATGAGTGGGACCATGAGCCATCGTAACCATAGCAGTGACATGAGCATCAGGTAGCATCCATCTTTTCTTGACATTGTCTATCCAACAACCTTCACCATCTAAGCTTGCTAAACCCTCAGCCCACTGCTTAGGCTCTTCTGGAGTGGCATCAGCTTGAATGCTTTTTATAGAATTAATTCCTTCACCTATTATACAAATATAGGTGGATTCCTTTGTTACATACATTTCAGAATACAAATTGGTGGCAGTCTGGCTATCCTGTCAGCAAAAGCGTTTCCTCTTCCCACATCATCTGTTACTTTCTGGTGTGTGGCGCACTTCATTATTGCTAGTTGAGTAGGAAGCACAAGTGCTAAGAGTAGCCGAACTATCAAAGCACCATGTTGAATCTTAGTTCCATGTGAGGTCAAAAAACCTCTCTCTGCCCATAATCTACCGAAGTTGTGAACCACCCGAAAGGCATACTGACTGTCTGTAAATATATTTACACTAAGCCCTTCGGAAAGTTCACAAGCTCGAGTCAATGCGATATTCTCTGCGGCCTGCACGGAGTTATGCAAAATTCTCTTGCTTTCCACAATAGTGCTTAATGTAGTGATGGCATAAGCAGCAGTGGATGTACCATCTGGATGTTTGAAGCAGGAGCCATCGCAAACCAGCTCCCCTTGTGGATTTTTCAATGGTGTGTCATTAAAATCGATTCTACCTTTGGTTTCTTGCTCTGTGGTATAGAGGCAGTCATGTGACATCTTGTCACTGCAAGCAATGTCTTACGGAAGAGGCAATAGTTCGGCTGGATTTAATATGCAACATCTCTTAATTTGGATATGCGGTGCAAATAGAATCAGCTTGTATCTTGTTAATCGTGATGAGGTGAGATGTTGCGTTTGCGTTCTTTTCAATAGAACGTCTACAGTGTGGGTTACCATCACGGTTAAAGAGTGACCTAAAACCATACCCTCACTTTGCTTTAAAGATGCAGCGGCAGCAGCAACAGCTCTCAAACATCTCGGCAAAGCGCATGCAACAGGATCAAGCATGGAGGAAAAATAACCGCACAGTCTATTCTTCCTCCGTGTTCCTGCGTTAACCCAGCCAAAGCACATCCATCACATTCATGCACATACAACACAAAGGCATTGTCATAATTTGGTGTGCCCAAAACTGGTGCTGAACACAACGCATCCTTGAGCAGATCAAAAGCTTTCTGGCAATCCAAGTTCCATGGTAATGGCAAAGAAATGCCCTTCTTTGTCAATGCCAACATTGGTTTTATCATTAATGAGAAGTTAGGGATCCACTGTCTACAGTACGAAGCCATGCCTATTAAGGCTCTGACCTCTTTCTGTGTATTTGGGACAGACATGCTAGAGATGCTTTCTATCCGTTCAGGTGTCAGTCTTCTTCCCTCCTTTGACAGAAGATAGCCTAAATAGGCGACCTCCTGTCGACAATACTGCAACTTTTTCAATGAAGCCTTATGCCCATGTTCTGCTGGCTGGATAAGCAGCAACACGGTGCCCTCCTTGCAAGCAACTTCTGAGTCTGCAGTTAAAAGAAGATCGTCAACATACTGCAACAATGTACAAGTGGAAGGCAACTCAAGTGTATCAAGCTGCTCCTTTAAAGCTCTACTATAAGTACTCAGACTCTCAGTGTAACCTTGTGGCACACGAGTGAATGTAAACGAGCATCCCCCTTCAATGAAAACGAAAAAGTATCTACTGTCAACGTGTACTGGAATGCTAACGAAGGCATTCTTAAAATCCACAACACTGAAGTGAGTACCAAAAGCTGGAATCATCGTTAATATTGTGGTCAATGTGTACAGGAATGCTAAAGAAGGCATTCTTAAGATCCACAACACTGAAATGAGTAGCAGAAGCTGGAATCATTATTAATATTGTAGTCACGTTAGGCACAATTGGAAATTGTGGAGCAACAATCTTATTGATAGCACGTAAATCAATAATAAAACGGAAAGGAATTGCATTATCCACTTTCTTATACACCGCTAAAATCGGGCTATTGCACAAACTCCCTGCAATTTCCTCAATCACTTCTCGATGTACAAAATCAGAGACTATACTTTTTAAAGCTTGCTCATCGTCAACTGAAATCTTATATTGTGGAATACGTGGCAACTTAACACCTGGTTTCAAGACAATCTTAACAGGTTCAATTTGCAAAAGGCCAACATCATTATCGTCAACTGCCCATAAACATGCCGGAACTTTATCCAATTCAGTCGGTAAAGGCCTAGTCAGAAATTGTGAAGCAGAAAATTGCTGAGGTGAAATCGTCAAATGTACTCCATCCGGAGAACAATGAATTAACTACCGCATTTAATTCTTTCAACAGATTCTACCCCAACAAATTCTTGCCAAAATTTGCCATCCAAAGAAATGGACATTGTTCCGTGAATGGCCCCAGTGAAATTGGTACCGGCTGAGAAACCAGACTTACCAGTGGCGTACCAGGAAATCCTACAGAAATGTTGTTCTGCCCTGACAGTGGAATATCTGGAACCCATGAATGATCAATGCAACACTTCTGAGCTCCTGTATCTATCAAAAATAGATGCTTCCTATTCCCCACCTTCATTTCTACGCAGGGCACTTTCTGATCGATGGGAATAGGCACCAGTTCCAGATTCTGCTTCAGGCTGTCCTAACGGAACAATATATCATCAAATAAAAGATCCTGAGAAAGATAGGCAGTCAAAGGATTATCAAAAATATTCCTATTATCAACACTATGTTGCTGACTATCTTGTGAGAATGACTGTGGATTCTGAGCGAACTGACTTCTACCAGGACCCCCTATCCCAGGGCGGACTCTGGATCGTCTACCCATGGTACCATATGTGTTATTCGATCTCTGTGAAGGATCGGGCATTGTGCTCGCCAATGACCTTCTTGTCTGCAATAAGCACATTGGTTCATGTGTACAGGACCCATCTGCACATTACTCTGTGGAGCAAATTGAACTCTAAACTGTGTACTCCCACCTCTGGTTCCTTGAACTATCTGCTGCAACAATACATTCGTTTTCAAGTCTCCCTTCTTCTTTTCTATCCTCTCTTTTTCATTATTGACTCTATTTTTGTAATACTGAGCCATATTCAATATTTCGGACTGTGATTTAGCTTTCCAGGTGCTTTTGGAAGTCATAATTTGTGATTGGATATTAGGCAACAATCCACACACAAATTTGTGCACAAACAGCCTTTTTCCTAACTCAGTGCTTAAATCCTGACCGCTAAAAGCCGAAAATACTTGTTCAAACTGATTCAAAAATTTGGTAGCACCTTCGGATTTCCCCTGGGTGTAAGCAGTAAGCTTGTCCCAAACTTTCCTTCTCTCTGGAGCTAGAGTCTTTAATTTAGTTACTATTCTGTCTGGCAGTGTCAATATAACCTGTGGTGGTCTCTCACCAGCTTTCCTTTCTCAATCTATCTGTACCAAGTTAACCCATGTGTCACCCAGCCCTGCCTGATCATCTACAGTCCTAATCTGTTTCCATAAGTCAGCAGGTAGGATCACAGGGAACAACAAGTCTATATCACCCATGGTGAAAACTGACGAATGCAAGACAGATTCTATTTCTTTCTAAAACCCTGTTGGATTTTTCCTAATGTCTGGAATCGACTGTCTAATAGTATTCATTTCCTGTCTAGAGAACGGGACATGAAAAAATTGTGAAACATAATAAGCTTCAATAGTGGTAGCTGGTGTGCCTGCTATGGCATCAGCTGGAATTTCTACTTTAAGAACAAATGTCAGAGGAACCTCCCTCATTGGCAATTGAGAAGTAGGCAACTCTGAACATTTGTTAAGCAATAGAGCTAAATCGAGCGACAAAGTAGTCAAAGTGGTGTCAGGTGAACATGCTCTCTTATAAATAATCATCAAATCTGCGGGACAACAAATCTTTTTTTTCATACACTCATCCTGCAGGTACTCTACCATTACCTGTAACACTTTCTTTTGCATTTCTGGAGTATACTGACTAAATTTATCATATACTTCCATGGGAGATATCGAAACATCTGAAATCCATCTAAGAGCATCCCTTGTGCAAATTCGCGTCTCTTCACTCGTTGATTTACAAGAAGGAAGAAACGGTTTCTGCACATACAGAGCGTCCAATCTATCACCATCTGTTTCATCATTCTGTAACTGATCTAACTCCTTCTTAAACTCAAAAACCCTCTCAACATGCTCATGTATTTTCTCTGCAGTATCCCTTGAGTAGGCTAAGACATTCAAATCCCTTAACCCTTGTGGGACATCCATGCCTGTCAAATCATTGCACATTTCAGCCAAGTGCATTCCCATCCCCTCTATAAAAATATTCTATTTGGGAATAGTTTCTTTGTCAGAGATTGCAGTTAAGACAGTTGATTTTTCTCCTTTTTCTATACATTTCTTAGCCCATGCATACAATTCTCTTTTTCTAGCTTTTTCAACTGTACAACGAATCACTACTTTTGGATCGACAGTCGCTGCTTCAATTGCTACAAGTGGAACAGAGCCACTTGGAAAAGAGAGTTCAGACAAATCCTGTACAACAGGTAGTGGAGACACTACCACTGGCGATAAAGACGGAGTTAAGGGGACAACAACTGGCGGTAAGGGCAGAGATGCAGAAGGAGGAGCAACAACAGGCACATGAGCAACAACTGGAGGAGGAGCTACAACAGGAGGAACAGGAATAACAGCGGGAGGAGGTGCAGCAGCGGGAAGAGGTAAAACAGCTGGAACAGCCACATAGGGAGGAGATGCAGTAGCTAAAGTCCTACGCTTATTTATAAGCTTATCAATTAGTTTGTCTGAGGCATGGAAATCCTTAGACGGATATATTTTCTGTACACCAAGTTGGAAAGCCCTATCCATGTTTCTAACAGACTCCGACTGTTTCTGTTGATCATACACTAATGATCTGTCTGAATTAGACATATGACAATGTGCATGTTTCTCTTTACTCTTCAGTTGCTGCATAGATTCCTTTTTCCAATTCTGAATTACATCAAATGCTGCAGGCCTAGCCTTTTTCTTTAACATTATAGAGTCCAAATACTCTATACGAGCAAACTCAAAATGACCATGAACTAGTTTGTCTGTGCCAAATATTGTTGAATACTATACTACCAATGCAGTACTTATGGTACATAGTACATGCCAGCGACCCCTCCTGTGGCGCCGGTCGGCCAAATTCCAAAGACTGTCTGTCTCTGCGGAATAAACTCTTGAAACAGGCAGACAATTTCCCATGCATATCAGATCACTGGCGTTACCTGGCGTCGTTTGAACTTGTGAGTAAAAATCTGCAACCAAATATCAGGTTACTTAGGAATCGGGTCATGATTCTCCTGATTACAAGGGACTAAGGAGGTCCGATCGGATTACAAAGGACCCTCATGGTTGGTGATTTTGACAAAACAGCCGGCATCCATATGGGGACCCTCGTCAAGATGCCCTCTCGAGCCGCATGCTCACTGTTCAGGGATCGGAAGGTGCAGTACTGTCGAGGTGTCGCGTCTCATACAAAGGGGCCCCCTGTTTTCTCACTCTCCAATCTCGGTCCGATAGCCACGTCTTCTCTTCAGTGAGGTGACATCAATCTTGAGGGTCCCTATTCGGGCGCCATCTGAAAGACCAAAGAAATATCGAGGCTTAGTAGCACAAATGAAATACGCCAATCACGGTTGAAAAGATACAAGTATCTTTTATTACTATATAGTATCAAAGCAAAACAGATAGCTATCTGGCTCCCAACACCTCCCTGTGTGTACCAGCAGACACAGTGAGGGGTGAGAGTGCTGGACATCTCAACACAGACACATTTATACCATTTTTGAAACATTGTCCGGCCTCTCTCCAAGCTAATGAGTTACTGGCTAGAGTTTGTTCCCAGTTCATATGATAAATATTACAATATTGTACAAGGAATTAAACAAGTTTGCATGCACATGAAGTTACATTGATGCTTGTTGGTTCTCTGATCCAGGTAAGCCTTGTTCCAAGAATCGCTACAATGCAGTTCAGCCAGAACACACGACCTGAGTTTGTTTTCCATTGTCTCACTGTTTATATGAGGATGAGGCTTGTGAGTGCAGACAACACTTGGATGGCAGTTCATTCGAGTCACAAGGTTTCTTTACATTGGTAAAACAGTCTGCTCTCGGTCAGCCTAAATATTACAGAACTCAAAGGTCGTTCGGCTCGACTGCAAGTTGAAAACACAGTCCACCATTTAAGGACACAGAAACAAAAGTTGAAATCAAAATGGCAGACAATGCTTAAAATGGCGTCGACATCAATTGAAAAGCCGAACATTTCAGATGCAGATTTCTGTGTAACGCGAAAGGGCTTAGGCCAATATTGATAATAAGGCGGTAATATGTGAATACGGTTTAACAGCGGTTCTTCTGCTGCGGGCTCATATTGACGCACGCGGTTCTTGTGCCGCAGGCTCATATTGATGCACGCGGTTCTTGTGCCGTGGGCTCATATTGATGCATGCGGTTCTTCTGCTGTGGGCTCATATTGACGCACGCGGTTCTTGTGCCGCGGGCTTATATTGACGCATGTGGTTCTTGTGCCACGGGCTCATATTGATGCACGCGGTTCTTCTGCTGCGGGCTCATATTGACGCACACGGTTTTTGTGCCACGGGCTCATATTGATGCACGCGGTTCTTCTGCTGCGAATTCATATTGACGCACGCGGTTCTTATGTCGGGGCTCATATTGACGCATGCGGTTCTTGTGCTGCGGGCTCATATTGACGCATGAGGTTCTTGTGCCGTGGGCTCATATTGATGCATGCTGTTCTTCTGCTGCGGTGTCATATTGATTCATGCGGTTCTTGTGCCGCGGGCTCATATTGATGCACGCGATTCTTCTGCTGCGGGCTCAAGTTGAAGCATGCGGTTCTTGCAATTGCCATTCAACCTTTTTCCTACTAAAGGCATTTTGGGAGCAAAAGAAGAGCTGAGAACTTGCAGGCATTTAGAGGGCAATATTCCATCTCTTATTGGAATGCCAAGCCCTGACCCCTGGCGTGTAACTTGCGTCGGCCATCTCGCACGGGAGTTGAATGTTTTATCATGCGGCTTAGTATGGACATATAGTTTTATTCAAAAATCAAATGGTTGAAGACTCTGCCTTGTGCTTTGTACAGAACCTGTTCCCATGACGCTGCTTACGCCCTTTGACTGAGAGCGTGGGCGGGCCACTTTTATTCACGTGTTCTTAGTATGTATTGAATAATGTTGTGTTACCGACGGGAATGGGAATATGTAATAAGGGTGTCGCCGGGGTATTTATGACCTATGTATTGTGCATGGATTCTATGAACGTGGTTGCTCTGTCACGTAAGAAACTTTAATTAGGTAATGAGACGATGGATGTCATATCATGGAAACATGTATTTCTTCTTACGTACTGTATTGCTTTCGATTGGGTGAAAAGTTCCTTCTTGAACTAATTCAATTAATCATTTTAAAAAATGATAACATTACTGGTATTATTAATAAAAAATATTCTGATAGGTTTTTATAGCGCACGCCTAGCTCGGGAGGAGAGCGGCGCGGTACAGGTCACAGACCAGCACATTGGCAGCAAGTATTTAGCAAGTCTTGCCGGGAACATGATCAATAATTATCCAGATGGGGGGGGGTTGTGGCTAGAAAGCCAGACACTAGTTTAGCTCAAGATGGATGGACAGATCTCCCAGGACTGTTCTGGTTTGTGTTGCTTTGTCCCATAAACCCCAACTTTTGAGGAATTAAAAAGCGCGCCCCAGGTTCCGGCGAGCCTGTCGGGCGGTTACCTGCACTCGTGTGCAAAGTTGCACGTGCCCACGTCTCCTTCAAAAGGTGTTCTTTTATGAGTGCCTGTGATGAGGTCGTTCGTGGACCTCCTTACACTCTCATTCAGGCTCTCACTCAGGCACACGCTAGAGAGAGGGCCGACACGGAGCTGGGGTGCAACACGTCTTTATTCACTGGATCCCTGCATCGAACTAACTCCTGGGCGGTAACCCCGCCCCTCAACATACGCGGGTCGCAGCCCGCAGATCAAACATAAACAGAGGACTGTCGTCCAACAGATAAGGAAGTGAGGACATCACAGCGCCCACGCCATGTTTAGAGCGAACATTACAGGCGAAGCTCTCTCGGGGCACAGGAGAGCACGTGTGCTCAAGCGCTCTAGACCTGCTGCTGGGGGCGCACCTGGCACCCACTCCCAGAAACGACCCTTTCCACAACCCTTTCACAATTTTGTAAATCTCTTCATAAGTGTTTTTTCAACACCTGAAGAAGAATAAATTCCAATGGACGCACAGACCGACGCAGCACCGACCGCACTCACAGTGCAGCGCTACTATTAAAAGATGCCGTCCAGGCGCTGGCTGGCCACGCCCTGTACAGCGCTCCGATGCTCTCCAGCTAGGATAGCGCTTTAAACAATACAATAACCCGTAGACCCCTTACCGCTCGCTTGCATACATAGATTCACTTGCGAGGCCCCCCTTCCCTGCCTCTCTGCCCATTCCCCCACCCCACGCACACACCGTAAATCACAAGCCTTTCCTTTCAAAGTTGTGTGGAGTGTCCTGTGGGTCTGAAATGCTGCTCAACTTAAATATTCTATGCAAAAGCTTTGTACTTGAGGAACGAGTTTGAAGGTCACGGCAGGAAAGGGACGACCTTTTTTTACGAGAAGATGCTGTAAAACGCTGTGTGGGGGCGGGGGGGGGGGTGCAAACGCAAGTGGGTTGTGAAATATAGCGCACACAAACACCTACCCCCCTCTCTCTCTCTCTCTCTCTCTCTCTCTCTCCCTCTGTTCCGTTCTCACTCCTCCCCTCCCTCGCCATGCCTTCCTCTGTGTCTCTCTCTGCCCCTCTCTCGCTCCCTCTGTATGATCTGTCTCTCACCCTTTCTCTCCCACCTTCTTTCTCTCTCTTTCTGGACATCTCCCTACCTTCCTCTTGCCATTTCTCTCCGGTACACGGTGCCCCTCTCTCCCTCTGGCCCTCTCTCTTCTCCCCCCTCTATCACCATCTCTCCGACACGCACAGCCCCCCCTCTCTCCCGTCTACCCCACACCCTCCCTCTCTCTGCCGTTTCTCTCCGGCACAAGGTGCACCTCTCTCCCTCTGGCCCTCTCTCTTCTCCCCCCTCTCTCTGACCCTCTCTCCGGCACGCACAGCGCCCCCCTCTCCCGTCTACCGCCCACCCTCCCTCTCTCCTTCTGGCCCTCTCTCTGCCGTTTCTCTCCGGCACACGGTGCACCTCTCTCCTCTCTCCCTCTGGCCCTCTCTCTTCTTCCCCCTCTCTCTCACCCTCTCTCCGGCACGCACAGCCCCCTCCCCCCTCCCCCCTCCGTCTCCCCCTCACTCCCTCCTGCGCACCCAGCGTGCTTTCACTGCTCTGTTGGCTGGAAGCATTTGCTTGCTCAGCGGATGTTTGCTGGAGACAGAGAGAGAGGGGAGTGCTATCCTCGCTCACAGAGTGTCCTCGTGGTTACCCCCCCCCCACTTGCCCCTGCTACCGCCCTCAATCAGTCACGGGTCTTGGGGGTAGTGACCCCCACACCTGCAAACTGCTTGCCCGGCTATTTCTCCGCCTCGTGCAAGGCGTGAGAGCCCAGTACCGTCCCAGTACCCTTCACTCTCCTTGAGGGAGCGATTCCCACCCGGTGTAGGACGGAGAGAGGAAGGGTATTTATAAAATCAGCGCAGGGCGCCTAGGGGCGCCGGGGGTGTGACGTTGCTCTACTCAATAAACACCTCCAACACAACCTGAAATCAGACTCACTTGAGTTTCAACACAACACGAATCAAAGTTCTTAATGTGTTCAACAGCAACCCTTTAAATACACAGCAACTACAACCCGAACAAATACAGCTTTGTCTTAAAGTGTGTTGTATAACAATATATTAATGAACATGTTCAAACACACACGTGTCTAGCAAACACGTGTGCATGTAATTCTTCATCTGCAATTCCCAGGCAGCATGCTGCATGTTGTACTAGGCAGTATGCTGCATGTTGTACTAGGCGCATGTTGTACTAGGCAGTATGCTGCATGTTGTACTAGGCGCATGTTGTACTAGGCAGTATGCTGCATGTTGTACTAGGCGCATGTTGTACTAGGCAGTATGCTGCATGTTGTACTAGGCACATGTTGTACTAGGCAGTATGCTGCACGTTGTACTAGGTGCATGTTGTACTAGGCAGTATGCTGCATGTTGTACTAGGCAGTATGCTGCATGTTGTACTAGGCAGCATGCTGCATGTTGTACTAGGCAGCATTTGCATGTTGTACTAGGCGCATGTTGTACTAGGCAGTGTGCTGCATGTTGTACTAGGCACATGTTGTACTAGGCAGTATGCTGCATGTTGTACTAGGCAGTATGCTGCATGTTGTACTAGGCAGTATGCTGCATGTTGTACTAGGCAGCATGTTGCATGTTGTACTAGGCGCATGTTGTACTAGGCAGTATGCTGCGCTGCATGTTGTACTAGGTAGTATGCTGCATGTTGTACTAGGCAGTATGCTGCGCTGCATGTTGTAGTACGCAGTATGCTGCATGTTGTAGTAGGCAGTATGCTGCATGTTGTACTAGGCGAATGTTGTACTAGGCAGTATGCTGCATGTTGTACTAGGCAGCATGCTGCATGTTGTACTAGGCAGTATGCTGCATGTTGTAGTAGGCAGTATGCTGCATGTTGTACTAGGCACATGTTGTACTAGGCAGTATGCTGCATGTTGTACTAGGCAGTATGCTGCGCTGCATGTTGTAGTACGCAGTATGCTGCATGTTGTAGTAGGCAGTATGCTGCATGTTGTACTAGGCACATGTTGTACTAGGCAGTATGCTGCATGTTGTACTAGGCAGCATGCTGCATGTTGTACTAGGCAGCATGCTGCATGTTGTACTAGGCAGTATGCTGCATGTTGTACTAGGCAGTATGCTGCATGTTGTAGTAGGCAGTATGATGCACATTTCTTACATCCATGTGATTGGGGTCCCAAATTGTCAACCCTTTGTCCAGATCAAAAAGCCAGACAAATCTAGTACATGGACTAAGTAGGCGGAGGCAAACATTCTCTTCTGCTCCCCCCGCACCTCCCCCCCGTTACTCCAAGTTCAGTGTTCCTCGGGTGGCCTTCTTCCATGCTTTACTCCTCTCTGTAGGGAACGCCCAGACAAGCAAGCACTGTCTCCAGCAGCCTTTCCCAAGCACCAGTTCTTCTAGAACCTTACATACATGGAGTGATAGCCTCATGTGCCTTTGCAATTTGAACTGCTCTTCGGAACATGCCAACCAGCTCCGTGTACTAAGAGTGAATTCTTAAATCACAGTAAGGCTATCATATTTATTCTTTCTCAATTAGGAGATAGTTTTTCAGGGACAAATTGGACGTTGAGATGGCCAGCTGGGAGTTTCTGTTCTGGCCAGCAATACGCTTGGCGCTGAGTTGTTCAGGCATAGGGTGGTTGTTGACTGTAGGGACGACTTGGGTGTTGAGGTGTCCTGTAGCGTCTGGAGATGAGTTGGGTGTTGGGATGACTAAAGATAGGTTGTGTCTCTAGACATCCAGTAATACATCGGATGCTGTGGTGGTCAGGTATTGGGTGGTTGTTGACTAGAGGATTAACCTGGGTGTTGAGGTGTCTTGAGATGAGCTGTTGTTGAGGTGGATGGGGATGAGTTGGGTGTTGAGACGGCTAAGAATGAATTGTGTTTCTAGGCAGCTAGAGGTTGGATGCTGTGGTGGTCAGGTATAGGGCGGCTGTTGACTAGAGGGAGGACCTGGGGGTTGAGGTGTCTTGAGATTAGCTGTTCCTGTGGTGCCTGGAAGTTAGTTGGGCATTGAGATGGCCAGAAATGTAGTGAGATTCTAGGCAACCGGCAATAGGTTGGGTGTGCAAATGTTCAGATGTAGGGTGGTTGTTGACCGGTGGGATATGTTGGGTTTTGTGGTATCTTGATATTAGCTGTTGGCGTGGTGACTGGAAATTAGTTGGGCATTGAGATGGCCAGAGATGCAGTGAGATTCTAGGTAGCCGGCAATAGGTTGGGTGTGCAAATGATCAGATATAGGGTGGTTGTTGACTAGAGGGTTGGCATGGGTGTTGAGGTGTCTTGAGGTGAGCTGTTGTGATGTCCGGAGATGAGTTGGGTGTTGTGATGACTAAAGATAGGTTGTGTCTCTAGACATCCAGTAATACGTTGGATGCTGTGGTGGTCAGGTATAGAGTGGTTGTTGACTAGAGGAATAACCTGGGTGTTGAGGTGTCTTGAGATGAGCTGTTGTCGAGGTGGATGAGTTGGGTGTTGAGACGGCTAAGGATGTAGCGAGATTCTAGGCAGCCGGCAATAGGTTGGGAGTGCAAATGATCAGATGTAGGGTGGTTGTTGACCGGTGGGATATGTTGGGTTTTGTGGTATCTTGATATTAGCTGTTGGCGTGGTGACTGGAAGTTAGTTGGGCGTTGGGATGGCCAGAGAAGCAGTGAGATTCTAGGCAGCCGGCAATAGGTTGGGTGTGCAAATGATCAGCTGTAGGGTGGTTGTTGACTAGAGGGTTGACCTGGGTGTTGAGTTGTCTTTATGTGAGCTGTTGTTGTGGTGTCCGGAGATGAGTTGGGTGTTGTGATGACTAAAGATAGGTTGTGTCTCTAGACATTCAGTAATACGTTGGATGCTTTGGTGGTCAGGTATTGGTTGGTTGTTGACTAGAGGGATGACCTTGGTGTTCAGGTGTCTTGAGGTGAGCTGTTGTTGTGGTGTCCGGAGATGAGTTGGGTGTTGTGATGACTAAAGATAGGTTGTTTCTCTAGACATCCAGTAATACGTTGGAGGCTGTGGTGGTCAGGTATTGGGTGGTTGTTGACTAGAGGGATGACCTTGGTGTTGAGGTGTCTTGAGGTGAGCTGTTGTTGTGGTGTCCGGAGATGAGTTGGGTGTTGTGATGACTAAAGATAGGTTGTGTTCTAGACATCCAGTAATACGTTGGATGCTGTGGTGGTCAGGTATTGGGTGGTTGTTGACTAGAGGGATGACCTTGGTGTTGAGGTGTCTTGAGATGTGCTCTTGCAGTGGTGACTGGAAGTTAGTTGGGCATTGAGATGGCCAGAAATGAAGTACATTTCTAGGGAGCCAGCAATACGTTAGGCAAGCAAGTGGTCGATGTAGGGTGGTTGTTGACTGGTGGGATGTGTTGGGTGTTCAGGCATCTTGAGATCAGCTGTTGTCAAGGTGGATGAGGATGAGTTTGGTGTTGAGACGGCTAAGGATGAGTTGTGTTTCTAGGCAGCTAGAGGTTGGATGCTGTGGTGGACAGGTATAGGGTGGCTGTTGATTAGAGGGATGACCTGGGGGTTGAGGTGTCTTGAGATAAGGTGTTCCCATGGTGCCTGGAAGTTAGTTGGGCGTTGAGATGGCCAGAGATGTAGTGAGATTCTAGGCAGCCGGCAATAGGTTGGGTGTGCAAATGATCAGATGTAGGGTGGTTGTTGACCGGTGGGATATGTTGGGTGTTGAGGTATCTTGAGATGAGCTGTTGCTCTGGTGACTGGGCGTTGGGATGGCCAGAGATGCAGTGAGATTCTAGGCAGCCGGCAATAGGTTGGGCGTGCAAATGATCAGCTATAGGGTGGTTGTTGACTAGAGGGTTGACCTGGGTGTTGAGGTGTCTTGAGGTGAGCTGTTGTTGTGGTGTCTGGAGATGAGTTGGGTGTTGAGCTGACTAAAGATAGGTTTTGTCTCTCGACATCCAGTAATACGTTGGATGCTGTGGTGGTCAGGTATTGGGTGGTTGTTGACTAGAGGGATGACCTGGGTGTTGAGATGTCTTGCGATGAGCTCTTGCAGTGGTGACTGGAAGTTAGTTGGGTATTGAGATGGCCAGAGATGAAGTATATTTCTAGGCAGCCAGCAATACGTTGGGCGAGCAAGTGGTCCGATGTAGGGTGGTTGTTGACTGGTGGGATGTGTTGGGTGTACAGGTAGATGAGGATAAGTTTGGTGTTGAGACGGCTAAGGATGAGTTGGGTTTCTAGGCGGCTAGAGGTTGGATGCTGTGGTGGTCAGGTATAGGGTGGTTGTTTATTAGAGGGATTACCTGGGTGTTGAGGTGTCTTGAGATGAGCTGTTGCTCTGGTGACTGGAAGTTAGTTGGGCGTTGGGATGGCCAGAGATGTAGTGAGTTTCCAGGCAGCCAGCAATAGGTTAGGTGTGCAAGTGGTCGGATATAGGGTGGCTGTTGACTCGTGAGATGACGTGTGCGTTGAGGTGCCCTGAGATCAGCTGTTGCCATTGTGGCCGGAGACGTGTTGAACGCCCCATTGGTGGAGCTGGTTACGCAGCAGATGAAACGAGGTGCTGGTGAGTCAGATGATGACGATGTTGGAGAGGGGGTGAGGTCCAAGGTCATCATGCAATAGTTGGATGCCGAGGTGGCCGGAGGTAACCCGGCTTTCAAATGTACCCAGAAAGCTTTGCATGGGACACGATTCGGCCTTCAAGCAGCAAGCTAAATCGAGGAAATTCACCCAGGAAGCGCCATCAAGTGGCCTTTGTTCCAGAAACAGCCTCTACTCACCACAACTCCACAAGGGGCGTCTGTGTCAGCTCACAGGATCACTCATAGAGACCTCTGTCCTCACTCATGGGGTCTGCTGACCCCCGCGGCTTCAGAAGGCCACTGGAACACAAAAGGGCCATTCTGCGCATAATGGTCAAATGTGAGTGAGTGGGAGTCCACCTCACAGAAGCTCCCAATAGGGCTGTTGACCTGAGATGGACTGGTCTTCTCGGGAAGCAACAGATAGCATGCAAGACCCCTACTCCAAAAAGGCCAGCAGGGCTGCGGCAGAGTCAGCCAAACATACCAGTGCCTTAGCGGTGAGGGAGAGTCGCGTCCATGTCATGCCATGATCTATGAAAGACTGGTACGTGTAGAGAGGAGAGATGCCAAGCACAAGAACAGAGCCGTGCGCTTCGCTAAGCCACAAAAGCCTCATCAGCCTCCTGTGCCTCACTGAGCCTCCTTAGTCGCTGAAGCCTCCTGAGCCTCATAAAACATCTTCCTCTTCCAGAGCTTTGTTGAACCTGCCTCGCATCACTGAACCTCCCAACATTCCTAAGCCTCACAAGTCTCTTCAACCTTCTGAGCCTGAAATGCCTCACCTAACCACACAAACCTCCTGAGCCTCACTCAGTCAAATGGACTGCTCACATTTCTGGTGCCATCTAAGTGCCCTGGGGCCCCCAGATCCCACAAAGCCTCCCCAGCCTTGTACACCTTTCAGACCATCACTACTTCATGAGTGTCCAAGGAGTTGTGAGGTCCCTAAGGTTCCCGGGTCTCCAGAGCCTCTTCAGCCTGTGTACTTCCGTACTCTCCTTGGTTTCCTTAACTTCCCATCCTTACTAAGCTTCCAGGCCACCTGCACCTCCACATTCTGAACCTCCACATCCCCACCAAGCCTCCCAAGCCCCTTACGCACCCTACGCTTCTCTGATCCTTCTGAGCCTCAGAATGGCTGCTGAGACTGGGTGAGCCTGTCTGCTCAAGCTTCCTGAACCCTGGTGATCCTTCTGAGCCTCACCAAGTCTCCACAGCTTGAGTGAGTCTCCTCAGCCTCACCGAAGGTAGTCAGCGCTACTCTCCGGGCCTCACTCTCTTCTCATTCCTTCTCTTTTATCATTTCATGAAGCCTCTGATCCTCCTCAGCCAGCTCAGATGCTCAAGCTTCCTGAACCCTGGTGATCCTTCTGAGCCTCACCAAGTCTCCACAGCTTGAGTGAGTCTCCTGAGCCTCACCGAACGCAGTCAGCGCTGCTCTCTGCGCCTCTCTTCCTTTTTTTTCCTTCTCTTTTATCATTTCATGAAGCCTCTGATCCTCCTCAGCTCAGCGTCTCAAGCTCCTGAACCCTAGTGATCCTCCTGAGCATCACCAAGTCTCCAGAGCTTGAGTGAGCCTCCTGATCCTCCTCAGTCAGCTCAGCTGCTCACACTTCCTGAACCCTGGTGATTCCCCCAAGTCTCACTAAGTCTCTAGAGCTTGAGTGAGGCTCCTTAGCCTCACTGAAGGTAGTCAGCTGTTGCTCTCTGTGCCTCTCTTCCTTCTCTTTCCTTCTCTTTTATCATTTCATTAAACCTCCTGATCCTCCTCAGCTCAGCTGCTCAAGCTTCATGGACCCAGGTGATCCCCCGAGGCTCCCCAGCCTCACCGAAGGTAGTCAGCGCTGCTCTCTGCGCCTCTCTTCCTTCTTTTTCCTTCTCTTTTATCATTTCATGAAGCCTCTGATCCTCCTCAGCCAGCTCAGCTTCTCAAGCTTCCTGAACCCTGGTGATCCTTCTGAGCCTCACCAAGTCTCCAGAGCTTGAGTGAGTCTCCTGAGCCTCACCGAAGGTAGTCAGCGCTGCTCTCTGCGCCTCTCTTCCTTCTTTTTCCTTCTCTTTTATCATTTCATGAAGCCTCTGATCCTCCTCAGCTCAGCGTCTCAAGCTCCTGAACCCTAGTGATCCTCCTGAGCATCACCAAGTCTCCAGAGCTTGAGTGAGCCTCCTGATCCTCCTCAGTCAGCTCAGCTGCTCACACTTCCTGAACCCTGGTGATTCCCCCAAGTCTCACTAAGTCTCTAGAGCTTGAGTGAGGCTCCTTAGCCTCACTGAAGGTAGTCAGCTGTTGCTCTCTGTGCCTCTCTTCCTTCTCTTTCCTTCTCTTTTATCATTTCATTAAACCTCCTGATCCTCCTCAGCTCAGCTGCTCAAGCTTCCTGGACCCTGGTGATCCCCCGAGGCTCCCCAGCCTCACCGAAGGTAGTCAGCGCTGCTCTCTGCGCCTCTCTTCCTTCTTTTTCCTTCTCTTTTATCATTTCATGAAGCCTCTGATCCTCCTCAGCCAGCTCAGCTTCTCAAGCTTCCTGAACCCTGGTGATCCTTCTGAGCCTCACCAAGTCTCCAGAGCTTGAGTGAGTCTCCTGAGCCTCACCGAAGGTAGTCAGCGCTGCTCTCTGCGCCTCTCTTCCATCTTTTTCCTTCTCTTTTATCATTTCATGAAGCCTCTGATCCTCCTCAGCTCAACTTCTCAAGCTTCCTGAACCCTGGTGATCCTTCTGAGCCTCACCAAGTCTCCAGAGCTTGAGTGAGGCTCCTTAGCTTCACTGAAGGTAGTCAGCTGTTGCTCTCTGTGCCTCTCTTCCTTCTCTTTCCTTCTCTTTTATCATTTCATGAAGCCTCTGATCCTCCTCATCCAGCTCAGCTGCTCAAGCTTCCTGAACCCTGGTGATCCTTCTGAGCCTCACCAAGTCTCCAGAGCTTGAGTGAGTCTCCTGAGCCTCACCGAAGGTAGTCAGCGCTGCTCTCTGCGCCTCTCTTCCTTCTCTTTCCTTCTCTTTTATCATTTCATGAAGCCTCTGATCCTCCTCAGCTCAGCGTCTCAAGCTCCTGAACCCTAGTGATCCTCCTGAGCATCACCAGGTCCCGGTAGCTTGATGGCCCCCCAGAACCTCAGTGGGGGATGTCAGCAGTATATGATATGATAGGTTATTTATAATGCGCTTAATACCCAGAGGTTTCTAAGCACGGACCGGGATTGAACCTGTGTTGCTCCTTGTCATCTTGCTTCCAAGACAAGCACGTTGCCCCTGAGCTATCCCCGCAAGACCCCCTTCTTTTTCTCTCTTTTCTTCACTTGTTTTATGTCTACCTTGTTATTTCTCTTTCTGTCTTTAGTTTGTCTTTTTTTCATTTAATTGTTTTCTCTTTAATGTTTTACTTACTGTTTTGCTTTTACCTCTATGCTGTTTTCAATTTAATTTCTTCGTTCTTTCTTTTTCATTCATTCGTTCTTTCCTTCCGCTTTCACTTTCTTGTATTCTTTCTTTCTCTTGTGAATGTTTTTTTTGCTCTACCTTTCTATCTCTTTCGCATTTTCTCGTTTGGTATTTATTTGTTCTTTTTCCTGTTCCTTCTTTCTTTCTCCCTCCGCAGCTTGCTATCTTGTGCTCCTTCTCTTCCATTGATTATTCCTCTTCTCTTCTTATTTTCTTTGTTTTTCGTCTTGCTCTGTCATTCTTTAAAGCCATTGTTCATTTTGCCTTGTTCATTACACATTCCTTTTGGTTCTTTCCATTTTATTTGGTGTTTTGCAATAGTTATTTCTTCTTTGCCTTTCTCTCATTATTTGTGTGCTTTCTATTCTTTCCTTGTCATGTGCTTCCATTCCCACATTTTCACTTTCTTGTTCTTTACCCTGTTTCATCAGTGTACCTCTTTGCTTTGGATTTGAGCCCCTATTTTTGAAAGTCAAATTTAGCTGTGTGTGTGCCTTTTTCATCAGTGTACCTCTTTGCTTTGGATTTGAGCCCCTATTTTTGAAAGTCGAATTTAGCTGTGCGTGTGCCTTTTTCATCAGTGTAATCCTTTGCTTTACATTTGAGCTACTATCTTTGAAAAGTCGCTTTCCTTTAGGACTGCTTTTTGCCTTTTTGTCTACTAGGTCACTTGGTGAGTTTGCTAGAGCTGTGCAGTGCAGCCCCTCTTCCTCATTCCTCTATTAAACTCTGCCTCCCCAATGGCTCTCACCATCTCTCCCATCGTCTCTAACTGCTACACTATCACATAACTCCTCCTCTCTCTCGAAGTCTGGAGGAAAAAGCACAAAAAAGACATCCCCATTGTAAACCCTGTCCTTCCCATCGCAGACACCTATGTCAGCGCTTCTTCCGAAGAGGTCTTCACTGATATCCTTGTGCAGTAGGACCCCAGCCAGCCCATAGGACTGGGGGTTTCCCAAACAGAACTTTAAGATGAGTAACAGCACCCTTGAGATGGATGGGGATGCAGATTAATACTCCTGCACCAAATCAATAATGACAACTCAATAGTTTGGCAAAGGGAGTCCGGTTAATGACAAATACAAAAAACATGGAGTTCATGAATGTCAGCAATCTCTCGATCTTCCTTCTCGCTTCAACTCCACTTAATTTCAGAAGAAACACATCCATTATGCCAAAAACGCACCATTACTGACGTGTAACACTTAAAACTTAGTATGCAACTTGATTGGTTCTAGGAAGGTAAGTTTATTATAGATACTATATCTGTATATGGTACCGGGGAGTGGCGATTGGATAAACACTGTCAGGTGAGGCATCTAAGCCCTTCCTTCAAAATGGCTACTGTAGACATCACTAAAAGTACAACGTCTCATTGGTTCTACTAACTATAGGACCCTAGATTACTTGGACCGTTGTGATTGGGTCGGCATCGACCCCACTCGTACTTTTCCACTTGCTTAGCAGCGTGCAGAATTGCAGGCCAGGTGCAGAGAGTTCATCTGCACCCCCATCTTCCCTCCAATTATTGCTACAATCAATCATCACTTCAGTTGGTCATGTGTCAATTATATCTTTGTGGTTGGCCTCAAGACTGCTTCTTGGTCTGGAAAAGTTAAGGCGTCTGTGCATGGCACGAGGCCATGCGTAGGTGTGAAAGTGTCATCCCTTCTCGCTCGTCTGGTCACGTGAGTCTGACACTGTGAAATCGCCTTATTCTTCATGCAATTTCGTGTATTTGAGTTAATTCTGCAGCCATCTGCCATCTGTGGCTTATCTTGACCTTTCTGAACAGGATACTCTGCTCTTCTCTTCATTAATTGTATCCACTGTTGGTCTATTTCAGCCATTACGACCTTGGCTTCTTGGCACGATTTGCCTTTGTCTGAGTTTCTCTCTGTTTTTAATTCTCGATTTGTTTGCAGCGAAGCCCTATTCTTGAGACCTTTAGTAACCTTTAGTCGATTCTGCTCTTGTGCATAGTGGAAGTATAATTAGATATAGTGCTTCTTTTGATGTAGATATGTAGATTCTAAGTGATCCGGCCATGGCTGATTTGACCACGGCCGTAATGTTCGCATGAGAATGGTGCGAACTACCAAAAGTTTGCACCTTTCTCATGCAAACACACTGACATACAACGGGGGCTGCAGGGGTGTCCCCCACAACCCCGCTCACTATACTGTATAGTATAGTGAGCGGGGTTGTGGGGGACACACCTGCAGCTCCCGTTTTTTTAGGTTTTTTTTTTGCTGGTGTGCTGCAGGGGTGTTACCCCGCAACACCCCGCTCACTATGCCACACACTATAGTGAGCGGGATGTTGTGAGGGACACCCCTTCAGTCCCCACAGTCTTTTTTTCTTTTTTTACTTACCGGCAATGCTACCACCAAAGGAACTTTTAGTGTTCGAAGCTTTGGCGGTAGCATTTTTCGGTCGTTTTGTACGGTCTGACCTTTTTTTCAGTCCGATCGTACAAAACCGATATGTATAGGTGGCACTTGCCGCAATCTATTTTACTACTAAGCATAAGCAAGCCTCATGATTTCTTGCTTCTTGCGGTTTCTTGCAAATGTACAGGTTTAAACTAACTGACTACCTTCATCGAGCATGTGGCATCATTTCTGACCTCTTGACATCAATCATTTCACTTTAAGCTCAGGATGTCACTTATCCATGGTGTTTCGTCTCTTTTCATCATTCACAGGTCGTCATATCTTCTTTATGTGAGTCTGTCCGGGTTCTTGTGATGTCACCATTCATCTTCCTTCAGTGTCTTTTTAGCTTCTTCAGGGATTGCATTTTGAAAATCATCATTCTGTTTCATGTGTCGATATGGTTTCCTCAATGGGTACCTTACTGTCCAGGTTTTCTTAGATGTCGGTACTTCAACAGGTGCTGTTCTTCTGATAGGTACTGGACAGAGTACACAGCTCCCTGCTGGTTTATTTGTTCATCATACGTCACATAGTTTGGCGTGAATGCTCCTGGAACTTCAAAATGGGTGGTAGGAGTGCGAATCGTGCTTGCCTCCTCTAAACTCCCCCCTCTCGGGGCGATTCATCAACCACTTTCACTTCTTCCTTGGTATCCACCTTTACCTTATCCTCTGGATCCACCTTTACTTCATCCTCTGGATCCACAAATAGAGGTTTAAAGAAATATATATTTGGGGTCCATATCTTTACGACTCCCTTCAAGCTTCCTGCTGTTCCTACGTGCTCATCTTTGTTCCAAGTCATTAGTTGACATTGTCCACTTGGACTACAATAGATTCATTTTCCCACATCATTTCTATGTTTCCTTGGATATCGAAACTTTGTTCCTTCTGGTGCATAAATGCTGGCTTTCACAAAGTCTCTTATTTCTTCATCAGTCAGGTCCTTGGGCTTCCAGTCTGGCTCGACATCAATCATGATCTTCATCCCTATGGCCTTTTTCGTAGTTTTCTGGCACTGAGAGATTATTATCTTGATAACACAGAATCCGAGCAATATCATCACTAGTGGGGCTCCTAGGAATTTGAATGCATCTGCCATCCACTGTGGAACCCATGAAAATAGTGATCCAAACCAACTATCGTCGTCCACTTCATCAGCTTCATCAATCATCTGATTCTGTAGTTTCATCAGCATACCTATGGCCTCTGTTAAAGTTCCATTTTCGTCATCGTGAGATGGTATAAATGTGCAACATGATTCTCCGATATTTGCACAAACACCTCCATCCATAGCTGTGATCATGTCAAGGACATATCTGTTCTGGAGAGTCACTAGTCGAATCGTCCTTAAGTCTTCTATGATTGCATTGAATCCTTTTATGGTCGTGTTGATGGTCTGTAGTAACTCCCATCTGGTTATCTGCAACCATTTAGTATTTACTCCAACCTGAAATATTGGCATCAGAAATGTCATGAACACTGATGAGGTGAGGCTGAACAGCCTGTGTTCATAAGGGATCGCATGAAAAGCTTCTTCTGATTTGGAAGAAAAGTAATTTTCTCTCTTCATTCAGCTCATCAGTTCCACAGATCTCTTCTTTCTTAGGTGAGCATCTGCTTTCGGGAAACTGTCAATATTCAAATCACGTTTTGGAATCACCAACGCTGGAACATGGACTTTCACCAGTGTGCATATACCTCCCCAATTTTTCAGCAGCCTGATATATGTTCTTTGTTTGTCCATTGTTTTTTGACTTTATGTCCTGGACATAATCGTCTTCGTTTGGATCCATTGCTTCAGTCGACCATTTCAGTGAAGCATCACTTCCCATGAACTGGCCTCTGGTCTTGCACATTGTTACGTGTGATAGACAGTGCGCCGTCTGCACGTCTATTTCAACAGCTACAAAGATCTTTGATTTCCCCATGCTGTAAGGTAGGAGTGCACAAACAAAGCATTCTTCCTCGGAGTTTCGTCTTCCAACTTTTTTCATATGTTGGTACCAGATGTTATTTCCCAAGTGTGCTGTGCTGTCCAGGTAGTCGTTTAGTTTGTTGTTCTCTTCTTGTGTGCTTCTTCTAATCCTCAAGGTTTTCATGTAGTTTGCTATCATCACATCCTTAATAGCATCCATGTAGCTTCTTCTCACTGGAGGATTCTCAGGTACCTCCATCCATGGTCCAGGCATTTTCATCTGTACCATTTGAGTAGGAGAAGGTCTGATAATTCTTTCCTTGTCCTCTTATCTTTTCCTGGCTCTGGCTATAAACAGCCATACTGATTCTTCTATCATCTCTGCACGTGATCGTTTTGCTGGGCTTGTACTTGCCCCTTTCATTGCTGGATCAGGGGTGCTTATACATGCTGTCTATGTTGGTCTATTCTCCAACTCCTTTTGTCTTTTTAAAAGTTCAGCTTTTTCTATTTGTCCTTTAACTTCACTTAAAGTAGAGGTTCTCATCGTTGGTTGTCCAACCGCCTCCCATTCTTTGGATTGTGGTTCTGCAGTTATTGACACTAGACCTGGTATATGTACACTCATCATTTGCGTGTGTGTGTGTCTTTCATACATTTTTTCTCATGTTTACTCTGCTGACCCTGTCTCTGGCTTTTCAACTTACTTGTTACTACATGTGTGTGTGTGTGTGTGTGTGTGTGTCTGTGTGTGTGTGTGTCATTGCTAATCACATCCATTTCAAGTTCACTCATTCCTGTGTCAGACCTTCTAGGGACTGCAATGACTATGTAAGGTCTGGGTGCCTTTGTAGGCTTCATGCGTACATCATTAGGTGGGTACACTGGAATCGGAACACTTTGTGCACCAATAGAAAAATGCAGTTCGAATCATCAGTGACAGTAAAACAATGATGAATACAATGCATAGGTACATGATCCCTCTATAGGTTAACCTACAACACTTAGTTCTGGATCAATCCGTGAGTCTCTCCTCCTGAGGGATGACAACATTACTACTTTGGTTACCCATCTCTATCGTTTAAGGAAAGAAAACTAACTCTTTAATACATTCTAGGTAATAGGTAATATTATTTCCAGATTCTTCTGTCTCTGCTCGTATTTTGCAGGTACTGGAACAATTGTCCTTCTTTTCCTGAATAATGGATTGTCTCTTGTCTCTGGAAACAGTTCTCTTTTCTTCATACAAAATGTCGAAATAAGGTAATGAGTTCAGCTAGTCTCTAGTTTGCGTGTTCAACATAAACAAGCTCCCAGTCAATGCCTCTTATCTGTTTCATTCCAGACGACATGCCGTGTCCTTGTCAGCATAAAAAGGAGTGAAGTTTCTGGCAACGCTTTCTCGAGCTGTCCCTCGTCTTACAATCTTCTCCGGAAAGTCTGATGATGATTAGAAAGTTCAACCTGCATTACAATACCATGCAGAAGCATGCTCATCTGTGTAGAATTCAATGGGTCTCTGATGAAAGTGAGGATGTCAACACCGGTAGGCCTCCCCACAAGTTCTGGAAAGTCCTCAATCAGGCAGAAAACACATTGCTTGCTAGTCTTCTATCTTCTGGTGACAGGGACATTTGTCTTGTCTTCCCTGTAAAAAGGAATTGCTCGGCAATCACGATGAGTAGCCTCCTTATTGTCTTTTCGTTTTCAGGATCTTGAAGAAATTCAGTGATGTTAGTGAGCCTTCCCACTGATGACGGGTACGATCTCAATAATAACTCGAAGTAGGTCAAAATGTCTTTAGTGATGTCACTGCTGTGGGACACCATAAGTAAGTCCAAATAAGGTTAGAGACAAAGTAAGTTCCCAACAAGGCTCATGTATGAAAAGAGTCTGGATACTGTATTTTCTTCCAATTTTTGTGCCCTCGATCACAATTTGGCATATCCTTTTCTCATCAGTGCTTCAGTGTGCCTCAGTCCAAAGTTCAAAGTCAATAAACTATGTTGTGGCTTATACATGCAATTTTTCAGCTTCACCCTGCAACTAGGATGCACAGAGTGTCTGTGTTTACGTCCATATCCCCTTATTTTGCTCAAAGGAAATGTCCAAAATGAAGCCACAACTTTGCACAAAGGTTCTTTGCCTTGCTGGTCATGAGTCCTTCTTCCTCGTCATGGATCTCGTCTGCACGTGCTGTGGTTCTTCCCCGTCGTCTGCAGTCTTTACATGTTGGGGTGCGGATAGAGGGCCTTATCCGTTGTATGGCTTGATGTCACCCAGGGAACAGTTGTGGAACATGTAAACCTTGAATTTGGTCTGTTGAAGTATCTCATTCTGTGTTCTGTACTGTCCTGCACCCTTTTTGTCATCGCTGCAGCTGTCCTTGAATTACAGTAAAACGAGATGTCATGCAATTCAAGTAATTTTGCATTTCTGACCCTAAAACCTCCCCTGTCGGCCTAGCATCACACCTAGCTCTATCTCGGGGTGTCAATGGTGTCTGCATTCTTCTGCCTGTCGCGATTTCATGCGGCGTAAAACGGTGGTCAGCGCCAGGCTGGTTTCTGACCGCATACAGTGCCAGTGGAAGGCAGTGCAGCCATCCCTTCTTTAGAGTAAACTTCAACTTGGCTGTCCTTTCCTTTAACAAGCCATTGAGTTTCTTGCATATTCCATTCCCTTGGGGATGATATGCCGAAGAGAACTTGTGCTTTATACCAAGCAGTAAGCTTATCTGTTTGAATACTGCATTAACAAAATGAGGACCATTATCTGACCTCATGACCTCACATACTCCCCATCTGGGAAATACCTCCCTCACCAAAAATGTGGCCGCACAGGTAGAGTCTGGGTGTGTACATGGACCTGTGTCTATCGATCTAGATAATGGTTACACCACAACAATTAGATAATTGTTCCTGTTACATACTTGAATCACATCAACATAATCGACATGCAAGTGCTGAAAAGGTCCATTGAGCCTTGGGATGACTCCTCTAATTACTCGTAGTGTATGCCCAGCCGTGAACTGTTGGCAGATTATACAGTTCCCCATAAAAAATGCAACATGCTCTGCTAAGTTCGGTATAAACCAGTCTTCAGCAATCGTCACTGCTAGATTCTCTTTTGTCATGTGCACTGGATAATGCAACTGTTCCAATGCTATTTTCAATAGGGCTATAGGCATCACCAGTTTACCAGTGCTGTTTTGTCACCACAAGCTCTCAGAGGGGTTTAAAGAACACCCTCGCCACTTACAAATATTTTTTTCTTCCTGTTGTGCCTCCCCTTGGAGTTCCATGGACTGGGTTTGCCCCATGTTACTATAACTTTCAGGTTCACTTCGTGCAACAATCATTCTCTGATGCACATCAGTTATTTCCACATTCATTATTATTTCGTCTTTGGTTGCCACACACCTGGCTTCTGTGTCTGCTGCTTGATTTCCACGTGAGATAAAATCTGTCCCTTTCGTGTAGGAGTGGCGCATTTCACAACCGCTATACCCACTGGGATTTATAGTGCCTAAATGAGCCTCTCCAATAAGGCTGCGTGCTGCACTGGTGTACCGTCCGCTCAGAGGTAGCCCCTCCTTTTCCAGCATGCTACGCCTGCGTGCACTGTTGATGTCACATAAGCTGAGTCACTGTACACTGTCACTTCCTGGTCTGCGTGATTCTCGATAACGAGGATCAACACCAATAATTTGCAGTTTGTGCTGAATAATGAGATGGTAATCGTGCACTAATGAGTACTCAAAATTCACCATTTGCCGCGTGCTACATAACAGCGGTGCCTGTATATCTCTGCCCATCATTTTGATTGATTCTTGAAGAACTGTCAATGAAGACAATTTCTCCTTCTGCCAATGCATTTTCCTTCACTCTGGGAATCTCATCATAGAATTCTTCATAGTTTGCACAGTCATGGATTGGCTCTCCATCAGTGACTGGCTCTGCTATAGACATAGCTGGGTTCACTATCTTACATAGAATTATCTTAATCAATGGATTTGATATGATCACTTCATAAGCAGAAGCTCTCTGAGATGTCAATGTGCCTTTCGGTTTCCCTACTCTTGTTCCTTGGCCGTTTTGCACCATGCCTTGACTTCTGCATCTGCGTGCTAGATGCCCTGTCATCCCACACATCCAACATATTGGCAGTGGTCTGATTATTTACCCATTTGACATTTCCTGATTGTCTTTTTGCATGTTTTGGAAACCTCCCTGATTACCCTGGAAACCTCCCTGAGTACTCTGGAAACCTCTTCATCGAAAGCCTCTCCCTCTGGGGTTAAACCCATTACTGCCTTGATCACCCTGCCCTTGATTATTGGCCTGCTGCATGTTTGATCCATCTGTGTTAGTTATCATTACCCCTTCAATTACATATTTCAACAATTTCTTCTGCACTACCGTTGCCTCTTCAGCTTTTCATGTAGCCTCTTGTTTGCGATTTTTCTCTTGCAGCAGCCTGCAATAGTGCGCTATGGTCAACTGTATTTCAGACCACGGTTTGGCCTCAATTCCTGCCAATTTCTTTAGCTGCTTCTGTACCTGATCTGGCAGCCCTTGGCATAATATATGGTAAAACACGGCTATGAATTTTCTCCAAATTTGTGAGTTTCCAGCACCCATGCGTCTGGGAAATTCTGAATGTAAAGCAAGGGATCCTCTGACTCCTTCATTTTACGTGTCATTATAGCTCCCATGTCAGAAGTATCCGGGTATAGCAATCGTAATGCTTTCCAAACCGCGGCTCTGCAATTGTTAAACAGAGCTCCATCATGCGCAGTATTAACTGTGGTCACGCCAGGGTAACCTGCATGTGTCCACACATCGTCAGCTCTATCACCAAGTATAGCAATTAAAAGACCCTTAACATCCCCGATAGCTAACGTGTTCCCTCCCGTCATTTTTTCTAGCGCATGTATCCATTTTCAGGCTTCCGATGTTAACATTGGAAGCTTATTTTTCTGATTTTCTCAATCCATGTGTGTCCAGGGTACATACTGTGGCCGTGTATACTGTCTCTGTATATACTGTCTTCTCCCTTTTTGAGCAACGGGAACTGTAACACATGGCACTCCTTTTCTTCTCTCATCATTTTCCTATCCACTGCAGGGGTAATGTTCCTGCATCGCTGTCTACCTGGCAATATCCTTAGTCTGCTCACATAGGGTGGTGGAGACACCCCCTCTGACCGTAAAACACTCCTTCGTGTTGGTCTGATTGTGTGGTGGACTCTGATGCCTTAGGTGCAGATCCACTAGAATCTGACCATCTTATTCACTTTCCTCCAGAGAAGCGTTTTCCGGGCCTTGTCTCATCTTCTCTTTCCTCATATTCCTCTCTTTCTGCATCTGATATTGTCTGTGCCCAACTTGTGCAACTCCCCTCATCTTCCTCGTTCCTATTTAGCATCAGCCTATCTAGGTACAGCTGACTGGTTCTGCTACTTTGGGAGGCATCCTCAGTGTCGTACAATTGAGTGCTCTCCAGACGCTTGTCATCTCTTTCCCTTGGGGTACTTGTTCTAGCCCCATTTCATCACATATTCTATTGATTGTCTCTCCGATGCTTCTGGTGTCAAAGCCATCTTCCATATTTGCCCTAGATGTGCCTGGTATTGACTCCTACTCAGGAAATAATTCCTCTATGTCTTCCCAGTTTTTGGATCGGGTTTTTTAACTTCCCTTTCCAGATATTCAAGATCTCATGCTCTCTGTCTTCTTTTATGTTCTATGTCGTCATCAAACTCTCTACGCTTTCTCGCTTCCTCTCCGACCCTATCTTCTTCCTGTTTCTTCGCATCTCTACGTTCATTTGCCCTTCGTATTTCCTAATCCCTTCGTCTCTTTATTGTCTTTTCCTGTATTTTTTGTTGTTCTTCTTCTATTCTCCTTCGTTCTTGCCTGTCCTGATCGTTAGCTGTTCTCTGCTTATGATCGCGTTTCCTTTCTTGCTCTTCGCGATACAATTGCTTATGGTCTCTGTCTATCTTTTTTCCTGATTCTTCGTCTCTCAATCCTTTTTTTTTCCTTCTCTTTCCTTTTTGAATCGTCTTACTCTCCCTTTTGCCTCATGTCCTCAATGCCTTTACCATCGAGTTTCAATAAAATCTGACCTCCCATCCATTTGTTCTGTGTGAATGCCATCTCATCAGTTCTGTCCTCATCTCCTTTCTATCTCTTTCCCTCTCTATCTGTATTTAGAGATGTACTTGCTTTTGCCTGATCTCCTTTTTCTTTGTCACGTCTCTTCTTGTCCCTTGGGACGTTGGAGGTTATAACTCTGTTTCTATCCTTCTCTGGGTTTTCGTCACTATTTTGCGTAGGTGACTCATATGCCAGGTTGCTGTATCCCATGGCTGCTTTAAGCTCCCTCAAAGGGTATAATCCTTCGCCTTTGCTGGCTTCACTTTTTGCTTCAGACGGGGCGGGTGGCGCAGAAGGCATTCCCCCCTCTGTGCATATGTTAAGTATCCAATCTAACGGTGGCTCCTCCTCCTTTTCCTCTTGGTACATCTTCCAAAGCTCTAAACTAGCTAGGCATTTTTCTAACTTTTTGCCAGTGTATGTGGCGTGCAAATATGTCGTCATATGTTGCAGGACCGTTTTAGATAGCGATCCGCCCTGGGGCGATGGCATAAACATTTTGTGGGCAGTTCCCTTAACCCATTCTGCACTGTACTTTTTCAGCTTAGGTGCATGTTTCAGCAACTGTTTGCACGAGTGTACTAACGGTGTAATGTCTTCCTTGCTTTATGTTTTTCAAACAAAATCAATATTAGCGAGACCAATCGTCTCAAGCTCCAATCCTCTTTTTTCACAAAAATGTTCTTCATATCTTTTCAAACAACAACCATCAATTCATGTCATACAACATCCTGGCTATACAATCGCACAATTTTCATGCTATTTCCCCCAAAAATGTTTACCTTGTGAAGTCAGAGAAAAAAGAAAAACACAAGACAGATGAGACAGACTAGACAGACCCTGGCCGGCTACATAAATCTCCTGCCCCTATCATTATTCCGACATGGAATGCAAGCCCATTTCTTTCAAAAACGTCTTTTTAATCGTTTTGGTCTCCTATAGCATCCTATTTTTTCAGGACTGTAAATGCAGGCTTCTTCTAGCACTATATTAAAGCGTAGGTATCTGGGTGTATCCTCTAGCTTGGGTATTCTCCCGGTATCTTTCTCTAGCTCGGGTATCCTCCCGGTATCTCTCTCTATTGCTCGGCCTCCCTCGAGTCAATATTTCTTTCCCTTTATATATACATTATACTCTTACTCTGACGTTATGTTTTGTCCCACCTCCCTCTGTTACCTTCCCTTACGTGTTCTAAGGCATGCAACTTTTTGCCAAAGTATTTAGTCTTCTTCACTCACCGTTTGCATTTTTTTCCTCTCTGGATGCTTAGGATCACCGACTTCGTTACTGCCTCTCCTTGCTGTTCGTCCAATCAGTTGCTTGTAGAAGTGGGAAGGGGTTTGTGGGGGAAAGCACAGGTTCCTTCAGACCTGAACATGCAGGGTTTTCACTTTGAATATCCACTATCTACGGGGAGGGTACACGTGGGGGGATGGAGTCCACCCACTTTATTCGGAGGGTGGACTCAGTCCCCTCAGATAAAAGAGAAACATTGGATGTCCTCTTTGAATTTATGAATTAAAGCCGACCTCTGGGATCGAACCGCAGTCGTCAGGTTTGCTGGCCGGAGACTTCACTACTGCACTGCATAACCTGATGAAAAATAACCAACAACTAGAGGTGAAATATACCATTTCGGTACTGCAAGTCGCAGGTAAAACATTTGTATTGGTTCTTGGAATTTGAAACATGCACACCTTTTAACGTTTTCAAAAACACTATTAGAAGAAAATATCCTGTCTTGGTTTTGTGTGTGTGTTGATTTTATGAAAGGCAAATGCATTCGGCCTGTCCATTTTGGGTGGTTATGCAAAGCCAATTTAATGAAATGTGCATATTTCACCTTGATATATTAATTTCTGACGACGTCACATCCCATTGCATTTGTTGATGAGTCCCCCCACTTTAATTTTTAGGACTTGACCCCTGGTCTATTTAGCCGGAAGGCAAAGGACTCGAGATATTGCAGAGGACCTAGAGTTACTTATGTTGACAGCTAATGGGTGTCTTATCTAATCGATTCTAATCGATTACCATCCTCTCTGCTACCAAGTGTGCAGTAGGGGCCCCAGCCGGCCCATAGGACTGGGAGTTTCCCAAACAGCACTTTAAGATGAGTAGCAGCACCCTTGATGTGGATGGGGATACAGATTAATACTCTTGCATCAAATCAATAATGACAACTGGATAGTTTGGCAAAGGGAGTCTGTTTAATGAGAAGTACAAAAAACGGGAGTTCATGAATATCAGCAATCGCTCGATCTTCGTTCTCGCTTCAACTCCACTTAATTTCAGATAAAACACATCAGTTATACCAACAACTTGTCATCACTGACGTGTAACGCTTAAAACTTAGCATGCAACTTGATTGGTTCTAGGAAGGTAACTTTCTTATAGGTACTATATCTTATTTTTTTTTATAGAAAATTTTAGCTGAAATAAATCAACTTTTTTTTTCAATTTATAAGAATACATGTTTTAACATGATTAAATACAATTGGTATAAAAAAGAGATATTTAGATAGACAAACAAAAATATTTACATGGAAAAACAAGAAAATGTCATGCGCTTCTAGAGGCCAGAAAAAAAACAGCAAAAAAACAATCAATGCTACACTACAGAGAAATAACATTCAATATATATTATATGAAAAATAAGGCATTCTATGTTTTGATTATACAATTAATGCTGATACTGTTGATCTCCAAAAAGTTATCAGGCTGCAACAATCATCAATTCATCAATTCAAAGGTTCGATTGATCAAACAAATTAAGTGCAGGAAGAAAACCCACCGATGCAATAAGTATACTCATGTTAGAATTAAGTAAAAAAGCCCATCTAAGATCTGGTGGGATATTAGCTACTCTAAGCATATGCTTCGCAAACAACTGTTTTCGCAATGTACACAATGATGGCCATTCACATTCAGTAATGACATGTTCTAAAGTTTCTTTTTGTGATGGGTCATTGCAAAATCTACAATAATTATCAGTCCTTTTAATTAGTTAGGTACTATATCTGTATATGGTACCGGGGAGTGGGGATTGGATAAACTCTGTCAGGTGGGGCATCTAAGCCCTTCCTTCAAAATGGCTACTGTAGACATCACTAAAAGTACAACGTCTCATTGGTTCTACCAACCATAGGACCCTAGATTACTTGGTCCACTATGATTGGGTCGGCATCGACCCCACTCATACTTTTCCACTTGCTTAGCAGCGTGCAGAATAGCCGGCCAGGTGCAGGGAGTTCGTCTGCACCCCCAGCTTCCCTCCAATTATTGCTACAATCAATCATCACCTCAGTTGGTCATGTGTCAATTATATCTTTGTGGTTGGCCTCAAGACTGCTTCTTGGTCTGGAAAAGTTAAGGCGTCTGTGCATGGCACGAGGCCATGCGTAGGTGTGAAAGTGTCATCCCTTCTCGCTCGTCTGGTCACGTGAGTCTGACACTGTGAAATCGCCTTATTCTTCATGCAATTTCGTGTATTAGAGTTAATTCTGTCAGCCATCTGCCATCTGTGGCTTATCTTGACCTTTCTGAACAGGATACTCTGCTCTTCTCTTCATTAATTGTATCCACTGTTGGTCTATTTCAGCCGTTACGACCTTGGCTTCTTGGCATGATTTGCCTTTGTCTGAGTTTCTCTCTGTTTTTAATTCTCAATTTGTTTGCAGCGAAGCTCTATTCTTGAGACCTTTAGTAACCTTTAGTCGATTCTGCTCTTGTGCATAGTGGAAGTATAATTAGATAAAGTGCTCCTTTTGATGTAGATATGTAGATTCTAAGTGATCCGGCCATGGCTGATTTGACCATGGCCGTAATGTTCGCATGAGAATGGTGCGAACTACCAAAAGTTTGCACCTTTCCCATGCAAACACACTGACATACAACGGGGGCTGCAGGGGTGTCCCCCACAACCCACGCTCACTATACTATATAGTATAGTGAGCGGGGTTGTGGGGGACACACCTGCAGCTCCCGTTTTTTTGGGGGGGGGTTTGCTGGTGTGCTGCAGGGGTGTCCCCCCGCAACACCCCGCTCACTATGCCACACACTATAGTGAGCGGGATGTTGTGGGGGACACCCCTTCAGTCCCCACAGTCTTTTTTTCTTTTTTTACTTACCGGCAATGCTACCACCAAAGGAACTTTCTGAACAGGATACTCTGTTCTTTTTTTCATTAATTGTATCCACTGTTGGTCTATTTCAGCCGTTACGACCTTGGCTTCTTGGCACGATTTGCCTTCGTCTGAGTTTCTCTCCGTTTTTAATTCTCGATTTGTTTGCAGCGAAGTAACCTTTAGTCGATTCTGCTCTTGTGCATAGTGGAAGTATACTTATATAACGTGCTCCTTTTGAGGTAGATATGTATAGGTGGCACTTGCCACAATTTATTTTATTACTAAGCATAAGCAAGCCTCAGATTTCTTGCTTCTTGCGGTTCCTTGCATATGTACACGTTTAAACTAACAGAATATCTTCATCGTGCATGTGGCATCATTTCTGACCTCTTGACATCAATTATTTCACTTTAACCTCAGGATGTCCCTTATCCATGGTGTTTCGTCTCTTTTCATCATTCACAGGTCATCATATCTTCTATATGTGAGTCAGTCTGGGTTCTTGTGATGTCACCATTCGTCTTCCTTCAGTGTCTTTTAGCTTCTTCAGGGATTGCATTCTAACAATCGTCATTCTGTTTCATGTGTCGATGTGGTTTCCTCAATGGGTTTTCTTCGATGTCGGTACTTCAACAGGTGCTGTTCTTCTAATAGGTACTGTACAGAGCCCCACTGCGGCTCTCTGCTGTTTTTTTTGCTCATCATTTGACGTGAATGTTCCTGGAACTTCAAAATAGGCGGTAGGAGTGTGAATCATACTCGGTACCTCCTCTACATCCTCTTCTCTGTCCCCTCTCCTGATCTATGGACCCGCCATCTCATCTCCACCCTATCTCCTTCACATCCTCTACCATTAACGGTGGCACCAAGTGGGAAGTCCTCTTGGCTGCCTTCTCATCTTCACGGTTCTTCATTAATGTCTATCACACTAGCACTATCTTGGTTCAGGGTCCTCAACCCAACCTCCTTCTCTTTGACCGGATCCTGGCGTCTCTCATTAACTTCCTTCCTTGTCCTGCCTTTCCTCCCACTACTCTCTCTACCAGTCCCCCTCCTACTAGTGTACCATTCTCCAGTACCCCACCTCAGAAAGCATTCAAATCAGAGATCTCCTTCTACTGGCGACTCTTAATGCCCGCTCAGCCAAAAAACACTCCTCTGACATCTGCCTCCTTCTTGAAGACATTGACCTCAACATTCTCATTCTTACTGAGATGTGGTTCAGTGCCAGCTCAGTCATTGTTTTTGGCTCCCTTCTCCCTGATGATTTCAAGATAATTTCCAAGCCTTGACCGCACCGTGTTGGTGAAAGGGTTGCCTTAATCTTCCCTTAGTGGGTTCCTTCCTCCAGGGTCGGATTGGCCCCTCGGCCTTTCGGCCGTGGCTGGGCCGAAATCGTCCCTTGAAAGTGGGGGCCGGTTTCTGGCCATGCCTGGGCCAGTTTGGAGGAAAATAATATTTTAACATTTTTTTTTTTTTAAAGTTTTTTTTCAAAAAGCCTTTCATGCTTCTTAGGTCAATAAATGAGTACCAACACAGGTTGGGTGATATTGTATGCATATTTGTTCTATAAAAAAGAGCTTAAGCGTAAGTGCTATACAATAACATATTATCATTTGGCCTTGGACGTCTGCTTGGATTCACAGTAATTTTGTGTACTTAGGAACAATGCAATTTGATGCTATTTGATGCTACTTCCTGTTTTGTCAAGGGGTGAAAGGTCGTGTTTCATCACTTCCCAGGATGTCAGTTTGGGGTGGGGTCAAATGACATCACTTCCGGTCGTCAAGGGTCATGAGGCGAGGGGTGGGACACTTTTTTGAGGGGAGGGGTGGGCCACTTTTCTTTGGGTGACTGGGCCTATTTCTTGTCCCCTTCCGACCCTGCCTTCCTCCATTTACCCACTCAGCTCTACTCTTCCTTTGGGAGTCTAGTATGCAAGTTGGTAATCTCTCCCTCCTCCACCATGACCATTGCTACAATTTACCGACCTCCAGGCGCTACCTGTCTGTTCCTCTCTGAATGGGCCAATTTCTGTTCCTCCTTATTTTCAACCTCCTCCAACCTCCTCCTCTTGGGCGATTTCAACATCCACTTGGACTCCCTTGTCACAGCATCCACTCTCTTCTTTGACCTCTGCACATCACTATCCCTCTACATTCCCCCTTCTGGTCCAACCCCCTCTGCTGGACACACTGTGGACACCCTCATCCACTCTGACTCCCCCCCTATGGTCACCCTTCTCTCTTGGTCGCACCATTCTCTACTCGCTCCCACCTGGGTCCCTTTGGCCCTATGACCCCACCCCCAATAGCCCTGCGAACCTCGTTCACAAACATCCACCTGATGAAACGTGTGTCAGCTGCTGCCTTCATCCCACCTTGCCCCCTACCTCAGACTCTACCGCTGACTCTGCCGTCAGCAACCTCCATCTGGCCATTACTAACACTCTTGACATTCTTGCCCCAGTCATGAGGATCCGCCTGAAACCTGTCTCAAAGCGCAACACCTGGTACGAATCCGAACTTGCAGCCCTAAAACGAAAGTGCAGAACGGTCGAACATAAGTGGCAAACCTCAGGCTCACGCTCTGCCAAACTGGCCTGCTGCCTTCTCCAAAGATAATAGAGACTCTCCATCCATGCCAACAAAAGAGCCTACACACAGGCACAGATTTCCTGTGAATCCAACAATACAGCTGAATTTTTCAAGATCTGCAGGGAACTAGCCAACCCTTCCGCAATCTCCTCCTCACATCCCCCTTCCCAGGCTCTCTGCAATGCACTGGCTACGCACTTCTCCACCAAAACTCAGGACGTTCTGAACACCCTTGCTATCCACACTCCCAACCCATCCCACACCCCCTTGCCGCCCTTGGCCCCCCACCCTCCTCCTTCGCCCTCTCCTCCTTTTCCCCTGTCACACCTGAAGAGGTTACCAGAGCTGTCTGCTCTATGAAGGTCTCTTCTAAATAGATTTCCTCTTGCTCATCCAAAACCACCAAGGACACCATTGGCTCCCTTGCCCCCGCATTTGCTGATTTCTGTAATCATTCTTTTGACACTGGATCTTTCCCCTTCTCCCTCAAGCACTCCCTTGTGCACCCCCTCCTTCAGCAGACCCTACCTATCCAGCCAACTACCGCCCTATTTCCATCACCCACTTCCTGGGGAAACTGGCGGAGAAGCTGGCCTTGCCACAATTCAACTAGCACACCAAACTTGTTGGTGGTCTCCACTACCATCAAGCTGGATTCCGAGCATCAAGAGGCATGGAAACTGCTCTTCTGAACACCTGTGAGGAACTGCTTGCATATCTTGACTCCAGTTCCCCGGCTATGCTCATCCTACTCAATCTCTCCCCTGCCTTTGACACGGTCAACCATTCCATCCTCATACAAAGGCTCCACGATACCCTTGGTATCTCGGCTCGGGCACTGGACTGGCTGACCTCCTTCCTAACTGACCGCTCGTCCCAAGTCATCCTGGGCTCCTTCTCTTCTGCTACTTCCTTCTCCACCTTCGGTGTCCCCCAGGGATCCAACCTCTCCCCTTGGCTCTTTCATAGCTACCTTTCCCTGCTTGCATGCCTCAGCTCCTATTTTTCCCTCAACTTCCAGTGTTATGCAGACAACACACAACTATTTTTCAAACTTCCTGCTGACCCTCTTGCACCTACCATCATCCCTGACTGCCTATCTCCCATCCAGTCCTGGTGCACCTCCAATGATCTCTGCCTCAACACCTGTAAAACTGAGATCCTTCCCATTGGGACCCCTGCTCCCTCCTTCTTCCCCTCACTCTGATCATCCTCCATAGGCACTCCCCCTGCTCCTTCCTCTGAAGTCAGAAACCTTGGAGTCATCTCCGACTCCTCTCTCCTTCCTCCCACAGACTAAGGACATTGCCAAGAAGTCTCACTTTCATCTCTCTCTTCTCCAAGGAATTCTCCCTTTTTTCACTTTTCCAAGAAGCTCAATGTTACCGAGCCCTGGATCTCCCTAGGCTTTACTACTGCAATAGCCTCCTCCTGAATCTTCCTTCTTCCACTCTGCGACCCCTCCAGCTAATCTAGAGTAGGGGAGCAAGCGTATCCTTGGCCTTAAGCCCAGGGAATGCATCACTCCTGCCCTACAAAGTATCAACTGGCTCTCGGTTGCTGCACTGATTAAATTCACAAGGATGTGTGGGCCCAGGGACCTCACTATCTTCAGCTTTATCTGACTAAATACTCCCCCTCCAGACCTCTACCTTCCTCTGGCACCAACTCTTTGTATGTAAAGCGTTTCGGCAAATAGAGGGTAGGCGGTCGATCTCTTTCCTCGGCTGTCTCTCTCCTATGGAACAGCCTACCCCTCCTTCTGTGCCTTGAGGAGGACGTTTTTCAATTCCAGAAGCTCCTCAAGACTTTCCTCCTTTCCTCCTCCTTCCCTTCTTCTGTCCTCTGCTAATTTCAAGGTTGCTGTGATTGGTGTCATGGGCTCTCATGCATCTTCGGGGTCCCTGGCCTCCCACACCCAATCTTCCAGCTCCTGTCCACCCTCAGCACTTGCCCTGTCGCTCCATCCGCCTTGGAGGCTCACACTTATACCCAGGCCGTGCAGCACTCTCCATACCATGCACTTCTACCATGCTCTTATTTGTGTCTCACCCACGAGCAAGGACACTCCAGCACTTCCCCCCACTGTCGTCTTCCTTGCTGCACTTGCACGTTCTGAATACTGCCAAGGAATAGTAGGTTCGTCCTTTCTCCTTTTCCCTCAACTGTTTTTAATATTTTTGTATTTTTTAACATGTTTTACTCACTTGTTCCCTCATTTTGCCCTGCGGAAGCTTTGAAACAGTATTTACTTGCTGTATAGGTGCCTAACAAGCGAACAATACATAAAAGAAATAAATACACTTCATTTTTATTTGTCTTTCTCTTCTGGCCTTTCTTTTGCATTTCTTGTCACCGCTTTATGTTCCCCCTCTCCATGGCCTTTGACTCTTTCTCCTGCAGAGACCAAAAGAAGGACTTGTGCGTTTTTCCACAAGTAAACTCTATGTGCCTTTTCCCCGAAAAAACATTCTATGACATAACTGAAGGAAAATGGCTCTGGGAGGCAGTGGAAGAGGCTTGGAATGGGCAAGGGTCACTGTGTACATGTGAGAGACGGAGGAAGGTGACTGGGTCCACTCAGCGTCCATACATACCGGGGGCATTACAAGCTCAGAGTGTTATAGCGCCTGCTGCAGAGATACTCTTTTACCTTGTAAGGTACATCCAGGGGTTCATGCACCCGCGGCAGGGTTCAATGTGAATTGGGGTCGTATTAATGTCTCAAATTGGCCGTTTGTGTTTCAGTACCTGCGGGCCTAGAGGAGGCAGCATCTCAGGTGGTGAAGGGTGAGGACGGGGCCAAAGTTGGACCCTATCTGAGGGCTGATTGCAAAACCCTACTGAAGCAGACCTGAGGGCCCTGGCCCACTTAAAGTTCTGGCATTGAGCCACTGGAGCATGCTATTAACAAGCAAAGTTCATGCAGTCGCAGTATTCCGGACAAGCATCAGTGGCCCACAGGGCCTGCTCTGGTACCCCAGCCGAGGGCCCTCAGGAAAGCTGAAGCCTTGAAACACTTGCTTCTATAGGCAGGTTAATTGGGGGGCCTGTCGATGAGATCTAGCTCACATTCCGCATCCTGAGACGGCAGAGTAGGCGCAGAATCCACTGCTGGCACTGAATGAAGACTTGGGTCCGCTTTGGTCTCTTGGAGTGTGTATAATTCCAATCAGAGTGGACATTGGCAATAATAATCACAGTACTATACAGATAGCCAGACTCGCCGGACTCCAGCACCAGCCTACTCCAGCCTACACCAAGGTGCTGGCTCGCCCGACTCCAGCCTACACCAAGGTGCTGGCTCGCCCGACTCCAGCCTACACCAAGGTGCTGGCTCGCCCGACTCCAGGCTACACCAAGGTGCTGGCTCGCCCGACTCCACACTACACCAAGGTGCTGGCTCGCTGGACTCCAGCCTACACCAAGGTGCTGGCTCGCCGGATTCCAGCCTACACCAAGGTGCTGTAAAAAAAAGAGGGGTGAGGCGCACACTCCAATTCCTGGCCAATATACTACCTGAAAAAAGAAAAAGAATAAATGGGTTAAATCCCAAAGTGTCCAATTCACTGGGTTAGATCCCAATTGTTGCAAAAATATTCACAGGGTTAGATCCCTTATGCTGCATTGGTACTGCTGTTCTCCTCCTTCAAATATTCACAGGGCTGGATCCCTTATGCTGCATTTGGGCTGCTGTTCTCCTACTCCTAGCGCTTTCGTGTCCCAACACTCTTCAGGGAGGCTGTGTTGCCTTTCACTTCAGGTGAATCCAATGAAATTGCTAATGCAGTCTCTAAGAATTATGGGAGCTGTAGTGAAAGCATTAGTTCATTTCAGGTGACCAAGGAAAGACTCCCCTCCAGGAGCACAAATCTTACCCTTAGGAGGGGGAGGAGGGAAAACCATAACTATGATTCTCCACTGTAGGGAAAAATGTCCCCGGTGCTGCAGCCTCTGGAGTCCGGATCTCCACAAATTACATGTAAAAAAAGAGGGGTGAGGCGCGCACTCCAATTCCTGGCTGATATACTACCTGAAAAAAGAAAAAGAATAAATGGGTTAAATCCCAAAGTGTCTAATTCACTGGGTTAGATCCCAATTGTTGCAAAAATATTCACAGGGTTAAATCCCTTATGCTGCATTTGGGCTGCTGTTCTCCTCCTCCTAGCACTTTTGTGTCCCAACACTCAACAGGGAGGCTGTCTTGCCTTTCATTTCAGGTGAATCCAATTAAATTGCTAATGCAGTCTCTAAGAATTATGGGAGCTGTAGTGACATCATTTGTTCATTTCAGGTGACCAAGGAAAGACTCGCCTCCAGGAGCACACATCTTACCCTTATGGGGGGGAGGGGGGAAAACCATAACTATGATTCCCCACTGTAGGGAAAAATGTCCCCGGTGCTGCAGCCTCTGGAGTCCAGATCTCCACAAATTACATATACAAAAAGAGGGGTGAGGCGTGCACTCCAATTCCTGGCCAATATAATACCTGAAAAAAGAAAAAGAATAAATAACTGCATTTATATTGGTTTCACCTGAATTGAATGGCAACTCAGCCTCCCTGATGAGTATTGCAGATACGAAAGCGCTTGGAGGAGTACAACGTGCACGAAGGGAATCAACCCTATGAACTATTGGGCAGTAATTGGGATTTAACCCTGTGAATATTTTGGACACTTTGGGATTTAACCCTGTGATTGTTTTTGGACACTTGTTCAGGTAATATATTGGCCAGGAATTGGAGTGCGCGCCTCACCCCTACTTTTTTGTACACCAAGGTGCTGGCCCGCCAGACTCCAGCCTACAAGGTGCTGGCTCAGCCAGGCCTTCACTTCTTTCCTAAACTGAAGGAGACTTGGAGCAGGCTGGGGTGCCATAGGCATGGAGTTCCGCAAGGATCGGAGCCTACCAAAAGATAGACTGTTTCCTAGTTTCCTCCTTGCTAGTCTAGGTTCAATCTTTCCTAAGCAATCAAACTGCTTCCAAAATGCCCTAGTAAGCCTCACCCAGGCATGGCCAAGGCATGAAAACAAAATCGGATGAAATAAACAGTGAACCTTTTTTAAGCGCTTTACTCATGCTTGGAGAGTAGCTGAAATGCTTGTAAAGGTGAAATGCATACTGCTTGCGAACTGTTACTTAAGCAATCCAAGTGCTCACTAAGCGTGTGAAGTGGGGGTCGGGTGGTCTCACGAGTTATTGGAGGCTGCATGTGTGTATCTGAGTGTGTGTGTGTTGTATTTAGCAAACTCTAGTGCACAGCGCAAGGCTTGTGTCCTCTCTTCCTGTAACAGACTGGTTGGTATTCACAGAGCGTGTCCCAGTGGGGTTTTGCCATTATAAAACACTTCTGTGAATTAGGTCCTAATGGTCTTAAATACGGTATTTTCTTAGCGCCCTGATTGCGGCAAGAGACTAGAGTGGGCAAACCCTGCAGCTCCAGCGGGTCCAGCCCACAGCTGCGCCCCTCCCACCCCATAGTTGCAGGCATTCACCACCTCGCTTATCATGCCGGACCTCCCTTCTCGGCCGCCTCTCCCCTCCTCCCCGAAAGGACCCCTTGGGAAGAGGCAGGACCAGTTTTCAAAGGTGAAAGTCACAAATGCTGCAGCAAATTTTATTGGAGAATCAAGCCAGGAGTTGTCTTACAGGTGATCCGTTTCTGCACCACACCTCAGGATTATTCTGCGCTGGGTGTGGCTTCCTAAGCAGCCCCCCCTCAAACCCCCATCCCCGGTCAGTGTCCAGAGGACCCTGCTGGCTAGACCCTTCCCTCCATGGTCATTCTCTCTCTGCCCATGGCCATTATTTTCTTACTTAATTTTTCTTTTTCTTATTTTCTTTTTCTTCATTCTTTCCTTCTATTCATTCGTTCTTCCTTCACATTCTTTCCTACTATTCATTTGTTATTTCTTCACAGTCTACCCTTCTTTTGTTGGTTCTCTTCATCTCATTCTATCCTACTTTTCATTGATCAGTTTTTCCTAATCTCTTTCTTTTCTCCACTCGGGGCCCCTTGCCCCCGACAAACCCATCCCCCGTTCCGCCAGACACAAGTCTCATCTAACTGCCCCTGTGCTTTCCTCCCCTTGGTTTTGTTCACCCTCTCTGCCCCCTTTTCGGCTTCCTTTCTCGCTTTTTACTATTCCCTAAATACCTAAATTGTCCTCTGCAAGTTCTTCCTTTTCCCCACATTTTTGTTCCCACTGCTTTTTTGCATGACCCCCCACTCCTTCCATTACTAATCAAAACCATCCACAGTACCATACTTCTCCTTCCCAAGCTCCTTCAGTGACCAAGTCCATTCAACCACCCAATTCATTCCAGACCTGAAATCTTTCATCCCCATTCCTTTCCATTCCCCAACTCTCCCATTCCCCAACTCTCCCATCCCCCAACTCTCCCATTCCACAACTCTCCCATCCCCCATGCCTTTCCATCCCCCAGCACTTCCCATTCCCCAACTCTCCCATTCCCCAACACTCCCATCCCCCATGCCTTTCCATCCCCCAGCACTTCCCATTCCCCAACGCTCCATTTCCCCAACTATCCCATCCCCCATGCCTTTCCATCCCCCAGCACATCCCATTCCCCAACTCTCCCATTCCCCAACTCTCCCATCCCCCAACTCTCCCATCCCCCAACTCTCCCATTCCCCAACTCTCCCATCCCCCAACTCTCCCATCCCCCAACTCTTCCCATTCCCCAACTCTTCCCATTCCCCAACTCTTCCCATTCCCCAACTCTCCCATTCCCCAACTCTCCCATTCCCCAACACTTCCCATTCCCCAACTCTCCCATTCCCCAACTCTCCCCTCCCCCAACTCTCCCATCCCTCAACTCTCCCATTCCCCAACTCTCCCATCCCCAAACTCTCCCATCCCCCAACTCTCCCATCCCCCAACTCTTCCCATTCCCCAACTCTCCCATCCCCCAACTCCTCCCATTCCCCAACTCTCCCATCCCCCAACTCTCCCATCCCCCAACTCTCCCATTCCCCAACTCTCCCATCCCCAACTCTCCCATCCCCCAACACTCCCATTCCCCGACTCTCCCATCCCCTGACTATTCCCATTCCCCAATGCTCCCATCCCCCAACTCTCCCATCCCCCAACTCTCCCATCCCCCAACTCTCCCATCCCCAACTCTCCCATTTCCCGACTCTCCCATCCCCCAACACTCACATTCCCCGACTCTCCCATCCCCCGACTATTCCCATTCCCCAATGCTCCCATCCGCCAACTCTCCCATCCCCCAACTCTCCCATCCCCCAACCCCAACTCTCCCATTCCCCGACCCTCCCAACCCCGACTCTTCCCATTCCCCAACTCTCCAATCCCCCAACTCTTCCCATTCCCCAACTCTCCAATCCCCCAACTCTTCCCATTCCCCAACTCTCCCATCCCCCAACTCTCCCATCCCCCAACTCTCCCATTCCCCAACTCGCCCATCCCCCAACTCTCCCATCCCCAAGGACTTCCCATTCCCCAACTCTCCGATTCCCCAACTCTCCTATCCCCCAACTCTTCCCATTCCCCATGCCTTTCCACCCCCCAGCACTTCCCATTCCCCAACTCTCCCATTCCTCAACTCTCCCATCCCCCAACTCTCCCATCCCCCAACTCTCTCATTCCCAAACTCTTCCCATTCCCCAACTCTCCCATCCCCCGGCTCTTCCCATTCCCCAACGGTCCCATCCCCCAACTCTCTCATTCCCCAACTCTCCCATCCCCCAACGCTTCCCATTCCCCAACTCTCCCATTCCCCAACTCTCCCATCCCCCAACTCTTCCCATTCCCCAACTCTCCCATTCCACAACCCTGCCATCCCCCAACTCTCCCATTCCCCAACTCTCCCATCCCCCGACTCTTCCCATTCCCCAACGCTCCCATCCCCCAAATCTCTCATTCCTCAACTCTCCCATCCCCCAACTCTTCCCATTCCCCAACTCTCCCATTTTCCAACTCTTCCAACCCCCAATTCTTCCCATTCTCCAACTCTCCCATCCCCCAACTCTTCCCATTTCCCAAATCTCCCATTCCACAACTCTCCCATCCCCCAACTCTTCCCATTCCCAAACACTCGCATTCCCCAACTCTCCCAACCCCAAACTCTTCCCATTCCCCAACTATCCCATTCCCCAACTCTCCCATCCCCCAACTCTTCCCATTCCCCAACTCTCCCATTCCACAACTCTCCCATCCCCCAACTCTTCATATCCCGCAACTCTTCCCATTCCCGAACTCTCCCATTCCCCAACTCTCCCATCCCCCAACTCTTCCCATTTCCCAATGCTCCCATCCCCCAACTCTCTCATTCCCCAACTCTCCCATCCCCCAACTCTTCCCATTCCGCAACTCTCCCATTTTCCAACTCTCCCATCCCCTAACTCTTCCCATTCTCCAACTCTCCCATCCCCCAACTCTTCCCATTCCCCAACTCTCCCATCCCCCAACTCTCCCATCCCCCAACTCTCCCATCCCCAACTCTCCCATTCCCCGACTCTCCCATCCCCCAACACTCACATTCCCCGACTCTCCCATCCCCCGACTATTCCCATTCCCCAATGCTCCCATCCGCCAACTCTCCCATCCCCCAACTCTCCCATCCCCCAACTCTCCCATCCCCAACTCTCCCATTTCCCGACCCTCCCAACCCCGACTCTTCCCATTCCCCAACTCTCCAATCCCCCAACTCTTCCCATTCCCCAACTCTCCAATCCCCCAACTCTTCCCATTCCCCAACTCTCCCATCCCCCAACTCTCTCATCCCCCAACTCTCCCATCCCCCAACTCTCCCATCCCCCAAATCTCCCATCCCCAAGGACTTCCCATTCCTCAACTCTCCGATTCCCCAACTCTCCCATCCCCCAACTCTTCCCATTCCCCATGCCTTTCCACCCCCCAGCACTTCCCATTCCCCAACTTTCCCATTCCTCAACTCTCCCATCCCCCAACTCTCCCATCCCCCAACTCTCTCATTCCCAAACTCTTCCCATTCCCCAACTCTCCCATCCCCCGGCTCTTCCCATTCCCCAACGGTCCCATCCCCCAACTCTCTCATTCCCCAACTCTCCCATCCCCCAACGCTTCCCATTCCCCAACTCTCCCATTCCCCAACTCTCCCATCCCCCGACTCTTCCCATTCCCCAACGCTCCCATCCCCCAACTCTCTCATTCCTCAACTCTCCCATCCCCCAATTCTTCCCATTCTCCAACTCTCCCATCCCCCAACTCTTCCCATTTCCCAAATCTCCCATTCCCCAACTCTCCCATCCCCCAACTCTTCCCATTCCCAAACTCTCGCATTCCCCAACTCTCCCAACCCCAAACTCTTCCCATCCCCCAACTCTTCCCATTCCCCAACTCTCCCATTCCACAACTCTCCCATCCCCCAACTCTTCATATCCAGCAACTCTTCCCATTCCCGAACTCTCCCATTCCCCAACTCTCCCATCCCCCAACTCTTCCCATTCCCCAACGCTCCCATCCCCCAACTCTCTCATTCCCCAACTCTCCCATCCCCCAACTCTTCCCATTCCCCAACTCTCCCATTTTCCAACTCTCCCATCCCCTAACTCTTCCCATTCTCCAACTCTCCCATCCCCCAACTCTTCCCATTTCCCAACTCTCCCATTCCCCAACTCTCCCATCCCCCAACTCTTCCCATTCCCCAACTCTCGCATTCCCCAACTCTCCCAACCCAAAACTCTTCCGATTCCCCAACTCTCCCATTCCCCAACTCTCCCATCCCCCAACTCTTCCCATTCCCCAACTCTCCCATTCCCCAACTCTCCCATCCCCCATGTCTATCCATCCCCCAGCACTTCCCATTCCCCAACTCTCCCATTCCCCAACTCTCCCATCCCCCAACTCTCCCATACCCCAACTCTCCCATTCCCCAACTCTCCCACCCCCAACTCTCCCATCCCCCAACTCTCCCATCCCCCAACTCTTCCCATTTCCCAACTCTTCCCATTCCCCAACTCTTCCCATTCCCCAACTCTCCCATTCCCCAACTCTCCCATCCCCCAACTCTTCCCATTCCCCAACTCTCCCATTCCCCAACTCTCCCCTCCCCCAACTCTCCCATCCCCCAACTCTCCCATCCCCAACTCTCCCATCCCCAAACTCTCCCATCCCCCAACTCTCCCATCCCCCAACTCTTCCCATTCCCCAACTCTTCCCATTCCCCAACTCTCCCATCCCCCAACTCTTCCATCCCCCAACTCTCCCATTCCCCAACTCTCCCATCCCCCAGCTCTCCCATCCCCCAACACTCCCATTCCCCGACTCTCCCATCCCCCAACTCTCCCATTCCCCAACTCTCCAATCCCCCAACTCTTCCCATTCCCAATGCTCCCATCCCCCAACTCTCCCATCCCCCAACTCTCCCATCCCCCAACTCTCCCATCCCTGACTCTCCCATTCCCCGACTCTCCCATCCCCGACTCTTCCCATTCCCCAACTCTCCTATCCCCCAACTCTTCCCATTCCCCAACTCTCCAATCCCCCAACTCTTCCCATTCCCCAACTCTCCCATCCCCCAACTCTCCCATTCCCCAACTCCCCCATTCCCCAACTCTCCCAACCCCCAACTCTCCCATTCCCCAACCCTCCCATCCCCCAACTCTCCCATTCCCCAACTCTCCCATCCCCCAACTCTCCCATCCCCAAGCACTTCCCATTCCCCAACTCTCCGATTCCCCAACTCTCCCATCCCCCAACTCTTCCCATTCCCCATGCCTTTCCACGCCCCAGCACTTCCCATTCCCCAACTCTCCCATTCCTCAACTCTCCCATCCCCAACTCTCCCATCCCCCAACTCTATCATTCCCCAACTCTTCCCATCCCCCAACTCTCCCATTCCCCAACTCTCCCATCCCCGACTCTTCCCATTCCCCAACGCTCCCATCCCCCAACTCTCTCATTCCCCAACTCTCCCATCCCCCAACTCTCCCATCCCCCAACTCTCCCATCCCCAACTCTCCCATTCCCCGACTCTCCCATCCCCGACTCTTCCCATTCCCCAACTCTCCCATCCCTCAACTCTTCCCATTCCGCAACTCTCCAATCCCCCAACTCTTCCCATTCCCCAACTCTCCCATCCCCCAACTCTCACATTCCCCAACTCTTCCCATTCCCCAACTCTCCCATTCCCCAACTCTGCAATCCCCCAACTCTCCCATTCCCCAACTCTCCCATCCCCCGACTCTTCCCATTCCCCAACGCTCCCATCCCCCAACTCTTCCCATTCCCCAACTCTCCCATTCCCCAACTCTGCAATCCCCCAACTCTCCCATTCCCAACTCTCCCATCCCCCGACTCTTCCCATCCCCCAACTCTCTCATTCCTCAACTCTCCCATCCCCCAACTCTCCCGTCCCCAACTCTCCCATTCCCCAACTCTTCCCATTCCCCAACTCTCCCATTTCCCAACTCTCCATCCCCCAACTCTCCCATCTCCCAACTCTTCCCATTCCCAACTCTCCCATTCCCAACTCTCACATCCCCCAACTCTTCCCATTCCCCAACTTTCCCATTCTCCAACTCTTCCCATTCCCCAACTCTCCCATTCCCCAACTCTTCCCATCCCCCATGGCTTTTCCATCCCCCAACACGTCCCATTCCCCAACTATCCCAGTCCCCAACTCTCCCATCCCCCAACTCTTCCCATTCCCCAACTCTCCCATCCCCCAACTCTTCCCATTCCCCAACTCTCCCATTCCCCAACTCTCCCATCCCCCAACTCTTCCCATTCCCCAACTCTCAATTCCCCAACTCTCAATTCCCCAACTCTCCCATCCCCCAACTCTCAATTCCCCAACTCTCCCATCCCCCAACTCTTCCCATTCCCCAACTCTCCCATTCCCCAACTCTCCTATCCCCCAACTCTTCCCATTCCCCAACTCTCCTATCCCCCAACTCTTCCCATTCCCCAACTCTCCCATCCCCCAACTCTTCCCATTCCCCAACTCTCCCATCCCCCAACATTTCCCATCCCCCATGCTTTTCCATCCCCCAACACGTCCCATTCCCCAACTATCCCATTCCCCAACTCTCCCATTTCCCAACTCTCCCGTCCCCAACTCTCCCATTCCCCAACTCTCCCATCCCCCAACTCTTCCCAGTCCCCAACTTTCCCATCCCCCAACTCTTCCCCATTCCCCCAACTCTCCCATTCCCCAACTCTCCAATCCCCCAACCTTCCCATTCCCCAACTCTCAAATTCCCCAACTCTCCCATCCCCCAACTCTTCCCATTCCCCAACTCTCCCATCCCCCAACTCTTCCCAAACTCTTCCCATTCCCCAACTCTCCCATTGCCCCAACTCTCCATCCCCAACTCTCCCATTCCCCCAACTCTTCCCATTCCCCAACTCTTCCCATTCCCCAACTCTCCCATTCCCAAACTCTTCCCATTCCCCAACTCTCCCATTCCCCAACTCTCCCATCCCCCAACTCTCCCATTCCCCAACTCTTCCCATTCCCCAACTCTCGCATCCCCCAACTTTTCCCATCCCCCATGCTTTTCCATCCCCCAACACGTCCCATTCCCCAACTATCCCATTCCCCAACTCTCCCATTCCCAACTCTCCCCGTCCCCAACTCTCCCATTCCCCAACTCTTCCCATTCCCCCAACTCTCCCATTTCCCAACTCTCCCATCCCCCAACTCTTCCCATCTCCCAACTCTTCCCATTCCCCAACTCTCCCATTCCCCAACTCTCCCATCCCCCAACTCTTCCCATTCCCCAACTGTCCATTCTCCAACTCTTCCAATTCCCCAACTCTCCATTCCCCAACTCTTCCCATCCCCCATGCTTTTCCATCCCCCAACACGTCCCATTCCCCAACTATCCCATTCCCCAACTCTCCCATTCGCCCCAACCCTTCTCACCTCCCAACTCTCCCATCCCCCAACTCTTCCCATTCCCCAACTCTCCCATTCCCCAACTCTCCCATCCCCCAACTCTCCCATTCCCCAACTCTCAATTCCCCAACTCTCAATTCCCAACTCTCCCATCCCCAACTCTCAATTCCCCAACTCTCCCATCCCCCAACTCTTCCCATTTCCCCAACTCTCCCATTCCCCCAACTCTCCTATCCCCCAACTCTTCCCATTCCCCAACTCTCCTATCCCCCAACTCTTCCCATTCCCCAACTCTCCCATCCCCCAACTCTTCCATTCCCCAACTCTCCCATCCCCAACATTTCCGCATCCCCATGCTTTTCCATCCCCCAACACGTCCCATTCCCCAACTATCCCCATTCCCCAACTCTCCCATTTCCCAACTCTCCCGTCCCCACTCTCCCATTCCCCAACTCTCCCCATCCCCCAACTCTTCCCATTCCCCAACTCTCCCATCCCCCAACTCTTCCCATTCCCCAACTCTCCCATTCCCCAACTCTCCAATTCCCCAACCTTCCCATTCCCCAATCTCAAATTCCCCAACTCTCCCATCCCCCAACTCTTCCCCATTCCCCAACTCTCCCATCCCCAACTCTTCCCAAACTCTTCCATTCCCCAACTCTCCCATTCCCCAACTCTCCCATTCCCCAACTCTCCCCATCCCCAACTCTCCCATTCCCCAACTCTTCCCATTCCCCAACTCTCCCATTCCCAAACTCTTCCCATTCCCCAACTCCTCCCATTCCCCAACTCTCCCATCCCCCAACTCTTCCCATTCCCCAACTCTTCCCATTCCCCAACTCTCCCATCCCCCAACTCTCCCATTCCCAACCTCCCATCCTCCAACTCTTCCAATTCCCCAACTCTCCCATTCCCCAACTCTCCCACCCCAACCTTCCCATTCCCCCAACTTTCCCATTCCCAGCTCTCCCATTCCCCAACTCTCCCATCCCCCAACTCTTCCATTCCCCAACTCTCCCATTCCCCAACTCTTCCCATTCCCCAACGCTCCCATCCTCCAACTCTTCCCATTCCCCAACTCTCCCATTCCCCAACTCTTCCCACCCCCAACTCTTCCCATTCCCCAACACTCTCAACCCCAAACTCTTCCCATTCCCCAACTCTCCCACCCCCAACTCTTCCATTCCCCAATGTTTCCCATTCACCAACTCTTCCCTTTCCCCAACTCTCCCATCCCCCAACTCTTCCCATTCCCCAACTCTCCCATTCCCCAACTCTCCCATCCCCCATCTCTTCCATTCCCCAACTCTCCCATCCCCCAACTCTTCCCATCCCCCATGCCTTTCCATCCCCCAACACGTCCCATTCCCCCAACTATCACATTCCCCAACTCTTCCCATTCCCCCAACTCCTCCCATTCCCCAACTCTTCCCATTCCCCAAACTCTCCCATCCCCCAACTCTTCCCATTCCCCAACTCTCCCATTCCCCAACTCTCCCACCCTCAACTCTTCCCCATTCCCCAACTTTCCCATCCCCCCAACTCTTCCCATTCCCCAACTCTCAATTCCCCAACTCTCCCATCCCCCAACTCTTCCCATTCCACAACTCTCCCATCCCCCAACTCTTCCCATTCCCCAACTCTCCCCATTCCCCAACTCTCCCATTCCCCAACTCTCCCATCCCCCAACTCTTCCATTCCCAACTCTCCCATTCCCCAACTCTCCCATCCCCAACTCTCCCATTCCCCAACTTCTTCCCCATTCCCCCAACTCTCCCATCCCCCAACTCTCCCATTCCCCAACTCTCCCATCCTCCAACTCTTCCAATTTCCCAACTCTCCCTTTCCCCAACTCTCCCACCCCCAACTGTTCCCATTCCCCAACTTTCTCCCATTCCCCAACTCTCCCATTCCCAACTCTCTCCCATCCCCCAACTCTTCCCATTCCCCAACTCTCCCATTCCCCAACTCTTCCCATTCCCCAACTCTCCCATCCTCCACAATCTTCCCATTCCCCAACTCTCCCATTCCCCAACTCTCCCATTCCCCAACTCTCCCATCCCCAACTCTCCCATTCCCCAACTCTTCCCATTCCCAAACTCGCCCATTCCCCAACTCTCCCTTCCCCAACTCTTCCCATCCCCCAACTCTTCCCATTTCCCCAACTCTCCCATTCCCCAACTCTCCCATCCCCAACCTTCCCATTCCCCATCTTTCCCATTCTCCAACTCTTCCCATCCCCCAACTCTCCCATCCCCCCAACTCTTCCCTTCCCCCATGCTTTTTCCATCCCCCAACAGCTCCCATTCCCCAACTATCCCATTCCCAACTCTCCCATTTCCCAACTCTCCCGTCCCCAACTCTCCCATTCCCCAACTCTCCCCATCCCCCAACTCTTCCCATTCCCCAACTCTCCCATCCCCCAAACTCTTCCCATTCCCCAACTCTCCCATTCCCCAACTCTCCCATCCCCAACTCTTCCCATTCCCCAACTCTCAAATTCCCCAACTCTCCCATCCCCCAAACTCTTCCCATTCCCCAACTCTCCCCATCCCCCCAACTCTTCCCATTCCCCAACTCTCCCATTCCCCAACTCTCCCATTCCCCAACTCTCCCATCCCCCAACTCTTCCCATTCCCCAACTCTTCCCATTCCCCAACTCTCCCATTCCCAAACTCTTCCCATTCCCCAACTCTCCCATTCCCCAACTCTCCCATCCCCCAACTCTCCCATTCCCCAACTCTTCCCATTCCCCAACTCTCCCATCCCCCAACTCTCCCATTCCCCAACTCTCCCATCCTCCAACTCTTCCAATCCCCCAACTCTCCCATTCCCCAACTCTCCCACCCCCAACTCTTCCCATTCCCCCAACTTTCCCATTCCCCAGCTCTCCCATTCCCCAACTCTCCCATTCCCCAACTCTCCCATTCCCCAACTCTTCCCATTCCCCAACTCTCCATCCTCCAACTCTTCCCATTCCCCAACTCTCCCATTCCCCAACTCTCCCATTCCCCAACTCTTCCCATTCCCAACTCTTCCCATTCCCCCAACTCTCCCACCCCTCAACTCTTCCCTTCCCCAACTCTCCCATCCCCAAACTCTTCCCATTCCCCAGCCCCAAACTCTCCCATCCCCAACTCTTCCATTCCCCAACTCTCCCATTCCCCAACTCTCCCACCCTCAACTCTTCCCATTCCCCAACTTTCCCATTCCCCAACTCTTCCCATTCCCCAACTCTCCCATCCCCCAACTCTTCCCATCCCCCATGCCTTTCCATCCCACAACATGTCCCATTCCCCAACTATCACATTCCCCACTCTCCCATTCCCCAACTCTCCTATCCCCAACTCTTCCCATTCCCCAAGTCTCCCATCCCCAAACTCTTCCCATTCCCCAACTCTCCCATCCCCCAACTCTTCCCATTCCCCAACTCTTCCCATTCCCCAACTCTTCCATCCCCCAACTCTTCCCATTCCCCAACTCTTCCCATTCCCCAACTCTCCCATCCCCCCACTCTTCCCATCCCCCATGCCTTTCCATCCCCAAAACTTCCCATTCCCCAACTCTCCCATTCCCCAACTCTCCCATCCCCCAACTCTTCCCATCCCCCATGCCTTTCCATCCCCAAAACTTCCCATTCCCCAACTCTTCCCATTCCCCAACTCTCCCATCCCTAACTCTTCCCATTCCCCAACTCTTCCATTCCCCAACTCTCCCATCCCCCAACTCTTCCCATCCCCCATGGCCTTTCCATCCCCAAAACTTCCCATTCCCCAGCTCTCCCATTCCCCAACTCTCCAT